>NC_142771.1:1320000-3772500 GCF_988280905.1 Pimephales promelas | reverse complement strand
TGGTCAGCGCTCGGCATCATGGGAAATAGCAGCACTCACTCACACTGCTGAGGGGTTCATCAGCTTTACTTGTGTGTGTTTCAGATGTCACAGGAACTGGGCATCACCGAGAAATCTGCTGACTTCCTCAACCCGTATCGCACTGAACGAGACGACGTGAGTCACACACACACACACACTCACACACACAAATGGATATGATATATTATAATAATCAAATTTTAATGTGTTAAGGTGATGTGATTGTCATGTTTCTTATGTTCAATGCATTTTTATAATTAAATAGTGTTTTTTTCAGTCACCATATTAATTAAAATGTACATTAAATGTAATTGTAGCTGCGTTTCAATTACCCTTCAATTTGCGAAAATTGAAATTGCGAAATGAAAATGTGCTCAATGGGAATACGTCAGTTTCGCAAAAACTCCCGTTTATCGCAAAAAGTTTTTATACTCGCATGAGGAGGTTTTTCAGGCAATTCGAAAAAGGATTTTTTTCGCAAAACTGCAATGGAAACGCACCTAATGTTGTTTTTTACTTTAAATTTTAATGTAAAATTATAATTTACTCAAATATTTGAAAACATAGTCTGAACTTACTCGTTTTAAATTATAATAAACTAAAACATTTTAAATCATTAAAAATGTTACAATTTATTTCACAGGTCATTTATGGTTAATTTTTATTTTAATTTAAAAAAATATTCGAAAAACCCACTAATTTTACTCGTGTAAACTCATTTTAACTAAATATTTAAAAACCTGTAGTCTGAATGTACTAAATTTAAAATAATTAAGATCTGACCATCTGGAACACTTTTTATGTGTGTATATATATATTTATATACATTTTTAAATAAATATATTTTTTTTCAATTGTAATTCTCCGTTTACTCAAACATTGTAAAAAAAAAATAGCGTTCATGTAAAAATAAAAGTCTACATTTTAAATTAAATTGATAAAAATATCTAACATAAAAAAACAACCATTAAAAAAATTCTGTTAAATTTTACTCAAATATAGAAACAGTCTGAACTTATTAAAGTTTAAATTAAATTGATGGCAAAATCTAACTAATCAATCTAAAATTAGTTTGAATGCACTTCATTCATTAATATTAAAATATTAAATTAATTATGGGACAAAGATGGGCTGTAGTGTGTAGATGGAGCCTGTAGGTGTCAGCAGAGCTTCATCAGTCAGTAATATAAACTCAGATTGTGTTTATTAAGACTTCTATGTATTCTCCTGTTCAATTTTCAATCAATAAAGCTTAATAATAATTAGTCATTAGATTTATTATGACTGTTTTGTTTTCTACTTGATTGATCTACAGTGTTCGAGTACGAGTGTGTTGTGCTGAAGCGAGTCTGTGTGTGTGTGTTTCAGGTGCTGCACACGGCCGAAGCCTTCCAGAAGATTCTGCGTGAGGAAGAGAAGAGGAGGAGGAAGGAGGAGAAGAGGAAAGAGATCCGCAAAGGCCCGCGCATCTCTCGCTCCCGCAGCGAGTTATAGAGGCGGGAGGAGCTCACACTAATCAGGGAGCCTGTGCTGATCTCTCACGGGCCGCGACAGGTTTACAGGTTTCACTACGAGTCTCTGAACACTTCAATCACTTCTGCTTGATTGAGGAGGCTCTGCGCTACATCCTCTGCTGTGTGTGTGTGTGTGTGTGTTTAGTGCTGTAGCTCTATACCTGTTTGAGGGGGAGGGGCCATGACAGGGGGAGGGGTCAGATTAATGTGGTAGGTAAAAGTGGGCGGAGTCTTCAGTGGGAGAGTTAATAGTGAGTGGGAGTGGTCTAAGTAGGTGGAGTCTTCTTTGCAATGGTAGATGGAGTGGGTGTGGCCATGTATAGTGGGTGGAGTCATTAGTGGGAGAGTTAATAGTGAGTGGGAGTGGTCTGAGTAGGCGGAGTCTTCTTTGCAAGGGTAGATGGAGTGGGTGTGCTCATGTATAGTGGGTGGAGTCATCAGTGGGAGAGTTAATAGTGAGTGGGAGTGGTCTGAGTAGGCAGAGTCTTCTTTGCAAGGGTAGATGGAGTGGGTGTGCTCATGTATAGTGGGTGGAGTCATCAGTGGGAGAGTTAATAGTGAGTGGGAGTGGTCTGAGTAGGCGGAGTCTTCTTTGCAAGGGTAGATGGAGTGGGTGTGCTCATGTATAGTGGGTGGAGTCATCAGTGGGAGAGTTAATAGTGAGTGGGAGTGGTCTGAGTAGGCAGAGTCTTCTTTGCAAGGGTAGATGGAGTGGGTGTGCTCATGTATAGTGGGTGGAGTCATCAGTGGGAGAGTTAATAGTGAGTGGGAGTGGTCTGAGTAGGCGGAGTCTTCTTTGCAAGGGTAGATGGAGTGGGTGTGCTCATGTATAGTGGGTGGAGTCATCAGTGGGAGAGTTAATAGTGAGTGGGAGTGGTCTAAGTGGGTGGAATCTTTGTAAGGGTAGATAGAAGGGGTGGAGTCTGTTGAGTGGGCGGAGTCTGTTGAGTGGGCGGAGTCTAAGTGGGTTTATGTTTCAGATGAAGGTATTTTGGACACTGCAGTGGCAGATTATTTTCGATATTTTTCATAAAATTGTTGAAGTTTCCACACATATGAAATCCTTTTGTTTAGATTCAATATAAATGCTTTATTTAGGGAGACCTTATAGTCTAAGAAGAGAATTGTAGGTGATTTAATGTCTTTCTGCGTTCTTTAGCAACTATTATCGATGAAAGATTTGTATATTTAGCCCATTGTGTGTGTGGACGGTGTGAAACTCAGATCAGAGCTGCACTGCCAGAGAAACTCGTTAACCATGAATCTGAATCAAACTGATGTCAGTGTAAATGCGGTTCAGAGCTGATTCACTTCAGTTTGTCGATCGAGACGCTTTCATACAGGCTTCATCGATCCGGTCATGTGACTGTTAGTTGAATAAGTCTGTTCAGCATCTGTGGGAGATTATTACTGAGAGAATTAATAAAGTTTATTGAACAACTCTTGCTGATTCTCGTGATCATTTGTGCTGAATGTCTCGTGATCATTCTTGCTCTTAACTACCAGTCTAGGACCTTGCACACCCTGCTAAAAAATAAGGACGTGCAGGAATCTTCCACAGGAAGTTGATGCAACTGCAAAGGGGAGGAGGAGGAGAATGAAATTAAAACTCAAGCTGAACAACACGTGGTTTATAATAAATCATTGCATCTGTGAAGTGTTTTCATAGACTTGTGATCGGTCAGATCCAGCAGCTTCTGGTAAGAGACCGTCTGTTACACTGTGTGTACATAGCGATAGTTTAGTGTGTGAGTGTGTGTGTGTGTGTGTGTGTGTGGGGGGGGGGGGGGGTATTTTGACTAACTGTTGATTTTGGTTTGCAATATAGCTACTGCTTGCTCTAAATAAAAGTTTGGGAAATGCCTCTGCTGAAACATGAACTGTAACTTTAGTGGAAGAGATTCACATTATAGTTCTGTTTAAGTGTGTGTTTGTGAGGAAGAGGGAGAACGAGTGAGATCAAGCCGTTTCTGTGGTATTTGTAGTGTACAAAAAAAATAGTTTTGAAAATCAAAACTGATAGCAAGGCCAAAAACCAACAGAAACCAATAGCAACTCAAAATGTAAAAACTGCACATAATGTAATTAGTGCTGGGCAACGATTCAAAATTTTAATCGCATTGTTACATGCAAAATTGTTGAATGAATTCTAAAGTAGTGTATTTTGATTTAAATGTACTGCTATACACATGTGGTTTGCAAAAACTTAAACAAATAAGGTGCTTTATACCAGCAGTATTCCCTTTACACAGCAATAAAATAGTGTAAAAATTTACTTAAACATTAATGTAAACAAATCAAATACTAAAACAAGGCTATTTGCCACTCTCAGGGCATTATCTTTTATATAGCTTGTTAAAATAAGTCCAGTTTTCTTTGTTTTTTTCTTTTTTTTCTCAACAGGTATCTTTTATTAGGGCGCAGCAGAAACAGTCTATGCACTCAGAGGTCATGACCAATACTATAGATATAAGTCGACCAACGTTACTTCTGTTTACACGAGAATGCTCGCGGGTGAATACGTAAAAATATTTTATCGGATGTGCTTTTCGTTTACACGGCGACGGCGTTTTTGAGGCTTAAAAACACAAAAAAGTGAAACCACCCTCCAGAGTGGAAATCTTAAAAACGCTCCACCGCCGCGTTCCCGCGTAAACGGTAAAAACGCAAAAGTCTGCTTGACAGTGAAGGTTGTACGCAGGCGCGCGGACTTGGTGTTGTTGTGTGGCAGTGCTTCACGTTGCCACCTAGCCGCCTGGAGTGCATACTACATTGAATTTCACACACTTTTGTGTCACTGTATGCACGCGGATTTCCCACCCAAAACGCTCGTCTAAACGCAGAATAAAAAGTGATAACGCAACGCCACTTTTGCGTTTTCTCTTCAGAATCGTTTCCGTGTAAACATAGCCTAAGATCAAACAGAGTTAAAGCCAAATTTATACTTCTGCCTGACGAGCATCTCTCCAAAAATGTAACAATGCGTCAATTCTACGCGTAGCCTACTGCAAGCGCTGTGATTGGTAGAACCGCATGTGTAATTGCGCGTCAACTACGCAGAAGTTTAAATGAAAACCAACGCGTAGTCTATAGTGTTGAGGTATAGAGTAAGGTGAAGTGGTCAACATCCCATCCCTCCTGTGAACCATGGTTTGACTGTAGGCCTATGTGTATGCAGAGCCAGTGAGCAACGGACTTTCAAAATAATAATAATAAAAAACTGTTAAAATGCAATAAAAAAAATTCTGCTTTACTTAATCAGGTGTTTTAGACCCAGACTATTATACCCAGATTTTTCAAAATAAACCAAATGATATCTTAAATGTTGTTCTGATAACTAAAAATCTTTCTTTTAGGCACACACAGACATCAAGATTCAGTATGAATCTCAACAATGGTGACAAACAGAATATTCAATTAGGGAAAGGAAATTACTAAGACAATTCAGATCATAATTTATTCAAACCGCAATGCATGATGGGAGCCATGAATGAGTTTTGATTGGTGGCACCCAGAATGCTATATAATTGTCACCATTGTTGAGAATCACAGGCTGATTCTTGATGTCTGTGTGTGCCCATAAAGTATTTAGAATAGAACAGCTTCTAAGAAATTTTTTGTATAAAATTTACATTTCTGAAAAAGTTATACGGTGTAATCAAAAGTTTAAACTCTACAAATGAGTTTCGTGACAAATGATGATTATGTCAAAACATAACCAACCCCAGCGCATCAGCTTTCCTTGTTTATCATCTGGCTTTTATAACTCATGAACAGCAGCCAAACAACATCTAAAGTTAATGATTTAAGAGTCAAGAGTCCAACTAAAGCAGACACTGATCTCCATAATGGTGACTTAAGAAATATGACGTTCTCCTTCAGTGATTCTGCTTGTTATCGTCAGGTATCTTCAATAATGCTCAATCATCACTAAATTATTCACTAAATTACCTCATTAACTTTGACACAAGAGTCTGTATCCAAATAACCTCCCAGTAAATTTCATTTAACACTGGAGTTTTTGCTGTGGGTGGAATAAAAATATGGCAGGACTTTTACTTTCTGACCCCTGGACACACAACCAATAATGTGATGTCCACGTATGTGGACAACCAGGGCTTAGGAGGCTGTTTCTTTTCATTTTTACTTTCTTAGTGAAAACAATTGAATGTAATGAAGGGTAATTTATTATCAAACAACACACACACACACACAAACACACACATTGTCCCAGAAAATGCATATATTACTTTTCATATTGTCATACCACTACCTAGTTTCAGATTTCTTTGTGTAACGCCCGTTTCACACATACTCCGTTTGCAGTGCGTATGCGGTGAGTGTTGCAGTGCGTATCCGGTACAGGAGCCGCACGCGCTAAAGTGCTTTCGCATATGCTGCGTTTGCAGTGCGTGAGCTGCACCACAAACACTCGCTATTTTTATTTCAAAATCAGAAGTTATGCAGCAATAGCGTGACGAGTGACCAACAGTCCTGTTATCCCAGTCCTGTTTTCACGTCCTGTCCTGCCGTTTTTTTATAAAGTGATGTCCTGGTTTTCAAAAAAATAAATAAATAAATAAACACTGGGAAAGATCAGCTTTACAGCAAAATATAGGAGATGAGCAAACAAGGAGGATGAGGAAGAAAAACAGGATAAAGAGGAAGAAAACTAGCTTGTTTTTGTACGTTTGTGAGAGGTATTTTTGTTCAATTTGAAGGTATTTCTTTTAGTTAATTAATATTTATATATTTATTTTTCTAATACAGAAGAGACATTATTTTTTATTCATTATTTCATTCATTATTTTTTAAACTGGTCATAATAAAACATGTTGAGTATCCTCTAAGCCTAGGCTATCTGAATTTGTGTCTTAATATAACAATTTTCTATCCACAGAGGAGGCATAGCCTATTTTAATCTTATTGAAATTAATAAGGCATCTTTGAGTAAACTTCGAGTATCATTTGTTTTCTGGGCCATGTGTCCTGGTTTTTGGTAATCAAAATATGTTCTCCATATGCAGCAACTTTTATTAAAATAAAAGTTTTGCCAGCTTTGCGATTCTCTTTACAAACTTGAATGGACGCATATCGTTTAAACACAATTTAAACAACGAATGCATACAATTCATCCCTTATTAAGAAGTAATGTCTTAAAGTAAAAATATGAAACAATTAAATACATCTATGGAGAGGTTACTACATTTTATTGAATTAAATGCATTTATGGTGAAACTACTAGCCTACATTTCGAGGTCAATCTGAGTTCATTTTGACCACGAACCGTGCGCTGTCACTTTAATTCTGCGTTTGCAGTACAGCAGAAATAGACTCGGTACGGAAACGATCTCTGCACTGCTGTATAGACCATTTCAAAAGATGTAAACAACACTGGTCCAGAAGCACTTCCTGTTTCAGTTTGTAACTGTTTTCTTTATTTCACATGTAAAGAAAACATCTTAAAGGTGTTTGTTTAACTTTTTGATTCAGTTTTAAATGTTCTGTTGGTTGTATTTTATCCCAGCTTTTATGTAGTGTTAAAAAACTGAAACAGCAAGTGCTTCTGGACCAGTGTTGTTTACATCTTGTGAAATGGTCTATACGCACCACAACTGGAACGGATTGACGGACTGCATCCGTGTGCAGTGTAAAAGCTCTAACCTGTTAACATGGGTACGGAAAAAAATACGGACCGCATACGCACTGCAAACGGAGTATGTGTGAAACGGGCGTAATGGTCTTGGACTCTCTTGTGGTTTGCCCGTTTGAGTTGTGTTTTGGATTGGTCTGATTCTGCTTGTGTTTCTGTGCTGTTTTCTGCCCGCTGGTTCACTAAACACTCCACACATGGATCCGCATTAGCTTTCCGAGTCTTCATCATTACACATTTATAAAAGCCAACCTCCCCAGAAGAGTTGTGTATGACCTGCTCTCCAGCTCCAGAGAAATAACAAGACAGGTTGAGGTGACTAAAACATTATGATCAATAAATTGTGGCAATTTATGTATCTACATTACTTTAACTCATCAAAAATTGTAAGAAATTTCAACTTTTTTCTACAAGTTATATACACGAGAATCGACTTCTCAATATCTTCCCAGATCTACTGGATCATCTGAGGGATTGGACTGGATCAAGATGCTGCTGATCATTGAAGCTCTTCTCCTCATTTCAGCCGTTCAGGTGAGCTTGTGTTTGAGTTATGAATATTACAGACATGAATACTGAAGATCATTATGATTCCTGTCACTGCAGGATCAGAGACATGCTGCTGATGGACAGATTCTCCCACTGGATATGGCAGAGAATTCAGTTGATGACCAATTTTACCTTTGGTATAACTGGTGTGCAAAGAAGATGGAGCGTCGAGTGCAGACAGAATTTCTGAAGAAGGAAATGACTGACACTAATTTTGCAACAGTTTGGAGAAATGCTGAAAATAATCACAAACCACCAGGAGATCATTTGTCGAAGAATCATTCAGTTGCCATTTATACGTACACTAACTCAGATTTTACTCTCTATCAGAAATTCAATAATGATGTTCGTACTGGTAAACAAAAATATAAAGACGGGACATATTCATGGTATTCACTTCACTTTTGGTTAACAGAAGCGATACAGATTCTGAAGAAAACACAAAATAATTGCTACAATACGTACCGTTGTACTGACAAGGAGTTTGATAAGAATGTTAAGGGCAAAGAAGTTCGTTTCGGCCAGTTTGCTTCATCCTCTCTTGATCGTTCAGAAGCACAAAAGTTTGGAAATAAATCCTGTTTTGAAATCTACACTTGTTCAGGTGCTGATCTGACTAAATACTCGAGGTTTCCTAATGAGAAAGAAGTGCTGATTCCTCCATACGAGACTTTTACAGTCCGTGATGTGAAGACAGGAGCAGAGCAGAAATATCGCTGGTGTGACACTGTGTTTACTTTGAAAAGCTATTCAACTAGAAGTGACCTGAACTGTGCAGCAAGCAGTGGAAACCAAGTTGCTTTTTTAAACGCTTTATTAATTTTAATAGTTTTTTGCTCTGTGGTTAGCTACTAATCGGATAAATACTCCATGTTTCTTGTTGTTATTAACCATTAAATTGATTCTCATGCTTTATTCAATCTAATATTCATGCGCTGGTCAGCTGTGGGGAAAATCAAAACATCTGATTTAATAGATCGGAAATCTGAGATTTGAGTATTTGCGAAATATGCAAATAATACAACTTCTAAAATAATTGTAATTATATTGTATCAACCAAATTCAAAACGTGTTTATAATATGTGCAATAAACGTGTATTTTGTAAGGGTTAGTAAGATTCCTAAGTTAGTAAGTTTTGTAAGATTCGGCCCAAACTGACTGACTGTTGTGTAGATGTCTTGCCTAATGATGATTTTATTTGATGCAATAGCTTTCTGCTTAGGTGAAAAACCCTGGGATTTCTGAGGGTATACATTTGTGTTTATCGTATTTTTTAATGTTGATTTTTTTCTGTACTTTGTTATTAAAACAAAACCATTGAATGTGGTGATTCGAGAACATCTCAAGTCTCAGAGTGGTTTTCTTTTTATCTAAAGGCTGTTCAAACCTGGTGACATAAATGTGATATTGTTAAAACACAACCAACACCATCAGATCCCCTTTTCTATTTGTTCATCTGGCTGTTTTAAGTCACATACAGCAGTCAAACAAAATCTAAAGTCAATGAATTGAGGACCAAGAGCCCAACTACAGCAAACACTGATCACGATAATGGTGACTTTAAAAATTTCGTTTTTCTCCTTCAGTGATTCTGCTTGTTAACATTAATGCTCAATCATCACTCAATTATTCACTTAATTATCTCATTAACTTTAACACTGCTTCAGTGTTCATTTAACACTCTGCTCAGAGTTCATATAATTCACACTTCTCTGTGTTACTTTAACACTGCGGATTTTGCTGTATATCCAACATAGACTTGTAAATAAACGTAAGCCAATGAATATGCCTCCTCACTGATAATGAAGGCCAGTTTTGTCATTTTGTACAAAGTACAGTGATGTGTTGATGCTTTACATCCAGTCACAAATCTTAGTGCACTATGAATAACAGTATCCAACAAAGACAAACATTTAACAGACATATTTCTGTAGAGCAGGTCACCGTGAGACATTTTGCAGAAACTAATCTCCTCCTAGTCTTCCAAGAAAACAGGCTTTGTTTCTAAAATAAAATCCTATTTTAATGTGAGCTTCTGTACCAATTTATTAATGTGAAACTTGAAAGAGAGCTGACCATCAATAAATAATGAAGATAATAGTGTGTTAAGCGCCTGCGACTTATTTTCACTTTGATTTGCGCTAGTTTGCACGCTTGATGAATGCTGCGTGTTGCAGTAGCGCCGAACTGTTAATATAGTTTATTGAACAACTCTTGCTGATTCTCGTGATCATTCTTGCTCTCAATTAGGACCTTTTGCACTGGACAAAAAATTGTATAAGCAGAAGAACAGGAATTTTCCACAGGAAAACACAGTGTAACTGCAAAGGGAAGGAGGACGACAAAAAAAAATGGTTTGCATGTTTTATGCAGATATGATGGCGTTACCATTTAAAACCTTTGCCATTGCTAAATATGAAACCACTGCGTCTGTTTCAGTGTTTTAAGAGACTTGTGATCGGTCAGATCCAGTGTTGGCGACGGCTCCAGCAGCTTCTGGTAAGAGACCGTCTGTTACACAAGTCATGTACTGCTAAATAAAGAGCAATCGAAGTTCAATTTTCAATATTTGTTGGATGAACGTCAAAGTACTTTGAGAAATGGGGTCATTTGTGGGCATTTCGTTACGTTTCTTTTCATTTTTGCTTTCTCAGTGAGAACAATATTGTCATACCGCTACAATTCTGAGCGTTTTACCTGGTTTCAGATTTCTTTGTGTATTGGCCTCAGACTCTTGAGAAATAACAAGAAAGGTTGGGGTGAGTAAAACATTCTGTGATTAATAAATTATGCCAACTTATGTGTACATTACTTTAACTCATCAAATTTTTTTTTTTTTTAACAAGTTATACATACGAGAATCAACTTGATTTGGCACTTCTCAATATCCTCCCCAGATCTACTGGATCATCTGAGGGATTGGACTGGATCAAGATGCTGCTGATCATTGAAGCTCTTCTCCTCATTTCAGCTGCTGTTGGACAGGTGAACTTGTGTTTGAGTTATGAATATTACAGACATGAATACTGAAGTAGAACCTGTAATTGAAGATGTGAAATTCTCCAACAAATGTCCTAAATTGCCGTCCCTTGAGAATTTATATATAACACAAAGGACTGATAAATATGAAATGTTTATGGACGATCTTTTAGTTGCCCAGCTCCAGAAGAAACACGCCAAAGTCCTGCACAAAGCAAAGAAGAGGGAAAAAAGGAAGAAGTCGTCGATCGTTGGCCTTGCAACACGACCTGATGTACCAGAGCAGGAAAATGATAACAACCATTCGGAAAATGGAACAACTGAATAAACGACTGATGCATATTGTAAAGAAGTTTGTGTTAATGAGTCAACTTAAGTGTCCCAGATGTGAAATGTTAGACGTGCAGGAGAAGGTCGCATCTCTGTAGAGATGCTACTTTGCCCTGCCGTCTAGAGTGTTATTTTTAGTTTGCATTTTAGCCGCAGTTATTGCATAAGGCATGCAGGTGTCACAACTGTGACCTTTTAGCCTAGATAAGGTAACGCTTCTTAGGAGGCCGTTGTGAGGCCAGAGGTAGGATGTGGTTTTCACACCTGCAGGTATAGCATCTAGCTCATGTGTGTAGAGCCTTAGAAGATTATCAGCTTCTTTTCTTTTTGCTCAACAGCCCGTGCAAATGTTTCCAGCTTCTATATACCTTATAATGAATTATTGCTGAATTAGGACTGCCTCCCCTAATGCTTAGAGACAGCCCCAATTTGAGTCACATAAAACTAAGATTATGTTTCCTATTCTTCGGGGCCGCTATTTTTTTCGAGGTGAAGACTATGTACGCTTTTCTTTTAATTTTTTCTGTTTTTGAATTTATTGTCTTTGTAACATTCTGAAGATTTTTGAGTAAAACGAAACCATATGTTTGGTGATTCGAAAACCTTTTGAACTCTTGCTCAGAGTGTTCTTTTTCCTAACAAATATCTTTATATGAATTGAGATATTTTTATACTAAGCAAAGAGCCTTATGACACGAGCCCAGGACTGAGCGGGGACGGACACCGCCGAGGGTCTTATTCCGCCTCTCCACGTCAAGGACCATCAGGTAAGAACACGATGGGATATAATTTTTAGTATGTGTAAATGATAGGGGGAAGGTGGATAAAGATTACAGCGGTATAGACAACCCGGTCTCATCCCAAGACGTCATATAACTGACGTTTTGGGACGTCTTTTGACCATACGTCAATATTCGCCTTTTTAGGGCCCCCTTAAACGTCAGTAGATGAGGTTATGGGATCCTAACTCTACCCCAGACCTAAACCTAACCCGTCACCTAACTGACGTTAAAGGTAAAGCGTCAGTTGTATGACGGCCCAGGATCGCCATCTACCGACGTTTAAGGGGGCCCTAAAAAGGCGGATATTGACGTATGGTCAAAATACGCCCCAAGACGTCAGTTATATGACTTTTTGGGATGAGACTGTGTTAGTATAGAAACACAACAATACTGATGATTATTATGATTCCTGTCACTGCAGGATCACAGAACTGCTGTTGAAGGACAGATAATAACACTGGATATGGCAGAGAATTCAGTTGATGATAGATTTGACGGGTGTTTAAAGGAGATGGAGCGTCGAGTGCAGACAGAATTTCTGAAGAAGGAAATGACTGACACTAATTTTGCAACAGCTTGGAGAGATGCTGAAAATAATCACAAACCAACAGGAGATGATTTGTCAAAGAATCATTTAGTTGCCATTTATGTGTACACCAACTCTGAGTTCCTTAATTTGAATCTATATCAGAAATTCAATGATGCTGTTCGTACTGGTAAACAAAACTATAAAAACGGGAACTATTCATGGTATTCACTTCACTTTTGGTTAACAGAAGCGATACAGAAACTGAAGGAAACACAAACTAAATGTTTCAACACTTACCGTGGTACTAATGTTACATTTGATAACCAAAAGGATGTTAAGAGCAAAAAAGTTCGCTTCGGCCAGTTTGCTTCATCCTCTCTTAATCGTTCAGTAGCAGAAGTGTTTGGAAATATATCCTGTTTTGAAATCTACACTTGTTCAGGTGCTAGTCTGACTAAATACTCAAGGTTTCGTGGACAGAAAGAAGTGCTGATTCCTCCATACGAGACTTTTAAAGTCACTGGTGTGAAGACAAGAGCAGAGCAGAGAGATCTCTGGTGTGACACTGTGTTCACTTTGAAAAGTTATACAACAAGAAGTGACCTGAACTGTGCTGTAGCAAACAGTGGATACTTATCTATAAAGTTATGTTCATTTTAATACTGTAGCAAGTCTAGACTGTTTATGTTCAATATCTACTTGCATGCATTTTCTTTCATGTGTTGTGTGTTCTGGTTGTGTGGGGCTTCTTCTGGGAACAGGCCTGCGCAGTTATGGTGGGCGGGTTGTTCTAGAAAAAAGACACAAAAGTGACCTTTTGAACGTAATTACGTATTACGTGACGTTGCAAACGCGCCTCACAGAATAGAGCAAGGCTAGCATTTGTCCTTAGAAAAGTTACATTTTTGGAATAAGCATTGAAATAACCGATCGTTTCGCATGATAAGACCCTTATTCATCGTCTGATATCGTTTAAAGACATTTGAAGCTGCATCTGAAACTGTTATTAACTGTCGTTTGGACCTCGGTTGGACCTGGTTCCCATTGAAGTCCATTATATGGAGAAAAATCCTGGAATGTTTTCATCAAAAACCTTAATTTCTTTTCGACTGAGGAAAGAAAGACATGGACATCTTGGATGACATGGGGGTGAGTAAATTATCAGCAAAAGTTTTTTTCAAAAGTGAACTAATCCTTTAAGTGAGTCCATCATTTTCTCTGATCGTTACAATACAACTGTACTCTGTGGTTTGTTCCTAATCAGATAAATGCTGCATGTTTGTTGTTGTTATTAAACATTAAATTGATTGTCATGCTTTATTCAATCGATTATTCATGCGCTGGTCAGAAAGTCAAAACAGCTGATTTAATATATTGGAAATCTGAGATTTGAAAAATATGCAGATAACACAACTTGTAAAATAACTGTAATTATATTGTGTCAATCAAATTTAAAAATTTAAACTTGTGATTATTAAGGGTTACAGTGATAACCTGAACACAATGAGCACAAAACTCAAGATCGAGAAAGTGTGGAGTTCATTGACTTTGGGATTGTTGTCATGTGATACTTTAATGTGTATTTGCATTAAACATCCCTGGGAGACGAACTGACTGACTGCGGTGTAGATGTCTTGCCAAATGCTGAAGCCATTTTATATGTGATGCAATAGGGTGAAAACCCTGTGATTTCTGAAGGGTATACATTATGAGACCTTCAACTGCGCGAGGCCGAAGCTCGTGCTGAAGACTTCTCGTATTTTTGAAAAATGTGATTTTTATTCTGTACTTTGTTATTAACACAAAACCATTGAATGTGGTGATTCGTAATCGTAAACGTCTCTATAATAAGTCTCTGAGTGATTTTCTTCTGAAAACTCAAGAGCCCGAGCATCCAGACTGAGTTCGGCACGGACTCCCGGGAATTTCTAACCAGCCGACAGCGCTCAAAACCTGAAGGTAATTACAAATCTTTTTTTGATTCGTAGGTTATGGAGATGTGTGATGGGAATCTTAGTCATGTAGGGGGAATATAAATACAACAGGATACACAGCAAGCAGGTTTACAAGACTGACTGATGTCAGTGTGAATGCGGTTCAGTGCTTATTCGCTTCAGTTTCTCCGAGACGAGAATGAGTTTCAGACGAGCAACTCGCTTATAGAGCAAATCAAATACAAATCAAAGATTTGGAATAATTTACTAATTAAATCTGACAGAGAAAGAACATACAAGAATTCACCACAGGGGACAACACAGGAGGATGATGAATTTGCAACAAGCAGAAGCAAAACGAAAGCGAAACTAAAGCTGAAAGACGCCTGAACAGCATCTCGGCTCCTACACGGTAAAAATGAATTCGCTATATCTACTCAATAAAACTGTGGCAAAAGATTGCAATATTAATAATTAAATTGAACAAATTAGAAATGAGTAATAATTAATCAAATTAATTCCTTAACCTCCTAAGACCCGAGTTTTGGGTGGAAAAGCCCAGGGGTCAGAAAGAAAAAGTATTGCCACATTTTTATTCCACCCACAGCAAAAACTCCAGTGTTGTTTATTTGGATCCAGACCCAAGAGTGTTAAAGTTAATGAGATAATTAAAAGTGAACCATTTAAAGTGAGTAAAATTTACACAAACAAAAAACAAAACAAAACTATCTGAATAACAGACAGACATCAAAGATGAATTAAGATCTCTTTATTTTATTTTGCCAACATTGAAGACACCAGATGTTAACAAGTGTTTTTAATCACCGTTATGATGATCAGTGTTTATTTTAGTTGGGCTCTTGACCCTAAATCATTAACTTTAATTAATCTCTTTAACTTTTTAATCTCTTGATTGTGTTTGTGTATTTTATAGGCCTACCTGCTAGGCATGTAATAACTATTTGACATTTATATAGGCTTTACTGATTTATGTCTGTATCTCTGTTTCAGAACCACACATACACCTTTAAACATTTATTTTAATAAAACACCTAAACGAAACATCTTGTCTGCTTTCTAATCGATGCCCCCTGGTGGCCACAATCCTTTAAAGACACAACAACACGGGTACGGGAAAAAATACACACTGCAAACGGAGTATTTGTGAAACGAGGTGTGCATTATTTTTCTAATCCTAGTCAATTATTCCGCTTATACTACAGTTAGCCTACATTGAAACATTGTTCAGATGATGCATTTCAAGACGTTTGTCAAGTTTTTGTTATTAAAACGCTCTTGTATGTAGGACTAATTTCTTACGCATCTAATCCCATGCCGCCGTTGCTAATTCCAATGATGAGACAGATGTGCCTCAATATTATTATTTATTTATTAAATTCGTTTATTCATTGTTTCTATTATTGAAAGCAGATAACCTAATAAATGAAACCCTTTTAACAAGAAGGCCTATCAATAATTATTTAAATTATTATATGGAATTTTACGAAAGCCCGTGTAGGACTATCAATTTATTCAGTTTAATTTTCTATTTATTATAGATAGGACTATGTACTTTATTCATTAAAATTAAACTGCAAGTCCATTAATTGTGAAGTTAGACATTGGAAATTGCAGATCAAGCGCATGGGGCTGCATGTTTTTTTCTTGTTATGACTTGTGTCCTATTTTCCTTTTTACAGTTAACTACCCGCAGTGATATGGAACTGCGGTCAAACCTGCCTACTAAATTTAGCCGTGCGTTTCCCTGAAAATATTTGCACACCTTAGAACGTGTAACCAATCAGAATCAAGCATTCAACAGCTATGTAAAGTGGAAGTAAAACAAAGCAGCAGCTCGACGCCAGGTAAAAGAGTGTATTTCTTGTATGTTTTCTGTATATGCGTTGATTTAATAATAGAACGAGTCGTGATAAACATATATTAATAATGTAATTAATAATGAATCATTTGTTTTTCTAGGAAGCATTTTCATGTGTTTGTGATCTACCTGAAAACACTGAAGATGGCGACAGCTGACTCACTTCCTGGTAAGAAAGTCTTCAGGATCGCAAAACATTGACTACAATGTTCCTGAAAAATATATAGGCTATCATATTTATAAATATTTGATATATTTTCTGATATATATTTTTTTTTCAATCACCATTGCTCCGTACAAATTCATCCAGTTCTTGCATTATTTGCAGCTCGTATTTCGTCTCATGAAAACCATTAACCGCGTTCAACTGTTCTGCCACTGTATTACAGTGAATTTCTTGTCTTTCACAACTTAAAGATTTCCACGTGAAGACATAATGTTGTATTAACAGAAACTTACAACTATTTATAAATATAGGCCTATCAGTGCGCTCACTAATAGCGATATGCGGCTCGTCCATCCTAACCTTCATTTACTTATCCAAAGCTCACCCAATCTTGTGAGAAGTGCTATACAAATAAAACGGGTTAAGGTCTCATTCTGGGTATCATGTTGAAAAGATGTTTGTTTTGAATATATTTATATCTGTGACTTCATTCATACATTATTTGTTTAACTCACGGCCACCATTTAAAAATGATGACGTAGTGGGAAACTTACACATTTATTTAATTTACAATATTTTTCGAGGGCACTTGCATGGTTTAAAAGTTGTTTCTTTTAAACAACATCCAAAAGGAAAATTAAACTGCAGTCGAACCGTTCAACCTGAAGAGGGCAGCACTCAGACGTTTTTAATATTGGATAGCCATTTAGTTGGTGTTTCGCTATTGGTAAATTTAGAGAGCTTCTCTAATATGACATTGGTACACGTTTCTAACTTCAATTACTGTAAAGTAAAATAAACTTTAATGAAAACTTTATATTTATTTTTTCAAAATGTAATAACATCTTGAATCAAGTCAAGCCATGTATATAGCCCCTTTACAATACAGATTGAAAGCAGATTTACAGAGATAACAGGAAAATAATACACTTCCACATTTTTGCGTCATTGTAGGAGGAAGTGAAAAAGGGAAATAGCAGATTTCTCTCATCTCAGGAGAAAATAAGAGAGTGTTGCATGACCATTCAATAGTATAACTGGATTTAAATCTTAATGCAAATGGGTGGAGTGTAGAGGTCTTCTCAGGCAGAGATGTTCACAAGTCATTTTTTGGAAGTCCAAGTCAAGTCTCAAGTCTTTGAGGGGCAAGCTCAAGTCAAGTCTCAAGTCTTAAATTATTAGGAATTGTCTAATTAAATATGTGCAAATTTGCATATATTTTTTTAAAAAAACGAAATCTGAATAGCCTATTAGATAAAGCCAGGTTTAAAATATTTTTTTTTCATTGTGTTCACATACAGTAGTAGATGGGGGAAAAAATAGATATTTATGGATATCTAGGCTACTTTTGTTATCCTGTAATCAGATAGCCTTAAATAGATTTTCGCCATGTTTTTAGAAAAAACAATGTTATATAAATCAAGCTAGGAATAATATATTTACAAATCCATCTGTAATAGTCTTCATAATAAAAATAGGTATACGATTGGACAGTTTGGTGTATTAGGTTTGGTATATAGGTGCTAGGCTACTGAAGCGGAGATTTCAGACTTCGAGTTTGAGAGAAAAGTCATTTTGAGAAAACGCAAAACGGGATCTAAAGATTTTTTTATCAGGCCATGAGATTGCTCATTTAGAGTTAAATCCCCCCTTTTACTTGCGCGATTGGTTGCTGATTAAAAGGAAATGACCATATTTGGATCCGACAACATTGAACTGGAGAGAGAGAGAGAGAGAGAGAGAGAGAGAGAGAGAAAGAGAGAGAGAGAGAGAGAGAGAGAGAGAGAGAGAGAGAGAGAGCGCGCGAGCGCTTTCTAATGCTACGTTCACACCGGACGCGAATCGCGCGTCAAATTCAGAATCGAAATCCGTTGGCGGCCATTGTTTTTATGTCGGGGGGGGGGGATCATCGTCGCCGTATATTTGTGTCCACCGGACCCTTCGGAGCTGAACCGTTTGGCGAGTTTCACCATTTGCTCGCTCCAGGAGCTGCGCTGGATGACGGCCGCTGTCAGCGGTACTTCCGCCTGTCACGCGCCCAGTTTGACGACCTGTTGTCCCGCATCGGAGCGAGGATCACCCTCGCCCTCATCCATCTAATCTAGCTGTCATTTATTTTTGTTTTGATGATAAATAGAGCCAGCCTTCAAAAGTTATTAACCTGTCCTGTGATTTTTTTTTTCTCTCTCTCACGTCCAGACACGAATTTATGCACATATGTTGATTGTCTTTACAACATAATAATATTTCATATAATCTAGATATGGAATGAATAACATTCAATACAAAATGAACATGTCTCGTATATAGAAATAATGTTTTAAGTGATAAAACATTTGCTTTGTTGTGCATAATCCCAACATGTATTTAGTCATATTAACAAAATAATTTATTGAAGCATATCCAGACACTTCACCACGTGAGCAAGCAGATAGGCTCCTGATTGGTTAACGCGGCGCGAATTCACGCCAAAGTTCAGATTTTTCAACTCGGGCGGCAGACGCGAATTCGCGTCAAACGCGTGAATGCACAAATGGCACTAAATGAATCATTCGCGCTTAACGCGCTAGATGCTGAATTCGCGCCATTCGCGCGAACTTGACGCGCGAATGAGGTGTATTCGCGTCTTCCGCGCCGCGCTCCACGCCTCATTCGCGCCGCAGGAATTTTTCACGCGCGTCTGTGCATTGACTTAACATTGAAATCATTCGCGCCTGACGCCCTATTCGCGTCCGGTGTGAACGTAGCATAACGGTGTCTGTGATGACGGTGCAGATCGCGGAGCAGCGGAATGATTTACAATGCCAACTTTTGTTGAATTTATGAGAAATCTACAGACGCAAAGTCAATGGAGACGGTTGGATTGTTTTCCCCCGGTGTGGGCGTGGCCTAAATACGCTCTGTCTCATGCTTGCAGAGTATGACAAAGGGCGGGGGACATCTCATATGCTTCCCCAACGTATGCGCCAATAAAAGAAAATAGAAATACATTAAAATGAATTTAGATTTAAAAAGCAATAATTGCATGAAAACAGGTTGCTGACAAGTCTTTTGGGTCGAGTCACAAGTCAAGTCTGAAATCTTTTGGGTCGAGTCACGAGTCAAGTCTGAAGTCAGCTTTTGTGTGACTCAAGTGCGACTCGAGTCCGAGTCTCAAACTCGAGTTCCCATAAACTGTACCCGACCCGAATCGACCAGAATCATTACTTACCCAAACCCGACGTGCATAAATTATTATTATTTTTTTTAGAAAAACCCGACTCGAGACAGACCCGATAAAATTAGACCTGAGTCCAACCCGACCCGATGCCATTTCCTTTAGAACCTGACTGGACCCGATTCCGGAACCTAAATGGCATTTACAATGTGCACAGCCTGCAGCCCTGCGGTTCTCAAAAATGCACTTAAACGGTTAGTTCACCCAAAAATGAAAATTAAGTCATTAATTACTCACCCCCATGCTGTACCAACCCCGCAAGACCTTCGTTCGTCTTCTGAGCACAAATGAAGATATTTCTTATTAAATATGAGAGCCGAATCACTACCACATAGACTGCCTAAGGGAATGACACTTGACGGCCCAGAAAGTCAATGAAGAAAATGTTTAAATATTCCATGTGCCTACAGTGGCTCAACTATAAGTTTATCAAGCGACAAGAATACTTTTTGTGCGAAAAAACAAACAAAAATAACGACTTTATTCGACTTTTCCTTTTCTTCCTTGTTGGCCTGAAACGAGACTTCCTTAGATTTCCGCTACGCATGCGCGAGAACTGAACTGAAGTAGTTGAAAGAGATCGCAATTCTCGCGCATGCGTCGTGGAAATCTAAGGAAGTCTCGTTTCAGGCCAACAAGGAAGAAAAGGAATAATCGAATAAAGTCGTTATTTCTGTTTGTTTTTTTCGCAATATCTGTTATCGTGTCCATGCTTCTCTGACAGTGTCGCGTATTTTAAAATTGATTGACAGGCCTGGCTAGAAGACAATTCAAATACTTGCATGTAGTCAAACATCCATCCGCATGATGGCGCACTAGTTCTTCGTGGTAAACGGAGGGGTTGGTTTATGTGGAGCGAGCAACTGAGTAAAGAAATGCGGAGGCAACCGTGCGTATGCTTATAGCCATAGGCGCCGATTTATGTTTTCCTCCGTGGGTGCTCATGGGCGCACGCCCTTTAAAAAAAAAAAAAAAAAAAAAAAAAAAAAGTCGTCAAAAAATGCTTGCATTTCAGAACCTTGGGAAATGGACAGCAGCCGACACGAACACACACTATTTACTTGATAATAAAGCCGTAAAATCTTTCAACTCAGGTCAGCGCCACTTTTCACAAATAGGCTACAGACAGGATTGGAGATGAAAAGTTTAACTAACCGCGATCAGCTTCGTGGGAAATTATGAATCAATGTCACACAAATCTGTCCATTTTATTCTCACTCCATCTGATTCTAATTATCAAACGCACGTACACACGCACGTCACTTTATAGTGGGTAATGAAGCGGGAATCTGCGGAATCACACTAAAGAGGCATTTTCACCCGAGAAACGCTGTGATTGGTGGATACAGGATATGGAGCAGGCGACTGACAGCGAGATAACAAATCACAGTGTGACAGACGGGTCAGACGCTTCAAATAGCACCAACTGCAATGTTTAATTTTAAATGAATTTTACTGCTATTCTGGCACACGTGGGTGGGTGCTCGTTATTTTCCGTGGGTGCTCGAGCCCCGGAGCACCCACGGTATCGGCGCCTATGCTTATAGCCCATTGCACGTAAAAGCGCAGATTCGCTCTCTCACTTAAAAAAAGTCAGAGAACGGTCATAGAGTTGTTTTAAATGCTGCAATTTTGTAAATACCCAAAATTGTTTAAAATAATTTGCGTCTTCTCGGGTCCATTTGGAAAAGGCGTATTTATTTTAAATTACCCGAGACCCGAGGCCACTAATACCGAACCCGACCCGTGTCCGAGACACTCGTCGGAGTTTTGGACCCGGTCTCGGCTCGGACCTCGGGTGAAGACCTCTAGTGGAGTGTCCCTTTAAGTAAGTTCAGTGGCGGTTCATTTTTGTATTGTAATTGATTAAGGCCACACAGGCCCTGGCATTATATATAATGTCATGATGTCAATGCGCTTCAATCTTAGTTTTTACTTGACCTAATTTTTACATTCATACTCCATATTGTCTGTCTCTTTCAGAGATGTCAGAGATCAGCTCCAGTCTAGATGATCCAGTGATCCGGATCCTTCTGATGGGCAGAAACGGTTCTGGGAAAAGCTCATCAGGAAACACTATACTGGGAGAAAAGAAGTTTAAAGTCCAAAAGCATAAGAAGAAACAAGCTGAAGTTTGTGATGAAGCAACTCAGATCGGAGAGAAGCAGGTGCATGTGATTAACTCTCCAGATCTACTGGATCCAGATCTGTCTGTAGAGAAGCTGGAGGAACTGAAAGAGGAGCTGATCTCTCGATGTTCATCAGGTCTCAGTGCAGTTCTGCTCACCGTTCCTCTAGAGGAACCTGTGAAAAATGAGGAAGAGATCCTGGATTATATTAAATGTTTATTTGGTTCAGAAGTCCAGAATTGCATCATGATTCTGTTCACACACGGAGATGATCTGGAGGATCTGAATGAGTCCATTGATGAACATCTAAAACACCAAGATCATGCGGATCTCCAGCAACTGGTGACTGAATGTGGAGGAAGGTTTCACTGTTTCAATAACAAGAGAGAATCAGAGAGTCAGAGACAAGAACTACTGCTGAAGATTGAAGGAATGATGATGAAGAATGGAGGGAAAGTTATCATAAGAAGAAGAAGAAGCAGCATGGATACTGATACCAACTGTAAGATCATTTGTTATAAATCAATTCCGTAAATACATGCAAGTAAATCATTAAATGTAGACACTTGTATTTGTCATGCTCAGATTAACCCTTCGGGGTCGCCGATCACGCTGGCGTGATCAAGTTACATGTCCAGTTTAAAGGCCCGTACACACCGGGACGAATATCAGCGCGCGTTATTCGTCAGCGTTTTTCAATGCGTTTTTTGTGTTCACACCCAAGCGTTTTTCGCTGACGATAAGCCGAATGAACATGCAAATTCATTCCCTGACATTAGATGGCGCTTAATGTAAAACAGAAATAATAATAGAATACTATACTAGGGTGATCATATTCATGTCTCAATGTTTTATTATACAGATAGAAAAAAAAAACTCGAATGAAATAATGATAGAAATAATGTCTTCTGTATTAGAAAAATATATAGGCCTAAATAATAAATAACTAACAGAAATGCCTCCAAATGTAACAAAAAATAGCACTCACAAACTTACAAAAACGAACTAACAAAATCTATTTATATCTTTAGTTTTCATTCTCTTTATCTTGTTTTTCTTCCTCGTCCACCTTGTTTGCCCATCTATATTTTGCTGTAGGACTCGATCTTTCCCAGCAGTTTTTGTTTGAAAACCAGGACATTTTCATCACTTAAAAACAGTCAGGACAGGACGTGGAAACAGGACATGTGTAACGCAAAGTTGAGATGTTGCCCAGAGATAAAAACATAGCACTAGTTGTCGGATGAACAGATGCACGAGAGACGAGAGTTGTCGTATTTCCCCGCATTTAATAAAACCACTCAAACGTGACACTCGTCCTCCTCATACATCGGGATCGAGCGAGAGAAAACAAACAAACAAACATCTGGTCAAAATAGAAAAATAAAATAAAAGAAAGAATAGAAAGAGTCGGCAGAGCGGTTATCTCCTCTCCTCACTTGTCAAAATCTAACTGACACTCACACTATGCGCAGTTCTCATCTCAACTCAGATTTCTATAAAGCACAAAGTGACCGCTTTACACATGTCCCGGGAAAACAGGACTGTTGGTCACCCTATACTATACTATTATTACAGAAATACTAATATAAATATTATCATATAGCTCTTTATGCTCCGAGACCAGCAGCTCAACATTCATCTTGCCCATAGGTATCTTATCTCTTCTTCGCCGTACGTGTGCTCGGCAAGACCGTTTTGTGTTTGAGCGCCCTCAAGTTGAGTTTTACTGTAACTTCAGAAGTACCAGACACGTGAGCAAACCCGCCGATCTCGTTGGTCGGATAGGTTTTGACGCGGCGTGTCAAACCAAAAAAACGAACCCGAGGCGTTTTTTAAAAAATGACGCTTTTACGCGTGCCATTTTTCGCGTCGGTGTGAACACTCACATTGGCGCCCATTGTTTAGTCACGAGGCGTTAAACATCGACGAATAACGCGCGCGAAATTCGTCCCGGTGTGAACAGGCCTTAAGACGTTGAAGCATAAAAACAAAGTCACGTTGAGCGCTGCTGTCCACTTCTGTCGAAAGTGCTGACTTGAAATTCTATTTTACTTTTTATTTTGTGTTGATAGACCAAGTAAAAACCATATGGTGCGTTCTATTGTACCCAACGAACCGTCTCGGACCTCGGATTTGACGTCACGTCCACACTTCAAGCGGTCTATTATGTTTTGCGTGTCCGAGTCGGAGAAAAAAATGGACGCCACCCGGAAAGCTGTTATAATGGTAGCACTGGCCGAGTAACAGGCACTAACATTAAAAAAATATATATTATGACTACACCTTATCAAAACGCAGCCATTTGAACTTGAAAATGTTCACTTTATTTAAAGTTTTTCATGTTAATCTTCTGTTAGCAACGTTAGTAATTGCACTCACAACAACCGATTCCCATACCTGCAGGGGACGCAGTACTACGAGTGATTATAATCGTCATTTAAAATACCAATACAAAGCGGTTCAAAAACAATGAAAACAATTCATTCTTACAAGTCACAGGGCGCAGCCATTTTGAATTCCGAAACGGATTTCTTGCTCGGTGTCCTCACGGTTGTCCGACGTCCGAGAGGAGAAATCCGAGGAAAGGGGGTCCGATTCGGATCTCCGAGACAGATGAATAATAGAACGCACCAATAAACTGTAAAAAATATGGACGTAGTATCCGTGACGTCACCCGTAGGTTTCTGTTTTTGAAGCCTAAAGTGGGCGTGGCCGGCCGTCGCCATCTTGGCAGTGTGTCGCCTCTCGTCACTACCGGATAAATTAAAATGGGCAAAGAGGCGGGACGCGGGTGGAGCTGAGGTACTAATGCTGCTACTGCCCTCGCGCTGAATTGAAAAGTAAAGCCAATAGTTAAAGTTCATGTTTTTGCCCTTCGAAATATATTGTAATAGTTAGACGTAACTAAAAGTGGGACTATTTACTTTTTTATCAACTTTATTAATCTCACAAGGGGCAATTACATAAGAGCATGTATACAAGTACATACCAGATCACACACATTTCTCATAACATTCAAGGAGTCAACATCGTGATGCATTATTATTCTGCTAGTTAAAAATGAATTAGTTACCTACAATATTGCTCTAAGCTTGTGCATGCGACAGTGATTCAAGGCAAGCACATATCAGTCGGCATCTCACGTCAAGTTCGTAAAGAACTTTAATTCAGTCCATTACAATCTGATTTTGGCGCCTCTCAGTTTCTCAGATGGGTCAAACCAAAGATATTACCTCAGAACTTCAAGTAGCCTAAATGAACTAGAAATCCGCGCTCATTCAAGGGTGTGCGTCTTGCATGGACTGAGAGAACGCGCTGAAATCATCAGACATCCATTAGTGCATGCGAGGGAAACAGCTGGACGGCGCTGGTTGTTCTCTCCATACTCAACACGACGGAATCCAACGGCGTGCACGGGCGAAGGTATAATACATGTATTCAATTGTATGAAATAATCCCGGAAAAGCACAAACACAGCTGAGGGTGACGCTAACAGACAGCAGACAAACTACTAGCAGTGAAAGCGGCCGCAAGAATCCACCTGTCACTCAAGTGGCCACGCCCTTAATTATGCAGAACTTTAAGGCTAAAATATAATTTAAACAGATGAGTTGTAAAAAAATTCACCCCCCTCACAGTTGTAATGAAAGGAAAAATTAGCTCAAAAGACCAAAGCCACTTTTTGCTCCAGGCTGTAAACATGTTTTTTTCTGCTGTAAAGTTGGGCATTTTAACATGGGGGAGATACAGATTTGACTCGCTTCTGCAGCCAGCCTCAAGCGGCCACTCGATAAATTGCAGTTTAATTCACTTCCGTGTTGGCTTCAAGAGAGAGACGGGGAGGTTGCCGCTTGGTAAAAACTGAGATATGATCATTTAAACTTTATATAAAAAAAATGTATGTGTATATTGACGCGTTCGTAAAAGAACGCAAGATGGGATGTGACAGACGTTGCATTTATTCTAATAACTTTGTCGGTTTTTGTCATAAAACAAAACGAATAAAAATGTGTGAATCTGCTGATTCTGCTCTTCAGGCTGCATATTTTACAAATGAAGGAGGAGCCAACTGAGGCAAAGACGCGAAAGTGAAAGGCAGGAGATTTACGGAGTAGACAAAGAGAGACATATATACGTTATACATATATATATATATATAGAGAGAGAGAGAGAGAGAGAGAGAGAGAGAGAGAGAGAGAGTATTGCTAGTTTGAGTAGATTTTGAGAGTAGTTTAGGAGTGGTGTAGATAGTTTAGGAGTAGTTTAGGTAGTTTAGGAGTAGTGTAGATAGTTTAGGAGTAGTTTAGGATCAGATTAGATAAAACTGTTTTGAGGAGTGGCACAGATAAAAAAAAAAAACAACAACAAATAAACACACCTGATATTTGTTGTAAATAGTTGAATGTATGTTTTGATTTTGTGTTCATTTTACCTTTTGTGTGGTATATTTGCACTATTGAGGAACCCCTCTTACTCAAGGAATGAAAGCCCTGTAAGCTAGCTGTGTAATTGTACATGAAGTATTTTGTAGTTTCTAAGCAAAAAAAGAAAAGAAAAAACGCCTATTGCCACACCTGCTTTTTGCTGTATATAGTTTCATTTTATCTCAATTTCACCTTTTTTTATGTTGTATTTGCACTATTTGGGAACCCTCATACTCTGGGAATGCAATGCCTTAAATACAGCTCTCTGTATATTTGTGTGCACATTTAAAAAAAAAAAAAAAAGTGGCAAAGCTAAATTGAAAAAAAAAAAAAAGCCTATGGCTACACTCGCTTTTTTTGTAAATCTTTTTTTTTGTGTATATATAGCTTAATTATATCAGAATTTTACCTGTATATTTTGACATTTACAACTTGTGTTTACATTTTAAACCTTTTAAAATGCTTCATTGAGCATGTTTGTGTTTTAATAGTACATAAGCTATAATATTTCTATTATATGATTTTGGGTCCAGTATGTTGATACAGTACATCAAAGTGATACACTAATTGTATGGTCATATAGGTGATGTTGTGCTGAAAAAAATGATACCAAAAATTAGTATGGTAAACATTTGTTTATGTCGCGAAATTAAAAAAATAAAAAAGTACTCAAAAAGGGCCAAAATAGCCCAAGACTCCGAAGGGTTAAATAAGGGCATCTACAAATACATTAAATGTAAATCTAACACTGATCATAAATGCAGTTGGATTTTAATTCACAGCACATTTATGTGATTTGATGTTTCTGTTGTAGTTTCGGGAGAGTTTCCAGCTGAAGATCTACCTGATGTGATTCCAGTGAGGAAAGAACAGATCCGACTGGTTCTGCTGGGAAAAACTGGATCTGGGAAAAGCGCCACTGGAAACAGCATCATCGGCAGAAACGTGTTTGACTCCTCTACAAGCTCGATCTCTCAGACGAAACAGTGCAGTTTAAAGACTACAGTGAGGTTAGGGAAACAGATCTGCGTGATCGACACACCTGGATTTTATGATACTGTACTCAGTGAGGAGGAAGTTATAAACGAAATGGTTAAATGTGTTATGTTTGCTTCTCCTGGACCGCACGCTTTTATTATTGTGATTAAAGTGGGTCGATTCACTGAGGAGAATAAAAAAACGGTGGAGAAACTTAAAGAAGCATTTGGAGAACACATACTAAAATACACCATGATCCTCTTCACTCACAAAGATGAGCTGGAGAAAGAAAATAAAACCATCAAGCAGTTCCTACAGGAAAGTGATCCAGATCTCAAAAAACTTGTAGAGAGTTGTGGAAACCGATTCTTCTTTCTGGACAACAACTCTGCCAGTTTCCCACAGTTCAAAGACCTGATCCGTAAAATAGAGAAGATGGTGGAAGAAAATGGCGGGATGCATTTCACCAATGACATGTTTGATAAAACAGAGAAACACATTCAGGAGATTCAGAGAAAGAACCTGCGTGAAAAACTGACGCAATACAAACAGGAGCACAAAATGGCCAGTCCAACAGAATGGGGAAAAATATGCTCTCGTTTAGCAGATGATTGTCGACGTGACGCTCTGGAGTTCATTGTTGCTGAAATATGCGTAATCGCTGTTGCTCTTCTTTCGAGCAGAGCGTCGACACACATTCCTGCTGGTGGTCCTCTGGAGGTTGTAGTCAGGGCCATGAGGAAACTACTAAAACAGAAAATGTGTGTAATTCATTGAGAAAACTCCATAATCATCAAATACACAAGCTTATTGGGGCTCCTGCAAACTTATTTGCATTTTTCATAACACTATTTAAAATGTTTTTTAGAATTTTGTATTGTTAGGGCCCAAGCCCTGAAAGGGCGAAGGCCCTATTGTTTTCCTTAGGATTATTATTATTTATACGACTATTCGGGCACTTTTGGGGCCCTTAACGTGCTCAAAAACTCTTGAAACTGCACACAGGTCAGAACCCGCGGCCATCAGGGCCGGGCTGAAGATGTTACGCGGGAGTGGCAGGGGGGCTCGACGGCGCCCCCTGGAACGGGGTCCGAAAACTTGGTCCATAAATCAAACACGCTTGCATGTAATAATATGAAACTTGGTACACATGTAGATCTCATCGTTTCATATATACTTCATACTATTACTTTTTACCCCAGCCCAACAGGAAGTCGGCTATTTAGGGTTGTTTGTAAAACACTTGCAATGGAATTTGAAATACTCCTCCTAGAGAATTCAAAAACATGGCACGAAAATCGGTCAGCATGAAGTCAACATATTGAGGATGAACAGACACATCACATTTATTAGCCAGTTGACATGTGCAAAGTTTCAGAAACGGGCGTGGTGCAGAGACTAAATAGCGCGACCTTTTGACAAAAGTGGGGTGGTTAGTTCTATCTACAGTTACAAAAATCGGTATATACATTGTACTCCTCAAGCCGGACAACTTTCTAATTCATAGTCATTAGCTCGGACCAAGAGGAAGTCATATATTTTGGTTTGAATATAGTGAGCCTCTCTCTGAGCTTACGACCCTGTATGGCAAGCCCTTTTAACATTTAAAAGCTAAGTTTGCCTATCCGGAATTAACATTGTAGATATCAACAATGTCTTTCTGACTAGTCATAATTACATTTTGGATAGTTTGTATTATCATTTTAAGATATCTGTAATGTAATTGTGACTAGTTAAAACGACAGATAGAGTATGGCAAGCTGTTTTAACATTTAATCATTTAATCATGAAAGGGCCAAAGCCTGCGGCACCACCACCCCGGTGTCTTTAGGTAACTAAAGGAAGCGGGGTTGCGGTGCCACCGGCTTGGGCCCGCCATCGCTGCTCGCAGCTATATTATCGTATTGTTTTCTTTAGCTTTTGATAAGGCTAATGCATTTTACACATTCTTAAATGTATGGATATGTACTTAAATGTATGGAAGCTATTCTGCCATGGAATGAAAAAATAAAACTTTTTATCTCACGATTCTGGCTTTAACTTGCACATCTGACATTTTTTTTCTCAGAATTGTGAGCAGGGTTCCCTCGCTTCTTAAAAGTCCCTGAATTTCAGACACATGGACTGAAAAGTCTTTGAAAACAAATACAGGTCCTTATAAAGTGCTTGAATTAAATTAAAAATAAATGTTGTATAGTAGAAAGTGCATAGAGGAATTTTTTTGAAAAAGCACCAGTCAAAGAGAAATGAAACTGCGCTAATGATGCAACAAATGCGGAGACCAACAAATGGCGAAGTCCTGCCATAATTTTATTCCACCCATGAACTCACACAGTAAAAACTCCAGTTTTAAATGAACTTTCCTAAGAGTTAATTTGGCTCCAGACTCAAGAGTGTTAAAGTGTTAAAATGAGTGTTAAAGTAACACTCAATAGTGTTAAAGTTAATGAGCTAATTAAGTGATTGATTGAGTAATGATTGACCATTATTGAAGACACCTGATGTCAACAAGCAGAATCAACAAAGGAGAAAAATCTAATTGTAGTCACCATTGTGGTGATTGGTATTTGCTTCAGTTGGGCTAAACGGCTTATGTCCTCAACTCTGGTCAACGAGATCCACTTTCCTGCAGAGTTTACCTACAACTCACCTGAACAAGCTAATCAATGTCTTCATGATTACTACAGGAACACAGAAAAATCCCCAGTGTTAAATCAACACTGCTCAGAGTACATATTGTCCCAAAAGAGTGTTCAAAGTGGTAAAGATAATTAGCTGATTAATTAAGGGATGATTGAGCATTAATGAACACCTGCTGTAAACCTTATCCAGTAGTTGCGTATAGGCTACCGAGCTGCATTGAACACATTTGTAAATTACTTTCATTAGCTTAAATGAGTCCAATCTTGTAAAACTTTGAAAAAAGTTGACATTTGCATAACTTATGTTGATGAGTTAAAGCAATGTAAAAACGTCATCACTTGATCACATCATTTTTAGTGTACTTTCTATTTTTACAACAAACTCATTTTTTGCTAATAATGATATTTCCATTTTTTTGCACATTTGACTGAATAATTATTTAAATTCATGATGTTTTGAAGTTGAACTCTTTGATAGTGTATGGCACGCTGAAGTGAGTAGACATTGCGGATTATCAATCTGTTCATGTGACTGTTATTGAGATAAATCATCACTGTGTGAGATAATCATTAGCTCATGTGGGTCATCGGTCAGTGTCTGATCATGTTTATTGAGTGTTGTGGACCAATCAGACTCCTCCTTTCACAGGTGACGGCCAGAACAGGTAAACTAACAGGTGGAGCATTAACTGGAAGTACAGCTAAACACTCCTGCTGCTGTTCTCTGCGTTTTTCTTTGAATGAAATCCTTGACATGTTCAATTTAAAGAGCGCAGTTTATTAACGTTTTGTGCTGGGGATTTTTTTCTAAGACGCATTATTCGTGTGATCTGTCTGGAGTCGCATTCACTAAAGAGCGATATTCGACCTGAAACAAAGGTTTGACCTTTGCACCTACAGGTAAGAAACCTCTCCACACACGACTGTGTTTTTTGTTGCCGAACTGATTTTACGTGTATCTAAAGTATATATCATTGTGCTTCAATGATTCAATCATTGTACTCTGAAAAAAAGAGTGAAAATTCGTATTTATTTATTTATTTATTTATTTTTATAATGGGCTAATAAAAAAATAAAACATGCTTTCTATTTAAACCGGTTTCAGTCAGTTTGATCCTCCCCATTAAAAAATGGGAATAAACAATTTTGTTTAAAGGGTTTTGGTGTGCAGAACACATACAGTTTTAGTGATGCAGAAATCATTGTTGGTTATTATTTTTAGTGTTTTTTTATAACTACATATTATTTTATATTTTAAAAAGGGCATTTGAAGTTGTCTTTATTCATGGTTTATAAACTAAAATATATTCGAAAGTATATTATTCGAAAGTAATAATTCTGGCTAATTTGGCTCTTGTTTATCTTAAAAAGTTAAATTCCACATTGACCTACATTAATTAACATTTTGTCTTATGTCTAAAGAAAATGTGTTGATTTGAAGTATGATGAAATATAGTGTGGTCTTTAAAATAAAGTTATTTATAAGAATTAATTCAAGAGAAATTACTAAATTTGGCTGTAACAAATCTAAAGTATAATTTTTATTTATTTATTTATTTATTTGATAGAGACAATGCACATTAATGAAAATCTGAATTGAGACAACAAAGCAGACGTAAACATGCCGTATTATAGCCACAGGGCTAATTTACATCCGTAGTCCCTGGACAAATGACAAAAATACAAAGATTACAACAAACAAAATAAAAAAAAATAAAAAAAATACAAGCAGAATTAAAAAAAATACTTAGTGGTCATAAGACTGGTTTGCATTTTTTTAATAAATGTAAAGTATTAATTGTTTTCGCAGTGTTGGTCGGCTGGAAAAAACATAAGTCTCTATAATAATATACAATAATAACTTGTGCATATAAATGATTTAATTTCATTTAAAACGCATGAGGAGTCCTGCACATGGTATAACATGATGTGACTGCAGGTCAGGAATCGATAGACACCGGCAGACTGCATAGACATGAGTTTCCGGAGGGAGCGATTAGTGTGCGACACATCCCACTCCGGTTCCGGGTAGGACGGAAACATTGACCGGCCTGATTAGCGCTAAGGTGCGGGAGAGAAGAGAGCGGCGTTTCCCATAGGCTTCCATTTTTACAAGCCAAGATAAAAGGACTATTCAAAGAGGCTTCAGTGTTCAGTCTGGTTGAGCAGTCTGGTCGTCGAAGTAGGGGTCGAGTCCATTTGTTCAGTCTGCTTGCAGTGGAAGTGCGCGCTGGTTTACTTGGAGTAGTATTGGGATTCAAGTTCGCTCTGACGTTGTCTGGGTGTGGGAATCGCCCATTGGAGTCTGCTGGATCTGTGAGAATTCACTGGACTGATTTATGGATGGAATCTGTGATGTGAAGAGAGAAGGAAAGATAAGTGAATTGATTTCATTCTATGGGTATTTGAACTTGAGGAGACTGTAGTGATGTGTTTCAGACAGTGTTGTAGTCGAGACCACCTCACTCGAGACCGAGACCAGAGAGAGTCGAGTCCGAGTCAAGACCGAGTCCATAGAGAGTCGAGTCCGAGTCGAGACCAGTGAGGGTTGATTACCTAATTTACTTTTATTTACTTAGAGAAATCCTTTTTTTTTTTTTTTTTTTTTTTTTACTTTATTTACTTAGAGTTTAAAAAATATGATCAGTTTAGGGTAAAAAGGCCGCATAGTAGGTGGTGTTAAAAGTAATTTTATTACAATTTGTCATGCGCAGTTGCACACTAGAAAATCACCAATCACTGGGCGTGTCAATCAATTTAAAGAAATATTTTATTAACATACATTAATAATCATGAAAAATATTTTGAATTGAACCGAGTCCTAAAAAAAAAAAATGTTCGAGTACGAGTCAATTCCGAGTCCATGACAAGACCAAGACCATTAAAATATGGTCTCGAGACCGAGACGAGTCCGAGTCTCGAGTACTACAACACTGGTTTCAGAGTGTGTTGAGGAGAACAGAAGATCGACTATCCCTCACGAGAGTGTGTGTAATGGATCGTGGCCTACAAGCTTTATCGTGTGAGTGAATTGCAGTGCTTTTGCCTTATTTAAAGGGATACTCCACTTTTTTTGGGGAAATAGGCTCATTTGACCACTCCCGCCGAGTTAAACAGTTGGGTTTTACCATTTTCTAATCAATTCAGCTGATTTTCTGATATTTAGAAGAATATGAGTAGTATACTGACAGTTTTTGGTCTCATTGACTTCCATAGTATATTTTTTTTCCTACTATTGAAGTCAATGAGACCAGAAACTGTCTGGTGTGAAGGAAATTTTAAACTGAATATTAATCTAACCATGGTTTATAAGTTGACCTCATTTATCTGCTAAATCTCTGAGACAATGCACTAAGACATTCTGTACTTCAGATGAATGTATGTGTGTCAAACACCTGATTGTGTGTATAAATAACATGAGAAATGGAACCAGACAGATGACTAAGTTCGAACCTGACATCTATGAAGTAATCATTTAAAGAAAGTTTCCTCTACCTAGTAACAGAAGAGGCAGTAAATGAAGAACCAATCATATTATCTTTCATTTTATGTATCTTTTCTTTTTGAACATATGCTTGTGTGTTTTATAAACATAGATGTTTTCTTGTTTTAGAGATGATTTATACAATAGATGTGCCTTTTCAGTAAATGGATGTGTCGGGTAAATTGCAAATAGGACAGACAGGCCAGATCAAAAGGACATAAAATTCTGCCCGGTAACAATAACTAACTTAGGGTGCGTTAAACACAAGACAAAGAGCGAGACGTGTGTGATTAAGGGGAACTGAAACTGTGTACGAAGAGGAGGGGGTACATATTGGAGGGTGTGTTGTGGAAATGATTCTCTGTTATTCGAAAAGATAGGAGGAAGAAGACAAGTGGAAACCTTTTCAAAAGTCAAAGTATCAAAAGTTTATTTTCTTGCAAGAAAACAAATCCAATCTTTTGGCGTTCAACATACAGAACAGTGTCTACATGTGAAGGCGAAGGCTAGTCCTTCTCATCATCCTTATATACCTGAAAACCCAGGAAACCATGCAGGCTATGTCTGGTTTTGCTACCGATTGTCTCTTACACCATCTAGCAAGGAAACATGTTTGCGCTGCTCTTGACTATTCTTGTAGACCGTATATTTAATTTGGACAGCACAATGACGTTTGTGTTAAGTTTCCTATATTCAACTTCACCTCAATTTATCTCTTGGTTGCAAGTTCTGTTCGACCTCACACCTTTCTGCTCAATTTATCTCTTGGTTGCAAGTTCTGGTTTATCTTTTGTTTGATCAAAACCCTGCACAAATATAACTCACACTTGAAATACAATGAGCTATTAAAATGTTTCCATGCTGCTTGCTTCTTTGTTAAACACAGAACATTATGTCCTCACACTAAGCTTACTCTAACTTATGCATTTCTAACAGTTTAGTTATACCTTAAGCTTACTCTAACTTATGCATTTCTAACAGCTTGTTATATCTTTAACAATGTCCTTTGGATTACATGAACATCTTCCTTTAAATGCTTATGAGTATATGTTAGATGATATGAATATTTCCCTTTAAATGCTCATGAATACATCTTCTCCAACGTTAGTAAAAGTTACACACACATCTATCACATCTTAATGAAATAAAAGAAAACGTATAAAAGAAAATAAAGATCATATATGAAAGAAAAGAAACTTGTATAAATGTAAATGCAAAATTAGCCATTACAGGTGATATTTTGTATATAAACTCTGTAAAATGGGAAGCTCTTTGCCCTTCTCATATCAGTGTGGGAACTGCCTTTCTTGCAAGAAATAAACATGTACTGTATACTTATGACTTTTGAGATCTTCATTGTACTTTAATTATTATTTAAGATCTAGCTACAAAAATTTCCATAACACTGGTTACTGATAATCTTCTAAATATCAGAAAATCGGCTGAATTGATTTGAAAACGGTAAAACCCAACTGTTTAACTCTGGGGGAGTTATAAAATGAGCCTATTTACAAAAAAAGTGGAGTATCCCTTTAAATATCTGGATTTATGGCTGTGGATTTGAAGTGGACACGAGTGTGTTGCGCTTTTGCTGAGAAATGGCCTCAACCCCCTGCTTACACGTTTTGTGGAAAACTAATTCTGCTCGAGTCTCGAGTGATTCAGCTGAGTGAAAAGTAATCTGTACTGAGGAGAATCCTTACCCTCCTACTTACCGTCTGATTCTGGAAGTATGCAGCATCGCTGGTGAAGTAAGCTAGTAAACCACTGTTTCACTACTGTGCGTTGAGAAAGTAACCTGTGTTGAGAAGAATCCTTACCTCCATACTGCGTTCTATTATTCATCCGTCTCCGAGATCCGAATCGGACGACAGACGTTGCCTAGCAACACGCCCCCTTTCCTCGGATTTCTCCTCTCGGTCGTCGGACAACCGTGACAACACCGAGCAAGAATTCCGTTTCGGAATTCAAAATGGCTGCACCCTGTGTGACTTGTAAGAATGAATTGTTCATTGTTTTTGAACCGCTTTGGTACTTTAAATGACGATTATAATCACTCGTATTACTGCGTCCCCTGCAGGTATGGGAATCGGTTGTTGTGAGTGCAATTACTAACGTTGCTAACAGAAGATTAACATGAAAAACTTTAAATAAAGTGAACATTTTCATTTTGATAAGGTGTAGTCATAATATTTTTATTTAAATGTAAGTGCCTGGTACTCGGCCAGTGCTATCATTACAACAGCTTTCTCCGACTCGGACAAGCAAAATAATAATAGAACGCTTGAAGCGTGGACGTGACGTCAAATCCGAGGTCCGAGTCGGTTCGTTTGGTATAATAGAGCGCACCATGAGTCCCGAAGGAAGCCGTATCGTTGGTGGAGTCGCCGTGAGGGCGAAGTGGTGACGTTCGGTCAGAAACTATCCGTAACTGAAGAACACCTAGAGAAGACGCTGAAGTATATTAAAGGGATACTCCACCGGGTTTTCATATTAAACTATGTTATTCCCTTAACTAAGACGAGCTGATGCATACCTCTCTCGTCTCAGTGCGTGCACTCTATCGCTCTGTATTGCTGCAAAACTATGTTAGCACTTAGCTTAGCCCAGTGCATTAAATATGGGCCAGAAAGAGAGGCGACCAAACACTTCCTCGTTTTCCCTATTTAAACACAGTTACTCGATTAGTGTAACTCGACCCAAGCTGGTGACACAAAATAAAACGTTGTGTTTTTCTAAGCGTTTAAAATTGATGACTATATTGTATGCCGGAATACCATGAAAAAGTGCTTTAGAGCGCTTCAACTTGGCGCAATAATACCTTCACTCATGAAAAGTCCTCTTACCGGCTCCCGCTTCCTCGCTCTCCCCCTCCCTCTTATTTCCGTCAATGCAGCCAACGTGACATGCGACAAAGCGGGAGCCGGTAAGAGGACTTTTCACGAGTTATTATTGCGCCAAGTTGAAGCGCTCTAAAGCACTTTTTTTATGGTATTCCGGCATACAATATAGTCATCAATTTTAAACGCTTAGAAAAACACAACGTTTTATTTTTTGTCACCAGCCTAGGTCAAGTTATGCCGAGTTCAGACTGCATGATTTTCAAAGTAGTCGGGTCGCTGTTTTTTTCACACTGCATGACTATCTTGGCCAGCATTCAGTCACTGCTGTGTTCACACTGGACGATTGATCGGTGACAGAAGGTTTCACACTGCATGACTTTAGAAAAATCGCCGACAGACTCTGTCTAGCACGCTGCGCGCAAACTACGTTTCACAACAAACACACGTGAGATGTGAAAAGGAAACAACGCGACACCACACGTGCAAGACCGGAGATCTCACGTGAGACTTTTTTTTTCGACCCGGTTGTGGTACAGCTGGTGAAACAGACACGAGTGCTCCTGCCAAATTTCTACTCATTTTTCTTCCATTTATTGTGTCCAAATAGACCGAGAAGAAGCTTTTTTTGTTGAAACAATGCCATATCATGTTGATATGTGATCTACGTATAACTCCTCCCCGAACTCCCTGCTGCTCTGTATCTTGCTCTCTCACTGGCTGCCGGTGATCGCCGATGTACTTTCAGTCAAAACACTTTTCACACAGCAGGATTTTGAATCGCTGACAGGTCCAGTATTTAGCATGCCAAATATCTCACGGGCGTCGGCGACTCGTCGGTGATTCTCTCAGTTCGCGTCTTTTCTCATTCACACTGCGTGATTGTCACTCGCGTGAACGAGCGCCGATTTGCCTGTGATTTCGGGCATTTGTCGGCGATTTCTCAAAACCTGTCGGCGAGCCAAAATCGTGGCTAAAATCATGCAGTCTGAACTCGGCATTACACTAATCGAGTAACTGTGTTTAAATAGGGAAAACAAGGAAGTGTTTGGTCGCTTCTCTTTTGGGCCCATATTTAATGCACTGGGCTAAGCTAAGTGCTAACATAGTTTTGCGGCAATACAGAGCGATAGAGGGCACGCACTGAGACGAGAGAGGTATGCATCAGCTCGTCTTAATTAAGGGAATAACATAGTTTAATATGAAAACCCGGTGGAGTATCCCTTTAACGTTGTATTCTCATTGCTATATTGTGTTCAATAAAGATTGTTACTCCTTTGAAATTATCTCCCGCCTCGGTTGGCTTTCTGTCGCGCACCTGTGGTGCGGCTCCTCACGGTGGTGTTTGGTCAGAGTTGCGACTGGTCATCCGAGTCCGCCCCGGCCTGCACCGGTGACACGCAGCAGAAGAGTTACCCAAAATAAAAAATGAAGTTTAAAAAAAAAAAACTCAATTTTTTAGAAAGTGTGTTTCGCACTTTTCTTACTCTCGACCTGCAGTGAGTTGAATGATAACTTGACCTGACCGATTTCTGATCTTGTTCTATACTTTTATTTCAGAGATGTCAGAGATCAGCTCCAGTCCAGATGATCCAGTGATCCGGGTTCTTCTGATGGGCAGATTTGGTTCTGGGGCAAGCTCATCTGGAAACACTATAGTGGGAGAAAAGAAGTTTAAAGTAAAGAAACATGAGTCTGAAATTTGTGAGGGTGAAACAGAGATCGGAGAGAAGCAGGTGCATGTGTTTATTTCTCCAGATCCACTGGATCCAGATCTGTCTGAAGAGAAGATGGAGGAACTTAAAGAGGAGCTGATCAAACGATGTTCATCAGGTCTCAGTGCAGTTCTGCTCACCGTTCCTCTAGAGCAACCTGTGCAAAATGAGGAAGAGATCCTGGATTTTATTAAAGGTTTATTTGGTCCTGATGTTCAGAAGTACATCATGATTCTGTTCACACGTCAAGACGAGCTGGAAGATCTGGAACAGACCATTGATGAACATCTGGAAGATCATGTGGATCTCCAGCGACTGGTGACTGAATGTGGAGGAAGGTTTCATTGTTTCAATAACAGGAGTAAATCGGAGAGTCAGAGACAAGAACTACTGCAGAAGATTGAAGGAATGATGATGAAGAATGGAGGGAAATTGACCTTGGAACAAATGAAGAGGACTGACAGTAAAAGAGGTTTTCTTATTAATTGTAAGTTTTATATTTTCCACTATTATCAACTTTATTAACCCCTTAGCTGTCACCGTCCCAGTACCGAAAGCCTAACTTTACTTCACTATATTTGTATTAAATCCTAATGTAATTATGACAAATTATATATCGTTGGAAAGGTCTAAGACTTCTAAATAGATATTTTACCCCTGTTTTGTGTTACAAATTATGTAGGAAGAGTAATTAATGAATTTATGACAAGAGTGCACCTCAAAAAATCTGCATCATAACAGGAGTTTTGACCTTTGTCACAAAAAGTCGATGAACCCACTTTTAATCATTGAAACTTCTGCTAAAAGTTCATAATAAAACATATAATATAGTATTTTTCAATAAAATAAAAAAATATAGTATAATATATCCTCTAAAAATCATAATATTTATATTTATTATCCTCTAAAATATAATATTGTTTCTTATCGCCTTTTTTATTATATCACATATTTTAGTAGTTATCATAAATTAGGTATCATTTGAAAGTTTTATAATTGAACGTTGTGTTACCATAGAAACGGTACTTATTTTATCAGGCTCCTCCCCTTTTGGGCATCATTATATTTCATAATTTATGATCAAAACCTTTATATTGTCAGAAAGGTCTGAGTCTCAAGGTTCCAAATTTTGTGACAGAATTGATATTTGGACAGAAATGTATTAATTTGTTAAGGCAGAATGTACACAACTAAATTCAATGGAATTCAATGGCACCCGGTGGCTATTTTTGGTACTACGCCTAAACAAAATCTTAAATTTTTGTGATATCAACTTCAAATTTGGAACATAACTTGATAAAAAATTTGACTTTGATTTTATAGTAATTTTAGAGTAAGAAATATATATAAAATATATATTTTATATAAAATAAAAAAATATATAGTACAGTATATTTGATTTACTGTCAATTTAAACTTCCCTAACTTTTTTATACTTTCATTTTTTAAAGTGTTTTCACTTCAGCAATATTCTGCTGAGTGTTTTCTTTAAAACAAGACCAAACTTGGGTATATTCCAAAGCATTCTTAAATTACAACCATTTAAGTTTGAATAGTGCATTTTAACCCCCATTTTCAAAAAGGGGGGTGACAGCTAAGGGGTTAAATACTTGTAAGTGTACATTACTAGTTTGTTAGGTATTCCTGGAGTGTGTTTTGTTACTGATTTGATTGAATATATATAGTTTCAGCAAAGTCTGGAGATCCAGATGAGATTGATGTGATTCCTGAGAAGAAAGATCTCAGACTGGTTCTGCTGGGAAAAACTGGAGCTGGAAAAAGCGCCACTGGAAACACCATCATCGGCAGAAACATGTTCAAATCTTCAGCCGGTTCAAAGTCTCAGACGAAACAGAGTCAGTCAGAAACTACAGTGAGGTTAAATAAAGAGATCTCAGTGATCGACACACCTGGACTTTATGATACTGAACTCAATGAGGATGAGTTTAAAACTGAAATAGTGAAATGTGTAACATTATCCTCTCCAGGCCCACACGCTTTTCTCATCGTCATTAGAGTGGGTCGATTCACTGAGGAGGAGAAAAACACAGTCCAACATCTCAAAGAAGTGTTTGGTGAAGACATACTAAAATACACCATGATCATCTTCACCCATAAAGATCAGTTAGAGGAGAAAAAGCAAACCATTGAAGAGTTTCTACAGGACGGTGATCAAGATCTTAAAACCCTTGTTGAGAGTTGTGGAAACCGATTCTTCCTTCTAGACAACAAGTCTGCAAGTTTCCCACAGTTTAAAGATCTGATTCGTAAAATAGAGAAGATGGTGGAAGAAAATAGACGGACGCATTTCACCAATGACATGTTTGATAAAATGGAGAAACACATTCAGGAGATTCAGAAGCAGAAAGTGAAGCAGATCAAACAGCAGAACAAACGCCTCTCTCAGACAGAAAGGCAGAAAATATACTTGCGTTTGGTACAAGAGTCACAACGAGAAGCTCAACAATATTTTTCGAACCTTTCCTTTACAAATCTGCAACCCCGGGGGAAGACCTTCACATTGACCCATAAAGAAAGAGTGAAAGCCAAGACAGAAGCAGAGGGCGAAGAAACTGGTCGGTTCAGGGCATTTATACTTTCTGTCAGACAAAAGATGTGTGTGATTCAGTGAAAAACCACACAATACAACAGGGGGTCGATGGAGGTTTCTTGACCCTTTGACTTACCTGTATGTATTGGTATTGAAAAAACACCATTTAAAAAAATCTTTACTTGGTTAAACCGTCGTTTTGTTCACCTTTATTTTCGTTATGTTTCAAAGCAGCTTCACAGTATTAACCCTCTAAGACCGACGAGAGCGCCGGTGCTCCGTTTTACGAGTGTCTGTTCAACAGCCTATGAAACTGAAACCAAATGGCTAGCTCAATCATTATTTTTGCATACAAAACCAGAGATGTAACATGTTCAGATCAAGCTGTACAGATCAACTTCAGATCAAGTCTGTACAGTGTTGCCAGTTTTTTACTGTAAAGAGAACCTGGTAAGGTCTAACAGTGCTCATCATTCATTCAGCAACAGCATTACAGTTTACATTTGTGAAGTTTAGATGTAACCATGTGCTTACCCAGATAGCAAACTGACATTGAATCAACGTGGAAATATGACATCGAAACAACGTTGATCTAACATTGTTTTGCTCATCGAATTAACGTTGAACCAACGTCAGACGCGTCATTCTTTCAAAACTAACGGAAAATCAACTTGAAATCAACGCGTTGTTTCAACGTTATGAAAGCAAACCAATTTTCGATTTTCATTTAGCTTTGAAGAATGCCACGTCTGACGTTGGTTCAACGTTAATTCGATGAGCAAAATCAACGTTGTTTCAATGTCATGAGAGACGTCGTTTCCACGTTGATTCAATGTCAGTTTGCTGTCGGGGTAGCATGTCTGATGACATCTTTTTGGCACAAATGCAGGTGAATCTCATATTTCTCTTCGCTCTATTAGATGCATGCACATATATACTGTATGTAAAAATGCCCACTGTGTCGCTAGTGGAAATATATTTCTTCTTGTATTGCAGAAATAAACCAGTCATTTCAACTGATGTGTACACTGTAAATAAAAAGTACAATCAACTTGGATGTTTAAGTCATTTCAACTTAAATTACATTAAATTAACTCTCTAAAATGTTTGAAAAAAGTTTAAATTTGCTTAACTTATTGTGTAAAGCGTTACACGGACCCTTCTTGATCACATCATTTTTAGTGTACTTTATATTTTTACAATAAACAAATGTTTGCTTAACCCCTTAGCTGTCACCCCCCTTTTTGAGAATGGGGGTTAAAATGCACTATTCAAACTTAAATGGTTGTAATTTAAGAATGCTTTGGAATATATACCCAAGTTTGGTCTCAGCAGAATATTGCTGAAGAGAAAACACTTCAGAAAAAATGAAAGTATAAAAAAAGTTAGGGAAGTTTAAATTGACAGTAAATCAAATATACTGTACTATATATTTTTTATTTTATATAACATATATATTTTATAAATATTTTTTACTCTAAAATTATTATAAAATCAAAGTAAGATTTTTTATCAAGTTATGTTCCAAATTTGAAGTTGATATCACAAAAATTGAAGTTCCCATGAGATTTTGTTTAGGCGTAGTACCAAAAATAGCCACCGGGTGCCATTGAATTGAGTTGCGTACATTCTGCCTTAACAAATTAATACATTTGTCCAAATATCACTTCTGTCACAAAATGTGGAACCTTGAGACTCAGACCTTTCTGACAATATGTGTTTTGTCAAGATTAGAAAAGGTTTTGATCATAAATTATGAAATATAATGATGCCCAAAAGGGGAGGAGCCTGATAAAATAAGTATCGTTTCTATGGTAACACAACGTTCAATTATAAAACAGTTTTCACACGATGAATTCTGAGTTTATAAGCTTTCAAATGATACCTAATTTATGATAACTACTAAAACATGTGATATAATAAAAAAGGCGATAAGAAATAATATTATATTTTAGAGGATAATAAATATAAATATCATGATTTTTAGAGGATATATTACACTATATTTTTTTATTTTATTGAAAAATACTATATTATATGTTTTATTATGAACTTTTAGCAGAAGTTTCAATGATTAAAAGTGGGTGCATCGACTTTTTGTGACAAAGGTCAAAACTCCTGTTATGATGCAGATTTTTTGAAGTTGCACTCTTAAAGAATTCATAAATAAATAAATTCATCAATTACTCTTCCTACATAATTTGTAACACAAAACAGGGGTAGAATATCTATTTAGAAGTCTTAGACCTTTCCAACGATATATAATTTGTCATAATTAGATTAGGATTTAATAGAAATATAGTGAAGTAAAGTTAGGCCTCCCGGTACCGGGACGGTGACAGTTAAGGGGTTAAATTGATATTTCCATATTTATTTTGCACATTTGACTCAAATATTTAAATTCATAATGTTTTGAAGTTGAACTCTTGGCACGTGAGAATCAAACTGCTGCTGAAGTGAGTTGACCATCTTGAACATTGCGGCTTATCAATCTGTTCATGTGACTGTTATTGAGATAAATCTGTACAGCATCACTGTGAGGTAATTTGCTCATGCGGGTCATCGGTCAGTGCCTGTCACAGGCTTTCTTTCATTACAATTGTGGGTGCTATTTTCTTCCTAGCCACTAGAGGCATGAAAGAGGGCACATTATATGGGATAAAACAGGAAGCAGTAGAGTAAGTGATATTGAAGTCTGTTTGATGCTGCCTCATGGTTGTTTGCTAACTATTTTCCAATCCTGTGTGAGAAACTGTTTGTTTGCTGCTCAAACGTAAGTTTGATTGTTTGTGTGAAAGGTTTGGGTGAACTGATGGTGAATCTATTTAGTGTAATTGATGTGTTTGATGTTTTTTCTTGTAGAGGATTGGTTAGGGATGTAGCAATTGCTCGTCAACTGTGGATACTGCTAAGTGGTGCTGACCAAACACTGTGCATATACTACTTTGATGAGCAGACTAACGACTCACCAAACAACTAAGCATTGGACAACCTCCTACGTCATCACTACCCACCTTTGCACTACAGATAAGCCTGCCATCTTTCATCTTCTGAGCTATGTTTTTCAGAAATTTTGAATTGTGTATTTTAATTTCTCTGGCAATCACATGAAGGCATAAAACATTAATTGAATTGATTTTTTTTAATCAAATTAAATTTGTCAAACTTAGTGCTGCACAAGAGGATTACTGTTAATTTTTTTATTATTATTATTTCTAATGTTATTATTATTACATTGAGACATAGCTACATTCTACTGCACAACAGTAATATATTGGTCACAATTTCTTCTTGTTATGATATGACGAGTTTCTCTCAAGTGAAACGGTTAAATGATCATGAAGTGATTCTCAGAGTGGCTCTGGAGATGAAGTTCATGCATTCATGTCCTCATATAGTGAAAACACAGTCATGAGTGCTTCAGTGTGTGTGGTAAACGAAATGTTCATTCATTGAGACATGCGGAGCATGCAGTCTTTTGTGGTTTAATATTCTCAGACACTACACAGCAAAATCCCCAGTGTTAAAGGGGACATATCATGCAAAATCCACTTTTTTAGCCCTTAAATGCATTTTGTTGTATATTTGGAGTGTTTATAAGTACAGAAAATATGAAATTAGTCTCTTCAGGTGATTCGTTTATATCTTTATATTCTGTTTTGGTCATATTTTTCAACCTGTTCAGATTTTTCTGTTTTCTATGATGTTTTTTGAGCAAGTGCGTCGCCGTATTTGCAGCGGAACTGACAAATAAGGACATTGACCACCGGCCCAACACTTCGAGCAATCCGCCATTATTATTTCTCGCTCCGATTTTGTAGTCCGAGCTCAATGATGCAGAAGTTACGAGAGGGCAAGTCAAAATGTTCAATTGTTAGTGACCTGAAGCACTTAAAGGATTCCCACTTCAACAACCTCCGCCAGTATAAAGAAGGGTTTGCCGATCGGCTTCGTCTGAATGAGAGGTAAATTCCTTCTATCTTTGGAGACGACGAACAGAGCATTTCGATAAGCTGTAAATATCGTTAATAAAAATAAAGTACTTTACTTTCTTAAAACACATAGTGGTCATGGTTTAGCAGTACCTTTGTCTTTCTTTGTTTTGGTTTTGAAGTAACGTTACACGTCTGCAGTATTATTGTTCTTGAGTTTTCAATGCTCATTTAGCTGCTTTTCTGATGCTTTTCTAAACGTATCATATTATCAATACAGATTTTTAGTGGTAAGATCGGACCGTAGTCATTTACCTTGTCAGTGTGCTTGTTTTAACAAGAGAAATAGTCGACTTTCACTAATAACACAAAACAGTTAACTCACATACCAAAGAAGTGGTTGTTCTGCAGGTTCGTTGTCGTCTTTATCAACTCGCTCGCTCTGGCTCGAATATGTAAGGCTTGATGGACAAGTCTTCTGTTGTTGACATTTTGTTAACGTGTGAATAAAAATGTTCTTTGAAGGTATTGTATATAATCGTATATCTCTAATCGAACTACAATAATGGCCGAACGTGGGGAGTTGAACCGACCGTGAACTCATCGACCTGGAGAGCGGGTGGGGTATGACGCATCTCCTTTTTATTTAAAGGGGCCGCTTTGAAACGGGTCGCTCACAGACGCACATCAGAAAAGGGGCCTGTGGAGCTATAATAATGAGGAATTCAGACCCAAGCATTGCAGTTATGTTTTATATAGACCACAACGGTTTGATTTATATGTAAAAATGAATGATTTAAAAGCATGATATATATACCCTTTAAATCAACTCTGCTCAGAGTGTATATGGTCCCACTCTACAGAGTGTTAAAGTTAATGAGATAATTAAGTGACTAATTGGGTGATGATTGAGTATTAGTGGTGAACAACTACTGTTAACAAGCAGAATCACTGAAGGAAAGAAAAACACAAGAACTACAACTGACTTCCAGTCACAGCCTTAGATTAAATCAGACGAAGATACAAAGTAGACATTAAATCTGTGAAGATCTCAGTAGAGGACGATTAAAAAACTCCACAAACAGCATTACCAGCTTCTAGGGGTGTCCATGGTTAACCGGTTAACCGATTAACCGTTTAAAATTTCATAACCGAGTTAAAACTTTTTGCTCGGTTAAGTGGCGTCAATACATATTTGCACAAAACTTTTGCGTTTTTTTTTCTGATTGTCGATAAAAAAAATATTGTGAAATGACAGCGTTTCTATTAACGGTGTTATGCGACTGTTATGGCAACGGACGTTGGTATATCACAGCCACCGCACTAGACATTATTATTACTGATGGAAGGAGACGTGGTGTGTCATCCAAGCATTAATGGCAGGGAAAGTCACAGAGTTTCTGTGTGTTTCTCCCTCATTTCTGCTCCGCGGTCTTGATTGTGGCATTTCTTTGAGGTTTTGTAGTAGGCTATATTCCTTGTATCTTTTATGAATTTTAAAAAAGAACTCTGCCTCGTATTATGTCCAAACGGTCTACTTTTGTGTTCATTCGTTTCCCCTTATTTAATCCGTTAGCCTAATTGCAAAATGAAAAATGAACGGTTGTTGTATTTTGTAAATAGCAAAGTTGAACACCAAAATGTTCATTTGAACTCTAGGCTTATACACCAAATGCTACGCAAAAGTATATAGGCTATATATAGGCTACATATCGACGAATTTGCCCCTTAAACATTTAAAATATTTGACAAATTAATATGAAAAAAAAGATTTTTACTGGTTTTCTGAGGCCAAATTAGAACCTGGAAATGATATTTTCCCCTGCAATGCTGAATGAGAAGAGCCGTAACCACAGCCTGCAGAAATGGGATTTATAAGTGATTTATATAGGCTATAATAAATGTGTCTGATAATAAAATAATATAAAATAACGAGGCATTAATTATTTATTAATAAACTATTGTTTTCTAAATCATTTTCGGCTAAAAACAATTCTCCATCTCCGGATGCACATTTAGAGAGAAATTAATTAGCTACATAATTACATAGTCAGAAGATATTGGCCTTCGATTAGAATTTGTTCGTTTTAAATTGGACATTTAAAGCTTTAGCCTACAAAGGACTAAAGCTTTACATGTCCAATTTAAAACGAACAAATTCGAATGCGGTGGCTGTTTCAGTTCTCGCGCTTCAGTTCGCGGAGATCATGAAGCGCGCCTGAATGTTAAAGAACAACGTTTTCTTGTTATTGTGAGTTTACGCAAATAAATGTATTTGCGAATAATGCATTATTATTTTCTGTATGACCAGAAATGAAAGAGTATTTTAAGTTGTTTCCACTGAAAGAACTGCAAGTGTTCACATGGGCGTCTCGCAGCCATGCGCGCTTCACACACACTGGATATGCGTCAAAAATATTGTGTTTATTTGTGCTTTGTTCCTTTTTTTGGATAAAGGCGTCTTCTACATAATATGCAGCCTAATAAAATGTTACAATAATAATGATTATTATTATTATTTGTGGACACGGAGTTAATGTGCTTATTTTCAATTGGCAATTTCATTTTGAAGGGTGATGGAAACGCACCTACTTTAACTGCTCTGTACTTACCACTGCGTTTTATTTCTATAAATTAATTTAGTTTCAAATGGGGTCCAACCAGTTATTAAAAATGTGTTAAAAATTAACTCTGTATCTCGAGGTTGCGGTGCGCACATGGTTAACCGAGTATTAACCGATAAGGGCATCGGTTAACGGTTAATGAAAAACTTGAAAACGTGCAGCCCTACCAGCTTCACTTATTACTAACCAGACTGACTTTATTTCTGTCAGACGTCAGTGAACGGAGGTTTCAATGTCGATGTTTTAAAATGTTTGGTCACCATTATTGTGATCAGTGTTTCATTTAGTTGAGCAGTTTGACACTTAGCATTTTAAGTGCAATCAATCTTATCCCTGATCAAAAGTTGTAATTTGTTTTTAATAAATAACTTTCACCTTTCTTGACACAGAGCAGACGTTCTGAATTTTATATACATTACAGACCATTTTTGAAAATCATTACACTTTTGTTTTTTAGAAACAAACAGACATGATGAATCAGAATATGAATCTCAACAATGGTGACATGCTTCATGCTACAATGCATGCTGGGAGCCAAGAGTTTTAAACTATGGTGCCTCCGTGTTCAGGTATAGTAGTTTTCATACTAAAAATTAAAAAATAGATTGGTTCTCTAATCTTATCCCTGATCAAAAGTTGTAATTTGTATTCTTTAATAAATAACTTTCACCTTTCTTGACACAGAGCAGACATTCTGAATTTTTATATACATTACAGACCGTTTTTAAAAATCATTACACTTTTTGTTTTTTAGAAACAAACAGACATCATGAATCAGCATATGAATCTCAACAATGGTGACATGCTTCATGCTACAATGCGTGCTGGGAGCCAAGAGTTTTAAACTATGGTGCCTCCCAGAATGCATTGCGGCATAAAGCATTTCACCATTGTTGAGATTCATATGTGGATTCTTGATGTCTGTGTGTTTGTCCAAAGATTATTTTCCCTTTTTTTTTTTTAAATGGTGATTAAACCATCAACATCTAACATCAACATCTGTGTAGTCCATTTCGTGATTGATTTATTTGAAGTCTTTACTGGCCTGCTTTTGATTTATTCTTCATAGATTTCAGTAAAATACATTTTTATGACTGGATTCTGTGCTTTAGTCCGCATTTTCCATGACAACAGGTCTTGTAATTTTTCATTCACAATTTTCAAAAATTAAGGTGATAATAAAATACACAATATTTTTAATTAAGACAATTGTGGTTCAGTGATTTATTGAAAATATAGACCATATCACTAATAAAACCAACTTTTTCATTTTTCAAAGGAAATATACATAGTTTTGAGGCTTAAATTGATTACAGTGTAGTTAAGCCTTTTATAAAGACATAAAATATGACAATCTTGATGATTCAATTGATGAGTAGTTCGTAGAATTCTTCAAGATCACAAAATAAAATTGTCACAACGCCCACCCATACAATCTGTCCTGCCCCTCATCATGGCTGTCAGGAAACTAATTGGTTTTTCCACTAGGTGGTTTCTCCACTGTGTGGATCTTCATGTGTATCTTCAGCTGATTTTTAATAGAGAAACTCTTTCCACACTGATCACACGTGTGCGGCTTCTCTCCAGTGTGGATCCTCTCATGTTTGTTCATAGTTGATGACTGACTGAATCTCTTGTCACAGTGTGAACACTTGTAAGGTTTTTCTCCAGTGTGGATCTTCTCATGCGCTTTCAGATTTCCAGACAGACTGAATCTCTTGTCGCAGTGTGAACACTTGTAAGGTTTTTCTCCAGTGTGGATCCTCTGGTGCAGTTTTAAATGTTCAGCTGTAATAAAAGTCTTTTCACACTCAAAGCACATGTACTCTCTCACACCAGTGTGTATTTTCTGATGTTTTTGTAAACTTTGCAGCAGTGAAAAACTCTTTCCACACACAGAACATGAATACGGCTTCTCCTTCGTATGAACTGTCAGGTGTTTCTTCAGGTTTGATGACAGCAGAAATGTTTTGCCGCAGTGATCACATGAGAACGGCTTCTCTCCGGTGTGGATCTTCATGTGAGCATTAAGATTTTGTCTCCGAGCGAATCTCTTTTCACACCAATTACACATATACTGCTTCTCTCCAGTATGAACTCTCATGTGAATATCAAGCCATGATTTTTGTGCGAAACTCTTCCCACATTGATCACATGTGAACGGCTTCTCTCCAGTGTGGATTCTCATGTGAAGCCTAAGATTTTGTTTGTTTGAGAATCTCTTTTCACACTGATCACACGTGAAAGCCTTTTCTCCAGTGTGGATCCTTGTGTGTTTCTTAAGATCTGCTGAATCCTTGAAACTCTTTCCACATGTATCGCATGTGAACGGCTTCTCTCCGGTGTGGATCCTCATGTGTCTCTTAAGTTTTGATGAATCCGTGAAACTCCTCCCACATTTATCACATTCATACGGCTTCTCTCCGGTGTGGATTTTCATGTGTCTTTTAAGTTTATAGGAATCCATGAAGCTCTTCTCGCACTGATCACATGCGAACGGTCTCACTCCAGTGTGAACTCCTAAGTGAAAATCAAGATTTCGTTTGGTTGCGAATCTCTTGTCACACTGATCACACATGAACGGCTTTTCTCCAGTGTGGATTCTCATGTGACTCTTAAGGTGTGATGAATTTGTGAATGTCTTCTCACATTTATCGCATGCGTACGGCTTCTCTCCAGTGTGGATCCTCATGTGAACCTTAAGGTGTATTTTTTGTGTGAAACACTTCTCGCACTGATCGCAGGTGAACGGCTTCACTTCAGAGTGAACTCTCATGTGAACATCAAGACTTCGTTGGTATGCAAAACTCTTCCCGCACTGATCACATGAGAACGGTTTCTCTCCGGTGTGAATCCTCATGTGTTCCTGAAGATGTAATTTAGCTGCGAAGCTTGTCCCACATTGATCACATTCATGCGGCTTCTCTCCGGTGTGGATCATCATGTGTTTCTTAAGATTTGGTTTTTGTCTGAAACTCCATCCACATTGATCACATGAGAACGGCTTCTCTCCGGTGTGGATCCTCATGTGAATCTCTAGACTAAGTTTGGTTGTGATACTCTTTCCACACTGAGTGCAGGTGAAAGATTTCTTGGCTCTTCTTTTCTTTAAAAATGTCTTTTTAGTCTTTGAGCGACTCAAAGGTTTTCCTCCAGGTTGGACATGATGTTCCTCCTCCTCTTCACTCAGTTCTTCTCTCTCCTCCTCCTCTTCACTCAGTTCTTCACTCTCCTCGCGCTCTTCCATCAGGTCTGACATGAAAGAAAAATATGAATTTAATTTTTAGTAGATCAAAATAATTCAAATAGAGAAATATGAAGTGAAAGGACATACAAGTGAGCTCTGATGTAATAGTCAACTGCTATAAAATACTACAATAATTTTTATCAAATAAGTATCTGTCCATGAATGTGGTACATTTATTTTGATTTGGAATTCAACAACCAGGGGTGTAAAGTAAAGAATAACAAATACTCACATTACAGTAATTAAGTAGTTTTTATCAGAAATGTTACTTTTTGGGTTGTTTAAAAATTGTGTACTTTAGAGTACATTTTAAGTGATGTATCGGTCCTCTTACTCCGCTATTTTCCCTCCGTTTGTGGTCCTTACTCATTACATGCTTGTTTTAATTTTATTTGTAGTCATCAAAGCGATTGGATCGAGTAATCGGTCTCGCGACTGTTATCATATTAAATTCTGCATGGAAAACTTTAACTGCCAACCACTGTTAATCATGGCTGCTGTGGACGTGCATTCTTCCAGCATCAATTCAATCGAGATGTCAGCATCTTTCTCTAATATGCTGTGTTACATTTCTGATTACTAAATTATTTTTATTTAGGCAGGCTAGTGTAACGGAGGCCAGCTAGTAGCTGCTGTGCAAGTAAACCTCACTCCTCTGACCTCAATAGGCGCTCAAGCGACAGTCTTTAGCCTCCTTGTTAGAGCACCCGACTCTCATGCCGGAGACCCGGGTTCGAGGCCCGCTCGGGGCGGGTTAAGTTGGACCCGGATGGAGGGGTTACATTGGTGCCGTGACCCGGATGAGAGTGAGGTTTAGGGGGGTGAGTGTAACGGAGGCCAGCTAGTAGGGGTTACATTGGTGCCGTGACCCGGATGAGAGTGAGGTTTAGGGGGGTGAGTGTAACGGAGGCCAGCTAGTAGTTGCTGTGCGAGAAAAACTCGGAGCAGGTCGAGTGGGACCCGGATGGAGGGGTTACACTAGCCTATCTACAGGGCCTGACATTTAGTGTGAGGTTGGGGGTTTTGCGTTCAGTGTTAAATCCCTCAAGTCCCAAGTTCATAAGGAGTGGATTCCCGCTCCCATTTACTTGAGACACGAGCGATCTGTGCACTGCTGTGAAAATGTCTCCAACACGGCCCAAAGTGTTTTCGAATGATGTCTGAGTTTGACAAAGGGGAAATTAAACTAGACAGATGGCCCCATCTTTGATGGCCCTCCACCATGGTCCCTCATCAGATCATGGCGGGGAGGAGGATAAAAGCCCTTCTCCTAATGTAACTTCACATTCACAATAATATACTGTGATGTGGCGCTGTGATGGCGACATGTGGTGAGCGTCCTGTTGCGTGCTTTTGTTTATCTAGTTATTTAGATGTGCTCCCGAGTGCAAGTGTTTAGTAACATCACGGTTTCTATGAATGTTTGCCCATGTTGGACATTATAATGGTGCTTTCACACCGGACGCGAATAGCGCGTCAGGCGCGGATGATTTCAATGTTAAGTCAATGCAAAGACGCGTTACGCGCGTAAAAAATTCCTGCGGCGCGAATGAGGCGTAGAGCGCGGCGCGTAAGATGCGAATACACCTCATTCGTCGAGGCGTCTGGCGCGTTGCGGAAGATGCGAATACGCCTTATTCGTCGAGGCGTCTGGCGCGTTAAGCGCGAATGATTTAGTTAGTGCTATTTGTGCATTCACGCATTTGACGCGAGTTGAAAAATCTGAACTTTGGCGTCAATTCGCGCCGCGTTAACCAATCAGGAGCCTAGCTGCTTGCTCACGTGGTGAACTATCTGGATGCTTCAATAAATTATTTTGTAATATGACTAAATACATGGTGGGATTATGCACAACAAAGCAAATATTTTATCACTTAAAACTTTATTTCTATATACGAGTATATATATGAGTGCAGCAGGCGCGATGACAACACAAACTTAGTCCCGGTCACGTTAGAAGCTGGGGACTATTTTCAGGCGCTGCGTCATAACATTACGCCTGCTGCGCTCATGGTACGACAGGGAAGTTTCCTGATTATTACGCAGGAATGAGAGTATAGTTCCTAGTCATATCAGTCTAGAAAATCGCAACTTTACATTTTCCGTCTGTCTTAGTGCACGATGTAACTATAGAAGAGTCCAGTTTTAAATAGGAAAAATATCGAAACACTTTGGTAATTTTTTTGAGAGAAATGCTACTGGTCTTGTGCAATTCAATGATGTATGCTAAGTATTATGTTGTGTCTAGAGTTATCCATTCTTCCCCACTAGATGGCGCTGTTTGCTTTAGTTTTAGTTGAACTTCCATTGGAAAAACTTTATTTGTTGTACTTCATAGTGACAATCACGCAAACTTCAGTAGCCATTTTTTCCAGTTATGCGCAGCAGAGATCGCGTGCTGTTTTCTCTGGATTCCAGTGTTGTTGTGTAATGCCCCAGAGAAGCTTTGCTTGTAAGTTTATTTCATATAATTGTAATATTATATACTTCGTATCTGTATCTTATTAAGATGAGTATATTAGACGCACGTTAGCGGTTCCACGTGCTTTATACGGACATTTCAAAGATCGCCATGTGATCTCGTAACAATTACTTTAACGATGTCAATGTAAATTTGTGTAAGTAGTAATTGTATTTTGGTTATATTCTAATTAGTATTTTTGTATTTCTTTTCAGTTTCACAAAAATAATGTAACATTGAGAGAAACAACATGATTGCACTCAAGTAAAGAAGATAATTGACATCCTCTGAGTGGTCATTGAAGCCTCTTCATCACGTTACATAGTGTTTAGCTATCTGTATATGCATGCTCGACGTACACGCATGCAGAGGACAGAATACTAAGCTATGCTAAAAGTGGTACCAGAACCGGGGATCGGCTGAATGGATTCAAAAAAGGTAAAACTCAACAGTTTAACTCTAGGGGAGTTGTAAAATTAGCGTATTTCCAAAAAAAAAGTGGAGTATGCCTTTCAGTCATTTTTCCAATAGCCAAAAAGAGCTATCCCACCAACAACAATGACTACCGGCCTGTGGTGTTAACATCTTTGGTAATGAAAGGCTTGTTCTTGCCCAGCTTCAGGAGGAGGTCATTTTCCACATTGACCCATTCAGTTTGCATACAAACAGCACAGAGGTGTGGATGATGCCATACTAACACTGCTGGATGGCAATTATTACCATCTTGAAAAGCCCAGGTCATTCATCAGACTGGTGCTTTTAATACAGTGCAACCCCACCTGATGGGACAAAAACCAAGTGCATGTATATCGGTGACAGACTAACACAGTCTCATCCCAAAAAGTCATATAACTGATGTCTTGGGACGTTTTTTGACCATACGTCAATATCCGCCTTTTTAGGGCCCCCTTAAACGTCGGTAGATGGCGATCCCGGGCCGTCATACAACTGACGCTTTACCTTTAACGTCAGTTAGGTGACGGGTTAGGTTTTGGGTTAAGTTTAGGTCTGGGGTAGAGTTAGGATCCCATAACCTCATCTACCGACGTTTAAGGGGGCCCTAAAAAGGCGAATATTGACGTATGGTCAAAAGACGTCCCAAAACGTCAGTTATATGACGTCTTGGGATGAGACCGGGTTGGACAGACCGCATCCAACCCCCCTGCGGTTTGTCAATGATATTGTAAAACCAATATTGTATTGTATTGAAGAATTGAAATGGCATTCAACATACAGACAGTGTTTACATGTGAAGGCGAAGCTTATCCCTTTTCGACCTGCTTATACCTTAGACCCAGGAAATAGACCTATGCAGAAATAAATGCATCTGTTTTGCAGAAGATTGTCCCCATTACTCTAACTTATGCATTTCTAACAGCTTGGTTATATCTTAATAGTGTCATTTGGGTTATATGAACATCTTCCTTTAAATGCTTATGAGTAACATCTTATCCAACGTTAGTAAAAGTTACACACATCTAAGACATCTAATAAAATAAAAGAAAACATATAGAAGAAAATAAAAGAACACGTATAAAAGAAACATATCTACATGTAAATATAAAAATAGCTATTACAGTTGTAATGGCTAATTTTGCATTTACATTTATACAAGTTTCTTTTCTTTCATATATGATCTTTATTTTCTTTTATATGTTTTCTTTTCCTTCATTAAGATGTGATAGATGTGTATGTAACTTTTACTAACGTTGGAGAAGATGTATTCATGAGTATTTAAAGGAAAATATTCATATCATCTAACATATACTCATAAGCATTTAAAGGAAGATGTTCATGTAATCCAAAGGACATTGTTAAAGATATAACAAGCTGTTAGAAATGCATAAGTTAGAGTACGCTTAAGGTATAACTAAACTGTTAGAAATGCATAAGTAATGTAAGCTTAGTGTGAGGACATAATGTTCTGTGTTTAACAAAGAAGCAAGCAGCATGGAAACATTTTAATAGCTCATTGTATTTCAAGTGTGAGTTATATTTGTGCAGGGTTTTGATCAAATTAAAGATAAACCAGAACTTGCAACCAAGAGATAAATTGAGCAGAAAGGTGTGAGGTCGAACAGAACTTGCAACCAAGAGATAAATTGAGGTGAAGTTGAACATAGGAAACTTAACACAAACGTCATTGTGCTGTCCAAATTAAATATACGGTCTACAAGAATAGTCAAGAGCAGCGCAAACATGTTTCCTTGCTAGATGGTGTAAGAGACAATCGGTAGCAAAACCAGACATAGCCTGCATGGTTTCCTGGGTTTTCAGGTATATAAGGATGATGAGAAGGACTAGCCTTCGCCTTCACATGTAGACACTGTTCTGTATGTTGAACGCCAAAAGATTGGATTTGTTTTCTTGCAAGAAAATAAACTTTTGATACTTTGACTTTTGAAAAGGTTTCCACTTGTCTTCTTCCTCCTATCTTTTCGAATAACAGAGAATCATTTCCACAACACAGTATCGAAAAAAGTATCGTTCAGTAACCGGTATCGAACATCTTGTTACGATACCCAGCCCTACTGACACCACTCACACATTGCACAGTCACTATAGTATTTTACCCTCAGGTCAGAGATACAGAGGACTAAGGGAGCCAAGACAAATTTTGTGCCTACTTCTATTGGAAACATGAATACTTGATAAACTTATTGTTATGGAAATTAAGTCCCTGAATTTTAAACAGCAATTAAACAAGTGAAGATCTCAAATTATAAGCACGAGTATTTATTTCTTATAAGAAAGGCAGTTCACACATGACAAGTGTCTAACATGAGAAGCGCAAAGGTCTCCTCCCCTTACCCAGTTTATATTTTAAACAGTACACCTCCCCCTTTTATCTCAGTTCCTCACACAGTTCTCGGAATTCAATAGCGTTTGTTCGTACCCACTTAAGTCCCCTTGACAGTCTAACACCTCTTCTTAATTTATTCACAGTAACAACACAGGTAATTTCCTAAAGACATCTCCTTCCTGAAAAACATGTTTCTGCTCTAGCACAAGCAAGCTTATCTATTTTGGACAATGTACAGACTGTTTAAGTACATTGTTCACGTCCCACTTGCAAAGGAGGAAATGCATCTTGCAGTTTTCTTTAACACACTCTACGTTTAAAAGAATTCACATCTATATAAAATAAGAACACATCTACTGTATATAAGATCACATCTATGTTGTAGAAACACATCTGTCTAGAATATAAACACATCTATGTTTAATAAAGCACACAAGCTGATATATCTGCGTTTAAAAAATAATTTCCATCACACTCATTCACCAAGATGTATGTCCATGTGTGCAGATTCGTGAATTATTTATCTCTTCTTATTTTATCTATTTTTAACGTAACCTTTTTGATGCCTGCTTATTTATCATGTACTTATTGTGCTTTGCAAGCTTTATTTATTTATTACTATTTATTACTTGCGCGAGTGTGGTATACTGTGCTACGTTTGTGCAACTGTACACGCATTGTTGATGCTCAACACGAATGAAGTTCCTAACGGATAAATAAAGTTCTTTAAATTGAATTGAATCCACAGAGATTTTGAGACAGTCCTCGTCACTCCATCAGACACTAACAGTTGTTAAAGTGAAAAAAAAAAATCCTGAGCCTGAACTTTGAGCCTGGGGGGGCCTTTTATATCTTAATAAATAATTTAAATCGCAATAAATTATATATTTACAATAGGCTTTATGCGGAGCGTCACATGACCAAACCGGAAAAAAGGTCTCATCGCAACCGCTTGTCATAGAAAGTGTTAACAGCCGTAAGAACTGATTACGATATATATAAATATATGGATTTTTAAGGTAATCAGCTAACCTACGTTACCTAGTTCACTTTGTTATTGGCGTTTTATTCCATTTAAATATCTAAACGTTACTGTGAAGACGAAAAAATATAAAACGTTTAAATATCAATCTGCATGTGAGGGACATTGGTTATGCTAATCTTTGCTCGCTCCTTTTAAGTTATCTTGAGTAAAACCGCAAAAAATTGAATGAAGCACATACAAAAGACCTGGACCGGAAGCGATGAGACCTGTTCAAACAGAATGCGGAAGTAAGTTGTGCATAGAGCCTATTGCATAGGCTCTATATATACAATTAAAAATATATATTTTTTCCCCCCAAAATATGTGTTGTAGTATAACCAACAGGACAGCAGTGATGTGTAAACTTAATTTGGCAACAATACAGTGAATTAACAGTGAAGTTATTGAATATGTTTCATAATAAAAATCATCAAAATTATACATTTATAATACAATTTTAAAAAATCCCATAAGTGTTGTAGTATAACCAGCAGGACAGCAGTTATGTTTGAACTGAATTTGGTAACAATGCAGTGCATTACCGTGAAGTTATTGAATATTTATCATAAATAAAAATTATAAAATTATGCAAAAACACTTGTATAAGTTACCAAAATAAGTGTTGTAGTATAACCATCAAGACAGCAGTGGTGTATTAACTGAATTTGGTGACACTAAAGTGTGTGACAGTGAAGTTATTGACTGTTTTCGTAGTACTACGATTCAAAAGTGGTGTCATTTGTGTAATGTTTAGTTCGACTTTGTGAGTGTATTGCCAACTTTACTCAACTGTTAAAGTGTTTAATACAACATGGTTCTAGTAGCCTAAGAACTTTTTCAGCGGATACCTCGTGTCTAAATCTGTGTTATCTTAATGTACCACAACAGTCATTAAATTTAAATAGACACCAACCTGCTTGTTCCTCGTGTTTTATTCTCCAGGGATCTGCTGCTTCACTCGAGTTCTCCTCAATCTCCTGTTCTTTAACAAACATCTTCTTCTCCGTTCAGTTGCAGCACCTCCAGATATTCCAGCTCGTTTCAAAACTTGTAGTTAGTGATGTGACATTTGAACCGATCCGTCGGAGCTTGTGTCGAGAAAAAGGGGCGTGCCTGATGAAGCCGCGAATCGTGGCTTGTTTTGACATTCAGAGCCATTTGTTACCGTGAAAATCACGTGACTAATGACAACCGTTAGTGTAAAAACGTCATCGGTTCGGTCTGCGGTTCGGCTCGCGCCACCTTGTGGCTGTTTCAGGAACAGTAGAAGCAGTTGTAGCGTCAGAGAGTCAGTCAGATAAATCTCATTATCGTTATTATTGTGTCATATATGTGTTAGGGGCTGTATATTATTACACTATATCAGTTATTAATAATAATTAATATTGTTATTACCAATTATACAAGCTATAGTCTTGTTATATTAATTAGACAAGATTATTTCGATTGCTTTGGATTTTTGGATCTGGACTGGACTGCTTTTTGATTTGGATTGCCCTTTTGGATTTGTTTTTTTTTTTTATGACATCTTCCTTTTTCATGGTAGCCTAATGGAGCCAGCAAGAAAGAGGAAATCCTCCCCTGTCTGGGCTCAACAGAAGCATCTTCATTTTTACCCACTGGCCGGCACAAATAAAAAAGGTAATTGCGACTTTTTATCTCACAATTCTGACTTTTTTTCTCACAATTGCGAGTTTACATCTCGCACTTCTGAGATATGAAGTCAGAATTGCCTGATATAAAGTCAGAATTGCGATATAAAGTCAGAATTGTGAGATGTAGTCAGAATTGCGAGATATAAAGTCAGAATTCCGAGATATTAAGTCAGAATTGCGAGATATAAAGTCAGAATTCCGAGATATTAAGTCAGAATCGCATGTTATAAAGTCAGAATTGCGTGTTATAAAGTCAGAATTGCGTGTTATAAAGTCAGAATTGCGAGATATAAAGTCAGAATTGCATGATATAAAGTCGCAATTGCGTGTTATAAAGTCAGAATTGCGAATATAAAGTCGCAATTGTGTGTTAAATTCAGAAATGCATGATATAAAGTCAGAATTGTGAGATATAAAGTCAGAATTGCATGTTATAAAGTCAGAATTGCGAGACATTAAGTCAGAATTGCGAGATATAAAGTCAGAATTGCGTGACATAAAGTCGCAATTGCATGTTATAAAGTCAGAATTGCGTGATCTAAAGTCAGAATCGCATGTTAAAAAGTCAGAATTGCGTGTTATAAAGTCAGAATTGTGAGATATAAAGTCAGAATTGCGAGATATAACGTCGCAATTGCATGTTATAAAGTCAGAATTGCGAGATATTAAGTCAGAATTGCGAGATATAAAGTCAGAATTGCGTGACATAAAGTCGCAATTGCATGTTAAAAAGTCAGAATTGCGTGTTATAAAGTCAGAATTGTGAGATATAAAGTCAGAATTGGATGATATAAAATCGCAATTGCATGTTATAAAGTCAGAATTGCGAGATATTAAAGTCAGAATTGCGTGTTATAAAGTCAGAATTGCGAGATATAAAGTCAGAATTGCGAGATATAAAGTCAGAATTGCGTGATATAAAGTCAGAATTGCGTGATATAAAGTCAGAATTGCGTGTTATAAAGTCAGAATTGCGTGTTATAAAGTCAGAATTGCGTGTTATAAAGTCAGAATTGCGTGATATAAAGTCAGAATTGCGAGATACCAAAGTCAGAATTGCGTGATATAAAGTCGCAATTGCGTGTTATAAAGTCAGAATTGCGTGATATAAAGTCAGAATTGCGTGATATAAAGTCAGAATTGCGAGATATAAAGTCAGAATTGCGAGATATAAAGTCAGAATTGCGAGATACCAAAGTCAGAATTGCGTGATATAAAGTCGCAATTGCGTGTTATAAAGTCAGAATTGCGTGATATAAAGTCAGATTTGCGTGATATAAAGTCAGAATTGCGAGATATGAAGTCAGAATTGTGAGATATAAAGTCAGAATTGCATGTTATAAAGTCAGAATTGCATGTTATAAAGTCAGAATTGCGTGATATAAAGTCAGAATTGCGTGTTATAAAGTCAGAATTGCGTGTTATAAAGTCAGAATTGCGTGATATAAAGTCAGATTTGCGTGATATTAAGTCAGAATTGCGAGATATTAAGTCAGAATTGCGAGATATGAAGTCAGAATTGCGTGATATCAAGTCAGAATTGCATGTTATAAAGTCAGAATTGCGAGATATGAAGTCAGAATTGCGAGATATGAAGTCAGAATTGCGAGATATGAAGTCAGAATTGCATGTTATAAAGTCAGAATTGCGTGATATAAAGTCAGAATTGCGAGATATAAAGTCAGAATTGCGAGATATAAAGTCAGAATTGCGAGATATAAAGTCAGAATTGCGAGATATAAAGTCAGAATTGCGAGATATAAAGTCAGAATTGCGTGTTATAAAGTCAGAATTGCGAGATATAAAGTCAGAATTGCATGTTATAAAGTCAGAATTGCGTGATATAAAGTCAGAATTGCATGTTATAAAGTCAGAATTGCGTGTTATAAAGTCAGAATTGCGAGATATAAAGTCAGAATTGCGAGATATAAAGTCAGAATTGCATGTTATAAAGTCAGAATTGCGAGATATAAAGTCAGAATTGCGAGATATAAAGTCAGAAATGCGTGTTATGAAGTCAGAATTGCGAGATATAAAGTCAGAATTGCGAGATATAAAGTCAGAATTGCGAGATATAAAGTCAGAATTGCGTGATATAAAGTCAGAATTGCGTGTTATAAAGTCAGAATTGCGTGATATAAAGTCAGAATTGCGAGATACCAAAGTCAGAATTGCGTGATATAAAGTCGCAATTGCGTGTTATAAAGTCAGAATTGCGTGTTATAAAGTCAGAATTGCGTGTTATAAAGTCAGAATTGCGAGATATAAAGTCAGAATTGCGAGATACCAAAGTCAGAATTGCGTGATATAAAGTCGCAATTGCGTGTTATAAAGTCAGAATTGCATGATATAAAGTCAGATTTGCGTGATATAAAGTCAGAATTGCGAGATATGAAGTCAGAATTGTGAGATATAAAGTCAGAATTGCATGTTATAAAGTCAGAATTGCATGTTATAAAGTCAGAATTGCGTGATATAAAGTCAGAATTGCGTGTTATAAAGTCAGAATTGCGTGTTATAAAGTCAGAATTGCGAGATATTAAGTCAGAATTGCGAGATATGAAGTCAGAATTGCGTGATATCAAGTCAGAATTGCATGTTATAAAGTCAGAATTGCGAGATATGAAGTCAGAATTGCGAGATATGAAGTCAGAATTGCATGTTATAAAGTCAGAATTGCGTGATATAAAGTCAGAATTGCGAGATATAAAGTCAGAATTGCGAGATATAAAGTCAGAATTGCGTGTTATAAAGTCAGAATTGCGAGATATAAAGTCAGAATTGCATGTTATAAAGTCAGAATTGCGTGATATAAAGTCAGAATTGCATGTTATAAAGTCAGAATTGCGTGTTATAAAGTCAGAATTGCGAGATATAAAGTCAGAATTGCGAGATATAAAGTCAGAATTGCATGTTATAAAGTCAGAATTGCGAGATATAAAGTCAGAATTGCGAGATATAAAGTCAGAAATGCGTGTTATGAAGTCAGAATTGCGAGATATAAAGTCAGAATTGCGAGATATAAAGTCAGAATTGCGAGATATAAAGTCAGAATTGCGTGATATAAAGTCAGAATTGCGTGTTATAAAGTCAGAATTGCGTGATATAAAGTCAGAATTGCGAGATACCAAAGTCAGAATTGCGTGATATAAAGTCGCAATTGCGTGTTATAAAGTCAGAATTGCGTGTTATAAAGTCAGAATTGCGTGTTATAAAGTCAGAATTGCGAGATATAAAGTCAGAATTGCGAGATACCAAAGTCAGAATTGCGAGATATAAAGTCAGAATTGCGAGATACCAAAGTCAGAATTGCATGATATAAAGTCAGATTTGCGTGATATAAAGTCAGAATTGCGAGATATGAAGTCAGAATTGTGAGATATAAAGTCAGAATTGCATGTTATAAAGTCAGAATTGCATGTTATAAAGTCAGAATTGCGTGATATAAAGTCAGAATTGCGTGTTATAAAGTCAGAATTGCGTGTTATAAAGTCAGAATTGCGTGATATAAAGTCAGATTCGCGTGATATTAAGTCAGAATTGCGAGATATTAAGTCAGAATTGCGAGATATGAAGTCAGAATTGCGTGATATCAAGTCAGAATTGCATGTTATAAAGTCAGAATTGCGAGATATGAAGTCAGAATTGCGAGATATGAAGTCAGAATTGCATGTTATAAAGTCAGAATTGCGAGATATAAAGTCAGAATTGCGAGATATAAAGTCAGAATTGCGAGATATAAAGTCAGAATTGCGAGATATAAAGTCAGAATTGCGTGTTATAAAGTCAGAATTGCGAGATATAAAGTCAGAATTGGATGATATAAAATCGCAATTGCATGTTATAAAGTCAGAATTGCGAGATATTAAAGTCAGAATTGCGTGTTATAAAGTCAGAATTGCGAGATATAAAGTCAGAATTGCGAGATATAAAGTCAGAATTGCGTGATATAAAGTCAGAATTGCGTGATATAAAGTCAGAATTGCGTGTTATAAAGTCAGAATTGCGTGTTATAAAGTCAGAATTGCGTGTTATAAAGTCAGAATTGCGTGATATAAAGTCAGAATTGCGAGATACCAAAGTCAGAATTGCGTGATATAAAGTCGCAATTGCGTGTTATAAAGTCAGAATTGCGTGATATAAAGTCAGAATTGCGAGATATAAAGTCAGAATTGCGAGATATAAAGTCAGAATTGCGAGATACCAAAGTCAGAATTGCGTGATATAAAGTCGCAATTGCGTGTTATAAAGTCAGAATTGCGTGATATAAAGTCAGATTTGCGTGATATAAAGTCAGAATTGCGAGATATGAAGTCAGAATTGTGAGATATAAAGTCAGAATTGCATGTTATAAAGTCAGAATTGCATGTTATAAAGTCAGAATTGCGTGATATAAAGTCAGAATTGCGTGTTATAAAGTCAGAATTGCGTGTTATAAAGTCAGAATTGCGTGATATAAAGTCAGATTTGCGTGATATTAAGTCAGAATTGCGAGATATTAAGTCAGAATTGCGAGATATGAAGTCAGAATTGCGTGATATCAAGTCAGAATTGCATGTTATAAAGTCAGAATTGCGAGATATGAAGTCAGAATTGCGAGATATGAAGTCAGAATTGCATGTTATAAAGTCAGAATTGCGTGTTATAAAGTCAGAATTGCGTGATATAAAGTCAGAATTGCGAGATATAAAGTCAGAATTGCGAGATATAAAGTCAGAATTGCGAGATATAAAGTCAGAATTGCGAGATATAAAGTCAGAATTGCGTGTTATAAAGTCAGAATTGCGAGATATAAAGTCAGAATTGCATGTTATAAAGTCAGAATTGCGTGATATAAAGTCAGAATTGCATGTTATAAAGTCAGAATTGCGAGATATAAAGTCAGAATTGCGAGATATAAAGTCAGAATTGCATGTTATAAAGTCAGAATTGCGAGATATAAAGTCAGAATTGCGAGATATAAAGTCAGAAATGCGTGTTATGAAGTCAGAATTGCGAGATATAAAGTCAGAATTGCGAGATATAAAGTCAGAATTGCGAGATATAAAGTCAGAATTGCGTGATATAAAGTCAGAATTGCGTGTTATAAAGTCAGAATTGCGTGATATAAAGTCAGAATTGCGAGATACCAAAGTCAGAATTGCGTGATATAAAGTCGCAATTGCGTGTTATAAAGTCAGAATTGCGTGTTATAAAGTCAGAATTGCGTGTTATAAAGTCAGAATTGCGAGATATAAAGTCAGAATTGCGAGATACCAAAGTCAGAATTGCGTGATATAAAGTCGCAATTGCGAGATATTAAGTCAGAATTGCGAGATATGAAGTCAGAATTGCGTGATATCAAGTCAGAATTGCATGTTATAAAGTCAGAATTGCGAGATATGAAGTCAGAATTGCGAGATATGAAGTCAGAATTGCATGTTATAAAGTCAGAATTGCGTGATATAAAGTCAGAATTGCGAGATATAAAGTCAGAATTGCGAGATATAAAGTCAGAATTGCGAGATATAAAGTCAGAATTGCGAGATATAAAGTCAGAATTGCGAGATATAAAGTCAGAATTGCGAGATATAAAGTCAGAATTGCGTGTTATAAAGTCAGAATTGCGAGATATAAAGTCAGAATTGCATGTTATAAAGTCAGAATTGCGTGATATAAAGACAGAATTGCATGTTATAAAGTCAGAATTGCGTGTTATAAAGTCAGAATTGCGAGATATAAAGTCAGAATTGCGAGATATAAAGTCAGAATTGCATGTTATAAAGTCAGAATTGCGAGATATAAAGTCAGAATTGCGAGATATAAAGTCAGAAATGCGTGTTATGAAGTCAGAATTGCGAGATATAAAGTCAGAATTGCGAGATATAAAGTCAGAATTGCGAGATATAAAGTCAGAATTGCGTGTTATAAAGTCAGAATTGCGTGATATAAAGTCAGAATTGCGTGTTATAAAGTCAGAATTGCGTGATATAAAGTCAGAATTGCGAGATACCAAAGTCAGAATTGCGTGATATAAAGTCGCAATTGCGTGTTATAAAGTCAGAATTGCGTGTTATAAAGTCAGAATTGCGTGTTATAAAGTCAGAATTGCGAGATATAAAGTCAGAATTGCGAGATACCAAAGTCAGAATTGCGTGATATAAAGTCGCAATTGCGTGTTATAAAGTCAGAATTGCATGATATAAAGTCAGATTTGCGTGATATAAAGTCAGAATTGCGTGATATAAAGTCAGAATTGCGTGTTATAAAGTCAGAATTGCGTGTTATAAAGTCAGAATTGCGTGATATAAAGTCAGATTTGCGTGATATTAAGTCAGAATTGCGAGATATTAAGTCAGAATTGCGAGATATGAAGTCAGAATTGCGTGATATCAAGTCAGAATTGCATGTTATAAAGTCAGAATTGCGAGATATGAAGTCAGAATTGCGAGATATGAAGTCAGAATTGCATGTTATAAAGTCAGAATTGCGTGATATAAAGTCAGAATTGCGAGATATAAAGTCAGAATTGCGAGATATAAAGTCAGAATTGCGAGATATAAAGTCAGAATTGCGAGATATAAAGTCAGAATTGCGTGTTATAAAGTCAGAATTGCGAGATATAAAGTCAGAATTGCATGTTATAAAGTCAGAATTGCGTGATATAAAGTCAGAATTGCATGTTATAAAGTCAGAATTGCGTGTTATAAAGTCAGAATTGCGAGATATAAAGTCAGAATTGCGAGATATAAAGTCAGAATTGCATGTTATAAAGTCAGAATTGCGAGATATAAAGTCAGAATTGCGAGATATAAAGTCAGAAATGCGTGTTATGAAGTCAGAATTGCGAGATATAAAGTCAGAATTGCGAGATATAAAGTCAGAATTGCGAGATATAAAGTCAGAATTGCGTGATATAAAGTCAGAATTGCGTGTTATAAAGTCAGAATTGCGTGATATAAAGTCAGAATTGCGAGATACCAAAGTCAGAATTGCGTGATATAAAGTCGCAATTGCGTGTTATAAAGTCAGAATTGCGTGTTATAAAGTCAGAATTGCGTGTTATAAAGTCAGAATTGCGAGATATAAAGTCAGAATTGCGAGATACCAAAGTCAGAATTGCGTGATATAAAGTCGCAATTGCGTGTTATAAAGTCAGAATTGCATGATATAAAGTCAGATTTGCGTGATATAAAGTCAGAATTGCGAGATATGAAGTCAGAATTGTGAGATATAAAGTCAGAATTGCATGTTATAAAGTCAGAATTGCATGTTATAAAGTCAGAATTGCGTGATATAAAGTCAGAATTGCGTGTTATAAAGTCAGAATTGCGTGTTATAAAGTCAGAATTGCGAGATATTAAGTCAGAATTGCGAGATATGAAGTCAGAATTGCGTGATATCAAGTCAGAATTGCATGTTATAAAGTCAGAATTGCGAGATATGAAGTCAGAATTGCGAGATATGAAGTCAGAATTGCATGTTATAAAGTCAGAATTGCGTGATATAAAGTCAGAATTGCGAGATATAAAGTCAGAATTGCGAGATATAAAGTCAGAATTGCGTGTTATAAAGTCAGAATTGCGAGATATAAAGTCAGAATTGCATGTTATAAAGTCAGAATTGCGTGATATAAAGTCAGAATTGCATGTTATAAAGTCAGAATTGCGTGTTATAAAGTCAGAATTGCGAGATATAAAGTCAGAATTGCGAGATATAAAGTCAGAATTGCATGTTATAAAGTCAGAATTGCGAGATATAAAGTCAGAATTGCGAGATATAAAGTCAGAAATGCGTGTTATGAAGTCAGAATTGCGAGATATAAAGTCAGAATTGCGAGATATAAAGTCAGAATTGCGAGATATAAAGTCAGAATTGCGTGATATAAAGTCAGAATTGCGTGTTATAAAGTCAGAATTGCGTGATATAAAGTCAGAATTGCGAGATACCAAAGTCAGAATTGCGTGATATAAAGTCGCAATTGCGTGTTATAAAGTCAGAATTGCGTGTTATAAAGTCAGAATTGCGAGATATAAAGTCAGAATTGCGAGATACCAAAGTCAGAATTGCGAGATATAAAGTCAGAATTGCGAGATACCAAAGTCAGAATTGCATGATATAAAGTCAGATTTGCGTGATATAAAGTCAGAATTGCGAGATATGAAGTCAGAATTGTGAGATATAAAGTCAGAATTGCATGTTATAAAGTCAGAATTGCATGTTATAAAGTCAGAATTGCGTGATATAAAGTCAGAATTGCGTGTTATAAAGTCAGAATTGCGTGTTATAAAGTCAGAATTGCGTGATATAAAGTCAGATTCGCGTGATATTAAGTCAGAATTGCGAGATATTAAGTCAGAATTGCGAGATATGAAGTCAGAATTGCGTGATATCAAGTCAGAATTGCATGTTATAAAGTCAGAATTGCGAGATATGAAGTCAGAATTGCGAGATATGAAGTCAGAATTGCATGTTATAAAGTCAGAATTGCGAGATATAAAGTCAGAATTGCGAGATATAAAGTCAGAATTGCGAGATATAAAGTCAGAATTGCGAGATATAAAGTCAGAATTGCGTGTTATAAAGTCAGAATTGCGAGATATAAAGTCAGAATTGGATGATATAAAATCGCAATTGCATGTTATAAAGTCAGAATTGCGAGATATTAAAGTCAGAATTGCGTGTTATAAAGTCAGAATTGCGAGATATAAAGTCAGAATTGCGAGATATAAAGTCAGAATTGCGTGATATAAAGTCAGAATTGCGTGATATAAAGTCAGAATTGCGTGTTATAAAGTCAGAATTGCGTGTTATAAAGTCAGAATTGCGTGTTATAAAGTCAGAATTGCGTGATATAAAGTCAGAATTGCGAGATACCAAAGTCAGAATTGCGTGATATAAAGTCGCAATTGCGTGTTATAAAGTCAGAATTGCGTGATATAAAGTCAGAATTGCGAGATATAAAGTCAGAATTGCGAGATATAAAGTCAGAATTGCGAGATACCAAAGTCAGAATTGCGTGATATAAAGTCGCAATTGCGTGTTATAAAGTCAGAATTGCGTGATATAAAGTCAGATTTGCGTGATATAAAGTCAGAATTGCGAGATATGAAGTCAGAATTGTGAGATATAAAGTCAGAATTGCATGTTATAAAGTCAGAATTGCATGTTATAAAGTCAGAATTGCGTGATATAAAGTCAGAATTGCGTGTTATAAAGTCAGAATTGCGTGTTATAAAGTCAGAATTGCGTGATATAAAGTCAGATTTGCGTGATATTAAGTCAGAATTGCGAGATATTAAGTCAGAATTGCGAGATATGAAGTCAGAATTGCGTGATATCAAGTCAGAATTGCATGTTATAAAGTCAGAATTGCGAGATATGAAGTCAGAATTGCGAGATATGAAGTCAGAATTGCATGTTATAAAGTCAGAATTGCGTGTTATAAAGTCAGAATTGCGTGATATAAAGTCAGAATTGCGAGATATAAAGTCAGAATTGCGAGATATAAAGTCAGAATTGCGAGATATAAAGTCAGAATTGCGAGATATAAAGTCAGAATTGCGTGTTATAAAGTCAGAATTGCGAGATATAAAGTCAGAATTGCATGTTATAAAGTCAGAATTGCGTGATATAAAGTCAGAATTGCATGTTATAAAGTCAGAATTGCGAGATATAAAGTCAGAATTGCATGTTATAAAGTCAGAATTGCGAGATATAAAGTCAGAATTGCGAGATATAAAGTCAGAAATGCGTGTTATGAAGTCAGAATTGCGAGATATAAAGTCAGAATTGCGAGATATAAAGTCAGAATTGCGAGATATAAAGTCAGAATTGCGTGATATAAAGTCAGAATTGCGTGTTATAAAGTCAGAATTGCGTGATATAAAGTCAGAATTGCGAGATACCAAAGTCAGAATTGCGTGATATAAAGTCGCAATTGCGTGTTATAAAGTCAGAATTGCGTGTTATAAAGTCAGAATTGCGTGTTATAAAGTCAGAATTGCGAGATATAAAGTCAGAATTGCGAGATACCAAAGTCAGAATTGCGTGATATAAAGTCGCAATTGCGAGATATTAAGTCAGAATTGCGAGATATGAAGTCAGAATTGCGTGATATCAAGTCAGAATTGCATGTTATAAAGTCAGAATTGCGAGATATGAAGTCAGAATTGCGAGATATGAAGTCAGAATTGCATGTTATAAAGTCAGAATTGCGTGATATAAAGTCAGAATTGCGAGATATAAAGTCAGAATTGCGAGATATAAAGTCAGAATTGCGAGATATAAAGTCAGAATTGCGAGATATAAAGTCAGAATTGCGAGATATAAAGTCAGAATTGCGAGATATAAAGTCAGAATTGCGTGTTATAAAGTCAGAATTGCGAGATATAAAGTCAGAATTGCATGTTATAAAGTCAGAATTGCGTGATATAAAGACAGAATTGCATGTTATAAAGTCAGAATTGCGTGTTATAAAGTCAGAATTGCGAGATATAAAGTCAGAATTGCGAGATATAAAGTCAGAATTGCATGTTATAAAGTCAGAATTGCGAGATATAAAGTCAGAATTGCGAGATATAAAGTCAGAAATGCGTGTTATGAAGTCAGAATTGCGAGATATAAAGTCAGAATTGCGAGATATAAAGTCAGAATTGCGAGATATAAAGTCAGAATTGCGTGTTATAAAGTCAGAATTGCGTGATATAAAGTCAGAATTGCGTGTTATAAAGTCAGAATTGCGTGATATAAAGTCAGAATTGCGAGATACCAAAGTCAGAATTGCGTGATATAAAGTCGCAATTGCGTGTTATAAAGTCAGAATTGCGTGTTATAAAGTCAGAATTGCGTGTTATAAAGTCAGAATTGCGAGATATAAAGTCAGAATTGCGAGATACCAAAGTCAGAATTGCGTGATATAAAGTCGCAATTGCGTGTTATAAAGTCAGAATTGCATGATATAAAGTCAGATTTGCGTGATATAAAGTCAGAATTGCGTGATATAAAGTCAGAATTGCGTGTTATAAAGTCAGAATTGCGTGTTATAAAGTCAGAATTGCGTGATATAAAGTCAGATTTGCGTGATATTAAGTCAGAATTGCGAGATATTAAGTCAGAATTGCGAGATATGAAGTCAGAATTGCGTGATATCAAGTCAGAATTGCATGTTATAAAGTCAGAATTGCGAGATATGAAGTCAGAATTGCGAGATATGAAGTCAGAATTGCATGTTATAAAGTCAGAATTGCGTGATATAAAGTCAGAATTGCGAGATATAAAGTCAGAATTGCGAGATATAAAGTCAGAATTGCGAGATATAAAGTCAGAATTGCGAGATATAAAGTCAGAATTGCGTGTTATAAAGTCAGAATTGCGAGATATAAAGTCAGAATTGCATGTTATAAAGTCAGAATTGCGTAATATAAAGTCAGAATTGCATGTTATAAAGTCAGAATTGCGTGTTATAAAGTCAGAATTGCGAGATATAAAGTCAGAATTGCGAGATATAAAGTCAGAATTGCATGTTATAAAGTCAGAATTGCGAGATATAAAGTCAGAATTGCGAGATATAAAGTCAGAAATGCGTGTTATAAAGTCTGAATTGCGAGATATAAAGTCAGAATTGCGAGATATATAAAGTCAGAATTGCGTGATATAAAGTCAGAATTGCGTGTTATAAAGTCAGAATTGCGTGTTATAAAGTCAGAATTGCGTGATATAAAGTCAGAATTGCGAGATATAAAGTCAGAATTGCGTGTTATAAAGTCAGAATTGCGAGATATAAAGTCAGAATTGCGAGATATAAAGTCAGAATTGCGAGATATAAAGTCAGAATTGCGAGATATAAAGTCAGAATTGCGAGATATAAAGTCAGAATTGCGTGTTATAAAGTCAGAATTGCGTGTTATAAAGTCAGAATTGCGTGTTATAAAGTCAGAATTGCGTGATATAAAGTCAGAATTGCGAGATATAAAGTCAGAATTGCGTGTTATAAAGTCAGAATTGCGAGATATAAAGTCAGAATTGCGAGATATAAAGTCAGAATTGCGAGATATAAAGTCAGAATTGCGAGATATAAAGTCAGAATTGCGTGATATAAAGTCAGAATTGCATGTTATAAAGTCAGAATTGCGAGATATAAAGTCAGAATTGCGTGTTATAAAGTCAGAATTGCGTGTTATAAAGTCAGAATTGCGAGATATAAAGTCAGAATTGCGAGATACCAAAGTCAGAATTGCGTGATATAAAGTCGCAATTGCGTGTTATAAAGTCAGAATTGCATGATATAAAGTCAGATTTGCGTGATATAAAGTCAGAATTGCGAGATATGAAGTCAGAATTGTGAGATATAAAGTCAGAATTGCATGTTATAAAGTCAGAATTGCATGTTATAAAGTCAGAATTGCGTGATATAAAGTCAGAATTGCGTGTTATAAAGTCAGAATTGCGTGTTATAAAGTCAGAATTGCGTGATATAAAGTCAGATTCGCGTGATATTAAGTCAGAATTGCGAGATATTAAGTCAGAATTGCGAGATATGAAGTCAGAATTGCGTGATATCAAGTCAGAATTGCATGTTATAAAGTCAGAATTGCGAGATATGAAGTCAGAATTGCGAGATATGAAGTCAGAATTGCATGTTATAAAGTCAGAATTGCGAGATATAAAGTCAGAATTGCGAGATATAAAGTCAGAATTGCGAGATATAAAGTCAGAATTGCGAGATATAAAGTCAGAATTGCGTGTTATAAAGTCAGAATTGCGAGATATAAAGTCAGAATTGGATGATATAAAATCGCAATTGCATGTTATAAAGTCAGAATTGCGAGATATTAAAGTCAGAATTGCGTGTTATAAAGTCAGAATTGCGAGATATAAAGTCAGAATTGCGAGATATAAAGTCAGAATTGCGTGATATAAAGTCAGAATTGCGTGATATAAAGTCAGAATTGCGTGTTATAAAGTCAGAATTGCGTGTTATAAAGTCAGAATTGCGTGTTATAAAGTCAGAATTGCGTGATATAAAGTCAGAATTGCGAGATACCAAAGTCAGAATTGCGTGATATAAAGTCGCAATTGCGTGTTATAAAGTCAGAATTGCGTGATATAAAGTCAGAATTGCGAGATATAAAGTCAGAATTGCGAGATATAAAGTCAGAATTGCGAGATACCAAAGTCAGAATTGCGTGATATAAAGTCGCAATTGCGTGTTATAAAGTCAGAATTGCGTGATATAAAGTCAGATTTGCGTGATATAAAGTCAGAATTGCGAGATATGAAGTCAGAATTGTGAGATATAAAGTCAGAATTGCATGTTATAAAGTCAGAATTGCATGTTATAAAGTCAGACTTGCGTGATATAAAGTCAGAATTGCGTGTTATAAAGTCAGAATTGCGTGTTATAAAGTCAGAATTGCGTGATATAAAGTCAGATTTGCGTGATATTAAGTCAGAATTGCGAGATATTAAGTCAGAATTGCGAGATATGAAGTCAGAATTGCGTGATATCAAGTCAGAATTGCATGTTATAAAGTCAGAATTGCGAGATATGAAGTCAGAATTGCGAGATATGAAGTCAGAATTGCATGTTATAAAGTCAGAATTGCGTGTTATAAAGTCAGAATTGCGTGATATAAAGTCAGAATTGCGAGATATAAAGTCAGAATTGCGAGATATAAAGTCAGAATTGCGAGATATAAAGTCAGAATTGCGAGATATAAAGTCAGAATTGCGTGTTATAAAGTCAGAATTGCGAGATATAAAGTCAGAATTGCATGTTATAAAGTCAGAATTGCGTGATATAAAGTCAGAATTGCATGTTATAAAGTCAGAATTGCGAGATATAAAGTCAGAATTGCGAGATATAAAGTCAGAATTGCATGTTATAAAGTCAGAATTGCGAGATATAAAGTCAGAATTGCGAGATATAAAGTCAGAAATGCGTGTTATGAAGTCAGAATTGCGAGATATAAAGTCAGAATTGCGAGATATAAAGTCAGAATTGCGAGATATAAAGTCAGAATTGCGTGATATAAAGTCAGAATTGCGTGTTATAAAGTCAGAATTGCGTGATATAAAGTCAGAATTGCGAGATACCAAAGTCAGAATTGCGTGATATAAAGTCGCAATTGCGTGTTATAAAGTCAGAATTGCGTGTTATAAAGTCAGAATTGCGTGTTATAAAGTCAGAATTGCGAGATATAAAGTCAGAATTGCGAGATACCAAAGTCAGAATTGCGTGATATAAAGTCGCAATTGCGAGATATTAAGTCAGAATTGCGAGATATGAAGTCAGAATTGCGTGATATCAAGTCAGAATTGCATGTTATAAAGTCAGAATTGCGAGATATGAAGTCAGAATTGCGAGATATGAAGTCAGAATTGCATGTTATAAAGTCAGAATTGCGTGATATAAAGTCAGAATTGCGAGATATAAAGTCAGAATTGCGAGATATAAAGTCAGAATTGCGAGATATAAAGTCAGAATTGCGAGATATAAAGTCAGAATTGCGAGATATAAAGTCAGAATTGCGTGTTATAAAGTCAGAATTGCGAGATATAAAGTCAGAATTGCATGTTATAAAGTCAGAATTGCGTGATATAAAGACAGAATTGCATGTTATAAAGTCAGAATTGCGTGTTATAAAGTCAGAATTGCGAGATATAAAGTCAGAATTGCGAGATATAAAGTCAGAATTGCATGTTATAAAGTCAGAATTGCGAGATATAAAGTCAGAATTGCGAGATATAAAGTCAGAAATGCGTGTTATGAAGTCAGAATTGCGAGATATAAAGTCAGAATTGCGAGATATAAAGTCAGAATTGCGAGATATAAAGTCAGAATTGCGTGTTATAAAGTCAGAATTGCGTGATATAAAGTCAGAATTGCGTGTTATAAAGTCAGAATTGCGTGATATAAAGTCAGAATTGCGAGATACCAAAGTCAGAATTGCGTGATATAAAGTCGCAATTGCGTGTTATAAAGTCAGAATTGCGTGTTATAAAGTCAGAATTGCGTGTTATAAAGTCAGAATTGCGAGATATAAAGTCAGAATTGCGAGATACCAAAGTCAGAATTGCGTGATATAAAGTCGCAATTGCGTGTTATAAAGTCAGAATTGCATGATATAAAGTCAGATTTGCGTGATATAAAGTCAGAATTGCGTGATATAAAGTCAGAATTGCGTGTTATAAAGTCAGAATTGCGTGTTATAAAGTCAGAATTGCGTGATATAAAGTCAGATTTGCGTGATATTAAGTCAGAATTGCGAGATATTAAGTCAGAATTGCGAGATATGAAGTCAGAATTGCGTGATATCAAGTCAGAATTGCATGTTATAAAGTCAGAATTGCGAGATATGAAGTCAGAATTGCGAGATATGAAGTCAGAATTGCATGTTATAAAGTCAGAATTGCGTGATATAAAGTCAGAATTGCGAGATATAAAGTCAGAATTGCGAGATATAAAGTCAGAATTGCGAGATATAAAGTCAGAATTGCGAGATATAAAGTCAGAATTGCGTGTTATAAAGTCAGAATTGCGAGATATAAAGTCAGAATTGCATGTTATAAAGTCAGAATTGCGTAATATAAAGTCAGAATTGCATGTTATAAAGTCAGAATTGCGTGTTATAAAGTCAGAATTGCGAGATATAAAGTCAGAATTGCGAGATATAAAGTCAGAATTGCATGTTATAAAGTCAGAATTGCGAGATATAAAGTCAGAATTGCGAGATATAAAGTCAGAAATGCGTGTTATAAAGTCTGAATTGCGAGATATAAAGTCAGAATTGCGAGATATAAAGTCAGAATTGCGTGATATAAAGTCAGAATTGCGTGTTATAAAGTCAGAATTGCGTGTTATAAAGTCAGAATTGCGTGATATAAAGTCAGAATTGCGAGATATAAAGTCAGAATTGCGTGTTATAAAGTCAGAATTGCGAGATATAAAGTCAGAATTGCGAGATATAAAGTCAGAATTGCGAGATATAAAGTCAGAATTGCGAGATATAAAGTCAGAATTGCGAGATATAAAGTCAGAATTGCGTGTTATAAAGTCAGAATTGCGTGTTATAAAGTCAGAATTGCGTGTTATAAAGTCAGAATTGCGTGATATAAAGTCAGAATTGCGAGATATAAAGTCAGAATTGCGTGTTATAAAGTCAGAATTGCGAGATATAAAGTCAGAATTGCGAGATATAAAGTCAGAATTGCGAGATATAAAGTCAGAATTGCGAGATATAAAGTCAGAATTGCGTGATATAAAGTCAGAATTGCATGTTATAAAGTCAGAATTGCGAGATATAAAGTCAGAATTGCGTGTTATAAAGTCAGAATTGCGTGTTATAAAGTCAGAATTGCGTGATATAAAGTCAGAATTGCGAGATATAAAGTCAGAATTGCGAGATATAAAGTCAGAATTGCGTGATATAAAGTCAGAATTGCGAGATATAAAGTCAGAATTGCGAGATATAAAGTCAGAATTGCGTGATATAAAGTCAGAATTGCGTGATATAAAGTCAGAATTGCGAGATATAAAGTCAGAATTGCGAGATATAAAGTCAGAATTGCGTGTTATAAAGTCAGAATTGCGTGTTATAAAGTCAGAATTGCGAGATATAAAGTCAGAATTGCGAGATATAAAGTCAGAATTGCGAGATATAAAGTCAGAATTGCGTGATATAAAGTCAGAATTGCATGTTATAAAGTCAGAATTGCGAGATATAAAGTCAGAATTGCGTGTTATAAAGTCAGAATTGCGTGTTATAAAGTCAGAATTGCGTGATATAAAGTCAGAATTGCGAGATATAAAGTCAGAATTGCGAGATATAAAGTCAGAATTGCGAGATATAAAGTCTGAATTGCGAGATATAAAGTCAGAATTGCGAGATATAAAGTCAGAATTGCGTGATATAAAGTCAGAATTGCGTGTTATAAAGTCAGAATTGCGTGTTATAAAGTCAGAATTGCGTGATATAAAGTCAGAATTGCGAGATATAAAGTCAGAATTGCGTGTTATAAAGTCAGAATTGCGAGATATAAAGTCAGAATTGCGTGTTATAAAGTCAGAATTGCGTGATATAAAGTCAGAATTGCGAGATACCAAAGTCAGAATTGCGTGATATAAAGTCGCAATTGCGTGTTATAAAGTCAGAATTGCGTGTTATAAAGTCAGAATTGCGTGTTATAAAGTCAGAATTGCGAGATATAAAGTCAGAATTGCGAGATACCAAAGTCAGAATTGCGTGATATAAAGTCGCAATTGCGTGTTATAAAGTCAGAATTGCGTGATATAAAGTCAGATTTGCGTGATATAAAGTCAGAATTGCGTGATATAAAGTCAGAATTGCGTGTTATAAAGTCAGAATTGCGTGTTATAAAGTCAGAATTGCGTGATATAAAGTCAGATTTGCGTGATATTAAGTCAGAATTGCGAGATATTAAGTCAGAATTGCGAGATATGAAGTCAGAATTGCGTGATATCAAGTCAGAATTGCATGTTATAAAGTCAGAATTGCGAGATATGAAGTCAGAATTGCGAGATATGAAGTCAGAATTGCATGTTATAAAGTCAGAATTGCGTGATATAAAGTCAGAATTGCGAGATATAAAGTCAGAATTGCGAGATATAGTCAGAATTGCGAGATATAAAGTCAGAATTGCGAGATATAAAGTCAGAATTGCGTGTTATAAAGTCAGAATTGCGAGATATAAAGTCAGAATTGCATGTTATAAAGTCAGAATTGCGTAATATAAAGTCAGAATTGCATGTTATAAAGTCAGAATTGCGTGTTATAAAGTCAGAATTGCGAGATATAAAGTCAGAATTGCGAGATATAAAGTCAGAATTGCATGTTATAAAGTCAGAATTGCGAGATATAAAGTCAGAATTGCGAGATATAAAGTCAGAAATGCGTGTTATAAAGTCTGAATTGCGAGATATAAAGTCAGAATTGCGAGATATAAAGTCAGAATTGCGTGATATAAAGTCAGAATTGCGTGTTATAAAGTCAGAATTGCGTGTTATAAAGTCAGAATTGCGTGATATAAAGTCAGAATTGCGAGATATAAAGTCAGAATTGCGTGTTATAAAGTCAGAATTGCGAGATATAAAGTCAGAATTGCGAGATATAAAGTCAGAATTGCGAGATATAAAGTCAGAATTGCGAGATATAAAGTCAGAATTGCGTGTTATAAAGTCAGAATTGCGTGTTATAAAGTCAGAATTGCGTGTTATAAAGTCAGAATTGCGTGATATAAAGTCAGAATTGCGAGATATAAAGTCAGAATTGCGTGTTATAAAGTCAGAATTGCGAGATATAAAGTCAGAATTGCGAGATATAAAGTCAGAATTGCGAGATATAAAGTCAGAATTGCGAGATATAAAGTCAGAATTGCGTGATATAAAGTCAGAATTGCATGTTATAAAGTCAGAATTGCGAGATATAAAGTCAGAATTGCGTGTTATAAAGTCAGAATTGCGTGTTATAAAGTCAGAATTGCGTGATATAAAGTCAGAATTGCGAGATATAAAGTCAGAATTGCGAGATATAAAGTCAGAATTGCGTGATATAAAGTCAGAATTGCGAGATATAAAGTCAGAATTGCGAGATATAAAGTCAGAATTGCGTGATATAAAGTCAGAATTGCGTGATATAAAGTCAGAATTGCGAGATATAAAGTCAGAATTGCGAGATATAAAGTCAGAATTGCGTGTTATAAAGTCAGAATTGCGAGATATAAAGTCAGAATTGCGAGATATAAAGTCAGAATTGCGAGATATAAAGTCAGAATTGCGAGATATAAAGTCAGAATTGCGTGATATAAAGTCAGAATTGCATGTTATAAAGTCAGAATTGCGAGATATAAAGTCAGAATTGCGTGTTATAAAGTCAGAATTGCGTGTTATAAAGTCAGAATTGCGTGATATAAAGTCAGAATTGCGAGATATAAAGTCAGAATTGCGAGATATAAAGTCAGAATTGCGAGATATAAAGTCTGAATTGCGAGATATAAAGTCAGAATTGCGAGATATAAAGTCAGAATTGCGTGATATAAAGTCAGAATTGCGTGTTATAAAGTCAGAATTGCGTGTTATAAAGTCAGAATTGCGTGATATATAGTCAGAATTGCGAGATATAAAGTCAGAATTGCGTGTTATAAAGTCAGAATTGCGAGATATAAAGTCAGAATTGCGAGATATAAAGTCAGAATTGCGAGATATAAAGTCAGAATTGCGAGATATAAAGTCAGAATTGCGTGTTATAAAGTCAGAATTGCGTGTTATAAAGTCAGAATTGCGTGTTATAAAGTCAGAATTGCGTGATATAAAGTCAGAATTGCGAGATATAAAGTCAGAATTGCGTGTTATAAAGTCAGAATTGCGAGATATAAAGTCAGAATTGCGAGATATAAAGTCAGAATTGCGAGATATAAAGTCAGAATTGCGAGATATAAAGTCAGAATTGCGAGATATAAAGTCAGAATTGCGTGATATAAAGTCAGAATTGCATGTTATAAAGTCAGAATTGCGAGATATAAAGTCAGAATTGCGTGTTATAAAGTCAGAATTGCGTGTTATAAAGTCAGAATTGCGTGATATAAAGTCAGAATTGCGAGATATAAAGTCAGAATTGCGAGATATAAAGTCAGAATTGCGAGATATAAAGTCAGAATTGCGTGATATAAAGTCAGAATTGCGAGATATAAAGTCAGAATTGCGAGATATAAAGTCAGAATTGCGTGATATAAAGTCAGAATTGCGTGATATAAAGTCAGAATTGCGAGATATAAAGTCAGAATTGCGAGATATAAAGTCAGAATTGCGAGATATAAAGTCAGAATTGCGTGATATAAAGTCAGAATTGCGTGTTATAAAGTCAGAATTGCGAGATATAAAGTCAGAATTGCGAGATATAAAGTCAGAATTGCGTGATATAAAGTCAGAATTGCGTGTTATAAAGTCAGAATTGCGAGATATAAAGTCAGAATTGCGAGATATAAAGTCAGAATTGCGAGATATAAAGTCAGAATTGCGAGATATAAAGTCAGAATTGCGTGATATAAAGTCGCAATTGCATGTTATAAAGTCAGAATTGCGAGATATAAAGTCAGAATTGCGAGATATAAAGTCAGAATTGCGTGATATAAAGTCAGAATTGCGTGTTATAAAGTCAGAATTGCGAGATATAAAGTCAGAATTGCGAGATATAAAGTCGCAATTGCATGTTATAAAGTCAGAATTGCGAGATATAAAGTCAGAATTGCGAGATATAAAGTCAGAATTGCATGTTATGAAGTCAGAATTGCGAGATATGAAGTCAGAATTGCGAGATATAAAGTCAGAATTGCGTGTTATAAAGTCAGAATTGCGTGTTATAAAGTCAGAATTGCGAGATATAAAGTCAGAATTGCGAGATATAAAGTCAGAATTGCGAGATATAAAGTCAGAATTGCGAGATATAAAGTCAGAATTGCGTGATATAAAGTCAGAATTGTGTGTTATAAAGTCAGAATTGCGAGATATAAAGTCAGAATTGCGAGATATAAAGTGAGAATTGCGAGATATAAAGTCAGAATTGCGAGATATAAAGTGAGAATTGCGAGATATAAAGTCAGAATTGCGAGATATAAAGTCAGAATTGCGTGATATAAAGTCAGAATTGTGAGATATAAAGTCAGAATTGCAAGATATAAAGTCAGAATTGCGTGTTATAAAGTCAGAATTGCGAGATATGAAGTCAGAATTGCATGTTATAAAGTCAGAATTGTGTTATAAAGTCAGAATTGCGTGATACAAAGTCAGAATTGCGAGATATAAAGTCAGAATTGCGAGATATGAAGTCAGAATTGCATGTTATAAAGTCAGAATTGCGAGATATAAAGTCAGAATTGCATGTTATAAAGTCAGAATTGTGTTATAAAGTCAGAATTGCGTGATATAAAGTCAGAATTGCGAGATATAAAGTCAGAATTGCGTGTTATAAAGTCAGAATTGCGAGATATGAAGTCAGAATTGCGAGTTATAAAGTCAGAATTGCGTGTTATAAAGTCAGAATTGCGTGATATAAAGTCAGAATTGCGTGTTATAAAGTCAGAATTGCGTGATATAATGTCGCAATTGCATATTATAAAGTCAGAATTGCGTGTTATAAAGTCAGAATTGCGTGATATAATGTCGCAATTGTGAGTTAAAAAGTCAGAAATGCATGATATAAAGTCAGAATTGTGAGGCAATGGACAAATGTTTGCACAGATCTCTTTATTACTGCAAATGAAAGGTTACAGACATTAACAGTGAGAAGAAGATAAACAAATAAAACAGAGCGGGAGGGGGGCGGGTCATTGGTTCAGAATGATTTAATTTGTCTGCTATTTCTTTGCACAGTAGCTAGGTGTCACTAGTGACTAATGCTGAATGAAGCTTCGAGTATTGAACCTTTGGGTGAAGCAATGGGCTGCGAGGTCTCAGTGGTTCAGGAAGCCTCATCTTGCCATCACTACTTCTAGTCTCGTCTATGAGGATGAGAATATTGCAGTTCTTCACTGACCCAACTCAAAATCGCCATCTTTCTATAGACTTCACACACAGTTATAACAGTTTGTATCATGCCATTTGCACAACTAATTCTTCTTTTAGAGTTTAGCTGGCGGTTAGCAAACCAACTTAAGGTGCATTTACCGCCACCTACCGCCAGTTGCACGACAAAACAGAAGAGATCATCTTCTTCCCATAGACAGTATAAAAAAATGGACAGAGCCATCTCATTGGAACTCCATTGAGACAAGTGAAGCCCATTTTTGGCGATTTTTTTTATTTTTTTATTTTTTTTTGTAGCACTTCCGTCCCTGACGCGCAGACTCAAACCGACTCAAACAGAGCTTGACTACGTAGATGTGACGTGAGTGACCCGTCTGTCTTCTAGTGCTGTGGCATGAGAAATCTGAATCATTCCCTTCTGAAACATAAAGAGGTGGACAGTATGAATAGGAGCTGTCCATGAGCTTGGAGCAGGAGAAACTTTTGCTAGGTATTCTGATTAATTATTTTGTCATTTTGCCTCCACGTCTCCCCGATTGCGCGCGAGCTTCTTCTCCTGTCCATACAGTAATCTCTTTACTGTGCGACAGAGAGTCGTGTGGGTATAACGCAATCGTTAGCCTACTTTCACTAAAACTGCTTCTACGAGGCCATAGCATAAGCTACAAGGTAATGGAGAATTTTATACATTGTTGTGTTTCTTTAGAAATAATTAGTGGACAAATGAGGTCTTCAAACGCCTCAGATGTAAAGTTATTCACTGTCAAAGTGACGCCAAAATGAATGGGAGTCAATGGAAATGCTAACGCAAGTGAAGTTCTGCTACAAGATGGCAGCTCCCGCGATGCTTCAACTAGTCGATGGATTACCCCCTTGCTTCTTCCGCAGAGGTTTAATGATGGTCGGCAAACAAAAGATAGTGACTTACCGCCACACACTGGACTGGAGAGTGAAATGTGGGCAAAATCCTTTTGAAAACTGAGCGGTACAAAACTTTGCCTAATTGTTTTGCTACTTTTCCTAAGTTTGCCACCTGGGGCCTGTTTCAGAAAGGAGGTTAAGTGAAAACTCTGAGTATGTTAACCCTGAAATGAGGGAAACTCTGGGTTTTCCGTTTCAGAATAGGAGGTATGTCAAACCTGAGAAAGCAGGGTAAAATAAGAATGAGACGTGCGTTAGTGTATAAAGTCAATTAAGCCAGGTGCAAGATAAAGCCCGTAGTCTTACATGCAATTTTGTAAATGAATCTGTTAATTCCCATAACCAACTAGCAAGGAAAAGCCTTTCATCACAATATTTCTACCAGAAAGACTCGGGAGATAAAATGATGTAACAAAGCATCCATTTATTGACAGCCCAGCAGGCAATTATTTGCGAAGTTCTTTGGCGTAGACCCCGTCCATAGATCGTAATCCGAGGGTAGCGGATCAGCATTTCCTGCCTGCAGACGAAGGCAGGGGCGCAGCCGACCCCCAAGGTAAGTATAGATGGGACCCTCCTGGTGGTGGTAGGGAGGGTGGAGGTTGTTGTCGCGTCGGCATCTGCGAACGTGATTGGATAACCTGAAGGTAACAAGTAATGTGGTAATTACGTCTTCCTAGCAGAACTTATGCTAAAGCTTTCATTGTGGTTGTCAAAACAATTGGAAACTAAACAGAGCTTCATTAATTGAGAGACAATATGTTATGTTTACATGACGGGTAGACTACTGTTATTTTAAGGGCTTGACAAAAATTTCATGATTTTCATGATAAGGTTGCAATTTGATTTAATTTTTGTCAATATCGCACTCCGCTAATCTATAACACAAGCACTTAATCATTATCTATCGCTAAGACAAAGACAAAAATCGCTTTTATAAAGACAATCTTGATGATTCAATTGATAAGTAGTTCGTAGAAGTCTTCAAGATCACAAAATTAAATTGTCACAACGCCCACCCATACAATCTGTCCTGCCCCTCATCATGGCTGTCAGGAAACTAATTGGTTTCTCCACTAGGTGGTTTCTCCACTGTGTGGATCTTCATGTGTATCTTCAGCTGATTTTTATAAGAGAAACTCTTTCCACACTGATCACACGTGTGCGGCTTCTCTCTGCTGTGGATCTTCTCATGCGCTTTCAGATTTCCTGACCGACTGAATCTCTTGTCACAGTGTGAACACTTGTAAGGTTTTTCTCCGGTGTGAATCCTCTGGTGCCGTTTCAAACTACCTGCTGTAGTAAAAGTCTTCTCACACTCAAAGCACATGTACTCTCTCACACCAGTGTGTATTTTCTGATGTTGTTGTAAACTTTCCAGCCGTGAAAAACTCTTTCCACACACAGAACATGAATGCGGCTTCTCCTTCGTATGAACGGTCAGGTGTTTCTTCAGGTTTGATGACCATAGAAATGTTTTGCCGCAGTGATCACATGAGAACGGCTTCTCTCCGGTGTGGATCTTCATGTGAGCATTTCGATCTCTTCTCCAAGCGAATCTCTTTTCACAGTGTTCACACATGAACTGCTTCTCTCCAGTATGAACTCTCATGTGAACATCAAGACATGATTTGCGTGCGAAACTCTTCCCACATTGATCACATGTGAACGGCTTCTCTCCAGTATGAACTCTCATGTGAACATCAAGACATGATTTTTGTGCGAAACTCTTCCCACATTGATCACACGTGAAAGCCTTTTCTCCAGTGTGGATTCTCATGTGACTCTTAAGGTGTCCTGCATAACAGAAACTCTTTCCACATGTATCGCATGTGAACGGCTTCTCTCCGGTGTGGATCCTCATGTGTCTCTTAAGTTTTGATGATTCTGTGAAACTCCTCCCACATTTATCACATTCGTACGGCTTCTCTCCAGTGTGGACTTTCATGTGTCTTTTAAGTTTATTGGAATTCACGAAACTCTTCTCGCACTGATGACATGCGAACGGTCTCACTCCGGTGTGAACTCTCAGGTGAAGATCAAGACTGTATTTGGTTGAGAATCTCTTGTCACACTGATCACACATGAACGGCTTTTCTCCCGTGTGGATCATCATGTGACTCTTAAGGTGTGATGAAATTGTGAACGTCTTCTCACATTTATCGCATGCGTACGGCTTCTCTCCAGTGTGGATCCTCATGTGAACCTTAAGGTGTTTTTTTTGTGTGAAACACTTCTCGCACTGATCGCAGGTGAACGGCTTCTCTCCAGTGTGAACTCTCATGTGAACATCAAGACTTTGTTGGTATGGAAAACACTTCCCACATTGATCACATGAGAACGGCTTCTCTCCGGTGTGGATCCTCATGTGAGTCTCAAGACTACGTTTGGTTGTGATACTCTTTCCACACTGATCACATGTGAACGGCTTCTCTCCGGTATGAACTCTCATGTGAACATCAAGATGTTTGGTTGTGATACTTTTTCCACACAGATTGCAGGTTGTAGATTTCTTGGCTCTTCTTTTCTTTAAAATATTCTTTTTAGTCTTTGAGCGACAAGGTTTCTCTCCAGGTTTGACATGATGTTCCTCCTCCTCTTCACTCAGTTCTTCTCTCTCCTCCTTCACTTCTCTCAGTTCTTCTCTCTCCTCCTTCACTTCACTCAGTTCTTCTCTCTCCTCCTTCACTTCACTCAGTTCTTCTCTCTTATCGCTCTCCTCCATCAGGTCTGACATGATAGAAAAATATGAATTGAATTTTTAGTAGATCAAAATAATTCAAATAGAGAAATATGTAGTGAAAGGACATACAAGTGAGCTCTGATGTAATAGTCAACTGCTTTAAAGCGCTACAATAATTTTTATTAAACAAGTGTCTTTCCATGAATGTGGTACATTTATTTAGATTTGGAATTCAACAACCAGGGTTGTAAAGTAAAGAATAACAAATACTCAAATTACAGTAATTAAGTAGTTTAGTAGCATGTGGTGAGCGTCCTGTTGCGTGCTTTTGTTTATCTAGTCATTTAGATGTGCTCCAGAGCGCAAGTGTTTAGTAACATCACGGTTTCTATGAATGTTTGCCCTTGTTGGACATTATAATGGTGCGTTCACACCGGACGCGAATAGTGCGAATGATTTCAATGTCAAGTCAATGCAAAGACGCGTTATGCGTGTAGAAATTCCTGCTGCGCGAATGAGGCGTAGAGCGCGGTGCGGAAGACACGAATATGCCTCATTCGCGCGTCAAATAGTTTGTGCTATTTGTGCATTCACGCATTTGACGCGAATTCGCGTCTGCCGCCCGAGTTGAAAAATCTGAACTTTGGCGTCAATTTGTGTGTATAATTTGAAAGACTGGAGCAGAACTGCTGATGTCAAAGACTCATGCTGTCCACCTGATCTAGAGCCGCTTGCGGTGTCATTCAGACCCAAATATCTTCCCCAGGAGTTTGGTCAGCTGGCTCTTGTACTTGTTTACATCCCTCCGTCTGACAATGTCACACGTGCAGCAGAGGCCATGGTGGCGCATGTCCATCAGATTGCATCCCCAGAGTCCCCGTTCTCATTTTTGCAGGTTAAAAAAGACACTTCCAACCCATCAACAATATGTGACATGCGCCACCAGAGGTGACAAAACAAGTGACTTCTGTTATGGCAATGTAAAGAACGCCTACAAAGCATACAAAAAACACCTCTTAGCACTTCAGATCATAACGTGATCCATCTGATCCCTGCTTACCGTACAAAACTGGGCGTGACAAAGAAGCAGGTGAAAAGGTGGGATGATAATGTGAGGTGAGTCTCTACAGGGCTGCTTTGACAGCACAGACTGGGAGGTGTTGACTCAGGGGAGTAGCCTTGAGGAAGCCACAGAAGTGGTTACTCACTAGGCTATTTCACCTGCTGTGAAGATATGATTGTCCCGCAAAAAACGGTTTTCTCTACTTCATGAGATCAGTCTGCAAATGTATACAATTTATAAAAAAATAAATGGAAATAAAAAAATTATAAATAAGAATCAGACTTTTTCAACTGTAATCTCAAGACAAACATCAGTGTGTGTGTGTCACAATATTTGTTCCTCGATCACGTCCCAGTGTATACAGTGAATGTATGCTGAAATTTTTGTTGCGTCACAACATAAAAGTTTAAGCATATGATGAATTGCCGCAATTGGTCTGACTGGCGCGTGAGAGAGACATGGGTGCACGCGCTCGCTTACCTCTCTGCCGTCGTGCGCGAGCCGCGCTTAGGAGCACAACATCTCGCATGCGCGCTCGCACTAGATTACAGGATATTTTGGGAATTAATATGCGGCGGTAAATCTAGTCGATCTCGAGTGGCTCAACAGGTAGATCTATAGACAAACTCATCTTTTAGGCATTTGACCGAAGGGATTGACACTTCAGCGTGGAAATCGGGGGTGTGGCGTGAGAGTGAGAATTGGCTCAATTGCATGAGTCTCACGGTGAACGCGTGAGAGTTTGCAGCCCTGCCAGGTATACTTTGCAGTAGACACATTGCATCTTGTTCTCCTCCTTTATAAACATATAATGATCCCAAACTTTAGACAGTCCCTGCCAATAATGAAGTCACACGAAGTCAAATGTATCATGCGCTATGGTGTGCTTCCTGAACAACGGTCCGTGTCGTGTGAAACAATCAGATCCCCGTGTGCGCGTCATAGGAATTTAACGAGGCTTCGAGGCAGATTTTTTGCCTCGAGGAATTTTTGTAATCGAGTAACTCGAGGAATCGTTTCAGCCCTAACTAACTTATGCATTTCTAACAGCTTGATTATATCTTAAGCTTACTCTAACTTATGCATTTCTAACAGCTTGGTTATATCTTAATGTCATTTGGGTTATATGAACGTCTTCCTTTAAAGGGTTAGTTCATCCAAAAATGAAAATTAAGTCATTAATTACTCACCCCCATGCTGTACCAACCCCGTAAGACCTTCGTTCGTCTTCGGAACACAAATGAAGTTATTTTTGATTAAATTTGAGAGCTGTATAACTACCACATTGGCTCCTAAGGGACTGCCTCTTGACGGCCCAGAAAGTCGATGAAGAAAATGTTTAAATATCCCAAGTGACTACCATGGCTCAACTATATGTTTATCAAGCGAAGCGAATACTTTTTGTGCGAAAAAACAAACAAAAATAACGAGTTTATTCGACTATTTCTTTTCTTCCTTGTAGGCCAGAAACGAGATTTCCTTATAGATTTGCGATCTGCTTACACTACTTCAGATCGCAATTCTCGCGCATGTGTCGTTTTCATGCGTTGTTTTTTCGCACAAAAAGTATTCGCGTCGCTTGATAAACATATAGTTGAGCCACGGTAGTCACTTGGGATATTTAAACATTTTCTTCATTGACTTTCTGGGCCGTCAAGAGGCAGTCCCTTAGGAGCCAATGTGGTAGTTATACAGCTCTCAAATTTAATCAAAAATATATTTATTTGTGTTCCGAAGATGAACGAAGGTCTTACGGGGTTGGTACAGCATGGGGGTGAGTAATTAATGACTTAATTTTCATTTTTGGGTGAACTAATCCTTTAAATGCTTATGAGTAGCATCTTTTCCAACGTTAGTAAAAGTTACACACATCTAAGACATCTAATAAAATAAAAGAAAACATATAGAAGAAAATAAAAGAACACACATAAAAGAAAAGAAACATATCTACATGTAAATATAAAAATAGCCATCACAGTATCGAAAAAAAGTATGGTTCAGGAACCGGTCTCGAAGTCAAGGTATCGGTATCGTACATTTTGTTACGATACCCAGCCCTACTGACACCACTCACACATTGCAGAGTCACTATAGACCATTTCACAAGATGTAAACAACACTGGTCCAGAAACACTTCCTTTTTCAGTTTGTAACTGTTTTCTTTATTTCACATGTAAAGAAAACATCTTAAAGATGTTTGTTTAACTTTTTGATTCAGTTTTAAATGTTCTTTTGGTTGTATTTTATCCCAGCTTTTATTTAGTGTTAAAAAACTGAAACAGGAAGTGCTTCTGGACCAGTGTTGTTTACATCTTGTAAAATGGTCTATAGTATTTTACCCTCGGGTCAGAGATACAGAGTAGAGGTCTTCACGGGTCCAAAAATTCATGCCCGACCCGGAAGAGACCCGTAATGTGCTACACCGAACCGACCCGGACCCGTAGTTCATTTCAAAAGTTGGACCCGGACCCGTGCAGACCCGAGAAATGCCATAAATGTACTGCCCTGCCCGGACCCGACCTGGACCCGTCTATTATTTGAAAACTGGACCCGAACCCGGCAGGAAGACACAAACCCGACTGGACCCGATTGTCACATATTATTTCACACGAGTTGCGAAAAATAAAACTTTTTGTCTTACCTAATTTTAGTAGCCGTCGTCTCACTTCCTGACGTTATCTGACTGACTGTGATGCACTACAATCCACCGACAAGAAAGCTCTATCCATGTTTTTTCTCTCGTTTTTCCAAGCTTAATCCACTCATTATTTCAGCTTTAAAAGTCCACTTGATGTCACGGTGATGGATGAAAAATGCAGCCTTGCACATGCACATTCTGACTCGAGTTAACTCGCATAATAACTTTAACTGTTTGCCCTTTTGAACTATAATAACGATTGCTTGTTCAGCTTGATCATATCTGTGCTCTCTGCTCTTCATTGATTCTGAATCTGACCACCAAAACTTTAAGATTAAACAAGACGGTTCATTTATATTATTATAAACATTGGAGAAAATGCAAAGCGCGGTTTGGCGGAAGCTCTGCTCTGGTTGCCATAGAAACATGACACGCGCTTGAGATCGCACTCCAATCGCACATGTATTACCAGCCCGTTCTCAGCGCGTGTTATATTAACGATAACGGGTGCCATGTGAGTAGTATTTCGCCGTTTTGTTATACGGCGCGTTCTATATGACGCTAAAGGATGAGAATGCGTTGGTATTACACACAATGTTAAACAGACCCGGGACCCGAAGTAACAGATTCGGACCCGACCCGGACCCGGCTGCTCATTTAAAATATAGACCCGAACCCGTACGGGTCCCGGGTCGGGTCCGGGGCCGACGGGTCTCGGGTGCACTGTGAAGACCTCTAATACAGAGGACTAAGGGAGCCAAGACAAGTTTTGTGCCTACTTCTATTGGAAACATGAATAGTTGATAAACTTATTGTTATGGAAATTATGTCCCTGAATCTTAAACAGCAATTAAACAAGTGAAGATCTCGAAAATTATAAGCATGAGTATTTATTTCTTATAAGAAAGGCAGTTCACACATAGACAAGTGTCTAACATGAGAAGCACAAAGGTCTCCTCCCCTTACCCAGTTTATATTTTAAACAGTACACCTCCCCCTTTTATCTCAGTTCCTCACACAGTTCTCGGAATTCAATAGCGTTTGTTCGTACCCAATTAGCGAGAAAATAGAAGCAAGCAGATTCAGAACACGGTTCGTTTCTAAAGCACGCGCAGCGTCATCACGCATCTGTGTTTAAAAACTAAGCTCATACTCGATTCTGAAATTCTCTGAATCGATCCAGGATTGTTGGGGAGAGAATAAATAACACAATATACATTAAAAATAAACTGTTCTTTTCTGAACGCCTTTTCTTTTCTAGCGTGGCAAGTTGATGCTTTATCTCGCAGACTGCTTTTCTCTCGCGTGTCACGTGACCAGTGTAATCGCAGCTCTTGCGATTACGAAATCGCGTTTCATCATATCGCGATTTTATCGCAAATGCAATTAATCGTTCAGCCTTAGAACACATCTACTGTATATAAGATCACATCTATGTTGTAGAAACACATTTATCTAGAATATAAACACATCTATGTTTAATAAAGCACACAAGCTGATATATCTGCGTTTAAAAAATAATTTCCATCACACTTATTCACCAAGACGTATGTCCATTAGGGGTGTGCAAAAAAATCGATTCACATTTGAATCGCGATTCAATCTTTACCGATTCAGAATCGATTCATAGAATTCCAAAAATCAAATCATAGGCTATATTTTTTAATGGCGTGCAGGGGCGGAGTGGCAATCGGGTAAGTCGGGACTTTTACCGGTGGTCCGGTAGTGTTTCTATCAGTGTTGTAGTACTCGAGACTCGGACTCGTCTCGGACTCGGTCTCGAGACCATATTTTAATGGTCTTGGTCTTGTCATGGACTCGGAATTGACTCGTACTCGAACATTTTTTTTTTTTAGGACTCGGAATTATTCCTGAGTCCACTCGAGTTCAATTCCAAATATTTTTCATGATTATTAATGTATGTTAATAAAATATTTCTTTAAATTGATTGACACGCTCAGTGATTGGTGATTTTCTAGATTTTCAACTGCGCATGACAAATTGTAATAAAATTACTTTTAACACCACCTACTATGTGGCCTTTTAACCCTAAACTGATCATATTTTTTAAACTAAGTAAGTAAATTCAGTAAAAAAAAAAAAAAGAGGATTTCTCTAAGTAAATAAAAGTAAATTAGGTAATCAACCCTCACTGGTCTCGGACTCGACTCGGACTCGACCGTCTCTGGTCTCGGACTCGACTCTCTATGGACTCGGTCTTGACTCGGACTCGACTCTCTCTGGTCTCAGTGTCGACTCGGACTCGAGTGAGGTGGTCTCGACTACAACACTGGTTTCTATGGTTTCGAGGCTGCGAGGGCCGGTCTGATAAATAGTTATTGCAAGTTCTTGCCGCCCGCTGGTCAAACTGTGCAGCCACTCTGCTCAATAAATGCATCGATCCGCAGATCTTATGTTTGAGTTCTGTAGATCTTTTGCCAAGCGTGTCAGAGGTTACGGGTTCTAAACCGCACTCGTATAGTTTTTTCTCTCTCTCATCAAAGCGAATATGTTCATCACGTTTGTGTGCATTTTATTTTGTGATTTCACCGGAGTATCCATAACGGCGGTAGATTGAAGCCGAGAGAAGACTGCGCGAGCCACAGAGAACACTGTATATCCATGACACTGATTGCAGCGGACACGAGCGCTCAGCTTGATTTCAAAAACGACAGGTCTCTTATTTAATAGCGACCTAAATGAATGCTCTGCTAGTTAACTGGAGATACCCGCAAATTACGCGCCTATGAACGACTTCACTGGATCTAAACAAATCAATCTAACCATAGATGTTACCAGTTAGCGGTGGCTTTTTTAAATCTATTTAAAATATTTTCGCAAGGGTTCTATGAAATTATATTTTTAGGAAGTTCAATGTTCCCAGTCGAGTTCACATTTCAACAGTCAACCTGGTAGCTGAAGTAGGCCTACTCCTTAAACCACATTTAGCATAATTGTTTGTTTGATCTGACTACAGCACTTTAAAGCTAAATGTAAAAGCTTTTTATTTAAGTTTTATTTTAAACTTGAATTAAATGTATTTAAAAGCTGGCCAAAGCTTGGCACTTCGCACTTTTTAGTTGCAAAAGTTTTTATTTTTGTATGAAGACATATAAAGTAATATCAAACTTTTCTTTTAAATTATGTCTACTGCAATCAATCACATAGGAAAAAGTAAACTACATTTATGTAGACCTGCGAATCGTTTTTTGAATCGAGAATCGTTTTTGAATCGAAAATCGATTTTGAATCGAATCTTGAGACAAAAAAATCGGTATCGAATCGTGACATTTTCTGAATCGTGCACCCCTAATGTCCATGTGTGCAGATTCGTGATTTATTTATCGCTTTTTATTTATCTATTTTTAACGTAACCTTTTTAACGCCTACTTATTTATCATGTACTTATTGTGCTTTGCGAGATTTATTTATTTATTACTATTTATTACTTGCGCGAGTGTGGTATACTGTGCTACGTTTGTGCAACTGTACACGCATTGTTGATGCTCAACATGAATGAAGTTCCTAACGGATAAATAAAGTTCTTTAAATTGAATTGAATGCAGAGAGATTTGTTGAGACAGTCCATGTCACTCCATCAGACACTAACCGTTGTTAAAGTGAATTTTTTTATATCGTAATAAATAATTTAAATCGCAATAAATTATATATTTACAATTGTGTATACAATTTAAAAAAAAATGCCACCCCCAAAATATGTGTTGTAGTCTAATCAAAAGGGCAGCAGTAATGTGTACACTTAATTTGGCAACAATACAGTGAATTAACAGTGAAGTTATTGAATATGTTTCATAAAATCCCATACAGTAGCAGGACAGCAGTTATGCTTGAACTGAATTTGGTTGAAGTTATTGAATATTTTCCATTAATAAAAATCATAAAATTATGCGAAAATACTTGTATAAGTTACCAAAATAAGTGTTGTAGTATAACCATCAAGACAGCAGTGGTGTATTAACTGAGTTTGGTGACACTATTGTGTGACAGTGAAGTTATTTGTACTACGATTCAAAAGTGGTGTCATTTGTGTAATGTTTAGTTCGACTTGTATTCGTGTTGTGTTCGAGTGTATTGCCAACTTTACTCAACTGTTAAAGTGTTAGTAACAACATGGTTCTAGTAGCCTAAGAACTTTTTCAGCGGATACCTCGTGTCTAAATCTGTGTTATCTTAATGTACCACAACAGTCATTAAATTTAAATAGACACCAACCTGCTTGTTCCTCGTGTTTTCCTCTCCAGGGTTCTGCTGCTTCACTCGAGTTCTCCTCAACCTGTTCTTTAACAAACATCTTCTTCTCAGTTCAGTTGCAGCACCTCCAGATATTCCTGCTCGTTTCAAAACTTCTAGTTAGTGATGTGACATTTGAACCGAGCTTGTGTGGAAAAAAAAAAAGCGCGCCAGATGAAGCCGCAATTCGAGGCTTGTTTTGTTCAGAGCCATTTGTTACCGTGAAAATCACGTGACTAATGACAAACGTTTGTGTAAAAACGTCATCGGTTCGCTCTGCGGTTCGGCTCGCGCCACCTTGTGGCTGTTTCAGGAACAGTAGAAGCAGTTGTAGAAGCAGAGAGTCAGAGAAATCTCATTATCGTTATTATTGTGTCATATATGTGTTAGGGCACCATATCAGTTATTAAAAATAATTAATATGTTATTACCAATTATAGCCTACTAGTTATATTCTTGTTATATTAATTACACAAGATTTTTTCGATTGCTTTGGATTTTTGGATCTGGACTGGACTGCTTTTTTATTTGGATTGCCCTTTTGGATTTGTTTGTTTTTTATGACATCTTCCTTTTTCGTGGTAATGGAGCCAGCAAGAAAGAGGAAATCCTCCCCTGTCTGGGCTCAACAGAAGCATCTTCATTTTTACCCGCTGGCACACTGACGTCCTCTGTTCCTTGTGAAAGGCTATTTTTCCAAGGCTGGAGAGGTTTTGTCCAAGAAGAGGAATTGTCTAAACCCCAACACACTTAAAAGAATTCATTTTCTCAATAAAAATCTATTGTAATCCTTTCCTTCATCCACCCCAAACTGCTGTGTTTACTGCAGTTTGCTTACTTTATACTCCCTCGAGTCACTCCACCATAAGCACTGCACTCAACACAGTCACTTTTGTTGTTCATACTGTCACTATCCATTTTTTTAAATAATTAATTAATTGTGTGTGTGCTGTGACCGTTGTCTCTGTACAAATTGCAGACAGAGAAAGAAGATACAAGTTTTATTTCATACCCAGGCAATGGACAAATGTTTGCACAGATCTCTTTATTATTGCAAATGAAAGGTTACAGAGACATTAACAGTGAGAAGAAGATAAATAAATAAAACAGAGCGGGAGGGGGGCGGGTCATTGGTTCAGAATGATTTAATTTGTCTGCTATTTCTTTGCACAGTAGCTAGGTGTCACTAGTGACTAATGCTGAATGAAGCTTCGAGTATTGAACCTTTGGGTGAAGCAATGGGCTGAGGTCTCAGTGGTTCAGGAAGCCTCATCTTGCCATCACTACTTCTATGAGGATAAAATTGGATTAACTTACATTTGAAATAACGAACTTGAGTGAGCAAAAGACACGATATGTGAACAGGCCCTTATGCTTCTGCGTCAAATGGACGGCGTACTCCCCCGCAGACCCCTGTGCGTCGACGCGAGCCCCTCTTCGACCCCTCCGCCGTAGCACGACATGCACCTCCAAATATTTGTAACTGTGCGTCGAGGCAACGCAGACTGCAAGGGCTGTGATTGGTCAGATTATACATCATTTCAGGAGTGTAGCTTTTCATGTTTCCCCCTCCCGCTATAGCGCCATTTTTAACATTTGCACCCTCGTAAAGATAATTATAATACTCTTACTGTATAAAGAAAGTAAATAAAGATTTAAACTAAGAATAAACTGTGTTGTTTTTTTATTTCATTGTTAATATACAGTATATGTCTATATTCTTTTCTTTCTTTTTTGCTTGTAATAAACTTCAAACAATCAAAAAATCAACGTTTGTTTTGAAACACAGTTTGTTGTTTATTTTCAATACAATTTTCACGGTTTCATTATTTATAATACAGTACTAACCACGTTTGCCACGGGACACTACATTATCCTGCCATTGCACAGTTCCATGTGGAGAATGAAAAAAAAAGCCTTCAAGTCATTACGAACAGCGTATGGCAGCTCAGGTGGAACGGGCCCTGGACATCCGTGTTGGTTCTATGGGGACAAAGTTTGTGTCGTCTTGTTCAACGTCGATTAGCTCCAGCTGCAACAACATTCTCTCTCTTTCGCTCGCCATTGTCGGAAATGAAAAAGCGGAACCGGCGCACAGAACCAAAACAAACTAGCAAAGAGATTCGCGAACCACACACCCCCCTAGCGTTCTGGCGGTGAAATGCATCAAGATGCAACGCAACCTTACGCAGAAGCATAAAATGGCCATGACGTCGTAGGAGGCTGTAGGTCTATGTTATTTAGCTATGCGTGTAATGTGCGAATCGGTGGGTGAGGCTAAACCGGCCGTGTTGAAGTAGGCGTTGATCTTCTTCTGCGGGGGTGGGGTTTTATCCTCTTTGACGTCATAGTTCCCCACTTTGAAAAACGAGTCGTTTGCTGAGGCTGTTGTCAATAAAAGCTTTTATTAGACTAACAACGACGTTTTCAGTTCTGAAACGTACAGGATATTCTATGTATAATATGACGACCTCTTAGATGTCAAAAGCTCAAGGAAAATTTAATTTCTCAGTTCATCACCACTTTAAACAAGATTATTTTCAACTGCATTCTCTGTTATAGGGCCCAATTTTAACGATCTGACGCAAGTGTCTAAGCGCAAGTAACTTTGTGGGCGGGTCCCGGTGCTGCTGCTATTTTCCTGGCGGGATAAATGACTCTTGCGCCTGGCGCAAATCTAAAAGAGGTTGGTCTGAAGTAGCTTCATTATTCATAGGTGTGGTTTGGGCGTAACGTGAAATAAAGCAATCAGTGCGTCATCCAACAAACCCTTTAAGAGCAGGTGCGCATGTTGCATGATGGATTGTTATTATAACGGCGGGTTAGCAGCGTTCACAGCCGATGAGACCGACGTTCTTGTCAGGGCAGTTAAAGACAGAGAAGTGACGTTGTATGGGGATGGGAGAAATCCTCACACATCAGCGTCGGTTAAACATTATATACGTATGTTTCTTGCCACTATTGGGCAAACAGGTCTGATCCTTCAGTACTACAATTAGCCTTAAAAAAATTCGGTATTCGGTAAAAAAAATCTTCATGTAAACCACAATGATTTCCCTCATGTGTTCATATTTTCCCTTGTTATAATGTATGATTTGCAAAAATAAAAACTGCTGCATCTGTGTTGATGAGAGAATCAAAGTGTATGCGCATTGTGCACCCGCTACATTATGGCCAAGCATGCGTGCTTAAAATAGCATTATGAATAACGCGCAACTGACTTTAGACCAGTTTTTTTCTGGTCAGTGGCGCAATTGTTTTCTGGAAGTGTAAAATAGCACCAGGGAATGTTTGTGCCGAAACACGCCTCCTTTTTGCGCCGATCCGCCCAGGGAGCGCAAGTTCATTCCCTAGTTTATCGACGTGCGTCTGCGGAGAAAAAAAGCCCGCTTTGCGCGCGTGCAAAATAAGAATGAGACGTGCGTTAGTGTGTAAAGTCATTTGCGCCGGGTGCAAGATAGAGCCCGTAGTCTTACTTGCAATTTTGTAAATGAATCTGTTAATTCCCATAACCAACTAGCAAGGAAAAGCCTTTCATCACAATATTTCTACCAGAAAGACTCGGGAGATAAAATGATGTAATAAAGCATCCATTTATTGACAGCCCAGCAGGCAATTATTTGCAAAGTTCTTTGGCGTAGGCCCCGTCCATAGATCGTAATCCGAGGGTAGCGGATCAGCATTTCCTGCCTGAAGACGAAGGCGGGCGCAGCTGACCCCAAGGGAAGTATAGACGGGACCCTCCTGGTGGTGGGGAGGGTGGAGGTTGTTGTCGCGTCGGCATCTGCGAACTCAAATATGTGTAAGTACCGATCTTTTATACGACAAGAATAAGAACGTGATTGGATAACCTGAAGGTAACAAGTAATGTGGTAATTAAGTCTTCCTGGCAGAACTTATGCTAAAGCTTTCATTGTGGTTGTCAAAACAATTGGAAACTAAACAGAGCTTCATTAATTTAGAGACAATATGTTATGTTTACATGATGGGTAGACTACTGTTATTTTAAGGGCTTGACAAAAATTTCATGATTTTTATGATAAGGTTGCAATTTGATTTAATTTTTGTCAATATCGCACTCCGCCAATCTATAACACAAGCACTTGATCATTATCGCTAAGACAAAGACAAAAATCGCTTTTATAAAGACAATCTTGATGATTCAATTGATAAGTAGTTCGTAGAAGTCTTCAAGATCACAAAATTAAATTGTCACAACGCCCACCCATACAATCTGTCCTGCCCCTCATCATGGCTGTCAGGAAACTAATTGGTTTCTCCACTAGGTGGTTTCTCCACTGTGTGGATCTTCATGTGTATCTTCAGCTGACTTTTAATAGAGAAACTCTTTCCACACTGATCACACGTGTGCGGCTTCTCTCTGCTGTGGATCTTCTCATGCGCTTTCAGATTTCCAGACAGACTGAATCTCTTGTCACAGTGTGAACACTCGTAAGGTTTTTCTCCAGTGTGGATCATCTGGTGCAGTTTTAAATGTTGAGCTGTAATAAAAGTCTTCTCACACTCAAAGCACATGTAGTCTCTCACACCAGTGTGTATTTTCTGATGTTGTTGTAAATGTTGCAGCAGTGAAAAACTCTTTCCACACACAGAACATGAATACGGCTTCTCCTTCGTATGAACGGTCAGGTGTTTCTTCAGGTTTGATGACCAAAGAAATGTTTTGCCGCAGTGATCACATGAGAACGGCTTCTCTCCGGTGTGGATCTTCATGTGAGCATTAAGATTTTGTCTGTGAGCGAATCTCTTTTCACACCGATCACACATGAACTGCTTCTCTCCGGTATGAACTCTCATGTGAAACTCAAGCCATGGTTTTCGTGCGAAACTCTTCCCACACTGATCACATGTGAACGGCTTCTCTCCAGTGTGGATTCTCATGTGAAGCCTAAGACTTTGTTTGTTTGAGAATCTCTTCTCACACTGATCACACGTGAAAGCCTTTTCTCCAGTGTGGATCCTCATGTGACTCTTAAGATCTGCTGAATCCTTGAAACTCTTCCCACATGTATCGCATGTGAACGGCTTCTCTCCGGTGTGGATCATCATGTGTCTCTTAAGTTTTGATGAATCCCTGAAACTCCTCCCACATTTATCACATTCGTACGGCTTCTCTCCAGTGTGAACTTTCATGTGTCTTTTAAGTTTATAAGAATCCATGAAGCTCTTCTCGCACTGATCACATGCGAACGGTCTCACTCCAGTGTGAACTCCTAAGTGAAAATCAAGATTTCGTTTGGTTGCGAATGTCTTGTCACACTGATCACACATGAACGGCTTTTCTCCCGTGTGGACTCTCATGTGACTCTTAAGGTGTGATGAAATTGTGAATGTCTTCTCACATTTATCGCATGCGTACGGCTTCTCTCCAGTGTGGATCCTCATGTGAATCTTAAGGTGTATTTTTTGTGTGAAACACTTCTCGCACTGATCGCAGGTGAACGGCTTCACTTCAGAGTGAACTCTCATGTGAACATCAAGACTTCGTTGGTATGGAAAACTCTTCCCGCACTGATCACATGGGAATGGCTTATCTCCGGTGTGGATCCTCATGTGTTCCTGAAGACATACTTTAGCTGCGAAGCTTGTCCCACATTGATCACATTCATGCGGCTTCTCTCCGGTGTGGATCATCATGTGTTTCTTAAGATTTGGTTTTTGTCTGAAGCTCTGTCCACACTGATCACATGAGAACGGCTTCTCTCCGGTGTGGATCCTCATGTGAATCTCTAGACTATGTTTGGTTGTGATACTCTTTCCACACTGAGTGCAGGTGAAAGATTTCTTGGCTCTTCTCTTCTTTAAAAATGTCTTTTTAGTCTTTGAGCGACTCAAAGGTTTTCCTCCAGGTTGGACATGATGTTCCTCCTCCTCTTCACTCAGTTCTTCTCTCTCATCGCTCTCCTCCATCAGGTCTGACATGAAAGAAAAATATGAATTTAATTTTTAATAGATCAATAATTCAAATAGAGAAATATAAAGTGAAAGGACATACAAGTGAGCTCTGATGTAATAGTCAACTGCTTTAAAACGCTACAATAATTTTTATTAAATAAGTATCTTTCCATGAATGTGGTACATTTATTTTGATTTGGAATTCAACAACCAGGGTTGTAAAGTAAAGAATAACAAATACTCAAATTACAGTAATTAAGTAGTTTAGTAGCATGTGGTGAGCGTCCTGTTGCGTGCTTTTGTTTATCTAGTCATTTAGATGTGCTCCAGAGCGCAAGTGTTTAGTAACATCACGGTTTCTATGAATGTTTGCCCTTGTTGGACATTATAATGGTGCGTTCACACCGGACGCGAATAGTGCGAATGATTTCAATGTCAAGTCAATGCAAAGACGCGTTATGCGTGTAGAAATTCCTGCTGCGCGAATGAGGCGTAGAGCGCGGTGCGGAAGACACGAATATGCCTCATTCGCGCGTCAAATAGTTTGTGCTATTTGTGCATTCACGCATTTGACGCGAATTCGCGTCTGCCGCCCGAGTTGAAAAATCTGATCTTTGCCGTCAATTTGTGCGTATAATTTGAAAGACTGGAGCAGAACTGCTGATGTCAAAGACTCATGCTGTCCACCTGATCTAGAGCCGCTTGCGGTGTCATTCAGACCCAAATATCTTCCCCAGGAGTTTGGTCAGCTGGCTCTTGTACTTGTTTACATCCCTCCGTCTGACGATGTCACACGTGCAGCAGAGGCCATGGTGGCGCATGTCCATCAGATTGCATCCCCAGAGTCCCCGTTCTCATTTTTGCAGGCTAAAAAAAGACACTTCCAACCCATCAACAATATGTGACATGCGCCACCAGAGGTGACAAAACAATTGACCTCTGTTATGGCAATGTAAAGAACGCCTACAAAGCATACAAAAAACACCTCTTAGCACTTCAGATCATAACGTGATCCATCTGATCCCTGCTTACCGTACAAAACTGCAGAGAGAGGGCGTGACAAAGAAGCAGGTGAAAAGGTGGGATGATAATGTGAGGTGAGTCTCTACAGGGCTGCTTTGACAGCACAGACTGGGAGGTGTTGACTCAGGGGAGTAGCCTTGAGGAAGCCACAGAAGTGGTTACTCACTAGGCTATTTCACCTGCTGTGAAGATATGATTGTCCCGCAAAAAACAGTTTTCTCTACTTCATGAGATCAGTCTGCAAATGTATACAATTTATAAAAAAATAAATGGAAATAAAAAAATTATAAATAAGAATCAGACTTTTTCAACTGTAATCTCAAGACAAACATCAGTGTGTGTGTGTGTGTCACAATATTTGTTCCTCCATCACGTCCCGGTGTATACAGTGAATGTATGCTGAAATTTTTGTTGCGTCACAACATAAAAGTTTAAGCATATGATGAATTGCCACAATTGGTCTGACTGGCGCGTGAGAGACATGGGTGCACGCGCACGCTTACCTCTCTGCCGTCATGCGCGAGCCGCGGTTAGGAGCACAACATCTCGCATGCGCGCTCGCACTAGATTACAGGATATTTTGGGAATTAATATGCGGCGGTAAATCTAGTCGATCTCGAGTGGCTCAACAGGTAGATCTATAGACAAACTCATCTTTTAGGCATTTGACCGAAGGGATTGACACTTCAGCGTGGAAATCGGGGGTGTGGCGTGAGAGTGAGAATTGGCTCAATTGCGTGAGTCTCACGGTGAACGCGTGAGAGTTGGCAGCCCTGCTAGGTATACTTTGCAGTAGACACATTGCATCTTGTTCTCCTTCTTTATAAACATATAATGATCCCAAACTTTAGACAGTCCCTGCCAATAATGTCACATGAAGTCAAATGTATCATGCGCTATGGTGTGCTTCCTGAACAACTACCGTGGCTCAACTATATGTTTAACAAGCGACGCGAATGCTTTTTGTGCGAAAAAACAAACAAAAATAACGAGGTTATTTGACTATTTCTTTTCTTCCTTGTAGGCCAGAAACGAGATTTCCTTAGATTTCCACGACGCATGCGCGAGAATTGCTATCTGCTTACACTACTTCAGATCGCAATTCTCGCGCATGTGTTGTTTTCATGCGTTGTTTTTTCGCACAAAAAGTATTCGCGTCGCTTGATAAACATATAGTTGAGCCACGGTAGTCACTTGGGATATTTAAACATTTTCTTCATTGACTTTCTGGGCCGTCAAGAGGCAGTCCCTTAGGAGCCAATGTGGTAGTTATACAGCTCTCAAATTTAATCAAAAATATATTTATTTGTGTTCCGAAGATGAACGAAGGTCTTACGGGGTTGGTACAGCATGGGGGTGAGTAATTAATGACTTAATTTTCATTTTTGGGTGAACTAATCCTTTAAATGCTTATGAGTAACATCTTTTCCAACGTTAGTAAAAGTTACACACATCTAAGACATCTAATAAAATAAAAGAAAACATATAGAAGAAAGTAAAAGAACACATATAAAAGAAAAGAAACATATCTACATGTAAATATAAAAATAGCCATCACAGTATCGAAAAAAAGTATCGTTCAGGAACCGGTCTCGAAGTCAAGGTATCGGTATCGTACATTTTGTTACGATACCCAGCCCTACTGACACCACTCACACATTGCAGAGTCACTATAGTATTTTACCCTCGGGTCAGAGATACAGATCACTCTTATTCAGGACTAAGAGAGCCATGACAAGTTTTGTGCCAACTTCTATTGGAAACATGAATAGTTGATAAACTTATTGTTATGGAAATTATGTCCCTGAATCTTAAACCGCAATTAAACAAGTGAAGATCTCGAAAATTATAAGCATGAGTATTTATTTCTTATAAGAAAGGCAGTTCACACATGACAAGTGTCTAACATGAGAAGCACAAAGGTCTCCTCCTCCCCTTACCCTTACCCAAGCTGATATATCTGCGTTTAAAAAATAATTTCCATCACACTCATTTACCAAGACGTATGTCCATGTGTGCATATTCGTGATTTATTTATCGCTTTTTATTTATCTATTTTTAACGTAACCTTTTTAACGCCTGCTTATTTATCATGTACTTATTGTGCTTTGCAAGCTTTATTTATTTATTAATATTTATTACTTGCGCGAGTGTGGTATACTGTGCTACGTTTGTGCAACTGTACACGCATTGTTGATGCTCAACATGAATGAAGTTCCTAACGGATAAATAAAGTTCTTTAAATTGAATTGAATGCACAGAGATTTGTTGAGACAGTCCTCGTCACTCCATCAGACACTAACAGTTGTTAAAGTGAACTTTTTATATCTTAATAAATAATTTAAATCGCAATAAATTATATATTTACAATTGTGTAAAAAAATGCCACCCCAAAATATGTGTTGTAGTCTAATCAAAAGGGCAGCAGTAATGTGTACACTTAATTTGGCAACAATACAGTGAATTATCAGTGAAGTTATTGAATATGTTTTATAAAATCCCATACAGTATAACCAGCAGGACAGCAGTTATGCTTGAACTGAATCTGGTAACAATGCAGTGCATTACAGTGAAGTTATCTATTTTCCATTAATAAAAATCATAAAATTATGCGAAAATACTTGTATAAGTTACCAAAATAAGTGTTGTATAATCATCAAGACAGCAGTGGTGTAACTGAATTTGTTGACACTAAAGTGTGTGACAGTGAAGTTATTGACTGTTTTCGTAGTACTACGATTCAAAAGTGGTGTCATTTGTACTACGATTCAAAAGTGGTGTCATTTGTGTAATGTTTAGTTCGACTTTGTGAGTGTATTGCCAACTTTACTCAACTGTTAAAAGTGTTAGTAATACAACATGGTTCTAGTAGCCTAAGAACTTTTTCAGCGGATACCTCGTGTCTAAATCTGTGTTATCTTAATGTACCACAACAGTCATTAAATTAAAATAGACACCAACCTGCTTGTTCCTCGTGTTTTCCTCTCCAGGGATCTGCTGCTTCACTCGAGTTCTCCTCGATCTCCTGTTCTTTAACAAACATCTTCTTCTCAGTTCAGTTGCAGCACCTCCAGATATTCCTGCTCGTTTCAAAACTTCTAGTTAGTGTTGTGACATTTGAACCGATCCGTCGGAGCTTGTGTGGAGAAAAAAAAAGCGCGCCAGATGAAGCCGCGATTCGAGGCTTGTTTTGTTCAGAGCCATTTGTTACCGTGAAAATCACGTGACTAATGACAAACGTTTGTGTAAAAACGTCATCGGTTCGGTCTGCGGTTCGGCTCGCGCCACCTTGTGGCTGTTTCAGGAACAGTAGAAGCAGTTGTAGTAGCGTCAGAGAGTCAGAGAAATCTCATTATCGTTATTATTGTGTCATATATCACTGATTCTTGAAACTTTGGCAAAAACATGTCCCACTAAAAAAAGTGCTAATTCTGTTGGAAATTAATAACATTTTCATGAATGAAAAGAATCAAGTTTATAATCAGGGGGTCCTTTGCACATATGTAAGGTTCTTTTATAGGTTTATTTTTCATTTTTATTATTTTAATGATTATATCCTGGCCCATTGCCTACAAAATCAGCTGTCCTCGGATAGGAGATAATCATTTCAACTTGATTAAAAAAACAAAAAGGAATAATTGAATTGAATAATATATTTACCACACAAAAGAGTACATTGTAATATGTATTAAAAACTACAAACATTGAGTTTTGAACAATATTTACTATTATTTTGTGGTTGTTCAAAATGTGTCCCACATATTCGTCACCACCGTCAGATATTTATAAAAAGCAATAAAATCAGGCAACTACAAGGTCAACTACATTCCTCCATACCCCATTTTCAAAGATTCAGCTTTACAGCATGCTTCAAGATCACTCAAGCTCCCGTAATTTTGCTATTTTCTCTTAAATTTGTTCATATATTTGGGCACTGCTACTGTCACAACCATAACATGTCAACACCGTCTCTTTTGTATAGAAAATATTAGATTAGATTATGACATAATTGTATACTTTTTAAGAAGAGGTCTGAAGTAGCTAGCAACAGAGGGGAAACAAGATGGCTATAATGTGAACAACTCATGCATATCATGTGAAAGAGTAGGTTTTGTCACCACCGTCAGACGTCACCACCGTCAGGTTTTCTATCTGACGGTGGTGACATACCGTGTGACGGTGGTGACAAAACCCCCCAAATGGTCTATAACAGAGGCTAGAATATAATTGTTGATCACAATAAATACCAATATATTATCCTGTAATGTTCCATTCACCTCTTTAATATTTTTATTTATTTAATTCCCCCTATATTTCTTCCATTCAGGCTTACACTGCATGCTACTATGAGCGCGAGTGAGAGTGAGGATGTTTCCTGATATCCTCACGGCTGTGGTTCAGCTGCAGGAATACAGCAGTTCTAATCTGAACACGTTTGATGCGATTAAATTGTGTTTCATGACGTTCATTTAGATTTTTGCCCACACTAAAAATTTGTTAAAGCCTAGCATGGATAGGAGCAGCAATAACCCCCTTGGGGTAAACAGAACAGAACCAACATGAATGTTTTGCAGATTATTTCAAAATTTAAAGTACAATATAATTCGAGAATTTATTCAGATTCTTGGGGAATCAGAATGTCAAGTCCTGACTGACGAGTGGAGCTGGGGAAGGAGGAGGGTAATGAGCTCCTGAGAAACGTGATAGCTGATGATAATACTGAAGGAGCTTATACTGTATATATGTGTACAGTGATAGGCGTCATATTCCTATAGGGGGAGGTGGATCAGCTAATAGTCGGCTGATGCGAGCTTGACTAACGTGACCTGCCAGAACTAACCAGAACTAAGGATGCACATAGTGCAGCTACTGCCTACCTACACAGCACATAGTATGCACTATCCATTCCAGGCTATGCATCTCCAATGACTAAAGCCAAATGAAAATGGCATGACATCATTTAAACAAATCTAACATTCGCTGTAATTACCCCCAATTTCATAGTCATTACACTCAACTTTGACTTTATGTATTTTCGAAAGTTATGGCTAGGCAGCAGCTATATAGAGGAGAGAAGGAGAAGAAACAGGGAATACCAAAAAAAGCTGAGAGAGAAAATACACAGTGAGGCAGAGTTAAATGAGGAATACCTCATAAAAGGAAAAAAATGTTTATCACAGTGCTCAAGATTGTTATTTTTTGGACCAAAGAGTTAAATGAAGTTGTTAAGCAAGAATTGATTGACTTGAGTGGTATACATTGTGGAATTGTATGTTGTAAAGAGTCACAGTCACCACCGTCAGATTAATGTCACCACCGTCAGTTCTAAAGTCACCACCGTCAGAGGGAGTTTTATTGGTTTTAAATGAATATACTTGAAATATGATTCTTCAGTGCTGTTGAGTTATTAAAGTAATAGTCTCTTTTAATACAAAAATATGTTTGTTAAGTAAAACAACATTAATTTTTCTATTTAGGCTTAAAGTAAATGTTGTATGATGTTATATCTTTTAAAGGAGTACACGCAAAACAGTATAAAAAATGAACAAAAGTGAATATTCAACATTTAACAGCATATATGTGTACCAAGAATGCCAGATAATGATTTAAAAATTCTAAATACATATTAGACCAAACAAATAAAAAATAATTTGCTATTTATTTTGTCTGACGGTGTTGACAAAAACAAAGTGATAACTGGAGAAACGCCTATTTTATGAAAAAAATACAAAATGAGGAGGTTGCACCGGTGCATTGCTGAACAGCCAAGACCTTGCTTTATAATGATATACCTTTAGATTTTGTAATTTAACTAACTTTTTATTTTCAAAATTAAAACCTGTTTTATCCAAATTCCCAAGAATCACTGATATGTGTTAGGGCTGTATCTTGTTACACCATATCAGTTATTAAAAATAATTAATATGTTATTACCAATTATAGCCTACTAGTTATATTCTTGTTATATTAATTACACAAGATTTTTTTGATTGATTTGGATTTTTGGATCTGGACTGGACTGCTTTTTTATTTGGATTGCCCTTTTGGATTTGTTTGTTTTTTTATGACATCTTCCTTTTTCATGGTAATGGAGCCAGCAAGAAAGAGGAAATCCTCCCCTGTCTGGGCTCAACAGAAGCATCTTCATTTTTACCCGCTGGCACACTGACGTCCTCTGTTCCTTGTGAAAGGCTATTTTTCCAAGGCTGGAAAGGTTTTGTCCAAGAAGAGGAATTGTCTAAACTAGGGCTGCACAATTAATCGAATTTGTAATTGCGATTACAATTATGGATGCCACAATTATGTAATCGTACAAAGGCACAATTATAAAAAGTCCACTTACATTATTCTGTGTGCTTAAAATGTGTTTTTTTACAGGTTATCTTAAGGGTTTTTTCCCCATTGTTTTAACTTTAGTTAGTGTAACATTATAATTAGCATTAAAGCAACACTATCTAACATTGTTTACTTAAAATAATGTTTCCAAAATCTTATCAGTGGTTCATCAAGTCGTAACAGGGTGAAAGGCACTCCTGTCGTCGCCTGACGGGGTCTGTATCGCTTTTACTGGCACTATGTAACTTCGGAGTTCGGGTGGGAACCCGACCACAAAAAGAACTACAAAATTCGACTGCTTTACATCAAGCACTATAATAGTCATTATTTCGTTTTTCTTCGTTTCTGATGTTGCAATACATCATCCTTTCATGAAATCATGCAACATACTCTACCTTGTCTGTGGACATCGTTCATTCTAAAGCCGGTGCTGGATAAACAGTGAGCGTGCGTGCGACGGTAGGCTAAATTATTTACGACAGCGGCAATGGACAATTTCGTTTCCAACCAGTAGGGTGACCGAAGAGGAAAAGTTAGTTGGTGTTACTTTAAACCATCGAAAGGAATTGAAAGTTTTTCAGGAGTTTTCAGGCATTTTATTTTGATATAACAATGGAATAAAGCTGTTCAAAACATCATTCAATGTAAATTGTGATAATCGTAATTAATAATCGCAATTATAATTTCAAAGCAATAATCGACAATTATGATTTTTGTCATAATCGTGCAGCCCTAGTCTAAACCCCAACACACTTAAAATAATTCAATTTCTCAATAAAAATCTATTGTAATCCTTTCCTTCATCCACCCCAAACTGCTGTGTTTACTGCAGTTTGCTTACTTTATTACACTCCCTCGAGTCACTCCACCATAAGCACTGCACTCAACACAGTCACTTTTGTTGTTCATACTGTCACTATCCATTTTTTTAAATAATTAATTAATTGTGTGTGTGCTGTGACCGTTGTCTCTGTACAAATTGCAGACAGAGAAAGAAGATACAAGTTTTATTTCATACCAAGGCAATGGACAAATGTTTGCACAGATCTCTTTATTATTGCAAACGAAAGGTTACAGAGACATTAACAGTGAGAAGAAGATGAATAAATAAAACAGAGCGGGAGGGGGACGGGTCATTGGTTCAGAATGATTTAATTTGTCTGCTATTTCTTTGCACAGTAGCTAGGTGTCACTAGTGACTAATGCTGAATGAAGCTTCGAGTATTGAACCTTTGGGTGAAGCAATGGGCTGTGAGGTCTCAGTGGTTCAGGAAGCCTCATCTTCCCATCACTACTTCTATGAGGATAAAATCGGCATCTTTCTATAGACTTCAGGTACAGTTACACGCAAAAAATGATTTGTTGGCTTTACTTAACTTTTTTTTGTAAACAGCCCAGATAGCAAACTGACATTGAATCAACGTGGAAATATGACATCGAAACAACGTTGATCTGACATTGTTTTGCTCATCGAATTAACGTTGAACCAACGTCAGACGCGTCATTCTTTCAAAACTAACGGAAAATCAACTTGAAATCAACGCGTTGTTTCAACGTTATGAAAGCAAACCAATTTTCGATTTCATTTAGCTTTGAAGAATGCCGCGTCTGACGTTGGTTCAACGTTAATTCGATGAGCAAATCAACGTTGTTTCAATGTCATGAGAGATGTCGTTTCCACGTTGATTCAATGTCAGTTTGCTGTCTGGGAGGTTCCACGTAACTTTGTTTCGTTAAACAAACATAATTTGTTCATGTAACTTCAACATCATGGAAGTCATTTTAAGCCATCCAATATTCTCCACTATTGAAAAAACGAGTCTGTCGCACCGTGACCACCGCGTCGCCGCCATTATGAGCATGCATACCGCGCGCTTACATTTGAAATAACGAACTTGAGTGAGCAAAAGACACGTTATGTGAACAGGCCCTTATGCTTCTGCGTCAAATGGACGGCGTACCCCCCCGCAGACCCCTGTGCGTCGACGCGAGCCCCTCTTCGACCCCTCCGCCGTAGCACGACATGCACCTCCAAATATTTGTAACTGTGCGTCGAGGCGACGCAGACTGCAAGGGCTGTGATTGGTCAGATTATACATCATTTCAGGAGTGTAGCTTTTCATGTTTCCCCCTCCCGCTATAGCGCCATTTTTAACATTTGCACCCTCGTACGGATAATTATAATACTCTTACTGTATAAAGAAAGTAAATAAAGATTTAAACTAAGAATAAACTGTGTTGTTTTTTTATTTCATTGTTACTATACAGTATATGTCTATATTCTTTTCTTTCTTTTTTGCTTGTAATAAACTTCAAACAATCAAAAAATCAACGTTTGTTTTGAAACACAGTTTGTTGTTTATTTTCAATACAATTTTCACGGTTTCATTATTTATAATACAGTACTAACCACGTTTGCCACGGGACACTACATTACCCTGCCATTGCACAGTTCCATGTGGAGACTGAAAAGAAAAGCCTTCAAGTCATTACGAACAGCGTATGGCAGCTCAGGTGGAACGGGCCCTGGACATCCGTGTTGGTTCTATGGGGACAAAGTTTGTGTCGTCTTGTTGTTCAACGTCGATTAGCTCCAGCTGCAACAACATTCTCTCTCTTTCGCTCGCCATCATCGGAAATGAAAAAGCAGAACCGGCGCACAGAACCAAAACAAACTAGCAAAGAGATTCGCGAACCACACACCCCCCCTAGCGTTCTGGCGGTGAAATGCACCACGAAGCAACGCAACCTTACGCAGAAGCATAAAATGGCCACGACGTCGTAGGAGGCTGTAGGTCTATGTTATTTAGCTATGCGTGTAATGTGCGAATCGGTGGGCGAGGCTAAACTGGACGTGTTAAAGTAGACGTTGATCTTCTTCTGCGGGGGTGGGGTTTTATCCTCTTTGACGTCATAGTTCCCCACTTTGAAAAACGAGTCGTTTGCTGAGGCTGGTGTCAATACAAGCTTTTATAGGACGTTTTCAGTTCTGAAACTTACAGGATATTCTTATAATATGATGACCTCTTATATGTCAAAAGCTCAAGGAAAATTTAATTTCTCAGTTCATCAACCCTTTAAACAAGATTATTTTCAACTGCATTCTTTGTTATAGGGCCCAATTTTAACGATCTGACGCAAGTGTCAAAGCGCAAGTAACTTTGTGGGCGGGTCCCGGTGCTGTTGCTATTTTCCCGGCGGGATAAATGACTCTTGCGCCTGGCGCAAATCTAAAAGGGGTTGGTCTGGAGTAGCTTCATTATTCATAGGTGTGGTTTGGGCGTAACGTGAAATGAACCAATCAGAGCGTCATCCAACATACCCTTTAAGAACAGGTGCGCATGTTGCATGACGGATTGTTATTATAACGGCGGGTTTACCAGGTGCGTGCCAGGAGCGTTCACAGCCGATGAGACCGACGTTCTTGTCAGAACAGTGAAAGACAGAGAGGTGGCGTTGTATGGGGATGGGAGAAACTCTCGGACATCAGCGTTGGTTAAACATTATATATGTATGTTTCTTGCCACTATTGGACAAACAGGTCTGATCCTTCAGTTCTACAATTAGCCTTAAAAAAATTGGGTACTTAGTTTTTTTCATCTTCATGTAAACCATAATGATTTCCCTCATGTGTTCATATTTTCCCTTTTTATAATGTATGATTTGCAAAAATAAAAACTGCTGCATCTGTGTTGTTGAGAGAATCAAAGTGTATGCGTGTTGTGCACCCGCTACATTATGGGCAAGCATGCGTGCTTAAAATAGCATTATGAACAACGCGCAACTGACTTTAGACCAGTTTTTTTCTGGTCAGAGGTGCAATTGTGTTCTGGAAGTGTAAAATAGCACCAGGGAATGTTTGCGCCGAAACACGCCTCCTTTTTGCGCCGATCCGCCCAGGGAGCGCAAGTTCATTCCCTAGTTTATCGACGTGCGTCTGCGGAGAAAAAAAGCCTGCTTTGCGCGCGTGCAAAATAAGAATGAGACGTGCGCTAGCGTATAAAGTCATTTGCGCCGCGTGCAAGATAGAGCCCGTAGTCTTACTTGCAATTTTGTAAATGAATCTGTTAATTCCCATAACCAACTAGCAAGAAAAATCCTTTCATCACAATATTTCTACCAGAAAGACTCGGGAGATAAAATGATGTAACAAAGCATCCATTTATTGACAACCCAGCAGGCAATTATTTGCAAAGTTCTTTGGCGTAGGCCTCGTCCATAGATCGTAATCCGAGGGTAGCGGATCAGCATTTCTTGCCTGAAGACGAAGGCAGGGGCGCAGCCGACCCCAAGGGAAGTATAGATGGGACCCTCCTAGTGGTGGTGGGGAGGGTGGAGGTTGTTGTCGCGTCGGCATCTGCGAACTCAAATATGTGCAAGTACCAATCTTCTCCGAGCACTCCGCTAATCTATAACACAAGTACTTAATCATTATCTAGCGCTAAGACAAAAATCGCTTTTATAAAGAGATAAAATAAGACAATCTTGATGATTTAATTGATAAGAAGTTCGTAGAAGTCTTCAAGATCACAAAATAAAATTGTCACAACGCCCACCCATACAATCTGTCCTGCCCCTCATCATGGCTGTTAGGAAACTAATTGGTTTCTCCACTAGGCGGTTTCTCCACTGTGTGGGTCTTCATGTGTATCTTCAGCTGACTTTCAATAGAGAAACTCTTTCAACACTGATCACACGTGTGCGGCTTCTCTCTGCTGTGGATCCTCTCATGTTTTTTTACATAGGATGAGTGATTGAATCTCTTGTCACAGTGTGAACACTTGTAAGGTTTTTCTCCAGTGTGGATCCTCTCATGCGCTTTCAGATTTCCAGACAGACTGAATCTCTTGTCGCAGTGTGAACACTTGTAAGGTTTTTCTCCAGTGTGGATCCTCTGGTGCAGTTTTAAAGTACTTGCTTTAATAAAAGTCTTCTCACACTCAAAGCACATGAACTCTCTCACACCAGTGTGTATTTTCTGATGTTCTTGTAAATATTGCAGCTGTGAAAAACTCTTTCCACACACAGAACATGAATACGGCTTCTCCTTCGTATGGACGGTCAGGTGTTTCTTCAGGTTTGATGACAGCAGAAATGTTTTGCTGCAGTGATCACATGAGAACGGCTTCTCTCCGGTGTGGGTCTTCATGTGAGCTTTAAGATTTTGTCTCCGAGCGAATCTCTTTTCACACCGATCACACATGAACTGCTTCTCTCCAGTATGAACTCTCATGTGAACATCAAGCCATGATTTTCGTGCGAAACTCTTCCCACACTGATCACATGTGAACGGCTTCTCTCCAGTGTGGATTCTCATGTGAAGCCTAAGATTTTGTTTGTTTGAGAATCTCTTTTCACACTGATCACACGTGAAAGCCTTTTCTCCAGTGTGGATTCTCATGTGACTCTTAAGGTGTCCTGTATCACTGAAACTCTTTCCACATTTATCGCATGTGAACGGCTTCTCTCCAGTGTGGATCATCATGTGTTTCTTAAGATCTGCTGAATCCCTGAAACTCGTCCCACATTTATCACATTCGTACGGCTTCTCTCCAGTGTGGACTTTCATGTGTCTTTTAAGTTTACTGGAATCCATGAAGCTCTTCTCGCACTGATCACATGCGAACGGTCTCACTCCGGTGTGAACCCTCAGGTGAAGCCTAAGATTTTCTTTGGTTGAGAATCTCTTCTCACACTGATCACACATGAACGGCTTTTCTCCCGTGTGGATCATCATGTGACTCTTAAGGTGTGATGAATTCGTGAACGTCTTCTCACATTTATCGCATGCGTACGGCTTCTCTCCAGTGTGGATCCTCGTGTGAATTTTAAGGTGTATTTTTTGTGTGAAACACTTCTCGCACTGATCGCAGGTGAACGGCTTCACTTCAGAGTGAACTCTCATGTGAACATCAAGACTTCGTTTGTATGGAAAACTCTTCCCGCACTGATCACATGTGTATGGTTTCTCTCCGGTGTGGATCCTCATGTGTTCCTGAAGATGTAATTTTAGAGTGAAGCTTGTCCCACATTGATCACATTCATGCGGCTTCTCTCCGGTGTGGATAATCATGTGTTTATTAAGATTTGATTTTTGTGTGAAGTTCTTTCCACACTGATCACATGAGAACGGCTTCTCTCCGGTGTGGATCCTCATGTGAGTCTCTAGACTAAGTTTGTTTGAGAGACTCTTTCCACACTGAGTGCAGGTGAAAGATTTATTGGCTCTTCTTTTCTTCAAAAATGTCTTTTTAGTCTTTGAGCGACTCAAAGGTTTTTCTCCAGGTTTGACAAGATGTTCCTCCTCCTCTTCACTCAGTTCTTCACTCTCCTCGCGCTCTTCCATCAGGTCTGACATGAAAGAAAAATATGAATTTAATTTTTAGTAGATCAATAATTCAAATAGAGAAATATAAAGTGAAAGGACATACAAGTGAGCTCTGATGTAATAGTCAACTGCTATAAAACACTACAATAATTTTTATCAAATAAGTATCTTTCCATGAATGTGGTACATTTATTTTGATTTGGAATTCAACAACTTGGTGTAGACTTGGAATTAAAGCCTCTTGTTTCCCCGTTATTATTCAATTTACGGGCCAGGACACCAGTAATCTTGCCAAGAAAGGTTTTTATTTATATATGTTAGGAGAGAAACTTCAAGAGAAAGAAATAACAGACCAAGAAAATAGACAGGAAAACAGAAACCCATCCCATGCTATGTCCCCGTATATTATTGGTATTTAAATTCTATGTGTAAATCCATCAACATAGTAACTGGGTCCATCGACGCATAATTCCTTGTCTGGATTTTCAAGAGGGATTGGATTGACCAAGACTTTCTTCTTCTACTTGTTTTACACACTCATGTGGTATTCCCTCATGTGGCTCCCGCATCATTGTTGCAGGGTTCAGAGAAGTGTCTCTGATGATTTCCACTCTTAAATCCTTGTTCAACAAAGTTGCTTCCCATTTTGCTCAGTTATGTTTTTAATGTTTGTGTTGTTCAGCAGTGTCACTAAAGTTGAAAGTTTGAGCTCCTATCAGAGCTCCTATCCACTGCCCATGTGGCACCATCGAGGGCTTGTATACATCGTGGTTGCCCAAACGTAGTGACAGGAATTTTTGTGGAAAAGCATCCAACTGGTCTGTATTGATCACCTGGTTTTTGACACAGTACTGTCGAATACGTCTCATCTCCTACCCTGGTCCACAAATGAAACTGCAATCGTCCATCGGACCAAGTCCCAAAGTTGGGGCTGAAGTCAGTTTTTCTTTCATAGAAGTAAACGCTTCCTCAGCTTCTGGTGTCCAGTTGATCTTTTCCACTCCCGGCTTTCCTCCCTTGTACAGGTCAATGAGAGGGCTGGTGATGCTAGCAAAATCAGGTATACTGATGACAATAGTTGACAAGTCCCATCACCTTCCACATTCCTGTAACTGTTTGAGGTTTTGGAAGTTGTCGTAATGCTTCTACACGCTCTGTTGTCATTCTCCTTTCCCATTTCTTGACCCAAATAGATAACCTTGGGTTTATCCAGCTGTGCTTTGTCGGGGTTAACTTTGAATCCCCCTTTCCTGAGGGCTTGTAGGACAACATTCAGAGCAAATATATGTTTGAATTTGAATTTATTGAAAGGATAGCCCCTTGAGATGCAACATCTCATTTTCAAGGGGGTCCTAACTGTTTTATGGCTGTTTTCATCTGGGCTTGCTATTAACAAGTCATCGACATGAAATACAACAGGAGAAAGCTTAAGACCTTGTGGGAGTCTGTTCCAACCATTGTGTAATCAATGGTTAATCTCCACACGAGTTGTCCGATTTCTTGACAGGCCAGACAGGACTATTAGTGGTAGCTGAAGTTTGTCTGATGATTCCTTCAGCTTCCAAGTCTGTCACTATCTCTTCCACGGCTTGTCTTGCTTCAGGTCGGATGGGGTATCGGTTATGAGGGGCATGAATTGGTCCCTCAATAACAATGGGATCAATGTTGGCTTTACCACAATCCAATTTGTGTTTAGCCCAAACATCTGGGGCCAGTTGTTCAAAACATTTAATCTGGATCAAAATGATCCGGATTTGGAAAAACCTATTTTTTCCTATCCAGGATCAGGTAATCCGTCTTACTTTTATGTCGGTTTTTCAAAGCAACATTGGACTGAATCACCCTGATCCAGATACACAGTTTTCAAGATTACCAAATCCAGATTACCAGTGCTCTAAATGGGACAACATATCACAATGTGGGCTACCAGCTATGTAAAGAACAGGTAGAAGAGCCAACACGGGGTCACTGTAGGTGTTTCTTATTTTGAGACAAAACACAAATGGAGACACGATAATTTTAATTTTACTTTACTACTGAATAGCTTAATTGTTAGCCAATGTCTAATTTATCACTGTTACAACGGTTACACAAGTCAAGTACAAAATATAAATAAAAGTATATACACTAAATGATTCAAATGTATTATTTGACCAATTTTAAAGTTTTACTACATTTTCTTCCTGAAATCCACCTTGAAATTGTTCCCCCTGTTGGGATCAGGATAATCCTGTTTTTTTTTTATCAAAGTTATCCAAATCCCACTGACGAAGTTTTGAACAACACAAACTGAAGGTTTGATCCAGATTAAAAATAGGATTGGATTCCCTGATCTAATCTGATTTCAGATTCCTTCTTTCCCTTTTGAACAACCCATTTTCAAGATTTGATCCAATCCGATAACCAAAATCCGATCAGCTTACCTTTGGGACATAAACAGCACAGAAGACCCCACACACCATCTTTTTTCCAGTTTCTGATAATTGGTTTTGCTGTACCAACAGACCTTAGATTACATGTGCGATATTCGTGTGGTATTATCCCAGCTGTTGTGGCGATATGATGACTGTCAGTGAATATGATCATGTTCAACAATGGAAGAATGTCCATGCCAATAAGGCTTCCTCGTGAATTCGGCCCCACCCCAAAAAAGATGTCCATAAGACTTCATCTTCATGTATTTGCAGAGGAACTTGAATACTTTTGCGAAACTTTGCGATACCTCTTCAACTTCCATAGTCTCATCTGTTGTAGGTAGGTTCAAATCTGTAATTGAAATTGACACTCCTGTGTCAACCAGGACATGGGTGGCCCCCTATTAATGCATTGACGAAAAGGCGATTGTCTCATTTCTTACTAATACAGGGGACCGCTGATTCCTATTGCGGACGCATAATTCCCTCAATGAGCTGACGGACTTCAGTCCATGTCTTCCCTTGAGAATTGTCATCATGGTCTTTTGTACTGACCTGATGGACCTTGACCTTCTCCACCTCCTTTAGCCCAGCAATCTCGTCTAACGTGTCCACATTTTCCATAGTTGCCGCAGAAAACCATCCTATTCTTTGTGTCCTTGTTGTATTGAGTTGTCGCCACTGCTCTTCGATATGGCTTGTTTCTTTCTTCTATGTTTGACCTCATAGCCGTCTCCAAATGGCCAGCTCAGTGCATAATTTGGTCAAATGTCTCACCTTAGCTCAAGCTTAGCTTGTTTCTTATTTTTCTTTTCTAAATACCATGCAGATATTGTTCAGCTGTTAAAACCAGCTGTTTCTGTCATCTTGCAAAGTATTTGTCACTCTGTGACTGTGCACTCAAACAGCAGGGCTATTTATGGGAGTGTGTGTGTGTGTGTGTGTGTGTGTGTGTGTGTGTGTGTTGGGTGAATAACTATGTGAATTCCAGGGAGGCCCTCTGCTTCCCTCTCTCTCTCCCTTTCCACCTGCTCTAATTACTCAAAGAACCAAGAAGGGGGAAAAAACGGTTAACTCTAATAATTTATTTTCTTTGTTTATTTGTTTGCTCTAATTCTTTTATTTTATTTGAAGTTGCTCTCAGATCAGTCTCTTCCTCTCAACACTGAACAGCTTTATTGTCAAAATCAGGATTCACACAATTCTAGCTCCTATTTCCATTTATCTCCTTTGTCTAAGGGTTCAATCCACTTTGTGTTTAAAGGTATGTCTAAATATGGCACTATACATCCTATAGCACAGACCCGCCACTTTAAACCGCTATAAATCACCGCTTTGACACACTATCCTCATTTTCTAAAACCATTCTTCGGCGTGTTAGAGATTAATCTGCCAGCGTTTTTTTACAGTCTCACCATTTTCCAACCACCTCCCAGTCATGTCAAGCGAATTGCTAAATCGTTTTACTGCTATTCCAATATTTGACTAATTGGTCTTTTTTCCAAAAAAAAGATCCACTTTCCTAAAGTCTTTTAAAAAATGAAAAGACTCCCCCAGCATCATCCGATATTTCAGAGTTATTTAATCAAATTATTTTCATTTTTCTGCCACATATATTCATTGGCAAAACAACTGGTAAACAACACACTTCTTTTAAGCAGTTTCAGTCAATGTCTAATCATCAGGCAGACTTAGAATTATTTTTAGAGTAGAAAAAGTCTTACCTTGAATGATTGAGACAAATGCCTGAAGATGCAATCCTATAATCCTAATGTAGACTTGGAATTAAAGCCTCTTGTTTCCCCGTTATTATTCAATTTACGGGACCGGACACCACTAATCTTGCCAAGAAAGGTTTTTATTTATATATGTCAGGAGAGAAACTTCAAGATGTTGTATTCATGCCAGGTCTATGCGTTTCCGTGTTTCTGTTTCCTCTCACCCGGTCATGCCTACATGTTTCTCTACAGGCAGTACAGTAACATTGAGCTTTATACTATACATCACTGATAACCTTCCAGCTTGCTTTGCTTTGAGCTTCTCAACTTAGAACGTATATGTCATACGATTATACGTCAGAATCCACTTCCATTTTAAGACCTATGCTTGTTACATTGCACACATACCTCTAAGCAATATATAGCTTTCCCCTGACACGTGTTCTCTTCTCATGCATTCAGACTCATGCTTTTGAATCTCCTTAAGATAATACACTGAATATGAATATTAATAAAGAACAATAATACAGATACATAATAATAATCTCCGATAAAATCTCCGAGTCACGCATTGAATCAATGGTCTCTAATATTGGTCTGTAAGTTAAAGATAATTAACACCTGGTAGGGCTGTTGGAACGAATTCCTAAAATTCGAATATAATTCGAATATTAAAAAAATCAATACTATTCAAATGCTAAAGTTACTATTCGAATATTGCTTTTATATATATTTAAAAATAAATATATACTTCCGAAGTGACCAGGTGTAAACGGCCCCTTATCGCTTTCTTATTAACAATAGGAGAGCGCGGGACTAGCTTTCACGTGGCACATTCGCATGGTCTCGTTCACTCCCTCTCTGCCATGCACGCGCTGCGTGCTATGTATGTTACGCGCGGATTCCGGGAGATTTTAACTAATTTGCGGCCATCAGGGAGACGCTATCAATATGCGGGAGACTCCCGGAACTTTCGACTCGATATGACGATCACCTCACCTCAGATCTGAGCCCCTATTCATCAAGCCAACGCGCCACAATCTATCGCAAATCAAAGTTAAAGTAAGTCGCAGACGCTTTAACAATACCATCTTCATTAAAAGTAAAGGAATGAAATGATATAACCAGGGCTGTTGCAAATCTCCTTTATTGCCGTCTTTGCTGATTTTGAAATTAGCCAATGATCAATAAAATGCAGCTCATATCTATTGCTTTCCGTGCACTTCATTACATCTGTATATAGCGCGGGAATTGAAGATCGGATTTTTATCTGTTTTGCAAAAACACATTTATGTGACCAGGTATAAATGGAATCGTTTTGATAAATCAGAGCTATCCGATCTGAGAAAACGCATGAAGTGGCCAGGTATAAACAGCCCCTAAATGTTTATTGTAGTAATGTTAGATGTCCCTTAAGTGGGCCAAACGTGTAACAACAACCACAGGCTATAGTTGCATTGACGATCCATAAGAATGTGTAATGTTGTAAATATTTATAATAGGATAAATTTGAGCATTTAATATTCGAATATTAAATGAAATAAGGAATGGAATTCAAATAGTATTATAGAGGAAGATTGATAGCCCTAACACCTGGTTTCATTACATCTCTTTTAATGAATCAGCTCTGGGGGGGGGGGGGGGGGGGGTTAGTTGACTGGATTGTTGACGGGGGCGGGGGAGACGCACACACGCAAGGTCTCCCTCTCTACCGTGCTGTCTCACCTTAATTTTCTCCTCACATTCATTAAATCACGATGTATTGTAGATCAACAGCTAGATCAATGAGTATAGAAGTGCTATTATTATAATTACCTGATCCGAAGAGAGATCCACATTGTTTGTGCAGAGGAAGCCAAGAAAATGAAAAATCAGCTGTCTTCAGCTGCTTGTTGATGATGACAAAATCAACACAATGCAAGCATTAAACGGCATTTAAACTTTTGTTTTTATATCTGAGTATTTGGATCAGTAACTTTAAAATAATCACTGTGTACAAAATATTTCAAAAAGTGAATCACATAGTCACACACAGATATCAAGATTTTGGATATGAATCACAACAATGGTGACAACCAAAACAAAAAAGCTTGGGAATCAAGGGTGTTTCGTACTATGAAAGCTACCCGTCATGCGTTGCAGCATGAAACTTATTTTTAATTTATTGTCACCATTGTTGCAAATCATATGCAAAATCTTGATGTCTGTGTGTGATTATATGGTACATTTTCTCAAAACATTGTGTAAACTTGCTTTTTGTCCACCCTCCATGCAACTAGCCCAAATAAAAAAAAAATCACATGAAATATCACATTTTTTACAATTATGTTTTGAAGGAAAAGCCTTTCATCACAATATTGTGGTTGTCAAAACAATTAGAAACTAAACAGAACTTCATTAATTGAGAGACAATATGTTATGTTTACATGACGGGTAGACTACTGTTATTTTAAGGGCTTGACACAAATTTCTTAATTTTCATGACAAGCTTGCAATTTAATTTCATTTTTGTCAGTATCGAACACCGCTAATCTATAACACAAGCACTTAATCATTATCTATCGCTAAGACAACGACAAAAATCGCTTTTATAAAGAGATAAAATAAGACAATCTTGATGATTCAATTGATGAGTAGTTCGTAGAAGTCTTCAAGATCACAAAATAAAATTGTCACAACGCCCACCCATAAAATCTGTCCTGCCCCTCATCATGGCTGTCAGGAAACTAATTGGTTTCTCCACTAGGTGGTTTCTCCACTGTGTGGATCTTCATGTGTATCTTCAGCTGATTTTTATAAGAGAAACTCTTTCCACACTGATCACACGTGTGCGGCTTCTCTCCAGTGTGGATCCTCTCATGCGCTTTCAGATTTCCAGACAGACTGAATCTCTTGTCGCAGTGTAAACACTTGTAAGGTTTTTCTCCAGTGTGGATCCTCTGGTGCAGTTTTAAAGTACTTGCTTTAATAAAAGTCTTCTCACACTCAAAGCACATGAACTCTCTCACACCAGTGTGTATTTTCTGATGTTCTTGTAAATATTGCAGCTGTGAAAAACTCTTTCCACACACAGAACATGAATACGGCTTCTCCTTCGTATGAACGGTCAGGTGTTTCTTCAGGTTTGATGACAGCAGAAATGTTTTGCTGCAGTGATCACATGAGAACGGCTTCTCTCCGGTGTGGGTCTTCATGTGAGCTTTAAGATTTTGTCTCCGAGCGAATCTCTTTTCACACCGATCACACATGAACTGCTTCTCTCCAGTATGAACTCTCATGTGAACATCAAGCCATGATTTTCGTGCGAAACTCTTCCCGCACTGATCACATGTGAACGGCTTCTCTCCAGTGTGGATTCTCATGTGAAGCCTAAGATTTTGTTTGTTTGAGAATCTCTTTTCACACTGATCACACGTGAAAGCCTTTTCTCCAGTGTGGATTCTCATGTGACTCTTAAGGTGTCCTGTATCACTGAAACTCTTTCCACATTTATCGCATGTGAACGGCTTCTCTCCGGTGTGGATCATCATGTGTTTCTTAAGATCTGCTGAATCCCTGAAACTCGTCCCACATTTATCACATTCGTACGGCTTCTCTCCAGTGTGGACTTTCATGTGTCTTTTAAGTTTACTGGAATCCATGAAACTCTTCTCGCACTGATCACATGCGAACGGTCTCACTCCGGTGTGAACCCTCAGGTGAAGCCTAAGATTTTCTTTGGTTGAGAATCTCTTGTCACACTGATCACACATGAACGGCTTTTCTCCCGTGTGGATCATCATGTGACTCTTAAGGTGTGATGAATTCGTGAACGTCTTCTCACATTTATCGCATGCGTACGGCTTCTCTCCAGTGTGGATCCTCATGTGAATTTTAAGGTGTATTTTTTGTGTGAAACACTTCTCGCACTGATCGCAGGTGAACGGCTTCACTTCAGAGTGAACTCTCATGTGAACATCAAGACTTCGTTTGTATGGAAAACTCTTCCCGCACTGATCACATGTGTATGGTTTCTCTCCGGTGTGGATCCTCATGTGTTCCTGAAGATGTAATTTTAGAGTGAAGCTTGTCCCACATTGATCACATTCATGCGGCTTCTCTCCGGTGTGGATAATCATGTGTTTATTAAGATTTGATTTTTGTGTGAAGCTCTTTCCACATTGATCACAAGAGAACGGCTTCTCTCCGGTGTGGATCCTCATGTGAATCTCTAGACTAAGTTTGTTTGAGAGACTCTTTCCACACTGAGTGCAGGTGAAAGATTTATTGGCTCTTCTTTTCTTCAAAAATGTCTTTTTAGTCTTTGAGCGACTCAAAGGTTTTTCTCCAGGTTGGACATGATGTTCCTCCTCCTCTTCACTCAGTTCTTCTCTCTCATCGCGCTCTTCCATCAGGTCTGACAGGAAATAAAAATATGAATTAAATTTTCAGTAGATCAAAATAATTCAAAGAGAGAAATATGAAGTGAAAGGACATACAAGTGAGCTCTGACGTAATAGTCAACTGCTATAAAATACTACAATAATTTTTATCAAATAAGTATCTTTCCATGAATGTGCAGCAATACACAAATCATAATCATAAACAATGACGGGTTAGTGAATGGTGACATGAGAAGTACAAAAGATCACAGGATCAATAACATTCTCTGCTTTGCCCGCCCGGAGAATTTTGTTATTGTTCTTAATAAAAATCATCAAAATGATACATTTACAATTGTATATACAATTATTTATTTATTTTTCCCAAAATAAGTGTTGTAGTATAAGCAGGACAGCAGTGTTTGAACTGAATCGCATCATGGAGCAACAATACAGTGCATTACAGTGAAGTTATTGAATATTTTCCATGAATAAAAATCATAACATTATGCAAAAACACTTGTATAAGTTACCAAAATAAATGTTGTAGTATAACCATCAAGACAGCAGTGGTGTATTGTAGATTTAAAAATTCTGCTTTCCCCTTGTTGTTGATTAATTTCATGAAAAGACAGTGATTTTTGCCAAGAGATCTCTCGTATTTATTTATTTATAATTTTTAGAAGGTGGAAGAGACTATAGACAAACAGAGGTCTTCATTCTGCATCGTTGTCATCTCTTCCTGCTTTTCAGACAAAAGGGCTCTGATTTTCTACTACTGACCAAGGAAAACAACTGCATCACCATAGTAACACATACATTAGCACAAAAACATGTGGTTCCCATTAAGAATGGAATGTATATCCAATCCCGGTGGAAACTAAACACTGCATACTTTCAGTCTCACTCCAACATACATTCTCTCCTGCAGTCTAAGTCTCTCTCTCTCCCACATCTTTAAAACATTATAATTCAAAAAATGCAATGATTTCAAATGATTATGTATTCACAAAAAGTAATAAAACAGATACATAATGAATATTAATATTAACTTTACTCAACTGTTAAAGTGTTTAATACAACATGGTTCTAGTAGCCTACTTTTTCAGCTGATATCTCGTGTCTAAATCTGTGTTATCTTAATGTACCACAACAGTCATTAAAGAGAAATAGACACCAACCTGCTTGTTCCTCGTGTTTTATTCTCCCGGGATCTGCTGCTTCACTCGAGTTCTCCTCAATCTCCTCTTTAAAGAGCAACTAAACCCCTGGTCAAAGCCTGACTCCACACACTGGCAATATTTGAAAAATGCTGAAAAAGTGGGCAGACCCCAGCGGAGATAGAGGGGAGGAGCCGAGGGCGGGGCTGAGAGGGGGGGTGGGTCTGCACCTTAGACCCGCAGTGACTGTCTGACAGCAGCCATCCAACATACCCTTTAAGAGGAGGTGCGCATGTTGCATGGCAGATTGTTATTATAACGGCGAGTTTGCCAGGAACGTTCACAGCCGATGAGACCGACGTTCTTGTCAGGACAGTGAAACACAGAGAAGTGATGTTGTATGGGGATGGGAGAAACTCTCGGACATCAGCATGGGTTAAACATTATATACTGTACGTATGTTTTTCTTGCCACTATTGGGCAAACAGGTCTGATCCTACAGTTCTACAATTAGCCTTAAAAAAATTGGGTAATTAGTTTTTTTCATCTTCATGTAAACCATAATGATTTCCCTCATGTGTTCATATTTTCCCTTGTTATAATGTATGATTTGCAAAAATAAAAACTGCTGCATCTGTGTTGATGAGAGAATCAAAGTGTATGCGCGTTGTTCACCCGCTACATTATGGGCAAGCATGCGCGCTTAAAATAGCATTATGAACAACGCGCAACTGACTTAGACCAGTTTTTTTTCTGGTCAGTGGCGCAATTGTTTTCTGGAAGTGTAAAATAGCACCAGGGAATGTTTGCGCCGAAACACGCCTCCTTTTTGCGCCGATCCGCCCAGGGAGCGCAAGTTCATTCCCTAGTTTATCGACGTGCGTCTGCGGAGAAAAAAAGCCCGCTTTGCGCGCGTGCAAAATAAGAATGAGACGTGCGTTAGTGTGTAAAGTCATTTGCGCCGGGTGCAAGATAGAGCCCGTAGTCTTACTTGCAATTTTGTAAATGAATCTGTTAATTCCCATAACCAACTAGCAAGGAAAAGCCTTTCATCACAATATTTCTACCAGAAAGACTCGGGAGATAAAATGATGTAACAAAGCATCCATTTATTGACAGCCCAGCAGGCAATTATTTGCAAAGTTCTTTGGCGTAGGCCCCGTCCATAGATCGTAATCCGAGGGTAGCGGATCAGCATTTCCTGCCTGAAGACGAAGGCGGGCGTAGCCGACCCCAAGGGAAGTATAGACGGGACCCTCCTGGTGGTGGTGGGGAGGGTGGAGGTTGTTGTCGCGTCGGCATCTGCGAACTCAAATATGTGCAAGTACCAATCTTTTATACGACAAGAATAAGAACGTGATTGGATAACCTGAAGGTAACAAGTAATGTGGTAATTAAGTCTTCCTGGCAGAACTTATGCTAAAGCTTTCATTGTGGTTGTCAAAACAATTGGAAACTAAACAGAACTTCATTAATTGAGAGACAATATGTTATGTTTACATGATGGGTAGACTACTGTTATTTTAAGGGCTTGACAAAAATTTCATGATTTTTATGATAAGCTTGCAATTTGATTTAATTTTTGTCAATATCGCACTCCGCCAATCTATAACACAAGCACTTGATCATTATCGCTAAGACAAAGACAAAAATCGCTTTTATAAAGACAATCTTGATGATTCAATTGATAAGTAGTTCGTAGAAGTCTTCAAGATCACAAAATTAAATTGTCACAACGCCCACCCATACAATCTGTCCTGCCCCTCATCATGGCTGTCAGGAAACTAATTGGTTTCTCCACTAGGCGGTTTCTCCACTGTGTGGATCTTCATGTGTATCTTCAGCTGACTTTTAATAGAGAAACTCTTTCCACACTGATCACACGTGTGCAGCTTCTCTCTGCTGTGGATCTTCTCATGCGCTTTCAGATTTCCAGACAGACTGAATCTCTTGTCACAGTGTGAACACTTGTAAGGTTTTTCTCCAGTGTGGATCATCTGGTGCAGTTTTAAATGTTGAGCTGTAATAAAAGTCTTCTCACACTCAAAGCACATGTACTCTCTCACACCAGTGTGTATTTTCTGATGTTGTTGTAAATGTTGCAGCAGTGAAAAACTCTTTCCACACACAGAACATGAATGCGGCTTCTCCTTCGTATGAACGGTCAGGTGTTTCTTCAGGTTTGATGACCAAAGAAATGTTTTGCCGCAGTGATCACATGAGAACGGCTTCTCTCCGGTGTGGATCTTCATGTGAGCATTAAGATTTTGTCTGTGAGCGAATCTCTTTTCACACCGATCACACATGAACTGCTTCTCTCCGGTATGAACTCTCATGTGAAGCTCAAGCCATGGTTTTCGTGCGAAACTCTTCCCACATTGATCACATGTGAACGGCTTCTCTCCAGTATGAATTCTCATGTGACGCCTAAGACTTTGTTTGTTTGAGAATCTCTTTTCACACTGATCACACGTGAAAGCCTTTTCTCCAGTGTGGATCCTTGTGTGACTCTTAAGATCTGCTGAATCCTTGAAACTCTTCCCACATGTATCGCATGTGAACGGCTTCTCTCCGGTGTGGATCATCATGTGTCTCTTAAGTTTTGATGAATCCCTGAAACTCGTCCCACATTTATCACATTCGTACGGCTTCTCTCCAGTGTGGATTTTCATGTGTCTTTTAAGTTTATTGGAATTCATGAAGCTCTTCTCGCACTGATCACATGCGAACGGTCTCACTCCGGTGTGAACTCCTAAGTGAAAATCAAGATTTCGTTTGGTTGCGAATCTCTTGTCACACTGATCACACATGAACGGCTTTTCTCCAGTGTGGATCATCATGTGAATCTTAAGGTGTGATGAAATTGTGAATGTCTTCTCACATTTATCGCATGCGTACGGCTTCTCTCCAGTGTGGATCCTCATGTGAATCTTAAGGTGTATTTTTTGTGTGAAACACTTCTCGCACTGATCGCAGGTGAACGGCTTCACTTCAGAGTGAACTCTCATGTGAACATCAAGACTTCGTTGGTATGGAAAACTCTTCCCGCACTGATCACATGAGAACGGCTTCTCTCCGGTGTGGATCCTCATGTGTTCCTGAAGACATACTTTAGCTGCGAAGTTTGTCCCACATTGATCACATTCATGCGGCTTCTCTCCGGTGTGGATCATCATGTGTTTCTTAAGATTTGGTTTTTGTCTGAAGCTCCGTCCACATTGATCACATGAGAACGGCTTCTCTCCGGTGTGGATCCTCATGTGAATCTCTAGACTAAGTTTGGTTGTGATACTCTTCCCACACTGAGTGCAGGTGAAAGATTTCTTGGCTCTTCTCTTCTTTAAAAATGTCTTTTTAGTCTTTGAGCGACTCAAAGGTTTTTCTCCAGGTTGGACATGATGTTCCTCCTCCTCTTCACTCAGTTCTTCACTCTCATCGCTCTCCTCCATCAGGTCTGACATGAAAGAAAAATATTAATTGAATTTTTAGTAGATCAAAATAATTCAAATAGAGAAATATGTAGTGAAAGGACATACAAGTGAGCTCTGATGTAATAGTCAACTGCTTTAAAACGCTACAATAATTTTTATTAAATAAGTATCTTTCCATGAATGTGGTACATTTATTTTGATTTGGAATTCAACAACCAGGGTTGTAAAGTAAAGAATAACAAATACTCAAATTACAGTAATTAAGTAGTTTAGTAGCATGTGGTGAGCGTCCTGTTGCGTGCTTTTGTTTATCTAGTCATTTAGATGTGCTCCAGAGCGCAAGTGTTTAGTAACATCACGGTTTCTATGAATGTTTGCCCTTGTTGGACATTATAATGGTGCGTTCACACCGGACGCGAATAGCGCGAATGATTTCAATGTCAAGTCAATGCAAAGACGCGTTATGCGTGTAGAAATTCCTGCTGCGCGAATGAGGCGTAGAGCGCGGTGCGGAAGACACGAATATGCCTCATTCGCGCGTCAAATAGTTTGTGCTATTTGTGCATTCACGCATTTGACGCGAATTCGCATCTGCCGCCCGAGTTGAAAAATCTGATCTTTGCCGTCAATTTGTGCGTATAATTTGAAAGACTGGAGCAGAACTGCTGATGTCAAAGACTCATGCTGTCCACCTGATCTAGAGCCGCTTGCGGTGTCATTCAGACCCAAATATCTTCCCCAGGAGTTTGGTCAGCTGGCTCTTGTACTTGTTTACATCCCTCCGTCTGACAATGTCACACGTGCAGCAGAGGCCATGGTGGCGCATGTCCATCAGATTGCATCCCCAGAGTCCCCGTTCTCATTTTTGCAGGCTAAAAAAAGACACTTCCAACCCATCAACAATATGTGACATGCGCCACTAGAGGTGACAAAACAATTGACCTCTGTTATGGCAATGTAAAGAACGCCTACAAAGCATACAAAAAACACCTCTTAGCACTTCAGATCATAACGTGATCCATCTGATCCCTGCTTACCGTACAAAACTGCAGAGAGAGGGCGTGACAAAGAAGCAGGTGAAAAGGTGGGATGATAATGTGAGTTGAGTCTCTACAGGGCTGCTTTGACAGCACAGACTGGGAGGTGTTGACTCAGGGGAGTAGCCTTGAGGAAGCCACAGAAGTGGTTACTCACTAGGCTATTTCACCTGCTGTGAAGATATGATTGTCCCGCAAAAAACGGTTTTCTCTACTTCATGAGATCAGTCTGCAAATGTATACAATTTATAAAAAAATAAATGGAAATAAAAAAATTATAAATAAGAATCAGACTTTTTCAACTGTAATCTCAAGACAAACATCAGTGTGTGTGTGTCACAATATTTGTTCCTCCATCACGTCCCGGTGTATACAGTGAATGTATGCTGAAATTTTTGTTGCGTCACAACATAAAAGTTTAAGCACATGATGAATTGCCGCAATTGGTCTGACTGGCGCGTGAGAGAGACATGGGTGCACGCGCTCGCTTACCTCTCTGCCGTCGTGCGCGAGCCGCGGTTAGGAGCACAACATCTCGCATGCGCGCTCGCACTAGATTACAGGATATTTTGGGAATTAATATGCGGCGGTAAATCTAGTCGATCTCGAGTGGCTCAACAGGTAGATCTATAGACAAACTCATCTTTTAGGCATTTGACCGAAGGGATTGACACTTCAGCGTGGAAATCGGGGGTGTGGCGTGAGAGTGAGAATTGGCTCAATTGCGTGAGTCTCACGGTGAACGCGTGAGAGTTTGCAGCCCTGCTAGGTATACTTTGCAGTAGACACATTGCATCTTGTTCTCCTCCTTTATAAACATATAATGATCCCAAACTTTAGACAGTCCCTGCCAATAATGAGGTCACATGAAGTCAAATGTATCATGTGCTATGGTGTGCTTCCTGAACAACGGTCCGTGTCGTGCGAAACAATCAGATCCCCATGTGCGCGTCAAGTGTAGGAATAGGAATTTAACGAGGCTTCGAGGCAGATTTTTTGCCTCGAGGAATTTTTGTAATCGAGTAACTTGAGGAATCGTTTCAGCCCTAACTAACTTATGCATTTCTAACAGCTTGGTTATATCTTAATGTCATTTGGGTTATATGAACATCTTCCTTTAAATGCTTATGAGTAGCATCTATTCCAACGTTAGTAAAAGTTACACACATCTAAGACATCTAATAAAATAAAAGAAAACATATAGAAGAAAGTAAAAGAACACATATAAAAGAAAAGAAACATATCTACATGTAAATATAAAAATAGCCATCACAGTATCGAAAAAAAGTATCGTTCAGGAACCGGTCTCGAAGTCAAGGTATCGGTATCGAACATTTTGTTACGACACCCAGCCCTACTGACACCACTCACACATTGCAGAGTCACTATAGTATTTTACCCTCGGGTCAGAGATACAGATCACTCTTATTCAGGACTAAGAGAGCCAAGACAAGTTTTGTGCCAACTTCTATTGGAAACGTGAATAGTTGATAAACTTATTGTTATGGAAATTATGTCCCTGAATCTTAAACAGCAATTAAAACAAGTGAAGATCTCGAAAATTATAAGCATGAGTATTTATTTCTTATAAGAAAGGCAGTTCACACATAGACAAGTGTCTAACATGAGAAGCACAAAGGTCTCCTCCCCTTACCCAGTTTATATTTTAAACACCTCCCCCTATTATCTAAACACAACATCTTGAATAAGTTCCTCACACAGTTCTCGGAATTCAATAGCGTTTGTTTGTACCCACTTAAGGGTCTTGACAGTCTAACACCTCTTCTTAATTTATTCACAGTAACAACACATAGGTCATTTCTTAAAGACATTCTGCTCTAGCACAAGCAGCAAGCTTATCTATTTTGGACAATGTACAGACTGTTTGTACATTGTTCACGTCCCACTTGCAAAGGAGGAAATGCATCCTGCTGTTTTCTTTAACACACTCTACGTTTAAAAGAATTCACATCTATATTAAATAAGAACACATCTACTGTATATAAGATCACATCTATGTTGTAGAAACACATCTATCTAGAATATAAACACATCTATGTTTATATATCTGCGTTTAAAAATAATTTCCATCACACTTATTCACCAAGACATATGTCCATGTGTGCAGATTCGTGATTTATTTATCGCTTTTTCTTTATCTATTTTTAACGTAACCTTTAACGCCTACTTATTTATCATGTACTTATTGTGCTTTGCAAGCTTTATTTATTTATTACTATTTATTACTTGCGCGAGTGTGTATACTGTGCTACGTTTGTGCAACTGTACACGCATTGTTGATGCTCAACACGAATGAAGTTCCTAACGGATAAATAAAGTTCTTTAAATTGAATTGAATGCACAGAGATTTGTTGAGACAGTCCTCGTCACTCCATCAGACACTAACAGTTGTTAAAGAGAATTTTTTTATATCTTAATAAATAATTTAAATCGCAATAAATTATATATTTACAATTGTGTATACAATTTAAAAAAAAAAATGCCACCCCCAAAATATGTGTTGTAGTCTAATCAAAAGGGCAGCAGTAATGTGTACACTTAATTTGGCAACAATACAGTGAATTATCAGTGAAGTTATTGAATATGTTTCATAAAATCCCATACAGTAGCAGGACAGCAGTTATGCTTGAACTGAATTTGGTTGAAGTTATTGAATATTTTCCATTAATAAAAATCATAAAATTATGCGAAAATACTTGTATAAGTTACCAAAATAAGTGTTGTAGTATAAAGACAGCAGTGGTGTATTAACTGAGTTTGGTGACACTAAAGTGTGTGACAGTGAAGTTATTTGTACTACGATTCAAAAGTGGTGTCATTTGTGTAATGTTTAGTTCACGACTTTGTGATTATTGCCAACTTTACTCAACTGTTAAAAGTGTTAATACAACATGGTTCTAGTAGCCTAAGAACTTTTTCAGCGGATACCTCGTGTCTAAATCTGTGTTATCTTATGTACCACAACAGTCTAGACACCAACCTGCTTGTTCCTCGTGTTTTATTCTCCAGGGTTCTGCTGCTTCACTCGAGTTCTCCTCGATCTCCTGTTCTTTAACAAACATCTTCTTCTCAGTTCATTTGCAACACCTCCAGATATTCCTGCTCGTTTCAAAACTTCTAGTTAGTGTTGTGACATTTGAACCGATCCGTCGGAGCTTGTGTCGAGAAAAAAAAAGCGCGCCAGATGAAGCCGCGATTCGAGGCTTGTTTTGTTCAGAGCCATTTGTTACCGTGAAAATCACGTGACTAATGACAAACGTTTGTGTAAAAACGTCATCGGTTCGGTCTGCGGTTCGGCTCGCGCCACCTTGTGGCTGTTTCAGGAACAGTAGAAGCAGTTGTAGCGTCAGAGAGTCAGTCAGAGAAATCTCATTATCGTTATTATTGTGTCATATGTGTTAGGGCTGTATCTTGTTACACCATATCAGTTATTAAAAATAATTAATATGTTATTACCAATTATAGCCTACTAGTTATATTCTTGTTATCTTAATTACACAAGATTTTTTCGATTGCTTTGGATTTTTGGATCTGACTGGACTGCTTTTTTTATTTGGATTGCCCTTTTGGATTTGTTTGTTTTTTATGACATCTTCCTTTTTCATGGTAATGGAGCCAGCAAGAAAGAGGAAATCCTCCCCTGTCTGGGCTCAACAGAAGCATCTTCATTTTTACCCGCTGGCACACTGACGTCCTCTGTTCCTTGTGAAAGGCTATTTTTCCAAGGTTGGAGAGGTTTTGTCCAAGAAGAGGAATTGTCTAAACCCCAACACACTTAAAAGAATTCAATTTCTCAATAAAAATCTATTGTAATCCTTTCCTTCATCCACCCCAAACTGCTGTGTTTACTGTAGTTTGCTTACTTTATTACACTCCCTCGAGTCACTCCACCATAAGCACTGCACTCAACACAGTCACTTTTGTTGTTCATACTGTCACTATCCATTTTTTAAAATAATTAATTAATTGTGTGTGTGTGCTGTGACCGTTGTCTCTGTACAAAATGCAGACAGAGAAAGAAGATACAAGTTTTATTTCATACCCAGGCAATGGACAAATTTTTGCACAGATCTCTTTATTATTGCAAATGAAAGGTTACAGAGACATTAACAGTGAGAAGAAGATAAATAAATAAAACAGAGCGGGAGAAGGGCGGGTCATTGGTTCAGAATGATTTAATTTGTCTGCTATTTCTTTGCACAGTAGCTAGGTGTCACTAGTGACTAATGCTGAATGAAGCTTCGAGTATTGAACCTTTGGGTGAAGCAATGGGCTGCGAGGTCTCAGTGGTTCAGGAAGCCTCATCTTGCCATCACTACTTCTATGAGGATAAAATCGGCATCTTTCTATAGACTTCAGGTACAGTTACACGCAAAAAATGATTTGTTGGCTTTACTTAACTTTTTTTTGTAAACAGCCCAGATAGCAAACTGACATTGAATCAACGTGGAAATATGACATCGAAACAACGTTGATCTGACATTGTTTTGCTCATCGAATTAACGTTGAACCAACGTCAGACGCGTCATTCTTTCAAAACTAACGGAAAATCAACTTGAAATCAACGCGTTGTTTCAACGTTATGAAAGCAAACCAATTTTCTATTTCATTTAGCTTTGAAGAATGCCGCGTCTGACGTTGGTTCAACGTTAATTCGATGAGCAAATCAACGTTGTTTCAATGTCATGAGAGATGTCGTTTCCACGTTGATTCAATGTCAGTTTGCTGTCTGGGAGGTTCCACCGGTTCCACGTAACTTTGTTTCGTTAAACAAACATAATTTGTTCATGTAACTTCAACATCATGGAAGTCATTTTAAGCCATCCAATATTCTCCACTATTGAAAAAACGAGTCTGTCGCACCGTGACCACCGCGTCGCCGCCATTATGAGCATGCATACCGCGCGCTTACATTTGAAATAACGAACTTGAGTGAGCAAAAGACACGTTATGTGAACAGGCCCTTATGCTTCTGCGTCAAATGGACGGCGTACCCCCCCGCAGACCCCTGTGCGTCGACGCGAGCCCCTCTTCGACCCCTCCGCCGTAGCACGACATGCACCTCCAAATATTTGTAACTGTGCGTCGAGGCGACGCAGACTGCAAGGGCTGTGATTGGTCAGATTATACATCATTTCAGGAGTGTAGCTTTTCATGTTTCCCCCTCCCGCTATAGCGCCATTTTTAACATTTGCACCCTCGTACGGATAATTATAATACTCTTACTGTATAAAGAAAGTAAATAAAGATTTAAACTAAGAATAGACTGTGTTGTTTTTTTATTTCATTGTTAATATACAGTATATGTCTATATTCTTTTCTTTCTTTTTTGCTTGTAATAAACTTCAAACAATCAAAAAATCAACGTTTGTTTTGAAACACAGTTTGTTGTTTATTTTCAATACAATTTTCACGGTTTCATTATTCATAATACAGTACTAACCACGTTTGCCACGGGACACTACATTATCCTGCCATTGCACAGTTCCATGTGGAGACTGAAAAAAAAAGCCTTCAAGTCATTACGAACAGCGTATGGCAGCTCAGGTGGAACGGGCCCTGGACATCCGTGTTGGTTCTATGGGGACAAAGTTTGTGTCGTCTTGTTGTTCAACGTCGATTAGCTCCATTCTCTCTCTTTCGCTCGCCATCATCGGAAATGAAAAAGCAGAACCGGCGCACAGAACCAAAACAAACTAGCAAAGAGATTCGCGAACCACACCCCCCCCTACTGTTCTGGCGGTGAAATGCACCACGAAGCAACGCAACCTTACGCAGAAGCATAAAATGGCCACGACGTCGTAGGAGGCTGTAGGTCTATGTTATTTAGCTATGCGTGTAATGCGCGAATCGGTGGGCGAGGCTAAACTGGCCGTGTTAAAGTAGATGTTGATCTTCTTCTGCGGGGGTGGGGTTTTATCCTCTTTGACGTCATAGTTCCCCACTTTGAAAAACGAGTCGTTTGCTGAGGCTGGTGTCAATACAAGCTTTTATAGGACGTTTTCAGTTCTGAAACTTACAGGATATTCTTATAATATGATGACCTCTTAGATGTCAAAAGCTCAAGGAAAATTTAATTTCTCAGTTCATCAACCCTTTAAACAAGATTATTTTCAACTGCATTCTTTGTTATAGGGCCCAATTTTAACGATCTGACGCAAGTGTCAAAGCGCAAGTAACTTTGTGGGCGGGTCCCGGTGCTGTTGCTATTTTCCCGGCGGGATAAATGACTCTTGCGCCTGGCGCAAATCTAAAAGGGGTTGGTCTGGAGTAGCTTCATTATTCATAGGTGTGGTTTGGGCGTAACGTGAAATGAACCAATCAGAGCGTCATCCAACATACCCTTTAAGAACAGGTGCGCATGTTGCATGACGGATTGTTATTATAACGGCGGGTTTACCAGGTGCGTGCCAGGAGCGTTCACAGCCGATGAGACCGACGTTCTTGTCAGAACAGTGAAAGACAGAGAGGTGGCGTTGTATGGGGATGGGAGAAACTCTCGGACATCAGCGTTGGTTAAACATTATATATGTATGTTTCTTGCCACTATTGGACAAACAGGTCTGATCCTTCAGTTCTACAATTAGCCTTAAAAAAATTGGGTACTTAGTTTTTTTCATCTTCATGTAAACCATAATGATTTCCCTCATGTGTTCATATTTTCCCTTTTTATAATGTATGATTTGCAAAAATAAAAACTGCTGCATCTGTGTTGTTGAGAGAATCAAAGTGTATGCGTGTTGTGCACCCGCTACATTATGGGCAAGCATGCGTGCTTAAAATAGCATTATGAACAACGCGCAACTGACTTTAGACCAGTTTTTTTCTGGTCAGAGGTGCAATTGTGTTCTGGAAGTGTAAAATAGCACCAGGGAATGTTTGCGCCGAAACACGCCTCCTTTTTGCGCCGATCCGCCCAGGGAGCGCAAGTTCATTCCCTAGTTTATCGACGTGCGTCTGCGGAGAAAAAAAGCCTGCTTTGCGCGCGTGCAAAATAAGAATGAGACGTGCGCTAGCGTATAAAGTCATTTGCGCCGCGTGCAAGATAGAGCCCGTAGTCTTACTTGCAATTTTGTAAATGAATCTGTTAATTCCCATAACCAACTAGCAAGAAAAATCCTTTCATCACAATATTTCTACCAGAAAGACTCGGGAGATAAAATGATGTAACAAAGCATCCATTTATTGACAGCCCAGCAGGCAATTATTTGCAAAGTTCTTTGGCGTAGGCCTCGTCCATAGATCGTAATCCGAGGGTAGCGGATCAGCATTTCTTGCCTGAAGACGAAGGCAGGGGCGCAGCCGACCCCAAGGGAAGTATAGATGGGACCCTCCTAGTGGTGGTGGGGAGGGTGGAGGTTGTTGTCGCGTCGGCATCTGCGAACTCAAATATGTGCAAGTACCAATCTTCTCCGAGCACTCCGCTAATCTATAACACAAGTACTTAATCATTATCTAGCGCTAAGACAAAAATCGCTTTTATAAAGAGATAAAATAAGACAATCTTGATGATTTAATTGATAAGAAGTTCGTAGAAGTCTTCAAGATCACAAAATAAAATTGTCACAACGCCCACCCATACAATCTGTCCTGCCCCTCATCATGGCTGTTAGGAAACTAATTGGTTTCTCCACTAGGCGGTTTCTCCACTGTGTGGGTCTTCATGTGTATCTTCAGCTGACTTTCAATAGAGAAACTCTTTCAACACTGATCACACGTGTGCGGCTTCTCTCTGCTGTGGATCCTCTCATGTTTTTTTACATAGGATGAGTGATTGAATCTCTTGTCACAGTGTGAACACTTGTAAGGTTTTTCTCCAGTGTGGATCCTCTCATGCGCTTTCAGATTTCCAGACAGACTGAATCTCTTGTCGCAGTGTGAACACTTGTAAGGTTTTTCTCCAGTGTGGATCCTCTGGTGCAGTTTTAAAGTACTTGCTTTAATAAAAGTCTTCTCACACTCAAAGCACATGAACTCTCTCACACCAGTGTGTATTTTCTGATGTTCTTGTAAATATTGCAGCTGTGAAAAACTCTTTCCACACACAGAACATGAATACGGCTTCTCCTTCGTATGGACGGTCAGGTGTTTCTTCAGGTTTGATGACAGCAGAAATGTTTTGCTGCAGTGATCACATGAGAACGGCTTCTCTCCGGTGTGGGTCTTCATGTGAGCTTTAAGATTTTGTCTCCGAGCGAATCTCTTTTCACACCGATCACACATGAACTGCTTCTCTCCAGTATGAACTCTCATGTGAACATCAAGCCATGATTTTCGTGCGAAACTCTTCCCACACTGATCACATGTGAACGGCTTCTCTCCAGTGTGGATTCTCATGTGAAGCCTAAGATTTTGTTTGTTTGAGAATCTCTTTTCACACTGATCACACGTGAAAGCCTTTTCTCCAGTGTGGATTCTCATGTGACTCTTAAGGTGTCCTGTATCACTGAAACTCTTTCCACATTTATCGCATGTGAACGGCTTCTCTCCAGTGTGGATCATCATGTGTTTCTTAAGATCTGCTGAATCCCTGAAACTCGTCCCACATTTATCACATTCGTACGGCTTCTCTCCAGTGTGGACTTTCATGTGTCTTTTAAGTTTACTGGAATCCATGAAGCTCTTCTCGCACTGATCACATGCGAACGGTCTCACTCCGGTGTGAACCCTCAGGTGAAGCCTAAGATTTTCTTTGGTTGAGAATCTCTTCTCACACTGATCACACATGAACGGCTTTTCTCCCGTGTGGATCATCATGTGACTCTTAAGGTGTGATGAATTCGTGAACGTCTTCTCACATTTATCGCATGCGTACGGCTTCTCTCCAGTGTGGATCCTCGTGTGAATTTTAAGGTGTATTTTTTGTGTGAAACACTTCTCGCACTGATCGCAGGTGAACGGCTTCACTTCAGAGTGAACTCTCATGTGAACATCAAGACTTCGTTTGTATGGAAAACTCTTCCCGCACTGATCACATGTGTATGGTTTCTCTCCGGTGTGGATCCTCATGTGTTCCTGAAGATGTAATTTTAGAGTGAAGCTTGTCCCACATTGATCACATTCATGCGGCTTCTCTCCGGTGTGGATAATCATGTGTTTATTAAGATTTGATTTTTGTGTGAAGCTCTTTCCACACTGATCACATGAGAACGGCTTCTCTCCGGTGTGGATCCTCATGTGAGTCTCTAGACTAAGTTTGTTTGAGAGACTCTTTCCACACTGAGTGCAGGTGAAAGATTTATTGGCTCTTCTTTTCTTCAAAAATGTCTTTTTAGTCTTTGAGCGACTCAAAGGTTTTTCTCCAGGTTTGACAAGATGTTCCTCCTCCTCTTCACTCAGTTCTTCACTCTCCTCGCGCTCTTCCATCAGGTCTGACATGAAAGAAAAATATGAATTTAATTTTTAGTAGATCAATAATTCAAATAGAGAAATATAAAGTGAAAGGACATACAAGTGAGCTCTGATGTAATAGTCAACTGCTATAAAACACTACAATAATTTTTATCAAATAAGTATCTTTCCATGAATGTGGTACATTTATTTTGATTTGGAATTCAACAACTTGGTGTAGACTTGGAATTAAAGCCTCTTGTTTCCCCGTTATTATTCAATTTACGGGCCAGGACACCAGTAATCTTGCCAAGAAAGGTTTTTATTTATATATGTTAGGAGAGAAACTTCAAGAGAAAGAAATAACAGACCAAGAAAATAGACAGGAAAACAGAAACCCATCCCATGCTATGTCCCCGTATATTATTGGTATTTAAATTCTATGTGTAAATCCATCAACATAGTAACTGGGTCCATCGACGCATAATTCCTTGTCTGGATTTTCAAGAGGGATTGGATTGACCAAGACTTTCTTCTTCTACTTGTTTTACACACTCATGTGATATTCCCTCATGTGGCTCCAGCATCATTGTTGCAGGGTTCAGAGAAGTGTCTCTGATGATTTCCACTCTTAAATCCTTGTTCAACAAAGTTGCTTCCCATTTTGCTCCGTTATGTTTTTAATGTTTGTGTTGTTCAGCAGTGTCACTATACTGTGTGGAGTGTGCAATATGAAAGTTTGAGCTCCTATCAGAGCTATCCACTGTCCATGTGGCACCATTGAGGGCTTGTATACATCATGGATGCCCAAACGTAGTGACAGGAATTTTTTTGGAAAAGTATCCAACTGGTCTGTATTGATCACCTGGTTTTTGACACAGTACTGCCAAATACGTCTCATCTCCTACCCTGGTCCACAAATGAAACTGCAATCGTCCATCGGACCAAGTCCCAAAGCTGGGGCTGAAGTCAGTTTTTCTTTCATAGAAGTAAACGCTTCCTCAGCTTCTGGTGTCCAGTTGATCTTTTCCACTCCCGGCTTTCCTCCCTTGTACAGGTCAATGAGAGGGCTGGTGATGCTAGCAAAATCAGGTATACTGATGACAATAGTTGACAAGTCCCATCACCTTCCACATTCCTGTAACTGTTTGAGGTTTTGGAAGTTGTCGTAATGCTTCTACACGCTCTGTTGTCATTCTCCTTTCCCATTTCTTGACCCAAATAGATAACCTTGGGTTTATCCAGCTGTGCTTTGTCGGGGTTAACTTTGAATCCCCCTTTCCTGAGGGCTTGTAGGACAACATTCAGAGCAAATATATGTTTGAATTTGAATTTATTGAAAGGATAGCCCCTTGAGATGCAACATCTCATTTTCAAGGGGGTCCTAACTGTTTTATGGCTGTTTTCATCTGGGCTTGCTATTAACAAGTCATCGACATGAAATACAACAGGAGAAAGCTTAAGACCTTGTGGGAGTCTGTTCCAACCATTGTGTAATCAATGGTTAATCTCCACACGAGTTGTCCGATTTCTTGACAGGCCAGACAGGACTATTAGTGGTAGCTGAAGTTTGTCTGATGATTCCTTCAGCTTCCAAGTCTGTCACTATCTCTTCCACGGCTTGTCTTGCTTCAGGTCGGATGGGGTATCGGTTATGAGGGGCATGAATTGGTCCCTCAATAACAATGGGATCAATGTTGGCTTTACCACAATCCAATTTGTGTTTAGCCCAAACATCTGGGGCCAGTTGTTCAAAACATTTAATCTGGATCAAAATGATCCGGATTTGGAAAAACCCATTTTTTCCTATCCAGGATCAGGTAATCCGTCTTACTTTTATGTCGGTTTTTCAAAGCAACATTGGACTGAATCACCCTGATCCAGATACACAGTTTTCAAGATTACCAAATCCAGATTACCAGTGCTCTAAATGGGACAACATATCACAATGTGGGCTACCAGCTATGTAAAGAACAGGTAGAAGAGCCAACACGGGGTCACTGTAAGTGTTTCTTATTTTGAGACAAAACACAAATGGAGACACGATAATTTTAATTTTACTTTACTACTGAATAGCTTAATTGTTAGCCAATGTCTAATTTATCACTGTTACAACGGTTACACAAGTCAAGTACAAAATATAAATAAAAGTATATACACTAAATGATTCAAATGTATTATTTGACCAATTTTAAAGTTTTACTACATTTTCTTCCTGAAATCCACCTTGAAATTGTTCCCCCTGTTGGGATCAGGATAATCCTGTTTTTTTTTTTTATCAAAGTTATCCAAATCCCACTGACGAAGTTTTGAACAACACAAACTGAAGGTTTGATCCAGATTAAAAATAGGATTGGATTCCCTGATCTAATCTGATTTCAGATTCCTTCTTTCCCTTTTGAACAACCCATTTTCAAGATTTGATCCAATCCGATAACCAAAATCCGATCAGCTTACGTTTGGGACATAAACAGCACAGAAGACCCCACACACCATCTTTTTTCCAGTTTCTGATAATTGGTTTTGCTGTACCAACAGACCTTAGATTACATGTGCGATCTTCGTGTGGTATTATCCCAGCTGTTGTGGCGATATGATGACTGTCAGTGAATATGATCATGTTCAACAATGGAAGAATGTCCATGCCAATAAGGCTTCCTCGTGAATTCGGCCCCACCCCAAAAAAGATGTCCATAAGACTTCATCTTCATGTATTTGCAGAGGAACTTGAATACTTTTGCGAAACTTTGAGATACCTCTTCAACTTCCATAGTCTCATCTGTTGTAGGTAGGTTCAAATCAGTAATTGAAATTGGGTGGCCCCCTATTAATGCATTGACGAAAAGGCGATTGTCTCATTTCTTACTAATACAGGGGGCCGCTGATTCCTATTGCGGACGCATAATTCCCTCAATGAGCTGACGGACTTCAGTCCACGTCTTCCCTTGAGAACTGTCATCATGATCTTTTGCACTGACCTGTTTAAATGATGAACCTTGACCTTCTCCAGCAATCTCGTCTAACGTGTCCACATTTTCCGTAGTTGCCACAGAAAACCATCCTATTCTTTGTGTCCTTGTTGTATTGAGCTGTCGCCACTGCTCTTCGATATGGCTTGTTTCTTTCTTCTATGTTTGACCTCATAGCCGTCTCCAAATGGCCAGCTCAGTGCATAATTTGGTCAAATGTCTCACCTTAGCTCAAGCTTAGCTTGTTTCTTATTTTTCTTTTCTAAATACCATGCAGATATTGTTCAGCTGTTAAAACCAGCTGTTTCTGTCATCTTGCAAAGTATTTGTCACTCTGTGACTGTGCACTCAAACAGCAGGGCTATTTATGGGAGTGTGTGTGTGTGTGTGTGTGTGTGTGTTGGGTGAATAACTACGTGAATTCCAGGGAGGCCCTCTGCTTCCCTCTCTCTCTCCCTTTTCACCTGCTCTAATTACTCAAAGAACCAAGAAGGGGGAAAAATGTTAACTCTAATAATTTGTTTTCTTTGTTTGCTCTATTTCTTTTATTTTATTTGAAGTTGCTCTCAGATCAGTCTCTTCCTCTCAACACTGAACAGCTTTATTGTCAAAATCAGGATTCACACAATTCTAGCTCCTATTTCCATTTATCCCCTTCTTCTAAGGGTTCAATCCACTTTGTGTTTAAAAGTATGTCTAAATATGGTACTGTACATCCTATAGCACAGACCCGCCACTTTAAACACCACTTTGACACACTATCCTCATTTTCTAAAACCATTCTTCTGTGTGTTGGAAATATTTTATTGATTAATCTGCCAGCGTTTTTTTTTTAGAGTCTCACCATTTTCCAATCACCTCCCAGTCATGTCAAGCGAATTGCTAAATTGTTTTACTGCTATTCCAATATTTGACTAATTGGTCTTTTTTTCTAAAAAAAAATCCACTTTCCTAAATTCTTTTAAAAAATGAAAAGACTCCCCCAGCATCATCCGATATTTCAGAGTTATTTAATCAAATTATTTTCCTTTTATTGCCACATATATTCATTGGCAAAACAACTGGTAAACAACACACTTCTTTTAAGCAGTTTCAGTCAATGTCTAATCATCAGGCAGACTTAGAATTATTTTTAGAGTAGAAAAAGTCTTACCTTGAATGATTGAGACAAATGCCTGAAGATGCAATCCTATAATCCTAATGTAGACTTGGAATTAAAGCCTCTTGTTTCCCCGTTATTATTCAATTTACGGGACCGGACACCACTAATCTTGCCAAGAAAGGTTTTTATTTATATATGTCAGGAGAGAAACTTCAAGATGTTGTATTCATGCCAGGTCTATGCGTTTCCGTGTTTCTGTTTCCTCTCACCCGGTCATGCCTACATGTTTCTCTACAGGCAGTACAGTAACATTGAGCTTTATAACCTTCCAGCTTGCTTTGCTTTGAGCTTCTCAACTTAGAACGTATATGTCATACGATTATACGTCAGAGTCCACTTCCATTTTAAGACCTATGCTTGTTACATTGCACACATACCTCTAAGCAATATATAGCTTTCCCCTGACACGTGTTCTCTTCTCATGCATTCAGACTCATGCTTTTGAATCTCCTTAAGATAATACACTGAATATGAATATTAATAAAGAACAATAATACAGATACATAATAATAATCTCCGATAAAATCTCAGAGTCACGCATTGAATCAATGGTCTCTAATATTGGTCTGTAAGTTAAAGATAATTAACACCTGGTAGGGCTGTTGGAACGAATTCCTAAAATTCGAATATAATTCGAATATTAAAAAAATCAATACTATTCAAATGCTAAAGTTACTATTCGAATATTGCTTTTATATATATTTAAAAATAAATATATACTTCCGAAGTGACCAGGTGTAAACGGCCCCTTATCGCTTTCTTATTAACAATAGGAGAGCGCGGGACTAGCTTTCGCGCGGCACATTCGCAAGGTCTCGTTCACTCCCTCTCTGCTATGCACGCGCTGCGCGCTATGTATGTTACGCGCGGATTCCGGGAGATTTTAACTAATTTCCGGCCATCAGGGAGACGCTATCAATATGCGGGAGACTCCCGGAACTTTCGACTCGATATGACGATCACCTCAGATCTGAGCCCCTATTCATCAAGCCAACGCGCCGCTATCTATCGCAAATCAAAGTAAAAAGTAAGTCGCAGACGCTTAACACTACCATCTTCATTAAAAGTAAGTTAAAGGAATGAAATGAAATTACGAGGGCTGTTGCAAATCTCCTTTATTGCTGTCTTTGCTGATTTTGAAATTAGCCAATGATCAATAAAATGCAGCTCATATCTATTGCTTTCCGTGCACTTCATTACATCTGTATATAGCGCGGGAATTGAAGATCGGATTTTTATGTTTTGCAAAAACACATTTATGTGACCAGGTGTAAATGGAATCGTTTTGATAAATCAGAGCTATCCGATCTGAGAAAACACATGAAGTGGCCAGGTATAAACAGCCCCTAAATGTTTATTGTAGTAATGTTAGATGTCCCTCTAGTGGGCCAAACGTGTAACAACAACCACAGGCTATAGTTGCATTGACGATCCATAAGAATGTGTAATGTTGTAAATATTTATAATAGGATAAATTTGAGCATTTAATATTCGAATATTAAATGAAATAAGGAATGGAATTCAAATAGTATTATAGAGGAAGATTGATAGCCCTAACACCTGGTTTCATTACATCTCTTTTAATGAATCAGCTCTGGGGGGGGGGGGGGGATTAGTTGACTGGATTGTTGACGGGGCGGGGGATACGCACACACGCAAGGTCTCCCTCTCTACCGTGCTCTCTCACCTTAATTTTCTCCTCACATTCATTAAATCACGATGTATTGTAGATCAACAGCTAGATCAATGAGTATAGAAGTGCTATTATTATAATTACCTGATCCGAAGAGAGATCCACATTGTTTGTGCAGAGGAAGCCAAGAAAATGAAAAATCAGCTGTCTTCAGCAGCTTGTTGATGACAAAATCAACACAATGCAAGCATTAAACGGCATTTAAACTTTTGTTTTTATATCTGAGTATTTGGATCAGTAACTTTAAAATAATCACTGTGTACAAAATATTTCAAAAAGTGAATCACATAGTCACACACAGATATCAAGATTTTGGATATGAATCACAACAATGGTGACAACCAAAACAAAAAAAGCTTGGGAATCAAGGGTGTTTCGTACTATGAAAGCTACCCGTCATGCGTTGCAGCATGAAACTTATTTTTAATTTATTGTCACCATTGTTGCAAATCATATGCAAAATCTTGATGTCTGTGTGTGATTATATGGTACATTTTCTCAAAACATTGTGTAAACTTGCTTTTTGTCCACCCTCCATGCAACTAGCCCAAATAAAAAAAAATCACATGAAATATCACATTTTTTACAATTATGTTTTGAAGGAAAAGCCTTTCATCACAATATTGTGGTTGTCAAAACAATTAGAAACTAAACAGAACTTCATTAATTGAGAGACAATATGTTATGTTTACATGACGGGTAGACTACTGTTATTTTAAGGGCTTGACACAAATTTCTTAATTTTCATGACAAGCTTGCAATTTAATTTCATTTTTGTCAGTATCGAACACCGCTAATCTATAACACAAGCACTTAATCATTATCTATCGCTAAGACAACGACAAAAATCGCTTTTATAAAGAGATAAAATAAGACAATCTTGATGATTCAATTGATGAGTAGTTCGTAGAAGTCTTCAAGATCACAAAATAAAATTGTCACAACGCCCACCCATACAATCTGTCCTGCCCCTCATCATGGCTGTTAGGAAACTAATTGGTTTCTCCACTAGGTGGTTTCTCCACTGTGTGGGTCTTCATGTGTATCTTCAGCTGATTTTTATAAGAGAAACTCTTTCCACACTGATCACACATGTGCGGCTTCTCTCCAGTGTGGATCCTCTCATGCGCTTTCAGATTTCCAGACAGACTGAATCTCTTGTCGCAGTGTGAACACTTGTAAGGTTTTTCTCCAGTGTGGATCCTCTGGTGCAGTTTTAAAGTACTTGCTTTAATAAAAGTCTTCTCACACTCAAAGCACATGAACTCTCTCACACCAGTGTGTATTTTCTGATGTTCTTGTAAATATTGCAGCTGTGAAAAACTCTTTCCACACACAGAACATGAATACGGCTTCTCCTTCGTATGAACTGTCAGGTGTTTCTTCAGGTTTGATGACAGCAGAAATGTTTTGCCGCAGTGATCACATGAGAACGGCTTCTCTCCGGTGTGGATCTTCATGTGAGCTTTAAGATTTTGTCTCCGAGCGAATCTCTTTTCACACCGATCACACATGAACTGCTTCTCTCCAGTATGAACTCTCATGTGAACATCAAGCCATGATTTTCGTGCGAAACTCTTCCCACACTGATCACATGTGAACGGCTTCTCTCCAGTGTGGATTCTCATGTGAAGCCTAAGATTTTGTTTGTTTGAGAATCTCTTTTCACACTGATCACACGTGAAAGCCTTTTCTCCAGTGTGGATTCTCATGTGACTCTTAAGGTGTCCTGTATCACTGAAACTCTTTCCACATTTATCGCATGTGAACGGCTTCTCTCCGGTGTGGATCATCATGTGTTTCTTAAGATCTGCTGAATCCCTGAAACTCGTCCCACATTTATCACATTCGTACGGCTTCTCTCCAGTGTGGACTTTCATGTGTCTTTTAAGTTTACTGGAATCCATGAAGCTCTTCTCGCACTGATCACATGCGAACGGTCTCACTCCGGTGTGAACCCTCAGGTGAAGCCTAAGATTTTCTTTGGTTGAGAATCTCTTGTCACACTGATCACACATGAACGGCTTTTCTCCCGTGTGGATCATCATGTGACTCTTAAGGTGTGATGAATTCGTGAACGTCTTCTCACATTTATCGCATGCGTACGGCTTCTCTCCAGTGTGGATCCTCATGTGAATTTTAAGGTGTATTTTTTGTGTGAAACACTTCTCGCACTGATCGCAGGTGAACGGCTTCACTTCAGAGTGAACTCTCATGTGAACATCAAGACTTCGTTTGTATGGAAAACTCTTCCCGCACTGATCACATGTGTATGGTTTCTCTCCGGTGTGGATCCTCATGTGTTCCTGAAGATGTAATTTTAGAGTGAAGCTTGTCCCACATTGATCACATTCATGCGGCTTCTCTCCGGTGTGGATAATCATGTGTTTATTAAGATTTGATTTTTGTGTGAAGCTCTTTCCACATTGATCACATGAGAACGGCTTCTCTCCGGTGTGGATCCTCATGTGAATCTCTAGACTAAGTTTGTTTGAGAGACTCTTTCCACACTGAGTGCAGGTGAAAGATTTATTGGCTCTTCTTTTCTTCAAAAATGTCTTAGTCTTTGAGCGACTCAAAGGTTTTTCTCCAGGTTGGACATGATGTTCCTCCTCCTCTTCACTCAGTTCTTCTTTCTCATCGCGCTCTTCCATCAGGTCTGACAGGAAATAAAAATATGAATTAAATTTTCAGTAGATCAAAATAATTCAAAGAGAGAAATATGAAGTGAAAGGACATACAAGTGAGCTCTGATGTAATAGTCAACTGCTATAAAATACTACAATAATTTTTATCAAATAAGTATCTTTCCATGAATGTGCAGCAATACACAAATCATAATCATAAAAAATGACGCGTTAGTGAATGGTGACATGAGAAGTACAAAAGATCACAGGATCAATAACATTCTCTGCTTTGCCCGCCCGGAGAATTTTGTTATTGTTCTTAATAAAAAATCATCAAAATTATATATTTAAAATTGTATATACAATTATTTATTTATTTTTCCCAAAATAAGTGGTGTTGTATAAGCAGGACAGCAGTGTTTGAACTGAATCGCATCATGGAGCAACAATACAGTGCATTACAGTGAAGTTACTGAATATTTTCCATGAATAAAAATCACAACATTATGCAAAAACACTTGTATAAGTTACCAAAATAAATGTTGTATAACCATCAAGACAGCAGTGGTGTATTGTAGATTTAAAAATTCTGCTTTCCCCTTGTTGTTGATTAATTTCATGAAAAGACAGTGATTTTTGCCAAGAGATCTCTCGTATTTATTTATTTATAATTTTTAGAAGGTGGAAGAGACTATAGACAAACAGAGGTCTTCATTCTGCATCGTTGTCATCTCTTCCTGCTTTTCAGACAAAAGGGCTCTGATTTTCTACTACTGACCAAGGAAAACAACTGCATCACCATAGTAACACATACATTAGCACAAAAACATGTGGTTCCCATTAAGAATGGAATGTATATCCAATCCCGGTGGAAACTAAACACTGCATACTTTCAGTCTCACTCCAACATACATTCTCTCCTGCAGTCTAAGTCTCTCTCTCTCCCACATCTTTAAAACATTATAATTCAAAAAATGCAATGATTTCAAATGATTATGTATTCACAAAAAGTAATAAAACAGATACATAATGAATATTAATATTAACTTTACTCAACTGTTAAAGTGTTTAATACAACATGGTTCTAGTAGCCTACTTTTTCAGCTGATATCTCGTGTCTAAATCTGTGTTATCTTAATGTACCACAACAGTCATTAAAGAGAAATAGACACCAACCTGCTTGTTCCTCGTGTTTTATTCTCCCGGGATCTGCTGCTTCACTCGAGTTCTCCTCAATCTCCTCTTTAAAGAGCAACTAAACCCCTGGTCAAAGCCTGACTCCACACACTGGCAATATTTGAAAAATGCTGAAAAAGTGGGCAGACCCCAGCGGAGATAGAGGGGAGGAGCCGAGGGCGGGGCTGAGAGGGGGGGTGGGTCTGCACCTTAGACCCGCAGTGACTGTCTGACAGCAGCCATCCAACATACCCTTTAAGAGGAGGTGCGCATGTTGCATGGCAGATTGTTATTATAACGGCGAGTTTGCCAGGAACGTTCACAGCCGATGAGACCGACGTTCTTGTCAGGACAGTGAAACACAGAGAAGTGATGTTGTATGGGGATGGGAGAAACTCTCGGACATCAGCATGGGTTAAACATTATATACTGTACGTATGTTTTTCTTGCCACTATTGGGCAAACAGGTCTGATCCTACAGTTCTACAATTAGCCTTAAAAAAATTGGGTAATTAGTTTTTTTCATCTTCATGTAAACCATAATGATTTCCCTCATGTGTTCATATTTTCCCTTGTTATAATGTATGATTTGCAAAAATAAAAACTGCTGCATCTGTGTTGATGAGAGAATCAAAGTGTATGCGCGTTGTTCACCCGCTACATTATGGGCAAGCATGCGCGCTTAAAATAGCATTATGAACAACGCGCAACTGACTTAGACCAGTTTTTTTTCTGGTCAGTGGCGCAATTGTTTTCTGGAAGTGTAAAATAGCACCAGGGAATGTTTGCGCCGAAACACGCCTCCTTTTTGCGCCGATCCGCCCAGGGAGCGCAAGTTCATTCCCTAGTTTATCGACGTGCGTCTGCGGAGAAAAAAAGCCCGCTTTGCGCGCGTGCAAAATAAGAATGAGACGTGCGTTAGTGTGTAAAGTCATTTGCGCCGGGTGCAAGATAGAGCCCGTAGTCTTACTTGCAATTTTGTAAATGAATCTGTTAATTCCCATAACCAACTAGCAAGGAAAAGCCTTTCATCACAATATTTCTACCAGAAAGACTCGGGAGATAAAATGATGTAACAAAGCATCCATTTATTGACAGCCCAGCAGGCAATTATTTGCAAAGTTCTTTGGCGTAGGCCTCGTCCATAGATCGTAATCCGAGGGTAGCGGATCAGCATTTCTTGCCTGAAGACGAAGGCGGGCGTAGCCGACCCCAAGGGAAGTATAGACGGGACCCTCCTGGTGGTGGTCGGGAGGGTGGAGGTTGTTGTCGCGTCGGCATCTGCGAACTGAAATATGTGCAAGTACCGATCTTTTATACGACCAGAATAAGAACGGGATTGGATAACCTGAAGGTAATAAGTGACGTGGTAATTAAGTCTTCCTGGCAGAACTTATGCTAAAGCTTTCATTGTGGTTGTCAAAACAAGTGGAAACTAAACAGAGCTTCATTAATTTAAAGGCAATATGTTATGTTTACATGACGGGTAGACTACTGTTATTTTAAGTGCTTGACACAAATTTCATGATTTTCATGATAAGCTTGCAATTTTATTTAATTTTTTTCAATATCGCACTCCGCTAATCTATAACACAAGCACTTAATCATTATCTATCGCTAAGACAAAGACAAAAATCGCTTTTATAAAGACATAAAATAAGACAATCTTGATGATTCACTTGATGAGTAGTTCGTAGAAGTCTTCAAGATCACAAAATAAAATTGTCACAACACCCACCCATACAATCTGTCCTGCCCCTCATCATGGCTGTCAGGAAACTAATTGGTTTCTCCACTAGGCGGTTTCTCCACTGTGTGGATCAGTGATGCGCGGGTCAATGTATAAACAACCCGCACCCGACCGACGCTTTCAACTAACAACTCAGACCGCAAAAAAAGTAAGAAAATATTGTACCCGACCCGCTTCCTGACCGCATTTTTTAAAAGTAGTAAATGCTCATCGTAGCGTCATTGGGCCATAGACGTATAACAACACAGCATCGCAAGAAGACGTACACATAACATAGCCAGCACTTTGGTCATCATCTTTCATTATTTCGGCAAATGTCTCCCACACTTTTACTCTTTCTGTTTGTGTATTTGCGGAGTTTCCACTCCCCAGTCTTCACCTTTTCTCTTGCCGCCTCCATCTCTCTGCAGACTGTAGTGATCATAGACATGGCCGGTTCGTGAACGAATCGTTCTTTTGAACCAGTTCTTTTTAGTGAACCGGTTGAACCAGTACACCAAATCGAACTGAATCGTTCGAAACTGTTCGCGTCTTGCGTAAGTTACTTAAGTTACTCACTTTCAGACATGCCTGACAGTCCCTCCGAATCGAAATAAACCAATATCCTGAATTATATTTTACTCCAGTAACTCCAACAGTTCACTGAACTGAGACCAGTGTTGTAGTCGAGTCACCAACTGTCGAGTCCGAGTCGAGTCTCGAGTCCAAGTCCGAGTCACCAAAGAAGAGTCCAAGTCGAGTCACAAGTCCAGAGAGTCTCGAGTCCGAGTCCAGCACTCGAGTACTCCATCACTGACTGAGACATGTTGGTGCCACTGCATCCGCGTACTACCGAACGCACAGGTACGGTCTCGGATCACCAGTACAGAACCGAGAACTGACTGAGCTTGTGTGTCATATTCGTGCCAGTTATTCAGCCAATAAAGTGTAGGGTTGTATATTTCATAGAAAATTGTTTCTTGTAGCCTACTATATAAATACAAAGGTTTAATTGGCATCTTATTTCAAACGACCCGACCGACCGCGACCCGAATATCATTAAAAATATTTTTGGATGACTCGTAACCGCGGGTGACCGCTCATTTTGGATCAACCCGCGCATCACTGGTGTGGATCTTCATGTGTATCTTCAGCTGACTTTTAATAGAGAAACTCTTTCCACACTGATCACACGTGTGCGGCTTCTCTCCAGTGTGGATCATCTCATGCGCTTTCAGATGTCCTGACTGACTGAATCTCTTGTCACAGTGTGAACACTTGTAAGGTTTTTCTCCAGTGTGGATCTTCTCATGTGTTTTCAGAGTTGATGAATGACTGAATCTCTTGTCACAGTGTGAACACTTGTAAGGTTTTTCTCCAGTGTGGATCTTCTCATGCGCTTTCAGATTTCCAGACAGATTGAATCTCTTGTCACAGTGTGAACACTTGTAAGGTTTTTCTCCAGTGTGGATCTTCTCATGTGTTTTCAGAGTTGATGACTGACTGAATCTCTTGTCACAGTGTGAACACTTGTAAGGTTTTTCTCCAGTGTGGATCTTCTCATGTGTTTTCAGAGTTGATGACTGACTGAATCTCTTGTCACAGTGTGAACACTTGTAAGGTTTTTCTCCAGTGTGGATCTTCTCATGCGCTTTCAGATTTCCAGACAGATTGAATCTCTTGTCACAGTGTGAACACTTGTAAGGTTTTTCTCCAGTGTGGATCTTCTCATGTGTTTTCAGAGTTGATGACAGTCTGAATCTCTTGTCGCAGTGTGAACACTTGTAAGGTTTTTCTCCAGTGTGGCTCCTCTGGTGCCGTTTTAAATGTTCAGCTGTAATAAAAGTCTTCTCACACTCAAAGCACATGAACTCTCTCACACCAGTGTGTATTTTCTCATGTCTATGTAAACTTTGCAGCAGTGAAAAACTCTTTCCACACACAGAACATGAATACGGCTTCTCCTTCGTATGAACTCTCAGATGTGTCTTCAGGTCTGATGACTCAAAAAATGTTTTGCCACAGTGATCACATGAGAACGGCTTCTCTCCAGTGTGGATCTTCTCATGTGTTTTCAGAGTTGATGACTGACTGAATCTCTTGTCGCACTGTGAACACTTGTAAGTTTTTTCTCCAGTGTGGATCTTCTCATGTGTTTTCAGAGTTGATGACTGACTGAATCTCTTGTCGCAGTGTGAACACTTGTAAGGTTTTTCTCCAGTGTGGACCCTCTGGTGCTGTTTTAAATCGCTGCTTGTAATAAAAGTCTTCTCACACTCAAAGCACATGTACTCTCTCACACCAGTGTGTATTTTCTCATGTCTATGTAAACTTTGCAGCAGTGAAAAACTCTTTCCACACACAGAACATGAATACGGCTTCTCCTTCGTATGAACTCTCAGGTGTGTCTTCAGCTCTGATGACTCAAAAAATGTTTTGCCGCAGTGATCACATGAGAACGGCTTCTCTCCGGTGTGGGTCTTCATGTGATAATTAAGATTTTGTTTGTGAGCGAATCTCTTTTCACACCAATTACACATATACTGCTTCTCTCCAGTATGAACTCTCATGTGAATATCAAGACATGGTTTTTGTGCGAAACTCTTCCCACATTGATCACATGTGAACGGCTTCTCTCCAGTGTGGATTCTCATGTGAAGCCTAAGATTTTGTTTGTTTGAGAATCTTTTTTCACACTGATCACATGAGAACGGCTTCTCTCCGGTGTGGATCCTCATATGAATCTCTAGACTATATTTGGTTGTGAGACTCTTTCCACACTGAGTGCAGGTGAAAGATTTCTTGGCTCTTCTTTTCTTTAAAAATTTTTTTTTAGTCTTTGAGCGACTCAAAGGTTTTCCTCCAAGTTGAACATGATGTTCCTCCTCCTCTTCACTCAGTTCTTCTCTCTCCTCCTTCACTTCACTCAGTTCTTCTCTCTCCTCCTTCACTTCTCTCAGATCTTCTCTCTCCTCCTTCACTTCTCTCAGTTCTTCTCTCTCCTCCTTCACCTCTCTCAGTTCTTCTCTCTCCTCGCGCTCTTCCATCAGGTCTGACATGAAAGAAAAATATGAATTTAATTTTTAGTAGATCAAAATAATTCAAATAGAGAAATATGAAGTGAAAGGACATACAAGTGAGCTCTGATGTAATAGTCAACTGCTATAAAATACTACACATTTTTTTTTATCAAATAAGTATCTTTCCATGAATGTGCAGCAATACACAAATCATAATCATAAACAATGACGCGTTAGTGAATGGTGACATGAGAAGTACAAAAGATCACAGGATCAATAACATTCTCTGCTTTGCCCGTCCGGAGAATTTTGTTATTGTTCTTAATAAAAATCATCAAAATGATACATTTACAATTGTATATACAATTATTTATTTATTTTTCCCTAAATAAGTGTTGTAGTATAAGCAGGACAGCAGTGATGTGTGAACTGAATCGCATCATGGAGCAACAATACAGTGCATTACAGTGAAGTTATTGAATATTTTCCATGAATAAAAATCATAACATTATGCAAAAACACTTGTATAAGTTACCAAAATAAATGTTGTATAACCATCAAGACAGCAGTGGTGTATTGTAGATTTAAAAATTCTGCTTTCCCCTCGTTGTTGATTAATTTCATGAAAAGACAGTGATTTTGCCAAGAGATCTCTCGTATTTATTTATTTATAATTTTTAGAAGGTGGAAGAGACTATAGACAAACAGAGGTCTTCATTCTGCATCGTTGTCATCTCTTCCTGCTTTTCAGACAAAAGGGCTCAGATTTTCTACTACTGACCAAGGAAAAAACTGCATCACCATAGTAACACATACATTAGCACAAAAACATGTGGTTCCCATCAAGAATGGAATGTATATCCAATCCCGGGGGAAACTAAACACTGCATACTTTCAGTCTCACTCCAACATACATTTTCTCCTGCAGTCTAACTTATCACAAAGTCTCCTAAAGTCTCTCTCTCTCCCACATCTTCAAAACAGTATAATTCACAAAATGCAATGATTACAAATGATTATGAATGTAAACAAAAAGTAATAAAACAGATATATAATACTTCTGATATTGAATATTAATAAAAAGGTAATAATAGTACAACATTAAGTGAAGAGATTTTCAATCTTCATGTATAAACTGAATTTGGTGACACTAAAGTGCGTGACTGAAGTTATCTACAGTAGTACTACGATTCAAAAGTGTTTAGTTCGTTTGTGAATGTCTTTACTCAACTGTTAAAGTGTTAGTAATACAACATGGTTCTTTTTCAGCGGATACCTCGTGTCTAAATCTGTGTTATCTTAATGTACCACAACAGTCATTAAAGAAAAATAGACACCAACCTGCTTGTTCCTCGTGTTTTATTCTCCCGGGTTCTGCTGTTTCACTCGAGTTCTCCTCAATCTCCTCTTTAAAGAGTAACTAAACCCCTGGTCAGAGCCTGACTCCACACACTGGCAATATTTGAAAAATGCTGAAAAAGTGGGCAGACCCCAGCGGAGATAGAGGGGAGGAGCCGAGGGCGGGGCTGAGTGGGGGGGGGGGGGGGGGGTCAGCTGTCTGACAGCAGCTGTCAATAGAGAGCCTATGTCCCGCCCCTCCCTCCGCTCATGGGACCTTGTTTCGTAAAAAATATGAATGGTTGTCAATGGAGAGAGACAACTTATCTTTTTATTCCGTCTGAATTGTGCCCTCAATTACACATATGATGTTTGTCAATTTAAAAGATAATTCTGAAAGTCAAAAACGTCGCAGTTTGTCATAAAACAGAAGAGTAACATTTAGTTTTATGTGAAAATCGCTCAATAAACTACATCTCCCGGGAAGCGAAACGAGATCCGCTGCTCGTGTGTGTGCGGTCTGGTACAAAACACTCGTTTATAAACACGATTATAACGTTAGACTGTAGAAACAATGACAGACAATAGCATCAGTAAAGTTAGCTTCATTCATTGAGAGAAAATGTGCGCCTTTGGGGTTTGTAGTCTTTGTAATGACGTATTTTCACAGTCTTAAACCTCAACGGTTTTACATCAAACTGCGACTTTCTTTACTTTAAAATGTATCTTTTAAATTGACAAACATCATATGTGTAATTCAGGGCACAATTCAAACGAGATCAAAATATTTGTCGTCTCTCGCCATTGACTACCATTCAATATTTTTCCGAAATAAGGTCCCAGGGTGGTCGACCGGAAGGGGAGGGACTTAAGCTCTCTATTGAGAGAGACTGGAGTGACGCAGGTAGCTTTGGGGAGAGCGATATCAATTCTAGCCGCTGGCTCAAACTGCGGTCTTGACTCCCGCATCGCGACCGGCATCTGATGAGTTCTGTCGAGTTGATGTCAATAGCGCGCACTCTGTAGGCAGCTATGTGAAAAAAATCCAGCAAATTCGCCGGCACGTTTGTCGGCCCCAGAGGATTAGCTTTAGCCTAACCATAAATTGTGATTAAAATGTACAAGACGCCGCTGCGGTGGTATTAGGGGTGTAAGAAAAAATCGATACACTTGAGTATCGCGATATTTTATTTTGCAATACTGTATCGATTTTCATAAACGAAATATCGATTTTTTTTTTATTTTTTTTTTTTTAAATTTTTAATGCATAGACGCACCACTAGCCTAACGTTTTGCTAGAAACAACATATGGCTGAACCTTGTGTAAAGACCGGCTCCCGCTCTATTTCGTTTGGAAGTGTGGAATCATAAAGAGGGCACTAACGATATCGACAGGAACCATGCAGTTGTGAACTGTGTCTTTACAAGTTCGGCGCGTGAGCAACGGGGTATTTTTTCGTCGTGCATGTTAATCAATGAGTGCGTTCATTCACACCGCGAGCAGTAGCCGCGCATAAAGGCCAATTTATACTTCTGCGTCGAGGGTACGCCGTAGTGTACGGCGTTGGCTTCGCACGTAGGCGACGCCGTTGTGAGCATTTATACTTCTGCGTTCAGGTCTTGGTTGCTCTGCAGTACTGCTCCGAAACGCTAGGAGGCGGCGGAGGGTTTTAATGTTCCACTGTGTTTAGATTCCTCGCGGCTAGGTTACTACAAGCAATAGCGACTGAAAGAGAGCGGATCATGTTGGAGTTGGAGCTTATTGGGGTGAAAAAACAGTTCATTTTAGTGAAATTACTAAAACTGAAAGGCAGAAATGAGAGCAGACGTCGGACGAGATGGTACGTGTGGAAATGCGTGAGAAGGTACGTGCGGAAATGCGTATGAGGAAATACGACGCTACCAAGCCGACCAATCACCGATCTTGCGGTCCGCGTCGTCGCGACGTGTAGTTACATTTTTGAAGAGGTGCGCGTCAGGCAACGCGGAAGGGTACGCGGTATGGGACGCGTTTGTGCGTATGCTACGCCGTACCTACTGCGCGCACCCTACGCAGAAGTATAAATTGGCCTTAAGTGTCAAGCAGGACCGTCGCGTGAGCACAGTGAAACGGGGGTTTCGGCGGAGAGTCTGTAAGAGCGTCGCACACCAGACGAGAAGCTCAGCGCCACATCTTTAAAATTCGAACACATTATTCTCTATGAGTGAGTGTACACACACTTTGGCGTCTGTGACTGTCCGCGGCGCCCAGCAACGGCTCAGGACCGTGTTCAAAATCCTGCTGCGCCACAGAGCGCCATTTACATAGTTTTATATAAAATTTAAATTATTTTTGTCTCAAATCGTTGCTAATGTATGCTGCTTGAATGACAATTGCTGATGTTATTGGATATTTCAGGTGAGATTCTCAATTCATTCAGTTAAGGCGTTAACTGAATGATTGCTCTGAGGTAAAGTTTTCAGACTGCAGACTCAGCAACGATTGTATTTAATTGTACAGTACAATCATAACATAGAACTGACATTATCTTCATTAAACAGCAATATTGCTGGCCAAACACTGATGAGAAAGTGCACGTCGTCCAGTGTGCGACCCCCTAAAGTTTATGACCAACTTCTAAAAACACATTTAACCAAAGTTTTTTTAATGAACCTGTGAACCACAATCCCAAACTGGTAGTTTGATTTTCTGAGTACTGAATTGTTTCAGTAAACTTGTTTGACTTTAATTCACATCATGTTTTTTTTGTTTTGTTTTTTAAATATTACTTTTTCTAAAATTATAGTCCTACTTAAAAAAAAAAAATCCCAATATATCGCCTTATGGACAGTATCGGAATATATTGCAATATATTTGTAACTGCCTCTGTCGCCAATTTATTCCTGTATTAGCACTTTTACTATTTTCGTTTCTTCTGAATTTAATGTTAACAGCAAGACGGAACTAATTATTGGTTCCGCCCGGAGGTTTCCGGCCGGGCGCTTTTGAGCGACGCACTGAGAAAAACATTACCGCGAAAGAGACTGATGTGTCCGCTGTTATCGTGTTTAAGTGCATAAGTTTACAAGAAAATAGGCAGAAAGAAGATACAGAAGATCTGAAAGAATGTTTTAGCACCTCCATGTGATAAGCAGCAATGAGGTTTGTTACCGTTCATTTTGCTGTGATGGTGTTTGTGTTTACATATGTTTTCATGTGTATTTTTGTGATGTAACGTTATAACATATAAGGTGTCTAACGTTAGCTGTATATGGGCTTGATTATGACACAATATTTGTGAGACATGCATGTAGCATTATTTTTTTGTTTATATTTTCTTTCTTCATCTTCAACCAGTTCTCACGGGTTGACCAGCATTAAAGCCCTGTATTCTAAACAAGACCTCTTGCCTCATGTCTGTCACTGGAGGAGCTACAGTGAGAACTCAACTGCTCTGCATGAGTAGATGAGGAAGACAGTACCAAAGAGCCGTAATCCATGGACAAGAAGGGACATCTCTACATCCAAGACCGTGCATCTGCCCCTGACATTTACGCATCCGCAGCATCCACAGAAGAATCCAGGTGCCTTTCCACGAATCCGGATGAAGTTAAGAAGCTTAAATATTTCCCACAAGAGACTGTGACACATCCCTTTTTTGCCGTCATATTCATACGGTATAATTGCGTGCATGTTTAAGTGTTAACTAAGCTGCAATTAAGAGACTTGAAATGAAAATATTCTGCACAAAAGACTGAATTTTGCATTTTGTAGAATAACAAGATATAGATTTGTGTGAAATAGATCTAAAAAAAAAAAAAAAAAAAATTCTAAAAACTAATACCAGTAGTAGAAAGTTTAGAAATGTGAATAGCTAAAGAGAAGTGAATCACTTAGCTTTTTGCCAAATTACATTTAACCCAAAATTAAGTACACCAAGTAACAATGTCAGAGCCTAGTCATACATCTAGCAGAAAGCAGGTTAGTGCAGGAAAAAATATAGAGCAACAGTGCATAGACATGCAACTACAAGCCACTAAAGGCACAAGAGCTGATGACCACACTTCCTCACAAGAACCACGAAGGAGCCAAAGAGTCCGAAAATTAACGGAAAAGGGCCAAGAGCTGTACAGTGAGCAAATAAGAAGATTTGCTCACCGTTTCTCTGTGAGTTATGAGGAGTGGAAGGCTATCGCTAAGGACGCCAAGCAAGCCCTGAGTGGACAATGCTCTAAAAACCTGCTACATGAATACATCAGCAAAGTAAGCATGGCCTCAAAGAATCTGAACACTGCTTATGAAGAGTTGAGGCACATAGACAACCCTGACCAAGACACACGTCGCAGAATTGACACCTGTGATGCAGTAACCAGGAAGATCATCCAAAACGCAAAGGATCGTTTGGAGACAGCAGATAACGGTGAAGGAAATGAAGAACAAGGCCACAGGGCGACATCGTCTATATTCAAGTCTGCAGCCTCAGACAAGATAAGTGTCAAATCCCAATTCACTAAGTCCTCTCATGCTCAAGGCAGCTCCAGACATTCAAGTCGGATTTCTGCAAGCAGACAAGATGCCGCTGCTGAAGTTGCTGCCAATGAAGCTACTCTAGAAGTACTACTAGAACAAGAGTGTTGCATTGAGGAATTGGAAAGGCTTGAAGCTGAAGCTGCAGAGAGACAAAAGGTGCTAGATGCAAAGCGCAGACAACTGGAGCGACTAGAGACAATTAAAAAGTTAAAAGCTGCTAAGGCACGTCAGCGAGTGTATGATCAGAGTGAGTGCTCAGATGAAGAAATAAGCAGTCTACTCCATCACAGTGTCTGTATTAAGGGAAGGGAAGAAGCGAAACATGAAAATAATCCGTTGCAGCACCATTCCTCACCACAAGACTGGGCACACTCAAAGCAAGATGAAAGTACAGCAGCTCTTGTGAGAGCACTTGCAGAGTCCATCAGTGCAGGTCGTCTTCCTATACCTGAACCAACAATATTCAGTGGCGACCCACTCAGATTCAATGACTGGAAGGTTTCGTTTCAGACACTCATTGATCGGAAAAACATTCCAACTGAAGAAAAGATATATTACTTGCGAAAGTATGTGGGTGGACCTGCTAAAAAGGCTATAGAGAGCTACTTCCTGCTTGGTTCAGAGTCAGCCTATCATGCAGCTTGGAGGATCCTCGAAGAAAGATATGGGAATCCTTTCCTCATAGCCAAAGCCTTCAGAGACAAGCTGGAGGGATGGCCCAAGATAAGCTCCAAATGCAGTATTGAACTTCAAGAGTTTGTTGATTTCCTTCGGAGCTGTGAGGCTGCTATGACTCAGATCACAGGCCTCAATGTACTCAATGACTGCAATGAGAACCAGAAGTTACTTGCAAAACTTCCAGACTGGCTGACCTCGAGATGGAACAGAAAGGTAATAGAAGTGGAGGAAGAAAGTCACACATTTCCAAACTTCCAGCAATTTGTAGAGTTTCTCACACGTGAAGCTAAGATTGCAAATAACCCAATAACATCTTTCCATGCTCTGAAACCTGCTGAAGATAAGCAGATCAAGGTTTTAAAGAACAGAGCTGTAGGAGCTAAAGTACTAGCAACTAACTCAGATGAAAGGGCTTCCTCCACAAGCTGTTTCTTTTGTGAGAAGTCAGGACACAGTCTACACAAGTGTTGGAAGTTTATGGATAAGACCATCTCTGAGCGAATCAAGTTTGTTCAAGGGATGAAGTTGTGCTTTGGCTGTCTGAAGCCTGGCCATCGCTCAAAAGAGTGTGAAAGTAGGAAGATCTGCGATACCTGTGAGAAAGGACATCCAACCTGCTTACACGATAATCGCAGCAAAGAAAGAGGAATGTCAACAAGGACTGGTAGGGAAATGGAGCATGACAAGTCAAGAGAAGGAACAACAGATCGCTCACAAGAAAAGATGACAAGAACACCACGCGAGGTAACGTCTAACAGAGTTATCCAGAACGTTAAAAGTACCCATACATCCTCAGTCATTCCTGTGTGGCTGTCAACTACAAGTAAGCCAAGTCATGAAGTTCTTGTGTACGCTCTCCTCGATACTCAGAGTGACACAACCTTCATCCTTGAAGAGACAGTTAAGGTGCTTCACACTAAAATTGAACCAGTCCAGTTAAAGCTCTCCACAATGACTTCAAGAAATACAGTGGTGCCTAGCACAAAGCTGACTGGTCTACAAATAAGAGGATTCTACTCAGATAAGGTAATCTCTCTGCCAGTAACTTACTCAAGAGAATTCATCCCTGCAAACAGAGATCACATTCCCACACCAGAGACTGCCAAGTCATGGTCTCACCTTGAGCACATTGCAGATGAAATTGCTCCTCTACAGAGCTGTGACATCGGCCTACTAATTGGCTACAACTGCCCTCAAGCTCTTGTACCAAGACAAGTGGTTGCTGGAGAAGAAAGTGAGCCCTTTGCTCAGAGAACAGACTTGGGTTGGAGTATAGTTGGTTATGGCAACCCATGTCTTGACTTTGGAGATGCCTTTGGAACAAGTCATCAGGTCATTGTGAAGCAAGTGATATCAGTTCTTCCAAATCTCCCAAGCGAAGTGCACTATGTCTGTAGAACACAGATCAAGGAAGTAATCCTTCCTACAGATGTCATCAAGGTGTTGGAATCTGATTTCGTAGAAAGGGCTTCGGAAGACGAACACCTTTCTCAAGAGGATCTTCAGTTCATGTCAATCATGAAAAGCGGCATCAGACTCAAGGAGGACGGGCACTATGAAATGCCACTTCCCTTCAAGAAAGAAAGACCAAACTTACCAGACAACAAGATATGTGGCATTCACCGTCTCAGATGTCTGGAGAAAAGGTTAAAGGGAAATGAGCAGTACTATAAAGACTATAAGGCCTTCATGGAGGAGACAATAGCTCGTGGAGATGCTGAGCTTGTCCCTGAAGAGGATATCAGCAAGACTCCAGCGTGGTACATTCCTCACCATGGGGTGTATCATCCCCAAAAGCCTGGTAAAATCCGTGTCGTTTTTGACTGCTCCGTTAGGTTTCAAGGGACATCCCTGAATGACCATCTCCTGACTGGCCCAGAGTTAACCAACACCTTGGTGGGAGTTTTGTGTCGGTTCAGAAAGGGTCGTGTGGCAGTTATGTGTGACATAGAACGGATGTTCCACCAGTTCCATGTTAAGCAAGAGGACCAAGATTATCTCAGATTCTTGTGGTGGAAGGATGGAGATCTTAAAACCCAGCCCTCCATTTATCGAATGAAGGTCCACTTGTTCGGTGCAGCTTCATCACCTGGATGTGCTAACTATGGCCTAAAGCATCTTGCCGCTCAAGGACAAGAACGTTTTAGAGAAGAAACCATCAGGTTCATCCAGAAGAACTTCTACGTCGACGATGGATTGACAAGTGTAGAATCTGAAGACCAAGCAATCCAACTAGTGAATGAAGCAAGAGAGCTGTGTCGCACAGGAAAACTTCGACTGCACAAGTTCATCTCCAACAGCAAAGAAGTCTTAGACGCAATTCCCGAGGAAGAGTGTGCTAAAGCTGTCAAGGATTTGACCATGATGTTGGGAGAACCACTGATGGAAAGAGCACTAGGGGTACAGTGGTGTGTAACTTCTGATGAGCTGCAGTTTAGAGTGGTTGTCAAAGAAAATCCACTTACACGCAGAGGGGTCCTGTCCACAGTTGCTTCTGTGTATGACCCACTTGGATTTGTGGCACCCTTCATCCTGGTAGGAAAGAAGATCCTGCAGCAGATGTGTCGTGACAAGCTCAGTTGGGATGATCCTTTGCCTGATGACCTTAGACCCCTGTGGGAGTCTTGGGTGCAAGATCTAAAAAACTTGGCTGAGGTGAGAGTCCAAAGACACTATCTGCCATCAAGCTTCAAGGTCCAACATTATGAGCTCCACCACTTCTCTGACGCCAGCGTGTCAGGCTATGGAGAGTGCTCGTATTTACGAGCAGTCAGTACATCAGGTGAAGTCCACTGCTCCTTAGTCATGGGAAAGTCAAGAGTAGCTCCTACTAAAGTCATGACTATACCAAGACTCGAGCTGTCAGCAGCAGTGGTAGCAGTCCGGACCAGTGACATGCTTAAGAAAGAACTAGAAATAGACTGCCAACAAGAATGTTTCTGGACTGATTCAAAGGTGGTACTTGGGTACATCGGTAATGAAGCCAGAAGATTTCATGTTTATGTAGCAAATCGAGTTGAGCGTATTAGACTAAGTACAGATGCCGGACAATGGAGATATGTAGCTTCAGAAGATAACCCAGCTGATCACGCCTCAAGGGGTGTCACGGCAAAACAACTCACAGCTTCTAACTGGTTCACAGGTCCAGAGTTTCTTTGGCAGAAAGAGTTACCAACTGGAGAAATCATGGTGGGAGAGATCGAGAGCAGTGACCCAGAGGTCAAGAAAGCTCAGGTTCATGACACTCAGGCAAAAGAAGCAAAAACACTCCTAGAGCGTCTGCACAAGTTCTCAGACTGGGCAAGATTGGTGAAAGCTGTTGCCAGACTCAAGCGCCTTGCTAAGGAAATCAAAGGTCTCAAGCCAAGATCCAGTGATGCCTCAAGCTTGGAGGAAAGGAAAGAGGCGGAGCTGACCATAATCAAGATGGTGCAGGAAGCAACTCTCTGTCAAGAAATTCAATGCCTTAGACATCATAAGGAGACAAAGCTCAAAGACAAAGTCAGCCAGCTGCACAAGCTATGTCCATTCCTGGATGATCAAGGTGTAATGAGAGTAGGAGGCCGCTTACCTCATGCTGCCCTACATCTACATGTGAGGCATCCAGCAATCCTTCCTAGAGACAGTCATGTGTCTGCATTGCTCATCAAGCACTATCATGAAAGAGTGTACCATCAAGGTCGAGGAATGACTATTAATGAACTCCGAGCCAATGGTATATGGATCCTGGGTTGCAGCAAGCTTGTTTCATCCCATATTCACAAGTGCACACGTTGCAGAAAGTTCCGAAGATGCACAGAGCAACAAAGGATGGCCGACCTTCCAGAAGATCGGATGGAAACAACTGCACCATTCACTTACTGTGGAATGGACTGCTTCGGACCGTTTCACATTAAGGAAGGAAGAAAGGAGCTAAAGCGTTATGGGCTGTTGCTCACCTGCATGTGTTCCAGAGGAGTTCACATTGAAGCACTTGATGACTTGACCTCAGATGCCTTTATCAATGCTCTGCGTTCGTTCATCGCCATTCGGGGATCAGTAAGGCAGATAAGGTGTGATCAAGGGACAAACTTTGTCGGAGCAAGGCGTGAGTTCATTGAAGCATTGAAACAGATGGATCAAGAGGAGCTCAAGGATTTGGGCTGCGAGTTCATCATGAACACCCCGGCCTCAAGTCATATGGGTGGTGTCTGGGAAAGGCAGATACGCACTGTCAGAAGTGTCCTGGCGTCCATTCTACAACAGTCGTCCAGACAACTAGACTCCTCTTCCCTACGAACATTTCTATATGAGGCCATGGCGGTTGTGAATAGCAGACCTCTAACCACTGATCATCTGAACGATTCTACTAGTCCAGAGCCCTTGACACCAAACCATATCTTGACCATGAAGTCCACAATCATTCTCCCACCTCCTGGAAGGTTTGTCAAGGAAGATCTCTACCTCCGCAAAAGATGGCGCAGAGTTCAACTCTTAACCAACAACTTTTGGGTACGGTGGAAAAAGGAGTACCTCTTAAATCTCCAACACAGACAGAAGTGGACCAAAGATCGCAGAAATGCAAAGGTCGGTGACATTGTTCTGTTGCAAGATGTTGCCACACCGCGAAACCAATGGAAGCTAGCAAGAGTCATCGAGGTGTATCCTGGAAGTGATGAAAGAGTGAGGAGACTCAAGTTACTTATCAGTGACTCCTCCCTGGATGGAAGAGGAAAGCGTACTTCCAAACCTGTTTACCTGGAGAGACCCATTCAGAAAACAGTTACATTGATAGAAGCAGACTGATGGTTCAATCATACACACAGACACAGTTTATTAGTTGTTTATTAGGATAGAGTTCAATTTTATTTATTCATGCAATATGTTTGTCTCCAAGTTTAAGAAATCACTTGTGATTTGGTGGGAGTGTAACTGCCTCTGTCGCCAATTTATTCCTGTATTAGCACTTTTACTATTTTCGTTTCTTCTGAATTTAATGTTAACAGCAAGACGGAACTAATTATTGGTTCCGCCCGGAGGTTTCCGGCCGGGCGCTTTTGAGCGACGCACTGAGAAAAACATTACCGCGAAAGAGACTGATGTGTCCGCTGTTATCGTGTTTAAGTGCATAAGTTTACAAGAAAATAGGCAGAAAGAAGATACAGAAGATCTGAAAGAATGTTTTAGCACCTCCATGTGATAAGCAGCAATGAGGTTTGTTACCGTTCATTTTGCTGTGATGGTGTTTGTGTTTACATATGTTTTCATGTGTATTTTTGTGATGTAACGTTATAACATATAAGGTGTCTAACGTTAGCTGTATATGGGCTTGATTATGACACAATATTTGTGAGACATGCATGTAGCATTATTTTTTTGTTTATATTTTCTTTCTTCATCTTCAACCAGTTCTCACGGGTTGACCAGCATTAAAGCCCTGTATTCTAAACAAGACCTCTTGCCTCATGTCTGTCACTGGAGGAGCTACAATATTGAATCGTGACCCATGAATCGTGATGCGTATCGTATCGCCAGATTCTTGCCAATACACAGCCCTAGGTGGTATCGGATAAAACCCAACCGATACCCAACCCTAGTTATCTCCAATAAAAGTATGACCCCTTTAAAGTTATTAATGTTCTTTAACATATGTTTCAGTATCTAGATTGTACATTAGTACACTTTAATATCTTTATTAAGTTACAATTCTGTTCAGGTTATAAGCTTTCAGATAAGACAAAACATGTTCGAACACATAAAACAATGTGTATGGTGTCGTTATTTAAGCCTAGTTCACACTACGTGATTTTAAGCCCGATTTAAGCCCGATTAGCAAATCATTGAGTCGCCGACAAGTCAGGGTGTTATCGCGTGCAAATCTCGGGCGCTTAGCGGACGATTAACGCTCGCCAATCCGTTAGTGTGAAAGAGCCAACAACGCATCAAAGACAGCTCGCAGACACCTCGCAGACAGGTCACCGAGCTCAGAAAAATATCTAGCATGCTAGATATCTCGAGCAGTCGCGCGACTCAATCTCAGTGATGTCATGAGTACAGCCAATCATAGCAACGCATGGGTTGAGGACACCAGGTAAATTTTTTTTCTCAGAGCAGATCGTCGAGCAAACAGTGTGCAGCACTAGTTTCTGTCTGACGTCCATGTTCGTATGTTGTGTTCTTCTCTGCAGTTTCGCGTCATTTCTGGTTCGTTTTATTGCGTGGTTTTTCGTGACAAAACATGGTTTCTAGACCAGATAGAATCGTGTTGTTGTCAACTCGTTATTTGTTTGATTATTTTCAGGATTTAGACCGTACTATAGTACTGAAACAGCTCTCATTGAGTCACAAATGATATGCTCGTATCATCCGATCGTGGTTGTATCTCTATGTAGTGCGTTGTCAACTCGTGTAGTGAGTTACCTCCTGTTGTGGATCAACCACGTTGTGTTGTGTGGTGTGAACAGCTAAACAACTTGAACACTCATGATTTCACTGAGAGCAAGTCATGTAGTGTGAACTGCACAGTTCAGCCCGACATTTTAAAATCATGTAGTGTGAACTAGGCTTTAGGCTACCACTGTGTCATTCATGTTTTTGTATTATTGATGTTTTAGCCATGTCATATTGTGAGCAATAACAGTATCATCTTTCAATAGAGCATTTTTACAGGCTTTTGTCACCCTGACTCAAATTAATGTGTTTCTAACAGCAAACACTCAGAATAAAGTGAGATGATCTACTGATGATCCTGAATGGCTTGTTGAATGAGTGTTGATAGTCTGAGGATCATCAATATTAACAGATCTGCTGAAAACACTCTTTATTTCATGACAATAGCTCCTGTTTTCACCTCATTTATTATGCTGATGTCTTCAGATCTCCTGTAAATTGACACTTAAAGCTCATTTCATTGGTGGCAGACTGAGGGGATTTGGTGGTTAGTTCTTTAGGCCTGTGTATAACTGTTTTTCTTACCATTATTTATATTTGAAATAATTTCATTACATTATTTATATTCTGTTATCAGTAAGTATAAAACAAACTCAGTAACAGATATATTTTAATTTGGGCAGATCAGCTCCTCCCACTAAAATTTACCAAAATTGAAGTCCCTCCCACATCAGTCATATCACCAGCGAAGCTCCGCCCACTTCGATTCTCCTATAAATGCTGGAATATTCCCATCATCTACAAGTGAAGTTGAGCAAAGACTGAGTTTATTAAAGAGGACAGTGAGAACATGAGTGATCCAGAACCCTGCAGAATGAAACACACTGAAGATCCTGAAGAACAAAGAGGTTGGTGTTTATTCTTCATTCATTCATGATGCTGGAGAACATTCATGTTGGAAACATTCAAGCCCTTCATCATATTTAGAAAAATAGTTAATCTATGAAATGGGTACAAAAGTTTTGGTTTTCAAATTGGTCAGTAACGCAAGGTTTGAAAAATGTTCATATTGATTGTCAACATCAAGTCAAACCTTTTTTTTAAAGAATCGGTTCAGGCACTGGTGCCTATTAAAAAGATTCGATTTGGCACTGATTTCATAAAAAAAATAAAAAATACCCAACCCAAGATTATTCTTCTTACAGTAACTTTGGTTACTGTTTATTATAACCAATACATAGGGATGCACCTATATGGAAATTTTATCAGATACCGATAACTGATCATACTTTAATAATATATTAATATAATATATTTAATATAATAATAATAATATATTGGCTGATTAATCTATATTTGTATAGAATTTAGATTTCTCACCATTAAAAATTCATGTCCCAGACACACAATTATAATTATGTTTTCTTGATAATTTTATGTAGCATAGGCTATATGACACACTTGCACTGCGCTGTTTTTATCTGTGCGTTTACACAAAACTTATCTCGCAGAGATCATTATCTCCAATCATTTATATGTTTCATAGGTTATATAGAAGATGTTAATATAATCTGGGGAGGTTTAAACGTGGGGATCAGTCTAGACTTTCAGCTTGTGAATTTATTTTACTGACACTGTTGTGATATGTCACACTGTGATAAATTCAATGTATAACAAATAATAATGAATACAAAATATAACAATATACAATCTGCTCGAATTGACTGCAAAAAGTTTATGTTCTTGTTTCTGTGGCAAGCAGAGCGGGAACTGGATTTGAACTGGAAGACAAGGAAATGTGTTTATTTAACTTTATTTAACCCTCATGTGGTGTTCGGGTCAATTTGACCCGGAAAAGATTTTCTTTTTCCTGAAAATACTAGTTAATGTTATCGCTTTGGACTGAAACATAGTGACTTTGTTCCCATGCGGTATAACTATATTTGTTTTCTGAACATTTTCGTATTTTTTTGTGGGAGTTCTGTTACCTTGTTACACTGTTACCTTGTTACACGATTAATCAGATGCAAACAGAAATATAAAACCAGTCCTAATTGAAAGAGAACAAGTTGACAAAAAGATTGAATCCAAGATTGGGTGAAAATATGGTATAATGAGTGATTTATAAGCTATTTTTTATAGGCCGGTCATTTTTGACCGGGAACACCACAAGTGTGACTATGTTCCATATTTTTTACAAAACAAAAGTTTCAAAACAAAATTCCTGGTAAAACATTAGAGTAGACTAGTGTGATGAACAGTAGCCATTTTTTTCAATTTTTTTTTTCATATTTCCAAATTTACTCAAATTATTTATTTTTTACTCAAAAAATGAGATGCCTACTCTCAGACAAACGAGGCCCACGATTAATCAGATGCAAACAGAAATATAAAACCAGTCCTAATTGAAAGAGAACAAGTTGACAAAAAGATTGAATCCAAGATTGGGTGAAAATATGGTATAATGAGTGATTTATACGCTATTTTTTATAGGCAGGTCATTTTTGACCGGGAACACCACAAGTGTGACTATGTTCCATATTTTTTACAAAACAAAAGTTTCAAAACAAAATTCCTGGTAAAAAAATTAGAGTAGACTAGTGTGATGAACAGTAGCCATTTTTTTCAAAAAATTTTTTTTCATATTTCCAAATTTACTCATAAATTATTTATTTTTTACTCAAAAAATGAGATGCCTACTCTCAGACAAACGAGGCCCACGATTAATCAGATGCAAACAGAAATATAAAACCAGTCCTAATTGAAAGAGAACAAGTTGACAAAAAGATTGAATCCAAGATTGGGTGAAAATATGGTATAATGAGTGATTTATAAGCTATTTTTTATAGGCCGGTCATTTTTGACCGGGAACACCACAAGTGTGACTATGTTCCATATTTTTTACAAAACAAAAGTTTCAAAACAAAATTCCTGGTAAAACATTAGAGTAGACTAGTGTGATGAACAGTAGCCATTTTTTTCAATTTTTTTTTTTCATATTTCCAAATTTACTCATAAATTATTTATTTTTTACTCAAAAAATTAGATGCCTACTCTCAGACAAACGAGGCCCACGATTAATCAGATGCAAACAGAAATATAAAACCAGTCCTAATTGAAAGAGAACAAGTTGACAAAAAGATTGAATCCAAGATTGGGTGAAAATATGGTATAATGAGTGATTTATACGCTATTTTTTATAGGCAGGTCATTTTTGACCGGGAACACCACAAGTGTGACTATGTTCCATATTTTTTTACAAAACAAAAGTTTCAAAACAAAATTCCTGGTAAAAAAATTAGAGTAGACTAGTGTGATGAACAGTAGCCATTTTTTTCAAATTTTTTTTTTTCATATTTCCAAATTTACTCATAAATTATTTATTTTTTACTCAAAAAATGAGATGCCTACTCTCAGACAAACGAGGCCCACGATTAATCAGATGCAAACAGAAATATAAAACCAGTCCTAATTGAAAGAGAACAAGTTGACAAAAAGATTGAATCCAAGATTGGGTGAAAATATGGTATAATGAGTGATTTATAAGCTATTTTTTATAGGCCGGTCATTTTTGACCGGGAACACCACAAGTGTGACTATGTTCCATATTTTTTACAAAACAAAAGTTTCAAAACAAAATTCCTGGTAAAACATTAGAGTAGACTAGTGTGATGAACAGTAGCCATTTTTTTCAATTTTTTTTTTGCATATTTCCAAATTTACTCATAAATTATTTATTTTTTACTCAAAAAATGAGATGCCTACTCTCAGACAAACGAGGCCCACGATTAATCAGATGCAAACAGAAATATAAAACCAGTCCTAATTGAAAGAGAACAAGTTGACAAAAAGATTGAACCCAAGATTGGGTTAAAATATGGTATAATGAGTGATTTATAAGCTATTTTTTATAGACCGGTCATTTTTGACCGGGAACACCACAAGTGTTAGGTTTTTGAACACCACATGAGGGTTAATTCATATTTAAAAAACGGTAAAATGGTAATATTTAATAGCAGTTGTCCATTTTTATGTCTTTCACTTCATTTTTTTTTCTCTTTCTCTCTTTGTATTATTGTTATTATTTTTTCCACTTCAGACCTGATGGACGAGAACGAGGAGAGTGAAGAACACTTGCGTCGCTCAAAGAATAAACAGACAATTTTAAATAAAAGAAAAAGTTTCACACGCAAAGAACATCTTGAGGTTCACATGAGAGTTCACACTAAAGAGAAACCGTTCTCATGCGATCTATGTGGGAAGAGTTTCACACAATTAGCAAACCTTAAGGGTCACATGAGGATCCACACCGGAGAAAAGCCGTTCACATGTGATCAGTGTGAAAAGAGATTCTCACACAAAAAAACTCTTAAGCTTCACATGATGACCCACACTGGAGAGAAACCATTCTCATGCGATCAGTGTGGGTCGAGCTTCACACAAAACTCACATCTTAATGTTCACATGATGATCCACGCTGGAAAGAAGCCGCACACATGTGATCAGTGTGGGTCGAGCTTCACACGAAAAGAAAGTCTTAATGTTCACATGAGGATCCACACTGGAGAAAAGCCGTACGCATGCTATCAGTGTGGGAAGTGTTTCCGTCAATCATCATACCTTAAGATTCACATGAGGACCCACACCGGAGAGAAGCCGTACACATGCGATCAGTGCGACAAAACATTTCTTAATGCATCAAACCTGAAGAAACACCTGACAGTTCATACGGAGGAGAAGCCGTATTCATGTTCTGTGTGTGGAAAGAGTTTTTCACTGCTGCAATATTTACATGTACATCAGAAATTTCACACTGATGTGAGAGAATACATGTGCTTTGAGTGTGAGAAGACTTTTACTACAGCTGATCAATTAAAACTGCACCAGAGGATCCACACTGGAGAAAAAAATTACAAGTGTTCACACTGTGACAAGGGATTCAGTCGGTCATCAGATCTAAAAGCGCATGAGAGGATCCACACTGGAGAAAAACCTTACATGTGTTCACACTGTGACAAGAGATTCAATCACTCATCACATCTGAAAACACATGAGAAGATCCACACTGGAGAAAAACCTTACAAGTGTTCACACTGTGACAAGAGATTCAGTCAGTCATCACATCTGAAAACACATATGAAGATCCACAGCGCCGAGAACTCAAACACGTGTGATCAGTGTGGAAAGGTTTTCTATTTTAAAACTCACTTGAAGCGACACATGAAGATCCATACAGTGGAGAAACCACATCAACAGAGTCCGCGATCACAGTAAGTAGTTCATCTTTATGTGCTGAGCATTAAAGTCTCTTCTGTGTAATTTAGTTTCCTAACAGCCACGATGAGCAACAGGTCATCTTGGTGGTTGCTTGCCATCTGTTTCAATTTTTAACATATTATGAGATTTTGAGTTATAATATATCATTATTATGAGATCATTTCTCATTATGAGATGTTAAGTCGTTATTATGAGAAAGCATCTTGTTATTTATATAGTGCTTTTAACAATATAGATCAAACTAAATTAAAGTAACAGATTGTTTTGGCTTAAAGGGTTAGTTCAGCCAAAAATGAAAATTAAGTCATTAATTACTCACCCCCATGCTGTACCAACCCCGTAAGACCTTCGTTCATCTTCGGAACACAAATAAAGATATTTTTGATTGAATCTGAGGGCTGGATCACTCTTCCATAGACAGCCTGAGGGACTGCCTCTTGACGGCCCATAAAGTCATTAAAGAAAAGGTTTAAATATTCCATGTGCCTACAGCGGCTCAATTATAACTTTATCAAGCGACGAGACTACTTTTTGTGCGAAAAAAAAAAACGTAAATAACGACTTTATTCGACTTTCCATTACTTCCTTATGGGCGCATGCGCGAGAACTGAGACGAGACCGTTCTTCTTCGACTACTTTTACCGGCTGCTCACCGCTTAGGAGTTTTACCGCCCCCTACCGTATAAGATGACGTACTGCTTGTAAAAAGAACGTTTTGCGCCTCCGGCTATATCAGTACGTCATCTTATACGGTAGGGGGCGGTAAAACTCCTAAGCGGTGAGCAGCCGGTAACAAAAAGTAGTCGAAGAAGAACGGTCTCGTCTCAGTTCTCGTGCATGCGCCCATAAGGAAGTAATGGAAAGTCGAATAAAGTCGTTATTTACGTTTTTTTTTTCGCACAAAAAGTAGTCTCGTCGCTTGATAAAGTTATAGTTGAGCCACTGTAGGCACATGGAATATTTAAACCTTTTCTTTTAATGACTTTCTGGGCCGTCAAGAGGCAGTCCCTCAGGCTGTCTATGGAAGAGTCATCCAGCCCTCAGATTCAATCAAAAATATCTTTATTTGTGTTCCGAAGATGAACGAAGGTCTTACGGGGTTGGTACAGCATGGGGGTGAGTAATTAATGACTTAATTTTCATTTTTGGGTGAACTAACCCTTTAATGGCCGCTCTAGAATAAAGTTGTTTTCCCGCTAAAGTTCCAGATGATTCTCTTCCGTCGCAGAGATCATTAGGTATTAGCTTAGTGGCCGCTAACACGACACTTTTTTTAACAGAAAACTCTTACATTCTCTATATGCAAACTTTAAAAAAAACGTCAACCTGTGAGAACGCTGATCTTTGTATGTAATCAGCGATATTTAAAAATGTATACGGGAGCCAATGCAGGGTTGACAGAACCGGGCTAATATGGTCGTTCTGGTAAGAACTCGAGCGGCTGTATTTTGAACTAGCTGGAGTTTGTTTATTAACCCCCCAGTGGAGCATTTCAATAACCGGTAACACTTTAGAATACGGTTCCTTCGTTAATGAATAACTACACAAGAACTAATGAGTAACACTATATTAACAATCTAGTAACTACTATTAACAAACAAGAATCTCTGATTAACGAACTAGTAAGTAATAGCGCACAGACGAAAGTGGTAGTTCACTATTAACTAATCAATAACTACTATTTTTTTAATACTTCCCAGAGAACTACTGGAAAACGTTTATTAACAATCTAGTAACTACTATTAACTAAAAGAAACTCTTATTAACGAATTAGTAAGTAATAGCGCACAGATGAAAGTGTTACTAGATACTTCTGTGGGAATTACTAATTATTTGGATTCGTATTATAAAGTGAAGATCATTGGAAGTAACTAGTAATTACTCAAGTGTTACTAAAGACATTTTCTAAAAGTTACTAAAGTTCACCAAAAAATCTCAAACATTTGCACAAATCATGACTAGATCATGTAATAACACTTGAGTAATTACTAGTTAGTTCCAATGATCTTCACTTTATAATACGAATCCAAATAATTAGTAATTCCCACAGAAGTATCTAGTAACACTTTCATCTGTGAGCTATTACTTACTAATTCGTTAATAAGAGTTTCTTTTAGTTAATAGTAGTTACTAGATTATTAATAAACGTTTTCAGTAGTTCTCTGGGAAGTATTAAAAAAACAGTAGTTATTGATTAGTTAATAGTGAACTACCACTTTCGTCTGTGCGCTATTACTTACTAGTTCGTTAATCAGAGATTCTTGTTAGTTAATAATAGTTACTAGATTGTTAATATTGTGTTACTCATTAGTTCTTGTGTAGTTATTCATTAACGAAGGAACCGTATTCTAAAGTGTTACCCAATAATCTAGCCTTGATGTCTTCATCTTCATTGTGTGTTCCTTGCAACCGTTGGTAACACAAGATCAATGTCACTATTATTCTTGTTATTTATTAGTTCTTGAAATATTTATCATGCATATTATCATTTTTGGCAGAACTACCAGAAAGCATCCGGAAGGAGAGGACAGAGAGAACGACAGTGATCCAGAACCTGCCGAATGAAACACACTGAAGATACTGAAGAACCAAGAGGTTGGTGTTTATTCTTCATTCATTCATTCATATTGCTGAAGAACATGCTTCTGCTCACCAGATTTACATTGTTTCATGACCAAACTAGTGACTTGTAACACAAATCATCATTAAAATAGATTATAATTGAGTTGTGCACCAGATTTTATGATGAACTCATCAGTGATCTTGACTTTTGGATTCACTTTTCATTTTACATGTGTCTCTCATTTGAAATCTCACTTTATTTAATGTTTCTTTTAGACCTGATGGACGTGAACAAAGGAAAAACAGAAGCATATAAATCTGTCTCCAGAAGAGTGTCGGGAAAACCAATGTAAATCAAGTCTGGGAAGAAGCGGCTCAGGCTTTCGCTCTGAAATCAGATCTTCTCATTCTGAAGAAAGAGCATTTAACTGTGAACTGTGATAACTGGAGAAGAAGGCCATAACCCTTTTAAGAGAGACATGAATCTGATTTACATTTTTAACTCTATTTTCATGATAAAATCTAGTTTCTCTTCCACTTCCACTCTCCCATGTAAATGCAAGATATACTTTCATGTGTCTTTGAACCTGGACACTTTTCTTCTTTTGAGATGCTTTGGCTGTATGGCTTCGGTCTCTTTTACTTTTACTAAATGTTTGTATTTAAGTAATGCTTGATTAAACCATTTACTCATTTTTCCACTTTCCATGTTTTAATTTTCTCAATAGGGCTTTTAAATGCCTAACTAAATTAGATTTCACCCACACATGACTGACACTGAATGAAATCGCTGTCTGTCTACTTTAATAACAGTTTCACCCTTGATATCCAGTATCATATACATCTCATATACAGTTTGTTCTAGTCAGTTTGATGTTTCAGGCACATCATAAGGCTTCATGAAGTCAGAACAAATACTATGAACTTTAATCAACACATAGATTTTGCTAAATAAACTAAAATTACTATCTCTATCTCACCACACAACTTTACACAATCAGCAGAAAAAGAGAACAGCTGGAATAAGGAAAGTCTGATCACCGTCATGAAATTGGCATGGACGTACAAACTGAAAGGATTAGTTCACTTTTGAAAAAACTTTTGCTGATAATTTACTCATTCCCGTGTCATCCAAGATGTCCATGTCTTTCTTTCCTCAGTCGAAAAGAAATTAAGGTTTTTGATGAAAACATTCCAGGATTTTTCTCCATATAATGGACTTCAATGGGAACCGGATGGTTCAGGTCCAAACGATAGTGTTAATAACAGTTTCAGATGCAGCTTCAAATGTCTTTAAACGACACCAGACGATGAATAAGGGTCTTATCATGCGAAACGATCGGTTATTTCAAAGCTTATTCCAAAAATGTAATGACAAATGCTAGCCTTGCTCTGTTCTGTGAGGCGCGTTTGTAACGTCACGTATATACGTAATTACGTTCAAAAGGTCACGGGCGACGTAGCCGGAAGTACAGAATCAAAATCGTCCGACATCGTTGTTTTACCTTTTAATTCTTTTGTAAACGGCGTTTGAGTTAGTTTGCACGTTCAACCTATGCGTTCAACTTGTAAACACTGACTCTGTACTTCCGGCTACGTCGCCCGTGACCTTTTGAACGTAATTACGTATTACGTGACGTTACAAACGCGCCTCACAGAATGGAGAAAGGCTAGCATTTGTCCTTAGAAAAGTTACATTTTTGCAATAAGTTTTGAAATAACCGATCGTTTCGCATGATAAGACCCTTATTCATCGTCTGGTGTCGTTTAAAGACATTTGAAGTTGCATCTGAAACTGTTATTACCTGTGGCTTCAATTTGGTTCCCATTGAAGTCCATTATATGGAGAAAAATCCTGGAATGTTTTCATCAAAAACCTTCATTTCTTTTCGACTGAGGAAAGAAAGACATGGACATCTTGGATGACATGGGGGTGAGTAAATTATCAGCAAAAGTTTTTTCAAAAGTGAACTAATCCTTGAACAAACACGCTGCCTTGTTTTATTTTTAAAGTTTGGACGTTCATCCCGGCGAACCGCTTTAATCCACTTCTTCCTTATACTCAATTCAGTCGGGAATCCATGAAAACTTAAGTAGGGTTGGCGTTGTTCGTTAGATTTACAAAGTGGAACAGAGGAGTGACATCTAGCCTTCGTTTTGGCCATTGTTGAACTGCGTCGGAAGTGGACGTGCACAAAGTTGACAAATCCCGCCCATGAAACCCAGAAGCGTGATAATCCCCTATTAACGCACCTGTGGGACTCGACAGCCTTATTCAAACGGTTTGGCGCGTATGGTTGGGTTGCGGAGAGATTGTGGTTAGGTCTCAGCAGCAGGAGGGATGTAGAAGTCAATAAGCTGGGCTGAATTGAGTGGGGGACGGAGGGGGGTGACTCTAGAGCAGCTATTTCTACGCGTTCAACATAGTGAGTGACTGCTTAGGGAAGCACTCGACGGCGGTAGATGACTTATTAAATTATTTATACTGATTGTACGATCGTCTAATCTAGCCTACCCTGGACAGCTGCTGACCAAAAGTGGAGCTCTTTACAGCAAACGCTCTCGTTCTCGCTTGGCATTGGCCACCGCCGCAGACACCATCTATTTTGCCCCAGCTATTCTAGCTTCTTCAACTCTCTGATAATCTTAATTTTCACGTAAAGGCCATTGCACACTGAGTCCGAAATTCGCATCCGAAATTTTCGACCTCACGTTATGTCAGTCACGCTTGCACACTGCCTCCGAAACTTTCGTCCGTCATAAAATTAATCGGATCGGGTTCGATTTTCTGCATTTTTCGCATCCAGAGCCAGCATTTTGAGAGGTCTTTTGACAATTCAGGGCCGGGGGGAGCTATTCCTAAAATCATTGCACATATGCGCCGTGCTTTTCAATTCGATCAAGTGTTTATGTTCTCTTCTCTATATTGGATTATGAAATTAATAAACCTCCCCTTTCAAACAGATTGAAATTTAGGATCGAATAAGGTGTGATTGAGCAGCCTATTCGATAACTAATGTATTATTTGGGCACAATATATACACAATAACAGCCTATAGCTGTTCTGTCTGCCCAGCGCTTACAACGGGCCGCGCGCGGGGGTGTTTGTGTCCATACCTGGTCCATACCAGACACACTGCCAGTCTCCGTTCAGAATCGATTGGTTCACGGAAATTGGTGGTCTTGTTTTTAATATGTGGCTCCAGAATCGCTAGCAAAGCATCGAACTGTCCCACTGACCCAGACAGCAAACTGACATTAAATCAACGTGGAAACGATGTCTCTCATGACATTTAAACAACGTTGATTTTGCTCATCGAATTAACGTTGAACCAACGTCAGACGCGGCATTCTTCAAAGCTAAATGAAAATCGAAAATTGGTTTGCTTTCATAACGCGTTGATTTCAAGTTGATTTTCCGTTAGTTTTGAAAGAATGACGCGTCTGACGTTGGTTCAACGTTAATTCGATGAGCAAAACAATGTCAGATCAACGTTGTTTCGATGTCATGTTTCCACGTTGATTCAATGTCAGTTTGCTATCTGGGTGACATTCTGAGGTACATTTTGAATCGCTAAATTCGGATAATCGGATAAATTCGCAACTCCTTGATAAGGTGGAACTCTCCTTCCTCTCGGCGCAATTTCAGGATTGGATGGACGTAATATTTTCTAATTTTTTCTAAAAATCATCCTCACTGCTTGACGAATCCATTTGGTATTTTTGCGTTTTTCCCCGCAAAGGTTTAATAAATACGCAACGGACTCGGTGTGCAAGGTTTCTATGCGTGACGAATTTTTAGGCTGACGAACACGAAAATACGCATACGAAAATTTCGTACTCAGTGTGCAATGGCCTTAACTCTTGAGTATGCCTGTCGTTTCCCGCGTTATTCTCTTGATTTAAGCCTACCGTGCGCTCGGGTTCAAACTGAAAAGGCTGAACGGCAGACGTGTTCATCTCGCTACTGTCAAAACTGGGCTAGCAACAACCTTTACACGTCACTACCCAGAATGCATTGAGACGTAAATGGACTACGAGTGAATGGATTTTCGACTTTTTTTAATAAAATCAAAAACATTTTTGTATCACCTTTTTATTTCTGACGCCCTCGTTAATCTTATAAGGCCAACATGCCTCACTAGTCGGGGTTCCCTTTAAACGAGAAATTATATAAGAAATTCACAGACAACATATGTTCACATTCATTGCAAAATTCAAATGGGATTAGAAAATAATTATTTTCTCTCCTTCACTTGCATTTGACGATTTTTCAACCTAGAGGTCCAACGGGGTTAGTGGAAGGGGCGGGACTTATCAGCTCTAGAGGTAGGTCAGTATGACTTACTTCGTTTGAAGGTTGTGACTTGTTTTTAACATGTAACCCTTCTTCCTCTTGTCTTTTTTTTAAGTTCGGTTTATTAATTTTTATGTTTTGTGTGACACGTCTAGTACGGATGGTACTGCTGCTGTCATTGGTTCGCATTAGGGCTGTTTAAACTCTAATGGTCAGTTTCCATTTTATACTCTTGACACATTTGGATTACGTTTGTTACTTTACATTGTTAAAAAAAATAAAGTTCAACAGATACTGCTAAATACTTTACATCGAGGCTATGAGTCACGTGAGACATTTTTAATCCATACATAAATAACATTGTATCTATTACACTTGGAATAATATTGTTTCTTGTGCTCTTTATATTTAAAAGTTTGTTTTCAGTTTCTGCACATTTTAATGATCTAATTACTTTATTGTGATGAATGTATTTCATAAAATCAAACTTCATCAAGTTTTCTTATTGGGCATAATATAATGTGTTTCTAACAGCAAACACTCAGAATAAAGTGAGGTGATCTGCTGATGATCCTGAATGGCTTGTTGAATGAGTGTTGATAGTCTGAGGATCATCAATATTAACAGATCTGCTGAAAACACTCTTTATTTCATGACAATAGTTCCTGTTTTCACCTCATTTATTATGCTGATGTCTTCAGATCTCCTGTGAATTGACACTTAAAGCTCATTTCTATAGACCTTAAATAACAATGTGTGGTTCATGGAGTTCAGTAAAGCTGGTAATATAGTCTATTCACAGATCTGAACTTCCCAGAAAAACATCTTTTGAGCTAAACTTTGTTTAAACAAACACAGATGCCAGCTATTTCCAAATGATCTCTTTGAGCGACGGAGGGACACATCTTAAGGGAAAGTCTGCAAAGTGCCAAACCCCAAAAAGCATTAGGCTACAATATAAATAGTCATTAACTTCAATGTTAAACGTTGCAGTGTAACCAAATTCAGTTCACACGTCTGGTTTAAACACTTAGTTTGATCAATTGTGCTTTTGCATATTTTATACTATAAAAAACATTCAATAACTTTAGCTTTCCTGCTGGTTATTATACAACAGCCCATTCTCACTCCCAAGGCGTCACCTAACTGACGCCTTGGGAAGCATTTGGACATGCTTCAATATCTGACGCTTTAGGCGCCCTTTAGCGTCAGTTAGATGACGCCCTAGGATCGCGTGTACCCTACCCCCACCCCACACCTAAACCTAACCGCGTCCTCTAACAGACGCTTTCCTTTAGCGTCAGTTAGATGACGCCGTAGGATCGCGTCATATAAGTGACGCTAAAGGGCGCCTAAAACGTCAAATATTGAAGCATGGTCAAAGGTGACGCCTTGGGGTGAGAATGCGTTGCATACAACACTTACGGCTGTCTATTTCACGCTGGGATATGTGATTACATTTGAGGTGTAGACTATACTGTATGTTCGAAACTAGACTCTGGAGTTGCTTTTGGCTTTGTTACTTGGATAATAAAGTATATTTTCTGGCATCAAATCCCCAAGACTTCACGATTGATTTTAAAGAAAGTGACACAGCAATTCATGCGCTGGATGAAGGAGAATCATTTTAGGGTTATGGGTTTAATGAGCATCAGTTACTTTATGATAGACAGACAGATATAAATGCTTAGAAGTGCCATTTAGTATAAAAACAAACTCACTAACTGATATATTTTTGATTTTGGCAGATCAGCTCCTCCCACTGCAGTCACATCATCAGTGAAGCTCCTCCCACAACAATAACGTTATCAGTGAAGCTCCTCCCACTGTAATTCTCCTATAAATGCTGTAAATTTCCACCAGCTTCAAGTGAAGACGAGCATCGGAGCATCAGGAAGAGCTGAAATCTGCAAAGACTGAGTTTATTAAAGAGGACAGTGAGAACATGAGTGATCCAGAACCCTGCAGAATGAAACACACTGAAGATCCTGAAGAACAAAGAGGTTGGTGTTTATTCTTCATTCATTCATGATGCTGGAGAACATTCATGTTACAAACATTCAAGCTCTTCATCAATTTTGAATATGCAATTACACTATCGAATAGGTACTGCATTTTCAAGTCAAACCAAGTATAATTTTAGCTCTGGTTTGTGGTTCACATTTTTTTTTTTGCAGCCATGTTGGAATATACCAAGATGATGAATTTAAATGATGAATTTACAGTGTAACTTTCTGTAATTATAGCGTACCTATAAAGTTCTTGCGTGTAAGTATAAGGGAACAATATGTAAGGTTTTGGAAATAAAGGGGGAACAACCAGGAGGATTAACAAATGATTTGTACTGTAAGTATTTTAGAACTTTTTAGAATCTAAAGCCCTTCCAATAATTCTAATAATAATTTAAAAAAAAAAAGAAATCACTTGATCTTGCGTTTGAATGGAAGTCATTGGAACAAAAACAGTCCAGTGTGACCGGCCCTCAGGTATTACAGTCTTTAGTAAAATAAATACAGGAGCATGGAATTCATTTATTACGTTTTAGCTTTGTCAAAATGTAACAAAGTGATCATTATATTTAATAGCAGTTGTCTATTACATTACTTATATCCTCATTTCATATTCCTCTCTTAGAATGAATTTGATGTACTGAAAATTACACCTTTTTTTTTAATTTCAGACCTGATGGAAGAGAGCGAGGAGAGAGAAGAACTGAGTGAAGTGAAGGAGGAACATCATGTCAAACCTGGAGAAAAAACTTTGAGTCGTTCAAAGACTAAAAAGACATTTTTAAAGAAAAGAAGAGCCAAGAAATCTTTCACCTGCACTCAGTGTGGAAAGAGTCTCACAACCAAACAATATCTTGAGACTCACATGAGGATCCACACTGGAGAGAAGCCGTTCTCATGTGATCAGTGTGGGAAGAGTTTCAGTCATTCATCTTCCCTTAATGTTCACATGATGATCCACACCGGAGAGAAGCCGTTCTCATGTGATCAGTGTGGAAAAACATTTATTGGGTCATCAAACCTGAAGAAACACCTGACAGTTCATATGAAGGAGAAGCCGCATTCATGTTCTGTGTGTGGAAAGAGTTTTTCACATCTGCAATATTTACATGCACATCAGAAAACACACACTGCTGTGAGAGAGTACATGTGCTTTGAGTGTGAGAAGACTTTTGCAACAGGGAAAGATTTAAACATACACCAGAGAATTCACACTGGAGAAAAACCTTACAAGTGTTCACACTGTGACAAGAGATTCAATCAGTCACAACATCTGAAAACACATGAGAGGGTCCACACTGGAGAAAAACCTTACAAGTGTTCACACTGCGACAAGAGATTCAGTCTGTCAACAAATCTGAAAACACATGAGAGGAGCCACACTGGAGAAAAACCTTACATGTGTTCACACTGTGACAAGAGATTCAATCAGTCACAACATCTGAAAACACATGAGAGGATCCACACCGGAGAAAAACCTTACAAGTGTTCACACTGTGACAAGAGATTCAGTCAGACATCAACTCTGAAAACACATGAGAAGATCCACACTGGAGAAAAACCTTACAAGTGTTCACACTGTGACAAGAGATTCAGTCAGTCATCATATCTGAAAACACATGAGATGATCCACACTGGAGAGAAGCCGCACACGTGTGATCAGTGTGGAAAGAGTTTTGCTTTGAAACGCTACGTGGAGATTCACATGAAGGTCCATGCAGTGGAGAAACCACTTAGGCTGCGTTTACACTGCAAGTCCTAATGCACAGATCAGATGTTTTGACCATATCTTTTTTTTTTTTTTATTCATTTTTACATTCACTATATTTGTAATTCACAATATTTGCAATACAGTTTCATTTGTTAACATTAGTTGACATTTTAACTCCCACTGGACAAGATATTTCTTACTTCATTTTATTTTTGGTAAAGTTAGTTAATACAAATGCAGTTTTGTTCATTGTTTGTTTTACGGTGGGAAATTTGACACCCATCATATATATTTTTTTTTTATTGTCAGGTTAGGTAGAAAAGTTGAAAAGAGTTGAAAAGTTTTGGGCCGAAGCCAGAAGACCGAGTTCAGATCCAGCTGTAAACTGAAATAAACTATAATAAAAAACGTTGAATATTTGTCTTCTAATATGCATAAAAGTCAGAGAAAGGACAAGGGTTTGTTTAAAACGTAAGAAGCACATGGACGTCATTTCCAGGAACAGTTTCAATGGCATCAAAAACAGGAGGAACTAGGAAATTACCAGACATCCTAACAGACAACTAAAACAAAAGGACATGCTGATTAAAGGAACACTCCACCGTTTTTTATAAATACGGCTTATTCGCTGTCTTTCCTACATTAAAGGATTAGTTCACTTTTGAAAAAACTTTTGCTGATAATTTACTCACCCCCATGTCATCCAAGATGTCCATGTCTTTCTTTCCTCAGTCGAAAAGAAATTTAGGTTTTTGATGAAAACATTCCAGGATTTTTCTCCATATAATGGACTTCCATGGGAACCAGGTCCAAACGACAGTTATACCAGTTTCAGATGCAGCTTCAAATGTCTTTAAACGACACCAGACGATGAATAAGGGTCTTATCATGCGAAACGATCGGTTATTTCAAAGCTTATTCCAAAAATGTAACTTTTCTAAGGACAAATGCTAGCCTTTCTCCATTCTCTGAGGCGCGTTTGCAACGTCACGTAATACGTAATTACGTTCAAAAGGTCACGGGCGACGTAACCGGAAGTACAGAGTCAGTGTTTACAAGTTGAACGCATAGGTTGAACGTGAAAACTAACTCAAACGCCGTTTACAAAAAAGGAATTAAAAGGTAAAACAACGATGTCGGACGATTTTGATTCTGTACTTCCGGCTACGTCGCCCGTGACCTTTTGAACGTAATTACGTATTACGTGACGTTGCAAACGCGCCTCACAGTATATTACAAGGCTAGCATTTGTCCTTAGAAAAGTAAAATTTTTGGAATAAGTTTTGAAATAAGCGATCGTTTCGCATGATAAGACCCTTATTCATCGTCTGATATCGTTTAAAGACATTTGAAGCTGCATCTGAAACAGTTATTAACTGTCGTTTGGACCCTGAACCGTCCGGTCCCCATTGAAGTCCATTATATGGAGAAAAATCCTGGAATGTTTTCATCAAAAACCTAAATTTCTTTTCGACTGAGGAAAGAAAGACATGGACATCTTGGATGACATGGGGGTGAGTAAATTATCAGCAAAAGTTTTTTCAAAAGTGAACTAATCCTTTAAGATAGGTGGGCAAACGCATTTTTGTCTCAGTGCATGCATTGTTTTAGTTTGGCAGGGTCGCCGCTAGCTTAGCTTAGCAAAATGAATGGAATAGGCCTTTTTCACACCTCCGGGTTTTGTGTTTCCGGTGCTCACTGACGCCGGGTAAAAAAAAAAACAACCTTATTTATCTTTTCACGGGTATCCTTTGAATGAAGACCAAAAAAAGAAATGGGTTATCGCTATTAGATGGGACGAAGGGTCTACGTTCGTCATTCGGAGAGGCAGCACGTATGTCTGCAGTCAGCATTTTACCGCTGCCGACTACATTCCAGGAAGTTCGCGGCTGAAGGTTGGAGCCATTCCCAGTCGTTTCCCTTGGAACAATTTCTATGTACCCCCTCAAAGGCTGTCAGCTTTTGAGAGATCTGCCGTTCGACTTGGCGTGGATGTACGTGTTCAGGAGCAACCGGTGGTCTCAGAAGATGCACCCACTGAATCCAGTCATGTTGAGGAACATGACTACGCGGCACGCCCACCTGCCGGTAAGTACTTGTGTTAAATTTTGCTTGTGTGAAAAAACAGTGTAGACTGTGCTGTGACATGAAATACAAAACAAACAAAAAAAACAGCTTAATTAGTTGCTAACTATATTATTTACATTTTTATAGGTGCATTAGATGAGGCTCTGCAGTACATTGAAGAACTGGAGGCTAGACTGCAGAAAATGTCACTTGAGATCACACAATCAAATACTATACAACGTTTCCCTCACAGGAAGTTTTCCAGGTGTTCTGGGAGTCTGTTTGTCCATCGGCCAGCAATCTTGTGTACTGGACTAAGGCACAGAGGATGGGACAGGAAGCATCCCCAAGGCCTAGCCCTGCATGGAAGATCCAGCTCATAGATGAACTGTTCATGTATTCCTGTCGAGTAGCTGCTGGACTGAGGGAACAAGTAATCGCTGACATTTTCGGGGTAAGCGTGGCCACGGCGAGTAGGGCCATTATCACCTGGGCTAACTACCTGTTCTTTGTGTTGGGTTCAGTACCCATTTGGATGTCCAGGCAACAAATATGCTCCTCCATGCCTAAGAAGTACAGTTTGTTCTGTCCAAAACCGCGAGTCATCCTGCACAGAAGTCCGCTGTGAAAGCCCCACATCTCTGACACTCCACTCAGAGATCTTCTCCAGCTACAAGGGCACTACAACATTTAAAGGTCTGGTTGGAGTAGCTCCATGTGGTGCAATGACTTTCATCTCCCAGCTTTACACAGGTTCAATCTCCGACAAAGAGATCACAAAGAAGTCCGGCATTTTGGACGTGCTTGAACCTGGAGATGAGGTCATGGCAGACAAAGGATTCACAATCGAGGATATGCTCTCCAGTGTTGGTGCTAGACTGATCGTTCCACCTTTCAAGCGTGCTAAGCAGTTCAGCAAACAGGACTGTGAAAAAACACAGGCCATTGCACGCCTCAGAATTCTGGTGGAAAGGGTAATTCGAAGGGTCAAGGAAAACCACATTTGGGATACTGTTGTGCCACTCACCTTCTCAGGAAGCATCAATTGCTGTTTTATGGTTACCAGGGGCCGATGTTTCTTGAGGAGTGAATGTACAGTATACAAGTATATGCATAATAATAATAGATATTTACAATGACCGTGTGATTTTTTACAATAGTAGTAACTTTCAATATTTAACATTAAATATCTTGTTTTTACTTTTTACTGTAACATTTGATCAAATGCATATTGTCATTATTTATACTAAGTTTCCTGAAAGTAATTCGACAGACGTATTGAAATAGTTGACAAGAGTCCTTTTTAATAAGAATTAATAAAAACATGTGTGTAAACAGTTCTGCTGTTCATTGTTATTTTACACAATACAAATACATAAACAATTAGTAAATGTGTATGCATACATATCATACATATGTAGCCAGGCTTAATAATGAGAAACACTATTTAGCCGTCTGACCCAGTCACAAAAGGGTTAACTTTTATTTCTTCTCTTTGATGGACATGTAAGTGAGCAAATGGGTGAGCTCTGTGAGATAGTGAGCGGACCAATCAGCTGCCTGCTAGGCTTTGTTACAGTTACACCTCTAGTTTCGCGTCACTGCACGTTCTTTTGGCGCTTGCACTTGAGCATAGAAGGCTGCGTTATCTGCTTGGTAAGATGAAAGAAAAAAAAAACATAGAGCAAATTAAGTTCATTATTGCTTATGCTGATTATACCTTGTTGTAATATAGAGTGTAAACGAAAGCTGTGCCTGTATCCACTGTTGTCACGGAGCTAAAGGCAATGGATTCCGTTAAAATGGTGAGTTGTTTATCTAGGCATCTGAGTTCGCTAATATTCATGCTAACAGGCCAGGCTTTTGATGGCCATTTTTTTTGTATTTAACATAGCCTACTGAGTTTACTCTGAGATCGCTAGCATTTATGTTAATTGTGTCAATGTGTGAATCAATGCAAAGGTGTTCTTTGTGTAAAGCTAAAAGTGTAAAGCCTACAGTGTGTATATGTTAATAAGATAATTAGCCATAATAGGCTAGTGAAATACTGGTCATTTGTGTTTGAAATCAATAAGTTTAGTGGTGGGTTATAAAAGAAGAAATGTTAACTTTTCATACTGTTAGTTTGTTAAATAGTGATGTTAAAAGTGTGGATTTAATTGTGGTCACTGAAGCTTAAAGAGGTGAATTTTTAGTGCATTCTTTCCACTGTTACCGGTGCAGAGGGGGATAAATATGCACACTAACGCCTTAATGCCTCTAATTTAAAAGTGATGCAATTTGATTAACAAAACTACATGAATTGGATGTAAACATTAATGTTACTACCGTACGGTTTCATGAATCTTGAATTGTCCTTATGAAGACATGCAGAGAGGATGCAATTTATGTAAATTTACTTTTGATACTAGAGAGAAATTCACATAGTTTTGATACTTGAAAAAGAAAACAAAAGAAAACAAAGAGCTGTTGTACAACAAGAAAGAGATTTTTATGTTTTATTAAAGGTGTACTGAAATATTATCTCATTTTATTTTGTTGAAGCCTGTAGCAGTTCACTTACTCACTGAATGGAATTTAAAAGAAATGATTTGGCCTTATTTATAGGTCAGGTTTTGGTAAAGAGTGGGGAACATCGTGCAGAGGTCCTGGAGAGATACAGATCCAGACGTTCCGAACATTCTTCGAGAGACTCATTGATTCCCAGTCCAGGTGGCTGGGTGGCAAGCCAACCGTGTTTGACACCGAATCAAATCGCTTTAGATGAACTGTCCGGATCATCCTCTTCATCTTCTTTGTGGTAGGACAAGCACTAACTCAACCTAAAAATAAAGGGCCCCAACGTTGAAACTGCATTCTTGTCTACAAAGGCAAGGTGAACCGAGGACAAACTGAGCTCAAAAGTACTGAAAAAGAGGGTTTTGTTTTTTTTATGTGCGCACTTTATTATTTTAGTTTGTTATTTTTCATAAATGTGTTTTATTTTTGTATGCATGTTCTACCCTGTGAGTTTAATACAGGTTATCTAAACTGTCATTCTGGTGTGGTATTCTTTTATTTGATGTTCAAGTCTCAGGCTCTTAAAAATCTAGCGTCTGCTGATTCTGGTCCACTTCGTATTCATAATAACCTCTTTGCTATTTTAGACTATTAAACCTATGTACATTATTTCTACTATCTAGTAATAAGGGTTACATTATTGGCGAGCCAGCCAGGAGCCAGAGACATTGAATATCAATATTAAAAGAATATGCAAAATGGATTTCATACAGAAGTCAGGTGTAAAAATTCCCAATGCAGTGATCGTTAGTGGGGTAACCCAGGTAGCAGATCAGGATGAGCAAGTTGTTGACTTCCTTAAGAAGTATGGTTCCGTTGAAAAAGCCCTTCTCGTTGATGATTCTAATTCCGAATTTTACCAAAACCTGATCATTGAGTTTTCGAGCGGTTCAGCTTTAGTACACTTAGAGCCACTTTTGCCATATACGCACACAGTCGAAGGTGATCCATGTGCTAGATATGTTGTAAGAGCATTAAGCAGTGAGTACACTACGCAGATTGGCGGTAATGTTACAAAAACATATCTAGCTGAGTTAAAGGGCTTAGCCAGGCTAAGTGGCAAAGACTATGGGGAGGTGTTAAATGAGATGATGTCTCAGATTGGTGAAGATATTGCAGCTATGAAACCCATAGGTAGAGAAGTCTCCCCTTCACATGTTGAAACCCCTGTTGCAACACTCCAACCTCCTACCCCTGAAGGTCAACCACCCCTCGTCTCACTTATGGATGCCCCACGGGGAGGCAATTGCCCAAGTACCACTGATTCAGTCCTGTTCACTAATGGAGGCAAAGCTTCGTCCCTTTCAGTGAGTGACATAAACCCAGCAGAAATACAGAAGGTGGTGGTTGAGCATATTGTACGGAGGGAAGATGTTAGCCCACACTTGCAATCTCCAATGAGGCTTCGTTCCTTTTCTGGAAAGATTCCCAGACCGAGTAATGAAGCTGATTACGACACTTGGCGCTCACACATCGAACTGCTTTTGAACGATCCCAGCATGTCCCATCTTCAGATTTCACGAAGAATTCTGGAATGTCTACTTTCGCCTGCCGCAGATGTGGTCAAAGGGTTACGGCCTGGTTCACCCCCCATCGCTTATCTGCAGCTTTTGGACTCAGCCTTTGGTACTGTTGAGGATGGGGAAGAACTTTTTGCCCAGTTTATGAACACCCTTCAAGACCCGGGTGAGAAACCATCCACATATCTCCATCGATTGCAGTTAGCATTGAACCTAGCTGTGAGAAGGGGTGGGGCTGCACCAGCCGATGTAGATAAACACCTACTCAAACAATTTTGTAGAGGATGCTGGGACAATTCTTTACTTTCTTGCCTGCAACTTGAGCAGAAGAAAAGCAACCCCCCTTCATTTGCTGACCTCTTGCTGTTACTGAGAACAGAAGAAGACAGGCAGTTAGCAAAAGCTAGTCACATGAAGAAACACATGGGCACCACCAGGCAACGTGGCCAGCTTCAGCTCCAAAGTGCGTGGGCCTGTGCAGAGCCAAAAGAGAAGTCAGAGGTCAGTCTCAGTGTTATCGAGGATCTGGGGAGGCAAGTGGCCAGTTTACAAAGCCAATTAACCTATTTGATGGCACAGAAAAAGACAAAGGGCGCTGATAACAGGGGAGCAGCGGGGAAAAGTCCAAGCAAAGTACAAAAACCAGACAGTGCTAACACAGACATGCTAAAACAAGCCAAGAAAAAGCAGACTTACAGACCTAGGCCTTGGTACTGCTTTAACTGTGGGGAGGATGGGCACATTGCCCCAGTTTGCACAGACAGGGCAAACCCTGCTTTAGTAGCTGAAAAGAAGAAACAGTTAGAGGAGAAGCAGCGCATGTGGGACGCACAAAACAGTCTCAACTTACCTTTAAACGACTAGCAGTTCCTGGGGACAAACAGGGACTGAAGAGAGTCAACAACGTCCCTCATACGTAAACAGTAAAGACGAGGCTGAAGTTTGTGCTAATCTAAAGCATTCAAGTAGGAATCACCCTTTTAGACTCCCTAAGGGGTTGGTCGGTACAAAGAGTACTGCTAAAGTCAACATAGAAGGTGAAGAAGTCAGCTGCTTACTAGATACGGGTTCCCAAGTAACAACAGTTCCCCCGGTCATTTTACGAACAGCACTTTCCAGAGCAAGAGATTAAGCCACTATATAATCTCTTGGAGGTGGAAGGAGCGAATGGACAGTCCGTACCCTACTTGGGTTACATAGAAATGACTATAACCTTTCCAAAAGAGTTCATTGGAGCGTCAATGGATGTAAATACACTCGCTTTGGTTGTTCCTGACATTCAAGCTACTTCACAGTCTCTTGTTCTTATAGGCACCAATACGCTGGATGTACTGTATGACATGTACTTTGAAGCCGGATTGACCCGCCATCAACCAATCCCACATGGCTTTAAAGCAGTTCTTAAATGTCTTGAGCTCAGACGAAAACAGATCAACAACAGTCAACCCAGTGTAGTAACATTGCAAGGCAGAAGTTCTAAAATCATTCCAGCTGGTGAAACTGTAGTAGTTGAGGGAGTTGCTGTAGCCTGTTGCTTGCAGAATGAGAAGTTTGTAGTCATTGAGCAGCCATCTTTACCCTCCTTGCCGGGTGGCTTGCTGGTAACGACTAGCTTAGTCGACATTCCTCAGCAGCGGCCCTATAAGCTACCAGTGGTCATCAGCAATGAGTCTGACCATGATATAGTCATTCCTGCTAAATGTGCGATTGCAGAGATAAGTGCTTACCAGATCATCTTGTTACAGGAGCACAGTGTAGTAAAACAATCAGAACCCCTCTCAAAGTCACCAGAGGCACAGTCAAACAACAGGCAGGACCTAAACTTCAATTTCGGTGAGTCCCCAATTCCATCTAAGTGGAGAGAACGCATCACTCAGCAGCTCAACAACATGCCTGACGTGTTTGTACAACATGACTTGGATTTTGGCAGAACAGATAAAGTGGCACACAACATAAAACTTTCAGATGAAACTCCTTTTAAACAGCGTGCAAGACCGATACACCCACAAGACATTGAAGCTGTTCGCAAGCACATTCAGGAGCTTCTTGATGCAGGAGTCATCAGAGAGTCAGAGTCACCGTTTTCGTCACCAATAGTGGTGGTCAGGAAAAAGAATGGCCAAGTCCGGTTGTGCATAGACTACAGGCGTCTGAATCTTCAGACCATAAAAGATGCATACTCGCTCCCAAAGCTGGAAGACACATTCTCAGCGCTCAGTGGTTCCCAGTGGTTCTCTGTCCTTGATTTAAAGTCTGGTTATTACCAGATCGAAGTGGAGGAAGCAGACAAACCCAAGACTGCATTCGTGTGTCCACTTGGGTTCTGAGAATTTAACCGAATGCCTCAGGGAGTGACTAATGCACCGAGTACATTCCAACGACTCATGGAAAAGTGCATGGGGGACATGCATTTAAAGGATGTTCTAGTCTTTATTGATGATTTGATTGTGTTCTCAAAGACTCTAGAGGAGCATGAAGCAAGGCTGATTAAGGTGCTCACACGCCTTAGAGAGTTTGGGTTGAAATTATCACCTGAAAAGTGTGTCTTCTTCCAGACGTCAGTCCGTTATCTTGGGCATGTAGTTTCCAGGAATGGAGTCGAGACTGATCCGGAGAAGATTGCTGCTCTTAAGACTTGGCCAGTCCCAAAAAACCTCAGAGAGCTGAGATCTTTTCTTGGATTTGCTGGGTACTACAGGAGGTTTGTTAAGGGTTACTCTAACATCGTTAAGCCCCTCCACAATCTAACCTCTGGTTACCCACCTTCTCACAAGAAATTAAAGTCAGATGAGAAAGCAGGTCAGTACCGAAATCCAAAGGAGGTCTTTGGGAGTCGCTGGACACCCGCTTGCCAGCAGGCATTTGACCTGGTTATTGAGAGCCTTACCTCCGCCCCTGTGTTAGGTTTTGCTGATCCTCAGAAGCCCTATGTACTCCACACCGATGCAAGCACCACTGGACTCGGTGCTGTTTTGTATCAGGAACAGGAGGGTCAGTGTCGAGTCATAGGATATGCAAGCAGAGGATTGTCAAGGAGTGAGAGTCGCTATCCAGCACACAAGTTGGAATTCTTAGCACTCAAGTGGTCAGTGACAGAAAAGTTCAGTGATTATCTCTACGGCCACCACTTCACCGTTGTTACTGACAGCAATCCGCTGACATACATACTGACATCAGCAAAACTTGATGCGACAAGCTATAGGTGGCTGGCAGCACTGTCCACGTTCTCATTCAAACTTCTCTATCGTCCAGGAAAGCAAAATGGCGATGCAGATGGACTGTCGCGCAGGCCTCATGGGGAACTGGCTGATGATTGTAAATCTCAAAAAGAAAGAGAGCGTATAAGACAGTTTACTCAGAGTCACCTCTCTGATCCAGAAAATATAGATGCAGTAGATCAAGCTGTTGTGCAAGCAATCTGTGAGAGACAGCTCATTTACAGTGTCGGCTATGATGGCAAAGATTCTTCAGGTGGAGTTGCTTTAGTTGAATCTCTGGCTATCTCAGCTACTGCTGTGCCTGACAGTTATGGGCAGGAAGATCACCTTGGTGGGTTGCCGGTTATCCCCCACCTAACTGTGGCAGAGCTTGCGAGTAGACAAAGAGCTGATCAAAGTATAAAGCATGTAATTTCCCAGATCGAGCAGGGAGAAAAACCACCCCCAACCTTGCGACATGAACTCACTGAGCTTCCACTGTTGTTGAGGGAGTTAAATCGCCTTGAACTTCGTAACAACATCTTGTACTGGAGGCGCCAAGTGGGCTCTCAGACCTTTTATCAGTTTGTGCTCTCAGCTGAACTGCGTGACACAGTTTTGACCAGCCTACACAATCACATGGGTCATATGGGGGTTGACCGTACACTGGATCTTGTAAGGACCAGATTCTTTTGGCCAAAGATGGCTCTGGATGTCGAGAGAAAAGTCAAAACATGTGGTAGGTGTGTACGGAGGAAGGCGTTACCTGAAAGAGCTGCACCTTTGGTAAACATTAACACCACCAGACCCCTTGAGCTCCTCTGTATGGACTTCCTCTCCCTTGAACCTGACAAGAGTGGGACCAAAGACATACTAGTGATTACAGATCACTTTACTAAGTTTGCGGTTGCCATACCAACACCTAACCAAAAGGCCCGCACAGTGGCAAAGTGTCTGTGGGTTCTTTATGAACTTTATGGTTCACTATGGAATGCCAGAAAAGTTACATAGTGATCAGGGACGTGATTTTGAGTCCCGCACAATAAAGGAACTCTGTCGAGTGGCTGGCATACACAAAGTAAGAACAACCCCATACCACCCTAGGGGCAACCCCGTTGAGCGATTTAATCGCACCTTACTAGGCATGCTAGGTACTCTTGAAAGCCAAGAGAAATCTCGTTGGCGTGATTTTGTAAAACCCCTGGTCCACGCCTATAACTGCACCAGGAATGAGGTGACAGGATTTACACCATATGAACTGATGTTTGGACGTCAGCCTCGTCTGCCGGTTGATTTGGCGTTTGGATTGCCAGTGCAAGGGGGTCAGCAAACATCACACGTAGAGTATGTGCAAAACCTGAAGTCACGACTTGAAGACAGCTACAAGAAAGCAATTGAAAATGCTGCAAAGATAGCACACAAGAACAAAATGAGGTATGACCGGCATGTGACTGTTTCGGACTTGGAAGCTGGAGACCAAGTATTGGTCGGAAACGTTCGCATTCGAGGGAAACATAAGATTTCAGACAAGTGGGAGTCAATTGTCCATGTGGTGGTGAGGAGAGCAGGTACCCTGTCCGTCTATACAGTCAAACCTGAAAATCAGGATGGTCCTTTGAGAACACTGCATAGGGACTTACTCCTTCCATGTGGTTACTTGCCTACAGAGGTCAACAAGGCGCCTGACCAGCAGCCCGCAAGGCGCAGGCCAGCAACCCGGGCAAATCCTACTGTGGATGAGAATCAACTCTCAGATGATGAAGATGAAATCATTCCTGTTTACTGTTTCAGAGAACCCCCAAATGCTCAGTTTCCCACAATCCATGACAGTCTAGTGCAGCCTGATCCAACTATGTCTACTGTGCAGGATAAACAGCATACTGAACCTCCAATAAATTGTCCTGTTGAGAGTCCTGTAAATGCTCAAAATGTGGATTTCACTGCTGAAATTAACGAAACACCTGATATGTCCAATGGTGCCTCAGATAGTCCCCTCACACTTAATGATCCTAACTGTCACCACAACGACGCTGAGGACCTGCTTACCAAAAGAGTCCTGCTTGATGAACAAGTTGAGGAAACTGTTATGACCGAAAGTAACTCACCTGGCAGTAAAAACCCTGTGGAGGAACAAAACTTACTTGATGATGACATCCAAACTGAGCAGCTTAAAGTGTTCTCTGACATGTTAGAGAGTGGAAAGGAGATGAGTCGTAGTGGAAGTAAAGAACCAGATGAGGAAACAAAGGATAAAACAGTCAGGAGATCAGAAAGAAACCGTCAGCCATCAAAGAGACTTGACTATACTGAGCTCGGAAACCCCTTTGTCACAGTTGTTAAATCATTTTTTCAGGGGTTAACTACAGCTGTGGCTGACATTTTAAGTTAGGGTGAAGATGACGCGTATCCTTCTGTCCTGTACCCTGAGATACAAACAGTTCAACCATTGCCATGTACAGGGACGTACATGAGTTCAAGGGGGGAGAGTGTAGCCAGGCTTAATAATGAGAAACACTATTTAGCCGTCTGACCCAGTCACAAAAGGGTTAACTTTTATTTCTTCTCTTTGATGGACATGTAAGTGAGCAAATGGGTGAGCTCTGTGAGATAGTGAGCGGACCAATCAGCTGCCCGCTAGGCTTTGTTACAGTTACACCTCTAGTTTCGCGTCACTGCACGTTCTTTTGGCGCTTGCACTTGAGCATAGAAGGCTGCGTTATCTGCTTGGTAAGATGAAAGAAAAAAAAAACATAGAGCAAATTAAGTTCATTATTGCTTATGCTGATTATACCTTGTTGTAATATAGAGTGTAAACGAAAGCTGTGCCTGTATCCACTGTTGTCACGGAGCTAAAGGCAATGGATTCCGTTAAAATGGTGAGTTGTTTATCTAGGCATCTGAGTTCGCTAATATTCATGCTAACAGGCCAGGCTTGTGATGGCCATTTTTTTTGTATTTAACATAGCCTACTGAGTTTACTCTGAGATCGCTAGCATTTGTGTTAATTGTGTCAATGTGTGAATCAATGCAAAGGTGTTCTTTGTGTAAAGCTAAAAGTGTAAAGCCTACAGTGTGTATATGTTAATAAGATAATTAGCCATAATAGGCTAGTGAAATACTGCTTAATGTCTTTGAAATCAATAAGTTTAGTGGTGGGTTATAAAAGAAGAAATGTTAACTTTTCATACTGTTAGTTTGTTAAATAGTGATGTTAAAAAGTGTGGATTTAATTGTGGTCACTGAAGCTTAAAGAGGTAAATTTTTAGTGCATTCTTTCCACTGTTACCGGTGCAGAGGGGGATAAATATGCACACTAACGCCTTAATGCCTCTAATTTAAAAGTGATGCAATTTGATTAACAAAACTACATGAATTGCATGTAAACATTAATGTTACTACCGTACGGTTTCATGAATCTTGAATTGTCCTTATGAAGACATGCAGAGAGGATGCAATTTATGTAAATTTACTTTTGATACTAGAGAGAAATTCACATAGTTTTGATACTTGAAAAAGAAAACTAAAGAAAACAAAGAGCTGTTGTACAACAAGAAAGAGATTTTTATGTTTTATTAAAGGTGTACTGAAATATTATCTCATTTTATTTTGTTGAAGCCTGTAGCAGTTCACTTACTCACTGAATGGAATTTGAAAGAAATGATTTGGCCTTATTTATAGGTCAGGTTTTGGTAAAGAGTGGGGAACATCGTGCAGAGGTCCTGGAGAGATACAGATCCAGACGTTCCGAACGTTCTTCGAGAGACTCATTGATTCCCAGTCCAGGTGGCTGGGTGGCGAGCCAACCGTGTTTGACACCGAATCAAATCGCTTTAGATGAACTGTCCGGATCATCCTCTTCATCTTCTTTGTGGTAGGACAAGCACTAACTCAACCTAAAAATAAAGGGCCCCAACGTTGAAACTGCATTCTTGTCTACAAAGGCAAGGTGAACCGAGGACAAACTGAGCTCAAAAGTACTGAAAAAGAGGGTTTTGTTTTTTTTATGTGCGCACTTTATTATTTTAGTTTGTTATTTTTCATAAATGTGTTTTTTTTTGTATGTATGTTCTACCCTGTGAGTTTAATACAGGTTATCTAAACTGTCATTCTGGTGTGGTATTCTTTTATTTGATGTTCAAGTCTCAGGCTCTTAAAAATCTAGCGTCTGCTGATTCTGGTCCACATCGTATTCATAATAACCTCTGTGCTATTTTAGACTATTAAACCTATGTACATTATTTCTACTATCTAGTAATAAGGGTTACACATACATATATGTTACACAAGATCAAGCTCAAAATATAATAATGTATTAACTATTATGTAAATAAATGTGGGTGTACTGTATATAAAAGTATAAGAATAAATCTTAAAAGGTCATGGACAGTTTCTGTTCAAATTATTACCCCATTTGGTAACGCTTTACTTGAAGGGGTGTGCATAAGACTAACCCAACACCTTCATAATCATGACATGACACATGTTATGAATATGAAGGAGCTTGTATGCATGTTTATGATAACTGTCATTAAGTGTCATTCGCTCAATTATGACATTTTTAATGCAAATATGACATTGAAATGTCTTTATCACACATTGACATAAACCAATACATCATAAGCTGTCAGTGTCTTTGTCATGAACTTGACATTAAATGTATTTAAACTGTCATGTGGTTGGCTTTGACATTGGCTGTCATCATGAGGCATTATAACTGTGTCATGAATATTTTTCGTGACCTCAACTACAGTGGTACACATTGAATTTGTCATTAAAAAGTTATAATGGCTTCATGACAGGCAATGTCAAAACCAACCACCTGACAGTTTAATGTAATTTAATGGTTATGATGTATTGATTTATGTTAAGTTGTCATAAAGACATCTTAAACAATGTCATATTTGCATTAAACATGTCATAATTGAGTGAATGACACTGAATGACAATTGTCATAAACATTCATAAAACCTCCTTCATTTTCATGACATGTGTCATATCATGATTATGAAGGTGTCATGTCAGTTTTACGCACACCCCTTTAAGTAAAGTGTTACCGTACATTTAAACCACTGAAAGATACACATCCATGTAAACATAATAATAGTACACGTCTAGCTTGTCTTTCATTGATGCTATGAAGGCATCATCTCGCCAGATCCTCTGTATTGTGAAATCTGATTTTGTGTCAGTCACAAAGTCACACCACTGTAGACCAGTTACTGCAAGCTGGCCTTGAACTTGCCAGTAGTACTTGTGGGACTCTTTGAGTTTGGCTTGTCCTCTTTGAAGTTTCATAAACGGAACCTGGCCAATGTTATCAGCAGATGTGCTTTTTACTTCCACTAGTCCAAATTGGAAGGTTTCAGATGGATCATGCACTCGTCCATCTGGACTTGCTCCTAGATGTGGTGCTTCTGGGTTGATAATAAAACCACAAGGTAGGACACTAACACTGGCTATCTCAGAATATTTTCTCAAAATATCTGGCTCAAGTTCAATGCCACGTTTCATAGCACTTGTCTGCCTCGTGCCCTTGATAATGACTGACCAGCTGAACCACCAACTACGTGGCAAACCTCTCGGAACCTGCTTGCAGTAACTCTTGATTGCCGCATTTGTCTCCAAGCAGTACATTTTGACTGTAGTCTTGTGGCCTCTTCAATCTGACAAGCGGAACAATGGGTAACCTTTATAGACTCAAGATGAAGTGATTGATGGTGTGTGGGCACAGATTTAAAATTACAGCCAAACTGATAGCCAAGCACAGGTAGTGGGGGGAAATTAACAAAAGGAACATCCACAGCTATAGGGGGACATTGGTATGAAAGCGGAGTAAACTGTGAGGGGACCAACTCTATTTCTGACATGCCCTCTAGTATGTGTGCCAGCAAAGGCTGGGGATGGTTTGGTACCAGAAGCCAATACATCAGAATCTAGAAATTAATACAAACTATTAGTTTTGAACACATTAAGTTGTAGCTGAGTACACGACTTGTACACATATGGTGTTGTGTATTACCTGTGTAAGCCCTGTATAGGGTAGACTTGATTCCAGTCTTCCCAGATGACTTTGGCTTCAGGACAACAAGTTCACTCACTGCCTCTGGATGGACTCCCTTAGCATAAAACAAACAGATGCAGAGTTCAAATATTCTCAAAACACTTTGAGGTTTCATACATTTCAATTAGTTTATGCATTTAGTCAATATGAAATAATGAGTAATAACAGTTAACAGATTTTATTAAAGGATAAGTTCACTTTTGAAAAAACTTTTGCTGATAATTTACTCACCCCCATGTCATCCAAGATGTCCATGTCTTTCTTTCCTCAGTCGAAAAGAAATTTAGGTTTTTGATGAAAACATTCCAGGATTTTTCTCCATATAATGGACTTCAATGGGAACCGGATGGTTCAAGTATCAAAAGACGGTTAATAACTGTTTCAGATGCAGCTTCAAATGTCTTTAAACGACACCAGACGATGAATAAGGGTCTTATCATGCGAAACGATTGGTTATTTCAAAACTTATTCCAAAAATGTAACTTTTCTAAGGACAAATGCCAGCCTTGCTGTATTCTGTGAGGCGCGTTTGCAACGTCACGTATTACGTAATTACGTTCAAAAGGTCACGGGCGACGTAGCCAGAAGTACAGAGTCAGTGTTTACAAGTTGAACGCATAGGTTGAACGTGCAAACTAACTCAAACACCGTTTACAAAAAAAGGAATTAAAAGGAAAAACAACGATGTCGGACGATTTTGATTCTGTACTTCCGGCTACGTCGCCCGTGACCTTTTGAACGTAATTACGTATTACGTGACGTTACAAACGCGCCTCACAGAATAGAGCAAGACTGGCATTTGTCCTTAGAAAAGTTACATTTTTGGAATAAGTTTTGAAATAACCGATCGTTTCGCATGATAAGACCCTTATTCATCGTCTGGTGTCGTTTAAAGACATTTGAAGCTGCATCTGAAACTGTTATGAACCGTCTTTTGATACTTGAACCATCCGGTTCCCATTGAAGTCCATTATATGGAGAAAAATCCTGGAATGTTTTCATCAAAAACCTAAATTTCTTTTCGACTGAGGAAAGAAAGACATGGACATCTTGGATGACATGGGGGTGAGTAAATTATCAGCAAAAGTTTTTTCAAAAGTGAACTAATCCTTTAATCTTGGGTGATGTTCATTTATACCGTTGTTACTTAATCTGCACTCTTGTGCATTATTAGTCCATAATGCTTTGATGTTAACATGTAGCCTACTTACTTGCTTGTTAGAGTTGATACTATAGTGTTCTTACCAATTGCAGTAAAGAAAAAATACATGCCTGTGTTGGACGATGCCATCTGTGTGGCTCACTCGTGCAGGCCAGTGATGGTGGGACAGACTGTAAATTCAGCTGCACAAAGTGGGCCGTCTGATACACAAGTGCTGTCAGATGGTTGCACAACCCTTGACCAGCTGCACAGCTGCACATATAGGAAGAAATACAAACAACCTCTTCTGTCTCCAGTGACACCTGTTTGAGAAGACAATCGTTTAGCTAATGAATTGTAATTTTATGCTGTGAGCTACATTAAAGGGATAGTTCACTTAAAAATTGCAAAATAATACCGAAAAAGTTTCTGTTGTCCTCATAGTATTTGTTGCTATATTTGTCAATACCCACTATGGCTTCTGTCTTGATATCATTTACCCTGAGAAAGACATTTGAATTATGCCTTAAAATATGTGTCAATACCCACTAAGGCTTCCGTTTTTGATATCATTTACCCTGAGAAAGACATTTGAGTTATGCCTTAAATCCCATTGACTTCCATTGTAGAAAAAAAGTACTATGCAAGTCAATGGCACCAGTAAACTGTTTGGTTACTAACATTATTATTCAAAATTTCTTCATTTGTGTTCAGCGGAAGAAAGAAATTCTTACAGGCTAAAAAACAACTTAATGGTGAGTATATGATGACAGAATTTTAATTTTGAAGTGTACTATCCCTTTAAGTGCTGTTAAAGGATTAGTTCACTTTTGAAAAAACTTTTGCTGATAATTTACTCACCCCCATGTCATCCAAAATGTCAATGTCTTTATTTCCTCAGTCGAAAAGAAATTTAGGTTTTTGATGAAAACATTCCAGGATTTTTCTCCATATAATGGACTTACATGGGAACCAGACGGTCCGAGGTCCAAAAGACAGTTAATAACTGTTTCAGATGCAGCTTCAAATGTCTTTAAACGACACCAGACGATGAATAAGGGTCTTATCATGCGAAACGATCGGTTATTTCAAAGCTTATTCCAAAAATGTAACTTTTCTAAGGACAAATGCCAGCCTTGCTCTATTCTGTGAGGCGCGTTTGTAACGTCACGTAATACGTAATTGCGTTCAAAAGGTCACGGGCGACGTAGCCGGAAGTACAGAATCAAAATCGTCCGACATCGTTGTTTTACCTTTTAATTCCTTTTTTGTAAACGGCGTTTGAGTTAGTTTGCATGTTCAACCTATGCGTTCAACTTGTAAACACTGACTCTATACTTCTGGCTACGTCGCCCGTGACCTTTTGAACGTAATTACGTACTACGTGACGTTGCAAACGCGCCTCACAGAATAGAGCAAGGCTAGCATTTGTCCTTAGAAAAGTTACATTTTTGGAATAAATTTTGAAATAAGCGATCGTTTCGCATGATAAGACCCTTATTCATCGTCTGGTGTCGTTTAAAGACATTTGAAGCTGCATCTGAAACTGTTATTAACACTATCTTTTGGACCTGAACCATCCGGTTCCCATTGAAGTCCATTATATGGAGAAAAATCCTGGAATGTTTTCATCAAAAACCTAAATTTCTTTTCGACTGAGGAAAGAAAGACATGGACATCTTGGATGACATGGGGGTGAGTAAATTATCAGCAAAAGTTTTTTCAAAAGTGAACTAATCCTTTAATTGAAAGCTGCAAACAGCAGCAAAAGCAAGAAATACAGCTGTAGTCTGCAACCGCAGAAGCAATGAAAGAGACATAACTAAAAACCAACATAGAAAAACTTAAGACAGGTGAAACTAAAATAAAGGAAAATAAATTCTGCAACCGCAGTAACTTGATATCAGAACAGTCTGACTAACTCATATTAGCCAACCAGCATATTAACGTTAGCGTTACATATAACCTCAAGAGTGTGGGGCTCCTCATTTTTCCTCATAGACCGATAACACCTAGCTCTTACTACCACCTTGCGATCAACAACATTGGAGACTGAACACATACAAATGGTTAGCAATTAGCATTCATAATGTTGCAAGTGCTAGCGCCAGATAGTTGTCAACTTACCTTGACAATTGTGAATAAATTCCTCAACAAAGAATTTATAGCCTTTGCTCAGCCTCGTTTCTTTAACTGTTGAGTGCTGTCCAACAATTCTGTCAACATCCTCAAATCTTAGCCGTGGAAGTGTCGAGAGAGAAGTTGTGAAATAACGCTCCATGTTCAAACACCGTAGTTTCTGCTGTGGCGGAAATCAGTTTACCCGGCGTGACGTAGTTTCCGGTTACGCGTGAAAAAGGCCTATCCTTTGTTGCCAGCTAGCATGTGCTGAGTAAAAGTGATTAAAAAAACTATTTACTTCTTGTGGCCTGCGTATTCACAACATGTACAAATTGCAATGCAGATTAAGACTAGGCGATTTCCTAGGCAGATATCAGTGTTTTGTTCTCAAGTCTCAAGTACATGAGTGGTCTCGGTCTCGTCATGGACTCGTGTGCATTTTGACTTGGAATTGACTCGTACTCGAACATATTAGGACTCGGACTTATTCCCGAGTCTACTCGAGTCCCATTCAAAATATCTCATGATTATTATGGTATGTTAATATTTCTTTAAATTGTTGTTTGATTGAAACAGACTCGACTCTCTTTGGTCTCGGTCTCGATTTGGACTCGACTCTCTTTGGTCTCGGACTCGACTCTCTTTAGTCTCGGTCTCGACTCGGACTTGACCCTCTATGGTCTCGACTCGGACTCGACACGAACTCTACTCAGACTGGACTCTCTTTGGTCTCGGTCTCGACTCGGACTCAACTCGGACTCGACTCTCTTTGGTCTCGGTCTCGGTCTCGACTCGGACTCTACCTTCTATGGTCTAGGTCTTGACTCGGACTCGACCCTCTATGGTCTCGACTCAGACTCGAACTCGACTCAGACTGGACTCTCTTTGGTCTCGGTCTCGACTCGGACTCGACTCGGACTCGACTCTCTTTGCTCTCGGTCTCGACTCGGACTCTACCTTCTATGGTCTAGGTCTCGACTCGGACTCGACCCTCTATGGTCTTGACTCGGACTCGACCCTCTATGGTCTCGGTCTCGACTCGGACTCTACCTTCTATGGTATCGACTCGGACTCGACCCTCTATGGTCTCGGTCTCGACTCTCTTTGGTCTCGGCCTCGACTCGGACTCGACTCAAACTCGACTCGGACTGGACTCTCTTTGGTCTCGGACTCGACTCTCTTTGGCCTCGGTCTCAACTCGGATTCTACCTTCTATGGTCTAGGTCTTGACTCGGACTCGACCCTCTTGGGTCTCGGCCTCGACTCGGACTCTACCCTCTATGGTCTAGGTCTTGACTCGGACTCGAACCTCTATGGTCTCGGTCTCGACTCGGACTCGACTCTCTTTGGTCTCGGTCTCGACTCGGACTCGACTCTCTATGGTCTCGGTCTCGACTCGGACTCGACCCTCTATGGTCTTGACTCGGACTCGACTCGGACTGGACTCTCTTTGGTCTCGGTCTCGACTCGGACTCGACTCTCTTTGGTCTCGGTCTCGACTCGGACTCTACCTTCTATGGTCTAGGTCTTGACTCGGACTCGACCCTCTATGGTCTCGGTCTCGACTCGGGCTCTACCTTCTATGGTCTCGACTCGGACTCGACCCTCTATGGTCTCGGTCTCGACTCTCTTTGGTCTCGATCTCGACTCGGACTCGACTCGGACTCGACTCTCTTTGGTCTCGGACTCGACTCTCTTTGGTCTCGACTCAGACTCGACTCTCTTTGGTCTCGGTCTCGACTCGGACTCGACTCTCTTTGGTCTCGGTCTCGACTCGGACTCTACCTTCTATGGTCTAGGTCTTGACTCGGACTCGACCCTCTTGGGTCTCGGTCTCGACTCGGACTCTACCCTCTATGGTCTAGGTCTTGACTCGGACTCGACCCTCTATGGGCTCGGTCTCGACTCGGACTCGACTCTCTTTGGTCTAGGTCTCGACTCGGACTCGACTCTCTATGGTCTCGGTCTCGACTCGGACTGGACCCTATGGTCTTGACTCGGACTCGACTCGGACTGGACTCTCTTTGGTCTCGGTCTCGACTCGGACTCTACCTTCTTTGGTCTAGGTCTTGACTCGGACTCGACCCTTTATGGTCTCGGTCTCGACTCGGACTCTACCCTCTATGGTTTAGGTCTTGACTCGGACTCGCCCCTTTATGGTCTCGGTCTCGACTCGAACTCTACCTTCTATGGTCTTGACTCGGACTCAACCCTCTATAGTCTCGGTCTCGACTCTTTTTGGTCTCGACTCGGACTCGACTCAAACTCGACTCGGACTGGACTCTCTTTGGTCTCGGACTCGACTCTCTTTGGTATCGGTCTCAACTCGGACTCGACTCTCTTTGGTCTCGGTCTCGACTCAGACTCGAATCTCTTTGGTCTCGGTCTCGACTCGGACTCTACCTTCTATGGTCTAGGTCTTGACTCGGACTCGACCCTCTTGGGTCTCGGTCTCGACTCGGACTCTACACTCTATGGTCTAGGTCTTGACTCGGACTTGACCCAACCCTCTATGGGCTCGGTCTCGACTCGGACTCGACTCTCTTTGGTCTAGGTCTCGACTCGGACTCTACTCTCTATGGTCTAGATCTTTACTCGGACTCTACCCTCTATGGTCTCAGTCTCGACTCGGACTTGACTCTCTTTGGTCTCGGTCTCGATTCGGACTTGACCCTCTACGGTCTCGGTCTCTACTCGGACTCGAGTGAGCTGGTCTTCACTACAACACTGGCAGATATTGACTTGAGACTATATTTGGGTGAAGCACAGGCAAAGCATTGCTACTTGGGCGCAGAGATATCACCCAACACCTGAAATCCCACAACTTCCGTCAACATACTGGCCTGAATAGTAGCTGGCTATTTTTCCTACAGTAGACATAGAGAATGGCGATGAACATGGCTGATTTTGTGAGAGACGAAGAGTGACTTCTCCGACTGTAAAGATCCAGAACCATACCTCTATGAGCCAGAGTTTTCAGAAGAGGAGCTACGTGCTTTGTAAACAGAACGACAGGAGGAGGAGGTTGCGATTGCTCAACAGCCAGAGAACGTGAGGATGAGAGCCAACACGAACTGGTGGTGTGAGTGTATATCCTTTGCTCGTTCTCACAACGTTTTGCTACGCAGGGAATTACCATGTTTGCTGTTACTGTAGCTGTAAATTCTAAAACTCAACACAATCCAAATGCGAAGATACTCGGTGCAGGTCACGCCGGTGGGATTTCAGGTGTTGCGTGATATCGCTGTGGCCAAGTAGCAGTGTTTCGCCTGTGCTTCACCCCAATTTAGTCCCAAGTCAATGTCTGAATCGCCTAGTCTTAATCTGCATCGCTGTTTTTTGGCACGTACACGCGTAAATTGGCATTTCCTTCAGCTTCAGGCTTACTATTTCACTTTTTTGTGAAAGGGTCTTACATTTTTTTTGTGGACTAAAAAGCTCTGCCTAGGTGGGAAAAAGTAATGCAAAAGTAACATAATGCATTACTTTTCTTAAAAGTAACTAACGCAATTAGTTACTTTCTCAGGGGTAAAATGACCCGGAGGGCGGGGCCGGGATTCAGATTTTTTTTTTTTTCAGTAAAGTCAATGAAATGTATTTTTGTTCAATAATATTTTTCTTCTTTTCTTTGGTGTTTTGAGAGAAAATCTCTCTCTGTGTGTGTGTGTGTGTGTGTGTGTGTGTGTGTGTGTGTGTGTGTGTGTGTGTGGTTTTTTACGTCTGTTTTGCACTCTTGGTGTTTTAGAGATTCACCCCTTCAATAGGAGTGACAGCAGAATCTAGTCTATTGCCACGATCACGGTAACAAGACACAATAAAGCATCTCTTCCATAGAAATCTGTCATAATCAGCTTCAACAAGAGACACAACAAAGAAAACATAACTTTTAAGTCACCATCATGGTACGTCAAGTGATGATTTGAGTAATGATTAATTAAACTTATTAAAAACTCATGTTTTTTGTCCAGTTATTGTTTTTGCTGATTATACTTGGATCAGGAATAATTTTAGTTCTGAAATAGGCTTACTGCGATAATCGTTTAATGTTATTTTAGATGATATCATATTTTATATATAAGTACTAAATAATCTAGTCCTTAAAAATAAAAAATCTTCCCAACTAGAGTCCCCCCCAGTGAATCTCAGCCATTTATAGCCCTGGATAAAAAAAAATCATCTCTTGGAAATTGGTCTTAATGCCTTAATTAAAATTTTTTTTTTGGAAAAATCCAACCTTTAAGGACACCAATTTTCTTTCTGAATGAATAATGTATCATACATACAGTAGATAAATGTTCCAGGCTGTGTAAGTCAGGGCACCCCTATGTTAAATTCCCATAGATTCAGACAAATTTTTATTTTTTAAAGGCCAGTTATTTCATGGATCCAGGATACTATGCATCCTGATAAAGTTCCCTTGGCCTTTGGAATTGAAAAAGCCCTGCATCATCACACACCCTTTACCATACCTAGAGATTCTATAATTATTTTTAATTTTTAAGGCTGGTGTGGCCATTGAACTGTTTTTTCATGTCAGACAGTAGGCTAGTAAGGACTTTCTCAGTTTGTGTAAATCTTAGGGTTTAGAGTATTTATTTTTCCAACATTAATTTCCCATATGTCTACAATTATGTGTTTTTTTTTTTGTTTTATTAATGCAGTGAGTGCATATTTTTTTCCCGATTTACTCTGAAAGAATGGAAATGAAATGTGACAGCATGCCCCATAGGAGGAGGAGGCCTACAATATGATCATGCTATTCTCTGATCATAAAATATACAAGACAAACTAAAATATTTACAATTGTTTACTTTTTCATATAAAATAATGGATTTTTAAAAAAAATAATAACTTGTAAACAAAATATTTTTTGAGTTTGGCAATGAACACACTGGAAAACACAACTCAACACAGTAAAATAATTAATTATAAAAATAATTCCCAATCATTGACTTCACCTTTTTGTCATGTTTTATCGATATAATCCATAAAAGTATTGAATAGAATATTCTAATAGGGGATCATTGTGACAGTGACAACATGCCCCACCTGAGAAACTGGGACTTAAGGCCATTGCACACTGAGTACGAAATTTTCGTGTGCGTTTTTTCGTGTTCGTCAGCCTAAAAATTCGTCACGCAGAGAAACCTTGCACATGCACACTGAGTCCGATGCGTATTTATTAAACCTTTGCGGGAAAAAAACGCAAAAATTCAAAATGGATTCGTCAAGCAGTGAGGACGATTTTGTTGTCCTCTCTCTTATTGAAAAGAGAAGAAAGAGAAAATATACGTCCATCCAATCCTGAAATTGCGCTGAGAGGAAGCACCTCCTTATCAAGGAGTTTCGAATTTATCCTGAGCGATTCAAAATTTACCTCAGAATGTCAGTGGGACAGTTTGATGCTTTGCTTGCGATTCTGGAGCCACCTTTTAAAAACAAGACCACCAATTTCCGTGAACCAATCGATTCTGAACAGAGACTGTCAGTATGTCTAAGGTATGGAGACACAGACACACAAACGCACGCACGCGCGCGGCCCGGTGGAAGCGCTGGGCAGACCAGCTGAATAGGCTACAGGTTATATTGTACCCAAAATAATACATTAGTTATCGTATTGGGTGCTCAATCACACATTAATCGACCCGAAATTTCAATCTGATTGAAAGGGGAGGTTATTCATAATCCAATCGAGAGAAGAGAGCATATAGGCTAGGATCGAATTGAAAACTGAAACTGAAACTGAAAGCACTGCGCATATGTTCAATGATGTGCGGAACGAGCTTCATAGACAGTAACGAGCTCCCCCCGGCCCTGAATTGTCAAAAAAAAAAAAAAAAAAAAAAAAACAATCAAGCTGCTGGCTGTGGATGCGAAAAACGCATAAGATCGAACCTGATCCGATTTTTTTTATGACGGACGAAAGTTTCGGAGGCGGTGTGCAAGCGTGATTGACATAACGTGAGGTCGATTTTTTTTTTTTTAACGTGCGAAAATTTCGGATGCGAATTTAGGACTCCGTGTGCAATGGCCTTTAGGCTAAACCTGGGGGTTTAAATTTTGTTTAAAATAACCTGAAGAAATCCTGATTGTGAGCGTGTAACTTTTTAGTGCGTGATCATTAACTCCGCCCTTTTACTAACTTCCAGGAAATCACTCGTTATTCCTCGTTTCTGTCAAACTGATCCCTTGTGTCCAGACAAAAGACAAACAATCAGCGATCAGTGGAGAATGAAGGAAAAAGCTTTCAAGAAGGATTTATGATACGTTTCTGAACACACAGCAGATCTTAGTGGAATCTCATGAGCAATCCAGACATGGAGATGAGCGAGAGAGACTCTACTACTGTCCGCAGAATCAGAACCCAGCAGAACCAGACCCTGCAGACCCAGGAGAACCAAGAGCCGGACGATGGCGACGAGGAAGCCGCGCTGAACGGCCCCCGGATCCGCGAACACACGTCGACGGCAGTGAAGAAGAGAGAGTTTCTGCGCGAGAGTTGCGCTGTGGTTCTGCTGCTCGGGTTCCTGAGTCTGATGTGGGTTCTGGTTCTGGTCTCAGTCCAGCAGATCATCATCCGCAGCAGAAGCACAGGACACTTCAACGCCACTCGGGCCAGGTACAATTTACCATAGTAGTAGTACAGTCAAGTCAAATATATATATAGCGCTTTTCATAATACAGATTGTAGCTGGTTCACAGTACCAATCAAAACAACTTAAGTTTGTTCATTGCTGGAAAAAGTACAGCATATAGTATACTATTGCATCATACTTTCGTGTTTGTGTTAGCATGACTTTAATTCTTACAAAACGTCCAAGCCATGGTAAAATAATATAAGTGATTACAACTTAATAACATGAGGTTTAAAACATCAGTAATATGTGTCTGTTTGGGTTTGATTTGTCTGGGGAAAATATTAAAAAACATGCTGTAATGTGATACAGTTTATGAACATTCAAATAAGAGGATATTTGCATTATTATTTATATATCACTGCGGATCTCTCTACTAATGATGCTTAAAGTTATCATTAAATGAAAATTGTTCATCTTTCTAAATCTTTCATCCTATTGTAAATGTTTCATACATCCGTGAAGAATAGAATAGAGTAGAATAGAATATAACATAATATATTAGAGCACAATAAAGTAGGATAGAAAAGAATAGTGTAGAATATAAAATAATAGTTTAATAGAACAGAATAGAGTAGAATAGAATAAAGTAGGATATAAAAGAATAGAGTAGAATATAGTAGGATAGAATAGAATTGAATATAATAGAACAGAATATAATAGAATAGAATAGAATGGAATGGAGCAGAATAAAGTAGAATAGAAAAGAATAGGGTAGAATATAGAAGAATATAGTTGGATAGAATAGAACTGAATAGAACAGAATGGAATGGAACAGAATAAAGTAGGATAGAAAAGAAAATAGAATGATATAGTAGGATAGACTAGAATAGAATAAAACAGACTAGAATAGAGTAGAATAGAATGGAATGGAGCAGAATAAATAGAAAAGAATAGAGTAGAATATAGAACAATATAGTAGGATAGAATTGAATACAATAGAATGGAATATAATAGACTAAAACAGAATAGAATGGAATGGAGCAGAATAAAGTAGGATAGAAAGAATAGAGTATAATATAGAAGAATATAGTAGGATAGAATAGAACTGAATAGAACACTGGAATGGAACAGAATAAAGTAGGATAGAAAAGAAAATAGAGTAATATAGTAGGATAGACTAGAATAGAACAAAACAGACTAGAATAGAGTAGAATCTAATAGAATGGAATGGAGCAGAATAAAGTAGGATAGAAAAGAATAGAGTAGAATATAGAAGAATATAGTACGATAGAATAGAACTGAATAGAATAGAACAGAATGGAATGGAACAGAATAAAGTAGGATAGAAAAGAAAATAGAATAATATAGTAGGATAGACTAGAATAGAACAAAACAGACTAGAATAGAGTAGAATATAATAGAATGGAATGGTGCAGAATAAAGTAGGATAGAAAAGAATAGAGTAGTAGAATATAGAAGAAGATAGTAGGATAGAATTGAATAGAACAGAATATAATAGAATAAAACAGAATAGAATGGAATGGAGCAGAATAAAGTAGTATAGAAAGAATAGAGTAGAATATAGAAGAATATAGTAAGATAGAATAGAACTGAATAGAATAGAACAGCATGGAATGGAACAGAATAAAGTAGGATAGAAAAGAAAATAGAATAATATAGTAGGATAGACTAGAATAGAATAAAACAGACTAGAATAGAATAGAGTAGAATATAATAGAATGGAATGGAGAAGAATAAAGTAGGATAGAAAAGAATAGAGTAGAATATAGAAGAATATAGTAGGATAGAATAGAACTAAATAGAATAGAACAGCATGGAATGGAACAGAATAAAGTAGGATAGAATAGAAAATAGAATAATATAGTAGGATAGACTAGAATAGAATAAAACAGACTAGAATAGAATAGAGTAGAGTAGAATATAATAGAATGGAATGGAGCAGAATGAAGTAGGATAGAAAAGAATAGAGTAGAAGATAGTAGGATAGAATAGAACAGAATGGATGGAACAGAATAAAGTAGGATAGAAAAGTAAATAGAATAATATTATATAGTAGGATAGACAAGAATAGAATAAAACAGACTAGAATAGAGTAGATTAGAATGGATTGGAGCAGAATAAAGTAGGTTATTATAAAGTAGAATAGAATAGAATTTGGCTTCACTGCAAAAACTCGATAGAATCAAAACTATAATGATAACAATCAAATAAAAACAGAGCAGCAGAGTTGTGCTCAGATGTGTAAAGTTATGTGTTACGATGTGCTTCAGGATGCATTTGGATCGGATCACCAGCGTCGGGCCGCGGACCGTGGGAAGCCCAGAGATCGAGGTGACGGTGAACTACCTTCAGGATCAGATAGAGCAGATCCGGTCTGAGAGTAAAGCTGGCTCTCACTCCATCACAGTGGACGTCCAGCGGCCCAGCGGCACCTTCAGTATCGGCTTCCTCATCTGCTACGACCACCTGACCAACATCGCCGTCAGACTCGAGCCCAAAACCGGCGCGCAGCACTTCATGCTCGCTAACTGCCACTTCGACACGGTGGCCGACAGCCCGGGTGTGTTTCTACAACCCTTCACACGTCATCCTGCTGGCGTTCTCCTCAGCAGACTTTGAGTTTGTGTGCTGTTTCTTTCTTAATTCCTTCTCTAGAGTTTGTGAGAATTAATGGAGAACTCATTCCATATTTCTTATTGCGTGACCTTTATCTCAGCTTTGTTCGTTTAGTTTGCTAAGCGATCAGATCGAGCAGTTTAAGGTTTGGAGTCAGTGATCTTTGAGTCAGATCTCAGGGCTTTCTTATTTTTCACTGTGTTTTGTGTCTGATGGTGGGTGTGAATCGACAGGCATGTTATTATTGTTTGCAATATTTATGCATATGTAACCCCTCAGGGCACACTGCTCTGTGCGGGACTCAAACTCGGGTCGAAAGGCCGCAATCACTCGAGTCCCTCTCTTGAGATCAGGGGAGTGAGGTTTACACGCAGCTCTTACTAGCTGGCCTCCGTTATTCAACGCATTATTTCCTATCACACTCTGACATCATCTGTGTTGTGAAATTCTGATCCTTAGAAAACCAGGAAGTGAAAGTGAAAAGCAGGAACATCGATGTGTGAGTGTGTGTTTGTAAGTCTCAGTGATCTGCATGCAAAAGATGCATATGCATGAGTGCTTAATAGAGGTTATGCATTGACGTCACTTTCCCGCCGGATCACTCCCCCTTCAGCCGGACTGAGTGGCAAAACAGCTTCTTCCACTCTGTCTGTCTGCCTCTCAGTGGGCGTGACCGCAGTGCCAATGGTGATGTCACACGCATAACCTTTATAAGTGTTGTGGTTTTAGTCAGAATGTTATTTTGTTATTTTAGTTCCTCAACAGTGTTGTTGTTCTGTCATGTTTCTGTCGCTCAGTGTGTTTTCCACTCATACCCCTTTTCCACCAACAAGAACCAGGTGCTGGTTCAGAGCTAGAGCTAGGGCCAGTTCAGATTTGGTTCGATTGATGAGCTTTCAAAGAACCAGTTTGCTTTTCCACAGGCTAGAGAGCCATCACAGAGCCAGATCTTAGTAACCAGACAGTTTCTGGTCTCATTGACATATGGAAGTCAATGAGACCAGAAACTGTCTGGTTACAGACAGATTTGAATGCATTTGATTGACAGGATTATTGTAATTGTGTATCTGCATTATCAGCATCTTGTTTGTAATGAATGGTTTTATGTATTTGTATGTATCCATAGCATGTTTTATTTATTTTTTTTGAGTCATGTTTCTATATTTGTGTGCATTCTTTACTCTAGTCTAGTGTATCAGTACTGCAGGTACTGTGTGATCGATAATGTATAGTGTTCATGTGTTTCAGGAGCCAGTGATGATGCCGTCAGCTGTTCAGTGATGTTGGAGATTTTACGTTCTCTAGCTAATCTCTCTACACCTCTCAAACACGGTGTCATCTTCCTGTTCAACGGGGCAGAGGAGAACATGCTGACGGTGAGAGGTCACGACATGGCTGACCTTTGACATTTACATTTAATCATTTAGCAGACACTTTTATCCACATCGACAAATGAGGAGAGCAATAGAAGTTAAGAAGAGAAGAGAAAAAGTGCTAATATTAATGGATCAAGTGTTGCCAAAAAAGATGAGTCTTCAGCCATTTCTTGAAGATGGCTAAAGACTCATCAGCTCAGGTTGAGTTGGGCAGATCAGACATGTGCTCTCTTCGGCTTGTCAAAGACAACTCTTGCTGCAGCATCTGGATCAGTTGCAGAGGTTTGACAGTGATAAGAAAGCATTACAACAGTCCAATCTGGATAGAACAAGCACTTGGACAAGGAGTTGTGTAGCTCTGATATGAAAGGGTCTGATCTTCCTAATGTTGTATAAGGCAAATCTGCAGGACCGGGCAGTTCTAGTAATGTGGTAAGTGAAGTTCAATTGATCATCAATTACAACTCCAAGATTCCTGGCTGTCCTGTAAGGAGTTATGGATGATGAACCCAGCTAAATGGAGAAGTTATGGTGTAGTGTTGGGTTGGCAGAGACCACTGTCTTCGCAAGGTTTAGTTGAAGGTGGTGGTCCTTCATCCAGCCAGAAATGTCTGTCAGGCAGGCTTAGATGCAAGCAGCTACCATCGGATTATCTGTTTGGAATGAGAGGTAGAGTTGTGTGTCATCAGCATTGCAGTGAGAGGAAAAACCATCCTAGTGATGACATGTAGATTGAGAAGAGAAGCGGTCCCAGTACTGAGCCCTGAGGCACTCCAGTAGCTAGATGTTTGACATCTCATCCCCTCCATGACACCCTAAAAGACCTATTAAGAGGTAAGACTTGAAACATCGGAGTGCGGTTCCTGAGATGCCTTTCATCTTGAGGATTGACAGGAGGATCCGGCGGTTAACTGTATCAAACGCAAAAGACAGATCCAGCAGGATGAGGACTGAGGATTTGTAAACTGCTCTTGCCAGTCTCAGAGCTTCAAGAACCGAGAGCAGGGCAGTCTCAGAGTGTCACTTTTGAAGCTGCTTGTTGCTCAGGAGGTTGTTCTGTGTAAGAAAGGCAGAGATCTCTTCGAAAAGAACTCATTCAAGTGTTTTAGCCATGAATGTACAAGTAAGATGGGATACTGGTCTGTAGTATTCTAGAAATGCTGGATTTAGATTGGGTTTCTTAAGCAGTGGGGATACCCGAGCCAGCTTAAATGCTGTGGGAAAGATACCAGTGTGAAGAGAAGTGTTGTTATGAATGAGTAAGTTCTGGTACAATTGAGGAAGAAATGGCTTGAAGTAGATTAGTGGGAAAATGATCAAGCGGACAGTTATTGGCGTGATTGGAAAGGAGGAGTTTGGAGACTTCTGCCTCTGATAGCAGAGAGAAAGAGGGGATAATGTGTGTGTTTTAGTTGTTAAGATGTGTGTGTGTCGTTGCGTGACAAATTGGCCACTGATGGTGGTTGTTTTATTTCTGAAGAATGTGGAAAATCATCAGCTGATGGAGACGGGTTGAGAAAAGAGGAGAAGGTTTTGCAAGAGTCAGAAGAATTGTTAATTTTGTTGTGATAGTAAGTTATTTCAGCAGTAGAGACATTAGCAGGGAAGGAAGAAAGGAGGGATTGATAAAGACCAAGGTCAGTAGGATCTTTCGATTTGCTCCACTTTCTCTCTGCAGACCCGAGAGTGTAGCCTGGTCTAGCCAGATGTTAGGTCTGGGAACTCACAATTGGCATAACTCAATCCGAGGGGCGGGATAAAAGGTTGTCTTTCAATATCCCTCTGCACGCAATAGGATAGCCCCACAACCAACCAGAGCAACGAACGGCTGTGGATGAGTGAGTCCAATGCGTTTTCCCTCCAGCAGAGCAAGTTGATATATTAAACGTTTGCCATATCCTGTCGTCAAAACTCTGAACATCTTCCTTTTTTAAGAGTGACTTAAGTGAAATTCTCTTAACTCCAAGTCCTCCAGAGTCGCGGCCAAAGCCGAATCGAAAGACCGCTGTTCGCCAGCTGCATCTTGTTTGTTTTTAAATAGCAGGGAAATCACCTATGGAAATCACGGCGCAGAACCGTCACAACTCTACCGTCATTGTGTTAAGCCCGCCCACCAACTCTATACACGATGTGATTGGCCGGACCAGAGTTTGGGTTTTCCACTTCGAAAGCCAACGGAGAGTTGCTGCAAAATAATTTTTGCTGCCGCTAGGGTGCGTCCTGATTTCTAGGCTACCAAGAGTGATGTTGGCGGAGAAAATTAGATAGCCAGAAGACAGAGGGGGTGACGTGGGCTGGGGTGGATGACAGGGGGCTGAATTTGTCCAAGCAGGATGACCTCAGTGAGCATGTGATTATCTTACATAGGCGGTTTGATGTAAATTGCTCACATCACTTTCATCATTCATGGTCTCACAGTGTGTTTGCCACACACATGCATGTTAAAGTGTAGTTTGATCTCTTTTAACATATGCCTTTCTCTCAGGGGAGTCATGGCTTCATTACCAAGCATCCCTGGGCTCAGCAGGTGCGAGCGTTTGTGAACCTGGACGCAGCAGGAGTGGGAGGGAAAGAATTGGTGTTTCAGACAGGTAAATAATAAATGTGTACAGCAGGAGAATCTGCGTTGTAGAACAAGTGGCAGAGTTAAAGAGATTCACCTCATCTTGTGTCACAGGTTCTCTGCCTTGAGAACACAAAGCAAGCATGACAATCAGCTAAAACAGATTAAAATCCAAATATTTCTTATTTTAATTCACCCCATGATTTAAATAGTCTTGAAAAACTGGGTTAAACGAGGAAATAATGAAGAATGAGCCTGTGTGTGTGTCAGGTCCAGAGAACCCGTGGCTGGTCCAGGCGTATGTGCAAGCCGCCGTTCACCCGTTCGCCTCAGTCGTCGGTCAGGAGGTTTTCCAGAGCGGATTCATTCCCTCAGACACAGACTTCCGCATCTTCAGGGACTTCGGGAATATTCCTGGTATGGAATGCACACTGTAAAAAAAAAAACAGCAGCAGCTCTGATTGGCAGAACGTCGACATACAACAATACAGTATTAACAAGTTAGAGATTAAACTTCAATTTATAGGAAAAATACCTATTACATTTGATATATTTAGTGGTATATCAGTGATATGGTGTTAATACAAACAGAAAAGTTATTGGTAATAAGAAAATCAGGAGTCTTTATTGGGACTGTGAGATTCACGTCATGTTAAAGACGACGACTTCTTCTTTTTCTTCTATAGGGATTGATCTTGCGTTCATAGAGAACGGTTACCTTTATCACACTAAATATGACACTCCGGAGCGAATCCACATCGACTCCATCCAGAGAGCAGGTGAGACTCATGCTTCCTGATCCACAGACTCATATGAGCACCCGAGGAATAAAACATCTGCTGAAGATCTGAGCTGATGTTCTGTTCAAGACACTCCAGATGCTCAGGGAGAGAAGATCACACACAAGTCAAGTCACACACAAACACACACATATTTTTTTATTTGTTATTTTAACCAATACAAATAAGCGCAATATATATTTTGGGATTAGGGGGTGGAGATGGATAGGTTTAGGGGTGGGGTTAGGGATCAGGGTGTGGAGATGGGTAGGTTTAGGGGTGGGGTTAGGGATCAGGGGGCGGAGATGGGGAGGATTAGGAGTGGGGTTAGGGATCAGGGTGTGGAGATGGGTAGGATTAGGCGTGGGGTTAGGGATCAGGGGCGGAGATGGGTAGGATTAGGAGTGGGGTTAGGGATCAGGGGTGGAGATGGGTAGGATTAGGAGTGGGGTTAGGGATCAGGGGCGGAGATGGGTGGGATTAGGCGTGAGGTTAGGGATCAGGGGGTGGAGATGGGTAGGATTAGGGGTGGGGATAGGGATCAGGGGGCGGAGATGGGTAGGATTAGGGTGGGGTTAGGGATGAGGGGGTGGAGATGGGTAGGTTTAGGGGTGGGGTTAGGGATCAGGGGGTGGAGATGGGTAGGATTAGGGGTGGGGATAGGGATCAGGGGGTGGAGATGGGTAGGATTAGAGGCGGGGTTAGGGATCAGGGGGTGGAGATGGATAGGTTTAGGGGTGGGGTTAGGGATCAGGGTGTGGAGATGGGTAGGATTAGGAGTGGGGTTAGGGATCAGGGGCGGAGATGGGTAGGATTAGGCGTGGGGTTAGGGATCAGGGGGTGGAGATGGGTAGGATTAGGGGTGGGGATAGGGATCAGGGGGCGGAGATGGGTAGGATTAGGGTGGGGTTAGGGATGAGGGGGTGGAGATGGGTAGGTTTAGGGGTGGGGTTAGGGATCAGGGGGTGGAGATGGGTAGGATTAGGGGTGGGGATAGGGATCAGGGGGTGGAGATGGGTAGGATTAGAGGTGGGGTTAGGGATCAGGGGGTGGAGATGGGTAGGATTAGGAGTGGGGTTAGGGATCAGGGGGCGGAGATGGGTAGGTTTAGGGGTGGGATCAGGGTGTGGAGATGGGTAGGATTAGGGATGGGGTTAGGGATCAGGGGGCGGAGATGGGTAGGATTAGGGGTGGGGATAGGGATCAGGGGGCGGAGATGGGTAGGATTAGGAGTGGGGTTAGGGATCAGGGGCGAAGATGGGTAGGATTGGGGTGGGGTTAGGGATCACAGGGCGGAGATGGGTAGGATTAGGGGTGGGGTTAGGGATCAGGGGCGGAGATGGGTAGGATTAGGGGTGGGGTTAGGGATCAGGGGCGGAGATGGGTAGGATTAGGGGTGGGATCAGGGTGTGGAGATGGGTAGGATTAGGGATGGGGTTAGGGATCAGGGGGCGGAGATGGGTAGGATTAGGGGTGGGGATAGGGATCAGGGGGCGGAGATGGGTAGGATTAGGAGTGGGGTTAGGGATCAGGGGCGAAGATGGGTAGGATTGGGGTGGGGTTAGGGATCACAGGGCGGAGATGGGTAGGATTAGGGGTGGGGTTAGGGATCAGGGGCGGAGATGGGTAGGATTAGGGGTGGGGTTAGGGATCAGGGGCGGAGATGGGTAGGATTGGGGTGGGGTTAGGGATCAGGGGGCGGAGATGGGTAGGATTAGGGGTGGGGTTAGAGATCAGGGGGTGGAGATGGGTAGGATTAGGGGTGGGGTTAGGGATCAGGGGTCGGAGATGGGTAGGATTAGGGGTGGGGTTAGGGATCAGGGGTAGGATTAGGTATATGTAAGGTGGGAGGAGTTGGATATGGGTCCAACTCCTCCCCCTGCATTTCGTATTCTGCAGTGAGGACCATCTCTTTGGGTGCCTTGCTTTGCCTATCAGTTGTTTTGAGAATGATAAACTTCCTGTTTCTCTCGGTCACTAGGCGACAACATCCTGTCTGTGCTCAAGCACCTGGTGATGTCAGATGAGCTGGCGGATTCCTCGGAGCATCGCCATGGTAACATGGTGTTCTTCGACCTGCTGGGATTGACGATGGTGGCGTATCCCGCTCACGTCGGCACCATCATCAACTATGTGTTTGCCGTCGCCACGGTGATCTACCTGGGCTGGAAGTGCATGTTGAACAGCTCTGTGGGTACGTGATGGTCACATGACCAGTTTATTCATCATGAATGTGTTGAGTCGTGTGTCGAACAGGCATCACCTAAAGGGTGAAGCTGATGTCATCAGCTTCATACTGATGTATTTGATGTTAGCCTCTCTAAAGCTCTGACGTTACGTGTGTTTTGCTGTAGGCTGTCGGTGCACACGTGATCTGGCGCGTGTGTGTATTGCTGTAGGCTGTCGGTACACGCGTGATCTAGTGTGTGCGGTGGTTATGGTGGTCCTGAGCTGGGTCATGGCTCTGCTGACGGTTCTGTTGGTGGCTTGGCTCGTCACACTCATGGGTCGCTCCATGTTCTGGTACACACACTTCTACGCTGCCGTCTCTCTGTACGGATCCGCTGCCGCCAGCATGATCCTGCTGATACACACGCTAGCCAAGAGCCTGTACTACAGGGTGAGTAAGGGGACAAAACACACCACACATGACAGTGCTCTTGTGAAACGTCATCAGTCGATGCCCAAGTTCACTTCTGATCTAGCCAATACAGTTCAAATCCCGGATTATCCCAGAATGCATCTCGCACCTACCAGTCAGCGTCAATGGCGGAGGAGTATATATTGAGACTTACAGTGGAGAATTATACATGGTATAGCTACGGTTAATTCTTTTATTTCTATCATAAATTCAAATGTTAGTCAAAAGTGGCATTTTTGTTCTCAAAGAGAAACTGTTTTTCATGTGTTTATGTCCCGCTCAAACTTGTTGAAGGATGTTTTCATTTGTTTTGATGAAAAATGTACAGTACCAGTTTTTATTTTTGGTTTTAAATATACCCGAAGAAGACAATATGAATGCCAATTGATAAATGTTAGTGTAGGCAAGGCAAAAATGGCAATATATGTTAGCAGAAAGAAAATAATTGAAAAAAAGGTGATTATAATGTTGAAATCTAGACTGCTAATTGATTTTTTTAAACGTTAATGAACGTTTGAAAATATATGGTTGTGTTCTGTTATGGAAAACATTTTTCACAATTTCTATAAATATGATGTGATTAAAATTTTAATGCTTTTATAAATTTTAATATTTCTCTCTCTCTTCGTCTCTCCGCTAGTGTGTTCAGAGCGCCAGTCGTGTGGATCTGGCCGAGCTCTTCTTCGACGTCAGTCTGCTGTTGTGGTGTTGTCTGCTGCTCTTCCTCACTGTGTGTGGCTTGTGTTCAGCGTACGTGCCTATGATGATGGTGGTGTTTCCTCTCGTCAGCAAACTGCTTCTCAGAATGTTCATCAGAGCCAAAGGTCAGAGGTCACGCCACACACACCTGATTCACATTCACTCGCCCCATCTCCACTAGTGGACTGTTATCAGTACAGTAAAACAGTGCGTGTCTACAGTATTCCTCTGAGATTAAGCTTATTTGGTGTACTTGAAGCATATCTGTTTTTACAGTTGCTTAAGATATTAATTGTCAGTGTTGTGCCTGAACGTGTTCATTGAACGACAGTTTCAAGACGTTGCCTGCCGATGAAATAATTACTGTTTGTGGTTGAATATGGGCTGTGGTAATAATTACAAATAAATAAATAAAAAATAGCTTGCAGCAACATATGAAAAAAAATAACTATGAACCAGTTCATTTTTGGAACTGTGAACTTAGTTCAAAATTGTGAAGTATGAACTATGAACTTTGAACTAGTTCATGTAGAAAGTGAACTTTCCCAGCACTGTTAATTGTATATTATTATTTTTTTTGTTTTTTTGTTTTTTTTTAGGTGCTATACATTTTTTTTTTAAATAAGTGTAAATGTTTTTGTTAGGGATGCAGATTAATACTGTGTAGAAAAAAATGAGATGCTCTCACTGTAACAATGCTGATATATAATGGAAGCAGATTAAAATCATGATGCCGAGGACCCAAATACAGTTTATCATAATGTTGAAAATCCAAAAAAATGTGAAACATAAACCATGAGTTAAACATGACACACAAAATAAACATGACCTAGATACTTAACTAGAAACCATAACCCTGGAACATGGACCAGCATTCAAACCTCAATACACAACACAGAAACATGACAAATATGAGGGCTTGAATACACAGAGACCAATGACAACAAGACACACGTGTGAACAACCAAACAATGAACCAATCAGAGAGTGAAGCACAGGAGAATAACAAAATAAGAGACATGAACTAAAAGTTGAAACAAAACCACAACGCAGTACATTTACTGATATTCCAGTAATTTGCTTTGGCTTCAATGCAATACAATGTCAACACAAAAGACAATTACTTGATTCTGGAATGTATAATGTCTGTATGCAAATATAAAACAGACTTAACATTTTAGCAAAATTATTTTTTTTAATATATATATATTTGTAAAATTTGTTTTAAATAGTTTTGTAGAACTGGTCACAATTACTTTATAATATGTGTGTTAAAACTGGACTTTTATTTTGCCATCCTTTTTATGGCGTTTCAGGTCTCTGGTCAGCAGTAGTTTAAATGAGGTCATTCATGATTTAGTGGCGTGTGTGTGTGTGTGTGCAGGAGCATCTCTGTTGTACACCGTCCTGTACCTGATGGGTCTTGCCGTGCCGTACGTCCACATCATGTTCCTCACCTGGGTGGTTTTTGAGATCTTTACACCCATTCAGGGCCGCAGTGGAACCAGGGAAATCCGACCCGACTTCTTCATGGGGTCAATCGTTACCCTGGCAACCGTGATTCTGTCTACCTATTTCGTGAGTCATACAGACTAACACAGTAAACGTTCAAAATTCAAACATTTGAATTCAAACATTTAAATCCAAACATTAAAAAGTATAACAACCAGAGATTAAATCATTTTAAATTTCATGTAATTTTTCCTTTTTTAAACCAGAAGTGAAATATGGAAGATGCGGTTTCTTCTTTTTATTAATTTTAACACAGATTAATACAATCAGCAGATACAAGCTAATTTTCCTTTTACACAATTATTATTTTATTCAAAATAATATAAATTATATACATCTTGTTTTTTAATATGTAAATAATGCTAATTTTAATTTATATATTTTTTTGTGTCAATACACAGAATCTAAGAGCGCCTCGAGTTTTCCTCTGGCGTCAATTACAGGAGTCACATGACCATTACTGAGCCTTAAGGCCAGTGCACACTGAGTTCCTAATTTTCATATGCGGTTTTTCGTATTCGTGATTTGGAGGCTCTGAATTGTCAAAACATCAGTCAAACTGCTTTCTACGGATGCGAAAAACGCAGAAAATCGAATCTCGAATTCATTTTTTTTAATGACGGACGAAAGATTCGGAAGCGTGATTGACATAACGGGTGGTCGTATTTATTTTTTAACGTGCGAAAATTTCGGACGCGAATTTCAGGCTCTTGTTTAGCGCTACAACATTTTATTGAGCTTGTGGTCTCGATCACATCCCTTTGTATTTCTCTCTGTTTTATATATAAGGCCAAAACAACTTAAATCACTGTGACACTTTTGTTTGGCTGTTAGGTGTTTTATACTGTTTTATATGGAGATATTGTAAAGGTTTAGGAGGCGCTTATAGGCTGCGCTAGTTCAAATTGAAAATACCCCAACATATGTCATGATGACAAAATTATATCCCAATATATTATTGTAATGAAAATTCCCATGCGCTTTGCCTCAGTGGAAGATTGACATGAAATGTTTCTCATTTTTCATTGAAAGCAATACGTTACAGATGTGTCACTTTTACGTGTCATAATGTACTAAAACAACAACCGGGGGAAATTATTTTCTCGCATATGTTCTCTTCATCAACAGCATATAGAGTAAGACAACGGCACCGTAAACAAAGTGGAAAGACATACCGTAAAACTTCAAATAATAGCCCGGGCTGTTATTTTCCCAAATCGCCGAAACTGCACTGGCTCGTCTATACACTCGTTCATTAAGTGTAGGCCTAGAGATAACGACCCAAAAAGCATAGGCTGATAGACAGAAAGTATGACAGTAGGAGGTTATATTGATATATAACTAAACAAAAGCGGGCCGAGTATCGAGCCTTGTGGTACCCCTGTGCGTAAATTAAGAACTAACGAACGATGGTTGTTCACAGAAACACATTGAGTTCTACCAGTTAAATATGATTTAGGACCAAACTAAATAATTAAAGAGAATACATTGAAAAAAAAAAATACACCGATTTTTACGTGAAACTTATTCCAGCTATTCTCCCTCTCTCTCTCTCTAGATGCATTTCATCTATCTGTGGCGCAGCACAAAGTGTATGTTGGCTGTTCTGGGGTCAGTGTTCACGCTGATGTTTGTTCTGGTCTGCTCTGGTCTGTTCTTCCCATATTCTGGTGACCCATCAAGCCCGCGACCCAAACGTGTCTCTGTTCAGGTACAGTTTACTCAAACCTACGGAGCCCCTCTAGTCCCACTTTGGTCAAAAAATTTTATTATAACTATCTTGTGGCCTCAAGATAGTAACTTGTGGCCTCAAGATAGTAACTCGTGGCCTCAAGATACTAACTCGTGTCCTCAAGATACTAACTCGTGGCCACAAGATAGTAACTCGTGGCCACAAGATAGTAACTCGTGGCCTCAAGATAGTAACTCGTGGCCTCAAGATACTAACTCGTGTCCTCAAGATAGTAACTCGTGGCCACAAGATAGTAACTCGTGGCCACAAGATAGTAACTCGTGGCCTCAAGATAGTAACTCGTAGCCACAAGATAGTAACTCGTGGCCTCAAGATAGTAACTCGTGGCCACAAGATAGTAACTCGTGGCCACAAGATACTAACTCGTGGCCACAAGATAGTAACTCGTGGCCTCAAGATAGTAACTCGTGGCCACAAGATAGTAACTCGTGGCCACAAGATACTAACTCGTGGCCACAAGATAGTAACTCGTGGCCTCAAGATAGTAACTCGTGGCCTCAAGATAGTAACTCGTGGCCTCAAGATAGTAACTCGTGGCCTCAAGATAGTAACTCGTGGCCACAAGATACAAACTCGTGGCCACAAGATAGTAACTCGTGGCCTCAAGATAGTAACTCGTGGCCTCAAGATAGTAACTCGTGGCCACAAGATACTAACTCGTGGCCACAAGATAGTAACTCGTGGCCTCAAGATAGTAACTCGTGGCCTCAAGATAGTAATTCGTGGCCACAAGATAGTAACTCGTGGCCACAAGATACTAACTCGTAGCCACAAGATAGTAACTCGTAGCCACAAGATAGTAACTCGTGGCCTCAAGATAGTAACTCGTGGCCACAAGATACTAACTCGTGGCCACAAGATAGTAACTCGCGGCCTCAAGATAGTAACTCGTGGCCTCAAGATAGTAACTCGTGGCCACAAGATACTAACTCGTGGCCACAAGATAGTAACTCGCGGCCTCAAGATAGTAACTCGTGGCCTCAAGATAGTAACTCGTGGCCTCAAGATAGTAACTCGTGGCCACAAGATACTAACTCGTGGCCACAAGATAGTAACTCGCGGCCTCAAGATAGTAACTCGTGGCCTCAAGATAGTAACTCGTGGCCACAAGATACTAACTCGTGGCCACAAGATAGTAACTCGCGGCCTCAAGATAGTAACTCGTGGCCTCAAGATAGTAACTCGTGGCCTCAAGATAGTAACTCGTGGCCACAAGATACAAACTCGTGGCCACAAGATAGTAACTCGTGGCCTCAAGATAGTAACTCGTGGCCTCAAGATAGTAACTCGTGGCCACAAGATACTAACTCGTGGCCACAAGATAGTAACTCGTGGCCTCAAGATAGTAACTCGTGGCCTCAAGATAGTAATTCGTGGCCACAAGATAGTAACTCGTGGCCACAAGATACTAACTCGTAGCCACAAGATAGTAACTCGTAGCCACAAGATAGTAACTCGTGGCCTCAAGATAGTAACTCGTGGCCACAAGATACTAACTCGTGGCCACAAGATAGTAACTCGCGGCCTCAAGATAGTAACTCGTGGCCTCAAGATAGTAACTCGTGGCCACAAGATACTAACTCGTGGCCACAAGATAGTAACTCGCGGCCTCAAGATAGTAACTCGTGGCCTCAAGATAGTAACTCGTGGCCTCAAGATAGTAACTCGTGGCCACAAGATACTAACTCGAGGCCACAAGATAGTAACTCGCGGCCTCAAGATAGTAACTCGTGGCCTCAAGATAGTAACTCGTGGCCACAAGATACTAACTCGTGGCCACAAGATAGTAACTCGCGGCCTCAAGATAGTAACTCGTGGCCTCAAGATAGTAACTCGTGGCCTCAAGATAGTAACTCGTGGCCTCAAGATAGTAACTCGTGGCCACAAGATACTAACTCGTGGCCACAAGATAGTAACTCGTGGCCTCAAGATAGTAACTCGTGGCCTCAAGATAGTAACTCGTGGCCTCAAGATAGTAACTCGTGGCCACAAGATAGTAACTCGTGGCCACAAGATAGTAACTCGTGGCCTCAAGATAGTAACTCGTGGCCTCAAGATAGTAACTCGTGGCCACAAGATACTAACTCGTGGCCACAAGATAGTAACTCGCGGCCTCAAGATAGTAACTCGTGGCCTCAAGATAGTAACTCGTGGCCTCAAGATAGTAACTCGTGGCCTCAAGATAGTAACTCGTGGCCACAAGATACTAACTCGTGGCCACAAGATAGTAACTCGTGGCCTCAAGATAGTAACTCGTGGCCTCAAGATAGTAACTCGTGGCCTCAAGATAGTAACTCGTGGCCACAAGATAGTAACTCGTGGCCACAAGATAGTAACTCGTGGCCTCAAGATAGTAACTCGTGGCCTCAAGATAGTAACTCGTGGCCACAAGATACTAACTCGTGGCCACAAGATAGTAACTCGCGGCCTCAAGATAGTAACTCGTGGCCTCAAGATAGTAACTCGTGGCCTCAAGATAGTAACTCGTGGCCACAAGATACTAACTCGAGGCCACAAGATAGTAACTCGCGGCCTCAAGATAGTAACTCGTGGCCTCAAGATAGTAACTCGTGGCCACAAGATACTAACTCGTGGCCACAAGATAGTAACTCGCGGCCTCAAGATAGTAACTCGTGGCCTCAAGATAGTAACTCGTGGCCTCAAGATAGTAACTCGTGGCCTCAAGATAGTAACTCGTGGCCACAAGATACTAACTCGTGGCCACAAGATAGTAACTCGTGGCCTCAAGATAGTAACTCGTGGCCTCAAGATAGTAACTCGTGGCCTCAAGATAGTAACTCGTGGCCACAAGATAGTAACTCGTGGCCACAAGATAGTAACTCGTGGCCTCAAGATAGTAACTCGTGGCCTCAAGATAGTAACTCGTGGCCACAAGATACTAACTCGTGGCCACAAGATAGTAACTCGCGGCCTCAAGATAGTAACTCGTGGCCTCAAGATAGTAACTCGTGGCCTCAAGATAGTAACTCGTGGCCTCAAGATAGTAACTCGTGGCCACAAGATACTAACTCGTGGCCACAAGATAGTAACTCGTGGCCTCAAGATAGTAACTCGTGGCCTCAAGATAGTAACTCGTGGCCTCAAGATAGTAACTCGTGGCCACAAGATAGTAACTCGTGGCCACAAGATAGTAACTCGTGGCCTCAAGATAGTAACTCGTGGCCTCAAGATAGTAACTCGTGGCCACAAGATACTAACTCGTGGCCACAAGATAGTAACTCGCGGCCTCAAGATAGTAACTCGTGGCCTCAAGATAGTAACTCGTGGCCACGAGTTAGTATCTTGTGGCCACGAGTTACTATCTTGTGGCCACGAGTTACTATCTTGTGGCCACGAGTTAGTATCTTGAGGACACGAGTTACTATCTTGTGGCCACGAGTTACTATCTTGAGGCCACGAGTTACTATCTTGTGGCCACGAGTTACTATCTTGTGGCCACGAGTTACTATCTTGAGGCCACGAGTTACTATCTTGAGGCCACGAGTTACTATCTTGAGGCCACGAGTTACTATCTTGTGGCCACGAGTTAGTATCTTGTGGCCACGAGTTACTATCTTGTGGCCACGAGTTACTATCTTGAGGCCACGAGTTACTATCTTGAGGCCACGAGTTACTATCTTGTGGCCACGAGTTACTATCTTGAGGCCACGAGTTACTATCTTGAGGCCACGAGTTACTATCTTGAGGCCACGAGTTACTATCTTGTGGCCACGAGTTACTATCTTGAGGCCACGAGTTACTATCTTGTGGCCACGAGTTACTGTACTATCTTGTGGCCACGAGTTACTATCTTGTGGCCACGAGTTACTATCTTGAGGCCACAAGATAGTTATAATAAATTTTTTTGACCAAAGTGGGACTAGAGGGGCTCCGTACAAACCAAATAAAGTAAGCAGGAAATAAAGTAAGCATTAGCTGGAAATTAGTTTGTTTTTATGTGTCATAATAAGCTTTTATGGTCATTTGCATGATTGCTGTGAATAAAATGTTATTAACATGGGGTGGTGGGTACATATCGTGGGTGGTGGGTACATATCGTGGGTGGTGTATTGCGTTTTTTCGGTTCTGCTTGAATATCGTTAAACCCCTACTTTTGAGTGTGTGTCATATACTCCCAGGGAAGTTAATTTTACACTGGAGTTTTCACTGTGTAGAGATATTAATCTTTTTTTTTTTTTTTGTCAAAGCACAAAGCATTATTCAGTAAAATGTGTCCCAATCCAATGAATCGTGAGTGTGTGTGTGTGTTTTCAGCACATCACACGCAGGTCCTACGCGCTGAACGGATCTCTGCAGAGCTCAGACTCGGGATTCTGGATCAATAGTCTGGATTACACCGGCATGCAGCACATCACTCCTCATATCCCTGAGATCAACGACAGCATCCACACACACTGTCAGAATTTCTACTGCCCCTTCCCATGGCTCTCCATCACGTGAGTGTGTGGTGTCGGAGGATTGGAGGATGTACTTCCTGAACCTCGTGACGTCTTTCTCTTGTTGTTTCAGGGAGAACTGGTATCTTCCGGCTCCTGAAGCCTTTCCTGACGCTCCGCTGGAGTTCCAGCTCTTATCCAGACAGGACACTGAATGGGGAACAGTTAACATGACCTTTGAGGTCAAAGGTGAGATTTCATCAGGAAGCAAATGTCTGCCAGATTTCTAATGCACATAAGATGATTGATTTATTGCATGATCTGTTTTAACAGAGATATTATTACTTGCTTTTGATACGTTATTTAAACCACTTGTTATTGTAATTATGTATTAAAGGCTATTGTTTGCTTAGGTCGATTTTCCTTACCACCCATAAGAATGTATTACAGATTAATCGTTGAAATTATCGTCCGATTCCTCGATTACTAAAATAATCGTTACAGATGACTGTAGTTTAATTATTAAATCTGCTTTTAGTTTAAATTAATATATTACAAATGTTCCCATTTTTAAACTAGTAAAACAAATACAAGTTTAATATTTTAATAATTTTTATTTTATAATTTAATTTCTAATTTAATTTCTAATTTTTTATAATTAAATTAATTTGATAATTGTTTTTATATTTTTTTATATAAAATATATAATAAATGTTTACATATATAGCATTTGTTGTATTTTTATATTAAAAATAAATCATATATTTTATAATATACATTTGTCTTAGCTATTTATTAAACTTTTTATCCATCCATACATCCATACACATATTTGCCTTGATTTTCAGTGACTAAAATTAAATATATTAAAAAACACACACACGCATAAATATAAAAAAGAATAATGACTGTTGATGACTATTCTTCAAAAACTGTTTTTAATAATTTTTATTTGATAAGTAAATTTAGAATTAAATTTTATAATTTTTTATAATTAAATTAATTTTATATTTTTTTATAAAATATATAATAAATGTTTACATATATAGCATTTGTTGTATTTTTTTTATTAAAGATAAATCATATATTTTATAATATACATTTGTCTTAGTTATTTATTAAACTTCTTATCCATAAAAAATATTTGCCTTGATTTTTAGTGAATAAAATGAAATAATCAGCAGCATTCAATAATCCAGTGAGTGTGTTTGACAGGTTTAGTTCACTCCCTGTGTTTATTAATGACGAATAATGTTCAGTGTCTCCTGTTGTTCTCGCTCAGGTCCGAGTCACATGTCTCTGTTGGTGTTGCCCAGCGCCGATGCGTTTTTGATGTCCCAAGCATTTGGTGACGGGAAGCTGTACTACTACCCCAGCGAAGAAGACTACATATTTTACTCTCACGGCCTCGACGCTCCTGCCTGGAACTTCTGGTTTGAGATTCAGGTGGATTTTGAGCCAAAGAAGCACAGCTGTAACATGAGGAGCGTGGAGGTGTTTATTGTGAGAGTTGATGTGTGTTTCTCAGTCCTTAGACGCGTCTCCTGACGAGGGCTTGATCTCTCTGGCCATCACAGCTCATTATTTCTCCGGTTCAGACCGGCGCTCCGAGCAGCTGGAGTCGTTCCTGAAGAGATTCCCGCCCTGGGTGTTCCCATCCTCATGGATCAGCACGTACCACGTGTACAGGTTCTGAGGGCCACTTGCTCAAGGGCCCCGATCTCACACACACATCACTCCATGAATGACGAGTGTCGAGAATTACTTACATTTCCACATGCCTGCAGTTCTCCAACTCTCTGCATGAGGGAAACATGTGTACGTCTGATCGGACCCTGACGAGAAGCTAAGATCTTTTCCACCTCAAAGACATCCATTTATTTGTATAAATATGACCGTTGACATGAATTTTAGTGTAACGTTGGCACAACGTAACCAACCATCTTAGGTTGGTTGCTTAAGGTTGTGCCTAGGGTGTTTGGACAACCACTGGACTACATGTGTACTCATCACCGCCCTGAAGCGAGAAAATCAGCCTTTAAAATTTCAACCAACCGCTAGGCCGTCTCATTCATCTTCAAGCAAGGATACGCGAGAATTGAGTTTAATTTACCTCAGCTAAATAAGATACGGAATTATACAAACACAACCTACAACTTTCATGTCTAATGTTACTTTTATTTAAACATCTTATGGCCAGGAATGACAAATATTTACCTTTATACCAAAAGTTATAAGCCACAACGAAGCCAAATAAATGACTTTAATGATGAGTGATTGATTTCAGCACTCCTTGAACTGGCAGCGACTTAAGCATTGCACGTTAATTTTTTTCCTTTTGGGGGGCTTGATTTGTTGTCTCATTCGATTCTTTGCTAGATTTGATCATGTCTGCGTATGCCAGTTAACGTTAGTCACTCCCATAATGTTTTTTTTCTTATTTTCTCACAAATGTATTACTTTTGTTTTAATGCATTGATTACCATACGCTTAAAGGTGAACTCGTGTATACAGACAGGAGCCATCTTAGAAAATAGTCTCGATAAGTCGATCCACAAACGCCGTTCAGACAGTTTAGAAGTTCGCTAACTTCATACAGTTCAGATCACTCAGCACGTCGTTCGAGTGAACTGTCTTTATAAAGTATCTTCTTATTAAATGGTCTGTACACTTACAAAGTTCTCAATGCTTCGTTTTGCATGTAATAGACCCTCATTATGTTTCTGTGTTAGTGTGGGGCTATTTTGAACCTTGGACTCTAATTTGACAAGCGAACAAATTGAATGGTCGGAAAGTTAACTGGAAATGTTGTATTAATTTGTATTGGTACATCCGTGCCGCGAAGATGTTTTAAAAAGTGTTGGGGAGAATATTGAACATGGCAAAAGAGTGGTGACATGCGTTAACTAATGGGAACGCCCCCTCATCAGCGCTCGGCTGGCGCCGGCTTTGAGTCAAATGAAATACAATAAACGTGCAAATAAATATTACAGATTAAAAAAACGATCGTAAATGTCGTCCAGTTTTCTAATACTATTATTTGATGACAACAATACATTTGGAAAACAAAATACAGCAATTTCTGGGTTTTTTTTTCATTTTTTTTTTTTCATTTAAACAAAAAACCAAGCTGCACCCTTTTTAAATTTCATCTTTCATTCCGAAATAGATTAATGAATGAACGAAAAAGTACACGGACCAAAGGCAACTGTCCATTGACAATGTAACTGGAAAAACAAGAAAAATAATCTCTGGTTTCCATTTTTCATTTTTGCATTTGTATTGTATGGTCCGAAAATTGAATTGTGAAGCGTTACACGGACCGTTGGTGTTGCCATTTTCATGTTTACCTTTATTTCTTTGTCGACATTATCTTTGATCAGATTATATTTACTGAAAATTACTTTAAAATGAATGTCTATTCTAACACTTTATTTCCCCTGTATGAGTAATGAATGTAGGGAATTTCAAATCTATGCATGAGAATATAGACAAATATTAATAAAGTGTGACAGGAAACGTAAGGAGTTTTATGATCATTGTCCGTTTCTGTACAAATCTGTATGTGATTGAATTACTTTATTGCCAGAGGTGTCAGCGTTAGGCTACCTTACTTAAGTAGAAATGTTGGGTATACTTTACTGGAGTAGTTATTTTTCAGCCGACTTTTTACTTCTACTTCTTACATTTTCACGCAATTATCTGTACTTTCTACTCCTACGTTTTAAAAATAGCCTCGTCGTTACTACCATTTCTTTTAGGTATGTTGTCATTCTGGCTTGTCGTCATTCAAAAAATTGACCGATAACAGGCACGGATAATAATAGAGTCCCGCCCCCTGAACACACATCGCTAAACTGATTGGCTTTGTGTTTTCCTTCTAACCTGTGAGAGGCTGCAGTGATATTTGGTTGTGCAAAGCGGCAAAACTCCTCTGAGGGAATTGGGAAACCTAGAGACGAGGTAAGCGACGGAGAAATCAACAGTTTTCTGCTCAAGAATACGGGTTAAATCGCGTCAAATATTGATTTGAGGACAGCCGTTTTTACTATACTGTATGACAATCGCGGGATAAGTGGCAAAGATAATCGTGAGTGTGTGTGTGTGTGTGTGTGTGTGTGTGAGAGAGAGAAAGAGAAAGAGAGAGAGGGTGTGTGTGTGTGAGAGAGAGAGAGAGAGAGAGAGAGAGAGAGAGAGAGAAGAGGAGACGAGTATGTTAGTGTTAAATAGAGAGAGAAAGCGTGTGTGTTTGTGTTTGCAACTACATTATAGGGTCAAAAAATATCCCCACATAGAAACTGAGTGCACTAGGCCACTGTGGCGCGGTCTAAGCTTTGTCCTTAATGGAATTTTTATCCATACATTACTTTTACTTTTATACTTAAGTAGTTTTGAAACCAGTGGGCTACTTTTACACTTTTACATGAGGAAAAGCCTGAGTTGATACTTCAACTTTTACAGAAGTCTTTTTAAACCCTAGTATCTTTACTTTTACTTGAGTAGGCCTAATGAATATGAATACTTTTGACCCTTCCGTTTATTGCAATTAATAGTTATTATAAAGTCCAACTATATTTAGATTCACATATTATGGTGTTGTAGTTAATTGCCTGTAGAGGATCGTAAAGATAGGTTATTGACATATTTTGTTATTGATGATTTATCCATTTTAAGGCCTATATTGTGAAAAACAGTAACATCTTTCAATATGTAGCAGATTTACAGGCTTTTATCATTTATCCTGACTCAAATATTGTGTTTCTAACAAACACTCAGAATAAAGTGAGATGATCTGCTGATGATCCTGATGGCTTGTTGAATGAGTGTTGATAGTCTGAGGATCATCAATATTAACAGATCTGCTGAAAACACTCTTTATTTCATGACAATAGTTCTTGTTTTCTCCTCTTTTATTATGCTGATGTCTTCAGATGGCCTGTAAATTGACACTAACTCATGTCGTTAGTGTGAACAGACTGTGAGAATTTGTTGGTCACTATAATGTAGCCTATGCTTATTTCTTTTTATGCTTTCAACTTTTTTCTTATCTTTATTATATTTGGAAGAATTTACATTATTTTAATTTGTTGTCCATGAGCATATAAATAAACTCAGTAACTTCGAAATTTTGGCAGATTACATCATCATTGAAGCTCCTCCTACTGTAATTCATCATCATTGAAGCTCCACCCACTGTAATTCATCATCATTGAAGCTCCTCCCACTGTAATTCATTGTCAGTGAAGCTCCTCCCACTGCCATTCTCCAATAAATGCTTGTAAATTCGCATCAGCTACAAGTATAGACGAGCATCAGGCAGAGCTGAAATCTGTAAAGACTGAGTTTATTAAAGAGGACAGTGAGAACATGAGTGATCCAGAACCCTGCAGAATGAAACACACTGAAGATCCTGAAGAACAGAGAGGTTGGTGTTTATTCTTCATTCATTCATGATGCTGGAGAACATTCATGTTAGAAACATTCAAGCATATATTAATTTTTAGATAAACAGATAAATTATGAAATGGCTGCAAAAGTCGTTTTTTTTTTCTTCAAAAAATGGTCAGTAAAGTTTCATATTAATTCAAGTCAAACTAGTCAACATCAAGTCAAACTAAATAGCTTTATTTTACATGTATTTTGTATATGGTTTACAATTTGTTAATGTTATCAGAACGTTGACCTAAATTTTGTGCACATTTTTACAGACTTGTATAACAAATAATAATAATTTCAATATGTACAATCTATTCCGCTTTACTTCAAACAGTTGTGTTCTTTCTCACAGTGAAATTCAACTGATCTTTTGTTTCTTGAACGGGCCTTAATAATTCAAACGTTTTGGAAAGTTTTGAATGAAATTTAATTATCAATCTGTTGGTGTCAGAATATGCCAGTATTGTGTATTTTAATGTTCATATCACATTAGATAATTATGTGATTGATCAAACACATTTAAACTGTAAATTGCAGGTTAACCACCACAACAAATTAATGTGTAAATTAAAGTGCTCAAGTATGTATGTCAACATTTCTCTTAAAATGTGTTAAAATAACATTTATTGGGGTTTCTTCAAAGGTCACATGTTTTTTACGGTTACTGGGTGATGACGTCATAAAAGGGACCAGCAACTAGGATTACAACGTTTACATGGTTGTTTGATTTAACGCAGTGGTTCTCAATTTTTTTCGGTCACTCCCCAACTTTGGACAAGGGGGATTTAAGCCCCACTGCCCCCATCACCCCAACACAATGCTAATGAAATACGCAACAAGCTTAAAATGTTCTAATTTACAAGGATGTACAAGTAGTATCTAAATACAAACTAACTATCTACATCAAATAACATAGCAGCAAGTTAAAAAATAAAGAAAATAAAAGTGCAGCTGTGTCATAACTGGCATGGAATTCAAAAAACAGAAAATAAAAGTGCAGCTATCAAAATGTAAAAAAAATAAAAGAAGAGAAATCCATTTGGCAAGGCAGGTCTATTTAAAAAAAAAAAAATGAAAATAGACATAACATAGGCTACTGTGTTTGATATTGGATTAAAATGATGGACAGTGTACGAGATATAAACTAATGAATAATTATTTCAATATTCCTTTGTTCCGATCAGAGCATGTGAGCAGAGAGCGCATTTCTGAATATTCCTCAGCTCGCTCATTCCGCTCTGGGTCGCGCGCTCAGCCCTGCTGGCTCGAAAATATTTGGAATAACGGCTGCCTCCGACTAAAGTTTTTTCTAGTCGACTAGTAGTTGTTTATTAAGCCATTAGTGGACAAATCGCCCCTTTATATTGATTTAATAACTTAAATAGGCTATACAGGATAATAATATAGCCACCCGAGGCGGCAAAAGTGAATGTGTAAAAAATAGTAAGTAGACATTTAATTTAAATATTGATTTATTAATAAACTCGTGTTTTCTGAGTCGCTGCAAAGATGAAGTTCCGGCTCTGTCTCTCCCTCTCTGCCGTGTACGTGACTGTGCGCTACACAGTTTGAACATACATATTCACGTAGCCTTTCGAAAACCGGGACATTCAGTGACCCGGGAGACTGCTTAAATTTCCCGCGACAGGTTATTAAAAAGAAGGACAATCCCGGTAAAACCAGGACAGGTGGCAACCCTACTAGCAACCCATACTCTTCTAGATTCCTACTGTTAGTGGCTTGACTATGGAGAACGACCGGGAGACTGAGGAGGTGGGAAACCATCAAATTCTTGATGGACCACAGCCCTATAATTTTGAGCCAGTCAGGCGTAAGAGAGGGGAGGAAATTGCCAGAAATCATGGCTAGCCTCCTTGCCATTAGACTAACGGTAACTCTAGACTTGGTGTCCCTTTTATGACGTCACGCCCAGCCTAGTGGAAGGGAGGGGAGTATAAAGTACCAACGTTTCATAATATACCCACCATTTTGGTATAAAAAAACACGGCAAAAGCACATTGTATTATCTTCGTGAAAAATGTAACCTGCAATTAACACTTTAATAGTTCTCACTACAGAAACGTGGGATTTTTGCCTATAATGTTTTTCAACATAATAACTGGAAGAGCAGTGTATCTCATTAACCCTTTAGGCGCCAGAGGTTTTTTCCTAAAACGTTCAATTTTGACATCTTAATTTCAAAAGAGTATATTATGTTAACTTTAAGAAAACGGTGAAAAAGTTACAGTGTTTCCTTTAAGATTTGTTTTAGCAGTTGGGGCAGGTCTGTCCAAACAACAAACACACCTGATGCTGAGCATATATGCTGCTAAATGGTACCCCTGGAGCCTGTTCTTTAGGTCTGTTTTCACCTCTAAAATAATTGTAAAAACTTAGTGATGTGAGGGATATTGATACAATCTTTTGGGTGCCCGCAGCACGCTCACAGTGTGAAGTGAGTGTCCGTGCTATTCTCCAACATGCCTGCTGGCCAACATGACATCATGACTTTTGCGTAAACATACACGCAACTTTCGAGTCAGGTGGCGTGTTGTCTCTGCGCATTTTGAGCTATCCGAGTGTATACGCGTCTATGCGTGTATGTCTACGCCATTAACGTCCGCGTCATTCCGCGTGTCTGTACACGCAGTCAAATCTCCAGTCATAAATGCCATTAACCCCAGTGACGGTTAGGTTTAGGGACGGGTTGAGGTAAGTTATATATTTATATAACGCTAAGTCAACAGCGTTCATAAACACGCTGAAAAGCGATTATGCGTCTTGATAGCACGCAAAAATGGAAATACAAATTGGCGTGGCATACACGCGCTACTTCATGAGATCAGTCTGCTGCTGGCGGTGTGTTTTAAATGCGTGTCCGCGCTATTCTCCGACATGCCTGCTCGCGGTGTGTTTTAAATGCATGTTCGCTAGAGATGCGCGGATGGGCTATTATTTCATCCGCACCCACATCACAAAACTCATAATCCGTCCGCCATCCAACCGCACCAACATTTTTGACCAATTTTCAAAACCGCACCCGGCCGCCATCCGCTGATTGGGCAATACAAGGCGCTGCTGATGACAGCCGCGAGACTAGAAAGCTCTCAGAAAATCAGCAGTGAACTCCGTCTCTGATCGGCACGCAAGGATAAAAATAAGTAAATTAAACGCACTTCGGCAAACCTGACTGTGGCGAGGGGGGCGTGATTTTGCGAAGTCTGTAGCGGGAGAGAAAGGACGGAGCCGCGCGGTGAGTAAGTAGGTTGAGACGACATATAACCGGCGGGAATGAGAGAGCGAGCGAGAGAGAGAGTTGGACTGGGACTTCACACGCGCCTACTGCAACTGAGATTCAGAAGCAAATGTTGGATCGCATGTTTTGTTTATGGTGGCGAATGCGCAACTGTAACCGCCAACCGCGCATCTCTACTGTCCGCACTATTCTCCGACGTGTCTGCTCGCGGTGTTTTAAATGCGTGTCCGCGCTATTCTCTGACTTGCTCGCTCGCAGTGTGTTTAAAATACATGTCCGCGCTACTCCACGACATTAACTTCACTTTTGCTATTTAACCAGAGTGAATGAGACGAGTGCGTAACGTGTGGTGTTTGTCAACGCGCCTTTGGAGAGAAGTGAAAGTAACCGCTCGGTAGAGGTGTGCGATACCGCTAGATTTGGTATCGATCCGATACCAAGTCCTAGTGCTGCTCTCATCCCCCTCTCCTGTGTTGTACCGTCACGTGACTCACCACTAGCGCGCTCTAGGACTACCACCAGTCAGGCGCATGCGGCCGCGCATTTCTAGACTACAGCAGCACAATCAGAGACGGAGAACTTGTGACTTTGTTATCGATCCGATACCAAGTAAATACCGGGCCAGTATCGCCGATACCAATACCGATACTATTTAATAATTAGGGTGGATGCCTCTTCAACCTAAATCTAAATGAATTTTCATGACTTTTGTTTTTGTGATTTGCATTTTGGGTTATTAATCAGTTAAAATCAGTACTACAACAGCTTTTGTTCAGAAACAACTTTTGGATACTTCTGTTTTATTTAAACAAAGTTACAAAATTATTACTTCACAAATATAAAAAATACAACAAATTTGTAAAAACAAATTCTCTTTTCAAGTAGCATGTTAACAAAAAATGTTTATCTTCTTTAGTGCACTTCTTTTCAGGATTTTTTTTCTTAAAAAAACAAAGTCACAAGTTCTCCGTCTCTGATTGTGCTGCTGTAGTCTAGAAATGCGCGGCCGCATGCGCCTGACTGGTGGTAGTCCTAGAGCGCGCTAGTGGTGAGTCACGTGACGGTACAACACAGGAGAGGGGGATGAGAGCAGCACTAGGATTACAGAGAGTTTGCTCTGCTCTGTAACAGCAGCAGCATTTTGACAAAAACGGTCAGGTCGCAAAACGAGAGAAGCTGAAACTTAAGTATCAATATTTTCGTGTTGGTATCGATCAATACCGATACCAACGTTGGTATCGATATTAGTATCGATCTGCCCAGCTCTTCCGCTCGGCTAGTATCGATACTTTGGGAAATTAGTATTGGTACCGTTCAGATATTTCAGTATCGATAGTTATCGAAATATTGATATTTTTGACAACACTACTGCCTTCACGTTACCCCCTATCTGTACTATGAATACTTCTACCTTGTCTAACATACCCAGTGATAATAGGCAAAGTCTCCACCACAATACTGTTGCCGCGATCGCGGAGAGGCTCTGATGAAATGGCTCACTCTCACACTAGCTCCGCTTTTGATCGCATTGATTCAATGCGCTGTAACTCGAACATTTTGTATAGAAACATGACTTTTTTTGAGTCAGGGATGAAGTATGACATGTCTGCCATCCAGTGGAGGGGATGTCGAACGAAATTTGACACCCAATTTGACAAAATCGTCCGTTATTCAGTGACGCATCTTGTCGAGTAAACTTGACCGTGGCGCCAAGAGGGTTAATGGGAAGTTCCATGAATGTATAATTAATTTATAAAAATACATAAATTATTGTTGTTCTGGGTTAATTTTTTATCTCCATATATATTTCTCTCTTTTTTGACATTTGAAACAACATTTGAAAATTTTTCTTTTATTTCAGACCAGATGGAAGTGAAGGTGGAGAGAGAAGAACTGCGTGAAGTGAAGGAGGAGAGAGAAGAACTGAGAGAAGTGAAGGAGAGAGAAGAACTGAGTGAAGTGAAGGAGGAGAGAGAAGAACTGCGTGAAGTGAAGGAGGAGAGAGAAGAACTGAGAGAAGTGAAGGAGGGAGAAGAACTGAGAGAAGTGAAGGAGAGAGAAGAACTGAGTGAAGTGAAGGAGGAGAGAGAAGAACTGAGAGAAGTGAAGGAGGAGAGAGAAGAACTGAGTGAAGTGAAGGAGGAGAGAGAAGAACTGAGAGAAGTGAAGGAGGAGAGAGAAGAACTGAGTGAAGTGAAGGAGGAGAGAGAAGAACTGAGAGAAGTGGAGGAGGAGAGAGAAGAACTGAGTGAAGTGAAGGAGAGAGAAGAACTGAGAGAAGTGAAGGAGGAGAGAGAAGAACTGAGTGAAGTGAAGGAGAGAGAAGAACTGAGAGAAGTGAAGGAGGAGAGAGAAGAACTGAGAGAAGTGAAGGAGAGAGAAGAACTGAGAGAAGCGAAGGAGGAGAGTGAAGAACTGAGAGAAGTGAAGGAGAGAGAAGAACTGAGTGAAGTGAAGGAGGGAGAAGAACTGAGAGAAGTGAAGGAGGAGAGAGAAGAACTGAGTGAAGTGAAGGAGGAGAGAGAAGAACTGAGAGAAGTGGAGGAGGAGAGAGAAGAACTGAGTGAAGTGAAGGAGAGAGAAGAACTGAGAGAAGTGAAGGAGGAGAGAGAAGAACTGAGTGAAGTGAAGGAGAGAGAAGAACTGAGAGAAGTGAAGGAGGAGAGAGAAGAACTGAGAGAAGTGAAGGAGGAGAGAGAAGAACTGAGTGAAGTGAAGGAGGAGAGAGAAGAACTGAGAGAAGTGAAGGAGGAGAAAGAAGAACTGAGAGAAGTGAAGGAAGAGAGAGAAGAACTGAGAGAAGTGAAGGAGAAGAGAGAAGAACAGATGGAAGTGAAGGAGGAGAGAGAAGAACTGATGGAAGTCGAGGTGGAACATCATGTCAAACCTGAAGAAAATCCTTTTGACTCAAGGACTAAAAAGACATATTTAAAGAAAACAATAGCCAAGAAATCTTTCACCTGTACTCAGTTTGGAAAGAGTTTCACACACAAATACAATCGTGAGAGACATATGATGATCCACAGAAAGAAGCCGTTCTCATGCAAACAATGTGGGAATAATTTCAGTCAATTAGGACACTTTAAAGCTCACATGATGATCCACACCGGAGAGAAGCCGTTCTCATGTGATCAGTGTGGCAAAGCATTTCTCAGGGCATCAGACCTGAAGACACACCTGAGAATTCATATGAAGGACAAGCCACATTCATGTTCTGTGTGTGGAAAGAGTTTTTCACAGCTATCATATTTACATAAACACCAGAAAACTCACACTGCTGTGAGAGAGTACATGTGCTTCGAGTGTGAGAAGACTTTTGCAACAGGGAAAGATTTAATCATACACCAGAGAATTCACACTGGAGAAAAACCTTACAAGTGTTCACACTGTGACAGTAGATTCAGTCAGTTAGGAAATCTGAAATCACATGAGAGGATCCACACTGGAGAAAAACCTTACAAGTGTTCACACTGTGACAAGAGATTCAGTCAGTCATCATCTGTGAAAACACATGAGGAGATCCACAGCGGAGAAAAACTTTACAAGTGTTCACACTGTGACAAGAGATTCAATCTGTCATCATCTATGAAAACACATGAGATGATCCACACTGGAAAAAAACCTTACAAGTGTTCACACTGTGACAAGAGATTCAGTCGATCATCATCTATGAAAACACATGAGATGATCCACACTGGAGAAAAACCTTACAAGTGTTCACACTGTGACAAGAGATTTAGTCGGTCAGAACATCTGAAAACGCATGAGAGGATCCACACTGGAGAAAAACCTTACAAGTGTTCACACTGTGACAAGAGATTTAGTCGGTCAGAACATCTGAAAACGCATGAGAGGATCCACACTGGAGAAAAACCTTACAAGTGTTCACACTGTGACAAGAGATTCAGTCATTCATCAAATCTGAAAACACATGAGAAGAACCACACCGGAGAAAAACCTTCCAAGTGTTCACACTGTGACAAGATATTTAGTCAGTCATCATCTCTGAAAACACATGAGAAGATCCACACTGGAGAAAAACCTTACAAGTGTTCACACTGTGACAAGAGATTCAGTCAGTTATCATCTCTGAAAACACATGAGCTGATCCACACTGGAGAAAACCCTTACAAGTGTTCACACTGTGACAAGAGATTCAGTCACTCATCACATCTGAAAACACATGAGAGGATCCACACTGGAGAAAAACCTTACAAGTGTTCACACTGTGACAAGAGATTCAGTGATTCATCATATCTGAAAACACATGAGAAGATCCACAGCGGAGAAAAACCTTACAAGTGTTCACACTGTGAAAAGAGATTCAATCTGTCATCAACTCTGAAAACACATGAGATGATCCACACTGGAGAAAAACCTTACAAGTGTTCACACTGTGACAAGAGATTCAGTCGATCATCATCTATGAAAACACATGAGATGATCCACACTGGAAAGAAACCTTACAAGTGTTCACACTGTGACAAGACATTCAGTCGGTCAGAACATCTGAAAACACATGAGAGGATCCACACTGGAGAAAAACCTTACAAGTGTTCACACTGTGACAAGAGATTCAGTCGGTCAGAACATCTGAAAACACATGAGAAGATCCACACTGGAGAAAAACCTTACAAGTGTTCACACTGTGACAAGAGATTCAGTCATTCATCAAATCTGAAAACACATGAGAGGAGCCACACTGGAGAAAAACCTTTCAAGTGTTCACACTGACGATATTCAGTGTGTCAAAAAATCTGAAAACACATGTAGGAGTTGAGGGTGAACTAAACACAAATGAATCTCCCATTGGTTTCATTCAAACAGAATTCAACACTCCGGACCTAAGATCAACATTCCAGAACCATAAAGATCCCGGCTCCAGTTAGTCTACACTAGCCAACAAACCTATTATGCTTAGATCACATTAAAGTCATGTAATTGTTATAACTATAAGATGTGTGAATGAAAGTGTATCTTGTTTCCTATCAGTAAGATCATATGTTCTTAATTCAGAAAATGGCTTGAGTGAAATCTGTGTAAATTGTTTGGTGTTCTTTCTTATAATAGTCATGTCTAAACTGTATCCTCTGTATTCTGCTAAAGCTGTAGAGAATGGGGATCCAAGATAACGCATGATTTACGATGAGAGCTGAAGGAAATGCCACCTCACAGTGTCTAATTGGTCTGAACTCTTCAATGAGGTGGGACAAACATTTGCATTAAAAATTCTCGACCCGAACAAAGGGTTGGAGTCATCTTGGAGTTATCTGGGAGTTATCTGAAAGTTGTGCTGGAGAAGCATGACGAGTAACCAAATAGACAAGTAACAATATAGTAGACTAGCAGACAAACGAACCCAAACAACATCAGGAGAACATCCATGGATTAAACAGCTTCCATTCAATGCCATCCAACAACTCGTCTCACTTTTCTTTCCTTTCTTAGTTTTTTTTCTTTTCTGTGAGTCTCAGTTCTGCGATAAGTTTTGCTGCAAAGTTTTGTTAACGAGTTTTAATTGCAAAGCACTTCGAACTTCAAAAGACTTTCATCCATTTGCCAGTACACCATGTGATTGGCCGCCCAGAGACATCTATCCTGGCACGAGGAGACCGCAAAACAACGAACCAGGGAAATATCCTTGAGATAGTTAGCCAATGTCTCAGAGTCTAAGTCGGATGAAAATTTTGTAGAAAAAAAACACTCACCAGCTTAGTCTTCACAACTTGTATATTCCCCTCAGGACAAGTTCCAACAATGCCGTTTAGTTTCTTCCCTCTTGATTGATTTAGACGAGATTTGGGGTGCATATTTACGTTCTCACTCACATATTTTAGCCGGCGTCCCTACTTCATCAAATGACTCCATTCAGGTGACATAGTTAGATGACTTTTTCGCTTCACATCCACCACTCCATTCACTACGCAGACATCCAGAGCCGAAGCTTTAGCCATCGGTCCAGAGCTCAGCTTACTCTGGCCTGGGGCCTCCTTTCTGATCCAGGTGGCAGCCACCGTCGCATTACTCACTCCATCCACCCTAGGCGGCTTACAATCCATAGACTTGTATTTCACAAATCTGTTTATGTAATCTAAGTAAACTGTCAATCACTCTAATTGGGTTTTGGTGGGTTAATACTCCCATCCACCAAAACTTTGCTGGCCAGACATTGGTTTTGCTTTTTTCCAGTCAAAAACTAAGGTGCGAGAATGACAGATCGTGCAGCGTTCGCTCCCTGTTGCGTTCGCTCCCAGGATATTTTGGTCATAACAACCATAGACATAATAAATACATAGACGCCCTATTGGCCGCTGGAGCGCATGTCGACGGCGCCGCCATATTGTAGAGGGCAACTTTCTCATCCTTCTCATAATTAGAATTGAGATAAATGCCTGTTTCGTGTGCTTCTTGCGGCTGTACAAATCGCCACACAACTGAAAACTGGTCTTGAGGAATCATCTTTCACAAGCAAGACTAAACATTTGTTTCTGGTTGTATTTGGTCATGATATAATTAGTTATAGTAACTTTCAAAGGACATAGGCCATGACTGGTGTCTGTTGGAACCAAACTATCCCACTCTTGCTGCAAGCCCCCAGATACCAACCAAAAATGGCAGGCCGCTCTACCATCAAAGCCTGCAGGCACTGCTCGCCCTCCTCCTCCTCCTGGTGCCACAGCACCAGGACCCACACCCTCCTCCATCTGCTCGAGGTGAACCAAAAACAACTGATACCAGCTCTCAGTGATATGTGTCGGGTGCCCGCTATGAAAACAGTAACTTTATCAAATGTTTACAGAACAAGCGGGAACCCAGTGCACCTTAATCTTTCTCTATTGCTGTTCAATTACATGATAGAACTTTTAACTCTCTCTTTTCCAGCACTTTAGACGCAGTTGCTCTGTTTCGCTTAAAGAAAATAGTCCACTGCCGTGGTACAACGAGTACACTCGGGCCCTTAAGAGAGCAGCCAGAAAAATGGAGCGCAACTGGAAGAAAACTAAACTAGAGGTATTCCGGATTTCATGGAAGGAGAGCTCGATTGCATACAGGCCCCGTCCACACTACTGCGTTTTCGTTTAAAAACGGAGAATTAAAACGAATACGATCTCCGTCCACACCAGCGTTTTATCTGCGTATTAGAAACGATCTCCGTCCACATTAAAACGACTGAAAACGCGGATCACGTGACCATTCACCAACACTGGGCATGCGCGTGCCGGTGTAAACAGTGAATGACGAATCAGGGAAGGATATGTCATGACTGATAACACCCAATCATAGAGCCGAGCGTGAGCCTCTGCGTCATCGTTTGTAAACTCCTCCGTTTTGTCTCGTCCACACTAAAACGCCCTCCGGATATTCAAAACGCAGCTGCAGCATTTCTAAACTTCTCCGTTTTAGTTCGTTTTTCCCGTTTTAGTGTGGACAGGAGGTGCAAACGTAGCAAAAGGTCTCCGTTTTTAAACGAAAACGCAGTAGTGTGGACGGGGCCACAGAGAGGCCTTAAAAACTGCTAGGTCTGCTTATTTCTCAAACCTATTAGAAGAAAATAAACATAATCCTAGGTATCTATTTGAAACAGTGGCTAAACTAACGAAAAAGAAAGCTTCAAGCCCAAAAGAGTCCAAGCAACACAGCAATAATGACTTTATGAATTTATTCACTCATAAGATTGATAATATCAGGGACAAAATTATAACTATTCAACTGTCTACTACAGTATCGCATCAGGGGTGCATTGTTGTCTTCCTGAGGAAAGATTTGGTTCATTTCCTGCTATAGACCTTATGTAGCCCCGCCCCTTTCCAAGGCTGCACTCGTTGTCTTTTGACTTCCGGTCTGTATTTTCACAGCGATCTTGTATAGGTATGAATGAACTGCTCGTAAAAAAATTTCCGGTCGACATTTGTTGAGACATCTGCTTTACAATGCTTATGATAAACATTACAATGCTCGTGATAACTTTTGTTAACTCTACAATAAGCAAATCCACTTCACCAGCTAATTACTCCTTGACAGCGATGCCATAGAAATATACAGAGCGACCGCAAAAACGGAAGTTCAAAGACAATATTCTAAAGATGACGGCGCCCACGTTTCTCTGGTGCATAAGGTCTATAGGAGAGGAAGAATTTTGCAAACTCGTTAATTCATCTAAATCAACAACTTGTATGCTAGACCCTATACCAACTAAACAACTGAAAAACACATCTCTTTGACCTAGCATACACAACACACTATCGACTTCCTACATTCAAAATTAGGCTGCATAGTTTAGATCAGCTGGAACCGGGAACACGTCCCATAAATCCTGATGTACTTGCGTGATTACTTCAAAATTAAGTTTTATTAATTAAGTTCGGGAGGAGCACGTTCAGATAATTAACACGAGTGGACAGCAATCAATGATAAGAGGGTACATATAGACTCAGCAGTTTTACCTCGATCCATTGACAGTTTGCAGCATCCCTTCTCCACACTCCTAGTTCTCCACACTCCTCTTTCTAAAAATCACTTACGTACAGGGGGAGTACTCTGGGTTCAGGCAGAAATCCGAGCTCGGAGCCCTCCATCCGGACAGCACGCCAAATACGCATTGAATCTTACTCACTCAAAATTATATGTAAGTGTGAACTCGTGAAATGGACAGATTCTCTTAAAGGGTTAGTTCACCCAAAAATGAAAATTAAGTCATTAATTACTCACCCCCATGCTGTACCAACCCCGTAAGACCTTCGTTCGTCTTCGGAACACAAATGAAGATATTTTTGATTAAATTTGAGAGCTGTATAACTACCACATTGGCTCCTAAGGGACTGCCTCTTGGCGGCCCAAAAAGTCAATGAAGAAAATGTTTAAATATCCCAAGTGACTACCGTGGCTCAACTATATGTTTATCAAGCGACGCGAATACTTTTTGTGCGAAAAAACAAACAAAAATAACGAGTTTATTCGACTATTTCTTTTCTTCCTTGTAGGCCAGAACGAGACTTCCTTATAGATTTCCACGACGCATGCGCGAGAATTGCGATCTGAAGTAGTGAAGCTGGTGTGAGCAGATCGCAAATCTCGCGCATGCGTCGTGGAAATCTATAAGGAAGTCTCGTTCTGGCATACAAGGAAGAAAAGAAATAGTCGAATAAACTCGTTATTTTTGTTTGTTTTTTCGCACAAAAAGTATTCGCGTCGCTTGATAAACATATAGTTGAGCCACGGTAGTCACTTGGGATATTTAAACATTTTCTTCATTGACTTTCTGGGCCGTCAAGAGGCAGTCCCTTAGGAGCCAATGTGGTAGTTATACAGCTCTCAAATTTAATCAAAAATATCTTCATTTGTGTTCCGAAGACGAACGAAGGTCTTACGGGGTTGGTACAGCATGGGGGTGAGTAATTAATGACTTAATTTTCATTTTTGGGTGAACTAACCCTTTAATGTTTCGATCCAATTTGTTTTGTAATCACTGTGTAATCACTGTTCCTACGTTGGCCACAGGAGAACTGGCCCCCGACTGAGCCTGGGTTCTCCCAAGGTTTTTTTTCTCCATTCAATCACCTGATGGAGTTCTGGTTCCTTGCCACTGTTGCCTTGGCTTTTGGCTTGCTTAGTTGGGGACATTTAATATTCAACAATATTATTGATCGGTGTTGTATTATTTTCATGTTATCACTGTGAAGCTGCTTTGATAGAATCTGTATTGTAAAAAGCGCTATATAAATAAACGTGACTTGACTTGACTAGAAAGTCTAAGGCCTTCAACAGGTTGACCAAACCTATCTAATCTGATGCCTATTACACGCCAAAATAAGATTACTGTGGGGACAAAAAGTAAGACTATTAAGTTAGCACTTTTAAACATCCGCTTACTTAAAAATAAATCATTTCTAGTCAACGACTTAATAACCACATAAAACCTGGATTTCATGTTCCTAACTGAAACTTGGCTAGAAGACAGCTGTAGTGCAATGGTCCTAAACGAAACATCCCTTCCAAACTTTTATGAGTGTCTGCAGAGCTTTTAGGAGAGGTGGGGGTTTAGCTTAGCCTGGATGCCAGCCCGAACCCCGCCCACAAAATTTTTGGGTCGGGAAGTTTGGTCTGGACTCGATCCATTGAGGAGAAATTATGATTAGTCAAAAAATGAACGGGCCAATCAGATTGCCAGGGCGGGCTTTATACGATGAAGGACAGATGATCTGCAGGGACGTAATCATCACGTTATCAAAGAGCGCTTAACTGGTTTCCCTCAGAGATGACTGCAGCTGGAGAATTGAGATGTATAGATTCCGCTGTCGCGTCTGTTGTGAAATAAATTGACAGTGCTTTCATTTTAATATACAAACAGAAAACTGCAATCAAGGCATTTGTCGATCGGAAAGATATTTTTGCCGTCCTGGTCCTTCCTACATGATTCGGGAAAAGTGTAACTTATCTGCTGGCTCTGATGATCGCTAAGAAGATGAGACGTAATGAAAAGCCAGTGGTCGTTGTGGTTTCTCCTTTGGTCGCACTCATTGAGGAGTAAGTAAAAGAAGCAACACTCATTTTTTTAACTTTCTATAGTTCTATAGTTGAAAACTGCGCTATGCAAAGTATTTGACTTACTGCGTTGTTCTGATTGGTTGTAGGTCTACCGACTATCCAATTGAGTGCAGAGGTTTTTTTTTCCCTGGTTCGGTTAAGACAAGCCTCATAATCAAAGCCCTACGGAGCAGTATCAGACTCACATTCTGACTAAAATATGAGTATGTCGAAGTCAGGCTATGTTTAGCTGCTCTTTTTAAAGATGTCTACCAATGTAAGCAAATATCATTTGGGAATTACCCGTCTTTCGAATATCTGGGTATTGTGTTAATAGGTGCCCCACGCATTTTACTTATCAATGTTTACAGGCCTCCAAAATACTCTCCAGCCTTTGCTGAGGACTTTACAGAACTGTTATGAACAATTGCCTCTGAGTTGGACTGTTTTGCCATTGCTAGAGTTTTGAATATTCACATAGATAATGCAGAAAACAATATGGCAAAAGAAATCAAAACTGTTTTTAAAACTTTTGATCGAGACTCAGGTCTAAGTCTAATGGCCCTCTATCAGGATCCAGAGTTTCAAGAAGATGCAAGAAAAAGTTTCTCTGATCTTCTTGAAACTCTGGATTCTGATCGAGGGCCACGGGACTTAGACCTGAGTGCCAAAATGGAGGCTCTAGACCCTTCCAGAGCTGAGATATTGAGACATTTATAATGGCATTAATGCTATGTTGGATCTCAGTATCTCAGCTCTTGAGGGGTCTAGAGCCCCTATTTTGGCACTCAGGTCTAAGTCTCATGGCCCTCTATCAGAATCCAGAGTTTTAAGAAAATTGGAGAAACTTAATTTTTCGCCCCGAAAAAAAAAACAAAAAACGAAAGGGGTACCACTGTCGTTTTTTTTTTCGGGTCGAAATTTTGAGTTTCTCTGATCTTCTCGAAACTCTGGATTCTGATAGAGGGCCACGAGACTTAGGCCTGAGTGCCAAAATGGAGGCTCTAGACCCTTCCAGAGCTGAGATATTGAGATATTTATAATGGCATTAATGCTATGTTGAATCTCAGTATCTCAGCTCTTGAGGGGTCTAGAGCCCCTATTTTGGCACTCAGGTCTAAGTCTCATGGCCCTCTATCAGAATCCAGAGTTTTGAGAAAATTGGAGAAACTTAATTTTTCGCCCCGAAAAAAAAAACAAAAAACGAAAGGGGTACCACTGTCGTTTTTTTTTTCGGGTCGAAATTTTGAGTTTCTCTGATCTTCTCGAAACTCTGGATTCTGATAGAGGGCCACGAGACTTAGACCCAAGTGCCAAAATGGAGGCTCTAGACCCTTCCAGAGCTGAGATATTGAGATCCCACGTAGCATTTATGCCATTATAAATATCTCAATATCTCAGCTCTGGAAGGGTCTAGAGCCTCCATTTTTGCACTCAGGTCTAAGTCCCATGGCCCTCGATCAGAATCCAGAGTTTCAAGAAGATCAGAGAAACTCAAAATTTCAACCCCAAAAAAAACGACAGGGCTACTGTCGACTTTTTCGGTGCAAGAAAAAAAGTTTATCTGATCTTCTTGAAACTCAGGATTCTGATAGAGGGCCATGAGACTTAGACCTGAGTGTAAAAATTGAGGCTCTAGACCCTTCCAGAGCTGAGATATTGAGATCCCACATAGCATTTATGCCATTATAAAAATAGTGGGTTCGCAGACGGTGGAATTTTAGGACGGTGCTTGGTGCTACGGACCCCAGGGGGCCTGCTGAGTGCAGTAAAATAGTTTTTATCTCAACAGGAACTTTACTTAAAATGTCTATCAAATATTCTACCCGAAACCCCATTCAATAGATTGCAGGGATGGTGTCCAATTGCAGCATGTTTCATGGCAAGTGAGCATACATGCACTCTGAAATTTTAACGGCTATAACTCTGGGACCAAGCTGCCCAGATGCACCAAACTCGGGTCAAAGTAGGGTCCCTCTCCAACGGGCCCTAACCCGAGGCTCTAGCGCCCCCACAGGCCGAGATATGGAGCCCAACAGGAAAGGGGTCACTTCAGAAGGAAGGTTCCCAGAACCTCGGGACTCTGGGGTCTGAGAGGGCCCCTAGTGGCCACTCATCACCACAAAGGATGATCCTCTGGGACTCGTCATTTCCGAGATATTGACCGTTTTGTCCATTGTGAAATGCTCCAGAAGTTGAAAAAGGGGGCTGACATATGACGTCCATTGTAATGGACACAGGGTCTGAATGGGTTAAAGTCAAGTGAGACTCAATCTCATGTCTCCATTGCAGCTTTTGCTCCACGCATCCACACTTTTGTGTCCAGTCTCGAACCGGGAACCTCCCGACAGGGGAGAACACGCTCAACCCACTGTGCCACTGGCACTTCCACATGAAGATTTCTTTTTTTGGGTGTATGTCATTTTTATTTGTACAAAACCAGTGAAAATGAAGCATTTTAACACAAAGAGTGAGATTCGAACCCAAATCCTCCACATGATGGAGTAACGCTCAAACCACTGAGCCACTGGAGCTTCCACACTTAATCTTTATTTTGGTGGCATGTCTTTTTTATTTTGGCAAAACTGTTCAAAATAAAGCATTTAAATGCAATGAGTGGGATTTGAACCCAAATCCTCCACATGATGGAGCAACTCTCAAACCACTGAGCTTCCTCTTTTTTGGGTGTCATGTCTTTTTTATTTGGACAAAACTGTTCAAAATAAAACTTTTGAATGCAAAGAGTGGGGTTTGAACCCAAATCCTCCACATGATGGGACAACACTCAAACCACTGAGCCACTGGAGCTTCCACTTTTACACTTATTTATGTTGGGGTAATGTTTTTTTATTTGGACAAAACCAGTGAAAATAAAGCATTTTAACGCAAAGAGTGGGATTTGAACCCAAATGCTCCACATGATGGAGCAACACTCAAACCACTGAGCCACTGGAGCTTCCACTGTTGACCCTCTTTTTTTCCTCTTTTTTTATGTGTTTTTTTTTTTTAGAAAACCACATAAAAGCACATAACCCACTATTTCTGAAAAGTACTAACCCCGGCCTTCATGCAATAAACTGCAAGTGGACAGAATCCCACCTGCAATCTATTGAATGGTGATTCAGACAGTTTATTTGATGGACATTTTATAATTAAAGTTCCTGTCATGATGAAAACCATTTATCTGCACTCAGAGGGGCCCCCTGAGTCTGTGGCACCAAGCACCATCCCATAATTCCTTCGAATACGGGCTTTGGAGGATGCATAACTGAATTGGGACAGCCTTCATGACACCGCGATGATGCAATCGCTTCGCGGCTGCAGCCTTTGAATTGGGACGTCCTTTGTCGAGCGGCTGTGACGCAATCGGCCTTCAAATACGGCCAAGCGTCCTTCAAATACGGACTTCGGAGGATGCAGCAGATTGGAGAAACTTAATTTTTCGCCCGAAAACGAAAAAAAACGAAAGGGGTAACACTGTCGGATTTTTTTTCGGGTAGAAATTTTGAGTTTCGATATCTCAGCTCTGGAAGGGTCTAGAGCCTCCATTTTTGCACTCAGGTCAAAGTCTCGTGGTCCTCTATCAGAATCCAGAGTTTTGAGAAGATTGGAGAAAATTAATTTTTTGCCTGAAAACGAAAAAAAACGAAAGGGGTAACACTGTCGTTTTTTTTTCGGGTCGAAATTTTGAATTTTGATATCTCAGCTCTGGAAGGGTCTAGAGCCTCCATTTTTGCGCTCAGGTCAAAGTCTCGCGGCCCTCTATCATAATCCAGAGTTTTGAGAAGATTGGAGAAACTTGATTTTTCGCCCGAAAATGAAAAAAAAAACGTAAGGGGTAACACTGTCGTTTTTTTTTTCGGGTCGAAATTTTGAGTTTCGATATCTCAGCTCTGGAAGGGTCTAGAGCCTCCATTTTTGCGCTCAGGTCAAAGTCTCGCGGCCCTCTATCATAATCCAGAGTTTTGAGAAGATTGGAGAAACTTGATTTTTCGCCCGAAAACGAAAAAAAACGAAAGGGGTAACACTGTCGTTTTTTTTGGGGTCGAAATTTTGAGTTTCGATATCTCAGCTCTGGAAGGGTCTAGAGCCTCCATTTTTGCGCTCAGGTCAAAGTCTCGCGGCCCTCTATCATAATCCAGAGTTTTGAGAAGATTGGAGAAACTTGATTTTTCGCCCGAAAACGAAAAAAAAAAACGTAAGGGGTAACACTGTCGTTTTTTTTGGGGTCGAAATTTTGAGTTTCGATATCTCAGCTCTGGAAGGGTCTAGAGCCTCCATTTTTGCGCTCAGGTCAAAGTCTCGCGGCCCTCTATCATAATCCAGAGTTTTGAGAAGATTGGAGAAACTTGATTTTTCGCCCGAAAACGAAAAAAAAAAACGTAAGGGGTAACACTGTCGTTTTTTTTTCGGGTCGAAATTTTGAGTTTCGATATCTCAGCTCTGGAAGGGTCTAGAGCCTCCATTTTTGCGCTCAGGTCAAAGTCTCGCGGCCCTCTATCATAATCCAGAGTTTTGAGAAGATCGGAGAAACTTGATTTTTCGCCCGAAAACGAAAAAAACGTGAGGGGTAACACTGTCGTTTTTTTTTCGGGTCGAAATTTTGAGTTTCGATATCTCAGCTCTGGAAGGGTCTAGAGCCTCCATTTTTGCGCTCAGGTCAAAGTCTCGCGGCCCTCTATCATAATCCAGAGTTTTGAGAAGATTGGAGAAACTTGATTTTTCGCCCGAAAACTAAAAAAACGTGAGGGGTAACACTGTCGGTTTTTTTTCGGGTCGAAATTTTGAGTTTCGATATCTCAGCTCTGGAAGGGTCTAGAGCCTCCATTTTTGCGCTCAGGTCAAAGTCTCGCGGCCCTCTATCATAATCCAGAGTTTTGAGAAGATTGGAGAAACTTGATTTTTCGCCCGAAAACTAAAAAAAACGTAAGGGGTAACACTGTCGTTTTTTTTTTCGGGTCGAAATTTTGAGTTTCGATATCTCAGCTCTGGAAGGGTCTAGAGCCTCCATTTTTGCGCTAAGGTCAAAGTCTTGCGGCCCTCTATCATAATCCAAAGTTTTGAGAAGATTGGAGAAACTTGATTTTTCGCCCGAAAACGGAAAAAAAAACGTAAGGGGTAACACTGTCGTTTTTTTTTCGGGTCGAAATTTTGAGTTTCGATATCTCAGCTCTGGAAGGGTCTAGAGCCTCCATTTTTGCGCTCAGGTCAAAGTCTCGCGGCCCTCTATCATAATCCAGAGTTTTGAGAAGATCGGAGAAACTTGATTTTTCGCCCGAAAACGAAAAAAAAAAACGTAAGGGGTAACACTGTCGTTTTTTTTTTTCGGGTCGAAATTTTGAGTTTCGATATCTCAGCTCTGGAAGGGTCTAGAGCCTCAATTTTTGCGCTCAGGTCAAAGTCTCGCGGCCCTCTATCATAATCCAGAGTTTTGAGAAGATCGGAGAAACTTGATTTTTCGCCCGAAAACGAAAAAAAAACGTAAGGGGTAACACTGTCGTTTTTTTTTCGGGTCGAAATTTTGAGTTTCGATATCTCAGCTCTGGAAGGGTCTAGAGCCTCCATTTTTGCGCTCAGGTCAAAGTCTCGCGGCCCTCTATCATAATCCAGAGTTTTGAGAAGATTGGAGAAACTTGATTTTTCGCCCGAAAACGAAAAAAAACGTAAGGGGTAACACTGTCGTTTTTTTTTTCGGGTCGAAATTTTGAGTTTCGATATCTCAGCTCTGGAAGGGTCTAGAGCCTCCATTTTTGCGCTCAGGTCAAAGTCTCGCGGCCCTCTACCATAATCCAGAGTTTTGAGAAGATTGGAGAAACTTGATTTTTCGCCCGAAAACGAAAAAAAAAACGTAAGGGGTAACACTGTAGGTTTTTTTTTCGGGTCGAAATTTTGAGTTTCGATATCTCAGGTCTGGAAGGGTCTAGAGCCTCCATTTTTGCGCTCAGGTCAAAGTCTCGCGGCCCTCTATCATAATCCAGAGTTTTGAGATGATTGGAGAAACTTGATTTTTCGCCCGAAAATGAAAAAAAACGAAAGGGGTAACACTGTCGTTTTTTTTTTCGGGTCGAAATTTTGAGTTTCGATATCTCAGCTCTGGAAGGGTCTAGAGCCTCCATTTTTGCGCTCAGGTCAAAGTCTCGCGGCCCTCTATCATATTCCAGAGTTTTGAGAAGATTGGAGAAACTTGATTTTTTGCCCGAAAACTAAAAAAAACGCAAGGGGTAACACTGTCGTTTTTTTTTTCGGGTCGAAATTTTGAGTTTCGATATCTCAGCTCTGGAAGGGTCTAGAGCCTCCATTTTTGCGCTCAGGTCAAAGTCTCGCGGCCCTCTATCATAATCCAGAGTTTTGAGAAGATTGGAGAAACTTGATTTTTCGCCCGAAAACGAAAAAAAACGTAAGGGGTAACACTGTCGTTTTTTTTTCGGGTCGAAATTTTGAGTTTCGATATCTCAGCTCTGGAAGGGTCTAGAGCCTCCATTTTAGCGCTCAGGTCAAAGTCTCGCGGCCCTCTATCATAATCCAGAGTTTTGAGAAGATCGGAGAAACTTGATTTTTCGCCCGAAAACGAAAAAAACGTGAGGGGTAACACTGTCGTTTTTTTTTCGGGTCGAAATTTTGAGTTTCGATATCTCAGCTCTGGAAGGGAATAGAGCCTCCATTTTTGCGCTCAGGTCAAAGTCTCGCGGCCCTCTATCATAATCCAGAGTTTTGAGAAGATTGGAGAAACTTGATTTTTCGCCCGAAAACTAAAAAAACGTGAGGGGTAACACTGTCGGTTTTTTTTCGGGTCGAAATTTTGAGTTTCGATATCTCAGCTCTGGAAGGGTCTAGAGCCTCCATTTTTGCGCTCAGGTCAAAGTCTCGCGGCCCTCTATGATAATCCAGAGTTTTGAGAAGATTGGAGAAACTTGATTTTTCGCCCGAAAACTAAAAAAAAACGTAAGGGGTAACACTGTCGTTTTTTTTTTCGGGTCGAAATTTTGAGTTTCGATATCTCAGCTCTGGAAGGGTCTAGAGCCTCCATTTTTGCGCTAAGGTCAAAGTCTTGCGGCCCTCTATCATAATCCAGAGTTTTGAGAAGATTGGAGAAACTTGATTTTTCGCCCGAAAACGAAAAAAAACGTAAGGGGTAACACTGTCGTTTTTTTTTCGGGTCGAAATTTTGAGTTTCGATATCTCAGCTCTGGAAGGGTCTAGAGCCTCCATTTTTGCGCTCAGGTCAAAGTCTCGCGGCCCTCTATCATAATCCAGAGTTTTGAGAAGATCGGAGAAACTTGATTTTTCGCCCGAAAACGAAAAAAAAACATAAGGGGTAACACTGTCGTTTTTTTTTTCGGGTCGAAATTTTGAGTTTCGATATCTCAGCTCTGGAAGGGTCTAGAGCCTCAATTTTTGCGCTCAGGTCAAAGTCTCGCGGCCCTCTATCATAATCCAGAGTTTTGAGAAGATCGGAGAAACTTGATTTTTCGCCCGAAAACGAAAAAAAAAACGTAAGGGGTAACACTGTCGTTTTTTTTTCGGGTCGAAATTTTGAGTTTCGATATCTCAGCTCTGGAAGGGTCTAGAGCCTCCATTTTTGCGCTCAGGTCAAAGTCTCGCGGCCCTCTATCATAATCCAGAGTTTTGAGAAGATTGGAGAAACTTGATTTTTCGCCCGAAAACGAAAAAAAACGTAAGGGGTAACACTGTCGTTTTTTTTTTCGGGTCGAAATTTTGAGTTTCGATATCTCAGCTCTGGAAGGGTCTAGAGCCTCCATTTTTGCGCTCAGGTCAAAGTCTCGCGGCCCTCTACCATAATCCAGAGTTTTGAGAAGATTGGAGAAACTTGATTTTTCGCCCGAAAACGAAAAAAAAAACGTAAGGGGTAACACTGTCGGTTTTTTTTTCGGGTCGAAATTTTGAGTTTCGATATCTCAGGTCTGGAAGGGTCTAGAGCCTCCATTTTTGCGCTCAGGTCAAAGTCTCGCGGCCCTCTATCATAATCCAGAGTTTTGAGAAGATTGGAGAAACTTGATTTTTCGCCCGAAAACGAAAAAAAACGAAAGGGGTAACACTGTCGTTTTTTTTTTCGGGTCGAAATTTTGAGTTTCGATATCTCAGCTCTGGAAGGGTCTAGAGCCTCCATTTTTGCGCTCAGGTCAAAGTCTCGCGGCCCTCTATCATAATCCAGAGTTTTGAGAAGATTGGAGAAACTTGATTTTTCGCCCGAAAACGAAAAAAAACGTAAGGGGTAACACTGTCGTTTTTTTTTCGGGTCGAAATTTTGAGTTTCGATATCTCAGCTCTGGAAGGGTCTAGAGCCTCCATTTTAGCGCTCAGGTCAAAGTCTCGCGGCCCTCTATCATAATCCAGAGTTTTGAGAAGATCGGAGAAACTTGATTTTTCGCCCGAAAACGAAAAAAAAAACGTAAGGGGTAACACTGTCGTTTTTTTTTCGGGTCGAAATTTTGAGTTTCGATATCTCAGCTCTGGAAGGGTCTAGAGCCTCAATTTTTGCGCTCAGGTCAAAGTCTCGCGGCCCTCTATCATAATCCAGAGTTTTGAGAAGATCGGAGAAACTTGATTTTTCGCCCGAAAACGAAAAAAAACGTAAGGGGTAACACTGTCGTTTTTTTTTCGGGTCGAAATTTTGAGTTTCGATATCTCAGCTCTGGAAGGGTCTAGAGCCTCAATTTTTGCGCTCAGGTCAAAGTCTCGCGGCCCTCTATCATAATCCAGAGTTTTGAGAAGATCGGAGAAACTTGATTTTTCGCCCAAAAACGAAAAAAAACGTAAGGGGTAACACTGTCGTTTTTTTTTCGGGTCGAAATTTTGAGTTTCGATATCTCAGCTCTGGAAGGGTCTAGAGCCTCCATTTTTGCGCTCAGGTCAAAGTCTCGCGGCCCTCTATCATAATCCAGAGTTTTGAGAAGATTGGAGAAACTTGATTTTTCGCCCGAAAACGAAAAAAAACGTAAGGGGTAACACTGTCGTTTTTTTTTTCGGGTCGAAATTTTGAGTTTCGATATCTCAGCTCTGGAAGGGTCTAGAGCCTCCATTTTAGCGCTCAGGTCAAAGTCTCGCGGCCCTCTATCATAATCCAGAGTTTTGAGAAGATTGGAGAAACTTGATTTTTCGCCCGAAAACGAAAAAAAAAACGTAAGGGGTAACACTGTCGGTTTTTTTTCGGGTCGAAATTTTGAGTTTCGATATCTCAGCTCTGGAAGGGTCTAGAGCCTCCATTTTTGCGCTCAGGTCAAAGTCTCGCGGCCCTCTATCATAATCCAGAGTTTTGAGAAGATTGGAGAAACTTGATTTTTCGCCCGAAAACTAAAAAAAAACGTAAGGGGTAACACTGTCGTTTATTTTTTTTCGGGTCGAAATTTTGAGTTTCGATATCTCAGCTCTGGAAGGGTCTAGAGCCTCCATTTTTGCGCTCAGGTCAAAGTCTCGCGGCCCTCTATCATAATCCAGAGTTTTGAGAAGATTGGAGAAACTAGATTTTTCGCCCGAAAACGAAAAAAAAACGTAAGGGGTAACACTGTCGTTTTTTTTTTCGGGTCGAAATTTTGAGTTTCGATATCTCAGCTCTGGAATGGTCTAGAGCCTCCATTTTTGCGCTCAGGTCAAAGTCTCGCGGCCCTCTATCATAATCCAGAGTTTTGAGAAGATTGGAGAAACTTGATTTTTTGCCCGAAAACGAAAAAAACGTAAGGGGTAACACTGTCGTTTTTTTTGGGGTCGAAATTTTGAGTTTCGATATCTCAGCTCTGGAAGGGTCTAGAGCCTCCATTTTTGCGCTCAGGTCAAAGTCTCGCGGCCCTCTATCATAATCCAGAGTTTTGAGAAGATTGGAGAAACTTGATTTTTCGCCCGAAAACGAAAAAAAACGTAAGGGGTAACACTCGTTTTTTTTTTTCGGGTCGAAATTTTGAGTTTCGATATCTCAGCTCTGGAAGGGTCTAGAGCCTCCATTTTTGCACTCAGGTCAAAGTCTCGTGGCCCTCTATCATAATCCAGAGTTTTGAGAAGATTGGAGAAACTTGATTTTTCGCCCGAAAACGAAAAAAAACGTAAGGGGTAACACTGTCGTTTTTTTTTTCGGGTCGAAATTTTGAGTTTCGATATCTCAGCTCTGGAAGGGTCTAGAGCCTCCATTTTTGCGCTCAGGTCAAAGTCTCGCGGCCCTCTATCATAATCCAGAGTTTTGAGAAGATTGGAGAAACTTGATTTTTCGCCCGAAAACGAAAAAAAACGTAAGGGGTAACACTGTCGTTTTTTTTCGGGTCGAAATTTTGAGTTTCGATATCTCAGCTCTGGAAGGGTCTAGAGCCTCCATTTTTGCGCTCAGGTCAAAGTCTCGCGGCCCTCTATCATAATCCAGAGTTTTAATAAGATTGGAGAAACTTGATTTTTCGCCCGAAAACGAAAAAAAAACGTAAGGGGTAACACTGTCGTTTTTTTTTTGGGTCGAAATTTTGAGTTTCGATATCTCAGCTCTGGAAGGGTCTAGAGCCTCCATTTTAGCGCTCAGGTCAAAGTCTCGCGGCCCTCTATCATAATCCAGAGTTTTGAGAAGATTGGAGAAACTTGATTTTTCGCCCGAAAACGAAAAAAAACGTAAGGGGTAACACTGTCGTTTTTTTTTCGGGTCGAAATTTTGAGTTTCGATATCTCAGCTCTGGAAGGGTCTAGAGCCTCCATTTTTGCGCTCAGGTCAAAGTCTCGCGGCCCTCTATCATAATCCAGAGTTTTGAGAATATCGGAGAAACTTGATTTTTCGCCCGAAAACGAAAAAAAAAACGTAAGGGGTGACACTGTCGTTTTTTTTCGGGTCGAAATTTTGAGTTTCGATATCTCAGCTCTGGAAGGGTCTAGAGCCTCCATTTTTGCGCTCAGGTCAAAGTCTCGCGGCCCTCTATCATAATCCAGAGTTTTGAGAAGATCGGAGAAACTTGATTTTTCGCCCGAAAACGAAAAAAAAAACGTAAGGGGTGACACTGTCGGTTTTTTTCGGGTCGAAATTTTGAGTTTCGATATCTCAGCTCTGGAAGGGTCTAGAGCCTCCATTTTTGCGCTCAGGTCAAAGTCTCGCGGCCCTCTATCATAATCCAGAGTTTTGAGAAGATTGGAGAAACTTGATTTTTCGCCCGAAAACGAAAAAAAACGAAAGGGGTAACACTGTCGTTTTTTTTTTCGGGTCGAAATTTTGAGTTTCGATATCTCAGCTCTGGAAGGGTCTAGAGCCTCCATTTTTGCGCTCAGGTCAAAGTCTCGCGGCCCTCTATCATAATCCAGAGTTTTGAGAAGATTGGAGAAACTTGATTTTTCGCCCGAAAACGAAAAAAAACGTAAGGGGTAACACTGTCGTTTTTTTTTCGGGTCGAAATTTTGAGTTTCGATATCTCAGCTCTGGAAGGGTCTAGAGCCTCCATTTTAGCGCTCAGGTCAAAGTCTCGCGGCCCTCTATCATAATCCAGAGTTTTGAGAAGATCGGAGAAACTTGATTTTTCGCCCGAAAACGAAAAAAAAAACGTAAGGGGTAACACTGTCGTTTTTTTTTCGGGTCGAAATTTTGAGTTTCGATATCTCAGCTCTGGAAGGGTCTAGAGCCTCAATTTTTGCGCTCAGGTCAAAGTCTCGCGGCCCTCTATCATAATCCAGAGTTTTGAGAAGATCGGAGAAACTTGATTTTTCGCCCGAAAACGAAAAAAAACGTAAGGGGTAACACTGTCGTTTTTTTTTCGGGTCGAAATTTTGAGTTTCGATATCTCAGCTCTGGAAGGGTCTAGAGCCTCAATTTTTGCGCTCAGGTCAAAGTCTCGCGGCCCTCTATCATAATCCAGAGTTTTGAGAAGATCGGAGAAACTTGATTTTTCGCCCGAAAACGAAAAAAAAAACGTAAGGGGTAACACTGTCGTTTTTTTTTCGGGTCGAAATTTTGAGTTTCGATATCTCAGCTCTGGAAGGGTCTAGAGCCTCCATTTTTGCGCTCAGGTCAAAGTCTCGCGGCCCTCTATCATAATCCAGAGTTTTGAGAAGATTGGAGAAACTTGATTTTTCGCCCGAAAACTAAAAAAAAACGTAAGGGGTAACACTGTCGTTTATTTTTTTTCGGGTCGAAATTTTGAGTTTCGATATCTCAGCTCTGGAAGGGTCTAGAGCCTCCATTTTAGCGCTCAGGTCAAAGTCTCGCGGCCCTCTATCATAATCCAGAGTTTTGAGAAGATTGGAGAAACTAGATTTTTCGCCCGAAAACGAAAAAAAAACGTAAGGGGTAACACTGTCGTTTTTTTTTTCGGGTCGAAATTTTGAGTTTCGATATCTCAGCTCTGGAATGGTCTAGAGCCTCCATTTTTGCGCTCAGGTCAAAGTCTCGCGGCCCTCTATCATAATCCAGAGTTTTGAGAAGATTGGAGAAACTTGATTTTTTGCCCGAAAACGAAAAAAACGTAAGGGGTAACACTGTCGTTTTTTTTGGGGTCGAAATTTTGAGTTTCGATATCTCAGCTCTGGAAGGGTCTAGAGCCTCCATTTTTGCGCTCAGGTCAAAGTCTCGCGGCCCTCTATCATAATCCAGAGTTTTGAGAAGATTGGAGAAACTTGATTTTTCGCCCGAAAACGAAAAAAAACGTAAGGGGTAACACTCGTTTTTTTTTTTCGGGTCGAAATTTTGAGTTTCGATATCTCAGCTCTGGAAGGGTCTAGAGCCTCCATTTTTGCACTCAGGTCAAAGTCTCGTGGCCCTCTATCATAATCCAGAGTTTTGAGAAGATTGGAGAAACTTGATTTTTCGCCCGAAAACGAAAAAAAACGTAAGGGGTAACACTGTCGTTTTTTTTTTCGGGTCGAAATTTTGAGTTTCGATATCTCAGCTCTGGAAGGGTCTAGAGCCTCCATTTTTGCGCTCAGGTCAAAGTCTCGCGGCCCTCTATCATAATCCAGAGTTTTGAGAAGATTGGAGAAACTTGATTTTTCGCCCGAAAACGAAAAAAAACGTAAGGGGTAACACTGTCGTTTTTTTTCGGGTCGAAATTTTGAGTTTCGATATCTCAGCTCTGGAAGGGTCTAGAGCCTCCATTTTTGCGCTCAGGTCAAAGTCTCGCGGCCCTCTATCATAATCCAGAGTTTTAATAAGATTGGAGAAACTTGATTTTTCGCCCGAAAACGAAAAAAAAACGTAAGGGGTAACACTGTCGTTTTTTTTTTGGGTCGAAATTTTGAGTTTCGATATCTCAGCTCTGGAAGGGTCTAGAGCCTCCATTTTAGCGCTCAGGTCAAAGTCTCGCGGCCCTCTATCATAATCCAGAGTTTTGAGAAGATTGGAGAAACTTGATTTTTCGCCCGAAAACGAAAAAAAACGTAAGGGGTAACACTGTCGGTTTTTTTTCGGGTCGAAATTTTGAGTTTCGATATCTCAGCTCTGGAAGGGTCTAGAGCCTCCATTTTTGCGCTCAGGTCAAAGTCTCGCGGCCCTCTATCATAATCCAGAGTTTTGAGAATATCGGAGAAACTTGATTTTTCGCCCGAAAACGAAAAAAAAAACGTAAGGGGTGACACTGTCGTTTTTTTTCGGGTCGAAATTTTGAGTTTCGATATCTCAGCTCTGGAAGGGTCTAGAGCCTCCATTTTTGCGCTCAGGTCAAAGTCTCGCGGCCCTCTATCATAATCCAGAGTTTTGAGAAGATTGGAGAAACTTGATTTTTCGCCCGAAAACGAAAAAAAACGAAAGGGGTAACACTGTCGTTTTTTTTTTTCGGGTCGAAATTTTGAGTTTCGATATCTCAGCTCTGGAAGGGTCTAGAGCCTCCATTTTTGCGCTCAGGTCAAAGTCTCGCGGCCCTCTATCATAATCCAGAGTTTTGAGAAGATTGGAGAAACTTGATTTTTCGCCCGAAAACGAAAAAAAACGTAAGGGGTAACACTGTCGTTTTTTTTTCGGGTCGAAATTTTGAGTTTCGATATCTCAGCTCTGGAAGGGTCTAGAGCCTCCATTTTAGCGCTCAGGTCAAAGTCTCGCGGCCCTCTATCATAATCCAGAGTTTTGAGAAGATCGGAGAAACTTGATTTTTCGCCCGAAAACGAAAAAAAAAACGTAAGGGGTAACACTGTCGTTTTTTTTTCGGGTCGAAATTTTGAGTTTCGATATCTCAGCTCTGGAAGGGTCTAGAGCCTCAATTTTTGCGCTCAGGTCAAAGTCTCGCGGCCCTCTATCATAATCCAGAGTTTTGAGAAGATCGGAGAAACTTGATTTTTCGCCCGAAAACGAAAAAAAACGTAAGGGGTAACACTGTCGTTTTTTTTTCGGGTCGAAATTTTGAGTTTCGATATCTCAGCTCTGGAAGGGTCTAGAGCCTCAATTTTTGCGCTCAGGTCAAAGTCTCGCGGCCCTCTATCATAATCCAGAGTTTTGAGAAGATCGGAGAAACTTGATTTTTCGCCCGAAAACGAAAAAAAACGTAAGGGGTAACACTGTCGTTTTTTTTTCGGGTCGAAATTTTGAGTTTCGATATCTCAGCTCTGGAAGGGTCTAGAGCCTCCATTTTTGCGCTCAGGTCAAAGTCTCGCGGCCCTCTATCATAATCCAGAGTTTTGAGAAGATTGGAGAAACTTGATTTTTCGCCCGAAAACGAAAAAAAACGTAAGGGGTAACACTGTCGTTTTTTTTTTCGGGTCGAAATTTTGAGTTTCGATATCTCAGCTCTGGAAGGGTCTAGAGCCTCCATTTTAGCGCTCAGGTCAAAGTCTCGCGGCCCTCTATCATAATCCAGAGTTTTGAGAAGATTGGAGAAACTTGATTTTTCGCCCGAAAACGAAAAAAAAAACGTAAGGGGTAACACTGTCGTTTTTTTTTCGGGTCGAAATTTTGAGTTTCGATATCTCAGCTCTGGAAGGGTCTAGAGCCTCCATTTTTGCGCTCAGGTCAAAGTCTCGCGGCCCTCTATCATAATCCAGAGTTTTGAGAAGATTGGAGAAACTTGATTTTTCGCCCGAAAACTAAAAAAAAACGTAAGGGGTAACACTGTCGTTTATTTTTTTTCGGGTCGAAATTTTGAGTTTCGATATCTCAGCTCTGGAAGGGTCTAGAGCCTCCATTTTTGCGCTCAGGTCAAAGTCTCGCGGCCCTCTATCATAATCCAGAGTTTTGAGAAGATTGGAGAAACTAGATTTTTCGCCCGAAAACGAAAAAAAAACGTAAGGGGTAACACTGTCGTTTTTTTTTTCGGGTCGAAATTTTGAGTTTCGATATCTCAGCTCTGGAATGGTCTAGAGCCTCCATTTTTGCGCTCAGGTCAAAGTCTCGCGGCCCTCTATCATAATCCAGAGTTTTGAGAAGATTGGAGAAACTTGATTTTTTGCCCGAAAACGAAAAAAACGTAAGGGGTAACACTGTCGTTTTTTTTGGGGTCGAAATTTTGAGTTTCGATATCTCAGCTCTGGAAGGGTCTAGAGCCTCCATTTTTGCGCTCAGGTCAAAGTCTCGCGGCCCTCTATCATAATCCAGAGTTTTGAGAAGATTGGAGAAACTTGATTTTTCGCCCGAAAACGAAAAAAAACGTAAGGGGTAACACTCGTTTTTTTTTTTCGGGTCGAAATTTTGAGTTTCGATATCTCAGCTCTGGAAGGGTCTAGAGCCTCCATTTTTGCACTCAGGTCAAAGTCTCGTGGCCCTCTATCATAATCCAGAGTTTTGAGAAGATTGGAGAAACTTGATTTTTCGCCCGAAAACGAAAAAAAACGTAAGGGGTAACACTGTCGTTTTTTTTTTCGGGTCGAAATTTTGAGTTTCGATATCTCAGCTCTGGAAGGGTCTAGAGCCTCCATTTTTGCGCTCAGGTCAAAGTCTCGCGGCCCTCTATCATAATCCAGAGTTTTGAGAAGATTGGAGAAACTTGATTTTTCGCCCGAAAACGAAAAAAAAACGTAAGGGGTAACACTGTCGTTTTTTTTCGGGTCGAAATTTTGAGTTTCGATATCTCAGCTCTGGAAGGGTCTAGAGCCTCCATTTTTGCACTCAGGTCAAAGTCTCGCGGCCCTCTATCATAATCCAGAGTTTTGAGAAGATTGGAGAAACTTGATTTTTCGCCCGAAAACGAAAAAAAAAACGTAAGGGGTAACACTGTCGTTTTTTTTTCGGGTCGAAATTTTGAGTTTCGATATCTCAGCTCTGGAAGGGTCTAGAGCCTCCATTTTTGCGCTCAGGTCAAAGTCTCGCGGCCCTCTATCATAATCCAGAGTTTTGAGAAGATTGGAGAAACTTGATTTTTCGCCCGAAAACTAAAAAAAAACGTAAGGGGTAACACTGTCGTTTATTTTTTTTCGGGTCGAAATTTTGAGTTTCGATATCTCAGCTCTGGAAGGGTCTAGAGCCTCCATTTTTGCGCTCAGGTCAAAGTCTCGCGGCCCTCTATCATAATCCAGAGTTTTGAGAAGATTGGAGAAACTAGATTTTTCGCCCGAAAACGAAAAAAAAACGTAAGGGGTAACACTGTCGTTTTTTTTTTCGGGTCGAAATTTTGAGTTTCGATATCTCAGCTCTGGAATGGTCTAGAGCCTCCATTTTTGCGCTCAGGTCAAAGTCTCGCGGCCCTCTATCATAATCCAGAGTTTTGAGAAGATTGGAGAAACTTGATTTTTTGCCCGAAAACGAAAAAAACGTAAGGGGTAACACTGTCGTTTTTTTTGGGGTCGAAATTTTGAGTTTCGATATCTCAGCTCTGGAAGGGTCTAGAGCCTCCATTTTTGCGCTCAGGTCAAAGTCTCGCGGCCCTCTATCATAATCCAGAGTTTTGAGAAGATTGGAGAAACTTGATTTTTCGCCCGAAAACGAAAAAAAACGTAAGGGGTAACACTCGTTTTTTTTTTCGGGTCGAAATTTTGAGTTTCGATATCTCAGCTCTGGAAGGGTCTAGAGCCTCCATTTTTGCACTCAGGTCAAAGTCTCGTGGCCCTCTATCATAATCCAGAGTTTTGAGAAGATTGGAGAAACTTGATTTTTCGCCCGAAAACGAAAAAAAACGTAAGGGGTAACACTGTCGTTTTTTTTTTCGGGTCGAAATTTTGAGTTTCGATATCTCAGCTCTGGAAGGGTCTAGAGCCTCCATTTTTGCGCTCAGGTCAAAGTCTCGCGGCCCTCTATCATAATCCAGAGTTTTGAGAAGATTGGAGAAACTTGATTTTTCGCCCGAAAACGAAAAAAAAACGTAAGGGGTAACACTGTCGTTTTTTTTCGGGTCGAAATTTTGAGTTTCGATATCTCAGCTCTGGAAGGGTCTAGAGCCTCCATTTTTGCACTCAGGTCAAAGTCTCGCGGCCCTCTATCATAATCCAGAGTTTTAATAAGATTGGAGAAACTTGATTTTTCGCCCGAAAACGAAAAAAAAACGTAAGGGGTAACACTGTCGTTTTTTTTTGGGTCGAAATTTTGAGTTTCGATATCTCAGCTCTGGAAGGGTCTAGAGCCTCCATTTTAGCGCTCAGGTCAAAGTCTCGCGGCCCTCTATCATAATCCAGAGTTTTGAGAAGATTGGAGAAACTTGATTTTTCGCCCGAAAACGAAAAAAAACGTAAGGGGTAACACTGTCGTTTTTTTTTCGGGTCGAAATTTTGAGTTTCGATATCTCAGCTCTGGAAGGGTCTAGAGCCTCCATTTTTGCGCTCAGGTCAAAGTCTCGCGGCCCTCTATCATAATCCAGAGTTTTGAGAATATCGGAGAAACTTGATTTTTCGCCCGAAAACGAAAAAAAAAACGTAAGGGGTGACACTGTCGTTTTTTTTCGGGTCGAAATTTTGAGTTTCGATATCTCAGCTCTGGAAGGGTCTAGAGCCTCCATTTTTGCGCTCAGGTCAAAGTCTCGCGGCCCTCTATCATAATCCAGAGTTTTGAGAAGATCGGAGAAACTTGATTTTTCGCCCGAAAACGAAAAAAAAAACGTAAGGGGTGACACTGTCGGTTTTTTTCGGGTCGAAATTTTGAGTTTCGATATCTCAGCTCTGGAAGGGTCTAGAGCCTCCATTTTTGCGCTCAGGTCAAAGTCTCGCGGCCCTCTATCATAATCCAGAGTTTTGAGAAGATTGGAGAAACTTGATTTTTCGCCCGAAAACGAAAAAAAACGTAAGGGGTAACACTCGTTTTTTTTTTTCGGGTCGAAATTTTGAGTTTCGATATCTCAGCTCTGGAAGGGTCTAGAGCCTCCATTTTTGCACTCAGGTCAAAGTCTCGTGGCCCTCTATCATAATCCAGAGTTTTGAGAAGATTGGAGAAACTTGATTTTTCGCCCGAAAACGAAAAAAAACGTAAGGGGTAACACTGTCGTTTTTTTTTTCGGGTCGAAATTTTGAGTTTCGATATCTCAGCTCTGGAAGGGTCTAGAGCCTCCATTTTTGCGCTCAGGTCAAAGTCTCGCGGCCCTCTATCATAATCCAGAGTTTTGAGAAGATTGGAGAAACTTGATTTTTCGCCCGAAAACGAAAAAAAACGTAAGGGGTAACACTGTCGTTTTTTTTCGGGTCGAAATTTTGAGTTTCGATATCTCAGCTCTGGAAGGGTCTAGAGCCTCCATTTTAGCGCTCAGGTCAAAGTCTCGCGGCCCTCTATCATAATCCAGAGTTTTGAGAAGATTGGAGAAACTTGATTTTTCGCCCGAAAACGAAAAAAAACGTAAGGGGTAACACTGTCGTTTTTTTTTCGGGTCGAAATTTTGAGTTTCGATATCTCAGCTCTGGAAGGGTCTAGAGCCTCCATTTTTGCGCTCAGGTCAAAGTCTCGCGGCCCTCTATCATAATCCAGAGTTTTGAGAAGATTGGAGAAACTTGATTTTTCGCCCGAAAACGAAAAATAACGTAAGGGGTAACACTGTCGTTTTTTTTTCGGGTCGAAATTTTGAGTTTCGATATCTCAGCTCTGGAAGGGTCTAGAGCCTCCGTTTTTGCGCTCAGGTCAAAGTCTCGCGGCCCTCTATCATAATCCAGAGTTTTGAGAGTATTGGAGAAACTTGATTTTTCGCCCGAAAACGAAAAAAAAAACGTAAGGGGTAACACTGTCGTTTTTTTTTCGGGTCGAAATTTTGAGTTTCGATATCTCAGCTCTGGAAGGGTCTAGAGCCTCCGTTTTTGCGCTCAGGTCAAAGTCTCGCGGCCCTCTATCATAATCCAGAGTTTTGAGAAGATCGGAGAAACTTGATTTTTTGCCCGAAAACGAAAAAAAACGTGAGGAGTAACACTGTCGTTTTTTTTTCGAGTCGAAATTTTGAGTTTCGATATCTCAGCTCTGGAAGGGTCTAGAGCCTCCATTTTTGCGCTCAGGTCAAAGTCTCGCGGCCCTCTATCATAATCCAGAGTTTTGAGAAGATTGGAGAAACTTGATTTTTCGCCCGAAAACGAAAAAAAACGTAAGGGGTAACACTGTCGTTTTTTTTTCGGGTCGAAATTTTGAGTTTCGATATCTCAGCTCTGGAAGGGTCTAGAGCCTCCATTTTTGCGCTCAGGTCAAAGTCTCGCGGCCCTCTATCATAATCCAGAGTTTTGAGAAGATTGGAGAAACTTGATTTTTCGCCCGAAAACGAAAAAAAACGTAAGGGGTAACACTGTCGTTTTTCTTTCGGGTCGAAATTTTGAGTTTCGATATCTCAGCTCTGGAAGGGTCTAGAGCCTCCATTTTGCGCTCAGGTCAAAGTCTCGCGGCCCTCTATCATAATCCAGAGTTTTGAGAAGATCGGAGAAACTTGATTTTTCGCCCGAAAACTAAAAAAAACGTAAGGGGTAACACTGTCGTTTTTTTTTCGGGTCGAAATTTTGAGTTTTGATATCTCAGCTCTGGAAGGGTCTAGAGCCTCCATTTTTGCGTTCAGGTCAAAGTCTCGCGGCCCTCTGTCATAATCCAGAGTTTTGAGAAGATCGGAGAAACTTGATTTTTCGCCCGAAAACTAAAAAAAACGAAAGGGGTAACACTGTCGTTTTTTTTTTCGGGTCGAAATTTTGAGTTTCGATATCTCAGCTCTGGAAGGGTCTAGAGCCTCCATTTTTGCGCTCAGGTCAAAGTCTCGCGGCCCTCTGTCATAATCCAGAGTTTTGAGAAGATCGGAGAAACTTGATTTTTCGCCCGAAAACGAAAAAAACGTAAGGGGTAACACTGTCGTTTTTTTTTCGGGTCGAAATTTTGAGTTTCGATATCTCAGCTCTGGAAGGGTCTAGAGCCTCCATTTTTGCGCTCAGGTCAAAGTCTCGCGGCCCTCTATCATAATCCAGAGTTTTGAGAAGATCGGAGAAACTTGATTTTTCGCCCGAAAACGAAAAAAAACGTAAGGGGTAACACTGTCGTTTTTTTTTCGGGTCGAAATTTTGAGTTTCGATATCTCAGCTCTGGAAGGGTCTAGAGCCTCCATTTTTGCGCTCAGGTCAAAGTCTCGCGGCCCTCTGTCATAATCCAGAGTTTTGAGAAGATCGGAGAAACTTGATTTTTCGCCCGAAAACGAAAAAAACGTAAGGGGTAACACTGTCGTTTTTTTTTCGGGTCGAAATTTTGAGTTTCGATATCTCAGCTCTGGAAGGGTCTAGAGCCTCCATTTTTGCGCTCAGGTCAAAGTCTCGCGGCCCTCTATCATAATCCAGAGTTTTGAGAAGATTGGAGAAACTTGATTTTTCGCCCGAAAACGAAAAATAACGTAAGGGGTAACACTGTCGTTTTTTTTTCGGGTCGAAATTTTGAGTTTCGATATCTCAGCTCTGGAAGGGTCTAGAGCCTCCGTTTTTGCGCTCAGGTCAAAGTCTCGCAGCCCTCTATCATAATCCAGAGTTTTGAGAATATTGGAGAAACTTGATTTTTCGCCCGAAAACGAAAAAAAAACGTAAGGGGTAACACTGTCGTTTTTTTTTTGGGTCGAAAATTTGAGTTTCGATATCTCAGCTCTGGAAGGGTCTAGAGCCTCCGTTTTTGCGCTCAGGTCAAAGTCTCGCGGCCCTCTATCATAATCCAGAGTTTTGAGAAGATCGGAGAAACTTGATTTTTCGCCCGAAAACGAAAAAAAACGTGAGGAGTAACACTGTCGTTTTTTTTTTCGAGTCGAAATTTTGAGTTTCGATATCTCAGCTCTGGAAGGGTCTAGAGCCTCCATTTTTGCGCTCAGGTCAAAGTCTCGCGGCCCTCTATCATAATCCAGAGTTTTGAGAAGATTGGAGAAACTTGATTTTTCGCCCGAAAACGAAAAAAAACGTAAGGGGTAACACTGTCGTTTTTCTTTCGGGTCGAAATTTTGAGTTTCGATATCTCAGCTCTGGAAAGGTCTAGAGCCTCCATTTTTGCGCTCAGGTCAAAGTCTCGCGGCCCTCTATCATAATCCAGAGTTTTGAGAAGATTGGAGAAACTTGATTTTTCGCCCGAAAACGAAAAAAAACGTAAGGGGTAACACTGTCGTTTTTTTTTCGGGTCGAAATTTTGAGTTTCGATATCTCAGCTCTGGAAGGGTCTAGAGCCTCCATTTTTGCGCTCAGGTCAAAGTCTCGCGGCCCTCTATCATAATCCAGAGTTTTGAGAAGATCGGAGAAACTTGATTTTTCGCCCGAAAACTAAAAAAAACATAAGGGGTAACACTGTCGTTTTTTTTTCGGGTCGAAATTTTGAGTTTCGATATCTCAGCTCTGGAAGGGTCTAGAGCCTCCGTTTTTGCGCTCAGGTCAAAGTCTCGCGGCCCTCTATCATAATCTAGAGTTTTGAGAAGATTGGAGAAACTTGATTTTTCGCCCGAAAACGAAAAAAAACGTAAGGGGTAACACTGTCGTTTTTCTTTCGGGTCGAAATTTTGAGTTTCGATATCTCAGCTCTGGAAAGGTCTAGAGCCTCCATTTTTGCGCTCAGGTCAAAGTCTCGCGGCCCTCTATCATAATCCAGAGTTTTGAGAAGATTGGAGAAACTTGATTTTTCGCCCGAAAACGAAAAAAAACGTAAGGGGTAACACTGTCGTTTTTTTTTCGGGTCGAAATTTTGAGTTTCGATATCTCAGCTCTGGAAGGGTCTAGAGCCTCCATTTTTGCGCTCAGGTCAAAGTCTCGCGGCCCTCTATCATAATCCAGAGTTTTGAGAAGATCGGAGAAACTTGATTTTTCGCCCGAAAACTAAAAAAAACATAAGGGGTAACACTGTCGTTTTTTTTTCGGGTCGAAATTTTGAGTTTCGATATCTCAGCTCTGGAAGGGTCTAGAGCCTCCATTTTTGCGCTCAGGTCAAAGTCTCGCGGCCCTCTGTCATAATCCGGAGTTTTGAGAAGATCTGAGAAACTTGATTTTTCGCCCGAAAACGAAAAAAACGTAAGGGGTAACACTGTCGTTTTTTTTTCGGGTCGAAATTTTGAGTTTCGATATCTCAGCTCTGGAAGGGTCTAGAGCCTCCGTTCGATATCTCAGCCTCCATTTTTGCGCTCAGGTCAAAGTCTCGCGGCCCTCTATCATAATCCAGAGTTTTGAGAAGATCGGAGAAACTTGATTTTTCGCCCGAAAACGAAAAAAAACGTAAGGGGTAACACTGTCGTTTTTTTTTCGGGTCGAAATTTTGAGTTTCGATATCTCAGCTCTGGAAGGGTCTAGAGCCTCCATTTTTGCGCTCAGGTCAAAGTCTCGCGGCCCTCTATCATAATCCAGAGTTTTGAGAAGATTGGAGAAACTTGATTTTTCGCCCGAAAACGAAAAAAAACGTAAGGGGTAACACTGTCGTTTTTTTTTTCGGGTCGAAATTTTGAGTTTCGATATCTCAGCTCTGGAAGGGTCTAGAGCCTCCATTTTTGCGCTCAGGTCAAAGTCTCGCGGCCCTCTATCATAATCCAGAGTTTTGAGAAGATTGGAGAAACTTGATTTTTCGCCCGAAAACGAAAAAAAACGTAAGGGGTAACACTGTCGTTTTTTTTTTCGGGTCGAAATTTTGAGTTTCGATATCTCAGCTCTGGAAGGGTCTAGAGCCTCCATTTTTGCGCTCAGGTCAAAGTCTCGCGGCCCTCTATCATAATCCAGAGTTTTGAGAAGATCGGAGAAACTTGATTTTTCGCCCGAAAACTAAAAAAAACATAAGGGGTAACACTGTCGTTTTTTTTTCGGGTCGAAATTTTGAGTTTCGATATCTCAGCTCTGGAAGGGTCTAGAGCCTCCATTTTTGCGCTCAGGTCAAAGTCTCGCGGCCCTCTGTCATAATCCGGAGTTTTGAGAAGATCGGAGAAACTTGATTTTTCGCCCGAAAACGAAAAAAACGTAAGGGGTAACACTGTCGTTTTTTTTTCGGGTCGAAATTTTGAGTTTCGATATCTCAGCTCTGGAAGGGTCTAGAGCCTCCGTTCGATATCTCAGCCTCCATTTTTGCGCTCAGGTCAAAGTCTCGCGGCCCTCTATCATAATCCAGAGTTTTGAGAAGATCGGAGAAACTTGATTTTTCGCCCGAAAACGAAAAAAAACGTAAGGGGTAACACTGTCGTTTTTTTTTCGGGTCGAAATTTTGAGTTTCGATATCTCAGCTCTGGAAGGGTCTAGAGCCTCCATTTTTGCGCTCAGGTCAAAGTCTCGCGGCCCTCTATCATAATCCAGAGTTTTGAGAAGATTGGAGAAACTTGATTTTTCGCCCGAAAACGAAAAAAAACGTAAGGGGTAACACTGTCGTTTTTTTTTTCGGGTCGAAATTTTGAGTTTCGATATCTCAGCTCTGGAAGGGTCTAGAGCCTCCATTTTTGCGCTCAGGTCAAAGTCTTGCGGCCGTCTATCATAATCCAGAGTTTTGAGAAGATTGGAGAAACTTGATTTTTCGCCCGAAAACGAAAAAAAACGAAAGGGGTAACACTGTCGTTTTTTTTTGGGTCGAAATTTTGAGTTTCGATGTCTCAGCTCTGGAAGGGTCTAGAGCCTCCATTTTTGCGCTCAGGTCAAAGTCTCGCGGCCCTCTATCATAATCCAGAGTTTTAATAAGATTGGAGAAACTTGATTTTTCGCCCGAAAACGAAAAAAAACGTAAGGGGTAACACTGTCGTTTTTTTTTCGGGTCGAAATTTTGAGTTTCGATATCTCAGCTCTGGAAGGGTCTAGAGCCTCCATTTTTGCGCTCATGTCAAAGTATCGTGGCCCTCTATCATAATCCAGAGTTTTGAGAAGATTGGAGAAACTTGATTTTTCGCCCGAAAACGAAAAAAAAACGTAAGGGGTAACACTGTCGTTTTTTTTTCGGGTCGAAATTTTGAGTTTCGATATCTCAGCTCTGGAAGGGTCTAGAGCCTCCATTTTTGCGCTCAGGTCAAAGTCTCGCGGCCCTCTATCATAATCCAGAGTTTTGAGAAGATCGGAGAAACTTGATTTTTCGCCCGAAAACGAAAAAAAACGTAAGGGGTAACACTGTCGTTTTTTTTTCGGGTCGAAATTTTGAGTTTCGATATCTCAGCTCTGGAAGGGTCTAGAGCCTCCATTTTTGCGCTCAGGTCAAAGTCTCGCGGCCCTCTATCATAATCCAGAGTTTTGAGAAGATTGGAGAAACTTGATTTTTCGCCCGAAAACGAAAAAAAACGTAAGGGGTAACACTGTCGTTTTTTTTTTCGGGTCGAAATTTTGAGTTTCGATATCTCAGCTCTGGAAGGGTCTAGAGCCTCCATTTTAGCGCTCAGGTCAAAGTCTCGCGGCCCTCTATCATAATCCAGAGTTTTGAGAAGATTGGAGAAACTTGATTTTTCGCCCGAAAACGAAAAAAAACGTAAGGGGTAACACTGTCGTTTTTTTTTCGGGTCGAAATTTTGAGTTTCGATATCTCAGCTCTGGAAGGGTCTAGAGCCTCCATTTTTGCGCTCAGGTCAAAGTCTCGCGGCCCTCTATCATAATCTAGAGTTTTGAGAAGATTGGAGAAACTTGATTTTTTGCCCGAAAACGAAAAAAAACGTAAGGGGTAACACTGTCGTTTTTCTTTCGGGTCGAAATTTTGAGTTTCGATATCTCAGCTCTGGAAAGGTCTAGAGCCTCCATTTTTGCGCTCAGGTCAAAGTCTCGCGGCCCTCTATCATAATCCAGAGTTTTGAGAAGATTGGAGAAACTTGATTTTTCGCCCGAAAACGAAAAAAAACGTAAGGGGTAACACTGTCGTTTTTTTTTCGGGTCGAAATTTTGAGTTTCGATATCTCAGCTCTGGAAAGGTCTAGAGCCTCCATTTTTGCGCTCAGGTCAAAGTCTCGCGGCCCTCTATCATAATCCAGAGTTTTGAGAAGATCGGAGAAACTTGATTTTTCGCCCGAAAACTAAAAAAAACATAAGGGGTAACACTGTCGTTTTTTTTTCGGGTCGAAATTTTGAGTTTCGATATCTCAGCTCTGGAAGGGTCTAGAGCCTCCATTTTTGCGCTCAGGTCAAAGTCTCGCGGCCCTCTGTCATAATCCGGAGTTTTGAGAAGATCGGAGAAACTTGATTTTTCGCCCGAAAACGAAAAAAACGTAAGGGGTAACACTGTCGTTTTTTTTTCGGGTCGAAATTTTGAGTTTCGATATCTCAGCTCTGGAAGGGTCTAGAGCCTCCGTTCGATATCTCAGCCTCCATTTTTGCGCTCAGGTCAAAGTCTCGCGGCCCTCTATCATAATCCAGAGTTTTGAGAAGATCGGAGAAACTTGATTTTTCGCCCGAAAACGAAAAAAAACGTAAGGGGTAACACTGTCGTTTTTTTTTCGGGTCGAAATTTTGAGTTTCGATATCTCAGCTCTGGAAGGGTCTAGAGCCTCCATTTTTGCGCTCAGGTCAAAGTCTCGCGGCCCTCTATCATAATCCAGAGTTTTGAGAAGATTGGAGAAACTTGATTTTTCGCCCGAAAACGAAAAAAAACGTAAGGGGTAACACTGTCGTTTTTTTTTTCGGGTCGAAATTTTGAGTTTCGATATCTCAGCTCTGGAAGGGTCTAGAGCCTCCATTTTTGCGCTCAGGTCAAAGTCTTGCGGCCGTCTATCATAATCCAGAGTTTTGAGAAGATTGGAGAAACTTGATTTTTCGCCCGAAAACGAAAAAAAACGAAAGGGGTAACACTGTCGTTTTTTTTTGGGTCGAAATTTTGAGTTTCGATATCTCAGCTCTGGAAGGGTCTAGAGCCTCCATTTTTGCGCTCAGGTCAAAGTCTCGCGGCCCTCTATCATAATCCAGAGTTTTAATAAGATTGGAGAAACTTGATTTTTCGCCCGAAAACGAAAAAAAACGTAAGGGGTAACACTGTCGTTTTTTTTTCGGGTCGAAATTTTGAGTTTCGATATCTCAGCTCTGGAAGGGTCTAGAGCCTCCATTTTTGCGCTCAGGTCAAAGTCTCGTGGCCCTCTATCATAATCCAGAGTTTTGAGAAGATTGGAGAAACTTGATTTTTCGCCCGAAAACGAAAAAAAAACGTAAGGGGTAACACTGTCGTTTTTTTTTCGGGTCGAAATTTTGAGTTTCGATATCTCAGCTCTGGAAGGGTCTAGAGCCTCCATTTTTGCGCTCAGGTCAAAGTCTCGCGGCCCTCTATCATAATCCAGAGTTTTGAGAAGATCGGAGAAACTTGATTTTTCGCCCGAAAACGAAAAAAAACGTAAGGGGTAACACTGTCGTTTTTTTTTCGGGTCGAAATTTTGAGTTTCGATATCTCAGCTCTGGAAGGGTCTAGAGCCTCCATTTTTGCGCTCAGGTCAAAGTCTCGCGGCCCTCTATCATAATCCAGAGTTTTGAGAATATTGGAGAAACTTGATTTTTCGCCCGAAAACGAAAAAAAAAACGTAAGGGGTAACACTGTCGTTTTTTTTTCGGGTCGAAATTTTGAGTTTCGATATCTCAGCTCTGGAAGGGTCTAGAGCCTCCGTTTTTGCGCTCAGGTCAAAGTCTCGCGGCCCTCTATCATAATCCAGAGTTTTAATAAGATTGGAGAAACTTGATTTTTCGCCCGAAAACGAAAAAAAACGTAAGGGGTAACACTGTCGTTTTTTTTTTCGGGTCGAAATTTTGAGTTTCGATATCTCAGCTCTGGAAGGGTCTAGAGCCTCCATTTTTGCGCTCAGGTCAAAGTCTCGCGGCCCTCTATCATAATCCAGAGTTTTGAGAAGATCGGAGAAACTTGATTTTTCGCCCGAAAACGAAAAAAAAACGTAAGGGGTAACACTGTGGGGTTTTTTTTCGGGTCGAAATTTTGAGTTTCGATATCTCAGCTCTGGAAGGGTCTAGAGCCTCCATTTTTGCGCTCAGGTCAAAGTCTCGCGGCCCTCTATCATAATCCAGAGTTTTGAGAAGATTGGAGAAACTTGATTTTTCGCCCGAAAACGAAAAAAAACGTAAGGGGTAACACTGTCGTTTTTTTTTTCAGGGTCGAAATTTTGAGTTTCGATATCTCAGCTCTGGAAGGGTCTAGAGCCTCCATTTTTGCGCTCAGGTCAAAGTCTCGCGGCCCTCTACCATAATCCAGAGTTTTGAGAAGATTGGAGAAACTTGATTTTTCGCCCGAAAACGAAAAAAAAACGTAAGGGGTAACAATGTCGTTTTTTTTTTCGGGTCGAAATTTTGAGTTTCGATATCTCAGCTCTGGAAGGGTCTAGAGCCTCCATTTTGCGCTCAGGTCAAAGTCTCGCGGCCCTCTATCATAATCCAGAGTTTTGAGAAGATCGGAGAAACTTGATTTTTCGCCCGAAAACTAAAAAAAACGTAAGGGGTAACACTGTCGTTTTTTTTTCGGGTCGAAATTTTGAGTTTCGATATCTCAGCTCTGGAAGGGTCTAGAGACTCCATTTTTCCACTCAGGTCTAAGTCCCATGGCCCTCGATCAGAATCCAGAGTTTCAAGAAGATCAGAGAAACTCAAAATTTCAACCCCAAACAAAACGACAGGGCTACTGTCGACTTTTTCGGTGCAAGAAAAAAAGTTTCTCCAATCTTCGCAAAACTCTGGATTATGATAGAGGGCCGCGAGACTTTGACCTGAGCGCAAAAATGGAGGCTCTAGACCCTTCCAGAGCTGAGATATCGAAACTCAAAATTTCGACCCGAAAAAAAAACGACAGTGTTACCCCTTCCTTTTTTCTTCGTTTTCGGGCGAAAAATCAAGTTTCTCCAATCTTCTCAAAACTCTGGATTATGATAGAGGGCCGCGAGACTTTGACCTGAGTGCAAAAATGGAGGCTCTAGACCCTTCCAGAGCTGAGATATCGAAACTCAAAATTTCGACCCGAAAAAAAAACGACAGTGTTACCCCTTCCTTTTTTCTTCGTTTTCGGGCGAAAAATCAAGTTTCTCCAATCTTCTCAAAACTCTGGATTATGATAGAGGGCCGCGAGACTTTGACCTGAGTGCAAAAACGGAGGCTCTAGACCCTTCCAGAGCTGAGATATCGAAACTCAAAATTTCGACCCGAAAAAAAAACGACAGTGTTACCCCTTACGTTATTTTTCGTTTTCGGGCGAAAAATCAAGTTTCTCCAATCTTCTCAAAACTCTGGATTATGACAGAGGGCCGCGAGACTTTGACCTGAGCGCAAAAATGGAGGCTCTAGACCCTTCCAGAGCTGAGATATCGAAACTCAAAATTTCGACCCCAAAAAAACCGACAGTGTTACCCCTTTCGTTTTTTTTCGTTTTCGGGCAAAAAATCAAGTTTCTCCAATCTTCTCAAAACTCTGGATTATGATAGACGGCCGCAAGACTTTGACCTGAGCGCAAAAATGGAGGCTCTAGACCCTTCCAGAGCTGAGATATCGAAACTCAAAATTTAGACCCGAAAAAAAACGACAGTGTTACCCCTTACGTTTTTTTTCGTTTTCGGGCGAAAAATCAAGTTTCTCCAATCTTCTCAAAACTCTGGATTATGATAGAGGGCCGCGAGACTTTGACCTGAGCGCAAAAATGGACGCTCTAGACCCTTCCAGAGCTGAGATATCGAAACTCAAAATTTCGACCCGAAAAAAAAAAGACAGTGTTACCCCTTACGTTTTTTTTCATTTTCGGGCGAAAAATCAAGTTTCTCCAATCTTCTCAAAACTCTGGATTATGATAGAGGGCCACGAGACTTTGACCTGAGTGCAAAAATGGAGGCTCTAGACCCTTCCAGAGCTGAGATATCGAAACTCAAAATTTCGACCCGAAAAAAAAACGACAGTGTTACCCCTTACGTTTTTTTTCGTTTTCGGGCGAAAAATCAAGTTTCTCCAATCTTCTCAAAACTCTGGATTATGATAGAGGGCCGCAAGACTTTGACCTGAGCGCAAAAATGGAGGCTCTAGACCCTTCCAGAGCTGAGATATCGAAACTCAAAATTTCGACCCGAAAAAAAAAACGACAGTGTTACCCCTTACGTTTTTTTTCGTTTTCGGGCGAAAAATCAAGTTTCTCCAATCTTCTCAAAACTCTGGATTATGATAGAGGGCCGCGAGACTTTGACCTGAGCGCAAAAATGGAGGCTCTAGACCCTTCCAGAGCTGAGATATCGAAACTCAAAATTTCGACCCGAAAAAAAAACGACAGTGTTACCCCTTACGTTTTTTTAGTTTTCGGGCGAAAAATCAAGTTTCTCCAATCTTCTCAAAACTCTGGATTATGATAGAGGGCCGCGAGATTTTGACCTGAGCGCAAAAATGGAGGCTCTATTCCCTTCCAGAGCTGAGATATCGAAACTCAAAATTTCGACCCGAAAAAAAAACGACAGTGTTACCCCTCACGTTTTTTTCGTTTTCGGGCGAAAAATCAAGTTTCTCCGATCTTCTCAAAACTCTGGATTATGATAGAGGGCCGCGAGACTTTGACCTGAGCGCAAAAATGGAGGCTCTATTCCCTTCCAGAGCTGAGATATCGAAACTCAAAATTTCGACCCGAAAAAAAAACGACAGTGTTACCCCTTACGTTTTTTTTCGTTTTTGGGCGAAAAATCAAGTTTCTCCAATCTTCTCAAAACTCTGGATTATGATAGAGGGCCGCGAGACTTTGACCTGAGTGCAAAAATGGAGGCTCTAGACCCTTCCAGAGCTGAGATATCGAAACTCAAAATTTCGACCCGAAAAAAAAACGACAGTGTTACCCCTTACGTTTTTTTTCGTTTTCGGGCGAAAAATCAAGTTTCTCCAATCTTCTCAAAACTCTGGATTATGATAGAGGGCCACGAGACTTTGACCTGAGTGCAAAAATGGAGGCTCTAGACCCTTCCAGAGCTGAGATATCGAAACTCAAAATTTCGACCCGAAAAAAAAACGACAGTGTTACCCCTTACGTTTTTTTTAGTTTTCGGGCGAAAAATCAAGTTTCTCCAATCTTCTCAAAACTCTGGTTTATGATAGAGGGCCGCGAGACTTTGACCTGAGCGCAAAAATGGAGGCTCTAGACCCTTCCAGAGCTGAGATATCGAAACTCAAAATTTCGACCCGAAAAAAAAACGACAGTGTTACCCCTTACGTTTTTTTTTCGTTTTCGGGCGAAAAATCAAGTTTCTCCAATCTTCTCAAAACTCTGGATTATGATAGAGGGCCACGAGACTTTGACCTGAGCGCAAAAATGGAGGCTCTAGACCCTTCCAGAGCTGAGATATCGAAACTCAAAATTTTGACCCGAAAAAAAAACGACAGTGTTACCCTTTCCTTTTTTCTTCGTTTTCGGGCGAAAAATCAAGTTTCTCCAATCTTCTCAAAACTCTGGATTATGATAGAGGGCCGCGAGACTTTGACCTGAGCGCAAAAATGGAGGCTCTAGACCCTTCCAGAGCTGAGATATCGAAACTCAAAATTTCGACCCGAAAAAAAAACGACAGTGTTACCCCTTCCTTTTTTCTTCGTTTTCGGGCGAAAAATCAAGTTTCTCCAATCTTCTCAAAACTCTGGATTATGATAGAGGGCCGCGAGACTTTGACCTGAGTGCAAAAACGGAGGCTCTAGACCCTTCCAGAGCTGAGATATCGAAACTCAAAATTTCGACCCGAAAAAAAAACGACAGTGTTACCCCTTACGTTATTTTTCGTTTTCGGGCGAAAAATCAAGTTTCTCCAATCTTCTCAAAACTCTGGATTATGATAGAGGGCCGCGAGACTTTGACCTGAGCGCAAAAATGGAGGCTGAGATATCGAACGGAGGCTCTAGACCCTTCCAGAGCTGAGATATCGAAACTCAAAATTTCGACCCCAAAAAAACCGACAGTGTTACCCCTTTCGTTTTTTTTTCGTTTTCGGGCAAAAAATCAAGTTTCTCCAATCTTCTCAAAACTCTGGATTATGATAGAGGGCCGCGAGACTTTGACCTGAGCGCAAAAATGGAGGCTCTAGACCCTTCCAGAGCTGAGATATCGAAACTCAAAATTTCAACCCGAAAAAAAAACGACAGTGTTACCCCTTACGTTTTTTTTTCGTTTTCGGGCGAAAAATCAAGTTTCTCCAATCTTCTCAAAACTCTGGATTATGGTAGAGGGCCGCGAGACTTTGACCTGAGCGCAAAAATGGAGGCTCTAGACCCTTCCAGAGCTGAGATATCGAAACTCAAAATTTCGACCCGAAAAAAAAAACGACAGTGTTACCCCTTACGTTTTTTTTCGTATTCGGGCGAAAAATCAAGTTTCTCCAATCTTCTCAAAACTCTGGATTATGATAGAGGGCCGCGAGACTTTGACCTGAGCGCAAAAATGGAGGCTCTAGACCCTTCCAGAGCTGAGATATCGAAACTCAAAATTTCGACCCGAAAAAAAAACGACAGTGTTACCCCTTACGTTTTTTTTCGTTTTCGGGCAAAAAATCAAGTTTCTCCAATCTTCTCAAAACTCTGGATTATGATAGACGGCCGCAAGACTTTGACCTGAGCGCAAAAATGGAGGCTCTAGACCCTTCCAGAGCTGAGATATCGAAACTCAAAATTTCGACCCGAAAAAAAAACGACAGTGTTACCCCTTAAGTTTTTTTTCGTTTTCGGGCGAAAAATCAAGTTTCTCCAATCTTCTCAAAACTCTGGATTATGATAGAGGGCCACGAGACTTTGACCTGAGCGCAAAAATGGAGGCTCTAGACCCTTCCAGAGCTGAGATATCGAAACTCAAAATTTCGACCCGAAAAAAAAACGACAGTGTTACCCCTTACGTTTTTTTTCGTTTTCGGGCGAAAAATCAAGTTTCTCCAATCTTCTCAAAACTCTGGATTATGATAGAGGGCCGCGAGACTTTGACCTGAGCGCAAAAATGGAGGCTCTAGACCCTTCCAGAGCTGAGATATCGAAACTCAAAATTTCGACCCGAAAAAAAAACGACAGTGTTACCCCTTACGTTTTTTTTCGTTTTCGGGCGAAAAATCAAGTTTCTCCGATCTTCTCAAAACTCTGGATTATGATAGAGGGCCGCGAGACTTTGACCTGAGCGCAAAAATTGAGGCTCTAGACCCTTCCAGAGCTGAGATATCGAAACTCAAAATTTCGACCCGAAAAAAAAACGACAGTGTTACCCCTTACGTTTTTTTTCGTTTTCGGGCGAAAAATCAAGTTTCTCCAATCTTCTCAAAACTCTGGATTATGATAGAGGGCCGCGAGACTTTGACCTGAGCGCAAAAATGGAGGCTCTAGACCCTTCCAGAGCTGAGATATCGAAACTCAAAATTTCGACCCGAAAAAAAAAACGACAGTGTTACCCCTTACGTTTTTTTTAGTTTTCGAGCAAAAAATCAAGTTTCTTCAATCTTCTCAAAACTCTGGATTATGATAGAGGGCCGCGAGACTTTGACCTGAGCGCAAAAATGGAGGCTCTAGACCCTTCAAGAGCTGAGATATCGAAACTCAAAATTTCGACCCGAAAAAAAAACGACAGTGTTACCCCTTTCGTTTTTTTTCATTTTCGGGCGAAAAATCAAGTTTCTCCAATCTTCTCAAAACTCTGGATTATGGTAGAGGGCCGCGAGACTTTGACCTGAGCGCAAAAATGGAGGCTCTAGACCCTTCCAGAGCTGAGATATCGAAACTCAAAATTTCGACCCGAAAAAAAAAACGACAGTGTTACCCCTTACGTTTTTTTTTCGTTTTCGGGCGAAAAATCAAGTTTCTCCAATCTTCTCAAAACTCTGGATTATGATAGAGGGCCGCGAGACTTTGACCTGAGCGCAAAAATGGAGGCTCTAGACCCTTCCAGAGCTGAGATATCGAAACTCAAAATTTCGACCCGAAAAAAAAACGACAGTGTTACCCCTTACGTTTTTTTTCGTTTTCGGGCGAAAAATCAAGTTTCTCCGATCTTCTCAAAACTCTGGATTATGATAGAGGGCCGCGAGACTTTGACCTGAGCGCAAAAATGGAGGCTCTAGACCCTTCCAGAGCTGAGATATCGAAACTCAAAATTTCGACCCGAAAAAAAAACGACAGTGTTACCCCTTAAGTTTTTTTTCGTTTTCGGGCGAAAAATCAAGTTTCTCCAATCTTCTCAAAACTCTGGATTATGATAGAGGGCCACGAGACTTTGACCTGAGCGCAAAAATGGAGGCTCTAGACCCTTCCAGAGCTGAGATATCGAAACTCAAAATTTCGACCCGAAAAAAAAACGACAGTGTTACCCCTTACGTTTTTTTTCGTTTTCGGGCGAAAAATCAAGTTTCTCCAATCTTCTCAAAACTCTGGATTATGATAGAGGGCCACGAGACTTTGACCTGAGTGCAAAAATGGAGGCTCTAGACCCTTCCAGAGCTGAGATATCGAAACTCAAAATTTCGACCCGAAAAAAAAACGACAGTGTTACCCCTTACGTTTTTTTTCGTTTTCGGGCGAAAAATCAAGTTTCTCCAATCTTCTCAAAACTCTGGATTATGATAGAGGGCCGCGAGACTTTGACCTGAGCGCAAAAATGGAGGCTCTAGACCCTTCCAGAGCTGAGATATCGAAACTCAAAATTTCGACCCGAAAAAAAAACGACAGTGTTACCCCTTACGTTTTTTTTCGTTTTCGGGCGAAAAATCAAGTTTCTCCAATCTTCTCAAAACTCTGGATTATGATAGAGGGCCACGAGACTTTGACCTGAGCGCAAAAATGGAGGCTCTAGACCCTTCCAGAGCTGAGATATCGAAACTCAAAATTTCGACCCGAAAAAAAAAACGACAGTGTTACCCCTTACGTTTTTTTTCGTTTTCGGGCGAAAAATCAAGTTTCTCCAATCTTCTCAAAACTCTGGATTATGATAGAGGGCCGCGAGACTTTGACCTGAGCGCAAAAATGGAGGCTCTAGACCCTTCCAGAGCTGAGATATCGAAACTCAAAATTTCGACCCGAAAAAAAAACGACAGTGTTACCCCTTACGTTTTTTTAGTTTTCGGGCGAAAAATCAAGTTTCTCCAATCTTCTCAAAACTCTGGATTATGATAGAGGGCCGCGAGATTTTGACCTGAGCGCAAAAATGGAGGCTCTATTCCCTTCCAGAGCTGAGATATCGAAACTCAAAATTTCGACCCGAAAAAAAAACGACAGTGTTACCCCTCCCGTTTTTTTCGTTTTCGGGCGAAAAATCAAGTTTCTCCGATCTTCTCAAAACTCTGGATTATGATAGAGGGCCGCGAGACTTTGACCTGAGCGCAAAAATGGAGGCTCTATTCCCTTCCAGAGCTGAGATATCGAAACTCAAAATTTCGACCCGAAAAAAAAACGACAGTGTTACCCCTTACGTTTTTTTTCGTTTTTGGGCGAAAAATCAAGTTTCTCCAATCTTCTCAAAACTCTGGATTATGATAGAGGGCCGCGAGACTTTGACCTGAGTGCAAAAATGGAGGCTCTAGACCCTTCCAGAGCTGAGATATCGAAACTCAAAATTTCGACCCGAAAAAAAAACGACAGTGTTACCCCTTACGTTTTTTTTCGTTTTCGGGCGAAAAATCAAGTTTCTCCAATCTTCTCAAAACTCTGGATTATGATAGAGGGCCACGAGACTTTGACCTGAGTGCAAAAATGGAGGCTCTAGACCCTTCCAGAGCTGAGATATCGAAACTCAAAATTTCGACCCGAAAAAAAAACGACAGTGTTACCCCTTACGTTTTTTTTAGTTTTCGGGCGAAAAATCAAGTTTCTCCAATCTTCTCAAAACTCTGGTTTATGATAGAGGGCCGCGAGACTTTGACCTGAGCGCAAAAATGGAGGCTCTAGACCCTTCCAGAGCTGAGATATCGAAACTCAAAATTTCGACCCGAAAAAAAAACGACAGTGTTACCCCTTACGTTTTTTTTTCGTTTTCGGGCGAAAAATCAAGTTTCTCCAATCTTCTCAAAACTCTGGATTATGATAGAGGGCCACGAGACTTTGACCTGAGCGCAAAAATGGAGGCTCTAGACCCTTCCAGAGCTGAGATATCGAAACTCAAAATTTTGACCCGAAAAAAAAACGACAGTGTTACCCTTTCCTTTTTTCTTCGTTTTCGGGCGAAAAATCAAGTTTCTCCAATCTTCTCAAAACTCTGGATTATGATAGAGGGCCGCGAGACTTTGACCTGAGCGCAAAAATGGAGGCTCTAGACCCTTCCAGAGCTGAGATATCGAAACTCAAAATTTCGACCCGAAAAAAAAACGACAGTGTTACCCCTTCCTTTTTTCTTCGTTTTCGGGCGAAAAATCAAGTTTCTCCAATCTTCTCAAAACTCTGGATTATGATAGAGGGCCGCGAGACTTTGACCTGAGTGCAAAAACGGAGGCTCTAGACCCTTCCAGAGCTGAGATATCGAAACTCAAAATTTCGACCCGAAAAAAAAACGACAGTGTTACCCCTTACGTTATTTTTCGTTTTCGGGCGAAAAATCAAGTTTCTCCAATCTTCTCAAAACTCTGGATTATGATAGAGGGCCGCGAGACTTTGACCTGAGCGCAAAAATGGAGGCTGAGATATCGAACGGAGGCTCTAGACCCTTCCAGAGCTGAGATATCGAAACTCAAAATTTCGACCCCAAAAAAACCGACAGTGTTACCCCTTTCGTTTTTTTTCGTTTTCGGGCAAAAAATCAAGTTTCTCCAATCTTCTCAAAACTCTGGATTATGATAGAGGGCCGCGAGACTTTGACCTGAGCGCAAAAATGGAGGCTCTAGACCCTTCCAGAGCTGAGATATCGAAACTCAAAATTTCAACCCGAAAAAAAAACGACAGTGTTACCCCTTACGTTTTTTTTTCGTTTTCGGGCGAAAAATCAAGTTTCTCCAATCTTCTCAAAACTCTGGATTATGGTAGAGGGCCGCGAGACTTTGACCTGAGCGCAAAAATGGAGGCTCTAGACCCTTCCAGAGCTGAGATATCGAAACTCAAAATTTCGACCCGAAAAAAAAAACGACAGTGTTACCCCTTACGTTTTTTTTCGTATTCGGGCGAAAAATCAAGTTTCTCCAATCTTCTCAAAACTCTGGATTATGATAGAGGGCCGCGAGACTTTGACCTGAGCGCAAAAATGGAGGCTCTAGACCCTTCCAGAGCTGAGATATCGAAACTCAAAATTTCGACCCGAAAAAAAAACGACAGTGTTACCCCTTACGTTTTTTTTCGTTTTCGGGCGAAAAATCAAGTTTCTCCGATCTTCTCAAAACTCTGGATTATGATAGAGGGCCGCGAGACTTTGACCTGAGCGCAAAAATTGAGGCTCTAGACCCTTCCAGAGCTGAGATATCGAAACTCAAAATTTCGACCCGAAAAAAAAACGACAGTGTTACCCCTTACGTTTTTTTTTCGTTTTCGGGCGAAAAATCAAGTTTCTCCAATCTTCTCAAAACTCTGGATTATGATAGAGGGCCGCGAGACTTTGACCTGAGCGCTAAAATGGAGGCTCTAGACCCTTCCAGAGCTGAGATATCGAAACTCAAAATTTCGACCCGAAAAAAAAACGACAGTGTTACCCCTTACGTTTTTTTTCGTTTTCGGGCGAAAAATCAAGTTTCTCCAATCTTCTCAAAACTCTGGATTATGATAGAGGGCCGCGAGACTTTGACCTGAGCGCAAAAATGGAGGCTCTAGACCCTTCCAGAGCTGAGATATCGAAACTCAAAATTTCGACCCGAAAAAAAAAACGACAGTGTTACCCCTTACGTTTTTTTTAGTTTTCGAGCAAAAAATCAAGTTTCTTCAATCTTCTCAAAACTCTGGATTATGATAGAGGGCCGCGAGACTTTGACCTGAGCGCAAAAATGGAGGCTCTAGACCCTTCAAGAGCTGAGATATCGAAACTCAAAATTTCGACCCGAAAAAAAAACGACAGTGTTACCCCTTTCGTTTTTTTTCATTTTCGGGCGAAAAATCAAGTTTCTCCAATCTTCTCAAAACTCTGGATTATGGTAGAGGGCCGCGAGACTTTGACCTGAGCGCAAAAATGGAGGCTCTAGACCCTTCCAGAGCTGAGATATCGAAACTCAAAATTTCGACCCGAAAAAAAAAACGACAGTGTTACCCCTTACGTTTTTTTTCGTTTTCGGGCGAAAAATCAAGTTTCTCCAATCTTCTCAAAACTCTGGATTATGATAGAGGGCCGCGAGACTTTGACCTGAGCGCAAAAATGGAGGCTCTAGACCAGTGGTGTAGTCTAGTTTTTTGTAGTGAGTATACTGTGATATACCAGCAGCCCCCCGCCCCCCCGCCCGCCCGCCGCCACCACCACCCATTTGCGAAAAATTTTCAAAACTTGTGTAATATTCCTTTAAAGTTCTGTCTTAATAGATTTGATTATTATGATTTTATAAATTACATTTTACTATGCAATTTCTTTCATAATTCCATTGAGTTACTTTATTTATCACTATAAACTGTTTTAAATTAAAGACATTTGAGCTTCTGTGTGTTTTAATAAACTATTATTAATAGCATTAGGCCTACTTGAAGTAGGCCTATACTCTACTGTGCAATAGTATTATATTTCTTTTAAACTAGATTTTGACAGGTTGCATGAAGCAGGGGCGTCACTAGGATTTTGATCATCACTTAGGATTTTTTCTAAAAAAAAAAAAAAAAAAAAAAGGTGACACTTTAGTTTAGGATCTAATGCTTACTATTAACCAGTTTCATTACATGCAAAGGCAGGATTTTATAATCACTGTTGTCCCAAATGTGAGGTAGGTTAGTTAGGGGAGTTCAGGGTTTTCCTGAGAAACATTTTATTTCTCTGATCTACATATGTGCATTTTAGGATGTTTTGAAGGCCAAAAAAAAATAGATAACAGCTTTAAAACCATGTCAGTGGGCAGCTGAGCAGCTGATTATTTTTCTCTCCCCATCAGCATCACCCTCTTTTTCTCTTTGATTTTCTCTTGCCCTGTCTCTTCCCCTCCTAAAGATGAGCTATGACTGATATAGGCTTTTCATTTTTGTCTGTCAGTGAAGAAAGTAAACATGGGGTCAACTGATAGGTGGATTTTCCCTATGAATAATTTTTCTCGGACACGTTTATTTACTGAAAGCTACTAAAGCTACGTAATTAGTTTATTAAATACATTCAAAACATATACACATTCATTATTGATCTTATGACTAATACAGGGCCGTAGACAGGGCTTTATAATCACAGGTGTCCTAAATTTGAGGTTGGTGCTTCAATTTTTTTGATTTCTCTGATGTGCATTTCAAGACGTTTTAAGACCAAAAAAAGAATAAGAAATAGCTTTAAAACCATGTCAGTGGGCAGTAAATTCTCTCCCCCTTCGAAGGCTGAGCTTTTTTAATGTAATAGCCTAAAGGCTACAATTTTTATTATATTCTCAATATGTACACATTCGTTACTTGTGGCTAAAATGATGAAAAGGTCTTTGTTAATGTTTCTTGTCCCCTCGCAATGACAGTAAACTATTAAATTGCATCAGTCACGTTACAGGCCTATTTATTTCACTTCAAAATGGCGAAATTAGACAAAACTATAGCCTATTAGTTTGCCTGATTATTTTTTGTCATTCGTTTAACATTTATGACCTAAAAAATGTAAATATGAAATGTTAAGTTTAGCCACTTACATCTTTTCTCGCACTTGCCCGTAAACTGAAGCGTCGAGTCGCTCTGCTGAAATTCGCGCTCAGCAGCGTCTTTGAAATAAAGCCCGCCTACTTTGATTTGATTTGTCATCTCAAATATTCTGACATTGACGAGCAGTGACAGACCAATGAGCTCAGATGAACACGAACACACACACACTACACACACCCTGTCCTCTGTTTTTGACGTGCTCTCTGCTCGCGCGCTGAATCTGATTATAACAGAACTTAAGGGAACACGAAATTCTGCCGCCTTACGTTTAGGGGGGCTGATGTCGTAGGAAATTTATTTCACAAAACGATGTTGTTACGAATCCTCACGCTTTTTAAAGTGGGCATACAGAGATCTTTGACATTTCCTAGTGGGTATACGCAAATCCTTGACATTTTCTAGTGGGTATACGGCGTATACCTGCGTATCACGTAGACTACACTACTGCTCTAGACCCTTCCAGAGCTGAGATATCGAAACTCAAAATTTCGACCCGAAAAAAAAACGACAGTGTTACCCCTTACGTTTTTTTTCGTTTTCGGGCGAAAAATCAAGTTTCTCCGATCTTCTCAAAACTCTGGATTATGATAGAGGGCCGCGAGACTTTGACCTGAGCGCAAAAATGGAGGCTCTAGACCCTTCCAGAGCTGAGATATCGAAACTCAAAATTTCGACCCGAAAAAAAAACGACAGTGTTACCCCTTAAGTTTTTTTTCGTTTTCGGGCGAAAAATCAAGTTTCTCCAATCTTCTCAAAACTCTGGATTATGATAGAGGGCCACGAGACTTTGACCTGAGCGCAAAAATGGAGGCTCTAGACCCTTCCAGAGCTGAGATATCGAAACTCAAAATTTCGACCCGAAAAAAAAACGACAGTGTTACCCCTTACGTTTTTTTTCGTTTTCGGGCGAAAAATCAAGTTTCTCCAATCTTCTCAAAACTCTGGATTATGATAGAGGGCCGCGAGACTTTGACCTGAGCGCAAAAATGGAGGCTCTAGACCCTTCCAGAGCTGAGATATCGAAACTCAAAATTTCAACCCGAAAAAAAAAACGACAGTGTTACCCCTTACGTTTTTTTTTCGTTTTCGGGCGAAAAATCAAGTTTCTCCAATCTTCTCAAAACTCTGGATTATGGTAGAGGGCCGCGAGACTTTGACCTGAGCGCAAAAATGGAGGCTCTAGACCCTTCCAGAGCTGAGATATCGAAACTCAAAATTTCGACCCGAAAAAAAAAACGACAGTGTTACCCCTTACGTTTTTTTTCGTATTCGGGCGAAAAATCAAGTTTCTCCAATCTTCTCAAAACTCTGGATTATGATAGAGGGCCGCGAGACTTTGACCTGAGCGCAAAAATGGAGGCTCTAGACCCTTCCAGAGCTGAGATATCGAAACTCAAAATTTCGACCCGAAAAAAAAACGACAGTGTTACCCCTTACGTTTTTTTTCGTTTTCGGGCGAAAAATCAAGTTTCTCCGATCTTCTCAAAACTCTGGATTATGATAGAGGGCCGCGAGACTTTGACCTGAGCGCAAAAATTGAGGCTCTAGACCCTTCCAGAGCTGAGATATCGAAACTCAAAATTTCGACCCGAAAAAAAAACGACAGTGTTACCCCTTACGTTTTTTTTCGTTTTCGGGCGAAAAATCAAGTTTCTCCAATCTTCTCAAAACTCTGGATTATGATAGAGGGCCGCGAGACTTTGACCTGAGCGCAAAAATGGAGGCTCTAGACCCTTCCAGAGCTGAGATATCGAAACTCAAAATTTCGACCCGAAAAAAAAAACGACAGTGTTACCCCTTACGTTTTTTTTAGTTTTCGAGCAAAAAATCAAGTTTCTTCAATCTTCTCAAAACTCTGGATTATGATAGAGGGCCGCGAGACTTTGACCTGAGCGCAAAAATGGAGGCTCTAGACCCTTCAAGAGCTGAGATATCGAAACTCAAAATTTCGACCCGAAAAAAAAACGACAGTGTTACCCCTTTCGTTTTTTTTCATTTTCGGGCGAAAAATCAAGTTTCTCCAATCTTCTCAAAACTCTGGATTATGGTAGAGGGCCGCGAGACTTTGACCTGAGCGCAAAAATGGAGGCTCTAGACCCTTCCAGAGCTGAGATATCGAAACTCAAAATTTCGACCCGAAAAAAAAAACGACAGTGTTACCCCTTACGTTTTTTTTCGTTTTCGGGCGAAAAATCAAGTTTCTCCAATCTTCTCAAAACTCTGGATTATGATAGAGGGCCGCGAGACTTTGACCTGAGCGCAAAAATGGAGGCTCTAGACCCTTCCAGAGCTGAGATATCGAAACTCAAAATTTCGACCCGAAAAAAAAACGACAGTGTTACCCCTTACGTTTTTTTTCGTTTTCGGGCGAAAAATCAAGTTTCTCCGATCTTCTCAAAACTCTGGATTATGATAGAGGGCCGCGAGACTTTGACCTGAGCGCAAAAATGGAGGCTCTAGACCCTTCCAGAGCTGAGATATCGAAACTCAAAATTTCGACCCGAAAAAAAAACGACAGTGTTACCCCTTAAGTTTTTTTTCGTTTTCGGGCGAAAAATCAAGTTTCTCCAATCTTCTCAAAACTCTGGATTATGATAGAGGGCCACGAGACTTTGACCTGAGCGCAAAAATGGAGGCTCTAGACCCTTCCAGAGCTGAGATATCGAAACTCAAAATTTCGACCCGAAAAAAAAACGACAGTATTACCCCTTACGTTTTTTTTCGTTTTCGGGCGAAAAATCAAGTTTCTCCAATCTTCTCAAAACTCTGGATTATGATAGAGGGCCGCGAGACTTTGACCTGAGCGCAAAAATGGAGGCTCTAGACCCTTCCAGAGCTGAGATATCGAAACTCAAAATTTCGACCCGAAAAAAAAAACGACAGTGTTACCCCTTACGTTTTTTTTAGTTTTCGAGCAAAAAATCAAGTTTCTTCAATCTTCTCAAAACTCTGGATTATGATAGAGGGCCGCGAGACTTTGACCTGAGCGCAAAAATGGAGGCTCTAGACCCTTCAAGAGCTGAGATATCGAAACTCAAAATTTCGACCCGAAAAAAAAACGACAGTGTTACCCCTTTCGTTTTTTTTCATTTTCGGGCGAAAAATCAAGTTTCTCCAATCTTCTCAAAACTCTGGATTATGGTAGAGGGCCGCGAGACTTTGACCTGAGCGCAAAAATGGAGGCTCTAGACCCTTCCAGAGCTGAGATATCGAAACTCAAAATTTCGACCCGGAAAAAAAACTGACAGTGTTACCCCTTACGTTTTTTTTCGTTTTCGGGCGAAAAATCAAGTTTCTCCAATCTTCTCAAAACTCTGGATTATGATAGAGGGCCGCGAGACTTTGACCTGAGCGCAAAAATGGAGGCTCTAGACCCTTCCAGAGCTGAGATATCGAAACTCAAAATTTCGACCCGAAAAAAAAACGACAGTGTTACCCCTTACGTTTTTTTTCGTTTTCGGGCGAAAAATCAAGTTTCTCCGATCTTCTCAAAACTCTGGATTATGATAGAGGGCCGCGAGACTTTGACCTGAGCGCAAAAATGGAGGCTCTAGACCCTTCCAGAGCTGAGATATCGAAACTCAAAATTTCGACCCGAAAAAAAAACGACAGTGTTACCCCTTAAGTTTTTTTTCGTTTTCGGGCGAAAAATCAAGTTTCTCCAATCTTCTCAAAACTCTGGATTATGATAGAGGGCCACGAGACTTTGACCTGAGCGCAAAAATGGAGGCTCTAGACCCTTCCAGAGCTGAGATATCGAAACTCAAAATTTCGACCCGAAAAAAAAACGACAGTGTTACCCCTTACGTTTTTTTTCGTTTTCGGGCGAAAAATCAAGTTTCTCCAATCTTCTCAAAACTCTGGATTATGATAGAGGGCCGCGAGACTTTGACCTGAGCGCAAAAATGGAGGCTCTAGACCCTTCCAGAGCTGAGATATCGAAACTCAAAATTTCGACCCGGAAAAAAAACTGACAGTGTTACCCCTTACGTTTTTTTTCGTTTTCGGGCGAAAAATCAAGTTTCTCCAATCTTCTCAAAACTCTGGATTATGATAGAGGGCCGCGAGACTTTGACCTGAGCGCAAAAATGGAGGCTCTAGACCCTTCCAGAGCTGAGATATCGAAACTCAAAATTTCGACCCGAAAAAAAAACGACAGTGTTACCCCTTACGTTTTTTTTCGTTTTCGGGCGAAAAATCAAGTTTCTCCGATCTTCTCAAAACTCTGGATTATGATAGAGGGCCGCGAGACTTTGACCTGAGCGCAAAAATGGAGGCTCTAGACCCTTCCAGAGCTGAGATATCGAAACTCAAAATTTCGACCCGAAAAAAAAACGACAGTGTTACCCCTTAAGTTTTTTTTCGTTTTCGGGCGAAAAATCAAGTTTCTCCAATCTTCTCAAAACTCTGGATTATGATAGAGGGCCACGAGACTTTGACCTGAGCGCAAAAATGGAGGCTCTAGACCCTTCCAGAGCTGAGATATCGAAACTCAAAATTTCGACCCGAAAAAAAAACGACAGTGTTACCCCTTACGTTTTTTTTCGTTTTCGGGCGAAAAATCAAGTTTCTCCAATCTTCTCAAAACTCTGGATTATGATAGAGGGCCGCGAGACTTTGACCTGAGCGCAAAAATGGAGGCTCTAGACCCTTCCAGAGCTGAGATATCGAAACTCAAAATTTCAACCCGAAAAAAAAAACGACAGTGTTACCCCTTACGTTTTTTTTTCGTTTTCGGGCGAAAAATCAAGTTTCTCCAATCTTCTCAAAACTCTGGATTATGGTAGAGGGCCGCGAGACTTTGACCTGAGCGCAAAAATGGAGGCTCTAGACCCTTCCAGAGCTGAGATATCGAAACTCAAAATTTCGACCCGAAAAAAAAAACGACAGTGTTACCCCTTACGTTTTTTTTCGTATTCGGGCGAAAAATCAAGTTTCTCCAATCTTCTCAAAACTCTGGATTATGATAGAGGGCCGCGAGACTTTGACCTGAGCGCAAAAATGGAGGCTCTAGACCCTTCCAGAGCTGAGATATCGAAACTCAAAATTTCGACCCGAAAAAAAAACGACAGTGTTACCCCTTACGTTTTTTTTCGTTTTCGGGCGAAAAATCAAGTTTCTCCGATCTTCTCAAAACTCTGGATTATGATAGAGGGCCGCGAGACTTTGACCTGAGCGCAAAAATTGAGGCTCTAGACCCTTCCAGAGCTGAGATATCGAAACTCAAAATTTCGACCCGAAAAAAAAACGACAGTGTTACCCCTTACGTTTTTTTTTCGTTTTCGGGCGAAAAATCAAGTTTCTCCAATCTTCTCAAAACTCTGGATTATGATAGAGGGCCGCGAGACTTTGACCTGAGCGCTAAAATGGAGGCTCTAGACCCTTCCAGAGCTGAGATATCGAAACTCAAAATTTCGACCCGAAAAAAAAACGACAGTGTTACCCCTTACGTTTTTTTTCGTTTTCGGGCGAAAAATCAAGTTTCTCCAATCTTCTCAAAACTCTGGATTATGATAGAGGGCCGCGAGACTTTGACCTGAGCGCAAAAATGGAGGCTCTAGACCCTTCCAGAGCTGAGATATCGAAACTCAAAATTTCGACCCGAAAAAAAAAACGACAGTGTTACCCCTTACGTTTTTTTAGTTTTCGAGCAAAAAATCAAGTTTCTTCAATCTTCTCAAAACTCTGGATTATGATAGAGGGCCGCGAGACTTTGACCTGAGCGCAAAAATGGAGGCTCTAGACCCTTCAAGAGCTGAGATATCGAAACTCAAAATTTCGACCCGAAAAAAAAACGACAGTGTTACCCCTTTCGTTTTTTTTCATTTTCGGGCGAAAAATCAAGTTTCTCCAATCTTCTCAAAACTCTGGATTATGGTAGAGGGCCGCGAGACTTTGACCTGAGCGCAAAAATGGAGGCTCTAGACCCTTCCAGAGCTGAGATATCGAAACTCAAAATTTCGACCCGAAAAAAAAACGACAGTGTTACCCCTTAAGTTTTTTTTCGTTTTCGGGCGAAAAATCAAGTTTCTCCAATCTTCTCAAAACTCTGGATTATGATAGAGGGCCACGAGACTTTGACCTGAGCGCAAAAATGGAGGCTCTAGACCCTTCCAGAGCTGAGATATCGAAACTCAAAATTTCGACCCGAAAAAAAAACGACAGTGTTACCCCTTACGTTTTTTTTCGTTTTCGGGCGAAAAATCAAGTTTCTCCAATCTTATTAAAACTCTGGATTATGATAGAGGGCCGCGAGACTTTGACCTGAGCGCAAAAATGGAGGCTCTAGACCCTTCCAGAGCTGAGATATCGAAACTCAAAATTTCGACCCAAAAAAAAACGACAGTGTTACCCCTTTCGTTTTTTTTCGTTTTCGGGCGAAAAATCAAGTTTCTCCAATCTTCTCAAAACTCTGGATTATGATAGACGGCCGCAAGACTTTGACCTGAGCGCAAAAATGGAGGCTCTAGACCCTTCCAGAGCTGAGATATCGAAACTCAAAATTTCGACCCGAAAAAAAAAACGACAGTGTTACCCCTTACGTTTTTTTTCGTTTTCGGGCGAAAAATCAAGTTTCTCCAATCTTCTCAAAACTCTGGATTATGGTAGAGGGCCGCGAGACTTTGACCTGAGCGCAAAAATGGAGGCTCTAGACCCTTCCAGAGCTGAGATATCGAAACTCAAAATTTCGACCCGAAAAAAAAAACGACAGTGTTACCCCTTACGTTTTTTTTCGTTTTCGGGCGAAAAATCAAGTTTCTCCAATCTTCTCAAAACTCTGGATTATGATAGAGGGCCGCGAGACTTTGACCTGAGCGCAAAAATGGAGGCTCTAGACCCTTCCAGAGCTGAGATATCGAAACTCAAAATTTCGACCCGAAAAAAAACCGACAGTGTTACCCCTTACGTTTTTTTTCGTTTTCGGGCGAAAAATCAAGTTTCTCCGATCTTCTCAAAACTCTGGATTATGATAGAGGGCCGCGAGACTTTGACCTGAGCGCAAAAATGGAGGCTCTAGACCCTTCCAGAGCTGAGATATCGAAACTCAAAATTTCGACCCGAAAAAAAAACGACAGTGTTACCCCTTAAGTTTTTTTTCGTTTTCGGGCGAAAAATCAAGTTTCTCCAATCTTCTCAAAACTCTGGATTATGATAGAGGGCCACGAGACTTTGACCTGAGCGCAAAAATGGAGGCTCTAGACCCTTCCAGAGCTGAGATATCGAAACTCAAAATTTCGACCCGAAAAAAAAACGACAGTGTTACCCCTTACGTTTTTTTTCGTTTTCGGGCGAAAAATCAAGTTTCTCCAATCTTCTCAAAACTCTGGATTATGATAGAGGGCCGCGAGACTTTGACCTGAGCGCAAAAATGGAGGCTCTAGACCCTTCCAGAGCTGAGATATCGAAACTCAAAATTTCAACCCGAAAAAAAAAACGACAGTGTTACCCCTTACGTTTTTTTTTCGTTTTCGGGCGAAAAATCAAGTTTCTCCAATCTTCTCAAAACTCTGGATTATGGTAGAGGGCCGCGAGACTTTGACCTGAGCGCAAAAATGGAGGCTCTAGACCCTTCCAGAGCTGAGATATCGAAACTCAAAATTTCGACCCGAAAAAAAAAACGACAGTGTTACCCCTTACGTTTTTTTTCGTATTCGGGCGAAAAATCAAGTTTCTCCAATCTTCTCAAAACTCTGGATTATGATAGAGGGCCGCGAGACTTTGACCTGAGCGCAAAAATGGAGGCTCTAGACCCTTCCAGAGCTGAGATATCGAAACTCAAAATTTCGACCCGAAAAAAAAACGACAGTGTTACCCCTTACGTTTTTTTTCGTTTTCGGGCGAAAAATCAAGTTTCTCCGATCTTCTCAAAACTCTGGATTATGATAGAGGGCCGCGAGACTTTGACCTGAGCGCAAAAATTGAGGCTCTAGACCCTTCCAGAGCTGAGATATCGAAACTCAAAATTTCGACCCGAAAAAAAAACGACAGTGTTACCCCTTACGTTTTTTTTTCGTTTTCGGGCGAAAAATCAAGTTTCTCCAATCTTCTCAAAACTCTGGATTATGATAGAGGGCCGCGAGACTTTGACCTGAGCGCTAAAATGGAGGCTCTAGACCCTTCCAGAGCTGAGATATCGAAACTCAAAATTTCGACCCGAAAAAAAAACGACAGTGTTACCCCTTACGTTTTTTTTCGTTTTCGGGCGAAAAATCAAGTTTCTCCAATCTTCTCAAAACTCTGGATTATGATAGAGGGCCGCGAGACTTTGACCTGAGCGCAAAAATGGAGGCTCCAGACCCTTCCAGAGCTGAGATATCGAAACTCAAAATTTCGACCCGAAAAAAAAACGACAGTGTTACCCCTTACGTTTTTTTTAGTTTTCGAGCAAAAAATCAAGTTTCTTCAATCTTCTCAAAACTCTGGATTATGATAGAGGGCCGCGAGACTTTGACCTGAGCGCAAAAATGGAGGCTCTAGACCCTTCAAGAGCTGAGATATCGAAACTCAAAATTTCGACCCGAAAAAAAAACGACAGTGTTACCCCTTTCGTTTTTTTTCATTTTCGGGCGAAAAATCAAGTTTCTCCAATCTTCTCAAAACTCTGGATTATGGTAGAGGGCCGCGAGACTTTGACCTGAGCGCAAAAATGGAGGCTCTAGACCCTTCCAGAGCTGAGATATCGAAACTCAAAATTTCGACCCGAAAAAAAAAACGACAGTGTTACCCCTTACGTTTTTTTTCGTTTTCGGGCGAAAAATCAAGTTTCTCCAATCTTCTCAAAACTCTGGATTATGATAGAGGGCCGCGAGACTTTGACCTGAGCGCAAAAATGGAGGCTCTAGACCCTTCCAGAGCTGAGATATCGAAACTCAAAATTTCGACCCGAAAAAAAAACGACAGTGTTACCCCTTACGTTTTTTTTCGTTTTCGGGCGAAAAATCAAGTTTCTCCGATCTTCTCAAAACTCTGGATTATGATAGAGGGCCGCGAGACTTTGACCTGAGCGCAAAAATGGAGGCTCTAGACCCTTCCAGAGCTGAGATATCGAAACTCAAAATTTCGACCCGAAAAAAAAACGACAGTGTTACCCCTTAAGTTTTTTTTCGTTTTCGGGCGAAAAATCAAGTTTCTCCAATCTTCTCAAAACTCTGGATTATGATAGAGGGCCACGAGACTTTGACCTGAGCGCAAAAATGGAGGCTCTAGACCCTTCCAGAGCTGAGATATCGAAACTCAAAATTTCGACCCGAAAAAAAAACGACAGTGTTACCCCTTACGTTTTTTTTCGTTTTCGGGCGAAAAATCAAGTTTCTCCAATCTTATTAAAACTCTGGATTATGATAGAGGGCCGCGAGACTTTGACCTGAGCGCAAAAATGGAGGCTCTAGACCCTTCCAGAGCTGAGATATCGAAACTCAAAATTTCGACCCAAAAAAAAACGACAGTGTTACCCCTTTCGTTTTTTTTCGTTTTCGGGCGAAAAATCAAGTTTCTCCAATCTTCTCAAAACTCTGGATTATGATAGACGGCCGCAAGACTTTGACCTGAGCGCAAAAATGGAGGCTCTAGACCCTTCCAGAGCTGAGATATCGAAACTCAAAATTTCGACCCGAAAAAAAAAACGACAGTGTTACCCCTTACGTTTTTTTTCGTTTTCGGGCGAAAAATCAAGTTTCTCCAATCTTCTCAAAACTCTGGATTATGATAGAGGGCCGCGAGACTTTGACCTGAGCGCAAAAATGGAGGCTCTAGACCCTTCCAGAGCTGAGATATCGAAACTCAAAATTTCGACCCGAAAAAAAAACGACAGTGTTACCCCTTACGTTTTTTTTCGTTTTCGGGCGAAAAATCAAGTTTCTCCGATCTTCTCAAAACTCTGGATTATGATAGAGGGCCGCGAGACTTTGACCTGAGCGCAAAAATTGAGGCTCTAGACCCTTCCAGAGCTGAGATATCGAAACTCAAAATTTCGACCCGAAAAAAAAACGACAGTGTTACCCCTTACGTTTTTTTTTCGTTTTCGGGCGAAAAATCAAGTTTCTCCAATCTTCTCAAAACTCTGGATTATGATAGAGGGCCACGAGACTTTGACCTGAGCGCAAAAATGGAGGCTCTAGACCCTTCCAGAGCTGAGATATCGAAACTCAAAATTTCGACCCGAAAAAAAAACGACAGTGTTACCCCTTACGTTTTTTTTCGTTTTCGGGCGAAAAATCAAGTTTCTCCAATCTTATTAAAACTCTGGATTATGATAGAGGGCCGCGAGACTTTGACCTGAGCGCAAAAATGGAGGCTCTAGACCCTTCCAGAGCTGAGATATCGAAACTCAAAATTTCGACCCAAAAAAAAACGACAGTGTTACCCCTTTCGTTTTTTTTCGTTTTCGGGCGAAAAATCAAGTTTCTCCAATCTTCTCAAAACTCTGGATTATGATAGACGGCCGCGAGACTTTGACCTGAGCGCAAAAATGGAGGCTCTAGACCCTTCCAGAGCTGAGATATCGAAACTCAAAATTTCGACCCGAAAAAAAAACGACAGTGTTACCCCTTACGTTTTTTTTTTCGTTTTCGGGCGAAAAATCAAGTTTCTCCAATCTTCTCAAAACTCTGGATTATGACAGAGGGCCGCGAGACTTTGACCTGAGCGCAAAAATGGAGGCTCTAGACCCTTCCAGAGCTGAGATATCGAAACTCAAAATTTCGACCCCAAAAAAACCGACAGTGTTACCCCTTTCGTTTTTTTTCGTTTTCGGGCAAAAAATCAAGTTTCTCCAATCTTCTCAAAACTCTGGATTATGATAGACGGCCGCAAGACTTTGACCTGAGCGCAAAAATGGAGGCTCTAGACCCTTCCAGACCTGAGATATCGAAACTCAAAATTTAGACCCGAAAAAAAACGACAGTGTTACCCCTTACGTTATTTTTCGTTTTCGGGCGAAAAATCAAGTTTCTCCAATCTTCTCAAAACTCTGGATTATGACAGAGGGCCGCGAGACTTTGACCTGAGCGCAAAAATGGAGGCTCTAGACCCTTCCAGAGCTGAGATATCGAAACTCAAAATTTCGACCCCAAAAAAACCGACAGTGTTACCCCTTTCGTTTTTTTTTCGTTTTCGGGCAAAAAATCAAGTTTCTCCAATCTTCTCAAAACTCTGGATTATGATAGACGGCCGCAAGACTTTGACCTGAGCGCAAAAATGGAGGCTCTAGACCCTTCCAGAGCTGAGATATCGAAACTCAAAATTTAGACCCGAAAAAAAACGACAGTGTTACCCCTTACGTTTTTTTTCGTTTTCGGGCGAAAAATCAAGTTTCTCCAATCTTCTCAAAACTCTGGATTATGATAGAGGGCCGCGAGACTTTGACCTGAGCGCAAAAATGGAGGCTCTAGACCCTTCCAGAGCTGAGATATCGAAACTCAAAATTTCGACCCGAAAAAAAAAACGACAGTGTTACCCCTTACGTTTTTTTTCATTTTCGGGCGAAAAATCAAGTTTCTCCAATCTTCTCAAAACTCTGGATTATGATAGAGGGCCACGAGACTTTGACCTGAGTGCAAAAATGGAGGCTCTAGACCCTTCCAGAGCTGAGATATCGAAACTCAAAATTTCGACCTGAAAAAAAAAACGACAGTGTTACCCCTTACGTTTTTTTTAGTTTTCGAGCAAAAAATCAAGTTTCTTCAATCTTCTCAAAACTCTGGATTATGATAGAGGGCCGCGAGACTTTGACCTGAGCGCAAAAATGGAGGCTCTAGACCCTTCAAGAGCTGAGATATCGAAACTCAAAATTTCGACCCGAAAAAAAAACGACAGTGTTACCCCTTTCGTTTTTTTTCATTTTCGGGCGAAAAATCAAGTTTCTCCAATCTTCTCAAAACTCTGGATTATGGTAGAGGGCCGCGAGACTTTGACCTGAGCGCAAAAATGGAGGCTCTAGACCCTTCCAGAGCTGAGATATCGAAACTCAAAATTTCGACCCGAAAAAAAAAACGACAGTGTTACCCCTTACGTTTTTTTTCGTTTTCGGGCGAAAAATCAAGTTTCTCCAATCTTCTCAAAACTCTGGATTATGATAGAGGGCCGCGAGACTTTGACCTGAGCGCAAAAATGGAGGCTCTAGACCCTTCCAGAGCTGAGATATCGAAACTCAAAATTTCGACCCGAAAAAAAAACGACAGTGTTACCCCTTACGTTTTTTTTCGTTTTCGGGCGAAAAATCAAGTTTCTCCAATCTTCTCAAAACTCTGGATTATGATAGAGGGCCACGAGACTTTGACCTGAGCGCAAAAATGGAGGCTCTAGACCCTTCCAGAGCTGAGATATCGAAACTCAAAATTTCGACCCGAAAAAAAAACGACAGTGTTACCCCTTACGTTTTTTTTCGTTTTCGGGCGAAAAATCAAGTTTCTCCAATCTTATTAAAACTCTGGATTATGATAGAGGGCCGCGAGACTTTGACCTGAGCGCAAAAATGGAGGCTCTAGACCCTTCCAGAGCTGAGATATCGAAACTCAAAATTTCGACCCAAAAAAAAACGACAGTGTTACCCCTTTCGTTTTTTTTCGTTTTCGGGCGAAAAATCAAGTTTCTCCAATCTTCTCAAAACTCTGGATTATGATAGACGGCCGCAAGACTTTGACCTGAGCGCAAAAATGGAGGCTCTAGACCCTTCCAGAGCTGAGATATCGAAACTCAAAATTTCGACCCGAAAAAAAAAACGACAGTGTTACCCCTTACGTTTTTTTTCGTTTTCGGGCGAAAAATCAAGTTTCTCCAATCTTCTCAAAACTCTGGATTATGATAGAGGGCCGCGAGACTTTGACCTGAGCGCAAAAATGGAGGCTCTAGACCCTTCCAGAGCTGAGATATCGAAACTCAAAATTTCGACCCGAAAAAAAAACGACAGTGTTACCCCTTACGTTTTTTTTCGTTTTCGGGCGAAAAATCAAGTTTCTCCGATCTTCTCAAAACTCTGGATTATGATAGAGGGCCGCGAGACTTTGACCTGAGCGCAAAAATTGAGGCTCTAGACCCTTCCAGAGCTGAGATATCGAAACTCAAAATTTCGACCCGAAAAAAAAACGACAGTGTTACCCCTTACGTTTTTTTTTCGTTTTCGGGCGAAAAATCAAGTTTCTCCAATCTTCTCAAAACTCTGGATTATGATAGAGGGCCACGAGACTTTGACCTGAGCGCAAAAATGGAGGCTCTAGACCCTTCCAGAGCTGAGATATCGAAACTCAAAATTTCGACCCGAAAAAAAAACGACAGTGTTACCCCTTACGTTTTTTTTCGTTTTCGGGCGAAAAATCAAGTTTCTCCAATCTTATTAAAACTCTGGATTATGATAGAGGGCCGCGAGACTTTGACCTGAGCGCAAAAATGGAGGCTCTAGACCCTTCCAGAGCTGAGATATCGAAACTCAAAATTTCGACCCAAAAAAAAACGACAGTGTTACCCCTTTCGTTTTTTTTCGTTTTCGGGCGAAAAATCAAGTTTCTCCAATCTTCTCAAAACTCTGGATTATGATAGACGGCCGCGAGACTTTGACCTGAGCGCAAAAATGGAGGCTCTAGACCCTTCCAGAGCTGAGATATCGAAACTCAAAATTTCGACCCGAAAAAAAAACGACAGTGTTACCCCTTACGGTTTTTTTTTCGTTTTCGGGCGAAAAATCAAGTTTCTCCAATCTTCTCAAAACTCTGGATTATGGTAGAGGGCCGCGAGACTTTGACCTGAGCGCAAAAATGGAGGCTCTACACCCTTCCAGAGCTGAGATATCGAAACTCAAAATTTCGACCCGAAAAAAAAACGACAGTGTTACCCTTTCCTTTTTTCTTCGTTTTCGGGCGAAAAATCAAGTTTCTCCAATCTTCTCAAAACTCTGGATTATGATAGAGGGCCGCGAGACTTTGACCTGAGCGCAAAAATGGAGGCTCTAGACCCTTCCAGAGCTGAGATATCGAAACTCAAAATTTCGACCCGAAAAAAAAACGACAGTGTTACCCCTTCCTTTTTTCTTCGTTTTCGGGCGAAAAATCAAGTTTCTCCAATCTTCTCAAAACTCTGGATTATGATAGAGGGCCGCGAGACTTTGACCTGAGTGCAAAAAGGAGGCTCTAGACCCTTCCAGAGCTGAGATATCGAAACTCAAAATTTCGACCCGAAAAAAAAAACGACAGTGTTACCCCTTACGTTATTTTTCGTTTTCGGGCGAAAAATCAAGTTTCTCCAATCTTCTCAAAACTCTGGATTATGACAGAGGGCCGCGAGACTTTGACCTGAGCGCAAAAATGGAGGCTCTAGACCCTTCCAGAGCTGAGATATCGAAACTCAAAATTTAGACCCGAAAAAAAACGACAGTGTTACCCCTTACGTTTTTTTTCGTTTTCGGGCGAAAAATCAAGTTTCTCCAATCTTCTCAAAACTCTGGATTATGATAGAGGGCCGCGAGACTTTGACCTGAGCGCAAAAATGGAGGCTCTAGACCCTTCCAGAGCTGAGATATCGAAACTCAAAATTTCGACCCGAAAAAAAAAAACGACAGTGTTACCCCTTACGTTTTTTTTCATTTTCGGGCGAAAAATCAAGTTTCTCCAATCTTCTCAAAACTCTGGATTATGATAGAGGGCCACGAGACTTTGACCTGAGTGCAAAAATGGAGGCTCTAGACCCTTCCAGAGCTGAGATATCGAAACTCAAAATTTCGACCCGAAAAAAAAACGACAGTGTTACCCCTTACGTTTTTTTTCGTTTTCGGGCGAAAAATCAAGTTTCTCCAATCTTCTCAAAACTCTGGATTATGATAGAGGGCCGCAAGACTTTGACCTGAGCGCAAAAATGGAGGCTCTAGACCCTTCCAGAGCTGAGATATCGAAACTCAAAATTTCGACCCGAAAAAAAAAACGACAGTGTTACCCCTTACGTTTTTTTTCGTTTTCGGGCGAAAAATCAAGTTTCTCCAATCTTCTCAAAACTCTGGATTATGATAGAGGGCCGCGAGACTTTGACCTGAGCGCAAAAATGGAGGCTCTAGACCCTTCCAGAGCTGAGATATCGAAACTCAAAATTTCGACCCGAAAAAAAAACGACAGTGTTACCCCTTACGTTTTTTTAGTTTTCGGGCGAAAAATCAAGTTTCTCCAATCTTCTCAAAACTCTGGATTATGATAGAGGGCCGCGAGATTTTGACCTGAGCGCAAAAATGGAGGCTCTATTCCCTTCCAGAGCTGAGATATCGAAACTCAAAATTTCGACCCGAAAAAAAAACGACAGTGTTACCCCTCACGTTTTTTTCGTTTTCGGGCGAAAAATCAAGTTTCTCCGATCTTCTCAAAACTCTGGATTATGATAGAGGGCCGCGAGACTTTGACCTGAGCGCAAAAATGGAGGCTCTATTCCCTTCCAGAGCTGAGATATCGAAACTCAAAATTTCGACCCGAAAAAAAAACGACAGTGTTACCCCTTACGTTTTTTTTCGTTTTTGGGCGAAAAATCAAGTTTCTCCAATCTTCTCAAAACTCTGGATTATGATAGAGGGCCGCGAGACTTTGACCTGAGTGCAAAAATGGAGGCTCTAGACCCTTCCAGAGCTGAGATATCGAAACTCAAAATTTCGACCCGAAAAAAAAACGACAGTGTTACCCCTTACGTTTTTTTTCGTTTTCGGGCGAAAAATCAAGTTTCTCCAATCTTCTCAAAACTCTGGATTATGATAGAGGGCCACGAGACTTTGACCTGAGTGCAAAAATGGAGGCTCTAGACCCTTCCAGAGCTGAGATATCGAAACTCAAAATTTCGACCCGAAAAAAAAACGACAGTGTTACCCCTTACGTTTTTTTTAGTTTTCGGGCGAAAAATCAAGTTTCTCCAATCTTCTCAAAACTCTGGTTTATGATAGAGGGCCGCGAGACTTTGACCTGAGCGCAAAAATGGAGGCTCTAGACCCTTCCAGAGCTGAGATATCGAAACTCAAAATTTCGACCCGAAAAAAAAACGACAGTGTTACCCCTTCCTTTTTTCTTCGTTTTCGGGCGAAAAATCAAGTTTCTCCAATCTTCTCAAAACTCTGGATTATGATAGAGGGCCGCGAGACTTTGACCTGAGTGCAAAAACGGAGGCTCTAGACCCTTCCAGAGCTGAGATATCGAAACTCAAAATTTCGACCCGAAAAAAAAACGACAGTGTTACCCCTTACGTTATTTTTCGTTTTCGGGCGAAAAATCAAGTTTCTCCAATCTTCTCAAAACTCTGGATTATGATAGAGGGCCGCGAGACTTTGACCTGAGCGCAAAAATGGAGGCTGAGATATCGAACGGAGGCTCTAGACCCTTCCAGAGCTGAGATATCGAAACTCAAAATTTCGACCCCAAAAAAACCGACAGTGTTACCCCTTTCGTTTTTTTTCGTTTTCGGGCAAAAAATCAAGTTTCTCCAATCTTCTCAAAACTCTGGATTATGATAGAGGGCCGCGAGACTTTGACCTGAGCGCAAAAATGGAGGCTCTAGACCCTTCCAGAGCTGAGATATCGAAACTCAAAATTTCGACCCGAAAAAAAAAACGACAGTGTTACCCCTTACGTTTTTTTTTCGTTTTCGGGCGAAAAATCAAGTTTCTCCAATCTTCTCAAAACTCTGGATTATGGTAGAGGGCCGCGAGACTTTGACCTGAGCGCAAAAATGGAGGCTCTAGACCCTTCCAGAGCTGAGATATCGAAACTCAAAATTTCGACCCGAAAAAAAAAACGACAGTGTTACCCCTTACGTTTTTTTTCGTATTCGGGCGAAAAATCAAGTTTCTCCAATCTTCTCAAAACTCTGGATTATGATAGAGGGCCGCGAGACTTTGACCTGAGCGCAAAAATGGAGGCTCTAGACCCTTCCAGAGCTGAGATATCGAAACTCAAAATTTCGACCCGAAAAAAAAACGACAGTGTTACCCCTTACGTTTTTTTTCGTTTTCGGGCGAAAAATCAAGTTTCTCCGATCTTCTCAAAACTCTGGATTATGATAGAGGGCCACGAGACTTTGACCTGAGCGCTAAAATGGAGGCTCTAGACCCTTCCAGAGCTGAGATATCGAAACTCAAAATTTCGACCCGAAAAAAAAACGACAGTGTTACCCCTTACGTTTTTTTTCGTTTTCGGGCGAAAAATCAAGTTTCTCCAATCTTCTCAAAACTCTGGATTATGATAGAGGGCCGCGAGACTTTGACCTGAGCGCAAAAATGGAGGCTCTAGACCCTTCCAGAGCTGAGATATCGAAACTCAAAATTTCGACCCGAAAAAAAAAACGACAGTGTTACCCCTTACGTTTTTTTTAGTTTTCGAGCAAAAAATCAAGTTTCTTCAATCTTCTCAAAACTCTGGATTATGATAGAGGGCCGCGAGACTTTGACCTGAGCGCAAAAATGGAGGCTCTAGACCCTTCAAGAGCTGAGATATCGAAACTCAAAATTTCGACCCGAAAAAAAAACGACAGTGTTACCCCTTTCGTTTTTTTTCATTTTCGGGCGAAAAATCAAGTTTCTCCAATCTTCTCAAAACTCTGGATTATGGTAGAGGGCCGCGAGACTTTGACCTGAGCGCAAAAATGGAGGCTCTAGACCCTTCCAGAGCTGAGATATCGAAACTCAAAATTTCGACCCGAAAAAAAAAACGACAGTGTTACCCCTTACGTTTTTTTTCGTTTTCGGGCGAAAAATCAAGTTTCTCCAATCTTCTCAAAACTCTGGATTATGATAGAGGGCCGCGAGACTTTGACCTGAGCGCAAAAATGGAGGCTCTAGACCCTTCCAGAGCTGAGATATCGAAACTCAAAATTTCGACCCGAAAAAAAAACGACAGTGTTACCCCTTACGTTTTTTTTCGTTTTCGGGCGAAAAATCAAGTTTCTCCGATCTTCTCAAAACTCTGGATTATGATAGAGGGCCGCGAGACTTTGACCTGAGCGCAAAAATGGAGGCTCTAGACCCTTCCAGAGCTGAGATATCGAAACTCAAAATTTCGACCCGAAAAAAAAACGACAGTGTTACCCCTTACGTTTTTTTTCGTTTTCGGGCGAAAAATCAAGTTTCTCCAATCTTCTCAAAACTCTGGATTATGATAGAGGGCCACGAGACTTTGACCTGAGCGCAAAAATGGAGGCTCTAGACCCTTCCAGAGCTGAGATATCGAAACTCAAAATTTCGACCTGAAAAAAAAACGACAGTGTTACCCCTTACGTTTTTTTTCGTTTTCGGGCGAAAAATCAAGTTTCTCCAATCTTATTAAAACTCTGGATTATGATAGAGGGCCGCGAGACTTTGACCTGAGCGCAAAAATGGAGGCTCTAGACCCTTCCAGAGCTGAGATATCGAAACTCAAAATTTCGACCCAAAAAAAAACGACAGTGTTACCCCTTTCGTTTTTTTTCGTTTTCGGGCGAAAAATCAAGTTTCTCCAATCTTCTCAAAACTCTGGATTATGATAGACGGCCGCAAGACTTTGACCTGAGCGCAAAAATGGAGGCTCTAGACCCTTCCAGAGCTGAGATATCGAAACTCAAAATTTCGACCCGAAAAAAAAAACGACAGTGTTACCCCTTACGTTTTTTTTCGTTTTCGGGCGAAAAATCAAGTTTCTCCAATCTTCTCAAAACTCTGGATTATGATAGAGGGCCGCGAGACTTTGACCTGAGCGCAAAAATGGAGGCTCTAGACCCTTCCAGAGCTGAGATATCGAAACTCAAAATTTCGACCCGAAAAAAAAACGACAGTGTTACCCCTTACGTTTTTTTTCGTTTTCGGGCGAAAAATCAAGTTTCTCCGATCTTCTCAAAACTCTGGATTATGATAGAGGGCCGCGAGACTTTGACCTGAGCGCAAAAATTGAGGCTCTAGACCCTTCCAGAGCTGAGATATCGAAACTCAAAATTTCGACCCGAAAAAAAAACGACAGTGTTACCCCTTACGTTTTTTTTTCGTTTTCGGGCGAAAAATCAAGTTTCTCCAATCTTCTCAAAACTCTGGATTATGATAGAGGGCCACGAGACTTTGACCTGAGCGCAAAAATGGAGGCTCTAGACCCTTCCAGAGCTGAGATATCGAAACTCAAAATTTCGACCCGAAAAAAAACCGACAGTGTTACCCCTTACGTTTTTTTTCGTTTTCGGGCGAAAAATCAAGTTTCTCCAATCTTATTAAAACTCTGGATTATGATAGAGGGCCGCGAGACTTTGACCTGAGCGCAAAAATGGAGGCTCTAGACCCTTCCAGAGCTGAGATATCGAAACTCAAAATTTCGACCCAAAAAAAAACGACAGTGTTACCCCTTTCGTTTTTTTTCGTTTTCGGGCGAAAAATCAAGTTTCTCCAATCTTCTCAAAACTCTGGATTATGATAGACGGCCGCAAGACTTTGACCTGAGCGCAAAAATGGAGGCTCTAGACCCTTCCAGAGCTGAGATATCGAAACTCAAAATTTCGACCCGAAAAAAAACGACAGTGTTACCCCTTACGTTTTTTTTCGTTTTCGGGCGAAAAATCAAGTTTCTCCAATCTTCTCAAAACTCTGGATTATGATAGAGGGCCGCGAGACTTTGACCTGAGCGCAAAAATGGAGGCTCTAGACCCTTCCAGAGCTGAGATATCGAAACTCAAAATTTCGACCCGAAAAAAAAAACGACAGTGTTACCCCTTACGTTTTTTTTCGTTTTCGGGCAAAAAATCAAGTTTCTTCAATCTTCTCAAAACTCTGGATTATGATAGAGGGCCGCGAGACTTTGACCTGAGCGCAAAAATGGAGGCTCTAGACCCTTCCAGAGCTGAGATATCGAAACTCAAAATTTCGACCCGAAAAAAAAACGACAGTATTACCCCTTACGTTTTTTTTTCGTTTTCGGGCGAAAAATCAAGTTTCTCCAATCTTCTCAAAACTCTGGATTATGATAGAGGGCCGCGAGACTTTGACCTGAGCGCAAAAATGGAGGCTCTAGACCCTTCCAGAGCTGAGATATCGAAACTCAAAATTTCGACCCGAAAGAAAAACGACAGTGTTACCCCTTACGCTTTTTTTTTCGTTTTCGGGCGAAAAATCAAGTTTCTCCAATCTTCTCAAAACTCTGGATTATGATAGAGGGCCGCGAGACTTTGACCTGAGCGCAAAAATGGAGGCTCTAGACCCTTCCAGAGCTGAGATATCGAAACTCAAAATTTCGACCCGAAAAAAAAAACGACAGTGTTACCCCTTACGTTTTTTTTCGTTTTCGGGCGAAAAATCAAGTTTCTCCAATCTTCTCAAAACTCTGGATTATGATAGAGGGCCGCGAGACTTTGACCTGAGCGCAAAAATGGAGGCTCTAGACCCTTCCAGAGCTGAGATATCGAAACTCAAAATTTCGACCCGAAAAAAAAAAGACAGTGTTACCCCTTACGTTTTTTTTCGTTTTCGGGCGAAAAATCAAGTTTCTCCAATCTTCTCAAAACTCTGGATTATGATAGAGGGCCGCGAGACTTTGACCTGAGCGCAAAAATGGAGGCTCTAGACCCTTCCAGAGCTGAGATATCGAAACTCAAAATTTCGACCCGAAAAAAAAAACGACAGTGTTACCCCTTACGTTTTTTTTAGTTTTCGGGCAAAAAATCAAGTTTCTTCAATCTTCTCAAAACTCTGGATTATGATAGAGGGCCGCGAGACTTTGACCTGAGCGCAAAAATGGAGGCTCTAGACCCTTCCAGAGCTGAGATATCGAAACTCAAAATTTCGACCCGAAAAAAAAACGACAGTATTACCCCTTACGTTTTTTTTTCGTTTTCGGGCGAAAAATCAAGTTTCTCCAATCTTCTCAAAACTCTGGATTATGATAGAGGGCCGCGAGACTTTGACCTGAGCGCAAAAATGGAGGCTCTAGACCCTTCCAGAGCTGAGATATCGAAACTCAAAATTTCGACCCGAAAGAAAAACGACAGTGTTACCCCTTACGTTTTTTTTTTCGTTTTCGGGCGAAAAATCAAGTTTCTCCAATCTTCTCAAAACTCTGGATTATGATAGAGGGCCGCGAGACTTTGACCTGAGCGCAAAAATGGAGGCTCTAGACCCTTCCAGAGCTGAGATATCGAAACTCAAAATTTCGACCCGAAAGAAAAACGACAGTGTTACCCCTTACGTTTTTTTTTCGTTTTCGGGCGAAAAATCAAGTTTCTCCAATCTTCTCAAAACTCTAGATTATGATAGAGGGCCGCGAGACTTTGACCTGAGCGCAAAAATGGAGGCTCTAGACCCTTCCAGAGCTGAGATATCGAAACTCAAAATTTCGACCCGAAAAAAAAACGACAGTGTTACCCCTCACGTTTTTTTCGTTTTCGGGCGAAAAATCAAGTTTCTCCAATCTTCTCAAAACTCTGGATTATGATAGAGGGCCACGAGACTTTGACCTGAGCGCAAAAATGGAGGCTCTAGACCCTTCCAGAGCTGAGATATCGAAACTCAAAATTTCGACCCGAAAAAAAAATGACATTGTTACTCCTCACGTTTTTGTTCGTTTTCGGGCGAAAAATCAAGTTTTTCCGATCTTCTTAAAACTCTGGATTATAATAGAGGGCCGCGAGACTTTGACCTGAGCGCAAAAATGGAGGCTCTAGACCCTTCCAGAGCTGAGATATCGAAACTCAAAATTTCGACCCGAAAAAAAACGACAGTATTACCCCTTACGTTTTTTTTCGTTTTCGGGCGAAAAATCAAGTTTCTCCAATCTTCTCAAAACTCTGGATTATGATAGAGGGCCGCGAGACTTTGACCTGAGCGCAAAAATGGAGGCTCTAGACCCTTCCAGAGCTGAGATATCGAAACTCAAAATTTCGACCCGAAAAAAAAACGACAGTGTTACCCCTTACGTTTTTTTTCGTTTTCGGGCGAAAAATCAAGTTTCTCCAATCTTATTAAAACTCTGGATTATGATAGAGGGCCGCGAGACTTTGACCTGAGCGCAAAAATGGAGGCTCTAGACCCTTCCAGAGCTGAGATATCGAAACTCAAAATTTCGACCCGAAAAAAAAAACGACAGTGTTACCCCTTACGTTTTTTTTCGTTTTCGGGCGAAAAATCAAGTTTCTCCAATCTTCTCAAAACTCTGGATTATGATAGAGGGCCGCGAGACTTTGACCTGAGCGCAAAAATGGAGGCTCTAGACCCTTCCAGAGCTGAGATATCGAAACTCAAAATTTCGACCCGAAAAAAAAACGACAGTGTTACCCCTTACGTTTTTTTTCGTTTTCGGGCGAAAAATCAAGTTTCTCCGATCTTCTCAAAACTCTGGATTATGATAGAGGGCCGCGAGACTTTGACCTGAGCGCAAAAATGGAGGCTCTAGACCCTTCCAGAGCTGAGATATCGAAACTCAAAATTTCGACCCGAAAAAAAAACGACAGTATTACCCCTTACGTTTTTTTTTCGTTTTCGGGCGAAAAATCAAGTTTCTCCAATCTTCTCAAAACTCTGGATTATGATAGAGGGCCGCGAGACTTTGACCTGAGCGCAAAAATGGAGGCTCTAGACCCTTCCAGAGCTGAGATATCGAAACTCAAAATTTCGACCCGAAAGAAAAACGACAGTGTTACCCCTTACGTTTTTTTTTTCGTTTTCGGGCGAAAAATCAAGTTTCTCCAATCTTCTCAAAACTCTGGATTATGATAGAGGGCCGCGAGACTTTGACCTGAGCGCAAAAATGGAGGCTCTAGACCCTTCCAGAGCTGAGATATCGAAACTCAAAATTTCGACCCGAAAGAAAAACGACAGTGTTACCCCTTACGTTTTTTTTTCGTTTTCGGGCGAAAAATCAAGTTTCTCCAATCTTCTCAAAACTCTAGATTATGATAGAGGGCCGCGAGACTTTGACCTGAGCGCAAAAATGGAGGCTCTAGACCCTTCCAGAGCTGAGATATCGAAACTCAAAATTTCGACCCGAAAAAAAAACGACAGTGTTACCCCTCACGTTTTTTTCGTTTTCGGGCGAAAAATCAAGTTTCTCCAATCTTCTCAAAACTCTGGATTATGATAGAGGGCCACGAGACTTTGACCTGAGCGCAAAAATGGAGGCTCTAGACCCTTCCAGAGCTGAGATATCGAAACTCAAAATTTCGACCCGAAAAAAAAATGACATTGTTACTCCTCACGTTTTTGTTCGTTTTCGGGCGAAAAATCAAGTTTTTCCGATCTTCTTAAAACTCTGGATTATAATAGAGGGCCGCGAGACTTTGACCTGAGCGCAAAAATGGAGGCTCTAGACCCTTCCAGAGCTGAGATATCGAAACTCAAAATTTCGACCCGAAAAAAAACGACAGTATTACCCCTTACGTTTTTTTTCGTTTTCGGGCGAAAAATCAAGTTTCTCCAATCTTCTCAAAACTCTGGATTATGATAGAGGGCCGCGAGACTTTGACCTGAGCGCAAAAATGGAGGCTCTAGACCCTTCCAGAGCTGAGATATCGAAACTCAAAATTTCGACCCGAAAAAAAAACGACAGTGTTACCCCTCACGTTTTTTTCGTTTTCGGGCGAAAAATCAAGTTTCTCCAATCTTCTCAAAACTCTGGATTATGATAGAGGGCCACGAGACTTTGACCTGAGCGCAAAAATGGAGGCTCTAGACCCTTCCAGAGCTGAGATATCGAAACTCAAAATTTCGACCCGAAAAAAAAATGACATTGTTACTCCTCACGTTTTTGTTCGTTTTCGGGCGAAAAATCAAGTTTTTCCGATCTTCTTAAAACTCTGGATTATAATAGAGGGCCGCGAGACTTTGACCTGAGCGCAAAAATGGAGGCTCTAGACCCTTCCAGAGCTGAGATATCGAAACTCAAAATTTCGACCCGAAAAAAAAAACGACAGTGTTACCCCTTACGTTTTTTTTTAGTTTTCGGGCGAAAAATCAAGTTTCTCCAATCTTCTCAAAACTCTGGATTATGATAGAGGGCCGCGAGACTTTGACCTGAGCGCAAAAATGGAGGCTCTAGACCCTTCCAGAGCTGAGATATCGAAACTCAAAATTTCGACCCGAAAAAAAAACGACAGTGTTACCCCTCACGTTTTTTTCGTTTTCGGGCGAAAAATCAAGTTTCTCCGATCTTCTCAAAACTCTGGATTATGATAGAGGGCCGCGAGACTTTGACCTGAGCGCAAAAATGGAGGCTCTATTCCCTTCCAGAGCTGAGATATCGAAACTCAAAATTTCGACCCGAAAAAAAAACGACAGTGTTACCCCTTACGTTTTTTTCCGTTTTTGGGCGAAAAATCAAGTTTCTCCAATCTTCTCAAAACTCTGGATTATGATAGAGGGCCGCGATACTTTGACCTGAGTGCAAAAATGGAGGCTCTAGACCCTTCCAGAGCTGAGATATCGAAACTCAAAATTTCGACCCGAAAAAAAAACGACAGTGTTACCCCTTACGTTTTTTTTCGTTTTCGGGCGAAAAATCAAGTTTCTCCAATCTTCTCAAAACTCTGGATTATGATAGAGGGCCACGAGACTTTGACCTGAGTGCAAAAATGGAGGCTCTAGACCCTTCCAGAGCTGAGATATCGAAACTCAAAATTTCGACCCGAAAAAAAAACGACAGTGTTACCCTTACGTTTTTTTTAGTTTTCGGGCGAAAAATCAAGTTTCTCCAATCTTCTCAAAACTCTGGTTTATGATAGAGGGCCGCGAGACTTTGACCTGAGCGCAAAAATGGAGGCTCTAGACCCTTCCAGAGCTGAGATATCGAAACTCAAAATTTCGACCCGAAAAAAAAACGACAGTGTTACCCCTTACGTTTTTTTTTTCGTTTTCGGGCGAAAAATCAAGTTTCTCCAATCTTCTCAAAACTCTGGATTATGGTAGAGGGCCGCGAGACTTTGACCTGAGCGCAAAAATGGAGGCTCTACACCCTTCCAGAGCTGAGATATCGAAACTCAAAATTTTGACCCGAAAAAAAACGACAGTGTTACCCTTTCCTTTTTTCTTCGTTTTCGGGCGAAAAATCAAGTTTCTCCAATCTTCTCAAAACTCTGGATTATGATAGAGGGCCGCGAGACTTTGACCTGAGCGCAAAAATGGAGGCTCTAGACCCTTCCAGAGCTGAGATATCGAAACTCAAAATTTCGACCCGAAAAAAAAACGACAGTGTTACCCCTTCCTTTTTTCTTCGTTTTCGGGCGAAAAATCAAGTTTCTCCAATCTTCTCAAAACTCTGGATTATGATAGAGGGCCGCGAGACTTTGACCTGAGTGCAAAAACGGAGGCTCTAGACCCTTCCAGAGCTGAGATATCGAAACTTAAAATTTCGACCCGAAAAAAAAACGACAGTGTTACCCCTTACGTTATTTTTCGTTTTCGGGCGAAAAATCAAGTTTCTCCAATCTTCTCAAAACTCTGGATTATGATAGAGGGCCGCGAGACTTTGACCTGAGCGCAAAAATGGAGGCTGAGATATCGAACGGAGGCTCTAGACCCTTCCAGAGCTGAGATATCGAAACTCAAAATTTCGACCCCAAAAAAACCGACAGTGTTACCCCTTTCGTTTTTTTTCGTTTTCGGGCAAAAAATCAAGTTTCTCCAATCTTCTCAAAACTCTGGATTATGATAGACGGCCGCAAGACTTTGACCTGAGCGCAAAAATGGAGGCTCTAGACCCTTCCAGAGCTGAGATATCGAAACTCAAAATTTCGACCCGAAAAAAAAAACGACAGTTACCCCTTACGTTTTTTTTTCGTTTTCGGGCGAAAAATCAAGTTTCTCCAATCTTCTCAAAACTCTGGATTATGGTAGAGGGCCGCGAGACTTTGACCTGAGCGCAAAAATGGAGGCTCTAGACCCTTCCAGAGCTGAGATATCGAAACTCAAAATTTCGACCCGAAAAAAAAAACGACAGTGTTACCCCTCACGTTTTTTTTCGTTTTCGGGCGAAAAATCAAGTTTCTCCAATCTTCTCAAAACTCTGGATTATGATAGAGGGCCGCGAGACTTTGACCTGAGCGCAAAAATGGAGGCTCTAGACCCTTCCAGAGCTGAGATATCGAAACTCAAAATTTCGACCCGAAAAAAAAACGACAGTGTTACCCCTTACGTTTTTTTTCGTTTTCGGGCGAAAAATCAAGTTTCTCCGATCTTCTCAAAACTCTGGATTATGATAGAGGGCCGCGAGACTTTGACCTGAGCGCAAAAATTGAGGCTCTAGACCCTTCCAGAGCTGAGATATCGAAACTCAAAATTTCGACCCGAAAAAAAAACGACAGTGTTACCCCTTACGTTTTTTTTTCGTTTTCGGGCGAAAAATCAAGTTTCTCCAATCTTCTCAAAACTCTGGATTATGATAGAGGGCCGCGAGACTTTGACCTGAGCGCTAAAATGGAGGCTCTAGACCCTTCCAGAGCTGAGATATCGAAACTCAAAATTTCGACCCGAAAAAAAAAACGACAGTGTTACCCCTTACGTTTTTTTTCGTTTTCGGGCGAAAAATCAAGTTTCTCCAATCTTCTCAAAACTCTGGATTATGATAGAGGGCCGCGAGACTTTGACCTGAGCGCAAAAATGGAGGCTCTAGACCCTTCAAGAGCTGAGATATCGAAACTCAAAATTTCGACCCGAAAAAAAAACGACAGTGTTACCCCTTTCGTTTTTTTTCATTTTCGGGCGAAAAATCAAGTTTCTCCAATCTTCTCAAAACTCTGGATTATGATAGAGGGCCGCGAGACTTTGACCTGAGCGCAAAAATGGAGGCTCTAGAGCCTTCCAGACCTGAGATATCGAAACTCAAAATTTCGACCCGAAAAAAAAAACGACATTGTCACCCCTTACGTTTTTTTTTCGTTTTCGGGCGAAAAATCAAGTTTCTCCAATCTTCTCAAAACTCTGGATTATGGTAGAGGGCCGCGAGACTTTGACCTGAGCGCAAAAATGGAGGCTCTAGACCCTTCCAGAGCTGAGATATCGAAACTCAAAATTTCGACCCGAAAAAAAAAACGACAGTGTTACCCCTTACGTTTTTTTTCGTTTTCGGGCGAAAAATCAAGTTTCTCCAATCTTCTCAAAACTCTGGATTATGATAGAGGGCCGCGAGACTTTGACCTGAGCGCAAAAATGGAGGCTCTAGACCCTTCCAGAGCTGAGATATCGAAACTCAAAATTTCGACCCGAAAAAAAAACGACAGTGTTACCCCTTACGTTTTTTTTCGTTTTCGGGCGAAAAATCAAGTTTCTCCGATCTTCTCAAAACTCTGGATTATGATAGAGGGCCGCGAGACTTTGACCTGAGCGCAAAAATGGAGGCTCTAGACCCTTCCAGAGCTGAGATATCGAAACTCAAAATTTCGACCCGAAAAAAAAACGACAGTGTTACCCCTTACGTTATTTTTCGTTTTCGGGCGAAAAATCAAGTTTCTCCAATCTTCTCAAAACTCTGGATTATGATAGAGGGCCGCGAGACTTTGACCTGAGCGCAAAAATGGAGGCTGAGATATCGAACGGAGGCTCTAGACCCTTCCAGAGCTGAGATATCGAAACTCAAAATTTCGACCCCAAAAAAACCGACAGTGTTACCCCTTTCGTTTTTTTTCGTTTTCGGGCAAAAAATCAAGTTTCTCCAATCTTCTCAAAACTCTGGATTATGATAGACGGCCGCAAGACTTTGACCTGAGCGCAAAAATGGAGGCTCTAGACCCTTCCAGAGCTGAGATATCGAAACTCAAAATTTCGACCCGAAAAAAAAAACGACAGTGTTACCCCTTACGTTTTTTTTTCGTTTTCGGGCGAAAAATCAAGTTTCTCCAATCTTCTCAAAACTCTGGATTATGGTAGAGGGCCGCGAGACTTTGACCTGAGCGCAAAAATGGAGGCTCTAGACCCTTCCAGAGCTGAGATATCGAAACTCAAAATTTCGACCCGAAAAAAAAAACGACAGTGTTACCCCTTACGTTTTTTTTTCGTTTTCGGGCGAAAAATCAAGTTTCTCCAATCTTCTCAAAACTCTGGATTATGATAGAGGGCCGCGAGACTTTGACCTGAGCGCAAAAATTGAGGCTCTAGACCCTTCCAGAGCTGAGATATCGAAACTCAAAATTTCGACCCGAAAAAAAAACGACAGTGTTACCCCTTACGTTTTTTTTTCGTTTTCGGGCGAAAAATCAAGTTTCTCCAATCTTCTCAAAACTCTGGATTATGATAGAGGGCCGCGAGACTTTGACCTGAGCGCTAAAATGGAGGCTCTAGACCCTTCCAGAGCTGAGATATCGAAACTCAAAATTTCGACCCGAAAAAAAAAACGACAGTGTTACCCCTTACGTTTTTTTTCGTTTTCGGGCGAAAAATCAAGTTTCTCCAATCTTCTCAAAACTCTGGATTATGATAGAGGGCCGCGAGACTTTGACCTGAGCGCAAAAATGGAGGCTCTAGACCCTTCAAGAGCTGAGATATCGAAACTCAAAATTTTGACCCGAAAAAAAACCGACAGTGTTACCCCTTTCGTTTTTTTTCATTTTCGGGCGAAAAATCAAGTTTCTCCAATCTTCTCAAAACTCTGGATTATGATAGAGGGCCGCGAGACTTTGACCTGAGCGCAAAAATGGAGGCTCTAGAGCCTTCCAGACCTGAGATATCGAAACTCAAAATTTCGACCCGAAAAAAAAAACGACATTGTCACCCCTTACGTTTTTTTTTCGTTTTCGGGCGAAAAATCAAGTTTCTCCAATCTTCTCAAAACTCTGGATTATGGTAGAGGGCCGCGAGACTTTGACCTGAGCGCAAAAATGGAGGCTCTAGACCCTTCCAGAGCTGAGATATCGAAACTCAAAATTTCGACCCGAAAAAAAAAACGACAGTGTTACCCCTTACGTTTTTTTTTGTTTTCGGGCGAAAAATCAAGTTTCTCCAATCTTCTCAAAACTCTGGATTATGATAGAGGGCCGCGAGACTTTGACCTGAGCGCAAAAATGGAGGCTCTAGACCCTTCCAGAGCTGAGATATCGAAACTCAAAATTTCGACCCGAAAAAAAAACGACAGTGTTACCCCTTACGTTTTTTTTCGTTTTCGGGCGAAAAATCAAGTTTCTCCGATCTTCTCAAAACTCTGGATTATGATAGAGGGCCGCGAGACTTTGACCTGAGCGCAAAAATGGAGGCTCTAGACCCTTCCAGAGCTGAGATATCGAAACTCAAAATTTCGACCCGAAAAAAAAACGACAGTGTTACCCCTTACGTTTTTTTTTCGTTTTCGGGCGAAAAATCAAGTTTCTCCAATCTTCTCAAAACTCTGGATTATGATAGAGGGCCACGAGACTTTGACCTGAGCGCAAAAATGGAGGCTCTAGACCCTTCCAGAGCTGAGATATCGAAACTCAAAATTTCGACCCGAAAAAAAAACGACAGTGTTACCCCTTACGTTTTTTTTCGTTTTCGGGCGAAAAATCAAGTTTCTCCAATCTTATTAAAACTCTGGATTATGATAGAGGGCCGCGAGACTTTGACCTGAGCGCAAAAATGGAGGCTCTAGACCCTTCCAGAGCTGAGATATCGAAACTCAAAATTTCGACCCAAAAAAAAACGACAGTGTTACCCCTTTCGTTTTTTTTCGTTTTCGGGCGAAAAATCAAGTTTCTCCAATCTTCTCAAAACTCTGGATTATGATAGACGGCCGCAAGACTTTGACCTGAGCGCAAAAATGGAGGCTCTAGACCCTTCCAGAGCTGAGATATCGAAACTCAAAATTTCGACCCGAAAAAAAAAACGACAGTGTTACCCCTTACGTTTTTTTTCGTTTTCGGGCGAAAAATCAAGTTTCTCCAATCTTCTCAAAACTCTGGATTATGATAGAGGGCCGCGAGACTTTGACCTGAGCGCAAAAATGGAGGCTCTAGACCCTTCCAGAGCTGAGATATCGAAACTCAAAATTTCGACCCGAAAAAAAAACGACAGTGTTACCCCTTACGTTTTTTTTCGTTTTCGGGCGAAAAATCAAGTTTCTCCGATCTTCTCAAAACTCTGGATTATGATAGAGGGCCGCGAGACTTTGACCTGAGCGCAAAAATTGAGGCTCTAGACCCTTCCAGAGCTGAGATATCGAAACTCAAAATTTCGACCCGAAAAAAAAACGACAGTGTTACCCCTTACGTTTTTTTTTCGTTTTCGGGCGAAAAATCAAGTTTCTCCAATCTTCTCAAAACTCTGGATTATGATAGAGGGCCACGAGACTTTGACCTGAGCGCAAAAATGGAGGCTCTAGACCCTTCCAGAGCTGAGATATCGAAACTCAAAATTTCGACCCGAAAAAAAAACGACAGTGTTACCCCTTACGTTTTTTTTCGTTTTCGGGCGAAAAATCAAGTTTCTCCAATCTTATTAAAACTCTGGATTATGATAGAGGGCCGCGAGACTTTGACCTGAGCGCAAAAATGGAGGCTCTAGACCCTTCCAGAGCTGAGATATCGAAACTCAAAATTTCGACCCAAAAAAAAACGACACTGTTACCCCTTTCGTTTTTTTTCGTTTTCGGGCGAAAAATCAAGTTTCTCCAATCTTCTCAAAACTCTGGATTATGATAGACGGCCGCAAGACTTTGACCTGAGCGCAAAAATGGAGGCTCTAGACCCTTCCAGAGCTGAGATATCGAAACTCAAAATTTCGACCCGAAAAAAAACGACAGTGTTACCCCTTACGTTTTTTTTTGTTTTCGGGCGAAAAATCAAGTTTCTCCAATCTTCTCAAAACTCTGGATTATGATAGAGGGCCGCGAGACTTTGACCTGAGCACAAAAATGGAGGCTCTAGACCCTTCCAGAGCTGAGATATCGAAACTCAAAATTTCGACCCGAAAAAAAAAACGACAGTGTTACCCCTTACGTTTTTTTTCGTTTTCGGGCGAAAAATCAAGTTTCTCCAATCTTCTCAAAACTCTGGATTATGATAGAGGGCCGCGAGACTTTGACCTGAGCGCAAAAATGGAGGCTCTAGACCCTTCCAGAGCTGAGATATCGAAACTCAAAATTTCGACCCGAAAAAAAAAAACGACAGTGTTACCCCTTACGTTTTTTTTCGTTTTCGGGCGAAAAATCAAGTTTCTCCAATCTTCTCAAAACTCTGGATTATGATAGAGGGCCGCGAGACTTTGACCTGAGCGCAAAAATGGAGGCTCTAGACCCTTCCAGAGCTGAGATATCGAAACTCAAAATTTCGACCCGAAAAAAAAAACGACAGTGTTACCCCTTACGTTTTTTTTTAGTTTTCGGGCAAAAAATCAAGTTTCTTCAATCTTCTCAAAACTCTGGATTATGATAGAGGGCCGCGAGACTTTGACCTGAGCGCAAAAATGGAGGCTCTAGACCCTTCCAGAGCTGAGATATCGAAACTCAAAATTTCGACCCGAAAAAAAAACGACAGTATTACCCCTTACGTTTTTTTTTCGTTTTCGGGCGAAAAATCAAGTTTCTCCAATCTTCTCAAAACTCTGGATTATGATAGAGGGCCGCGAGACTTTGACCTGAGCGCAAAAATGGAGGCTCTAGACCCTTCCAGAGCTGAGATATCGAAATTCAAAATTTCGACCCGAAAGAAAAACGACAGTGTTACCCCTTACGTTTTTTTTTTCGTTTTCAAGCGAAAAATCAAGTTTCTCCAATCTTCTCAAAACTCTGGATTATGATAGAGGGCCGCGAGACTTTGACCTGAGCGCAAAAATGGAGGCTCTAGACCCTTCCAGAGCTGAGATATCGAAACTCAAAATTTCGACCCGAAAGAAAAACGACAGTGTTACCCCTTACGTTTTTTTTTTTCGTTTTCGGGCGAAAAATCAAGTTTCTCCAATCTTCTCAAAACTCTAGATTATGATAGAGGGCCGCGAGACTTTGACCTGAGCGCAAAAATGGAGGCTCTAGACCCTTCCAGAGCTGAGATATCGAAACTCAAAATTTCGACCCGAAAAAAAAAACGACAGTGTTACTCCTCACGTTTTTTTTCGTTTTCGGGCGAAAAATCAAGTTTCTCCGATCTTCTCAAAACTCTGGATTATGATAGAGGGCCGCGAGACTTTGATCTGAGCGCAAAAATGGAGGCTCTAGACCCTTCCAGAGCTGAGATATCGAAACTCAAAATTTCGACCCGAAAAAAAACGACAGTATTACCCCTTACGTTTTTTTTCGTTTTCGGGCGAAAAATCAAGTTTCTCCAATCTTCTCAAAACTCTGGATTATGATAGAGGGCCGCGAGACTTTGACCTGAGCGCAAAAATGGAGGCTCTAGACCCTTCCAGAGCTGAGATATCGAAACTCAAAATTTCGACCCGAAAAAAAAACGACAGTGTTACCCCTTACGTTTTTTTTCGTTTTCGGGCGAAAAATCAAGTTTCTCCGATCTTCTCAAAACTCTGGATTATGATAGAGGGCCGCGAGACTTTGACCTGAGCGCAAAAATTGAGGCTCTAGACCCTTCCAGAGCTGAGATATCGAAACTCAAAATTTCGACCCGAAAAAAAAAACGACAGTGTTACCCCTTACGTTTTTTTTCGTTTTCGGGCGAAAAATCAAGTTTCTCCAATCTTCTCAAAACTCTGGATTATGATAGAGGGCCGCGAGACTTTGACCTGAGCGCAAAAATGGAGGCTCTAGACCCTTCCAGAGCTGAGATATCGAAACTCAAAATTTTGACCCGAAAAAAAAACGACAGTGTTACCCTTTCCTTTTTTCTTCGTTTTCGGGCGAAAAATCAAGTTTCTCCAATCTTCTCAAAACTCTGGATTATGATAGAGGGCCGCGAGACTTTGACCTGAGCGCAAAAATGGAGGCTCTAGACCCTTCCAGAGCTGAGATATCGAAACTCAAAATTTCGACCCGAAAAAAAAACGACAGTGTTACCCCTTCCTTTTTTCTTCGTTTTCGGGCGAAAAATCAAGTTTCTCCAATCTTCTCAAAACTCTGGATTATGATAGAGGGCCGCGAGACTTTGACCTGAGTGCAAAAACGGAGGCTCTAGACCCTTCCAGAGCTGAGATATCGAAACTCAAAATTTCGACCCGAAAAAAAAACGACAGTGTTACCCCTTACGTTATTTTTCGTTTTCGGGCGAAAAATCAAGTTTCTCCAATCTTCTCAAAACTCTGGATTATGATAGAGGGCCGCGAGACTTTGACCTGAGCGCAAAAATGGAGGCTGAGATATCGAACGGAGGCTCTAGACCCTTCCAGAGCTGAGATATCGAAACTCAAAATTTCGACCCCAAAAAAACCGACAGTGTTACCCCTTTCGTTTTTTTTCGTTTTCGGGCAAAAAATCAAGTTTCTCCAATCTTCTCAAAACTCTGGATTATGATAGACGGCCGCAAGACTTTGACCTGAGCGCAAAAATGGAGGCTCTAGACCCTTCCAGAGCTGAGATATCGAAACTCAAAATTTCGACCCGAAAAAAAAAACGACAGTGTTACCCCTTACGTTTTTTTTTCGTTTTCGGGCGAAAAATCAAGTTTCTCCAATCTTCTCAAAACTCTGGATTATGGTAGAGGGCCGCGAGACTTTGACCTGAGCGCAAAAATGGAGGCTCTAGACCCTTCCAGAGCTGAGATATCGAAACTCAAAATTTCGACCCGAAAAAAAAAACGACAGTGTTACCCCTTACGTTTTTTTTCGTTTTCGGGCGAAAAATCAAGTTTCTCCAATCTTCTCAAAACTCTGGATTATGATAGAGGGCCGCGAGACTTTGACCTGAGCGCAAAAATGGAGGCTCTAGACCCTTCCAGAGCTGAGATATCGAAACTCAAAATTTCGACCCGAAAAAAAAACGACAGTGTTACCCCTTACGTTTTTTTTTCCGTTTTCGGGCGAAAAATCAAGTTTCTCCGATCTTCTCAAAACTCTGGATTATGATAGAGGGCCGCGAGACTTTGACCTGAGCGCAAAAATTGAGGCTCTAGACCCTTCCAGAGCTGAGATATCGAAACTCAAAATTTCGACCCGAAAAAAAAAACGACAGTGTTACCCCTTACGTTTTTTTTCGTTTTCGGGCGAAAAATCAAGTTTCTCCAATCTTCTCAAAACTCTGGATTATGATAGAGGGCCGCGAGACTTTGACCTGAGCGCAAAAATGGAGGCTCTAGACCCTTCCAGAGCTGAGATATCGAAACTCAAAATTTCGACCCGAAAAAAAAAACGACAGTGTTACCCCTTACGTTTTTTTTAGTTTTCGAGCAAAAAATCAAGTTTCTTCAATCTTCTCAAAACTCTGGATTATGATAGAGGGCCGCGAGACTTTGACCTGAGCGCAAAAATGGAGGCTCTAGACCCTTCAAGAGCTGAGATATCGAAACTCAAAATTTCGACCCGAAAAAAAACGACAGTGTCACCCCTTTCGTTTTTTTTCATTTTCCGGCGAAAAATCAAGTTTCTCCAATCTTCTCAAAACTCTGGATTATGATAGAGGGCCGCGAGACTTTGACCTGAGCGCAAAAATGGAGGCTCTAGACCCTTCCAGACCTGAGATATCGAAACTCAAAATTTCGACCCGAAAAAAAAAACGACATTGTCACCCCTTACGTTTTTTTTTCGTTTTCGGGCGAAAAATCAAGTTTCTCCAATCTTCTCAAAACTCTGGATTATGGTAGAGGGCCGCGAGACTTTGACCTGAGCGCAAAAATGGAGGCTCTAGACCCTTCCAGAGCTGAGATATCGAAACTCAAAATTTCGACCCGAAAAAAAAAACGACAGTGTTACCCCTTACGTTTTTTTTCGTTTTCGGGCGAAAAATCAAGTTTCTCCAATCTTCTCAAAACTCTGGATTATGATAGAGGGCCGCGAGACTTTGACCTGAGCGCAAAAATGGAGGCTCTAGACCCTTCCAGAGCTGAGATATCGAAACTCAAAATTTCGACCCGAAAAAAAAACGACAGTGTTACCCCTTACGTTTTTTTTCGTTTTCGGGCGAAAAATCAAGTTTCTCCGATCTTCTCAAAACTCTGGATTATGATAGAGGGCCGCGAGACTTTGACCTGAGCGCAAAAATGGAGGCTCTAGACCCTTCCAGAGCTGAGATATCGAAACTCAAAATTTCGACCCGAAAAAAAAACGACAGTGTTACCCCTTACGTTTTTTTTTCGTTTTCGTGCGAAAAATCAAGTTTCTCCAATCTTCTCAAAACTCTGGATTATGATAGAGGGCCACGAGACTTTGACCTGAGCGCAAAAATGGAGGCTCTAGACCCTTCCAGAGCTGAGATATCGAAACTCAAAATTTTGACCCAAAAAAAAACGACAGTGTTACCCCTTTCGTTTTTTTTCGTTTTCGGGCGAAAAATCAAGTTTCTCCAATCTTATTAAAACTCTGGATTATGATAGAGGGCCGCGAGACTTTGACCTGAGCGCAAAAATGGAGGCTCTAGACCCTTCCAGAGCTGAGATATCGAAACTCAAAATTTCGACCCAAAAAAAAACGACAGTGTTACCCCTTTCGTTTTTTTTCGTTTTCGGGCGAAAAATCAAGTTTCTCCAATCTTCTCAAAACTCTGGATTATGATAGACGGCCGCAAGACTTTGACCTGAGCGCAAAAATGGAGGCTCTAGACCCTTCCAGAGCTGAGATATCGAAACTCAAAATTTCGACCCGAAAAAAAAAACGACAGTGTTACCCCTTACGTTTTTTTTCGTTTTCGGGCGAAAAATCAAGTTTCTCCAATCTTCTCAAAACTCTGGATTATGATAGAGGGCCGCGAGACTTTGACCTGAGCGCAAAAATGGAGGCTCTAGACCCTTCCAGACCTGAGATATCGAAACTCAAAATTTCGACCCGAAAAAAAAAACGACATTGTCACCCCTTACGTTTTTTTTTCGTTTTCGGGCGAAAAATCAAGTTTCTCCAATCTTCTCAAAACTCTGGATTATGGTAGAGGGCCGCGAGACTTTGACCTGAGCGCAAAAATGGAGGCTCTAGACCCTTCCAGAGCTGAGATATCGAAACTCAAAATTTCGACCCGAAAAAAAAAACGACAGTGTTACCCCTTACGTTTTTTTTCGTTTTCGGGCGAAAAATCAAGTTTCTCCAATCTTCTCAAAACTCTGGATTATGATAGAGGGCCGCGAGACTTTGACCTGAGCGCAAAAATGGAGGCTCTAGACCCTTCCAGAGCTGAGATATCGAAACTCAAAATTTCGACCCGAAAAAAAAACGACAGTGTTACCCCTTACGTTTTTTTTCGTTTTCGGGCGAAAAATCAAGTTTCTCCGATCTTCTCAAAACTCTGGATTATGATAGAGGGCCGCGAGACTTTGACCTGAGCGCAAAAATGGAGGCTCTAGACCCTTCCAGAGCTGAGATATCGAAACTCAAAATTTCGACCCGAAAAAAAAACGACAGTGTTACCCCTTACGTTTTTTTTTCGTTTTCGTGCGAAAAATCAAGTTTCTCCAATCTTCTCAAAACTCTGGATTATGATAGAGGGCCACGAGACTTTGACCTGAGCGCAAAAATGGAGGCTCTAGACCCTTCCAGAGCTGAGATATCGAAACTCAAAATTTTGACCCAAAAAAAAACGACAGTGTTACCCCTTTCGTTTTTTTTCGTTTTCGGGCGAAAAATCAAGTTTCTCCAATCTTATTAAAACTCTGGATTATGATAGAGGGCCGCGAGACTTTGACCTGAGCGCAAAAATGGAGGCTCTAGACCCTTCCAGAGCTGAGATATCGAAACTCAAAATTTCGACCCAAAAAAAAACGACAGTGTTACCCCTTTCGTTTTTTTTCGTTTTCGGGCGAAAAATCAAGTTTCTCCAATCTTCTCAAAACTCTGGATTATGATAGACGGCCGCAAGACTTTGACCTGAGCGCAAAAATGGAGGCTCTAGACCCTTCCAGAGCTGAGATATCGAAACTCAAAATTTCGACCCGAAAAAAAAAACGACAGTGTTACCCCTTACGTTTTTTTTCATTTTCGGGCGAAAAATCAAGTTTCTCCAATCTTCTCAAAACTCTGGATTATGATAGAGGGCCGCGAGACTTTGACCTGAGCGCAAAAATGGAGGCTCTAGACCCTTCCAGAGCTGAGATATCGAAACTCAAAATTTCGACCCGAAAAAAAAACGACAGTGTTACCCCTTACGTTTTTTTTCGTTTTCGGGCGAAAAATCAAGTTTCTCCGATCTTCTCAAAACTCTGGATTATGATAGAGGGCCGCGAGACTTTGACCTGAGCGCAAAAATTGAGGCTCTAGACCCTTCCAGAGCTGAGATATCGAAACTCAAAATTTCGACCCGAAAAAAAAACGACAGTGTTACCCCTTACGTTTTTTTTTCGTTTTCGGGCGAAAAATCAAGTTTCTCCAATCTTCTCAAAACTCTGGATTATGATAGAGGGCCACGAGACTTTGACCTGAGCGCAAAAATGGAGGCTCTAGACCCTTCCAGAGCTGAGATATCGAAACTCAAAATTTCGACCCGAAAAAAAAACGACAGTGTTACCCCTTATGTTTTTTTTCGTTTTCGGGCGAAAAATCAAGTTTCTCCAATCTTATTAAAACTCTGGATTATGATAGAGGGCCGCGAGACTTTGACCTGAGCGCAAAAATGGAGGCTCTAGACCCTTCCAGAGCTGAGATATCGAAACTCAAAATTTCGACCCAAAAAAAAACGACAGTGTTACCCCTTTCGTTTTTTTTCGTTTTCGGGCGAAAAATCAAGTTTCTCCAATCTTCTCAAAACTCTGGATTATGATAGACGGCCGCAAGACTTTGACCTGAGCGCAAAAATGGAGGCTCTAGACCCTTCCAGAGCTGAGATATCGAAACTCAAAATTTCGACCCGAAAAAAAACGACAGTGTTACCCCTTACGTTTTTTTTTCGTTTTCGGGTGAAAAATCAAGTTTCTCCAATCTTCTCAAAACTCTGGATTATGATAGAGGGCCGCGAGACTTTGACCTGAGCGCAAAAATGGAGGCTCTAGACCCTTCCAGAGCTGAGATATCGAAACTCAAAATTTCTACCCGAAAAAAAAAACGACAGTGTTACCCCTTACGTTTTTTTTCGTTTTCGGGCGAAAAATCAAGTTTCTCCAATCTTCTCAAAACTCTGGATTATGATAGAGGGCCGCGAGACTTTGACCTGAGCGCAAAAATGGAGGCTCTAGACCCTTCCAGAGCTGAGATATCGAAACTCAAAATTTCGACCCGAAAAAAAAAAACGACAGTGTTACCCCTTACGTTTTTTTTTTCGTTTTCGGGCGAAAAATCAAGTTTCTCCAATCTTCTCAAAACTCTGGATTATGATAGAGGGCCGCGAGACTTTGACCTGAGCGCAAAAATGGAGGCTCTAGACCCTTCCAGAGCTGAGATATCGAAACTCAAAATTTCGACCCGAAAAAAAAAACGACAGTGTTACCCCTTACGTTTTTTTTAGTTTTCGGGCAAAAAATCAAGTTTCTTCAATCTTCTCAAAACTCTGGATTATGATAGAGGGCCGCGAGACTTTGACCTGAGCGCAAAAATGGAGGCTCTAGACCCTTCCAGAGCTGAGATATCGAAACTCAAAATTTCGACCCGAAAAAAAAACGACAGTATTACCCCTTACGTTTTTTTTTTCGTTTTCGGGCGAAAAATCAAGTTTCTCCAATCTTCTCAAAACTCTGGATTATGATAGAGGGCCGCGAGACTTTGACCTGAGCGCAAAAATGGAGGCTCTAGACCCTTCCAGAGCTGAGATATCGAAACTCAAAATTTCGACCCGAAAGAAAAACGACAGTGTTACCCCTTACGTTTTTTTTTTCGTTTTCGGGCGAAAAATCAAGTTTCTCCAATCTTCTCAAAACTCTGGATTATGATAGAGGGCCGCGAGACTTTGACCTGAGCGCAAAAATGGAGGCTCTAGACCCTTCCAGAGCTGAGATATCGAAACTCAAAATTTCGACCCGAAAGAAAAACGACAGTGTTACCCCTTACGTTTTTTTTTCGTTTTCGGGCGAAAAATCAAGTTTCTCCAATCTTCTCAAAACTCTAGATTATGATAGAGGGCCGCGAGACTTTGACCTGAGCGCAAAAATGGAGGCTCTAGACCCTTCCAGAGCTGAGATATCGAAACTCAAAATTTCGACCCGAAAAAAAAACGACAGTGTTACTCCTCACGTTTTTTTTCGTTTTCGGGCGAAAAATCAAGTTTCTCCGATCTTCTCAAAACTCTGGATTATGATAGAGGGCCGCGAGACTTTGACCTGAGCGCAAAAATTGAGGCTCTAGACCCTTCCAGAGCTGAGATATCGAAACTCAAAATTTCGACCCGAAAAAAAAAACGACAGTGTTACCCCTTACGTTTTTTTTCGTTTTCGGGCGAAAAATCAAGTTTCTCCAATCTTCTCAAAACTCTGGATTATGATAGAGGGCCGCGAGACTTTGACCTGAGCGCAAAAATGGAGGCTCTAGACCCTTCCAGAGCTGAGATATCGAAACTCAAAATTTCGACCCGAAAAAAAAAACGACAGTGTTACCCCTTACGTTTTTTTTAGTTTTCGAGCAAAAAATCAAGTTTCTTCAATCTTCTCAAAACTCTGGATTATGATAGAGGGCCGCGAGACTTTGACCTGAGCGCAAAAATGGAGGCTCTAGACCCTTCAAGAGCTGAGATATCGAAACTCAAAATTTCGACCCGAAAAAAAAACGACAGTGTTACCCCTTTCGTTTTTTTTTCATTTTCGGGCGAAAAATCAAGTTTCTCCAATCTTCTCAAAACTCTGGATTATGATAGAGGGCCGCGAGACTTTGACCTGAGCGCAAAAATGGAGGCTCTAGACCCTTCCAGACCTGAGATATCGAAACTCAAAATTTCGACCCGAAAAAAAAAACGACATTGTCACCCCTTACGTTTTTTTTTCGTTTTCGGGCGAAAAATCAAGTTTCTCCAATCTTCTCAAAACTCTGGATTATGATAGACGGCCGCAAGACTTTGACCTGAGCGCAAAAATGGAGGCTCTAGACCCTTCCAGAGCTGAGATATCGAAACTCAAAATTTCGACCCGAAAAAAAAAACGACAGTGTTACCCCTTACGTTTTTTTTTCGTTTTCGGGCGAAAAATCAAGTTTCTCCAATCTTCTCAAAACTCTGGATTATGATAGAGGGCCGCGAGACTTTGACCTGAGTGCAAAAGTGGAGGATCTAGACCCTTCCAGAGCTGAGATATCGAAACTCAAAATTTCGACCCGAAAAAAAACCCGACAGTGTTACCCCTTTCGTTTTTTTTTTCGTTTTCGGGCGAAAAATTAAGTTTCTCCAATCTGCTGCATCCTCCGAAGTCCGTATTTGAAGGACGCTTGGCCGTATTTGAAGGCCGATTGCGTCACAGCCGCTCGACAAAGGACGTCCCAATTCAAAGGCGGCAGCCGCGAAGGCCGCATTTGAAGGCCGATTGCATCATCGCGGTGGCATGAAGGGTGTCCCAATTCAGTTATGCATCCTCCAAAGCCCGTATTACGAAGGAATTATGGGATGGTGCTTGGTGCCACAGACTCAGGGGGCCCCTCTGAGTGCAGATAAATGGTTTTCATCATGACAGGAACTTTAATTATAAAATGTCCATCAAATAAACTGTCTGAATCACCATTCAATAGATTGCAGGTGGGATTCTGTCCACTTGCAGTTTATTGCATGAAGGCCGGGGTTAGTACTTTTCAGAAATAGTGGGTTATGTGCTTTTATGTGGTTTTCTAAAAAAAAACACATAAAAAAGAGGAAAAAAAGAGGATCAACAGTGGAATCTCCAGTGGCTCAGTGGTTTTAGTGTTGCTCCATCATGTGGAGCATTTGGGTTCAAATCCCACTCTTTGCGTTAAAATGCTTTATTTTCACTGGTTTTGTCCAAATAAAAAAACATTACCCCAACATAAATAAGTGTAAAAGTGGAAGCTCCAGTGGCTCAGTGGTTTGAGTGTTGTCCCATCATGTGGAGGATTTGGGTTCAAACCCCACTCTTTGCATTCAAAAGTTTTATTTTGAACAGTTTTGTCCAAATAAAAAAGACATGACACCCAAAAAAGAGGAGAAAAAGAGAAAGCTCCAGTGGCTCAGTGGTTTGAGAGTTGCTCCATCATGTGGAGGATTTGGGTTCAAATCCCACTCATTGCATTTAAATGCTTTATTTTGAACGGTTTTGCCAAAATAAAAAAGACATGCCACCAAAATAAAGATTAAGTGTGGAAGCTCCAGTGGCTCAGTGGTTTGAGCGTTGCTCCATCATGTGGAGGATTTGGGTTCGAATCTCACTCTTTGTGTTAAAATGCTTCATTTTCACTGGTTTTGTACAAATAAAAATGACATACACCCAAAAAAAGAAATCTTCATGTGGAAGTGCCAGTGGCACAGTGGGTTGAGCGTGTTCTCCCCTGTCGGGAGGTTCCCGGTTCGAGACTGGACACAGAAGCGTGGATGCGTGGAGCAAAAGCTGCAATGGAGACATGAGTGATGTGCCTCCACATGATGGAGCAACTCTCAAACCACTGAGCCACTGGAGCTTTCTCTTTTTCTCCTCTTTTTTGGGTGTCATGTCTTTTTTATTTGGAAAAAACTGTTCAAAATAAAACTTTTGAATGCAAAGAGTGGGGTTTGAACCCAAATCCTCCACATGATGGGACAACACTCAAACCACTGAGCCACTGGAGCTTCCACTTTTACACTTTTTTATGTTGGGGTAATGTTTTTTTATTTGGACAAAACCAGTGAAAATAAAGCATTTTAACGCAAAGAGTGGGATTTGAACCCAAATGCTCCACATGATGGAGCAACACTAAAACCACTGAGCCACTGGAGATTCCACTGTTGATCCTCTTTTTTTCCTCTTTTTTATGTTTTTTTTTTTTGAGAAAACCACATAAAAGCACATAACCCACTATTTCTGAAAAGTACTAACCCCGGCCTTCATGCAATAAACTGCAAGTGGACAGAATCCCACCTGCAATCTATTGAATGGTGATTCAGACAGTTTATTTGATGGACATTTTATGATTAAAGTTCCTGTCATGATGAAAACCATTTATCTGCACTCAGAGGGGCCCCCTGAGTCTGTGGCACCAAGCACCATCCCATAATTCCTTCGAATACGGGCTTTGGAGGATGCATAACTGAATTGGGACAGCCTTCATGCCACCGCGATGATGCAATAGGCCTTCAAATGCGGCCTTCGCGGCTGCAGCCTTTGAATTGGGACGTCCTTTGTCGAGCGGCTGTGACGCAATCGGCTTTCAAATACGGCCAAGCGTCCTTCAAATACGGACTTCGGAGGATGCAGCAGATTGGAGAAACTTAATTTTTCGCCCGAAAACGAAAAAAAACGAAAGGGGTAACACTGTCGGGGTTTTTTTCGGGTCGAAATTTTGAGTTTCGATAGCTCAGGTCTGGAAGGGTCTAGAGCCTCCATTTTTGCACTCAGGTCAAAGTCTCGTGGTCCTCTATCAGAATCCAGAGTTTTGAGAAGATTGGAGAAACTTAATTTTTTGCCTGAAAACGAAAAAAAACGAAAGGGGTAACACTGTCGGTTTTTTTTTCGGGTCGAAATTTTGAATTTTGATATCTCAGCTCTGGAAGGGTCTAGAGCCTCCACTTTTGCACTCAGGTCAAAGTCTCGTGGCCCTCTATCAGAATCCAGAGTTTTGAGAAGATTGGAGAAACTTAATTTTTCGCCCGAAAACGAAAAAAAACGAAAGGGGTAACACTGTCGTTTTTTTTTTCGGGTCGAAATTTTGAATTTTGATATCTCAGCTCTGGAAGGGTCTAGATCCTCCATTTTTGCGCTCAGGTCAAAGTCTCGTGGCCCTCTATCAGAATCCAGAGTTTTGAGAAGATTGGAGAAACTTAATTTTTTGCCTGAAAACGAAAAAAAACGAAAGGGGTAACACTGTCGTTTTTTTTTTCGGGTCGAAATTTTGAATTTTGATATCTCAGCTCTGGAAGGGTCTAGATCCTCAATTTTTGCGCTCAGGTCAAAGTCTCGCGGCCCTCTATCATAATCCAGAGTTTTGAGAAGATTGGAGAAACTTAATTTTTCGCCCGAAAACGAAAAAAAAACGAAAGGGGTAACACTGTCGTTTTTTTTTCGGTTTGAAATTTTGAATTTTGATATCTCAGCTCTGGAAGGGTCTAGATCCTCCATGTTTGCACTCAGGTCAAAGTCTCGTGGCCCTCTATCAGAATCCAGAGTTTTGAGAAGATTGGAGAAAATTAATTTTTCGCCCGAAATAGAAAAAAAACGAAAGGGGTAACACTGTCGTATTTTTTTCTGGTCGAAATTTTGAGTTTCGATATCTCAGCTCTGGAAGGGTCTAGATCCTCCATTTTTGCACTCAGGTCAAAGTCTCGTGGCCCTCTGTCAAAATCCAGAGTTTTGAGAAGATTGGAGAAACTTAATTTTTCGCCCGAAAACGAAAAAAAACGAAAGGGGTAACACTGTCGTTTTTTTTTTCGGGTCGAAATTTTGAATTTCGATATCTCAGCTCTGGAAGGGTCTAGAGCCTCCATTTTTGCACTCAGGTCAAAGTATTGTGGCCCTCTATCAGAATCCAGAGTTTTGAGAAGATTGGAGAAACTTAATTTTTCGCCCAAAAATGAAAAAAAAAAACGAAAGTGGTAACACTGTCGTTTTTTTTTCGGGTCGAAATTTTGAATTTCGATATCTCAACTCTGGAAGTGTCTAGATCATCCATTTTTGCACTCAGGTCAAAGTCTCACAGCCCTCGATTATAATCCAGAGTTTTGAGAAGATTGGAGAAACTTAATTTTTCGCCCGAAAACGAAAAAAACGTGAGGGGTAACACTGTCGGTTTTTTTTTTCGGGTCGAAATTTTGAATTTTGATATCTCAGCTCTGGAAGGGTCTAGATCCTCCATTTTTGCACTCAGGTCAAAGTCTCACAGCCCTCTATCTTAATCCAGAGTTTTGAGAAGATTGGAGAAACTTAATTTTTCGCCCGAAAACGAAAGAAAATGAAAGGGGTAACACTGTCGTTTTTTTTTCGGGTCGAAATTTTTAATTTCGATATCTCAGCTCTGGAAGGGTCTAGAGCCTCCATTTTTGCACTCAGGTCAAAGTCTTTTGGCCCTCTATCAGAATCCAGAGTTTTGAGAAGATTGGATAAACTTAATTTTTCGCCCAAAAATGAAAAAAAAAACGAAAGGGGTAACACTGTCGTTTTTTTTCGGGTCGAAATTTTGAATTTCGAAATCTCAGCTCTGGAAGGGTCTAGATAATCCATTTCTGCACTCAGGTCAAAGTCTCACAGCCCTCTATCATAATCCAGAGTTTTGAGAAGATTGGAGAAACTTAATTTTTCGCCCGAAAACGAAAAAAAACGAAAGGGGTAACACTGTCGTTTTTTTTTCGGGTCGAAATTTTGAATTTCGATATCTCAGCTCTGGAAGGGTCTAGATCCTCCATTTTTGCACTCAGGTCAAAGTCTCACAGCCCTCTATCATAATCCAGAGTTTTGAGAAGATTGGAGAAACTTCATTTTTCACCCAAAAACGAAAAAAAACTAAAGGGAAAAAAACGGAAAAAAAAACGAAACACTGTCGTTTTTTTTTTTCGGGTCGAAGTATCGAAGTATTTCGATATCTCAGCTCTGGAAGGGTCTAGAGCCTCCATTTTTGCACTCAGGACCAAGGAAAGGGCCTCACAGTAAATGAGATCAGATCACAAGGTTACTGGATTCCAGGTATGAGCAGAGCAGTAGCATCCCATGTGCATCACTGTTTGACTTGTCGTAAGCTCAGTAGACCAACAGAAGAACAAAGAATGGCAGACCTTCCCTCAGAGCGTACAAATCCATCCCCACCATTCACATACTGCGGTATGGACTGCTTTGGTCCTTTTGTCACTAAGCAGGGTCGGCAGGTACATAAAAGGTACGGCCTCCTTTTCACATGCTTCAGCTCCAGAGCTATTCATATAGAAATGCTAAATGACATGTCTATAGATGCCTTCATTAATGGCCTGCGCTTTTTCGTTGCATTACGGGGAGCAGTGAGCTAAATCAAATGTGACCAAGGCACCAACTTTGTAAGAGCCAAGAATGAACTGAAAAATGCTCTAAAGGAAATTGACACAGATCGTTTGACAGTGTTCTTAGCTGAGAAGCAATTCAACTTTGTCCTGAATGCGCCCCGTTCAAGTCATGCAGGTGGGGTATGGGAGAGACAAATCAGAACAGTGAGAAATGTTCTTCGCTTGACTCTCTCACAGTCTTCTGACAGTCTTCTCTTTTATGAAGCTATGATGATTGTTAACAGTAGACCACTCTCAGTTGACAACTTAAACGACCCCAACAGCCTTGCACCTCTCACCCCCAATAAACTGCTTGCTATGAAATCCATTCCAGCATTACCACCACCAGGCAGAATCGTCAGAGAAGACATCTATGCAAGGAAAAGGTAGCGTCATGTTCAGTATCTAGTAGAGCAGTTTTGGAGTCGTTGGCGTAAGGAGTATCTATTCAACATCGCCACCAGGCAGTGCTGGGACACAGCAAGGAAAAACTTGTGAGTGATATTGTCATGGAAAAGGCTGAAGATCTGCCCAAAAATGAGTAGCGTCTCGGCCAGAGTTACAGAGACAACTACAGATAAAGACGGGCTTGTGAGACGAGTCAAGGTATGCCTTGGTGACCGGAATCTGGGAAAGGATGGTCGTGGACTCAACAAGCTGTCCGTCATTGAACGGCCAGTTCAGAAGCTGATCCTGTTGCTAGAAACTAATCTAGCTGCTTCTGAGAACAACCGAGTGTGTCCTTTTCCTCATATCAATTAAATTCTAATATTCACTCACCATAGTATCTGAGTTGAAGGTTAATTTTTTTTTTAAATCATTTGTGATTTATATTTCGTAGTGTTATACAAATCACTCATGATTTGGTGGGATTGTAAAACACCATAAAATCTCCCAATTTCTGAAATAGTCCGTCACCTTTACCTCCAGCCATAGAGAGCGGTGTGGTCATGGAATAACTGAATAAAGTTTTCACAAAAAGGGGACTCTTATTGAACCTGAGCTAAAAACTCTTAATTTGTTTTTTGTTTTGGTTTATTAATGTTTTCACTGAATACAACATCTTGACGCTGCATTTTTATTTTGTTTTAAAAGAGCATCTGTCACTTACCACACATAATGTCCATGTAAGGAAGTGCAGTGGCGCGCTGTGTGTATGTTGGCGCACTTTCGATGTGACGCATCATTCTGCTTAGAGCTTCCTGAGAAGTGAAACGATTTTTCCGAACTGTTAAAATGTCTATGAAAACATAGCTTTAAAACGTTTATTTCTACCTTTCAGCTCCTGGCTTATAAGACTGATCTCTTGAAAAGGCGTATGTATGACACACCAATTCGTATTTCCATTTTTGGCGTACTATCAACACGCATAATCACTTTCATCGTGTTTATGAACGCTGTTGACTTAACGTTACATTACTGCATATATAAATATATGACCTACCCCAACCCCGTCCCTAAACCTACCCCGGGTTAATAGCATTTACGAGTCTTCCCCTACCATACTAGGAAAAAAAATATTGCTCCCCAGATGTAGATCTACATTTTTCTTAGTTTTGCTCTGACATTTAACAGCATGTACATACATGCGGAATCACTCGGACATTTAACGGCGTAGACATACACGCAGATAGCTCAAAATACATATAGATAACACACCTCTTGACTTGAAAGTGGCGTGTAAGTGCAAAAGTCATGATGTCATGTTGACCTGATAAAGGGCTCAAGGTACCGTTTTCAATTTATGTTGTCCGCTAAATGAGACTAAAGTGTATGTTTCGTTATCATTTGAATGGTCAATGGTTCGTTAGCATAACCAATGCACGTGTATAAATCAGTGAAGTTATTCGAGTGTGTTTGATTGATTGTCATGCACATGCAAAACACTGTAGTGTTAATCAGTTTCTCTCAGATAGATTGTTTCAGGAAGGCCTTTATTTGGTCATTTAATACATTTCATGTCTTTCTCTCTGAATTGAGATTGTCAACTATACAAAATAATACATAGTTAATTCAGTTGTGTCATTTAGTCCATTGTAAAAGGAGATTGTTGTAATTAATACAATTTATAATTCACATTCAGGTTTTATCCACAAGTTTCCTACGCCCCATGAGGCCTTGCGTCAAAAGTGGGCGCGACTTCCGGTTGGAAGTAAACAAAGCGCGATTTGACATGCTTGACACTCGTTCATTCAACAGTTGACAGTCATTCAAGTTATAGCGATCCAAACTAGCTAACGATGTGGGAACACAACCTCAACGAAATTCAAAAGGGTGAAATAACAGTACCTTTACCCTCCGCAGTAGTTGATTGGGAGTATTATTATAACATTATTAATAATCAATACTCATCAAGGCATGGTGACAGACAGTTGTGTGAGCTGACAAACAATTAAAATAAAAAATACACACTTAGTCATTGTGCTTTGGAGTTTATTCAAAATTATAATATGAATGTGCTACTTGAATACATTAACTGGCACATTTGGTATTCTGTCAACACAGGCTTTGATCCTGAGTTTAGGTGTAACATCAGTAGAAAACAGCCAAACACATGCTGATAGAGTTTATAGAACATTAAGAATTTAAACAAATGTACACAGGAAGATTCGTTGTCTTTTGGGAGGTGATGGAAACTACAGTCGTTGGCAGCAGAGTATGTGAGCGGAGTGGAGCGGCAACAATTTCCCCTCCACGCTCCAAGCATTATATAATCACTCCGCTCCAGCTCCGCTCCGGGTTCACCATTTACCGCTCCCGCTCCACTCCTCGCTCACTGATATCAGAAACACCGCTCCGTGTTCGCTCCCCAATGAAATTCCGAATAAAGTATTTAAGTATGCTTTAAAATCTCACAAAATGTCTCCTCATCATAATAGATATATAGGCATAGTAAATAAATAAAAAAACAACGTTAGGAGAATAGTTGCAATGTTGTTTATTGGATTTGGATAGTGTGCAAACTTTTCCTATGACATGCTTATTACAGGTTATCAGCATTATAAATTAAATATCGTTGCTGCTTTTTGCAGAGCACATTTTGTTTGGAAAGCAGAAAATAACTACGTTTTCATCAGTTATTTATCTACGGGTCGCTACATTTCTCACAGATTCATGCTCATTTAAAATCAAATACTGACAGATAGCCGACTGTATGATTACATTTGTTTGAATGCAATGCATTAGTGAGAAAGTGATTGCGTTGGTGAATAAGTGTTACCTGTTTAAAATGTGCTTTCACCCCGCCCGATCCAGCGCCCCATCTCATGAAAGTGCGTAGGCTATCTATATTTTATTTCTCGTGGGCATAGCCTACGATACGCACTTAATGGCAAGAACGCACTTCACACCCATCCTAACCAAGGGGTTTAGTGTGCGTCATTTGCACGCACAAACAATTTTTTGGCATATAATAATAGGCACGAGAAATAAAATGTGTGCTATAGATTCGCACTTTCATGAGATCGTGGTGCCCGCTCATATTCAGTACAGGCTTGATAACTATAACCTCCCGCAGCCACTCATGTCCATCGGCGTCATCATAACCCTCACATTTTTTTTCTGATTTGAGTGATCCATCTGTATCATGCTAGCGTAATGTGTTTAACACGTGAATCCTTACTAAAAATGCAGTTCTATAATGAGCCGTTGGCATGAATTGTCCTCGTGATAGAGCGGTAGTGGAGCGCGCTCGGAGCGAGTGAAAACCACGACGCTCCGACTTTTAAAAAATCCGCTCCGCGCTCCATTCAAAATCATGCCGCTCCACTCCTCGCTCCGCTCCCACTCCACTCCGCTCACATACTCTGGTTGGCAGGATCAGAGACGGGCTCTGGCAGGATCACTCTGATTTCGTTTTCAGCTTATGTTCAAAACAATCCCGTTTAAGCCACTGAATTAGTTTAGAATTAGAGCAGCACATGTTGTCCCTGAGCTCCGTAACGACATCTCTCATAAAGATTTGCGTCTTTAAATAGTAAAATAATTCTCCGAAAAACAGCTAGCCTCTTCGCTAACTAACACACAAAATACCATTGGAATGCTACTTCTGCCGCGTCACCGGAAGTTTCACCCACTTTATTTTTTACAGGAGCGCCCCTCGGAAACTTGTGGATACAGTACAGTAAAGCAAGGATATTTCATCAGCCTGCTCAATAAAAAGTTGAGTTGTCGCAACATTCATTTAGCTATTACTTACTCGGAAAAAATTCTTTCAAAACATCAGTCCCTGAGAGTACCTTGCATCTGTTCAGCCGGGAATGCTACTATCTCGTCATAGTGTGAACATTTGTAAGGTTTTTTTCCAGTGTGAATCTTCTCATGTTTTTTCAGAGCTGATGAATCAATTAATCTCTTGTCGCAGTGTGAACACTTACAGGTTTTTCTCCAGTGTGGGTCCTCTCATGTCTTTTCAGAGATGATGATCGACTGAATCTCTTGTCACAGTGTGAACACTCGTAAGGTTTTTCTCCAGTGTGGATCATCTCATGTTTTTTCAGAGATGATGAATCAATTAATCTCTTGTCGCAGTGTGAACACTTGTAAGGTTTTTCTCCAGTGTGGATCCTCTCATGTGTTTTCAGAGTTGATGAATGATTGAATCTCTTGTCACAGTGTGAACACTTGTAAGGTTTTTCTCCAGTGTGGATCTTCTCATGTTTTTTCAGAGTTGATGAATGATTGAATCTCTTGTCACAGTGTGAACACTTGTAAGGGGTTTCTCCAGTGTGGATCCTCTCATGTGTTATCAGAGTTCCTGACAGACTGAATCTCCTGTCACAGTGTGAACACTTGTAAGGTTTTTCTCCAGTGTGGATCTTCTCATGTTTTTTCAGAGCTGATGAGTCACTGAATCTCTTGTCACAGTGTGAACACTTGTAAGGTTTTTCTCCAGTGTGGATCATCTCATGTGTTTTCAGATGTCCTGACTGAATGAATCTCTTGTCACAGTGTGAACACTTGTAAGGTTTTTCTCCAGTGTGGATCCTCTCATGTGTTTTCAGAGATGATAAGTCACTGAATCTCTTGTCACAGTGTGAACACTTGTAAGGTTTTTCTCCAGTGTAGTCTCTCACACCAGTGTGTATTTTCTGATGTTTATGTAAATATGACAGCTGTGAAAAACTCTTTCCACACACAGAACATGAATGTGGCTTGTCCTCCATATGAATTCTCAGGTGTCTCTTCAGGTCTGATGCCCAGAGAAATGCTTTGCCACACTGATCACATGTGAACAACTCTCCGGTGTGGATCCTCATGTGAGCTTTAAGGTGTCCTAATTGACTGAAATTATTCCCACATTGTTTGCATGAGAACGGCTTCTCTCTTGTTATGGCTCTTGTTTTCTTTAAATATGTCTTTTTAGTCTTTGAGCGACTCAAAGTTTTTTCTCCAGGTTTGACATGATGTTCCTCCTTCACTTCTCTCAGTTCTTCTCTCTCCTCCTTCACTTCTTTCAGTTCTTCTCTCTCCTCCTTCACTTCTCTCAGTTCTTCTCTCTTCTCCACTTCTATCAGTTCTTCTCTCTCCTCCTTCACTTCTATCAGTTCTTCTCTCTCCTCCTCCACTTCTCTCAGTTCTTCTCTCTCCTCCTTCACTTCTATCAGTTCTTCTCTCTCCTCCTTCACTTCTATCAGTTCTTCTCTCTCCTCCTCCACTTCTCTCAGTTCTTCTCTCTCCTCCTTCACTTCTATCAGTTCTTCTCTCTCCTCCTTCACTTCTCTCAGTTCTTCTCTCTCCTCCTTCACTTCTATCAGTTCTTCTCTCTCCTCCTTCACTTCTATCAGTTCTTCTCTCTCCTCCTTCACTTCCATCAGTTCTTCTCTCTCCTCCTTCACTTCTCTCAGTTCTTCACTCTCCTCCTTCACTTCTCTCAGTTCTTCTCTCTCCTCCTTCACTTCCATCAGTTTTTCTCTCTCCTCCTTCACTTCTATCAGTTCTTCTCTCTCCTCCTTCACTTCTATCAGTTCTTCTCTCTCCTCCTTCACTTCCATCAGTTCTTCTCTCTCCTCCTTCACTTCTCTCAGTTCTTCACTCTCCTCCTTCACTTCTCTCAGTTCTTCTCTCTCCTCCTTCACTTCTATCAGTTCTTCTCTCTCCTCCTTCACTTCTATCAGTTCTTCTCTCTCCTCCTTCACTTCCATCTGGTCTGAAATGAAAAAAAAAATCAAATTTTCAAATGTTGTAAATAATCTATATAATTCAAAGAGATAAATATGAATGGAGATAAAAAAATATCCCAGAAGTAACAGACAACTGCTATAAACTACTAAAATAATTTATGTATTTTTATAAATGAATTATACATTGAAACTTCCCAAGAATGAGATACACTGATCTTCCAGTTATTATGTTGAACATTACAGACAAAAATCCCATGTTTCTGTATTGAGAACTATTAAAGTGTTAATTGCAGGTTACATTTTTTCACAAAGATAATACAATGTCCTTACTAAACAAAGAGAAGAACCGCCGTGTTTTTTTATATACCAAAATGGTGGGTATATTATGAAACGTTGGTACTTTATACTCCCCTCCCTTCCACTAGGCTGGGCGTGACGTAATAAAAGGGACTCCAAGCCAAGAGTTACAGTTAGTCTAACGGCAAGTCGGCTAACAATTCTATCGAAATGTTTTTAGATTAATTTTTCAGATTTACGTGTGCAAGTGAGTAACCTAATTTTGAAGTTTGTTGGTTAAATTTAGTTTGATTTAATTGGAACTGATTTGAAAACTGAAGTTTTCCCAAACTTGCAAACTTAAAGAGGCCGGCGGGTCCTCTGAATCTTGTGGGTCGCCAGCACTCGCCATACTCTTCCTAACTGCTGCTATCTCTGACTCACTCACTGGGCCGTTGACCTGACAAAAAACTACATAGGCGGAGCTACAGATTATGTGTCCCTAAAGAACCTGCATATCTAACAGTAGTTCTGAATTACATTAATTAATTTGCTCAGGAATTTTATTTATTTTATTCCGTATAACAGTTATGCTCAGTGTATATGCATGCGGTCCATCAAGAATTTGATGGTTTCCCACCTCCTCAGTCTCCCGGTCGTTCTCCATAGTCAAGCCACAAACAGAAGTATGGGTTGCTAGTAGGGTTGCCACCTGTGCCGGTTTTACCGGGATTGTCCTTCTTTTTAATAACCTGTCCCGGGAAATGAAAGCACTTTCCCGGGACACTGAATGTCCCGGTTTTCAAAAGGCTACGTGAATATGTATGTTCAAACTGTGTAGTGCCAATATGACATCATGACTTTTGCGTAAACATATCTCTACGCATTTTGAGCTATCCGTGTGTATCCGCGTGTATGTCTACGCCATTAACGTCCGAGTGATTCCGCGTGTCTGTACACGCCGTCAAATATTCGCGCGAAACGAAGCAAAATGTAGATCTACATCTGGGGAGCGATCTTTTTTTTTCCCTTGGATGGTAAAGGAACAGTCATAAATGCCATTAACCCCAGTGACGGGTAGGTTTAGGGACGGGGTTGAGGTTAGTCATATATTTATATATACAGTAATAACGTTAAGTCAACGGCGTTCATAAACACACTGAAAAGCGATTAAGCGAAAATGGAACTACGAATTGGCGTGTCATACACACGCTACTTCATGAGATCAGTCTGGTAGTGCTGGTAGCAGGGCTCCACATAAGCAATGGCCCGATGGCCCGGGGCCAGTAAAAGAGTATGCGGGCTAGTTGATTGGCCAGTCACTTGCCCGCGCGGGCCAGTAACTGGCGATCAGCTAAACATACAGCAAACGTCATACACAATGTGGCACGAAGAGTGTCAATGTTAAAATGCCAAAGAACTTTAGAAGACCGATAAACTCGGACGTTATTGTTATTGCTGTCGCTGGAGAAATACATGTAGGCTATCATTTATTATTGCTATAAAAAATTAACCATCTCGCTGAGTCGCCAGCCATGTCTAGGCCTATATATAATACAATTAAACCATTTGTCTGTGATGCATTTTGCTATTCGCGCAGTCCAGAAGAGGGAGAGAGAGAGAGATAGCTCATGCGGTGCCACAGCGCGCACAACACCTGACGGAGGACAGAACTAAACATTCAAGTTATGATTACACTTTAGATCTGTGATATAATAATATGATTTTATTTTAGATTTCAGCTTCCAAAGATTATAGAATATATTTGAGGTAAAACCATTAAAACCTGCATTCTGTCTAGCGCAACGTCCTTACCATCACAGCAGTACAGTAGCACGCTGCCATTTCTCCTTAACTCAAACTTTAATACAGAATCAGCACGATCGGTGATTGTTGTAAAATGCAGTCATTTCTGTTGCTAAATTGCGGGGTGCGTTTAATAATAAAAAGAGCTATTAAAAGCACAAAAAGCGCAAGAGATGCTGTTCCCGATGCGGCGCGCGCTCCGAAACAGACCGCAGCGAGATAAGTATATACTTTGGGCTTCATGTGCGCGTCTAAACGACCAAATGTACACAACAATGTGTCAAAATGACTGGCTTGGAGATTCACTTAATCAGTTTATATCTAAAATGGATGCAGTTATGGAAATAGTTGGGAGAAAATGGTGCATCAGTAGTAGACTTACATCTGCATTCGTTCTTAAAGGGGAAGCAGTCTAATATGCGGACGATTGCGACATTACTGCGAATCAAACAACTAAAGGCAAAAAGAAAATCACCCACTGCTCTTGAATGAATAACTTTAGCTTTAATAAGTAAGATGAGGAGACTGAGGGAAAAAGACAGAGAGTGATCGAGATGAGGAGAGAGCAGGTATTGACAAATAATCTACTGGACGCTGAAATTAGGTTATTTTTGCATGTCTCCAGGGTCTCTCTCTTAATTCCTGAACTTCCTTCACTGTTTTGATTAATCCTAATGTATATAATAAATACAGTTTAATGGAAAAGTGCTTTTCCTTTTATTTCTTTCAGGGCCAGTCAAAATATAGAAGGGGCCAGCAAAACTCTGATCTACTGGCCCCGGGGGCCAGTGGGGATTTTTTTCTTATGTTGAGCCCTGCTGGTAGACTTGTCGTGACTGTTTTCCAAAGATGGCGCCGCCTGTATACACGAAGTGAACTGTCTTTATAAAGTATCTTCTTATTAAACGGTCTGTTTACAAAGTTCTCAATGCTTCGTTTTGCATGTATGTTTGAGTCCCCAATATGTTACTGTGTTAGTGTGGGGCTATTTTGAGCCTTGTTAGTGGTATAAACTAGCGATTTCTTTGTACTTAGTAAATGCCCCCATTACTAGCATTATACGCTAAAAAGTTTTTAGAGATAAAACTCTTTACATTCGATTATCATGAAAACAAATCTCAAAGAACGATTGACTAGGTACCGATGTTTTATTAGACCAAAGGTTCATTTTGCACCGGAGTTCTCCTTTAAAATACACAATACACTGGCATATTTTGATTAATATTTTGACACCATCAGATTGATATTTAAATTACATTAAAATCTTTCTAAAACGTTTGAATTATTAAGGCCCGTTCGAGAAACAAAAGATCAATTGAATTTTACTGCGAGAAAGAACACAAATGTTTGCAGTAAAGCAGAATAGATTGTACATTTTGAAATTATTATTATTTGTTATACACGTCTGTAAAAATTTGCACAGTTTAGGTCAACGTTCTGATAACATTGTTAACAAATTGTAAACCATATATAAAATACATGTAAAATAAAGCTATTTAGTTTGACTTGATGTTGACAATTGATATGAAACTTTACTGACCATTTTTTGGAAGAAAAAAAAACGACTTCTGCAGCCATTTCATAGTTTATCTGTTTATCTAAAAGTTATTATATGCTTGAATGTTTCTAACATGAATGTTCTTCAGCATCATGAATGAATGAATGAATGAATGAAGAATAAACACCAACCTCTTTGTTCTTCAGGACCTTCAGTGTCTTTCATTCTGCAGGGTTCTGGATCACTCATGTTCTCACTGTCCTCTTTAATAAACTCAGTCTTTGCAGATTTCAGCTCTTCCTGATGCTCTGATGATCGTCTTTACTTGTAGATGATGGGAATTTACAGCATTTATTGGAGAATGACAGTGGGAGGAGCTTCAATAATGATGTGATCTGCCAAAATTTCAAAAAAAGTTACTGAATTTGTTTTTAATCTCACAGACAACAGATTAAAATAATTCTTCCAAATTTAAATAATGATAAGAAAATGAAACAAGCTACATTATAAGCTACATAAAATAAGCTACATTATAGTAACCAACAAATTCTCACAGTCTGTTCACACTAATGACATGAGTTAAGTGTCAATTTACAGGAGATCTGAAGACATCAGCATAATAAATGAGGTGAAAACAGGAACTATTGTCATGAAATAAAGAGTGTTTTCAGCAGATCTGTTAATATTGATGATCCTCAGACTATCAACACTCATTCAACAAGACATTCAGGATCATCAGCAGATCATCTCACTTTATTCCGAGTGTTTACTGTTAGAAACAAATTATTTGAGTTAGGATATGAAAAGCCTGTAAAACTGCTCTAGTGAAAGGCAATACTGTTATTTTTCACAATATAAAATGGATAAATCATCAATAACAGAAGAAAAGGTTTTATTAAAATATATATTTACTAACCTCTACAGGCAAATAACTATAGTTTGACTTTATAATATCTATTAATTGCAATTAATTCAATCATTAACATGTTACAGATTTGTAAATGGACAATGATAATAAAACTCTTAAAAAATTACGCTGTTTCCTGTCAGTCTTCATTAATATTTGGGTCAGTGATAAACAAGGTTTGTCAAGATGAGAAATTCTAAGATTTTATTTAAGTTATCTCTAAATGTAATTTTTTTTATTTGGTTTTTCAATATTTTTCAGGACATGCTGACAACACCAACATAGCATAGCAAGGGTTTTGCTTAACCATTTACAGTTTTCTAATGATGAAAATGTTAAATAATTTTTATTTTATCTTCTGTGATGGTGAAAAAGCCACATCACATCAACTATATGTAATCTGCCAAAGATAAATGTAGACAAAGAAGTAAACATGAAAATGGCAACAGCAACACTTCCAAATCAATTTCCCTCACAGATCTCAAACTTTGCCTTGACACAGTTACAGTTCTCACTCCAAACATCGAGACAATCACTCAAACGAACACACACTCGCTCATGTCTGAATGAACTCCACATATTCTCCTCAGACTCGCTGCTGCTGCACTAAATGTGTATTTCAGGAGGAAGACGCCAGAAAAGACACTCAAGTATCGCTGTGATCGATGAAAACAATAAATGAGTCTGTCGCTTAATCAATAGTATAAAGTGTGTGATGGGTATGTAAATATGAGAAATACCGTGAACTGCTCTCCTCACCTCAGAAGACTCGACGCTGAAAATTCAATGAGGGAAGAGACGGCGCGAACGGTGACGTCATCGGCATCCGAAGCACGGGCGCACATTGCGCGCGAACGGGACAAATCTTCTTCTTTCGAAGTTTTATGGCAGTTGGCAATGCAGCTAAAATGCCCATTTACCGCTACCAACTGGACAGGAGTGTTAAGCGTTAACCGAGTGAAGATCTATTAAACTACATTCTGTTAGCCAATGCTGTTTCCCTTATATAATCTCTCCATTTTTTTTTCCTTTTTATATCCTGCCTGGACGCTGACTTTCTATTTACTCACTAAAGCTGAATAGGAGTCTGAGCAAATCTCGCTATATTCAACGTTTTCCATTCATTGAAGTGCCATTAAAATCCCAAGTTAGGTCTACATCTGTTCAAATAAATTAACCCTCTGGGATCTAAGGTGTTTTTGGGGTCCTTGAGATGTTTTGACATGTCCTGACATTTGTGCTTTTTCAGTTGCTTATAAAAGCTATTTCTTTCATAAAAAATTTCATATACCATATTCTAAAATGGTAATAAATTAATTGTATACAAAATTATAAAACATAACTTCATTTAAAATGCATGAAGAGTCCTGAACATGGTAGCTATAATTTGATGCAACTGGTATCGGTCGATTCTGAAAAATATGGTATCTGTCCATCCCTATTTGATACTGGATATCAAGGGTGAATCTGTTAATAATGTAGACAGACAGCAATCTCATTCAAGGTCAGTCATGTGTGGGTAAAATATAATGTATACACCATTTAAAAGCTCTATGGAGAAATTAACAACTTGGAAAGCTTCATGGCTTTCATAACTAAATAATTCCTGATTCAAACAGAAAATAAAGATGGACAAAAACAACAAGGTGTTGATATGGAGTAATGTGTTTAATCAATTATTACATGAAGCAAATACAAACATTAAGTAAAAGTGAATGAGACAGATCTCTCTCTTTACCGACTTATAAGAGCCAAAGCATCTCAAGAGAAGAAGAGAAGTGTCCAGTTTCAAGGTAACACAATAAGGTTCATTAGTTAACATGAATTAAGAATGAACAATACTTCTAAAGCATTTAATAATCTCAGTTAATATCGATTAATAGTACATTATTAAAATCTAAAGTTGTATTTGTTAACAATAGTTAATGCTGTGAACCAAAATGAACAATGACTTATAAAGTAACAAATGCATAGCTCATTGTTAGTTAATATATTAACTAATGTTAACTAATGAGTGTTAATGATTTGCATGGAAGAGTAGAAGTAGAATAGAAAATAAGATGTTCTAATGAAAATCAAACAACGAAGAATGAGTAAATAATGAATATAAGATTCATGTCTCTCTTAAAAGTGGTATGGCCTCTTTTCCAGTGTGTGTTTCAGTTCATCTTCTGTAGAAAAAGGACTTCCTGCACTGAAACTAACACCCCAGTGTCTATTCTGCTGTAATGCTACTAATGAATCTTGATCACAGTTAAATTGGCACTGATCACAGTTAAATGGTCTTTCTCCAGAATGAGAAGAAGACGTGATTTCAGAGAGAAAGCCTGAGCCGCTTCTTCCCAGTGTGAACTCTCATGTGAGTCTTCAGACTTGATGAACACGCAAAGCATTTTTTACACTGAGGGCAGGAGACGGATGTTTGGCTTCTGTTTTCCTTTCTTGTTCACGTCCATCAGGTCTAAAAGACAAATTAAATCAAGTGAGATTTCAAATGAGAGACAAAGTAAACAAATATATGTAAGGCCTGCATGAATATGACGAAAATCATAATTGTCATTATTAAGTACGATGAACACAATTTACATTGAACCTACACTTACTTAAAGGATTAATAGGAACACCTGTTCAATTTCTCGTTATTGCAATTATCTAATCAACCAATCACATGGCAGTTGCCCCAATGCATTTAGGGGTGTGGTCCTGGTCAAGACAATCTCCTGAACTCCAAACTGAATGTCAGAATGGGAAAGAAAGGTGATTTAAGCAATTTTGAGCGTGGCATAGTTATTGGTGTCTGAGTATTTCACAATCTGCTCAGTTACTGGGATTTTCACGCACAACCATTTCTAGGGTTTACAAAGAATGGTGTGAAAAGGGAAAAACATCCAGTATGCGGCAGTCCTGTGGGCGAAAATGCCTTGTTGATGCTAGAGGTCAGAGGAGAATGGGCCGACTGATTCAAGCTGATAGAAGAGAAACTTTGACTGAAATAACCACTCGTTACAACCGAGGTATTCAGCAAAGCATTTGTGAAGAAGACACAACACACACAACCTTGAGGTGGATGGGCTACAACAGCAGAAGACCCCACCGGGTACCACTCATCTCCACTACAAATAGGAAAAAGAGGCCACAATTCGCAAGAGCTCACCAAAATTGGACAGTTGAAGACTGGAAAAATGTTGCCTGGTCTGATGAGTCTCGATTCAGATGGTAGACTCAGAATTTGTCGTAAACAGAATGAGAACATGGATCCATCATGCCTTGTTACCACTGTGCAGGCTGCTGGTGGTGGTGTAATGGTGTGGGGGATGTTTTCTTGGCACACTTTGCTCCTTAGTGCCAATTGGGCATCGATTAAAGGCCACGGCCTACCTGAGCATTGTTTCTGACCATGTCCATCCCTTTATGGCCACCATGTACCCAGCAGGAAAATGCACCATGTCACAAAGCTCGACTCATTTCAAATTGGTTTCTTGAACATGACAATGAGTTGACTGTACTAAAATGGCCGCCACAGTCACCAGATCTCAACCCAATAGAGGATCTTTGGGATGTGGTGGAACGGGAGCTTCGTGCCCTGGATGTGCATCCCACAAATCTCCATCAACTGCAAGATGCTATCCTATTAATATGGGCCGACATTTCTAAAAAATGCTTTCAGCACCTTGTTGAATCAATGCCACATAGAATTCAGGCAGTCTTGAAGGTGATAGGGGACAAACACAGAATTAGTATGGAGTTCGTAATAATCCTTTAGGTGAGTGTGTATATATATTAGGGGTGTAACGATACATGTATTCGTATTAAACTTTCGTGTATGTGTGAGGGATAGGCTGTCCTCGATAATGTCAAATCGCACATTGTTAAAACAACAATTACGATATTATCGCAGACGATATATATCACACACCCATGAGGGGTCGTACACACTAGGACGAATATCGACGCACGTTATTCGTCAGCATTCGTTCTTTATTTTCCAACACCAACGAGACCAGCAGGTCTACATTCATCTTGCCTTGCACCTTCCTCGTCTTATTTCTTCCCGGCAGTGTAGACGCTACTTGGCGTATTTCTTCGCCGCTACGTATGTGTGCTCAGGAAGACAGTTTTATGTTTGAGCGGCGCCCCCAATTGTGTTTTACTGTAACTTCAGAAGCTCCAGACACGTGAGCAAAAGCTCCAATCTCATTGGTCGGATAGTTTTTGATGCGGCGCGTCAAACCAAAAAAACGAACCAGAGGCGTTTTTTTTTTTTAAATGACGCTTTTACGCGTGTTGGTGTGCACACTCACATTGGTGCCCTTTGTTTAGTCATGAGGCGTTAAACGTCGGTGTGAACAGGATGCTTGTAGTTTCTTTTGCACTTTAATGGAATCAAAATGCTCCACATGAAACTTTGGTCTTCCGACCTTTTCCCAATTTATTTTGATTAGTATGTACGAGGGAAAAAGCAAAACAGTTTGAAGACGGCCTTGTTTATACTTTTGTCTGGCTCCGCAGAGGGAGAGTGTGTGTTCTCTCAGTTTAACATGAACATACACCCTGTCACAAGCACAGCAGTTCATCTACATTACTCAGCGATCGAATAAGACTTTGGCGTGAAAAAAAATGCTTTGGCGGTCACCACTCTTATTGCAAACAGCATAATTTTTATTGGTTAATAAGATACTAAATACTCCTTTGCTCAAATCGCTTTGATGTCATGAAACAGATGTGTAGGACGCCATGCTATGGTGCCCGATAAAGGACAAAAGGGACTAGGGATGCACCGATACCGATACCGGTATCTGGTATCGGCCTCGATACCACATTTTCTAAAGTACTCGTACTCGTTAAAAGTCCCCCGATACCGGGGACCGATACCATGTTCTGAGAAATGGGTTAATCACAGGCGCCGAGTGCCCACCCCCAGGCTCCGGCTGCAGCTCAGAGCGGGGAGATGGGGAGACATGTCAGCCGTGTGGAACAGTGATGCGCGGGTCAATGTATAAACAACCCGCACACTACCAATGTTTTCAACTACCCGCCCGCTACTCGGACCGCAAAAAAGTAAGAAAATATTGTACCCGACCCTCTTCCTGACCGTATTTTTTAAAAGTAGTACATGCTCATCGTAGCGTCATTGGGCCATAGACGTGTAACAACACAGCATCGCAAGAAGACGTAGCCTACATATAACAAAGCGGGCACTTTGGTCATCATCTTTCATTATTTCGGTAAATGTCTCCCACACTTACACTTTCTATTTGTGTATTTGCGGAGCTTCCACTCCCCAGTCTTCACCTTTTCTCTTGCCGCCTCCATCTCTCTGCAGACTAGTGATCATAGACATGGCCGGTTTGTGAACGAATCGGTTCTTTTTAATGAACCGGTCGAACCAGTACGCTAAATCGAACTGAATCATTCGCATCAGTTCACGTCTTGCGTCAGTGCTGATCCACAAGTTACTACAGTTACTCACTTTCAGACATGCCTGACAGTCCCTCCGAGTTGAAATAAACCAATATCCCGAATTATATTTTACTCCAGTAACTCTAACAGTTCACTGAACTGAGACATGTTGTTGCCACAGCTGAGAGAAGTGATAAGCACGAGCAGCTGATACTGCGCATCCGCGTAGTAACGAATGATGCGCAGTAAGTAATAAATTCGGCCTATATATTTCATAGAAAATTGTTTCTAGTACTATATAAATACAAAGGTTTAATTGGCATCTTTTTCCAAACGACCTGAGCGACCGCGACCCGAATATCATTAAAAATATTTTTGGATGACCCGTAACTGGCCGCGGGTGACCGCGGCGCAGGCACCCGCTCATTTTGGATCAACCCGTGCATCACTGGTGTGGAACAATTTCAAAGTGAATGGCTTTGGATTAGGAGAATAAGTTTACTTGTAGTCGCCAAGTTACTTATAGTCAGTTGAATGTCTGTTGGGGGACCAAATAGGCTAAATAAAGTGTTATCAGATATTAAGCTGATCGTACTAATACTCTAGTCTACTAATACTCTAATGACAGTTAGTTGACATATAATTGAAAAGTTACTTATAGTTAGTAAAGTGGACTATCGAAATAAAGTGTTACCCAAGTAATTTAATCAAGGACCTAAAAACCCGTATATAAAAATATTTAAATCATGTTTTTTTTATTTTTTATTAAGTACTCGGTATCGGCGAGTACTGAAATGCAAGAACTCGTACTCGTACTCGTTTTCCAAAAAAGTGGTATCGGTGCATCCCTAAAAGGGACAGTTGTGAGCTCACAGTCTGTATATCCTATGGCTGGGACTTGGTGCAGGAGCATCGATAAGAGGAATCGTTAACGTCGAGGGCATATAATATCGAAGGTTCATAAAACTTAGAACAGTTCTCGAGTGGAACCAGTTTTCAATTCCCATCCCTACTGGAGACTGTAAGCTGGATCACAAACAGTTGGTACTGATCTCTATCGCTCATTATGGCTGATAAGAAACTATAGAGTCTGTTTCTCAACACATAAAATTAACCACTCACTGTGATTTCAGACTGTGATTGTTTTTCATATGAGTGAATAAAGATGATAACTGAACAAACCTTAGCATGGATCATCTTCATGTGCAGCTTCAGGGGACTTTTTAAAGCAAAACTCATTCCACACTGATCACAAGTGTGCAGCTTCTCTCCGCTGTGGGTCTTCTCATGTACTTTTAGATTTGATGGCCAATTGAATCTCTTGTCACAGTTTGAACACTTGTAAGGTTTTTCTCCAGTGTGGATCATCTCATGTGTTTTCAGAGATGATGACTCACAGAATCTCTTGTCACAGTGTGAACACTTGTAAGGTTTTTCTCCAGTGTGGATCCTCACGTGTGTTTTCAGAGCTGATGACTGATTGAATCTCTTGTCACAGTGTGAACACTTGTAAGGTTTTTCTCCAGTGTGAATCCTCTCGTGTATTTTCAGATTTGCTGACACACTGAATCTCTTGTCACAGTGTGAACACTCGTAAGGTTTTTCTCCAGTGTGAATTATCTGGTGCAGTTTTAAACATTGTTCTGTAGTAAAAGTCTTCTCACACTCAAAGCACATATAAACTCTTACACCAGTGTGAGTTCTTTGATGTAGTTGTAAATTATGCCGCAGTGAAAATCTCTTTCCACATTCAGAACATGAATGCGGCTTCTCCTCCGTATGAACCATCAGGTGTGCCTTCAGGTTTGATGCCCTACGAAATGCTTTTCCACACTGATCACATGCGAATGATTTCTCTCCAGTGTGGATCCTCATGTGAACATCAAGGTGTACTGATTGCGCGAAACTCTTCCCACACTGATAACATGTGTGAGGCTTTTCTCCAGTGTGGATCATCATGTGTCGACTAAGATTTCCTTTTAGTGTGAAACTCTTCCCGCACTGATCACATGTGTGAGGCTTCTCTCCAGTATGAACTCTCACGTGCTGCTGAAGACTACCTTTGTTTTTGAAACTCTTCCCACACTGATCACATGTGTGAGGCTTTTCTCCAGTGTGGATCATCATGTGTCGACTAAGATGAGGTTGTGCTGTGAAACTCTTCCCACACTGATCACATGTGAATGGCCTCTCTCCAGTGTGGATCCTCATGTGCTGCTCAAGACTAACTTTGTCTCTAGTGTGGATCCTCATGTGAATCTCTAGATTATCTTTCCTTGGGAAACTTTTCCCGCACTGATCACATGAGAACAGCTTCTGTCCAGTATGAACTATCATGTGACGGTCAAGATTACGTGTGTTTAAGAAACTCTTTCCACACTGAGTGCAGGTTGTAGATTTCTTGGCTCTTCTTCTCTTTAAAACTTTATTTTTAGTCTTTGAGCGACTCAAAGGTTTTTCTGCAGGTTGGACATGATGTTTCTCCTCCATTTCACTCAGTTCTTCTCTCTCCTCCTTTACTTCACCCAGTTCTTCACTCTCTTCCTTCACTTTCATCAGGTCTGAAATGAAAGAAAATGTTTTAATTTTCAGCATATCAAAATAATTTAAAGAGAGAGATATAAAGTGAAAGGACGTAAAGGTTGATTTCACATGCTATTTATAGCTCATACCTTCATGAAACATTATTTACAGCAGATTCTTACGATTAAAATATAATCTATTGCAGCGGTTTTCAATAGGTGTGGTGCGACACGCCAAGAAAAATAAAAATAAACTAGGATACAGCTCTATTGATATTGGTAATTGTGCGTTTATTAGATTTAAAAAATGCATAGTTTCCTTGTCCCAAGTCAACAGAAGTCAGCATTAAGGGAGGAGACAGGACCCAGCGAAAAGAAAAAAAAAGAAAAAATGATCCTGAGAATTTAAAGTTAGGATTCACCTGGTCGGGTCCGAGACAGCACCTGTATGCAAAACTTCGGCGTCACATTGAAACTAAGCACAAGAATCTAGTGAACAAACCCGTTGAGTTTTTTGAGAGGAAGTCATAGAAAACATAATATTGTTTGGCACTATTAACATTGTAGCGCATCAACATTAATAATATACAATAATATGTATTTAAGGGGCCAGAAGGCCAATTAACTGAAAAGGAATTATTCATTGATTTCTAGGGAATCTTAAAAGAATCACTTATACGGCCGAGCAAATGACTCGTTTAACGTTCATTTGAACGGGCCGTACCCAGACAGCAAACTGACATTGAATCAACGTGGAAACGACGTCTCTCATGACATCGAAACAACGTTGGCATTGTTTTGCTCATCGAATTAACGTTGAACCGACGTCGGACGCGGCATTCTTCAAAGCTAAATGAAAATCGAAAATTGGTTTGCTTTAATAACGTTGAAACAACGTTGATTTCAACTTGTTTTTCCGTTAGTTTTGAAAGAATGACGCGTCTGTTCAACGTTAATTCGATGAGCAAAACAATGTCAGATCAACGTTGTTTCGATGTCATGTTTCCACGTTGATTCAATGTCAGTTTGCTATCTGGGTCACTATAACCTTTGCAGCGGATATAAATATCCAATCTATAGAGAAACACAATTTATTATTTCGTCTTCCCCCATTTCAAGTCAAGTGTATATTCAGTCCAGTCCAGGGTCACTTCACTCTCTGCACATTTACCAACGGAACCAACCAACCCTGCTACGTAGGCTGTGACGTCACTGCAATATGGCGACTCGCTAGCTACAGAGCTAGCTAGAAATTACGAAAATACTTTTGTCATATCTGTGGTTTTAACTACTTTTTAAAAATGACATTTTAGGCAAAGTGATTTTTTTCTAATATATGTAGCTACTATGTAGCCAAAACATAGACGTTTCATTTCCCCTTTAAGTCACATGTTCTCTAGACTCGCAACTATGGAAACAAAGATGCTAACATCCTGTCACGCGCAAATAGACCCGCCCTCCTCTGACTCAGATTGGCCTTGAACCTGATGGTATTAAACAAACCAACAATGGCAGCGAGTATTACAGTGGAGTGAAAAGCAAAACAGAAATATAGAAGGCATTTTTATTTTTTTATAACAGAAACATGAAACGTACACAAAAATGGTGCTGTGGGACAAAGTGAGACTAGCCACATATCAAATGCCATGTATGTAGATATTATGTTTATAGTGGATCAACGCAAATAACACAATAGATGTTTTGGAACTTTTGATATTTATTGCCCCTCAACAGGCCACAACTGGGCAAAATTAAATTAAGCTTGTTAAGCAATATACCATTAGAGAAGGCTACTTTTGGGTTAGCTGGGCTCATCGACATACCTGTCTCTCGTTGACTGACTGGCTTGTGTTGTTCCTTGTGTGTCCTGTCCTGTCCGACTATGCGTTTTGATGGGGTCGTCAGCAATTTATGATCGCTAGCCGTTAGTGATGACGGGTCGATCGCGAATGAGCGTTAGTGATGATGGATCGACTCGTTTGCGAATGAGCGTAGCCGTTAGTGATGATGGGTCGTTCGCGAATGAGCGTTAGTGATGATGGATCGACTCGTTCGCGAATTAGCTTTTGATGGGTCGTTTGAGATTCGCGAATGAGCCGACTCTAAGAGTCTGGCTCGCTTATCTAAAGAGCCGACTCTATTTTATTTTTTTTGTACAAATTTATCCTATAGAAATTAAATAATTATGTAATAAAAATTTAAATATTATAGTCAAAGTCATTTAAAGAGCCGTTTGTGAGCCAAAAGAGCCGGCTCTTTTCAGTGAGCTGAGTCAAAAGAGCCAAATTCACATCACTACTATGCATGCTTTCGAACACCCGCCCAACTCTACTTGATTGGCTTACAATGACATTTTACTCTACCTCAGCCAATCGTCAGCATTTAAGCGCTTGTCTCGTGCTCTGCTCGCTCAGAGATCTAGTTGGTCTGAAAAAAAAAAACAGCTTCATCAGTTATAGTAACACGCCACATTTCTTGGCAGTAACGGTAACAGCGTTATTAAGATCAATTCGATTACTCGTTACTGAAAAAAATAACGCCGTTATTCCCATCACTGATCTGGACCTGTCGGTGATTCACAATCCTGCTGTGTGATTGTGTTCTGACTAGGGTTGCCAACCGCTCCGTATAATACGGAATCGTTCCGTATTTGTCACATAAATGACTTAATTCCGTATTGAACTGACACGGAACGCACTTTGTTCCGTATTTTTGAGAATCAGTTCAGTGCAAATCCATGACAGACACATCTTCTAATATATCTCAGACAGACTATGAATGAAGACCTCACCAGTTGAGCCACTCCACTCGTGGTCGAGTAGTTTTACCGCAAATTAGTTAAAATATCCTCTAATCTAGAGCGATCTTGCCTGCGAGTTTGAGCTTCTAATGGCGCGGACGCAAAACCAGGACTGGAGTCCAAGCACATTCCTCTGCACTCTAAGCGTTCTGTTATCACTCTGATTTCGTCCACTACGGGTTTTCCAGTCTCACTCACAGGAAAAACTGTTCCACGTTCAATTGATTTTAAAAGATAATTTTGTTTTACTGACTGCCCCACCCGCAAGATTTTTTTTTTTTTACATTTTAAGGTTAAATGCATCAGTCTAGTCAAAATTAAGAGCTTCAAACCATGAACTGCTCGTTAAACAAAGTATTAATTTTTACTAGGACAATAAAGAGGGCTCAAACATCTTTTTAGTTATGAGAGTCTAAGTCTACTACATTACATTATCAATGGTGTTTTATGTTTTAATGTAATAATGATTTATATAATTATTCCTATGACGTACAATCCATATAGCCTATATAGGCTACTATATAAATGAAAATTAATATTTCAAAAGTATATTTTAATCAACATTACACTATAATATAGAAAAATTAAAATACTTTTGTCCTATTTCTACACTTAAAATAAACCCTTGAGCTTTTATTTAGGAGAAAACAGATAGCCATGCTGATCGCGTGATTAATTCAACTAAAAAAATATATAAACTAAATAAATCCATGGTTCATTGTTGGCAAAATGATCATGATAGCCTTCATATCTAGAATATGTGGTATAGTCATTGATTAGGCATACTTTGCTAATCTTTAAATTAATATAGACCTAATAAGTGATTATAATATGCTATATGAATTCTACCCACTAAACCCACTTTTGGGTTTTTTTGAAAACCAAAAATTAAACTGTACCATTTCATAGGCTATGTTTCTAACATGAATGTTCTCCAGCATCATGTATGAATGAAGAATAAACACCAACCTCTTTGTTCTTCAGGATCTTCAGTGTGTTTCATTCTGCAGGGTTCTGGATCACTCATGTTCTCACTGTCCTCTTTAATAAACTCAGTCTTTACAGATTTCAGCTCATCCTGATGCTCTGATGATCGTCTACACTTGTAGCTGAGGGGAATATTTCAGCATTTATTGGATAATTACAGTGGGAGGAGCTTCTCTGATGATGAATTACAATGGGAGGAGCTTCAATGATGATGAATTACAGTGTGTGAGGAGCTGGTCTAGCAAAATCAAAAATATACATTAGTTACTGAGTTTGTTTTTATGCTCATGGACAACGGAATCTTAAGTGTAAAATAATCAATGTATAGCCTAGACAATGGTAAGAAAAACAGTAAGCAAAAACATAAGTAGCCTAAATCTACAGATTTGTCACCAACAAATCCCCTCAGTCTGCCGACGCCAATGAAATGAGCTTTAAGTGTCAGAAGATGTGAACATCAGCATACTAAATGAGGTGAAAACAGGAACTATTGTCATGAAATAAAGAGTGTTTTCAGCAGATCTGTTAATATTGACGATCCTCAGACTATCAACAATCATTCAACAAGACATTCAGGATCATCAGCAGATCATCTCACTTTATTCTGAGTGTTTACTGTTAGAAACATTAATTTGAGTCAATATGACAAATGAAATTACTCATATGACTAGTGTCATATGACACTATTGAAATATTACTGGAAAAACAGCTGTATTAGAAGACAGTACTGTTATTTGTTACAATATTACACATATAAATAAAGTTAAAAAATTAATAACTGCATCATTGCAATAGATAACGTGTTGCAGTTGTGCAGAAATGATCACAACACCTTAATTAAAACAAAGAGTAACTTAGCTACCACAAAATAATATTGTTTGCTATATCAAACTGTATCGATGATTATCTAGGCTAGTATTTATGTAAAATGCCTCGCGTGGCTCCCTATTGGCTCAATGTATTATTTACAGTTTTTAAGTTTTTAAATCAGGATCTTTTCCGTTGCTAAAGTTGTGAAAATAGTAAATAAAACAGCAGCAGCGACACATAAGATCGTTTCCCCTCACATATCTCAAAATTTACCTCACTCAAACGAACACACACTCGCTCTGGTCTGAATGAACTCCACATATTCTCCTCAGGCTCGCTGCTGCTGCACTAAATGTGTACTTCAGGAGGAAGACGCCAGAAAAGACGCAAAAGTATCGCTGTGATCGATGAAAACAATACAGAAATGAGTCTGTCGCTTAATCAAACTGTATAAGTGTGTGTGATGGGTGTGTAAATATGAGAAATACCGAGAACTGCTCTCCTCACCGAAGACTCAACGCTGAAACTCTTCCAGTTAAAGTGTGATTGCGTCACAGCGGCGCGACGAATGTTGTCCCAATTCAATACTGATTCAAAACCATATTTTTTTTAACAAATTTTGAACACTTGTGCAACGGAACAGCAGAGATTGATCGCGTCAGTCACTCTCTGATTTTCTACACTAAATAAGATATAAAGCACTATTCTGCCTCTTTTCATAAAAAAAAAAAACAACTTGGCTACACAAATGTGCTTACCTAGCTTTATTAACAACACAATATACACAACCTTTTTGTTTAAAAATATGAAACATTATAATGTTATATATAACTGATGTTTAACAGAATATTTTATTTTATTATAAATCTAGGCCTACATTAAGTTTAAAGAATGTATGTATAATAAAATAAAATATTATATATATATATATATATATATATATATATATATATATATATATATATATATATATATATATATATATATATATAATGAAACGACACAACCCTGTCTCTTATTATTGGTGTCAGTTTTAAAGATCAATAAGCCATTATAAAAGCATAAATAGCCAAAAATATGAAATTGCATGCAAATTAACTTATAATTAAAACTTATTTAAAACGTATAATTAAAAACATTGATAAAAACCACACAGAACACTAAAAAATAGCATTTTACCATGAAATATTGTGATTAAAATCATTCAGAAATCAGATTTTTCTTGCATTGTTGTGTGACTTTATATCCAAACTGCTTTAAAAATGAAAAAAGAAAAAACATTTGATCTAATATTTTAGATAAAATACACATTTTAGTCCCAATGCTAAAAAACAATAACTTTTGAAACTCAATCCTGTTACTTTCAGTCCTGTTACTATTTTTTTTTTTCATTTTCTAAAAAATAAAATGAAACCACTATTTTTATCAGTTTTGTTTGGCCCATAATTTATACAATTATTTAATGACTCAATTCTTAAAAAATAAATAAGCTTGAGACTTCGGTCGTCTTTAAAATGTAAAAATGCCTTTGCGTTTTTTTTTTTTGTTTTTTTTATCAAAATACCCCTTGCTTTAATAGTGATTTTATTTTATTTTTATTTATTTTTTTTGAACATATACACACATAAACACTTTCTTGTGGGGAAAACAAAGGAATTAATTGACATGCTTCTAAACTTGCTTTTTAAATGACACATGATTTTCAGTAACAGGACTGAGAAAACATGCGTCCATATATTTATGTTTGAAACAATGATTATGTGGACTGAAATGTGTATTACTGTAATGAAAGCATGATATCAGGTTTTGAAGCTCTTTTACACGTGTTATCATTTTGGATTTATTTACTAAGACTTGTGAAAATAGTAACAAAGCGAATACAGTTATCTTAAACGTATAATAAAAATATTTAGATAAATTAGCACACTATGACATTCTAAAAAAAAAAAAAAACTTTTATTTATTTTAGTATTGCTGAAGCTCTGTCTGAAATGTAAATTGAGGATAACAACAAAAGTGCTCCCTCTGTGCCCACATCTCTAATCTTCTTTCCAATAACAATGGCCAAATGTTTAAGGTGATAACATCTCTTTGAAGCCCCCTAATCAAGATGGTTCTCGAATACCCGCTGTCACTCCCACACTATAGGTGATAAACGTGACTCTGTGATACTTTTAAGATTTTAAGGAATTGATTCTATGATAAATAAGCTCTTTTAAGTGAAGGAACATTTCAATATATATATATTGGAGTGGAAGTTGGATCGGAGCAGACTATAATTTCTTACAAGTTTGAGAGACCCAAGTCTGACTGTGCTGATCCTAGGTCCAGGTCCACTTCCCTACATATTCAATAAGGGACAAAAAGTAGCCTATTTGATTCACTGCCAATTTTGCAGGTTTTCCCACTTGCGTAGAAGTCTGTCATTTTTAGCATAGGGTTAGGGTTAAACAACAAAAATCCCGAAAATCACACTATATGATTTTTAAGTAATTAATTTGCATTTTATTGCATGACAGAAATATTTCATACATTAGAAAAGCAGATCTTGATATATTTGGTACAGAAACCTTTGTTTGCAATTACATAGATCATACGTTCCATGTAGTTTTTGCACACACTGCAGCAGGGATTTTGGCTTTTATTATTATATACAATATAAAATGTTTCAAAGCAGCTTCACAATTGTAACAAATTCAAAATCACCCGATATTCAGCTCAAGTCACTTCAGTGTTCATTCAGTTCAATAACTGTAACATTCATCAATCGTGCACATGTATGACAAACCAACCCGATCTCACGACCAAATCGCACGAATTCGACGAATGATTAAAAAGTGGCTAATTCGTAACAATTCGTATGACCTGCTAAATCGTACATACTTTACGAATTGGCCAATTCGTATGAATTCGTACGAATGACCAACCCCTGACCCCGCCCCTAAACCTACCCATCACGTGGGTTTAGACAAATCAAGATCAACATCCAAAAGATGATTTTTTTATTCCTCTTTTTAGGCAACTTTAGCATGGGTGTCCAAACTTATTCACATCACTGTATTATACTGGTGTCGAATGATCTACGTTTCCACTTAAAGCTAATTTCGTTGGTGTCAACGGACAGAGGTTTTTTTTTTTTTTTTTTTTTTTAGTGATTTCTTTTGTCTCATGCAAAAGCCTGTATAAGCAGAAACTAGGTCACAGGGTTTGGGAAACACATGGGAAACTACCCAGATTACTCTTAACACCCAAAGATAAGTGTACTCCCATTGGCTCCCTGGCGATAAGATAAGGCTGAAGGCTGGCCATTGTAACAGCTGCTGCTCACTTTGTTGCTTGTCTAATGAAGTTTATTCTCCTGAGACCTGAAACTTCGACTCAGAGATTTATTAGAGAACTTTGAATTTGCCACAACATGTTCAACTGTTTTTTGTTTTTTTTTTACTGCAAGAATTGACATTAAATTATTGCTCTCCAGAAGAATGAAAGCAAACTTATATATTTTTGATTTTGTCTCTCTTTGATTTTTTGATCTCTTCCACACATGCTGGAATATTCCCAACGGCTACAAGTGAAGACGAGCATCAGGAAGAGCTGAAATCTGCAAAGACTGAGTTTATTAAAGAGGACAGTGAGAACATGAGTGATCCAGAACCCTGCAGAATGAAACACACTGAAGATCCTGAAGAACAAAGAGGTTGGTGTTTATTCGTCATTCATTCGTGATGCAGAAATATATAAGTTTGCTTTTTATATATCTGCTTCTCAATATTTTTGCAACTATTACCAAAATTTTGGACATTTCTCAATATAGTTTAGGCTACAGCTATGTGATTTGTTATTTTTTAACAATAACTGAAAACACCATGAACAAGTAGTCCTATATCATCTTTCCAAAATGGCTGACAGGGTTGTAAGGATAACTTTTAAAGGGCTAGTTCACCCAAAAATAAAAAATCTGTCAATAATTACTCAGGCTTGTGTTGTTGTTCCAACCCTGTAAGACTTTTGTTCATCGTCGGACCCCAAATGTAGATATTTGTGATTAAATCTGAGAGCTGGCCCTAGTGAAAAAAAAGTATACTTTATTGTAGTTGAATATATTCCCTTTTTCGATAGTACATTGCACATATACTAACAAAAAATGTACTATCTTTGAATATATTAAAAGTATATTAACATCATGCTTTTTACCTATTTTCACAATAAAACTTTTAACACACTTTAAAATAATTGTACTTAAGTATATTGAAAAACAAGCATACTTTTAACATATTTCTAAAAAGTGCAATATAAGTACATTGATTACAAATATATGCGGATCACTCAATCTATCCTGCATATATTGAAATTCTGAAGATATGAACTAAAAGGTAAGAATTACAAGATCTTATTTGAGTCTTGTTGTGCTTCCTTTAAGATTATAATAATGTAACTGGTATTAAATAAATAAATATACACAAATAAAAACTACAATCAAATAATAAAACATACATTCCAAAATAAAATTAAATTCACAGAATTATTATTATTATTTTTTTTGTGAACTAACCTTTTAAGTAAAGTTTGTAAACCCATTTGCATAAAGCCGCTCACAGTAAGATTTTTGTCTTAAGTATAGTGATGGCTGATGGGTACCGAAAATGGTATTACGAGCTTTTGGATATAATGGAAGTCACTTCCTGTACAAATTTGCAACAGTTCTAGTCTTTCTGTCTTTAAATCTCATCTTAAAACGTGTATCTGTATGAGCAGGCTTTATGTGATTTAATGTTTGATGCTGTACTGGTTTCATGTCTTTGCTTTATGGATTTTGTAAGGTATCCTTGAGTGCCACGAAAGGCAACTAAATAAAAAAATATTATTATTATTATTAGTAGTAGTAGTAGTAGTAGTAGTAGGCCTAGTAGTAAAAGTAGTAGTATTAAACGTGACCTGGGGCTAAATTATTAACTACTGCAGTTTCGATAAGCTCCGACATTATCGGTTCTGGTAATAAATAAATAAATAAATGGAATTATTTAAAAATAAAATAAATAATATATTTTTTTATTATTATTGTTATGCTAGTCGTTTCTATATGCGATAAAATAATTTGTCTATGATCCATGGTCTCATTAAGTTCTACGTAAGATCCTTGCTGGACTTTACACTTCGGTTTAAACAAAGACTTTTATTTTGATACTTATTATTGAGTTTTCCTTAGTTTTCCTATGGTTTCCTGTTTAAAAGAGGAAGTATGCCATATTTCTTCAGTGCTTGAGTTGTGCAAGGTGCTCCATGTGGTTGCAGGCAAGACAAAAATGCGCCCGAAAGACAAAAATGTTGTATGTAAAAAAAAAAAAAAATCAGACTAAAAGCGTGTGTAAGCCAGAATCTGCGCAGAATTCACTTTAAATCACAGTCAGTGTAAGATTGCGTGCACATCCGTCTCCACAAAATAACTATATGGAGCTTACAACATCTAGTTTTACTATGAATATCCTCATCTGCATATTATTTCCATATGGATTATTCATCCACATCATAACATGTTTATTGGAACAAGACATAACAAAAATATGAAATACGGATGTCATTAATAAAAATAATTGCATAGCCTAGCCTTGTTTTTTGAATAAATAAATCAAATAGTGTAAGTTTTTCTCAATCTTTTCCACTGGCCAAATATCATTTTTAGTTAATTTATATTTTTTGGAAATAGTTTTATTTGCACAAAACTATTAATATTCATATTAACATGTCCGACTTGGTACAAAAACTGCGATAAAACCTGTTGGAAAGCATCTTTTGCAGCGATTTTTGTGTGAGCATAAACACAAACTAAAGTTTAATGCGATCTATGAATAGGGATTGAATTTAATAAACAAATTACAAGCATTGGTTTTCAGATAAATCTTAGCATATTCATATAACGCCAGCGATATGTTATGACGATTTTCCCGTAATCGTTCAAAAGTTTAAATTTCGAGTCCTAGTTTCGATTCACAGTCCGTCGACCGGAAAAAGAAACCACTGAATACCAATTAAGAAGCGTCCACCAAAAGCGTTGGCATAACCGAGCGAAGCAACTTGAGTCGTCCTAATGGTGCGTTCACATCAGATGCGAATAGCACGTCAAATTCGCACCTACCGCATCTAGTTATACAGTGGGAAAATTTTGAATCCATTCGCGCGTTAAGAGCGAAATTGACACGTGTAAAAAAAACAAAGTTTGAAACAAAATTTACGCAATTAGTTTGCATTGACTTAACATTGAAATCACTCGCGTCAGACGCTCTATTCGTGTCTGGTGTGAACGCAGCATCAAACCGAGACATGGATATGTTCCAAAAGTGCCCTCGACGCCGTTCAGAAATCAGGTTATTTGGCTGGTTGCTCTCTCCTCGCCAGATCACGAAGGTTTTAGAAGTTGTTTCCTATAGTTTATTTGCCATTCTGCAGCAGGTTAGCAGGTAACATCTTCAACTACCTACAGCATCATACACTCAAGTGTAAGTGTGTTTTCATGAGGTTTTCAAAAATAAAGCTGAAGAAAGTGTACCCTTGTGAAAATATATTCATAATTTATCATATTTAAATTAAAGTCCATAGATTTGATATTTATATTTTACTTGAAAACAGCCCCGTGAGAAAGACTATTTCCTTCAAAAAGAGCGTTGGTGAGTTAGCTCGTTTAAAATATCCTAAAATTTGTTGACTTAAAAGAATCGGAATCGAAACAAGGAATCGGAATCATTCAAATTCGAAACGATACCCAACCATAGTTACGTCAGAGCTCACTTTTATGTCTTTTCACTACTATTTCACAACTAATTTGATTTACTGAAAATGAAATTAATCTTTTTTTTTCTTTCGTGTCAGAGCTGATGGAAGAGAACGGAGAGAGTGAAGAACTGAGTGAAGAGGAGGAGGAACATCATGTCAAACCTGGAGAAAAACCTTTGAGTCGCTCAAAGACTAAACAGACATTTTTAAAAAAAAGAAGAGCCAAGAAATCTACAACCTGCAATCTGTGTGGAAAGAGTATCAGAACCAAGCATCTCAATGAACACATGAGTGTTCATACCGGAGAGAAGCCGTTCTCTTGTGATCAATGTGGAAAGAGCTTCACACAAAAATCAAATCTTAAGCAACACATGATGATCCACACCGGAGAGAAGCCGCATGAATGTGATCAATGTGGGACAAGCTTCGCAGCTAAAGTATGTCTTCAGGGACACATGAGGATCCACACCGGAGAGAAACCATTCCCATGTGATCAGTGCGGGAAGAGTTTTGCATACAAACGAAGTCTTGATGTTCACATGATAGCTCACTCTCAAGTGAAGCCGTTCACCTGCGATCAGTGCGAGAAGTGTTTCACACAAAAAATACACCTTAAGGTTCACATGAGGATCCACACTGGAGAGAAGCCGTACGCATGCGATAAATGTGAGAAGACGTTCACGAATTCACCACACCTTAAGATTCACATGATGATCCACACGGGAGAAAAGCCGTTCATGTGTGATCAGTGTGACAAGAGATTCCCAACCAAATACAGTCTTGATCTTCACCTAAGAGTTCACACCGGAGTGAGACCGTTCGCATGTGATCAGTGCGAGAAGAGTTTCATGGATTCCAGTAAACTTAAAAGACACATGAAAGTCCACACTGGAGAGAAGCCGTACGAATGTGATAAATGTGGGACGAGTTTCACAGAATCATCAAACCTTAAGAGTCACATGATGATCCACACCGGAGAGAAGCCGTTCACATGCGATAAATGTGGAAAGAGTTTCAGGGATTCACGATACCTTAAGAGTCACATGAGAATCCACACTGGAGAAAAGGCTTTCACGTGTGATCAGTGTGAGAAGAGATTCTCAAACAAAGAAAATCTTAGGCTTCACATGAGAATTCACACTGGAGAGAAGCCGTTCACATGTGATCAATGTGGGAAGAGTTTCAGACAAAAACCATGGCTTGAGCTTCACATGAGAGTTCATACTGGAGAGAAGCCATATATGTGTGAACACTGTGAAAAGAGATTCACTCGGAGACAAAATCTTAATGCTCACATGAAGACCCACACCAGAGAGAAGCCGTTCTCCTGTGATCAGTGCGGCAAAACATTTCTGCTGTCATCAAACCTGAAAAAACACCTGACAGTTCATACGAAGGAGAAGCCGTATTCATGTTCTGTGTGCAGAAAGAGTTTTTCATTTCTGCAAAGTTTACAAAGACATAAGAAAATGCACACTGGTGTGAAAGATTTCATGTGCTTTGAGTGTGAGAAGACTTTTATTTCAAGCAGCCGTTTAAAACAGCACCAGAGAATTCACACTGGAGAAAAACCTTACAAGTGTTCACACTGCGACAAGAGATTCAGTCTGTCAACACATCTGAAAAGACATGAGAAAATCCACACTGGAGAAAAACCTTACAAGTGTTCACACTGTGACAAGAGATTCAGTGATTCATCAAATCTGAAAAGACATGAGAAAATCCACACTGGATAAAAACCTTAAAAGTGTTCACACTGCGGCGAGATTCAGTCAGTCGTCATGACTGAAAAACACATTAAATGATCCACAGTGGAATACAGAGACAACGTCACAGATGCAACACCATCATCAACACCAGCTCCACAACCTCGATCAGCTTCGCCTGGATACTAATCCAGCACACCGTCACCAGTTCATCAGCAGTCACCTCTCACTTCACAATCATCTGGTCTTGTTGTTCAACACTGGTCAACTTAACCAGCTCCTTACCTGTTCATCTCACGTTTGAGACTACTCACCTTCTTCATCCTCAAAGAGACAATTACTAGCCAGCTACGTTTATTCAATTGATCTTCATCCAGAACAATCACCTGTTGTTTGTACTCAATCTATGCCACCTGTTTCCGTGAATTGTATTACCAATGTTGCTTCCTTCTGTCCGCTCACGGATGACAGACTCTTCCAGATTATTTCTACATTTACCCAAGGTACAGTGAGTACATGTATCCAGTATTTTTGTATTTGCCGAGAAGTTTCTCTACTCAAAAGACCAAGATTCCTTGCAAATAGAACATGCGCAGAACACAAATCACTATGGGGATATGCCGATACGCGTTTACATGACCAAATATTCGTGTTAGAAAAGGGGTACCCCAGGTATAATATCCCGATATGAGCATATTCGGGTTTTTTCCGGTGTTTACATGGCCGTTCACGCCCGGGTTATTGCTAATATCCCGGTTTCGAACGGGTTATTGGCTGCATGTAAACATAGTCAATGTGTTCAAGGTAATCGTGTCTAACCCTAGACATCCTGGACACCATTCATCCTCCATTAATATCATCACTTTTCCCTGTCACTGTTTTAATGAATGTGTGTGTTTTTCTTTTGATTACTTTGTGTGTGTTAGAGTAGTTCAATAAAGTCTTGCTTGATTTTACAAGTGTCTTCTCTTGTGCACGTTACTGTCTTTAACTGTAGATATTGTTTCCTTGCTTATATTCAGTGATCATAATTTTCAAGAGTGCTAAAAGACAGCAAAGGAAGGACATCCGGTTTATGAAGCTTGATTTACAGAGACTGAAACGCCTAGATGTCCATGTCTTTCTTTCTTTAGTCGAAAATAAATTAAGGTTTTTGATGAAAAAAATTTCGAGCATTTTCCACACGGCACCCTTTAGCGTCAATATAATATAATTCGGTTATGGGCAGGTTTAGTTCTGGGGTAGGGTTAGGGTTAGACCACTAGGAGGCGCCTTCTGCGTCTCATATTGATGCTAAAGGGTGCCATGTGTGTTGGATGTCTACGTATTGGCAAAATCGTCAGTATATGAGGCCTTGGGATGAGAACGGTCTGAGCAATCAGTGTGATTTCCAGATGATGGAGATTTTGTAGGACGCATTTGAACACATTCAGAGTATAGCTCTGTTCTCAAAATAGGTTAAACCGCTGATAAAGCAGATTTCAGGAAGTGTCTAGAGACGGCCAAACATGGTGTGGAAATGTTCAGCTGGTGACTAGTTTATTGTCTGTGTGAATCGAAACATTCAGACTTTCACATCAGAACTATTAGGATAAATTTCAGCTCATAAATATGTATATTTTGTTCTCAAATTCAAATCTACAAGCTCTCGAATGTTCCTACTCTTGAACCTTCATTCAAGTATTCATTTAAAACGTGAAACTTTCAGCTAACAAGAGCAAGTTTAGTTATGTGTGTTTTTACAGGAATGGAAGAGGCGAAAACTTTCCCCTTTTTCATTCTCTTTATTGTCACATGTAAAAAAAAATAAAGAAATAACATATTTAATTTCGTGACATACAAAATGCAAAGTCAAAGTTTCGAATATCTTATGAAAATATAATGTGAGTAAACACTGATGTAATTCTCAGACGGACGACTCTCTATAAAAGAAGCAGCAGATATACAAGCTGAACGCAGGACGATCATGTGCGCAAGGTTAAAGCTCTGTGTGTGTGTGTGTGTGTGCACAAAGGATAAAGCTCTCTGTGTGTGTGTTAATTGTAATATTTGGCATGTTTGTGTGCTGTTTCCGTCCCTGTGTGTGTATAATAAGCAGATTGTGTGTGCGTTGTGGACCCTGTAGGCACACATTAGTAACGGACTCTTTAAATAACAAAAAATACTGCGCCATTGACTTTAAACCAGGTTTGTGTTGGACAACGGCTCAGTCTATTTCATTGCATTTTCAAATGCATTTACTTGTTGTTGTTCACAGAGGCGTAAAGTTGATCCTGCGGTTTATCTTCTCTTCATCTGATGGCAGCGTAAGTCACTGTATCATTATGATCCTGAAAGAACAGATTCTGTCCATCAATGTTTGAACCACAGCGATTATTATTATTATTAGTGCATGTGCTGATATCTACTCACATCGAGAGCTTTTACTGGCTTTGTATGGGAAGAAGTGACCTCAGAATAAGTGACATCATCTGTCTGCTCCTAAACATCAATGCAAACGTACAGAGAGTCGAGTTTAACACACAGAACAGACATTTCTCTCACTAAAATATGTAGAATAACACAAAAGTGAACGTAATATTTGATGATTTAGAGACTCACATCGGCTCTTAGATCAGGAGGAATGGACATGTTGATCGTCTCATACGTCCCTTTATCTTCATTCTCATCTTTGACCTTTAGACAACAAACAATTAAAACTGCATGAATGACACTTTATTGAGCTTTAAAGACTAATCAAATCTAAATCACTGCATTCCTGAACTCACCGCAGAGTCGCCAGTCTCTCTTTTATTACCTGAAAACAAGTGCATCATGAAATTAAATCAGAATTTGTTGAAGCATTAAAAATGAATGATAAAAATGATTGACTTGATAACTCGTTGAGATTGACCAGTATCAGGAATAAACTTCTGTTTGAGAATTGAATATACACTCACCGGCCACTTTATTAGGTACACCTGTCCAACTGCTCATTAACACTTAATTTCTAAGCAGCCAATCACATGGCGGCAACTTAGTGCAATTTACAGGAGATCTGAAGACATCAGCATAATAAATGAGGTGAAAACATTAACTATTGTCATGAAATAAAGAGTGTTTTCAGCAGATCTGTTAATATTGATGATCCTCAGACTATCAACACTCATTCAACAAGACATTCAGGATCATCAGCAGATCATCTCACTTTATTCTGAGTGTTTGCTGTTAGAAACACATTATTTGAGCCAGGATAAATTATAAAAGCCTGTAAATCTGCTAAAGTATATTGAAAGACGTTTTTGTTTTTCACAATATAGGCCTTAACATGGATAAATCATCAATAAACAAAATATGTCAATAACCTATCTTTACGGCCCTCTACAGGCAAATAACTACAACACCATAATATGTGAATCTACATATAGTTGGACTTTATAATTACTATTAATTGCAATAAACAGAGGTGTCAAAAATATTCACATTCATTACTCAAGTGAAAGTATATACTTTAGGTAATAAGAAATTCTTAACCAAGAGAAGTAGATTTCTAAAGGCCAAATAATGACTAATGTTATAATAAAATGTTAGTTGAAAATGTGGGATGCACTAGGGTACCTGTTTTAGTGACACTATAATGTAGAGTTGCAAACACAAACACACACGCTTTCTCTCTCTATTTAACACATAATCTCCTCTTCTCTGTCCGTCTCTCTCTCACACTAACACACACTCTTTTCTCTCTTCTCTCTCTCTCTCTCTCTCTCTCTCTCTCTCTCTCTCTCTCTCTCTCTCTCTCTCTCTCTCTCTCTCTCTCTCTCTCTCTCACACACACACACACACACACTAACGATTATCTTTGCCACTTATCCCGCGATTGTAATAGCCTACAGTATTGTAAAAACGGCTGTCTCCAAATCAATATTTGACGCGATTTGACCCGTATTCTTGAGCAGAAAACTGTTGATTTCTCCGTCGCTTACCTCGTTTCTAGGTTTCCCTCAGAGGAGTTTTGCCGCTTTGCACAACCAAATATCACTGCAGCCTCTCACAGGTTAAAAAGGAAAACACAAAGCCAATCAGTTTAGCGATGTGTGTTCAGGGGGCGGGACTCTATTATTATCCGTGCGTGTTATTGGTCAATTTTTTGAATGATGACAAGCCAGAATGACAACATACTGGGAGTAATGGGAAATGGGAGTAACGAAGAGGCTATTTTTAAAACGTAGGAGTAGAAAGTACAGATAATTGCGTGAAAATGTAAGAAGTAAAAATAAAAGGCTGAAAAATAATTACTCCAGTAGCCTACAGTATAGATACCCAAAATTTCTACTTAAGTAAGGTAACGAAATATTTCTTGTACTTCGTTACTTGACACATTTGGCAATAAAGTAATTCAATCATTAACATGTTCAAACTGACAATGATCATAAAACTCCTTACGTGAAAAGTAGGCCTTACGTTTCCTGTCACACTTCATTAATATTTATCTATATTCTCATGCATAGATTTGAAATTCCCCACATTCGTTACTCATACAGCTGGAGATGACTCTGTTTCAGAAGATGAGGATGATGATGAAGTTGTTAGGGTGCAACCTCATTTGTCACCTCTTTCTGGCAATGTGTACAGCTATAATGCAAACATTAGCAATGCATTATCAGAGCCCGTTTCTCTATGAGACGCTGAGGAAAACAACATACGCTTATTATTGTTTATCATGCAAGTTCTACAGCCAAAAGTAATAGAATGACACGTAATCTTTCACATCACATATTTTAGCTTTATGTACGTGTACTGCAGGGTAAGTTAAAAAATACAGCTGGTCGCTTTCACTTATAGCGTCAGCTAAATGAATAACTATATCTTTGATATCGGTTACACACAGTGACTGAGCTTGTGCTTGTACGTTAATGACAGATACCTACCGTTATAAGTTAGACTAACAGTTCTAACAATGTACTGTCACATACGAGCGTACATCTTTACGATTATATTTGGCTAATCGCCATTAGTAAATTTTTGCGATATATAATTAATTTGCAAAACATCTCTCATTTGAAGCATAAACACAATTTACAGAAAAAGCTTCTTGTAGCAGCCTATGTTCCTGCTGGATCATGCAGCCTATCTGGCAACCTTGAGTCAGGGAGGAGGGAGAGGGGATGCAGCAGTAATTTAGAAGTGATTGCAGTACGAGTTTTGGCCACATTCTTACATATGGCTTATTTAAGATAATCCAAAGTATCTTTTTTTCAGTGTAGAGGGCGTAACACGTACTGAGGCAAAGTGAAAACAGAAGGTATAAACTGAAAATCACAATTTTCCATTGGACCAATGTAAATATATATATATATTTTTTGAATGAATTGCACTGATGTTTCACTTTTTTCAGTGCATAGCAATGCTACAGGTCAGCTATGAGCAAAGAAATAAACCAGAACTGGACCTTATCTGAGCTAAAAAAATGTAAAAAAAAATCTGTTTATTAAACATTATTTATATATTTTTTTACTGTTGGTGGCCATTTTAGGATGCTACATTACTTATTCTAACTTGTGTTAGTGAGAAAAGAGAGATACTGTGGAGTTACCCAATTACCCAAATTATAATAAAATGGTGTTCAACAGATGTAAATGAGTCATTAAAGGATTAGTTCACTTTAAAAAAAAAACCTTTCCTGATAATCTTCTCACCCCCATGTCATCCAAGATGTCCATAATAATAATAATTATTATTATTGCCCACTTCAGGTTGGTGGAGAGATCCTTCCTCAAGTGGAGGAGTTTAAGTATCTTGGGGAGATTGACAGACGGATCGGTGCAGCTTCAGCAGTAATGCGGTCGATGTACCGGTCTGTTGTGGTGAAGAAGGAGCTGAGCCGTAAGGCAAAGCTCTCGATTTACCGGTCAATCTACGTTCCTACTCTCACCTATGGTCATGAGCTTTGGGTCACGACCGAAAGGACAAGATCCCGGATACAGGCGGCCGAAATGAGCTTTCTCCGCAGGGTGGCTGGGCGATCCCTTAGAGATAGGGTGAGAAGCTCGGTCACTCGGGAGGAGCTCAGAGTAGAGCTGCTGCTCCTCCACATCGAGAAGGGTCAGCTGAGGTGGCTCGGGCATCTGTTCCGGATGCCTCCTGGACGCCTTCCTGGGGAGGTGTTCCGGGCACGTCCCACTGGGCGGAGGCCCCGGGGAAGACCTAGGACACGCTGGAGAGACTATGTCTTCCGGCTGGCCTGGGAACGCCTCGGTATCCCCCCAGAAGAGCTGGAGGAAGTGTCTAGGGAGAGGGAAGTCTGGGCATCTCTGCTTAGACTGCTGCCCCCGCGACCCGGCCCCGGATGAGCGGAAGAAGATGGTATGGTATGGCATTAAATTTATATAGCGCCTTTCTGGACATTCAAAGCGCTTCTCATAGAGGGGGAATCTCCTCAACCACCTCCAATGTGCAGCATCGCACCAATGATGCGATGGCAGCCATATTGCACCAGAACACCCACCACACTCCAGCTTACTGGTGGAGCGGAGAATTGGTAGAGCCAATTGGTATATATGGGGATGATTAGGAGGCCATGATGGACAGAGGACACTGGGCAAATTTGGCCGGGATGCCGGGGTTACACCCCTCAGGCTGATCTCATGAAGTAGCGTGTGTATGACACGCCAATTCGTATTTCCATTTTTGGCGTGCTATCAAGACGCATAATCGCCTTTCAGCGTGTTTATGAACGCCGTTGACTTAACGTTATATAAATATATGACTTACCTCAACCCCATCCCTAAACTTAACCGTCACTGGGGTTAATGGCATTTATGACTGGAGATTTGACTGCGCGTACGGACACGCATGGCGTAGACATATACGCATAGACGCGGATAGCTCAAAATGCGTAGAGATAACATGCCACCTGACTCGAAAGTGGCGTATATGTTTACGCAAAAGTCATGATGTCATGTTGCAACCCTACTGTTTTGAAAGTCATCCTAGGATTTTTTGTGACCAGAGAGTCAGGACCTCGGTTTAATGTCTCATCCGAAGGATGGTGCTCCTTGACAGTATAGTGTCCCCATCACTATACTGGGGCATTAGGACCCACACAGACCACAGGGTGAGCGCCCCCTGCTGGACTCACTAACACCTTTTCCAGCAGCAACCTGGTTTTCTCAGAAGGTCTCCCATTCAGGTACTAACCAGGCTCAGCCCTGCTTAGCTTCAGTGGGCAACCAGTCTTGGGCTACAGGGTGATATGGCTGCAGGATATGTCTATCCGCCCATGTCTTTCTTTCTTCAGTCGAAAAGAAATTAATGTTTTTAATGAAAACATTCTTCACTGCACAAATGCTCGCCTTGCTCTGTTCTGTGATGCACGTTCGTGACTCTCCTGTTCGAACTTGTTCATCAAAATGAACTAATCTTTTCGAGTCATTTAGTTCATTTCGTTCGTTGAATGAATGAAATGACACTAAAAAAGCTTTGTTTTTATAAGCGATAAGCGATGTCGGGTGATGTGACTTCTTGTTGACGTTAAGGCTGTTTACATGGAAACGATTCTGAAGAGAAAAGTGGCGTTCCGTTATCACTTTTTATTCTGCGTTTAGACGAGCGTTTTGGATGGGAAATCCGCGTGCAAATGGTGACGCAAAAGTGTGTGAAATTCAATGTAGTATGCACTCCAGGCGTCTAGGAGTGCATACTACAACACCAAGTCCGTGCGCCTGCCTACAACCTTCACTGTCAAGCAGAATTTGCGCTTTTACCCTTTACACGGGAACACGGCGGTGGAGCGTTTATAAGATTTCCACACTGGAGGGTGGTTTCACTTTTTTAAGTTTTTAAGCCCCAAAACCGCTGTCGCTGTGTAAACGAAAGGCACATCCGATGACATATTTTTACGTTTTCACCCGCGAGTGTTCTCGTGTAAACAGGGCCTTAAAATATTTTCTAACAAAACGGAGGCTAGATAGACCCTCCCTCCTCCTCATCCGTGTACTGAACCCCCAAACCCCACCCCCAGGGGCTTCTTGACAGTTATTGGCTGGAACAGTTTGTTATGTTTCGTGGAGCGTGTTGCCGCAGTTTGTCTTTGTTGCCATTTATGGAGCCTGGGTTGTCTGCATAGACCGCATTTTTTTACAATGTTTTTAGGGGACAAGCATCTAGCGCATAGTGGGGAGATGCTTGCTGTATGTGACAAAAATGTTCTGGCCTTGGAGCACCTTTAATTTATAGGGAATCTTAAAAGAGTCAAATGACTCGTTCAGCATTCATTCGAACGAACCGTAACTATAACCTCTGCAGCGGATATAAATATCCAAACTATAGTGAAACACTATTTATTAGCAAGGTAACTTAGATCAGCAGTTCAAGACATTAAATCTGTAAGCACATAACACAAGAACGATTCTCTTTAAAATATAAACAAGACTTTATTGATTATTCTAACACATCTAATATCTAACACAATCACACGCACACACACATTCATACGAGTTGCAGAAAGAAAGAGAGTGAGAAAGAATGAGTTTTAAGAGTGAGATGGTGAAATCCCAAGTTTCTATATGCACTTATATGACATGACCTGAACGAACCATCAGTCATTAATTTAACCTTTCTTTCGTTTCTTATGCAGGTTTTTAAATTTTATCTCAATGCACCAGTTCAGTTAAGAGTCTCAGGGTTACTTGCTTGACGGCATAAAAGGGCATTTCCCTTGTTCGTTGTTTGGCGGTCTCCTCGTGCCTGGATAGATGTCTCTGGGCGGCCAATCACATGGTGTGCTGGCGAATGGATGAAAGTGTTTTGAAGTTCGAAGTGCTTTGCAATCGAAACGAGTTAACGAAACTTTGCAGCAAAACTTAACTCAGAACCAAGACTCTCACGGAAAAGAAAAGAAAGCTAAGAAAGGAAAGAAAAGTGAGACGAGTTGTTGGATGGCATTGAATGGAAGCTGTTTAACCCATGGATGTTCTCCTGATGTTGTTTGGGTTCGTTTGTCTGCTAGTCTACTACATTGTTTGTTGTCTATCAGGTTACTCGTCATGCTCCTCCAGCACAACTTTCAGATAACTCTCAGATAACTCCAAGATGACTCCAACCCTTTGTTCGGGTCGAGAATTTTTAACTCAAATGTTTGTCCCGCCTCCTTAAAGAGTTGGTATTTCCTTCAGCTCTCATCATAAATCATCTGTTATCTAGGATCCCCATTCTCTCCAGCTTTAGCAGAGAGTACAGAGGATACAGTTTAGACATGACTATTACAAGAAAGAACACCAAACAATTTACACAGATTTCACTCAAGCCATTTTCTGAATCAAGATATATATGATCTTACTGATAGGAAACCTGATACACTTTCATTCACACATCTAATAGTTATAACAATTACATGACTTTCTACTTCTATCTAAGCATAATAGGTTTGTTGGCTAGTGTAGACTAACTGGAGCCGGGATCTTTATGGTTCTGGAATGTTGATCTTAGGTCCGGAGTGTTGAATTCTGTTTGAATGAAACCAATGGGAGATTCATTTGTGTTTGGTTCACCCTCAACTCATGTATTTTCAGATTTTTTTTGCCACACTGAATATTGTCACAGTGTGAACACTTTGTAAGGTTTTTCTCCAGTGTGGATCTTCTCATGTTTATTCCGATTTTTTGACAAAGTGAATCTCTTGTCACATTGTGAACACTTGTAAGGTTTTTCTCCAGTGTGGATCCTCTCATGTGATTTCAGATTTGTTGACTGACTGAATCTCTTGTCACAGTGTGAACACTTGTAAGGTTTTTCTCCAGTATGGATCATCTTGTGCGTTTTCAGACGTGAAGACATACTGAAACTCTTGTCACAGTTTGAACACTTGTAAGGTTTTTCTCCAGTGTGGATCATCTCATGTGTTTTCAGATATGATGACCCACTGAATCTCTTGTCACAGTGTGAACACTTGTAAGGTTTTTCTCCAGTGTGGATCATCTCGTGTTTTTTCAGAGATGATGACCCACTGAATCTCTTGTCGCAGTGTGAACACTTGTAAGGTTTTTCTCCAGTGTGGATCCTCTCATGTGATTTCAGATGTGTTGACTGACTGAATCTCTTGTCACAGTGTGAACACTTGTAAGGTTTTTCTCCAGTGTGGATCATCTTGTGTGTTTTCAGACGTGAAGACATACTGAAACTCTTGTCGCAGTGTGAACACTTGTAAGGTTTTTCTCCAGTGTGGCTCCTCTCATGTGTTTTCAGAGATGATGACTGACTGAATCTCTTGTCACAGTGTGAACACTTGTAAGGTTTTTCTCCAGTGTGGATCGTCTCATGTATTTTCAGATTTGTTGACTGACTGAATCTCTTGTCACAGTGTGAACACTTGTAAGGTTTTTCTCCAGTGTGGCTCCTCTCATGTGTTTTCAGAGATGATAAGTCACTGAATCTCTTGTCACAGTGTGAACACTTGTAAGGTTTTTCTCCAGTGTGGATCTTCTCATGTGTTTTCAGATGTGAAGACAGACTGAATCTCTTGTCACAGTGTGAACAGTTGTAAGGTTTTTCTCCAGTGTGGCTCCTCTCATGTGTTTTCAGATTTGTTGACTGACTGAATCTCTTGTCACAGTGTGAACACTTATAAGGTTTTTCTCCAGTGTGGATCCTCTTATGTTTTTTCAGATTTGCTGACTGATTGAATCTCTTGTCACAGTGTGAACACTTGTAAGGTTTTTCTCCAGTGTGGATCATCTCATGTGTTTTCAGAGTTGATGACTGACCGAATCTCTTGTCACAGTGTGAACACTTGTAAGGTTTTTCTCCAGTGTGAATTCTCTGGTGTATGTTTAAATCTTTCCCTGTTGCAAAAGTCTTCTCACACTCAAAGCACATGTACTCTCTCACAGCAGTGTGAGTTTTCTGGTGTTTATGTAAATATGACAGCTGTAAAAATCTCTTTCCACACACAGAACATGAATGTGGCTTCTCCTTCATATGAATTCTCAGGTGTTTCTTCAGGTGTGATGCCCAGAGAAATGCTTTGCCGCACTGATCACATGAGAACGGCTTCTCTCCGGTGTGGATCCTCATGTGAGCTTTAAGGTGTCCTAATTGACTGAAATTATTCCCACATTGTTTGCATGAGAACGGCTTCTCTCTGTGGATCATCATATGTCTCTCACGATTGTATTTGTGTGTGAAACTCTTTCCAAACTGAGTACAGGTGAAAGATTTTTTGGCTATTGTTTTCTTTAAATATGTCTTTTTAATCTTTGAGTCAAAAGGATTTTCTTCAGGTTTGACATGATGTTCCTCCTCCACTTCCATCAGTTCTTCTCTCTCCTCCTTCACTTCACTCAGTTCTTCTCTCTCCTCCTTCACTTCTCTCAGTTCTTCTCTCTCCTCCTTCACTTCTCTCAGTTCTTCTCTCTCCTCCTTCACTTCTCTCAGTTCTTCACTCTCCTCCTTCACTTCTCTCAGTTCTTCTCTCTCTTCCTCCACTTCTCTCATTTCTTCTCTCTCCTCCTTCACTTCCATCAGTTCTTCTCTCTCCTCCTTCACTTCTCTCAGTTCTTCTCTCTCCTCCTTCACTTCTCTCAGTTTTTCACTCTCCTCCTTCACTTCCATCAGGTCTGAAATGAAAGAAAAAAATCAAATTTTCAAATGTTGTAAATAATCTTAATAATTCAAAGAGAGAAATATGAATGGAGATAAAAAAAAATTATCCCAGAAGTACTAACTGCTATAAACTACTACAATAATTTATGTATTTCTATAAATTAATTATACATCCATGAAACTTCCCATTAATGAGATACACTGATCTTTCAGTAATTATGTTGAAAATCATTATAGGCAAAAATCCCATGTTTCTGTATTGAGAACTATTAAAGGTATTGTAGGCTGGAATTGTATAAAAAAAACTTTTTTCCACATTTATTTAAACTTTATGTATATATCAATGCATAAATTAAAATATAAGTACTATAAAAGTATAGTACTATAGTACTATAGAAAGTATAAAAATCGAGTGTCTGTAGACCTCTCACGACTGTTTTAAAGACAGAGATTAATAGAGATTACTACCAGGGTAATATAATATCGACATGGCTACAAGTTCCCATGTTTTGTCTGATTTAACTAGTCATGTAAGTTATCTTGTCATTTACTAGTTAAGCTCTTAGCCAGTTTAATATTTCGTTCCCACTGCGTCTTATACGCAGCTTTGAGTAAACATAAAAAGAACGTCTCTGTGTAACCCATGTTCTCTGAATAGGGAACGAAACGCTGCGTTCGCTGCCAAATATCTCGCGCTGCTGACAAGCTTCCTTTTTCGACAGAGAACTCTGAGGAGCAGATGATGCGCGCGCCAATATATGACGACGTAAGCGTCAAGGCGGCGCGAATGGTGATTCTATATCCGTAGACAATCGTTATTCTGACGCGTAATTTTACATGTGAAATGCAGCCAAACATTTCACGTGTACATTTCACGTGTGTTTAATCTCCTCGCTATCAGCAGACGTTCCGGGAGTCTCCCGCATATTGATAACGGCTCCCGGATGATCGCAAATAAGTTCAAATCTCCCGGAATCTAGAGCGAGCAAGCAAGAGCGCGCGTGCAAGACAGATCAGACAGTGCTTCAATAAACCGTATAGTGCGCGCACGTCGGAGAGGGAGACAGAGAGAGACTGTGTGTGTGCGCCTCATGCCATAGACTCAGGAATCGAAATCAGGCACCGAAGTTTTCATTCTTATTCGGTCTGGTTACTACCATTTACGTCAGTTTCGGTACCCAACCCTACGTACCACCTTAATTAACTTTTATTAATTTGATCATTTAAATATCAGTTTGTTGTGTATTGTTAATTGTGTTTATTTCTCTGAGTGTGTGCCCTCTATAGGTGAGAGGGGGAAAGTTGTATAAAGGATAGGCCACCCCTGACAGGATGGGGGCGCTGGTGCAAGAGCACACAGTCTTTTGACCGTGCACATGGAGCTAGAGTGGCATGGTGCAACAAACCTGCAAGCGGCCTAAAAGTTGTTTGTTTTGTTTTATGTTACAATGCATCTTTTTTTTTTATTTAATAAACTTCAGTTATTTGTTTGGAGCATCAACACACCTCTCTGGATCTATTCATGATACATTTTGCACGTGTCAGAAACAAAGCATCTGCATCTCCCACAGTGGACAAGAAACTTGTTTTCACCCCTACACCCTCTCGATCCCAGCATGGAGATCGGAAAGGAATAGAAGGCTCATCTGGGCTGGTGGCTTACGGATGGGGAGGAACCAGTCATCCAAAATACCATGAGCGGGTTCCTCCCAGATGCGCCTCCACTGCAACTGCAATCTGTCCGTGGCACGCCCCATAATGTCAACCAGCTCAGCGTACACTGGGCAGGAGGGCTGAAATGGTCTGGTCTCAACCAAACTGACATCCTTTTCTATATATATTGTGACGAGCACCCTCAGAGGAAGCAGCGTCGCCCTGGCAACCAACACAAAACACCTGCACGTCCTCATCGCTGGCTGATCGGTCACAGCTGCTCCCAATCAGCCCACAGCCACATAAGCAGCACATGCTTAGCAAACAGACAGACACTAGTCTCGAACTGAATGTAAGTGCTGGTCTAACCCTTCTCTCTATTCTCCCCAGAAAGCAGCGAGTGACCGACAGCCCATCCTTTGTGGAGCACGTTTTGGAAACCCACTTTCATTTGAATTGAGCACAGAAGAGCACTTAAAGCACCAGCCACCACACGTCAGCTGAACTTTTCACCAACGTTATTTGTTTGTAAATAAATCCACCCTCTGGGGCCTTTTCACGAAGCCAGCCTTGTCAAGTGTTTCTTCACCCCGTGACAGTGGTGGAGAATGCAGGCATGTTCATGAAGAATCACCGACAAGTTCACCGCCCCAACCTCTGAATTTTTTTCTCTTTTCCTGTGCACTACAAGTGGCGGAAAGCGGCACGCTCATCCCCGCAATGGAGGAAATATTAAAACGCCTCGCTGAAGTGAGCATTCGCCAGCAACAAATTGTGGAACATCTTGCCACTCGCCAGGGCAGGATGGAGGAAGAACTCATCATCATTGGTGCTTCCGCCACCCAGCGCATTCCGCTACCTGATTCTCGCGCCCAAGCAACCCGCCTGCTGCCGAAGATGACTGCTGATGACGACGTGGAAGCCTTCCTGCAGGTCTTTGAAACCACCGCTAAGAATGAGGCATGGCCCGAGGACGAGTGGGCACGCGCGCTGGCACCCCTCCTCACCGGAGAAGCCCAAAGAGCTTATTTCTCACTCCCCCGTACCGATGCCGAAGATTATAACAAAGTCAAGCAGGAAATTTTGGCGAGGCTCGGCCTCTCTTCCATCTGCGCTGCCCAGCAGTTTCGGGAATGGGAGTTCAAGCCCCGTGTGCCGGCCCGAGCGCAAGCAGCCGAGCTCAGCCGTATTGCTCAACACAGGCTCTTGGAAGGAAACCCCACCGCAGCTCAGGTAGTGGAACGAGTGGTGGTCGATCGCCTCCTCCGCGCTCTACCCCGCGCACATCGACAAGCGGTTGGGATGAGGAACCCCACCAACATCCTGGAGCTTGTGGAGGCGATGGAGCTGGCGGATGCCATCCATCACCGTGAGGCTGGGGACCGAGCACAGCCGTTTCCCCGAAGGGTGGTCCAGGAGCGACGCCCGCTCGAAGGGACCCCACGACCGGTCAGCAGACCGATGGTTTCCCCACCGCGAGATGAACCCATGCCCAGCGCTGAACCACCGTCACCCCAGCGAGCATGGTTAGCGGGTTGCATCGTCCACCAGCATGTACCATCGGGAGCTGTGTGGCCCCCGAAGCGGCCAGAAGAACTTCCTCCCGATTACCTGTGTGCACGGAGACACTCGCCAAGTACCATCGCGTATAATCACTATCTCGTCACCCCAAGGTACCTGGCCGGTGGAGGCTGGCCTGGTGAAGGACCTGCCGGTGGCCGTACTACTTGGAAGAGATTGGCCCGGCTTCGACAGACTGCTCACCACCGCTACTCAGACTGCCAGCCCCGAAGGGAACCGTCAAAGACGGAGACGGCCTCGTGGACCCCGCCGCCGACCTGCCCTGCTCGCCTCCGACAGCGGGAGAGATGGTGAGTCCCCCTCCCAAATGACTAATCTGTTTTATGATGTATACCAACAGGCTGCGGGAGGGGGCTCCTTTGCCAAGGAACAACGGGAGGACGATCGGCTCAAGCATTGTTGGGCCCAGGTGCGAGCCATCGATGGAAAAGACGTCCTCCCCTGGCCCCACCCTCTCCCGCATTTTGTCATTGAGAATGGCCTGCTGTACTGTGTCGCTCAGCGGAGGGGGGAGGAGAAGAAATTGCTGGTTGTTCCTAGAGCCAAGACCGGAACCATCCTAGAGCTGGCGCATTCCCATCCCATGGCAGGACACCTCGGGGCAGCCAACACCACTCAGCGCATCCGCGACCGTTTTCTCTGGCCGGGTCTAGAGGCCGAAGTGAAGCGGTTCTGCCAAGCCTGCCCGACTTGCCAGGTCAAGTCGCCCCGGACCCCTCCCTCAGCCCGCTCATCCCGTTGCCGATCATCGAAGTGCCCTTCGAGCGGATTGGAATGGACATAGTGGGGCCGTTGCCAAAGTCTGCCCGGGGGCACGAACACATCCTGGTGATCGTCGACTATGCCACCCGGTACCCAGAAGCAGTTGCCCTACGTAAGGCCACCGCCCAGGAGCTGTTTCTGTTGGCCAGCCGAGTCGGTCTCCCCTCGGAGATCCTGACTGACCAGGGGACCCCGTTCATGTCTCGGCTGATGGCGGATCTCTGCAGGCTGCTACAGGTGAAACAGTTGAGGACCACAGTCTACCATCCCCAGACGGATGGACTCGTGGAGAGATTCAACCAGACCCTTAAACAGATGCTTAGACGAGTGACAGCAGAGGATAAGCGGGATTGGGACCTCATGATTCCCTACGTGCTCTTTGGAATCCGCGAAGTTCCCCAGGCCTCAACTGGGTTCACCCCCTTTGAGTTCTTGTTCGGTCGTCAACCACGGGGACTTGTGGATGTCGCCAGGGAAGCTTGGGAGCAGCAGCCTGCCCCTCATCGTACTATCATCGAACATGTTCGACAGATGAGAGAACGGATCGATCGAGTAATGCCATTGGTCCGTGAACACCTCTGCAAGGCCCAGCAAGCACAGCAACGCCACTATGACAGGGCAGCCCAACCACGGGAATTCCAGCCCGGAGACCGCGTCATGGTCCTGGTCCCCAGCTCTGCATGCAAGTTCCTGGCCTCCTGGAAAGGGCCATATACGGTACTGGAAAGAATTGGACCCGTCACATACAGGCTGAGGCAACCTGGTCGGCGGCAGGCGGACCAACTCTACCATGTCAACCTCCTAAAGAAGTGGGTGGGGACACGGGACCAGCTGGCTGCCTTGAGTCTCACCGAACCTGTGGTTGTTGACGTCAACCCTCATCTCTCGGCTGCCCAGAAGGGGGAGTTGCAGCACCTGGTCAGTCAGTTCCAGGATGTCTTCTCTACCCAGCCCGGGCGGACCAGCGTGATCCAGCACGACATCAAGACATCCCCTGGAGTCATCGTCAGGCAACGGCCCTACCGTATCCCAGAAGCTCGTCGGCAGGCTATTGAGGATGAGATCCAACAAATGCTGAAGTTGGGGGTTATTGAACCATCCCGGAGTCCATGGTCCAGTCCCATTGTGATGGTCCCAAAGCCGGATGGCACCTTCCGCTTTTGTAATGATTTCCGCCGCCTGAACGAAGTCTCTGAATTCGACGGGTACCCTATGCCTCGGGTCGACGAACTGCTGGACCGCCTCGGAAGGGCCCGGTACATCAGCACCCTAGATCTCACCAAGGGCTATTGGACTCTCTGGAGGGCTATTGGACCACTCTCTGAAGCTGCTAAGCCGAAGACTGCCTTCTCGACTCCCAGTGGCCAATGGCATTACCGGACCCTTCCCTTTGGCCTGCACGGGGCCCCTGCGACATTCCAGAGAATGATGGACATCATCCTGCGGACCCACCAGGCATACGCAGCGGCCTACCTAGATGACGTGGTGATTCACTCCGAGGCATGGGAGGAACATTTGGATCGTCTGCGGAGGGTGCTCTCAGAACTCCGGCGGGCTGGACTCACCGCCAATCCCCGAAAATGTCACCTAGCCCTCTCCGAGGCCAAGTACCTGGGCTTCCAAGTCGGACGAGGCCTCATACGGCCGCAGGAAAAGAAAGTAGAGGCCATCCACACTGCCCCGAAACCCCGGACGAAGACCCAGGTACGAGCCTTCTTGGGGTTGGCGGGTTATTATCGATGTTTTATCCCCAACTTCTCCTCTTTAGCCGCCCCCCTGACAGACCTGACCAGGAAGGGGCAGCCAGAGAAAGTATGCTGGACCCCAGCGGTCGAGGAGGCCTTCGCCCGGGTCAAAGCAGCGCTTACGTCCTCACCCGTACTCCGCGCTCCCGATTTCAGCTGCCCCTTTCTGCTGCAGACGGATGCCTCCGACACAGGACTGGGAGCCATCCTGTCCCAAATCCAGGAAGGTGAGGAACATCCGATCATTTATATCAGCAGGAAGCTGTCCCCGGCCGAGAGGAAGTACGCTGCCGTGGAGAAGGAAGCCCTGGCTATCAAGTGGGCAGTCCTGGAGCTCCGGTATTACCTCCTGGGCTGCAAGTTCACCCTGGTCACAGACCACGCTCCCCTGCAGTGGATGGCCCGCACCAAGGACACCAATGCCAGGGTGACTCGCTGGTTTCTAGCGCTACAGGACTTCCACTTTGAGGTACGACATCGGGCCGGGGTCGCCAACGCGAATGCCGATGGCCTCTCACGGATCTGGACAGCTTATGCAGGTCTGTCAGGGGTCATTCCCAACCCTCCCCATACTTCACCCCTGCTATCTCCATTCGTTCACAGGACCAGAACGACGCTTAGGGGGGGGGGGGGGGAATGTGACGAGCACCCTCAGAGGAAGCAGCGTCGCCCTGGCAACCAACACAAAACACCTGCACGTCCTCATCGCTGGCTGATCGGTCACAGCTGCTCCCAATCAGCCCACAGCCACATAAGCAGCACATGCTTGGCAAACAGACAGACACTAGTCTCGAACTGAATGGAAGTGCTGGTCTAACCCTTCTCTCTATTCTCCCCAGAAAGCAGCGAGTGACCGACAGCCCATCCTATGTGGAGCACGTTTTGGAAACCCTCTTTCATTTGAATTGAGCACAGAAGAGCACTTAAAGCACCAGCCACCACACGCCAGCTGAACTTTTCACCAACGTTATTTGTTTGTAAATAAATCCACTCTCTGGAGCCTTTTCACGAAGCCAGCCTTGTCGAGTGTTTCTTTACCCCGACGGGGTGACCCCGTGACAATATATATATATTTTTACAGCCAACTCCTGCCCTGCCTGAAGAGAACAGTTACAGATTCACCAGAGAGAGAAAGCGAGATATTCAACATTAATCTGTAACTTGCGCTCGTCAGCTGGTAGATAATCCGCGAGGTTACCGCCCCTCTCCCGACAATCTGCCAGCTCCATCTGAAAGCTCCACGAGCTCAACCGCCACTGAGCCTCAGCCCGAGCGGAAACTGGAACCGCGGGGTTCAGATGCCGCGCCCGCTTCCCTCGAGAAGTGAGACAGATGAGAGCAGAGAGTTCTGAAAGGAAAACTCTCAGTTCGCGCAGAAAACTCCCTCGAGAGCTTCCCACGCGTGCTCTTCTCTCAGGCAGAACACGCACAGATCGTATGAATCCTCCGGTGTCAAATATCTGGACACAAGTCGGCACACTCGCGAAAAGTGTTTCTCTGCGTCTCTGCACGCTTAATCGTTGATACTATCAAACAGACAAACGGTCCCTGAAGACGAAAAGGTGTCACGGTTTCAAGGCGCCCTTCTTATACATCCAGATTGCCGCGCTCATCATTCAAGCTGATGATGCACGTGCTGTCGCCGGTCAACCTGATTACTGTGAGTTGATATTTGATTTCAGACACCTGTCACGCCTGAGGCGTTCCCCATAGCGTCATTCGATGTATTGTTGAGTTCCCTTCGAAAGGGAACAACTACTAGTTGACTAGAAAACACTTTAGTCGGAGGCAGCCGTTATTCCACATATTTTCGAGCCACCAGAGCGGAATGAGTGAGCCGAGGAATATTCCAGACTGATCTCATGAAGTAGCATGTGTATGCCACGCCAATTCGTATTTCCATTTTTGGCGTGCTATCAAGACGCATAATCGCATTTCAGCGTGTTTATGAACTCCGTTGACTTAACGTTATATAAATATATGACTTACCTCAACCCCGTCCCTAAACCTAACCGTCACTGGGGTTAATGGCATTTATGACTGTTCCCTTACCATCCTAGGTAAAAAAAAGATATGACTTACCTCAATCCCATCCCTAAACTTAACCGTCACTGGGGTTAATGGCATTTATGACTGGAGATTTGACTGCGTGTACAGACACGCGGAATGACGCGGACGTTAATGGTGTAGACATACACGCATACATACGGATAGCTCAAAATGCGTACAGATAACACGCCACCTGACTCGAAAGTGGCGTTTATGTTTACGCAAAAGTCATGATGTCATGTTGAATATTTAGAAATGCGCTCTCTGCTCACATGCTCTGATCGGAACAAAGGAATATTGATATTCATAATTATTTATTAGCTTATAATTCATACACTGCCCATCATTTTAATCCAATATCAAACACAGTAGCCTATGTTATGTCTATTTTCGTTTTTTTAGACCTGCCTTGCCAAATGGATTGCTCTTCTTTTATTTTTTACATTTTGATAGCTGCACTTTTATTTTCTGTTTTTTGAATTCCATGCCAGTTATGACAAAGCTGCACTTTTATTTCTTTATTTTTTAACTTGCTTTTATGTTATTTGATGTAGATAGTTAATTTGTTTTTAGATACTACTTGTACATCAGTAAATTAGAACATTTTAAGCTTGTTGCGTATTTCATTAGCATTGTGTTGGGGTGATGGGGGCAGTGGGGCTTAAATTCCCCCTTGTCCAAAGTTGGGGAGTGACCGAAAAAATTTGAGAACCTCTGCGTTAAGTCAAACCACCATGTAAAAACGTTGTAATCCTAGTTGCTGGTCCCTGTTATGACGCCATCACCCAGTAAAAAATATGTGACCTTTGAAGAAACCCCAATAAATGTTATTTTAACGCATTTTAAGAGAAATGTTGACATATATACCTATTGAGCATTTTAATTTACACATTAATTTGTTGTGGTGGTTAACCTGCAATTTACAGTTTAAATGTGTTTGATCACATAATTATCTAACGTGATATGAACATTAAAATACACTATACTGGCATATTTTGACACCAACAGATTGATAATTAAATTTCATTCAAATCTTTCTAAAACGTTTGAATTATTAAGGCCCGTTCAAGAAACAAAAGATCAGTTGAGTTTCCCTGCAAGAAAGAACACAAATGTTTGCAGTAAAGCGGAATAGATTGTACATTTTGAAATTATTATTATTTGTTATACAAGTCTGTAAAAATTTGCACAGTTTAGATCAACGTTCTGATAACATTGTTAACAAATTGTAAACCATATACAAAATACATGTAAAATAAAGCTATTTAGTTTGACTTGATGTTGACAATTGATATGAAACTTTACTGACCATTTTTTTAAGAAAAAAAAACTACTTTTGCAGCCATTTCATAGTTTATCTGTTTATCTAAAAGTTATTATATGCTTGAATGTTTCTAACATGAATGTTCTTCAGCATCATGAATGAATGAATGAATGATTGAATGAAGAATAAACACCAACCTCTTTGTTCTTCAGGACCTTCAGTGTCTTTCATTCTGCAGGGTTCTGGATCACTCATGTTCTCACTGTCCTCTTTAATAAACTCAGTCTTTGCAGATTTCAGCTCTTCCTGATGCTCGTCTATACTTGTAGCTGATGGGAATTTACAGCATTTATTGGAGAATTACAGTTACAGGAGCTTCACTGATGATAAATTACAGTGGGAGAAGCTTCACTGATGATGAAATACAGTGGGTGGAGCTTCAATGATAATGTAATCTGCCAAAATTTCGAAGTTATTGAGTTTATTTTTATGCTCATGGACAACAAATTAAAATAATGTAAATTCTTCCAAATATAATTAATGATAAGAAAAAAAGTTGAAAGCATAAAAAGAAATAAACATAGGCTACATTATAGTGACCAACAAATTTTCTCAGTCTGTTTACACTAATGACATGAGTTAAGTGTCAATTTACAGGAGATCTGAAGACATCAGCATAATAAAAGAGGAGAAAACAGGAACTATTGTCATGAAATAAAGAGTGTTTTCAGCAGATCTGTTAATATTGATGATCCTCAGACTATCAACACTCATTCAACAAGCCATTCAGGATCATCAGCAGATCATCTCACTTTATACTGAGTGTTTGCTGTTAGAAACACATTATTTGAGCCATGATACATGATAAAAGCCTGTAAATCTGCTAAAGTATATTGAAAGACGTTACTGTTTTTCACAATATAGGCCTTAACATGGATAAATCATCAATAACAAAATATGTCAATAACCTATCTTTACGAACCTCTATAGGCAAATATCTACAACACCATAATATGTGAATCTACATATAGTTGGACTTTATAATTACTATGAATTGCAATAAACAGAGGTGTCAAAAATATTCACATTCATTACTCAAGTAAAAGTATAGATACATTAGGTTATAAGAAATTCGTAACCAAGAGAAGTATAGATTTCTAAAGGCCAAATAATGTTATAATAAAATGTTAGTTGAAAATGTGGGATGCACTAGGCTACCTGTTTCAGTTTCTTTGAAGGGATTTTGACCCTATAATGTAGAGTTGCAAACACAAACACACACGCTTTCTCTCTCTATTTAACACATAATCTTCTCCTCTTCTCGATCCGTCTCTCTCTCACACAAATCTCTCTATCTCACACTAACACACTATTTTCTCTCTCTCTCTCTCTCACTCACTCTCTCACACACACTCACACACGCATACATACTAAACACACACACTAACGATTATCTTTGCCACTTATCCCGCGATTGTCATACAGTATTGTAAAAACGGCTGTCCTCAAATCAATATTTGACGCGATTTAACCCGTATTCTTGGGCAGAAAACTGTTGATTTCTCCGTCGCTTACCTCGTCTCTAGGTTTCCCTCAGAGGAGTTTTGCCGCTCTGCACAACCAAATATCACTGCAGCCTCTCACAGGTTAGAAGGAAAACACAAAGCCAATCAGTTTAGCGATGTGTGTTCAGGGGGCGGGACTCTATTATTATCCGTGCGTGTTATTGGTCAATTTTTTGAATGATGACAAGCCAGAATGACAACATACCTAAAAGAAATGGGAGTAACGACGAGGCTATTTTTAAAACGTAGGAGTAGAAAGTACAGATAATTGCGTGAAAATGTAAAAAGTAAAAAGTCGGCTGAAAAATAATTACTCCAGTACATGTATAGATATCTAAAATTTCTACTTAAGTAAGGTAAGGAAATATTTCTTGTACTTCGTTACTTGACACATCTGGCAATAAAGTAATGTTACAGATTTGTACAGAAACTGACAATGATCATAAAACTCCTTACGTTTCCTGCCACACTTCATTAATATTTATCTATTTGAAATTCCCCCACAGTCATAGAGGAGATGACTCCATTTCAGAAGATGAGGATGATGATGAAGTTGTTAGGGTGCAACCTCATTTGTCACCACTTTTGGCAATGTGTACAGCTATAATGCTAACATTAGCAATGCATTATCAGAGCCTGTTTCTCTGTCATTATGATGAGACGCTGAGGAAAAAAAACATTAGCATGCTTATTATTGTTTATCATGCAAGTTCTACAGCCAAAAGTAATAGAATGACGTAATCTTTCACATCACATATTTTAGCTTTATGTACGTGTACTGCAGGGTAAGTTAAAAAATACAGCTGGTCGCTTTTACTTATAGCGTCAGCTAAATGAATAGCTATATCTTTGATATCGGTTACACACAGTGACTGAGCTTGTGCTTACGTTAATGACAGATACCTACCGTTATAAGTTAGACTAACAGTTCTAACAATCTACTGTCACATACGAGCGTACATCCCCAGATAGCAAACTGACATTGAATCAACGTGGAAATATGACATCGAAACAACGTTGATCTGACATTGTTTTGCTCATCGAATTAACGTTGAACCAACGTCAGACGCGTCATTCTTTCAAAACTAACGGAAAATCAACTTGAAATCAATGCGTTGTTTCAACGTAATGAAAGCAAACCAATTTTCGATTTTCATTTAGCTTTGAAGAATGCCGCGTCTGACGTTGGTTCAACGTTAATTCGATGAGCAAATCAACGTTGTTTCAATGTCATGAGAGACGTCGTTTCCACGTTGATTCAATGTCAGTTTAGTTTGCTGTCTGGGTCTTTACAATTATATTTGGCTAATTGCCATTAGTAAATTTTTGCGATATATAATTAATTTGCAAAACATCTCTCATTTGAAGCATAAACATAATTAACAGAAAAAGCTTCTTGTAGCAGCCTATGTTCCTGCTGGATCATGCAGCCTATCTGGCAACCTTGAGTCAGGGAGGAGGGAGAGGGGATGCAGCGGTAATTTAAAAGTGATTGCAGTACCAGTTTTGGCCACATTCTTACATACGGCTTATTTAAGTTAATCCAAAGTATCTTTTTTTCAGTGTAAAGGGCGTAACACGTACTGAGGCAAAGTGAAAACAGGAGATATAAACTGAAAATCACAATTTTCCATTGGACCAATGTAAATATGTATATATATATATATATATTTTTTTTTTTTTTTTTTTTTTTGAATGAATTGCACTGATGTTTCACTTTTTTCAGTGCATAGCAATGCTACAGGTCAGCTATGAGCAAAGAAATAAACCAGAACTGGACCTTATCTGAGCTAAAAAAATGTAAAAAAAAATCTGTTTATTAAACATTATTTATATATTTTTTTTACTGTTGGTGGCCATTTTAGGATGCTACATTACTTATTCTAACTTGTGTTAGTGAGAAAAGAGAGATACTGTGGAGTGATACCATTACCCAAATTATAATAAAATGATGTTTAACTAGGGTGACCACCTGCTAATAAGCCCAAGGGGGGACAACGGGTATGTTTCTGAGGGACAATGTGGGACACTGCACCCCACGGGCAGACTCACTGATAGTGGTTTACCCATATCTAGAATTGTTACTATTGCCTTACTGTTTGTACATGAATAATTGTTTAAAAAAAAGCACATACCTTAGCACATACATTAATAATGCCATATTCCCTAAACATGTGTAATTGCTGATATATGCTCATGAATAGGCCGACCAATGTGTATTTTTTTCTAAATAAAGATGAATATTTTGAACATTCAATGAATTGACAGATGCACTTCCACTTACGATTTACTTTAGCTATTTAATTTCATTTATTTTTTTATTACAATTAATTCACTTTAAATCAATAAAAATATAAAATTATAGGATTAACAGGAATTATAGTTGCTCAACACCACAGGAACAGTTTTAAAAAAAGTCTAAGAAAAGTCTAAACTCACAACTCCAGAGGTTCGCGGAACGAGAAGGTGCGCTGTCATGACAACAATGAAAAAGTTGACATCAACCTAGTCAGCAGGTCACGTGGGAGTGGCAACCAGTGCTGGGGAAGTTCACTTTCTACATGAACTAGTTCAAAGTTCAGTTCACATATTTTAAAATGATCTAGTTCAGTTCAAAATTTGCACAGAAATGTAAAATTTTTCCCATCTTCACCGACCTCGTTATAAAATCAGTTTAAATTATCATACGACGCCTTTGTCGACACTGGTGGCTTGTGTTGCCAGATTGGGGTTTTTTTTCGCTACATATTGAGCCCTGTTTAGGGTGAGTTTTAGCCGGGATTTCGCCTGGAAGGCTCTATAGAAATCTGGCACCCCATTGAACGAAAGTTAAACTGAGAGAGCGTGTGTTCCCAGACACCAGAAAGAACGAGTTCCCACGTTCATCAGGACAGGCAGTTAAACAATACGTTCAGTTCACCCAAAATATGAACAAGTTCATGAATGTGAACGTGTTCAGGCACAACGTTTGGCTGCCTGGGTCTTGAGGATATAGAGACTTTTTTTGTTTTGTTTGAGCAAGCATTGCTAAAAAAAAGCTTCAAACGCTGTGCGCTACGCGGGACGGGTGGTCACCCTATGTTTAACAGATGTAAATGAGTCATTAAAGGATTAGTTAACTTTAAAAAAAAAACCTTTGCTGATAATCTTCTCACCCCCATGTAATCCAAGATGTCCATAATAATAATAATAATTCATTAAATATATATAGCGCCTTTCTGGACACTCAAAGTGCTTCACATAGAGGGGGAATCTCCTCAACCACCACCAATGTGCACACTCCAGCTTACTGGTGGAGCGGAGAATTGGTAGAGCCAATTAGAGCCAATTGGTATACATGGGGATGATTAGGAGGCCATGATGGACAGAGCACACTGGGCAAATTTGGCCAGGATGCTGGGATTGCACCCCTACTCTTTTGAAAGACATCCTGGGGTTTTTTGTGACCACAGAGAGTCAGGACCTCGGTTTAACGTCTCATCCGAATGACGGTGCTCCTTGACAGTATAGTGTCCCCATCACTATACTGGGGCATTAGGACCCACACAGACCACAGGGTGAGCGCCCCCTGCTGGCCTCACTAACACCTCTTCCAGCAGCAACCTGGTTTTCTCAGAAGGTCTCCCATTCAGGTACTAACCAGGCTCAGCCCTGCTTAGCTTCAGTGGGCAACCAGTCTTGGGCTACAGGGTGATATGGCTGCAGGATATGTCTATCCGCCCATGTCTTTCTTTCTTCAGTCGAAAAGAAATTAATGTTTTTGATGAAAACATTCGTCACTGCACAAATGCTCTGACCTTGCACTGTTCTGTGATGCACGTTCGTGACTCTCCTGTTCGAACTCGTTCAACAAAATGAACTAATCTTTTCGAGTCATTTAGTTCATTTCATTCGTTGAATGAATGAAATGACATGAAAAAAGATTTGCTTTTATAAGCGATGTCGGGTGACGTGACTTCTTTTTGACGTTAAGGCTATGTTTACACGGAAACGATTCTGAAGAGAAAACGCAAAAGTGGCGTTGCGTTATCACTTTTTATTCTGCGTTTAGACGAGCGTTTTGGGTGGGAAATCCGCGTTCAAATGGTGACGCAAAAGTGTGTGAAATTCAATGTAGTGTGTGTAAGACAGTGTATTGCCTTGTCCACAAGGTGTCCCCATAATGCTATTATGTTAAAACTGATGCAAGTGTCTTTAGCTCTATTTGTGCCTCTTGTGATACCGTAGCGTTGATACGTGAGTGTTGCTCATATTTTCCTCATGTTTTCAACGTTAGAGATAAGCCACGTTAATGGTAGTGGGAAAAAGAAATGTAAAATATATTTGTTGATATCGCACTAAAGTTCAGTTTATTGAGATATTTTGTGTTGTAAACTGTTAAAGACCTAAATGCAGCAAGTTATCATTTTTTGTTTTTTCTTTAAAATGTGATTAATGTATTGTGGCTAACGCAAAGCTTTGTGTGATGATATGAGCAGCATGAGCTTGTTGTTGAGTTGCACGTGCATTGAAATGTACTTGCTAGTTTAAAACTTAAGCTCAGTTCATGTTTTCAACGTTATTGACGCTGAGCTGTGAAAATAAACGGTCAAGCCACGATCCCGAATCCTTCTGTGTCCGAGTCCTCGCTTTCTACCACCACCTTTCTACCACATATGCATTTCAGGCGGCTAGGAGTGCATACTACAACAGCACCAAGTCAGTGCGCCTGCGTGCTACCTTCACTGTCAAGCAGAATTTGCGTTTTTACCCTTTACACGGGAATGCGGCGGTGGAGCGTTTTTAAGATTTGGTTTGATAAGGTTTTAAGTTTTCCTTTTTTGCGTTTTTAAGCCCCAAAACCGCCGTCACCGTATAAACGAAAGGCACATCCGATGACATATTTTTACGTTTTAACCCACGAGTGTTCTCGTGTAAAGTCAAGTCAAGTCACATTTATTTATATAGCGCTTTTCACAATACAGATTGTATCAAAGCAGCTTCACAGTGATAACATGAAAGTAGTACAACACAGATCAACAACATTGCTAAACACTAAATAACCCCAACTGAGCAAGCTCAAAGCAAGCCAAAAGCAAGGCGACAGTGGCAAGTAACCAAACTCCATCAGATTGGATGGAGAAAAAACCTTGGGAGAACCCAGGCTCAGTCGGGGGCCAGTTCTCCTCTGGCTTACATTCATATAAATATTAAATATAATTATTGTTTATGAATCAAACGGCGCCATAACATATCGCAGGCGTTGAGTCGTCTCATCACAGGCGTTGGGGCATCCGAAATCCCCATGTGAGGCTGGACACAAAACTGGACCTGACGAACGCCATTTTTCTCGGGACAAGCGTCCCGAGATAACAGCAGAAAGGCAGATGGGAAATAATTAGCATAGCTGATGTTCATAATGATTTCCGTTATAACTCACAAACTCTCCGTAACCTGAACTCTCCGCAACCCAACCCAACCATACGAGCCGACCCGTTTGTCTAAAAGGCTGTCGAGCCCCACTGGTGCGTTAAGCAGTTTCAGTGGCAAACGGTTCCGTATGGCATAACAGAGGACTAGAAGGTAAGCATTATGTGAATGCTTGACTAAAGAGATGCGTCTTTAATCTAGTTTTAAACTGTGTCAGCGAGTCAGAGGCTCGGACCGTATCGGGAAGGCCATTCCAGAGTTTTGGAGCTAAATGCGAGAACGCCCTCCCTCCTTTACTGGACTTCGATATCCTAGGAATGACCAGAAGCCTTGAATTTAGTGATCTTAAGGAACGCGGTGGATTGTAGGGCGAAAGAAGGTCCGTTAAGTACATAGGTGCTAAACCATTTAGGGCTTTATAGGTCAGTAGCAGTATTTTGTAGTTGATGCGGAACTTAATAGGTAACCAGTGTAGAGATGATAAAATCGGTGTTATATGATCATATTTTCTTGACCTAGTAAGAACTCTAGCAGCTGCATTTTGTACTAACTGTAGCTTGTTTATTGAAGTTGCAGGACAACCGGCTAATAAAGCATTACAGTAATCTAGTCTCGAGGTCATGTAAACAGGGCCTTAAAATATTTTCAAACAAAACGGAGGCTAGATAGACCCTACCTCCTCCTCATCTGTGTACTGACCCCCTAAACCCCACCCCCAGGGGCTTCTTGTCAGTTATTGGCTGGAACAGTTTGTTATGTTTCGTGGAGCGTGTTGCCGCAGTTTGTCTTTGTTGCCATTTATGGAGCCTGGGTTGTCTGCATAGACCGCGTTTTTTTCTACAGTGTTTTTAGGGGACAAGCATCTAGCGGATAGTCGGGAGATGCTTGCTGTATGTGACAAAAAATGTTCTGGCCTAAAAAACATGCGACATCGCTTGGAGCACCTTTAATTTATAGGGAATCTTAAAAGAGTCAAATGACTTGTTCAGCATTCATTCGAACGGGCTGTAACTATAACCTCTGCAGCGGATATAAATGTCCAAACTATAGTGAAACACTATTTATTAGCAAGGTAACTTAGATCAGCAGTTCAAGACATTAAAACTGTAAGCACATAACACAACGATTCTCTTTAAAATATAAACAAGACTTTATTGAATATTCTAACACATCTAATATCTAACACAATCACACGCACACACACATTCATACGAGTTGCAGAAAGAAAGAGTGAGAAAGAATGAGTTTTAAGAGTGAGATGGTGAAATCCCAAGTTTCTATATGCACTTATATGACATGACCTGAACGAACCATCAATCATTAATTTAACCTTTCTTTCGTTTCTTATGCAGGTTATTAAATTTTATTTCAATGCACCAGTTCAGTTAAGAGTCTTAAGGTTACTTGCTTGACGGCATAAAAGGGCGTTTCCCTGGTTCGTTGTTTGGCGGTCTCCTTGTGCCTGGATAGACGTCTCTGGGCGGCCAATCACATGGTGTGCTGGCGAATGGATGAAAGTGTTTAAGTTCGAAGTGCTTTGCAATCGAAACGAGTTAACGAAACTTTGCAGCAAAACTTAACTCAGAACCGAGACTCTCACGGAAAAGAAAAGAAAGCTAAGAAAGGAAAGAAAAGTGAGACGAGTTGTTGGATGGCGTTGAATGGAAGCTGTTTAATCCATGGATGTTCTCCTGATGTTGTTTGGGTTCGTTTGTCTGCTAGTCTACTACATTGTTTCTTGTCTATCGGGTTACTTGTCATGTTTCTCCAGCACAACTTTCAGATAACTCTCAGATAACTCCAAGATGACTCCAACCCTTTGTTCGGGTTGAGAATTTTTAACTCAAATGTTTGTCCCGCCTCCTGGAAGAGTTGGTATTTCCTTCAGCTCTCATCATAAATCATCTGTTATCTAGGATCCACATTCTCTCCAGCTTTAGCAGAGAGTACAGAGGATACAGTTTAGACATGACTATTACAAGAAAGAACACCAAACAATTTACACAGATTTCACTCAAGCCATTTTCTGAATCAAGATCATATGATCTTACTGATAGGAAACATGATACTCTTTCATTCACACATCTAATAGTTATAACAATTACATGACTTCTATGTGATCTAAGCATAATAGGTTTGTTGGCTAGTGTAGACTAGGTGGAACCGGGATCTTTAAGGTTCTGGAATGTTGATCTTAGGTCCGGAGTGTTGAATTCTGTTGGAATGAATCCCATGGGAGATTCATTTGTGTTTGGGTTACCCTCAACTCCTACATGTGTTTTCAGATTTTTTTGGCACACTGAATATCGTCACAGTGTGAACACTTTGTAAGGTTTTTCTCCAGTGTGAATCTTCTCATGTTTTTTCCGATTTTTTGACATACTGAATCTCTTGTCACAGTGTGAACACTTGTAAGGTTTTTCTCCAGTGTGAGTCCTCTCATGTGATTTCAGATTTGTTGACACACTGAATCTTTTGTCACAGTATGAACACTTGTAAGGTTTTTCTCCAGTGTGGATCATCTCATGTTTTTTCAGAATTTTTGACACACTGAATCTCTTGTCACAGTGTGAACACTTGTAAGGTTTTTCTCCAGTGTGGCTCCTCTCATGTGTTTTCAGACATGAAGACGTCCTGAAACTCTTGTCGCAGTGTGAACACTTGTAAGGATTTTCTCCAGTGTGGATCATCTCATGTGTTTTCAGAGCTGATGAGTGACTGAATCTCTTGTCACAGTGTGAACAGTTGTAAGGTTTTTCTCCAGTGTGGATCATCTCATGTGTTTTCAGAGCTGATGAGTGACTGAATCTCTTGTCACAGTGTGAACAGTTGTAAGGTTTTTCGCCAGTGTGGATCCTCTCATGTGTTTTCAGAGCTGATGAGTGACTGAATCTCTTGTCACAGTGTGAACAGTTGTAAGGTTTTTCTCCAGTGTGGATCATCTGATGTGTTTTCAGATTTGTTGATCGACTGAAACTCTTGTCACAGTGTGAACACTTGTAAGGATTTTCTCCAGTGTGGATCTTCTCATGTGTTTTCAGAGCTGATGAGTGACTGAATCTCTTGTCACAGTGTGAACAGTTGAAAGGTTTTTCTCCAGTGTGGATCATCTGATGTGTTTTCAGATTTGTTGATCGACTGAAACTCTTGTCACAGTGTGAACACTTGTAAGGATTTTCTCCAGTGTGGATCTTCTCATGTGCTTTCAGAGATGATGAGTGACTGAATCTCTTGTCACAGTGTGAACAGTTGTAAGAATTTTCTCCAGTGTGAATCCTCTCATGTGTTTTCAGAGTTGATGAGTGACTGAATCTCTTGTCACAGTGTGAACACTTGTAAGGTTTTTCTCCAGTGTGAATCCTCTCATGACTTTTCAGATGTGTTGATCGATTGAAACTCTTGTCACAGTGTGAACACTTGTAAGGTTTTTCTCCAGTGTGGATCATCTCATGTGTTTTCAGAGTTGATGACTGACTGAATCTCTTGTCACAGTGTGAACACTCGTAAGTTTTTTCTCCAGTGTGAATTCTCTGGTGCAGTTTTAAACTTTCCGCTGTAGTAAAAGTCTTCTCACACTCAAAGCACATGTACTCTCTCACAGCAGTGTGAGTTTTCTGGTGTTTATGTAAATATGACAGCTGTGAAAAACTCTTTCCACACACAGAACATGAATGTGGCTTCTCCTTCATATGAATTCTCAGGTGTGTCTTCAGGTCTGATGCCCTGAGAAATGCTTTGCCACACTGATCACATGAGAATGGCTTCTCTCCGGTGTGGATCATCATGTGAGCTTTAAGGTTTCCTAATTGACTGAAATTATTCCCACATTGTTTGCATGAGAACGGCTTCTCTCTGTGGATCATCATATGTCTCTCACGATTGTATTTGTGTGTGAAACTCTTTCCAAACTGAGTACAGGTGAAAGATTTCTTGGCTCTTCTTTTCTTTAAAAATGTATGTTTAGTCTTTGAGCGACTCAAAGGTTTTTCTCCAGGTTGGACATGATGTTCCTCCTCCACTTCTCTCAGTTCTTCTTTCTCCTCCTTCACTTCTCTCAGTTCTTCTTTCTCCTCCTTCACTTCTCTCAGTTCTTCTCTCTCCTCCTTCACTTCTCTCAGTTCTTCTTTCTCCTCTTTCACTTCTCTCAGTTCTTCTTTCTCCTCCTTCACTTCTCTCAGTTCTTCTCTCTCCTCCTTCACTTCTCTCAGTTCTTCTTTCTCCTCTTTCACTTCTCTCAGTTCTTCTCTCTCCTCCTTCACTTCCATCAGTTCTTCTCTCTCCTCCTTCACTTCTCTCAGTTCTTCTCTCTTCTCCTCCACTTCTCTCAGTTCTTCTCTCTCCTCCTTCACTTCCATCAGTTCTTCTCTCTCCTTCTTCACTTCTCGCAGTTCTTCTCTCTCCTCCTTCACTTCTCTCAGTTCTTCTCTCTCCTCCTTCACTTCTCTCAGTTCTTCTCTCTCCTCCTTCACTTCTCTCAGTTCTTCTCTCTCCTCCTTTACTTCTCTCAGTTCTTCTCTCTCCTCCTTCACTTCACTCAGTTCTTCTCTCTCCTCCTTCACTTCTCTCAGTTCTTCTCTCTCCTCCTTCACTTGTCTCAGTTCTTCTCTCTCCTCCTTCACTTCCATCAGGTCTGAAATGAAAGAAGAAAAAAAAAATTCAAATGTTGTAAATCTAAATAATTCAAAGAGATAAATATGAATGGAGATTAAAAAAAAAATACAGACAACTGCTATAAACTACTACAATAATTTATGTATTTCTATAAATCAACATCCACGAAACTTCCCATTAATGAGATACACTGATCTTCCAGTTTTTATGTTGAAAATCATTATAGACAAAAATCCCATGTTTCTGTATTGAGAACTATTAAAGTGTTAATTGCAGGTTACATTTTTCATGAAGATAATACAATGTGGTTTTGCCATGTTTTTTTATACCAAAATGGTGGGTATAATATGAAATGTTGGTACTTTTTTCTCCCCTCCCTTCCACTAGGCTGGGCGTGACGTAATAAAAGGGACTCCAAGCCAAGAGTTACAGTTAGTCTAACGGCAAGTCGGCTAGCCATGATTTCTGGCAATTTCCTCCCCACTCTCACACCAGACTGGTTCAAAATTGTAGGGCTGTGGTCCATCAAGAATTTGATGGTTTCCCACCTCCTCAGTCTCCCGGTCGTTCTCCATAGTCAAGCCACAAACAGTAGGAATCTAGAAGAGTATGGGTTGCTAGTAGGGTTGCCACCTGTCCTGGTTTTACCGGGATTGTCGTTCTTTTTAATAACCTGTCCTGGGAAATTTAAGCACTCTCCCAGGACACTGAATGTCCCGGTTTTCGAAAGGCTACGTGAATATGTATGTTCAAACTGTTTAGTGCGGTCGCTTGCACGACAGAGAGGGAGAGACGGAGCCGGCTCTCCCTATAAGCCCCGCCGCCACTAGGGGCCCCCTAACTACAGATGGTAGTTACCAGTGTCGCCGCTCAAAGTGTGGGAGGAAAATGCCTTTATTTCTTTATTCGTTCATGGTGAGTCCGCATCGTCAACTTCATCTTTGCAGCGACACAGTGAAAACACAAGTTTCTTAATAAATTAATATTTAAATTAAATGTCTCCTTGCCATTTTTTTACACATTCACTTTTGCCGGCTCATTATTTGATCATTATCCTGTATAGCCTATTTAACTTATTAAATCAATATAAAGGGGCGATTTGTCCACTAGTGGCTTAATAAACGTCTCAGGTTACGACTGTAACCCATGTTCCCTGAGAACAGGGAACGAGACAATACGTCGAATGACGCTATGGGGAACGTCTCAGGCGTGACAGGTGTCTGAAATCAAATATCAACTCACAGTGATCATGTTGACCGGCGACAGCCTGTGCATCATCAGCTTGAATGATGAGCGCGTCAATCTGTATGTATAAGAAGGGCACCTTGAAACCTTGACAACATCCTATCGTCTGAAGGGACCTGTTGCAGGCAGGCCCCGAGGCATGGCAACGAGACTACTGTCTCGTTCCCTGTTCTCAGGGAACATAGGTTACAGTCGTAACCTGAGAAGTTCCCTGTCGAAGGGAACTCAACAATACGTTGAATGATGCTATGGGGAACGAAATACCCACTCTGCCATGCTGAGGGGAGTGCATGCCGAAAGGCAGTGACAACTGTCAGAACCAGTAATTCCAAGGAACACTGAAACCACTCACCCTATGTCACATCAAGCTGTCAGTGACAGCACTCCCTACCGGTCAAAGCCCAAGGTACTGAACCAAGAAAAAACAGAACGTAATAACCTGGGTAAATCTGGGCCAGCTCAAAGGCTTTAGGACCACAACTTCCAAATAGAAGGGGCACTTCTAGGGAGTATGGCTAGGGGACCAAAGAGACCCCCAGCCAGTCACTATTGAGGAGAACACTCCTCCTGAAATGCCCCCAGGCTGGCCTGGTGATCTGTACTAAGTCTGGCCATAGCCTGTCCGTCCAAGACAGAACCTCTGGAAATTGCTTAGGAAAGGCATCCAAAAACTGAAGGCCTGCGAAGCTGTCAGAAACCATAGAGTTTCGGATCACAGAGACGGGATCCTCCGGAGAGTGTGACTCAACCTCAAAACAACGGGAATCGTTCACTCAATCCACGAGTTTCCACCCAGTGCTCGCTGTTGAGCACTGAGGAAGTAAGAGAGGGATCAAAATCAGGAAGGTCAATGACACCTAAGACCAGATGACCCCCTGTGTGGGGAGCTCCGAAACATGAGGGCTCATGTCAGGAAGGCCGTACATTGTGCAGCCTGAAACCCAATGACCACAGCATGTGGAAGCTCATCCTTCAGGAAAGCCAGAGGCCAATAACCTGACAGACCCATAATGTGGGGCTACCTACGAAAAAGGTCTAATGAGCAAGGTTATAATCGTTAACGAAAACTAACGAAAAAATGAAAACGAGGTGGGAAAAAACATGGTTGTTAACTGAAATAAAAAATAAAAACGAGGCATTACAAAAAAACGATAATTAACTAAAACTATAATGTGTGTTTGCAAAACTAAATAAAATAAAATAAAATTATAGGGTAAATGTCCTTAGTTTTCGGCTGAATCACAATTCTCTGTCTTCGTCTTACCCCTAGCCCTTGTCCCTCGAAACCGAGTGGTAAGCGCTAGTGCAAACATAACCCTATGAAATGACACACCATTCGGTTACGTCATCTTGCATCGTCCTTAATCTGTCACCCGGGGCAACAAGTGTTGATCACAAACTTCTTGAAACTTTCAAGATGCCGTCAAAATGTCCGGGATTCGGCTTTTGCTTTCCGTCTGCACTATTCATTATGTTTACATGCACAAGGTGGTGTTTCAATCGGACCGAATTCATTCATTTAAATCGGTGAATCTGAATGTATTGTTGATCTAATATTCCAGTGTTTTCGTCTCAGTCGGGATCCGTTTGAAGCTGAATACATCATCTGAGAAGCTAATCACGTACGTGTCAGTGACCAAATAATGTACACATAATGAATGGCGACTGTAGAAAGCAAAAGCTGAATCCCGGACATTTTAGATGATCTTGAAATGTGGGACTGATTGTGCAAATAAGCAATGTAACGTTAGCATAGCATAGCAGCAATTTTTTTTAAAAACGTTTCAATAAACAACATAGTTGCAAATATATATGTACACAACTGTGTAGAGCACAAAACAAGACGGTCATATTTTTTTATCAATCATTTAAGTGAAAAAACTTGTGCATTTCTTACCCCTTGGTTTCAAGTAAGCTCGCAAAAATTCTTGGTCTTAAGAGGTATACTGTATACCCCTTCACCTTACCCCTACCCCTAGATCAAAATGAGAATTGGGATAGGCCTTCCTCTCACATGAACGCGCAAAACTAAGGGGAAGGGGTAAGACAGAGAATTGGGATTCAGCTTTCGTCTTTGTCACTGTCCTTCATTTTTAACGCTAAAACACGCAGTGTATTCGTTCAGCAGCATTTCCTTTCCGTGCTCTCCCTCCGTCTCTCATCTGTCAGTGACTGTCGCATGCATGCGTGCGTGCGCACACACACATAAACACACACACAAGCAAGTTTGCTTAAGGTTGGTATCTCGTGAACACCTACACAATCACACATTAAAAAGTGGTGTACACATTTTTTTAATTCTGAATACAATTTTGTCAGTGTGTGTGTTAATGTCGACCCGAGAAGCTTGCGCTTTCTTTGGAAAGTTAACTTGTCACAGATTTGAGGTAAAATGCACTCGGGTTGTCGGTGTCAAAACACTAAGCTGTGATTCAAATGATGATGATGATGATATCGTATATCATATATTATATATAGGGCTTGACATTAACACCCGCCAACCCGCCAAATGCGGGTGGATTTCACGCGTGGCGGGTAACACGGTCACTCCCACTAGCCACTTTGGCGTGTTGAAAAATTGTAGTCTTGTCAAAGACATCTGACATAACAAACGAATTTGAAATTTATCACTACGACACTACAACTCCCATGAGTACTACCTGCACATAGTCTACTCTAGTGTTTGCTCATTGGTCCATTCGTGAATCCTCTTGAACGACAACTGTAAACAAGAGGATGTACAGAGATTAAACTTGCGGACTGGCCGTCGGACTGAGGGCTGTTTTTTGATCTGCCCTTAATTATCAACTTAATGTGATGATATAGCGATCTTTTTTAATAGCAGGAGAATCCAGACCACAGGCGCGTCTCACGCTCTCCTGCAGTGCCGCTGCGCGATGGTCAAATATAACATCCAGACTTTTGTCAAAAAAACGATCACACATCGCATCGCACTGGTCGCATGCACACACACATCAACACAGCGTTCAGTCAGTTCGTGAGTGTGCGTGGCCGATATAAAGAAAAAAATAATCTTCATGATTAAGGGACACGGTATAACTACTAGCAGGGCTGACCTTTTGTCATGTCATATCACAACTAACTTTCCAGAGTTAATTCTATGTTTTAATAAAATTAATCATGCCATGAAAGAAAGCAGGAGATGCGTTTGTGGGAATAATCTGGAAATAAAGACTTGTAGGCCTATACTTGTTTCAGGTGGACATATCTCCAGTTACTCAGAGTTACCAGAGCTTCATGATGATAATTATTATGTCAGAGCTCTGGGGAAATGCTGATGCAAAACAAACAATCCAAAGTCCCTAAAACTGTCATAAAGACCTAAAAAGGCTATTTTATGTGTTTATCTTAATAGACAACATGTTTTCAAAAAAAGCAGTTTTACAACCTTATCAGAGCTAATGATAATATTTGTACATTTTAGCACGTTTAAGCCCCATTGTCAACTTTAATCAAATAAAACATAATTTTCCAACAACAAAAATGTGACTGGTCAAAATGCTGCGTGGCTAGTAATTTTGGAAAACCACTAGTTTTACTAGCAAAAAAGTTACCACTAGCAAAAAAGTTAATGTCAAGCCGTATACATATATATATATATATATATATATATATATATATATATATATATATATATATACAGTCGTGCTCAGAATTAATGGGACCCCTGGTAAATATGATGAAAACTGGCTGTAAAAAATAATTCTGCATTGTTTATCCTTTTGATCTTCCATTCAAAAAAATGGCAAAATTCTAACCTTTCATTGAAGCAAAAGAATTGAAAAAAATGTTTTTCTCCAAAACACTCTGGCCATAATTGTTGGCACCCCTAGAATTTTTACATCGTACTCAGATGACCAGGAAGGCCTGGTAAGGCCTGTAACCTGGTGACCACAACCTGTGGGAGCTTACTCCACCAAGTGGAAGTTAGCCAGAGAAGGGCGTCCTCGTAGCCTACTTAAGCGACTGGACACCTCTTAAAGTGGGACCCGAGGAAAAACCAGGGTCTGAGCCACATAAGAAGGGACCGAAGCGTACCACGCGTGACCCTTACAATAAGAAATGGATTTTAGCAAGTACACATGACATCTTGTCGTGTGACTTACCACAATAAGAGGTGAAGTATGGGTTTGTGTACTTCACTCTGAACCACAGTATGTGGGAACTCATAACCAGGAAGGCCCCTTTGAGGCCTGTACTCTAGCGACCACATTGTGTGGGAGCTCATAACCAGGAGGCCTGGTGAGGCCTGTAAGCTGACAACCACAGTATGTGGGAGCTCATTACCAGGAAGGCCTGGTGAGGCCTGTAACCTGGTGACCACAATGTGTGGGAGCTCATAACCAGGAAGGCCTGGTGAGGCCTGTAACCTGGCGACCACAGCATGTGGGAGCTCATAACCAGGACCTGAGATCCTGTCTCCCGCAGGAGTTACACCTCCTGCATGTCCTACTCCCCCTACTGGGAGGAGGGGGTGCATGGGAAGCCACAATGGTCTTCTGGCCTGCCTATGGCTGGGCAGAGGACCTCCACGTTATGCAGCTCTTAAATGCCGCAGAATCCGCCCTCCCTTAACTTATCAACCACCGTCTCGACAGAAGGGCCGAAAAGCTCAGAAAACGAAACCGGCGAATCGAGGAGAAAAGTTTCCTTTCTCCCCGATGTCAGCCTGGTAGAGCCACAGATGTCTCTCCGTGGCCACCATATCACCGATGGAACAAAAGATTGCTTGGTGGCCCGGAGTCCTGCAGCAGATCGGTCTGGTAGGCCTGAAAACCACAAGGAAAGGGAACAACTTCGAAAACGAAAGGGAACAACTACTAGTTGACTAGAAAACACTTTAGTCAGAGGCAGCCGTTATTCCACATATTTTCGAGCCACCAGAGCGGAATGAGCGAGCCGAGGAATATTCAGAAATGCGGTAAAATAACGTATGACGTGTCTCAACCATTCAGAAAGCTGCAAGAAATTAGGCTACATTTGCGCTGAATTATTTCCCATTTTCAAGTAGATTATAACATCCGTAGCTTGTCAGATGCAGAATGAAATGGATGTAAATAAAATGCCCCATCACAATGCGTAGCCTAATGACGCACAATGGCTGATCTTGAGCTCTTAGAAGATGTGGCAATTAAATGGAAGTGAGTGAACGCATCATCTTCACAACAAAAGGTGTGGAAAAAATATATTATTTATTCAAGAATTCCCTCATTATGCAGTTTATTTCAGTTAGGACAGTCTTGATTTCGCCCAACTCCTTGGCCACCTCTCTAATTGAATTAATGACTGGACGCATTTTTGCCTCGACTTTGATGTCCGACTAGGGTTGCAACGGTATGAGATTTTCACGGTATGATAATCGTCTCAGAAAATATCACGGTTTCACGGTATACAATATTAAAACTATCATTATTATAATCAGCATCAGCTACAATGGCCCTTAAATGAATAAAAACAGATATTGTTTTTGGTTGAACATGGTTTATTGTAACAAAGGTTTTTTCAATAGAGTCTTTATGAAATGTATATTTATTTCCTCAGAAATTCTGGGTTGTCTGAAATAACTGATCTGGATTCTGTGATTGAATACAAAATGTATTTTTGAGAATGCAATCAGATAAAATGTAACAGCTTTAGTTTGTCTACACAAGAGAAGTTTAATAAATTAAAACATGGACAAAAAAACTATACACAATAGTAATATATTTTAATCATAGGCTAAACCAAACTTTTTTTTTCCAGGTTGTAGGGGAGAGCGGGGCACAACCTAACGCTTTTTGCTTTTGGCTCAATTAATTAAAAAATAATTAGGTTAGATTAATACTTTTTTTTACACAAGCAACATGCACATCTCTGCTACAAATGAACACTTAAAGTTTTTTTCTAGGACCTACCATTTTCGTACAGTTGGACTGAAAGTGACAGAAGTGCAAATGTTACAACTTACCCCATATGCGGGGTTAATTGTAACAGAGAGAGGGGTTAGTTGTAACACTTGTGTGTAACACACATAATTCAGTACTATTTTATTTGTATAGTTTGATATTGTTTGTGCATCTGTATAGACAGATATCCATACATATCCCTCATCCAATCATCCTTCTATTATGGATCAATATCATGGATAGAGACATAGAAAAGGGCTGCATAGTTTTGCAATAAATAATAATAAATAAAATTATAAATATTGTAATTGCAATTAAATTAGATTTGTGTGTGGCAGCTGCATGATGTACAATTATTATTATTATTATTAATAACAGTAATGATAATACAAATTAGCTTAAAATAAAAATTTAAAGGGTTTATTGCATTAATAACAGGCCATATTTTTAATAAATAAACAAGTTATCATTCATAGAACACTAAATTTTAAACATTTTAAATCCCAACATTGTTTGTGAACGTCTAACAAAGTTAAATGTATACTCAAACCTGAAAAGTTGTGTGGCTCCATTTTCATTTGCTTATCATTGTACACTTGGAGGCTTAGTTGTACCACTCTGTTAGAATTAACCCCGCTGTGTATTACATATTTTAAACCTAGCTAACAGTCGCTAGGAATTGCTGACATGTTTCAAAACGGTGCTATGTTTGAGCCAACAAGACGGTGATTAAGGCAATATAAAGTTAGATTTGGAAACGTATACACCCAACTCAGAAACCGAAAAAAAACTATGATGAAAAAAATTACTTTCATGGTGTCAAAACACTCTTTGTCCAGTATCTTCACGAAATATAATCAAAACTTTCCGCAAATTCGCGGGAGACCGTCTTCTGGCAGCAAGAGAAAAATAGCGGAAAGACAGCCTGCTTGATCCTGACGAACTGTGTAAACGGTCCGTGTTACATTTAACCCCGCGTTAACACCTACTGAACACCTATGAATTTCAGTCAGTGTATTTGATGATTATTCTTTAAAAAAATAATTATAAAGTGCACATTAAGTGTTCTCTGTCTAGATATGTTCATGTGTTCACGTCTTCGTAGTGGCTGAGACAGCTTTAAAAACCATGAGCGTCATGCGTACTTGAGTGTGTAGCCTACTAGATCTACTAGACGAAACGGCGCTGCTCATTCAGAGACACGCTGAAGGGGCTTGCACACCAGTCTTTTTGCGTTGTATATTCACAGACACGCACATCGCGATTTAATTTAGGCTACTGCATAGCTATATTTTGCTTTATTTATCCATCTATCTTTTTAAATCGCACATTTTACGTGGCATCTGTTTTGTCAGATAATCAGACCGGGATTCCCTCAGCATGACAGAAATAATATGGCCTTAAGTTATAAAAGTTATGAATAACCTTTATCTTCACGGAGGTATGGTGTTCCTAAATATGGGAGAACATGTTCGACGTGTTTACTCCTTTTGCAGCCACTCTTCGTCCACATATCTTGCAAACTGGATATCCATCTTCAAGGACAACATCACGATAGTTTTTCGGATATAAGTTACAAAATATTCCCATACTGCAGATTTTTTTTTTTTTTTGGCGGGAGATAGAGATTCGCAGCCTCTGTCTCGGACATTTTCAGCGCTGTACGGATATGGAGTAAGCAGTCAAGCTGAAAGAAGTTGCATGCGGCAGTGCAGGTGAATTCTGTTTTTTTTTTTTTTTTTTTTTTACCGCGGATAAGCAAATGTGCACGATATGATAATCGTACACGTCAATATCGCGATAAACCGTCATACCGGTATACCGTTACAACCCTATGTCCGACCATTTCTTTTTTATTTCGGCCACAGTCCGAGGTTGTGAGGCTACAGCATTTACGGCGTCTGCAACCTTTTGCCACTCAAGTGCCTTTTTGGCATTAGTAGGCTAATGCCCACACTGTGCCCTCCAAACAACATTTTTCTCCTCTTTTCCACTTTGCCAACGATAACTTCTACTTCACATTGAGTAAAGTTACATATTTTATTTCCTCTCTGTGTTTAACATGATTTCGCAATTGATGAATATTAACTTGTGGGCGTTTCACGGACTATTTATGGGCAACTATGGGCGTGACATGAAGCCGCAAAAGCTGCACTACATTTAGAATTGATTGTGATTTATGAAGGGAAAAATGCGTAGGATGTGCGTGCGAACGGTTTTATAAATCCGAATATTTCTGTGCGTACGCACGTCCTATGTTTCATCCGTACGCCACTTCTGACGCAAATCCTACGCAACGTTTTATAAATGAGGCCCCTGGTGAGGCCTGTAACCTGGCGACCACAGTATGTGGGAGCTCATAACCAGGAGGCCTGGTGAGGCCTGTAACCTGGTGACCTCAATGTGTGGGAGCTCATAACCAGGAAGGGCTGGTGAAGCCTGTAACCTGGCGACCACAGTATGTGGGAGCTCATAACCAGAAAGGCCTGGTGAGGCCTGTAACCTGGCGACCACAGTATGTGGGAGCTCATAACCAGAAAGGCGTGGTGAGGCCTGTAACCTGGCGACCACAGCATGTGGGAGCTCATAACCAGAAAGGCCTGGAGAGGCCTGTTACCTGGCGACCACAGCATGTGGGAGCTCATAACCAGGAAGGCCTGGTGAGGCCTGTAACCTGGCGACCACAGCATGTGGGAGCTCATAACCAGAAAGGCCTGGAGAGGCCTGTTACCTGGCGACCACAGCATGTGGGAGCTCATAACCAGAAAGGCCTGGAGAGGCCTGTTACCTGGCGACCACAGTATGTGGGAGCTCATAACCAGGAAGGGCTGGTGAGGCCTGTAACCTGGCGACCACAGTATGTGGGAGCTCATAACCAGAAAGGCCTGGTGAGGCCTGTAACCTGGCGACCACAGCATGTGGGAGCTCATAACCAGAAAGGCCTGTTGAGGCCTGTTACCTGGCGAACACAGTACGTGGGAGCTCATAACCAGGAAGGCCTGGTGAGGCCTGTAACCCGGCAACCACAGTATGTGGGAGCTCATAACCAGGAGGCCTGTAACCTGGCGACCACAGTATGTGGGAGCTCGTAACTAGGAAGGCCTGGTGAGGCCTGTAACCTGGCGACCACAGTATGTGGGAGCTCGTAACTAGGAAGGCCTGGTGAGGCCTGTAACCTAGCGACCACAGTATGTGGGAGCTCATAACCAGAAAGGCCTGGAGAGGCCTGTTACCTGGCGAACACAGTATGTGGGAGCTCATAACCAGGACCTGAGATCCTGTCTCCCACAGGAGTTACGCCTCCTGCATGTCCTACTCCCCCTACTGGGAGGAGGGGGTGCACGGGAAGCCACAATGGTCTTCTGGGTCTGTCTGTGATCCTCAGACCATGACAGACCAGGCCCCTCCGCCTGCCTGTGGCTGGGCAGAGGACCTCCACGTTATGCAGCTCTTAAACGCAGCAGAATGCGCCCTCCCTGAACTTATTGACCACCGTCTCGACAGAAGGGCCGAAAAGCTCGGAAAACGAAACCGGCGAATCGGGGAGAAAAGTTTCCTTTCTCCCCAATGTCAGCCTGGTAGAGCCACAGATGTCTCTCCGTGGCCACCATATCACAGATGGAAAAAAAGATTGCTTGGTGGCCCGGAGTCCCGCAGCAGATCGGTCTGGTAGGCCTAAAAACCACAAGGAAAGGGAACAACTTCGAAAACGAAAGGGAACAACTACTAGTTGACTAGAAAACACTTTAGTCAGAGGCAGCCGTTATTCCACATATTTTCGAGCCACCAGAGCGGAATAAGCCAGCCGAGGAATATTCAGAAATGCACTCTCCGCTCACATGTTCTGATTGATATTTATAATTATTCATTAGTTTATATCTCATACACTGCCCATCATTTTAATCCCATATCAAACACAGTTATGTTATGTCTATTTTCATTTTAAATAGACCTGCCTTGCCAAATGGATTTCTCTTCTTTTATTTTTTACATTTTGATAGCTGCACTTTTATTTTCTGTTTTTTGAATTCCATGCCAGTTATGACAAAGCTGCACTTTTATTTCTTTATTTTTTAACTTGCTGTTATGTTATTAGATGTACATAGTTAATTTGTATTTAGATACTACTTGTACATCAGTAAATTAGAACATTTTAAGCTTGTTGCGTATTTCATTAGCATTGTGTTGGGGTGATGGGGGCAGTTGGGCTTAAGTCAAACAACCATGTAAAAACGTTGTAATCCAGGTTGCTGGTCCCTCTTATGACGTTATCACCAAGTAATTGTAAAAAAAATATGTGACCTTTGAAGAAACCCCAATAAATGTTATTTTGACGCATTTTAAGAGAAATGTTGACATAAGCCGCGTTTCCACCGCAGGAACTTTCCCCAGGAACTAGGAACTTTGGGGTGGTACTCGGTGTGTTTACACCGCAGGAACCAGGGTCTAAATGAAGTTCCGGGTAAAAATTTCCCAGAAAATCCCTGCTGGTGAGGAAGTACTTTTTCGGAGTTCATGAACTTTCGGGGTGGGACTTGAACGCTGAACATGCTGATTGGTTCTTACCACGCTATTTTTTCTGCCCGATGGCGCGCGTTTGTCCCATCCAGCTCACGGTCAATGTCCGCAGATATAACAAACGTCTACTTAGCATTAGCTAAGTAATGCTACTCTACATAGCTACTCTAGCATTATGAGCTTTCTGAATACGCTTTGGGTGCTCGTCTCTTTTCTGCCGTTTTGTTAATTACCTCGTTTGTAAATTAATCGCACACAAAAAAGCAGCAAAGCTTAAATCTCCTCCATACAAAACTCAAAACAAACGCGTAGGCTAGGAAGAGCAGTCGCACGTAGTTCAACGTCAACTTCCCTCCCTGGACCGCTACTTTAGTATGCGGTGTAAACGCAGTAAGCAAGTGGTCTGGGGAAAAAAAAAAGTTTCTGTGAAAAAAGTTCCTGGGACAAATAGTTCCTGGTAATTGCAGTGGAAACAAGGCTATATACCTATTGAGCACTTTAATTTACACATTAATTTGTTCTGGTGTTTAACCTGCAATTTACAGTTCAAATGTGTTTGATCACATAATTATCTAACGTGAAATGAACATTAAAATACACAATACTGGCATATTTTGACACCAACAGATTGATAATTAAATTTCATTCAAATCTTTCTAAAACGTTTGAATTATTAAAGCCTGTTAAAGAAACAAAAGATCAATTAAATTTCCCTGCAAGAAAGAACACAAATGTTTGCAGTAAAGCGGAAAAGATTGTACATTTTGAAATTATTATTATTTGTTATACAAGTCTGTAAAAATTTGCACAGTTTAGGTCAACCTTCTGATAACATTGTTAACAAATTGTAAACCATATACAAAATACATGTAAAATAAAGCTATTTAGTTTGACTTGATGTTGACAATTGATATGAAACTTTACTGACCATTTTTTTGAAGAAAAAAAAAACTACTTTTGCAGCCATTTCATAGTTTATCTGTTTATCTAAAAGTTATTATATGCTTGAATGTTTCTAACATGAATGTTCTTCAGCATCATGAATAAATGAATGAAGAATAAACACCAACCTCTTTGTTCTTCAGGATCTTCAGTGTCTTTCATTCTGCAGGGTTCTGGATCACTCATGTTCTCACTGTCCTCTTTAATAAACTCAAGTCTTTACAGATTTCAGCTCTTCCTGATGCTCTGAGGCTCGTCTATACTTGTAGCTGATGGGAATTTACAGCATTTATTGGAGAATACAGTTACAGGATCTTCACTGATGATAAATTACAGTGGGAGGAGCTTCACTGATGATGAAATACAGTGGGTGGAGCTTCAATGATGATGTAATCTGCCAACATTTCAAAGTTATTGAGTTTATTTTTATGCTCATGGACAACAAATTAAAATAATGTAAATTCTTCCAAATATAATTAATGATAAGAAAAAAAGTTGAAAGCATAAAAAGAAATAAACATAGGCTACATTATAGTGACCAACAAATTCTCACAGTCTGTTTACACTAATGCCATGAGTTAAGTGTCAATTTACAGGAGATCTGAAGACATCAGCATAATAAAAGAGGAGAAAACAGGAACTATTGTCATGAAATAAAGAGTGTTTTCAGCAGATCTGTTAATATTGATGATCCTCAGACTATCAACACTCATTCAACAAGCCATTCAGGATCATCAGCAGATCATCTCACTTTATTCTGAGTGTTTGCTGTTAGAAACACATTATTTGAGCCATGATACATGATAAAAGCCTGTAAATCCGCTAAAGTATATTGAAAGACGTTACTGTTTTTCACAATATAGGCCTTAACATGGATAAATCATCAATAACAAAATATGTCAATAACCTATCTTTACGAACCTCTATAGACAAATATCTACAACACCATAATATGTGAATCTACATATAGTTGGACTTTATAATTACTATTAATTGCAATAAACAGAAGGGTCAAAAATATTCACATTCATTACTCAAGTAAAAGTATAGATACATTAGGTTGTAAGAAATTCTTAACCAAGAGAAGTATAGATTTCTAAAGGCCAAATAATGACTATAATGTTATAATAAAATGTTAGTAGAAAATGTGGGATGCACTAGGCTACCTGTTTCAGTTTCTTTGAAGGGATATTTTGACCCTATAATGTAGAGTTGCAAACACAAACACACACGCTTTCTCTCTCTATTTAACACATACTCTTCTCCTCTTCTCTCTCCGTCTCTCTCTCACACACACTCTCTCTCTATCTCACACTCTTTTCTCTCTCTCTCTCTCTCTCTCTCTCTCTCTCTCTCTCTCTCTCTCTCTCTCTCTCTCTCTCTCTCTCTCACACACACACACTAACGATTATCTTTGCCACTTATCCCGCGATTGTCATACAGTATTGTAAAAACGGCTGTCCCCAAATCAATATTTGACGCGATTTAACCCGTATTCTTGGGCAGAAAACTGTTGATTTCTCCGTCGCTTACCTCGTTTCTAGGTTTCCCTCAGAGGAGTTTTGCCGCTTTGCACAACCGAATGTAACTTCTTCTTCTTATTATTTGTTTTTACCGGCGGTTGGCAACCAGCTTTTGGTGCATTACCGCCACCTTCTGCTTCGGAGTGTGAATCAGACATTAGGCTTACAATCTAATTTCCACATTTAAAAAAAAAAGAAAAAAAAATACCACCATATTACTCGTATTCACTAATTTCCCTTCACACTTTTCCTATATCCCTATTTATCCTCATATCCGATCATACAAACCTGTTTTCCTTAAAAAAGTTAACAATATCCTAACCTGTGCTCTATCACCTATATTCAACACTCCTTTTAATGTTAACTCTTGTTCCCCTAATTCTCTCAATTTATTCCTCATTATAACTCTCTGTGACTCATACCTCCTACATCTTATTATTATATGCTCCACTGACTCTACTTCCTGACACCACTCGCACAAGCCTGTTTCATGTTTTCCTATCAATTTCAGTGATTTGTTTAACCCCTTCAGACCTGAATTATGTTTTAAGTTTCTGAAAAATATAAAAGTACATTTTCCCAGCTCATGAGGCTTCTATAAATGAAAACAAATGAAAAAAAAAAATTTATATAATGGCTTTCATTGTGATTTTTTTTGTCCATTCCAATGGACATCAGGTCAAAACAGGTGTACTTCCCAAAAATGTACCAACATAAAATAAATTAATAAACATAAAATTTGTTGGTCTATACTTTAAGCTTTTTCTCAAGGTCAAAGAAATTCCAGCAGTATACCATTTCAACTATAATTTTGAGGTTTTTGTTGTACAGATTGCACATTGTTTGTAACAAACTAAATATCTTCCAATCAATCAATCTGGTCATATTGGAGTCATTTTCTGTGTGCATCTTTCTTTTTTTAGATCAAAAACTTGAACATTATAACATTACAACTTTAATCGTAAGTTTTTTCCTTTATATATTGCACATATGTTTATTCATAACAAAATAAACCTAGGAATCAATCAATGCATTCATGTTAGAGTCATTTCCGTTGTGCATCCTGTGTTTTCTTGTATTTTTACAGTACTGGCAGGACGGTTGCCAGCAAGTCACTGTATTTCTATTTCCAGTAACTAGTGTAATTCACTTTACAGTGCACAAGATCAGTAATGCAAACTGCAAAATAGTACTTTACTGTATTTTTACTGTATTTCGTAATTGCGCAATTTGATTACTTCCGTAATCAATTATACGGCATTGTACTGTAATATATATTGATACATTACTGCTAAATATTATTGTAATTTTCAAAATAGTTACTAATAATGATAATTTTATATTATAATAATATCATATAGTTATTTGGAAAATATATAGGAAAACAAAATACTATTGAAGTCAATGGCTACTGTCAGCTGTTTTGTTTCCGACATTCTTTAAAATACCTATTTTGTGTTCAGCAGAATAAAAACGGTATGAAACTCATACAGGTTTGGAACAACATGAGGGTGAGTAAGTGATGACAAATATAATTTGTGGGTGAACTATACCTTTAAAGGGATAGTTCACCAAAAAATTTAAATTACCCCATGATTTAATCACCCTGGCCTCCAGCTATAGGTGTATATGACATTCTTCTCTCAGATGAAAACAATCACAGTTATATTAAACAATGTTCTGACCCTTCCAAGCTTTATATTGGCTGTAAATGGTTGTTTCTGTTTTGAAAGTCCATAAAAGTGCATCTATCCATGATACAAGTGCATCTATCCTTCATAAAAGTGCATCTATCCATGATAAAAACGCATCTATGCATCATAAAAGTGCATCTATCTATAAAAAATATATATTAATATAAAATATTACAAATATTCATATTTAAGTTGTGCTTTAGATTTAAGTTAAATCCGTATGTTCTTTTGGCCAGAAGTTATTTTACTATATAAAGTTTTAAATATGGATATTTTTCTTACATCTTCATCTTCCTCATCACTCCACATAAAGTCAACATCTGAGATATTTTCATCAGCTATATGTTCAAGCACTTCAGAACTGAATATTCTGCACATGAAAAAAATTCAAAAATGTATCAGTACTGTGATATTATTTTTTTTTATAAAAGAAATTTCAATCAGCATTACTGAAAATGTGACTTCAGTAACAGGCTTTCAAACCTACTGTCCATTCTAATGGACAGACACATTTAAAAAAATCCTGATTTAAAATGTGCAATTCTACAGTCGATTTTTAACTTTAATTAATAAGTTCAATCTTTCTATTTTACATACAAACCATGAAATACTGGAAAAAATATATACAAAATGTAAATATAACTTAGAAAATGTTGCTTGCTTCTGTGTTTGGAGTGAAGTGCTGACATGCTTCTCTTCAATGTAGTGTTTTTTATATATAATTACCACATGCAGAGCTTTTCTGGCATTTGATTGGATGACAAACGTCCAATCTCATGGACTGCAGGCTTTAAACTAGGTGAAAAGCTCCAGATGTTAAAAAAAGGGGGCTGACATGTGATGTCCATTGTAATGGACACAGGGTCTGAATGGGTTAAAGCACTATGGCCCAACCTTAACCTTGTCATTACAGTTTCCTCTCTTCTGTGCCCACCACCTAATCTAGTTATTTTTACACTCTTTTGAATTTGATATAAATGCCTTCCTTTCTCCTCTCTGTCCCATCTTTCTTGCCACATTTGGTTAGATTTTTCCCAGACAATACTTTTAACCTCTGCTCTACTTATTTTAATATGCATTTCTATATTTTCCTTCTTTAATGCCCTTTTCGCCAATTCATCCACCAGCTCATTCCCTTTCACCCCTACATGTGCTGGAACCCACATAAATTGTACCTGTCCTCCTTGATTTTTTATCCTTGTCACTGACTGAAGGACTTCATACAATATATCCTGACGGCTCCCAGAATGAAAAGATCTTAAGCTCATTAGTACTGAGGATGAATCGGAGCATATCAGCACCTTTTCTTGCCTTGTTATTTCCACCCACCTTACCGCAACTAACACTGCCACCATTTCCACTGTATATACTCCCAAAAAATCTGATGTTCTTTTATTAATTCCTATTCCTTTTGCAGGTATTGCCACCCCATATCCTGTCACTCCTGTCTCAGGTTTCTTAGAACCATCTGTATATATATGTATGAAGTATTATATTCTTTATTTAATTGGTAATTAAATGCTCCAACCATATCTATTTGACCTTTTTCTTTCCTTTTTAGCTCTAACAAATACCAGTCAATATCTGGTCATACAAGTACCCATGGAGCCACCGTCGAAAATACAACTGCAGGGCTTTACATACTCCAAATTCTTTTGCTACCTCATTACCTACTCGACTTAAATTATCTCCATTAAATCTTGTATTCTCCCACGTCTCCTGCAATACTACCTTAGTAGGGTGGAAATCATTATGTCCCTGCAAATTGGCCCAATAGTTTGTCATCAGCTGCCTCCTTCTTAATGCTAACGGCATTTCTCCCATTTCTACTTGAAGTGCAGGTATCGGTGAAGTTTTAAAAGCACCACTACACACTCTTAATGCCTGTGCCTGAATCATGTCTAGCTTCTGTAGTTGAGTTTTAGCTGCTGACCCATAAGCTACACTTCCATAATCCAACACAGATCTTATCAATGCCACATATATTGCTTTTAATGCAGAGCAACTTGCTCCCCATTCCCTGCCTGTCAAACATCTCATCACGTTAATAACTTTTTTACATTTTCCTTCTATTTTCTTTATGTGATCTGCCCATGATAACCGAGAATCGAAGTTCCTTCCAACCCTTTCTAATTCTTTCCCATACATATTTAACTTCAACCCTTCCTTAATTTGTTTCCTGGTGACAAAGACTGTTTGTGTTTTTTCTACTGATAACTTAAACCCCCAATCATATCCCCACTCCACCACCTCATCAATTGCTCCTTGTACTTTACTAATTGCATACTCCATATTCCTTCCCCTTTTCCACAAAGCCCCATCATCCGCAAACAGTGACCTCCCTATATCCATTGGCACCTTTGTGAAGACATCATTGATCATAATGATAAAAAGTAGTGGGCTTATCACACTGCCTTGAGGCGTTCCATTGTCCACTTCGTACTGACTTGACATGTCTGACCCTATTCTTACTTCTATTTTTCTTCCAAACAAAATTTTTTTTATCCAGTTAAAGACTCCAACCCCCACCAAATGCAACTTTATTAACAACCCTTCCTTCCACATCATGTCATACGCTTTTTCTATATCGAAAAACACTGTGATGACTGATTCTTTATTTGCCTGAGCCTTTCTTATTTCATTTTCTAGTCTAATCACCGAATCCATGGTACTCCTTCCTTTCCTAAAACCACTTTGATAATTTGCCAGTTTTCCATTTTTTTCTAACATATACGATAACCTTTCTGTTATCATCCTCTCCATAATTTTGCACACATTTGATGTTAATGCTATTGGTCTGTAACTACTGGGTTTAGAAGGATCTTTGCCAGGTTTCCTTATTGGAACGACTACTGCCTCTTTCCATGCTACTGGTAATCTACCCTCCTCCCACACTCTGTTATAAAAGTGCAACAACTTTAAGAGCGCTCCTTCCCCTAGATGTTTTAGCATCACATAGCATATCTGACCTTTCCCTGGAGATGTCGGTTTAGCTCTGTTTATTGCTCTCGTCAACTCAGCCATATTAAAAGGTTCATCAATTTTATCCCCAACTTTATCCCTCCATTTTAACACATCTGGATGCCGACTCATTGTTCTTTCCCTTCTCATTTTGCATATTTCTGATAGGTTGCTTGAACTGTGAATTTTTACAAATGCTTTTACAATCATCTCTGCCTTATCCTTATTAGAGATTGCTGTTCCTTCCTCAGTAGTTAAAACTGGAATATCCCATTCCCTCCTTATTCCTCCCATCCTTTTTATCATTCCCCAAACCTCTCCCACAGGTGTTGTTCTTCCTATTTCATTGCAGAACTCCTTCCAACTCGCCCTTTTAGCTTGACGTAGTGTTCTTCTCACAATAGCCTGTGCTTTTTTATACTGAATTAAATGCTGCAAGTTATGGGTGTTTTTAACTCGCTTAAACGCTTTATTCCTGTTTTTTACAGCCTGACGACACTCTTCTGTCCACCATGGTACCAGTTTTTTATTCCTCATTTGTTTACTCTTGGGAATAGATCCACCTGCTGCCATTATAATTGCTGATGTTATTTGTTTGTTTATTTCATCTATATTCCCTGAAGTGTCTATCTTTGATATTGATTCCTCACTTAATTGCTGAAATTTTTCCCAATCTGCTCTTCTAAAACCCCATTTTGGCACTCCTCCACCTGGTCTTACTTCCATGCGCTCTCCCACTGAGCATGTTACTGGGTAGTGATCACTGCCCACTGTTGAATCATTCCAAACACGCCAGTTACTTATTCCAGCCAAAGCATTAGACACTAATGTAATATCTAATGCTGACTCATTTCCTGTTGTTATGTTTATTCTTGTTCCTCTTCCGTCATTCATACACACTAACTCCTTATCATCCATCAAATCTTCTATCACCCTTCCATTTGCATCTGTATGCGAACCCCCGCAAATTTTACTATGGGCATTAAAATCTGCACACCATATTACTTTTTGTCTATTATTTCCTTGTATCCTTGACAACTGATCTACTTCCAACCTCTTACAAGGATTATAGTAGTTTATTATAACCACTTCCTCTCCTCTTTCCCACAATGCTACCACTATGTATTCTAGATCCTTTCCCTATTCTAGAACCCTATACGGAATATTTTGTTTAATAAATGTAGCACATCCTCCTCCTCCTCCCCGTCCTCCATTATCTCTGTCATTTCTTATCCCTATATACCCATGAATCACATACTCTAAATTTGGCTTTAACCAAGTCTCCTGGATACACACTACATCTGGATTCACGTACTTTACTATCTTTAATGAAATGTTTGAATTCCTGACCATTGGCCAGTATGCTTCTTGCATTCCATTGTAAAATAACAACCATTAATATTAACCAATACATGGTGAATCCTGGCTTGACTGATTAGTGAGATTCTCCCTCACTTCTTCCCATGTCAGTCCCATTAGTCCCAAATGATTTACTGCTGCTTTAACAACCAGCTGTATTTTATAATTTTTTGATTTAACTTCAGCAGTACTATTTATCACTCCTGCAATAAATGTTACCAAGTCCTTTTTGTCCACATACATCTTGTCACTTTTCCTTTGCTGTTGTTCTCCAATTCCCAATTCTGCTTGCTCTGTGGTGATATTGTCATGTACTCTTGACAATCTTGCTGCTTCAGCATAAGTGATCCTTCTTTCCACTCTTATTTTCTGGATTTTATTTTCCTGCCTCATCACCTTACATCCTCCATATGCCACATTATGGTTCCCTCCACAATTACAACATTTTGGTTGCACTCCCGTTCCACAATCTCCGTAGTCATGTTCGCCCCCACATCTCGCACATCTCTTCTTCTCTCAACAGTTATTGGCTATATGTCCAAACCTCTGACAGTTAAAACACCTCAATGGTCTTGGTACATACATTCTTACTGGGTAGCCAAGGTATACCTTTTTTGGCATATTTTCCCCCTCAAATTCAATCAATACCGTTTCACTGTCCTTTTTCACTCCTTCTCTTGTTGTTTTAAGTCTTTGCGCTATCACTATTTCCCCCCCTTTAAGATGTCTTTTAAGTTCTTCCATTCCTACATTCATAGGTGCCCCTGTGATCACTCCTTTACATCCTCCTCCATTTCCTGCTCCCACCCTCCTAGTTTTTATCACTCTTAGTAGTTTTCCAATCTCTTTTACTTTGATTGCTTTCTCAAATTGACCCTCATTTGTACATTTTACCAACAAATTTCCATCATTTAGGACCTTTGCATATACTATCTCCCCTATCTTACTAGCCAGATGTTTTGTTAAAACAAATGGGTTGATAATCTTCAAGCTCTCTTGATCTTTGTCATTGAATCTTATTATGACAATAAAATTCTCTTTTTCCTTCTTATTTTGTTCATGTCCTTCTTCCTCACTTTCAGACCCCTCATCATTTTCTTTTCTTATTCTTTTATTCCCTTTAACTTGACTGCCTTTCTCTTTTGGAAACTCTCCCTTCAATGTTCCCTCATTTTCTTCATCTTTCCCTTCACTACAATCCATTTCTGCCCACCTACCTATGTCTGATTCATTCACGAAGCAGTCGTGCTCAACCGCTCCTAAAACAAAATTTCCTACATTTTTCGAATCTCCCGCTTTCAGTCGATTACTCTTTCCTCGATCACGTCCTGCTGAAGTCGCCGCCATTCCTCCTGTTAGGCGCGTTTCCACCCAACCAAATGTAACTGCAGCCTCTCACAGGATAGAAGGAAAACACAAAGCCAATCAGTTTAGCGATGTGTGTTCAGGGGGCGGGACTCTATTATTTTCCGTGCGTGTTATTGGTCAATTTTTTGAATGATGACAAGCCAGAATGACAACATACCTAAAAGAAATGGGAGTAACGACGAGGCTATTTTTAAAACGTAGGAGTAGAAAGTACAGATAATTGCGTGAAAATGTAAAAAGTAAAAAGTCGGCTGAAAAATAATTACTCCAGTACAGTATAGATACCCAAAATTTCTACTTAAGTAAGGTAACGAAATATTTCTTGTACTTCGTTACTTGACAAATCTGGCAATAAAGTAATTCAATCATTAACATACATGTTACAGATTTGTACAGAAACTGACAATGATCATAAAAAAAAAACTGTTTTTATTAAACATTATTTTTATATTTTTTTTACTGTTGGTGGCCATTTTAGGATGCTACATTACTTATTCTAACTTGTGTTAGTGAGAAAAGAGAGATACTGTGGAGTGATACCATTACCCAAATTATAATAAAATGGTGTTTAACAGATGTTAATGAGTCATTAAACAGGGATGTGATTTTTCCGGATTAATCCGGAATTCCGGATTTTCCGACCTGAAAATGACCTACGTGAATCATGCAGATCTGTAAAAAAAAGAAAAGAAAAAAAAGAGGGGTGGGGGGGGGGTTTCGGGTGTCGGCAGCCGGAGTGAAAAGGAGAGAATATGAGGATATATAACCCATAACTGGCTGACGTGCGTACAGAAATTTCCTTTCAAAGTATCAACAAGGACGTATTTGCGTTCAGCCAGAGAATGTCTAATTGGTTCAGCTTGTTCACCTGCTCAATTTCGTATCTCAGTCGCTCGCGTGCTGGTATCGTTGTCAGTTGACAAGAACATCACGGCCCAGAACGTTCCCCTAACGTTCCCGAATGGTCTGATGAGGTTATTTTTTTGGGAACCAAACAAGAACGTTATAGGAACGTTCCATGTAGGTTATTTTTAGGTTCCATTTTTATAACGTAAGGAGAATGTTCCGGGAACGTTCCCTTAACCTTAAGGGAAAGTTCTAGGAACGTTCTGGGAACCAAAAACTAACGTTCCCAGAATCTAAATTTGTTTGCTGGGAGGTCACCAGGGCTGGGCGATATATCGATATATTTCAAATTTGCGCTATGATCCTTGCTCCAAGCAAGCTGCTGACTGCTTTTGTAGAAATATGTAACGTTAGCAGCTATATCATGCATTCTGTCAGTTGCAGTCCTGACACCTCCGTCTCAAAAGCATTAGTGTACAACGCGACAAATACTCCCAGAGGAACAGCTACATCAGTTCAGAAAAGTTAATTTGCATGTGCTTTAAAGCCTTGCACCGGTTAAACATGTCATTCACTGCTAGTGCTGATGCGCTGTTCTGAGCGCGAACACCTGACGTGCACATGCACTAAAAGCTTGTCTAACAGCGCCTGGTTGCTGGACTAAGTTATCTTTCGAGTATTAATACTGTCAAATACACACAAGGTTAACATAAGAACATTTGGTTATGTCTAAACTCAATTCAAAGCAAACCGAGAAAATTTAGAGAAATCTGCTTGTCAAATGCTCCGTGACGTGTCGCGTACAGGTCTTAAAGTGACAGTAGCCCAAATAATAAAAATGCAGCCGCTCGTTCTTAAAGGGATAGTTGACCCCAAAATGAAAATTCATTATTATCGGACTGTCATTATTTATTCACTGTAATGTTGTTCCAAACCTATTAATTAATTATTTCTTGTGCTGAGCAAAAAAGAAAATATTTTGAAGAATGTGGGTAACCAGACAGTTGCTAGTCCCCATTGACTTCCATAGGGAAAAATTGACTATGGAAATCACTGGGGTACATGTTTGGTTACCCACATTCTTCCAAATAACTTAAACAGAAGAAAGAAACTTATTCAGGTTTAAAACAACTTGAGAGAGTAAAAGATGACAATTACAATTTTTGGGAGAACTATCTATTTAATGTTAATTAAACAACAAAACACAGAGGAAATCACTCACTGCTCTTGACTGAGAACTTTAATAGTAGCTTTAATAAGAATCAATGTATAATGTATACAGTGAAGACTATGTTTGACTTTGATTGAACATTTGCTCTCACTTTGCAAAGCAAAGTGTTCCCAATGCAAAGCTTCACGAGATAGGATGCAAGTGGCAAAACTAAACATCTACCAAAGCTCAGCTTCAGGAAGGGGATGTTTACAGGTAAAGATAAAGAGACTGAGAGAAGAAGAACGAGAGAAGGAGATGGAGATAAGAGAGGAGAGGTAAAGCAATAGCCTATTGCATACTGTGGCCAGTATGAGAACTTTATTTGCAATTTATTCCTATTGAACAGAAATATACACAAATATACAAATAGCCCAAGTTCTTTGACAATTACTGTGGAAAAATAATATGCCCCCGAACCCAAGATCACTTTTGGGACCTCTGTATTTATAAAACCCCGTGTACAGCTTTTGCACTGAATAGAAAATTATATTTTTGCAAAATACAATGAATTACACTGGCTGGCTCGCCACCCCAATATGTTACGGGCGGACGGACACCACCCTTAACATGGAGGGGAGACGCACACAGGTCAGCTCGTGTCAAAAATAGGGGTGTTTTATTTAGTAATTGATTAATTCAGGTGTGCTTAACCTCAGTAGTCATGGCAACAATAATCAGACACACCTGAATTAATCAATTTGGCCAATAATGGCAGACAGGAAACAAGGAGCTGGCTGAAGTTCAGGAAGTAGTGCAGCTGGGCATAAAGCCAATTAAGAGCAAGGAAAACTCAGACTCTCAAACACATGTAGAAATACACAGCGGGCTGGGGAACGTTACAAAGGCTGTACAGAAGAGCACACTATTGCAGACTTATATACTGAGGTTTTAATTACATTATTTTACTGTAATATAGTCAGTGGGGAACTAAAGTGGGCATGTGGGTAAAATGAGTCTCACTCCAGCCCTGAAACCTCTCACTCAAAGTACAAACCTACACATCAAATCTCCAAATCCATAAGCTATTTCTAAGCCTTTGACTCAGTTTTCAATTGCACAAAACACTTTTTTTTTAAAACACTACACACAATTCTCTACCTAAAACACAAAACATCTAGCAATCAAAATACTACAATTATTCACCAGGTCACGCAAACACTCCTCATATGTGCAAACTCTAATTGTTTTACTGATCAATCACTGCTTTACTGTAGTATAAGCCTATAATAGGTCAAAGGTCAGATTACCTGTTTCGAACAATAGATGCCAACAATGGACAGAGACCCCCACAGACTCAATTGTGTCCTTTACTGTATTATAAAGAATATACTTTTGGTTTACATATGTGATTTTGTTGTATACTGTACACAACAGGAATGTTTGGCCTAATGAATTTTTTCTGTTTCTACATTGCATTGGTGATTGTAGTGTACTTGTTACCCCTCTCAGAAGATTACTTTCACTGTAGAACATTGTATTGAAATGTAGATATAGGCGTATGGAAGACCAAAGAGCTTTAGATTTAGAAAAAAAAAAAACAATGTTTACATGGTGTATCAAAAAATGCTCTATTATGAAATAAGTGTTTGCCATTTGATGGAAATGCTTCATTCTTATATGTGTTAAAGGCATTTTGAATGCAGTTACATTTTTGAAGGAGATGTGAGGCATTTTGCATTTTGTGAGTGAAGTTTTGGGAATTGTGTGTAGAGTATTGAAAAAAGGTGAAATAGTTTTGAAAATGTGTGTAAGGGCCAATCCCAATTCTACCCCTTACCCCTTCACTTTCCCCTTCCCCTCCGTTTTGCGCGTCCACGAGAAGGGCTGTCCCAATTCTCTTTTGGTTGGAGGGGGAGGGCTAGGGGAAAGGGCCAGATAGCCCTTCAAATGAAGATTTTTCGGGAGCACACTTCAAACAAAGGGGTATGAGAAGTGTCACTGCTAACCCAGGCTACAGACGCAAAATGGCTGCCCAAGCAAAAAAGAAGACCCATAAATGTAAGTATTTGTGGCTTTAATAAGTATTGTAACGACAAATAATGATTTGCTTTATGTTACATTCAATATTGTGTTCATATTTACGGTCAGTTTCTTCACAGAAACGTTTGTAAAAAAATCGCTAAAATTACTGTAGTTTGCTAATGTAGTGGAGGCCAGCTAGTAGTTGCTGTGCGAGTAAACCTCACTCCCTGATCTCAATAGGCGCTCTAGCGACAGACGCTAGAGGCTGCAGTCTTTAGCCTCCTTGTTAGAGCGCCTGACTCTCATGCCGGAGACCCGGGTTCGAGGCCCGCTCGGAGCGGGTTGAGTGGGACCCGGGTGTGAGGGGTTACACTAACGATAGTCCCGCAACATATTTTTGTCGTCTCCGTTGTTTCCTGCGAACTTCACAAGATAAATGCAAGAAAATAGCTGTAACCCACGCGACTGAGATAACTGCAGCTGTCGACGGCATCTTGGAAGTTGTGATAAACATTGGCGCATCTCCTGTGACGTAGGCGCTAGCGACGACTTATAATGACGTTTAACGGAGGCGTAGTGGTGTCCCATTTCTTAGGGGAATATTTTCACCCCTACGCATTGCCACTCTGTTTGAAGGGTCAAGGGGAAGGCGAAGGGGTAGGGCTAGGGGAAAGTGAAGGGGTAAGGGGTAGAATTGGGATTGGCCCTAAGTTTCTAAAGACTGCTGCACAGTGGCAGCGACTAGCGTCTTGAGCTCAAACAACACTAAGAGAGAGCTTACGAATGACCCAGACCAACCTTACGAAAGTGTGACTTACAGAAGATATACTTAGCGTACGAACGTTTCGGGAACCGTCCCATAAGGTTAAGAGAGAGGTTAAGGAATAGGTTAAGAACTACTTAGAGATAAGAACTTTTTGGGGAACCGGGCCCAAATCATTAATCAACGACGAATTCATCATCGGCACTTCATTTCTTTGTTCACTTACATGTGGACTACATATTGCTTCTTTTGCTGCCCATTTTGCTACTTCATCTACAAATCTGTTTCCTGTGGCTTCATCAGATTCACCTGTTTTATGACCAGCTACTTTAATAATTGAAAGCTTCAATGGTTGCTGTGCTGCACTAATCAGTTCAGCCACAACATTATGATGCGAAATTGGTTTTCCGTCGGAGGTTTTGAAATTTCTTTCCTCCCACAATTTAGCAAAATCATGGACTACACCGTAGGCATATTTGGAGTCAGTGTATATATTGATGCACTGACCTTTAGCCAATTGACAAGCTCTTTTTAATGCAATCAGTCCTGCAACTTGTGCTGATTTATATGGCAGTGAATGCGCTTCAATTACTTTATCAGGTAATTCAACAATAGCGTAACGGCACAAATATGTACTGTCATTTGGCTTAAAGCAGGATCCATCGATATACCAATGCTTTCCCTCCTCCAGGACAGACGTAGAAACGTCTGGCCTGCAGGCAGTAGAAGTTTGGATCCTGGTCAGGCAGTCGTGGTCGTCACTCTCTAATTCGCCTTGCGTTAGCAATCTGTGCAAATGTACAGTAGGGCCATGAAGAACAGAAGTTACTTTCAACGTTAAATTAGCAGTTGCTAACAAAATAGCCTCATAGCCTCAGTGGCGGTTCTACTCTGAATTACACCCAGGGCGAGACCCCCTTCGAGTTTAAATCTGTTAAAGAAAGCTACTGGACTCTCGCCAGCTTTTTGTTTCGTATTAGCTGCATGGGAGATGTCTTGTCTAGCAGATGACAACTTCATCAAGAATGTCGTTAATTGTTTGAAAAAAAGTTGAAGTTTACCTGCATTGGCCCAAACCCAATCAACATCGTAATCATCCATCACGCGAACTCCACGAAAAGATCGCGACAAATCAACAGGTTCTGAATCTCTGATCAGAATACTACGGGCCGGCGGCGTGTCATGTATTGGACGTAACAGATACTTCCTCAGTAATTTCAGCCGGGAGTGTTTTAGTTAATATAAAAACGATAATCACGCCCTGTCAATTGACTGTAAGCTGTCAGTCGCTTCAAAACTGAAACATACTGATGTGGAGTTTTAGTCGGATCTGGAAGTTCTTTGCGAATAGCTACAACGTCGACAAGAGGCAACGGATGCACTTTAAAGCCGTCTGAAGTTTCCACAAAAGGAAACGTAGTCGCAGCCTTTAATTCAGGATACAGTTTATTTCTCACAGGCGTCTCACAAACTGCTGGAGTCTGAATGGACTCATATTTAGGAGGGTGGGTGACGCTTACATCGGCAGTGTGAGAGAAGCTTTTTTTTCTCTCACTCTGTGTGACTGGATTTTGAGCGGTCTGCGTCTCTCAGGCTGCGCACTGAGTGCACCCTGGGAGGGAGACGATTTTTGATCTTTATTTCTTTCTGCAGTTTTATCTATCTCTGGTCCGCGATTCCAGTATTTTTTCATCGTTTCCCACGTTTTATAGGATCGTTTTATATAATCAAAATCCCAATTTGGATCACCCCAATTTCCAAAAATCATGTCTTTAGCACTTTGCATGTATGCACCTTTGAACGAACCTTCACGAGGAAACGGATCTAGCTGTGTTTTACCTGCTGACCAGCCAGCTAAATTTGATAGATATGGTTCTGTGAAAAATGCTTGATCATTCCGAATCATAAAATTTTTCGGGGTTTCATCAATTAACGGCGGACTTATTTTATTTCCCATTTTAAGCCACACAAAAATTTCTCCTCTAATTCAGAGTAAACAAATTTCAAAATAGTCAAATGGAAAACAAAGGCAAATTGTTAGTACAGATAGGAAACAAAGAGATGGAGGGAAAAAATAGAAGAGGGGAAAATTTTTTTTTAGGCCTATGTATATGTGGCAGGAAGGGCGTTTCTGTCTTAATTCTTCATTATGATCGATGGCCCGTCTAGCCTATCATATGTGCTCTTGGGCTTTAAAACAGTCAAGCAGTTATCGCTCGTCAGGCTTGACTTGCGTCGTTAACGCGCTCCCGTCATTGCCTCCCGGAAACCGGATGTGAGCACCCGAACCGGTAAGGAGTATGCACTGCTGTTCTTTTTTTTAGCTCCTGAAGTGTAGTTACGAGAAGTGTGTTCTTTTAGAAACGCTGTTTTTCTTTGGAGAGCGTGCTGCTGTCCTCCGCAGCACCAGCTCGTTACTGTTCGTCATTGTTTGCGTGTACTGGATGCGTGTACTGGATGTGGAAGGTAGGGAGAGTTCACTAATCTCTCGCTAACCGTGCTCTTTTGAAATGCGTGTTTTTAAAGTGCTAGTTTGTTTTTAAGGATGTGTCCTAACGAATACCCAACGCGTTCTCATCCCAAAGCGCCATATAGGACGCTTTTGCAAAAGCGTAAATATCCAACGCACATGGCACCCTTTAACGTCTAATGAGACGCTTCGGTTAGGGTTAAGTTTAGGTAAGGTGTAGGGTAAGGGTTAGACCACTAGGGGGCGCCTTCTGCCCAAATATATCTGCGTCCCATTTCACGTTAAAGGGAGCCATGTGCGTTGGATATTTACGCTTTTGCAAAAGCGTCCTATATGGCACTTTGGGATGAGAACGGGCTCGAATACCCTGTCTCAGTGGTGAGAACCTGAGTTCCTCTCCAGAGAAAGCTACGTTTCCTTTTCCTCGACGATCGGTACGTAGTTTTTTGCGCATGTATTCAGTTGGAGAATTTATCTAGCAGAGTAACACTCTTGTTGTTTATAGGGCCCTGTTACAGGTCTGTAAAGGACCACATTCCAGTTGGGGGCTCCGTGTTCATTTATAGCCACAGTGCTGTCCTGTTTCACTTATGCGCTAATCCCGTGTCGACTGTATCAACTGTCATCTGATTCTATCGTAATTTGGGACTTCAGTTTATATTTTCTTTAGTTTCTTTTTTTTTTTTTGCTGTCACATAGTTTTCATTTTCTTTTGAACTGATATTAGCTGTAGAGATTGGTGCTAGAATTCGAACTGTAATTCCTGCTCTTCTCTCAATTTAATTTATTTGGATGTTTCTAATTGTTTTCTCATGTATTTGATTTTGCTTTTGAACTGTAATCCTTGTTTCTCTCTCGATCTAATTCATTTTGTTTCTAATTGTTTTGTTCATTTGATTTTTGCTTCCAAAGTTGAATTATCTATTTTTTCAATTTTCTCTTTGAAATAATAGTTCATTTCTTCGGATTGTGTTATTTTGCTCCCAACTGCCTGAACTGTTTTTTTTATTAATAATCTTGACTGAAGTTTGGTTTATTTTCTTTAATTATTTCTTTATACATTTTGCTGCTGTTGGCATTTGTATTTAGTGTCAACTAACTGTTTAATCCAATTCACTCATTGTAATTATTTTGGTTTCTTTGATTTAGGTGTTAATAATCTTTCCAGCTATCAAAGTGTTTTTTTTTTCTTTTTATTATTTTCTGAATCTGACATATACCCTGTGTGTGTGTGTGTGAGCACAGTGCAGTGGTTCTGCACCTGTCGGTGGTACGCTACGACTCTCTGCCTCTGTGTCTCTCGTCCCTGTTTAGACCTGCTGCTAAACCTTTAGGGGTTCATTGAATTCGGACAAAGTGTCTTATATCCTTTTTTATACTGCTCCGTTTTTAAGATTTGTCAATAAAACTCATTTTTGTACGACAACCCATGTCTCTGACTCTTTTGGGTGATACGAACTTGTGTATGCCTTTTTGTAGAGGCTAATTTAAATTCTCTGGGTGAAATTCCCAGGGTGGCGTAGTCGGAATTTCGATGATGCAATACTATTAATTATAATTCTTTAAGAAACCCCCCTTACTGCCCTCGTGTCCCCCGCCACATATAGTCTACTCACAACCTCAAAAAATGAATGGAGTTATTCGAAATATCTCGCGAATATACTTCCTAAAAAACAGGGGAGAGTGATCAATTTCCTCTGTTCATCCCGTATTTATCAAAACACGAGGTCAAACCCAAAACATCAAAAGAGGTAGCAATTCTCTTTTGTGCTCTTCCCACGCATTTTATAAAAGAAAACGCGAGGAACGACGTCATCCCGCAACGATATGAGGAGAAATTTAACAAAAAATAGTGATGGGGATCAGACCTCCTTTTTTTGCTCTTCCCGCATTAAGTCAAACACAAGGATAACCATTCTCCCAATCGATTACGAGGATTTTACCAAATATGGTAAAACTTCACGGCACTAAAATTAAAACAATAACTTTTTCTCAGCAAACAGTAAGAATCAACTCTCTCCCTTCTTTTTAAAAGAGAAAAAATTTAATTCTTACCGTTTGGAGAAATCCCGGACGAGCCCCCAAATTGTTAGAAATGAAAGACTTCCAACAAGTGCCTTTTCCTCCACGTCCTTTTATTGAGTTGTGAACAGACCATACAGGATCAAAATCACCAGCGCTGGGGGAGCATGAAAAGATAGCTCAGCCTCCCCATATGTGACATGCAGATATATATATGAAAATATCAAGGGGAGTTATCTGGTCTTATCCTATAGAATTATATATGACCTCATACCATATCATATATAAGTTGTATAACATTTATATAATAAGTCCAAATATGGTCAATATCCGTTGAAAATACCCTCGGGAACCTAGGGATCCTAGAAGACCTTCTATATGTAACAAAAGAAAGAAGAACAGAAAGGGGAGAGGGAGAAACTCTCCAGATGTTTGAACTTACACACATACATACAGAGGAATGTGCAAGCGAAGCATAAACTCTTCATAGAGCCTTTACACTCTTTGGCCTAATGGACATAGCCGAGACTAAAAAGACTTATATTTCTGACACCCTCCCTCTTCCTCATCCATGTACTGACCCCCCAAACCCCACCCCCCAAACCCCACCCCCAGGGCCTTCTGGTCAGTTATTGGCTGGAACAGTTTGTTATGTTTTGTGGAGCGTGTTGCCACAATTTGTCTTTGTTGCCATTTATGGAGCCTGGGTTGTCTGCATAGACCGCGTTTTTTTCTAGAGTGTTTTTAGGGGACAAGCATCTAGCGGATAGTCGGGAGATGCTTGCTGTATGTGACAAAAAATGTTCTGGCCTAAAAAACATGTGACATCGCTTGGAGCACCTTTAATTTATAGGGAATCTTAAAAGAGTCAAATGACTCGTTCAGCATTCATTCGAACGGGCCGTAACTATAACCTCTGCAGCAGATATAAATATCCAAACTATAGTGAAACACTATTTATTAGCAAGGTAACTTAGATCAGCAGTTCAAGACATTAAATCTGTAAGCACATAACACAAGAACGATTCTCTTTAAAACATAAACAAGACTTTATTGATTATTCTCAATTAACACATCTAATATCTAACACAATCACACGCACACACTCATTCATACGAGTTGCAGAAAGAAAGAGTGAGAAAGAATGAGTTTTAAGAGTGAGATGGTGAAATCCCAAGTTTCTATATGCACTTATATGACATGACCTGAACGAACCATCAATCATTAATTTAACCTTTCTATCGTTTCGTATGCAGGTTATTAAATTTTATTTCAATGCACCAGTTCAGTTAAGAGTCTCAAGGTTACTTGCTTGACGGCATAAAAGGGCGTTTCCCTGGTTCGTTGTTTGGCGGTCTCCTCGTGCCTGGATAGATGTCTCTGGGCGGCCAATCACATGGTGTGCTGGCGAATGGATGAAAGTGTTTAAGTTCGAACTCGAAGTGCTTTGCAATCGAAACGAGTTAACGAAACTTTGCAGCAAAAATTAACTCAGAACCGAGACTCTCACAGAAAAGAAAAGAAAGCTAAGAAAGGAAAGAAAAGTTAGACGAGTTGTTGGATGGCATTGAATGGAAGCTGTTTAACCCATGGATGTTCTCCTGATGTTGTTTGGGTTCGTTTGTCTGCTAGTCTACTACATTGTTTCTTGTCTATCGGGTTACTCGTCATGCTTCTCCAGCACAACTTTCAGATAACTCCAAGATGACTCCAATCCTTTGTTCGGGTCTAGAATTTTTAACTCAAATGTTTGTCCCGCCTCCTGGAAGAGTTGGTATTTCCTTCAGCTCTCATTGTAAATCATCTGTTATCTAGGATCCACATTCTCTCCAGCTTTAGCAGAGTACAGAAGATACAGTTTAGACATGACTATTACAAGAAAGAACACCAAACAATTTACACAGATTTCACTCAAGCCATTTTCTGAATCAAGATCATATGATCTTACTGATCAAAAACATGATACACTTTCATTCACAAATCTTATAGTTATAACAATTACATGACTTCTATGTGATCTAAGCATAATGGGTTTGTTGGCTAGTGTAGACTAGGTGGAACCGGGATCTTTATGGTTCTGGAATGTTGATCTTAGGTCCGGAGTGTTGAATTCTGTTGGAATGAATCCCATGGGAGATTCATTTGTGTTTGGTTCACCCTCAACTCCTACATGTGTTTTCAGATTTTTTTTGGCACACTGAATATCGTCACAGTGTGAACACTTTGTAAGGTTTTTCTCCAGTGTGGCTCCTCTCATGTGTTTTCAGACGTGAAGACATACTGAAACTCTTGTCGCAGTGTGAACACTTGTAAGGATTTTCTCCAGTGTGGATCATCTCATGTGTTTTCAGAGATGATGAGTAACTGAATCTCTCGTCACAGTGTGAACACTTGTAAGGTTTTTCTCCAGTGTGGATCCTCTCATGTGTTTTCAGAGCTGATGAGTGACTGAAACTCTTGTCGCAGTGTGAACACTTGTAAGGATTTTCTCCAGTGTGGCTCCTCTCATGTGTTTTCAAAGATGATGAGTGACTGAATCTCTTGTCACAGTGTGAACACTTGTAAGGTTTTTCTCCAGTGTGGATCCTCTCATGTGTTTTCAGAGCTGATGAGTGACTGAAACTCTTGTCGCAGTGTGAACACTTGTAAGGATTTTCTCCAGTGTGGCTCCTCTCATGTGTTTTCAGAGATGATGAGTAACTGAATCTCTCGTCACAGTGTGAACACTTGTAAGGTTTTTCTCCAGTGTGGATCCTCTCATGTGTTTTCAGAGATGATGAGTGACTGAATCTCTTGTCGCAGTGTGAACACTTGTAAGGTTTTTCTCCAGTGTGGATCTTCTCATGTGTTTTCAGACGTGAAGACATACTGAAACTCTTGTCACAGTGTGAACACTTGTAAGGATTTTCTCCAGTGTGGATCCTCTCATGTGTTTTCAGAGATGATGAGTAACTGAATCTCTCGTCACAGTGTGAACACTTGTAAGGTTTTTCTCCAGTGTGGATCCTCTCATGTGTTTTCAGAGATGATGAGTGACTGAATCTCTTGTCGCAGTGTGAACACTTGTAAGGTTTTTCTCCAGTGTGGATCTTCTCATGTGTTTTCAGATGTGAAGACAGACTGAATCTCTTGTCGCAGTGTGAACACTTGTAAAGTTTTTCTCCAGTGTGGATCTTCTGATGTGTTTTCAGGTTTGCTGACTGACTGAATCTCTTGTCGCAGAGTGAACACTTGTAAGGTTTTTCTCCAGTGTGGATCCTCTTATGTTTTTTCAGGTTTGCTGACTGACTGAATCTCTTATCACAGTGTGAACACTTGTAAGGTTTTTCTCCAGTGTGGATCATCTCATGTGTTTTTAGATCTGATGACCGACTGAATCCCTTGTCACAGTGTGAACACTTGTATTTTTTTTCTCCAGTGTGAATTCTCTGGTGTATGATTAAATCTTTCCCTGTTGCAAAAGTCTTCTCACACTCAAAGCACATGTACTCTCTCACAGCAGTGTGAGTTTTCTGATGTTTATGTAAATATGACAGCTGTGAAAAACTCTTTCCACACACAGAACATGAATGTGGCTTCTCCTTCATATGAATTCTCAGGTGTGTCTTCAGGTCTGATGCCCAGAGAAATGCTTTGCCACACTGATCACATGAGAATGGCTTCTCTCCGGTGTGGATCCTCATGTGAGCTTTAAGGTGTCCTAATTGACTGAAATTATTCCCACATTGTTTGCATGAGAACGGCTTCTCTCTGTGGATCATCATATGTCTCTCACGATTGTATTTGTGTGTGAATTTCTTTCCAAACTGAGAGCAGGTGAAAGATTTCTTGGCTCTTCTTTTCTTTAAAAATGTCTTTTTAGTCTTTGAGTTGAAAGGATTTTCTTCAGGTTTGACATGATGTTCCACCTCCACTTCCATCAGTTCTTCTCTCTCCTCCTTCACTTCTCTCAGTTCTTCTCTCTCCTCCTTCACTTCTCTCAGTTCTTCTCTCTCCTCCTTCACTTCTCTCAGTTCTTCTCTCTCCTCCTTCACTTCACTCAGTTCTTCTCTCTCCTCCTTCACTTCTCTCAGATCTTCTCTCTCCTCCTTCACTTCTCTCAGTTCTTCTCTCTCCTCCTTCACTTCTCTCAGTTCTTCTCTCTCCTCCTTCACTTCTCTCAGTTCTTCTCTCTCCTCCTTCACTTCTCTCAGTTCTTCTCTCTCCTCCTTCACTTCTCTCAGTTCTTCTCTCTCCTCCTTCACTTCCATCAGGTCTGAAATGAAAGAAAAAAAAATATTTTTCAAATGTTGTAAATAATCTTAATAATTCAAAGAGAGAAATATGAATGGAGATAAAAAAAAATTATCCCAGAAGTAACAGACAACTGCTATAAACTACTACAATAATTTATGTATTTCTACAAATCAATTATAGATCCACGAAACTTCCCATTAATGAGATACACTGATCTTCCAGTTATTATGTTGAAAATCATTATAGACAAAAATCCCATGTTTCTGTATTGACAGCTGTGAAAATCTCTTTCCACCCACAGAACATGAATGTGGCTTGTCCTTCATATGAATTCTCAGGTGTGTCTTCAGGTCTGATGCCCAGAGAAATGCTTTGCCACACTGATCACATGAGAACGGCTTCTCTCCGGTGTGGATCATCATGTGAGCTTTAAGGTGTCCCGATTGACTGAAATTATTCCCACATTGTTTGCATGAGAACGGTGATCATATGTCTCTCACAATTGTATTTGTGTGTGAATTTCTTTCCAAACTGAGTGCAGGTGAAAGATTTCTTGGCTATTGTTTTCTTTAAATATGTCTTTTTAGTCTTCACTCTTCTCATTCACTTCCATCAGTTCTTCTCTGTCCTTCTTCACTTCACCCAGTTCTTCTCTCTCCTCCTTCAACTTCACTCAGTTAAAGTGAACTTTTAAAGTGTTAATTGCAGGTTACATTTTTCACGAAGATAATACAATGTGGTTTTGTCATTTTTTTTATACCAAAATGGTGGGTATATTATGAAACGTTGGTACTTTTTTCTCCCCACCCTTTCACTAGGCTGGGCGTGACGTAATAAAAGGGACTCCAAGCCAAGAGTTACAGTTAGTCTAACGGCAAGTTGGCTAGCCATGATTTCTGGCAATTTCCTCCCCTCTCTCACGCTAGACTGGTTCAAATTTGTAGGGCTGTGGTCCATCAAGAATTTGATGGTTTCCCACCTCCTCAGTCTCCCAGTCGTTCTCCATAGTCAAGCCACAAACAGTAGGAATCTAGAAGAGTATGGGTTGCTAGTAGGGTTGCCACCTGTCCTGGTTTTACCGGGATTGTCCTTCTTTATAATAACCTGTCCTGGGAAATTTAAGCACTCTCCCGGGACACTGAATGTCCCGGTTTTCGAAAGGCTATGTGAATATGCATGTTCTGTTTAGTGCGGTCGCATGCACGACAGAGAGGGAGAGACGGAGCCGGCTCTCCCTATAAGCTCCGCTGCCACTAGGGGCCCCCTAACTACAGATGGTAGTTACCGGTGTCACCGCTCAAAGTGTGGGAGGAAAATGCCCTTATTTCTTTATTCGTTCATGGTGAGTTCGCATCGTCAACTTCATCTTTGCAGCGAAACAGAAAAAACAAGTTTCTTAGTAAATTAATATTTAAATTAAATGTCTCCTTGCTATTTTTTTACACATTCACTTTTGCCGGCTCATTATTTGATCATTATCCTGTATAGCCTATTTAACTTATTAAATCAATATAAAGGGGCGATTTGTCCACTAATGGCTTAATAAACGTCTCAGGTTACGACTGTAACCCATGTTCCTTGAGAACAGGGAACGAGACAATACGTCGAATGACGCTATGGGGAACGCCTCAGGCGTGACAGGTGTCTGAAATCAAATATCAACTCACAGTAATCATGTTGACCGGCGACAGCCCGTGCATCATCAGCTTGAATGATGAGCGCGTCAATCTGTATGTATAAGAAGGGAAACAATGACAACATCCTATCGTCTGAAGGGACTGTTGCAGGCAGGCCCCGAGGCATGGCAACGAGACTATTGTCTCGTTCCCTGTTCTCAGGGAACATAGGTTACAGTCGTAACCTGAGAAGTTCCCTGTCGAAGGGAACTCAACAATGCGTCGAATGACGCTATGGGGAACGAAATACCCACTCTGCCATGCTGAGGGGAGTGCATGCCGAAAAGGCAGTGACAACTGTCAGAACCAGTAATTCCAAGGAACACTGAAACCACTCACCCTACGTCACATCGAGCTGTCAGTGTCAGCACTCCCTACCGGTCATAGCCCAAGGTACTGAACCAAGAAAAAACAGAACGTAATAACGTGGGTAAATCTGGGCGAGCTCAAAGGCTTTAGGACCACAACTTCCAAATAGAAGGGGCACTTCTAGGGAGTATGGCTAGGGGACCAAAGAGACCCCCAGCCAGTCACTATTGAGGAGAACACTCCTCCTGAAATCCCCTCAGGCTGGCCTGGTGATCTGTACTAAGACACACAGTGTGGCCATAGCCTGTCCGTCCAAGACAGAACCTCTGGAAATTGCCTAGGAAAGGCATCCAAAAACTGAAGGCCTGCGAAGCTGGCAGAAACCATAGAGTTTTGGATCACAGAGACGGGATCCTCCGGAGAGTGTGACTCAACCTCAAAACAACGGGAATCGTTCACTCAATACACTAGTTTCCACCCAGTGCTCGCTGTTGAGCACTGAGGAAGTAAGAGAGGGATCAAAATCAGGAAGGTCAATGACACCTAAGACCAGATGACCCCCTGTGTGGGGAGCTCCGAAACATGAGGGCTCATGTCAGGAAGGCCGTACATTGTGCAGCCTGAAACCCAACGACCACAGCATGGGGAAGCTCATCCTTCAGGAAAGCCAGAGGCCAATAACCCGACAGACCCATAATGTAATTTTCTTCGAAAAAGGTCTAATGATGAGATCTAAAACCACCAGTTGTGGGAGATATCTTGAACAAGGGAAGTGCCTGTTGTAATGTATTGCGACAAAAGACACATCTAGAATTGACCGAAGCATACCACGCGTGACCCTCACCCTAATAAATGGATTTTAGAAAGTACACAAGACATCTTGTTGTGTGACTTACCACAATAATAGGTAAAGTATGGGTTTGTGTACTTCACTCTGAATTCAGGAAGGCCTGTTGAGGCCTGTAACCTGGCGACCACAGTGTGTGGGAGCTCATGACTAGGAAGGCCTGGTAAAGCCTGTAACCTGGTGACCACAATATGTGGGAGCTCATACCATACCCAAGGAGGCCTGGTAAGGCCTGTAACCTGGCGATCACAACGGGTGGAAGCTCGTACTCAGGAAGGTTAGTAAGACCCAGCCTGGTGACCACAACCTGTGGGAGCTTACTTTCAGGAAGACCTGATAAGGCCTGTACCTGAAAAACCACACCAAGTGGGAGCTACTTCCAGAAGTTAGCTCTTAAGAACTCTTAAAGTGGGACCTGAGGAAAGACAAGGGTCTGAGCCACATAAGAAGGGACCGAAGCATACAGCGTGTGACCCTCACCATAAGAAATGGATTTTAGAAAGTACACAAGACATCTTTTCATCTTAATCATCTTTTAAAAGATTCCCCCGTTTTGAATTTGTCAGTTGGTGGTTTGATAATTGAACAAGTGGCGGAGGCCAAATTGCTCGGGGTGATTGTGGACAGCAGGTTGACCTGGAACGCTCATATAAAATTAATATTGAATAAAATGGGCAGGAGTATGGCCACAGTTCGTCATTGTAGAAAATGTATACCGTTTCGTATACGGAAAACTTTAGTGGAATCAATAGTTTTGTGTCATCTAGACTATTGTTCCATTATTTGGGCTTCAACTACAGAGAACAATTTAAACAGATTACAGATTGCACAAAATAAAGCATGTCGGCTTGTTCTAAATTGTTCTTTTAGAACAAGTGTAAGAGATATGCATAATCAGTTAGCATGGCTTCATGTAAGAAGTAGAATTAATTATTCTCTTATTAAATTCTTAAAAAATATAATTATTTCTAAAGCACCTGAAATTATTTATGGTAGATTGACCTTCTTCAGTGACGTTCATATTTATTCCACTCGTCAATCAAGTGAAGGGCGTTTCTTGTTACCTGTCTGTCGAACTAATCAACTTCAGAGGACATCGTGTTACAGAGCAGTGGTGGCATGGAACTCGCTCCCATTATTTTTGGTCTCAGAGAGTCACAATGTTGGTTTTTCCAAAAAATTGAGACTGTATTTATTTACTTTGGAGTAATTGTAATTTTTATAATTAATAATGACTGGACAATGAGCTATAATAATTGAAATGTGATTTTCATATTTTTTTTTTTTTTTTTGTACCCAGAGAGTGGTAATATTTTGCATATTTAAGAGCTTGTATTCTGATGTTATGTTTAGTGTGTGTGTGTGTGTGTGTGTGTGTGTGTGTGTGTGTGTGAGAGAGTTTGATGATTTATGATGTTGTGTGCACTTCTGTATCTGTCTTTATTGTTGTACAGCTTTGATGTTAAGTTTTTGTTAAAATGTTGTGACCCCAGGAAGAATAGCTGCTGCTTAATGTAGCAGCTAATGGGGATCAAAATAATAAACATAAACATATAAACATAAACATCTCGTTGTGTGACTTACCACAATAATAGGTAAAGTATGGGTTCGTGTACTTCACTCTGAATTCAGGAAGGCCTGGTGAGGCCTGTCACCCAGCAACCACAATATGTGTGAGCTCATAACCAGGAAGGCCTGTTGAGGCCTGTAACCTGGCGACCACATTAGGTGGGAGCTCGTACTCAGGAAGGTCAGTGAGACCCAGCCCCGTGACCACAACCTGTGGGAGCTTACTCCACCAAGTGGAAGTTAGCCAGAGAAAGGCGTCCTCGTAGCCTACTTAAACGACAAACCAGGGTCTAAGCCACATAAGAAGGGACCAAAGCGTACCACGCGTGACCCTTACAACAGTGTTGTAGTACTCGAGACTCGGACTCGTCTCGGACTCGGTCTCGAGACCATATTTTAATGGTCTTGGTCTTGTCATGGACTCGTGTGCATTTGGACTCGGAATTGACTCGTACTCGAACATTTTTTTTTAGGACTCGGACTTATTCCCGAGTCCACTCGAGTTCAATTCAAAATATTTTTCATGATTATTAATGTATGTTAATGAAATATTTATTTAAATTGATTGACACGCCCAGTGATTGGTGATTTTCTAGTGCGCAACTGCGCATGACAAATTGTAATAAAATTACTTTTAACAGGCCTTTTTACCCTAAACTGATCATATTTTTTAAACTAAGTAAATTCAGTAAAAAAAAAAAGGATTTCTCTAAGTAAATAAAAGTAAATTAGGTAATCAACCCTCACTGGTCTCGGTCTCGACTCGGACTCGACCGTCTCTGGTCTCGGACTCGACTCGGACTCGACTCTCTATGGACTCGGTCTTGACTCGGACTCGACTCTCTCTGGTCTCGGTCTCGACTCGGACTCGACTCTCTCTGGTCTCGGACTCGACTCTCTATGGACTCGGTCTTGACTCGGACTCGACTCTCTCTGGTCTCGGTCTCGACTCGGACTCGAGTGAGGTGGTCTCGACTACAACACTGCCTTACAATAAGAAATGGATTTTAGCAAGTACACATGGCATCTCATCGTGTGACTTACCACAATAAGAAATGGATTTTAGCAAGTACACATGACATCTCATCGTGTGACTTACCACAATAAGAAATGGATTTTAGCAAGTACACATGACATCTCATCGTGTGACTTACCACAATAAGAGGTGAAGTATGGGTTTGTGTACTTCACTCTGAACCACAGTACGTGGGAACTCATAACCAGGAAGGCCCCTTTGAGGCCTTTACTCTAGCGACCACAATGTGTGGGAGCTCATAACCAGGAAGGCCTGGGGTCTCATTTATAAAGCGTGCGTACGCACAAAACGGGGCTGGAAACGTACGTACGCCAGTTTACATGCAAAGTTTGTGATCTATAAAAAACAAACTTGACGGGAGAATATGCGCACCATTAAGCAAACTTTGAGCCGTGCGTACGCACACTCTGGAGACAAAGGGAATGGGAGACACCGATGGTGAGCTATAGTTAAATGTCTTTTTGGTCACTTTTAGACCGAAAATCTAAAGAAAATTATAGCCTATCTATAAGCTACAAAAAGAAAATAGCCTACAAATAAAATTTCACTCACCAAGCCAATCACTTGAAATCAATATCCATCCCTTCTTAAGAGTCCGCGCAGAGAGCGCGTTGGGCCGTTTAGTGAAACTGACGCACATAATTTAACGGCAGATGAACAGTAAATCTTCATGAGTAGGCTAATGCAGTGCACATTCTCAATAACAGTTTAAATAAATGAAATAATGATTTAAACTATGTTTTACTTCTGATATAAACATTTACATTAAATATGCCATTCTCATTAATGGAGTTGAACACTTAAACTACATGAAATCATAAGAAGTGACAAAAAAAATATTCAATAAATAGAAATATATATTTGTTGTGGATGCAATGCTTTTGAACACTTTCCCTCTGGCATGCTGTGTTTTAACTAGAGATAATTGCTAATCATGATAATAGCAGACACGGCACATCTGTATTTCATATTTTCCTAACGTCTTGTACGTTAACATGGTATCACGTGGATGAATAATCACATGCAAATGATATGCAGATGAGGATATGCATATTTAAACTAGGCGTTGAAAGCTCCATATATGGTTATTTCGGGGAGGAGACGCATGTGCGCGCATTCTTCCACTGACTGAGATTTATAAAGGGATTTCTGCGCAGGTTCTGGCGTACGCACGGTTTTATAAATCTGAATATTTTTGGGCGTACGCCATTTTTGGCTTTCGGGCGCACGTTCACTTTTAGTAAGGATCCTACGCACAGTTTTATAAATGAGACCCCAGGGGCCTCATTTATAAACGTTGCGTACGCACAAAAGAAGGCGTACGCCACTCTCTACGGAATAGTTGGTATTTATAAAAAAAAAAACTTGACGGTAAAATGTGCGGTCCTTCACGCAAGCTCTGACCCAGGCGTATGCACAAAAACAGGTGAAATGAGAAATGCCGACACCGTCGGCAGTTGGAAAAAACACGTGAAAGTGTGTGAAACTGTAGACGGTCGTGTAAAATAAATTGCAATACTGCCTCACATAAATAACACGAAGACACAAAGCAAGTCTTACAATTAACAGCCTAAATTACACGAACACCCGTTTCATCGATCTGTAACAGAAATGCAAATTAACACATAGCCTATTTCCAAAAAGAAAGTGAAATATTTTCTGCTATAATATTGGTATGCAGTTTATCCTCATAAATAAGATGGTAAACAGAACGAAATAATGTACAAAACTGATATTCTCGCCAATATGTCTGTCTAACGGAGCAGATATAGCAATTAGATAGTCAGTCAGATAGATAGATAATTGGGGAGATATATAGATAGATCGATAAATATTATTTGTCCACTGGGAAACGTTGTTTTGATAATCTACGGAATCATGGTATTCATGTACAGGGGTTGGACAATGAAACTGAAACACTGGCCAATGTTGGAGGTTTCACATCTATATGCCTGGCGGCCAATCTTCAGATTGAAGCACGGGTGGATCAGTGATGGTTTGAGCTCCAATATCATGACAATCCTGATTGTATTTGATGGACACGACACTGCCGAGGACTACCAAACCCTTCTGGAGGATCATGAGCACCTGATGCTCAAACCGTGTATCAGCATGATCATGCACCAACACACACAGCAAGACTTGTGACAGAAGGGTTTGATGAAGATGAAAGTGACGTTGAACATCTCCCATGGTCTGCAACGTCCCCAGATCTGAATATTATTGAGGTGTTTTGAAAGAGCGAGTCCACCAGCATCATATAGTGACCTGGACACTGTTCTGGAAGAGGAACGGCTCATAATCCCTCTGGTCACTGTGAAGGACTTCTAGCTGTCAATTGGTGCTGTATTTGGATGCAAAATGAGGCCCTCACCATTCTAACAAATTATTGTGTTGTAAAACCAGGTGTTTCAGTTTCATTGTCCAACCCCTGTATATGCCTTTAGTTTTTTTTATTTTGATAAAATAACGTATGACGTGTCTCAACCATTCAGAAAGCTGCAAGAAATTAGGCTACATTTGCGCTGAATTATTTCCCATTTTCAAGTAGATTATAACATCCGTAGCTTGTCAGATGCAGAATGAAATGGATGTAAATAAAATGCCCCATCACAATGCGTAGCCTAATGACGCACAATGGCTGATCTTGAGCTCTTAGAAGATGTGGCAATTAAATGGAAGTGAGTGAACGCATCATCTTCACAACAAAAGGTGTGGAAAAAATATATTATTTATTCAAGAATTCCCTCATTATGCAGTTTATTTCAGTTAGGACAGTCTTGATTTCGCCCAACTCCTTGGCCACCTCTCTAATTGAATTAATGACTGGACGCATTTTTGCCTCGACTTTGATGTCCGACCATTTCTTTTTTATTTCGGCCACAGTCCGAGGTTGTGAGGCTACAGCATTTACGGCGTCTGCAACCTTTTGCCACTCAAGTGCCTTTTTGGCATTAGTAGCTATTTTCTCCTCTTTTCCACTTTGCCAACGATAACTTCTACTTCACATTGAGTAAAGTTACATATTTTATTTCCTCTCTGTGTTTAACATGATTTCGCAATTGATGAATATTAACTTGTGGGCGTTTCACGGACTATTTATGGGCAACTATGGGCGTGACATGAAGCCGCAAAAGCTGCACTACATTTAGAATTGATTGTGATTTATGAAGGGAAAAATGCGTAGGATGTGCGTGCGAACGGTTTTATAAATCCGAATATTTCTGTGCGTACGCACGTCCTATGTTTCATCCGTACGCCACTTCTGACGCAAATCCTACGCAACGTTTTATAAATGAGGCCCCTGGTGAGGCCTGTAACCTGGCGACCACAGTATGTGGGAGCTCATAACCAGGAGGCCTGGTGAGGCCTGTAACCTGGTGACCTCAATGTGTGGGAGCTCATAACCAGAAAGGCCTGGTGAGGCCTGTTACCTGGCGACCACAGCATGTGGGAGCTCATAACCAGAAAGGCCTGTTGAGGCCTGTTACCTGGCGAACACAGTACGTGGGAGCTCATAACCAGGAAGGCCTGGTGAGGCCTGTAACCCGGCAACCACAGTATGTGGGAGCTCATAACCAGGAGGCCTGTAACCTGGCGACCACAGTATGTGGGAGCTCATAACCAGGAAGGCCTGGTGAGGCCTGTAACCTGGCGACCACAGTATGTGGGAGCTTGTAACTAGGAAGGCCTGGTGAGGCCTGTAACCTGGCGACCACAGTATGTGGGAGCTCGTAACTAGGAAGGCCTGGTGAGGCCTGTAACCTAGCGACCACAGCATGTGGGAACTCATAACCAGAAAGGCCTGGAGAGGCCTGTTACCTGGCGAACACAGTATGTGGGAGCTCATAACCAGGAAGGCCTGGTGAGGCCTGTAACCCGGCAACCACAGCATGTGGGAGCTCATAACCAGGACCTGAGATCCTGTCTCCCACAGGAGTTACGCCTCCTGCGTGTCCTACTCCCCCTACTGGGAGGAGGGGGAGCACGGGAAGCCACAATGGTCTTCTGGGTCTGTCTGTGATCCTCAGACCATGACAGACCAGGCCCCTCCGCCTGCCTGTGGCTGGGCAGAGGACCTCCACGTTATGCAGCTCTTAAACGCAGCAGAATGCGCCCTCCCTGAACTTATTATCGACCACCGTCTCGACAGAAGGGCCGAAAAGCTTGGAAAACGAAACCGGCGAATCGGGGAGAAAAGTTTCCTTTCTCCCCGATGTCAGCCTGGTAGAGCCACAGATGTCTCTCCGTGGCCACCATATCACTGATGGAACAAAAGATTGCTTGGTGGCCCGGAGTCCTGCAGCAGATCGGTCTGGTAGGCCTGAAAACCACAAGGAAAGGGAACAACTTTGAAAACGAAAGGGAACAACTACTAGTTGACTAGAAAACACTTTAGTCAGAGGCAGCCGTTATTCCACATATTTTCGAGCCACCAGAGCGGAATAAGCCAGTCGAGGAATATTCAGAAATGCACTCTCCGCTCACATGTTCTGATTGATATTTATAATTATTCATTAGTTTATATCTCATACACTGCCCATCATTTTAATCCCATATCAAACACAGTTATGTTATGTCTATTTTTATTTTAAATAGACCTGCCTTGCCAAATGGATTTCTCTTCTTTTATTTTTTACATTTTGATAGCTGCACTTTTATTTTCTGTTTTTTGAATTCCATGCCAGTTATGACAAAGCTGCACTTTTATTTCTTTATTTTTTAACTTGCTGTTATGTTATTAGATGTACATAGTTAATTTGTATTTAGATACTACTTGTACATCAGTAAATTAGAACATTTTAAGCTTGTTGCGTATTTCATTAGCATTGTGTTGGGGTGATGGGGGCAGTTGGGCTTAAGTCAAACAACCATGTAAAAACGTTGTAATCCAGGTTGCTGGTCCCTCTTATGACGTTATCACCAAGTAATTGTAAAAAAAATATGTGACCTTTGAAGAAACCCCAATAAATGTTATTTTGACGCATTTTAAGAGAAATGTTGACATAAGCCGCGTTTCCACCGCAGGAACTTTCCCCAGGAACTAGGAACTTTGGGGTGGTACTCGGTGTGTTTACACCGCAGGAACCAGGGTCTAAATGAAGTTCCAGGTAAAAAATTTCCTCCCCAGAAAGTCCCTGCTGGCGAGGAAGTACTTTTTTAGAGTTCAGGAATTTTCGGGGTGGGACTTGTACGCTGAACATGCTGATTGGTTCTTAACACGCTATTTTTTCTGCCCGATGGCGCGCGTTCGTCCCATCCAGCTCACGGTCAATGTCCACTGATAACAAATGTATACTTTTATATCTAGCATTATGAGCTTTATGAATACGCTTTGGGTGCTCGTCTCTTTTTTGCTGTTTTGTTAATTACCTCGTTAGTAAACCAATCGCACACAAAAAAGCAGCAAAGCGCTTGAATCTTCTCCATACAAAACTCAAAACAAACGCGTAGGCTAGGAAGAGCAGTCGCACGCAGTTCAACGTCATCTTCCCACCCTGGACCGGTACTTTAGTATGCGGTGTAAACGCAGTAAGCAGGCGGTCTGGGGAAAAAAAGTTCCTGTGAAAAAAGTTCCTGCGACAAATAGTTCCTGGTAATTGCAGTGAAAACGCGGCTATACCTATTGAGCACTTTATTTACACATTAATTTGTTGTGGTGGTTAACCTGCAATTTACAGTTTAAATGTGTTTGATCACATAATTATCTAACGTGAAATGAACATTAAAATAAACTATACTGGCATATTTTGACACCAACAGATTGATAACTAAATTTCATTCAAATCTTTCTAAAATGTTTGAATTATTAAGGCCCGTTCAAGAAACAAAAGATCAATTAAATTTCCCTGCAAGAAAGAACACAAATGTTTGCAGTAAAGCAGAATAGATTGTACATTTTGAAATTATTATTATTTGTTATACAAGTCTGTAAAAAATTGCACAGTTTAGGTCAACGTTCTGATAACATTGTTAACAAATTGTAAACCATATATAAAATACATGTAAAATAAAGCTATTTAGTTTGACTTGATGTTGACAATTGATATGAAACTTTACCGACCATTTTTTTTTTTAAAAACTACTTTTGCAGCCATTTCATAGTTTATCTGTTTATCTAAAAGTTATTATATGCTTGAATGTTCCTAACATGAATGTTCTTCAGCATAATGAATGAATGAATGAATGAATGAAGAATAAACACCAACCTCTTTGTTCTTCAGGATCTTCAGTGTCTTTCATTCTGCAGGGTTCTGGATCACTCATGTTCTCACTGTCCTCTTTAATAAACTCAGTCTTTGCAGATTTCAGCTCTTCCTGATGCTCGTCTATACTTGTAGCTGATGGGAATTTACAAGCATTTATTGGAGAATTACAGTTACAGGAGCTTCACTGATGATAAATTACAGTGGGAGGAGCTTCACTGATGATGAAATACAGTGGGTGGAGCTTCAATGATAATGTAATCTGCCAAAATTTCAAAGTTATTGAGTTTATTTTTATGCTCATGGACAACAAATTAAAATAAATGTAAATTCTTCCAAATATAATTAATGATAAGAAAAAAAGTTGAAAGCATAAAAAGAAATAAAAATAGGCTACATTATAGTGACCAACAAATTCTCACAGTCTGTTCACACTAATGACATGAGTTAGTGTCAATTTACAGGAGATCTGAAGACATCAGCATAATAAAAGAGGAGAAAACAGGAACTATTGTCATGAAATAAAGAGTGTTTTCAGCAGATCTGTTAATATTGATGATCCTCAGACTATCAACACTCATTCAACAAGCCATTCAGGATCATCAGCAGATCATCTCACTTTATTCTGAGTGTTTGCTGTTAGAAACACATTATTTGAGTCAGGATAAATGATAAAAGCCTGTAAATCTGCTAAAGTATATTGAAAGACGTTACTGTTTTTCACAATATAGGCCTTAACATGGATAAATCATCAATAACAAAATATGTCAATAACCTATCTTTACGAACCTCTATAGGCAAATATCTACAACACCATAATATGTCTACATATGGTTGGACTTTATAATTACTATTAATTGCAATAAACAGAGGTGTCAAAAATATTCACATTCATTACTCAAGTATAGATACTTTAGGTTATAAGAAATTCTTAACCAAGAGAAGTATAGATTTCTAAAGGCCAAATAATGACTATAATGTTATAATGTTAGTTGAAAATGTGGGATGCACTAGGCTACCTGTTTCAGTTTCTTTGAAGGGATATTTTGACCCTATAATGTAGAGTTGCAAACCCAAACACACACGCTTTCTCTCTCTATTTAACACATAATCTTCTCTTCTCTCTCCGTCTCTCTCTCACACTCACTCTCTCTATCTCACACTAACACACACTCTTTTCTCTCTCTCTCTCTCTCTCTCACTCACACACACACACACACACACACACACACACACACACACACACACACACACACACACTCTAACGATTATCTTTGCCACTTATCCCGCGATTGTACAGTATTGTAAAAACGGCTGTCTCCAAATCAATATTTGACGCGATTTAACCCGTATTCTTGGGCAGAAAACTGTTGATTTCTCCGTCGCTTACCTCGACTCTAGGTTTCCCTCAGAGGAGTTTTGCCGCTTTGCACAACCAAATATCACTGCAGCCTCTCACAGGTTAAAAAGGAAAACACAAAGCCAATCAGTTTAGCGATGTGTGTTCAGGGGGCGGGACTCTATTATTATCCGTGCGTGTTATTGGTCAATTTTTTGAACGATGACAAGCCAGAATGACAACATACCTAAAAGAAATAAGAGTAACGACGAGGCTATTTTTAAAACGTAGGAGTAGAAAGTACAGATAATTGCGTGAAAATGTAAAAAGTAAAAAGTCGGCTGAAAAATAATTACTCCAGTACATGTATAGATATCTAAAATTTCTACTTAAGTAAGGTAACGAAATATTTCTTGTACTTCGTTACTTGACACATCTGGCAATAAAGTAATTCAATCATTAACATACATGTTACAGATTTGTACAGAAACTGACAATGATCATAAAACTCTTCATAAGCCACACTTCATATATTTATCTGTATTCTCATGCATAGATTTGAAATTCCCCCACATTCGTTAGTCATACAGGAGATGACTCCATTTCAGAAGATGAGGATGATGATGAAGTTGTTAGGGTGGAACCTCATTTGTACAGCAATGTGTACAGCTATAACGCTAACATTAGCAATGCATTATCAGAGCCTGTTTCTCTCATTATGATGAGACGCTGAATGCTACATTACTTATTCTAACTTGTGTTAGTGAGAAAAGAGAGATACTGTGGAGTGATACCATTACCCAAATTATAATAAAATGATGTTTAACTAGGGTGACCACCTGCTAATAAGCCCAAGGGGGGACAAGGGGTATGTTTCTGAGGGACAATGTGGGACACTGCACCCCACGGGCAGACTCACTGATAGTGGTTTACCCATCTAGAATTGTTACTATTGCCTTACTGTTTGTACATGAATAATTGTTTAAAAAAAGCACATACCTTAGCACATACATTAATAATGCCCTATTCCCTAAACATGTGTAATTGCTGATATATGCCCATGAATAGGCCAACCAATGTGTATTTTTTTTCTAAATAAAGATGAATATTTTGAACATTCAATGAATTGACAGATGCACTTCCACTTACGATTTACTTTAGCTATTTAATTTCATTTATTTTTTATTACAATTAATTCACTTTAAATCAATAAAAATATAAAATTATAGGATTAACAGGAATTACAGTTGCTCAACACCACAGGAACAGTTTAAAAAAAAGTCTAAGAAAAGTCTAAACTCACAACTCCAGAGGTTCGCGGAACGAGAAGGTGCGCTGTCATGACAACAATGAAAAAGTTGACATCAACCTAGTCAGCAGGTCACGTGGGAGTGGCAACCAGTGCTGGGGAAGTTCACTTTCTACATGAACTAGTTCAAAGTTCAGTTCACACATTTTAAAATGAACTAGTTCAGTTCAAAATTTGCACAGAAATGTAAGATTTTTCCCATCTTCACCGACCTCGTTATAAAATCCGTTTAAATTATCATACGACGCCTTTGTCGACACTGGTGGCTTGTGTTGCCAGATTGGGGTTTTTTTTCGCTACATATTGAGCCCTGTTTAGGGTGAGTTTTAGCCGGGATTTCGCCTGGAAGGCTCTATAGAAATCTGGCACCCCATTGAACGAAAGTTAAACTGAGAGAGCGTGTGTTCCCAGACACCAGAAAGAACGAGTTCCCACGTTCATCAGGACAGGCAGTTAAACAATACGTTCAGTTCACCCAAAATGTGAACAAGTTCATGAACGTGAATGTGTTCAGGCACAACGTTTGGCTGCCTGGGTCTTGAGGATATAGAGACTTTTTTTTTTTTTTTGAGCAAGCATTGCTGATAATCTTCTCACCCCCCTGTAATCCAAGATGTCCATAATAATAATAATAATTCATTAAATGTATATAGCGCCTTTCTGGACAAACGAGTTAACGAAACTTTGCAGCAAAACTTAACTCAGAACCGAGACTCTCACGGAAAAGAAAAGAAAGCTAAGAAAGGAAAGAAAAGTGAGACGAGTTGTTGGATGGCGTTGAATGGAAGCTGTTTAACCCATGGATGTTCTCCTGATGTTGTTTGGGTTCGTTTGTCTGCTAGTCTACTACATTGTTTCTTGTCTATCGGGTTACTCGTCATGCTTCTCCAGCACAACTTTCAGATAACTCTCAGATAACTCCAAGATGACTCCAACCCTTTGTTCGGGTCTAGAATTTTTAACTCAAATGTTTGTCCCGCCTCCTGGAAGAGTTGGTATTTCCTTCAGCTCTCATCATAAATCATCTGTTATCTTGGATCCCCATTCTCTCCAGCTTTAGCAGAGAGTACAGAGGATACAGTTTAGACATGACTATTACAAGAAAGAACACCAAACAATTTACACAGATTTCACTCAAGCCATTTTCTGAATCAAGATCCAACATGACATCATGACTTTTGCGTAAACATATACGCCACTTTCGCGCCAGGTGGCGTGTTATCTCTACGCATTTTGAGCTATCCGCGTGTATGCGTATATGCCGACGCCATTAACGTCCGCGTCATTTCGCGTGTCTGTACACGCAGTCAACTCTCCAGTCATAAATGCCATTAACCCCAGTGACGGTTAAGTTCAGGGATGGGGTTGAGGTAAGTCATATCTTTTTCTTTCCTAGGATGGTAAGGGAACAGTCATAAATGCCATTAACCCCAGTGATGGTTAGGTTTAGGGACGGGGTTGAGGTAAGTCATATATTTATATAACGTTAAGTCAACGGAGTTCATAAACACGCTGAAAGGCGATTATGCGTCTTGATAGCACGCCAAAAATGGAAATACGAATTGGTGTGTCATACACACACTATTTCATGAGATCAGTCTGCAAGATCATATGATCTTACTGATAGGAAACATGATACACTTTCATTCACACATCTAATAGTTATAACAATTACATGACTTCTATGTGATCTAAGCATAATAGGTTTGTTGGCTAGTGTAGACTAGGTGGAACCGGGATCTTTATGGTTCTGGAATGTTGATCTTAGGTCCGGAGTGTTGAATTCTGTTGGAATGAATCCCATGGGAGATTCATTTGTGTTTGGTTCACCCTCAACTCCTACATGTGTTTTCAGATTTTTTTTGGCACACTGAATATCGTCACAGTGTGAACACTTTGTAAGGTTTTTCTCTAGTGTGGATCTTCTCATGTTTTTTCCGATTTTTTGACAAACTGAATCTCTTGTCACAGTGTGAACACTTGTAAGGTTTTTCTCCAGTGTGAGTCCTCTCATGTGATTTCAGATTTGTTGACTGACTGAATCTTTTGTCACAGTGTGAACACTTGTAAGGTTTTTCTCCAGTGTGGATCATCTCATGTGTTTTCAGACGTGAAGGCATACTGAAACTCTTGTCACAGTGTGAACACTTGTAAGGATTTTCTCCAGTGTGGAGCCTCTCGTGTGTTTTCAGAGATGATAAGTAACTGAATCTCTTGTCGCAGTGTGAACACTTGTAAGGTTTTTCTCCAGTGTGGATCCTCTCATGTGTTTTCAGAGATGATGAGTGACTGAATCTCTTGTCGCAGTGTGAACACTTGTAAGGTTTTTCTCCAGTGTGGATCTTCTCATGTGTTTTCAGATGTGAAGACAGACTGAATCTCTTGTCGCAGTGTGAACACTTGTAAGGTTTTTCTCCAGTGTGGATCTTCTGATGTGTTTTCAGGTTTGCTGATTGACTGAATCTCTTGTCGCAGTGTGAACACTTGTAAGGTTTTTCTCCAGTGTGAATCCTCTCATGTGTTTTCAGGTTTGCTGATTGACTGAATCTCTTGTCACAGTGTGAACACTTGTAAGGTTTTTCTCCAGTGTGAATTCTCTGGTGTATGATTAAATCTTTCCCTGTTGCAAAAGTCTTCTCACACTCAAAGCACACATACTCTCTCACAGCAGTGTGAGTTTTCTGATGTTTATGTAAATATGACAGCTGTGAAAAACTCTTTCCACACACAGAACATGAATGTGGCTTGTCCTTCATATGAATTCTCAGGTGTGTCTTCAGGTCTGATGCCCAGAGAAATGCTTTGCCACACTGATCACATGAGAACGGCTTCTCTCCGGTGTGGATCCTCATGTGAGCTTTAAGGTTTCCTAATTGACTGAAATTATTCCCACATTGTTTGCATGAGAACGGCTTCTCTCTGTGGATTATCATATGTCTCTCACGATTGTATTTGTGTGTGAAACTCTTTCCAAACTGAGTGCAGGTGAATGATTTCTTGGCTTTTGTTTTCTTTAAATATGTCTTTTGAGTCTTTGAGTTGAAAGGATTTTCTTCAGGTTTGACATGATGTTCCACCTCCACTTCACTCAGTTCTCCACTCTCCTCCTCCACTTCACTGAGTGAAGAACTGGGTGAAGTGGAAGAGGAGAGTGAAGAACTGGGTGAAGAACTGAGTGAAGTGGAGGAGGAGAGTGAAGAACTGGGTGAAGTGGAGGAGGAGAGTGAAGAACTGGGTGAAGAACTGGGTGAAGAACTGAGTGAAGAACTGAGTGAAGTGGAGGAGGAGAGTGAAGAACTTTCTTCACTCTCCTCCTCCACTTCACTCAGTTCTTCACTCTCCTCCTCCACTTCACCCAGTTCTTCACTCTCCTCCTCCACTTCACCCAGTTCTTCACTCTCCTCTTCCACTTCACTCAGTTCTTCTCTCTCCTCCTTCACTTCCATCAGTTCTTCTCTCTCCTCCTTCACTTCACTCAGTTCTTCTCTCTCCTCCTTCACTTCACTCAGTTCTTCTCTCTCCTCCTTCACTTCACTCAGTTCTTCTCTCTCCTCCTTCACTTCACTCAGTTCTTCTCTCTCCTCCTTCACTTCTCTCAGTTCTTCACTCTCCTCCTTCACTTCTCTCAGTTCTTCTCTCTCCTCCTTCACTTCTCTCAGTTCTTCACTCTCCTCCTTCACTTCTCTCAGTTCTTCTCTCTCCTCCTTCACTTCTCTCAGTTCTTCACTCTCCTCCTTCACTTCTCTCAGTTCTTCTCTCTCCTCCTTCACTTCTCTCAGTTCTTCTCTCTCCTCCTTCACTTCTCTCAGTTCTTCTCTCTCCTCATTCACTTCCATCAGTTCTTCTCTCTCCTCCTTCACTTCTCTCAGTTCTTCTCTCTCCTCCTTCACTTCACTCAGTTCTTCTCTCTCCTCCTTCACTTCCATCAGGTCTGAAATGAAAGAAAAAAAAATCAAATTTTCAAATGTTGTAAAATCTAAATAATTCAAAGAGATAAATATGAATGGAGATAAAAAAAAAATATCCCAGAAGTAACAGACAACTGCTATAAACTACTACAATAATTTATGTATTTCTATAAATCAATTATACATCCACGAAACTCCCCATTAATGAGATACACTGATCTTCCAGTTATTATGTTGAAAATCATTATAGACAAAAATCCCATGTTTCTGTATTGAGAACTATTAAAGTGTTAATTGCAGGTTACATTTTTCACGAAGATAATACATTGTGGTTTTGCCATGTTTTTTTTTTTTATACCAAAATGGTGGGTATAATATGAAACGTTGGTACTTTTTTCTCCCCTCCCTTCCACTAGGCTGGGCGTGACGTAATAAAAGGGACTCCAAGCCAAGAGTTACAGTTAGTCTAACGGCAAGTCGGCTAGCCACGATTTCTGGCAATTTCCTCCCCACTCTCACGCCAGACTGGTTCAAATTTGTAGGGCTGTGGTCCATCAAGAATTTGATGGTTTCCCACCTCCTCGGTCTCCCGGTCGTTCTCCATAGTCAAGCCACAAACAGTAGGAATCTAGAAAAGTATGGGTTGCTAGTAGGGTTGCCACCTGTCCTGGTTTTACCGGGATTGTCCTTCTTTTAATAACCTGTCCTGGGAAATTTAAGCACTCTCCCGGGACACTGAATGTCCCGGTTTTCGAAAGGCTACGTGAATATGTATGTTCAAACTGTTTAGTGCGGTCGCATGCACGACAGAGAGGGAGAGACGGAGCCGGCTCTCCCTATAAGCCCCGCCGCCACTAGGGGCCCCCTAACTACAGATGGTAGTTACCGGTGTCGCCGCTCAAAGTGTGGGAGGAAAATGCCTTTATTTCTTTATTCGTTCATGGTGAGTCCGCATCGTCAACTTCATCTTTGCAGCGACACAGTGAAAACACAAGTTTCTTAATAAATTAATATTTAAATTAAATGTCTCCTTGCTATTTTTTTACACATTCACTTTTGCTGGCTCATTATTTTATCATTATCCTGTATAGCCTATTTAACTTATTAAATCAATATAAAGGGGCGATTTGTCCACTAATGGCTTAATAAACGTCTCAGGTTACGACTGTAACCTATGTTCCCTGAGAACAGGGAACGAGACAATACGTCGAATGACACTATGGGGAACGCCTCAGGCGTGAGAGGTGTCTGAAATCAAATATCAACTCACAGTAATCATGTTGACTGGCGACAGCCCGTGCATCATCAGCTTGAATGATGAGCGCGTCAATCTGTATGTATAAGAAGGGCACCTTGAAACCGTAACATCCTATCGTCTGAAGGGACTGTTGCAGGCAGGCCCCGAGGCATGGCAAAGAGACTATTGTCTTGTTCCCTGTTCTCAGGGAACATAGGTTACTGTCGTAACCTGAGACGTTCCCTGTTGAAGGGAACTCAACAATACGTAGAATGACGCTATGGGGAACGAAATACCCACTCTGCCATGCTGTGGGGAGTGCATGCCGAAAAGGCAGTGACAACTGTCAGAACCAGTAATTCCAAGGAACACTGAAACCACTCACCCTATGTCACATCAAGCTGTCAGTGACAGCACTCCCTACCGGTCATAGCCCAAGGTAATGAACCAAGAATAAAAAAACAGAACGTAATCACGTGGGTAAATCTGGGCCAGCTCAAAGGCTTTAGGACCACAACGTCCAAATAGAAGGGGTCCCTTCTAGGGAGTATGGCTAGGGGACCAAAGAGACCCCCAGCCAGTCACTATTGAGGAGAACACACCTCCTGAAATGCCCCCAGGCTGGCCTGGTGATCTGTACTAAGACACACAGTCTGGCCATAGCCTGTCCGTCCAAGACAGAACCTCTGCAAATTGCCTAGGAAAGGCATCCAAAAACTGAAGGCCTGCGAAGCTGGCAGAAACCATCGAGTTTTGGATCACAGAGACGGGATCCTCCGGAGAGTGTGACTCAACCTCAAAACAACGGGAATCGTTCACTCAATCCACGAGTTTCCACCCAGTGCTCGCTGTTGAGCACTGAGGAAGTAAGAGAGGGATCAAAATCAGGAAGGTCAATGAGACCTAAGATCAGATGACCCCCTGTGTGGGGAGCTCCGAAACATGAGGGCTCATGTCAGGAAGGCCGTACATTGTGCAGCCTGAAACCCAACGACCACAGCATGTGGAAGCTCATCCCTCAGGAAAGCCAGAAGCCAATAACCCGACAGACCCATAATGTGGGATTACCTTCGAAAAAGGTCTAATGATGAGATCTAAAACCACCAGTTGTGGGAGATATCTTGAATAAGGGAAGTGCCTGTTGTAATTTATTGCGACAAAAGACACATCTAGAAGGGACCGAAGCGTACCACGCGTGACCCTCACCCTAATAAATGGATTTTAGAAAGTACACAAGACATCTCGTTGTGTGACTTACCACAATAATAGGTGAAGTATGGGTTCGTGTACTTCACTCTGAATTCAGGAAGGCCTGTTGAGGCCTGTAACCTGGCAACCACAGTGTGTGGGAGCTCATGACTAGGAAGGCCTGGTAAAGCCTGTAACCTGGCGACCACAGTATGTAGGAGCTCATAACCATGAAGGCCTAGTGAGGCCTGGTAACCCAGCAACCACAATATGTGTGAGCTCATAACCAGGAAGGCCTGTTGAGGCCTGTAACCCGGCGACCACAGTGTGTGGGAGCTCATGACCAGGAAGGCCTGGTAAGGCCTGTAACCTGGCGACCACATCAGGTGGGAGCTCGTACTCAGGAAGATCAGTGAGACCCAGCCTGGTGACCACAACCTGTGGGAGCTTACTCCACCAAGTGGAAGTTAGCCAGAGAAGGGTGTCCTCGTAGCCTACTTAAGCGACTGGACGTCTCTTAAAGTGGGACCCGAGGAAAAACCAAGGGTCTGAGCTACATAAGAAGGGACCGAAGCGTACCACGCATGACCCTTACAATAAGAAATGAATTTTAGCAAGTACACATGACATCTTGTCGTGTGACTTACCACAATAAGAGGTGAAGTATGGGTTTGTGTACTTCACTCTGAACCACAGTATGTGGGAACTCATAACCAGGAAGGCCCCTTTGAGGCCTGTACTCTAGCGACCACAATGTGTGGGAGCTCATAACCAGGAAGGCCTGGTGAGGCCTGTAACCTGGCGACCACAGTATGTGGGAGCTCATAACCAGGAGGCCTGGTGAGGCCTGTAACCTGGCGACCACAGTATGTGGGAGCTCATAACCAGGAAGGCCTGGTGAGGCCTGTAACCTGGCGACCACAGTATCTGAGAGCTCATATCCTGGTGACCACAGTATGTGGGAGCTCGTAACTAGGAAGGCCTGGTGAGGCCTGTAACCTGGCGACCACAGTATGTGGGAGCTCATAACCAGGAGGCCTGGTGAGGCCTGTAACCTGGCGACCACAGTATCTGAGAGCTCATATCCTGGTGACCACAGTATGTGGGAGCTCGTAACTAGGAAGGCCTGGTGAGGCCTGTAACCTGGCAACCACAGTATGTGAGAGCTCATATCCTGGTGACCACAGTATGTGGGAGCTCATAACCAGGAAGGCCTGGTGAGGCCTGTAACCTGGCGAACACAGTATGTGGGAGCTCATAACCAGGAAGGCCTGGTGAGGCCTGTAACCCGGCAACCACAGTATTTGGGAGCTCATAACCAGGACCTGAGATCCTGTCTCCCGCAGGAGTTACGCCTCCTGCGTGTCCTACTCCCCCTACTGGGAGGAGGGGGTGCACGGGAAGCCACAATGGTCTTCTGGGTCTGTCTGTGATCCTCAGACCATGACAGACCAGGCCCCTCCACCTGCCTGTGGCTGGGCAGAGGACCTCCACGTTATGCAGCTCTTAAACCCCGCAGAATGCGCCCTCCCTGAACTTATCGACCACCGTCTCGACAGAAGGGCCGAAAAGCTCGGAAAACGAAACCGGCGAATCGAGGAGAAAAGTTTCCTTTCTCCCCGATGTCAGCCTGGTAGAGCCACAGATGTCTCTCCGTGGCCACCATATCACTGATGGAACAAAAGATTGCTTGGTGGCCCGGAGTCCCGCAGCAGATCGGTCTGGTAGGCCTGAAAACCACAAGGAAAGGGAACAACTTCGAAAACAAAAGGGAACAACTACTAGTTGACTAGAAAACACTTTAGTCGGAGGCAGCCGTTATTCCACATATTTTCGAGCCACCAGAGCGGAATGAGCGAGCCGAGGAATATTCAGAAATGCGCTCTCCGCTCACATGCTCTGATCGGAACAAAGGAATATTGATATTAATAATTATTCATTAGTTTATCTCATACACTGCCCATCATTTTAATCCCATATCAAACACAGTTATGTTATGTCTATTTTCATTTTAAATAGACCTGCCTTGCCAAATGGATTTCTCTTCTTTTATTTTTTACATTTTGATAGCTGCACTTTTATTTTCTGTTTTTTGAATTCCACGCCAGTTATGAAACAGCTGCACTTTTATTTCTTTATTTTTTAACTTGCTGTTATGTTATTTGATTTATATAGTTAATTTGTATTTAGATACTACTTGTACATCAGTAAATTAGAACATTTTAAGCTTGTTGCGTATGTCATTAGCATTGTGTTGGGGTGATGGGGGCAGTGGGGCTTAAATTCCCCCTTGTCCAAATTTGGGGAGTGACCGAAAAAATTTGAGAACCACTGCGTTAAGTCAAACAACCATGTAAAAACGTTGTAATCCAGGTTGCTGGTCCCTCTTATGACATTATCACCAAGTAATTGTAAAAAAAAATATGTGACCTTTGAAGAAACCCCAATAAATGTTATTTTGACGTATTTTAAGAGAAATGTTGACATAAGCCGCGTTTCCACCGCAGGAACTTTCCCCAGGAACTAGGAACTTTGGGGTGGTACTCGGTGTGTTTACACCGCAGGAACCAGGGTCTAAATGAAGTTCCGGGTAAAAATTTCCTCCCCAGAAAGTCCTGAAAAGTACTTTTTCAGAGTTCAGGAACTTTCGGGGTGGGACTTGTACGCTGAACATGCTGATTGGTTCTTACCAAGCTATTTTTTCTGCCCGATGGCGCGTTCGTCCCATCCAGCTCACGGTCAATGTCCGCTGATAACAAACGTCTACTTTTATATCTAGCATTATGAGCTTTCTGAATACGCTCACAAAAAAAAAAAAAAAAAAAAAAAAAAAAAAAAAAAAAAAAAATCGCACACAAAAAAGCAGCAAAGCTTGAATCTCCTCCATACAAAACTCAAAACAAACGCGTAGGCTAGGAAGAGCAATCGCACGCAGTTCAACGTCAACTTCCCGCCCTGGACCGGTACTTTAGTATGCGGTGTAAACGCAGTAAGCAAGTGGTCTGGGGAAAAAAAAGTTCCTGTGAAAAAAGTTCCTGGGACAAATAGTTCCTGGTAATTGCAGTGGAAATGCGGCTATATACCTATTGAGTACTTTAATTTACACATTAATTTGTTGTGGTGGTTAACCTGCAATTTACAGTTTAAATGTGTTTGATCACATAATTATCTAACGTGATATGAACATTAAAATACACAATACTGGCATATTTTGACACCAACAGATTGATAACTAAATTACATTAAAATCTTTCTAAAACGTTTGAATTATTAAGGCCCGTTCAAGAAACAAAAGATCAATTGAATTTCCCTGCAAGAAAGAACACAAATGTTTGCAGTAAAGCGGAACAGATTGTACATTTTGAAATTATTATTATTTGTTATACAAGTCTGTAAAAATTTGCACAGTTTAGGTCAACGTTCTGATAACATTGTTAACAAATTGTAAACCATATATAAAATACATGTAAAATAAAGCTATTTAGTTTGACTTGATGTTGACAATTGATATGAAACTTTACTGACCATTTTTTGAAGAAAAAAAAAAACTACTTTTGCAGCCATTTCATAGTTTATCTGTTTATCTAAAAGTTATTATACGCTTGAATGTTTCTAACATGAATGTTCTTTAGCATCATGAATGAATGAATAAAGAATAAACACCAACCTCTTTGTTCTTCAGCATCTTCAGTGTCTTTTATTCTGCAGGGTTCTGGATCACTCATGTTCTCACTGTCCTCTTTAATAAACTCAGTCTTTGCAGATTTCAGCTCTTCCTGATGCTCTGATGCTCGTCTTTACTTGTAGCTGATGGGAATTTACAGCATTTATTGGAGAATTACAGTTACAAGAGCTTCACTGATGATAAATTACAGTGGGAGGAGCTTCACTGATGATGTAATCTGCCAAAATTTCAAAGTTATTGAGTTTATTTTTATGCTCATGGACAACAAATTAAAATAATGTAAATTCTTCCAAATATAATTAATGATAAGAAAAAAAGTTGAAAGCATAAAAAGAAATAAACATAGGCTACATTATAGTGACCAACAAATTCTCACAGAGTTAAGTGTCAATTTACAGGAGATCTGAAGACATCAGCATAATAAAAGAGGAGAAAACAGGAACTATTGTCATGAAATAAAGAGTGTTTTCAGCAGATCTGTTAATATTGATGATCCTCAGACTATCAACACTCATTCAACAAGCCCTTCAGGATCATCAGCAGATCATCTCACTTTATTCTGAGTGTTTGCTCTTAGAAACACAATATTTGAGTCAGGATAAATTATAAAAGCCAGTAAATCTGCTACAGTATTTTGAAAGACGTTACTGTTTTTTACAATATAGGCCTTAACATGGATAAATCATCAATAACAAAATATGTCAATAACCTATCTTTACGATCCTCTACAGGCAAATAACTACAACACCATAATATATGAATCTACATATAGTTGGACTTTATAATTACAATTAATTGCAATAAACAGAAGGGTCAAAAGTATGCACATTACTTACTCAAGTAAAAGAATAGATACTAGGGTTTAAAGTCTCAAAGCTTTTTACTCAAGTAAAAGTGTAAAAGTAGCCCACTGGTTTCAAAACTACTTTTAAGTATAAAAGTAAAAGTAATGTATGGATAAAAATTCCATTAAGGACAAAAGATAAGCTATATATTTCTAAAGGCCATAATGACTATAATGCTAGAATAAAATGTTAGTTGAAAAATTTGGGATGCACTAGGGTACCTGTTTCAGTATCTTTGTGGGGATATTTTGATCCTATCACACACGCTTTCTCTCTCTATTTAACACACTCTTCTCATCTTCTCTCTCTGTCTCTCTCTCTCTCACACACACACACGTCTACCTCACACTAACACACACTTTTCTTTCTCTCTCTCTCTCTCTCTCTCTCTCTCACACACACTAACGATCATCTTTGCCACTTATCCCGCGATTGTCATACAGTATAGTAAAAACGGCTGTCCTCAAATCAATATTTGACGCGATTTGACCCGTATTCTTGAGCAGAAAACTGTTGATTTCTCCGTCGCTTACCTCGTCTCTAGGTTTCCCTCAGAGGAGTTTTGCCGCTCTGCACAACCAAATATCACTGCAGCCTCTCACAGGTTAGAAGGAAAACACAAAGCCAATCAGTTTAGCGATGTGTGTTGAGGGGGCGGGACTCTATTATTATCCGTGCGTGTTATTGGTCAATTTTTTGAATGATGACAAGCCAGAAGGACAACATACCTAAAAGAAATGTGAGTAACGACGAGGCTATTTTTAAAACGTAGGAGTAGAAAGTACAGATAATTGCGAGAAAATGTAAGACGTAAAAAAATAGAACCTACTCATTCGATTTCTTTTTTAATCAAACTAGCTAATCAAAACAATATATGAATAGTCCATTTAACATTTGTAAAGTTAGTTTGTAACAAAATTTGAGCCGTTAATGTAGGCTATGTTTTTTCGCCCTTTTGCAAACATCTTTTTTTCTTTTTCTTTTCGAAAGATCATGATGTGTTATCGGGCCTATACTGTTGTATTCCAGGGTACACCATACATCGATGGAGTCGCCCCTGCCGAACCCAGCAACATTTCATTTTATGATTATCCAAAGCGTCTTACCGTTTAATTGAGGTGTTTTTTTAATGCAATTGAAGACGAAAAGTAAAGTCATGAACACAATTCTTTCTTCCTTTTTCTTTACAGCTAGTGATGTTTAGGTGATCGTTAAATAAAGTACAGAATTGTTTAATATTGGTGTTGTCTATTCTTATTTGTTTTCTTTGCATTCAAAATATCAAAAAACAGGTTTTGTAATGTTAGCATGTAATGTATATTAGACCATTATAGGTTGAACTGAAAGAGAAATTGGAATTTGAATAAAAAAACAAAACATTGTAATATACAGACTGATCTCATGAAGTAGCGCGTGTATGACACGCCAATTCGTATTTCCATTTTTGGCGTGCTATCAACACGCATAATCGCTTTTCAGCGTATTTATGAACGCCGTTGACTTAACGTTATTACTGTATATATAAATACATGACTTACCTCAACCCCGTCCCTAAACCTAACCCTCACTGGAGTTAATGGCATTTATGACTGTTCCCTTACCATCCTAGGAAAGAAAAACATAGTTCCCCAGATGTAGATCTACATTTTGCTTTGTTTTGGTCGGACATTTGACGGCGTGTATGGACACGCGGAACGACGCGAACGTTAATGGCGTAGACAAACACGCATACATGATAGCTTAAAATGCGTAGAGATAACACGCCACTTGACTCGAAATTAGCGTGTATGTTTACGCAAAAGTCATGATGTCATGTTGGTAATATAATATCACATACTATTTTTCAGAAGATAGTTCAATGTGTAATTGTATCCCTTCCATCAGTAACATAATTATATTTTTGGCACATGCATTATGCAGGGAAGGCAAATATTTATTTGGATAACTAAATAAAACAAGACCATAATATTGCATCCTATTGTTTTTAAATGCATTTGGATAAGGGTGCGCTGTCTCGTAAACGAGCGTTCTGAGAACGTGGGACTCTGTGTGCGGGTGTTATAAAATCTTCTGAACAGCAGGAGGCGCTGTCTCGAAAAAAAATGAGGGGTCTGAGAATGCGGGACTCTGGGTGGGGGACTGTAGATGCAGGCTCCAAGTCTGCAACTTCATAATATTGGAGTAAAATTATAAGACTGTAGCTTAGATTTAAAGTCATGTGTCAACTCCACGGCGTAGCTACGTCGTCACTACTACGGGATCGTGGCCCTTTTATGCTTCTGCATCAGGTTGCGTTGCATCGTGGTGCATTTCTCCACCAGCAGTCTAGGGGGGGGTGAGTGGTTCGCGAATCTCTTTGCTAGTTTGTTTTGGTTCCGTGCGCAGCGAGCGAAAGAGAGAGAATGTTGTTGCAGCTGGAGATAATCGACGCTGAACAACAAAAGACGACACAAACTTTGTCCCAATAGAAACAACACGGATGTCCAGGGCCCGAGCTGCCATAGCTGTTCGGAATGACTTGAAGGCTTTTTTCAGTCTCCACATGGAACTGTGGCATGGCAGGATAAGGTAGTGTCCCGTGGCAGACTTGGTTAGTACTGTATTATCAATGATGTAACCGTGAACATTGTATTGAAAATAAACAAACTGTTTCAAAACAAACGTTGATTTATTGATTGATTGAAGTTTATTGCGAGCAAAAAAGAAAGAAAAGAATATAGACATTTATTAATGAAATAAAAAACAACAGTTTATTTTTAGTTTAATTCTTTATTTACTTTCTTTATAAGAGTATTATAATTATCAGTAAGAGGGTGCAAATGTTAAAAATAGCGCTATAGCGGGAGGGGGAAAACGGAAAAGCTACACTCCTAAAATTATGTATAATCTGACTAGTCAAAGCCCTTGATGTCTGCGTCGCCTCGAAGCGTAGTTATAAATTTTTGGAGGTGCACGTCGAGCTACGACGGAGGTGTCAGCGAGGGGTTCGCGTCGACGGATAGGGGTCTGCGGGGGTACGCCGTCGATTCGACGTAGAAACATAAAACAGGCTTTACAAATAACGGAAGACTGTTCCATAATGGACCGGCCACTGAAAACGCACGATCACCTCGCAACTTCGCAATCTTGATCTTGGATATGACAGTATAATGCTGTCTGAGGTTCGCAAGCATCTTGTTGAATTTTTCATATTTAAAAGATCTGACCGATAGGATGGTGCAAGACCAATCAAAGCCTTAAAAACTAGCAACAAATTTTAAAATTCAACTCTATAACACACTGGCAACACATTTAGAGACAATACAATTTTATTAGAGAGATTAAAATTGTAAAATGTAATAAAATGAGTAATGTGTTCTCGTCTATGAATCCCAGTTAAAAACCTGACTGCGGCATTTTGGACGATCTGAAAACGTGATATGGAGGATTGGGGTAACCCAATATACAGTGAATTGCAATAGTCCAAACGAGATAAAACAACAGCATGTGTGACAGTTTTAAGATCGTTAAAAGATAGAAAAGGTTCAACTTGACAGAAGTTTAAGATGGAAAAAACAAGACTTTACCACAGAATTTATATGTTGGTCAAACTTGAGAGATGAATCAAAAATAACTCCCAAGTTTTTCACAGTGGGTTTGATATAAGAGTCTAAATAATCGTAGTCAGTAATCGGGTTTCCTTTTCCAACAGAGGGGCCATAAACAATTGCTTCAGTCTTACTCTCATTTAAGTGCAGAAAATTCGAGGACATCCAGGATAGTACGTCAGATAAACAGGCAAGCAAAGTTTGTAGGCCTTGCTTGTCATTATGTTTCAAAGGGAGATATATTTGGGTGTCATCTGCATAAAAATGAAGACACCTAAAAATTTAGCCTAGTTGTAACATGTATAGTGAAAATTAAATGGGAGCCAAAATATACCCTTGAGGAACACCACAGGTAACTCATGCTACAGATGATACAGCGCGACAAATACCCACTGAAAAGGTCTATTACTAAGATAAGATCGAAACCAACTAAGGGCAGTTCCTTGAATGCCCACACACTTTTCAAGGCGCGATAAAAGAATATCATGATCAACTGCATCAAATGCCGCACTCAAATCTAATAGCACAAAATTGCTGAGTTCCCAGAGTCAACAAATAATAAAATATCATTTAAAACTCTTAGAAGTGCTGACTCAGTACTATGTTTTTTACTAAATCCAGATTGAAAATTTTTAAAATATATTTTTTAAAATGATTAATCTGATCTGTCATTTCGACTAGTCAGGAAGACGTTGTTGATATCTACAATTTTAATTCTGGATAGTCAAACTTAGCTTTTACATGTTAAAAGGGCTTGCCATACAGAGACGTAGGCTCAGAGAGAGGCTCACCATATTCAAACCAAATTATCTGACTTTCTGTTGGTCGGAGCTAATAATTGTAAATTAGAAAGTTGTCTGGCTCGGGGAGAACAATATACATACCGATTTTTGTAACTGTAGATAAAACTAATCCCCCCACTTTTGCCAAAAGGTGGCGCTACTGAGCCCTCACCACGCCCGTTTCTGAAACTTTGCACATGTCCACTGGCTAAGAAATGTGATGTGTCTGTCGAGTTTTATGCAATTTCAAGCATGCTAAGAGTTTCAAAAGCATCAAACAAGAATATTAAAGATTGATGCGTTGCCACGGCAACAGTATCTAAGATATCAATAATCTTTTCACAGGTCTATATCTGCCGTGTGTTTACATTATACACAAAGTTTGAAGCAAATCGGGTAAAAATAAGAGGGTTATTTCAAAGCAAAGTGAAACACTTCCTGCTGCTAGTAGGTGGCACTATAACTTTGACTCACAATAGTCACATCCATGTGACCGGCCTCTTACAACAAATGCACTGCTAAAGTTTCACCAAGGTCAGTTAATTTATAAAGAAATTAACACACTTCCTGTTTCTCTTTTCGCGCCATAATTTCGTTTCCTCGCCACGGCCAAACCGTTCGAGATATCAAAAATCCCCTCGCAAACTTTCATCCTCAATGTCTTGACTTCATGCTGACCGAGTTTTGTGCCATACGTTTGAATTCTCTAGGAGGAGTATTTCAAATTCCATTGCATACGTTTTCCAAACAATCCCAAATAGCCGACTTCCTGTTGGGCTGGGGTAAAAAGTAAGAGTGTGAAGTATATATGAACTGATGAGATCTATATGTGTAACGAGTTTCATATTATTACATGCAAGCGTGTTTGATTTATGAACCAAGTTTTCGGAGCCCGTTGCGGGGGGCGCTGTCGAGCCCCCCTGCCACTCCTGGGTACCAGCTTCAGCCCGGCCCTGATGGCTGCGGGTTTTGACCCATGTGCAAAGTTTCAAGAGTTTTCGAGCATGTTAAGGGCCCCAAAAGTGCCAGAACATTTAAAAAAATGCATCCTAAGGAAAACAAAAGGGCCTTCGCCCTTTCCGGGCTTCGGCCCTAAAAATTGAGTCTGAATAATATCACATGCTGAGGTGGTAGGCTTCAGCTTAGCAACTGAATCCATTAAACCCAGCAATGTGATCAGTTCAAATGAGTTTACAAAACTTAGTGGGAATTAAATCAACAGGGTAATCAGTACACGGAATGATGGACTGTCTAATTATATTTATTTTAATGGGCCATTACCGGAGAGGCACACCACAATCATTAGCCTAACATATTTGTGCATTTCATGGTATATTCACACATTTCAGCACATTTACAACTGATATGATAATAAGGCAGCATTTAAAATAGTCAAAATATAATCTAACACCAACTAGGCCAATTTTCTAAAATAATTTCAAAATTCTAGCTTTCATTCATAATGATCAAAACATATCATTGACACATACAAATATAAATTTCCTAACCAAGGGGTTTACAGTGTGTAGCATATGCATAGATGGCTTAACTCATTATCTTGTGAATAGCGCGCTCCGTGAGTAGGCATGAACAAATTAAAGTTAATGAGCTCGTAAGGAGCTCAACTGAAATCGCTCTTTACTTGCAGATTATTGAAGTGGAAAATATTTGATTTTTATATAAATTACTTCATTTAAAAGATGCAATCTCAAGCTTTATGCCCATGGGTATGTTTGCCTGTTTGGCTGAATTTTCGCGGAGTTACAGATTTTTTACAAAGCATTTGAAATTGGAGTTCACTGAGAGAGAGTGCAGAACTTGCATCATGTTAATTTTTCTTTATTTGGCAAAAAGCAAAACACTTTATTTTTATTGTGAGCATACAGAAAAAAAATAGAAACTAAACAGGATTGATTGACGTATAACACGAAAATGAAAAATCTAAACTAACGGAGCATTTTAAGTTTATTTTGCATTGCTAAAAAAAAAAAACGAGCAAAACGTGGGGGTGTGTTTTTGGTGAAGGAAGACATAACTTCTCACATTTCATAATTTCTTTTAGCTTTTCATCATCGTTGGGAGAATGAGACCATTTTACCAGGTGCACTGTGACGCTTTAAAAGACACCAAACATGAATAGTTTGATTTTGAACACACATAACATTGCATTAGTTTTTAGTGTTTTTCAGGTAAGGAGGAGGAGGGGGTGTGGGTGAGACAGTGTGGGTGAAGTGTAAACTGCACTGTGTGCTGTGTCTCCAAAGTTCCTGTAACATATGCAAGAGGCAGTTACATATTCAAGAGATAGTTCAAGTGTTACTTGCCAGGAGGACCTTTTGTCACATTGATGGGTCGATCAAAAATACTGGCAACAGCCTTACAAAAGACAACTGGAACCTTTTCTGAAGGTGAAAAAGCAGCTTTTGTTACTCAGCACATAAAGATGAACTACTTACTGCCATATCAGACTGTAGTGATGTAGTTTCTCAACTGCATGGATCTTCATGTGTTGTTTCAGGTGACTTTTAAAAGAGAAACTCTTTCCACACTGATCACATGTGTGCGGCTTCTCTCTGTTGTGGATCATCTCATGTGTTTTCAGATAGGATAACAGAATGAATCTCTTGTCACAGTGTGAACACTTGTAAGGTTTTTCTCCAGTGTGGATCTTCTCATGCGTTTTCAGATATCCTGACACACTGAATCTCTTGTCACAGTGTGAACACTTGTAAGGTTTTTCTCCAGTGTGGATCATCTCATGTGTTTTGAGATATCCTGACTGATTGAATCTCTTGTCACACTGTGAACACTTGTAAGGTTTTTCTCCAGTGTGGATCATCTCATGCTTTTTCAGAGTTGATGACTGACTGAATCTCTTGTCGCAGTGTGAACACTTGTAAGGTTTTTCTCCAGTGTGGATCATCTCGTGTGTTTTCAGATATGATGACCCACTGAATCTCTTGTCACAGTGTGAACACTTGTAAGGTTTTTCTCCAGTGTGGATCATCTCGTGTGTTTTCAGATATGATGACTGACTGAATTGCTTGTCGCAGTGTGAACACTTGTAAGGTTTTTCTCCAGTGTGGATCATCTCATGTATTTTCAGATATGATGACAGACTGAATCTCTTGTCACAGTGTGAACACTTGTAAGGTTTTTCTCCAGTGTGGATCATCTCATGTGTTTTCAGAGATGATGACAGACTGAATCCCTTGTCACACTGTGAACACTTGTAAGGTTTTTCTCCAGTGTGGATCATCTCATGTTTTTTCAGATATGACAGACTGAATCTCTTGTCACAGTGTGAACACTTGTAAGGTTTTTCTCCAGTGTGGATCATCTCATGTCTTTTCAGATGTGTTGATCGACTGAATCTCTTGTCACAGTGTGAACACTTGTAAGGTTTTTCTCCAGTGTGGATCTTCTCATGTTTTCTCAGAGATGATAACTCACTGAATCTTTTGTCACAGTGTGAACACTTGTAAGGTTTTTCTCCAGTGTGGATCCTCTCATGTATTTTCAGGGTTACCGGCCGATTGAATCTTTTATCACAGTGTGAACACTTGTAAGGTTTTTCTCCAATGTACATTTTCTGGAGCCATTTCAACTTGTTCTCTCCGGTGTGGATCCTCATGTGAACATCAAGACTTTGGTTGCTTTTGAGACTCTTTCCACACTGAGTGCAGGTTGTAGATTTCTTAGCTCTTCTTTTCTTTAAAAAGGTATTTTTTTTAGTCTTTGAGCGACTCAAAGGTTCACTCAGTTCTTCTCTCTCCTCCTCCACTTCAATCATTTCTTCTCTCTCCTCCTTCACTTCTCTCAGTTCTTCTCTCTCCACCTTCACTTCAATCATTTCTTCTCTCTCCTCCTTGACTTCACTCAGTTCTTCTCTCTCCTCCTTGACTTCACTCAGTTCTTCTCTCTCCTCCTTGACTTCTCGCAGTTCTTCACTCTCCTCCTTGACTTCACTCAGTTCTTCACTCTCCTCCTTAACTTCACTCAGTTCTTCTCTCTCCTCCTTCACTTCCATCAGTTCTTCTCTCTCCACCTTCACTTCAATCATTTCTTCTCTCTCCTCCTTGACTTCACTCAGTTCTCTCTCCTCGCTCTCTTCCATCAGGTCTGACATGAAAGAAAAACTCATTTTAAAATGTCTAAATAATAAAAAGTTCAAAGAGACATATGGAGTGAATGAAGTTTAATAATAAATTTTAAATATTTTTATAATTTCATTATACGTCCCTGAAACTTTCCATGAATGAGGTACATTGATCTTCCAGTTATTTAAAAAAAAACATTATATGCACAATTCCCTTGTTTCTGTAGTGAGATCTATTAAATATCTTTGTTCAATGGCTCTTATCTAACATGATATGAACATTAAAATTAGGGTTGGGTTTTATCAAATACCAGTGCCTACTCGATATTTTTTAAACGGTTCCTTAACGGTTCTTGAAACGGTACTTAAGACAACGAAACCGCGCACACTCAAAGTGTCAAAAAATAATACCCCTTTATTTACAGGGCCAAACTGGACACAATGTTAACTTATATCTTTAAACAATATAAATACAAGTAACATATGGTAATAATAAATATAACAATATAAAATAAAAATTCTCATTTACATAATATCAAATAAAAAAAATATTGTATCAAACAATGTAGTAATACTGGAGATTAATAGAGATTTCTACCACAGTAATCTAATATCGACATGGCAACAGGTTCCATGTTTTGTCTGCTTGAACCAGTCATGTGAGTTATCTGATCATTGTACTAGATTTACGCAGTGCTTAGCTTGGCGAGTTTGGTATTTCGTTTCCACAAACACAAATGTTTGCAGTAAAACAGAGTGGATTGAAAATTTTTACATTTTGGACAATTATTAAAAAAACTCAGGTCAAAATTCTAGCAACCTTTTACAAAAGTTTTTGTTATATAAAAATAAATAAAATAAAATTTAAAAAATTCGATTTAGTTTGGCCTGATCTTGACAATAAATCTGAAACTTCCCTTTACTGACCATTTGTTAAAAAAAAAAAACTTTTGCAGCCATTTCATAGTTTAATTGTGTGCTTGAATGTTTCATGAATGTTCTTCGGCATCAAGAATGAATGTAGAATAAACACCTACCTCTTTGTTCTTCAGGATCTTCAGTGCGTTTCATTCTGCAGGGTTCTGGATCACTCATGTTCTTACTGTCCTCTTTATTAAACTCAGTCTTTGCAGATTTCAGCTCTTCCTGATGCTTTGATGCTCGTCTTCACTTGATGCTGGTGGGAATTTACAGCATTTATTGAATAATTACAGTGGGAGGAGCTTCACTGATGATGAAAATAAAATATCTGCCAAAATCAAAAATATACAAGTTCCTGAGTTTGTTTTTATGCTCATGGACATTAGAATATAATAATGTAAATTATTCCAAATATAAAGAACAAGAACTGTAAGATTACCATTAGATGATAATCATTAGGGCATCAAGATGGGTAGTAGAAGGAGAGCGCTTGGCTTCTGGGATGAGACTACCACCAATCAGAGCATACATTGATACATGACAACCACGACTACAACAGTGGCCTGCACTAATCGGTTATTGGGGAAGTTATTAGATAATATTGAATGGGCACAAATGCAATTTAAGCCATCTAAATCAAGGAGCATCTCGATAATTAAAGGATAGGTAGTAGATAAAACATTCTTCATTAATGGTGAGGCAATACCAACAGTTTCTGAGAAGCCAGTGAAGAGTCTTGGGAGATGGTACGATGGGATCTAAAGGACACAGTTCGAGTGGGAGAAGTTAGACGACAAGCAGTGGAAGGGTTGAAGAGCATAAACAGCTGTGCTCTGCCAGGCAAACTAAAGCTCTGGTGCTTTCAGTTTGGTCTACTGCCGAGGTTGCTGTGGCCACTGACAGTGTACGAGGTTTCTTTGACAACAGTGGATAAGCTGGAAGCGTTAATAAGTTCATACATCAGGAAAATGGTTGGGAGTTCCACGCTGCCTCAGCAGAGTAAGACTTTATAGTAAAGGAATATTGCAGCTGCCAGTCTCTGCTTTAACCAAGGAGTTTAAGTGTGCCAAGGTCAGTCTGGAAATGACCTTAGTAGAGTCACGTGACAAATGTGTAAGGGAGGCAGCCACTGTGTTCAAAACTGGTAGAAAGTGGTCAGCAAGGAAATCTGTAGTAGAGGCAAAGCCTGCCCTTCAAATTGGGGATATCGTGGGACAGGTACAGCATGAAATAGGGGGTTTTGGGCTCAGTTTAGCTCCACCTAAATGGCACAAGGCAGGCCCAGCTCAAAGGAGGAAGCTGGTAGTCAACGAAGTGCGAAAGATGGAGGAGAGGATGAGGTGTATAAAGGCCATTTCCCAGGCCAAGCAGGGAAAGTGGATGAGATGGGAGAGTGTGGAACAACACAAGATGGGCTGGCAAGACTTTCGGTCAATGGAAGAGAGTAGGATCAGTTTCCTTATAAGGTCAACATAAGATGTTCTCCCATCACTACAGAACCTAAACCTCTGGGTAGGAGAGGATCGCTCTTGTCCTTTGTGTTCATCAACTGCCACATTAAGGCACATTTTGACAGGATGTAAGGTGGCTCTTAGCCAAGGTCGATTTACTTGGCGCCATGACCAAGTACTGCGATGTTTGGCTTTAGCATTGGAAGGCAAGCGTAATATGACCAATAAGTTGCCGCTTGTTCTAGCAAAACATTACATGCTGAAGACAATATTCCTCTGCCCAGGTGAGCAACCACCAAGAAAAGGTGTTAACACCAATTCTCGCCCAGGACAACAGGAGGCTGCTAGGGACTGGAAGATGCTGGCTGATCTTGATCAACGGCTTATTTTTCCACCTGAGATTGCCGCGTATGGTTGGGTTGCAAAGAGATTGTGGTTGGGTCTCAGCAGGAGGAGGGATGTAGAGGTCAGTAAGCTGGGCTGAGTTGAGTGGGGGATGGAGGGGGTGACTCTGGGACGCCAGAGTCACTGTCGAGCCCTCTTGAGGTGTCGTGGGCTAGTCGACAAAACACTGAGGATGGAAGGTGCCCATTTGAAGACCCTAGAGATGTCCCCTGCTCGGCTCAATCCAGACAGTTGTCGTGCTGGTCCACTAGGGAGACCACACCGTAGTTGCAACCATCATGTGCTCTGACGGCAAGTACACTGCAGCCGTTACTACCGGACAGAAGGGGAGTCACACCACCCTATGGAAAGAAGCGTACATGGATGGAGAAGAATAGTTTACTGTAAAACTACGTCTTAGTTTTGCTTATCTTGGCGAAAGCCTACAACAAATCAGCATGAAGTTTTAACATCTACTCTCATGAAATGGAAATCTTACTGTGGTCAGATGAACCAATGTTTCAGCTTAAATTTGGGAGAACATGGAATTGAGTTCTGAGTCACAAAGACGAAAGGCACCAACCAGACTTTCACCAGCGACAGGTCCAAAAGCAAACATCTGTCCTGGTATTGAGGTGCATTATTGCATGAGTAACTTGCATTATTGTGAAGGTACCATTGACATTAGGGGTGTAACGGTACATGTATTCGTATTGAACCGTTTCGGTTCAAGGCTTCCGGTTCGGTACGCATACAAACCGAACGATTGCTTGGACCATTTTTCTTGCCGGCAAAATTCGTGCTGACGCGGCCAACACAACGTTGCGCAACATCCAAATGGCAAGGGTAATGAAAGCAGAACGAAACTGCGCTCCTCGTTATGTGCTTCACGGATCGTTTATCAGTTCGGACCAGCAACATCTGTGCAGCGCGAGCCGATCTCGATCAAGCAACACTGTTACTACACAGCGGAGATCCGGTAAAGAAAACATTTGAATTCGCCACTGAGGTAATAACATCGCGCGAGATCTAGCGAGCAACATTCACATTTCTCTGTTATTAACCGTAGATCTCTATTAGATCAAACAGCGCTGTCATGAAAACCAGGAGAAACATTGTGCCATGAATGAACTAAGTTAGTAATACTTTCGTCCACAGACCAGCAACATTCACCATGGGTTTAATATAGTAACACTAACTGGAACCATGTTGGCTGGAATTGTGAAATGCTTTCAAGTACTTCACACATCTTTTTCCAGCACTTCAAAATTCAAATATTATATAAATAAATATATATTTAAATGTTATTTTTAATGTGATGACCAAAACATTATTTGTTCATCCTTCAAAGATGACCCCCATTTATAAACCTGAAAGTTTCAAGATCTAGAAAAACTCACACTTATTTAAAAATATTTTTTCTTTAACCCTCTGAGACCTAAGGGTATTTTTACAATAAATTTTCCGTCTGGTGTCATTTACTAAAAAAGCTTGTAAAATATCAACCCTTTGGTGCACAGACAATTGACACACCTCTTTTTTTTTAGGACAAATTGAACTTTCAGCATATTTGTGTTACATTGATGTTACCTGAATGTAAAATAAGTTATGGGACCATAAAGACAAATGAAAAAATAAATCGGAAATGGAATCACTCAATTATTTATTGAAATCACACACAAATAAATAAAAGCTAAGCAATTTTCCTCTGGAAAATAGTTTGTTCATGTCTTTGGAGTCCTGGAGCACAGGAATAAACATTATAACTTGTACAGAACAAAAACTTTTGACATTTTTCCAAAAGAAGTCCAGGCATTTGGGGCCTCATGAAATTCACTGGTGCCAAGCCTCAAAACAGTTCCTATCAGCAATCACACAGAGGGCCACATCACAGGTTTTGGATTTCTATTTTATTTATTCTTTTATTTATTATGTTCTTTTTATTCTTTTATAATACATTTATACTACTATAATACTTTTTTACAGTAAATAAATAAATGGCACTTCAGCTGGGTCTATCCTGGTAATCTAGTTCCTCATCTGTCAAAAAGCTCTGTTCTCCTGAAAATCCTTCAACCTGCAATGCAACAAAATAGACCAGCGCTTTATTTACGTCCATTTCGCTGTGTTTCTCTGTGAATCGCGTGTCTCCGTGAGTCTCTCTATCTCTCTACACTATATCAGCGCTTGGTTCATGCGTAATGATGCACACCAATGTTTACTACGGATCAGCCTGTAATTGGTCAAAAAACATCACGTGAAAACATCACGTGATAGCCAGAATGTCCGCTAGCATCGAGCTAGCGGCAAAAATGACGGAATATTTATGAATTATGGACTTCAAGAGTATCAAAGTTTGACAAAGTGTTTGGATTTATTGCTGAAAACCTCTGAAAGGAAGCACAAGTTCCAGGCTGGATAGAAAACCTTCTGTAAAGGCTAGAAAGACCCGAAAGACACCCCCGTGATGGCTAGCTCGTTAGATTTCTGCTGGAAAAAACGGTAAGAAAATCGATAAATCTGTCATCGAGTTATGTAAACATTTATCGGAGGTGACGTGTGGCATCGTCGACGATGCCGTCGGGCTCAGGGGGTTAAACAAATAGGAAATTTCTCTGGCATTTCTTTCTTTTTGCTGTATCGAAAACGTACCGAACCGTGACTTTAAAACCGAGGTACGTACCGAACCGTGATTTTTGTGTACCGTTACACCCCTAATTGACATGGATGCATATATTTGAATTGCACAGAAATATAGCACCATCAAGATGACATCTTTCCCGGAAAGCAAGACAATGCCAGGCCTCATTCTGTACATGCTACAACAGAGTGGTTTCTAGACACTGCACCATAGAAGAAATGTGCCTGCCTGTTTACTGCAGTCCAGATATGTCTCTTATGGAAAATGTATGACCCATCATGAAAAGGAGAATCAGGCAATGATGACCACAGACTGTTGAGCAGCTGTCTTGTATCAGACAAGATTGGGCATACGCACTACCAAAACTCCAACAATTAGTATCCTCAACTCCCAAATGATTAAAAAGTATAATTAAAAGGAAAGGTGATGTGACGCAGTGGTAAACATGTCTCCCAACTATTTGGGGTGTGTTGCAGCCATCAAAAAATCAAAATTTGTTCAAAATACAATTAGCCTTTCGCCGAGCCCCGCCCCCCTTAGTTACTGTTGCTACCTCCGTCAAACAAATGGTCAAGCACGTGCAGCGTGACAGATTGCCATGACGGCAACGGGTATTCCCGTGCGTGTCAGTGACCTTTTTTGGAGCAATACCTCCGCGATATCAAGCAAGATCAAAGCCAAAGGGGTTACAGTATGCGGTGAAGGGATTTATTCAAAATATAAAAATAAGAAATGAATGAGACACGACTACTGTTGCGGCTAATGCTGCTTACCAGTCTCAAGAAAAATCAGAAAAACCCCATGACCATGCTACCTCAAATGCAACCAGCACAGCCTTGAAGATTTTATAAACTGGTTCAGTGGCTACTTGTTTAGAGTAAGAAATATATAACTTGAGCTGCATATTTAGTATTTTTGCCTCCGATACAGGAATACACATTCGCTTTAACAAGCAGGTTGTTCATTACCACAGCAACCGCTTGCATGTCATGCTGAATGCGATTTTCATGTTTAAAAATTAACTAACGTTATGCATAAGAGATGGAAAGAGGCAGAGAACCATATATTATTTAAGTTTATTTCTATTTGTAACGAAGTGGGGCGGTACTCACCGGTACGCAGTACCGGCACTTCTACATTTTACTCTTAAGCGTACCTGCACTACTTGTTGGTGCGTACCGCTACTTCTCACATGTAGCCGGTACTCTATACCACTGACAGAAAAAGCGTGACGGCAACCGGAGCTGATCGCGGGATTCACGGCCACCGCAAGTGTGAGTAGCGCGTATCTTTTTCGGCTTGCATGTTAATCAATGAGTCCATTCACACTGCGTCCGCGAGGAGGAGCGTTGCGTGAGCAGCAGTGAGTAGGGCTGTGCCATATCATACCGTCCACGATAATACCGGTATAAAATTTTACATGATAAAAAATTGTCATATCGCGATATTGATGATATGATGACGTATGGCGTATTTACGTTACTTAGCGCGTGCACAACAACACAGCGGCATGTCAGCCTCCGGATCAGATCAAGATTTAGTTCCTAAAAAGGGCGCTACTTCAATAGTATGGAAGTTGTTTGAGTACAAGAGGTCAGATCTCCAACAACACAATTTTTTTTGTCAAATATGCATGAAAACTCGTTTCACCACTTCCATACTAGCGTACATTTTGCATTCGCCTAACGTTAATCTTCCTTCAGAGTTTCCGCAGTTCGGGTACAACAGTCAACACGATTAAACTCTTTCTAAGATGATTCAATGTTACTATTATTATATTTGATCTGTAAATAAAAGGTCTATGGTTTCGCATAAAACAACTTTATCTTGCTGGACTTTATTGCTGTAACTAAATCATCATGTTACTTTCTACCGGCCGGGTGTCTGTTAGAGCAAAACACTAGAGTCAGAGCACTATTGTTCATCACGCGCACAGTAACTGAAATGTAAAACTGTTAAAAGAAAGGACTCAATAAATGATTGCATAGCTAGATGCTGTATATTATACACGATGCTACGCATCAATATTTATTTCCTTTGTGCTTTGAACTGTTCAGTGCGGAGTATTCGACGCGCTGCGCGTGCGCGCTGTGACTCCGTGTTGCTTCAAGCGCATCATTCAGCGCTCGGGATGCGCATAAGCGCTGTGCGATATATTGGAGCCTTTCATATCATAATACTTTTGCGCAATGAAAGATTATTAATAGCCTTTGTTCTGTCCTATCGATCATATGTTGCTGCCTCATTAAACAGCTGTGCTATACATTTTAAACATGCCTCAATTTTATAGTAGACTAGGCTATATAATAATTAATCCTTTTGATTTGTTACCTTGTTTTTTTTTCATGAATGTACAATACAAAGAGCAATGTGTAAAGTTTTACCAGATTTAGTGTTACAATTGTCTCTTATTTATTCCCCACTAAATGTTTTTTCCCTAAATGTTCCGATTTTATACAATTATTGTATAAATTAGGTATTGTATACCTCATTTGATGCTAATCCAACAACTATGCAAGGCAACTGTTACATTTAAATTTTTTGTACTTCAAAGTTTAGGTAAATTTTATTAGGTGACAATATTGTGCAGGCTTCTGAAGTTATTGATAATATTGTTAATGTATTACTGTAGTTATTGTTAAAATAAAATGATGAGTTATGTTATACTTTTTTTTTCACTAATGCTGCTGCCAGCCAGCTGCAATCACCAATAAAACATTGTTTCATATATATTTTTTCTATATCGTGATAAATATTATTATCGCAAATATTCTTGAAATATCGTGATATAATTTTTAGGCTATATCGCCCACCCCTAGCAGTGAGTCTATTTTTGTTGTGGTCAGGCTCATTTAAGGTGAACGCACACTTTTGATGGAGAAAATATATGATTTTATACAAAAAGTTACCAAAATGCAAAGAATTTGTCTAGTGTGCAACTTAACAAGAACTGGAGTAGGCTACGTCAGAAAAGAAAAAGATTTATACAAGATTTTTATATTTATACATATATTTTATATTTATATATTTATACAAAATTTAGCCATTTAAACTTGTCTTAAATTATTCAGTTTGGGTAAAACTATGTTTTATAAATAAATAAAATGAGCAAGTTAATCAGAATATAAGCTTTTCTTTCAGTTTATGTAGCCTACATGCCAAAATCAAACCTAGTGTAGGCCTACTTTTTTATGTTTGCTGTAAGTATGACTTAAAAGACAATATCAGAAGCTGTTTTCTAGGTTGTTTCTGTTGTTTACCATTTACATGCAATTGTTGTATACTTCCCATCTTAACAAACTTCAAGAATCAAGTTTATTAATGACCAACTTCTAAAAAGAGAATGTTTCTTTTTAAAGAAATGTGCACACACACACACGACTTGTTTAAATATATTTATGTTGTTAATAATTAACAATAAATTGTTGTTGTGAGAGCAATATTTCCACGTTTTGTTTTTCCCTGTAAAAATTTCAAATCTCATGATTTGCCAATGCAAGAGAGTACTGGCACCTGGGGGGCACTTCAAGCACTGGTTGTCGATGTCAAAACTCTATAAGCTGTGATTCAAATTTTAAATAATGTTTTGTCATTATTTTACTCTTACACTGAATGTTTGCTGCTTCGGTCCAGATTAGTGTTGTGTAAATTTAGTATAGGTGTGGAAATTGGAAAGCTGTGGGATTTTTATATAGAAGATATGTTTGTTGGTAAAGGATTTTCACATTGTAGGCTACATTTTATGTACTGGTTTTGATGTTGAATAGACATTTCTAAAATTGTATGATGCTTTTGTTGAGTTATTACACAATTCTTTTTCTGACCTTTTTCAACATTGCCCCTGACAAATAACCCAAAATACAAAAAAAAAGACTAAAACTAACACTAAACCTAATAAAAACTAAACTAAAACTAAGCATTTTCAAAAAATAGAAACTAAACTAAACTAGTAAGCCCACGTTTAAAACTAATTAAAACTAAACTGAATTTGAAAACAAAAATTCGAAACGAAATAAAAATAAAAACTAATGAAAAATGCAAAACTATAATAACCTTGGTAGCAAGAGAAGCATTAACAATAGAGGGAATGCATTGATGTTACTTTCCCACCGGAACAACCCCCCTCAGCCTGACTGAGTGGCGAAAGATCTGCTGCGTGACTGGATTTAATAGGGGAAACTGCGAAAATGGTAGCAAAAGTCGAGACGCGAAATTTGAACTTGCAGTGACAGATTTGAGAAGTTGCAATTGCCAATGTGAGGTTGTACTGCGAATTTGAATGGTAGAAGAAGTGAAAATTTGTATTTCAAGTTTGTGTCTGTCATTGCATCTTTGTGAATTGCATTTTACACATTTGTGACTGCTTGTCTGCAGCTTCAAATTCAAAATACACATTTGTGACTATTGTCTGCGAGTGCAAATCTCAGCGTTCAAGTTCAGATTTTTATTTTATAATTTTTTATTTTATTATTTTCATATTGGAGCTGTGAGAGTAAAAGTTTGCATAAACGTACGAATATGTATTGTACAAGTTTTCAAATTCACATCTACACTCTCGAGTTTTGCTACTAATTTACCTTCATAATAATCCCCTCTAGTAATGTCTTTTCATTAAGTATACAAAATGCAAAAATAATTTCGAACCTTTATTTTTTTCAACGGTCATATTCGTCACCTCAAAATATATGCAAATTAGCACATATTTAATTAGATATAGGCTGATTAGCATATTTAAACATAATTTTTTTTTTTTTTACTAAAGTAAACTACTACATTGCTAGGGGAAATGATCTCGGTCCTACAGAAAACTTGCAATACATTTGTTTTCCTATTCATGCAAGTAGTCAACTGATAAAGATTCATGGTGGCATCTGAAGCATGATCATGGGGGGGGGGGGGGGGGGGGTCAGATCTTTTATTACTTATGACAGCTTGGTCTGTCTTGAGTATGCTGGTCACATGATTTGCTTTCACTTTTTTGTTGAAAAGAAGAGAAAATTAAGTAATAATATGTTGTTCATGTTGTTATTTAGCACGTTTTGAAATGTGTGTCTCCTGAGACATGTTGCCTGTTGAGGGTATAAAAAGGGGATTAAACTACGTCTATTTAAAATGCACTATCCGAACTTAAATGATTGTAATTCAAGAATGCTTTGGAATATAGACCTAAATTTGGTCTTGTTTTAAAGAAAAGAAGTTCAAAACTTACATTAAATTAAATGTACTATACTTAATATTTATTCTTTTTATAAAACATGTATTTTACAAAATATATATTTACTATAAAATTACTATAGAATCAAAGCCGGGTTTCATCTTGAGTTCATAAGCTTTCAAAATATAATCTGTCAACATTAGATCAGGTGAAGAATGGTATATAATTGTTTTAAATATACAGTGGAAGTAACAGTTTACAGATTAATGACATGGTCCTTTTTTATACCTTAATCAGGCAACGTATATTATGAAACACAACTCATAAAATCCAAAATATATAAAATTTTAAAAATATGGATATGTTTTAAGTCCAGATTATATAAAAAATTTAATTAAATTATTTTTGCTCAACATTTTCGACTCTAGCCTGTTTAAGGGTTAAAGAGGAGTAGTATACGGCAAAATTAGCAAAAACACGTTAAAGCGTGAATGCTAAAATGGCATCAACAGGCAACAAAATACACAAGTTTTTCACAAAATATAACTATGGTTCAATCTCATTCAATGACACAGCATTTACCAAAACTACGTTATATTATAAAATATATACAAACATTTTCTTGATGCGTTTACATGACGGTGTGTTGCAAGTTTGCTAGTATTTGTATTTGTTGCCTATGTGTAGGCTATGGTAACTGACGATGCTAGTCAAACAAATATGATAACCTCTGCTATTCAATCACATTGAAACTTTAAACAAATGATATAAATATTAAGAGCAAAAATACCTTCAAAGAAGAGTAGTCCGAGGCAAAATGTGCAAAAACACAACGAAGTCCGCCTACTCTCTCACTCCTGCATGGACAAACACACGTGAATGAAGCGATAGACCGATCACGATTAAAAGCGCCAGTTTCAAAAGTTCGCTAATTACACGGATACACGTCATGAAGTATTTATCAACACAGTTTTAACACGATGTTCACTGATAAAGAGACCGTAAATACGACATATGTACGAGAATAAAAGAGTGAAAGATACTGACTGACCTTCTAGTTTCTCCGTGAGTCTACGCGCGAATGAAACGGGGGAGAGAAGCACTTCCCCCCTATGGCACTTCCTAATGGGCGTGTCACACCGCAAGCGTGAGCTCCGCGTCATCCTCGTCATAGGGAGCCAGTCTTTACAACTATACAATATTTTTTAGAAGTTGGTCATTAATAAACTTGATAGCCCTAGTGAAAAAAAGTATACTTTATTGTATTTGAAATATACTCTTTTTCAATAATACATAATTGTACAACTAACAATATATAATTTCTAGATATATTAAAACTAAATACTAACATCATGCTTTTACCTATTTTCATAATAAAACTTTTAGCACACTTTAAAATCATTTTATTTTATTATATTTTCAAAACAAATATATATTTTAGTAAAAAATATAGGCTACTTGAAGTGAAAATTCAGTTTATTTTTTAAAAGTGTATTTATTTGCACTTTAATAAGTGTATTTATTTGGGTGGATTTTCTGCAGGGGTTCAGGCGGAAAGACTGCCGAATGACTAAAGAAAAGTTATTAGCAAGATGGTAGAAAACTGCACATTTCTTGTCTATTCCACCCACTGCCACTCATACCAACCAACGACGGAAATAAGCGCAGTTACAATACGATAGCTTAATACGCTTAATACTTCAAAGTCAAAACTATTTAGCACATTAGTTGTAATTGAAAAGGTTTAAAGTCCATGTAAAAGCAATTCTACAAAAAAAAAAACTCTAAACACATTATAAATGTTACAAATGTATTGCTAAAACATATTACAAAGACTGTGAACTGTGAAGTACTGAATATTGGAGTTAAAAGCCGTTGAAAAAACAGAGTTACAACACTGTGCTTCCGAAGTACTCTCGCTGGTAAATTAATGCAATTACTGCATTTTTATACTTTTAGCCGACACATTATCACACATTAGCAGACCTCTCGTAAATCTAGTCAGTAGTTATATTTTATGTAGCCAGTTTTAGTAAATGTTTATTGGAAGATAATAGTTTAATTGCAGCGATAGCTTATGTGACCAACACTTACAACACTAACATTAGCTAACTTACGGTAACCTGATGTACATAATATATAATATTATATATATATATATATATATATATATATAGTAGGGGTGTCACGATTCTCCAAATCCTCGATTCGATTAAGTTATCGATTCTAAGGTCACGATTCGATTCGATTCTCGATTTAAAAAAAAAAATGTAAAGCGCAGATTGCTATGCAATTTTTAGACTACACATTTATGCATTATGCAATATAAATTTGTTCACAATGTACACTACACCATTGCCAAATTTAAAATATAACAAAAACAAGTAACATAACTTTATAGTATAACATTTAAAGCCCCTGAAATGACTAGAAAAAAAGTTTAGTTAATTTTGATGAACGAGATTGAACAATAGAGTCAGTAAAACGATCCGAACTTTCCATCACGGACGCGACATGGGGCGTGGCAGTATCGACGATACCATTTTTTATTTCGATTTCGATACCATTGAATTAATTTCGATCGAATTCGATTTAATATCGAAATCGTGACACCCCTAATATATAGAAACCTTCCTGATGCCGCGGAGGTATCACAAGGTCCAGAACGGAGTCCACTTGCACAGCGCAACGGATCAGATAAGGATTGCGGATCCAGACTAGATCTGCGGCAGACCCTATCCGGACCCGTTCATTTCGGTCTGAAAACCTTTCAGATCACTCATTCAAAATTAAAAATTAAAAATGGCCAAAACTACAAAAATATTTCAAACCTATTGGTGGACCAACATTAGATAGACTGCTCACTAAACAACATAATGTCCAAAAGACGTCTTTTCAAAGTCTTTGTCACAAAAGTCGGACGTTGAAAAGACGTCCACTCAGGAGCCAGAATTAAAGTTTTTCCCAGCTAACAAAAAAAGGTCCCCAGAACATCCCCTAAATGACGTTCAAGAGGACGTTCCCAGGACCGCAGCGGCCATTCGGGACGTTTATGGGACTTTCATGTTTAGTCGTCTGAATATCATTTTATTTTATTTTACTTCTGGCTAACTAAAGAAAACAGACACGGTGTAAGGAACAAAGTAAATCATTTATTTAAAACAATTGTAAAGGTGCCATTTCCGTGTGTGTGTGTGTGTGTGTGTCTTCAAATGCGCTGGCAGCTGTGTGTGTGTGTGTTTAGCCCCGTTCACACCGCCAGCGATTTTGTCGCTGTGTGTCGCTAGGCTCTGTACTGTGATGTTGCTTGTGGGCGTTCGTAGTGCTGTCGCTCTGATGTTATTGGTAGACTGCACGTCTGGCCATATCTATACAAAAGACCATCACAAGTGATATATAATTTTAATTTGACTGGGAATAAATTACTTTTAAGGCTAAAAAGAAACCATATGCTGTTGGGAGAGTGTTTTTATATCTCCACACAGACTGATCTCATGAAATAGCGTGTGCATGACACGCCAATTCGTATTTCCATTTTTGGCGTGCTATCAAGACGCATAATCGCCTTTCAGCGTGTTTATGAACGCCGTTGACTTAACGTTATATAAATATATGACTTACCTCAACCCCGTCCCTAAACCTAACCGTCACTGGGGTTAATGGCATTTATGACTGTTCCCTTACCATCCTAGGAAAGAAAAAGATATGACTTACCTCAACCCCATCCCTAAACTTAACCGTCACTGGGGTTAATGGCATTTATGACTGGAGATTTGACTGCGTGTACAGACACACGGAATGACGCGGGCGTTAATGGCGTAGACATATACGCATACACGCGGATACACGCGGATAGCTCAAAATGCGTAGAGATAACACGTCACCTGGCGCGAAAGTGGCGTATATGTTTACGCAAAAGTCATGATGTCATGTTGCTCCACAGCTGTGTTCAGTAGATTAAATCATTTACTAGATCAACGATCGATCGAATGAACAAATTAAACTCACTGCTGTTACAAATTATAAAAACATCATTCGAATTTGACAAATAATCAATTTTCTTGCCCCTAATAGTCAACGTAATGCAGGGGAAATTGTAAAATGAACTGCAGCAGTGCTAAACGTGCATCATAAAATTACAAAACTCGAACTATAACGTTAAATGTATGAATTAAACTCACTGAGACTGTCGACAGTTTCTTTTCCATGCATCATTTTATTATCCATGTCATGTGGTTACAGTCAAATCATATAAAACAGTGAAATCGTCCTCAAACTCTTTCTTTCTGTCTTCCCTGCACTCGAGACGGTGACATGAGCTTCACTGAAAGTCTTCTTTCCTATTGGTTGTCGCTCGCGAAAATCGCTTCTCGATTTGCATAAAGTTGAAAATTCTCAACTTTTGTTGCTTGTCGCGCCCACATTCTGTCGCCAACGGTCACTGTCGCTCGTGTCGCCGGATGTCGCCAGCGTTCCATTGAAATGAATGGGATCTTGTCCCTTTGTCGCTGCGTGCCGCTGGCGGTGTGAAGGGGGCTTTTGTCGGTCAGCTATGTGATTAATCCGATGGCAATTCTCCCCCTTTGGCGTCTACCTAAAACAACAAAATGAACATATTCAGTTATGATTTTATCAATAAGTGAAATGTAACGTTGTCTTATTTCAGCTGTTAGCTTCGTAGTGTTAGCATAACGGTTATCAGCAGTACACTGCGGACAACTTCAACAAATGTTTTAAAAGGTAACATTTTCATATAATTTAAAGATGGACAGTGGTTATGGTGACTAATTTATAATAATCTAATTAAAAATACCTTTTAGACAGACAACGGACAGAGAAATCACAAGGCTCGGTCTGAGAAGTACCGTTAACTGTCACTACGCTACCCAGCTGAGCGTTGCCATGGATACAAACCATAGACTGTGATACAAACCGCGTACATAAGGAATGACGTCACTCGCTTAGGCGCATTTGATCCTATGATTTGATCGTCACTCGCTTGTTTCTCCAATGTTTTTTTTTTTATTTGATCTGCATGTGCTATCAGTCTTAAGTGCAATAATTAGAACAATATTTTTCCTAAAATAAATTATTTTTAATAAAACCAGTCACCTTCTCCTGACCAACGTTTGACAAGTAAATGTTTAGGATACTTTTATTGTCTTACCCGTGTTATTATCCACTTTCCAGCAATTTTTCATTCTTCACGTTTTCCTTGGCTGCATTCATCATTTGAAGTAGATGCATTCTTTTAGAGCTCCTGGTATTCAATGTGGAATAGCCTTTATAAATTGTAGCTCATATTCATTTGAATCAGTTGTCATGTTTTTGATGTTTAAATTATAATGGGTGAAAACAGATTATTACTGATTATTACGTGGTATTATTACATCTTTAATTAGTGATTAGAATTTACATGAAGTAACATGAAAGTTATTATCTTAACATTAAAACACTAACATTTTTAGCATTAACTTAATTTTGCAATCAATGCAAATATTTGCATTTATATTTTAGTTTAATTATTCGTTTGTCTGAGTTGTAAAGTGTCAGTTGATGATAGCAAACATGGGCGACTGGATTTTGCAAGTGTTGTCATGGAAATGCCAGGTGAGGGACGAAATAGGGATGTTCGCAAACTGGCCCGGACAAATGTCCTCAGAATGTCCGTCAGCGAACGTTATAGAATGGACCAAATGTGAACGCCATCTCCATACGACTCTCCATTGGAAATAAATGACTTCCGGTCCGACGGCGGTCGTTTGTCGTGTGCAGTGGAAAGGCGGCTTTACAAAGGGGACCAAATGCGCACGTCATCAGAATGTCCGTCCGCGAACGTTACAAAGAGGACCAAATGCGCACGTCATCGGAATGTCTGTCCGCGAACGTTACAAAGGGGACCTAATGCGGACCTAAGGGGACGTTTGAAAAGTCCGGGGGACATCCCTTGTTTGCTGGGTTATGACGTCTTTTTTGACGTGTTCTGCACTTACATTTAGACGTTCATCGAACAAGTTTAAAAACTAGTTCAAATGTGGCCATTGTGGACATGTTTTCAACATTATTGTCTCATTTAGACAATTTATATTTATATATTTATTTCTGGACCAAATAAACACTCTCAGGGTGCATTAAATTAAAACTTATGTTTATATCAATGTAATTTTCTTACATTGTTTAGATGAGGTTTAGATAATGATATGTTTCATTTTAAAAGCCAAGAAAAAGTAAGATTGGCTGTCATCAGTTCCTAGTTGATGACAAAATCACAAAGTGAGCATTTAATGTTGTGTTTAGACTTTTGTCTTTATATCTGCCATTTATAACCACCAATCTTGTGGAACTGTGTTATTTGGACCAGTAACATTAAATTATAATTTATTTATTATCACTTAAAGAAAAGTTAAATTTATTTTATTTATTATGTTCCTGAAAATTACATTCTTAATTTAGCTCTCTGTGCTGTGCATTTTACGAAAGACAGCTTCCAGAATCTCCAACAATTCAATGCCGGATTCAACAAGAAACTGTTATGAAAACATGAAGCACTTCCAACTTTAAAACCAGAGGCAGCAGTTGTTAGAGCAACCTGTAAGTAAGACTTAGTAATTTTAAGTGTATTTGCATGTAAAATTTCAGACGTAATGTTTTAGTTTTATAAAATTTCAGCGCTGGCTTTACCCACATGGAAAGAACCTATATAAACATGTTTTAATATAGGTTTTGATATAGGTTTTTTTTTTTTAATAGATGTGACATACATAAAATTGGCCATTTTCCTATTTTATATGTACATAAATTTATATACACATGCATAGATGTACTTAGATACATGTACAGTGGGGAAAAAAAGTATTTAGTCAGCCACTGATTGTGCAAGTTCTCCTACTTAGAATAATGAGAGAGGTCTGTAATTTTCATCATATGTACACTTTAACTACGAGAGACAAAATGAGAAGAAGAAAAAAAAATCAGGAAATCACATTGTAGGAGGACACACTCCAAACTCAACCATGGCCAAGACCAAAGAGCTGTCGAAGGACACTAGGAAGAAAATTGTAGACCTGCACCAGGCTGGGAAGAGTGAATCTACAATAGGCAAGTAGCTTGGTGTGAAACAAATCAACTGTGGGAGCAATTGTACGAAAATGGATGACATACAAGACCACTGATAATCTCCCTTGATCTGGTGCTACAAGCAAGATCTCATCCCATCCCATCAAAATAATCATGAGAACGGTGTGCAAAACTCCCAGAACTACACAGAGGGACCTGATGAATGACCTGCAGAGAGCTGGGACCAAAGTAACAAAGGCTACCATAAGTAACACACTACACCGAGAGGGACTCAAATCCTGCAGTGCCAGACGTGTCCCCCTGCTTAAGCCAGTCCATGTCCAGGCCCATCTGAAGTTTGCAAGAGAGCATATGGATGCTCCAGAAGAGGATTGGGAGAATATCATGAGGTCAGATGAAACCAAAATAGAACTTTTTGGTTAAAAATCAACTCGTCGTGTTTGGAGTTGCATTCTTACACAGTACTGTGAAGCATGGGGGAGGAAACATCATGTTTGGGGCTGTTTTTCTGCAAAGGGGACAGGAAAACTGATCCGTGTTGAGGGAAGAATGAACAGGGCCATGTATCGTGAGATTTTAAGCCAAAACCTCCATCTATCAGTGAGAGCCTTGAAGATGAAACGTGGCTGGATCTTCCAGCATGACAATGATCCCAAACACACTGCCTGGGCAATGAAGGAGTGGCTCCATAAAAAGCATTTCAAGGTCCTGAAGTGGCCAAGTCAATCTCCAGACCTCAACCCCATAGAAAATTTGTGGAGCGAGTGGAAAGTCCGTGTTGACCAGCGACAGCCCCGAAACATCACTGCTTTAGAGGAGATCTGCATAGAGGAATAAGCATATATATATATATATATATATATATATATATATATATATATATATATATATATATATATATACACATATAGGTACAAGTATGCACACATACATGTACACCTATATGTACATGTATGCACAGCAGTGTTAAGTTAATGAGATAATTAAGTGAATAATTGAGTGATGATTAAGCATCACTGAAGATCACTGCAAATTTAAGTCACCATTATGGTGATCAGTGTTTGCTTTAGTTGGGCCAAGAGCCCAACTAAACTACAATCATTAACTTTAGATTTTGTTTGGCTGCTGTACATGAGTTATAACAGCCAGACGAACAAATAGAAAAGGTGATCAGATGGTGTATCATTATTTCACAATCATTTGACCTGAATTACAGAACTCATATATGTCAATTTCTGAGTTAGGTTTACTTGATTAATTATAACAGCACTATCCTTGTATGGCATCATATTTTTAGCCTTTTTCAATGATAATAAATGATCAAAAAAATATATTTCTGTTGGCACACACATAAATCAAGAATTACCGTATGAATCTCAGCAATGGTGACAAACAGATCACTTCTGAACATTAGCTCATTATTTATGAGTTTTTACTGGTGGCATCCAGAACACACTGCAACATGATTTATAATTGTCACAATTGTTGAGATTCTGATCCTTGATGTCTTTGTGTCTAAAAACTACCAAATAATTTTACCAATAATTTTATTTATTTTTTTGTATATGAGACGTGTATAGAAATTTCTTTGGATCAATTTGTAAAAGTTGAAAACACTATGCTATGCAAGAATAGTGCTGCTATAATTGATAAACTATGTAATAAAACCATATGACATTTCTGGAAAAGTATGTCTACTTGAAGTGTGTACTGTGTGTTTTGATAATAAATATTCAATCATTTGGTTATTAATAAACATGTCTTTATTTAAATTATCTTAATTTTTTAAAATAATCAGATCTGCTGATCCTATTTTCTTTACCTAATATCACATGAAGAATTAAGATAAGCCATAAAAGATAACTGTTTATCAAGTTATCTAGTTGGAAATATCTTGACCCCTTCGTTCAAGTACACGTAAAATGGTATCGGATATTAACCGTCGCTAAGTCTGACGCGAAAGATGGGGAAATATACGAATCCGATGTTCTAGGGAAAAAACAGTCTTTCAGAGTCATTCAGAATAAAATCAAACGTTTACATTTTATTGATCAGATAATGAAGCAATAATTCAAAATCCAATTTAAAAGGATAAAATCATCAGTTAAGCATTTCATAACAATGATTCAGAAATCACAGAAACATTTACCAGGTGCACTGTGACACTTTAAAAGACACCAAACATGAATAGTATCATTTTGTACACACATAACATTGCATTAGTTTTCAGTGTTTTTCAGGTGAGGAGGAGGGGGTGTTGGTGAGACAGTGTGGGTGAAGTGTAAACTGCACTGTGTGCTGTGTCTCCAAAGTCCCTGTTACGTATGCAAAAGATAGTTCAAGTGTTAATTTCAGGAGGGCCTTTTGTCACATTGTTGGGTCGATCAGACACACTGGCACCAGCCTTACAAAAGACAACTGGAACCTTTTCTGAAGGTGAAAAAGCAGCTTTTGTTTCTCAGCACATAAAGATGAAGTACTTACTGCCATATCAGACTGTAGTGGTGTGGTTTCTCAACTGCATGGATCTTCATGTGTCGTTTCAGGCGAGCTTTAAAAGAGAAACACTTTTCACACTGATCACACGTGTGCGGCTTCTCTCTGCTGTGGATCTTCTCATGTGTTTTCAGAGATGATGACTTACTGAATATCTTGCCACAGTGTGAACACATGTAAGGTTTTTCTCCAGTGTGGATCTTCTCATGCGTTTTCAGATTTGCTGACTGACTGAATCTCTTGTCGCAGTGTGAACAATTGTAAGGTTTTTCTCCAGTGTGGATCTTCTCATGTTTTTTTAGATTTGATAACAGACTGAATCTCTTGTTACAGTGTGAACATTTGTAGGGTTTTTCTCCAGTGTGGATCCTCTCATGTGATTTTAGATTTGATAACAGACGGAATCTCTTTTCACAGTGTGAACACTTATAAGGTTTTTCTCCAGTGTGGATCATCTCATGTGATTTTAGATTTGATGACCCACTGAATCTCTTGTCACAGTGTGAACATTTGTAAGGTTTTTCTCCAGTGTGGATCCTCTCATGTTTTTTTAGAGATGATGAGTCACTGAATCTCTTGTCACAGTGTGAACACTTGTAAGTTTTTTCTCCAGTGTGGATTATCTCATGTGTTTTCATATTTGATAACAGACAGAATCTCTTGTCACAGTGTGAACACTCGTAAGGTTTTTCTCCAGTGTGGATCTTCTCATGTGTTTTCAGATTTGATGACAGACTGAATCTCTTGTCGCACTGTGAACACTTGTAAGGTTTTTCTCCAGTGTGGATCCTCACATGTTTTTTCAGAGTTGATGACTGACTGAATTTCTTGTTGCAGTGTGAACACTTGTAAGGTTTTTCTCCAGTGTGGATCTTCTCATGTGATTTCAGAGTTGATGACACACTGAATCTCTTGTCACAGTGAGAACACTTGTAAGGTTTTTCTCCAGTGTGGATCCTCTCATGTTTTTTCAGATTTGATGACTGACTGAATCTCTTGTCACAGTGTGAACACTTGTAAGGTTTGTAAGACCTTAACTTGTTCTCTCCGGTGTGGATCCTCATGTGAATATTAAGATTTCGTTTGCTTTTGAGACTCTTTCCACACTGAGTGCAGGTTGTAGATTTATCATCTCTTTTCTTTAAAAAAGTATTTTTTTTAGTCTTTGAGCAACTCAAAGGTTCACACAGTTCTTCACTCTCCTCCTTCACTTCTCTCAGTTCTTCACTCTCCTCCTTCACTTCTCTCAGTTCTTCTCTCTCCACCTTCACTTCAATCAGTTCTTCTCTCTCCTCCTTCACTTCTCTCAGTTCTTCTCTCTCCTCGCTCTCTTCCATTGCGTCTGACATGAAAGAAAAACTCAGTTTAAAAATGTCTAAATAGTTAAAATAGAGCAATATGGAGTGAGTGAAGATTAATTACAAATTTTAAATATTTTTATAAATTCATTAAACGTCCCTGAAACTTTCCATGAATGAGGTACACTGATCTTCCAGTTATTTAAACTCCCTTGTTTCTGTAGTGAGAACTATTAAATATCTTTGATCAATGACTCTTATCAAACATGATATGAACATTAAAATTAGGGTTGGGTTTTACCAAATACCAGTACCTACTCGCTATTTTTTACATGGTTCCGGTGCCTTATCGGTTCTTGAAACGGTACTTAAAGGGTTAGTTCACCCAAAAATGAAAATTAAGTCATTAAGTACTCACCCCCATGCTGTACCAACCCCGTAAGACCTTCGTTCGTCTTCGGAACACAAATGAAGATATTTTTGATTAAATTTGAGAGCTGTATAACTACCACATTGGCTCCTAAGGGACTGCCTCTTGACGGCCCAGAAAGTCAATGAAGAAAATGTTTAAATATCCCAAGTGACTACCGTGGCTCAACTATATGTTTATCAAGCGACGCGAATACTTTTTGTGCGAAAAAACAAACAAAAATAACGAGTTTATTCGACTATTTCTTTTCTTCCTTGTAGGCCAGAACGAGACTTCCTTATAGATTTCCACGACGCATGCGCGAGAATTGCGATCTGAAGTAGTGTAAGCTGGCGTAAGCAGATCGCAAATCTCGCGCATGCGTCGTGGAAATCTAAGGAATTCTCGTTCTGGCCTACAAGGAAGAAAAGAAATAGTCGAATAAACTCGTTATTTTTGTTTGTTTTTTCGCACAAAAAGTATTCGCGTCGCTTGATAAACATATAGTTGAGCCACGGTAGTCATTGGGATATTTAAACATTTTCTTCATTGACTTTCTGGGCCGTCAAGAGGCAGTCCCTTAGGAGCCAATGTGGTAGTTATACAGCTCTCAAATTTAATCAAAAATATCTTCATTTGTGTTCTGAAGACGAACGAAGGTCTTACGGGGTTGGTACAGCATGGGGGTGAGTACTTAATGACTTAATTTTCATTTTTGGGTGAACTAACCCTTTAAGACAACGAAACCGCGCACACTCAAAAAGTGTCAAAATTATACCCCTTTATTTACAGGGCCAAACTGGACACAATATTAAGTTATATCTTTAAACAATATAAATACAAGTAACATATGGTAATTATAAATAAACCAATATAAAATAAAAATTCACATTTACATAATATCAAATAAAACAATATATCAAACAATGTAATAATAGTGGAGATTAATAGAGATTACTACCACGGTAATCTAATATCGACATGGCAACAGTTATCTGATCATTGTACTAGATTTATGCAGCGCTTAGCTTGGCGAGTTTGGTATTTCGTTCCCACTGTATCTTAGCTACACAGCTTTGAGTAAACCTATGAAAGAGAATGCGTTACTCATTTATGCTTCACAGACCATTTATTAGTTCGAACCAATAATAGACAGAGTAGCGCATAGCCTTTCTTATAAATATCTATGGAGCAGCGCCCTGTGAACTTAAAATAAAACTGCATTTTGTAATATCTGTCCGTTAAAGCTACAATGTGTGATTTTTACTGTTCTGTGGTTGTTGGTTAACTAATACATTTTTACATACATCATAATTAAAATGTAGTGTTCTGATGTTTATTATTACCTAACATTACAGATCCATTCATTTATAGATTTGATATATATTGAAATTATATGCAAATGATGGATGAGCAGTCAAAATGACTGCTATGGCCATCAGGGATGGATATTAGCACCCGCCACCAGCCAAATGCGGGTGATTTTGTGTTGTGGCAAAATCCATGTTAAATTTACTTTTAAATAAATAAATAATAATACTGCTAACATTAATTGTGAACATTGTCTTAAGGTGCTGAAGGAGAAAATTAAGTAATATCATGTTGTTCATTTAGCACGTTTTGAGTTGTATGTGTCTCCTGAGACATTGCCTGTTTAGGGTATAAAACATGGATAAAACTAGACCTATTTAAATGCCTTATTCAAACTTAAATGATTGCAATTCCAGAATGCTTTGGAATATAGACCTAATTTTGCCTTTGTTTAAAAGAAAAGAAGTTTAAAACTTACATTAAATCAACATACTATACTTAATATTTATTATTTTTTATAAAATATGTATTTTACAAAATATATTTTACTATAAAATCAAAGCCATATATATCTTACCAAGTTGTGTTCCAAATTTGAAGTTGATATCACAAAATTTGAGGTTGCCATGAGATTTTGTTCAGGTGTAATACCAAAAAATATCCACCAGGTGACTTACATTCCATTGAATTTAATTGTATGCATTCTGCCATAACAAATTAATAAACTTCTGTCCAAATATCACTTCTGTCACATATGGAACCTTGAGACTCAGAGATTTCTGACAATATGCGTTTTGTCAAAATTAAAAAGGTTTTGATCATAAATTATGAAACATGACGATGCCCAAAAGGGGAGGAGCACATTAAAAGAATTTAGAGCACCGTTTCTATGGTAGCATAAGTTCGTCCAATTTCTTAACGGGCTTAAGAGTTCATATGATTTCGATTGATATACAATTTGTCAACATTAGATCAGGTGAAGAATGGGATATAATTGTTTTAAACATACAGTGGAAGTAACAATTAATAGATTAATGACACGGTTCTTTTTTATACCCTAATCAGGCAACCTATCTCATGAGACACAATTCATAAAATCCAAAATATATCAATTTTTTTAATATTTTGGATATGTTTTAAGTCCAGATCATATAAAAAATTAAATTACATTATTTTTTTGCTTAGCATTTTCCACTCTTGCCTGTTTAAGGGTTAAGAGGAGTAGTATTTAGCAAAAACATGCTAAAATGGCATCAACAGGCAACAAAATACATAAGTGTTTCACAAAATATATGGCTCAATCTTGTTCAATGACACAGCATTATTACCAAAACTACGTTATATTATAAAATACAAACATTTTCTTGATGTGTTTATGACGGTGTGTTGCTTGCAAGTATGCTAGTATTTTTACTTGAATTTGTTGCCTATGTGTAGGCTATGGTAACTGACGATGCTAGTCAAACAAATATGATAACTTCTGCCATTCAATCACATTGAAACTTAAAACAAATGATATAAACATTAAGAGCAAACATACCTTTAAAGAAGAGTAGTCCAAGACAAAATGAGCAAAAACAAAACGAAGTCCGCCTACTCTCTCACTCCTGCATTGACAAACACACGTGAATGAACTGAAGCGATAGACCGATCACGATTAAAAGCGCCAGTTTCAAAAGTTCGCGAATTACACGGAGACACGTCATGAAGTATTTATCAACACAGTTTTAACACGATGTTCTCTGATAAACAGACCGTAAATACGACATATGTACGAGTAGAGAGTGATACTGACTGAGCCTCTAGTTTCTCAGTGAGTCTACGCGCGAATGAAAGAGGGGAGAGAAAGCAGTAGCACTTCCTAATGGGCGTGTCACACCGCAAGCGTGAGCTCCGCGTCATCCTCGTCACAGGGAGCCAGTCTTTACAACTATACAATATTTTTTTTAGGTATTATTATTTTAATTTATGTTGTATTTTTTCATTTACTGTAATGTATAATTATTTCAATAAAAAAAAATACAATATTTTTTTGAAGTTTTATAAAAAATATTTTATAAAAAACATTTATAAACTTGATAGCCCTAGTGAAAAAGTATACTTTATTGTATTTTAAATAGACTCTCTTTTTCAATAATGGGATAGTAGCCTAAATACTAACAGCATGCTTTTACTTTCATAATAAAACTTTTAACACACTTTAAAATAATTTTACTTTAGTATATTTTCTAAACAAATATATATTTTCGAAAACTATAAGCTACTTGAAGTGAGAATTCAATTTATTTTTCAAAAGTGTATTCATTTGCACTTGTAAGGGTGGATTTTCTGCAGGGATTCAGGCTGCAAGACTGTCGAATGACTAAAGAAATGTTATTAGCGAGATGGTAGAAAACTGTACATTTCTTCTCTATTCCACCCAATGCCACTTATCCACCTTATTCTGCTCTAATAAGGTGCCAACTTCCAGTTCGAATCTGATCTATGCGTTTTTGCTATGTGTTTCATATTGTGTCATCCCCACATCGCTAAACTACATAAAACAACAACAACAAACAAACAAATGTGATCTGATCACGTTATTTTTTATTATATCACATTCAAACAAAATAAACTTTTTTCTTTTCTTCATAACTTCCAAATGATAGCTTATGCATGACTGCACGATCTCCTAATACAGCAATACAATAGGTGCCTCTGCTGCACCATAGGTTCTTAGCCCGTAACTATAAATTGTGTTCTATAAGCAATGTGTAATGCGCAAATTGAAAATACAAACAGGATCATTGCATATCTTCAGTCAGGGCTAACTGTCCAGCTAGTAATTTATCTAGCTGTGTTTAAAGATTTGTATTCTTTGACATTTGTGCCTCTGCATTTTTAGATTGCACTTTTACCATTTAGCATCTAAACTTGAAGATAGACACGTTGTTAACTCACATAGCCGTGTACAACTTATGAAGTTTAAAGGAGCTGTATGCAAGAAATTTATTTCAATTATCATAAAATTTCCCTGACATATCACTAGACAATAAGAAATCATGTTCATTTCAAATACTGACAACAGTAGTCCGGCCAGGATATTGTCATTTAAAAAGTGAAGTCGCAGCCGTTGACTGATGTTGATGTTGTCAAGTTGTGTTTTGTTCTGATGCGATCTACCAATCACGGACTTAGCATTCGGGTTGCCAGCTCTTCTCTAGTTACAGCTCTTCACTTCTCACAGCTGCAGATACAAACGTGTCGGAATCGGATAAAAAAATTATAACGTTGCGAAACCCCAAAAAACTTGATATGAATCCGAAATGCTCCAAAAAATCCAAAATTAATAATTAACAGAAAAAACTCACTAGGACTCGTCACTTGCCAATGGAAGCTTCTTGTAGAAGCCTACATTCCTGCTGGATCATGCAGCATATCTGGCAACCTCGAGTCAACGGAGAAGGGGGAGAAACACCCTAATTTGAAAGTGATTGCAGTACCCGTTTTGGCCACAATCTTGCATAGATTGAACTCGTCTCGATCGTGGAGGTGGAAAAATAAGTTATTTGTGACATGCAAGATCTATTGTTTTAAAATTAAAATGCAAAAGAAAAGGCAAGTCGGCTGCTTTTGTCAATTTCAAGTTTTAATTTAAATTATTTGCGATTTTAATATAGTAAATATTTGACCACTTGCTTGAGCAACTTTTAAATCATGAGTAATAGCCCTAACTTACATTGTTTAAATTGTGTTTAAACGTGCATACAAAGAATCGCAATGCTGACACAACTTTTTGTTTTTAAAAATAAGTTGCAGCATAACTTCTGGACTTTAAATAAACATATTAAGTATGTGTTTGTTGTACAGCCGCGGATCAGTTATTCACTGTGCAAACGCATCATAATATGTGAACGCACTAACAGCACGCTCCTGCACCGCAACACACACTGCAAACGGGTGTAAAACGGACGTTAGATCAACCTACAGTTCTTAGAAACTTAGATGTGTTTAAGAACTCTTTTTTGCGTACAACAGCAGCACTCATCTTGTTTGTTTATTAGTGGATGCGGATGACCAGTCGTAGACCGGAAACTGACATGCCGACTTCTGACAAAAGCGGAAGTTCGAAATACGCTTGTGCACATAGCCTATGATTGGGTGTCACCAGTTATGACGTGTCCTTCCCTGATTCATCAGCCACCCATCACATGACCCGTTTCCTGTTGACACCGGCACGCACATGCCCAGTGTTGGTGAATGGTCACGTGATCTGTGTTTTCAGTCGTTTTAATGTGGACGGAGATCAATAATAAATACACAGATAAAACGCTGCGGATGGAGATCATATTTGTTTTAGTTCTCCGTTTTTAAACGAAAACACAGTAGTGTGGACGGGGCCTAAAACCCAAATGTGAGACATTCAAACTGACCAATCAGATAATTACACTTCCCCCATTGTTCTAAAGGTGTGACAATTCATTGACCCCAATTGGCAAACATCAAAAGAAATAAAAAATGATGAAATAATTGAGGCTTTAAACTTCATAAGTTGTACACGGCTACGTGAGTTAACAACATGCCTTTCTTCAAGTATAGATGTGGCTGACTTGACTTGATTATTAAATTATCTTCATACAAACTATTCCATAATCATGGATAAGTCAAACAAACTCAAGAGTCTGTATGAAGTTGTACAGTGATGTTTTGAGGTTTGGAAACATGTTACTATTTGTAGCATACATCTCAGGAAAGGTGACATAATAAACCCAATTGCAGAGGGTTAGATGACAATTTCTTCAGGGTGGTCAGAGTTTTCTCTTTTTTTCTGAGAATAAAAAATAAAACATTGAACAATTCTCTGTAAGTTTTTGCTATTTTAAACATTGGTGCAGATTTGCTCAAAACTTACCAGTATTTCAATGTAATATGTTATTGTAATATTGTGGGCATCTCTATTTCCTCTGGGTTCTGCAAGTTCTTCCTCCCTGCAAAATAAAAGCATTGACTGTCCTGTCATATAATTCAAAATAAAATTATTGCCTGTCCTCTCATATAATTCTTGTTGCGATAAAGGGGTAGGGTGAAGGGGTAGGTTGTCCCGATTCTTGTTGAGATAGAGGGGGAGGGTGTCCCGATTTTTGTTGAGATACAGGGGTAGGGTGAAGGGGTAGGTTGTCCTGATTCTTGTTGAGATAGAGGGGTTGAGATAGAGGGGTAGGGTGAAGGGGTAGGTTGTCCTGATTCTTGTTGAGATAGAGGGGTAGGGAAAAGGGGTAGGTTGTCCTGATTCTTGTTGAGATAGAGAGGTAGGGTGAAGGTTTAGAGTGTAGGGATTCTTGTTGAGATAGAGGGATAGGGTGAAGGGGTAGGGTGTCCCGATTCTTGCTGAGATAGAGGGGTAGGGTGTCCCGATAAAGAGATAGAGGGATAGGGTGAAGGGGTAGGGTGTCCCAATTCTTGTTGAGATAGAGGGATAGGGTGAAGGGGTAGGGTGTCCTGATTCTTGTTGAGAGGGGTAGGGTGAAGGGGTAGGTTGTCCTGATTCTTGTTGAGAGGGGTAGGGTGAAGGGGTAGGTTGTCCCGATTCTTGTTGAGATAGAGAGGTAGGGTGAAGGTTTAGAGTGTAGGGATTCTTGTTGAGATAGAGGGATAGGGTGAAGGGGTAGGGTGTCCCGATTCTTGCTGAGATAGAGGGGTAGGGTGTCCCGATAAAGAGATAGAGGGATAGGGTGAAGGGGTAGGGTGTCCCAATTCTTGTTGAGATAGAGGGATAGGGTGAAGGGGTAGGGTGTCCTGATTCTTGTTGAGATAGAGGGGTAGGGTGTCCCGATTCTTGTTGCGATAAAGGGGTAGGGTGAAGGGGTAGGGTGTCCCGATTCTTGTTGAGATAGAGGGATAGGGTGAAGGGGCAGGTTGTCCTGATTCTTGTTGCGATAAAGGGGTAGGGTGAAGGGGCAGGTTGTCCTGATTCTTGTTGCGATAAAGGGGTAGGGCGAAGGGGTAGGTTGTCCCGATTCTTGTTGAGATAGAGGGGTAGGGTGAAGGGGTAGGTTGTCCCGATTCTTGTTGAGATAGAGAGGTAGGGTGAAGGTTTAGGGTGTAGGGATTCTTGTTGAGATAGAGGGATAGGGTGAAGGGGTAGGGTGTCCCAATTCTTGTTGAGATAGAGGGGTAGGGTGAAGGGGCAGGTTGTCCTGATTCTTGTTGCGATAAAGGGGTAGGGTGAAGGGGCAGGTTGTCCTGATTCTTGTTGAGATAGTAGGATAGGGAGAAGGGGTAGGTTGTCCTGATTCTTGTTGCAATAAAGGGGTAGAGCGAAGGGGTAGGTTGCCCCAATTCTTGTTGAGATAGAGGGGTAGGGTGTCCCGATTCTTGTTGCGATAAAGGGGTAGGGTAAAGGGGCAGGTTGTCCTGATTCTTGTTGCGATAAAGGGGTAGGGTGAAGGGGCAGGTTGTCCTGATTCTTGTTGAGATAGAGGGATAGGGTGAAGGGGCAGGTTGTCCTAATTCTTGTTGAGATAGAGGGATAGGGTGAAGGGGCAGGTTGTCCTGATTCTTGTTGAGATAGAGGGGTAGGGTGAAGGGGTAGGGTGTCCCGATTCTTGTTGAGATAGAGGGGTAGGGTGTCCCGATTCTTGTTGAGATAGAGAGGTAGGGTGTCCCGATTCTTGTTGCGATAAAGGGATAGGGTGAAGGGGTAGGGTGTCCTGATTCTTGTTGAGATAGAGGGGTAGGGTGTCCCGATTCTTGTTGCGATAGAGGGGTAGGGTGTCCCGATTCTTGTTGAGATAGAGGGGTAGGGTGTCCTGATTCTTGTTGAGATAGAGGGGTAGGGTAAAGGTGTAGGACTACATAGCCCTCGAAACAGAGATTTTTCAGAGGCACACTCCAAACGCAGCGCAATGAGAAAGATCGCAGAATGCATCGTGAATCACCGGCGAGATGGCTTCGCAAAACAGTTAAACATTAAAATTTAGCCCCAGATAACACCACCATGCACTTTATTTACTCTTATAATAATAATAATATACTCTTTTTAATCAAGAAATTGTATAATAAATTACCTATCTGAAACAGAAAACATACATTTCGAGAAAGGAATGTTATAATCATCATGTTTCCTCAAAGTTAAGAGCAGCTCAATGTCAGTCATTGTCATGGAAAAATCTTGTAAAAACTTGTCGCTTCCGTAACGTCAGAGCCATCGTCGACGACTGATGACGTATCGTGTTCATGAAGGGTTGTTACATTTCGTAGGGGAATATTTCAACCCCTTGGCCCTTGTAACTCTGTTTTAAATAGACTTGAAAACAAGGGCTGAATTGGGATTGAGCCTTAGTGTCAGTACGTTATTATTATGCACTATTGATCATTATCATTGTATCATATGTTCATTATCGATTAATGTTATTATGCACTGAGGTTGATCTCAATTGTGCCCCTCTGGAAAAATGTAGGGCCGTCTGTGAAGTTGTGTCTGGCGTCCGGTCAATGTGTGTTTATCATGATTGCAGATGTTCAGATCAGACGAGTGTGAATCTTCAGAGTGTGTGCGGCTCAAACTCACCAGCTCTTCTTGCACAGATGATCTGAAGAAGAATCACAGTAGGAGCAGCAAACACTGCCATCTCAACAATACTCACAATCACTGCAGGAAACATGAGAGGAAGAAGAGAAACTGGACATGACTGAAGTCAAGGGTCTTCATCTATCAGCAGTTATTGATGAAGCATTTACAGACTGACTGATAGTGTAATGTTAGAAAGCTGTCAGTCTAAATCAACGTGTCGTACCTCTGTATAATAATCCAGCACTCACACACACTACAGTTTCTGATGCTGTGTCGTCTGGACCTGTGGATCACGTGTGTTAGTTCAGGTCAACACATAATACATCATATACACAACATCATCAACACACAATACTTGAGCTTCACATCACAGAAATGATGAATATGATCAATACAGAGGGATTGTTATACATTTATGTAATTTAATGGTTTGTGTTCATTCAGCATTATAACAGGTTTGAAAACATTTGTAAACATGTAAACACATGAAACCATTTCTACTTTGAGTTCAGCGAATCACAGTGAAGTGTGAAAATCTTATTACTTTGCACACAGTTCCTGATCCCCTGTTCTCTGTCTCTTAATGTCTTAACAGAGGAATCAGGTATATATCTAGGGACTGATTTTTGAAGAAAAGTGCATCTGAGAGACACTGCACAGCGCTGATGTGAGAAAGACAGCGATGAAGTACCTTTAGATACGTGTGTGTTTGTTGTTGAGGGAGATTGAGAGTGTGTGATGTGGACTGGATTCACTGCTGTCGTTGAATCAGCTTGAGCTGTAAAAGAGGAATGCTTGTTCAGATGATTCATACCTGTAGATTTGACTTAACACAAGATAACTCTAGCATTATCTATAGTTATAGCATTCTCTATCATTATTTATAAAACGGTTAGTTCCAATCCTTGATTCTGATTGGTCAAGAGCTGTGCTTTATTCACGATAAAACAGGGCTATGACCGCTTCACCCAACGGTTCTATTTATCACTGCGCCCTTAGCAACATCCTTAGCAACCACACATATCAACATAGGCTTAACACTGAAAACAACTTAAGAATTAAAAAGGCTAAAATGTTTTAAGTAAATTTCTATTTACTAGGTGGCATGACGATGGATAAGTGGTTTGAGGAACAATTTGGAGAGAAATACGAAACGTCATGTTGAAGTGCTGAAATGTAACATTGACACATTCGAGAAGACTCGTAATGAAAAAAATACCGTGCAGCAAACCCAATGGGCAGTGAAATGCTTCAGTGACTGGTGTAGAGAAAAGGGTTGCAGCATAGATTTTAAACAAATCACCAAGACGGAACTCAACGCACTTTAATATCCATGACTTCTACAGAACTCCACAGGAGAAAAATATGGGATCAGTAGCTATGTAGCGTTACGTCTGAACAGATTCCTGAATGATCCACCTTTGAGTTTGTCCTGGTGTCTGATGAGAGACAGCGAATTCACCTCATCCAATAATGTTTTTGTTGAAGTTGTAAAGACAATGAGAAGAGAGGGTCGTGATAAAACAGAGCATCACACACCGATTTCTACTAAAGATTTCAGCACCATAAAACTGTCCGATGCGCTTAATCCCAACACACCTGTCACTACACCAGTCACCGAAGCATTTCACTGCCCGTTTGCTGCACGGTATTTTTTTTTCATTACGAGTCTTCTCGCTTGTACATTTCAGCACTTCAGCATGACAGTTCGTATTTGTAGAAGTCTCTCCAAATTGTTCCTCAAACCACTTATCCATCGTCATGCCACCTAGTATAAATTGAAATTTACTTTAAACATTTTAGCCTTTTTAAATTATGTCTGTGAGTTGACATACGTGTAAAAGTAAAGAGCTACTGGAGGCCAAACTTAAAACAAAGAAAGCACTGGAGTGACATTCTTGCTGCAACAGAAAACACCGCTGACAGCGCTGAGCCCCAACTAAAATATCACCACAGTGGAGCCGATTGAAATGAGTCAAATATTTAATGCGTGCACAATAAACGGAGATGTTCAAATAAATTTAAATAAACAACAATAAATAAAGTATCTCTTGTTAGGCAGCATTTTAGCAACTAAATTAATAACTAGATTAAAGACATATACACTAGACCTCACCTGGGGGTTCTAAGCATGCGTCAAAACCGCCGCCATCTTGGAACAGGGGTCTTGTCATAGGAAGTAGCTAGGTAACGCTGCTATCTCTGCCTTCACTTCGAATTCATTGATGGTGGCGGACTTTTGTGCAGCGTATGAAGTTCACGGATGAAATCTGAACTAGGAAGAATGTTTAAAAAAAAAAAAATTCTTTCTGGAATCAATGATAAATACATGTCTGACCGTTGGAACAAACCAAAAAAACAAGAAAAATCGCATTCATGATGATTTATGGTGATTTTATTTCCGTTAGACCTGTGTCTACTACATTGACGCTGATGCATTAAAGTGGAGGGGCTCCCCTGTTTCAAGATGGCGGCTCTATTGACGCATTCGTTCCAATGAACTGCCGTATCCAAGGTGAGGTCTAGTGTATATGTCTATGACTGTTATCTATCAAAATATGTGCCCATGTTTTGTTTAATTTTATTTGTTAGTTTGCTGAGAGATAAGCTATGCCTATTTGTGTGAGGAAATTTCACAAATTTTGTGTTGTAAAAATATAAAAAGAATGAGACAAAGTTTGCTGCACGGCATGTTGTTTTTATTTGAGCTTTCCTGCATGTTACACATTGGAACGTTGTTGTTCACAGTCAGGGACTATATTTTTCTAGCGGAAGGAATGTTTTTATTGATTAAACTGCATGAAAGTTGCACCAATACATTGTTTTTTATTTTAATATTGTGTGGCAACCGTTTTATAAAAGCAATAAGGTACTCGAGGCAAGTGCTGTATCGTGAATAAGTGACGGCTGAAGGCACTCCGCTTCGCGTCGATTCACGATACAGCACAGCCTCTCGTACCTTATTGCTTACATATAGCAACAATCTAACAGAAAGTCTTATAACACTGATTCATGAGACTGTTTTCTCACCTGAATACTTGACAGTGTATGTGACTGAGGTCTGGGGTTGATTTCTGCGAGTAAGCTGACATCTCCACTCTCTGTTGTTATCTTCATTCAGGAGTATTGTAGTCAGAGTGATGTTACAGGGATGTGATGATGATGATGATGATGATGATGATGATATCTGATATCTGGAGTCTGTCTTCAGATCAACACCAGCCTGATTCACCCACAACAGCTCAACTCCCTTATAACGAACCCAATAATCACAGGAGTATCTAATATTTGAATACAACTGACAGGAGAGAGTCACAGAGCGGCCTGGACTGATCTCAGTCTGTGAGGATGAAGATGATGATGATGATGGAGACACTGAAACTGAACACAAGACACAAATCACAGACTCTTCAATCATCATCTGAGTTTAATAAAGAATCTGCCCTTTTTAAATTGACCATATAATCATAAACTTACCATGAAGAACATGCAGATAAACACGTGCATCAGTTCCTTGTTGTGTGCCGTTCACAAATTGTCTGCATCTGTAATCTCCATAATCTTCTCCTGTGACGTTCTTGATGTTCAGAGAGCAGTCAGACTCCAGACTCAGTCTCTCATGTCTCTCTGTGTCTTTCTTCTTTATCCCTAAATTAATCAGTTCAACTGTTGAATATCTGAATCTGTTATAGAGCCATGTAGTTGATTTGCAGCCAGAAAGAGTTTTATTACAGGACAGACGGACATCTACACCAGAACTGATGAACACATGATCATCCGCTCCACTGGTGCCTGAAACACAAGTACATTTCAGTGACCATTTAATATCAATAAAGTAAACCCGTGACAGCAGGACATTCTCAGTGTCAGATGTTAGTTATTCGGGAATAAAACTGTATTTGCAAAGGCAACATTGACTGTGAGATCAGAACATGTAGAGGACGAATAAAACATGTTCAAACGAACTCATCACAGACTTCATGCCAGACCAGATCTATTAAAATGTCTTATGTGTAAATTGATATTTAACCCTTTCCCGTGAGTTTAAAGAGCATGTAGAAATGTATTTACCTGCAAGAAGTGAAGAGAGAATGATCAGTCCCAGCAGACACAGATCACACTGATCAGACATCTTCTGTTTCTGACAGTGTTGCCTTCTGTTGAACATCATGACTTTATGTTTAGAGACTCAGATCCTCACCAGCTTTTACAACTAAACTGTATGAAGCAACCTGCTAAAATGGAGAAGAGGAACTACCAACAGAGTCCACAGCCATACTCAGTGTAATCACGATCACGAATCAGAGATGATGATCACTGCTCGATGCGGTCAAACTAACTGAATACCGAGGAACATGTTTCCAAACCTAAACATGTAATGTCACAATATAAGCACAGCCCACAAGCCCACAGTCACCTTGCTCAATTAAAACCAGACAAAAGGTTACACAAGCGGCTAACAAAGGGGAAGCAAAATTAAAAATATAATCCTTCATATATTTTCTTAACCCTCCTATTATCCTTGACCCCATTCAATGTTTAACGTCTGTAAAAACATATTTTTTTTATTATTTGCTTCAGATTTAATGACTTTTCCTAATTTAATGGGGACAACTCTGTAACATAAAATTAAACTGCTAATATTTTTTTCAAGTCCTGAACACATTTTGTAGCATTAGTGTTCCTTGGGGTCAATTTGACCCCAGGCTCTTTTAGTTGTATAATAAAACAGAAGAAATATTACAATTTCACACACATTTGTTTTGGTTGTTTTATTGAGGTCACTATAACATGTGATAATTTAAATATATAATGTAATTTTACATATTCAATATCATATTCAAAAAACTCTATTTGGGCTATAACCAAACAGAACCATATCTGTAGTATTGCGAGAACTACTAGTAGTTCACATGACATGTGTCATAATTCTCAAGAGTACTAATAATTCTTTCCTGTGCATTGGGGAGGGGAAAACATCATTTTTATGAGAATTTTAATGTTTCCCGTGCCACGGGGGAGGGGAAAACATAATTTTTGCGAGAACTTTGAAGTTTCCCGTGCCATGGGGGAGGGGAAAACATCATTTTTGTGAGAATTTTAATGTTTCCCGTGCCATGGGGGAGGGGAAAACGTCATTTTTGTGAGAATTTTAATGTTTCCCGTGCCATGGGGGAGGGGAAAACATAATTTTTGCGAAAACTTTGATGTTTCCCGTGCCATGGGGGAGGGGACAACGTCATTTTTGTGGGAATTTTAATGTTTCCCGTGCCATGGGGGAGGGGAAAACATCATTTTTGCGAGATTGACCCCAAACATACATCGTGTTACTATCCTTGATAAAATAAATAGTTTTTCTTTCCAAATGTTATAGATAACAAAAATGTATTATAAAACAAATAAAACACCAGATATATTTATACTTTTCCAATTTTAGGTCAATCAGTAAGATTTTATGTTAATTTGTAAATTTGTCCATAGACGTGCAATGGGTATTCTGGATGTATGAGGGGTTCGGTGGGGTTAGGTGGGGTGGGTGGATGTCAACTTACAAGGTTACTTAAGTAGTCAACAATGACATAATTTAACTGAGACAAACCTTTGTTAAAAAAAAAGATCATATTGTGGAGATTTAAATTACTGGGGTCAAATTGACCCCAATGGGTAAAAAGTGTTATCAGATTTTAGGGTAACAGGAGGGTTGAACATGTGTTTTTGCACTGAATCAGGCTATGATCGACCTCTGTCATGTTTGACCTCTGTCATGTTTACACTGAATCAGGCTATTCTCCTCTGTCATGTTACTCCTACCAGCTTTCTGATCTTGATCCAGTAGAGGATTTATTTAATGTGTGATTCTGATTCTGGTTCGATCCAAAACTTAACGTCAGAATCAGCCAAATCAGGGATTGTAGTAAATTAGTGATGGGTCGATCATGAACGATTCCGGTCATTTTGAACGAATCTTTAATATGACTTGGGAGTACAGAGTTGTCTCAGAGAGTGATTCGTTCATTTTGTACATTTTGCACAAAGTGAACTGTCTTTATAAAGTTTCTTCTTATTAAACAGTCTGTTACAAGGTTCTCAATGCTTCGTTTTGCATGTATGGACCCTCAATATGTTACTAGCTAGAACTTAATATGGAACTTAAGTTATAGGAACTGTCCATTTCTAAACAGTTCTAAGAACTACTCTCCCCCAAACTCGGTTTTGCTGCTTGTATTAGCACTGGCCAAGTGGCCATAGGAACTAGTAGGAGGGGTAACGCAAGCACGGCGACGGTCTTTATAGCGTCATCACTAGACGTAGCGCGGCCACATACAACAACAACAAACCAGCATTTAAGCACAGTCAGAATTATTTAATTAATTTCATTCTTTTAATGGCAAAATTTTATGTTCATAAATGCAAATTCTCCTGTAAAAAGCCTAATTTTATTTTATTTAGGAAAGAAATTGAGCTTTATATTGATTCACTCCGATTTTCTATGAAGCAAAAAGCGTTTAAAACATTGAAAATATGCAAATGTTATAATATCTTTATATAAGTTTACAATACCCCCCTAGTATGAAAGACTTTGTAATTTATATATTGTATGTTAATTTTGCTAAGATTGTTCTTAATAAAAAAAAAAATAAAAAAAAAATAAAAACAAAGACTGATTGAAATGTTCCTGTTTTGCCTTGCCGGGACCTTAATAACGGAGAACGTACGGCGGCGTTTAAAGATTATGCTTGAGTTCTGTACAGAGAAACACAGAAGACGAATGCTCCAGCGTAATATGATATTAAGAAGATAAAAGAGCAGAGAGCAGGAGGCAAACAAAACGACGGGTAAGTTTAGCTAGCATTAGCAATTAGCTGGTTGAATGCGTTATGTTTGTCTTAATCCTCGTTGTAATGTTTTGCAAAAACACACAGCGTATGGCAGACAGCGCGCTACAAGTTCTGTGTTGACAGTGGGCATGGCTTATAAGTTGAACCAATCAATGTAGACCTAGGGAAAGGGAAGTAAAAAAGTCCTCGCTCTAGACTAGGTACTGAAAGAGTTATAGGAACTACGGTCTGAGGAACTAAAAAATCCCCAATTTAGTCCAGTCAGAACACGAGAAAAAAAGGGTTATAGGAACGTTAGGTTCTAGGAACTGCAAAAGTCCCTCCGGTCGGAAAGCGGCTACTGCGTTAGTGTGGGGCTATTTTGAGCCTTGTTAGTGGTATAAACTAGCGATTTCTTTTTACTTAGTCAATGCCCCCAGTACTAGAATTATACGCTAATCAGTTTTAGAGATAAAACTCTTTACATTCGATTATCATGAAAACAAATCTCAGAGAACGATTGACTAGATACCAATGTTTTATTAGACCAAAGGTTCATTTTGCGCCGGAGTTGCCCTTTAAGTGGTGAGACTGCAAGAAGGCTACTTTCCATACAGACTTCAGTTTTCTGCTGTGAGGGGCCACCCACTGCCGTTTTATACATCACTCACATGAACACCACACACCACTCTGCTGTTTTCCTGTATACCATACAAGGAGACAAAAACATCTCTAGACCCTAGAAAGAGGAACTGTTTTGTCAGGATGTCAAATAGACATATAAAGCCTTTAGTTGCAAAGACATCTTCAGCTCACATTTGGACACAGTGCACAGTTCTCTGTTTTGATTATTATTAATCAACCAAAAAGTATTTTAACATTCTTGCATACATCTTCATGAGACATGTTAAAACAAAATTCTTTCAAAAAAATAAAAATAATTAAAAAAAAACAACGGCATGATTTTTTTTCTTTTAATTTAGACAAATTTAAATGTATCTGAAACTGGGCATGGGAAAGGGAAGTACAATTAAGTGTAGTGTAGTTGTAAGTGTAGTTTTTGTGTGCAATTTTTGTGTGATTAATGTTAAATGGGGGATTTAGTATTGTTCAATGTTTTGCTATGCGAATTTAGTTGAGTTTCTGTTTTTTTTTTTATAGGGGGAGCGGGGGGTTGCATTTCTTAACGTAAACAGTTTTAAGTAACTGATTACCTATTTTTTTTAAGTTTTGCCTACTTATTCAGGTTTATAGTAGCAATGAGTGCTTTCGAATCATTGCTCGATGAAGCTTCGAAACCTTTATGAGTCTTTTGTTTCGAATCAGTGGTTGGAGCGTCAATCAAGTTTATAACCGAGGCTTCGTTAACTCATAACTTTCGAAATCGAAATTTCAATGGTTCACCACTGGGGGGCGATGATCTCTGTGAACCCATGAATCATGTGGATGAACTGAGAACCATCTAATCTGATCCGGATAGGAACTTTTCAGGATCACCAAATCTGGATAACCAGTGCTCAAACAGGATAGGAAATCACAATGTACAACTATGAAGAGCAACAGGTAGACAAAAAAAGAGACAAACACTGTACATTGAGGATATTTATAAGTTTTAAATATAGATGTGTTGAATAAAATAAAAAAAAGACTTAATGTCAAATACTCCACAATAATTTCAGACTTCCTCATCTGATGTGGAGAGACCAGCTTGTCTGAGCGTAGCCTTTAGGAGGCGGATATCAAGTCTGGCCTTGGTTTGCTGCAGAGTCAGTCGTTCCTCTGCCAGAATGAGCAAAAAGGACGTGCAACAAGAGACGCAATAGTTAGACACGTCACTATTTCTGGATTTGGATTCGTTTTGGATTTCAAAAATCAGTAATTGCCATTCTTTGCATTTTTTGGTTATTCTGTAATCATTGCATGCATCACTAATAAATATTCTAAAAACAAAAATATTTTCGATTGTGATGAATATATATATATAAATTAGTGACTGGATAAAATGTATTGTTTTTGGTCCATTTTGACAGCTGTTTGGGGGATTATTTTATGAGGCCAAACTCTTTCTACTTTGCTGTAGGCCTGAAAGGCTGAATACGCTAAAGCCTACCTAATCACCTGACGGATGAACAAATAAAATAAAAACGTATGAATAAAAAAAGGATATCTTGTAAGATACTGCATGATCCAAATATAGTATTATTTGATACATTTTTAAAGTTTTTATTACATTTTGGGCATTAAAATCCACGTTGAATCTGATGGGATCAGTTTAATCCAGATTTTTTGGATCAGAGTGATCCAAATCCTACAAAAAAGCTCAGAAAACCCCAAACTAAAGGTTTGATCCGGATCAGAACCAAGATTGGATTAAGTGATCTAATCCGATTATGTAATCTGTTTTTTCTTTTGAAAAACCCATTTTCAAGATTTGATCCAATCCGTTATCCAAAATCCTAGTGGATTACTTTTGAAAAACCGGGCCCAGGATATCTATTTCTCAGGCTGGAGAGAGTAAAGCTCAACATTATAATCATGTGTAGAAACTCTTCCTGAAGACATTTAAGACCTACTTTACAGACACTCATGAAGTGTGTGCAAATACTTTCTGTTCCTCAAAACTGGCTCGTCTCTTCACTGGTGTTGATTCGTCATAAGAGACGTGATGAAACTCAGTTGAACTGATGATGATCATCAAAATACCTTAAAAACTGTTTTAGAGTTCATTTTCTACGAGTGAGTCACGGATAGTGGAAGAAGAAATCTAATTTTATTATTAAAAATACAATTATTTTATTTCTAGATTTTAAAGTCATACGTGAAACTGCTAAAATAAAGAAGTGAGACTAACAGTAATGCTCTCGTGTGCAAAAGTAGATATAAACTGTTCAGATCAGATGTGTGTTGAGCCAGTGCGGTTAACAGTGTATGCACTTCTCACACGTTTCACACACACTTCACTGTCACTATAGCAACTCTAGCAGAATTAATAACCAAAGATTATAACCAGAGGAGGAGCTGTAACTGAAGAGAAAGACGGACAGAAGCAGAAATGTCTGATCAGTATGATCTGTGTCTGCTGGGACTGATCATTCTCTCTTCACTTCTCACAGGTAAAGAAATCTGTATTTTCTCTAAACACATTTAGTGGAATTAGTCTGGAAAGAGTTGATTTGAACATGCTCAGTTTATTCTTGCACACATTCACGTTGTGATCTCAGAGTTGTGTATTGATACACACAGATCATACTGTATTATTCCTGATACTGGACATAGTGTCACTCAAACATCTGATGATGAAGAATGATCTTCATATTAAAGGCCATGGTGCAGGTTAAACACTACTGTCGATTAATGGGTACATAAAGCAGTTAAGATATGTATATGAAGTTAGAAATATCTCAAAAATGGTGTTAAAGTCCCGTTTTTGTAGTTTTTGTTTAGTGACGGACTCGGCGATGACGTCACATGAGGCAGACGCAGCTGCAGGCTGCAGGCAGCGGCGCGCTTCAGAATCGGTTCACAGTAAAGTCTGATGGTTCAAAGCCGAGGAGATCGATGTTCTCGTCAGGGCTGTAAAAGAAATAGAAGTGACATTGGGGATGGACAAACCCACCCATATTAGCTTCGGTTATGCATATCAATTTGGGCAAATGTGTATGCTTTATGCCTATTTTTCCTATCGTCATCATGAACACAACAATGATTTCCCTCGTGTTTAAATAGTTTTCCTTATAATAATGCATCATTTGTAAAAAGTAAAATGCATCTGTGTAAATGAGAGAATCATCTACTATGTGTATGCGCGTTGTTCACTCTGTATCTGCAAGCATGCGGATAAAATAACATCTGAAAGTACACGCAACGCGCCACTGACTTTAGACTTGGTTAGGGTGACCAACAGTCCTGTTTTACCAGGACATTTTCTGTTTTCACGTCCTGTCCTGGCTGTTTTTATTTTATTTTTTTAATTATGAAAATGTCCTGGTTTTCAAAAAACTTCTGGGAAAGATCAGATGGGCAAACAAGCATGAGGAAGAAAAACAGGATACGGAGGAAGAAAACTAGATACATTTTGTTAGTTCGTTTTTGTAAGTTTGTGAGAGCTATTTTTGTTACATTTGATTTGGAGGTATTTATTTTAGTTATTTCTTAATTATATATTTATTTTTCTAATACAGAAGAGACATTTCATTCATTCAAACCTAAAATAATTATATATTTATTTTTCTAATACAGAAGAGACATTTCATTCATTCAAACCTGTAATAAAACAGGCTCTGAGAAGCCTATCTGAATTTGTGTCTTGTAATAGTCACATTTCAAGACAAGTCACATTTATTTATATAGCGCTTTTCACAATACAGATTGTATCAAAGCAGCTTCACAGTGATAACATGAAAGTAGCACAACACAGATCAACAACATTGCTAAACACTAAATAACCCCAACTGAGCAAGCTCAAAGCAAGCCAAAAGCAAGGCGACAGTGGCAAGGAACCAAAACTCCATCAGATTGGATGGAGAAAAAACCTTGGGAGAACCCAGGCTCAGTCGGGGGCCAGTTCTCCTCTGGCTTACATTCATATTGTTTATATATAAATATTAAATATAAATATTGTTTATGAATCAAACGGCGCCATAACATATCGCAGGCGTTGAGTCGTCTCATCACAGGCGTTTTCTCGGGACAAGCGTCCCGAGATAACAGCAGAAAGGCAGATGGGAAATAATTAGCATAGCTGATGTTCATAATGATTTCCATTATAACTCACAAACTCTCCGTAACCTGAACTCTCCGCAACCCAACCATACGAGCCGACCCGTTTGTCTAGAAGGCTGTCGAGCCCCACTGGTGCGTTAAGCAGTTTCAGTGGCAAACGGTTCCGTATGGCATAACAGACGACTAGAAGGTAAGCATTATGTGAATGCTTGACTAAAGAGAAGCGTCTTTAATCTAGTTTTAAACTGTGTCAGCGAGTCAGAGGCTCGGACCGTATTGGGAAGGCCATTCCAGAGTTTTGGAGCTAAATGCGAGAATGCCCTCCCTCCTTTACTGGACTTCGATATCCTAGGAATGACCAGAAGCCTTGAATTTAGTGATCTTAAGGAACGCGGTGGATTGTAGGGCGAAAGAAGGTCCGTTAAGTACATAGGTGCTAAACCATTTAGGGCTTTATAGGTCAGTAGCAGTATTTTGTAGTTGATGCGGAACTTAATAGGTAACCAGTGTAGAGATGATAAAATCGGTGTTATATGATCATATTTTCTTGACCTAGTAAGAACTCTAGCAGCTGCATTTTGTACTAACTGTAGCTTGTTTATTGAGGTTGCAGGACAACCGGCTAATAAAGCATTACAGTAATCTAGTCTCGAGGTCATGAATGCGTGAACTAATTTTTCAGATATAACAATATAATATAACAATATATAACAATTTTCTATCCATACAGAGGAGGCAGGCTACTTTAAATATACTGATACAGATGTAACGTGTACATATCCAGCATTCTGGATATGAGGCATAATGCCTGAATCCATTTGTGCTACACATAGCATACTCACACTTCATGCAAGATAATGGTCCCCTTCAAACCAGCACGCATGAGTATGTTCATGAACAACAGCTATAGGTGACAGGAGATGTGTTGCATACACAATAAACATGAATCAGAGACGTTTCCAACCTACTTACAGAGTTTAAAACTTAAGAATCTTTCCTACTTATCCCTAGGCAATACCAGTACAGTGCATACAGACAGGCTATACGCTGGGCTTATGGTGTTTTAAGCAAGAGCAGAAGAAGCCTCTCGTGTGGTTTCAACCATCAGACAACAATTCCAAAGTCGTGACCAGACCTATCAGGGCTTTCAATCGCCTCGTTTGGATGAAAATTAATTTAAAAATATAATTGCTTATTCTGTTGTCATCACCCAATTGCCCTCAAAATGTTATAAAGTACACAGAACACATGAATTTTTATAAGAATAAAACAGTTTATTGGCATTGCTTGTAATGGTTACTAAACATTTTCTGAACAAGGACAAAGATTACTGAACAAAGACACAGGTTTCAAGTAAACAACTCTATACAAAAAATCTTTAGCCTGTAATAGTGTAGTCCAGAGAGCCATAGAGAGAGAGAGTTACGACACTCCCATAGACCGCCATAGGAACTCTGGAATGAGGAACTAACGCGTGTCGTGGAGCTGGTAAATTAATGAAATTACTGTATTGTTTTACTTTTACACACATTAGCCTACCTCTCGTGAATCTAGTCAGTACATTTTATGTAGCCAGTTTTAGTTAATGCTTATTGGAAGATAATGCATTAATTGCAGCAAGCTATAGCTTACATGACCAACTCTTCATTAAAGTTAGCTAACTTATGGTAACCTGAAGTATATATTATTTATAATATATATTCACGTATGTATGTAGGCCTATGCATATATACACACATAACCCTAACCCATTTAAATAAATGAATTGTGTGTGTGTGTGTGTGTGTGTGTGTGTGTGTGTGTGTGTGTGTGTGTATATATATACACACACACACACACACACACACACACACACAATTAATATATTATGTTTATGGGTTAAGGTTAGTTATGTGTGATTCAAATATACATGTGTACTGTACATCAAATACATGTATTTGTATGTGTTTTCTGATATGGTTTAGTCCATGATTAGGGTAGGAAGAAGGGGCACATTAGCCATGCTGAAATTAATCCCGTTAACAGTTATGGATTATTAACTATCTCTCCGGTTTCATTTTATGTTAATAAAGTTTATTTTTACCGAACATTACTGCAAATTTGTACATGCACACTTATATTTTATGTTGGTTGTAATTCTGAACAGACCGCCTCTCCAGACCGCTTTGCGTGATCACGAAGGTAGGCTAATGGCTGAATCGGAATTTATAAACAAGATCACGGGAATCAATAGCCTAAGAAAAAAAAGTAATGATTTTGTGCAAAGTAAAACCAAAGAAACAGCACACAAAGAAAAAAACAAAACATGCAGAATGCAGGAAACCACCACTAAATGAGATGACAGGGACAGAAGGAAAGAAGATAACTAACAACTAAAATAAATAAATACAACTAAACCATTGGACTTGTCTGTGGAAAGAAAATAATGTGAAATTAGGTTCTTGAAGCATGACTGCCGGGCTAGGTAGAGGCTGACGGCCTCCTCAGGAACCTGTTTGAAGGATGGGGCGATGGGGACAAACTGGCGCTAACCTCTCGAAGAGCCGCAGGTGAATTGGTGTAGCTTTCCCGAAGGGCCTTCATTAATGATGTTGCATAACCTGCAGACATAATAATAATACTGTATAAAGATCATTGCCACTAATGGAAAAACATGAAATTGTCCTGCATATGAATTATAGCAAACATAAACAGTAAACAGAATGTTATGAGATTGCCAGGGAGATTACGCATTGGACCCTGATATGCACTACTAAATGTTTTAAAAAAATAAATAAATAAAAAAATGCAGACCATATTTGATGATTTGAATGTTACTATTAAATGTTATACAATACTAGTGGTAATACACGTGGTAAAGTTAGTAACATAAACTCTGTGAGGTATTGAATTACTGAGAGGTAACTTAGCTAATCTCTGAAGTGAAAAGTGGATAAACTGTTTCTGACCTAATTTCAGCAGGTAAACTGCATTTAGCCTTTACTACAGCCCTGATGACACGGTCAATGAAAAAGAGAACAGTAGCAGTCTAACGTTATAACAAAACGCAAACACACGATTGCGAAAGCCGCTTGATGATCATCACCACTGATCCAAACACTACCAACGAAGCCTTCATGACAATATGGACATTTACTTCTGGGCAATTTTGTTTTGGCTCAAATTCGTGAATCACGAAAAATGCTCTTCTAATGTCATAGTGATCGTGCTTGTAGTGGAGGCTATTATGTCAAAGGGAACACGGTAGTTATACAAAATACACACAGAGCTAGCTAACATGCAGCTTGTAAACATTAACGTTAGCATGATGCTTACCGTGGCAATTTCTCGCTTGCGGCAGACGGTGTCTCTCGACCTCGGGACAGGGCAAGCAGAGAGGTTTGCGTTCACAGACGGCAGTGCGGTTGGAAGTAATTTAGCACTCCTCTCACTCTTTAATCCAAGTGAAGTAAGACCATCTTGGCATCCCCTGAGTGGTTATCCTCCTCTTTGAAATGCGCGCTGCATATTCTCGAGTAGGCGGCGACAGAGCTAACGTTAACTTAGCTGAAAAATCTGCTCGCCTAATCTTGACAAACTGCACCCAGCTTCGGAAGATCTATCTATCTATATTTACTTATAAATCTGTCACTGTCAGTGTCACTGCTTCACTAGCTAGCTAACTTACTCCTCGTATCACTCTCCCTCAATGGTAGGCGGGCCGCGGGGCTGTCTGTCGTCCAACAGTCAGCGAGTGCCTCATGTGACGTCATGGAATGCATTGTGGGAGAAATAAGAATCCTCGCTTAGCTTTAGCTAAAAGCTAACATTTCACCCACTTTTCCGTGTTATATTTTAATTTTTGAGTACCCTACAATATCAGATACAATGGATAACTGTTTAAATGTTTATTACCAACTAGAAAATTGCCAAAAAAGAAAAAAAAAAACCTGCACCATGGCCTTTAAGAGTGTGTCAGTGATTTGAACAGCTCTCTGATAAACACTCATAGTTTATTCTGGAGAGTGTGTTGAATGCTTTAAATGAGGAAAAATACTGTGATTGAGTCTTCTGCTTGTTATGCTGGTAGAGTTTATGGTTTCATTAATAAATATCATAATGATCACTGAGATCTACTGTGTTTCAGGCACCAGTGGAGTGTATGATGATGTGTTCATCAGTTCTGGTGGAAATGTCCGTCTGTCCTGTAATAATGCTCTTTCTGACTGCAAATCAACTACATGGAACTACAGCAGATTCGGAGATTCAACAGTTGAACTGATTACTGGAGGGATAAAGAATAAAGACTCAGAGAGACATGAGAGACTGAGTCTGGAGTCTGACTGCTCTCTGAACATCAAGAACGTCACAGAAGAAGATTATGGAGTTTACATCTGCAGACAATTTGTGAACGACACACAACAAGGATCTGATGCACCTGTTTATCTGCATGTTCTTCATGGTAAGTTTATGATTATATGGTCAATTTAAAATTCTCCCTTTAAACTCAGATGATGATTTATGAGTCAAGTCATCTTCATTTATATAGCGCGTTTAACAATATAGATTGTTTCAAAGCAGCTTTACAGTGATAATAGGAAATTACAGTAACAGATTGTTTTGTCTTTACAGCAGATCTAGAATAAAGTTATTGTCCAGCTGAAGTTAGTTTTGATTGATTCACTTCAATGAAACTTCCAAAAAGAGCAGATTCGTTATTAAACTCAGATGATGATTGAAGAGTCTGTGATTTGTGTCTTGTGTTCAGTTTCAGTGTCATCATCACCTTCATCATCTTCATCCTCACAGACTGAGATCAGTCCAGGCCGCTCTGTGACTCTCTTCTGTCATTTTTATTCATTTATGAGATACTCCTGTGATTTTTGGGTCAGTTCTGATGGACTTGAGGTGTTGTGGGTGAATCAGGCTGGTGTTGATCTGAAGACAGACTCCAGATATCAGATATCACCATCATCATTCTCATCTCAAGATCTCTGTATCATCACCATCACTCTGACTACAACACTCCTGAATGAAGATAATAACAGAGAGTGGAGATGTCAGCTTACTCAGAGAAATCAACTCCAGACGTCAGTCACATACACTGTCAAGTATTCAGGTGAGAAAACAGTCTCATGAATCAGTGTAAAAAAAAAAAAACTAATTTCACAGAAAATAACTGATTTTTTGACGATCATTTTCTTTGATTTTAAATTGTACTCAAAACACTGTAAAATTACAAATAATATCTTCAAAAATAAAAATGCAGCTGATATTTTAGGTATTGTTACATTAAAGACAAAGACATTAAAGTATTTTTCAGGTATTTGATCATAATAATGCATTGTTTTTACAGTTAGAGTGTTTGATCGTAATAATCCAGATAATAGCTGTAAAATAACAGTGTTTTTCTGTAAAACATTAAAGAAAAATATCTGTAAAATGTTTTTTGCGCTTAATTTAAATTAGGATATTTTACTTTATTTTTACGGTATTTGTTTGGCAGTCATTTGACCCTTTTTTACGATTTTATTTTTTACAGTGTATATATAATGATAGATAATGCTAGAGTTATCTTGTGTTAAGTCAAATCTTCAGGTATGAATCATCTGAACAAACATTCCTCTTTTTCCATCAATTCAGTATTGAAACCTCAAGTGATTCGTCAATATTTGTGTATTTGAATGTATATACATATTCATCATTTCTGTGATTTGAAGCTCAAGTATTGTGTGTTGATGATGTTGTGTATATGATGTATTATGTGTTGATCTGAACTAACGGATGTGATCCACAGATCCAGACGAAACAGCATCAGAAACTGTAGTGTGTGTGAGTGCTGGATTATTATACAGAGGTACGACACGTTGATTTAGACTGACAGCTTTATAACATTACACTATCAGTCAGTCTGTAAATGCTTCATCAATAACTGCTGATAGATGAAGACCCTTGACTTCAGTCATGTCCAGTTTCTCTTCTTCCTCTCATGTTTCCTGCAGTGATTGTGAGTATTGTTGAGATTGCACTGTTTGCTGCTCCTACTGTGATTCTTCTTCAGATCATCTGTGCAAGAAGAGCTGGTGAGTTTGAGCCGCACACACTCTGAAGATTCACACTCGTCTGATCTGAACATCTGCAATCATGATAAACACACATTGACCGGACGCCAGACACAAATTCACAGACGGCCCTAAACTCTCAGAAAAAAAGGTACAAAAGCTGTCACTGGGGCTGTACCTTTTCAAAAGGTACACTTTTGTATCCAAAGGCTGCATATTGGTACCTTAGTGGTACATATTAACACCTAAAATGTACTTATTAGCTCATGAAATGGACATATTAGCACCTAAAATTGACATATTACCACCTAAAATGTACATATCAACACCTAAAATGTAAATGTTAGGACCTAATGTACATATTATCACCTAAAATGTACATACAATCACCTAAAATGTACATATTAGCACCTCAAATGTACATACTGTATTAGCACCTAAAATGGACAAAAGTTTACCTTTTGAAAAGGTACAGCCCCAGTGACAGCTTTTGTACCTTTTTTTCTGAGAGTGTACATTTTTCCAGAGGGGCACAATTGAGATCAACCTCAGTGCATAATAACATTAATCGATAATGAACATATGATACAATGATAATGATCAATAGTGCATAATAATATATAATGTACAATGTACTGACACTAAGGCTCAATCCCAATTCACCCCTTGTTTTTAAGTCTATTTAAAACAGAGTTACAAGGGCCAAGGGGTTGAAATATTCCCCTACGAAATGTAACAACCCTTCATGAACACGATACGTCATCAGTCCTTAACTTTGAAGAAACATGAGTCAAAGATTCAATGATCCATTCATAAACATCTAGGCTTGTTCAACTTGAACCGGCGCTGCACAGACAGATCGGTGAATGACATCACAGTACGGCGAGCGAGATTAGAGAGCAGATGCTCCTTACGCTTTTCAATCATTCTCATGGCACCTCATTCTTCATGAATCAGCCGTTTGAACGAATCGCTTGAATGAACGACTCAATGTCTCGTTTAATAAGACCGCTTATCACCTGCATTTCTGCGCTCACTATCGACAACCCCATCAAATCCGTTTACAATTTTATTTTTAAAAATCAGACCAAACACATTTTTATTTTTTTCAGGTGTTATTAAACAATAACTTTTGCCTATTGATAATAAAAAAGTGACTGATAGGGCGGACCAGGCCCCCATTGCCGTGACTGAAAACACACACGAGAGGACAGTCAATGCTTTTATTTTGAATTATACGAGAGGACAGTCAATGCTTTTATTTTGAATTATACGAGAGGACAGTCAATGCTTTTATTTTGAATTATATGAGAGGACAGTCAATGCTTTTATTTTGAATTATATGAGAGGACAGTCAATGCTTTCATTTTGAATTATACGAGAGGACAGTCAATGCTTTTATTTTGAATTATACTAGAGGTCAGTCAATGCTTTTATTTTGAATTATACGAGAGGACAGTCGATGTTTTTATTTTGAATTATATGAGAGGACAGTCAATGCTTTTATTTTGAATTATATGAGAGGACAGTCAATGCTTTTATTTTGAATTATATGAGAGGACAGTCAATGCTTTTATTTTGAATTATATGAGAGGACAGTCAATTGAATTATATGAGAGGACAGTCAATGCTTATATTTTGAATTATATGAGAGGACAGTCAATGCTTTTATTTTGAATTATATGAGAGGACAGTCAATGCTTTTATTTTGAATTATACGAGAGGACAGTCAATGCTTTTATTTTGAATTATATGAGAGGACAGTCAATTGAATTATATGAGAGGACAGTCAATGCTTATATTTTGAATTATATGAGAGGACAGTCAATGCTTATCTTTTGAATTATATGAGAGGACAGTCAATGCTTTTATTTTGAATTATACGAGAGGACAGTCAATGCTTTTATTTTGAATTATATGAGAGGACAGTCAATTGAATTATATGAGAGGACAGTCAATGCTTATATTTTGAATTATATGAGAGGACAGTCAATGCTTTTATTTTGAATTATACGAGAGGGCCGTCAATGCTTTTATTTTGAATTATACGAGAGGACAGTCAATGCTTATATTTTGAATTATATGAGAGGACAGTCAATGCTTTTATTTTGAATTATACGAGAGGTCAGTCAATGCTTTTATTTTGAATTATACGAGAGGACAGTCGATGTTTTTATTTTGAATTATATGAGAGGACAGTCAATGCTTTTATTTTGAATTATATGAGAGGACAGTCAATGCTTTTATTTTGAATTATATGAGAGGACAGTCAATGCTTTTATTTTGAATTATATGAGAGGACAGTCAATTGAATTATATGAGAGGACAGTCAATGCTTATATTTTGAATTATATGAGAGGACAGTCAATGCTTTTATTTTGAATTATATGAGAGGACAGTCAATGCTTTTATTTTGAATTATATGAGAGGACAGTCAATTGAATTATATGAGAGGACAGTCAATGCTTTTATTTTGAATTATATGAGAGGACAGTCAATGCTTTTATTTTGAATTATATGAGAGGACAGTCAATTGAATTATATGAGAGGACAGTCAATGCTTTTATTTTGAATTATATGAGAGGACAGTCAATGCTTTTATTTTGAATTATATGAGAGGACAGTCAATTGAATTATATGAGAGGACAGTCAATGCTTATCTTTTGAATTATATGAGAGGACAGTCAATGCTTTTATTTTGAATTATATGAGAGGACAGTCAATGCTTTTATTTTGAATTATACGAGAGGACAGTCAATGCTTTTATTTTGAATTATATGAGAGGACAGTCAATTGAATTATATGAGAGGATAGTCAATGCTTATATTTTGAATTATATGAGAGGACAGTCAATGCTTATCTTTTGAATTATATGAGAGGACAGTCAATGCTTTTATTTTGAATTATATGAGAGGACAGTCAATGCTTTTATTTTGAATTATACGACAGGACAGTCAATGCTTTTATTTTGAATTATATGAGAGGACAGTCAATTGAATTATATGAGAGGACAGTCAATGCTTATATTTTGAATTATATGAGAGGACAGTCAATGCTTATCTTTTGAATTATATGAGAGGACAGTCAATGCTTTTATTTTGAATTATATGAGAGGACAGTCAATGCTTTTATTTTGAATTATACGAGAGGACAGTCAATGCTTTTATTTTGAATTATATGAGAGGACAGTCAATTGAATTATATGAGAGGACAGTCAATGCTTATATTTTGAATTATATGAGAGGACAGTCAATTGAATTATATGAGAGGACAGTCAATGCTTATATTTTGAATTATATGAGAGGACAGTCAATGCTTTTATTTTGAATTATACGAGAGGGCCGTCAATGCTTTTATTTTGAATTATACGAGAGGACAGTCAATGCTTATATTTTGAATTATATGAGAGGACAGTCAATGCTTTTATTTTGAATTATACCAGAGGACAGTTAATGCTTTTATTTTGAATTATATGACAGGACAGTCATGCTTTTATTTTGCAGGGAGGAAGGACTTGCAGAACCCAGAGGAAATAGAGATGCCCACAATATTACAATAAAATATTGGTAAGTTTTGAGCAAATCTGCAACAATTTTTAAAATAGCAAAAACTTATAGAGGTTCGTTCAATGTTTTATTTAATTATTTTTCTATTTTCAGAAAAAAAGAGAAAAAACTCTGACCACTCTGAAGAAATAGAGACACATCAAGTTTAGATTAAAATATTTTTACAAATAACAGGCAAGATTTATTTTCATTTATATGGATTTTATGGACATTTGTCTACAGTGTTTAAGGTCATTTTATTGTGGTTTGTATAAACTGCTTTAAATGTAATATTACATACAGTTATGGACATATTCAGACGTGTGTAAAAGCTTCAGTGTTCTGTGTGATGGAGCTGATTTGCTGATTCTTCTGTTAGTGTTTTAATTTTTTTTAATCACTGCTACTAAATTTCCTTGTAAATCCGTTTGTTTGCCTTAAATGTTTTTAATAATTTAGCTTTTATTCAGCAATTTCTACTGTTGTTACAAATGTATTAAAATGTTTAATTTGGGTTCCAATACAATAGTATTTTAACTGTTCTCCATTTTGTTGTATAAATGACATCACAGACCTGCTTATCAGAGTTTCCAGCGAGATATTCCTGCCTGTCCTGATCTCTCTATTGTAAGTTAAATTAATCAGAGTACTGAGACTATCACCTTTTGTCGTTGAGCAGTCCGGCTGATTAGATTTATTTTCTCTGCATTTGAATCACACTGTTATGCTGATGAGATCAGCGCTGGGGAGTTTCAGGTAGTGGGTTGACTCCTGTACTTCATTTACATGCTTTGTTTCAGAGTGTCTCCAACTCTATATGACCCTGCCTCTTTTAAAGGTGTAAACTCTGTCGTCCTACAAATCCTGTTCAAATAGGTCAGGGGTCGGCAAGTAAGGTTGGCATCGGGCCAAAAAATATTTTTTCAACTAGATGGCGTGCCAGAACATAGTTACGGATAATTTACTGTAAGAAATGAATTGATGGAAAAAAAAAATATAGAATTGCCTGTGCCAGACTGTTGCAGTGTCTTTTGTAACTGGTAGTTAAGTAAGCGGTTACTTTGTGTTAAATCCTGTAGGACCATCATTAACAAAAAGACACAGTTGTGTGGGGGTGTCCGTGTTTTACACTGGATACAATAATACAGCAATAGGGATGTGACACGAGTTTTATTGATTTAATTAAAGAATATCTAATCGGTCGTGCGATTATTATCTAAAAAAAGATATTAAGATGAAAATAACTAGGAGAGTAAGAGTCACGTTACATACACACATAACATATAAGAACCAATAGCAGTAATTGATTAGGGGAATCCGTACTCACAGCACAATCACAATCTGTACTTTGATCCGTAGTCAAAATCCATAAAGCAACCCAAGACACAAACAAAACAAGAACAGGCAAGACTTCTGAAGTAGTGTAACATAAAACAAGGACTCCGTAACAAACACTAAACAGGCAGGGCATTTATACACAGACCAAGACAATCATGATGGGGAACAGACTCCAATGAACAGAGACAAGGATTGTGGGAAATGTAGTTCCAACAGTGAATGACACCGTGGGGAAGGAGGACCTCTAGTGGACACCAGGGAACATAAACCAGACACTGTGACAGTAAGTATAACATTGCAGAACGAAGCAGAAAAGTGAATCCAATCGCAAGCACATTTATTAACAAAACAAACAGGTAGTGAAGGGTAAACGGAAAACAAAGAAACTCAGACCAGGAACAAGGAAACAGCTAACAGCAACCGTTACAACATTAAGAACTCACTAACACTGGAACAAGACACAGGGTTTAAATACAGAGACTAACAAGCTGAACAAGATAACAAGAGGGCAATCAGAAACACCTGGGGATACCAATAAACTAGAAAACTACAAAGGACTACAAAACAGAACAGGAAATAACTAAAGTTCACACAAAACAAGACAGGAATCAGACATGAACCCACACCGTGACAGAAAGAGGCTACAGAGAGCTGATCTTCTGACCAGTGAGTTTTAAAGCGTGAAGATGTCAATAAGAGCCAATCAGAAGTTGAGATTTTACAACCCTTTGTGTGCTAGCAGGGCATTTGAATCTGTAATTTGATTGGGTGTTTAAGAAAAAAATCTTCAAGATTCTTATAATACCCATGCATCACAAAGTTAGCATAATCTAATGTAAATTAACAAATGGGGGACGAAGATTGGAGTTTATAGACACTAAACATCACACACATATGATTTTGGTTAACCATAGTATGCACGTCTGAAACATTAACCCATTAGAGTTTACAAGAGAGCATAGGCATAACCACATAAAAGGAAAATCATGAGATGGGTCAATTAGATACATGTGTATATATTTCTGAAGTGTTCAATTAAGAGTCACAACCCTCTTCAAATTCCTGTGTTGGGGTCGTAAAAAGTCTTATCAGTCTTAATGTGTCCTGTAACGATGTGGACACTGAGTTCTGCCAGTGTGTTAGCTTCATTTGTGATGCAAGTTTTGGGGGAAGTTACATAAACCTTTGTTGGGAGAGTGAGTTTGCTGGATTATATTTATTATCAACACGTAACCTGCAAACTTGATCACATTTTCTCTTGCTGTGATAAACACTTTCAACAGCCCGAGCAAATCTAACATCAACTAGTCAAGGGCAAAGATTTTATTTCTTTTATTTTATTTCTAGATTTTAAAGTCATGCGGGAAACTGCTAAAATAAAGAAGTGAAACTAACAGTAATGCTCTCATGTGCAAAAGTAGATATAAACTGTTCAGATCAGATGTGTGTTGAGCCAGTGCGGTTAACAGTGTATGCACTTCTCAGACGTTTCACACACACTTAAAGCAACACGTCACTGTGTCATCGAGTCATAGCAACTCTAGCAGAATTAATAACCAAAGATAATAACCAGAGGAGGAGCTGATGATGTTTAAAGGAAGAGCTATACTTATATATAATAAAGAGGAAGACGGACAGAAACGGACAGAAACAGAAATGTCTGATCAGTGTGATCTGTGTCTGCTGGGACTGATCATTCTCTCTTCACTTCTCACAGGTAAAGAAATCTGTATTTTCTCTAAACACATTTAGTGGAATTAGTCTGGAAAGAGTTGATTTGAACATGCTCAGTTTATTCTTGCACACATTCACGTTGTGATCTCAGAGTTGTGTATTGATACACACAGATCATACTGTATTATTCCTGATACTGGACATAGTGTCACTCAAACATCTGATGATGAAGAATGATCTTCATATTAAGAGTGTGTCAGTGATTTGAACAGCTCTCTGATAAACACTCATAGTTTATTCTGGAGAGTGTGTTGATTGCTTTAAATGAGGAAAAACACTGTGATTGAGTCTTCTGCTTGTTATGCTGGTATAGTTTATGGTTTCATTAATAAATATCATAATGATCACTGAGATCTACTGTGTTTCAGGTGTAACCGGTGGCTCGAGACACCAGTTATACTTGTCTGCGTTGTGTAGATAAAGAAGACACTGGACCACAGGCGGCGATTTCACTGGTTTACTCTGATAGACAACTGATAGACAAATGAAACATAATCAGCCTCTTAGTGAGAAGCGCCCTCTCTAGCTCTATAAAACAAATATGATGTACACTTGTCACACGTGTTCTCATTTCCCATTTAGGCCCAGATGTTAAAACATCACTTAATCGGGACAAAATTTACGAAAATAACCACACAGATAAGTAAAATAATATTGCACAAAGGAATTAGAATGAAAATTTAGACATAAAAGCAACACTTAATATATAGATTAAAGATGATTATCAGGAGCCCAAAATAACCTCACCTCTCACTGCATCACCAGTGCAAAGAGGAAGAGGAGGAGACAGAACAGGAAATTATATTGACTCATGACATCACATCAATTAAAGGAAAAGACACTCAACTTCACTTAGGCAGTATATGTCAACAAACAATTTTGTGGAAATTCTAATAAACTATAAATACATTTAACAGTACACTTTATGTACCTGTTACACTCACCCCCCAGAATTTACACAAAATCCTGAAAAAGTAGAACAAGAGAATACACTGGTCACTTGAATTACATGGTCTACCGTAAAGACTCCATCTTAAAAGTTACCCAACCAAGGGATACAAAAATGGCGAAAGTTGGCCAAACTTCCACACATCTTGCAGGCATAAGCAAAGTGCCCATTACACTTTGATAAATTCAGACCAATTATACAAACAGGATTAATAAACACAGGGAAAAAAAATAAACATTTTCAGGCAATTATAATCAGAATTACCAGAGTCTGTGCAATACCATACATAGACTTACACATGAATAACAGAAGATACAGAATCTATCCCAAGTAAGGTTTCAAGTTGAACCATTGACTCAATTAACCTACGAACAGGATTAATTACCCTACCAAGCCTGGTAATGTAACGATCATCAGGGTGATTGTCAACCATAGGATCATGTGAACTACTAGGAACAGGAACAGTAGAAAAAGAAGCACTAGCTACAGTGTCATGGCCAACAGGTAAGTCATTTTGTGCTTCAGAAACAGACTGAGAAGAATGGGACGAAACCCAAGAAGCAGTACGATCATCATCACAAACAGCTATGTGAGACAAATCATCAGTGACAGGTAATATTGACTCAGCCACATCACAAACAGATCGAGATGAAGTGGAACAAGGACCACCAGTAGCACTATCATCAACAGAAATGTCAGTTGAAGGCAAAGGGAGGAAGTTAACTGGCAACAATAGATTCCGATGTACCACTTTCTCATGACCAGATCTGTCACGGATCTTGTAAATGTGCAGGGAAGGTTTGGAGGCAACAACGGAATACATGGTGGGTTCCCATTTATCGGCAAGCTTCCGTTTACCCCTACAACCTTTGTTGGCAACGAGAACATGATCACCGACTGACAGAGGCAATCCTTTGACTCTCTTATTGTACTGATCAGCCTGGTGTTTTTGTTCTGCAGTAGAGTTCTTTTGAGCCAGCGCCATAGCAGACTGTAGATCACCGACAAGGGATTGAACATAGTCACTGTAATCACAGATTGACTCATCACGAAGCACACTTTGAAACATAAGGTCAACAGGTAATCTCGGCACCCTCCCGAACATCAGGTAAAAAGGGGCAAACCCAGTTGTCTCATGGGCAGTGCAGTTATACATGAATGTCATTGTTTGAACCAACTGTGGCCACCTTTGCTTAGATCTGGGTGGAAGCGACCTCAGCATGTTACCTAACGTTCTGTTGAACCTTTCAGTTCCACCATTCCCCATTGGATGGTACGGGGAAGTCCGTGACTTGTCAACACCAGCAACATCAAGAAGCTCTGCTATCAGCTCACTCTCAAAATTTGCTCCCTGGTCTGAATGGATACGCTGGGAAAATCCATATATACAGAAGAAGCCATCCCAAAGTTTCTTAGCGAGCACATTGATTCCGGCATGGAAAAGCATGAGCTAAATGATCTGTAATTACTAAGACATCCACAGATTTATTGTGCTTATCTTCAGCAGACCAGAAATCAATACAGACAAGCTCCAATGGGGCAGTGGTCTTGATGCTCTCCAAAGGCGCTCTTGCTGCTGGCTCAGGAGTTTTACTCAGGACACAACGGGTACAAGTCTTAACGTAATCACGCACATCACGTTCCATCTCAGGCCAATAGAACCTCTGGCGTGCTAGAGACAGAGTTCGTGGCTGACCTTGGTGACCAGCCAAATCATGAACACCAGAGAGTGCTTGCTGTTTCAGGGAACCAGGCAGGACAAACTGAAACTTCTTGTGCTTCGTGAGCGGATCTTTGACAGCTCTATACAGAATTCCATGAAGCAAAAACAGTTTTTCCCACTGCCTCAAAATCCTTAAAACTCGCAAATCCTCATTCGCACGCTCACGCCTGTTAGGTCTTCGCTTCCTGCTGACATAAAAAGCCACCCTCGAAACAACTGCGTCATTGTTCTGCTGACACTGCAATTCAGACAATGAAAAGGCATGGTTTACGTCTTGACAGTCAGGAATCAAAGAAGTCAAGTGATCAGCCAGGGATGTTGCTCTGGATACAGCTCCTGAATCCCAATCCTCACAAGAAGACAAGACAGACGACACATCCTCAGTAGTCATAGAGAAGTTAATCTCAGAGCTCAGATTGAGTGCACTATCAACTGTCTGAGGCTGGCACGTGCGACGGAAGGTCTTTTGGACAGAATCATCTTCCACACTGTGTACAGACTTCAACAGTTCAGAGTAAGGCTCAGACAAAAGTCGCTGACTCACTGGGTTGACAAACGGGTCACGACTGAGCGCATCCGCCACAACATTCAATCTTCCAGGAACGTACTTGATCTTAAAGTTGTACGGGGCAAGTTTTGAAACCCAGCGCTGCTCACAAGCGTCCAATTTTGGTTTGGTCAAGATGTACGTGAGCGGATTATTATCCGTCCACACGGTAAACTCGTGGCCTTTGAGCCAGTGACTGAACTTGTCACACACTGCCCACTTCAGAGCTAAGAATTCTAATCTGTGTGCCGGGTAATTGGCTTGGCTACGGCTCAAGGACTTGCTGGCGAAGGCTATAGGACGTGCTTTGTCCTCACCACTGGGAACTTGAGAAAGCACTGCACCTAGGCCGTCCAATGATGCATCAGTGCAGAGAATAAAGGGACGCTCAAAGTCGGGGTGTGCCAAGACTACGCTCTCAACAAGGGCTCTCTTTAACTCCTCGAAGGCGGCATCACAAGCTGGAGTCCAGTCCTGGGGAGACAACTCTTGGTAAGTACCAGATCTTTTACGACTACCTGTGCCTTTCATCAAACGTTTTTGACCGGCTGTCAAATCGAACAATGGCTTTGCGACACGCGTACAGCCAGGAATGAAGCTCTGGTAATAGAGAACCATGCCCAGACACGATCTTAGTTTCTTCGGTGAAGGTGTGACACCATCTTCTTTCATCAGGTCATTCTTCTGAAAGCCTGAAATGACTGCAACTTTGCCCTCATCTACAGACACTCCAGACCCGCTGATCACATGGCCCAGAAACTTGATGGAGCGCCTGAGAAAGTGGCACTTCTTTGGAGCCAACTTCAAATTACTAGCTCTCATTCATGAAAACACCACTTCCAAATGTTTCAAGGCTTCTTGCTCAGAACGGGCGAACACCAGCAAATCATCGAGATAGCAAAGAAGGTTGGAAAAGTTGAGATCTCCAAATACGCTGAGCATCATGCGCATGAAAGATGCCGGACTGTTACACAGGCCCTGGGGAAGACGGTTGTATTCGTACAAGCCCATCGGTGTTGTGAATGCCGTGTAGTGACGATCAGATACATGGAGCGGGACGTTGTAAAAACCCGAAGTCAAATCAACTGAGCTGAAGAGAAGATTGCCACCAAGAGCAGCAAGACAATCCGCCTGATGGGGCAAGGGGTGAGCATCCTTGATTGTCTTTGCATTAAGCCAGCGAAAGTCCGTACAGACTCTGAGAGACCCATCCTTCTTCCATGCCATTACCAGAGGAGACGCATACTCGCTGACTGATTTGCTAATGATGCCCTTCTCTTCCATTTCAGAAAGTACCTCTCTCAACTTTTGGTAGTGAGCGGGAGGAGTTCGGCGATAAGGCAGGCGAAACGGACGCTCGTCACTCAGATGAATTCGGTGTACAAAGTCTCTCACCTTTCCACAATCGAGTCTGTCTTTGGAGAAAACATCATTATAGGACACGATAAGACTTGCCAACTCCTCCTTCCATGACTTGGACACCTCACATCCTTCAATATCTATGTCCTCCAAACCATACTCATGCAGTAACTGCACAGGGTCAACAGGTGGAATAGACTTGTTGAAAGTAGCATCAGAAACTTGAGGTCTGCAGACATCTTGAGAAAACGTAACATCCTCCACCGCCAGACAAGGAGACACATCAGCTAGCTTAGTGTTGCGTCGAAGAGTTATTGGAGACTCGGTGGGATTTAAGATCTTCATCGGCACCCATCGATCACCCCACATAGGAGTCACTAGACGTCCTACAAGCACATGTCGAGGCGCTGAGCGAGACGTAGTGGGCTCGACGATGACAGAGCTTCCTGGGGAGACATTAGTGTTAGCTGGTAGTTTTCCCCAGACAAGATGCTCACATCTGGGAAGTAAAGTAACTGCCTGACAAAGCCTAACTGTGCCGTGCTTAGCAGGCTGTTGAGGACCAGACCAACGAGAAACACAACTCAAAAGCTCAAGAAACTCTTCACACTCAGGGTTGCTATTTTGGCAGGAAATCAGATCCCAGTACTTCTTCTCGGCTTTCATCTTCTTAAGCACACATTTGATGACGTTACTGCCGATTGTTACGACCCTTGGCTCAAGGGAAGCAACAAAAACAAGGGACACACGCAAACCAAATTATAGGCTCAAAAATAATGTTTATTTAACTACAAATAATAAGACAAAACAGAATAATGAAATGAAAACAATTAAAGAAAATAAAAGTGTTTCTGTAGTAATCAGCAAAATCAGTGTGTAGAGCACGGTGCATGGTTGAAAGGGTAATGCAATGTTGAGGTTTGAAATGTGAATGCAAAAAGCAACAAAATACAACGCAAGCCAAACACCAAAGCAAAGTCCGAAACCAAAGAGCCCTCCTTCCTTGGCTCAGATGGTGATCTTTTAAGCGTCTAAGGTCACAGGTGTTTCCATTGAGGCAATTAGGCCATTTGATGCAATTAGCGGGCTCAGGTACCAACAGCAACACTCAAGACCAACAGCAGGGGTCGTCACACCCCTCCCCATAAAGACAGGGACTCCCACAAAGATCCCTGTAACAGAACAAACAAATCTCAATAAATAGGCATAATATATTACTCAAGTTCAGGACCAAAGACAGCTCCCAATAACGCCAAAAGGAATGATACATTTAAATCCAATAGATTAAAATGCATCAGGAGCGCGTGACAGCGCATCAGCCACCACATTTTCCAACCCTCTTATGTGTCGAATATCCAGACAGAAGGATTGCAAAAACAAGGACCAGCGAACCAACCTCTGGTTAGGACACTGCAAAGAATTGAGAAAGATTAATGGATTATGATCGGTGTATATCACAATAGGTGCACAGGCGTTAAGGTAAACCGCAAAATGCTGCAAGGCCCAAATCAGGGCTAACGCTTCCTTTTCGACCACAGAATAGTTACGTTGGTATGAGTTAAACTTTCTCGAAAAGAAACTAACTGGATGGTCTACTCCGTCCACATTCGACTGCTGAAGAACAGCTCCAGCCCCAACATTACTGGCATCAACGTGCAACGTGAAGGGTTTATCAAAGCACGGAGCCATAAGCACGGGCGCTGAACACAGCAGGGATTTTACGTTCTCAAAAGCTAATTCGCAACTGTTAGACCATAAAAACTTTGTCTTACCCTTTAACAAGTCTGTCAGTGGTGCTACCACAGTAGAGAAATTGCAACAGAAAGATCGATAATATCCTACCAACCCTAAAAACCTCATAAGCTCTTTCTTGGTCGTTGGGGAAGGAAAATTCTGGATGGCTTGCACTTTAGCCTGTATCGGACGCACTTCTCCATTCCCCACTACCTTCCCAAGATACGTGATGGTCGCTTTCGCAAACTCGCATTTGGCCAAATTCACGGTAAGTCGAGCATCAGACAAACGTCTCAACACCGAACGCAACCGTGTTAAATGAGACTCCCAACTGTCACTAAAAACGACTAAGTCGTCCAAATAGACGGCACAACCCTCAAGACCACAGATTACACGATTCATGAGGCGTTGAAAAGTCGCCGGAGCATTTCGTAGACCAAAACTCATGACCCGGTAAGAATGTAACCCTGACGGGGTGACAAAAGATGAAATTTCTTGTGCTCTCTTGGTTAAAGGCACTTGCCAATAGCCCTTCAGCAAGTCAAACTTGCTGACGAACTTGGCTGAACCAACTTGGTCCACACAATCCTCGACTCGGGGCAAAGGAAAACAGTCCGGCTTTGTTAAGGCGTTAACTTTACGGAAATCCGTACAAAATCTTACAGTACCGTCTGACTTTCCAACTAAGATACACGGAGAAGCCCAATCAGAAAAAGAAGGTACTGCAATATCGTGATCCTGCATATACTTAATTTCCCTCTCCATCAGTTCTCGTTTCTCAGGCGCAACACGATAAAAACGCTGTTTAATAGGCTTTGCGTCCCCAACATCGATATCATGTTCTACCCAATCGGTACGCGATGGCACATCTCCAAACAATTCAGGAAAACTACGCAATATTCTACATAATTCCTGACATTTTTCAGGCGATAAATGACAGAGACTAAACTCCAAATTGTGCAATGACTCGGAATTATTCAAACGGCCACGAAAGACACAATCATCGGGTGAGAGAGTCTCCTCTTCCTCACCCACCAAACTCTCAACATTACCCCCCCCGATAGAAACGGTGGGAAGTGCTGAATGTAAAGAAATCACATTTGCTACAGGTTTGGTTTCTTTTTCATAATAGGGTTTTAATAGATTTACATGGCACCGTTTAACTGACTTTTTACGCGATGGCATCGAGACGTCATAATTTTCATCAGTCAATTTTCGTTGTACAACAAATGGGCCATCAAATTTAGCTTCAAAAGGAGAGGATACGATCGGCCGTAAGACAAGAACTTGATCGCCTGGTTCAAACACTCGATGTTCAACCGTACGGTCATACAATTGCTTCATATCTTTCTGATGTTTTCCTAGATTTAATTTAGCTAATTCTCTAGCCTGGATGAGTCGATTTTTAAACCCCAAAACATATGACGCCAAGTTTTTAGGAGGTTCTACAGCTTCACCAACCTGCTGAAAGACAGACAACAATCCACGAACATTATGGCCAAAGACCAAGTCATTAGGGCTGAAACCCGTACTTTCCTGCACTACTTCACGGGCAGCCAACATCATCCACGGCAAACCCTCCTCCCAATCTCTATCCAGTTGCACACAGTACGCACGGAGAAGTGACTTTAACGACTGGTGGAATCTCTCCAATGCACCCTGACTTTGTGCATGATACGCCGTCGATTGATTATGCTTAATGTGCAGCTGTTTTAACACCTGCTGGAAGAGATGCGAAGTGAGATTTGAACCTTGATCACTTTGAATGATTTTTGGAATCCCAAAAACAGATATAAACTGGGTCAAAGCTTTCACAATAGAACGGGACGTAATGGTACGTAGTGGATATGCCGCAGGAAAGCGCGTGTTCAAACACATCACAGTGAATAAATAACTGCTACCTGACTTCGAACGGGGAAGTGGCCCTACGCAATCAACAATAAGATGTTCGAAAGGTTCACCAGTAGCCTGAATTGGTTTCAGTGGAGCTGGTTTCAACACCTGGTTTGGTTTACTCGTTAATTGGCAGGTTTTACATGTCTTAATATAAGCAGAGATGTCTCGTTTTAAACGCGGCCAAAAAAAATATCGCAACAAGCGATCATAAGTCTTACGCACCCCCTGGTGACCAGATTGATCATGCGCAATTTCGATCATCATTTGTTGAAATTTAGTAGGAACAACAACCTGAAAGACAGGATCTCCCACAAAATTTTTGTGAGGACTCCATTTTCTCAACAACACTCCATCTTGAACAAAATATCCACGGGAAACGTTACACTCCTCTACTGGAGGCACTGCACTCCGGAAGAGTTCATCCAAAGAGGAGTCATTCCGCTGTTCCTTCCCTAATTCCTCTGCAGAAACAGGAAAAGACAAAACAGACAAATCAGGCATAAACAACTTCATGCCGACTTTATCAGATTTAACCTCTTTTTGACCACATACTACATCCCTATTGGCACCTTTCATTGCACGAGTGACGACACACGCTGAATCCTGACACAAAGAACTCAGTTCAGATTCAACTTTCTTATCAGTGATCACTATGGGAAACACTGAAGTATCAGCCCACACTCTTTCACCCACCAGTCCATTCCCCAGAATTATATGGACTCCCTCCACTGGCAAAGCTGGTCGTACTCCCATTACAACCTCACCTTGAATCAAATCAGACTGAAGCCTTACCTTATGAAGAGGCACAGACAGAGTATTCAGTCCTATTCCACGAATTAACACACTCTCACCAGTATGAGACTGTGAGGAAAAAGGCAATACTGATTCCAAAATAAATGAATCCATTGCGCCAGTATCCCGCAAGATTTTAACAGGGATTTCCTCTTTCTCTCCAACCAGGGATACACGCCCCTCTGTAATAAAAGGCGAGTAAGAAGATAAATCAACATCAAATTTTTGATTTTCAAAAATTTCACTCCCTGAAGACAGGACTGGTGCCGCGAGAGCAGAAGGTTTAACATGTGAGCTCTGTGCATTATGTTTGGACTTCTTTTTAAGGACCGGACAATCTGCTTTCCAGTGTCCTTTCTCATGACAGTAATTGCAAATCTTGTTTGGATCAAAAGTTCCTGTGGAAACGCGGTTACCGTTAGACGGAGACTTTATGTACTGAACATCACGAGCATGCCAATCGACAAAAGTGGTTTTGTGCGTCAGTACAAAATCATCGGCCAACCTAGCCGCTTCCTCTGGTGTTTTAACATTATGCTCACCAATGTACACAGCTATACGGCTTGGGACTGAATTTTTAAATTGTTCCAACACCATCAAATGCGTTAAATCCTCCAGTGTTTTAATGTCTAATGATGAACACCAATGATTAAAGTGTTTTCTCAGATCACGCACAAATTCTAAGTTTGTTTGTAACTGGTCTTTTTTCTGCCATCGAAAGCGCTGTCTGTATGCTTCGGGTACACATTCATACGCCTTTAAAATTAAAGATTTAACTCGTTCATAATCTTTACAATCGTCAAGCGACAATGAAGAAAAGACTACTTGTGCTTTCCCCGTTAACACACACTGTAGTAGAGCAACACGATTATCATCGGACCAGTTCCTTAATTCTGCCATGCGTTCAAATAGAGTAAAGAAAGTATCAGGATCTTCCTCGTTGAATTTAGGAATGAGTTTTAAGTTTGAATTGATCGAAAAAAACACATTCTGTTCCTGACCAGAACCAGAAAGCTTACCTTCTTTCACTAGGTTGAGCTTGAGAAATTCCAAATCCAACTTTGCCTTTTCTAATTCCCTTTTACCTTGTTCAGCACGCAGTTTTATGTTCTCATGGTCCATCTGTAGAAGTAGCAGCTCTTTTTGCTGTTCAAAAGACAAATTACTTTTTAAGTCAGGTGCAATCGGTACATCTTTTTCCTCCATCTCGATATCTAAGATACCTTGTTTAATTAACTCAATTTTCAAAGCTGTCTTAACATTTTCTTTGAGCCTTTTATCTTTTATCACAATTTCATAATGTTCAGCAATACTCAATAATTGCTCTTTAGTACACCCGTTCAAAAGTTCATGAGAAGGTGAACTAACAAACTCATCAATATCAGCCATGCTGAAATCACCAGAACAAATATAATCAGCACAGTGCAATCAAATAACGAGAGTTTTCCCTCTACCTTTCCAATACTCTACCTAACTCAACCCTAGTCTTCATGCGATTACCGGTGGGGGGTATTTATGCACTGTAGCCCGCTGGGTGAAAAACGCAACTGGTCAAACCAGCGACGCCTTCAACACCACGGATGTGCTCCCGAGATAATTACTACTACCCACTTTCACCGCAACACTACACAAAAATAACAAACCCGACACATCTCAAAAGAAACATGCCGCTATGCCTATCAGAGAAAACTCACGTTCAAAAAACAATATTGCACATTCACTTACCAACTGGTGATTTCACACGGTGAACAAATTGACTTTGGCAAAAAACATTTTCGTGTGTCCAACAAATAATCAATTATCAAATTAAGCATCCAAAAATGTAAGCAATCAAATTATCAAAGGACGGACGAGCCCCCAATTTGTTACGACCCTTGGCTCAAGGGAAGCAACAAAAACAAGGGACACACGCAAACCAAATTATAGGCTCAAAAATAATGTTTATTTAACTACAAATAATAAGACAAAACAGAATAATGAAATGAAAACAATTAAAGAAAATAAAAGTGTTTCTGTAGTAATCAGCAAAATCAGTGTGTAGAGCACGGTGCATGGTTGAAAGGGTAATGCAATGTTGAGGTTTGAAATGTGAATGCAAAAAGCAACAAAATACAACGCAAGCCAAACACCAAAGCAAAGTCCGAAACCAAAGAGCCCTCCTTCCTTGGCTCAGATGGTGATCTTTTAAGCGTCTAAGGTCACAGGTGTTTCCATTGAGGCAATTAGGCCATTTGATGCAATTAGCGGGCTCAGGTACCAACAGCAACACTCAAGACCAACAGCAGGGGTCGTCACACCGATAATGAACTCATCCCTCTGTCCGGGAACTACCAAGGTTGGTACAATGAACTTGAACCCGTAGACTTCGATTTCCAGGTCATACGCGCACTTAGGCTGAGTAGTAAGGCCACCACAGCCCACCAGGACCACGTTACCAGGAATCATTGAGGGTTGAGGGAGAACTCCGTCAGCACACAACTTCGATTCACCTTCCGTGCTCAGGGTACAAGCCATACTCCCAGAATCAAGCAAACCGTGCAGTACTTAATGGCTACGGACAGTTACAGGAGCATAAAAGAGTTCACTGGCTCCATCAATTTTCTGAGATCCCACATACAGCACTTTTTTGTCGGGTGGCAACAATTTGCAACTATTTACAAAAATCTCTTGTGGGTCTGACTCATCTTTTAGGGGAAATATGCTACCCCATGCTATCCCCCTCTGCACATGGGCTACTTAGTTTAACTGGGTGGCAGGAGAAGGAAGCTCAAGGCCCGTCGTCTTAGGACAATTGCTCTTAAAGTGTCCAGGTTTAAAGCAGTTACGACAAAGCCTCTGGCGCATACAATGAGTATGTGTAGTGTGCTCTTTAGATCGACATACTCTACATGCTGGGCTCAAACTGGGCTTGGGGTCTGAGGTTCTGCCAGGACAGTTTGGGTTGGACGAGGACAGTGAGGCAGTGCAGAGAGATAAAACTTTATCCATCATGCCAACCAACTGTTGCATACTACCATCAGGAGTAAAAAGGAGCAGCGTTGGGGTTCAGCTGACCAGTTAAACTTGACATCTGGCTTAAGGAGAGTTCAGGCTGTTTGAAAGGGCTGGGTACAGGATCGTCACAGACAGTCACAGTGTTCTGATGGCAAGCTGACACAGGCAATGAGCGTGCAGGTCTGGCAAAAGCTCTCTTCAAGTTCCTGTGATGACTATCCAGTCGCTCTTGAACTTCAGCAGCACTCCACTGTTCAGCAGGCTTGAACTGAAAAGACAAAGCAAGACCAGGATCTGGACAGTGTGAGATAAACATCATAACAGCTTCAGTAACAGGATCCTCAACAGACTTGTTGCGCCTACGCAAGCACTCATCAGCCACATCAATCGCCTTGTTCAGTCTGATCCAGTAGTCCATTGGGCTCTCGTCTGCCCTGGGTAGAGTGTTATAAAAATCAGCCATAGGCATATTTGAATACATCAACTCACTGAAATTTCGCTTCAGTATGTCAAACACTGTGGTGGGGAGCACTGCAGCAGTCGGTCCTGGGAAGTTGCGTAAGGACACTTTCACTACATCCCTCGCTTTTCCAGCTAACCTGCTCAGGATTAGATCAGAGGCAGCTTCATCAGTGCATTTCTTTCTGTTCATATAACTGTACATCATGTCTTCCCATTCATGCACAGTAAATGAATCACTCTGGTCACCTCTAAATAATGGTGGGGGTTTAACATCGTGTTGGACAATGATGTTCAAATTAGAAGCATCAACACAATCGCTTGAGTGCTGGACATTTGACTTGGGCTGCACTGGGCTGGGATGTTGTGTTAAGTTCAGACTGGCTGAAATACTCTCACCAATTTTCTGTGCCAAATCAGAAATAATACCTCCTAGAGACTCAGGGGTAATGATGTGATCAACATTTGGACGTGAAAAAGGAGTAGAGCAAGCAGCTGGGCTTCCTGAAGAACCAATAGCTGAATCAGATGCATGCCCACGGTCAATTTCTGAATTAAAGAGTGCCCTCCCCCTTCCAAAACATTGAGGTGAAGCTCCAGACATATTGTCAGGACGGTTAAGTACAGCCCCAATACCCCTGCCTACTGGGAACGTGACACTAGGCTGTTGTACAGGGCGAAAATTATCCTGACTGACAGTGTCCTCAAACATGACTCAGTTTGAATAGAAAACACAAAAAGAAAATGTAATAACTTGTTTCAGAAAAAAATGGAAATAAAAACAAGTCACTTAACTAGTATTCAGGTAAAAGCACTTTGCAGAAATACTCATGTAGACTCTCAAAACAGTTCAGTGTGACAATTCACGGAGGAGAAAAAAAAAAGTATGTGGCGATGACGATCACAAAACTGTTCATAAAGCGTGCAGCAGCGCAAAGAACAGTCCAGTACAGCGTTGCACGGAGAAAGAAAAAAAAAATGTGACGATCACAAAAACTCTGGCAGTAGCACAAATAACAGTCCAGTACAGCGTTGCACGGAGAAAAACGAAACAAAGTTCCTCATGTGATGATCTCCGGAGGTTCACGGCACCACGTGTAACCGGTGGCTCGCGACACCAGTTATACTTGTCTGCGTTGTGTAGATAAAGAAGACACTGGACCACAGGCGGCGATTTCACTGGTTTACTCTGATAGACAACTGATAGACAAATGAAACATAATCAGCCTCTTAGTGAGAAGCGCCCTCTCTAGCTCTATAAAACAAATATGATGTACACTTGTCACACGTGTTCTCATTTCCCATTTAGGCCCAGATGTTAAAACATCACTTAATCGGGACAAAATTTACGAAAATAACCACACAGATAAGTAAAATAATATTGCACAAAGGAATTAGAATGAAAATTTAGACATAAAAGCAACACTTAATATATAGATTAAAGATGATTATCAGGAGCCCAAAATAACCTCACCTCTCACTGCATCACCAGTGCAAAGAGGAAGAGGAGGAGACAGAACAGGAAATTATATTGACTCATGACATCACATCAATTAAAGGAAAAGACACTCAACTTCACTTAGGCAGTAATATCAGGTATATGTCAACAAACAATTTTGTGGAAATTCTAATAAACTATAAATACATTTAACAGTACACTTTATGTACCTGTTACACAGGCACCAGTGGAGTGGATGACGAAGTGTTCATCAGTTCTGGTGGAAATGTCCGTCTGTCCTGTAATAAAACTCTTTCTGACTGCAAATCAACATCATGGCTCTACTATAACAGCTTCAGAGATCCAGTAGCAGTTGACCTGTTTAATTTAGGGATAAAGAAGAAAGACACAGAGAGATATGAGAGACTGAGTCTGGAGTCTGACTGCTCTCTGATCATCAAGAACGTCACAGAAGAAGATTATGGATATTACACCTGCCAACAATGGATAGAAGTCAATGGAGAACACCGGAAACAAGGATCTGATACACATGTTTCTCTGCATGTTCTTCATGGTAAGTTTATGATTATTTAGTCAATATAAAATTCTCCCTTTAAACTCAGATGATGATTTATGAGTCAAGTCATCTTCATTTATATAGCGCGTTTAACAATATAGATTGTTTCAAAGCAGCTTTACAGTGATAATAGGAAATTACAGTAACAGATTTAGGCTTTACAGCAGATCTAGAATAAAGTTATTGTCCAGCTGAAGTTAGTTTTGATTGATTCACTTCAATGAAACTTCCAAAAAGAGCAGATTCGTTATTAAACTCAGATGATGATTGAAGAGTCTGTGATTTGTGTCTTGTGTTCAGTTTCAGTGTCTCCATCATCATCATCATCATCATCATCATCATCATCTTCATCCTCACAGACTGAGATCAGTCCAGGCCGCTCTGTGACTCTCTCCTGTCAGTTGGATTCATATATTAGATACTCCTGTAATTATTTGGTTCGTTATGAGGGAGTTGAGCTGTTGTGGGTGAATCAGGCTGGTGTTGATCTGAAGACAGACTCCAGATATCAGATATCATCATTATCATCATCATCATCATCATCATCATCATCATCTCCAGATCACTGTAACATCACTCTGACTACAACACTCCTGAATGAAGATAACAACAGACAGTGGAGATGTCGGCTTACTCACAGAAATCAACTCCAGACGTCAGTCACATACACTGTCAAGTATTCAGGTGAAACACTCTCATGAATCAGTGTTATCTGTTAGATGTGCTACACTGTAAAAAAAATCCTAATTTCACAGAAAATAACTGATTTTTTGACGATCATTTTCTTTGATTTTAAATTATACTCAAAATACTGTAAAATTACAAATAATATCTTCAAAAATAAAAATGCAGCTGATATTTTAGGTATTGTTACATTAAAGACAAAGACATTAAAGTATTTTTCAGGTATTTGATCATAATAATGCATTGTTTTTACAGTTAGAGTGTTTGATCGTAATAATCCAGATAATAGCTGTAAAATAACAGTGTTTTTCTGTAAAACATTAAAGAAAAATATCTGTAAAATGTTTTTTGCGCTTAATTTAAATTAGGATATTTTGCTTTATTTTTACGGTATTTGTTTGGCAGTCATTTGACCCTTTTTTTACGATTTTATTTTTTACAGTGTATATATAATGATAGATAATGCTAGAGTTATCTTGTGTTAAATCAAATCTTCAGGTATGAATCATCTGAACAAACATTCCAATTCATTATTGAAACCTCAAGTGATTCATCAATATTTGTGTATTTGAATGTATCATTTCTGTGATGTGAAACTCAAGGATTATGTGTTGATGATGTTGTGTATATGATGTATTATGTGTTGATCTGAACTAACACACGTGATCCACAGGTCCAGACGACACAGCATCAGAAACTGTAGTGTGTGTGAGTGCTGGATTATTATACAGAGGTACGACACGTTGATTTAGACTGTCAGCTTTCTAACATTACACTATCAGTCAGTCTGTAAATGCTTCATCAATAACTGTTGATAGATGAAGACCCTTGACTTCAGTCATGTCCAGTTTCTCTTCTTCCTCTCATGTTTCCTGCAGTGATTGTGAGTATTGTTGAGATGGCAGTGTTTGCTGCTCCTACTGTGATTCTTCTTCAGATCATCTGTGCAAGAAGAGCTGGTGAGTTTGAGCCGCACACACTCTGAAGATTCACACTCGTCTGATCTGAACATCTGCAATCATGATAAACACACACAAGGCTTTTATTTTGAATTATATAAGAGGACAGTCAATGCTTTTATTTTGAATTATATGAGAGGACAGTCAATGCTTTTATTTTGAATTATATGAGAGGACAGTCAATGCTTTTATTTTGAATTATATGCGAGGACAGTCAATGCTTTTATTTTGAATTATATGACAGGACAGTCATGCTTTTATTTTGCAGGGAGGAAGGACTTGCAGAACCCAGAGGAAATAGAGATGCCCACAATATTACAATAACATATTGGTAAGTTTTGAGCAAATCTGCAACACTTTCTAAAATAGCAAAAACTTATAAAGCATTGTTCAATGTTTTATTTATTATTTTTCTATTTTCAGAAAAAAAGAGAAAAAACTCTAAAGAAATAGAGACACATCAAGTTTAGATTAAAATATTTGTACAAATAACAGGCAACATTTATTTTCATTTATATGGATTTTATGGACATTTGTCTACAGAGTTTAAGGTCACTTTATTGTGGTTTGTATAAACTGCTTTAAATGTAATATTACATACAGTTATGGACATATTCAGACGTGTGTAAAAGCTTCTGTGTTCTGTGTGATGAAGCTGATTTGCTGATTCTTCTGTTAGTGTTTTAATTTTTTTTTAATCACTGCTACAAAATTTCCTTGTAAATCCTTTTGTTTGCCTTAAATGTTTTTAATAATTTAGCTTTTATTCAGCAATTTCTACTGTTGTTACAAATTTATTAAAATGATTAATTTGGGTTCCAATACAATAGTATTTTAACTGTTCTCCATTTTGTTGTATAAATGACATCACAGACCTGCTTATCAGAGTTTCCAGCGAGATATTCCTGCCTGTCCTGATCTCTCCATTGTAAGTTAAATTAATCAGAGTACTGAGACTATCACCTTTTGTCGTTGAGCAGTCGGCTGATTAGATTTATTTTCTCTGCATTTGAATCACACTGTTATGCTGATGAGATCAGCGCTGGGGAGTTTCAGGTAGTGGGTTGACTCCTGTACTTCATTTACATGCTTTGTTTCAGAGTGTCTCCACCTCTATATGACCCCGCCCCCTTTAAAGGTGTAAACTCTGTCGTCCTACAAATCCTGTTCAAATAGGTCAGGGGTCGGCAAGTAAGGTTGGCATCGGGCCAAAAAATATTTTTGCCACTAGATGGCGTGCCAGAACATAGTTACGGATAATTTACTGTAAGAAATGAATTGATGGAAAAAAATATATAGAATTGCCTGTGCCAGACTGTTACAGTGTCTTTTGTAACTGGTAGTTAAGTAAGCTGTTACTTTGTGTTAAATCCTGTAGTAGGACCATCATTAACAAAAAGACACAGTTGTGTGGGGGTGTCCGTGTTTTACACTGGATACAATAATACAGCAATAGGGATGTGACACGAGTTTTATTGATTTAATTAAAGAATATCTAATCGGTCGTGCGATTATTATCTAAAAAAAGATATTAAGATGAAAATAACTAGGAGAGTAAGAGTCACATTACATACACACATAACAGGTAAGAACCAATAGCAGTAATTGATTAGGGGAATCCGTACTCACAACACAATCACAATCCGTACTTTGATCCATAGTCAAAATCCATAAAGCAACCCAAGACACAAACAAAACAAGAACAGGCAAGACTTCCGAAGTAGTGTGACATAAAACAAGGACTCCGTAACAAACACTAAACAGGCAGGGCATTTATACACAGACCAAGACAATCATGATGGGGAACAGACTCCAATGAACAGAGACAAGGATTGTGGGAAATGTAGTTCCAACAGTGAATGACGCGGTGGGGAAGGAGGACCTCTAGTGGACACCAGGGAACATAAACCAGACACTGTGACAGTAAGTATAACATTGCAGAACGAAGCAGAAAAGTGAATCCAATCGCAAGCACATTTATTAACAAAACAAACAGGTAGTCAAGGGTAAACGGAAAACAAAGAAACTCAGACCAGGAACAAGGAAACAGCTAACAGCAACCGTTACAACATTAAGAACTCACTAACACTGGAACAAGACACAGGGTTTAAATACAGAGACTAACAAGCTGAACAAGATAACAAGAGGGCAATCAGAAACACCTGGGGATACCAATAAACTAGAAAAACTACAAAGGACTACAAAACAGAACAGGAAATAACTAAAGTTCACACAAAACAAGACAGGAATCAGACATGAACCCACACCGTGACAGAAAGAGGCTACAGAGAGCTGATCTTCTGACCAGTGAGTTTTAAAGCGTGAAGATGTCAATAAGAGCCAATCAGAAGTTGAGATTTTACAACCCTTTGTGTGCTAGCAGGGCATTTGAATCTGTAATTTGATTGGGTGTTTAAGAAAATAATCTTCAAGATTCTTATAATACCCATGCACCACAAAGTTAGCATAATCTAATGTAAATTAACAAATGGCGGACGAAGATTGGAGTTTATAGACACTAAACATCACACACTTATGATTTCGGTTAACAATAGTATGCACGTCTGAAACATTAACCCATTAGAGTTTACAAGAGAGCATAGGCATAACCACATAAAAGGAAAATCATGAGATGGGTCAATTAGATACATGTGTATATATTTCTGAAGTGTTCAATTAAGAGTCACAGCCCTCTTCAAATTCCTGTGTTGGGGTCGTAAAAAGTCTTATCAGTCTTAATGTGTCCTGTATGATGTGGACACTGAGTTCTGCCAATGTGTTAGCTTCATTTGTGATGCAAGTTTTGGGGGAAGTTACATAAACCTTTGTTGGAAGAGTGAGTTTGCTGGATTATATTTATTATCAACAGGTAACCTGCAAACTTGATCACATTTTCTCATGCTGTAATAAACACTTACAACAACCAGAGCAAATCTAACATCAAATAGTCAAGGGCAAAGATTTTATTTCTTTTATTTTATTTCTAGATTTTAAAGTCATGCGGGAAACTGCTAAAATAAAGAAGTGAAACTAACAGTAATGCTCTCATGTGCAAAAGTAGATATAAACTGTTCAGATCAGATGTGTGTTGAGCCAGTGCGGTTAACAGTGTATGCACTTCTCAGACGTTTCACACACACTTAAAGCAACACGTCACTGTCACTATAGCAACTCTAGCTGAATTAAAGATAATAACCAAAGATAATAACCAAAGATAATAACCAAAGATAATAACCAGAGGAGGAGCTGTAACTGTATATACTGAAGAGAAAGACGGACAGAAACGGACAGAAGCAGAAATGTCTGATCAGTGTGATCTGTGTCTGCTGGGACTGATCATTCTCTCTTCACTTCTCACAGGTAAAGAAATCTGTATTTTCTCTAAACACATTTAGTGGAATTAGTCTGGAAAGAGTTGATTTGAACATGCTCAGTTTATTCTTGCACACATTCACGTTGTGATCTCAGAGTTGTGTATTGATACACACAGATCATACTGTATTATTCCTGATACTGGACATAGTGTCACTCAAACATCTGATGATGAAGAATGATCTTCATATTAAGAGTGTGTCAGTGATTTGAACAGCTCTCTGATAAACACTCATAGTTTATTCTGGAGAGTGTGTTGTTTACTTTAAATGAGGAAAAACACTGTGATTGAATCTTCTGCTTGTTATGCTGGTGTGTTTTATGGTTTCATTAATAAATATCATAATGATCACTGAGATCTACTGTGTTTCAGGCACCAGTGGAGTGGATGATGATCATGTGTTCATCAGTTCTGGTGTAGATGTCCGTCTGTCCTGTAATAATGCTCTTTCTGACTGCAACTCAACTACATGGATCTACAGAAGATTCAGACGTTCACGGACAGTTGAACTGATTGCTGGAGGGATAAAGAATGAAGACACAGAGAGACATGAGAGACTGAGTCTGGAGTCTGACTGCTCTCTGAACATCAAGAACGTCACAGAAGAAGATTATGGATTATACATCTGCCAACAATATGTGAACGGACAACAACAAGGATCTGATGCACGTGTTTTTCTGCATGTTCTTCATGGTAAGTTTATGATTATTTAGTCAATATAAAATTCTCCCTTTAAACTCAGATGATGATTTATGAGTCAAGTCATCTTCATTTATATAGCGCGTTTAACAATATAGATTGTTTCAAAGCAGCTTTACAGTGATAATAGGAAATTACAGTAACAGATTTAGGCTTTACAGCAGATCTAGAATAAAGTTATTGTCCAGCTGAAGTTAGTTTTGATTGATTCACTTCAATGAAACTTCCAAAAAGAGCAGATTTGTTATTAAACTCAGATGATGATTGAAGAGTCTGTGATTTGTGTCTTGTGTTCAGTTTCAGTGTCTCCATCATCATCATCATCATCATCATCATCTTCATCCTCACAGACTGAGATCAGTCCAGGCCGCTCTGTGACTCTCTCCTGTCAGTTGTATACAAATATTAGATTCTCCTGTGATGATCGGGTTCGTTCTGAGGGAGTTGAGCTGTTGTGGGTGAATCAGGCTGGTGTTGATCTGAAGACAGACTCCAGATATCAGATATCATCATCATCATCATCATCATCATCATCATCATCATCATCATCATCAGATCAATATCACTGTATCATCACTCTGACTACAACACTCCTGAATGAAGATAACAACAGACAGTGGAGATGTCAGCTTACTCACAGAAATCAACTCCATGCCTCAGTCACATACACTGTCAAGTATTCAGGTGAGAAAGCAGTCTCATGAATCAGTGTTATCTGTTAGATGTGCTACACTGTAAAAAAAATTCCCAATTTCACAGAAAATAACTGTGATTTTTTGACGATCATTTTCTTTCATTTTAAATTGTACTCAAAACACTGTAAAATTACAAATAATATCTGCAAAAATAAAAATGCAGCTGATATTTTAGGTATTGTTACATTAAAGACAAAGACATTAAAGTTTTTTTCAGGTATTTGATCATAATAATGCATTGTTTTTACAGTTAGAGTGTTTGATCGTAACAATCCAGATAATAGCTGTAAAATAACAGTGTTTTTCTGTAAAACATTAAAGAAAAATATCTGTAAAATGTTTTTTGCGCTTAATTTAAATTAGGATATTTTGCTTTATTTTTACGGTATTTGTTTGGCAGTCATTTGACCCTTTTTTTACGATTTTATTTTTTACAGTGTATATATAATGATAGATAATGCTAGAGTTATCTTGTGTTAAGTCAAATCTTCAGGTATGAATCATCTGAACAAACATTCATCTTTTTCAGCTCAAGCTGATTCAACGACAGCAGTGAATCCAGTCCACATCACACACTCTCAATCTCCCTCAACAACAAACACACACGTATCTAAAGGTACTTCATCGCTGTCTTTCTCACATCAGCGCTGTGCAGTGTCTCTCAGATGCACTTTTCTTCTAAAATCAGTCCCTAGATATATACCTGATTCCTCTGTGAAGACATTAAGAGACAGAGAACAGGGGATCAGGAACTGTGTGCAAAGTAATAAGATTTTCACACTTCACTGTGATTCGCTGAACTCAAAGTAGAAATGGTTTCATGTGTTTACATGTTTACAAATGTTTTCAAACGTTTTTTAATTTTGAATAAAATGAAAACTATCCAAATCGTCCCAACTATTTTGAGACCTGTAGCGGGCATCAAATTTGAAATGAGCTCATTTAGTGTATAAAAGTGTAAAATGTCTCTGTTTAAACATTTGTTATGTTATCTAATATTGGCTCGTGTGATTTGAAAGTCTTTTAGTTTCCATTTTATTCAAATTAAAAAAAAAATACGTCCCAACTTTTGTAGTTGTTGTAGTTGTTGTAGTTGTTGATGATGTTGTGTATATGATGTATTATGTGTTGAGCTGAACTAACACACGTGATCCACAGGTCCAGCTGATCCAGCATCAGAAACTTTAGTGTGTGTGACTGCTGGATCATTATACAGAGGTACGACACGTTGATTTAGATGGACAGCTTTCTAACATTACACTATCAGTCAGTCTGTAAATGCTTCATCAATAACTGCTGATAGATGAAGACCCTTGACTTCAGTCATGTCCAGTTTCTCTTCTTCCTCTCATGTTTCCTGCAGTGATTGTGAGTATTGTTGAGATGGCAGTGTTTGCTGCTCCTACTGTGATTCTTCTTCAGATCATCTGTGCAAGAAGAGCTGGTGAGTTTGAGCCGCACACACTCTGAAGATTCACACTCGTCTGATCTGAACATCTGCAATCATGATAAACACACACGAGAGGTCAGGCAATGCTTTTATTTTGAATTATACAAGAGGACAGTCAATGCTTTTATTTTGAATTATACGAGAGGACAATCTATGCTTTTATTTTGAATTATACGAGAGGACAATCTATGCTTTTATTTTGAATTATACGAGAGGACAATCTATGCTTTTATTTTGAATTATATAAGAGGACAGTCAATGCTTTTATTTTGAATTATATGAGAGGACAGTCAATGCTTTTATTTTGAATTATATGAGAGGACAGTCAATGCTTTTATTTTGAATTATATGAGAGGACAGTCAATGCTTATATTTTTATTTTGAATTATATGAGAGGACAGTCAATGCTTATATTTTTATTTTGAATTATATGAGAGGACAGTCAATGCTTTTATTTTGAATTATATGAGAGGACAGTCAATGCTTTTATTTTGAATTATACCAGAGGACAGTTAATGCTTTTATTTTGAATTATATGACAGGACAGTCATGCTTTTATTTTGCAGGGAGGAAGGACGTGCAGAACCCAGAGGAAATAGAGATGCCCACAATATTACAATAAAATATTGGTAAGTTTTGAGCAAATCTGCAACAATTTTTAAAATAGCAAAAACTTATAGAGGTTCGTTCAATGTTTTATTTATTACTTTTCTATTTTCAGAAAAAAAAGAGAAAAAACTCTGACCACTCTGAAGAAATAGAGACACATCAAGTTTAGATTAAAATATTTTTACAAATAACAGCCAAGATTTATTTTCATTTATATGGATTTTATGGACATTTGTCTACAGTGTTTAAGGTCATTTTATTGTGGTTTGTATAAACTGCTTTAAATGTAATATTACATACAGTTATGGACATATTCAGACGTGTGTAAAAGCTTCTGTGTTCTGTGTGATGGAGCTGATTTGCTGATTCTTCTGTTAGTGTTTTAATTTTTTTTAATCACTGCTACTAAATTTCCTTGTAAATCCGTTTGTTTGCCTTAAATGTTTTTAATAATTTAGCTTTTATTCAGCAATTTCTACTGTTGTTACAAATGTATTAAAATGTTTAATTTGGGTTCCAATACATTAGTATTTTCACTGTTCTCCATTTTGTTGTATAAATGACATCACAGACCTGCTTATCAGAGTTTCCAGCGAGATATTCCTGCCTGTCCTGATCTCTCTATTGTAAGTTAAATTAATCAGAGTACTGAGACTATCACCTTTTGTCGTTGAGCAGTCCGGCTGATTAGATTTAGTTTCTCTGCATTCGAATCACACTGTTATGCTGATGAGATCAGCGCTGGGGAGTTTCAGGTAGTGGGTTGACTCCTGTACTTCATTTACATGCTTTGTTTCAGAGTGTCTCCAACTCTATATGACCCTGCCTCCTTTAAAGGTGTAAACTCTGTCGTCCTACAAATCCTGTTCAAATAGGTCAGGGGTCGGAGAGTAAGGTTGGCATCGGGCCAAAAAATATTTTTTCCACTAGATGGCGGGCCAGAACATAGTCACGGATAATTTACTGTAAGAATTGAATTGATGGAAAAATAAATATAGAATTTCCTGTGCCAGACTGTTACAGTGTCTTTTGTAACTGGTAGTTAAGTAAGCTGTTACTTTGTGTTAAATCCTGTAGTATGACCATCATTAACAAAAAGACACAGTTGTGTGGGGGTGTCCGTGTTTTACACTGGATACAATAATACAGCAATAGGGATGTGTCACGAGTTTTATTGATTTAATTATAGAATATCTAATCGGTCGTGCGATTATTATCTAAAAAAAGATATTAAGATGAAAATAACTAGGAGAGTAAGAGTCACGTTACATACACACATAACAGGTAAGAACCAATAGCAGTAATTGATTAGGGGAATCCGTACTCACAACACAATCACAATCTGTACTTTGATCCGTAGTCAAAATCCATAAAGCAACCCAAGACACAAACAAAACAAGAACAGGCAGGACTTCCGAAGTAGTGTGACATAAAACAAGGACTCCGTAACAAACACTAAACAGGCAGGGCATTTATACACAGACCAAGACAATCATGATGGGGAACAGAGTGCAATGAACAGTGATGAGCACAGACAAGGATTGTGGGAAATGTAGTTCCAACAGTGAATGACGCGGTGGGGAAGGAGGATCTCTAGTGGACACCAGGGAACATAAACCAACACTGTGAGAGTAAAGGCCAATTTATACTTCTGCGTCGAGGGTACGCCGTAGTGTACGGCGTTGGCCGTTGTGAGCATTTATACTTCTGCGTTCAGGTCTTGGTTGCTCTGCAGTACTGCTCCGAAACGCTAGGAGGCGGCGGAGGGTTTTAATGTTCCACTGTGTGGGGAACAGAGTGCAATGAACAGAGACAAGGATTGTGGGAAATGTAGTTCCAATGGTGAATGACACCGTGGGGAAGGAGGACCTCTAGTGGACACCAGGGAACATAAACCAGACACTGTGACAGTAAGTATAACGTTGCGAAATGAAGCAGAAAAGTGAATCCAATCGCAAGCACATTTATTAACAAAACAAACAGGTAGTGAAGGGTAAACGGAAAACAAAGAAACTCAGACCAGGAACAAGGAAACAGCTAACAGCAACCGTTACAACATTAAGAACTCACTAACACTGGAACAAGACACAGGGTTTAAATACAGAGACTAACAAGCTGAACAAGATAACAAGAGGGCAATCAGAAACACCTGGGGATACCAATAAACTAGAAAAACTACAAAGGACTACAAAACAGAACAGGAAATAACTAAAGTTCACACAAGACAAGACAGAAATCAGACATGAACCCACACCGTGACAGAAAGAGGCTACAGAGAGCTGATCTTCTGACCAGTGAGTTTTAATGTCAATAAGAGCCAATCAGAAGTTGAGATTTTACAACCCTTTGTGTGCTAGCAGGGCATTTGAATCTGTAATTTGATTGGGTGTTTAAGAAAATAGTCTTCAAGATTCTTATAATACCCATGCACCACAAAGTTAGCATAATCTAATGTAAATTAACAAATGGGGGACGAAGATTGGAGTTTATAGACACTAAACATCACACACTTATGATTTCGATTAACAATAGTATGCACGTCTGAAACATTAACCCATTAGAGTTTACAAGAGAGCATAGGCATAACCACATAAAAGGAAAATCATGAGATGGGTCAATTAGATACATGTGTATATATTTATGAAGTGTTCAATTAAGAGTCACAGCCCTCTTCAAATTCCTGTGTTGGGGTCGTAAAAAGTCTTATCAGTCTTAATGTGTCCTGTAACGATGTGGACACTGAGTTCTGCCAGTGTGTTAGCTTCATTTGTGATGCAAGTTTTGGGGGAAGTTACATAGACCTTTGTTGGGAGAGTGAGTTTGCTGGATTATATTCATTATCAACAGGTAACCTGCAAACTTGATCACATTTTCTCTTGCTGTAATAAACACTTACAACAGCCTGAGCAAATCTAACATCAACTAGTCAAGGGCAAAGATTTTATTTCTTTTATTTTATTTCTAGATTTTAAAGTCATGCGGGAAACTGCTAAAATAAAGAAGTGAAGCTAACAGTAATGCTCTCGTGTGTAAAAGTAGATATAAACTGTTCAGATCAGATGTGTGTTGAGCCAGTGCGGTTAACAGTGTATGCACTTCTCAGACGTTTCACACACACTTAAAGCAACACGTCACTGTCACTATAGCAACTCTAGCAGAATTAAAGATAATAACCAAAGATAATAACCAGAGGAGGAGCTGTAACTGTATATACTGAAGAGGAAGACGGACAGAAACGGACAGAAGCAGAAATGTCTGATCAGTGTGATCTGTGTCTGCTGGGACTGATCATTCTCTCTTTACTTCTCACAGGTAAAGAAATCTGTATTTTCTCTAAATGAAGTTTTATGTAAACAAAGTTCGGGAGGAGCATGTTCAGGTAATCAACCAATCAACTCAAAGGAAGCCGGTATAAATAAAGCTTCTCTCACCTCATGTCTCACGACAAGTCTCTCAGCATTTGACTCCGCCCTTGTGCCGTCATGTCCGAGCTAGAGCTTTTCCCATCCGATGACGATTCTCTCGTCACTGATGAGACTCCTTCACAACCCGCGGATCCAAGGATCGTTCCATCTCCAGCCTCCTCAAACCGGGGACGCCAACTTCCACGATCCTCTCCACGCACGCCAAGACGCCGAGGACTCCCCTCACCACCACCGGCGAGGACCCCACCATCTTCCTCTGCGTCTTCGCACTCTTTGACACACCCAAACATACCTCCCATAGGGAAGTGGACCGTTAAAGCGCTGAGACAAGCCCTGATTAATTCAGACGTCAACTTTTCTCGCAGAGCGAAAAAAGTAGATTTATATAATTTGTACGTGTCTTTACAACCTACTCACCTTTCTGTTCCAGATGCCATTTCACCGGCTCGAACGAGCAGAGCCTGCCGGACCCGGATTGCTCGCCTTCCAGCCTATCCACCTTCAGTGCCGGGCTCCGCCCACGCGCCACGTCGCCGCAGACCTTCCGCCAGCCTGGGCCGCGCCCCAGACCCAGTCGCGGAAGGGGTTCTTTCTCTTCCAGGTCAAATTTTCCCTCCAGCCCCTCCCACCGTGGCACCGAACGCGCCGGATCTCTGTAACACCAACATTACATCAGCTCCTCAAACGCTTCCTCTCCCTCCCGTTGTTACTTCTTTCAATTTTCCTTACTTTCAAGCCCCAGGTGCGCACCCTGACCCTAGCGCGAGGATGCCTCCGTTAGCCGGTCAGACGCCGACGCATTTTCTTCCTCTTCCTCACTACTACCCTCAATTCTTCCCCCCTCCACCCGGAGCAGGGGCTGACTCTGGCGTGAGGATGCCTCCGCAATCGACCTCAGCTCCGGTCCTCCCCACTTCTAATCCTCTACACGCTCGATCTTCCTTCTCTCTCTTTTCAGCCACTCCTCAACCAGCCCCTCCAAACGCCGTCGCCGCAGAACCTCCGCCAGTGACGAACAGCATCAGAGCTCAAATCCTCGCAGGTGCGGATGTAGACTTGGGCTCCCTACTTTCGATGTTCCCCATGCCGGAATCCAATCGCCAGGTGGATTGCGGCGATATATCCGTCACTTTAAAAAACAACACGCAAGCTTCATCTCGCACATTGTCTTTGGCCGAATTCTGTATTTCCTTTAACCGCTATACCGAAGTTATATGCTCCGTTTTTCCCCATAGACGGCGCGAGCTCAACGATTACCTTTCCATCATAGCGGAGCTTGCGCTGTCGTATGGGGGTAGTCATTTTTACACTTATCACAAATTATTTTCTGCTAAATGCGCCGTCCGTATTTCTCAATGGAATCAGTGTCCTTACTGGGGAGCGTTGGACTCTGATCTCCATAATCGCGTCTTTCTCGGATGCCGAAACATCTCTTGCGCAATTTGCAGGTCCGTAAACCATGCCACCACAGCATGCCCGCAAATCAATCCCTCGATTCCTCCCGGCCCAGCGCAGATCCCCATCAAACCCACAAGCTACGTCCCGCGACCGGCAAGAGAGGACCTCTCTTCCGGTAGCATCTTTCCGAGCAGAGCCCCAAACGTCGCGTCGAACAGACAAGTCTGCAATAATTTCAACGAGGGTAAATGCCAAAGACAACGCTGTCGTTTTCTCCACATTTGCAATTATTGTGGCGGTGCCCACGCCCGTGTTGTATGTCCTGTACAAAAAGCTGTAAATAAAGGCGAGAAAAACTATCTCTCGACTCCAGTGAATATTTCCCGCCTGGCTGAGGAATTATTCCATCACCCAGACGCCAACTTTACAAATTACCTGTTGTCCGGTCTCAGCCAAGGTTTTAAACCTGGCGTGGAATGCCAGCCTACCAAAAACATCATCTGCAATAATCTTCAGTCTTCCTTAGCAGAGCCCGAAGTGGTAGACGAGCTAATAAAAAAAGAAATAGAATCAGGTTTCATGATCGGTCCGTTCGAAGCCCCCCCGTTCGTCAAATTCCGCATTAGCCCCATAGGCGTGGCTACAAGAAAATTTTCAGGAAAAAAGCGCTTGATTATCGACCTCTCAGCTCCTCACAACTCTCCATATCCAAGCATCAACAGTCTCATTCCCCTCGAAGAGTTCTCAATTAAATATCACGACGTTGATCAAGCTATAACCATGATCAAAATAGCAGGTCGCGGCGCGTGGATGGCGAAAGTAGATATCACTTCTGCTTTCAAAGTAATGCCTATCCATCCAGATTCGTGGCATTTATTCGGCGTGAACTGGCGGGGAAAATTTTATTTTTCGGTACGCCTAACTTTCGGTTGCAAAAGCAGCCCCAAAATCTTTGACACCCTATCAGAAGCCATATGTTGGATCCTTTCCAATAATTACGCAATTCCTCACCTCCTCCATCTGCTCGATGATTTCTTAATCATTTCACCTCACGACGCCATCCCCGCGGCTCACCTCGTCAGGGTGCAAAAAGTCTTCGCCGAGCTAGGGATTCCGTTAGCTCAGGAAAAAACAACAGGGCCAACCACATCCATAGAATTTCTGGGCATCAATCTGGATTCCGTTAATTTCCAGGCTTCACTGCCAAAGGAAAAAATAGATCGAATCATTTTAATCGCCGCCAATTTTACGGACCGCTCAAAATGTTCTAAACGCGAACTCCTCTCGCTGCTTGGTCACTTAAACTATGCAATGCGTATCATCCCGCAAGGCCGCCCGTTTATCACGCATCTCCTCGCACTCTCGTCATCAGTCCACGCGCTGGAAGACCAAGTCAACCTTTCTTGCGAGTGCAAAAAGGAGCTAAAATTATGGATCGCTTTCCTTAATCAGTGGAACGGTCTAACTTTTTTTTACGACGATTTTATCTCTCTCCCCCTCGACATCAAGTTGTTTACAGACGCAGCTCCCTCAGTCGGTTTCGGAGGTTATTACCAGGGTCGCTGGTTTGCATCTCCATGGCCCCCCCAGCTGCTAGACACTCCCGAGTCCTCAGCCTCCTCGGCCCTTTTTGAGCTCTACCCGATTGTCGTCGCAGCTTCCCTATGGGGGAAAGAATGGTCATCTAAAAGCATTCAAATTCATTGCGACAATGAAGCAACCGTTCAATGCATCAATAAAGGTCGTTCTCGCTCACCTGCAATAATGCCACTCCTCAGACGCCTCATCTGGATCTCCGCCTGCGATCAGTTCATCATTAATGCAAAACACGTCCCAGGTGTTCTCAACCAAATCGCTGACTCTCTCTCCCGTTTCTATTTTCAGAGATTCAGGATGCTGGCACCAGAAGCGGACCCCGTTCCAACCCCAGTACCTCCTTATTCTCAACTAATCTTCCCATAAACCATCCATTGAAATCCCTTCTGGTCACGTCCATCGATTCTATCCTGCAAGCAGTTTCTCCCAGAACTCTCCAATCATACTACACCGCGTGGAAATCTTTCAAATTATTTCACCTCTCGCATAACTTACCGTTTCCTGATTTTTCTCTTCTAACCGTTACTTCTTTCATATCTCACCTCAACCAAGTTAAAGGTCTCCAAGCCGGATCCATAAAAAGCTATTTAAGCGGCATTCAATTCTTTCACAAACTAACTTATGGTAAGCCCGCCCCCGCTATCAATAACTCCCAAACGTCCCTTCTCATTAAAGGAATTCAAAGAACTCACCCCACTCGCCCGGATACCAGACAACCCATTACAATTGATATACTCGCCAAATGCATTACATCACTCCGTCTAGGATACCACTCCACCAACACAGCGCGCACACTAGAAGCTATGTTTATTTTGGCTTTCTTCGGCTTTCTCCGTTGCTCAGAATTGACAATCACTTCCAATTTCAATCCAAACATTCACCCTACCATCTCAGATTTGCAGATCGTGGATAACGAAACTATATCTTTCTTCATCAAACAAAGCAAAACAGATCGAGCTAAAAAAGGTCATTTCGTATATATTTTCAATCTGCCGACTCCCATTCAACCGTTCCATTCCCTGCTAAATTACCTTCAGTATAAACGTTCCACGCTAAAATCCCCTCTCGATCCACTCTTCACAGACGACTCCAATCATCCAGCCACGAGATTCTGGTTCCAAAAACATCTCAAAGCAGTCCTCATCAAATCCGGCATCTCTGCAAACCAATTTTCAAGCCATTCTTTTCGCATCGGCGCAGCAACCACAGCCGCACAAAAAGGTCTTTCCCAACAACAAATCCAAACCCTCGGTCGTTGGTCATCTGAAGCTTTCAATACTTACATTAGATCCAGCCGCTTCCACATCCGAAACGCTCACCAAACCCTTACTAATTAATTAATTAATTAATTTCCATCACCTGTTGCGCTCCGTTCATCGACACCATCACCGTATTCCACGCCCGCGTCGTAAGCATATCCAAATTACGGCGTAACATTTTAAAATTGCAGGCTCCCCCGTTCGTACGAAGTGACGGCTCCCCGCTCGTGGGTCGGGCTCGTCCCCCTTTCCGAGCCGCTGGTCGAGCCCTCCCGTCCGAATCGCAGTGAGAGCCTGCCTATTTTCATCATCGTTGGACGGCCGCGCTCGTGTCGCCGCAAGGGCTCCCCGTTCGTTGGGCCGCGAGAGGTCTATTCCCGTGCCCCAGCACCCTTCGAAGCGCCGGTCGAGCCCTCCCGACCGAGTACAGCGGGCGCCCCCGTTCAACTGGCGAGGCTTACCCTTCCGACGCTGTGTGCACTCAAGTACCCGTCGGATGCCGCGAGAGCCCTCCCGGTTGAACGGCTTAACTCGTTCCAATATCCCGCTCGTATAAATCTGGCGTCATCGAGCTGTCAGTTCAACTGCTGGCGGGGCTTATCCGTCCGATGCTGTGAGCATCCAAGTTCCCGTCGGACGTCGCGAGAGCCCTCAATGGTCGAACGGTCAAGCTCGTTCTTTAGTAATTACCTTCTCATGCCCTTCACTTTTTGGGGGGAAATATTTTTACGCTCGCTGTCCCATACCTTGCTTTTTGGGGAGTACTCTGGGTTCGGGCAAAATTCCGAGCTCGGAGCCCTCCCCCGAACAGCAAGCCAAATACGCATTAAAATTATATTTGATTTCCTGTACGTGTGAACTCGTGAAATGAAGTTTTATGTAAACAAAGTTCGGGAGGAGCATGTTCAGGTAATCAACCAATCAACTCAAAGGAAGCCGGTATAAATAAAGCTTCTCTCACCTCATGTCTCACGACAAGTCTCTCAGCATCCCTCCACCACCCCATCACCTCACTCTGGGCTGGGTCTACCCCAGTATAGGGGGGAGTACTCTGGGTTCGGGCAAAATTCCGAGCTCGGAGCCCTCCCCCGAACAGCAAGCCAAATACGCATTAAAATTATATTTGATTTCCTGTACGTGTGAACTCGTGAAACACATTTAGTGGAATTAGTCTGGAAAGAGTTGATTTGAACATGCTCAGTTTATTCTTGCACACATTCACGTTGTGATCTCAGAGTTGTGTATTGATACACACAGATCATACTGTATTATTCCTGATACTGGACATAGTGTCACTCAAACATCTGATGATGAAGAATGATCTTCATATTAAGAGTGTGTCAGTGATTTGAACAGCTCTCTGATAAACACTCATAGTTTATTCTGGAGAGTGTGTTGATTGCTTTAAATGAGGAAAAATACTGTGATTGAGTCTATTGCTTGTTATGCTGGTATAGTTTATGGTTTCATTAATAAATATCATAATGATCACTGAGATCTACTGTGTTTCAGGCACCAGTGGAGTGGATGATCATGTGTTCATCAGTTCTGGTGTAGATGTCCGTCTGTCCTGTAATAATGCTCTTTCTGACTGCAAATCAACTATATGGACCTACTATAACAGATTCAGACATTCAGAAGCAGTTGAACTGATTAATTTAGGGATAAAGAAAGACACAGAGAGACATGAGAGACTGAGTCTGGAGTCTGACTGCTCTCTGAACATCAAGAACGTCACAGAAGAAGATTATGGATTATACAGCTGCAGACAATATGTGAACGGACAACAAGGACCTGATGCACGTGTTCTTCTGCATGTTCTTCATGGTAAGTTTATGATTATATGGTCAATATAAAATTCTCCCTTTAAACTCAGATGATGATTTATGAGTCAAGTCATCTTCATTTATAAAGCGCGTTTAACAATATAGATTGTTTCAAAGCAGCTTTACAGTGATAATAGGAAATTACAGTAACAGATTGTTTTGTCTTTACAGCAGATCTAGAATAAAGTTATTGTCCAGCTGAAGTTAGTTTTGATTGATTCACTTCAATGAAATTTCCAAAAAGAACAGATTCTATATTAAATGATTGAAGAGTCTGTGATTTGTGTCTTGTGTTCAGTTTCAGTGTCTCCATCTTCATCATCATCTTCATCCTCACAGACTGAGATTAGTCCAGGCCGCTCTGTGACTCTCTCCTGTCAGTTGTATTCATATAGTGGATCCCCCTGTAATTATTGGGTCAGTTCTGTTGGACTTGAGCTGTTGTGGGTGAATCAGGCTGGTGTTGATCTGAAGACAGACTCCAGATATCAGATATCATCATCATCATCATCATCAGATCAGTATCGCTGTATCATCACTCTGACTACAACACTCCTGAATGAAGATAACAACAGAGAGTGGAGATGTCGGCTTACTCACAGAAATCAACTCCAGACGTCAGTCACATACACTGTCAAGTATTCAGGTGAGAAACACTGTTAAAGATCCTCATGATGTCAGGAACACTGAGGTCTATCAGTATCACTGAACCAGAACAAACTGAGGGAACAAAAGCAGCTTTGACTCTCACAGAAGAGAAACTCAAAGCTTCGCTTCAAACTAATGAACTGCAGTGAAGTCACAGTCCCAAAAGACATGCTGATAAACTTATTTAAAAAAAATAAACTTTTTATGTGATGTGATGATCAAAGTTAAAATATAATGGTAATATTGTACAGTATGAATCATCTGAACAAACATTCATCTTTACAGCTCGAGCTGATTCAACGACAGCAGCGAATCATCACAAAATTAAAATTATAACAGCGCTTTTAACGATATAGATTGTTTCAAAGCAGCTTTACAGTGATAATAGGAAAGTAAAGTAACAGATTGTTTAGGCTTTACAGCAGATCTAGAATAAAGTTATTGTCCAGCTGAAGTTAGTTTTGATTGATTCACTTCCGTCAAAATGATCATTAGTTATTAACTTAACTTACACGACACCGTTCTAACGGAAAACCCTCAACGCGCTCCGGCTGTTCGTTCACACAACAACAGCACCTGGCGACTTGAGAATGTTTGAAAAATGTCATCATCTCCGTGCGCGTGTGTGTGTGTGTGTGTGTGAGTGAGTATATGGCGATCTGAGCCGTTTATCTTCCAGAGTTTTGGTGCTAAATAGGAAAAGGATCTCCCGCCTGCAGTGGATTTAGATATTCTAGGTATTATCAACTGGCCGGAGTTTAGAGATCGCAATAGACGTGAAGGACTATAATGAGTTAAGAGCTCGCTCAAATACTGCAGAGATAAACCATTTAGTGCTTTATACGTAATTAATACGAGTCTGTGATTTGTGTCTTGTGTTCAGTTTCAGTGTCTCCATCATCATCATCTCCATCATCACAGACTAAGGCAGCGATGTCATTCTGCATGATAAATGAGAAGGAAGTGAAGACACCAAACATCGCTTAGAGCACCTTTAAGGCTTTAAATGGCATTTGTTACACTGGATCACAAAACCAGTCACATGTCGCACTTGTATATTTGTGGCAATAGCCAATAATACATTGTACGGGTCAAAATGATCGATTTTTCTTATGCCAAAAATCATTAGGATATTAATTAAAGATGTTCCATGAAGATATTTGGTAAATTTACTACCGTAGACACATAAGACATTTCTTTTTGTGAGTGAATGCAGAAATCTGAACATTAATGCACAACTTTAAAGGCGATTTTCTCAATGTTTCGGGTTTTTTTTGCACCCTCAGATTCCAGATGTTCAATAGTTGTATCTCGACCTATCCTAACAAACCATACATCAATGGTTAGCTTATTTATTCAGCTCTCATGTGATGTGTAACTCTCAATTTCAGAAAACTGACCCATGTGACTGGTTTTGTTGTCCAGGGTCACGTTTAGGTAATAAATATTTTTTTTTTCCAGTGATCATAGCGAGGGCTTGGAGCCAGAAGGGCGTAAGTGGCTTTTAACAAACTTTACAGGAGAGACAAAACAAAATTTTGACCACGCTTCAGTCACCTGTATTATTAACCTTAAACCACAAACATTGCAACCACAGGCATACTTGCATGAAATGAGTATTTAAGTAAAAAATGTACGTACGGCATATTAACATTTTCAAAAAAACTAAAAGTCAAATACGTCAGATACGTCTTTTTGTTGCTTTACTCAAAACAGTTTGATCTCAGATCGGTATTTTGGCACCATTGGATAGAGCTCATCGAGACCTTTATTTTGATATAAAGAACTCATATTCGCCCAAAATGCCCCTCTGGCTCCAAGCTCTCGATTGCACGAGGATCAGTGTGTAATTTCCTTTATTCCTATATTGTGTGTGATGTTGATAGGATGTTGTCTGTATTTTATGAATTGGATGTCATTTGTATTTAAACAGCAGTATTGAATTGTGTGTATCCAAGACAAATTTCCTTCGTGACAATAAAGCCAATCTTATGCATATATGAATTAAAATACAGTTTGAATTTCTAGTGAGTACACATCCGTTATCCTTATTCGAGCTTGTGCTACTCTCTAATTAACGTCTGAAATTTAGTTTTATGTGCACTCTTGAAAAATGGACAATGATCAAAACACCTTTAAAAATAGAGCAGCACAAAGCAATATTTAATGTTTCATGTGTCTGAGATTTCCAGTGGAAATGGGCGGAGCTTACGTGAATATTCACGAGTTTCCTGTTTCGTGTTAACCTGCCAATGAAACTATTAGCGCTCCTCTGCTAGCATAACGGTAATTAGCTTAGCTTAAACAAAGCTAAGCTTATATTCTGTTATTCATGCACAACAGTTTAGCCTATGTTGGTACTTTATTACCATATAATGTGTCAGTTACAGCTGTGTTTGATATGATTACAGCCAATGATTTGTGTTAGTAATGAGACGTGTTGTTCATGATGACAGAGGAAGTCCACTATAGAGGAGGAAGGATGCCCTCCCTTCTCCGTCACTCTGCAGACACTCTGTGTGACTCTACGACTGCCGGCCTTTTCTTGCACAAAAATAAATAACCTTTAAAGAAAATGTATACGTGTTTGTCTCTTATTCAGTGATGTAAAATTGTTTGCCACCACAAGATCTTACAAATGTTTGTGCATACGTTTCCTCCAATTGGGCATTTATTTCATGGCTTGGCAGAACGCGGTCGGTTTCTTGATAACAGACCTGCTCAGTATAACACACGTTTCAATGATAAACAGAGCGTTGCCATGGACACAGTTCGGGTTTAGCGGAAGCAATACAGTCGTTTTTAAATCAACAAACTGCTTTTTAAATCTATATTTTGTTACATTATTGATTTATTTGGTTGGTAGCCATCATGTAATAAGCTGGATAATGTATAGCGAATACAAACGCTTCAAAAATGAACAACGCATCGCTATACATTATCCCTTACATATGTTATATTTTCATAGATATATTATATACTGACTGTACACATGACATACTGTGACTTATGTGTTGGAGATTAGGTTTTGCTGACCGGGGGTGCGTTTCCCGTACAACGACGTAGTTCGCTGATTCACTACCATAGTACGATGCATCGTTGGAAAAATCAACTAGCTAGTCACGACTGTTTCCCGAAACCCACTGTCGCAAAGTATCGTTCAACCATGTTGGTTTCGCACGTGGTGGAGTAATAACTACCTTTAATGAAACTGTTTGAGATCCAATTAACACTAGATTTGTTTTATATAAATTACAGACATGTCATCTGAGGAGTATTTCGAATTATTCTCAGTTGTTTTGCTTTATTACCAGACTCAATATTTGTCTCGTTCTTACATAGTAGAGCAGGTTCACACATGAGCACTCTTCAAACACGTTACTTCAAATCTTTTGACAAACTAAAAGACGTAAATTACATTTGTATATATTTTAAATAAAAGGCACTGGTTGTACTGAATGTCAGCTTGCTTATTTTGCTCAATATAAGAATTTATTACCTTCAAATGTGATGCAATATACTACAAACGATGCCTCTAACCACAGGTCGAGAACTGTCGTTCAAACCACACAACTTTGCGATGCTGTTTTCGAATGTTCGTTGGAACGATGGTTTCGGGAAACACAGACTCGTTAAACTATGCAGATAACGACGGAACTTGCGACCATAGTTGGCTAACGAGGCTTTCGGGAAACGCACCCCTGGTTGTGTTTAGTGCAGTGGGGATTTGCTTATACAACCTGAAAAGGCAGGTGTCATCCTAAAATATCTTGAATGTCTTCAGTGTAATCTGATTCTCTTTATACAATAAAAACACTATTAGAATTAAAATACCAAGGTCACTCGCATAAAAGGCCTCTCCATCTTAAAGTCCCGGGCTGAATTTCAGTCCCAGTACGTCCCTGTCAGAGACTGATGTCAAGTTCATGAACTCATTGAAGTCTTTATCCATATATTGAAGTCGAAATTCCTGCCCTTGGCGGACACTTTAATTTACAATCTTTTTGGAGAGTGCATTTGGTGCTTGTGCTTGCTTTTGCTTCCTCTTTGCTAAAGAAATAAGTAGAGGAATGACATTAGATTTGCATTTACCATACCCATCTATAGTCACGTTTTATTTAGTATGTCTCAATCAGACATTGGAATAACATAATCATACAGCTAGGGTTAGGGGCTATCAGTGGTTTCTGTTCTTCAATGAATGTCTTGAATTCAGTGCATGACAATTTGAAATTTCATCTTTCCTGAGGCTCAGACTTCACCATTGCAACCGACAGTCTGTTTCTTTTATCTGACCAAACATCCTCCATATGACTGAACACACTTTCTGCAGGCATTACTGACTCGTATGGAAAAACAAAAGCAACACTAGGCCTTCACGTCACACTCTCCAGCACTAAAGACACGATTAGCTACTTTGACAGTGTTGTTTGTGATGTGACACTTGCAATCGCCCTTCACACTTTGTGGGTTAGCTTCTTTGAGTTTCTGAGAAACATATTTAACGGAAGCGTTATCTGCACCATCGGCACTGATCAGTCCTTTGTTTTCAGTAATAGACACTATTAGTTTGAATATGGCTTCACTAGATTCGTTGGAGTCGTCGTAAAAGTCTAACAGTCCATACTTCACTCCCTCGGATAAACATAAATACGGGACCGTGTAGGGAAACAATTTTGTGTGCCCAGAATTTGACGCATCAGAACACACCGCAAAATAGTGTGCTTTCTGCAACTCTGCGGCTAATCTTTGCTAACTAAATGGTGCCAACACAATTTCCACAAAGTTCTCCACAAAGACGTCTTAGTTGACACTGAATATTTTTGCACTGACCTTCCCACAGTCACTTGACAGGTAGCCACCACCGTGATAGGTAGCTGTTAATTCGGCGTCAGTAATCTTTTCCTCTGAGTTTGAACGCGACTCTGATGTTTCTTTGTTTTATCATGGTCATCCGAAGTAGTTTTGCCTTCATGTTGAACCAGTATTTTAACTGAGCAAACGGAGCAGGTAGCGTAAAATAGGTCGCCCGGTGTTGGCTTTAGCCATGTGGAGTAATAGTCATTTTTCATCCAGTCATTATTAAAGTATGTCGAACGATTCATTTTCTTTTTTATTGGCCTGTCCGTCTTTGTGAACGGACTGTCATCTTCGTCTTCCGTCTCGCCACCCATGTTAACGCTAACGAACGACGTCGACGCACATTCTTCTTCACACTGCTTCTCAAATTGCCGCCTGTAGAAACTGGCTAGCTGCCAAGAAGACAGACGTGCCGAGATGATGTAGCCTACGTCACGTCACACGTCCCAGAGCCGATGATAGCGGATTCTACACACAAGAGACACCGACCACTCTGAGCACAACGCATTGGCTATTTCAAGCGGAGAGAGAATAGATCATTGAATATACATATTCACGTAGCCTTTTGAAAACCGGGATATTTAGTGGATACATTTCCGGGACAGAAGAAGGACAATCCCGATGAAAGCTCTCAGCTGATCTAGCTCTCAGATTCAATCAAAAATATCTTTATTTGTGTTCCGAAGATGAACGAAGGTCTTACGGGGTTGGAACAGCATGGGGGTGAGTAATTAATGACTTAATTTTCATTTTTGGGTGAACTAACCCTTTAAATCTGAATAAAATCTTTTTTGGTCAGTTCTCCACCCTTTGCAGAGGTTGAAACCTCCTACTATCGAGGCAAAATTGGCTTGAACACCGTCCAGCATTTCTCATGTTTCTGCCACAGGGAAATTAGGCCCTTTTGATTTCATGGTTCCAACTCTGTGGTGTCGCCAACACTGATCTTAAAATCCTTGAGCATGATTGCTTTGGCTTGAGCTCAATAAGGCTTACACCAATCAGCTCATTGTTGGTTAATGGGCGACACCATTTAAACACATCATGCCTTTGCACCCATTTATCTTGATCACAGATCTTGTCAGGCCAACACTCCAACACCAAACCTAAAGGAGTCCTGCTTTATCCGTGGAGGAACAGTGCTTATTCGCTCTGTGCTTTTACACTTGTGAGGCTTTCTACCAAGTAATTGGTGACAAAATGGGAGTGAGAAAAGCAACCGTGAGTAATGTGGTGAAGGCTATGTCAGTAGCGCTGGACAGTCTGATCAATCCATTTGTTTCCTTTCCCAAGGACAGCTCTGACTAAGCACAAGTGTTTTTCAAATGGGGAACATGCCTAGCACTATTGGTGCTGATGATTGTACTCACGTGCATATCCGAGCACCTTGTGAAAGGGAGTGGGAGTATGTCAATCGAAAGGGGAGACACAGCATCAACATCCAACTTGTGGGCAACGCCGACCTCATAATAACCAACTGTGTTGTGAAACGGCCAGGGTCTGTTCATGATGCTTGTACTCTAAGAGAGAGTGCACTATACAGAGAGCTTCAATCCCACCGACCAAATGGCATAGTATTGGGAGACAGAGTTTATCCACTCCTAGCATGGCTAATGACCCGTTTTCCAGTTGCACACACACCTGAGCAGGCACGCTTCAACTCCTCACATTGAAAAACAAGATAAAAAAGTTGAGCAAGTCAGTTGTAGAAAAGAAGATGAGCTGTTTTCCGAATGTGTGAGAGTTCACACTCGTCCGCCTAAACTGCTGACAGTTGTGTGTGTGTGTGTGTTAAACCAGTGCGGTCAAACTAACGCCGCCAGCGTTAACATGAACACACACACGAAGAAGCTTTAGAGCTTAGATCGTGTCAATAGAGTCAATAGAGTCCAAACAAACCTGACTGTGACCGAAGTAGCAAACTAATTTTATTACTAATAATGCAATTATTTTATTTCTTTTAATTTATTTCTAGATTTTAAAGTCATGCGGGAAACTGCTAAAATAAAGAAGTGAAACTAACAGTAATGCTCTCATGTGCAAAAGTAGATATAAACTGTTCGGATCAGATGTGTGTTGAGCCAGTGCGGTTAACAGTGTATGCACTTCTCAGACGTTTCACACACACTTAAAGCAACACGTCACTGTCACTATAGCAACTCTAGCAGAATTTAAACGCTAGAGAGGAAGTGAATAACCAGAGGAGGAGCTGTAACTATACAATGAAGAGAAAGACGGACAGAAACGGACAGAAGCAGAAATGTCTGATCAGTGTGATCTGTGTCTGCTGGGACTGATCATTCTCTCTTCACTTCTCACAGGTAAAGAAATCTGTATTTTCTCTAAACACATTTAGTGGAATTAGTCTGGAAAGAGTTGATTTGAACATGCTCAGTTTATTCTTGCACACATTCACGTTGTGATCTCAGAGTTGTGTATTGATACACACAGATCATACTGTATTATTCCTGATACTGGACATAGTGTCACTCAAACATCTGATGATGAAGAATGATCTTCATATTAAGAGTGTGTCAGTGATTTGAACAGCTCTCTGATAAACACTCATAGTTTATTCTGGAGAGTGTGTTGATTGCTTTAAATGATGAGAAATACTGTGATTGAATCTTCTGCTTGTTATGCTGGTATGGTTTATGTTTTAATGTATTAATAAATATCATAATGATCACTGAGATCTACTGTGTTTCAGGCACCAGTGGAGTGGATCATGTGTTCATCAGTTCTGGTGTAAATGTCCGTCTGTCCTGTAATAAAACTCTTTCTGACTGCAAATCAACTACATGGATCTACAGCAGCTTCAGACATTCAACAGTTGCACTGATAGATTTAGGGATAAAGAATGAAGACACAGAGAGACATGAGAGACTGAGTCTGGAGTCTGACTGCTCTCTGAACATCAAGAACGTCACAGAAGAAGATTATGGAGATTACAGCTGCAGACAATATGTGAACGGACAACATCACCAACCAGAAACTGATACACGTGTTTATCTGCATGTTCTTCATGGTAAGTTTATGATTATGTGGTCAATTTAAAATTCTCCCTTTAAATTCAGATGATGATTTATGAGTCAAGTCATCTTCATTTATATAGCGCGTTTAACAATATAGATTGTTTCAAAGCAGCTTTACAGTGATAATAGGAAATTACAGTAACAGATTTAGGCTTTACAGCAGATCTAGAATAAAGTTATTGTCCAGCTGAAGTTAGTTTTGATTGATTCACTTCCGTCAAAATGATCATTAGTTATTAACTTAGGGGCCGCTAACATGACACCGTTTTAACAGAAAACCGGCTTTAATGATCTGTTCATCCGCACAAGCGGCTCGAGAACGCAAACCTTGAAATAGGTTCCAGGTACAAGCGTGTGTGAGAGTGTATGTGTGTGTGTGTGTGTGTGTGTGTGTGTGTGTCCAGGCGCTGGTCCTTCATCAGATCTGGATACGGACTGCGGTAAACCTCAGGATAATCAGAGAGACTGATATTAGCGTAGACGCCATCCTCCTTATTATGAAACGAGTACATCAGGATTTACGGGACGTGTTCCCACTTCCGGCTGATCTAAACTATGCAGCCGAACATTGAGTTATAGAAGTCTATAGTGTGTTATGTGTCTGCTAGGCCATAGAGATGTGTTTTTAGTCTAGATTTGAACTGACAGAGTGTGTCTGCTTCCCGGACAATGTTAGGAAGATTGTTCCAGAGTTTTGGTGCTAAATAGGAAAAGGATCTCCCGCCTGCAGTGGATTTAGATATTCTAGGTATTATCAACTGTCCGGAGTTTAGAGATCGCAATAGACGTGAAGGACTATAATGAGTTAAGAGCTCGATCAAATACTGCAGAGATAAACCATTTAGTGCTTTATACGTAATTAATAAGAGTCTGTGATTTGTGTCTTGTGTTCAGTTTCAGTGTCTCCATCATCATCTTCATCTTCATCCTCACAGACTGAGATCAGTCCAGGCCGCTCTGTGACTCTCTCCTGTCAGTTGTATTCTGGACTCTCCTGTAATCATTGGGTTCGTTCTGAGGGAGTTGAGCTGTTGTGGGTGAATCAGACTGGTGTTGATCTGAAGACAGACTCCAGATATCAGATATCATCATCATCGTCATCATCATCTCCATATCACTGTTTCATCACTCTGACTACAACACTCCTGAATGAAGATAACAACAGACAGTGGAGATGTCGGCTTAATCGCAGAAATCAACTCCAGACGTCAGTCACATACACTGTCAAGTATTCAGGTGAGAAACACTGTTAAAGATCCTCATGATGTCAGGAACACTGAGGTCTATCAGTATCACTGAACCAGAACAAACTGAGGGAACAAAAGCTGCTTTGACTCTCACAGAAGAGAAACTCAAAGCTTCGCTTCAAACTAATGAACTGCAGTGAAGTCACAGTCCCAAAAGACATGCTGATAAACTTATTTAAAAAAAATAAACTTTTTATGTGATGTGATGATCAAAGTTAAAATATAATGGTAATATTGTACAGTATGAATCATCTGAACAAACATTCATCTTTACAGCTCGAGCTGATTCAACGACAGCAGCGAATCATCACAAAATTAAAATTATAACAGCGCTTTTAACGATATAGATTGTTTCAAAGCAGCTTTACAGTGATAATAGGAAAGTAAAGTAACAGATTGTTTAGGCTTTACAGCAGATCTAGAATAAAGTTATTGTCCAGCTGAAGTTAGTTTTGATTGATTCACTTCCGTCAAAATGATCATTAGTTATTAACTTAACTTACACGACACCGTTCTAACGGAAAACCCTCAACGCGCTCCGGCTGTTCGTTCACACAACAACAGCACCTGGCGACTTGAGAATGTTTGAAAAATGTCATCATCTCCGTGCGCGTGTGTGTGTGTGTGTGTGTGAGTGAGTATATGGCGATCTGAGCCGTTTATCTTCCAGAGTTTTGGTGCTAAATAGGAAAAGGATCTCCCGCCTGCAGTGGATTTAGATATTCTAGGTATTATCAACTGGCCGGAGTTTAGAGATCGCAATAGACGTGAAGGACTATAATGAGTTAAGAGATCGCTCAAATACTGCAGAGATAAACCATTTAGTGCTTTATACGTAATTAATACGAGTCTGTGATTTGTGTCTTGTGTTCAGTTTCAGTGTCTCCATCATCATCATCTCCATCATCACAGACTAAGGCAGCGATGTCATTCTGCATGATAAATGAGAAGGAAGTGAAGACACCAAACATCGCTTAGAGCACCTTTAAGGCTTTAAATGGCATTTGTTACACTGGATCACAAAACCAGTCACATGTCGCACTTGTATATTTGTGGCAATAGCCAATAATACATTGTACGGGTCAAAATGATCGATTTTTCTTATGCCAAAAATCATTAGGATATTAATTAAAGATGTTCCATGAAGATATTTGGTAAATTTACTACCGTAGACACATAAGACATTTCTTTTTGTGAGTGAATGCAGAAATCTGAACATTAATGCACAACTTTAAAGGCGATTTTCTCAATGTTTCGGGGTTTTTTTGCACCCTCAGATTCCAGATGTTCAATAGTTGTATCTCGACCTATCCTAACAAACCATACATCAATGGTTAGCTTATTTATTCAGCTCTCATGTGATGTGTAACTCTCAATTTCAGAAAACTGACCCATGTGACTGGTTTTGTTGTCCAGGGTCACGTTTAGGTAATAAATATTATTTTTTTCCAGTGATCATAGCGAGGGCTTGGAGCCAGAAGGGCGTAAGTGGCTTTTAACAAATTTTACAGGAGAGACAAAACTAAATTTTGACCACGCTTCAGTCACCTGTATTATTAACCTTAAACCACAAACATTGCAACCACAGGCATACTTACATGAATGAGTATTTAAGTAAAAAATGTACGGCATATTAACATTTTCAAAAAAACAAATAGTCAAATACGTCAGATACGTCTTTTTGTTGCTTTATTCAAAACAGTTTGATCTCAGATCGGTATTTTGGCACCATTGGATAGAGCTCATCGAGACCTTTATTTTGATATAAAGAACTCATATTCGCCCAAAATGCCACTTGCGCCCCTAGCCCTCAATAGGTGGGTTGCACGAGGAGCAGTGTGTAATTTCCTTTATTCCTATATTGTGTGTGATGTTGATAGGATGTTGTCTGTATTTTATGAATTGGTCGTCATTTGTATTTAAACAGCAGAATTGAATTGTGTGTATCCAAGACAAATTTCCTTCGGGACAATAAAGCCAATCTTATGCATATATGAATTAAAATACAGTTTGAATTTCTAGTGAGTACACGTCCGTTATCCTTATTCGAGCTTGTGCTGCTCTCTAATCAACGTCTGAAATTTAGTTTTATGAGCACTCTTGAAAAATGGACAATGATCAAAACACCTTTAAAAATAGAGCAGCACAAAGCAATATTTAATGTTTCATGTGTCTGAGATTTCCGGTGTAAATGGGCGGAGCTTACGTGAATATTCACGAGTTTCCTGTTTCGTGTTAACCTGCCAATGAAACTATTAGCGCTCCTCTGCTAGCATAACGGTAATTAGCTTAGCTTAAACAAAGTTAAGCTTATATTCTGTTATTCATACACAACAGTTTAGCCTATGTTGGTACTTTATTAGCGTATAATGTGTCAGTTACAGCTGTGTTTGATATGATTACAGCCAATGATTTGTTTTAGTAATGGGATGACAGAGGAAGTCCACTATATAATAATATATATAATATAATAGAGGAGGAAGGATGCCCTCCCTTCTCTGTCACTCTGCAGACACTCTGTGTGACTCTACGACTGCTGGCCTTTTCTTGCACAAAAATAAATAACCTTTAAAGAAAATGTATACGTGTTTGTCTCTTATTCAGTGATGTAAAATTGTTTGCCACCACAAGATCTTACAAATGTTTGTGCATATGCTTCCTCCAATTGGGCATTTATTACATGGCTTGGCAGAACGCGGTCGGTTTCTTGATAACAGACCTGCTCAGTATAACACACGTTTCAATGATAAACAGAGCGTTGCCATGGACGCAGTTCGGGTTTAGCGGAAGCAATACAGTCGTTTTTAAATCAACAAACTGCTTTTTAAATTGATATTTTGTTACATTATTGATTTATTTGGTTGGTAGCCATCATGTAATAAGCTGGATAATGTATAGCGAATACAAACGCTTCAAAAATGAACAACGCATCGCTATACATTATCCCTTTCATATGTTATATTTTCATAGATATATTATATACTGACTGTACACATGACATACTGTGACTTATGTGTTGGAGATTAGGTTTTGCTGACCGGGGGTGCGTTTCCCGTTGGCTAATTCACTACCATAGTACGATGCATCATTGGAAAAATCAACTAGCTAGTCACGACTGTTTCCCGAACCCCACTGTCGCAAACTATCGTTCAACCACGTTGGTTTCGCACGTGGTGGAGTAATAACTACTGTTTGAGATCCAATTAATGCTAGATTTGTTTTATATAAATTACAAACATGTCATCTGAGGAGTATTTCGAATTGTTCTCAGTTATTTTGCTTTATTACCAGACTCAATATTTGGCTCGTTCTTACATAGTAGAGCACATTCGCACATGCGCACTCTTCAAACACGTTACTTCAAATCTTTTGACAAACTAAAAGACGTAAATTACATTTGTATGTATTCTAAATAAAAGACACCGGTTGTACTGAATGTCAGCTTGCTTATTTTGCTCAAGATAATGATTTATTACCTCCAAATATAGAAACGATGTCTCTAACCACAGGTCGAGAGCTGTCGTTCAAACCACACAACTTTGCGATGCTGTTTGCGAATGTCCGTTGGAACGATGGTTTCGGGAAACACCGACTCGTTGAACTATGCTGATAACGACGGAACTTGTGACCATAGTTGGCTAACGATGCTTTCGGGAAACGCACCCCTGGTTGTGTTTAGTGCAGTGGGGATTTGCTTATACAACCTGAAGAGGCAGGTGTCATCCTAAAATATCTTGAATGTCTTCAGTGTAATCTGATTCTCTTTATACAATAAAAACACTATTAGAATTAAAATACCAAGGTCACTCGCATAAAAGGCCTCTCCATCTTAAAGTCCCGGGCTGAATTTCAGTCCCAGTACGTCCCTGTCAGAGACTGATGTCAAGTTCATGAACTCATTGAAGTCTTATCCATATATTAAAGTCGAAATTCTTGCCCTTGGCGGACACTTTAATTTACAATCTTTTTGGAGAGTGCATTTGGTGCTTGTGCTTGCTTTTGCTTCCTCTTTGCTAAAGAAATAAGTAGAGGGATGACATTAGATTTGGATTTACCAGCCACATCTATAGCCACTTTTATTTAGTATGTCTCAATCAGACATTGGAAAAACTAAATCATACATAAAGCTTAGCTTACCTAGTCTTCCATCTATACGTGGCATTTCCCTTTGCTGTAGCTATCAGGGGTTTCTGTTCATCAATGAATGTCTTGAATTCAGTGCATGACAATTTGAAATTCAATCTTTCCTGAAGCTCAGACTTCACCATTGCAACTGAAAGTCCTTTTCTTTTATCCAACCAAACATCCTCCATATGACTGAACACACTTTCTGCAGGCATTACTGACTGGAAAGGAAAAACAAAAGCAACACTAGGCCTCCACGTCACACTCTCCAGCACTAAAGACACGATTAGCTACTTTGACAGTGTTGTTTGTGATGTGACACTTGCAAATACCCATCATACTTTGTGGGTTAGCTTCTTTGAGTTTCTGAGAAACATATTTAACGGAAGCGTTATCTGCACCATCGGCACTGATCTGGCTGACTGAAAGTCCTTTGTTTTCAGTAATAGACACTATTAGTTTGAATATGGCTTCTCTAGATTCGTTGGAGTCGTCGTAAAAGTCTAACAGTCCATACTTCACTCCCTCGGATAAACATAAATGCTGGACCGTGTAGGGAAACAATTTTGTGTGCCCAGAATTGGACGCATCAGAACACACCGCAAAATAGTGCGCTTTCTGCAACTCTGCAGCTAATCTTTGCTAACTAAATGGTGCCAACACAATTTCCACAAAGTTCTCCACAAGACGTCTTAGTTGACACTGACTATTTTTGCACTGACCTTCCCACAGTCACTTGACAGGTAGCCACCACCGTGATAGGTAGCTGTTAATTCGGCGTCAGTAATCTTTTCCTCTGAGTCGTCTGGTTACTTGAACGCGACTCTGATGTTTCTTTGTTTTATCATGGTCATCCGAAGCAGTTTTGCCTTCATGTTGAACCAGAATTTTAACTGAGCAAACGGAGCAGGTAGCGTAAAGTGGGTCGCCAGGTGTTGGCTTTAGCCATTTTTCATCCAGTCATTATTAAAGTATGTCGAACAAATTCATTTTCTTTTTTACTGGCCTGTCCGTCTTTGTGAACACACTGTCATCTTCATCTTCCATCTCGCCACCCATGTTAACGCTAACGAACGTACATTCTTCTTCACACTGCTTCTCAAATCGCCGCCTGTAGTAACTGGCTAGCTGCCAAGAAGACCGACGCGCCTAGATGATGTAGCCGACGTCACGTCACATGTCCCAGAGCCAATGATAGCGGATTCTACACACAAGAGACACCGACCACTCTGAGCACAACGCATTGGCTATTTCAAGTGGAGAGAGAATAGATCATTGAATATACATATTCACGTAGCCTTTTGAAAACCGGGACATTTAAGCCCCTTTCACACAGCGTGTTGATACAGGAAATAGCCGGGAAATTCCCAGAACGCCTTCTGTGTGAACGCAAACACGACCCGGGATTGATACCGGCATCGATGCCGGGTTGGGGACCTAGTAACATTGCTGGAATCAGTCCCGGGACGCGCACTGTGTGAACAAAAGCCAGGACCAATGCCGTAAGGGGTGTGTCACAGTGATGTCGCTCGTGCCATTGCAGAACTGTTGCTCTTAGAGCCCTGCATTTCAGCCCGAGCCCGACGGGCCCCGACTTATTTACTCCCCTAGGGCCGGGCTTCGGGCCAATTTTCACGTCATATTTCACATGCGGGCCGGGCCTCGGGCCTTTTTTGGGTTATCCTTCTTTTTATATTTTTAGACATTCATTTAAAAATGTATATGAAGTTGACGTCGACGATAGAAAAACAAACATAAAAAAGCCAATTCATAACCTCATAACTTTCATAATCTTATAATTGCACCGACAATGAATGACTAACAGTCTCGCGCATTCACGCATGCACACAAAAGGTTTCCCGTCAGTGGCGCGACCCGCGATTCATCACCTCATTTGAAAATGGAGAGTATTAAGAGAAAAATCGCAGATGGCCAACTTAAAACGGTAAAAAACACCAGAGGAAAGGCAAACTTCTGGGCTGTTTTTCAAATCGTGACAACCTTAAATGACGAGCCAACTGGTTATGCACAGTGTACAATTTGCAAGGCTGTGCTAAGCTACGATAGTAAGAAGACGGGATCATCTCATTTACAGAGACATTTTGAGCGTGGTGGATGTAATGGTAGCGAACCAACCAGCAGCAGCAAACAAATGAGTGTGAGTGATTTCCTTGCCAAACCAACTCCTTCTAAGGTGAAATCACTGATCACAGATAAATGTGTGAATTTCTGTTGTATGGACATTCGGTCATTTGAAACAGTAGCAGGGAACGGTTTCATCCAGTTAGCGCAAGAGCTAATAAATGTAGGCGCAGCCCATGGACGTATGTCAGCAACAAGTTTACTCCCTGACCCCACCACAATCTCCCGAAAGTGCAAAGAACTGGCGACTGCTAAGAGAGGGGACGTGATTGAAGAAATCAAGGGGGTCATGTCGTTGATAAATGTGGGCATGACAACTGACATGTGGACGGATGATCACCGTAAAATAAGCTACATGTCAATCGCATGTCACTATGTCACACCACAGTATGACATGAAGAGCAGGGTACTCACCACAACAAGCTTCCCAAACGAGGCCAAAACAGCAGACAATATTCGAAAAGAGTTGCAGCAGCAATTAGTCTCAGTCCTTGGATTCGACGCTTCAGTGATGAATTCTGTTGTCTGGGTAACCGATCAAGGCGCTAATTATGTTGCCGCTCTTCGCCCATACCGGCGCCTGGACTGTCAAGACCACCTGTACAACACTGTCCTCCGGCATGCCTTGGACTGCGATGAGCTTTCAGAAATAGTCCCAGAAGTAGCAGAGACCCTGCAGGCCGCCAAGGCTTTAGTCCGATATTTAAAGCAGTCAGGTCTGACAAGCCGGTTGTCAAAAAGTGTCAAACAGATGGCAGAAACCAGATTTAGCACCGTATTTCTCACCCTGGAGTCAATTGAATCAGTCTACGCAGAGTTACAGGAGATACTTCAGAGCCGTGGTGAGAGCCAGAGACTTCACGATGTGCTCCCTGATGTGCTGTCTTTCCTGATTCAATTTCTGCGCCCGTTCTACGACGCACAAAGGGAGTTGGAGGGGGATAAATACCCAACACTGAACCTCGTCGTGCCCTGGCTTCACAAGCTGAAACACCATTGCCAGCCAGATGTGTCGGACACTCCTTCCCAAGCAATTATCCGCCAACGACACCTTGAGTGGATAATAAAGAAAGTCCACATCCAGCCACTTCACAAACTGGCCATATTCTTATGGCCAAAGTTCAGTCAGTTAAGGATGTTTACCAACGCTGAGAGGGATGACATCTTTCAGCTGGCCAAACGTCAGATAGCCCGCTATAGAGAGGAGGGAACGGCGGATCAAGCTGCCGGTGAGGTTTTATTTTAAGTGTGTGTGTATTACTAGCCTATTATGAAGTGTGTGTGTATTACTAGCCTATTATTATTAGCAGGCCTATTATTATTATTATTTAACTTTATTTTCACCCTCAACAGTAGTAGCTATTATAGGCCTCTAAATTATTAATAGCCTAATAACAATAATAATTTGTTAGCCTACATATAGCGCTTTTCTGGGACCTCAAATTAATAAATTAATTGTACTAAAATCATAGCCTACTTGATCAAATAATAATTATAAAAATATAGCTGCGAGCAGCGATGGCGGGCCCAAGCCGGTGGCACCGCAACCCCTGGCTCCTTTAGTTACCTAAAGGCACCGGGGTGGCGGTGCCGAAGGCTTTGGCCCTTTCATGATTAAATGTTAAGACGGCTTGCCATAGTCTGTCATTTTGACTAGTCACAATTATGTTACAGATATCTTAAATGATAATACAAACTGTCCAAAATGTAATTACGACTAGACAGAAAGACATTGTTGATATCTACAATGTTAATTTCCGGATAGGCAAACTTAGCTTTTAAATGTTAAAAGGGCTTGCCATACACGGACGTAGGCTCAGAGAGAGTCTCACCATATTCAAACCAAAATATCTGACTTCCTCTTGGTCTGAGCTAATGACTATGAATTAGAAAGTTGTCTGGCTTGAGGAGTACAATGTATATAACGATTTTTGTAACTGTAGATAAAAATAACAACCCCACTTTTGTCAAAAGGTGGCGCTATTTAGTCCCTGCACCATGCCCGTTTCTGAAACTTTGCACATGTCTACTGGCTAATAAATGTGATGTGTCTGTTGAGTTTCATGCAATTTCAAGCATGCTAAGAGTCTCAAAAGCATCCTAAAATAATTTCAAAGTTTGAAGCTTTGCCACGGCAACAGTTTAAAAGATATCAAGAATCCATTCCCAGGTCTACATCTACCGTATGTTTACATTATACAGATGAAGTTTTTCATCTGTTTTTCATCATTATACAGATGAAGTTTTTCATCTGTTTACATTATACAGATGAAGTTTTTCATTCATATTATTACATGCAAGCGTGTTTGATTTATGGACCAAGTTTTCGGACCCCGTTCCAGGGGGCGCTGTCTAGCCCCCCTGCCACGCCTAGGTACCATCTTCAGCCCGCGCCTGATGGCTGTGGGATATGACCTGTGTGCAAAGTTTCAAGAGTTTTCAAACCCGATAAGGGCCTCAAAAGCCATTAAGAGTCTCAAAATCATCCAAAAAAAAAAAGAATTTTAAAGTTTGATGCGTTGCCACAGCAACAGTATCAAAGATATCAAGAATCCATTCACAGGTCTTCATCTGCCATGTATTTACATTATACAGATGAAGTTTGAAGCAAATCGGGTAAAAATAAGAGGTTGATTTCAAAGCATTTTGAAAGTGACACACTTCCTGCTGCCAGTTGGTGGCGCTATAACTTTGACTCGAAATAGTCACATCCATGTGATCGTCCTCTTACAGCGAACACACTGATGAAGTTTCATCAAGATATGTTAATGTATGCTGAAGTTATAACACACTTCCTGTTTCACGTTTCTCGCCATATTTTGGTTTCCTCGCCACGGCCAAACCGTTTGAGATATCAAAAATCCCCTCACAAACTTTCATCCTCAATGTCTTGACTTCTTGCACACCGAGTTTGGTTGTGATTGGTAAACACATGCGTTGTAATTTGATGTATTTCTCCTAGGACAACTATTCAAACAACCCATAATTCTCAACTTCCATTTTAATTGTCGTAAAACTTAGAGCACGAAAGTTGTTTGGCCTGATGTGATCTATAATTGTACCGAGTTTCATATTAATTCACGCAAGTGTGTTTGATTTATGGACAAATGTTCGAATCCCAGTCCAGGGGGCGCTGTCGAGCCGCCCTGCCACGCCCGATGACCAGCTTCAGCCCGGCCCTGATGGCCATGGGTTCTGACCCGTGTGCAAAGTTTCAAGAGTTTTAGAGGATGTTAAGGCCCCCGAAAATGCCAGAGAAGTCGCACACAGCAAATAAAGGGTTAAAATTAACCTGACAGGCGCCCCTCCTCTCACTCACACAGAGAGACACTGAGAGACTGGCAAAATTCTAAGATTTTCTCTACATTCAAACAAAGATATCTGACTTTCTGTGGGTCCTAGCTAATGAGTGTCAATTAGAAAGTTGTCCGGCTCGAGGAGTACAATATACATACCGATTTTTGTAACTCTAGTTAAAACTAACAACCCCACTTTTGTCAAAAGGTGGTGCTACTGAGCCCTCACCACGCCCGTTTCTGAAACTTTGCACATGTCTACTGGCTAATAAATGTGATGTGTCTGTCGAGTTTCATGCGATTTGAAGCATGCTAAGGGTCTCAAAAGCATCCTAAAAGAATGGTAAAGTTTGATGCGTTGCCACGGCAACAGTTTCAAAGATATCAAGAATCCATTCACAGGTCTACATCTGCCGTATATTTACATTATACAGATGAAGTTTGAAGCAAATCGGGTAAAAATAAAAGGGTGATTTCAAAGCATTTTGAAAGTGACACACTTCCTGCTGCCAGTTGGTGGCGCTATAACTTTGACTCACAATAGTCACATCCATGTGATCGTCCTCTTACAGCGAACACACTGCTGAAGTTTCATCAAGATCAGTTAATGTATGCTGAAGTTATAACACACTTCCTGTTTCACGTTTCTCGCCATAATTTCGTTTCCTCGCCACGGCCAAACCGTTCGAGATATCAAAAATCCCCTCGTAAACTTTCATCCTCAATGCCTTGACTTCATGCTGACCGAGTTTCGTGCCGTGTGTTTGAATTCTCTAGGAGGAGTATTGCACATTCCATTGCGAGCGTTTTACAAACAAACCTCAATAGCCGACTTCCTGTTGGGCTGGGGTAAAAAGTAATAGTTTGAGGTATATATGAACGATGAGATCAACATGTGTACCGAGTTTCATATTATTACATGCAAGCGTGTTTGAGTTATGGACCAAGTGTTCGGACCCCGTTCCAGGGGGCGCTGTCTAGCCCCCCTGCCACACCCAGGTACCATCTTCAGCCCGGCTCTGATGGCTGTGGGATCTGACCTGTGTGCAAAGTTTCAAGAGTTTTCAAACCCGTTAAGGGCCCCAAAAGCCGCTAAGAGTCTCAAAATCATCAAAAAAAAAGAATTTTAAAGTTTGATGCGTTGCCACGGCAACAGTATCAAAGATATCAAGAATCCATTCACAGGTCTTCATCTGCTATGTATTTACATTATACAGATTAAGTTTGAAGCAAATCGGGTAAAAATAAGAGGGTGATTTCAAAGCATTTTGAAAGTGACACACTTCCTGCTGCCAGTTGGTGGCGCTATAACTTTGACTCACAATATTCACATCCATGTGATCGTCCTCTTACAGCAAACAAACTGCTGAAGTTTCATCAAGATCAGTTAATGTATGCTGAAGTTCTGACACACTTCCTGTTTCACGATTATCGCCATAAGTTCGTTTCCTCGCCACGGCCAAACCGTTCGAGATATCAAAAATCCCCTCGCAAACTTTCATCCTCAATGCCTTGACTTCATGCTGACTGAGTTTCGTGCCGTGTGTTTGAATTCTCTAGGAGGAGTACTTCAAATTCCATTGCGAGTGTTTTATGAACAACCCTAAATAACCGACTTCCTGTTGGGCTGGGGTAAAAAGTAATAGTTTGAGGTATATATGAACGATGAGATCAACATGTGCACCGAGTTTCATATTATTACATGCAAGCGTGTTTGAGTTATGGACCAAGTTTTCGGACCCCGTTCCAGGGGGCGCTGTCTAGCCCCCCTGCCACGCCCGGGTACCATCTTCAGCCCAGCCCTGATGGCCGCGGATTCTGACCCGTGTGCAAAGTTTCAAGAGTTTTTGAGCATGTTAAGGGCCCCAAAAGTGCCCAAATAGTCGTATAAATAATAATAATAATAATAAATATAGCTGCGAGCAGCGATGGCGGGCCCAAGCCGGTGGCACCGCAACCCCGGTTCCTTTAGTTACCTAAATGCACCCGGGTGGCGGTGCCGAAGGCTTTGGCCCTTTTATGATTAAATGTTAAAACGGCTTGCCATACTCTGTCATTTCGACTAGTCACAATTATGTTACAGATATCTTAAATGATAATACAAACTATCCAAAATGTAATTACGAATAGACAGAAAGACGTTGTTGATATCTACAATGTTAATTCCGGACAGGCAAACTTAGCTTTTAAATGTTAAAAGGGCTTGCCATAGAGGGACGTAGGCTCAGAGAGAGGCTCACCATATTCAAACCAAAATATCTGACTTCCTCTTGGTCCGAGCTAATGACTATGTATTAGAAAGTTGTCCGGCTTGAGGAGTACAATGTATATAGCGATTTTTGTAACTGTAGATAAAACTAACAACCCCACTTTTGTCAAAAGGTGGCGCTATTTAGTCCTTGCACTATGCCCGTTTCTGAAACTTTGCACATGTCTACTGGCTAATAAATGTGATGTATCTGTTGAGTTTCAAGCAATTTCAATTTCAATTTCAATTTGACTGTTGAAAAGAAGTGCGCCGATTAGATACTCAGGATCGGTATCGGCTCTGACACTGCCATCTTTGACGAGGCTGATTCAAATTCTATATTGTGCATATATACTATTCTATGTTAGGCACAAAGGCACAAAAACTTTCTAAAGTACCATAAAGTTTTTGTGTACTGTATTATTAGTGTTCTGAAGCTATTATGTGATATAGAAATTAATATTTAAGTCATTAAATTCAAGAACACAAACTTTTCCCTCTCTGCGCCTGTCAGTCATTCTCCATTCAGCATTCAAACAGCACGTCACATTCGGTTACAGTCAATGATGAAACGATCTTCAAGATGATTGAATGTTAATCCTATTATACTGGATCTTTAAGATAAAGGTCTAAAGGTCTATATTTTCGAATGAAGAAACTTTTTCTTGCTGGACTGTAACTTAACCGTGTTACTTTCTACCGGGTGTCGGACGCTGTCGGTTAGATCACAACACTAGAGTCAGAGCACTATAATTGTTCTTCACGCACACAGTAACTGAAATTTAAAACCTTTAAAAGAAAAGGCTCAATAAACTATTGCATAGATAGATAATGTATAATACACTGTTCATAAATATGTATTTCCTTTGTGCTTTGAACTTTTCAATACGGACTCACTGCGCTGTAACTTCATGTGGCTTCAAGCACATCATTCTCCGCTCGGGATGCACATAAGTGCTTTGTGCTGCACCGTATTGGAGCCGTAATATCATAATGCAGTGACGTAATGACAGATTATTAATTGCCTTTCAATTATATGTTGCTGCGTCATTAAACATCTGTCCTATGCATTTCAAACATTTATAGCAGCCATGGCTATATTTTTTTATGATTTTTGTTATCTTGTTTTTCATGAATGTATTTTTCAAAAATAAGAGCAATGTGTATTATCTATTATTAATATGGTTTATAATAGCATTTTTGTCATAGATTATGACAAAGTAATCATATGATCCACCAGCGAGGAACCAGCAGAACAGAGTGAACATTCTTTCTGTTTAGTTCAATCCTACTTAATAGGAATTTATTTAAAATGCTCGCTCTACTCCACACCATTAATGTCTTGTGCGGACATCCGTATTTCGACTTTCGGTTTTAAGTAAGCGATTTAAAAGCTCCCAAGTCCCAGCGGAGTCACACGTTGATTAACCGGTGGGAATATACACAATAGGCCTACCTGATATTGAACACAAGAGGGCAGTATAGCACTACGTATGACTCAGATTATTATTTTTTTATGAATTTTACAACAATTCTGGCTGTTTTTGAACGTAAACATAATTCTTAAATGAAAAAAGGAAAAATTGGGGAAGTTATAATATTTGTATAATTTAATTTAGAAACAAATGATGTATAATTACATTTTTAGAAGATATGAGGCTTTTAGTGTTTACTTTTTTGACATTACTTTAATCTTTTGCCATAGTTGCACATGTCTACTGGCTAATAAATGTGATGTATCTGTTGAGTTTCAAGCAATTTCAAGCATGCTAAGAGTCCCAAAAGCATCAAAAAAGAATGTTAAAGTTTGATTCGTTGCCACGGCAACAGTATCAAAGATATCAAAAATTCATTCACAGGTCTACATCTGCCGTGTATTTACATTATACAGATGAAGTTTGAAGCAAATCGGTTAAAAATAAGAGAGTGGTTTCAAAGCATTTTGAAAGTGACACACTTCCTGCTGCCAGTTGGTGGCGCTATAATTTTGACTCACAATAGTCACATCCATGTGATCGGTCTCTTACAGCGAACACACTGCTGAAGTTTCATCAAGATCAGTTAATGCATGCTGAAGTTATAACACACATCCTGTTTCATGTTTTTCGCCATAATTTTGTTTCCTCGCCACGGCCAAACCGTTCGAGATATAAAAAATCCCTTGGCACCTTTTCATCCTTAATGTCTTGACTTCACGCTGATCGAGTTTTGTCGAATTTGGTTCAGTGCTCTAGGAGCAATACTTTAAATTCCATTGCATGTGTTTTAAACACAACCCTAAATAGCCGTCTTCCTGTTGGGCTGGGGTAAAAAGTAAGAGTGTGAAGTAGGCTATATATGAAACGATGAGATCTATATGTGTACCAAGTTTCATATTATTACATGCAAGTGTGTTTGATTTATGGACCAAATTTTCAGACCAAGTTTATTGACCAAGTTAATCTGATTAATAAACTAATTATATAAAACTATTGTCAATGCACTACAATTAAACTAGTTATATGTCTTTACTTATAAAAAACAAAAATAAAAACTTATTTAAAAAATACCAGGCTTGAGAAATGTATTTTCTTTATGCAGGTCATACACACAGCAGTGAAATGGTTAAGCCCCCTCCCCCTGCACACACACACACACAGGCACACACACACACACAGACAGCCAAAGACAGCCAAAGACACAGAGACATGTAGGCTCAGAGTGACCATATTCAAACAAAAATATCTGAGTTTCTGTGGGTCCTAGCTAATAAGTGTAAATTAGAAAGTTGTCCGGCTCGAGGAGTACAATATACATACCAATTTTTGTAACTCTAGTTAAAACTAACAACCCCACTTTTGTCAAAAGGTGGCGCTACTGAGCCCTCACCACGCCCGTTTCTGAAACTTTGCACATGTCTACTGGCTAATAAATGTGATGTGTCTGTCGAGTTTCATGCATTTTGAAGCATGCTAAGGGTCTCAAAAGCATCCTAAAAGCATCCTAAAAGAAGGGTAAAGTTTGATGGGTCGCCACGGCAACAGTTTCAAAGATATCAAGAATCCATTCACAGGTCTACATCTGCCGTATGTTTACATTATACATATGAAGTTTGAAGCAAATCGGGTAAAAATAAAAGGGTGATATCAAAGCATTTTGAAAGTGACACACTTCCTGCTGCCAGTTGGTGGCGCTATAACTTTGACTCACAATAGTCACATCCATGTGATCGTCCTCTTACAGCGAACACACAGCTGAAGTTTCATCAAGATCGGTTGATGTGTGCTGAAGTTATGATACACTTCCTGTTTCACGTTTCTCGCCATGATTTTGTTTCCTCGCCACGGCCAAACCGTTCGAGATATCAAAAATCCCCTCGCAAACTTTCATCCTCAATGTCTTGACTTCACGCTGACCGAGTTTCGTCGAATTTGGATCAAAGCTCTAGGAGGAGTATTAAAAATTCCATTGCGAGTGTTTTACGAACAACCCTAAATAGCCGACTTCCTGTTGGGCTGGGGTAAAAAGTAAAAGCACGAGGTATAGATGAAACGATGAGATCAACATGTGTACCGAGTTTCATATTATTACATGCAAGCGTGTTTGATTTATGGACCAAGTGTTCGGACCCCGTTCCAGGGGGCGCTGTCTAGCCCCCCTGCCACGCCCGGGTACCATCTTCAGCCCGGCCCTGATGGCCGCGGGTTCTGACCCGTGTGCAAAGTTTCAAGAGTTTTTGAGCATGTTAAGGGCCCCAAAAGTGCCCGAATAGTCGTATAAATAATAATAATAATAATAATCGTTAGGAAAACAATAGGGCCTTCGCCCTTTCAGGGCTTGGGCCCTAAATATAGCTGCGAGCAGCGATGGCGGGCCCAAGCCGGTGGCACCGCCACCCCGGTTCCTTTAGTTACCTAAATGCACCCGGGTGGCGGTGCCGAATGCTTTGGCCCTTTTATGATTAAATGTTAAAACGGCTTGCCATACTCTGTCATTTCGACTAGTCACAATTATGTTACAGATATCTTAAATGATAATACAAACTATCCAAAATGTAATTACGAATAGACAGAAAGACGTTGTTGATATCTACAATGTTAATTCCGGACAGGCAAACTTAGCTTTTAAATGTTAAAAGGGCTTGCCATACAGGGACGTAGGCTCAGAGAGAGGCTCACCATATTCAAACCAAAATATCTGACTTCCTCTTGGTCCGAGCTAATGACTATGTATTAGAAAGTTGTCCGGCTTGAGGAGTACAATGTATATAGCGATTTTTGTAACTGTAGATAAAAATAACAACCCCACTTTTGTCAAAAGGTGGCGCTATTTAGTCCTCTCACTATGCCCGTTTCTGAAACTTTGCACATGTCTACTGGCTAATAAATGTGATGTATCTGTTGAGTTTCAAGCAATTTCAATTTCAATTTGACTGTTGAAAAGAAGTGCGCCGATTAGATACTCAGGATCGGTATCGGCTCTGACACTGCCATCTTTGACGAGGCTGATTCAAATTCTATATTGTGCATATATACTATTCTATGTTAGGCACAAAGGCACAAAAACTTTCTAAAGTACCATAAAGTTTTTGTGTACTGTATTATTAGTGTTCTGAAGCTATTATGTGATATAGAAATTAATATTTAAGTCATTAAATTCAAGAACACGTAAACTTTTCCCTCTCTGCGCCTGTCAGTCATTCTCCATTCAGCATTCAAACAGCACGTCACATTCGGTTACAGTCAATGATGAAACGATCTTCAAGATGATTGAATGTTAATCCTATTATACTGGATCTTTAAGATAAAGGTCTAAAGGTCTATATTTTCGAATGAAGAAACTTTTTCTTGCTGGACTTTATTGCTGTAACTTAACCGTGTTACTTTCTACTGGGTGTCGGACGCTGTCGGTTAGATCACAACACTAGAGTCAGAGCACTATAATTGTTCTTCACGCACACAGTAACTGAAATTTAAAACCTTTAAAAGAAAAGGCTCAATAAACTATTGCATAGATATATAATGTATAATACACTGTTCATAAATATGTATTTCCTTTGTGCTTTGAACTTTTCAATACGGACTCACTGCGCTGTAACTTCATGTGGCTTCAAGCACATCATTCTCCTCTCGGGATGCACATAAGTGCTTTGTGCTGCACCGTATTGGAGCCATAATATCATAATGCAGTGACGTAATGACAGATTATTAATTGCCTTTCAATTATATGTTGCTGCGTCATTAAACATCTGTCCTATGCATTTCAAACATTTATAGCAGCCATGGCTATATTTTTTTATGATTTTTGTTATCTTGTTTTTCATGAAAGTATTTTTCAAAAATAAGAGCAATGTGTATTATCTATTAGTAATATGGTTTATAATAGCATTTTTGTCATAGATTATGACAAAGTAATCATATGATCCACCAGCGAGGAACCAGCAGAACAGAGTGAACATTCTTTCTGTTTAGTTCAATCCTACTTAATAGGAATTTATTTAAAATGCTCGCTCTACTCCACACCATTAATGTCTTGTGCGGACATCCGTATTTCGACTTTCGGTTTTAAGTAAGCGATTTAAAAGCTCCCAAGTCCCATCGGAGTCACACGTTGATTAACCGGTGGGAATATACACAATAGGCCTACCTGATATTGAACACAAGAGGGCAGTATAGCACTACGTATGACTCAGATTATTATTTTTTTATGAATTTTACAACAATTCTGGCTGTTTTTGAACGTAAACATAATTCTTAAATGAAAAAAAGGAAAAATTGGGGAAGTTATAATATTTGTATAACTTAATTTAGAAACAAATGATGTATAATTAAATTTTTAGAAGATATGAGGCTTTTAGTGTTTACTTTTTTGACATTACTTTAATCTTTTGCCATAGTTGCACATGTCTACTGGCTAATAAATGTGATGTATCTGTTGAGTTTCAAGCAATTTTATCAAGAATCCATTCACAGGTCTTCATCTGCCATGTATTTACATTATACAGATGAAGTTTGAAGCAAATCGGTTAAAAATAAGAGGTTGATTTCAAAACATTTTGAAAGTGACACACTTCCTGCTGCCAGTTGGCGGCGCTATAACTTTGACTCGAAATAGTCACATCCATGTGATCGTCCTCTTACAGCGAACACACTGATGAAGTTTCATCAAGATATGTTAATGTATGCTGAAGTTATAACACACTTCCTGTTTCACGTTTCTCGCCATAATTTCGTTTCCTCGCCACGGCCAAACCGTTTAAGATATCAAAAATCCCCTCACAAACTTTCATCCTCAATGTCTTGACTTCCTGCACACCGAGTTTGGTTGTGATTGGTAAACACATGCGTTGTAATTTGATGTATTTCTCCTAGGACAACTATTCAAACAACCCATAATTCTCAACTTCCATTTTAATTGTCGTAAAACTTAGAGCACGAAAGTTGTTTGGCCTGATGTGATCTATAATTGTACCGAGTTTCATATTAATTCACGCAAGTGTGTTTGATTTATGGACAAATGTTCGAATCCCAGTCCAGGGGGCGCTGTCGAGCCGCCCTGCCACGCCCGATGACCAGCTTCAGCCCGGCCCTGATGGCCATGGGTTCTGACCCGTGTGCAAAGTTTCAAGAGTTTTAGAGGATGTTAAGGCCCCCGAAAATGCCAGAGAAGTCGCACACAGCAAATAAAGGGTTAAAATTAACCTGACAGGCGCCCCTCCTCTCACTCACACAGAGAGACACTGAGAGACTGGCAAAATTCTAAGATTTTCTCTACATTCAAATAAAGATATCTAACTTTCTGTGGGTCCTAGCTAATGAGTGTCAATTAGAAAGTTGTCCGGCTCGAGGAGTACAATATACATACCGATTTTTGTAACTGTAGATAAAACTAACAACCCCACTTTTGTCAAAAGGTGGCGCTACTGAGCCCTCACCACGCCCGTTTCTGAAACTTTGCACGTGTCCACTGGCTAATAAATGTGATGTGTCTGTTGAGTTTCATGCAATTTCAAGCATTCTAAGGGTCTCAAAAGCATCCTAAAAGAATGGTAAAGTTTGATGCATCGCCACGGCAACAGTTTCAAAGATATCAAGAATCCATTCACAGGTCTACATCTGCCGTATGTTTACATTATACAGATGAAGTTTGAAGCAAATCGGGTAAAAATAAAAGGGTGATATCAAAGCATTTTGAAAGTGACACACTTCCTGCTGCCAGTTGGTGGCGCTATAACTTTGACTCACAATAGTCACATCCATGTGATCGTCCTCTTACAGCGAACACACTGCTGAAGTTTCATCAAGATCAGTTAATGTATGCTGAAGTTATAACACACTTCCTGTTTCACGTTTCTCACCATAATTTCGTTTCCTCGCCACGGCCAAACCGTTCGAGATATCAAAAATCCCCTCGCAAACTTTCATCCTCAATGCCTTGACTTCATGCTGACCGAGTTTCGTGCCGTGTGTTTGAATTCTCTAGGAGGTGTATTGCACATTCCATTGCGAGCGTTTTACAAACAAACCTCAATAGCCGACTTCCTGTTGGATTGGGGTAAAAAGTAAGAGTGTGAGGTATAGATGAAACGATGAGATCAACATGTGTACCGAGTTTCATATTATTACATTCAAGCGTGTTTGATTTATGGACCAAGTGTTCGGACCCCGTTCCAGGGGGCGCTGTCTAGCCCCCCTGCCACACCCAGGTACCATCTTCAGCCCGGCTCTGATGGCTGTGGGATCTGACCTGTGTGCAAAGTTTCAAGAGTTTTCAAACCCGTTAAGGGCCCCAAAAGCCGCTAAGAGTCTCAAAATCATCAAAAAAAAGAATTTTAAAGTTTGATGCGTTGCCACGGCAACAGTATCAAAGATATCAAGAATCCATTCACAGGTCTTCATCTGCCATGTATTTACATTATACAGATGAAGTTTGAAGCAAATCGGTTAAAAATAAGAGGTTGATTTCAAAACATTTTGAAAGTGACACACTTCCTGCTGCCAGTTGGCGGCGCTATAACTTTGACTCGAAATAGTCACATCCATGTGATCGTCCTCTTACAGCGAACACACTGATGAAGTTTCATCAAGATATGTTAATGTATGCTGAAGTTATAACACACTTCCTGTTTCACGTTTCTCGCCATAATTTCGTTTCCTCGCCACGGCCAAACCGTTTGAGATATCAAAAATCCCCTCACAAACTTTCATCCTCAATGTCTTGACTTCCTGCACACCGAGTTTGGTTGTGATTGGTAAACACATGCGTTGTAATTTGATGTATTTCTCCTAGGACAACTATTCAAACAACCCATAATTCTCAACTTCCATTTTAATTGTCGTAAAACTTAGAGCACGAAAGTTGTTTGGCCTGATGTGATCTATAATTGTACCGAGTTTCATATTAATTCACGCAAGTGTGTTTGATTTATGGACAAATGTTCGAATCCCAGTCCAGGGGGCGCTGTCGAGCCGCCCTGCCACGCCCGATGACCAGCTTCAGCCCGGCCCTGATGGCCATGGGTTCTGACCCGTGTGCAAAGTTTCAAGAGTTTTAGAGGATGTTAAGGCCCCCGAAAATGCCAGAGAAGTCGCACACAGCAAATAAAGGGTTAAAATTAACCTGACAGGCGCCCCTCCTCTCACTCACACAGAGAGACACTGAGAGACTGGCAAAATTCTAAGATTTTCTCTACATTCAAATAAAGATATCTAACTTTCTGTGGGTCCTAGCTAATGAGTGTCAATTAGAAAGTTGTCCGGCTCGAGGAGTACAATATACATACCGATTTTTGTAACTGTAGATAAAACTAACAACCCCACTTTTGTCAAAAGGTGGCGCTACTGAGCCCTCACCACGCCCGTTTCTGAAACTTTGCACGTGTCCACTGGCTAATAAATGTGATGTGTCTGTTGAGTTTCATGCAATTTCAAGCATTCTAAGGGTCTCAAAAGCATCCTAAAAGAATGGTAAAGTTTGATGCATCGCCACGGCAACAGTTTCAAAGATATCAAGAATCCATTCACAGGTCTACATCTGCCGTATGTTTACATTATACAGATGAAGTTTGAAGCAAATCGGGTAAAAATAAAAGGGTGATATCAAAGCATTTTGAAAGTGACACACTTCCTGCTGCCAGTTGGTGGCGCTATAACTTTGACTCACAATAGTCACATCCATGTGATCGTCCTCTTACAGCGAACACACTGCTGAAGTTTCATCAAGATCAGTTAATGTATGCTGAAGTTATAACACACTTCCTGTTTCACGTTTCTCACCATAATTTCGTTTCCTCGCCACGGCCAAACCGTTCGAGATATCAAAAATCCCCTCGCAAACTTTCATCCTCAATGCCTTGACTTCATGCTGACCGAGTTTCGTGCCGTGTGTTTGAATTCTCTAGGAGGTGTATTGCACATTCCATTGCGAGCGTTTTACAAACAAACCTCAATAGCCGACTTCCTGTTGGATTGGGGTAAAAAGTAAGAGTGTGAGGTATAGATGAAACGATGAGATCAACATGTGTACCGAGTTTCATATTATTACATTCAAGCGTGTTTGATTTATGGACCAAGTGTTCGGACCCCGTTCCAGGGGGCGCTGTCTAGCCCCCCTGCCACACCCAGGTACCATCTTCAGCCCGGCTCTGATGGCTGTGGGATCTGACCTGTGTGCAAAGTTTCAAGAGTTTTCAAACCCGTTAAGGGCCCCAAAAGCCGCTAAGAGTCTCAAAATCATCAAAAAAAAGAATTTTAAAGTTTGATGCGTTGCCACGGCAACAGTATCAAAGATATCAAGAATCCATTCACAGGTCCTTATCTGCTATGTATTTACATTATACAGATTAAGTTTGAAGCAAATCGGGTAAAAAAAAGAGGGTGATTTCAAAGCATTTTGAAAGTGACACACTTCCTGCTGCCAGTTGGTGGCGCTATAACTTTGACTCACAATATTCACATCCATGTGATCGTCCTCTTACAGCAAACAAACTGCTGAAGTTTCATCAAGATCAGTTAATGTATGCTGAAGTTCTGACACACTTCCTGTTTCACGATTCTCGCCATAATTTCGTTTCCTCGCCACGGCCAAACCGTTCAAGATATCAAAAATCCCCTCGCAAACTTTCATCCTCAATGCCTTGACTTCATGCTGACCGAGTTTCGTGCCGTGTGTTTCAATTCTCTAGGAGGAGTACTTCAAATTCCATTGCGAGTGTTTTATGAACAACCCTAAATAACCGACTTCCTGTTGGGCTGGGGTAAAAAGTAATAGTTTGAGGTATATATGAACGATGAGATCTATATGTGCACCGAGTTTCATATTATTACATGCAAGCGTGTTTGATTTATGGACCAAGTTTTCGGACCCCGTTCCAGGGGGCGCTGTCTAGCCCCCCTGCCACGCCCGGGTACCATCTTCAGCCCGGCCCTGATGGCCGCGGATTCTGACCCGTGTGCAAAGTTTCAAGAGTTTTTGAGCATGTTAAGGGCCCCAAAAGTGCCCAAATAGTCGTATAAATAATAATAATAATAATAATCGTTAGGAAAACAATAGGGCCTTCGCCCTTTCAGGGCTTGGGCCCTAATAATCGTTAGGAAAACAATAGGGCCTTCGCCCTTTCAGGGCTTGGGCCCTAATTATGATGATTCATGCAGCGGCGAACATTTCTGTGTCTGCACCTGTTGCTGCGGGCCACGCAAAGAAAAGAGCTCTGGCCGAGTTTGAGGAAGAGTGGGAAAACATTCTGGAACAGGACGAGGATGCCGATGAAGTACAGCAATACATGCGCCTCAATCACAACATGGAAGGTGATGGACGAGATGTGCTCCTTTGGTGGAAACAGCACGAGACCCTACTACCACAACTGTCCAGACTGGCCCGCTCTGTGTTTAGTGTCCCTGCCAGCAGCAGTAGCAGCGAACGTGTCTTCAGTGCCGCGGGAAGAGTGATAGAAGAGAGGAGGACTGGCTTAAAACCTTTCACTGTGGATGCTATTCTTTTTCTCCATGATGCTCTGTAAGAGACTGTTCTAACTTTTCATTTGATTGGACCTTATTTTCGTTTAACTGTTGGAAACTACTGATGTTTTTCGTTTGATTGGACTTTATTTTCGTTTAACTGCTGAAAACTACTGTTTTTCGTTTGATTGGACTTCATTTTCGTTTAACTGTTGGAAACTACTGATGTTTTTCGTTTGATTGGACTTTATTTTTGTTTAACTGTTGGAAACTACTGATGTTTTTCGTTTGATTGGACTTTATTTTCGTTAAACTATTGGGAAAAAGAATGGCCATGTTCTGGGGTGAATTTTTGAGGTAAGATGACCTGCGAGTTTGTTTTTAATTTATTTAATTTAACTTGTTTAGATTGGCGATGCTCACTTGTTCGTTTGCGATGTTGCGAGCCGAGCCTGCCTCAGTAGTAGGCTATTTAAAAAAGGTGTTCTGTACTCACTGTGGTTTAATAAATACACATTTATTTTTATTAAACTAAATGTCTGTGTGATATGCTTGAAGTTTTTTATATTTATTGTTTTATGGTAGCCAAGATTTTAGAGGCTAAATTAATCATGTTTTACTCGCAACTCGCTGTCGGCGTGGCTGCTTGGTCGTCATTTAAAAAAAAAAGATCCAAACATTTGTCTTAACTTAATAAAGAAATTAAAAGAAACAAAACTAACAAAACTGAACTATTTTAATGGCTGCAAATAGGGCAGGGCAGGCTGCCACTGTGTAATTAAAAAAAAAAAAAAAGGGCTCGGGTCGGACTCGGGCTGATAATTCTGATGAGCTGTCGGACACGGGTCGGACTAGGGCCTGAATGTTTCGGGCCAGGGCCGGGCTCGGGCCTAGATTTGAGGCCCGTGCAGGGCTCTAGTTGCTCTTAGAAGTAAGTTTGTGTTCGTCATCAACAAAGAAAGGACGAACAAATGTCTGCAAACTGGACCGAAGCAGAGACCAGGATCTCCTCACTATCCGCGCTGAAGCTGAGATCCTTCACCAGCGCTGTGGAACGGTATGCGCGTGTATGGTTTCGACTCGTAAGTTAAACGTCTCATCCCGACGTCATGTGTCTTCCCGGGATCTTTACGGGTTGTGTGTGAACGCACTCACAGATTCTGGCAAATCAGTGGCAGTGTGAATGAGCCGAAATCAAACAATCCCGGGACAAATCCCGGGTATTTTCTGGAATCTCTGTGTGAAAGGGTCTTTAGTGCCCCGGGAGAGTGGATACATTTCCCGGAACAGAAGATGGACAATCCCGATGAAACCGGGACTGGTGGCAACACTACCCCATATTATCCGGAGTTTGAATGATGCCATTTCCTTTCTTACCTAATCTGTAAAAGACAAGACCATGTTTAGTGTCAACCACACATGTGAAACCAATTTAGTAACATAATTTAAATCTGAATAAAATCTTTTTTGGTCAGTTCTCCACCCTTTGCAGAGCTGAAACCTCCTACTATCGAGGCAAAATTGGCCCGAACACCGTCCAGTATTTCTCAGGTTTCTGCCACGGGGAAATTAGGCCCTTTGGATTTCATGGTTCCAACTCTGTGATGTCGCCAACACTGATCTTAAAATCCTTGAGCATGATTGCTTTGGCTTGTGCTCAATAAGGCTTACACCAATCAGCTCATTGTTGGTTAATGGGACACCATTTAAACACATCAGGCCTTTGCACCCATTTATCTTGATCACAGATCTTGTCAGGCCAACACTCCAACACCAAACCCAAAGGAGTCCTGCTTTATCCGTGGAGGAACAGTGCTTAATTGCTCTGCACTTTTACACATGTGGGACTTTCTACCAAGTAATTGGTGACAAAATGGGAGTGAGAAAAGCAACCGTGAGTAATGTGGTGAAGGCTATGTCAGTAGCGCTGGGCAGTCTGATCAATCCATTTGTTTCCTTTCCCAAGGACAGCTCTGACTAAGCACAAGTGTTTTTCTTGGGGAACATGCCTAGCACTATTGGTGCTAATGATTGTACTCACGTGCATATCCGAGCACCTTGTGAAAGGGAGTTATGTCAGTCGAAAGGGGAGACACAGCATCAACATCCAACTTATGGGCAACGCCGACCTCGTAATAACCAACTGTGTTGTGAAACGGCCAGGGTCTGTTCATGATGCTTGTACTCTAAGAGAGAGTGCACTATACAGAGAGCTTCAATCCCACCGACCAAATGGCATAGTATTGGGAGACAGCGTTATCCACTCCTAGCATGGCTAATGACCCCTTTTCCAGTTGCACACACACCTGAGCAGGCACGCTTCAACTCCTCACATTGAAAAACAAGATAAAAAAGTTGAGCAAGTCAGTTGTAGAAAAGAAGATGAGCTGTTTTCTGAATGTGTGAGAGTTCACACTCGTCCGCCTAAACTGCTGACAGTGTGTGTGTGTGTGTGTTAAACCAGTGCGGTCAAACTAACGCCGCCAACGTTAACATGAACACACACACGAAGAAGCTTTAGAGCTTAGATCGTGTCAATAGAGTCAATAGAGTCCAAACAAACCTGACTGTGACCGAAGTAGCAAACTAATTTTATTACTAATAATGCAATTATTTTATTTCTTTTAATTTATTTCTAGATTTTAAAGTCATGCGGGAAACTGCTAAAATAAAGAAGTGAAACTAACAGTAATGCTCTCATGTGCAAAAGTAGATATAAACTGTTCGGATCAGATGTGTGTTGAGCCAGTGCGGTTACCAGTGTATGCACTTCTCAGACCTTTCACACACACTTAAAGCAACACGTCACTGTGGCATCGAGTCACTATAGCAACTCTAGCAGAATTTAAACGCTAGAGAGGAAGTGAATAACCAGAGGAGGAGCTGTAACTATATATACTGAAGAGGAAGACGGACAGAAACGGACAGAAGCAGAAATGTCTGATCAGTGTGATCTGTGTCTGCTGGGACTGATCATTCTCTCTTCACTTCTCACAGGTAAAGAAATCTGTATTTTCTCTAAACACATTTAGTGGAATTAGTCTGGAAAGAGTTGATTTGAACATGCTCAGTTTATTCTTGCACACATTCACGTTGTGATCTCAGAGTTGTGTATTGATACACACAGATCATACTGTATTATTCCTGATACTGGACATAGTGTCACTCAAACATCTGATGATGAAGAATGATCTTCATATTAAGAGTGTGTCAGTGATTTGAACAGCTCTCTGATAAACACTCATAGTTTATTCTGGAGAGTGTGTTGATTGCTTTAAATGAGGAGAAATTCTATATGATTGTAATCGTTTGCTTGTTATGCTGGTATGTTTTATGTTTTAATTTATTATTAAATATCATAATGATCACTTAGATCTGCTGTGTTTCAGGCACCAGTGGAGCGGATGATCATGTGTTCATCAGTTCTGGTGTAAATGTCCGTCTGTCCTGTAATAAAACTCTTTCTGACTGCAAATCAACATCATGGATCTACTATAACAGATTCAGACATTCAACAGCAGTTGAACTGATTAATTTAGGGATAAAGAAGAAAAACACAGAGAGACATGAGAGACTGAGTCTGGAGTCTGACTGCTCTCTGAACATCAAGATCGTCACAGAAGAAGATTATGGATATTACACCTGCCAACAATGGATAGAAGTGAATGGAAAACACCAGAAACAAGGAACTGATACACGTGTTTTTCTGCATGTTCTTCATGGTAAGTTTTATGATTATATGGTCAATTAAAAATTCTCCCTTTAAACTCAGATGATGATTTATGAGTCAAGTCTCATTTATATAGTGCGTTTAACAATATAGATTGTTTCAAAGCAGCTTTACAGTTGTGACGATGGTGCGGTTGAATTCAATTCAATTCAGATTTATTTCTATAGCGCTTTTCACAATACATATTGTTTCAAAGCAGCTTTACAGAAAGTAAAAGTATCCTTGAAGCAAGGATAAGGCTGGATCCAAGTGCAGCACACGCTTTATTTAACAGACTACAAACTTAAACAGACTAGACTGGACATAAGACTCGGGACTCAGGAACAGCATACGGGAACAACCAACTTTACCGTTAACCATTCGACGTTAAACAAGAACTCACAAAGACAAGGCTGAAACACAGGGCTTAAATAATCAACAAACGAGCTACACAAGAGAACAAGGCGGCGTGGGAAATCAGAACCACCTGGGATAACTAATAGACAAGACAGGGAATTATAGAACATGACAGGACACAAACCCACATCATGACAACAGTGATACAAGGGAATTACAGTAACATTGTTTTGGCTTTACAGCAGATCTAGAATAAAGTTATTGTCCAGCTGAAGTTTTAATTGATTCACTTCTGTCGCAGCAATCATTAGTTATTAACTTAACTTACACGACACCGTTCTAACAGAAAACCCTCAACGCGCTCCGGCTGTTCATTCGTGTGTGTGTGTGTGTGTGTCCAGGCGCTGGTCCTTCCTCAGATCTGGATACTGCGGTAAACCTCGGGATAAACAGAGACTAATATTAGCGTAGACGCCATCCTTCTTATGATGAAACGAGTACATCAGGATTTACGGGACGTGTTCCCGGTTCCGGCTGATCTAAACTATGCAGCCGAACATTGAGTTATAGAAGTCTATAGTGTGTTATGTGTCTGCTAGGCCATAGAGATGTGTTTTTAGTCTAGATTTGAACTGACAGAGTGTGTCTGCTTCCCGGACAATGTTAGGAAGATTGTTCCAGAGTTTTGGTGCTAAATAGGAAAAGGATCTCCCGCCTGCAGTCGATTTTGATATTCTAGGTATTATCAACTGGCCGGAGTTTAGAGATCGCAATAGACGTGAAGGACTACCCAGCTAACAGAATTTTGTTATACGAACGTTGTCTAAATGTTCAGTGTTGGTTCTGGTAACGTAAAATATGTCCAGTTTTCTTGACGTTAGAGGAATGTGTTTTAAAAGGCATAATGTTGCTCAAACGTTCATTAAACGTAATTTTCAATTAAAAATTCAACAGGATAGTAATGTTGATTTCTAATATTCCAAGAACATAAAAATTTCCATTTTCTTGAATGTTACTACACAGCAAAAACTCAAGAGTGTTAAAGACTCAAGAGTGTAAATGTGTTAAAATCTGAGTGTTAAATAAACACTTAAGAATGTTAAAGTTAATGTGCTAATTAAGTTATCGATTGAGTGATGATTGAGCATTATTGAAGACACCTGATGATAACAAGCAGAATCACTGAAGAAGAAAACTCAAATTTTAGTCACCATTATGGAGATCAGTGTCTGCTTTAGTTGGGCAGTTGACCTTTTGGGCAGTTGACATGTTCAACTTTAGATTTTGTTTGGCTGCCGTACATAAGTTATGACAGCCAGATGAACAAAGTGAAAAAGTGATCTGATGGTGTTGGTTATCTTAAAATGTAATCATTATTTCACAATCATATGACCTGATTCAATGAACTCAAGTAGTCCTAATCTCTGGTTAGAATGTATATTGGTCATTGCAGAATCAAAGTGATTTAACCGTATAAATTCCAGGTTTTTCAATATAAAATTAATGATTTCTTAAAAGTTGTTCTGATAAACAAAACAAAAAATATAATTTTCTCAGGCACACACTGACATATAGATTCAGTGTATGAATCTCCACAATGGTGACGAAAAGAATATTCGATTAGGAAAAGGAGATTCGTAAGACAATTCAGATCGTAATTTATTCACACCGCAATGTATGATGGGAGCTATGAATGAGTTTTGATTGGTGGCACCCAGAATGCACTGTAACATGCTTTATTATTGTCACCAGTGTTTAACACTCAAATTTTAACACTTTAACACTATTGAGTCTTTAACATTCTTGAGTTTTTGCTGTGTAGTAACAATCAGGAAACTGGACATTTTTATGTTAGTAATGTTAGAAGTCAACATTACTATCATGTTGAATTTTTAATAGAAAATTACGTTTAATGAACGTCTGAGGAACATTATAGAACCAACACTGAATATTTAGACAACGTTCTTATAACAAAATTCTGTTAGCTGGGTATAATCCGTTAAGAGCTCGCTCAAGTACTGCAGAGATAAACCATTTAGTGCTTTGTAAGTAATTAATAAGAGTCTGTTATTTTTGTCTTGTGTTCAGTTTCAGTGTCTCCATCATCATTGTCGTCATCCTCATCATCATCTTCATCCTCACAGACTGAGATCAGTTCAGGCCGCTCTGTGACTCTCTCCTGTCAGTTGTATTCATATAGTGGATCCCCCTGTGATTATTTGGTTCGTTCTGAGGGAGTTGAGCTGTTGTGGGTGAATCAGGCTGGTGTTGATCTGAAGACAGACTCCAGATATCAGATATCATCATCATCATCATCATCATCTCCACATCGCTGTATCATCACTCTGACTACAACACTCCTGAATGAAGATAACAACAGAGAGTGGAGATGTCAGCTTACTCACAGAAATCAACTCCAGACGTCAGTCACATACACTGTCAAGTATTCAGGTGAGAAACACTGTTAAAGAGCCTCATGATGTCAGGAACACTGAGGTCTATCAGTATCACTGAACCAGAACAAACTGAGGGAACAAAAGCTGCTTTGACTCTCACAGAAGAGAAACTCAAAGCTTCGCTTCAAACTAATGAACTGCAGTGAAGTCACAGTCCCAAAAGAGATGCTGGAATAATAAAGGAATTGAAACGTGACAGCAAAAAATTTTACTTTTTATAATGTGACGATCAAAGTTAAAATATAATGGTAATATTGTACACAGTGGTTCTCAAAGTGGGGTCCACGGACCCCTAGGGGCACTGCCTGGAAAGCTTGACATAAAATATAAACATACCCGGAGAAAGTGCAGGGCCCATCGTCATTACTCCTGCGTGTGTAACGTTAGACCAATGAACATTTGGCTTTTACATTACGTCAATCTACCGAAACATTTACCTGAAGCTTTAACTTCACATCTTACAGATAATGAATAAGTAAATGAAAATAAAAAGCCAATTAAACAGGCGCATTGTGTAACCCCCATTTTAACTTTTGGCCAATAGAAACTCTGTTGTTACATTTCGTCAGTCTGAAAACAAAGTAGCCTAACCGTTCCTATAATATACTACTGTGAAGAATCCACAATGGATTCATATTTAAAAAGGTTAATTATGGATTTTTTGAGAACAGTGATGGGAAGCCGATGTGCGTCGTGTGTCTTCAGGTGTTAGCAAATGAAGCGATGAAACCGGCTAAACTAAAGCGGCACCTCGTAACCAAGAACCCGGAGTATATGGGTAAACCAAGGGAATTCTTCGTCCAAAAAAGCGAAGGGTATCGCCACCAGCAAACAAAACTGACTAATCTGGCCACAACATCTAAGAAAGCACAGAAGGCTTCTCTTTTAGTAGCTCAGCGAATAGTAAAATGCAAGAGCTGGTCCTCCCAGCAGCAGTCGATATGTGCGAGATAATGTCGGGACAGAGGCAGCAAATAAATTAAAAAGCATACCCTTCTCTGATGACCCTGTGAGCCGGAGGATTGGTAACCTGGCCGATGACATCTTATCACAACTTGTGGGGAGACTTTGTTGCTGTGAATTTTCCATAGACAGTAATAGAAATGGACAGAGCAATCTCATTGGAACTCCATTGAGACGATTGAAGCCCATTTTTGGCGATTTTTTAGCACTTCCGTCCCTGACGCACAGACTCAAACAGAGCTTGACGACGTAGATGTGACGTGAGTGACCCGTCTGTCTTCTAGTGCTGTGGCATGAGAAATCTGAATCATTCCCTTCCGAAACATGCAGAGGCGGAGAGTGTGAATAGGAGCTGTCCATGAGCTAGGAGAAGGAGAAACTTTTGCTAGGTATTCTGATTTAATTATTTTGTCATTTTGCCTCCACGTTTCCCCGATTGCGCGCGAGCTTCTCCTCCTGTCCATACGGTAATCTCTCTACTGTGCGACAGAGAGTCGCGTGGGTATGACGCAATCGTTAGCCTACTTTCACTAAAACTGCTTCTACGGGGCCATAACATAAGCTACAAGGTAATGGAGAATTTTATACATTGTCGTGTTTCTTTAGAAATAAATAAAGGACAAATGGGGTCTTCAAACGCCTCAGATGTAAAGTTATTCGCTGTCAAAGTGACGCCAAAATGAATGGGAGTCAATGGGAATGCTAACGCAAGTGAAGTTCTGCTACAAGATGGCAGCTCCCGCGAGGCTTCAACTTCCGGTCAAAGGATTACCCCTTTGGAATTTTCCCTTCTACTGATGTGGTAGTGCAGCACAGCTAATCGCTCTCGTCCGCTACCCCTAGGATCATGGATCCATTCTGGAGGACTTCTTGTTCTGCAAAGAGGTCCCGGGCAGGACAACGGGCGAGGAGATTTTCAAGATCCTAAATGAGTTTATTGATCGAGTTTCATGAGCTGAGTTGGGGGAAATGTGTGGCCGTTTGTACAGATGGAGCTGCAGCAATGACGGACAGAAATAGCGGTCTTGTTGCTCGGATAAAGGCAGTAAACCCCAGAGTGAAATCTGTCCACTGTATGCTGCACCGACAAGCACTCGCCTCCAAAGGTTTGGAACCAGACCTGCACTTGTTGAGCACAGCTGTGACAGCAGTTCATTTCGTTCAGTCGAGGGCATTCCAGTCACGTTCGTTTGTCGGGAGATGGACGCAGGCAATGACACACTTCTTTACCATCGTGAAGTGAGGTGGCTCTCCCGTGGGAAGGTGCTTCAGCGGGTGTTCGAGCTACGCAGCGAGACGTCAGAGTTTCTGAGCCCGTTCTGACCCCGTCTATGTTGCCAAATTGGCCTATCTGGTGGATGTGTTCAACATTCTCAATAGCCTCAACCTTTCCATGCATGGACGCTATGCATCCATCCTTGATGCAAGCGACAAAATCACCACATTCACAAGGAAAGCTGACCTATGGAGAAGAGGACTTCACTGATTATCTCAACGCAAACAACATGTTAGTTGCTGTAGTGAGAGAGTTAGTCAACTCTCACCTCACTGCACTCAGTGAGCACTTCACTTCCTACTTCACGGATGTAAACACGGATGCGTGGGCAGAGCCGGATTAACGCAAAGGCAAACTAGGCGCGTGCCTATGGCCCGACTGGCTCCATCTCGTTCAGGCGGCGATAATACACTCGCGTTTCAGAGTCGGGATAGACGGAATTGTCATTTGCATGGGCCAGCATTGCATCATGAGTTGGAGTTTACCGTTTGCGGGTCTTAAATCTTACCAGTTTTAACATTCAAGTGATCTTGAACTATTCGGTAGGCTACTTGCGCGCTGTCTGAGAGATGTTTTTTTCTGCACACATTCAAGCCGCCTCACAAGCTCGCGGATAACAACAGTTATTTTTCGTGGATTATATTCCCAACAGTCAAAAACATGCGAAAATGTCAATTTCAGTCTTGATGACTGGTGTGTATCCTCTAAACACAGTCGGTTATTTCTTAAATAAGCATACATCGCACTTGACCGTTTAATGTTAGTGGTTACAGGATCTGTGCACGAGCTCTTACAGTGACAGCAGCAATGGTCTGTCATTAATTTGGTTGTCAAAACAACGAAACATTGCTTTCATTTTAAGGACTCAGGAATAATATCCTATGTATTTAATTTAGTTCTCAGGACTAAAACACTACCCAGTGTTATTTTACATTTGATTACTTTATTCAGTCTCTGTAGTACTATTTCTGAATACTGGTGTCAGACCAGCGAAAACTTTTCACCCTTTAACGTAAAATGAGACGCAGATATATTTGGGCAGAAGGCGCCCCCTAGTGGTCTAACCCTTACCCTACACCATACCTAAACTTAACCATAACCGAAGCGTCTCATTAGACGTTATAGGGTGCCATGTGCGTTGGATATTTACGCTTTTGCAAAAGCGTCCGATGAGAATGCGTTTGTTATTTACAGTGCAAGAGGGAAAGATGAAGGATGCAGATCTTCTGTCTGATCTGCAGGACAGTGAGAGGAAGACCATCACACCTGAGTCATCATCACTGGGTACATCTCTCTCTCTCTCTGTGTCTCTCTCTCTCTCTCTCTGTGTCTCTCTCTCTCTTTTGCTGAGTTGTGTTAGATGTGAGTTGATTGTGTGTGTGTGTGTGTGTGTTTTGTCAGGCTCTGGCACTGAGGAAGAAGAAGAGGAAGATGAGGAGAATGATGATGAAGAGTCCAGCAGCCGGAAGGAGGGAGAAGGTGAGGGTGAGTCAGGATCAGAGTCTGAGGGGCCAGAACAGAGGTTCACACACACACACACACACACACACACACACACACACACACACATACACTCATCACGCACAGACACACACACACACAATTTTATTACATTTGTGTTGTGGTTATGAGGGGGTCCTTGGATTTTTTTCTGCCCTGTGAGAGGTCCCTATCTCCAGATAGTTTGAATCATCTGAACAAACATTCCTCTTTTACAGCTCAAGCTCATTCAACGACAGCAGTGAATCCAGTCCACACCACAAACTCTCAATCTCCCTCAACAACAAACACACCACAAACTTCTACACAAGGTACATGATGATCCTGATGCTTTTACTGTAAGTTATAGATGATGTTATTCACAGAACAGCTTTGTCTAAAATAATTCTGTAGAAAATATGAATGAATAACGCTATAGACAAGACACTGTACCTTATATTATATAATCATTATGTAAGAGTTGAGTTGACTTGTTAATTTTGTTTCTTGAAAGAAGAGCAATGAACAATAAATAAATCTTGGGTCATTAATCTACAGTCAGAGGAAGATCAGAATCATCTGAAATCTCATCCGGTGTCAATGGCTTTTGTCTATAATTGTCCTCAATCATACTTTTCAGCTCAAGCTAATACAACAACAACAACAACAGGCACAAACTCTCAGGATAATTCGACTACAAACACAGGTTCATAATCACAGTCTTTTGTCTATAATTGTCCTCAATCTGGCCTGTCCGTCTCTGACTCTGAGCTCGATCTCTTCTTCAGTCATAGGGATTTCTGTCGCTGCAGTCGCTGTTCTCCTTCTTGCTCTTCTCTGGCTGATCTGCAGAAAAACAGCTGGTGAGATTCAGATTTACTCCTTTACAACAATTAAAAACAGTTCAGATGAGCAAACAAACACATCATGTTCAGACTGGAAGTACATGTGGATTATATGAAATTCTCAAACAGAAGTTTATTCCTGATACTGGTCAATCTCATCGAGTTATCAAGTCAATCATTTTTATAATTCATTTTAATGCTTCAACAAATTCTGATTTAATTTCATGAGGCACTTGTTTTCAGATAATAAAAGAGGGACTGGCGACTCTGCGGTGAGTTCAGTAATGCAGTGATTTAGATTTGATTAGTCTTTAAAGCTCAATAAAGTGTCATTCATGCAGTTTAACTGTTTATTCTGAAGGTCAAAGATGAGAATGAACATAAACAGACGTATGAGACGATCAACATGTCCATTCCTCCTGCTGCAAGAGCTGATGTGAGTCTCTAAATCATCAAATATTACGTTCACGTTTGTGTTATTCTACATATTTTAGTGAGCGAAATGTCTGTTCTGTGTGTTAAACTCGACTCTCTGCATGTTTGCATTGATGTTTAGGAGCAGACAGATGATGTCACTTATTCTGAGGTCACTTCTTCCAACACAAAGCCAGTAAAAGCTCTCGATGTGAGTAGATACCAGCTCATGCTCTAATAATAATAATAATAATCGCTGTGGTTCAAACATTGATGGACAGAATCTGTTCTTTCAGGATCATAATGATACAGTGACTTACGCTGCCATCAGATGAAGAGAAGATAAACCACAGGATCAACTTTACGCCACTGTGAACAACAACAAGTAAATGCATTTGCGCCCATGGCCTGGTCTGAGAACGAGGTGTGTGTTCAGGCGCATTGTTATTTTGAGGAAAATGAAATAGACTGAGCCGTTGACCAACAAAAACCTGTTTAAAGTCAATGGCGCAGTATTTTTTTATTATTTAAAGAGTCCGTTAGTAATGTGTGCCTACAGGAGGGTCCACAACTCACACACAATCTGCTTATTAGACACACACAGGGACGGAAACAGCACACAAACATGCCAAATAATAGAATTAACACACACACACACAGAGCTTTAATCTTGCGCACATGATCGTCCTGCGTTCAGCTTGTATATCTGCTGCTTCTTTTATCGAGAGACGTCCGTCTGAGAATTACATCAGTGTTTGCTCACATTATATTTTCATAAGATATTCGAAACTTTGACTTTGCATTTTGTACATGACAAGAAATTAAATATGAGTTATTTCTTTATTTTTTTACATGTGACAATAAAGAGCATGAAAAAGGGGAAAGTTTTCGTCTCTTCCATTCCTGTAAAAACAGACATAACTAAACTTGCTCTTGTTAGCTGAAAGTTTCACGTTTTAAATGAATACTTGAATGAGGGTTCAAGAGTAGCAACATTCGAGAGCTTGTAGATTTGAATTTGAGAACAAAATATACATATTTGTAAGCTGAAATTTATCCTAATAGTTCTGATGTGAAAGTCTGAATGTTTTGATTCACACAGACAATAAACTAGTCACACCAGCTGAACATTTCGACACCATGTTTGCAGTCTCTAGACACTTCCTGAAATCTGCTTTACCAGCGTTTTAACCTATTTTGAGAACAGAGCTATACTCTGAATGTGTTCAAATCCTCTGGAAATCACGCTGATTGCTCAGCCCGTTCTCATCCCAAGCCGTCATACTGACGCTTTTGCCTAAACGTAGACATCCAACACGCATGGCACCCTTTAGCGTCAATATGAGACGCATATACGTAGAAGGCGCCTCCTAGTGGTGTAACCCTAACCCTACCCCAGAACTAAACCTGCCCATAACCGAAGTGTGTTATATTGACGCTAAAGGGTGCCGTGTGGAAAATCCTGGAATGTTTTCATCAAAAACCTTAATTTATTTTCAACTGAAGAAAGAAAGACATGGACATCTTGGATGACATGGGGGTGAGTAAATTATCATTAAAGTTTTTTTAAAAAGTGAACTACTCCTTTAAGCTCAGCTTCTCCATGCCCTGGATGATGCAATCATTCTGTTGTAGGCGTTTCAGTCTCTGTAAATCAAGCTTCATAAACCGGATGTCCTTCCTTTGCTGTCTTTTAGCACTCTTGAACATTATATTTTCACATCGCAGACAATATATTTTTATATGAAATGTATTTTTATTTATTTATCTATTAAAGAACGTGAGTAATGGAACTTAGACTAAAATGGAGATTAGAGTATTTTATCAATTCTGGACAGATTATTATCTTGTGGCCTATGGTATTAATATCATAAAATTATGATCGCTGAATATAAGCAAGGAAACAAAATCTGCACTGTAAAAATGAAAATGACTGAATCTGTTAAATCTAATCAATAAAATTGAGGCAACAGATTACAATCAATATAATTAATTAAATTTAACAAATTAGAATGGAGTTATAATTAACCAAACAAATTAATTAAAAGTTAACCATTTAAATTGAGTAAAATGTACACATTTTTCTAAACAAAAATATCGGAATAACAGACTGACGTCAAAGATGAATTAAGACCTCTTTTTTTTCATTGCCATCATTGAAGACACCTGATGATAACAAGCAGAATCACCGAAGAAGAAAACCGAGATTTTTAAGTCACCATTATAGAGATCAGTGTGTTTTAGTTGGGCTCTTGACCCTTAAATTGTTAACTTTAGATGTTGTTTGGCTGTTATACATGAATTATAATAGCCTGATGAACAAATAGGAAAGGTGATCTGATGGTGTTGGTTGCGTTTTAACATAATCAATATTTCACAATCATTTGACCTGATCAATGAACTCTTAACTCTTGCGAGTAGCATAACATCACCACCAGGGGTCATGTCCCTCTTGATGACAGTTTTGATGGACCTGAGCCTGAAGTAGAACCAGAACAGCCGCCAATGTTCTTACCTAATGAAGGACACACAATTAGAGATGCAATTGTGAGAAATTACTTTTAACTAGGCTAATGAATGACGGAGTATATTTGTTGTCGTCGTCGCCATTAATATACTTTGGATTTATAGAGCTGTGTGCAACAGAGATTTGTTTGTTATTGTTTACCATTTCTCATTGGATGTGACACGCTTCATATATGTTTCAAATATCAAGAATGTATTATACATAAACGTTGAATTTGTGATCATTCACTTAAAAAAAACTCGTATTTGGTTGTAAAATCAAAACTGAATCCACCCTTCTGATGGGATCAGGATAATCCTGTTTTGTTTTTTGTTTTTTTTATCAAATAGATCCCAAACTGAGTTCAAAGTTTTGAAAAAGGGCAGATTTGATTCAGATCAAATGTGAGATCGGATTACATGCTCTGATCTTAGCCTTTGAAAAACCCATTTCCAAGATTTGATCCAATCCGTGATCCGAAATCCCACTGGATTACATTTGAAAAGCCGGGCCCAGATGATGTGACTTGTTTAACATGATCAACCCAGATGTTTTTGTATGATCAACTCTGGAAGTATTCCTTCGTTCAGAAACACTTAATTTGATCTAAGACTGGAGATTGCACAGGAAAGTAATGCCGAGTTCGGACTGCATGATTTTCAAAGTAGTCGGGTCGCTGTTCTTTTCACACTGCATGACTATCTTGGCCAGCATTCAGTCACTGCTGTGTTCACACTGGACGATTGATCGGCGACAGGTTTCACACTGCATGACTTTAGAAAAATCGCCGACAGACTCTGTCTAGCACGCTGCGCGCAAACTACGTTTCACAACAAACACACGTGAGATGTGAAAAGGAAACAACGCGACACCACACGTGCAAGACCGGAGTTCTCACGTGAGACTTTTTTTTTTCCTACCCGGTTGTGGTACAGCTGGTGAAACGTCAAACAGACACGAGTGCTCCTGCCAAATTTCTACTAATGTTTTTTCCATTTATTGTGTCCAAATAGACCGAGAAGAAGCTTTTTTTTTCTGAAACAATGCCATATATCATGTTGATATGTGATCTATAACTCCTCCCCGAACTCCCTGCTGCTCTGTATCTTGCTCTCTCACTGGCTGCCGGTGATCGCCGATGTAGTTTCAGTCAAAACACTTTTCACACAGCAGGATTTTGAATCGCCGACAGGTCCAGTATTTAGCATGCCAAATATCTCACGGCCGTCGGCGACTCGTCGGTGATTCTCTCAGTTCGCGTCTTTTCTCATTCACACTGCGTGATTGTCACTCGCGTGAACGAGCGCCGATTTGCCTGTGATTTCGGGCATTTGTCGGCAATTTCTCAAAACCTGTCGGCGAGCCAAAATCGTGGCTAAAATCATGCAGTCTGAACTCGGCATAAAGTGAGTGAGTGAAAGCAATTGGTACATTGTTAAATTTGTACCATCTTTACTCTTAATCTGGTGTCGTGCCACAGACCTAATTTAAATATTATGCAGGAAACAGAAATCCGATCGGTTATCCAACAAATGCAAACGTGTCATGTCCTCATTGGCTAATGATCTGATCTATTTGATTGGATGACGGTGTTTGCATGTTAATGCCAATAGCCAAGTGTAAACACAGCCTTTGAGTTTACTTGAATATCACAGTCAGGTGTGTGTATAAAGAGCCGCTTTATATAAAATAATTGAAATAAAAATTTAGCTATACTGAACCAATCAAATTAACGTCTCTGGTTACGTATGTAACCTTAGTTCCCTGAAGGGAACGAGACGCTGCGTGTAACCGCAATGGGAACGACCCCGCGTGATGAGTCATGAAGCACGTATGAAATCAGTCCAATGGCGAGACGGAACGTCATAGGCGGGGTGACGTATCGACCAGGAAACTAAAAAGCACCCTAAAAACACAAGCGCAACAGCTTCTGATAAGACTGAAGCAAGTGCTCACGGGCATGCTGGGAGTATGGCATGGACACGCAGCGTCTCGTTCCCTTCAGGGAACTAAGGTTACATACGTAACCAGAGACGATCCCATTCAGGGAACTTCGAGCTGCGTGTAACCGCAATGGGAACGCTAATACCAACGCCGCCATGCGAGCAGGTGTCCGTTGTATGAAATCAGGCACACATTTAGACGAAAAGCACCTGCGCCCCTGGAGCGGAGCTACCATACCCCTGGTTGAGTAAGCCCAGACAGCCAAAGGAGAAGGCTGACCGGCGGACTCATATGCAAGTGAGATGGCCTCAACCACTCACTTACTCAACCTCTGCTTAGATGCGGGACAACCTTTCTTCGGAGGTCCAAAACAAACAGATAACTGTTCAGACTTTCTCCACAGGGCAGCTCTGTGGACATAAGCATCTAGAGCCCTCACAGGGCAGAGCAGATTAGTTTCTCTTGGTCTGACCTCACAATACCACGAAGAAAATGAATTACCAATGGGTATCTCCCGTGAAAAGCTCCACTCAAAGGGACGTGGTAAGCAGATAGGCCACCACATACACCTTTAGTGTGGAGTGGGATAACCCTGTGGAGAAACGCTCCTGAAGGAATTCCAGCACCGCCACAACGGGCAGTTAACTGGGTCCAACTGGTGTTCTCCACACCAAGAGGTGAACCATTTCCACCTCAAGGCATATAATCTCCTCGTGGACGGAGCTCTGGATTGGAGGATGGTCTCCACGACCTCAGTCGAGAGACCTGATTCTATGAGCTGGGCCCCCTCAGAGGCCAAGCCCACAACCTCCATAGATCTGGGCGGGGGTGAAGTATCGACCCGCATCCATACTCGGGCCGGCCAACACGGGGCTACCAACAGTAGAAAGACCCCGTCTCGGTGAACCCTCTCCAGAACTCCTGGGAGCAGAGCAATCGGGGGAAATGCGTACAGGGGTGACCTCGGCCACTCCTGTACCATCGCATCCAACCCCAGAGGGACTGGTGGATACAGAGAAACCACAGCATGCAGTGTCTCAGTCCCTGGATTCAAATAGGTCTACCTCGGTATGACCGAAATGACTCCATAGGAGCTCCACCACCTCGGGGTGGAGTCTCCACTCCCCGGGCCTCGGCCCCTGCCTCGACAGGATGTCTGCTCCCCGATTTAAATATCCTGGGATATATAATCGCCAAAGAAAGAAGCTTCCCCTGGGCCCACAGAAGGATCTGGCGCTAGCCTGAATAATGGACATGAGCGCAGACCCCCTTGATGGTTTATAAAAAGACCACCGATGTGCTGTCTGACCAGACAAGAACATGGTGACCCTTCAGGTCTGGGAGAAAGTCCACAGACCCTGGGCCGAGCGACCACTCATGATCGCCCCCAGCCCGTGAGGGAGGCGTCCATCGTTAGCTTCTTTGGAACAATGAAGTAACGGCTGTAATACCCCAACTCTCTGTCGGGGGGAAGAACTCGTTCTATCGCCCCCTTCAGTAACAGAGCTTTCACCTCTTATTCCATGACCAGAGCCTGCTCGGGGGATACCACTGTAGGCAAAATCCCCCGAAAACGAGGCGGACGTGACCTGAACTGGATCGCGTACCCGCGTTCGATAGTCTGCAGGACCCATCGAGATATATTTGGAAGACTTTCCCATTCTGCCAGAAATTCTACTAAGGGTACCAGTCTCTCGAGACTGGCCTCTGGAGTAATTTTAGAGACAGAAACAGCGCCCTGTGACCGCGCACAGGCAGGGTTTAACGACTGTTCTGTATTGCTCCTCGGAGCAAATGAGCTTCCCTCGGGAAACCGCTCGCTAGGACCGTCTGCGCCCACCCTCACAGGCAGGTTCAGCAGAACGGGTCCCTGAGGGAGCACATGTCCCAGGGACAGGAACCAAGGTTCTTTCCACATAGCCAGGGCACGGAGACAACGTCGCGTGACCCTGATCTTGCGGAGCGGGTTTCCCCTCGGGGAGAACCCCTTGGTCCTGAGCCACCACTTCAGTGGTCTCATGTACAACAGGACGCACGGTAACACGTTGGACGCTGCTGCCATCAGACCCAGAATTTGATATTCTTTTACAGTGAGCGACTGGCCTAACTTTGCTTGCTTGACAGCTGAGAGAATTGAAGCTATACGAGCAGGCGACAGATGTGCCTGCATCGTCTTCGAATCCCAAACCACGCCCAGAAAAGTGGTCCTCAGTACTGGAGAAAGCACACTCTTCTTGGCGTTGAGTCTTAACCCCAACCTTCTGATATGGGCGAGAACGACATCTCGATGCCGCACCGCCTGAAGCTCCAAATGAGCCAGGATCAACCAAACATCGATATAGTTTAAATGCGAATGTGCATTTCGTGAAGGTCCGAGGAGACAGCTAGGCCGAACGGAAGAACCCGATATTGGTGCGCTTCGCCCCCGAAAGCGACCCTCAGGAACTTCCGGAGTTGTGGAAGGATGGAAAAGTAGAAGTATGCATCTTTTAGATCTATCGTGACAAACCAGTCCTCGGACCTGATTTGTGACACAATCTGCTCGAGAGTGTAGCAGTTTGAATCTGAGCTCCTACAGAGCGATTTAATAGGCGCAGATCTAAAACTGGACGTAACCCCCCCCATCCTACTTTGGAACAATGAAAAACCTTGAACTGGGTCGTGTACCGTACTCGATAGTCTGCAGGACCCATTGAGATATATTTGGAAGACTCTTTCACTCCACCAAAAATTCCACTAAGGGTACCAGTCTCTCAAGACTGGCCTCTGGAGATGTTTGAATAACAGACACAGTGCCCTGTAATGGTGCCCTGGCAGGGAACAACTGGCCTGAATATTCTATATCGCTTCCTCTGAGCGAGTGAGCGTCCCTCGGGAAATACTCGCTGGGACCGTCTACGCCCTGATACGTAGGCGGGGTTGGCAGAATGGGCCCCTGAGGGCACCGAGAGAGAGCGGGCACCTTATTCAGCGGTGAACACCTCTCTCTCGCGGTGGCCACCCTCAGCTTTTTATTTTTTTTTTCCTAAGCGAGCGTCCCTCGGGAAACACTCGCTGGGACCGTCTACGCCCCACCTTACAGGCAGGGTTGGCAGAACGAGCCCCTGAGGGCACCGAGAGAGAGCGGGAGCCGTATTCAGCAGCAAACACCCCTCTCTCGCGGTGGGGACCACCCTCAGCATCCTGACGCCAATAACCGTCCTCAGATCGGTTTTGTCCCGGGAATATCTCGCCTGAGAGCGCCGCGTCTCGGCCCAGTTTTGCTGAGGAGGAGCGCGAGACGCAACACTCTCCTTCTGCTGCGCCCGACGGGCGGGGCTGCTCTTAATATCTAAGTGGCTTGGAGGGCAACGCCGGTGTTTTAAAAGACAATGCCGTATCAGGAGAAAGATGGCTCGCCAAAACTTCCTCCATCCTCGGCATCGCCTCATAACCCTGTCTCTTAGACTCCACGATATTAGAATACATTGATGTCTGATGCGTCAGAATTCTCGCTGACACCGGTCTAATCCACGATCTATACACCTCAGTGTGCAGATCGGGAAAGAAGGGCGAACACCGGCGTGGAGGTAGAGAGTGAGATGGTAAAAATCTCTCGCCTAATTTGCTCTTCACTCTAGACTCTTGTTTTTCAACTGGCCATTCAATATTTAATTTTTCTACAGCCCGAGTCACAACCTCCATAAGCTCTTCACTCGCGGGAGACTGATATGGCGAGTCCCCGATCTCCACTGAGTCAAAAGCCTCCATATCCACTTTCAACATCCACACTTTCAACATCCAGTTCCTCGGAACTGGATAGCTGAAGTGATGGAGCCTAAGCCCGGGCAGGAGAAACCGCAGCGCGGACCCCCGCACCGAGATCTGAAGCGCTGGATCTATCAGGTAAGGGCAGAGAAAAGGCAGAGCCCGTCTCCATCCCCGCTGATAGATCCATTTGCGATCCCCACGACGCAAGCCTTCGCTGTGCCTTGGCAGCAGCGGGACCTGAACCGCAAGAAACGCGCACCGAACCACTCTCCTCGAAGAGTGCCCGGCGGGAGCGGAGCGTCTTCATGGGCAGACGCTCGCAATGCTCACAGCCAGCCCCCTCGAGAGCCGACTGAGCATGCTGCACTCCCATACAGACAACACACAGATCGTGTGTATCCCCACCCGTGATGTAGCGAGGGCAGGGATGCACACACTTTCTGAACTGCTGCTGTTTGCTCGCCATAATACATTTTCACAATACTTTTTGGACAGACAAAAGGATTTTCATACATAGAGCGCTTGCTGAAGACTCAGAAGCTGTTGCGCTTGTGTTTTTAGGGTGCTTTATAGTTTCCTGGTCGATACGTCACCCCGCCTACGTTCCGTCTCGCCATTGGACTGATTTCATACGTGCTTCATGACTCATCACGCAGGGGCGTTCCCATTGCGGTTACACGCAGCTCGAAGTTCCCTGAATGGGAACACTGAATTTCTAAACGGTTTGCAGCAACTATAGCAAACATTTATTGGACAGGAAAAAGTTGAGCAATTCAGTTGTAGAAAAGAAGATGAGCTGTTTTCTGAATGTGTGAGAGCTCACACTCGTGAACCAGTGCGGTCAAACTAACTAGCATTAACACGAACACACACACGAAGAAGCTTTAGAGCTTAGATCTTTCCAATAGAGTCAATAGAGTCCAAACAAACCTGACTGACCGACACAGAAGACCATCATTACTGTGGACAGCAGGTTCGGTCCGACTACGGCATATTCATAAAGGAGTCTGGATCTGATCTATTTCTGAGGCTGGAGAGAGTAAAGCTCAACATTATAATCATGTGTAGAAACTCTTCCTGAAGGCATTTAAGATCTGCTTTACAGACACTCATGAAGTGTGTGCAAATACTTTCTGTTCCACAAAACTGGCTCGTCTCTTCACTGGTGTTGATTCGTCGAAAGAGACGTGATGAAACTCAGTTGAACTGATGATGATCATCAAAATACCTTAAAAACTGTTTAGAGTTCATTTTCTACGAGTGAGTCACGGATAGTGGAAGAAGAAAACTAATTTTATTACTAATGATGCCATTAATTTATTTCTAGATTTTAAAGTCATGCGGGAAACTGCTAAAATAAAGAAGTGAAACTAACAGTAATGCTCTCGTGTGCAAAAGTAGATATAAACTGTTCAGATCAGATGTGGGTTGAGCCAGTGCGGTTACCAGTGTATGCACTTCTCAGACATTTCACACACACTTAAAGCAACACGTCACTGTCACTATAGCAACTCTAGCAGAATTAATAACAAAAAAATAATAACCAGAGGAGGAGCTGATGATGTTTAAAGGAAGAGCTATACTTATATATAATAAAGAGGAAGACGGACAGAAACGGACAGAAGCAGAAATGTCTGATCAGTGTGATCTGTGTCTGCTGGGACTGATCATTCTCTCTTCACTTCTCACAGGTAAAGAAATCTGTATTTTCTCTAAACACATTTAGTGGAATTAGTCTGGAAAGAGTTGATTTGAACATGCTCAGTTTATTCTTGCACACATTCACGTTGTGATCTCAGAGTTGTGTATTGATACACACAGATCATACTGTATTATTCCTGATACTGGACATAGTGTCACTCAAACATCTGATGATGAAGAATGATCTTCATATTAAGAGTGTGTCAGTGATTTGAACAGCTCTCTGATAAACACTCATAGTTTATTCTGGAGAGTGTGTTGATTGCTTTAAATGAGGAAAAACACTGTGATTGAATCTTCTGCTTGTTTTGCTGGTATGGTTTATGTTTTAATTTATTAATAAATATCATAATGATCACTAGCCGCGTTTCCACTGCCGGGCCAGGGCCGGGCCGTGCTAGTGCGTGCCAGGGCCAGTCGCGTTTCCACTGTCACTTCCGGGGCTTGATCGGGGCTTCCTCAGGGCCAACGGCCAGGATTTCTGGCCCGTCGAATACCTTGGGCCAGAGGGGGCCAGCTCGGGCTAGAGGCGTGCTCAAGGTAAAAGGCGGAGTTTATCGGTGTTATGGAACGTTATGATCTGAAGCAAGATGCACATAGGGGTGTCCATGTTTAACCGATTAACCGTTTAAAATTGCATAACATTTTATTTTGAACTAAGGCCTATGCCAAATGCTGCGCAAAAATATATAGGCTATATATAGGCTACATATCGACGAATTTTCAGATATTTGTTTGATTTTTTGCCCCTTAAACATTTAAAATATTTGACAAATTAATATGAAAAAAAAAATATATAGTTTACTGGTTTTCTGAGGCCAAATTAGAACCTGGAAATGATATTTTCCCTGCAGTGCTGAATGAGAAGAGGCGTAACCACAGCCTACAGAAAGGGGATTATAGGTGATTTATAGGCTATAATAAATGTGTCTGATAATAAAATAATATAAAATAACGAGGCATTAATTGTTTATTAATAAACTATTGTTTTCTAAATGATTTTCGTCTAAAACATATCTCCATCTCCGGATGCACATTTAGAGAGAAATAATTAGCTACATAATTACATAGTCAGAAAGATATTGGCTTTCGATTCGAATTTGTTCGTTTTAAATTGGACATTTAAAGCTTTAATCTACAAGACTAAAGCTTTAAATGTCCAATTTAAAACGAACAAATTCAAATGCGGTGGCTGTTTCAGGTCTTGCGCTTCAGTTCACGGAGATCATGAAGCGCGCCTTGATTAATTGTTAAAGCACAACGTTTTCTTGTTATTGTGAGTTTACGCAAATAAATGTATTTGCGAATAATGTATTATTATTTTCTGTATGACCAGAAATGAAAGAGTATTTTAAGTTATTTCCACTAAAAGAAATGCAATGAAACTGCAAGTGTTCACATGGGCGTCTCGCAGCCATCAGTGCGTGCTCCACACACACTGGATATGCGCTGATATGCGTCAAAAATATTGTGTTTATTTGTGCTCTGTTCCTTTTTTGGATAAAGGCGTCTTCTACATATTGTAACGAGTAGAAATATGGTGTGACCCCTTTAAGAATCTGTGACGGGTGATAATAGGGTGTGGCCCCTTGAAGAGCTACGCGCTCCTGTTAGATAGTCGGCATTATTAGTATTCTATGTGATATATGCCGTGTGCCGCGAACACCCCATGTGTGTAATTTCTGTTTGATGCCGACTTTTATATTATTTTTACTTTGCTTGTTAAGTAACGATGTGGACGGGAGGACGTGCAACAGATAGTTATATGCACGAGTTCGATGTGGAATAAAGCACGAGTTTTCAGATGCATATCGACTCCGTGAATCTGTCTGACCTCCGCACGTAATATCTTCAGTCGTGAGTTATCCATCTCCTTCTTCCTGAAGCAGCGCGTTACAAGTGGCGCCCGAACATTTTATCTCTGGCCTTGGATTTAACGCGAGGACACGGACGACGGACCGGTTTGTAACGGACGGCTCCGAAAATGCTGTGAACATCCAGCCAGTCATGTGTGAGTTTATACGAGGAAAATTTCACTGCGTATGCGTGTAAGGCCCAAGTCGCTTGAAGCTGGAGCGGACATTTTGTGTTGCTGACGCAGTGGATTTCTTCACATTCAACTGGATTTAAGTCGTCACGGACGCATTATTTGTGAATTTGTACTGTGCACGTTGTACTGTGTTTCGTTGAGGAGGTAACGTTAACCTGAAATTCAACTGTTGGTGTACTTTGACTGTTTCAGTAATTCGGGCCTGGTTTCTACGTTCATTTGTGGCCATTTGCTGGAACTAAATGGTGAACTGGTTGAATTAAACATGGAAATTTCTTCGTTTTTTTTAAAAAAAAAAAGAGACATCCAATGGATTTTTCCTGAACTTCTGTATTTTCATTTATCGTTGGGTAATAACTCCTCGACGCCCACGCTGTGATTGCTCGTCAAAAAAAAAAAAAAAAAAAAGTGACTATATATGGTTATATGGTTAAATTTTTTTTAAAAAGAGTGTCCAATTGTTTATTACATTTGTCTTGCTTAGTTACTCACATACAGTAAGTTAAGGCAAGTTGGATTTATTGGTTGCATGATATTGCTGTAATTCATTATTTTGAGTTTCATATTGACTGATTTTGTTATAATGGCCAGACGTGTTGATGACGAGACTGATTTATTTGACCAATCTGCCTGCTTTGAATTTCCGGCCAGACGGAGAGCACCAGTGGCAGTGCCGGGGTCAGGAGAGCGCCTGGAGACACAAGTTAAGTCGTTGAAGGAGGAAGTGGAAATGCTGCGGAGGTGCCTGAGTGAGTCTCTGGATCTTCAAAGAGGTATTATTGACCGTTGCACAGAAAACTTGCATGTACCTGATTATTACCAAGTGCCTTCACAAGTCAGGCCTGTTGCTTCATCTACTCCACATGCTCAAGCACCAGCTGGTCACTTACAGGAGCCTTGGTCCTGTGAAGTAGGAATGAACGTCAGAAACGAAAATGCGTTTGGCCTGGCTCAAAGCTCTCACGATTTGAATAATGCCACCAGAACTTTGGCCTCCGTCTTGCACCAATCGAGACTGGAGCCCCCAGTGTTTGAATATGATGAGAAGATTCAACCTGATGATTGGCTTATTCTTGTGGATGCCTATAGAACTTCTTTGGCTCTCAGCGATGCTCAAATTTTGCTTGAATTACCACGGTTCTTGGCTAAAGAGCCCAGGAAGTGGTTTGCGGTACTGAGTTCACATGTCACATCTTGGACACAGTTCTGCACCCTGTTCAAGACTGTGTTTCTCCCAGCAGATATCCAAGAGCGTGTCTGGAGGGCTATTCTTGACCGTGTACAAGCTCAAGGAGAACCATTTCCAATGTTTGTAGCACACATGTTATCTGAATTCAAGAAACTAAAGTCCCCCCCACTAGAACAAGAGCAGATTAATCTTATCTGCAAGCATGCACTTGAGCGCTACAGAGTTGCACTGTACGGCGCACATATTACTTCAGTCATAGACCTTGTGATGTGTGCCCATGAGCTGCACTCCGCTCTCGGCCCTGCCAGCCGTAATGAACCAGTACTGCCGAAGAGCAAAAACAAGCAAGAGCCTTATTGTTTCAGATGTTCTGCGCCTGGTTTCACTTCAAGAAACTGTCCGAACTGTAACTTTACACAGCAGACTGTGTCTTTTACAGCCAGGGATATACGGACAAGTCCAGGCTCGAATGAGCCACAGAGCGCTGAGGAAGACACTCAAGCTAGGACATACGAGAACAGGGAGGAGCAAAAGCACAATTCGGTTCGGCAGAAGGTAAACTTCAAAGGGGGGAGGACGTTTCACCGAGGCAATCCTCCCTCCATGAAGATAAATGCGCCTCACCCTTGTCTTATGTCCCCACCTGAGCCGCTTGTCCTCGGCCATGTGGAGGACCGTACTTCTCCTTCATTTTGGAACACACCGTTTATGATCAAGGTCAATCTCTTTCATAAAGCCAGCGACGCAGCACTGGACACCGGTGCCTCACTGTCAGCTGTTCGTACAAATATGATTTCTGATGACTTACGACATTCTCTGAAGGTTCAGCCTTGGACTTTTCCCCCGATTCAGCTCGCCAACGGTGCTGCTTGCACTCCGACTGGTGTTGTGTGGTTGAACATTGGCCTCCAAGGGAAAAAGTTCTACCATCGGTTTGTCATTGTCCCTGATCTATCCTCTCCAATCATCTTAGGGATGGATTTTTTGCTGCGGGCGTCAGTCAGCATTCACATACCATCAAGGACGGTGACCCTGGGGGAATCTACACCACAAGAGGTTCTGAGTGAGTGGTTGGATGAACCTGAGCTCGGGAGTTTAATGTTCTTAAATGTCTGCCCGTCTGCCTTGGATGAGAAAGTTGAGAGCGCTTGTCTGAAAAGGGAAGAAAAAGGGAAATTGTTGGACCTTCTTAAAGACTTTTGGAGCCTGTTTGATGGACACTTGGGGCACACTTCATTGGGGTAGCACGAAATCAACACGGGTGACGCAAAGCCAGTTCACCTCCCACCGTACCGGAGCTCACCAGCTAAAAAGCAAATCATTGAAGATCAGATTCAGATGATGCTGGAAGAAGACATCATCGAACCATCTTCCAGTCCATGGGCTGCGCCTGTGGTAATTGTCAAGAAGCCATGTGGAGACCACAGGTTTTGCGTAGACTACAGAGGCCTTAATCAACTAACACGTAAGGATTCGTACCCCCTGCCCAGAGTCGACGAATCATTGGATTTCCTGGCTCGTGGAAAATTTCTTACTACACTTGATTTGGCTCGAGGGTACTGGCAGGTGTCGGTAGAGAAACAGTCAAGGCCAAAGACAGCATTTGCATCACACTGTGGCCTTTTTCAATTCAAAGTCCTTCCTTTTGGGCTTAGTAACGCACCAGCCACTTTTCAGAGAGTAATGAACAATGTCCTTGCTGGATTGGTATACAAGTGCTGTGCAGTGTATTTAGATGATATTGTCATCATGTCCCCAACCTTTGAACAACACTTGCAAGACCTCCGGGAAGTCCTTTCTAGACTTGAGTCAGCTGGTCTTACTCTCAAGCTAAATAAGTGTCAGTTCTGCTTGAGTGAGCTCATCTTCCTAGGATACAAGGTCACTCAGGATGGTATTTCTCCTGATCCGAGGAAAGTGGAGGCGGTCACAGAGTTCAGAACGCCGACAGACGTGAAACAAGTGAGAGGATTTCTCGGCCTCACAAGCTATTACAGACGGTTCATTCCAAATTATGCTCAAAAAGCTGAGTCACTTTTTAAACTCACAAGAAAGGAAACTCCATTCACCTGGGACAACAGTTGTCAAGCTTCGATGGATTACTTGAAAAACTGCCTAACGTCTGAACCCATTCTGTGCCTTCCGGATTTCACACGCCCATTCTCCATCCACACTGACGCTTGTGACTTGGGCCTTGGTGCGGCCTTGATGCAGAAGGATGACATGGGGCGAGATGTGGTGGTAGCTTTCGGGAGCAGGACGTTGCACAAAGCGGAAAGACCCTACTCAACACCTGAGAAGGAGTGTTTGGGAGTGATTTGGGCTCTGGAACATTTCAGACCTTACATCGAGGGCCTTCAAGTAACCATTTATACAGACCACAACAGCCTGAGGTGGCTAATGAACCGTCCCAACCCCTCTGGACGACTGGCGAGATGGTCCTTGCGCCTACAAGATTTTGATTTTAATATTGTCCACAGGCCAGGAGTTCAGAACAAAGTTCCAGACGCTCTATCACGCAACCCACTGCCGCATTGTGAGGGCCCTATTGACATTCTTCCTCCGCATGCAGTCATCGCTGGGTTGGATCTGCGCAGTCTCTCCTCAGTCCCGATAACAGACAGAGAACAGTTGACGCAGTTACAAAAAGGCGACCCAGTGGTTGGCAATCTTCTTCGAAACCTTGAAATGGGCGGTACGGACGAAGAACATGTCATCCATGATGGTCTGCTCTATTTCAAGGACCCTAAGATAACCTGCAGTCTCCACCCAATGAAGCAGCTTAAGTTATATGTCCCAACAGTAATTCGATCCACTGTACTCAGATATTTTCATGACCATCCTACAGCTGGACACCTGGGGGTGACAAAAACGCTGGCCAGGCTGAAACAAAGGTTCTTTTGGCCCAAAATGGGGACAGATGTGAAAAGATACGTTATATCTTGTCCTGTGTGCCAGTTGACGAAGACGAGCCAAAGAAAACCAGCAGGGCTGATGATTCCGATCAGACCGATGAAACCCTGGGAATACACAGGAGTGGATTTTGTTGGTCCGCTTCCACGTACTCAGAGTGGCAATGAACATTTGATTGTCTTTGTTGATTACTTTTCGAAATGGGTGGAAGTGTGTGCAGTGCGGTCAGCAACAGCTCAAGTGGCAGCGAGCAAGTTTTTGAGTGAGATATTTGCTTGACATGGTGCACCAACCTACCTCATATCGGATCGTGGGACACCGTTTGTGAGCAATCTTTTTGAGCATGTGCTTGGGGTCCTTGGTACTGAACACCGGCTGACAACTGCGTACCACCCACAAACGAACGCCACTGAGAGGATAAACCGCACACTTAAGACTGCCATACGTGCTTACGTGGAGGACAAGCACACTTCGTGGGATAAATATCTTCCACAGCTCTGTTTTGCTCTTCGAACTGCTTGCCATGAGAGCACTGGACCATTTCGCATCTCTAAGAAACTTTCAAGTGTTAATTACAGACTTGCGAACGTGGACACTGGAGAAGATGCTGGCGTGTTTCATGTAGTAAATCTGCAGCCTTTTCATTCATGGGACACGGCCGTGCCCACAACAAGTTCCTATGCTGATGTTGAGATATCACTACCTTTGGGTGAGGACTTTGATTATCAAACAGGCAGTGAGGAGTCGGGTAATGCTGACCAGAGTGTTGGTATTGACTACTCAAACGAATCTTTGAATCGACACTCAGATGAAAATTCGCCGGAACGTTGTACTGGACACTCACTTGACCTTACTCCTGACATTATTGACGGGGTGGGGGTTTCTGACTCTCATGACTTGACATCTGAAGCAGTTACTGCAGAACCCGCAAATCAGGGTCTGAGTCGTTATGTGCTGAGACCGAGAAGAGTCCCTAGGGTTACTTCTGACTGGACGGTGAATAAGTGGACTAATCCCTACCATGTTAAAAGGTTTGACTTACATTAAGGATGACAGGCTGCATTAGACTGTTGTTCCAGAGTGTTAATTGTTATTGTTCCTGTGTGTTCGGGGGTCTCAGGGAAGGAAAATTGAGCGTTTCATTTTTGGGTCGTGATCAGACTTTTCTCATGTGTTACTGAACTAAAGTAAACTGTGCTAACATGTATGTTCGTACTGTTTGTACTTTATCTATCCCTATGTCTTGTTAACTTTTCAAATCAGTCATGTATGAGTGGTTGTTAAGTAGAAGTCTTCCTTTGCTGTGTACGGCTGAGGACAGCCTTTTTTTGGCCGGGGGAAATTTGTAACGAGTAGAAATATGGTGTGACCCCTTTAAGAATCTGTGACGGGTGATAATAGGGTGTGGCCCCTTGAAGAGCTACGCGCTCCTGTTAGAGAGTCGGCATTATTAGTATTCTATGTGATATATGCCGTGTGCGGCGAACACCCCATGTGTGTAATTTCTGTTTGATGCCGACTTTTATATTATTTTTACTTTGCTTGTTAAGTAACGATGTGGACGGGAGGACGTGCAACAGATAGTTATATGCACGAGTTCGATGTGGAATAAAGCACGAGTTTTCAGATGCATATCGACTCCGTGAATCTGTCTGGCCTCCGCACGTAATCCATCTCCTTCTTCCTGAAGCAGCGCGTTACAATATGCAGCCTAATAAAATGTTACAATAATGATGATGATGGTTATTATTATAAATTTGCAGACACGGAGTTTTTGTGAAATGGACGTTTTGCTTATTTTCAATTGGCAATTTCAGTTTAAGGATGATGGAAATGCGGCTTTAACTGCTCCGTACTTGCTGCGTTTTATTTCTATAAATTAATTTCGTTTCAAATGGGGTCCAATCAGTTATTAAAGGTGTTTAAAAATTTAACTCTGTATCTCGAGGTTGCGGCGTTTGTTATTTGTTAACAGGCGGCGTTTGTTAACAGGCTGCGGCGGTTCCGCAGCCTGTTATATCGCGCAAAAAATCGCTGCTTGAAATGGAGAATCGCCTGTACTGGTCTCGTGACACTATTGCAGCCACTACGGCAGGTGAGTTAATAATATACATGCTATCTTCCTAATTTAAAAAATAAATGAATTCATAATACCCGCTGAAATGGGTTGGGTTTTATGACGTTTGATCCAGAAAGGCGTGTTAGGGGTGGGGTCTGGGGCAGCGCTGTGGGGCTACTGGCCCGGCAGTGGAAACGCAAGCCCGGTGCTTGAGGCCCGAGGCCACTAGCTCGGCTCGCTGTTAGCTCTGGCCCAGCCCTAGCCCGGCAGTGGAAACGCGGCTACTGAGATCTACTGTGTTTCAGGCACCAGTGGAGTGGATTATGATCATGTGTTCATCAGTTCTGGTGTAAATGTCCGTCTGTCCTGTAATAAAACTCTTTCTGACTGCAAATCAACTACATGGATCTACAGCAGATTCAGTAATTCAACAGTTGAACTGATTAATTTAGGGATAAAGAATGAAGACACAGAGAGACATGAGAGACTGAGTCTGGAGTCTGACTGCTCTCTGAACATCAAGAACGTCACAGAAGAAGATTATGGATCTTACATCTGCCAACAATGGATGGATGTGAATGGAGTACACCAGAAACAAGGAACTGATACACGTGTTTATCTGCATGTTCTTCATGGTAAGTTTATGATTATATGGTCAATTAAAAATTCTCCCTTTAAACTCAGATGATGATTTATGAGTCAAGTCATCTTCATTTATATAGCGCGTTTAACAATATACATTGTTTCAAAGCAGCTTTACAGTGATAATAGGAAATTACAGTAACAGATTTAGACTTTACAGCAGATCTAGAATAAAGTTATTGTCCAGCTGAAGTTAGATTTGATTGATTCACTTCCGTCACTTCACTTCCTTAGGGACCGCTAACATGACACCGTTTTAACAGAAAACCGGTTTTAATGATCTGTTCATCCGCACAAGCGGCTCGAGAACGCAAACCTTGAAATAGTTTCCAGGTACAAGTGTGTGTGAGTGTGAGTGAGTGTGTGTGAGAGAGAGTGTGTGTGTGTGTGTGTGTCCAGGCGCAGGTCCTTCATCAGATCTGGATACGGCCTGCAGTAAACCTCAGGATAATCAGAGAGACTAATATTAACATAGACGCCATCCTCCTTATGATGAAACGAGTACATCAGGATTTACGGGACGTGTTCCCACTTCCGGCTGATCTAAACTATGCAGCCGAACATTGAGTTATAGAAGTCTATAGTGTGTTATGTGTCTAATAGACCATAGAGATGTGTTTTTAGTCTAGATTTGAACTGACAGAGTGTGTCTGCTTCCCGGACAATGTTAGGAAGATTGTTCCAGAGTTTTGGTGCTAAATAGGAAAAGGATCTCCCGCCTGCAGTGGATTTAGATATTCTAGGTATTATCAACTGGCCGGAGTTTAGAGATCGCAATAGACGTGAAGGACTATAATGAGTTAAGAGCTCGCTCAAATACTGCAGAGATAAACCATTTAGTGCTTTATACGTAATTAATAAGAGTCTGTGATTTGTGTCTTGTGTTCAGTTTCAGTGTCTCCATCATCATCATCATCTTCATCATCATCATCAACATTACCATCAACATCACCTTCATCATCATCTTCATCCTCACAGACTGAGATCAGTCCAGGCCACTCTGTGACTCTCTCCTGTCAGTTGTATTCATATATTAGATACTCCTGTGATGATTTGGTTCGTTATGAGGGAGTTGAGCTGTTGTGGGTGAATCAGGCTGGTGTTGATCTGAAGACAGACTCCAGATATCAGATATCATCATCATCATCATCATCATCATCAGATCAATATCACTGTATCATCACTCTGACTACAACACTCCTGGATGAAGATAACAACAGAGAGTGGAGATGTCGGCTTACTCTCAAAAATCAACTCCAGACGTCAGTCACATACACTGTCAAGTATTCAGGTGAGAAACACTGTTAAAGATCCTCATGATGTCAGGAACACTGAGGTCTATCAGTATCACTGAACCAGAAAAAACTGAGGGAACAAAAGCTGCTTTGACTCTCACAGAAGAGAAACTCAAAGCTTCGCTTCAAACTAATGAACTGCAGTGAAGTCACAGTCCCAAAAGTGATGCTGGAATAATAAAGGAATTGAAACTGGACAGCAAAAATGTAACTTTTTATTATGTGACAATCAAATTTATTAAAATAAAGTTGACTTTTTAATTTTGTTTCTTAAAAGAAGAGCAATGAACAATAAATAAATCTTGGCGCATTAATCTACAGTCAGAGGAAGATCAGAATCATTTGAAATGTCATTCGGTGTCGATGGCTTTTGCATTTGTCTATAACTGTCCTTAATCATCCTTTTCAGCTCAAGCTGATACACCAACAACAGGCACAAACTCTCAGGATATTTCGACTACAATCACAGGTTCATAATCACAGTCTTTTGTCTATAATTGTCGTCAGTCTGGCCTGTCCGTCTCTGACTCTGAGCTCGATCTCTTCTTCAGTCATAGGGATTTCTGTCGCTGCAGTCGCTGTTCTCCTTCTTGCTCTTCTCTGGCTGATCTGCAGAAAAACAGCTGGTGAGATTCAGATTTACTCCTTTACAACAATTAAAAACAGTTCAGATGAGCAAACAAACACATCATGTTCAGACTATAAGTACATGTGGATTATATGAAATTCTCAAACAGAAGTTTATTCCTGATACTGGTCAATCTCAACAAGTTATCAAGTCAATCATTTTTATCATTCATTTTAATGCTTCAACAAAATCTGATTTAATTTCATGATGCACTTGTTTTCAGATAATAAAAGAGGGACTGGCGACTCTGCGGTGAGTTCAGTAATGCAGTGATTTAGATTTGATTAGTCTTTAAAGCTCAATAAAGTGTCATTCATGAAGTTTTAATCGTTTGTTGTCTAAAGGTCAAAGATGAGAATGAAGATAAAGGGACGTATGAGACGATCAACATGTCCATTCCTCCTGCTGCAAGAGCCGATGTGAGTCTCTAAATCATCAAATATTATGTTCACGTTTGTGTTATTCTACATATTTTAGTGAGAGAAATGTCTGTTCTGTGTGTTAAACTCGACTCTCTGCATGTTTGCATTGATGTTTAGGAGCAGACAGATGATGTCACTTATTCTGAGGTCACTTCTTCCAACACAAAGCCAGTAAAAGCTCTCGATGTGAGTAGATACAGCTCATGCTCTAATAATAATAATAATAATCGCTGTGGTTCAAACATTGATGGACAGAATCTGTTCTTTCAGGATCATAATGATACAGTGACTTACGCTGCCATCAGAGGAAGAGAAGATAAACCGCAGGATCAACTTTACGCCACTGTGAACAAGAACAAGTAAATGCATTTGCGCCCATGGCCTGGTCTGAGTACGAGGTGTGTGTTCAGGCGCATTGTTATTTTGAGGAAAATGAAATAGACTGAGCCGTTGACCAACAAAAACCTGTTTAAAGTCAATGGCGCAGTATTTTTTTATTATTTAAAGAGTCCGTTAGTAATGTGTGCCTACAGGAGGGTCCACAACACACACACAATCTGCTTATTACACACACAGGGACGGCAACAGCACACAAACATGCCAAATATTACAATTAAAGGATTACAATGCAAAAGATTATTATTGTGTAGAGAAAGTTACGATGGAATCCGGCTTGTCCCGTAGATCGTCTGCTTTAACCTTACAAAACACACACTCACACACACACATGCACACACACAGAGAGACCTTATCCTTGCGCACACACACACAGAGCTTTATCTTTGTACACAAACACACACACAGAGCTTTAACCTTGTGCACACACACACACACACACACACACACACACACACAGAGCTTTAACCTTGCGCACATGATCGTCCTGCGTTCAGCTTGTATATCTGCTGCTTCTTTTATCGAGAGTCGTCCGTCTGAGAATTACATCAATGTTTGCTCACATTATATTTTCATAAGATATTCGAAACTTTGACTTTGTGTTTTGTATACAGTATATGTCACGAAATTAAATATCAGTATTTTCTTTATTTTTTTTACATGTGACAATAAAGAGCATGAAAAAGGGGAAAGTTTTTGTCTCTTCCATTCCTGTAAAAAACACACATAACTAAACTTGCTCTTGTTAGCTGAAAGTTTCACGTTTTAAATGAATACTTGTATGAAGGTTCAAGATTAGCAACATTCGAGAGCTTGTAGATTTGAATTTGAGAACAAAATATACATATTTATGAGCTGAAGTTTATCCTAATAGTTCTGATGTGAAAGTCTGAATGTTTCGATTCACACAGACAATAAACTTTAGCCTGGTAATACCAGACTCTACTTCACTTTGCTTCGTAGACACAGTCTGGAATGGCATAATAGAGAAGTGTTTTCTCTCTCGCAAGGGGGCGCTTCTCTGAAGTTTAAAATCATTGGTTACCCGTAAGCCAATCAGATACGTTTATTTATGACGTATGTTATGCGCCGACACGGCCGCATCGAGACATTATGCATCGAACTCAAATCTATGATCGAACTTCCACTGTAAACAGGGAGCGGCGCTTTTGTAAGGGCTGCAAAATGTGTGCCAACCGGGAATGAACAATTCACAAACTAGGTTATGAATTACTGAGTTGCGGACGCCCCGCAGCGCCGGCTTGCCCCGCTCTCACGAGTCTGATTTAGCTTCCGCCGCAGCGCCGCGATCGAGGGCGAGACCGAGCCGCTGCTCTCGCGAGTCATGAATAGGAAGTTCATTTTACATTTTAAGTGTTAATATTTGTCCTTGTTATAATGATTTGCAAAAATAAAAACGGCTGCATCTGTGTTGATGAGAGAATCAAAGTGAATGCGCGTTGTGCAAGCTACATAATGGCCAAGCATGCTGGTTTTTGCAGGTATACGTTTCAAATAGAGGGGCAGCAAAATAGTTTTTTGCCTAGAGTGGCAGAAGTGCACGCACCGGTCCTAGCTGTAAACACTGATGATGCGAGCAAAATACCGGAGTGAACACGGCTGTAAACGACTTTTGCTTCAGTTTGAAAATCCCTGGAATGTTCTCCATAACAGAGCGAATTGCATCCCGTGTCTTGTTTCCCATTTCTGTGGTCGTTTCGGTTTTCGATTTCTCTAACCTACAATGTAAAACTCGGCGCTTAGCGTCTACGTTGCGGCTCTCAGCCCGCCCTCTGTTCGTTGATTGGCCGGCTGTTTTCAGGCCGGTGGAAAACTGAAAGATATGCCGCTATCTCAGACTCACTACAGGAGCGAAATGAAATTAGCGGAAGTAGGAAGTCTGACGTAGTCAGGCTAAATAAACTAGTCACCGGCTGAACATTTCGACACCATGTTTGCAGTCTCTAGACACTTCCTGAAATCTGCTTTATCAGCGTTTTAATCTATTTTGAGAACAGAGCTATACTCTAAATGTGTTCAAATGCGTCCTGCAAAATCTCCATCATCTGTAAATCACAGATTGCTCAGCCCGTTCTCATCCCAAGGCATCATATACTGACGCTTTTGCCTAAACGTAGACATCCAACACACATGGCACCCTTTAGCGTCAATATGAGACGCAGATATATACATGTTGCAGAAGACGCCTCCTAGTGGTCTAACCCTAACCTCAGAACTAAACCTGCCCATACTCTGTGCGTGTTATATTGACGCTAAAGGGTGCCGTGTGGAAAATCCTGGAATGTTTTCATCAAAAACCTTCATTTCTTTTCGACTGAAGAAAGAATGACATGGACATCTTGGATGACATGGGGGTGAGTAAATTATCATTAAAGTTTTTTTAAAAAGTGAAGTACTCCTTTAAGCTCAGCTTCTCCATGCCCTGGATGATGCAATCATTCTGTTGTAGGCGTTTCAGTCTCTGTAAATCAAGCTTCATAAACCGGATGTCCTTCCTTTGCTGTCTTTTAGCATTCTTGAACATTATATTTTCACATCGCAGACATTATATTTTTTTATGAAATTTATTTGTTTATTAAAGAACGTGAGTAATGGAACTTAGACTAAAATTGAGATTAGAGTATTTTATCAATTCTGGACAGATTATTATCTTGTGGCCTATGGTATTAATATCATAAAATTATGATCGCTGAATATAAGCAAGGAAACAAAATCTACAATTAAAGACAGTAAGTTGCACAAGACACTTGTAAAATCAAGCAAGACTTTATTGAACTACTCTAATACACACAAAGTAATCAAAAGAAAAACACACACATTAATTAAAACAGTGACAGGGAAAAGTGATGATATTAATAGAGGATGAATGGTGTCCCAGATGTCTAGCGTTAGACACGATTACTTTGAACACAATGAGAAAAAAATTTTGAAACCATCATCACTTTCTCAAAACATTAAACACAAAAACAAACCAAGAGTCTTCTGGCAAAATCAAACAATTGCCTAAAAACTTTTTTATCCGTGCTCAAAATCAATCATCAAACAATGATGTCAGATCATACACACATCAGTCAATATCATAAACACTACAGATCATTCATTACATTAGAAACTACATAAAAAAAAACAGAATCCAGAGCATATATTACAGGAAAAAGTATATTGTAACAAAGTAAGCTAATTTTGAAATGATTAGCATCCATTATTTGTATCAACATTCAGTGTAACATTTTCAGTCAGTTTTGGCACCCTGAACTTTTATTATGTACAGTTGGTTTGGTCTCATCAAAAGTGTGAAGTTGTGAACATTAGAGTCGTTGTATGTAAACGATGATATGTAAACGTTGTATGTAAAAGACGGTTGTGTTTGACTTTGGCAAAACTTCATTTAGACCCAGGTTCACCAAGTACCGCCCCAAAGTTCCTAGTTCCTGAGGAAAGTTCCTGCGGTGGAAACGCAGCTTAAGTATGTTTAAAACCATGAGTGGGTTAATTATGGTCTCTGTTTTAGGAGGTTGGATGGGACAAACACGTGCCATCGGGCAGAAAGAACAAGATTGGAAAGAACCAAGAAGCTCAACCAATCAGCATGTTCACCGCACAAGTCCCACCCCGAAAGTTCCTGAACTCTGAAACAGTACTACAGTACCTCGCCAGCAGGGACTTTCAGAGGGGGAAATTTTTACCTGGAACTTCATTTAGACCCTTGTTCCTGCGGTGTAAACACACCGAGTACCCCCCGAAAGTTCCTAGTTCCTGGAGTGGGTTAATTATGGTCTCTGTTGGTTTTAGGAGGAGAGGTCTCTGGGATGTACTGCTAGAGAGAAAGGTGTCTGGGAGGATGCGAGATGTCACTGGTTAAAGTCTGTGGTGATTTTGGGCCATGGATCCATCATCACAAACCTTATTTTCCTGACAAGAATGTGGGGATTATGCATTGGGGTCACCACACCATTTCCTGGCCATTTGCTCTTACGCTTGGGGGACAAACTTGCGTCACTGGTTTAAGATTAGGCAGGTGTGGGTGAAGACGTCTCCTTTAGCCATCTCGGCACCATGGATGCATTTTATGACTTACTAATGAAACTAATAATAATAATAATACTAAAGCGTATTCAGAAAGCTTGTAATGCTAGACATAAAAGTAGACACGTTTGTAATCAGCTATAGTGGACATTGACCGTGAGATGGATGGGACGAACGCGCGCCATCGGGCAGAAAGAACAAGATTGGTAAGAACCAAGAAGCTCAACCAATCAGCATGTTCAGCACACCAGTCCCACCCCGAAAGTTCCAGAACTCTGAAAAAGTACTACCTCGCCAGCAGGGACTTTCTGGGGGGGAATTTTTACCCGGAACTTAATTTAGACCCTGGTTCCTGCGGTGTAAACACACAGAGTGCCGCCCCAAAGTTCCTAGTTCCTGGGGAAAGTTCCTGCGGTGGAAACGCAGCTTAAGTTTGTTGAAACCATGAGTGGGTTAATTATGGTCTCTGTTGGTTTCAGGAGGAGAGGTCTCTGGGATGTACTGCTAGAGAGAAAGATGTCTGGGAGGATGCGAGATATCACTGGTTAAAGTCTGTGGTGATTTTGGGCGGATCCATCATCACAAACCTTATTTTCCTGACAAGAATGTGGGGATTATGCATTGGGGTCACCACACCGTTTCCTGGCCATTTGCTCTTACGTTTGGGGGACAAACTTGCGTCACTGGTTTAAGATTAGGCTTACGTCTCCTTTAGCCATCTCGGCACCATGGATGCATTTTATGACTTACTAATGATTCGGTGGGGGATCTCTCCGAACTGTAGCATACGGTGTTGTGTTCTTTAAATGGGTTTGTTCATGGATAATCCTACATGTGCAAGCTGTGCGGCAAGGTTAAAACGGATGGAAAGCGTACTATTCTGGGGATGAAAATGTGTCATGTACCCACTGTACCTTGTGTAAATGTAGAAATAATCTGAAAGAGTCTGGAAGAGCGGACAGAATGAGGCAACACTGGTAATACAATTCACGGAAACAGGTGGCATAGATTGAGTACAAACAACAGGTGATTGTTCTGGATGAAGATCAATTGAATAAACGTAGCTGGCTAGTAATTGTCTCTTTGAGGATGAAGAAGGTGAGTAGTCTCAAACGTGAGATGAACAGGTAAGGAGCTGGTTAAGTTGACCAGTGTTGAACAACAAGACCAGATGATTGTGAAGTGAGAGGTGACTGCTGATGAACTGGTGACGGTGTGCTGAATTAGTATCCAGGCGAAGCTGATCGAGGTTGTGGAGCTGGTGTTGATGATGGTGTTGCATCTGTGACGTTGTCTCTGTATTCCACTGTGGATCATTTAATGTGTTTTTCAGTCATGACGACTGACTGAATCTCGCCGCAGTGTGAACACTTTTAAGGTTTTTCTCCAGTGTGGATCTTCTCATGTTTTTTCAGATATGATGAATCACTGAATCTCTTGTCGCAGTGTGAACACTTGTAAGGTTTTTCTCCAGTGTGAATTCTCTGGTGCTGTTTTAAACGGTTGCTTGAAATAAAAGTCTTCTCACACTCAAAGCACATGAACTCTTTCACACCAGTGTGCATTTTCTCATGTCTTTGTAAACTTTGCAGAAATGAAAAAGTCTTTCCACACACAGAACATGAATACGGCTTCTCCTTCGTATGAACTGTCAGGTGTTTTTTCAGGTTTGATGACAGCAGAAATGTTTTGTCGCACTGATCACATGAGAACGGCTTCTCTCCGGTGTGGATCTTCATGTGAGCATTAAGATTTTGTCTGTGAGCGAATCTCTTTTCACACCGATTACACATATACTGCTTCTCTCCAGTATGAACTCTCATGTGAAGCTCAAGCCATGGTTTTTGTGCGAAACTCTTCCCACATTGATCACATGTGAACGGCTTCTCTCCAGTGTGAATTCTCATGTGAACCTCAAGATTTTGTTTGTTTGAGAATCTCTTCTCACACTGATCACAAGTGAAAGCCTTTTCTCCAGTGTGGATTCTCATGTGACTCTTAAGGTATCGTGAATCCCTGAAACTCTTTCCACATTTATCGCATGTGAACGGCTTCTCTCCGGTGTGGATCATCATGTGACTCTTAAGGTTTGATGATTCTGTGAAACTCGTCCCACATTTATCACATTCGTACGGCTTCTCTCCAGTGTGGACTTTCATGTGTCTTTTAAGTTTATTGGAATTCATGAAGCTCTTCTCGCACTGATCACATGCGAACGGTCTCACTCCGGTGTGAACCCTCAGGTGAAGATCAAGACTGTATTTGGTTGAGAATCTCTTGTCACACTGATGACACATGAACGGCTTTTCTCCCGTGTGGACTCTCATGTGACTCTTAAGGTGTGATAAATTCGTGAACGTCTTCTCACATGTATCGCAAGTGTACGGCTTCTCTCCAGTGTGGATCCTCATGTGAATCTTAAGGTGTATTTTTTGTGTGAAACACTTCTCGCACTGATCGCAGGTGAACGGCTTCACTTCAGAGTGAACTCTCATGTGAACATCAAGACTTCGTTTGTATGGAAAACTCTTCCCGCACTGATCACATGAGAACGGCTCCTCTCCGGTGTGGATCCTCATGTGTTCCTGAAGATGTAATTTTAGTGCGAAGCTTGTCCCACATTGATCACATTCATGCGGCTTCTCTCCGGTGTGGATCATCATGTGTTTCTTAAGATTTGATTTTTGTGTGAAGCTCTTTCCACATTGATCACAAGAGAACGGCTTCTCTCCGGTATGAACACTCATGTGTTCATTGAGATGCTTGGTTCTGATACTCTTTCCACACAGATTGCAGGTTGTAGATTTCTTGGCTCTTCTTTTTTAAAAAAATGTCTGTTTAGTCTTTGAGCGACTCAAAGGTTTTTCTCCAGGTTTGACATGATGTTCCTCCTCCTCTTCACTCAGTTCTTCACTCTCTCCGTTCTCTTCCATCAGCTCTGACACGAAAGGAAAAAAAAAAAGATTAGTTTCATTTTCAGTAAATCAAATTAGTTGTGAAATAGAAGTGAAAGGACATAAAAGTGAGCTCTGATGTAACTATGGTTGGGTATCGTTTCAAATTTGAATGATTCCGATTCCTTGTTTCGATTCCGATTCTTTTAAGTCAACAAATCTTAGGATATTTTAAACGAGCTAACTCAACAACGCTCTTTCTGAAGGAAATAGTCTGACCTTCTTTCTTTTTATGAAGTTTACTATGAATTTCTCACGGGGCTGTTTTCAAGTAAAATATAAATATCAAATCTATGGACTTTAATTTAAATATGATAAATTATGAATATATTTTCACAAGGGTACACTTTCTTCAGCTTTATTTTTGAAAACCTCATGAAAACACACTTACACTTGAGTGTATGATGCTGTAGGTAGTTGAAGATGTTACCTGCTAACCTGCTGCAGAATGGCAAATAAACTATAGGAAACAACTTCTAAAACCTTCGTGATCTGGCGAGGAGACAGCAACCAGCCAAATAACCTGATTTCTGAACAGTCTCGAGAGCACTTTTGGAACATATCCATGTCTCGGTTTGATGCTGCGTTCACACCAGACACGAATAGAGCGTCTGACGCGAGTGATTTCAATGTTAAGTCAATGCAAACTAATTGCGTAAATTTTGTTTCAAACTTTGTTTTTTTACACGTGTCAATTTCGCTCTTAACGCGCGAATGGATTCAAAATTTTCCCACTGTATAACTAGATGCGGTAGGTGCGAATTTGACGTGCTATTCGCATCTGATGTGAACGCACCATTAGGACGACTCAAGTTGCTTCGCTCGGTTATGCCAACGCTTTTGGTGGACGCTTCTTAATTGGTATTCAGTGGTTTCTTTTTCCGGTCGACGGACTGTGAATCGAAACTAGGACTCGAAATTTAAACTTTTGAACGATTACGGGAAAATCGTCATAACATATCGCTGGCGTTATATGAATATGCTAAGATTTATCTGAAAACCAATGCTTGTAATTTGTTTATTAAATTCAATCCCTATTCATAGATCGCATTAAACTTTAGTTTGTGTTTATGCTCACACAAAAATCGCTGCAAAAGATGCTTTCCAACAGGTTTTATCGCAGTTTTTGTACCAAGTCGGACATGTTAATATGAATATTAATAGTTTTGTGCAAATAAAACTATTTCCAAAAAATATAAATTAACTAAAATTGATATTTGGCCAGTGGAAAAGATTGAGAAAAACGTACACTATTTGATTTATTTATTCAAAAAACAAGGCTAGGCTATGCAATTATTTTTATTAATGACATCCGTATTTCATATTTTTGTAATGTCTTGTTCCATTAAACATGTTATGATGTGGATGAATAATCCATATGGAAATGATAAGCAGATGAGGATATTTATAGTAAAACTAGGTGTTGTAAGCTCCATATAGTTATTTTGTGGAGACGGATGTGCACGCAATCTTACACTGACTGTGATTTATAAAGTGAAAATCTGCGCAGATTCTGTCGTACACACGCTTTTAGTCTGATTTTTTTTTTTTTACGTACAACATTTTTGTCTTTCGGGCGCATTTTTGTCTTGCCTGCAACCACATGGAGCACCTTGCACAACTCAAGCACTGAAGAAATATGGCATACTTCCTCTTTTAAACAGGAAACCATAGGAAAACTAAGGAAAACTCAAAAATAAGTATAAAAAAAAAAGTCCTTGTTTAAACCGAAGTGTAAAGTACAGCAAGGATATTACGCAGAACTTAATGAGACCATAGATCATAGACAAATTATTTTATCACATATAGAAACGACTAGCATAACAATAAGAATAATAAAAAATATTATTTATTTTATTTTTAAATAATTCCATTTATTTATTTATTTATTAGCAGAACCGATAATATCGGAGCTTATCGAAACTGCAGTATTTAATAATTTAGCCCCAGGTCACGTTTAATACTACTACTTCTACTACTAATAATAATAATAATAATAATAATTTTTTATTTAGTTGTCTTTCGTGGCACTCAAGGATACCTTACAAAATCCATAAAGCAAAGACATGAAACCAGTACAGCATCAAACATTAAATCACATAAAGCCTGCTCATACAGATACACGTTTTAAGATGAGATTTAAAGACCGAAAGACTAGAACTGTTGCAAATTTGTACAGGAAGTGACTTCCATTATATCCAAAAGCTCGTAATACCATTTTCGGTACCCATCAGCCATCACTATACTTAAGACAAAAATCTTACTGTGAGCGGCTTTATGCAAATGGGTTTACAAACTTTACTTAAAAGGTTAGTTCACAAAAAAAAAAAAAATAATTCTGTGAATTTAATTTTATTTTGGAATGTATGTTTTATTATTTGATTGTAGTTTTTATTTGTGTATATTTATTTATTTAATACCAGTTACATTATTATAATCTTAAAGGAAGCACAACAAGACTCAAATAAGATCCTGTAATTCTTACCTTTTAGTTCATATCTTCATAATTTCAATATATGCAGGATAGATTGAGTGATCCGCATATATTTGTAATCAATGTACTTATAGTGCACTTTTTAGAAATATGTTAAAAGTATGCTTGTTTTTCAATATACTTAAGTACAATTATTTTAAAGTGTGTTAAAAGTTTTATTGTGAAAATAGGTAAAAAGCATGATGCTAATATACTTTTAATATATTCAAAGATAGTACAGTTTTTGTTAGTATATGTGCAATGTACTATCGAAAAAGGGAATATATTCAAATACAATAAAGTATACTTTTTTTTCACTAGGGCCAGCTCTCAGATTTAATCACAAATATCTACATTTGGGGTCCGACGATGAACAAAAGTCTTACAGGGTTGGAACAACAACACAAGCCTGAGTAATTATTGACAGATTTTTTATTTTTGGGTGAACTAGCCCTTTAAAAGTTATCCTTACAACCCTGTCAGCCATTTTGGAAAGATGATATAGGACTACTTGTTCATGGTGTTTTCAGTTATTGTTAAAAAATAACAAATCACATAGCTGTAGCCTAAACTATATTGAGAAATGTCCAAAATTTTGGTAATAGTTGCAAAAATATTGAGAAGCAGATATATAAAAAGCAAACTTATATATTTCAGCATCACGAATGAATGACGAATAAACACCAACCTCTTTGTTCTTCAGGATCTTCAGTGTGTTTCATTCTGCAGGGTTCTGGATCACTCATGTTCTCACTGTCCTCTTTAATAAACTCAGTCTTTGCAGATTTCAGCTCTTCCTGATGCTCGTCTTCACTTGTAGCCGTTGGGAATATTCCAGCATGTGCGGAAGAGATCAAAAAATCAAAGAGAGACAAAATCAAAAATATATAAGTTTGCTTTCATTCTTCTGGAGAGCAATAATTTAATGTCAATTCTTGCAGTAAAAAAAAAAACAAAAACAGTTGAACATGTTGTGGCAAATTCAAAGTTCTCTAATAAATCTCTGAGTCGAAGTTTCAGGTCTCAGGAGAATAAACTTCATTAGACAAGCAACAAAGTGAGCAGCAGCTGTTACAATGGCCAGCCTTCAGCCTTATCTTATCGCCAGGGAGCCAATGGGAGTACACTTATCTTTGGGTGTTCAGAGTAATCTGGGTAGTTTCCCATGTGTTTCCCAAACCCTGTGACCTAGTTTCTGCTTATACAGGCTTTTGCATGAGACAAAAGAAATCACTAAAAAAAAAAAAAAAAAACCTCTGTCTGTTGACACCAACGAAATTAGCTTTAAGTGGAAACGTAGATCATTCGACACCAGCATAATACAGTGATGTGAATAAGTTTGGACACCCATGCTAAAGTTGCCTAAAAAGAGGAATAAAAAAATCATCTTTTGGATGTTGATCTTGATTTGTCTAAACCCACGTGATGGGTAGGTTTAGGGGCGGGTTCAGGGGTTGGTCATTCGTACGAATTCATACGAATTGGCCAATTCGTAAAGTATGTACGATTTAGCAAAATCGTACTAATTCGTACGAGTGAGGTCATACGAATTGTTACGAATTAGCCACTTTTTAATCATTCGTCGAATTCGTGCGATTTGGTCGTGAGATCGGGTTGGTTTACAGTTATTGAACTGAATGAACACTGAAGTGACTTGAGCTGAATATCGGGTGATTTTGAATTTGTTACAATTGTGAAGCTGCTGTAAAACATTTTATATTGTATATAATAATAAAAGCCAAAATCCCTGCTCCAGTGTGTGCAGAAACTACAGGGAACGTATGATCTATGTAATTGCAAACAAAGGTTTCTGTACCAAATATATCAAGATCTGCTTTTCTAATGTATGAAATATTTCTGTCATGCAATAAAATGCAAATTAATTACTTAAAAATCATATAATGTGATTTTCGGGATTTTTGTTGTTTAACCCTAACCCTATGCTAAAAATGACAGACTTCTACATAAGTGGGGAAACCTGCAAAATTGGCAGTGAATCAAATAGGCTACTTTTTCTCCCTTTTTGAATAGTAGGGAAGTGGACCTGGACCTAGGATCAGCACAGTCAGACTTGGGTCTCTCAAACTTGTAATAAATTATAGTCTGCTCCAATCCAACTTCCACCCATAGATATATTGAAATGTTCCTTCACTTATAAGAGCTTATTTATCATCGAATCAATTCCTTAAAATCTTAAAAGTATCACAGAGTCACGTTTATCACCTATAGTGTGGGAGTGACAGCGGGTATTCGAGAACCATCTTGATTAGGGGGCTTCAAAGAGATGTTATCACCTTAAACATTTGGCCATTGTTATTGGAAAGAAGATTAGAGATGTGGGCACAGAGGGAGCACTTTTGTTGTTATCCTCAATTTACATTTCAGACAGAGCTTCAGCAATACTAAAATAAATAAAAGTTTTTTTTAATTTAGAATGTCATAGTGTGCTAATTTATCTAAATATTTTTATTATACGTTTAAGATAACTGTATTCGCTTTGTTACTATTTTCACAAGTCTTAGTAAATAAATCCGAAATGATAACACGTGTAAAAGAGCTTCAAAACCTGATATCATGCTTTCATTACAGTAATACACATTTCAGTCCACATAATCATTGTTTCAAACATAAATATATGGACGCATGTTTTCTCAGTCCTCCTGTTACTGAAAATCATGTGTCATTTAAAAAGCAAGTTTAGAAGCATGTCAATTAATTCTTTTGTTTTCCCCACAAGAAAGTGTTTATGTGTGTATATGTTAAAAAAATAAAAAATAAATAAAATAAAATCACTATTAAAGCAAGGGGTATTTTGATAAAAAAAAAAAAAAAAAACACAAAGGCATTTTTACATGTTAAAGATGACCGAAGCCTCAAGCTTATTTATTTTTTAAGAATTGAGTCATTAAATAATTGTATAAATTATGGGCCAAACAAAACTGATAAAAATAGTGGTTTAATTTTATTTTTTAGAAAAAAAAAAAAATAGTAACAGGACTGAAAGTAACAGGATTGAGTTTCAAAAGTTATTGTTTTTTAGCATTGGGACTAAAATGTGTATTTTATCTAAAATATTAGATCAAATGTTTTTTCTTTTTTCATTTTTAAAGCAGTTTGGATATAAAGTCACACAACAATGCAAGAAAAATCTGATTTCTGAATGATTTTAATCACAATATTTCATGGTAAAATGCTATTTTTTTGTGTTCTGTGTGGTTTTTATCAATGTTTTTAATTATACGTTTTAATTATAAGTTAATTTGCATGCAATTTCATATTTTTGGCTATTTATGCTTTTATAATGGCTTATTGATCTTTAAAACTGACACCAATAATAAGAGACAGGGTTGTGTCGTTTTATAAATATTTTATTTTATTATACATACATTCTTTAAACTTAATGTAGGCCTAGATTTATAATAAAATAAAATATTCTGTTAAACATCAGTTATAATGTTTCATATTTTTAAACAAAAAGGTTGTGTATATTGTGTTGTTAATAAAGCTAGGTAAGCACGTTTGTGTAGCCAAGTTGTTTTTTTTTATGAAAAGAGGGAGAATAGTGCTTTATATCTTATTTAGTGTAGAAAATCAGAGAGTGACTGACGCGATCAATCTCTGCTGTTCCGTTGCACAAGTGTACAAAATTTGTTAAAAAAAAAATATGGTTTTGAATCAGTATTGAATTGGGACAACATTCGTCGCGCCGCTGTGACGCAATCACACTTTAACTGGAAGAGTTTCAGCGTTGAGTCTTCTGAGGTGAGGAGAGCAGTTCTCGGTATTTCTCATATTTACACACCCATCACACACACTCATACAGTTTGATTAAGCGACAGACTCATTTCTGTATTGTTTTCATCGATCACAGCGATACTTTTGCGTCTTTTCTGGCGTCTTCCTCCTGAAATACACATTTAGTGCAGCAGCAGCAGCGAGCCTGAGGAGAATATGTGGAGTTCATTCAGACCAGAGCGAGTGTGTGTTCGTTTGAGTGAGGTAAATTTCGAGATATGTGAGGGGAAACGATCTTATGTGTCGCTGCTGCTGTTTTATTTACTATTTTCACAACTTTAGCAACGGAAAAGATCCTGATTTAAAAACTTTGTAAATAATACATTGAGCCAATAGGGAGCCACGCGAGGCATAGATAACCATCGATACAGTTTGATATAGCAAACAATATTATTTTGTGGTAGCTAAGTTACTCTTTGTTTTAATTAAGGTGTTGTGATCATTTCTGCACAACTGCAACACGTTATCTATTGCAATGATGCAGTTATTAATTTTTTAACTATATTTATATGTGTAATATTGTAACAAATAATAGTACTGTCTTCTAATACAGCTGTTTTTCCAATAATATTTCAATAGTGTCATAGACACTAGTCATATGAGTCATTTCATTTGTCATATTGACTCAAATTAATGTTTCTAAAAGTAAACACTCAGAATAAAGTGAGATGATCTGCTGATGATCCTGAATGGCTTGTTGAATGATTGTTGATAGTCTGAGGATCGTCAATATTAACAGATCTGCTGAAAACACTCTTTATTTCATGACAATAGTTCCTGTTTTCACCTCATTTAGTATGCTGATGTTCACATCTTCTGACACTTAAAGCTCATTTCATTGGCGTCGGCAGACTGAGGGGATTTGTTGGTGACAAATCTGTAGATTTAGGCTACTTATGTTTTTGCTTACTGTTTTTCTTACCATTGTCTAGGCTATACATTGATTATTTTACACTTTATATTCCGTTGTCCATGAGCATAAAAACAAACTCAGTAACTAATGTATATTTTTGATTTTGCTAGATCAGCTCCTCACACACTGTAATTCATCATCATTGCAGCTCCTCCCATTATAATTCATCATCAGAGAAGCTCCTCCCACTGTAATTATCCAATAAATGCTGAAATATTCCCCTCAGCTACAAGTATAGACGAGCATGAAAGCATCAGGAAGAGCTGAAATCTGTAAAGACTGAGTTTATTAAAGAGGACAGTGAGAACATGAGTGATCCAGAACCCTGCAGAATGAAACACACTGAAGATCCTGAAGAACAAAGAGGTTGGTGTTTAGTCTTCATTCATACATGATGCTGGAGAACATTCATGTTAGAAACATTTAAGAACTTCATCAACTAGCCTATGAAATGGTACAGTTTAATTTTTGGTTTTCAAAAAAACCCAAAAGTGGGTTTAGTGGGTAATGACCCCTAGAATTCATATAGCATATTATTATCACTTATTAGGTCTATATTAATTTAAAGATGAGCAAAGTATGCCTAATCAATGACTGTACCACATATTCTAGATATGAAGGCTATCATGATCATTTTGCCAACAATGAACCATGGATTTATTTAGTTTATAATTTTTTTTAGTTTAATTAATCACACGATCAGCATGGCTATGTTTTCTCCTAAATAAAAGCTCAAGAGTTTATTTTAAGTGTAGAAATAGGACAAAAGTATTTTAATTTTTCTATATTATAGTGTAATGTTGATTAAAATATACTTTTGAAATATTAATTTTCATTTATATAGTAGCCTATATTGGCTATATGGATTGTACGTCATAGGAATACATTTTATATAAATCATTATTACATTATTATAATAATTGTTTGGCTTCCTAAAACACCATTGATAATGTAATGTAGTAGACTTAGACTCTCATAACTAAAAAGATGTTTGAGCCCTTTATTGTCCTAGACTGATGAAAAAAAATTCTTGCGGGGTAGCAGTCAGTAAAACATAAGATTATCTTTTAAAATCGATTAAAATCGGGGAACAGTTTTTCCTGTGAGTGAGACTGGAAAACCCGTAGTGGACGAAATCAGAGTGATAACAGAACGCTTAGAGTGCAGAGGAATGTGCTTGGACTCCAGTCCTGGTTTTGCATCCGCGCCGTTAGAAGCTCAAGCTTGCAGGCAAGATCGCTCTAGATTAGAGGATATTTTAACTAATTTGCGGTAAAACTACTCGACCACGAGTGGAGTGGCTTAACTGGTGAGGTCTTCATTCATAGTCTGTCTGAGATATATTAGAAGATGTGTCTGTCATCGATTTGCACTGAACTGATTCTCAAAAATACGGAACAAAGTGTTCCGTGTCAGTTCAATACGGAACAAGACTTTTATGTGACAAATACGGAACGATTCCGTATTATACGGAACGGTTGGCAACCCTAGTCAGAACACAATCACACAGCAGGATTGTGTATCACCGACAGGTCCAGATCAGTGATGGGAGTAACGGCGTTACTTTTTTCAGTAACGAGTAATCGAATTGATTTTAATAACGCCGTTACCGCTACTGCCAAAAAATGCGGCGTGTTACTATAACTGATGAAGTTGTGTTTTTTTTTCAGACCAACTAGATCTCTGAGCGAGAGGCAAATACTTTTTTTTACTGTTCTTCCTTGGTTAGTGGGCAGAGCACGAGACAAGCGCTTAAATGCTGACGATTGGCTGAGGTAGAGTTGGGTGGGTGTTCGAAAGCACGCATAGTAGTGATGGGAATTCGGCTCTTTTGACTCAGCTCACTGAAAAGAGACGGCTCTTTTGGCTCACAAACGGCTCTTTAAATGACTTTGACTATAATATTTAAATTTTTATTACATAATTATTTAATTTCTATAGGATAAATTTGTAAAAAAAAAAAAAAAATAGAGTTGGCTCTTCAGATATGCGAGCCAGGCTCTTAGAGTCGGCTCATTCGCGAACGAGTCGATCCATCGTCACTAACGCTCATTCGCAAACGACCCATCATCACTAACGGCTACGATCATTCGCGAACGAGTCGATCCATCATCACTAACGCTCATTCGCGAACGACCCGTCATCACTAACGACTAACGATCATAAATTGCTGACGACCCCATCATAACGCATAGTCGGACAGGACAGGACACACAAGGAACAACACAAGCCAGTCAGTCAACGAGAGACAGGTATGTCGATGAGCCCAGGTAACCCAAAAGTAGCCTTCTCTAATGGTATATTGCTTAACAAGCTTAATTTAATTTTGCCCAGTTGTGGCCTGTTGAGGGGCAATAAATATCAAAAGTTCCAAAACATCTATTGTGTTATTTGCGTTGATCCACTATAAACATAATATCTACATACATGGCATTTGATATGTGGCTAGCCTCACTTTGTCCCACTGCACCATTTTTGTGTACGTTTCATGTTTCTGTTAAAAATAAAATAAATAAAAAATAAAATAAAAATGCCTTCTATATTTCTGTTTTGCTTTTCACTCCACTGTAATACTCGCTGCCATTGTTGGTTTGATTGGTTTGTTTAATACCATCAGGTCCAAGGCCAATCAGAGTCAGATGAGGGCAGGTCTATTTGCGCGTGACAGGATGTTAGCATCTTTGTTTCCATAGTTACGAGTCTAGAGAACATGCAACGTAAAGGGGAAATGAAACGTCTATGTTTTGGCACTGTTAGTAGCTACATATATTAGAAAAAAATCACTTTGCCTAAAATGTCATTTTTAAAAAGTAGTTAAAACCACAGATATGACAAAACCATTTTCATAATTTCTAGCTAGCTCTGTAGCTAGCGTATCGCCATATTGCAGTGACGTCACAGCCTACGTAGCAGGGTTGGTTGGTTCCGTTGGTAAATGTCCAGAGAGTGAAGTGACCCTGGACTGGACTGAATATGCACTTGACTTGAAATGGAGGAAGACAAAATATTAATTTGTGTTTCTCTATAGATTGGATATTTATATCCGCTGCAAAGGTTATAGTGACCCAGATAGCAAACTGACATTGAATCAACGTGGAAACATGACATCGAAACAACGTTGATCTGACATTGTTTTGCTCATCGAATTAACGTTGAACCAACGTCAGACGCGTCATTCTTTCAAAACTAAAGGAAAATCAACTTGAAATCAACGCGTTGTTTCAACGTTATGAAAGCAAACCAATTTTCGATTTTCATTTAGCTTTGAAGAATGCCGCGTCCGACGTCGGTTCATCGTTAATTTGATGAGCAAAACAATGCCAACGTTGTTTCGATGTCATGAGAGACGTCGTTTCCACGTTGATTCAATGTCAGTTTGCTGTCTGGGTACGGCCCGTTCAAATGAACGTTAAACGAGTCATTTGCTCAGCCGTGTAAGTGATTCTTTAAAGATTCCCTAGAAATCAATGAATAATTCCTTTTCAGCTAAATTGGCCTTCTGGCCCCCTTAAATACATATTATTGTATATTATTAATGTTGATACGCTACAATGTTAATAGTGCCAAACGACAATATTATGTTTTCTATGACTTCCTCTCAAAAAACTCAAGGGGCTTGTTCACTAGATTCGTGTGCTTAGTTTCAATGTGATGCCGAAGTTTGCATGGTCTCATGCAGGAACTCCTTGCAGACAGGTGCCGTCTCAGACGCGACCAGGTGAATCCTAACTTTAAATTCTCAGGATCATATTTCCAAATTTTTTTCGCTGGGTCCTGTCTCCTCCCTCAGTGGCGCAAAAAGTGGGTATGCGCTATATGCGGCGCATAGGGGCGCAGCACAATGGGGGGGCGCAAAAGCGATGGTAAAAAAAATAAAAAAAAATATATATATATATATATATATATTGTATTTCTATATGTAGCTGCTATTGTGCGTTTCTAAATCTGCAATCTGCAAATTACTGCATTCCTTCAATGTTATATAAAATTTTAGAGGACTAACAGCCAGCCTAGAGTAGGCGCCCTCATGGAGAAGGGGGGCGGGTAATATCGCGAGCGGGCGGGGGCGCCGTGAGCGCTGAGCGAGCAGGTACGAGTAGTGAGTTGTCGTCGAAAAAGATGGATAAAACAAAATGCTGTGGGGCTAAAAATAGAAAAAGAAAGAGAGAAAAGGAGATGGCATGTCAATTGAGGCGACAGCAGCTAAATTTCAGCCGATACATCTCATCCTTTTTTTTATTTATTTGTCTTAACGGCCCACAAAACTCATACATCGGCGGCTAAAATTGTTGCTGCATACCCCTCTGAAACTGGGTAGTTGCTATGCATTTTTTAAATCTAATAAACGCACAATTACCAATATCGTGTCGCACCTCACCTATTGAAAACCGCTGCAATGGATTATATTTTAATCGTAAGAATCTGCTGTAAATAATGCCTATTTTCTACGATCTGTGTATGTTTCATGAAAGTATGAGCAATAAATAGCATGTGAAATCAACCTTTACGTCCTTTCACTTTATATTTCTCTCTTTAGATTATTTTGATATGCTGAAAATTAAAACATTTTCTTTCATTTCAGACCTGATGAAAGTGAAGGAAGAGAGTGAAGAACTGAGTGAAATGGAGGAGAAACATCATGTCCAACCTGCAGAAAAACCTTTGAGTCGCTCAAAGACTAAAAATAAAGTTTTAAAGAGAAGAAGAGCCAAGAAATCTACAACCTGCACTCAGTGTGGAAAGAGTTCCTTAAACACACGTAATCTTGAGCGTCACATGAGAGTTCATACTGGAGAGAAGCCGTTCACATGTGATCAGTGCGGGAAAAGTTTCCCAAGGAAAGATAGTCTAGAAATTCACATGATGATCCACACTAGAGACAAAGGTAGTCTTGAGCAGCACATGAGAGTTCATACTGGAGAGAGGCCTCACACATGTGATCAGTGCGGGAAGAGTTTCACAACACAACCTCATCTTAGCCGACACATGATGATCCACACTGGAGAAAAGCCTCACACATGTTATCAGTGTGGGAAGAGTTTCGCACAATTAGTACACCTTGATGTTCATATGAGGATTCACACTGGAGAGAAATCATTCGCATGTGATCAGTGTGGAAAAGCATTTCGTAGGGCATCAAACCTGAAGGCACACCTGATGGTTCATACGGAGGAGAAGCCGCATTCATGTTCTGAATGTGGAAAGAGATTTTCACTGCGGCATAGTTTACAACTACATCAAAGAATTCATACTGGTGTAGGAGTTTATATGTGCTTTGAGTGTGAGAAGATTTTTACTACAGAACAATGTTTAAAACTGCACCAGATAATTCACACTGGAGAAAAACCTTACAAGTGTTCACACTGTGACAAGAGATTCAGTCAGTCATCAACTCTGAAAACACATGAGACGATCCACACTGGAGAAAAACCTTACAAGTGTTCACACTGCGACAAGAGATTCAATCGGCCATCATATCTGAAAACACATGAGAGGATCCACAGCAGAGAGAAGCTGCACACGTGTGATCAGTGTGGAATGAGTTTTGCTTTAAAAAGTCCCCTGAAGCTGCACATGAAGATGATCCATGCCAAGGTTTGTTCAGTTATCATCTTTGTTCACTCATGTGAAAAACAATCACAGTCTGAAATCACAGTAAGTGGTTAATTTTATGTGTTGAGAAATAGTTCGATAGTTTCTTATCAGCCATAATGAGCGATAGAGATCAGTACCAACTGTTTGTGATCCAGCTTACAGTCTCCGGTAGGGATGGGAATCGAGAACTGGTTCTAAGTTTTATGAAGCTGCGACATTATATGCCCTCGACGTTAACGATTCCACTTATCGATGCTCCTGCACCAAGTCCCAGCCATAGGATATACAGACTGTGAGCTCACAACTGTCCCTTTTGTCCTTTATCGGGCACCATAGCATGGCGTCCTACGCATCTGAGTCAAAGCAATTTGAGCAAAGGAGTATTTAGTGTTTAGTTAGTATCCTATCCTAATAAAAGTCTTATTTGATCGCTGAGTAATGTAGATGAACTGCTGTGCTTGTGACAGGGTGTATGTTCATGTTAAACTGAGAGGACACACACTCTCTCTCTGCGGAGCCGGGCAAAAGTATAAACAAGGCCGTCTTCAAACTAAGCGATGTTTTGCTCTCTTTCCCTCGTACATATTAATCTAAATAAATCGGCACAATGGTAAAATTTCGGAAGACCAAAGTTTCATATGGAGTATCCTGATTCCATTAAAGTGCAAAAGAAACTACGAGCATTAAGGCCTGTTCACACCGAAGTCTAACGCCTTGTTTTTTTGTTTTTTTTGGTCCGACCAATGAGATTGGAGCTTTTGCTCACATGTCTGGAGCTTCTGAAGTTACAGTAAAACACAACTTGGGGGCGCTCAAACATAAAACGGTCTTGCCGAGCACACATACGTAGCGGCGAAGAGATACGCCAAGTAGCGTCTACACTGCCGGGAAGAAATAAGATGAGGAAGGTGCAAGGCAAGATGAATGTAGACCTGCTGGTCTCGTTGGTGTCAGAACATAAAGAACGAATGCTGACGAATAACGTGCGTCGATATTCGTCCTAGTGTGTACGACCCCTCATGGGTGTGTGATATATATCGTCTGCGATAATATCGTAATTGTTTTAACAATGTGCGATTTGACATTATCGAGTACAGCCTATCCCTTACACATACACGAAAGTTCAATACGAATACATGTATCGTTACACCCCTAATATATATATATATATATACACTCACCTAAAGGATTATTAGGAACACACACTAATTCTGTGTTTGACCCCTATCACCTTCAAGACTGCCTGAATTCTATGTGGCATTGATTCAACAAGGTGCTGAAAGCATTCTTTAGAAATGTTGGCCCATATTGATAGGATAGCATCTTGCAGTTGATGGAGATTTGTGGGATGCACATCCAGGGCACGAAGCTCCCGTTCCACCACATCCCAAAGATGCTCTATTGGGTTGAGATCTGGTGACTGGGGCGGCCATCTTAGTACAGTCAATTCATTGTCATGTTCAGTAAACCAATTTGAAATGATTCGAGCTTTGTGACATGGTGCATTATTTTGATGATAATACATGTGCGTGATAGGGTTTATGGATCAGACTTTAATGCACACTTCTTTTATTCACCTTTTGCTGTTATTTTCTGGAGTAAAACTGATTCTTTATCTTTTGTGGGATGTACAATAAACTTCATCAAACTCATTAGTATATTTATGCCCAACATTCAGACTGGGTTCTCTACAACAGGCTTGCATTAATAGAGGATAAAAACAGAAGACAAATAAGTTATAACTCCGCTACTGAGAGTTATGCTCCGCCCTATTACTAAAATTACCTATTACCGCCCTAAACTGTCATTGATGACAGATCACATGTTTGGCTTGCTTCATCTAGAGTTTCATGATCAAACTAGTGATCTATAACACAAATCATCTCCACATTAAAATAATCATAATCGTGCTCAGCAGTTGATGACCAGATTTGATGGGATTAAAATGACAATTGAACTCACCAGATCTTGACTTTTGGCTTCACTTTTGATTCCACATTTGTCTCTCATTTGAAATCTCACTTGATTTAATTTTTCTTTTAGACTTGATGGATGTGAACGAGAAAGGAAAACAGAAGCCAAACATCCGTCTCCTGCCCTCAGTGTAAATCAAGTCTGAAGACTCACATGAGAGTTCACACTGGGAAGAAGCGGCTCAGAAATCACTTCTGCTTCTCATTCTGGAGAAAGAGCATTTAACTGTGATCAGTGCGGTAAACCCTTTCATTGGGCATCAGAAACACCTGAAGATTCACACAAAGGTGAAGATTCATTCATTATATTACAGGTAAAAGACACGACGGTGTGTGTTTCAGTGCAGGAAGTCCTTTTCTACAGAAGATGAACTGAAACACACACTCGAAAAGAGGCCATACCACTTTTAAGAGAGACATGAATCTTATATTCATTATTTACTCATTCTTCGTTGTTTGATTTTCATTAGAACATCTTATTTTCTATTCTACTTCTACTCTTCCATGCAAATCATTAACACTCATTAGTTAACATTAGTTAATATATTAACTCACAATGAGCTATGCATTTGTTACTTTATAAGTCATTGTTCATTTTGGTTCACAGCATTAACTATTGTTAACAAATACAACTTTAGATTTTAATAATGTATTAATTGATATTAACTTAGATTAATAAATGCTTTAGAAGTATTGCTCATTCTTAGTTCATGTTAAAGGACAACTCCGGCGCAAAATGAACCTTTAGTCTAATTACACATTGTTACCTAGTCAACCGTTATCTGAGATTTGTTTTCATGATTGCCGAATGTAAATAGTTTTATCTCTAAAAACAGTTTAGCCTATAACACTAGTATAACGCTAGTATATAGGGCATAGAGTAATGACAAATAAAAATCGCTTGTTATTACCACTAACAAGGCTCAAAATAGCCCCACAGTAACACGACAGCATAACAAGGGTCCCTACATGCAAACCGAAGCATTGAGAACTTTGTCAGTGTCCAAACAGTTTAATAAGAAGATATTTTATACACACAGTCAACTTCGCGAATACAGGAAGAAGCCATCTTGGAAAAATAGTCTCTACCAGTCGATCTACGAACGCCGATCCAAGTGCGCTGGTGAGATGTGAATAAGGTGATAAAGTGAGCGCGAACAGTAGGCTACGTGTACATATTGAAGAGAAGAAAACGGTTTGTGTTTGTGTTTCTTGTGGAAACAACGGACCATATGAGATTCTGCACAGTTCAGCGCACATGGATCGGCGTTCGTAGATCGACTGGTAGAGACTATTTTTCCAAGATGGCTTCTTCCTGTATTCGCGAAGTTGACTGTGTGTATAAAATATCTTCTTATTAAACTGTATGGACACTAACAGCGTTCTCAATGCTTCGGTTTGAATGTAGGGACCCTTGTTATGCTGTCGTGTTGGTGTGGGGATATTTTGAGCCTTGTTAGTGGTAATAACAAGCAATTTTTATTTGTTATTACTCTATGCCCTATATACTAGCATTATACTAGCACTATAGGCTAAACTGTTTTTAGAGATAAAACTATTTACATTCAGCAATCATGAAAACAAATCTCAGATAACGGTTGACTAGGTAGCAATGTGTAATTAGACCAAAGGTTCATTTTGCGCCGGAGTTGTCCTTTAACTAATGAACCTTATTGTGTTACCTCGAATCTGGACACTTCTTTTCTCTTGAGATGCTTTGGCTCTTATAAGTCAGTAAAGAGAGAGATCTGTCTCATTCACTTTTAGTTGATGTTTGTATTTGCTTCATGTAGAGATTGATTAAACTCATTACTCCATATCAACACCTTGTTTTTTTTGTCCATCTTTATTTTCTGTTTGAATCAGGAATAATTTAGTTCTGAAAGCCAGGAAGCTTTCCAATGCCGTATACATTATATTCTACCCACACATGACTGATCTTGACTGAGATTGCTGTCTGTCTACATTATTAACAGTTTCACACTTGATATCCAGTATCAAATAGGGATGGACGGATACCATATTTTTCAGAATCGACCAATAACAGTTGCATCAAATTATAGCTACCATGTTCAGGACTCTTCATGCATTTTAAATGAAGTTATTATAATTTTGTATATACAATTAATTAATTACCATTTTAGAATATTTTTCGAGTTTGGATTTTCCATGAAAGATAGCTTTTATAAGCAACTGAAAAAAGCACAAATGTCAGGACATGTCAAAACATCTCAAGGACCCCAAAAACACCTTAGATCCCAGAGGATTAATTTATTTGAACAGATGTAGACCTAACTTGGGATTTTAATGGCAGTTCAATGAATGGAAAACATTGAATATAGAGATTTGCTCAGACTCCTATTCAGCTTTAATGAGTATAAAAACAAAGTCAGCGTCCAGGCAGGATTTAAAAAGAAAGAAAATAGAGAGAGTATCTAAGGGAAACAGGATTGGCTAACAGAATGTAGTTTAATAGATTTTTTTTATTTTTTTTAAATCTGCTTCACTCGCTTTACACTCCTGTCCAGTTGGTGGCGGTAAATGGGCATTTTAGCTGGTTTGCCAACCGCCATAAAACTTCGACAGAAGAAGATTTGTCCTGTGCAAAAATATGAAAGACAGTACTTAGATCAGAAGTATTTATCATGGGTGAAAATATTTACTAATGAGTCTAAGGATCCTATATCTGGAAGAACAGCAGCTGCTGTATATTCCTTAGTTTCAAATAAGTATCAAGAAAAGAATAACTGACCATATCTCCGTATTTGTAGTAGCATTAGTTGCCATAATGGTTGCACTCCATTGGGTAGAGGACGTAGCTATGTTCTGATTCGTTTGCAGCAATCACAAGTCTCGTAAGTTGAAATAAAGTATTAAGGCAAGACATTATATATGAGAGACTTGCTAGTTTGCTAAGAATAAGTAGTGAAAGCTTAATAGTGTTTGTATGGGTTCCTGCTCATGTGGGGCTGGAGGCAAATGAAGTGGTAGATAGAATAGCAAAACAAGCAGTAAAACATAATGAAATTAATGTGCAAGTGACATTGAGCAAAAATGAAGTAAAAGTAAAATAAAAGAATTCATAAAAAAGAAATGGCAAGAACAATGGGATAGTGAGGGGAAGGGTAGAAACTTGTATAGTATTCAGAAGCAAGTAGGAAATGGAAGAAGTGTTTTTAGGAATAGGAAAGGGGATACAATTTTGTCTCGTGTTAGAATAGGGCACACACGATTAAATCATTCCTTGTTAAAGATAGGAAAACATGATACGGAAAAATGTAGTACTGTGGTCAGGCAGAAACAATTGAACATGTTTTAATTAAATGTGAAAAATATGGAAAAGAAAGGTTAGAACTTAAGAGGATAAGGAAATTGGGTGTGGGAGTATTAAGTATGGAAAGTTTATTGGGAAAGCAAGTAGAACAAGTAAAAATATATAGTGCGATAATGAAGTAGGCCTATCTCAAAGAAATAGGAATAGACAGGAGAATTTGAAGTATAGAAGATGTTTTTGTTTGTTTGTTTGTTTGTTTGTTTGTTTGTTTGTTTGTTTGTTGATATTGTTTTCATTTTTAAGTGCTTCACACTCCAGTCCAGTTGGTGGCGGTAATGCACCGAAAGTTGGTTTGCCAACCGCCATAAAACACCAAACGAAGAAGAAGATTTGTCCCGTGCGCGCGGAATGTGCGCTGTGCTTCGGATGCCGATGACGTCACCGTTCGCGCCGTCTCTTCCCTCATTGAGTTTTCAGCGTCGAGTCTTCTGAGGTGAGGAGAGCAGTTCACGGTATTTCTTTCATATTTACACACCCATCACACACACTTTATACAGTTTGATTAAGCGACAGACTCATTTCTGTATTGTTTTCATCGATCACAGCGATACTTGTGGGTCTTTTCTCCTGAAATACACATTTAGTGCAGCAGCAGCGAGCCTGAGGAGAATATGTGGAGTTCATTCAGACCTGAGCGAGTGTGTGTTCGTTTGAGTAATTGTCTCGATGTTTGGAGTGAGAACTCTAACTGAATGTCAAGACAAAGTTTGAGATCTGTGAGGGGAATTGATTTGGAAGTGTTGCTGTTGCCATTTTCATGCGTTTACCTTTATTTCTTTGACTAGCTACATATATCTTTGGCAGATTACACATGGGTAGTTGACGTGATGTGGCTTTTTCACCATCACAGAAGATAAAATAAAAATTATTTGTGTGATTGTCTCGATGTTTGGAGTGAGAACTGTTACTGTCAAGTTAAAGTTTGAGATCTGTGAGGGGAAACGATCTTATGTGTCGCTGCTGCCGTTTATTCTCACAACTTTAGCGAACGTGTTGGAACAGATCGTGATTTAAAAACTTTCCCAGATAGCACAAGGGTATTTGATGTCCTATTTACATCTGGAAGACATATTTTTAAGCGTGTTTGCTCATCTGCAAGACGTCTATAGAACGTTTCCTGTCAGATGTCAAATAGACGTTTATAAGATGTCAGTTTAACATGCATTCTAAATCATTACATCTTAGAGACAACTTCTAAACGTCTATTTGACAAATGCAGGAAATTTCCTATAGACGTCTTGCAGATGAGCAAACACTCTTTAAAATACGTCTTCCAGATATAAATAGGAGATCAAACAGCCTTGTGCTATCTGGGTTGTAAATAATACATTGAGCCAATAAGCCACGCAAGACATTTTAAACATAAATAATATACTAGCCTAGATAACCATTCATACAGTTTGATATCTACACAATATTATTTTGTGGTAGCTGAGTTACTCTTTATTTTAATTAAGGTGTTGTGATAATTTCTGCAAAACTGCAACACGTTATCTATTGCAATGATGTAGTTATTACAATTTTTAACTGATACTTATGTAATATTGTGAGAAAAAATAACAGTACTGTCTTCTAATACAGCTGTTTTTCAGTAATAATTCAATAGTGTCAGAGTCATTATTTGTCATATTGACTCAGATAATGTGTTTCAAACAGCAAACACTCAGAATAAAGTGAGGTGATCTGCTGATGATCCTGAATGGCTTGTTGAATGAGTGTTGATAGTCTGAGGATCATCAATATTAACAGATCTTCTAAAAACACTCTTTATTTCATGACACTTTATTTATTATGCTGATGTCTTCAGATCTCCTGTGAATTGACACTTAAAGCTCATTTCATTGGTGTCAGCAGACTGAGGAGATTTGTTGGTGACAAATCTGTAGATTTAGGCTACTTATGTTTTTGCTTATATATAAGCAAGGGTTAGATATAGTTGTTTTTCTTACCATTGTCTAGACTATACATTTATTATTACACTAAGTCAAGTCAAATATATTTATAAAGCGCTTTTCACAATACAGATTGTATCAAAGCTGCTTCACAGTATCAATCAAAACAACTTAAAAGTGTTTGTTTATTACTGGAAAAAAGACATCCAAGTTTTTTTTATATTTACTATTTATATTCTGTTGTCCATGAGCATAAAAACAAACTCAGTAACTAATATAGGCTATCTTTTTGATTTTGCTAGATCAGCTCCTCACACACTGTAATTCATCTTCAGTGAAGCTCCTCCCACTGTAACATCAAAATACACTGGTACGATTTGTCACTTTAACCTACGCAAAAACCTGGTGACGCCTCTGGGCATTTTCTCAAGGGAATCAAATCTCTTAACTAATGCTGTAAACTATGGGAGTCTAGTTGTAGCCTACTAGGCTTCATTAGCCTAATATGAAGGTAATAATTAACTGTTTTGTAGCTATACAAAGACTTAAATTACATAAGAAGTATGTAATTATAATAATTATTATTATAATCGTATTATTATAATAAGAAGATTAAACGAAATATAAACATTTAAATGGTGGCTGTCATAAAAACTTGCCAGATTTATTCAAATATGCATTAAATATTGAAGAACATTAAGATTATAACGTAATATGGTGTATGGTTTTATGTAATATGGTGTATGGTTTTCCATATGTAATATGGTGTATGGTTTTCTGAGGTAAATATGACGATACATGACATTGATTACAAGCTGTTTAACTGACGTCTTTCCACGGTTGAAACGCTGATTGAGCGAATCAATGTGACATGATACGGATTTCGATAATTTTATTTTATTTTATTTTAAATTTATTTTGCGCTGTAACTGCTATTATTAACCCGGAAGAGAGATCAGCGCTGCTGCTTCTCTTGAGCTGCGCCAGAGCGATCTCACGCCACAGCGCCAAAACGTTATTCATGTTTTTGAATTTCTAAAGAAAATGGACGTAGTTTGAAATTTGTCTTAAGTTTTTAGAATAAGTGATTCGTTTTGCTATTATCGGTCCTGTGAAAGGACTCCTGTCTATTCATTGTCAACTGTTTATTCAGCAAATGCATGTTCTGTTTAAAATGTAGGCCTACAATGTTCAAATGCAAAGATAGCATGTCGCAAATTAAAGCCCTTTTTTGTGGGATTTAGTATCATATTTGGATATTGCCATGGAATAATAAATTAAGTTGCTTTATCTTAAAATAATTCACATATTATTCAAATATTTAATTCAAATAATTCAAATATTTCAGGCATTTGTTGGCAATCTCCAGAAACCTGTCGGCGAGCGAAATTCAGGCCTTAAATCGTTCAGCGTGACCTCGTCATACAGCAAAGTTTGTGAAATGTCCATATGGATTGTCAACATTAGGTCAAACTAATTATTATACCATTTGCAGCCTTGTTACAGCTCATATACATACTGGTATATCCTTTGCCCTAAACAGCGCATCCCGTTTTGAATCATCCCGTATTTCCGAGTTGTTTTAAACGCATTATCCCATGCAAATCTTTCCACCCGCATTCTGTGAACTCTCGTCCTATTCTGCCCTTGATTGGGTAATACTCGCTGCCATTGTTGGTTTGATTGGTTTGTTTAATACCATCAGGTTCAAGGCCAATCAGGGGTGTGTTTCCCGTACGACTCAGTTCGCTGCTTCACTACCATAGTACGATGCATCGTTGGAGAAATCAACTAGCTAGTCACGACTGTTTCCCGAAACCCATTGTCGCAAAGTATCATTCAACCACGTTGGTTTATGACATCTCGCACGTGGTGGAGTAATAACTACTTTTAATGAAACTGTTTGAGATCCAATTAACGCTAGATTTTTTAATATAAATTACAAACATGTAATCTGAGGACTATTTCTAATTGTTCTCAGTTATTTTGCTTCATTACCAGGCTCAATATTTGTCTCGTTCTTACATAGTAGAGCACGTTCACACATGCGCACTCTTCAAACACGTTACTTTAAATCTTTTGACAAACTAAAAGACGTAAATTACATTTGTATGTATTCTAAATAAAAGCCACCGGTTGTACTGAATGTCAGCTTGCTTATTTTGCTCAAGATAAGGATTTATTACCTCCAAATATAGGAACGATGCCTCTAACCACAGGTCGAGAGCTGTCGTTCAAACCACACAACTTTGCGATGCTATTTGCGAATGTTCGTTGGAACGATGGTTTCGGGAAACACCGACTCGTTGAACTTAAATGAACTCACTTTGCCTAAAATGTTATTTTTAAAAATTAGTTAAAACCACAGATATGACAAAAGTATTTTCATAATTTTTTTTAGCTAGCTCTGTAGCTAGCGAGTCGCCATATTGCAGTGACGTCACAGCCTACGTAGCAGGGTTGGTTGGTTCCGTTGGTAAATGTGCAGAGAGTTAAGTGTTCCTGGACCGGACTGAATATGCACTTGACTTGAAATGGGGGAAGACAAATAATAAATTGTGTTTCACTATAGATTGGATATTTATATCCGCTGCAAAAGTTATAGTTACGGCCCGTTCAAATGAACGCTAAACGAGTCATTTGCTCGGCCGTATAAGTGATTCTTTTAAGATTCCCTTGAAATCAATGAATAATTCCTTTTGAGCTAAATTGTGGCCCCCTTAAATACATATTATCGTATATTATTAATGTTGATACGCTACAATGTTAATAGTGCCAAACGACAATATTATGTTTTCTATGACTTCCTCTCAAAAAACTCAAGGGGCTTGTTCACTAAATTTGTGTGCTTAGTTTCAATGTGACGCTGAAGTTTGCATGATCTCATGCAGGAACTCCTTGCAGACAGGTGCCGTCTCAGACCCGACCAGGTGAATCCTAACTTTAAATTCTCAGGATCATATTTTCGTATTTTTTTTTCGCTGGGTCCTGTGTCCGCCCTTAATGCTGACTTCTGTTGACTTGGGACAAGGAAGCTGCATTTTTTTTTAATCTAATCAGTAGCGGAGTGGCAATCGGGAGAGTCGGGAGTTTTCCCCGTGGGCCGGTAGTGTTACGAGGGCCGGCCCGGTCTGATAAAATGTATTTATTGGAAGTTCGCCATGGCCCAGGCTAAGGGAAGAAAACATTTTTTTTATTTTTATTTTTTTTTACATTTTCTATAACGGAGCATATATTTGCACTAAGTGCTCGTCTTTACAGCAAAACGACACCCGTCTCGAAACAGCTTCAGTGGCGTAGGTCGTAGGGCGTGAAGTACTTGAAAGCAGCTTTTTGATGCGCTGAACGCGAGTTCGAATCCGCCTTTTGCCGAACTCTCTCTTCTCCCTTTTCCCAACACAGATATGTAAAGATGTAAAATGTAAAACCTAACATTAAGGTCTCTAGCGTTATATTTTGCCAACAAACTAAAATTGAAACCATGAATATATGGCGTTGCGCCATTATAATAACTGACATTAGAATAGCATCCAGTTTGTGCTGCGTGATTACTTTGCTCATGCGATCATCTGGTGTTTTCTCCTAAATAAAAGCTCAAGGGTTTATTTCTTGCAAGTGAAGAAATTAGGACAAAAGTATTTTAATTTTCCTATATTATAGTGTAATGTAGGTTAAAATATACTTTTGAAATACTCATTTTCATTTACATAGTACATTTATAGGCTATAAATGAATTTTACAGTACGTCATAGGAATAATTATAAATCATTATTACATAATTATAATAATTGTTTGGCATCCTAAAACACCTTTGATAATGTAATGCAGACTGAGACTCTCATAATTAAAAAGATGTTTGAGCCCTCTTTATTGTCCTGGTACAAATTAATGTTTTTCCTTTGTTCAACGAGCAGTTCATGGGTTGAAGCTCTTAAATGTGATCTCTCAGAGAGCACGAGATCGATGCATTATAACCTTAAAATGTCCAAAATTTTCTTGCGGGGGGAGCATGCCCCCGAACCCCCCTAGAGGCACAGAGTTCTCCCAACATAGTTTTACAAATTACTATGGGAAAGAACGACCATTTATGAACTTTACTCCAGCATACTAGTACAACAAAGTTCCTTTTAAATCAGTAAAACTGTAAATGCTATCGGCTATTAAAATCGTGCCGGCGACGAGGGCCGGTGGTCTACAAAATTTCCCCGTAGATTTTTTGGTCCCACTCCGCCCCTGAATCTAATAAACGCACAATTACCGATATCAATAGAGCTGTATCCTAGTTTATTTTTATTTTTTCTTGCCGTGTCGCACCTCACCTATCGAAAACCGCTGCAATGGATTATATTTTAATCGTAATAATCTGCTGTAAATAATGCCTATTTTCTACGATCTGTATATGTTTCATGAAGGTATGAGCTATAAATAGCATGTGAAATCAACCTTTACGTCCTTTCACTTTATATTTCTCTCTTTAAATTATTTTTATATGCTGAAAATTAAAACATTTTCTTTCATTTCAGACCTGATGAAAGTGAAGGAAGAGAGAGAAGAACTGAGTGAAATGGAGGAGAAACATGTCCAACCTGCAGAAAAACCTTTGAGTCGCTCAAAGACTAAAAATAAAGTTTTAAAGAGAAGAAGAGCCAAGAAATCTTTCACCTGCACTCAGTGTGGAAAGAGTTTCTTAAACACACGTAATCTTGAGCGTCACATTATATTTCATACTGGACAGAAGCCGTTCACATGTGATCAGTGCGGGAAAAGTTACACAAGGAAAGGTAGTCTAGAGATTCACATGAGGATCCACACTGGAGAGAGGCCATTCTCATGTGATCAGTGCGGGAAAAGTTTCCCAAGGAAAGATAATCTAGAGATTCACATGAGGATCCACACTGGAGAGAGGCCATTCACATGTGATCAGTGTGGGAAGAGTTTCAAAAACAAAGGTAGTCTTCAGCAGCACGTGAGAGTTCATACTGGAGAGAAGCCTCACACATGTGATCAGTGCGGGAAGAGTTTCACAGCACAACCTCATCTTAGCCGACACATGATGATCCACACTGGAGAGAAACCTCACACATGCTATCAGTGTGGGAAGAGTTTCGCGCAATCAGGACACCTTGATGTTCACATGAGGATCCACACTGGAGAGAAATCATTCGCATGTGATCAGTGTGGAAAAGCATTTCGTAGGGCATCAAACCTGAAGGCACACCTGATGGTTCATACGGAGGAGAAGCCGCATTCATGTTCTGAATGTGGAAAGAGATTTTCACTGCGGCATAGTTTACTACTACATCAAAGAACTCACACTGGTGTAAGAGTTTATATGTGCTTTGAGTGTGAGAAGACTTTTACTACAGCACACAATTTAATAATGCACCAGAGAATTCACACTGGAGAAAAACCTTACAAGTGTTCACACTGTGACAAGAGATTCAATCAGTCATCAGCTCTGAAAACACACGTGAGGATCCACACTGGAGAAAAACCTTACAAGTGTTCACACTGTGACAAGAGATTCTGTGAGTCATCATCTCTGAAATCACATGAGAGGATCCACACTGGAGAAAAACCTTACAAGTGTTCACACTGTGACAAGAGATTCAATCGGCCATCAAATCTAAAAGTACATGAGAAGACCCACAGCGGAGAGAAGCTGCACACTTGTGATCAGTGTGGAATGAGTTTTGCTTTAAAAAGTCCCCTGAAGCTGCACATGAAGATGATCCATGCTAAGGTTTGTTCAGTTATCATCTTTATTCACTCATATGAAAAACAATCACAGTCTGAAATCACAGTAAGTGGTTAATTTTATGTGTTGAGAAACAGACTCTATAGTTTCTTATCAGCCATAATGAGCGATAGAGATCAGTACCAACTGTTTGTGATCCAGCTTACAGTCTCCAGTAGGGATGGGAATTGAAAACTGGTTCCACTCGAGAACCGTCATAAGTTTTATGAACCTTCGATATTATATGCCCTCGACGTTAACGATTCCTCTTATCGATGCTCCTGCACCAAGTCCCAGCCATAGGATATACAGACTGTGAGCTCACAACTGTCCCTTTTGTCCTTTATCGGGCACCATAGCATGGCGTCCTACGCATCTGTTTCATGACATCAAAGCGATTTGAGCAAAGGAGTATTTAGTATCTTATTAACCAATAAAAATTATGCTGTTTGCAATAAGAGTGGTGACCGCCAAAGCATTTTTTTTCACGCCAAAGTCTTATTCGATCGCTGAGTAATGTAGATGAACTGCTGTGCTTGTGACAGGGTGTATGTTCATGTTAAACTGAGAGAACACACACTCTCTCTCTGCGGAGCCAGGCAAAAGTATAAACAAGGCCGTCTTCAAACTGTTTTGCTTTTTCCCTCGTACATACTAATCAAAATAAATTGGGAAAAGGTCGGAAGACCAAAGTTTCATGTGGAGCATTTTGATTCCATTAAAGTGCAAAAGAAACTACAAGCATTAAGGCCTGTTCACACCGACGTTTAACGCCTCATGACTAAACAAAGGGCACCAATGTGAGTGTGCACACCAACACGCGTAAAAGCGTCATTAAAAAAAAAAAACGCCTCTGGTTCGTTTTTTTGGTTTGACGCGCCGCATCAAAAACTATCCGACCAATGAGATTGGAGCTTTTGCTCACGTGTCTGGAGCTTCTGAAGTTACAGTAAAACACAATTGGGGGCGCCGCTCAAACATAAAACTGTCTTCCTGAGCACACATACGTAGCGGCGAAGAAATACGCCAAGTAGCGTCTACACTGCCGGGAAGAAATAAGACGAGGAAGGTGCAAGGCAAGATGAATGTAGACCTGCTGGTCACGTTGGTGTTGGAAAATAAAGAACGAATGCTGACGAATAACGTGCGTCGATATTCGTCCTAGTGTGTACGACCCCTCATGGGTGTGTGATATATATCGTCTGCGATAATATCGTAATTGTTGTTTTAACAATGTGCGATTTGACATTATCGAGTACAGCCTATCCCTTACACATACATGAAAGTTCAATACGAATACATGTATCGTTACACCCCTAATATATATATATATATATATATATATATACACTCACCTAAAGGATTATTAGGAACACACACTAATTCTGTGTTTGACCCCTATCACTTTCAAGACTGCCTGAATTCTACGTGGCATTGATTCAACAAGGTGCTGAAAGCATTTTTTAGAAATGTCGGCCCATATTGATAGGATAGCATCTTGCAGTTGATGGAGATTTGTGGGATGCACATCCAGGGCACGAAGCTCCCGTTCCACCACATCCCAAAGATGCTCTATTGGGTTGAGATCTGGTGACTGTGGCGGCCATTTTAGTACAGTCAACTCATTGACATGTTCAAGAAACCAATTTGAAATGAGTCGGGCTTGGTGACATGGTGCATTTTCCTGCTGGGTACATGGTGGCCATAAAGGGATGGACATGGTCAGAAACAATGCTCAGGTAGGCCGTGGCCTTTAATCGATGCCCAATTGGCACTAAGGGGCCTAAAGTGTGCCAAGAAAACATCCCCCACACCATTACACCACCACCAGCAGCCTGCACAGTGGGAACAAGGCATGATGGATCCATGTTCTCATTCTGTTTACGCCAAATTCTGACTCTACCATCTGAATCGAGACTCATCAGACCAGGCAACATTTTTCCAGTCTTCAACTGTCCAATTTTGGTGAGCTCTTGCGAATTGTCGCCTCTTTTTCCTATTTGTAGTGGAGATGAGTGGTACCCGGTGGGTCTTCTGCTGTTGTAGCCCATCCACCTCAAGGTTGTGTGTGTTGTGTCTTCTTCACAAATGCTTTGCTGAATACCTCGGTTGTAACGAATGGTTATTTCAGTCAAAGTTTCTCTTCTATCAGCTTGAATCAGTCGGCCCATTCTCCTCTGACCTCTAGCATCAACAAGGCATTTTCGCCCACAGGACTGCCGCATACTGGATGTTTTTCCCTTTTCACAGCATTCTTTGTAAACCCTAGAAATGGATGTGTGTGAAAATCCCAGTAACTGAGCAGATTGTGAAATACTCAGACACCAACAACTATGCCACGCTCAAAATTGCTTAAATCACCTTTCTTTCCCATTCTGACATTCAGTTTGGAGTTCAGGAGATTGTCTTGACCAGGACCACACCCCTAAATGCATTGAGGCAACTGCCATGTGATTGGTTGATTAGATAATTGCAATAATGAGAAATTGAACAGGTGTTCCTATTAATCATTTAAGTAAGTGTATGTTCAATGTAAATTGTGTTCATCGTACTTAATAATGACAATTATGATTTTCGTCATATTCGTGCAGGCCTTACATATATTTGTTTACTTTGTCTCTCATTTGAAATCTCACTTGATTTAATTTGTCTTTTAGACCTGATGGACGTGAACAAGAAAGGAAAACAGAAGCCAAACATCCGTCTCCTGCCCTCAGTGTAAAAAATGCTTTGCGTGTTCATCAAGTCTGAAGACTCACATGAGAGTTCACACTGGGAAGAAGCGGCTCAGGCTTTCTCTCTGAAATCACGTCTTCTTCTCATTCTGGAGAAAGACCATTTAACTGTGATCAAGATTCATTAGTAACATTACAGCAGAATAGACATTGGGGTGTGTGTTTCAGTGCAGGAAGTCCTTTTCTACAGAAGATGAACTGAAACACACACTGGAAAAGAGGCCATAACACTTTTAAGAGAGACGTGACTCTTATATTCATTTTTGACTCATTCTTCTTTGTTTGTTTTTCATTAGAACATCTTATTTCCTATTCTACTTCTACTCTTCCATGCAAATCATTAACACTCATTAGTTAACATTAGTTAATATATTAACTAACAATGAGCTATGCATTTGTTACTTTATAAGTCATTGTTCATTTTGGTTCACAGCATTAACTATTGTTAACAAATACAACTTTAGATTTTAATAATGTACTATTAATTGATATTAACTGAGATTAATAAATGCTTTAGAAGTATTGTTCATTCTTAATTCATGTTAACTAATGAACCTTATTGTGTTACCTCGAAACTGGACACTTCTCTTCTTCTCTTGAGATGCTTTGGCTCTTATAAGTCGGTAAAGAGAGAGATCTGTCTCATTCACTTTTACTTAATGTTTGTATTTGCTTCATGTAATAATTGATTAAACACATTACTCCATATCAACACCTTGTTGTTTTTGTCCATCTTTATTTTCTGTTTGAATCAGGAATTATTTAGTTATGAAAGCCATGAAGCTTTCCAAGTTGTTAATTTCTCCATAGAGCTTTTAAATGGTGTATACATTATATTTTACCCACACATGACTGACCTTGAATGAGATTGCTGTCTGTCTACATTATTAACAGTTTCACCCTTGATATCCAGTATCAAATAGGGATGGACAGATACCATATTTTTCAGAATCGACCGATACCAGTTGCATCAAATTATAGCTACCATGTTCAGGACTCTTCATGCATTTTAAATGAAGTTATGTTTTATAATTTTGTATACAATTAATTTATTACCATTTTAGAATATGGTATATGGAATTTTTTATGAAAGAAATAGCTTTTATAAGCAACTGAAAAAGCACTAATGTCAGGACATGTCAAAACATCACAAGGACCCCAAAAACACCTTAGATCCCACAGGGTTAATTTATTTGAACAGATGTAGACCAAACTTGGGATTTTAATGGCACTTCACTGAATGGAAAACGTTGAATATAGCGAGATTTGCTCAGACTCCTATTCAGCTTTAGTGAGTAAATAGAAAGTCAGCGTCCAGGCAGGATATAAAAAGGAAAAAAAAATGGAGAGATTATATAAGGGAAACAGCATTGGCTAACAGAATGTAGTTTAATAGATTTTTTTTTAATCAGCTTCACTCGGTTAACGCTTAACACTCCTGTCCAGTTGGTAGCGGTAAATGGGCATTTTAGCTGGATTGCCAACTGCCATAAAACTTCGAAAGAAGAAGATTTGTCCCGTTCGCGCGCAATGTGCGCCCGTGCTTCGGATGCCGATGACGTCACCGTTCGCGCCGTCTCTTCCCTCATTGAATTTTCAGCGTCGAGTCTTCTGAGGTGAGGAGAGCAGTTCACGGTATTTCTCATATTTACATACCCATCACACACTTTATACTATTGATTAAGCGACAGACTCATTTTTTGTTTTCATCGATCACAGCGATACTTGAGTGTCTTTTCTGGCGTCTTCCTCCTGAAATAAACATTTAGTGCAGCAGCAGCGAGTCTGAGGAGAATATGTGGAGTTCATTCAGACATGAGCGAGTGTGTGTTCGTTTGAGTGATTGTCTCGATGTTTGGAGTGAGAACTGTAACTGTGTCAAGGCAAAGTTTGAGATCTGTGAGGGACATTGATTTGGAAGTATTGCTGTTGCCATTTTCATGTTTACTTCTTTGTCTACATTTATCTTTGGCAGATTACATATAGTTGATGTGATGTGGCTTTTTCACCATCACAGAAGATAAAATAAAAATTATTTAACATTTTCATCATTAGAAAACTGTAAATGGTTAAGCAAAACCCTTGCTATGCTATGTTGGTGTTGTCAGCATGTCCTGAAAAATATTGAAAAACCAAATAAAAAAAATTACATTTAGAGATAACTTAAATAAAATCTTAGAATTTCTCATCTTGACAAACCTTGTTTATCACTGACCCAAATATTAATGAAGACTGACAGGAAACAGCGTAATTTTTTAAGAGTTTTATTATCATTGTCCATTTCTGTACATACAAATCTGTAACATGTTAATGATTGAATTAATTGCAATTAATAGATATTATAAAGTCAAACTATAGTTATTTGCCTGTAGAGGTTAGTAAATATATATTTTAATAAAACCTTTTCTTCTGTTATTGATGATTTATCCATTTTATATTGTGAAAAATAACAGTATTGCCTTTCACTAGAGCAGTTTTACAGGCTTTTCATATCCTAACTCAAATAATGTGTTTCTAACAGTAAACACTCGGAATAAAGTGAGATGATCTGCTGATGATCCTGAATGTCTTGTTGAATGAGTGTTGATAGTCTGAGGATCATCAATATTAACAGATCTGCTGAAAACACTCTTTATTTCATGACAATAGTTCCTGTTTTCACCTCATTTATTATGCTGATGTCTTCAGATCTCCTGTAAATTGACACTTAACTCATGTCATTAATGTGAACAGACTGAGAAAATTTGTTGGTTACTATAATGTAGCTTATTTTATGTAGCTTATAATGTAGCTTGTTTCATTTTCTTATCATTATTTAAATTTGGAAGAATTATTTTAATCTGTTGTCTGTGAGATTAAAAACAAATTCAGTAACTTTTTTGAAATTTTGGCAGATCACATCATTATTGAAGCTCCTCCCACTGTCATTCTCCAATAAATGCTGTAAATTCCCATCATCTACAAGTAAAGACGATCATCAGAGCATCAGGAAGAGCTGAAATCTGCAAAGACTGACTTTATTAAAGAGGACAGTGAGAACATGAGTGATCCAGAACCCTGCAGAATGAAACACACTGAAGATCCTGAAGAACAAAGAGGTTGGTGTTTATTCTTCATTCATTCATTCATTCATTCATTCATTCATTCATTCATTTATTCATGATGCTGAAGAACATTCATGTTAGAAACATTCAAGCATATAATAACTTTTAGATAAACAGATAAACTATGAAATGGCTGCAAAAGTAGTTTTTTTTTTCTTCCAAAAAATGGTCAGTAAAGTTTCATATCAATTGTCAACATCAAGTCAAAATAAATAGCTTTATTTTACATGTATTTTATATATGGTTTACAATTTGTTAACAATGTTATCAGAACGTTGACCTAAACTGTGCAAATTTTTACAGACTTGTATAACAAATAATAATAATTTCAAAATGTACAATCTATTCTGCTTTTCTGCAAACATTTGTGTTCTTTCTCGCAGTAAAATTCAATTGATCTTTTGTTTCTCGAACGGGCCTTAATAATTCAAACGTTTTAGAAAGATTTTAATGTAATTTAAATATCAATCTGATGGTGTCAAAATATTAATCAAAATATGCCAGTGTATTGTGTATTTTAAAGGAGAACTCCGGTGCAAAATGAACCTTTGGTCTAATAAAACATCGGTACCTAGTCAATCGTTCTCTGAGATTTGTTTTCATGATAATCGAATGTAAAGAGTTTTATCTCTAAAAACTGTTTAGCGTATAACGCTAGTAATGGGGGCATTTACTAAGTACAAAGAAATCGCTAGTTTATACCACTAACAAGGCTCAAAATAGCCCCACACTAACGCAGTAACATATTGGGGACTCAAACATACATGCAAAACGAAGCATTGGAACTTTGTAAACAGACCGTTTAATAAGAAGATACTTTATAAAGACAGTTCACTTCGTGTATACAGGCGGCGCCATCTTTGGAAAACAGTCACGACAAGTCTACCAGCAGGGCTCAACATAAGAAAAAAATCCCCACTGGCCCCCGGGGCCAGTAGATCAGAGTTTTGCTGGCCCCTTCTATATTTTGACTGGCCCTGAAAGAAATAAAAGGAAAAGCACTTTTCCATTAAACTGTATTTATTATATACATTAGGATTAATCAAAACAGTGAAGGAAGTTCAGGAATTAAGAGAGAGACCCTGGAGACATGCAAAAATAACCTAATTTCAGCGTCCAGTAGATTATTTGTCAATACCTGCTCTCTCCTCATCTCGATCTCTCTCTCTCTTTTTCCCTCAGTCTCCTCATCTTACTTATTAAAGCTAAAGTTATTCATTCAAGAGCAGTGAGTGATTTTCTTTTTGCCTTTAGTTGTTTGATTCGCAGTAATGTCGCAATCGTCCGCATATTAGACTGCTTCCCCTTTAAGAACGAATGCAGATGTAAGTCTACTACTGATGCACCATTTTCTCCCAACTATTTCCATAACTGCATCCATTTTAGATATAAACTGTTTAAGTGAATCTCCAAGCCAGTCATTTTGACACATTGTTGTGTACATTTGGTCGTTTAGACGCGCACATGAAGCCCAAAGTATATACTTATCTCGCTGCGGTCCGTTTCGGAGCGCGCGCCGCATCGGGAACAGCATCTCTTGCGCTTTTTGTGCTTTTAATAGCTCTTTTTATTATTAAACGCACCCCGCAATTTAGCAACAGAAATGACTGCATTTTACAACAATCACCGATCGTGCTGATTCTGTATTAAAGTTTGAGTTAAGGAGAAATGGCAGCGTGCTACTGTACTGCTGTGATGGGAAGGACGTTGCGCTAGACAGAATGCAGTTTTTAGTGGTTTTACCTCAAATATATTCTATAATCTTTGGAAGCTGAAATCTAAAATAAAATCATATTATTATATCACAGATCTAAAGTGTAATCATAACTTGAATGTTTAGTTCTGTCCTCCGTCAGGTGTTGTGCGCGCTGTGGCACCGCATGAGCTATCTCTCTCTCTCTCCCTCTTCTGGACTGCGCGAATAGCAAAATGCATCACAGACAAATGGTTTAATTGTATTATATATAGGCCTAGACATGGCTGGCGACTCAGCGAGATGGTTAATTTTTTATAGCAATAATAAATGATAGCCTACATGTATTTCTCCAGCGACAGCAATAACAATAACGTCCGAGCTTATCGGTCTTCTAAAGTTCTTTGGCATTTTAACATTGACACTCTTCGTGCCACATTGTGTATGACGTTTGCTGTATGTTTAGCTGATCGCCAGTTACTGGCCTGCGCGGGCAAGTGACTGGCCAATCAACTAGCCCGCATACTCTTTTACTGGCCCCGGGCCATCGGGCCATTGCTTATGTGGAGCCCTGCTACCAGCACTACCAGACTGATCTCATGAAGTAGCGTGTGTATGACACGCCAATTCGTAGTTCCATTTTCGCTTAATCGCTTTTCAGTGTGTTTATGAACGCCGTTGACTTAACGTTATTACTGTATATATAAATATATGACTTACCTCAACCCCGTCCCTAAACCTACCCGTCACTGGGGTTAATGGCATTTATGACTGTTCCTTTACCATCCAAGGGAAAAAAAAGATCGCTCCCCAGATGTAGATCTACATTTTGCTTCGTTTCGTGCGAATATTTGACGGCGTGTACAGACACGCGGAATCACTCGGACGTTAATGGCGTAGACATACACGCGGATACACACGGATAGCTCAAAATGCGTAGAGATATGTTTACGCAAAAGTCATGATGTCATATTGGCACTACACAGTTTGAACATACATATTCACGTAGCCTTTCGCAAACCGGGACATTCAGTGTCCCGGGAAAGTGCTTTCATTTCCCGGGACAGGTGGCAACCCTACTAGCAACCCATACTTCTGTTTGTGGCTTGACTATGGAGAACGACCGGGAGACTGAGGAGGTGGGAAACCATCAAATTCTTGATGGACCGCATGCATTTACACTGAGCATAACTGTTATACGGAATAAAATAAATAAAATTCCTGAGCAAATTAATTAATGTAATTCAGAATTACTGTTAGATATGCAGGTTCTTTAGGGACACATAATCTGTAGCTCCGCCTATGTAGTTTTTTGTCAGGTCAACGGCCCAGTGAGTGAGTCAGAGATAGCAGCACTTAGGAAGATTATGGCGAGTGCTGGCGACCCACAAGATTCAGAGGACCCGCCGGCCTCTTTAAGTTTGCAAGTTTGGGAAAACTTCAGTTTTCAAATCAGTTCCAATTAAATCAAACTAAATTTAACCAACAAACTTCAAAATTAGGTTACTCACTTGCACGCGTAAATCTGAAAAATTAATCTAAAAACATTTCGATAGAATTGTTAGCCGACTTGCCGTTAGACTAACTGTAACTCTTGGCTTGGAGTCCCTTTTATTACGTCACGCCCAGCCTAGTGGAAGGGAGGGGAGTATAAAGTACCAACGTTTCATAATATACCCACCATTTTGGTATATAAAAAACACGGCGGTTCTTCTCTTTGTTTAGTAAGGACATTGTATTATCTTTGTGAAAAAATGTAACCTGCAATTAACACTTTAATAGTTCTCAATACAGAAACATGGGATTTTTGTCTGTAATGTTCAACATAATAACTGGAAGATGTACCTCATTCTTGGGAAGTTTCAATGTATAAATCATTTATAAAAATACATGAATTATTTTAGTAGTTTATAGCAGTTGTCTGTTACTTCTGGGATATTTTTTATATCCATTCATATTTCTCTCTTTGAATTATTTAGATTATTTACAACATTTGAAAATTTGATTTTTTTTTTTTTCATTTCAGACCAGGTGGAAGTGAAGAAGGAGAGAGAAGAACTGAGAGAAGTGAAGGAGAGAGAAGAACTGAGAGAAGTGAAGGAGGAGAGAGAAGAACTGAGAGAAGTGAAGGAGGAGAGAGAAGAACTGAGAGAAGTGAAGGAGGAGAGAGAAGAACTGAGAGAAGTGAAGGAGGAGAGAGAAGAACTGAGAGAAGTGAAGGAGGAGAGAGAAGAACTGAGAGAAGTGAAGGAGGAGAGTGAAGAACTGATAGAAGTGAAGGAGGAGAGAGAAGAACTGAGAGAAGTGGAGGAGGAATATCATTTCAAACCTAGAGAAAACACTTTGAGTCGCTCAAAGACTAATAAGACATATTTAAAGAAAACAAGAGCCAGAACAAGAGAGAAGCCGTTCTCATGCAAACAATGTGGGAATAATTTCAGTCAATTAAGACACCTTAAAGCTCACATGAGGATCCACACCGGAGAGAAGTTGTTCACTTGTGATCAGTGTGGCAAAGCATTTCTCTGGGCATCAGACCTGAAGAGACACCTGAGAATTCATATGGAGGACAAGCCACATTCATGTTCTGTGTGTGGAAAGAATTTTTCACAGCTGTCATATTTACATAAACATCAGAAAATACACACTGGTGTGAGAGAGTACATGTGCTTTGAGTGTGGGAAGACTTTTGCAACAGGGAAAGATTTAAACATACACCAGAGAATTCACACTGGAGAAAAACCTTACAAGTGTTCACACTGTGACAAGAGATTCAGTCAGTCAGCAAATCTGAAAACACATGAGAGGACTCACACTGGAGAAAAACCTTACAAGTGTTCACACTGTGACAAGAGATTCAGTCTGTCATCATATTTGAAAACACATGAGAAGATCCACACTGGAGAAAATCCTTACAAGTGTTCACACTGTGACAAGAGATTCAATCAGACATCAGGTCTGAAAACACATGAGATGATCCACACTGGAGAAAAACCTTACAAGTGTTCACACTGTGACAAGAGATTCAATCATTCATCAACTCTGAAAAAACATGAGAAGATCCACACTGGAGAAAAACCTTGCAAGTGTTCACACTGTGACAAGAGATTAATTGATTCATCAGCTCTGAAAAAACATGAGAAGATCCACACTGGAAAAAAACCTTACAAATGTTCACACTATGACGAGATAGTAGCATTCCCGGCTGAACAGATGCAAGGTACTCTCAGGGACTGATGTTTTGAAAGAATTTTTTCCGAGTAAGTAATAGCTAAATGAATGTTGCGACAACTCAACTTTTTATTGAGCAGGCTGATGAAATATCCTTGCTTTACTGTACTGTATAAAACCTGAATGTGAATTATAAATTGTATTAATTACAACAATCTCCTTTTACAGTGCTAAATGGACTAAATGACACAACTTCACTGATTTATACACGTGCATTGGTTATGCTAACGAACCATTGACCATTCAAATGATAACGAAACATACACTTTAGTCTCATTTAGCGGACAACATAAATTGAAAACGGTACCTTGAGCCCTTTATCAGGTCAACATGACATCATGACTTTTGCACTTACACGCCACTTTCAAGTCAAGAGGTGTGTTATCTATATGTATTTTGAGCTATCTGCGTGTATGTCTACGCCGTTAAATGTCCGAGTGATTCCGCATGTATGTACATGCTGTTAAATGTCAGAGCAAAACTAAGAAAAATGTAGATCTACATCTGGGGAGCAATATTTTTTTTCCTAGTATGGTAGGGGAAGACTCGTAAATGCTATTAACCCGGGGTAGGTTTAGGGACGGGGTTGGGGTAGGTCATATATTTATATATGCAGTAATGTAACGTTAAGTCAACAGCGTTCATAAACACGCTGAAAGTGATTATGCGTGTTGATAGTACGCCAAAAATGGAAATACGAATTGGTGTGTCATACATACGCCTTTTCAAGAGATCAGTCTTATAAGCCAGGAGCTGAGAGGTAGAAATAAACGTTTTAAAGCTATGTTTTCATAGACATTTTAACAGTTCGGAAAAATCGTCTCACTTCTCAGGAAGCTCTAAGCAGAATGATGCGTCACATCGAAAGTGCGCCAACATACACACAGCGCGCCACTGCACTTCCTTACATGGACATCATGTGTGGTAAGTGACAGATGCTCTTTTAAAACAAAATAAAAATGCAGCGTCAAGATGTTGTATTCAGCGAAAACATTAATAAACCAAAACAAAAAACAAATTAAGAGTTTTTAGCTCAGGTTCAATAAGAGTCCCCTTTTTGTGAAAACTTTAATCAGTTATTCCATGACCACACCGCTCTCTATGGCTGGAGGTAAAGGTGACGGCCTATTTCAGAAATTGGGAGATTTTATGGTGTTTTACATTCCCACCAAATCATGAGTGATTTGTAGAACACTACGAAATATAAATCACAAATGATTTTAAAAAAATTAACCTTCAACTCGGATACTATGGTGAGTGAATATTAGAATTTAATTGATATGAGGAAAAGGACACACTCGGTTGTTCTCAGAAGCAGCTAGATTAGTTTCTAGCAACAGGATCAGCTTCTGAACTGGCCGTTCAATGACGGACAGCTTGTTGAGTCCACGACCATCCTTTCCCAGATTCCGGTCACCAAGGCATACCTTGACTCGTCTCACAAGCCCGTCTTTATCTGTAGTTGTCTCTGTAACACTGGCCGAGACGCTACTCATTTTTGGGCAGATCTTCAGCCTTTTCCATGACAATATCACTCACAAGTTTTTCCTTGCTGTGTCCCAGCAATGCCTGGTGGCGATGTTGGATAGATACTCCTTACGCCAACGACTCCAAAACTGCTCTACTAGATACTGAACATGACGCTACCTTTTCCTGGCATAGACGTCTTCTCTGACGATTCTGCCTGGTGGTGGTAATGCTGGAATGGATTTCATAGCAAGCAGTTTATTGGGGGTGAGAGGTGCAAGGCTGTTGGGGTCGTTTAAGTTGTCAACTGAGAGTGGTCTACTGTTAACAATCACCATCGCTTCATAAAAGAGAAGACTGTCAGAAGACTGAGAGGGTCAAGCGAAGAACATTTCTCACTGTTCTGATTTGTCTCTCCCATACCCCACCTGCATGACTTGAACGGGGCGCATTCAGGACAAAGTTGAATTGCTTCTCAGCTAAGAACACTGTCAAACGATCTGTGTCAATTTCCTTTAGAGCATTTTTCAGTTCATTCTTGGCTCCTACAAAGTTGGTGCCTTGGTCACATTTCTGCTCCCCGTAATGCAACGAAAAAGCGCAGGCCATTAATGAAGGCATCTATAGACATGTCATTTAGCATTTCTATATGAATAGCTCTGCATGTGAGCTGAAGCATGTGAAAAGGAGGCCGTACCTTTTATGTTCCTGCCGACCCTGTTTAGTGACAAAAGGACCAAAGCAGTCCATACCGCAGTATGTGAATGGTGGGGATGGATTTGTACGCTCTGAGGGAAGGTCTGCCATTCTTTGTTCTTCTGTTCGTCTACTGAGCTTACGACAGGTCAAACAGTGATGCACATGGGATGCTACTGCTCTGCTCATACCTTGTGATCTGATCTCATTTACTGTGAGGCCCTTTCCTTGGTCCTTGACATTCTCATGACATTGAGAGATGATCATCTTTGTTATGTTGTGATCTTTAGGAATGACAACTGGGTGTTTGACTGAACTGGGTAGGAGCGCATCGCAAAGCCTTCCTCTCACCTTGAGTACTCCTCCTTGATCCAAGAAAACATCAAGATGATACAGCTTGCTGCGAGGTGACAGCTGGACCCCCTTTCTCAATAACTTGATATCCCCTGAATAGGTGTTTCTTTGCAAGTCATTAATGATGATGCGTTCAGCATCTTCCCGTTCAGCTACCATACTGTGACTGCTGGACTTATCCCCTTTAGCTGGGCGAATGAGGCGAGCCACAGCTTGCACAGCTCCAGAAAATGAAGACAGCTTTGACAAGTGGTCTGAGAGGCTGACTTCTGTTGTTTCTGCACTCAGTGTCTGAGCATGTCTCACCTCAGGATCTCCAATCGTTAGTGCTGTGTTGATATCACAGGGATGTATAATTAATTTATAAAAAAGACTAAATAAATTATTGTAGTATTTTATAGAAGTTCTCCGTTACATCTGGGATCATTTTTATCTCTATTCATATTTCTCTCTTTGAATTATTTTGATTATTTGGATCATTTGAAAATGAGAGTTTCTTTCATGTCAGACCCAATGGAAGTGGAGGAGGAGAGTGAAGAACTGAGTGAAGTGGAGGAGGAACATCATGTCCAACCTGGAGAAAAACCTTCGAGTCGCTCAAAGGCTAAAAATACATTTTTAAAGAAAAGAAAAGACAAGAAATCTTTCACCTGCTCTCAGTGTGGAAAGAGTTACACATGCAAACCAAGTCTTGAGCGTCACATTAGAGTTCACACTGGAGAGAAGCCGTTCACATGCGAACAGTGTGGAAAGAGATTCTCAGAAAAAATTGTTTTGAAGATTCACGCGAGAGTTCATACAGGAGAGAAGCCGTTCACATGTGATCAGTGTGGGAAGAGTTTCAGTAAATTATCAAACCTTAAAATACACATGAGGATCCACACCGGAGAGAAGCCGCATGTATGCAAACAATGTGGGAATAGTTTCGGTCAATTATCATCCCTTATTGTTCACATGAGGATCCACACCGGAGAGAAGCCGTACACATGCAAACAATGTGGGAATAGCTTCAGTCAATTAGGACACCTTAAGAGTCACATGACAATCCACACCGGAGAGAAGCCGTTCATGTGTGATCAGTGTGGCAAAATCTTTCTTGGGTCATCAGACCTGAAGAGACACCTGACAGTTCATACGAAGGAGAAGCCACTCTCATGTTCTGTGTGTGGAAAGAGATTTTCACAGGTGTGTAGTTTACAAGAACATGAAAGAAGTCATACTGGTGTGAGAGAGTACATGTGCTTTGAGTGTGAGAAGACTTTTATCAGACTGGCCTGTTTGAAACAGCATGAGAGGATCCACACTGGAGAAAAACCTTACAAGTGTTCAGACTGTGACAAGAGATTCAGTCGGTCAGAACTTCTGAAAACACATGAGAAGATCCACACTGGAGAAATACGAAAATATGATCCTGAGAATTTAAACACAAGACTGAAACTGGACACTTTTCTTCTCTTGAGATGTTTTGGCTATTATAAGTCGGCAACGAGAGAGATCTGTCTCATTTACTTTCACTCATTTTTACCAACACCTCATTGATATTGTCCGTTTGTATTTTTTGCTGATTCTGCAGGAATCGGGAATAATTTTAGTTCTGAAAGTCATAAAATATCTTATTATGATTGCATTTCAAACTTTCCATGTTGTTAATTTCTAATTACAGATTTTATATGCTTAATAAATTATATTTCACTGCACACATGACTGACACTGAATGAGATTGATGTCTGTCTACATTATTAACAGTTTCACCCTTGATATCCAGTATGCATTTAAGAGTTATTCCTAATCATTTTGAAGTTTCATTCCCACCACGAGGTTTCATGAAGTCACAACAATTACTATTAACGTTAAACATAGTTTTTACAAGTCATACTTACTATATCTCACCACAGCTTTAGTGTAAAAAATACTTTATTGTATTTGAAATATATTCCCTTTGTCAATAGTTCATTGCAAATATACTAACAAAAAATGTACTATCTTTAAATATATTAAGTATAAGTATATTAGCATCATGCTTTTTACCTATTTTCACAATACAAATTTTAACACACTTTAGTATATAGTACTTAAGTATATTTTCTAAAAGTATATTGAAAACCAAGCATAATTTTAACAAATTTCTAGAAAGATTACTATAAGTACATTGGTTACAAATATATGATTTGTTACACTTTTTAGAAATATGCTAAGCACAAGCATACTTTTAGTGAAGTTTTAGTGCATTTAAAGAAAACACACTTAAGTTGCTCTTACCATACATTTTTGGAGTACTTTTGGAGATAAATAGAAATGTATTTATCATTTTAATATTTAAAAAATATTTACAATGTACCAACTTGTAATGTATTAGAAATAGGGGTGTAACGGTACACAAAAATCACGGTTCGGTACGTACCTCGGTTTTAAAGTCACGGTTCGGTACGTTTTCGATACAGCAAAAAGAAAGAAATGCCAGAGAAATTTCCTATTTGTTTAAAGAAAAAATATTTTTAAATAAGTGTGAGTTTTCCTAGATCTTGAAACTTTCAGGTTTATAAATGGGGGTCATCTTTGAAGGATGAACAAATAATGTTTTGGTCATCACACACTCAGAAAAAAAAAGTACAAAAGTTGTCACTGGGGCTGTACCTTTTCAAAAGGTAAACTTTTGTCCATTTCATGAGCTAATAAGTACATTTAGGTGTTAATATGTACATTTTGGGTGTTAATATGTACATTTTAAGTGTTAATATGTACATTTAAGTGTTAATATGTACATTTTAGGTGCTAATATGTCCATTTCAGGAGGTAATATGTCAATATTATGAGCTAATATGTCCATTTTAGGTCGTAATATGTACATTTGAGGTACTAATATGTACATTTTAAGTGTTAATATGTACATTTAAGGTGCTAATATGTCAATTTCATGAGCTAATTATGTCCTTTTCAGGTGGTAATATGTCCATTTTAGGTGCTAATATGTACCACTAAGGTACCAATATGCAGCCTTTGGGTACAAAAGTGTACCTTTTGAAAAGGTACAGCCCCAGTGACAGCTTTTGTACCTTTTTTTCTGAGAGTGCATTAAAAATAACATTTAAATATATATATTTATTTATATAATATTTGAATTTTGAAGTGCTAGAAAAAGATGTGTGAAGTACTTGAAAGCATTTCACCAAACAGCCAAAAAGGTTCCAGTTAGTGTTACTATATTAAATCCATGGTGAATGTTGCTGGTCTGTGGACGAAAGTATTACTAGTTCATTCACGGCACAATGTTTCTCCTGGTTTCCATGACAGCGCTGTTTAATCTAATAGAGATCTACGGTAAATAACGGAGAAATGTGTATGCATCTCACTAGATCTCGCAGCGATGTTATTACCTCAGTGGCGAATTCAAATGTTTTCTTTACCGGATCTCTTAGCGCGGTGTAGTAACAGTGTTGCTTGATGGAGATCGGCTCGCGCTGCACAGATGTTGCTGGTCCGAACTGATAAACGATCCGTGAAGCACATAACGAGTAGCGCAGTTTCGTTCTGCTTTCATTACGCTTGCCAATTTGATGTTGCGCAACGTTGTGTTGGCCGCGTCAGCACGAATTTTGCCGGCAGGAAAAATTATCCAAGCAACCGTTCGGTTTGTATGCGTACCGTTACACCCCTAATTAGAAACATTTGTCAACTATTATTAAGCATTGAAATATAGCATACCTAAACATTTTTAGCATACCTAAAATTAATGTTGTTCACTTTTACGTGTTTGTAGATTTGTAAAAGGATGTTGTCCACTGCATGCGACGTTAAGATTCTTACAAAGATTTCAAAACCATTTATTATTTGAAATTGATCATAAATACATTTTCCAGAGAGGTTAAAAAAGTTTGTACTTACAATATTTTAAATTTCAAACAAACTTTTTGAAACGTAGCGTTTTGAGAAAACTGTTGATTTTACCCAGCTTCTTCAAGTTAGCATGGCGTGTGACATTTGGAACCTCACTATGTTGTGATTCTCGGTAAGATTTGTATTATGTTAACGTTACTTGTCTTTGCCAGTAGTATTTTTGACACAAAGTGTAACAGCACGTTTTTTTTTTTAAATTCAGCTACATTCAATTTGACCAATCAGGACCAAGCTTTTCAAGTAGAAGTGGAAGCAAACTTGAAGAGATGACGATGCTGCTGCCTCAGAAGTTACTGGTAAGTTTTAGTTGCTGTTTGCATAAATAAAAATCGCTCACTGTTTTGTTTTTTAATCTTAATTTGTTCATCTCAAAACAATTGTCCTATGCATCTGCAAAAAAAAAAAAAAAAACATAATTAGTCAGTATAACATGTACAACATTGCAGTAACATTATTTTTATTTGCAAAATGAAGCTGTGTATTTATTTCTGATTTCCTGGAAAAAAAAGGCTTCATTCTGTAAATGATCTTTCGTCAAGCTGTAAGTCACTTGTCTCAGTTTTCCTGGCATACAATATTTTAAATATTTTCTAATTTCCTTAAATCTTTAGATCTTTCTTCTAGGTTTTAAATAAACCACAATTATCAATATAAAACATATCGTCAAATACTCATAGGTTGCTTTATTGCTGCAAATAACTATATCAGTGACTTTTTGATTGAACTTTGCTCACTGTAAATTGTGTTGGGCTTCTAATCTCATGTTCAATGTAACTCATAGAGCGCAGTACAGTGATGACAGACAAGAGGATGAAGCTTGATAAGGAGGATATAACCAAGGCTTTTAAAGGTAAACTGAGAGGTCAGCGGAATTCAATGCACAAGACAACAAATTCAATGTATATAAAATTTTATGTTATTTTGAATTTATTTAGAGACTTGAGGTATTCGGGGTGGATCTCATCCACCCCCGGTGCCTTGCCACGGAGGAGTTTCTTGACTACCTCGGTGACCTCAGCTAGGGTGATGGACGAGTCCACCCCTGAGCCCTCAGCCTCTGCTTCCTCAATGAAAGACGTGACGGCGGGATTGAGGAGGTCCTCGAAGTATTCCTTTCACCGTCCGACAACATCCCCAGTCGAGGTCAACAGCCGCCCACCCCTACTGTAAACAGCATTGGTAGGGGACTATTTCCCTCTCCTGAGGCGCCGACAGTTTGCCAGAATCTCTTCGAGGCCAGCCGATAGTCCTTCTTCATGGCCTCACCAAACTCCTCCCAGGCCCGAGTTTTTGCCTCCACAACCACTCGGGCTGTAGTCCACTTGGCCTGCCGGTACCTGCCAGCTGCCTCCGGTGTCCCACGAGACAACCAGGCCCGATAGGACTCCTTCTTCAGCTTGACGGCATCCTTTACTTCCGGTGTCCACCACCGGGTTCAAAGATTGCCGCCTTGACAGGCACCGGAGACCTTACGGCCACAGCTCCGAGCAGCCGCTTTGACAATGGAGATGGAGAACATGCTCCACTCAGACTCAATATCTCCCCCGGGATCTGGTCGTAGCTCTGCCGGAGGTGAGAGTTGAAGATCTCTCTGACGGGAGGTTCGGCCAAACGTTCCCAGCAAACCCTTACAGTACGCTTGGGTCTGCTGAGTCTGTCCAGCCTCCTCCCCCGCCATCGGATCCAACTCACTACCAGGTGGTGATCAGTTGACTGCTCCGCCCCTCTCTTCACCCGAGTGTCCAAGACATACGGCCGCAGGTCAGCCGAAACGACCACAAAGTCGATCATCGACCTACGACCTAGGGTGTCCTGGTGCCACGTGCACTGGTGGACACCCTTATGCTTGAACATGGTGTTTGTTATGGACAAACTGTAACTAGCACAGAAGTCCAATAACCTCAAGTCTCTGGATGTTGTGGGGCTGTCTTGGTTGACACGCCTCTGCAGCATCACGTGGCGGGCGGGGACAGTGCCTCTGGGATGGCAGACCGGGGTGGTGGTTCCTCTTTTTAAGAAGGGGGACCGGAGGGTGTGTTCCAACTATGGGGGGATCACACTTCTCAGCCTCCCTGGGAAAGTCTACGCCAGGGTACTGGAGAGGAGAATACGGCCGATTGTGGATTTGGAGAAGGCATTCGACTGTGTCCCCCGAGGCGGCCTGTGGATGGTGCTCCGGGAATATGGGGTCCGGGGTCCTTTGCTAAGGGCTGTCCGGTCCCTGTATGACCGAAGCAGGAGCTTGGTTCACATTGCCGGTAGTAAGTCAGACTTCTTCCCGGTGCATGTTGGACTCCGGCAGGGCTGCCCTTTGTCGCCGGTTCTGTTCATGATTTTTATGGACAGAATTTCTAGGCGCAGCCAGGGGCCGGAGGGTGTCAGGTTTGGGGACCACACAATTTCGTCTCTGCTCTTTGCGGATGATGTTGTCGTGTTGGCCCCTTCACACCAGGAACTTCAGCATGCACTGGGACGGTTTGCAGCCGAGTGTGAAGCGGCTGGGATGAAGATCAGCACCTCCAAATCCGAGGCCATGGTCCTCAGTCGGAAAAGGGTGGTTTTCTCCCTTCAGGTTGGTGGAGAGATCCTTCCTCAAGAGGAGTTTAAGTATCTTGGGGTTTTGTTCACGAGTGAGGGAAGGATGGAACGGGAGATTAACAGACGGATCGGTGCAGCTTCAGCAGTAATGTACCAGTCGATGTAATGTCAGTCGATGTACCGGTCTGTTGTGGTGAAGAAGGAGCTGAGCCGTAAGGCAAAGCTCTCGATTTACCGGTCAATCTACGTTCCTACTCTCACCTATGGTCATGAGCTTTGGGTCATGACCGAAAGGACAAGATCCCGGATACAGGCGGCCGAAATGAGCTTTCTCCGCAGGGTGGCTGGGCGATCCCTTAGAGATAGGGTGAGAAGCTTGGTCACTCGGGAGGAGCTCAGAGTAGAGCCGCTGCTCCTCCACATCGAGAGGGGTCAGCTGAGGTAACTCGGGCATCTGTTCCGGATGCCTCCTGGACGCCTTCCTGGGGAGGTGTTCCAGGCACGTCCCACTGGGCGGAGACCCCGGGGAAGACCTAGGACACGCTGGAGAGACTATGTCTCCCGGCTGGCCTGGGAACGCCTCGGTATCCCCCCAGTAGAGCTGGAGGAAGTGTCTTGGGAGAGGGAAGTCTGGGCATCTCTGCTTAGACTGCTGCCCTCGCGACACGGCCCCGGATGAGCGGAAGAAGATGGATGGATGGATGGAATTTATTTAGATTAATTGCATTTTGAAAAAATAATTAATGGATTTATTGCATTTTGGTGGGAAAAAAATCTGTTTTTATAATAAATCTTTAAAAATAATGTAATGCAAGTATTGCATGTCCATTATGGCTCGTTCATTTGTGGAATATGCAGTGAACATAGCCAAAGTTTAGAGATGGCAAAATTACTCACTTCCCGTACTCAAGTAGTACAGATACTTGTGTTAAAAATACTCATGTAGAAGTAAAAGTAGAAGTACTGATTTAACTTCTTTACTCAAGTAAAAGTAACAAAGTACAGTCTTGGAAATGTACTTAAAGTATAAAAGTAAAGTAGCCTTGCGAATGACAACCACTTTTATGCAATATTTACACTGCTCTATTCCAGATAAATGTATATGCCATGTAATTACTTAAGTTTTACTGCCTGATTTGGACATTAATATAATAAGTATTATTCATAAGCAATATCTAGTTTAGATAGTGATACATTTTGAAAAAAAAACTTGTTATTTGCTTAAATATGTGATCCTTCTGCTATTACGAAACACAATTTTGGCAATTTATTGCATTATCTCTTTAAATGTGATAAAAACACTAAATAATAATTTTAACTATTTATTGGTATGTAATTTACGCTGGTGTAAGGTGCTGGAAAAAGCTCTAACATGGACCTTGAAAGTGCTTGAAAAGTGCTTAATTTGACGTTGGAAAAGGTGTACGAACCCTGAGCTTTGAGACATCTAAAATATTGAATGTTTAAAAAGCAATCATATCTGGATACTTCATGACTTTTTCAGAACTAAAATTATTCCTGATTCAAGCAGAATCTGCAGAAAATTAAAAAAAGGACAATAACAATGAGATGTTAATAAAATGAGTAAAGAATTTAATCAATAATAAGAAGAGAAACTAGATGTTAAAACAGTGAATAACGAGTTAAAAATTAATAACAGATGCATGTCTCTATTAAAAGTGTTATGGCCTCTTCTTCGGCTCCTGAAGGTTTTTCGAGTGCATTTTCTGGTGGTATTTCAGTTCATCTTCTGGATTGAAGGACTTCCAGCATTTCGCTTCTTCCCAGTGTGAACTCTCATGTGAATCTTCAGCCTTGATTTCCATGTGAAGCATTTTTGAGGAGGCAGATTTTTGGCTTCTCTTTTTCCTTTCTTGTTCACCTCCATCAGGTCTAAAGGAAACATTAAATCAAGTGAGTTTCAATGTTTTTATGCACACAACTTGGCTTACTCATGTCCTTAAAGGGTTAGTTCACCCAAAAATGAAAATTAAGTCATTAATTACTCACCCCCATGCTGTACCAACCCCGTAAGACCTTCGTTCATCTTCGGAACACAAATGAAGATATTTTTGATTAAATTTGAGAGCTGTCTCACTACCACATAGACTTCCGGGACTGGCTCTTGACGGCCCAGAAAGTCAATGAAGAAAATGTTTAAATATTCCATGTGACTACAGTGGCTCAACTATAAGTTTATCAAGCGACGAGAATACTTTTTGTGCAAAAAACAAAACAAAAATAACGACTTTATTCGACTATTCCTTTTCTTCCTTGTTGGCCTGAAACGAGACTTTCTTAGATTTCCACGACGCATGCGCGAGAACTGAACTGAGGTAGTTGAAGGAGACAATAAAGTATTCTCGTCGCTTGATAAACTTATAGTTGAGGGATATTTAAACATTTTCTTCATTGACTTTCTGGGCTGTCAAGAGCCAGTCCCTTAGGAAGCCAATGTGGTAGTGAGACAGCTCTCAAATTTAATCAAAAATATCTTCATTTGTGTTCCGAAGATGAACGAAGGTCTTACGGGGTTGGTACAGCATGGGGGTGAGTAATTAATGACTTAATTTTCATTTTTGGGTGAACTAACCCTTTAAAGTAGTGATGGGAGATTTCGAAACACTGCTTCGTGAAGCACAGACACCTTTATGAATCTTTCAGATCAGTGGTTCAGAGCATGTATCAAACTGTGAAAGTCACGGGATTTCAGTAAATGAGGATTCGTTGCCTCATAACCGTTTCAAAATGTTTTAAATGTCAATGAAACCATGAGCGAACCATTGAACAAGTGTCAATGGGTTTGACCTGATCACTGATCAGTTTTAAGTATTTGTAGACATTTCAATGGTACATTTGTATGATTAAAAATAATAGTAGTTGATAAGTCTCGTATTCGCCTGTTGAGCCGAGCAATCCATGCAACAAACGTAAAGAGCCCTGAACTTGAATGATTTGTTGATTGCATTTGATTGATAACCTTCAATAACATATTAGCAATGGTTTGTAAAAGGTGTTTTTATGCATGTTTGGACTGAGTTTTTGTTGCATTTACACTGTTCTGACCAGCGTGTGGCGTTTCGAACGCTAAAAAAAAAATTTTTTTACAATGCACTTGGTTCGACTGATTCAACTTGACTCTTTACTTGGTTTAACTTTACACTCTTTACCTGCTTTTATTATATTTTATTTGTGTTTTAGCATTCTGTTCGTTAATTTTCACAGATTTTAATAAAGCAAAATATTTTTTTCTTACGAGTAAACGAATATCGGCGTGCGTTATGAGCAAAAGCACTAATCTCATTGGTCGTAACGTTTTTGACGCAGTGCGTCAAACCAAAATAATGAACCCAAGGCGTTTTTTTTTTTTAAAAGACTCTTTTATGCGTGACGTTTTTCGTGTCGGTGTGCACACTCAAAGGTGCGAGGCGTTAAACGTCGGTGAACAGGCAATAAGACACTCTTTTTCGCCACCTGCTGGCGTATTTATGTAATATGAAGAAATTGTCACTGAACAAATCAACGAATAAATCATCACTGAAAATTAACGATTCTCTGGAAAGAATTACATTTTCCACCACTAGTACACACAAACTACCATCACAGTTCGGCACAATTAGCCTAGTGTGCTGAGCATTATGGGCCGTAATTACGGGTTTGTAAATTAGCTGTGCCGTACCAGGCTCAAGTGGAAACACAACTGGAAGCTTTTCCAAAGGTTCTCAGCACATAAAAATTAACCACTTACTGGGATCTCAGACTGTAGTGATGTGGTTTCTCCACTGTGTGGATCTTCATGTGTCGGTTCAGGTTATTTTTAATAGAGAAACTCTTTCCGCACTGATCACACGTGTGCGGCTTCTCTCCAGTGTGGATCCTCTCATGTCTTTTCAGAGTTGATGAGTCACTGAATCTCTTCTCGCAGTGTGAACACATGTAAGGTTTTTCTCCATTGTGGATCCTCTCATGTATTTTCAGAGATGATAACACACTGAATCTCTTGTCACAGTGTGAACACTTGTAAGGTTTTTCTCCAGTGTGAATTCTCTGGTGCCGTTTTAAGTCCTTTGCTGCAGTAAAAGTCTTCTCACACTCAAAGCACATGTACTCTCTCACACCAGTATGCATTTTCTGATGTGCATGTAAATTACACAGCTTTGAAAAACTCTTTCCACACACAGAACATGAATACGGCTTCTCCTTCGTATGAATTCTCAGGTGTGTCTTCAGGTCTGATGCCCTGATAAATGCTTTCCCACACTGATCACAAGTGAACGGCTTCTCTCCGGTGTGGATCCTCATGTGACCATTAAGGTGTGCTAATTGACTAAAACTCTTCCCACATTGTTGGCATGTGAACGGCTTCTCTCCGGTGTGGATCCTCATGTGAACCTCAAGACTAGGTTTGGCTGCGAAACTACTCCCGCATTGATCACATGTGAACGGCTTCTCTCCAGTGTGAACTCTCATGTGAAGCTCATGATGTTGTTTGCGTGTGAAACTCTTCCCGCACTGATCACATGTGAACGGCTTCTCTCCGGTGTGGATCATCATGTGACACTCAAGACTAGGTTTGGCTGGGAAACTACTCCCGCATTGATCACATGTGAACGGCTTCTCTCCAGTGTGAACTCTCATGTGATGCTCAAGACTTTGTTTGCGTGTGAAACTCTTCCCACACTGATTGCAGGTTGTAGATTTCTTATCTCTTTTCTTTAAAAATGTCTGTTTAGTCTTTGAGCGACTCAAAGGTTTTTCTCCAGGTTTGACATGATGTTCCTCCTTCACTTCACTCAGTTCTTCACTCTCATCACTCTCTTCCATCCGGTCTAAATAATCTTAGAAATAATCAAAATAATTGAAAGAGAAATATGGAGTGAATGGAGATAAAAAAAATATTCCAGATGTAATGGACAACTGTTATAAAATATTACAATTTATGTATTTTTATAAATTAATCAAACGTCCCTGAAACATTCCATGAATGAGTTACACTGATCTTCCAGTTAATATTTTGTAAACTTTATAGGCAAAAATCCCATGTTTCTGTCGTCAGAACTATTAAATATATTTGATCAATGACACAATTATCTATGAACATTAAAATACACAATACTGTCATATTTTGACCCCAGTTTAACTGTTTAACTCTTAGTTTAACTCTTTATCTAAAAGTGATGAAGTGCTTGAATGTTTCTAACATGAATGTTGTCCAGCATCATGAATGAATGAGGAATAAACACCAACCTCTTTGTTCTTCAGGATCTTCAGTGTGTTTCATTCTGCAGGGTTCTGGATCACTCATGTTCTCACTGTCCTCTTTAATAAACTCAGTCTGCAGATTTCAGCTCTTCCTGATGCTCGTCTATACTTGTAGCTGATGGGAATTTACAGCATTTATAGGAGAATTGCAGTGGGAGGAGCTTTAATGATGATGAATTGCAGTGGGAGGAGCTTTAATGATGATGAATTGCAGTGGGAGGAGCTTCAATGATGAATTACAGTAGGAGGAGCTTCACTGATGATGTGGCTGCTGTAGGAGGAGCTGATTTGGCAAAATCTAAGTTATATAAATTACAGAATTTTTTTGTGTTTGTTTGTTTGTTTGCTCATGGACAACAGAATGTAAATTCTCCCACATATAAATAATGTTAAGAAAAACAGTTGAAAGCATTAACAGAAATAAACAGGCTACTTATATTAACCAACAAAAACTATCAGTCTGCTGAGGTGGCCCGGTAGTGTTTCGAGGGCCGGTCTGATCAAATGTATTCATTGCAGGTTCGCCATGCGCACTCGGGGCCCAAGCGAGGGGAAGAAAAAAAAAACACTTTCTTACATTTTCGATAATGTAGCAGGCTATATGGATTGTACGTCATAGGAATAATTGTATAAATAATTATTACATTATTATAATAATTGTTTGGCATCCTAAAACACCATTGATAATGTAATGCAGACTGAGACTCTCATAACTAAAAAGATGTTTGAGCCCTCTTTATTGTCCTGGTACAAATCAATGCTTTTTCTTTGTTCAACGAGCAGTTCATGGGATGAAGCTCTTATTTTTGATCTCTCAGAGAGCACGAGATTGATGAATTTAAATGAGCTTTAAGTGTCAGGAGATGTGAAGACATCAGCATAATAAATGAGGTGAAAACAGGAACTATTGTCATGAAATAAAGAGTGTTTTCAGCAGATCTGTTAATATTGATGATCCTCAGACTATCAACACTCATTCAACAAGCCTTTCAGGATCATCAGCAGATCATCTCACTTTATTCGGAGTGTTTGCTGTTAGAAAGCCTGCAAGCCTTATATTGACAGACAATAGTGTTTTTCACAATATAACATGGATAAATCATCAATAATAAAAGAAACTAATTAAATAAACAGGCCACAAGCCAAAAACATTAGGCACAAATGACAATCCTTTAGATAAAACTGAAATCTGATCATCAGACAGTACTTTTTCGGAGATTAGACCTGTCTTTTACACTCTTCCTAAAATTCATAAGAGACTCATATATCCTCCAGGTCGTCCAATTGTAGCACAGACATAAAAAAAATATTGTTGGTTTAAAAAAAATAAGTAACCAGGTTGCCTTAAAATTTTAAGTTCATTGAATTGGAAAAATTTAGTTAATAATAATAATAATATATTTTATTTGTAACGCACTTTACATCAATTTAATGACCTCAAAGTGCTAAACATGAAAAAACAGGAACATTAAAAAAAAAAGATAAAATTGTCATGATTCTGCCTTCTTGTCTTTGATTTTCTCTAGTCATGAGGCAGGATCATGACAGAATCATGTTTTGTGTGCAAGCGCATGGCCTGTTTGGGCCATGTGCTTGTGTTGTCTCGTTTCTTTACTCCGCCCCCTTGTTATCCTCGTCTCGTCATTATTGTCTAGTCAGTCTCACCTGTCCTTGTCATTAGTGTTCCCTTTATAACCCCCTTGTGTTTGCTGTCTTGTGTCGGTTCATTGCCAACTGTTGCCAAATGTTAAGCTGTCTCAAGTTTGTGAGTACCTGTCAAGAGTATTTGTCCTGTTAATCAATTGCCCGTGTCAGTCGTTTATCTAGTAGTGTTTTGTCAGTACCTTGTCTAGACAGTCTCCTAGTCCTTGTCAGAGTCTTGTTTTGCCCCCTCATGGGCTTTGTTTTCCTATTTTGTCCTGATAAACCCTGAGTTAATTGTACACCGTCTGAGTTTGGGTTCATCTCCATCCACATCATAACAAAAATAAATGAAATAAAAGCACTGTTAGCCATAGAAGGCTTTTCTAAAAAGATGGGTTTTAAGGCCTTTTTTTAAAAGAGTCAACAGTCTGAGGGACCCTTAGTTGGACAGGGAGAGCATTCCAGAGAGCAGGTGCGACTGAACAGAAAGCTCGATCACCCATAGTACGAAGCCGTGTCCTCACAGGCTGAAGGAGATCGGCCTGTCCAGAGCGGAGTTCACGAGATGAGGAAAGGGGGGTGATGAGTTGTTTGAGATATGGTGGTGCAGTGCCATGGAGGCACTGATGTGACAGAAGGGAAACTTTGTATTCAATCCTGTACTGGACAGGAAGCCAATGGAGCGATTTAAGGAGGGGTGTGATGTGGTGGTACTTCTGCAAGCCCATCAGGATCCTAGCCCCACGGTTCTGTATGTACTGCAGTTGCTTGATGTTCTTGCTTGGGATCCTGATTAGTAGTGCATTGCAATAGTCCAGCCTGGAAGAAAACAAAGGCATGGACAAGTTTTTCTGCATCAGGGAAAGTCAGCATTGGGCGAAGTTTTGCAATGTTCCTTAGGTGAAAGAAATAGGTTTTACATAGATGATTAATGTGGGCCTCAAAGGTCAGGTGAGGGTCCATTCTAACACCAAGGTTTGTGACTGAGGGTGAGAGGTGGATATCATGACCAGAGAAGGTGATGCTGGTGATGGTGGACGACCGGGTCTGATGCGGAGTGCCAACAAGAATAGCTTCCGTTTTTAAGTTGTTGAGTTGCAGAAAATTAGCCGCCATCCACGTCTTTACCTCCTCCAGGCAGGTTTGAAGTGTGGAAAGGGCTTCAGAGGGATTAGGATTTGTTCTAATGTAAACTTGAGTGTCATCAGCATGGCAGTGGAAAGATAATCCATGCCGGCTGATGACATGACCAAGGGGGAGCATGTAAAGTGTGAAGAGGGTGGGGCCAAGGACTGAACCTTGAGGGACACCACAAGTGACAGAGTGTGTGTCCGATTTAGCAGCACCCAAGGATACATACTCTGTTCTATCCGTGAGGTATGATGAAAACCAGGCCAGAGCAGTATCAGAGAGTCCAACTGAAGTAGCTGCTATCTCTGCCTTTACTTCGAATTCATTGATGGTGGCGGACTTTTGTGCATCGTATGATGTTCACGGATGAAATCTGAACTAGGAAGAATGTTTATTATAATTTTTTTTCTGGAATCAATGATAAATACATGTCTGACCCTTGTAACAAACCAAAAAAATGAGAAAAATCGCATTCATGATGATTTATGGTGATTTTATTTCCGTTAGACCTGTGTCTACATTGACGCTGATGCATTAAAGTGGTTTAAGATGGTGGCTCTATTGACACATTCGTTCCAATGAACTGCCGTAGCCAAGGTGAGGTCTGGTGTATATGTCTATGAGTTGCCAGCTGCCATTAAACTAAACCAAAATACCAACTTTTATTTCAAAATTTTTGATTAAAATCATCTTTGAAGACAGTGTTGACACATAAAAGCTGTGACCACAGGGATTTCAACTTTTTTGCTGAATATTTAAAAAAAAATATAAACCTTAGGTTAGGTTAGGTAACTTAGGTTACTTTTATTATACCCGTTGTGATTGGGCAAGCGGATATGTTGCATTTTGCAGAAAAGGGAGACTGGCATTTGTCGCGTTTTGGAAAGAAAGGGAGAAAACTTTACATAATAACACGGCGGATATCGCATTTTACGTAAAATTAAACATTGTTTTGTATTTGGTCGGTATTGAAAAGTCAGATTTTTGCAGTAACTAATTTTTTTTTTTTAAATGGCGTTTATCGCGTTTTGGAACCAAACTCTTCATATTTTCTCTTTGATCCTCACAATTTTGGAATCCAGTCGCGGGCCGGATCGAACGGCTTGGCAATTGATGATCAATGGTCTAGAGCCTCCATTTTCGCAAATGATTTCAATCTTCTTGAAACTCTGGATTCTGATAGAGGGCCATGGGACTTAGACCTGAGTGCAAAAATTGAGGCTCTTAGACCCTTCCAGAGCTGAGATATTGAGATACCACGTAGCATTTATGCCAATATAAATATCTCAGTATCTCAGCTCTGGAAGGGTCTAGAGCCTCCATTTTTGCACTCAGGTCTAAGTCCCATGGCCCTCTATCAGAATCCAGAGTTTCAAGAAGATTGGAGAAACTTATTTGTTCGCACAAAAAAAAAAACGACAGGGGTAACACTGTCGTTTTTTTTTGTTGTTTTTTTTTGGTCGAAATTTTGAGTTTCTCTGATCTTCTGGAATAAAAAAAAATTAAGTTTCCCCAATCTTCTCAAAACTCTGGATTCTGATAGAGGGCCATGAGACATAGACCTGAGTGCAACAATGGAGGCTCTAGACCCTTCCAGAGCATGAGATATCAAAATTCAAAATTTCGACCCGAAAAAAAAAAAAGACAGTGTTACCCCTTTCGTTTTTTTTCGTTTTCGGGCGAAAAATTAAGTTTCTCCAATCTTATCAAAACTCTGGATTATGATAGAGGGCTGTGAGACTTTGACCTGAGTGCAAAAATGGAGGATCTAGACCCTTCCAGAGCTGAGATATCAAAATTCAAAATTTCGACCCAAAAAAAAAAACGACAGTGTTACCCCTTTCGTTTTTTTTCGTTTTCGGGTGAAAAATTAAGTTTCTCCAATCTTCTCAAAACTCTGGATTATGATAGAGGGCCGTGAGACTTTGACCTGAGAGCAAAAATGGATGATCTAGACCCTTCCAGAGCTAAGATATCGAAACTCAAAATTTCGACCCGAAAAAAAAAAACGACAGTGTAACCCCTTTTGTTTTTTTTTCATTTTTGGGCGAAAAATTAAGTTTATCCAATCTTCTCAAAACTCTGGATTATGATAGAGGGCTGTGAGACTTTGACCTGAGAGCAAAAATGGAGGCTCTAGACCCTTCCAGAGCTGAGATATCGAAATTCAAAATTTCGACCCGAAAAAAAAACGACAGTGTTACCCCTTTCGTTTTTTTTCATTTTCGGGCAAAAAATTAAGTTTCTCCAATCTTCTCAAAACTCGTGATTATGATAGAGGGCTGTGAGACTTTGACCTGAGCGCAAAAATGGAGGCTCTAGACCCTTCCAGAGCTGAGATATCGAAACTCAAAATTTCGACCCGAAAAAAAAACGACAGTGTTACCCCTGTTACGTCCCTGTGGTCGTATGTTTTTCTTTTGGTTTCTATTTCTCTTCTCTCTCTTCTACCACTATCCTATTCTTAGGTTTGCGTCATCTCTTGTCCGCTGTTGGTTGAGAGCGATGTCAATCTTCATTTACATCATGACGTCATCTCCCTCCCGTGGCCTATCAAGTTCAACCTTCGAGTTTAAAGGGAAGCGGGAGAAGAACGCAAGACAGCTTTTGTTTCTTTCTGTGTGTTGATTGCCGCTTGTATGTACGTTATTTTTCTGTTACAGACATTACTCGGTTTTGTTTTGTTCTGCCTTGATGGCGTGTTTTGAGGTTACCACTTGTAACGTGTTCTGCCTTGATGGCGTGTTTTGTGGTTACTAATTGTAACGTGTTCTGCCTTTGATGGCGTGTTTTGAGGTTACCAAGAGTAATTTGGACAGGTAAAATGTCACGTGACGTACATAAAACAACACCTAGTAAACTCGATGTATACTACACCAGGTAAGAGAGTGAATGCCACTTTTGTATGTTTTGTTATTAGTTAGTGTAGGTAGAGAGGGCGCTTTGCGCTGAAGATCTTTGTCTTTTATTTTCTTTTTGTTATTAGTGAGCTAAGAGGTTGGGGTTTAGTTAATTGGTGTTTGTTTTGTTCCTTTCTTTTATTCGGCTTCACTTTACGTCCTTATACTCTATTATTATTATTATATTTATTTATCTTTGCATTAAAAATATCATTTGTCAAATAAATCATACATTATATTTTCACAACTCTGAGTATGGGTCGTCTCTTGCCATTATAACGTGCACCATCTCCTGATCACAACCTCAATGTTGCCCCTTTCAAACAAACTTGTTTGAGGGTACGTAACACCCCTTACGTTTTTTTTTTCGTTTTCGGGCGAAAAATCAAGTTTCTCCAATCTTTTCAAAACTCTGGATTATGATAGAGGGCCGCGAGACTTTGACCTGAGCGCAAAAATGGAGGCTCTAGACCCTTCCAGAGCTGAGATATCGAAACTCAAAATTTCGACCTGAAAAAAAAACGACAGTGTTACCCCTTACGTTTTTTTTTTTTCGTTTTCGGGCGAAAAATCAAGTTTCTCCAATCTTTTCAAAACTCTGGATTATGATAGAGGGCCGCGAGACTTTGACCTGAGCGCAAAAATGGAGGCTCTAGACCCTTCCAGAGCTGAGATATCGAAACTCAAAATTTCGACCCGAAAAAAAAACGACAGTGTTACCCGTTACGTTTTTTTTCGTTTTCGGGCGAAAAATCAAGTTTCTCCAATCTTCTCAAAACTCTGGATTATGATAGAGGGCCGTGAGACTTTGACCTGAGCGCAAAAATGGAGGCTCTAGACCCTTCCAGAGCTGAGATATCGAAACTCAAAATTTCGACCCAAAAAAAAAACGACAGTGTTACTTACCCCTTACGTTTTTTTTCGTTTTCGGGCGAAAAGTCAAGTTTCTCCAATCTTTTCAAAACTCTGGATTATGATAGAGGGCCGCGAGACTTTGACCTGAGCGCAAAAATGGAGGCTCTAGACCCTTCCAGAGCTGAGATATCGAAACTCAAAATTTCGACCCGAAAAAAAAAACTACAGTGTTACCCCTTACGTTTTTTTTCGTTTTCGGGCGAAAAATCAAGTTTCTCCAATCTTTTCAAAACTCTGGATTATGATAGAGGGCCGCGAGACTTTGACCTGAGCGCAAAAATGGAGGCTCTAGACCCTTCCAGAGCTGAGATATCGAAACTCAAAATTTCGACCCGAAAAAAAAAACGACAGTGTTACCCCTTACGTTTTTTTTCGTTTTCGGGCGAAAAATCAAGTTTCTCCAATCTTTTCAAAACTCTGGATTATGATAGAGGGCCGCGAGACTTTGACCTGAGTGCAAAAATGGAGGCTCTAGACCCTTCCAGAGCTGAGATATCGAAACTCAAAATTTCGACCCGAAAAAAAAAACGACAGTGTTACCCCTTACGGTTTTTTTGTTTTTGGGCGAAAAATCAAGTTTCTCCAATCTTCTCAAAACTCTGGATTATGATAGAGGGCCGCGAGACTTTGACCTGAGCGCAAAAATGGAGGCTCTAGACCCTTCCAGAGCTGAGATATCGAAACTCCAAATTTCGACCCGAAAAAAAAATGACAGTGTTACCCCTTACGTTTTTTTTTCGTTTTCGGGCGAAAAATCAAGTTTCTCCAATCTTCTCAAAACTCTGGATTATGATAGAGGGCCGCGAGACTTTGACCTGAGCGCAAAAATGGAGGCTCTAGACCCTTCCAGAGCTGAGATATCGAAACTCAAAATTTCGACCCGAAAAAAAACGACAGTGTTACCCCTTACGTTTTTTTTCGTTTTCGGGCGAAAAATCAAGTTTCTCCAATCTTCTCAAAACTCTGGATTATGATAGAGGGCCGCGAGACTTTGACCTGAGTGCAAAAATGGAGGCTCTAGACCCTTCCAGAGCTGACATATCGAAACTCAAAATTTCGACCCGAAAAAAAAACGACAGTGTTACCCCTTACGTTTTTTTTCGTTTTCGGGCGAAAAATCAAGTTTCTCCAATCTTTTCAAAACTCTGGATAATGATAGAGGGCCGCGAGACTTTGACCTGAGCGCAAAAATGGAGGCTCTAGACCCTTCCAGAGCTGAGATATCGACACTCAAAATTTCGACCCGAAAAAAAAAACGACAGTGTTACCCCTTACGTTTTTTTTTCGTTTTCTGGCGAAAAATCAAGTTTCTCCAATCTTCTCAAAACTCTGGATTATGATAGAGGGCCGTGAGACTTTGACCTGAGCGCAAAAATGGAGGGTCTAGACCCTTCCAGAGCTGAGATATCGAAACTCAAAATTTCGACCCGAAAAAAAAACGACAGTGTTACCCCTTACTTTTTTTTTTTCGTTTTCGGGCGAAAAATCAAGTTTCTCCAATCTTTTCAAAACTCTGTATTATGATAGAGGGCCGCGAGACTTTGACCTGAGCGCAAAAATGGAGGCTCTAGACCCTTCCAGAGCTGAGATATCGAAACTCAAAATTTCGACCCGAAAAAAAAACGACAGTGTTACCCCTTACGTTTTTTTTTCGTTTTCGGGCGAAAAATCAAGTTTCTCCAATCTTCTCAAAACTCTGGATTATGATAGAGGGCCGTGAGACTTTGACCTGAGCGCAAAAATGGAGGCTCTAGACCCTTCCAGAGCTGAGATATCGAAACTCAAAATTTCGACCCGAAAAAAAAAACGACAGTGTTACCCCTTACGTTTTTTTTTTTCGTTTTCGGGCGAAAAATCAAGTTTCTCCAATCTTTTCAAAACTCTGGATTATGATAGAGGGCCGCGAGACTTTGACCTGAGCGCAAAAATGGAGGCTCTAGACCCTTCCAGAGCTGAGATATCGAAACTCAAAATTTCGACCCGAAAAAAAAACGACAGTGTTACCCCTTACGTTTTTTTTCGTTTTCGGGCGAAAAATCAAGTTTCTCTAATCTTTTCAAAACTCTGGATTATGATAGAGGGCCGCGAGACTTTGACCTGAGCGCAAAAATGGAGGCTCTAGACCCTTCCAGAGCTGAGATATCGAAACTCAAAATTTCGACCTGAAAAAAAAACGACAGTGTTACCCCTTACGTTTTTTTTTTTCGTTTTCGGGCCAAAAATCAAGTTTCTCCAATCTTTTCAAAACTCTGGATTATGATAGAGGGCCGCGAGACTTTGACCTGAGCGCAAAAATGGAGGCTCTAGACCCTTCCAGAGCTGAGATATCGAATCTCAAAATTTCGACCCGAAAAAAAAACGACAGTGTTACCCCTTACGTTTTTTTTTCGTTTTCGGGCGAAAAATCAAGTTTCTCCAATCTTCTCAAAACTCTGGATTATGATAGAGGGCCGTGAGACTTTGACCTGAGCGCAAAAATGGAGGCTCTAGACCCTTCCAGAGCTGAGATATCGAAACTCAAAATTTCGACCCAAAAAAAAAACGACAGTGTTACTTACCCCTTACGTTTTTTTTTCGTTTTCGGGCGAAAAATCAAGTTTCTCCAATCTTTTCAAAACTCTGGATTATGATAGAGGGCCGCGAGACTTTGACCTGAGCGCAAAAATGGAGGCTCTAGACCCTTCCAGAGCTGAGATATCGAAACTCAAAATTTCGACCCGAAAAAAAAAACTACAGTGTTACCCCTTACGTTTTTTTTTCGTTTTCGGGCGAAAAATCAAGTTTCTCCAATCTTTTCAAAACTCTGGATTATGATAGAGGGCCGCGAGACTTTGACCTGAGCGCAAAAATGGAGGCTCTAGACCCTTCCAGAGCTGAGATATCGAAACTCAAAATTTCGACCCGAAAAAAAAACGACAGTGTTACCCCTTACGTTTTTTTTCGTTTTCGGGCGAAAAATCAAGTTTCTCCAATCTTTTCAAAACTCTGGATTATGATAGAGGGCCGCGAGACTTTGACCTGAGTGCAAAAATGGAGGCTCTAGACCCTTCCAGAGCTGAGATATCGAAACTCAAAATTTCGACCCGAAACAAAAAACGACAGTGTTACCCCTTACGGTTTTTTTGTTTTTGGGCGAAAAATCAAGTTTCTCCAATCTTCTCAAAACTCTGGATTATGATAGAGGGCCGCGAGACTTTGACCTGAGCGCAAAAACGGAGGCTCTAGACCCTTCCAGAGCTGAGATATCGAAACTCAAAATTTCGACCCGAAAAAAAAACCACAGTGTTACCCCTTACGTTTTTTTTTCGTTTTCGGGCGAAAAATCAAGTTTCTCCAATCTTTTCAAAACTCTGGATTATGATAGAGGGCCGCGAGACTTTGACCTGAGCGCAAAAATGGAGGCTCTAGACCCTTCCAGAGCTGAGATATCGAAACTCAAAATTTCGACCCGAAAAAAAAACGACAGTGTTACCCCTTACGTTTTTTTTCGTTTTCGGGCGAAAAATCAAGTTTCTCCAATCTTCTCAAAACTCTGGATTATGATAGAGGGCCGCGAGACTTTGACCTGAGCGCAAAAACGGAGGCTCTAGACCCTTCCAGAGCTGAGATATCGAAACTCAAAATTTCGACCCGAAAAAAAAACGACAGTGTTACCCCTTACGTTTTTTTTCGTTTTCGGGCGAAAAATTACGTTTCTCCAATCGTCTCAAAACTCTGGATTATGATAGAGGGCCGCGAGACTTTGACCTGAGCGCAAAAATGGAGGCTCTAGACCCTTCCAGAGCTGAGATATCGAAACTCAAAATTTCGACCCGAAAAAAAAACGACAGTGTTACCCCTTACGTTTTTTTTCATTTTCGGGCGAAAAATCAAGTTTCTCCAATCTTCTCAAAACTCTGGATTATGATAGAGGGCCGCGAGACTTTGACCTGAGCGCAAAAATGGAGGCTCTAGACCCTTCCAGAGCTGAGATATCGAAACTCAAAATTTCGACCCGAAAAAAAAAACGACAGTGTTACCCCTTACGTTTTTTTTCGTTTTTGGGCGAAAAATCAAGTTTCTCCAATCTTCTCAAAACTCTGGATTATGATAGAGGGCCGCGAGACTTTGACCTGAGCGCAAAAATGGAGGCTCTAGACCCTTCCAGAGCTGAGATATCGAAACTCCAAATTTCGACCCGAAAAAAAAAATGACAGTGTTACCCCTTACGTTTTTTTTTCGTTTTCGGGCGAAAAATCAAGTTTCTCCAATCTTCTCAAAACTCTGGATTATGATAGAGGGCCGCGAGACTTTGACCTGAGCGCAAAAATGGAGGCTCTAGACCCTTCCAGAGCTGAGATATCGAAACTCAAAATTTCGACCCGAAAAAAAACCGACAGTGTTACCCCTTACGTTTTTTTTTCATTTTCGGGCGAAAAATCAAGTTTCTCCAATCTTCTCAAAACTCTGGATTATGATAGAGGGCCGCGAGACTTTGACCTGAGCGCAAAAATGGAGGCTCTAGACCCTTCCAGAGCTGAGATATCGAAACTCAAAATTTCGACCCGAAAAAAAAAACGACAGTGTTACCCCTTACGTTTTTTTTCGTTTTTGGGCGAAAAATCAAGTTTCTCCAATCTTCTCAAAACTCTGGATTATGATAGAGGGCCGCGAGACTTTGACCTGAGCGCAAAAATGGAGGCTCTAGACCCTTCCAGAGCTGAGATATCGAAACTCCAAATTTCGACCCGAAAAAAAAAATGACAGTGTTACCCCTTACGTTTTTTTTTCGTTTTCGGGCGAAAAATCAAGTTTCTCCAATCTTCTCAAAACTCTGGATTATGATAGAGGGCCGCGAGACTTTGACCTGAGCGCAAAAATGGAGGCTCTAGACCCTTCCAGAGCTGAGATATTGAAACTCAAAATTTCGACCCGAAAAAAAACGACAGTGTTACCCCTTACGTTTTTTTTCGTTTTCGGGCGAAAAATCAAGTTTCTCCAATCTTCTCAAAACTCTGGATTATGATAGAGGGCCGCGAGACTTTGACCTGAGTGCAAAAATGGAGGCTCTAGACCCTTCCAGAGCTGACATATCGAAACTCAAAATTTCGACCCGAAAAAAAAACGACAGTGTTACCCCTTACGTTTTTTTTCGTTTTCGGGCGAAAAATCAAGTTTCTCCAATCTTTTCAAAACTCTGGATAATGATAGAGGGCCGCGAGACTTTGACCTGAGCGCAAAAATGGAGGCTCTAGACCCTTCCAGAGCTGAGATATCGACACTCAAAATTTCGACCCGAAAAAAAAACCGACAGTGTTACCCCTTACGTTTTTTTTTCGTTTTCTGGCGAAAAATCAAGTTTCTCCAATCTTCTCAAAACTCTGGATTATGATAGAGGGCCGTGAGACTTTGACCTGAGCGCAAAAATGGAGGGTCTAGACCCTTCCAGAGCTGAGATATCGAAACTCAAAATTTCGACCCGAAAAAAAAACGACAGTGTTACCCCTTACTTTTTTTTTTCGTTTTCGGGCGAAAAATCAAGTTTCTCCAATCTTTTCAAAACTCTGTATTATGATAGAGGGCCGCGAGACTTTGACCTGAGCGCAAAAATGGAGGGTCTAGACCCTTCCAGAGCTGAGATATCGAAACTCAAAATTTCGACCCGAAAAAAAAAACGACAGTGTTACCCCTTACGTTTTTTTTTTTTCGTTTTCGGGCGAAAAATCAAGTTTCTCCAATCTTTTCAAAACTCTGGATTATGATAGAGGGCCGCGAGACTTTGACCTGAGCGCAAAAATGGAGGCTCTAGACCCTTCCAGAGCTGAGATATCGAAACTCAAAATTTCGACCCGAAAAAAAAACGACAGTGTTACCCCTTACGTTTTTTTTCGTTTTCGGGCGAAAAATCAAGTTTCTCTAATCTTTTCAAAACTCTGGATTATGATAGAGGGCCGCGAGACTTTGACCTGAGCGCAAAAATGGAGGCTCTAGACCCTTCCAGAGCTGAGATATCGAAACTCAAAGTTTCGACCCGAAAAAAAACGACAGTGTTACCCCTTACGTTTTTTTTCGTTTTCGGGCGAAAAATCAAGTTTCTCCAATCTTCTCAAAACTCTGGATTATGATAGAGGGCTGTGAGACTTTGACCTGAGCGCAAAAATGGAGGCTCTAGACCCTTCCAGAGCTGAGATATCGAAACTCAAAATTTCGACCCGAAAAAAAAACGACAGTGTTACCCCTTACGTTTTTTTTCGTTTTTGGGCGAAAAATCAAGTTTCTCCAATCTTCTCAAAACTCTGGATTATGATAGAGGGCCGCGAGACTTTGACCTGAGCGCAAAAACGGAGGCTCTAGACCCTTCCAGAGCTGAGATATCGAAACTCCAAATTTCGACCCGAAAAAAAAAATGACAGTGTTACCCCTTACGTTTTTTTTCGTTTTCGGGCGAAAAATCAAGTTTCTCCAATCTTCTCAAAACTCTGGATTATGATAGAGGGCTGCGAGACTTTGACCTGAGCGCAAAAACGGAGGCTCTAGACCCTTCCAGAGCTGAGATATCGAAACTCAAAATTTCGACCCGAAAAAAAAACGACAGTCTTACCCCTTACGTTTTTTTTTCGTTTTCGGGCGAAAAATCAAGTTTCTCCAATCTTCTCAAAACTCTGGATTATGATAGAGGGCCGCGAGACTTTGACCTGAGCGCAAAAATGGAGGCTCTAGAACCTTCCAGAGCTGAGATATCGAAACTCAAAATTTCGACCCGAAAAAAAAAACGACAGTGTTACCCCTTGCGTTTTTTTCGTTTTCGGGCGAAAAATCAAGTTTCTCCAATCTTCTCCAAACTCTGGATTATGAAAGAGGGCTGTGAGACTTTGACCTGAGTGCAAAAATGGAGGCTCTAGAACCTTCCAGAGCTGAGATATCGAAACTCAAAATTTCGACCCGAAAAAAAAACGACAGTGTTACCCCTTTCGTTTTTTTTAATTTTCGGGCGAAAAATTAAGTTTCTCCAATCTTCTCAAAACTCGTGATTATGATAGAGGGCTGTGAGACTTTGACCTGAGTGCAAAAATGGAGGCTCTAGACCCTTCCAGAGCTGAGATATCGAAACTCAAAATTTCGACCCGAAAAAAAACGACAGTGTTACCCCTTACGTTTTTTTTCGTTTTCGGGCGAAAAATCAAGTTTCTCCAATCTTCTCAAAACTCTGGATTATGATAGAGGGCCGCGAGACTTTGACCTGAGTGCAAAAATGGAGGCTCTAGACCCTTCCAGAGCTGAGATATCGAAACTCAAAATTTCGACCCGAAAAAAAAAACGACAGTGTTACCCCTTACGTTTTTTTTCGTTTTCGGGCGAAAAATCAAGTTTCTCCAATCTTCTCAAAACTCTGGATTATGATAGAGGGCCGCGAGACTTTGACCTGAGCGCAAAAATGGAGGCTCTAGACCCTTCCAGAGCTGAGATATCGAAACTCAAAATTTCGACCCGAAAAAAAAACGACAGTGTTACCCCTTACGTTTTTTTTCGTTTTCAGGCGAAAAATCAAGTTTCTCCAATCTTCTCAAAACTCTGGATTATGATAGAGGGCCGCGAGACTTTGACCTGAGCGCAAAAATGGAGGCTCTAGACCCTTCCAGAGCTGAGATATCGAAACTCAAAATTTCGACCCGAAAAAAAAACGACAGTGTTACCCCTTGCGTTTTTTTTCGTTTTCAGGCGAAAAATCAAGTTTCTCCAATCTTCTCAAAACTCTGGATTATGATAGAGGGCCGCGAGACTTTGACCTGAGCGCAAAAACGGAGGCTCTAGACCCTTCCAGAGCTGAGATATCGAAACTCAAAATTTCGACCCGAAAAAAAAACGACAGTGTTACCCCTTACGTTTTTTTTCGTTTTCGGGCGAAAAATTAAGTTTCTCCAATCGTCTCAAAACTCTGGATTATGATAGAGGGCCGCGAGACTTTGACCTGAGCGCAAAAATGGAGGCTCTAGACCCTTCCAGAGCTGAGATATCGAAACTCAAAATTTAGACCCGAAAAAAAAACGACAGTGTTACCCCTTACGTTTTTTTTCGTTTTCGGGCGACAAATCAAGTTTCTCCAATCTTCTCAAAACTCTGGATTATGATAGAGGGCCGTGAGACTTTGACCTGAGCGCAAAAATGGAGGCTCTAGACCAGGGGTGGGCAACAGTTTTAGTCTGAGGGCCACAGTTACTTTGGCAAAGTAACCCGAGGGCCACCCTTTGGACAATTGCAATGGGCTATATGCACGCATAAGTTCCGCATTTGACGTAAGGATGCTCGTCCATTTCCGGTTGTGTAGATTAAAGCGGAGGAAAACCGGAGAAAACGGGATTATGGCAGAGTCTTCAATATTTACTGTCCTCCCGTCTTTGAAACGAAACGTACACGTTTAGATGTAATTTTATATATAGTTATGTTTATTTAATATAATTTTAAAAAGAAGCATAAACACAACGAGGGGTGTCTGTTTTATCTGTTTTTGTGACTAAAGATTCATTAGTATAACCATGGAGTATAAAATTCAATATAAATTCTCGGTATTGCATTGGACTCTATGATCGGCGGAAGTTATCGAGCATCCTTAATCCTTCACCGGAAATACCGCCGTGCATAGAGCCCATTGAACATAGTTAAATGATTTAATTGATACAAATTAATTCAATGCAAGTATACAATTTTTGTATACGAATATGTCTCTACAGTTATTTACAGCTACTAACTGGATTTACTTTTAAGCATTCATTTCCTACACTACCCAGCATATTGTTCAACTGTCATTCATACCAGCTGTAGCTATTCAAGATAGAAAACTAATAACAAAACTGCAAATATATGTTTGTGCAAATTTATTAGCATACTGATACAGACTTCAGGCAATCTGGCTTGGAATTATCAAATTTTATTGAGGCTATATACCACCAGAGGGAGAACTTCAGAATAAAAAACATTTTCAGCTGATTTCATTTGTGATTATTAATTTTTTGTAATTTCTTTCACATATTTTGTTCAAATCTTTTATAAAATAGAACACAATTTAAGTGCAGATTAACTTCAAACATATGTTTGCTTGAACGATATAAAGGACAACATTGAAATAGGCCTATGCATCCCACAAAATGTAAATTTGATTTAGCTGTATCATAACCATCTACGCGGGACATGCATAAGAAACATGGCAACATGAAACTGAAAAATGTTTTAAAAATAACACCAATCAAGGGTAACTTGATGGAACTAGCCAAACATAGGCTACTTTAGAAAAATTTATTTCATCCTATGCAACTGAGATGACCATGAAGAGCGTTTTGTCGGTGTTCTGTAACTCAATGTGAACAATTGAGGAGGTCGCCTTTCTTTACTAACTCATCAAAATCTGGGGTCGTGTTCGATGTAGAGATGCGCAACACGGACGACAGGTGTGCATCGGTTAGTCGTGATCTGTAGCGTGACTTGTTAAAGTTCATTACAGAGAAAGTCTGCTCGCATACATACGTGGACCCGAATAAAACTAGCATCCTTTGCGCATGCCTCCGCATGTTAGGAAACTTGCCCTCGTTCAATGCACTATAAAACCTGTCCAATGATGACGAGGTGAATTTCTCCTTGAGAGAGGGATCGCACTGCATGTCAATCAACTCAATCAACTGGTCGCTGTCAAAGGAAAAGGGGGCGGACACCAGCTCCATCTCTTTTTCTATTTTACTGAAATCAGAGAAACGCCTGTTGAACTCAGTGTGCAGATCCTCGATTGTAGTAGTGTATTTGACAGTGAGTCGGGATGGCACATCCTTTATTGTGGCAAGAGTTGGGAAATGTGTAAAGCTCTTGTTTGTCATTTGCCGGGAAAACAGAGTCAGCTTTGCTCTGAATGCTCGCACGTAGGAATACAGTTTGTGCACGAACACATCCTTCCCCTGCAGCTTCCTATTGAGGTCATTCAAATGGCCCATTAAATCCACAGAAAAGGCAAAGTCAAACATCCAGTCGGAATATTTAAGTTCTGGAAAGTCACCAGCCTTCCCGGCATTTTTAATAGCAGGATCGCAATTCAGATAAAGACGGTGTTTTTTTTGTTTTTTTTTAAGGCGGTGTGTGTTTCATTCAAATTGCGAGTGCATCGCGGGGGCCGGATTAAAGCACTATGCGGGCCGGATCCGGCCCCCGGGCCGTATGTTGCCCATGTATGCTCTAGACCCTTCCAGAGCTGAGATATCGAAACTCAAAATTTCGACCCAAAAAAAAAAACGACAGTGTTACCCCTTACGTTTTTTTTCGTTTTCGGGTGAAAAATCAAGTTTCTCCAATCTTTTCAAAACTCTGGATTATGATAGAGGGCTGTGAGACTTTGACGTGAATGCAAAAATGGAGGCTCTAGACCCTTCCAGAGCTGAGATATCGAAACTCAAAATTTCGACCCGAAAAAAAAACGACAGTGTTACCCCTTACGTTTTTTTTTCGTTTTTGGGCGAAAAATCAAGTTTCTCCAATCTTCTCAAAACTCTGGATTATGATAGAGGGCCGCGAGACTTTGACCTGAGCGCAAAAACGGAGGCTCTAGACCCTTCCAGAGCTGAGATATCGAAACTCCAAATTTCGACCCGAAAAAAAAAATGACAGTGTTACCCCTTACGTTTTTTTTCGTTTTCGGGCGAAAAATCAAGTTTCTCCAATCTTCTCAAAACTCTGGATTATGATAGAGGGCTGCGAGACTTTGACCTGAGCGCAAAAATGGAGGCTCTAGACCCTTCCAGAGCTGAGATATCGAAACTCAAAATTTCGACCCGAAAAAAAAACGACAGTGTTACCCCTTACGTTTTTTTTTCCGTTTCCGGGCGAAAAATCAAGTTTCTCCAATCTTCTCAAAACTCTGGATTATGATAGAGGGCCGCGAGACTTTGACCTGAGCGCAAAAATGGAGGCTCTAGACCCTTCCAGAGCTGAGATATCGAAACTCCAAATTTCGACCCGAAAAAAAAACGACATTGTTACCCCTTACGTTTTTTTTTTCGTTTTCGGGCGAAAAATCAAGTTTCTCCAATCTTCACAAAACTCTGGATTATGATAGAGGGCCGCGAGACTTTGACCTGAGCACAAAAATGGAGGCTCTAGAACCTTCCAGAGCTGAGATATCGAAACTCAAAATTTCGACCCGAAAAAAAAAACGACAGTGTTACCCCTTACGTTTTTTTTCGTTTTCGGGCGAAAAATCAAGTTTCTCCATTCTTCTCCAAACTCTGGATTATGAAAGAGGGCTGTGAGACTTTGACCTGAGTGCAAAAATGGAGGCTCTAGAACCTTCCAGAGCTGAGATATCGAAACTCCAAATTTCGACCCGAAAAAAAAAATGACAGTGTTACCCCTTACGTTTTTTTTCGTTTTCGGGCGAAAAATCAAGTTTCTCCAATCTTCTCCAAACTCTGGATTATGAAAGAGGGCTGTGAGACTTTGACCTGAGTGCAAAAATGGAGGCTCTAGAACCTTCCAGAGCTGAGATATCGAAACTCCAAATTTCGACCCGAAAAAAAAACGACAGTGTTACCCCTTACGTTTTTTTTTCGTTTCGGGCGAAAAATCAAATTTCTCCAATCTTCTCAAAACTCTGGATTATGATAGAGGGCCGCGAGACTTTGACCTGAGCGCAAAAATGGATGCTCTAGACCCTTCCAGAGCTGAGATATCGAAACTCAAAATTTCGACCCGAAAAAAAAACGACAGTGTTACCCCTTACGTTTTTTTTTCGTTTTCGGGCGAAAAATCAAGTTTCTCCAATCTTCTCAAAACTCTGGATTATGATAGAGGGCCGCGAGACTTTGACCTGAGCGCAAAAATGGAGGCTCTAGACCCTTCCAGAGCTGAGATATCGAAACTCAAAATTTCGACCCGAAAAAAAAAACGACAGTGTTACCCCTTACGTTTTTTTTTCGTTTTCGGGCGAAAAATCAAGTTTCTCCAATCTTCTTAAAACTCTGGATTATGATAGAGGGCCGCGAGACTTTGACCTGAGCGCAAAAATGGAGGCTCTAGACCCTTCCAGAGCTGAGATATCGAAACTCAAAATTTCGACCCGAAAAAAAAAAACGACAGTGTTACCCCTTACGTTTTTTTTTCGTTTTCGGGCGAAAAATCAAGTTTCTCCAATCTTCTCAAAACTCTGGATTATGATAGAGGGCCGCGAGACTTTGACCTGAGCGCAAAAATGGAGGCTCTAGACCCTTCCAGAGCTGAGATATCGAAACTCAAAATTTCGACCCGAAAAAAACCCGACAGTGTTAACCCTTACGTTTTTTTTTCGTTTTCGGGCGAAAAATCAAGTTTCTCCAATCTTCTCAAAACTCTGGATTATGATAGAGGGCCGCGAGACTTTGACCTGAGCGCAAAAATGGAGGCTCTAGAACCTTCCAGAGCTGAGATATCGAAACTCAAAATTTCGACCCGAAAAAAAACCCGACAGTGTTACCCCTTACGTTTTTTTTCGTTTTCGGGCGAAAAATCAAGTTTCTCCAATCTTCTCCAAACTCTGGATTATGAAAGAGGGCTGTGAGACTTTGACCTGAGTGCAAAAATGGAGGCTCTAGAACCTTCCAGAGCTGAGATATCGAAACTCAAAATTTCGACCCGAAAAAAAAAACGACAGTGTTACCCCTTTCGTTTTTTTTAATTTTCGGGCGAAAAATTAAGTTTCTCCAATCTTCTCAAAACTTGTGATTATGATAGAGGGCTGTGAGACTTTGACCTGAGTGCAAAAATGGAGGCTCTAGACCCTTCCAGAGCTGAGATATCGAAACTCAAAATTTCGACCCGAAAAAAAACGACAGTGTTACCCCTTACGTTTTTTTTCGTTTTCGGGCGAAAAATCAAGTTTCTCCAATCTTCTCAAAACTCTGGATTATGATAGAGGGCCGCGAGACTTTGACCTGAGCGCAAAAATGGAGGCTCTACACCCTTCCAGAGATGAGATATCGAAACTCAAAATTTCGACCCGAAAAAAAAAACGACAGTGTTACCCCTTACGTTTTTTTTCGTTTTCGGGCGAAAAATCAAGTTTCTCCAATCTTCTCAAAACTCTGGATTATGATAGAGGGCCGCGAGACTTTGACCTGAGCGCAAAAATGGAGGCTCTAGACCCTTCCAGAGCTGAGATATAGAAACTCAAAATTTCGACCCGAAAAAAAAAACGACAGTGTTACCCCTTGCATTTTTTTTCGTTTTCGGGCGAAAAATCAAGTTTCTCCAATCTTCTCAAAACTCTGGATTATGATAGAGGGCCGCGAGACTTTGACCTGAGCGCAAAAATGGAGGCTCTAGACCCTTCCAGAGCTGAGATATCGAAACTCAAAATTTCGACCCGAAAAAAAAACGACAGTGTTACCCCTTACGTTTTTTTTTTCGTTTTCGGGCGAAAAATCAAGTTTCTCCAATCTTCTCAAAACTCTGGATTATGATAGAGGGCCGCGAGACTTTGACCTGAGCGCAAAAATGGAGGCTCTAGACCCTTCCAGAGCTGAGATATCGAAACTAAAAATTTCGACCCAAAAAAAAAAAACGACAGTGTTACCCCTTACGTTTTTTTCCGTTTTCGGGCGAAAAATCAAGTTTCTCCAATCTTTTCAAAACTCTGGATTATGATAGAGGGCCGCGAGACTTTGACCTGAGCGCAAAAACGGAGGCTCTAGACCCTTCCAGAGCTGAGATATCGAAACTCCAAATTTCGACCCGAAAAAAAAAATGACAGTGTTACCCCTTACGTTTTTTTTCGTTTTCGGGCGAAAAATCAAGTTTCTCCAATCTTCTCCAAACTCTGGATTATGAAAGAGGGCTGTGAGACTTTGACCTGAGTGCAAAAATGGAGGCTCTAGACCCTTCCAGAGCTGAGATATCGAAACTCAAAATTTCGACCCAAAAAAAACGACAGTGTTACCCCTTACGTTTTTTTTCGTTTTCGGGCGAAAAATCAAGTTTCTCCATTCTTCTCCAAACTCTGGATTATGATAGAGGGCCGCGAGACTTTGACCTGAGCGCAAAAATGGAGGCTCTAGACCCTTCCAGAGCTGAGATATCGAAACTCAAAATTTCGACCCGAAAAAAAAACGACAGTGTTACCCCTTGCGTTTTTTTTCGTTTTCAGGCGAAAAATCAAGTTTCTCCAATCTTCTCAAAACTCTGGATTATGATAGAGGGCCGCGAGACTTTGACCTGAGCGCAAAAATGGAGGCTCTAGACCCTTCCAGAGCTGAGATATCGAAACTCCAAATTTCGACCCGAAAAAAAAAACGACAGTGTTACCCCTTACGTTTTTTTTCGTTTTCGGGCGAAAAATTAAGTTTCTCCAATCGTCTCAAAACTCTGGATTATGATAGAGGGCCGCGAGACTTTGACCTGAGCGCAAAAATGGAGGCTCTAGACCCTTCCAGAGCTGAGATATCGAAACTCAAAATTTAGACCCGAAAAAAAAACGACAGTGTTACCCCTTACGTTTTTTTTCGTTTTCGGGCGAAAAATTAAGTTTCTCCAATCGTCTCAAAACTCTGGATTATGATAGAGGGCCGCGAGACTTTGACCTGAGCGCAAAAATGGAGGCTCTAGACCCTTCCAGAGCTGAGATATCGAAACTCAAAATTTAGACCCGAAAAAAAAACGACAGTGTTACCCCTTACGTTTTTTTTCGTTTTCGGGCGAAAAATCAAGTTTCTCCAATCTTCTCAAAACTCTGGATTATGATAGAGGGCCGTGAGACTTTGACCTGAGCGCAAAAATGGAGGCTCTAGACCCTTCCAGAGCTGAGATATCGAAACTCAAAATTTCGACCCCCAAAAAAAAACGACAGTGTTACCCCTTACGTTTTTTTCCGTTTTCGGGCGAAAAATCAAGTTTCTCCAATCTTTTCAAAACTCTGGATTATGATAGAGGGCCGCGAGACTTTGACCTGAGCGCAAAAACGGAGGCTCTAGACCCTTCCAGAGCTGAGATATCGAAACTCCAAATTTCGACCCGAAAAAAAAAATGACAGTGTTACCCCTTACGTTTTTTTTCGTTTTCGGGCGAAAAATCAAGTTTCTCCAATCTTCTCAAAACTCTGGATTATGATAGAGGGCCGCGAGACTTTGACCTGAGCGCAAAAATGGAGGCTCTAGACCCTTCCAGAGCTGAGATATCGAAACTCCAAATTTCGACCCGAAAAAAAAACGACAGTGTTACCCCTTACGTTTTTTTTCGTTTTCGGGCGAAAAATCAAGTTTCTCCAATCTTCTCCAAACTCTGGATTATGAAAGAGGGCTGTGAGACTTTGACCTGAGTGCAAAAATGGAGGCTCTAGAACCTTCCAGAGCTGAGATATCGAAACTCAAAATTTCGACCCGAAAAAAAAAACGACAGTGTTACCCCTTTCGTTTTTTTTAATTTTCGGGCGAAAAATTAAGTTTCTCCAATCTTCTCAAAACTCGTGATTATGATAGAGGGCCGCGAGACTTTGACCTGAGTGCAAAAATGGAGGCTCTAGACCCTTCCAGAGCTGAGATATCCAAACTCAAAATTTCGACCCGAAAAAAAAACGACAGTGTTACCCCTTACGTTTTTTTTCGTTTTCGGGCGAAATATCAAGTTTCTCCAATCTTCTCCAAACTCTGGATTATGAAAGAGGGCTGTGAGACTTTGACCTGAGTGCAAAAATGGAGGCTCTAGACCCTTCCAGAGCTGAGATATCGAAACTCAAAATTTCGACCCGAAAAAAAAACGACAGTGTTACCCCTTACGTTTTTTTTCGTTTTCGGGCGAAAAATCAAGTTTCTCCAATCTTCTCCAAACTCTGGATTATGAAAGAGGGCTGTGAGACTTTGACCTGAGTGCAAAAATGGAGGCTCTAGAACCTTCCAGAGCTGAGATATCGAAACTCAAAATTTCGACCCGAAAAAAAAAATGACAGTGTTACCCCTTACGTTTTTTTTCGTTTTCGGGCGAAAAATCAAGTTTCTCCAATCTTCTCCAAACTCTGGATTATGAAAGAGGGCTGTGAGACTTTGACCTGAGTGCAAAAATGGAGGCTCTAGAACCTTCCAGAGCTGAGATATCGAAACTCAAAATTTCGACCCGAAAAAAAAATGACAGTGTTACCCCTTAAGTTTTTTTTTCGTTTTCGGGCGAAAAATCAAGTTTCTCCAATCGTCTCAAAACTCTGGATTATGATAGAGGGCCGCGAGACTTTGACCTGAGCGCAAAAAAAATGGAGGCTCTAGACCCTTCCAGAGCTGAGATATCGAAACTCAAAATTTCGACCCGAAAAAAAACGACAGTGTTACCCCTTACGTTTTTTTTTCGTTTTCGGGCGAAAAATCAAGTTTCTCCAATCTTCTCAAAACTCTGGATTATGATAGAGGGCCGCGAGACTTTGACCTGAGCGCAAAAATGGAGAGTCTAGACCCTTCCAGAGCTGAGATATCGAAACTCAAAATTTCGACCCGAAAAAAAAACGACAGTGTTACCTCTTGCGTTTTTTTTCGTTTTCAGGCGAAAAATCAAGTTTCTCCAATCTTCTCAAAACTCTGGATTATGATAGAGGGCCGCGAGACTTTGACCTGAGCGCAAAAACGGAGGCTCTAGACCCTTCCAGAGCTGAGATATCGAAACTCAAAATTTCGACCCGAAAAAAAAACGACAGTGTTACCCCTTACGTTTTTTTTAGTTTTCGGGCGAAAAATTAAGTTTCTCCAATCGTCTCAAAACTCTGGATTATGATAGAGGGCCGCAAGACTTTGACCTGAGCGCAAAAATGGAGGCTCTAGACCCTTCCAGAGCTGAGATATCGAAACTCCAAATTTCGACCCGAAAAAAAAAATGACAGTGTTACCCCTTACGTTTTTTTTCGTTTTCGGGGAGAAAAATCAAGTTTCTCCAATCTTCTCAAAACTCTGGATTATGATAGAGGGCCGCGAGACTTTGACCTGAGCGCAAAAATGGAGGCTCTAGACCCTTCCAGAGCTGAGATATCGAAACTCAAAATTTCGACCCGAAAAAAAAACGACAGTGTTACCCCTTACGTTTTTTTTTTTCGTTTCGGGCGAAAAATCAAATTTCTCCAATCTTCTCAAAACTCTGGATTATGATAGAGGGCCGCGAGACTTTGACCTGAGCGCAAAAATGGATGCTCTAGACCCTTCCAGAGCTGAGATATCGAAACTCAAAATTTCGACCCGAAAAAAAAACGACAGTGTTACCCCTTACGTTTTTTTTTTCGTTTTCGGGCGAAAAATCAAGTTTCTCCAATCTTCTCAAAACTCTGGATTATGATAGAGGGCCGCGAGACTTTGACCTGAGCGCAAAAATGGAGGCTCTAGACCCTTCCAGAGCTGAGATATCGAAACTCAAAATTTCGACCCGAAAAAAAAAACGACAGTGTTACCCCTTACGTTTTTTTTTTCGTTTTCGGGCGAAAAATCAAGTTTCTCCAATCTTCTTAAAACTCTGGATTATGATAGAGGGCCGCGAGACTTTGACCTGAGCGCAAAAATGGAGGCTCTAGACCCTTCCAGAGCTGAGATATCGAAACTCAAAATTTCGACCCGAAAAAAAAAACGACAGTGTTACCCCTTACGTTTTTTTTCGTTTTCGGGCGAAAAATCAAGTTTCTCCAATCTTCTCAAAACTCTGGATTATGATAGAGGGCCGCGAGACTTTGACCTGAGCGCAAAAATGGAGGCTCTAGACCCTTCCAGAGCTGAGATATCGAAACTCAAAATTTCGACCCGAAAAAAAAACGACAGTGTTACCCCTTACGTTTTTTTTTCGTTTTCGGGCGAAAAATCAAGTTTCTCCAATCTTCTTAAAACTCTGGATTATGATAGAGGGCCGCGAGACTTTGACCTGAGCGCAAAAATGGAGGCTCTAGACCCTTCCAGAGCTGAGATATCGAAACTCAAAATTTCGACCCGAAAAAAAAACGACAGTGTTACCCCTTACGTTTTTTTTTCGTTTTCGGGCGAAAAATCAAGTTTCTCCAATCTTCTCAAAACTCTGGATTATGATAGAGGGCCGCGAGACTTTGACCTGAGCGCAAAAATGGAGGCTCTAGACCCTTCCAGAGCTGAGATATCGAAACTCAAAATTTCGACCCGAAAAAAAAAACGACAGTGTTACCCCTTACGTTTTTTTTTTCGTTTTCGGGCGAAAAATCAAGTTTCTCCAATCTTCTTAAAACTCTGGATTATGATAGAGGGCCGCGAGACTTTGACCTGAGCGCAAAAATGGAGGCTCTAGACCCTTCCAGAGCTGAGATATCGAAACTCAAAATTTCGACCCGAAAAAAAAAAACGACAGTGTTACCCCTTACGTTTTTTTTCGTTTTCGGGCGAAAAATCAAGTTTCTCCAATCTTCTCAAAACTCTGGATTATGATAGAGGGCCGCGAGACTTTGACCTGAGCGCAAAAATGGAGGCTCTAGACCCTTCCAGAGCTGAGATATCGAAACTCAAAATTTCGACCCGAAAAAAAACGACAGTGTTACCCCTTACGTTTTTTTTTCGTTTTCGGGTGAAAAATCAAGTTTCTCCAATCTTCTCAAAGCTCTGGATTATGATAGAGGGCCGCGAGACTTTGACCTGAGCGCAAAAATGGAGGCTCTAGAACCTTCCAGAGCTGAGATATCGAAACTCAAAATTTCGACCCGAAAAAAAAACGACAGTGTTACCCCTTTCGTTTTTTTTAATTTTCGGGCGAAAAATTAAGTTTCTCCAATCTTCTCAAAACTCGTGATTATGATAGAGGGCTGTGAGACTTTGACCTGAGTGCAAAAATGGAGGCTCTAGACCCTTCCAGAGCTGACATATCGAAACTCAAAATTTCGACCCGAAAAAAAACGACAGTGTTACCCCTTACGTTTTTTTTCGTTTTCGGGCGAAAAATCAAGTTTCTCCAATCTTCTCAAAACTCTGGATTATGATAGAGGGCCGCGAGACTTTGACCTGAGCGCAAAAATGGAGGCTCTAGACCCTTCCAGAGCTGAGATATCGAAACTCAAAATTTCGACCCGAAAAAAAAAACGACAGTGTTACCCCTTACGTTTTTTTTCGTTTTCGGGCGAAAAATCAAGTTTCTCCAATCTTCTCAAAACTCTGGATTATGATAGAGGGCCGCGAGACTTTGACCTGAGCGCAAAAATGGAGGCTCTAGACCCTTCCAGAGCTGAGATATCGAAACTCAAAATTTCGACCCGAAAAAAAAAACGACAGTGTTACCCCTTACGTTTTTTTTTCGTTTTCGGGCGAAAAATCAAGTTTCTCCAATCTTCTCCAAACTCTGGATTATGAAAGATGGCTGTGAGACTTTGACCTGAGTGCAAAAATGGAGGCTCTAGAACCTTCCAGTGCTGAGATATCGAAACTCAAAATTTCGACCCGAAAAAAAAACGACAGTGTTACCCCTTACGTTTTTTTTAATTTTCGGGCGAAAAATTAAGTTTCTCCAATCTTCTCAAAACTCGTGATTATGATAGAGGGCTGTGAGACTTTGACCTGAGTGCAAAAATGGAGGCTCTAGACCCTTCCAGAGCTGAGATATCGAAACTCAAAATTTCGACCCGAAAAAAAACGACAGTGTTACCCCTTACGTTTTTTTTCGTTTTCGGGCGAAAAATCAAGTTTCTCCAATCTTCTCAAAACTCTGGATTATGATAGAGGGCCGCGAGACTTTGACCTGAGCGCAAAAATGGAGGCTCTAGACCCTTCCAGAGCTGAGATATCGAAACTCAAAATTTCGACCCGAAAAAAAAACGACAGTGTTACCCCTTGAGTTTTTTTTCGTTTTCAGGCGAAAAATCAAGTTTCTCCAATCTTCTCAAAACTCTGGATTATGATAGAGGGCCGCGAGACTTTGACCTGAGCGCAAAAACGGAGGCTCTAGACCCTTCCAGAGCTGAGATATCGAAACTCAAAATTTCGACCCGAAAAAAAAACGACAGTGTTACCCTTTACGTTTTTTTTCGTTTTCGGGCGAAAAATTAAGTTTCTCCAATCGTCTCAAAACTCTGGATTATGATAGAGGGCCGTGAGACTTTGACCTGAGCGCAAAAACGGAAGCTCTAGACCCTTCCAGAGCTGAGATATCGAAACTCAAAATTTCGACCCGAAAAAAAAACGACAGTGTTACCCCTTACGTTTTTTTTCGTTTTCGGGCGAAAAATCAAGTTTCTCCAATCTTCTCAAAACTCTGGATTATGATAGAGGGCCGTGAGACTTTGACCTGAGCGCAAAAATGGAGGCTCTAGACCCTTCCAGAGCTGAGATATCGAAACTCAAAATTTAGACCCGAAAAAAAAACGACAGTGTTACCCCTTACGTTTTTTTTCGTTTTCGGGCGAAAAATCAAGTTTCTCCAATCTTCTCAAAACTCTGGATTATGATAGAGGGCCGCGAGACTTTGACCTGAGCGCAAAAATGGAGGCTCTAGACCCTTCCAGAGCTGAGATATCGAAACTCAAAATTTCGACCCAAAAAAAAAACCGACAGTGTTACCCCTTATGTTTTTTTTCGTTTTCGGGCGAAAAATCAAAATTCTCCAATCTTTTCAAAACTCTGGATTTTGATAGAGGGCTGTGAGACTTTGACCTGAGTGCAAAAATGGAGGCTCTAGACCCTTCCAGAGCTGAGATATCGAAACTCAAAATTTCGACCCGAAAAAAAAACGACAGTGTTACCCCTTACGTTTTTTTTTCGTTTTTGGGCGAAAAATCAAGTTTCTCCAATCTTCTCAAAACTCTGGATTATGATAGAGGGCCGCGAGACTTTGACCTGAGCGCAAAAACGGAGGCTCTAGACCCTTCCAGAGCTGAGATATCGAAACTCCAAATTTCGACCCGAAAAAAAAACGACAGTGTTACCCCTTACGTTTTTTTTTCGTTTTTGGGCGAAAAATCAAGTTTCTCCAATCTTCTCAAAACTCTGGATTATGATAGAGGGCCGCGAGACTTTGACCTGAGCGCAAAAACGGAGGCTCTAGACCCTTCCAGAGCTGAGATATCGAAACTCCAAATTTCGACCCGAAAAAAAAATGACAGTGTTACCCCTTACGTTTTTTTTCATTTTCGGGCGAAAAATCAAGTTTCTCCAATCTTCTCAAAACTCTGGATTATGATAGAGGGCCGCGAGACTTTGACCTGAGCACAAAAATGGAGGCTCTAGACCCTTCCAGAGCTGAGATATCGAAACTCAAAATTTCGACCCGAAAAAAAAAACGACAGTGTTACCCCTTACGTTTTTTTTCGTTTTTGGGCGAAAAATCAAGTTTCTCCAATCTTCTCAAAACTCTGGATTATGATAGAGGGCCGCGAGACTTTGACCTGAGCGCAAAAATGGAGGCTCTAGACCCTTCCAGAGCTGAGATATCGAAACTCCAAATTTCGACCCGAAAAAAAAATGACAGTGTTACCCCTTACGTTTTTTTTCATTTTCGGGCGAAAAATCAAGTTTCTCCAATCTTCTCAAAACTCTGGATTATGATAGAGGGCCGCGAGACTTTGACTTGAGCACAAAAATGGAGGCTCTAGACCCTTCCAGAGCTGAGATATCGAAACTCAAAATTTCGACCCGAAAAAAAAAAGACAGTGTTACCCCTTACGTTTTTTTTCGTTTTTGGGCGAAAAATCAAGTTTCTCCAATCTTCTCAAAACTCTGGATTATGATAGAGGGCCGCGAGACTTTGACCTGAGCGCAAAAATGGAGGCTCTAGACCCTTCCAGAGCTGAGATATCGAAACTCCAAATTTCGACCCGAAAAAAAAAACGACAGTGTTACCCCTTACGTTTTTTTTCGTTTTCGGGCGAAAAATCAAGTTTCTCCAATCTTCTCCAAACTCTGGATTATGAAAGAGGGCTGTGAGACTTTGACCTGAGTGCAAAAATGGAGGCTCTAGAACCTTCCAGAGCTGAGATATCGAAACTCAAAATTTCGACCCGAAAAAAAAAACGACAGTGTTACCCCTTTCGTTTTTTTTAATTTTCGGGCGAAAAATTAAGTTTCTCCAATCTTCTCAAAACTCGTGATTATGATAGAGGGCTGTGAGACTTTGACCTGAGTGCAAAAATGGAGGCTCTAGACCCTTCCAGAGCTGAGATATCGAAACTCAAAATTTCGACCCGAAAAAAAAACGACGGTGTTACCCCTTACGTTTTTTTTTCGTTTTCGGGCGAAAAATCAAGTTTCTCCAATCTTCTCAAAACTCTGGATTATGATAGAGGGCCGCGAGACTTTGACCTGAGCGCAAAAATGGAGGCTCTAGACCCTTCCAGAGCTGAGATATCGAAACTCAAAATTTCGACCCGAAAAAAAAAAACGACAGTGTTACCACGTTTTTTTTCGTTTTCGGGCGAAAAATCAAGTTTCTCCAATCTTCTCAAAACTCTGGATTATGATAGAGGGCCGTGAGACTTTGACCTGAGCGCAAAAATGGAGGCTCTAGACCCTTCCAGAGCTGAGATATCGAAACTCAAAATTTCGACCCGAAAAAAAAACGACAGTGTTACCCCTTACGTTTTTTTTCGTTTTTGGGCGAAAAATCAAGTTTCTCCAATCTTCTCAAAACTCTGGATTATGATAGAGGGCCGCGAGACTTTGACCTGAGCGCAAAAATGGAGGCTCTAGACCCTTCCAGAGCTGAGATATCGAAACTCCAAATTTCGACCCGAAAAAAAAAACGACAGTGTTACCCCTTACGTTTTTTTTCGTTTTCGGGCGAAAAATCAAGTTTCTCCAATCTTCTCCAAACTCTGGATTATGAAAGAGGGCTGTGAGACTTTGACCTGAGTGCAAAAATGGAGGCTCTAGAACCTTCCAGAGCTGAGATATCGAAACTCAAAATTTCGACCCGAAAAAAAAAACGACAGTGTTACCCCTTTCGTTTTTTTTAATTTTCGGGCGAAAAATTAAGTTTCTCCAATCTTCTCAAAACTCGTGATTATGATAGAGGGCTGTGAGACTTTGACCTGAGTGCAAAAATGGAGGCTCTAGACCCTTCCAGAGCTGAGATATCGAAACTCAAAATTTCGACCCGAAAAAAAAACGACGGTGTTACCCCTTACGTTTTTTTTTCGTTTTCGGGCGAAAAATCAAGTTTCTCCAATCTTCTCAAAACTCTGGATTATGATAGAGGGCCGCGAGACTTTGACCTGAGCGCAAAAATGGAGGCTCTAGACCCTTCCAGAGCTGAGATATCGAAACTCAAAATTTCGACCCGAAAAAAAAAACGACAGTGTTACCACGTTTTTTTTCGTTTTCGGGCGAAAAATCAAGTTTCTCCAATCTTCTCAAAACTCTGGATTATGATAGAGGGCCGTGAGACTTTGACCTGAGCGCAAAAATGGAGGCTCTAGACCCTTCCAGAGCTGAGATATCGAAACTCAAAATTTCGACCCGAAAAAAAAAACGACAGTGTTACCCCTTACGTTTTTTTTCGTTTTCGGGCGAAAAATCAAGTTTCTCCAATCTTCTCAAAACTCTGGATTATGATAGAGGGCCGCGAGACTTTGACCTGAGCGCAAAAATGGAGGCTCTAGACCCTTCCAGAGCTGAGATATCGAAACTAAAAATTTCGACCCGAAAAAAAAACGACAGTGTTACCCCTTACGTTTTTTTTCGTTTTCGGGCGAAAAATCAAGTTTCTCCAATCTTCTCAAAACTCTGGATTATGATAGAGGGCCGCGAGACTTTGACCTGAGCGCAAAAATGGAGGCTCTAGACCCTTCCAGAGCTGAGATATCGAAACTCAAAATTTCGACCCGAAAAAAAAACGACAGTGTTACCCCTTACGTTTTTTTTAGTTTTCGGGCGAAAAATTAAGTTTCTCCAATCGTCTCAAAACTCTGGATTATGATAGAGGGCCGCAAGACTTTGACCTGAGCGCAAAAATGGAGGCTCTAGACCCTTCCAGAGCTGAGATATCGAAACTCCAAATTTCGACCCGAAAAAAAAAATGACAGTGTTACCCCTTACGTTTTTTTTCGTTTTCGGGCGAAAAATCAAGTTTCTCCAATCTTCTCAAAACTCTGGATTATGATAGAGGGCCGCGAGACTTTGACCTGAGCGCAAAAATGGAGGCTCTAGACCCTTCCAGAGCTGAGATATCGAAACTCAAAATTTCGACCCGAAAAAAAAACGACAGTGTTACCCCTTACGTTTTTTTTTCGTTTTGGGCGAAAAATCAAATTTCTCCAATCTTCTTAAAACTCTGGATTATGATAGAGGGCCGCGAGACTTTGACCTGAGCGCAAAAATGGAGGCTCTAGACCCTTCCAGAGCTGAGATATCGAAACTCAAAATTTCGACCCGAAAAAAAAAACGACAGTGTTACCCCTTACGTTTTTTTTCGTTTTCGGGCGAAAAATCAAGTTTCTCCAATCTTCTCAAAACTCTGGATTATGATAGAGGGCCGCGAGACTTTGACCTGAGCGCAAAAATGGAGGCTCTAGACCCTTCCAGAGCTGAGATATCGAAACTCAAAATTTCGACCCGAAAAAAAAACGACAGTGTTACCCCTTACGTTTTTTTTTCGTTTTCGGGCGAAAAATCAAGTTTCTCCAATCTTCTCAAAACTCTGGATTATGATAGAGGGCCGCGAGACTTTGACCTGACCGCAAAAATGGAGGCTCTAGAACCTTCCAGAGCTGAGATATCGAAACTCAAAATTTCGACCCGAAAAAAAAAACGACAGTGTTACCCCTTACGTTTTTTTTCGTTTTCGGGCGAAAAATCAAGTTTCTCCAATCTTCTCAAAACTCTGGATTATGATAGAGGGCCGCGAGACTTTGACCTGAGCGCAAAAACGGAGGCTCTAGACCCTTCCAGAGCTGAGATATCGAAACTCAAAATTTCGACCCGAAAAAAAAAAGACAGTGTTACCCTTTACGTTTTTTTTTCGTTTTCGGGCGAAAAATTAAGTTTCTCCAATCGTCTCAAAACTCTGGATTATGATAGAGGGCCGTGAGACTTTGACCTGAGCGCAAAAACGGAAGCTCTAGACCCTTCCAGAGCTGAGATATCGAAACTCAAAATTTCGACCCGAAAAAAAAACGACAGTGTTACCCCTTACGTTTTTTTTCGTTTTCGGGCGAAAAATTAAGTTTCTCCAATCTTCTCAAAACTCTGGATTATGATAGAGGGCCGTGAGACTTTGACCTGAGCGCAAAAATGGAGGCTCTAGACCCTTCCAGAGCTGAGATATCGAAACTCAAAATTTAGACCCGAAAAAAAAACGACAGTGTTACCCCTTACGTTTTTTTTTCGTTTTCGGGCGAAAAATCAAGTTTCTCCAATCTTCTCAAAACTCTGGATTATGATAGAGGGCCGCGAGACTTTGACCTGAGCGCAAAAATGGAGGCTCTAGACCCTTCCAGAGCTGAGATATCGAAACTCAAAATTTCGACCCAAAAAAAAAAATGACAGTGTTACCCCTTACGTTTTTTTTCATTTTCGGGCGAAAAATCAAGTTTCTCCAATCTTCTCAAAACTCTGGATTATGATAGAGGGCCGCGAGACTTTGACCTGAGCACAAAAATGGAGGCTCTAGACCCTTCCAGAGCTGAGATATCGAAACTCAAAATTTCGACCCGAAAAAAAAACGACAGTGTTACCCCTTACGTTTTTTTTCGTTTTTGGGCGAAAAATCAAGTTTCTCCAATCTTCTCAAAACTCTGGATTATGATAGAGGGCCGCGAGACTTTGACCTGAGCGCAAAAATGGAGGCTCTAGACCCTTCCAGAGCTGAGATATCGAAACTCCAAATTTCGACCCGAAAAAAAAATGACAGTGTTACCCCTTACGTTTTTTTCATTTTCGGGCGAAAAATCAAGTTTCTCCAATCTTCTCAAAACTCTGGATTATGATAGAGGGCCGCGAGACTTTGACCTGAGCACAAAAATGGAGGCTCTAGACCCTTCCAGAGCTGAGATATCGAAACTCAAAATTTCGACCCGAAAAAAAAAAACGACAGTGTTACCCCTTACGTTTTTTTTCGTTTTCGGGCGAAAAATCAAGTTTCTCCAATCTTCTCAAAACTCTGGATTATGATAGAGGGCCGTGAGACTTTGACCTGAGCGCAAAAATGGAGGCTCTAGACCCTTCCAGAGCTGAGATATCGAAACTCAAAATTTCGACCCGAAAAAAAAACGACGGTGTTACCCCTTACGTTTTTTTTTCGTTTTCGGGCGAAAAATCAAGTTTCTCCAATCTTCTCAAAACTCTGGATTATGATAGAGGGCCGCGAGACTTTGACCTGAGCGCAAAAATGGAGGCTCTAGACCCTTCCAGAGCTGAGATATCGAAACTCAAAATTTCGACCCGAAAAAAAAACGACAGTGTTACCCCTTACGTTTTTTTTTCGTTTTCGGGCGAAAAATCAAGTTTCTCCAATCTTTTCAAAACTCTGGATTATGATAGAGGGCCGCGAGACTTTGACCTGAGCGCAAAAATGGAGGCTCTAGACCCTTCCAGAGCTGAGATATCGAAACTCAAAGTTTCGACCCAAAAAAAAACCGACAGTGTTACCCCTTACGTTTTTTTTCGTTTTCGGGCGAAAAATCAAGTTTCTCCAATCTTCTCAAAACTCTGGATTATGATAGAGGGCCGTGAGACTTTGACCTGAGCGCAAAAATGGAGGCTCTAGACCCTTCTAGAGCTGAGATATCGAAACTCAAAAATTCGACCCGAAAAAAAAACGACAGTGTTACCCCTTACGTTTTTTTCGTTTTCGGGCGAAAAATCAAGTTTCTCCAATCTTCTCAAAACTCTGGATTATGATAGAGGGCCGCGAGAATTTCACCTGAGCGCAAAAATGGAGGCTCTAGACCCTTCCAGAGCTGAGATATCGAAATTAAAAATTTCGACCCGAAAAAAAAAACGACAGTGTTACCCCTTACGTTTTTTTTCGTTTTCGGGCGAAAATCAAGTTTCTCCAATCTTCTCAAAACTCTGTATTATGATAGAGGGCCGCGAGACTTTGACCTGAGCGTAAAAATGGAGGCTCTAGATCCTTCCAGAGCTGAGATATCGAAACTCAAAATTTCGACCCGAAAAAAAAAAACGACAGTGTTACCCCTTACGTTTTTTTTCGTTTTCGGGCGAAAAATCAAGTTTCTCCAATCTTCTCAAAACTCTGGATTATGATAGAGGGCCGCGAGACTTTGACCTGAGCGCAAAAATGGAGGCTCTAGAACCTTCCAGAGCTGAGATATCGAAACTCAAAATTTCGACCCGAAAAAAAAAACGACAGTGTTACCCCTTACGTTTTTTTTCGTTTTCGGGCGAAAAATCAAGTTTCTCCAATCTTCTCCAAACTCTGGATTATGAAAGAGGGCTGTGAGACTTTGACCTGAGTGCAAAAATGGAGGCTCTAGAACCTTCCAGAGCTGAGATATCGAAACTCAAAATTTAGACCAGAAAAATAAACGACAGTGTTACCCCTTACGTTTTTTTTTTTGGGGGGGGGGGGGGGGGGATTAAGTTTCCCCAATCTTCTCAAAACTCTGGATTCTGATAGAGGGCCATGGGACTTAGACCTGAGTGCAAAAATTGAGGCTCTAGACCCTTCCAGAGCTGAGATATTGAGATACCACGTAGCATTTATGCCATTATAAATATCTCAGTATCTCAGCTCTTGAAGGGTCTAGAGCCTCCATTTTTGCACTCAGGTCTAAGTCTCATGGCCCTCTATCAGAATCCAGAGTTTTGAAAAGATTGGGGATACTTAATTTTTCGCCCCTCCAAAAAAAACGTAAGGGGTAACACTGTCGTTTTTTTTCTGGTCGAAATTTTGATTTTCGATATCTCAGCTCTGGAAGGGCCTAGAGCCTCCATTGTTGCACTCAGGTTTAAGTCTCATGGCCCTCTGAGTGCAAAAATGGAGGCTCTAGACTGTTCCAGAGCTGAGATATTGAAATCCCACATAGCATTTATGCCAATATAAAAATAGTGGGTTTGTGGACGGTGGAATTATGGGATAGTGCTTGGTGCTACGGACTTAGAGGCCCCAGCTAAGTGCAGTAAAATAGTTTTTGTCATGAAAGAAACTTTAATTAAAATGTCCAAAAAATACACAACCCAAATCCCCATTCAGTAGATTGCAGGCGGGATTGTGTCCAATTGCAGCTTATTGCATGAACCCTGGGGTTAGTACATTTAAAAAATAGTGGGGTACCCTCTACTTACTTGGCTCATGAAAGCTTAACCAGTGGGAGGAGCAGTAACACCACAGCAGCTCAACTTCAACCACAGATTGAGCCAAGCATGTATGACCGTAGAGCGTGCCTTTGGGTGCCATCTTAAAGAAAATGAGACCCACATGACTTTTGTAAGCCGTATTGTGTCTGCTTGCTGTGTGCTGCATAATTTCTGTGAGATACAGATTATTTACCATGCTACATATAACATGATCTATATAACATGATCTATACATATATGTTCTGTGTATTTGTTCTATTATTTATATATAATATGTTGATGCTTTGGCAACATTGTGTCATCACACACTCATGCTAATAAAACTATATTGAAATTGATAAATTTAATTGATACAGAAAGAGAAATTTCTGGAGGGAGAAACCGTTGCGGAGGGAGAAGGACCTGTACACCATGTCCTGGGACAAGCACAGCAGTAACACGACATTAGAAATGCATTGTGAAGCTACTTCGCTACAATGTGAATGGCCAACACCAGCAAATACTCTGCATTTACTATTCAGTATGTCAAATAGTTAAGGTGTGTTCGCTCCCTTAATGAGTTCATCTTCACTTATTCATGTGCTAGAATAGGAATCACTTTTTGCTTTAAAATACTGTTTTATTTCCTGCTTAATTAGTAACAAATGTAAAGTTGACATCTGAATGAACATTCTTTTTCTCCACTTCTACAATAAAATGTTGTTTTTTGTTGTTGTTTTTTTCAGACAAATGTACAAAAACACTACAATTCAAAAATTAACTTACAGTATGATGCTGTGCATTTTTTAAGTAGATTGCTTGCAATCATAACAAAACAAAAAAACCTATCCTTTATATATACTTGTGTATTCCAGAAGTAAAAAAAAAAAATTAAATGAGGTAGCATATTTCTGGAACATGTAAATGCACACATTTATGCTGAAAGATATACTGAACACTAAACATAACACATTACCTTTTGCCTAGCGATTCCAGAAACACAAATAATGGTTGTGTACATTTAAGACTTACAAACACAAAAAAGCCTTTTTTATTTTGGAGGGAAAAAACTACATGTTGTAGTAGTGTGTACTATTAATGTCATGTATATTGGATGAAGTGCTAGGATGTTCATCTTGGGTGGATGGAGATTCTGATTGCCGGTGCTGATGCGGACGAATCACAGGCAGCTGGTTTGGATTAAATGGCTGGGACCAAGGACTAGGGATTGATGTTGGTGGGGGTGTCATGGTCCAGACTGGCATATTTGTGGAATGAGGTTGATGCTGATCAGGATTCAACACACTTGCAATAGTACCCATTAGATTAAGAAACATCTGGTTAGTGGTCTGTTGCTGTGCTTGCATCATCAGGAATCTTCTCTCCTCAGCCTCATGTTGTGCTTTAAGTATTCTCTCAAAACTGGAAGCCTCTTGAGCCACCTGAGGCTGTTCAGCTCTATAAAATTCATTCAGCATTCTTCTGTTGTCCATCACATATGCCATAAATTTGAGTTGCTCTCATCTTCTTGAAACTCTGGATTCTGATAGAGGGCCATGGGACTTAGACCTCAGTGCAAAAATGGAGGCTCTAGACCCTTCCAGAGCTGAGATATCGAAACTCAAAAATTCTACCCCCCAAAAAAAATTACAGTGTTACCCCTTACATTTTTTGGGGGGGGGCGAAAAATTAAGTATCCCCAATCTTCTCAAAACTCTGGATTCTGATAGAGGACCATGAGACTTAGACCTGAGTGCAACAATGGAGGCTCTAGACCCTTCCAGAGCTGAGATATCAAAAATCCAAATTTCGACCAGAAAAAAAAAACGACAGTGTTACCCCTTACGTTTTTTTTGGGGGGGTGAAAAATGAAGTTTCTCCAATCTTCTCAAAACTCTGGATTCTGATAGAGGGCCATGAGACGTACACCTGAGTGCAACAATGGAGGCTCTAGACCCTTCCCGAGCTGAGATATCGAAACTCAAAATTTCGACCAGAAAAAAAAACGACAGTGTTACCCCTTACGTTTTTTTTGGGGGGGTGAAAAATTAAGTTTCCCCAATCTTCTCAAAACTCTGGATTCTGATAGAGGGCCATGAGACTTAGACCTGAGTGCAACAATGGAGGCTCTAGACCCTTCCAGAGCTGAGATATCGAAACTCAAAATTTCGACCAGAAAAAAAAAACGACAGTGTTACCCCTTACGTTTTTTTGGGGGGGGGGGGGCGAAAAATTAAGTTTCCCCAATCTTCTCAAAACTCTGGATTCTGATAGAGGGCCATGAGACGTAGACCTGAGTGCAACAATGGAGGCTCTAGACCCTTCCAGAGCTGAGATATCGAAAATCAAAATTTCAACCAGAAAAAAACCCCCACAGTGTTACCCCTTACGTTTTTTTTGGAGGGGCGAAAAATTAAGTATCCCCAATCTTCTCAAAACTCTGGATTCTGATAGAGGGCCGTGAGACTTAGACCTGAGTGCAACAATGGAGGCTCTAGACCCTTCCAGAGCTGAGATATCGAAAATCAAAATTTCGACCAGAAAAAAAAATGACAGTGTTACCCCTTACGTTTTTTTTTTTTTGGGCGAAAAATGAAGTTTCCCCAATCTTCTCAAAACTCTGGATTCTGATAGAGGGCCATGAGACTTAGACCTGAGTGCAAAAATGGAGGCTCTAGACTTTTCCAGAGCTGAGATATCGAAACTCAAAATTTCGACCAGAAAAAAAAATGACAGTGTTACCCCTTACGTTTTTTTTGGGGGGGTGAAAAATTAAGTTTCCCCAATCTTCTCAAAACTCTGGATTCTGATAGAGGGCCATGAGACTTAGACCTGAGTGCAACAATGGAGGCTCTAGACCCTTCCAGAGCTGAGATATCGAAAATCAAAATTTCAACCAGAAAAAAAAAATGACAGTGTTACCCCTTACGGTTTTTTTTTTTGGGCGAAAAATTAAGTTTCCCCAATCTTCTCAAAACTCTGGATTCTGATAGAGGGCCATGAGACTTAGACCTGAGTGCAAAAATGGAGGCTCTAGACCTTTCCAGAGCTGAGATATCGAAACTTAAAATTTCGACCAGAAAAAAAAACGACAGTGTTACCCCTTACGTTTTTTTGGGGGGGGGGTGAAAAATTAAGTTTCCCCAATCTTATCAAAACTCTGGATTCTGATAGAGGGCCATGAGACTTAGACCTGAGTGCAACAATGGAGGCTCTAGACCCTTCCAGAGCTGAGATATCGAAAATCAAAATTTCGACCGGAAAAAAAAAACGACAGTCTTACCCCTTACGTTTTTTTTTTTTGGGGCGAAAAATTAAGTTTCCCCAATCTTCTCAAAACTCTGGATTCTGATAGAGGGCCATGAGACTTAGACCTGAGTGCAAAAATGGAGGCTCTAGACCTTTCCAGAGCTGAGATATCGAAACTTAAAATTTCGACCAGAAAAAAAAACGACAGTGTTACCCCTTACGTTTTTTTGGGGGGGGTGAAAAATTAAGTTTCCCCAATCTTATCAAAACTCTGGATTCTGATAGAGGGCCATGAGACTTAGACCTGAGTGCAACAATGGAGGCTCTAGACCCTTCCAGAGCTGAGATATCGAAAATCAAAATTTCGACCGGAAAAAAAAACGACAGTCTTACCCCTTACGTTTTTTTTTTTGGGGCGAAAAATTAAGTTTCCCCAATCTTCTCAAAACTCTGGATTCTGATAGAGGGCCATGAGACTTAGACCTGAGTGCAAAAATGGAGGCTCTAGACCTTTCCAGAGCTGAGATATCGAAACTTAAAATTTCGACCAGAAAAAAAAACAACAGTGTTACCCCTTACGTTTTTTTTCGGGGGGCGAAAAATTAAGTTTCCCCAATCTTCTCAAAACTCTGGATTTTGAAAGAGGGCCATGAGACTTAGACCTGAGTGCAACAATGGAGGCTCTAGACCCTTCCAGAGCTGAGATATCGAAAATCAAAATTTCGACCAGAAAAAAAAAACGACAGTGTTACCCCTTACGTTTTTTTTCGGGGGGCGAAAAATTAAGTTTTTCCCCAATCTTCTCAAAATTCTGGATTCTGATAGAGGGCCATGAGACTTAGACCTGAGTGCAACAATGGAGGCTCTAGACCCTTCCAGATCTGCGATATCGAAACTCAAAATTTCGACCAGAAAAAAAAAACGACAGTGTTACCCCTTACGTTTTTTTTTTGGGCGAAAAATTAATTATCCCCAATCTTCTCAAAACTCTGGATTCTGATAGAGGGCCATGAGACTTAGATCGGAGAGCAAAAATGGAGGCTTTAGAGCTTTCCAGAGCTGAGATATCGAAACTCAAAATTTCGACCAGAAAAAAAACCGACAGTGTTACCCCTTACGTTTTTTTGGGGGGGGGGGGTGAAAAATTAAGTTTCCCCAATCTTCTCAAAACTCTGGATTCTGATAGAGGGCCATGAGACTTAGACCTGAGTGCAACAATGGAGGCTCTAGACCCTTCCAGAGCTGAGATATCGAAACTCAAAATTTCGACCAGAAAAAAAACGACAGTGTTACCCCTTACGTTTTTTTTGGGGGGGGTGAAAAATTAAGTTTCCCCAATCTTCTCAAAACTCTGGATTCTGATAGAGGGCCATGAGACTTAGACCTGAGTGCAACAATGGAGGCTCTAGACCCTTCCAGAGCTGAGATATCGAAAATCAAAATTTCAACCAGAAAAAAAACCCCCACAGTGTTACCCCTTACGTTTTTTTGGAGGGGCGAAAAATTAAGTATCCCCAATCTTCTCAAAACTCTGGATTCTGATAGAGGGCCGTGAGACTTAGACCTGAGTGCAACAATGGAGGCTCTAGACCCTTCCAGAGCTGAGATATCGAAAATCAAAATTTCGACCAGAAAAAAAAACGACAGTGTTACCCCTTACGTTTTTTTTGGGTGGGGGGGGGGGGGGGGGGGGGGGGGGGCGAAAAATGAAGTTTCCCCAATCTTCTCTAAACTCTGGATTCTGATAGAGGGCCATGAGACTTAGACCTGAGTGCAACAATGGAGGCTCTAGACCCTTCCAGAGCTGAGATATCGAAACTCAAAATTTCGACCAGAAAAAAAAATGACAGTGTTACCCCTTACGTTTTTTTTGGGGGGGTGAAAAATTAAGTTTCCCCAATCTTCTCAAAACTCTGGATTCTGATAGAGGGCCATGAGACTTAGACCTGAGTGCAACAATGGAGGCTCTAGACCCTTCCAGAGCTGAGATATCGAAAATCAAAATTTCAACCAGAAAAAAAAAAATGACAGTGTTACCCCTTACGTTTTTTTTTTTTGGGCGAAAAATTAAGTTTCCCCAATCTTCTCAAAACTCTGGATTCTGATAGAGGGCCATGAGACTTAGACCTGAGTGCAAAAATGGAGGCTCTAGACCTTTCCAGAGCTGAGATATCGAAACTTAAAATTTCGACCAGAAAAAAAAACGACAGTGTTACCCCTTACGTTTTTTTGGGGGGGGGGAAAAATTAAGTTTCCCCAATCTTATCAAAACTCTGGATTCTGATAGAGGGCCATGAGACTTAGACCTGAGTGCAACAATGGAGGCTCTAGACCCTTCCAGAGCTGAGATATCGAAAATCAAAATTTCGACCGGAAAAAAAAAACGACAGTCTTACCCCTTACGTTTTTTTTTTTGGGGCGAAAAATTAAGTTTCCCCAATCTTCTCAAAACTCTGGATTCTGATAGAGGGCCATGAGACTTAGACCTGAGTGCAAAAATGGAGGCTCTAGACCTTTCCAGAGCTGAGATATCGAAACTTAAAATTTCGACCAGAAAAAAAAACAACAGTGTTACCCCTTACGTTTTTTTTCGGGGGGCGAAAAATTAAGTTTCCCCAATCTTCTCAAAACTCTGGATTTTGAAAGAGGGCCATGAGACTTAGACCTGAGTGCAACAATGGAGGCTCTAGACCCTTCCAGAGCTGAGATATCGAAAATCAAAATTTCGACCAGAAAAAAAAAACGACAGTGTTACCCCTTACGTTTTTTTTCGGGGGGCGAAAAATTAAGTTTCCCCAATCTTCTCAAAACTCTGGATTCTGATAGAGGGCCATGAGACTTAGACCTGAGTGCAACAATGGAGGCTCTAGACCCTTCCCGAGCTGAGATATCGAAACTCAAAATTTCCACCAGAAAAAAAAACGACAGTGTTACCCCTTACGTTTTTTTTTTGGGCGAAAAATTAATTATCCCCAATCTTCTCAAAACTCTGGATTCTGATAGAGGGCCATGAGACTTAGATCGGAGAGCAAAAATGGAGGCTTTAGAGCTTTCCAGAGCTGAGATATCGAAACTCAAAATTTCGACCAGAAAAAAAACCGACAGTGTTACCCCTTACGTTTTTTTTTGGGGGGGGGGGGGGGGGGGGGTGAAAAATTAAGTTTCCCCAATCTTCTCAAAACTCTGGATTCTGATAGAGGGCCATGAGACTTAGACCTGAGTGCAACAATGGAGGCTCTAGACCCTTCCAGAGCTGAGATATCGAAACTCAAAATTTCGACCAGAAAAAAAACGACAGTGTTACCCCTTACGTTTTTTTTGGGGGGGGTGAAAAATTAAGTTTCCCCAATCTTCTCAAAACTCTGGATTCTGATAGAGGGCCATGAGACTTAGACCTGAGTGCAACAATGGAGGCTCTAGACCCTTCCAGAGCTGAGATATCGAAAATCAAAATTTCAACCAGAAAAAAAAACCCCACAGTGTTACCCCTTACGTTTTTTTGGAGGGGCGAAAAATTAAGTATCCCCAATCTTCTCAAAACTCTGGATTCTGATAGAGGGCCATGAGACTTAGACCTGAGTGCAACAATGGAGGCTCTAGACCCTTCCAGAGCTGAGATGTCGAAACTCAAAATTTCGACCAGAAAAAAAAAACGACAGTGTTACCCCTTACGTTTTTTTTGGGTGGGGGGGGGGGGGGGGCGAAAAATGAAGTTTCCCCAATCTTCTCTAAACTCTGGATTCTGATAGAGGGCCATGAGACTTAGACCTGAGTGCAACAATGGAGGCTCTAGACCCTTCCAGAGCTGAGATGTCGAAACTCAAAATTTCGACCAGAAAAAAAAAACGACAGTGTTACCCCTTTCGTTTTTTTTTTTTCGGGCGAAAAATGAAGTTTCTCCAATCTTCTCAAAACTCTGGATTCTGATAGAGGGCCATGAGACTTAGACCTGAGTGCAACAATGGAGGCTCTAGACCCTTCCAGAGCTGAGATATCGAAACTCAAAATTTCGACCAGAAAAAAAAAACGACAGTGTTACCCCTTTCGTTTTTTTTTTTCGGGCGAAAAATGAAGTTTCTCCAATCTTCTCAAAACTCTGGATTCTGATAGAGGGCCATGAGACTTAGACCTGAGTGCAACAATGGAGGCTCTAGACCCTTCCAGAGCTGAGATATCGAAAATCAAAATTTCGACCGGAAAAAAAAAACGACAGTCTTACCCCTTTCGTTTTTTTTTTTCGGGCGAAAAATGAAGTTTCCCCAATCTTCTCAAAACTCGGGATTCTGATAGAGGGCCATGAGACTTCGACCTGAGTGCAACAATGGAGGCTCTAGACCCTTCCAGAGCTGAGATATCGAAACTCAAAATTTCGACCAGAAAAAAAAACGACAGTGTTACCCCTTACGTTTTTTTTTTGGGGGGCGAAAAATTAAGTTTCCCCAATCTTCTCAAAACTCTGGATTCTGATAGAGGGCCATGAGACTTAGACCTGAGTGCAAAAATGGAGGCTCTAGACCTTTCCAGAGCTGAGATATCGAAACTTAAAATTTTCGACCAGAAAAAAAAACGACAGTGTTACCCCTTACGTTTTTTGGGGGGGGGGGGGGGGTGAAAAATTAAGTTTCCCCAATCTTCTCAAAACTCTGGATTCTGATAGAGGGCCATGAGACTTAGACCTGAGTGCAACAATGGAGGCTCTAGACCCTTCCCGAGCTGAGATATCGAAACTCAAAATTTCGACCAGAAAAAAAAACGACAGTGTTACCCCTTACGGTTTTTTTTGGGGCGAAAAATTAATTATCCCCAATCTTCTCAAAACTCTGGATTCTGATAGAGGGCCATGAGACTTAGATCGGAGAGCAATAATGGAGGCTTTAGAGCTTTCCAGAGCTGAGATATCGAAACTCAAAATTTCGACCAGAAAAAAACCCGACAGTCTTACCCCTTACGTTTTTTTTGGGGGGGCGAAAAATGAAGTTTCCCCAATCTTCTCTAAACTCTGGATTCTGATAGAGGGCCATGAGACTTAGACCTGAGTGCAACAATGGAGGCTCTAGACCCTTCCAGAGCTGAGATATCGAAACTCAAAATTTCGACCAGAAAAAAAAAACGACAGTCTTACCCCTTTCGTTTTTTTTTTCGGGCGAAAAATGAAGTTTCCCCAATCTTCTCAAAACTCTGGATTCTGATAGAGGGCCATGAGACTTAGACCTGAGTGCAACAATGGAGGCTCTAGACCCTTCCAGATCTGCGATATCGAAACTCAAAATTTCGACCAGAAAAAAAAAACGACAGTGTTACCCCTTTGGGTTTTTTTTTTCGGGTGAAAAATGAAGTTTCTCCAATCTTCTCAAAACTCTGGATTCTGATAGAGGGCCATGATACTTAGACCGGAGAGCAAAAATGGAGGCTTTAGACCCTTCCAGAGCTGAGATATCGAAACTCAAAATTTCGACCAGAAAAAAAAAACGACAGTGTTACCCCTTTCGTTTTATTTTTTCGGGCGAAAAATGAAGTTTCTCCAATCTTCTCAAAACTCTGGATTCTGATAGAGGGCCATGAGACTTAGACCGGAGAGCAAAAATGGAGGCTTTAGACCCTTCCAGAGCTGAGATATCGAGACTCAAAATTTCGACCAGAAAAAAAACGACAGTGTTACCCCTTACGTTTTTTTTGGAGGGGCGAAAAATTAAGTATCCCCAATCTTCTCAAAACTCTGGATTCTGATAGAGGGCCATGTGACTTAGACCTGAGTGCAACAATGGAGGCTCTAAACTCTTCCAGAGCTGAGATATCGAAAATCAAAATTTCGACCAAAAAAAAAAAACTACAGTGTTACCCCTTACGTTTTTTTTTTTTTTTTTGGGGGGGGGGGGGGGGGGATTAAGTTTCCCCAATCTTCTCAAAACTGTGGATTCTGATAGAGGGCCATGAGACTTAGACCTGAGTGCAAAAATGGAGGCTCTAGACCTTTCCAGAGCTGAGATATCGAAACTTAAAATTTCGACCAGAAAAAAAAACGACAGTGTTACCCCTTACGTTTTTTTGGGGGGGGTGAAAAATTAAGTTTCCCCAATCTTATCAAAACTCTGGATTCTGATAGAGGGCCATGAGACTTAGACCTGAGTGCAACAATGGAGGCTCTAGACCCTTCCAGAGCTGAGATATCGAAAATCAAAATTTCGACCGGAAAAAAAAAACGACAGTCTTACCCCTTTCGTTTATTTTTTTCGGGCGAAAAATGAAGTTTCCCCAATCTTCTCAAAACTCGGGATTCTGATAGAGGGCCATGAGACTTCGACCTGAGTGCAACAATGGAGGCTCTAGACCTTCCAGAGCTGAGATATCGAAACTCAAAATTTCGACCAGAAAAAAAAACGACAGTGTTACCCCTTACGTTTTTTTTTTTGGGGCGAAAAATTAAGTTTCCCCAATCTTCTCAAAACTCTGGATTCTGATAGAGGGCCATGAGACTTAGACCTGAGTGCAAAAATGGAGGCTCTAGACCTTTCCAGAGCTGAGATATCGAAACTTAAAATTTCGACCAGAAAAAAAAAACGACAGTGTTACCCCTTACGTTTTTGGGGGGGGGGGGGTGAAAAATTAAGTTTCCCCAATCTTCTCAAAACTCTGGATTCTGATAGAGGGCCATGAGACTTAGATCTGAGTGCAACAATGGAGGCTCTAGACCCTTCCAGAGCTGAGATATCGAAAATCAAAATTTCGACCAAAAAAAAAAAACAGTGTTATTGCTTATGTTTTTTTTTTTGGGCCAAAAATTAAGTGTCCCCAATCTTCTCAAAACTCTGGGCCATGTGACTTAGAGCATAGAGGGCCATGTGACTTAGACCTGAGTGCAACAATGGAGGCTCTTCTCAAAACTCTGGAAACTCTGGAGGCTCTAGACCGTTCCAGAGCTGAGATATCAAAACTCAAAATTTCGACCAGAAAAAAACCCGACAGTGTTACCCCTTACGTTTTTTTTCGAGGGGCGAAAAATTAAGTATCCCCAATCTTCTCAAAACTCTGGATTCTGATAGAGGGCCATGAGACTTAGACCTGAGTGCAACAATGGAGGCTCTAGACCCTTCCAGATCTGCGATATCGAAACTCAAAATTTCGACCAGAAAAAAAAAACGACAGTGTTACCCCTTTGGGTTTTTTTTTTCGGGCGAAAAATGAAGTTTCTCCAATCTTCTCAAAACTCTGGATTCTGATAGAGGGCCATGCTACTTAGACCGGAGAGCAAAAATGGAGGCTTTAGACCCTTCCAGAGCTGAGATATCGAAACTCAAAATTTCGACCAGAAAAAAAAAACGACAGTGTTACCCCTTTCGTTTTATTTTTTCGGGCGAAAAATGAAGTTTCTCCAATCTTCTCAAAACTCTGGATTCTGATAGAGGGCCATGAGACTTAGACCGGAGAGCAAAAATGGAGGCTTTAGACCCTTCCAGAGCTGAGATATCGAGACTCAAAATTTCGACCAGAAAAAAAACGACAGTGTTACCCCTTACGTTTTTTTTGGAGGGGCGAAAAATTAAGTATCCCCAATCTTCTCAAAACTCTGGATTCTGATAGAGGGCCATGTGACTTAGACCTGAGTGCAACAATGGAGGCTCTAAACTCTTCCAGAGCTGAGATATCGAAAATCAAAATTTCGACCAGAAAAAAAAAACTACAGTGTTACCCCTTACGTTTTTTTTTTTTTTTTTTGGGGGGGGGGGGGGGGATTAAGTTTCCCCAATCTTCTCAAAACTGTGGATTCTGATAGAGGGACATGAGACTTACACCTGAGTGCAACAATGGAGGCTCTAGACCCTTCCAGATCTGCGATATCGAAACTCAAAATTTCGACCAGAAAAAAAAAACGACAGTGTTACCCCTTTGGGGTTTTTTTGGGGGGCGAAAAATGAAGTTTCTCCAATCTTCTCAAAACTCTGGATTCTGATAGAGGGCCATGAGACTTAGACCGGAGAGCAAAAATGGAGGCTTTAGACCCTTCCAGAGCTGAGATATCGAGACTCAAAATTTCGACCAGAAAAAAAAACGACAGTGTTACCCCTTACGTTTTTTTTGGGGGGGGGGGGGGGGGGGAATTTAGTTTCCCCAATCTTCTCAAAACTCTGGATTCTGATAGAGGGCCATGAGACTTAGACCTGAGTGCAACAATGGAGGCTCTAGACCCTTCCAGAGCTGAGATATCGAAACTCAAAATTTCCACCAGAAAAAAAAACGACATTGTTATCCCTTACGTTTTTTTGGGGGGGTGAAAAATTAAGTTTCCCCAATCTTCTCAAAACAGTTTTTCTCCGTCGCTTTGGTGCATTTCTCAGATCACTATTTACATTTGCACAACAGTTAATGCAGTTCTCAAAACAATTAGTACAAACTGCAAAACTTAGTTGATAACCTGCAAAAGTGTGTCACTTGCTCAAAATGGATAACTTACTCCTCAAAAGCAAGTATTCATGTCATTGAAAGTGTCAGTGTCGTCAAGATGAAAAGTCCTAACACTAGTGTTTATGAACAAGATAGTCAAATGGCTTTGTCATGTTTTCATTATGACAGTTTACTCTGTAAGTGTTTGACAATACAAAAAAAGCCAGATCTTGGTGACACTAGCTGAAAATGCTCAAGACAGTCCTATAAACTGCACAGCCGTTTCACATTACTGTATTTACGTAGTGAGGTACAGTAATTGAGTATATACACTGAATATGTATGTTTCTTATTTTTACTGCATGGTCTTTGCAATTCTAATTTGTTCAGAGCATTGTCCAAAAGAAAAAAATACACCCTTTTTTACAACAAACATAAACTCCCTTTAGGTAGATCAGTGCACAACTGTAAACAATATCAAGGAACATATTGGAACTGAACATACAACATACATATACTGTAAATCATTCATGCACATCTCTTCTCATCAGTGAAAGCTGAGGTTCACCTGTGAGAAATTGTTTAATTTAGGATAAAAAAGGTTTTTTTTAAAGAAAAAAAAATTGCTTGACAGATTTTGACCCACTAGTTCAAAATTTTTTGTGATGACTCAAGCAATGAAATGAGGACTATTAGTTTTATATGCAATGAATATTTAACGATCACAAGTATAGTTAATTTGGACTGATATGACATAAGCATATGATAATGTTATAAAACAACCGTGAATTGTATGAAAGCAATTGATGCATGTCCAAAAGCATTTGCAATTTGTTGGAAGGAATGAGAAACTGCTACTATGATGTGCACAAATGACAAAAAGTTGTGGAGGTTGAACTAACTGTTGTGCAAATGTAAATAGTGATGTGAGAAATGCACCAAAGCGACTAAGAAAAACTGTAATTAAAACATTAACTAAGATGAGCACATCATCATGAATTATGATTTATTAGGCATGATCTAATGTTACTTCTGCATATTGCTGTTGTCAACCTTGGGATGTCGCCGCTGAGCTTTTTTGACGGCGATCAACTGTAAAATGGCTTGGTCCTGCTCGGTTTTCGTTGACTTTGAATAAAACGACTGAAAGTTTTTCAAAAGATCCCTGGGGTCAGTGTGTCAGCGTGACAAATGTTTTGCAGGGAAAGGTAAAATCTGAACCAGAATGAACATGTAGAAAATCTCATTGCAAATTTTGCCTCTTTTGTTATAAAAATAAAGTTTTGTTGCAGGGAAAAATAACATATTGTTAATTTATTAATATTCCTAATATTAGGAATTGCACTTGGCCCACCCAACATCTCAAAGCTGGGGTGGTGTGGTTCATAAGTTCATAGTAATTGTTCGTAGTAAAACTTTAGTAAAAAGTAAAACTTTATGAAGCCTCATGGTGTGAATGAAACATCAAACTGACTAAACAAGCTTTGAAATGCATATATGATGCTTGATATCAAGGATGAAACTGTTAATAATGTCGACAGACAGCAATCACATTCAATCTTAGTCATGTGAGCAGTGACATATTATTTAGTTAGGCATTTTAAAGCTTTCAGGGTTCGTACCGGTGCTTGAAATCCTTAAAAATGCTTGAATTTTGATGTTGTTTTCAAGGTTTGAAAAGTGCTTAAATTTTGGATAAAATGCTTGAAAATGCTTGAAATTGAAAATCTATTTCTTTCAAAACAAATACCTAACTGACTGAATAGTTCGTTTATTAAATGGAGAAATAAAAATGTAACCCTTTAGATACGGAGCGATTTGCGCTACGCTGGCCAGAGCAAAAGTAGGCGGAGTTTTCATTTTGATTTCCGCGCCTGTTTGGATGCGCCATTTTTATTGGCCAACTTTTATTTAAAATTTTTTTATTAAAATCATCCCTAATTTGAACCGTATTCAAGTAGTAGTACAGATACTTGTGTTAAAAAGTATAAAAGTAAAGTAGCCTTGCGAACAGTGTTGGGAGTAACGCATTACAAAAGTAATACATTACAGTAACATATTTCTTTTTGCTGTAACGCAGTAGTGTAAGGCATTACTAATCAATTTTCAGTAATATTTTACTCGTTACATGTTCAGTGAGGCTTGTATTACAGTTGTATTACAGTGTATTGTCTGCTTTTACTTCTTAAAGGCAACAGACTATGTGAAAGTTTTAAAGCAGTCTTTTAGTGCCAGTTCAGAGCGGTCGCGTCTGTAACATTGTTTTTTCCTCATAAATGCGAACATGAAAACTAAAATAAAATGAATATTTTAAGTTCTATGGAGACTGCAGAGCCAACCCTTCCTCATCCTATTTGCGCAGTGTAATTAACAGAATTACAAAAAATGTATTTTGCCTCCTATTTTTTTGTCACACATAAATGTGTGTCTTTTCCCTAATATTAAAAATAAAACATAGACTGATATTTGTCTAATGTCTGGAGTCCTTTAAGGAAGTAGCCTATACGTTTCAATACATGAATTTTCGGAGAATTTTTATTTCAAGTTTTGACTGCAAATGTAATGTCCATAATGCTGGACTTCCCCAATTTTAAATAATTTATCCTCAACTAGTTTTGTGGTGTAGGTCTATGTATTTTATAATGTTAACTTCAAATAATACTAATAGCCTAATTTAAAGATAAGGCAGCATTGGATCTGGACGGTAAGGAGAATAACGCTGGAGTTGGAAGAGGTGTGTCGCGATTCTGTTCGTGGATCGTGTGGCGAATGGCGATTTCGGTTTCATATTGCATATCGTTACAGCCCAAAAGTTAAGTTCTACTTAGTTATTTTGGTGAAAGTAACTCAAAAGTAATACATGAGTAATGTAACGCATTACAATTCTGAGACAGTAATATTGTAAGGTAATGAATTACTTTTAAATAACAGTAACAAGTAATACCTAATGTATTACAGTTTGGAAGTAACTTGCACAACACTGCTTGCGAATGACAACCACTTTTATGCAATATTTACACTGCTCTATTCCAGTAGATAAATGTATATGCCTTGTAATTACTTCAGATTTACTGCCTGATTTGTCAGCAATATTTGGACATTAATATAATAAGTATTATTCATAAGCAATATTTAGTTTAGATAGTGATACATTTTGAAAAATAAAATTTGTTATTTGCTTAAATATGTGATCCTTCTGCTATTACAAAACACAATTTTGGCAATTTATTGCATTATCTCTTTAAATGTGATAAAAACACTAAATAATAATTTTAACTATGTATTGGTATGTAATTTACGCTGGTGTAAGGTGCTGGAAAAAGCTTTAACATGGACCTTGAAAGTTCTTTAAAAGTGCTTAATTTGACCTTGGAAAAGGTGTACGAACCCTGAGCTTTGAGACATCTAAAATATTGAATGTTTAAAAAGCAATCATATCTGGATACTTCATGACTTTTCAGAACTAAAATTATTAATCGGCAGAAAATTAAAAAAGGACAATAACAATGAGATGTTAATAAAATGAGTAAAGAATTTAATCAAATTACATGAAGCAAATACAATCATTAAGTAAAAGTTAATGAGGCACATCTCTCTCTTTACTGACTCATAGGATCTCAAGAGAAGAGAGATGTATATGTTTCAAAGATACAAGAAAGTATATCTTGCGTTTGCATGGAAGAGTAGAATAAGAAGAGAAACTAGATTTTTTCCAACATGACATCATGACTTTTGCGTAAACATATACGCCACTTTCGAGTCAGGTGGCGTGTTATCTCTACGCATTTTGAGCGATCCGCGTGTATGCGTATATGTCTACGCCATTAACGTCCGCGTCATTCCGCGTGTCTGTACACGCCGTCAAATCTCCAGTCATAAATGCCATTAACCCCAGTGACGGTTAAGTTTAGGGATGGGATTGAGGTAAGTCATATCTTTTTTTTATCTAGGATGGTAAGGGAACAGTCATAAATGCCATTAACCCCAGTGACGGTTAGGTTTAGGGACGGGGTTGAGGTAAGTCATATATTTATATAACGTTAAGTCAACGGCGTTCATAAACACGCTGAAAGGCGATTATGCGTCTTGATAGCACGCCAAAAATGGAAATACGAATTGGCGTGTCATACACACGCTACTTCATGAGATCAGTCTGTTTTTTCGAGTGCATTTTCTGGTGGCATTTCAGTTCATCTTCTGGATTGAAGGACTTACAGCATTTCGCTTCTTCCCCGTGTGAACTCTCATGTGAATCTTCAGCCTTGATTTACATGTGAAGCGTTTTTGAGGAGGCAGATTTTTGGCTTCTCTTTTTCCTTTCTTGTTCACCTCCATCGGGTCTAAAAGAAACATTAAATCAAGTAAGTTTCAATGTTTTTATGCAAAAAACCATCATGCAGCGAACCATTGAACAAGTGTCTATGGGTTTGACCTGACCGCTGATCAGTTTTAAATATTTGTAGACATTTTAATGAGACATTTGTATGATTAAAAATAATAGTAGTTGATAAGTCTCGTATTCGCCTGTTGAGCCGAGCAATCCATGCAACAAACGTAAAGAGCCCTGAACTTGGATGATTTGTTGATTGCATTTGATTGATTACCTTCAATAACATATTTGCAATGGTTTGTAAAAGGTGTTTTTATGCGTGTTTGGACTGAGTTTTTGTTGCATTTACACTGTTCTGACCAGCGTGTGGCGTTTCGAACGCTAAAAAAAGAATATTTTTTTACAATGCACTTGGTTCGACTGATTCAACTTGACTCTTTACTTGGTTTAACTTTGCACTCTTTACCTGATTTTATTATATTTTATTTGTGTTTTAGCATTTTGTTCGTTAATTTTCACACATTTTAATAAAGCCAAATAATTTTTTTTCTTACGAGTAAACGAATATCGGCGTGCGTTATGAGAAAAGCACCAATCTCATTGGTCGTAACGTTTTTGACGCAATGCGTCAAACCAAAATAATGAAACTGAGGCGTTTTTTTTTTTTAAAAGACTCTTTTATGCGTGACGTTTTTCGTGTCGGTGTGCACACTCAAAGGTGCGAGGCGTTAAACGTCGGTGAACAGGCAATAAAGACTTTTCGCACTTTTTCGCCACCTGCTGGCGTATTTATGTAATATGAAGAAATTGTCACTGAACAAATCAACGAATGAATCATCACTGAAAATTAACGATTCTCTGGAAAGAATTACATTTTCCACCACACAAACTACCATCACAGTTCGACACAATTAGCCTAGTGTGCTGAGCATTATGGGCCGTAATTACGGGTTTGTAAATTAGCTGTGCCGTACCAGGCTCATGTGGAAACACAACTGGAAGCTTTTCCGAAGGTTCTCAGCACATACAAATTAACCACTTACCGTGATCTCAGACTGCTGTGATGTGGTTTCTCCACTGTATGGATCTTCATGTGTCGGTTCAGGTTATTTTTAATAGAGAAACTCTTTCCGCACTGATCACACGTGTGCGGTTTTTCTCCAGTGTGGATCCTCTCATGTGATCTCAGATATGATGACACACTGAATCTCTTGTCACAGTGTGAACACTTGTAAGGTTTTTCTCCAGTGTGGATCTTCTCATGTGTTTTCAGATCTGATGACACACTGAATCTCTTGTCACAGTGTGAACATTTGTAAGGTTTTTCTCCAGTGTGGATCATCTCATGTCTTTTCAGAGTTGATGACTGACTGAATCTCTTGTCACAGTGTGAACACTTGTAAGGTTTTTCTCCACTGTGAATTCTCTGGTGTATGTTTAAATCTTTCCCTGTTGCAAAAGTCTTCTCACACTCAAAGCACATGTACTCTCTCACACCAGTATGCATTTTTTGATGTGCATGTAAATATTGCAGCAGTGAAAAACTCTTTCCACACACAGAACATGAATACGGCTTCTCCTTCATATGAACCGTCAGGTGTCTCTTCAGGTCTGATGCCTTAAGAAATGTTTTGCCGCACTGATCACATGAGAACGGCTTCTCTCCAGTGTGAATCCTCATGTGAGAATTAAGGGATGATGATCGACTGAAACTCTTTGTACATTGTTGGCATGCGAACAGCTTCTCTCCGGTGTGAATTCTCATGTGACTTTCAAGGTGTGTTGATCGGCTGAAACTATTCCCGCACTGATCACATGTGAACGGCTTCTCTCCGGTGTGGATCATCATGTGACGCTTAAGACTATTTTTGGCTGCGAAACTACTCCCGCATTGATCACATTCATGCGGCTTCTCTCCAGTGTGAACTCTCATGTGACGCTCAAGATGTTGTTTGGTTGTGAGACTCTTCCCACACTGAGTGCAGGTGAAAGATTTCTCGGCTCTTCTTTTCTTTAAAAATGTCTGTTTAGTCTTTGAACGACTCAAAGGTTTTTCTCCAGGTTGGACATGATGTTCCTCCTCCTCTTCACTCAGTTCTTCTCTCTCCTCGCTCTCTTCCATCCGGTCTAAATAATCTTAGAAATTAAAAAAGAGAAATGTGGAGTGAACAGAGATAAAAAAAAATTAAATATTCCAGATGTAAATGGACAACTTCTATAAAATACTACAATAATTTATGTATTTTTAAAAATTAATTAAACGTCCCTGAAACATTCCATGAATGAGGTACACTGATCTTAGAGTTTTTTCTTCGGTATTTTGTAAACTGGCAAACATCCCATGTTTCTGTCGTCAGAACTATTAATATATATTTGATCAATGACACAATTATCTAACATGAAATGAACATTAAAATACACAATACTGCCATATTTTGACCCCAACTTTTAAAATGATATAATAATATCATAATATAGTTATGCAGTGGCGTAGCAAGTCAGCTCCGGGCCCATATGCAAAATAAAATGGTCAGAAATTCTGGAAAATTGTTACAAATTGTAAACCATATATGAAATAAATGTAAAATAAAAAGGTCCAAATATTTAAATGTTTGAACTGGTGTTTACAATCAAAAGAAAACCTCCATTTACTGGCCATTTTTATATACAAAAACATTTGCAGCCATTTCATAGTTTTAACTCTTTATCTAAAAGTGATGAAGTGCTTGATTGTTTCTAACATGAATGTTCTCCAGCATCATGAATGAAGAATAAACACCAACCTCTTTGTTCTTCAGGATCTTCAGTGTGTTTCATTCTGCAGGGTTCTGGATCTCTCATGTTCTCACTGTCCTCTTTAATAAACTCAGTCTGCAGATTTCAGCTCTTCCTGATGCTCGTCTTCACTTGTAGCCGATGGGAATTTCCAGCATTTATAGGAGAATTGCAGTGGGAGGAGCTTCAATGATGATGAATTGCAGTGGGAGGAGCTTTAATTATGATGAATTACAGTGGGAGGAGCTTTAATGATGATGAATTACAGTGGGAGGAGCTTCATTGATGATGTGGCTGCTGTGGGGAGGAGCTGATTTGGCAAAATCCAAGTTATATAAATTACAGAATTTTGTTTGTTTGCTCATGGACATCAGAATGTAAATTCTCCCAAATATAAATAATGTTAAGAAAAACAGTTGAAAGCATTAACAGAAATAAACAGGCTACATATATTAACCAACAAAAACTATCAGTCTGCTGAGGGCGGAGTGGTATTCGGGAGAGTCGGGAGTTTTCCCGGTGGGCCGGTAGTGTTTCAAGGCCGGTCTGATCAAATGTATTCATTGCAGGTTCGCCATGCGCACTCGGGGCCAAAGCGAGGGGAAGAAAAAAAAACAACACTTTTTTACATTTTCGATAATGTAGCAGGCTATATGGATTTTACGTCATAGAAATAATTATACAAATCATTATTACATTATTATAATAATGGTTTGGCATCCTAAAACACCATTGATAATGTAATGCAGACTGAGACTCTCATAACTAAAAAGATGTTTGAGCCCTCTTTATTGTCCTGGTACAAATCAATGCCTATTCTTTGTTCAACGAGCAGTTCATGGGATGAAGCTCTTCATTTTGATCTTTCAGAGAGCACGAGATTTAAATGAGCTTTAAGTGTCAATTTACAGGAGATCTGAATACATCAGCATAATAAATGAGGTGAAAACAGGAACTATTGTCATGAAATAAAGAGTGTTTTCAGCAGATCTGTTAATATTGATGATCCTCAGACTATCAACACTCATTCAACAAGCCATTCAGGATCATCAGCAGATCATCTCACTTTATTCTGAGTGTTTGCTGTTAGAAAGCCTGCAAGCCTTATATTGACAGACAATAGTGTTTTTCACAATATAACATGGATAAATCATCAATAATAAAAGAAACTAATTAAATAAACAGGCCACAAGCCAAAAACATTAAGACCACTAGTAGGCACAAATGACAATCCTTTAGATAAAACTGAAATCTGATCATCAGACAGTACTTTTTCAGAGATTAGACCTGTCTTTTACACTCTTCCTAAAATTCATAAGAGACTTATACATCCTCCAGGTCGTCCAATTGTGGCAGAGACAAAAAATATATTGTTGGTTTAACTTAAAAAAGTAACCTGGTTGCCTTAAAACTTTAAATTCATTGAAATGGAAAAATTGAGTTAATGCAATGAAGGAGATCGATTTAAAGGTGCATTGCGCAACTTTTCATATTAAAAATAGCCGTTTTCTAACCCATACATGCTTAAACAATCGCCTGATGGGCTGAATGAGCCCTTCTTTGATCACTGCGATCGCCTCTATAATCCTGTACAGTGAAATATATAAGAGGGATTCGGGCTCGAATCTGAGACTGGGCGTGACGTCATGCGCGTTCACGCTCGCCTGGCTATGTCTGGCAGGTTCGTGTAGCTATTCGCCGCCGTTCTGCGTATCAGAGATGACAACTCGAGCGACACAACTCTAGTCAGCTTACCACAAAAGTAGATGATGGATTCAAAGGGGCTGTTTACACCTGGTCACTTCATGTGTTTTCTGCGATCGGATAGCTATTCGATCGTGAAAAGACAAGGGTGTAAATGCCCTCCGAAACGCATTCGAGACGGATTTGAATCCGATCGCTCTTGAGGACGTGATCTGGGCCGTATTCCAGACGAAACTGGACAAGTGTAAATGCATCTGGTTGTTGAAACCAAGCTATAGGTTATGTCATGTTATTTTAGTCATATATGACGACGCGCATCACCTCAGATGAGCAGCTGAGCTGAGCCCCTTCATCAAGTCAGCGCCGCAATCTATCCAAATCAAAGTGAAAGTAAGTCGCAGACGCTTAACACTACCATCTTCATTAAAAGTAAAGAAATGAAATGATCTTACCAGGCCTGTTGCCGATCTTTCTTATTGCTGTCTTTGCTGATTTTGAAATTAGCCGATGATTAATAAAATCCAGCTCATATCTGTTGCTTTCGGTGACGTGCACTTCATTTAATCTGTATATGGCGCGGAAAGAGACCGGCTTGTAGCTCATTACAAACCCCAACGCAAACTCCACGTGAGACAGAAAATAAAACTTCTGTCTGTCCAGTGCCAGGCGTCGGAATAAGACGAGAGTCAGCATCGGGAAGCTTTCAACAAACGGAGAGATCTCCGGTCTGCTCTAGGGCTCAAACGGGTCCTATACAAAGTGATAACTGAACGTGTTTCCATAATAATTCAATCATAAGTGGCTACAGTAAGCACAGGGAGATAGATGGAAACAAAAACCGAAGTTTTCTACTACCCCCGTTTCCCCCTCTCACACACATTAGTGTGTAATTTACTCGAATGACTTTCCTTTCATATATTTTAAATGACTTGCAGAATTATTACTGTATTGCCTCATTATGACTGTAACAAAAGATGTGTGCCGCACAGTGTGCTCCTTAGGTTATGAACAGCTCGTGCAAACGTACATGTGTGTGTGTGTGTGTGTGTGTTCCTCCATGAACGCGCACAGCTCTGGTTGCAGTTTCGCTTGTCGCCAGAGGGGGCGTAGTTCTGCAAAAACCCAGAGACTTGCGTTTAGCTCCTTTAATCATCAGAAACGTAAAAATATTGTGTTATCTGAACTACATAAATTATCTAAGTTGATTTGACAAGAAAAAAAATGTTGTGATTACAAATTATGAAAATATTTTTGTTAGGGTTAGGTGGATCTCAGTATGTGGATTTTCTTTCATTCCTTACCATCTTACATTCGGGATTAAGATTTCTGATTTACACGATTTACCGGGCAATTCTTTATTATTAACTTTGGATATAACAAACTGTAAAAAAAAATATTGTTGGTTTAACTATGGACAATGAGGTTTGAGAGTAAACACTCCTACTTCAAAGGAGAACCTAAAACTTTAAGAATGTCTGCCAGTCACTCGCAAACCGGCACCAACTCCTCCAAGCGACCCTCAGCTAAAACTCCTTTATTGCACCAGTGCTGAGGGCAAAAAACTCAACTCCATATCACACTTACCTGTATAGTGATGCAGTGTGCAATGCAGTTTAAAACCCATATGGTTACAGAACCAGATTCTGTATCCCATGAGGTAAACTTTAAGAGAGCATTTTACAAAAAGGGATCTTTTCTCTGCCTAAAAACGGAGTCTGATTAGTCAATCAAGTTTGGTCAGATTGAGCTTCCTTTGATCAAACAGGAGAAAGACTAGTGGTGGAGTAAAGTGAGTGGTGGAGGTGATTAAAGACCTTGGAGTTTCTTTAGCTGAGGACCTGAAGTTTTTGGAGGCAGATGACCTCACAGGAGTCCTTAAGCCAATAGAAACCACTTTAAATGTAAGTAAATTAATAATCCATAAGCAACTTAGATAGTTTCCGTTTCATATTGTGTATAAAGTTCTAAAGCAGCATGTATGGCAAGTTTAAAAGACTTTCAGAATACATGAATCCATGTCTCTTACTTGATTTATCTAGTTATCTAACACTTTCAGAGTCAAGCACTACTGAAGAGTCATTCAGTAGTGATATTCATGTTTACACCACCAGCAATAACTCTACACTAAAAACCACTACTGCAGGGAGCTCAGTTTTGGTCATGTCAAAGAGAAGTCAAGCCTCGCCCATTATGCCAAGTCAAGCCTCTCCCATTATGCCAAGTCAAGCCTTGCTCATTATGCCAAGTCAAGCCTCTCCCATTATGCCAAGTCAAGCCTCTCCTATTATGCCAAGTTGAGCCTCCCTCAGTGTGTCATGTCAAGCCTTGCCCATTATGCCCAATCAAGCCTCACTCATTATGCCAAATCAAGCCTCCCCAGTGTGTCAAGTCAAGCCTCACTCATTATGCCAAGTCAAGCTTCTCCCATTATGCCAAGTCAAGCCTCCCCAGTGTCAAGTCAAGCCTCGCCCATTATGCCAAATAAAGCCTCCCCAGTGTGTCAAGTCAAGCATCCCCCATTATGCCAAGTCAAGTCTCACCCATTATGCCAAGTCAAGCCTCCCTCAGTGTGTCAAGTCAAGCCATGCCCATTATGCCCAGTCAAGCCTCACTCATTATGCCAAATCAAGCCTCCCCAGTGTCAAGTCGAGCCTTCCCCAGTGTGTCAAGTCAAGCCTCACCCATTATGCCAAGTCAAGCCTCCCATTATGCCAAGTCAAGCCTCCCCCAGTGGGTCAAGTCAAGCCTCGCCCATTCTGCCAAGTCAAGCCTCCCCGTGTCAAGTCAAGTCTCACCCATTATGCCAAGTCAAGCTTCTCCCATTATGCCAAGTCAAGCCTCCCACAGTGTGTCAAGTCAAGCCTCTCCCATTATGCCAATCAAGCCTCTCCCATTCTGCCAAGTCAAGCCTCCCCAGTGTGCCAAGTCAAGCCTCCCCATTATGCCAAGTCAAGCTTCTCCCATTATGCCAAGTCAAGCTTCTCCCATTATGCCAAGTCAAGCTTCTCCCATTATGCCAAGTCAAGCCTCCCACAGTGTGTCAAGTCAAGCCTCTCCCATTATGCCAATCAAGCCTCTCCCATTCTGCCAAGTCAAGCCTCCCCCAGTGTGCCAAGTCAAGCCTCCCCATTATGCCAAGTCAAGCTTCTCCCATTATGCCAAGTCAAGCCTCCCACATTATTCCAAGTCAAGCCTCCCACATTATGCCAAGTCAAGCCTCCCCCAGTGTCAAGTCAAGCCTCTCCCATTATGCCAAATCAAGCCTCCCCTAGTGCGTCAAGTCAAGCCTCACCCATTATACCAAGTCAAGCTTCTCCCATTATGCCAAGTCAAGCCTTACCCAGTGTCAATTCGAGCATTATTTTCTGCATCAGAGAATGGTTCCTTCACTTTAGCCAGGGTAAATAATAGCTGGCATTACAGCTTTGATATACCACGGACTAAGTTGGCGTCAAGGACAAGACAGGTACTAGATGATGAGCAGAGGCCATCTGCCAGGCAGAGAAGAGAGATTGTAAGGATTGTGATGGCTGTAGTTGTCATGGTGTGCAAGAAACCTGGAAAGAGACCCTCATACAGAGAAGAGACATTAGCCGCGTTTCCACTGCCGGGCCAGGGCCGGGCCGTGCTAGTGCGTGCCAGGGCCAGTCGCGTTTCCACTGTCACTTCCGGGGCTTGATCGGGGCTTCCTCAGGGCCAACGGCCAGGATTTCTGGCCCGTCGAATACCTTGGGCCAGAGGGGGCCAGCTCGGGCTAGAGGCGTGCTCAAGGTAAAAGGCGGAGTTTATCGGTGTTATGGAACATTATGATCTGAAGCAAGATGCACATAGGGGTGTCCATGTTTAACCTATTAACCGTTTAAAATTGCATAACATTTTAATTTGAACTCTAGGCCTATGCCAAATGCTATTCAAAAATATATAGGCTATAGGCTACATATCGACGAATTTTCAGATATTTGTTTGATTTTTTTTTTGCCCCCTAAACATTTAAAATATTTGACAAATTAATATGAAAAAAATATATATTTTTCTGGTTTTCTGAGGCCAAATTAGAACCTGGAAATGATATTTTCCCCGCAGTGCTGAATGAGAAGAGCCGTACAGCCTACAGAAAGGTGATTTATAAGCTATAATAAATGTGTCTGATAATAAAATAATACAAAATAACGAGGCAGTAATTGTTTATTAATAAACTATTGTTTTCTAAATCATTTTCGGCTAAAAATCTCCATCTCCGGATGCACATTTAGAGAGAAATTAATTAGCTACATAATTACATAGTCAGAAGATATTGGCTTTCGATTCGAATTTGTTCGTTTTAAATTGGACATTTAAAGCTTTAATCTACAAAGGATAACCCCTGTAGACTAAAGCTTTAAATGTCCAATTTAAAACGAACAAATTCGAATGCGGTGGCTGTTTAAGGTCTCGCGCTTCAGTTCACGGAGATCATGAAGCGCGCCTTGATTAATTGTTAAAGCACAACGTTTTCTTGTTATTTTGAGTTTACGCAAATAAATGTATTTGCGAATAATGTATTATTATTTTCTGTATGACCAGAAATGAAAGAGTATTTTAAGTTGTTTCCACTGAAAGAAATGCAATGAAACTGCAAGTATTCACATGGGCGTCTCGCAGCCATCAGTGCGTGCTCCACACACATAATGCGTCAAAAATATTGTGTTTATTTGTGCTCTATCTTTTTTGGATAAAGGCGTCTTCTATACGCAGCCTAATAAAATGTTACAATAATGATGATGGTTATTATATTATTATTATTATTTGCAGACAAGGAGTTTTTGACGTGAAATGGACGCTTATTTTCAAGTGGCAATTTCAGTTTGAAGGGTGATGGAAATGCGGCTTTAACTGCTCCGTAGCCTACTTGCTGCGTTTTATTTCTATAAATTAATTTCGTTTCAAATGGGGTCCAATCAGTTATTAAAGGTGTTAAAAATTAACTCTGTATCTCGAGGTTGCGGCGCGCACACTATGGTTAAGCGCTGTGGGGCTACTGGCCCGGCAGTGGAAACGCAAGCCCGGTGCTTGAGGCCCGAGGCCACTAGCTCGGCTCGGCTCGCTGTTAGCTCTGGCCCAGCCCTAGCCCGGCAGTGGAAACGCGGCTAATATCAGAACTGAAGGAGACCGAAGAGAAATTTAAGGTGTGGCCTTTCCTGTTCCAGGAATTTGGAATGAGGCTTAATTTTAGAGAACTATCAGGCATCCAGATTGACGACACCTGCTAGAAGAGGTGAGGGCTCAGACAAGGACACCACTGGTGCTGAATTACAGAGGACTATTGGCAACACAGTAAAGTACATGGACAGCAGATTTAAAAATCTGTTTGAAAAACCTCTGTCTTGTTTCAAAGTTGTTGACCCTTCTTCTCTCCCCCTCTCCAGAGATGAGCTGGCAAATTATGGGGATGAAAAGGTGGATTATCTAGTCAAACATTTTGCCAGTTTGCTAAACGAGGAAGAGAAGGAGAAAATTCCACAGGAATGGATGGCTCTAAAAATGTGGCTTTCAGAGCACCGGGTGTCAAGCAAGACTGCTTGTACAAGGATCTTCTCACTGAGAATCCAGACCACCTCTCTCATATCTTGTTGTTGGTGAAATTAATGCTGACAAGTCCATCGACGGCCATCTGTGAGAGAGGATTTTCCTGCATGAACCGAGTGAAAACATCATCTCGTCCTTCTCTACAGTCTGAAACACTGAACGATCTCATGAAACTATCCATAAAAGAGGTTGAATCTTTTTACCCTGACAAGGCAGTTAGTTCCAGGATGTTTTCTGGAATTGGTCTAAGACACCTGAACCATAAAACCCCAGCAAAAAAAGAGCAGAGAAGTGGAGATTGATGCACAGGAGGAGAACGCCGATGGAGACGCTATGCCTTCAACATCGAGCGCCACTCTGTTACATCAGTGGAGATCTCCGACTGATTCTGATCATGTCTGAATCAGACATTTGTATCGATGAGTCTAATTTGATTGTTTTATATCTGAATGTAGATATATGGGTTTTGAATTTTATTTTTTATTTATGTTTGGACTCAATTGACCAATTTGCTTCAATAAATATTCTCTTTTAATTTGGTCTAGTAAAAGTCATTTCGGGCTACCATAACCTGAAGAGTGCCTGCCCGAAGAGCTACCAGTGATTTAGAAATTTTGCAAGCCCTGCCTGGAATATATTAACAGAACAGGTACCTGTTAGTTGTAAAATAATTACATTATAAATAATTTGCTTGTATATCTGCTTGTTTCCCCTTTATTACCCAAAACTTAACATTTTGTTCCCTTATACCTACACGGAAGTACACTATAATTACAGAAACGTACACCATAATTTCGGTTTATTTACGCAGTGGTTTACGGGTCGTAAAATAAAGTGTTACCCCCATTTCTTACACACACACACACACACACACACACACACACACACACACAAGTTTCACACAGAGACTGTCAAATGCAAAAGGGTGGTCAGAGAATCACTCGGGGAGCTTTTCAACTTTAACCCAATAAGTCTTCAGTACTCTAAAATGGTAAGATGATTTTATTTTTTGCCACCCATGATTTTTTTTAAATAAAATAATTGCTCCTGGGGGAGAATAATCGGTCATAACCTGTAATGTTTTTTTCTCTGGGATCTTTTTGTTTGAAAATATATTTTATACCCATTTTATTCACAGACTTTTAAAGTATTTAAGTATTTGTGAATGAATGACTAAATGCACATTTTATAACCATTTCATTTATATACCTTTTAAACTCTATTGTGCAAGATATGTGACATTATTAAGAAAACGCTTTCTCACACTAACCCCCATTAATGGGGTATCTGGGCGGGAATTCTGCGACCAAATCTTGTTTTTATGCTCATTGACAACATAATCAGGGTTTCTGCAGGGTTTAGTCCGTCACATTTAAGACTTTAAGACCATTACGATTGAAATTTATGACCTACACAAATTCCGAAAAATAATTTTTAATTAACTTTCATTAAAAGTAATGTTTCGTTATTTAAAGGTACCATTTTCTTTAGAGTAACATACTGAAGGCTCCCTTTTCCTAAGTATCAATAACACAGGAACAACACTTAACAATTTTCATGATAATAGATCAGTCAATATCGACAGTAATAACGATAAATGTCAAATCTTTATTTCTTTCAAGTTTAAAGGCAGATTATTGCTCCTAACTGGAAGTTGTAGAAACTAGGGTGTTAACTGTGGTTTTAAACTACTCTTTATTGGCAGAACATATGACAAACGCTTGCCAAACAGGTGAACGTTTCACAAAAATGAGGTAGAACATTAAAAAATGTGTAATTTTTCCTTAAAATTAGTATCTTTATTGGAAAATTAATTTCTTAGTTTCTGTATGGGCTAATAGGGGATATTGTTTCAAGTCTTGAAACAGGTTTGTGTTGCCTGACTTTGATGGCCCATATCTTCATGAAATGTATGAAAAACAGTATAGCCTAAGTGTCAATTTACAGGAGATCTGAAGACATCAGCATAATAAATGAGGTGAAATCAAGAACTATTGTCATGAAATAAAGAGTGTTTTCAGCAGATCTGTTAATATTGATGATCCTCAGACTATCAACACTCATTCAACAAGCCATTCAGGATCATCAGCAGATCATCTCACTTTATTCTGAGTGTTTGCTGTTAGAAACAGAATAAAGTAAGTTGATGATCCTAATGGCTTATCAAGATAAGCCAGGAAATATGTTAAAAGCCAATAAAACCACTCTATTCAGTCCCTCCAGAAAAACGCGATTATGCGATCACTGAATTCAATGCAAAATCAGCCAAAGTCCGCATATTTATGCGGGGGCCGCATTTTTTCGAATAAGCCGCACTTTCGCCGCATAAAATGCCTATTTCCATGCAAAATATGCAGGGCTTGCATGATTTCATAATCCTCGCATTTTCGTTGCAAAAAAAAAGTCACATATATCTTCGCAGAAAGTTGAAAAATGTTGCGTTTGCTTCATACAAGAGCAGCCATTTCCTCCTGTTTCCATGGGAACGTTATGAAGTGACACAGTTACGCGACGGAATAGCTCACAGCTGAAGTTATTGCAGAGGCCACGGAGACTCACGGAGGCGATTGACATCTCACAAATCGAACTCGTATAACTGTCTGTCACACGTTCTACCGTCACATCGTTACTTATAGACAAAATAAGATAAAAGAATAAGCATCAAACAGAAATTACCCGCACACATGGGGTGTTTGAGGCACACACACTGCAGACAGTTCAGCGCGCAGCTCTTAAAGGGGCCACACCTTATTTACACTCGTTACAGTCTGAAATAAAACATTGCTGATTTTGTAATTGTGAAAGAGAGTCTATTGTGCACTTATTGTTTGAATGTCCCTATTCTTCAATCTTTTGGAATGAGATGTCTCAATTTCTAGGTTTTAAAATGAATTGCAACCTTGTCTTAAATTTGTCATCTTCATGCAAATGATTTTGACTTTCCTATAAGAAAAATGTATGTTATCGATTTTTTCTATTATTAGGAAAATTTCATATTCATCAAAATAAGTGGAGTAACTCAAAACCCAACTTTGCTCATTTCAAAACAGCCTTTAAAATGTATTTTAAATCTTTAAAATTTAAAACAAAAAAAAAAAATCGAAAAGCCCAAAAGATCTGTATCTCTGCTAAAGGAATTTAATGTCTGTGATGCCCTCTATCTTTTTTTTTTTCTTTTTTCCCAAATTATTGTTTCATGTTTTAGGCTACTTCTCAGATGTTATACTTATCAGAAAATGTGTAAAAGAAATGTCAAGAACTTGATATCAAACTCTGTGATTTTGAAAATTTAATAAAAATAAAACGAGATGAGAAATTAAATATTCCCAGCACTTTCTATGATGTAGTATGCTTGCTACATCATAGAAAGTAATAAGAAATGACTCTTTACATTAAGGTAGTAGCCTAGTGAGAACAGGGTGTTGGGGGAATCACTTTTTTTCTCTTTTTCATCAAACCGCAATTTTTGCAAGTTCCCGCAATTTCATCGCATAAAACTGCATAAATATCCCGCATATTCAATCGCATTTTTAAAGAAAACGGGCTGCGTAATCAAGGATTTTTGCCCGCAACAATCACAAAAAAACTCTGCGTTTTTCTGGAAGGACTGTCTATTGGAAGACTACACTGTTATTTCTCACAATTTTACACATAAATCATCAATAATGCAAAAAAAAAAAAAAAATGCAATAAAGTTTTGTATGTGCAGAAACTTACAATGATCATAAAACCTTTAAAACTAAACATGCTCGACTGTAGAAAAATAAAAAATATTTAAAAAATTACCAACTCATTATCTGTGACAATTTATCATCGTCACGACGTCAGAGTTACTTACGGGCAACAATACAAAGCATCACTTTTACAGTCGCCACGACGAAAGTTTGGTCATCGGATGGCGTTTGTTCGCTGGGTGTATTGTTTAGTAGAGTTCAGACTCTGAGCTCCTCACCCCATCTGGAAGGCAGCGTCCAGCAACCCAGCAGAAAAAGCTTATTTCAGTTGCCTGTATCCGGGATCTTGTCCTTTGGGTCATGACCCGCAGCTCACGACAGTAGGTGAGAGTAGGAACTTAGATCGACCGGTAAAACGAGAGCTTCGTCTTGCAGCTCAGACTGGTACATCGACTCCTCCTTGAACTGGTGGAGGGGTTTGAGCACCAGAATGAGCTATGTTGTGAGGGGCTATATGCCCTCAGGAGGGTCTTCCAAGCAAAACCAATCCTAGGTGATGGTTCAGAAGCCCATTGTGAGACACAATCAATCAAGGGTCGAAAAGTCGGGGCTCGCATGCGAGCGCACCCGGTGGCCCAGTGCATTCTGTCAGTTGCAGTTCTGGCGCCTCAGTCTCAACATACTGTACAACACGACGTACATACACATGTAGCGTCGGATTTCCCAGGTCACTCGTACTGTGAACACAGCAATCCAGGAACAGCCACTGCTTTCAGATCAGCCACAAAGGGTGCCGGGTCCTGGATGACCTCGTTGAAGAGGATGTCCGTCAGCTCAGTCACATACTCTAAAACACAACGCATAGAGTTTGAGTCATTCATATGGTCTCACTCAGGTGGTGCCAAAATCTTGTGTAGTGCCGAATCATGTATATGTTTGTATGGCGACACCAAAAGACAATTGAGAATGAACCAACCCGTAGAGTATTTGGTCTTCATCATGGACACATGTTCCCCTCTCTTGGCTTTGGGAACTTTAATGTTGAACTGCAGTTCTCCGGCTGCCGTCCTCGCTTGGGTACGGCCAGAGTTTTCATTGAAGTGCAATGCAGCCAGGTAAAGTCTGGAATGAGGACGTGTATGGGATTACATCAGCATCAATAAATCAAATAAATAATTAAAAAATCATTTGCACAAAGCAAGCCAATCCACTTTTCTATGCTGATTAAAACCACATCAAAATTTGTAATGCCTGTAGGATTCAGATTGAATGCTTTTTAATACATCCATTTAAAAATCCATTTAACCCTCAGGTGCTCTTCGTTTCGGAGTCACACTTGTTATCTTCCCGGTCAAAAGTGACCGGACACCTAAAAATGAAACTTTCTCCATTCCAGTAAAACCAATGCAATTTATTTTTTTTTCTATAATATTTATTCTTTTTAATTTAGTATTTTGAGACAATTTAATTGAATTTATTAATATTTATGCAATATTTATGTTTTATTTTCGCCATGGAAAAATCTCTCTCTCTATATATATATATATATATATATATATATTATTTTTTTCAAAAAATATTAATGCAGTATTTTAGTTAATTATAGAGTCTAGGCCTTAAGAAAAAAAAAAACATTTTGAAGAAAATTAGCACCATCTGGTTACAGTATAGAGAAAAAGTGTAGAATCATGGTGTAACCACTAGATGGCATGTACAGCTCTCTATGGAGAGGCATGTGAATTCCCCTGTTGTTTATGAACACATTTTTTTGTTGTTGGTGGATTTGTATATATAGCTGAAACAATCTCAAAAACTATTTCTTATTAAAAAAAAAAAAAATTGACAAAAAAAAAAAAAAAAATTCTTTTTTTTTCATTTTTTTCATTCATTTTTTTTTTTACAATTTCCCATTCATTTCCTATGGGGGTCATTTTTGACCAAAGACCACAAGTGTGACTATTTTTTTACGGCCATTTAGCATGCTCAGATCATGACCTCAATTTTTTTTTGTGTTCACATACATAATGCCATAAAAGTCACCAAGTTTCGTAACATTCCAATGAAGCCGTGATTTTTAAAATTTCAAAACAGAAAATTTTTCGGACCGAAGAGCACCTGAGGGTTAATGACTTTTTAATACCCGTGTAAACCCAGTTTAATCTGTTCACATACCAAAATAAAAGCTTCCGCTGCACACACGCCGCTCATGTAGACAGTGATTTCTATACAATTTACCTGCAGAGCATCCCCAAGTATGAGAAGGCCACGTTTTTTGGTGCGAACCGCAGAATCTCACTGTGAAACGCCTCCAAGGCAGATGATTGGTGGACAGGACTCAGCTTTTTCACATCACCAAGAACACGCTCGTTCATCAGCACCTTCTCCAGCTTGTAGATGGCCTTCGTTCCTAGAGGACGACGGAGAATAACCAACACATTAAAGATGATGAGTGCATACTACAGGATCAGCGTAGCCCTCAAACCGTATTCACTTTATAGCCCTTAATCCTGTAATTGTGGACAAATGTGGGCACAGCGGACTCAGGTGTGATCCTAATTTTTATTTATTATAAATGTTATATCGCTGTCTTCGATAAAGTTTTGTCTATCCATTTATGGTGTTTCTTTTTATTTTAGGGGTATTTTTGAATTTATTTACTCCAAAAAGTACCATATTTTCTATGAAAATTATTTTAATATAAATGTAGTTTTATTTTTTAATTTTTTTTAACTACATTAAAATATCATTTCAATAAGTTCTTAGAGGTAAAACCTAAATTAAGTGACTTTGCCGTCACCTGGTGTCTAAAATAAGAATGCTCTAAATTACAGTTTTTCCCATTGATTTCTATGGGTGCCCATTTTTGACCCAAATACAAGATTATGGAGTTTTTTTCACCCACTTAACATTGTAGAATTGAGTCAAAAATTGTGTGTGTTTAAGAGGCAAACTTAGGAAAAGTAGCCAAGTCTTGTACCGCTCAGATTATAAAAATAAATCAGAACTATTTTGCCCACACTTGTCCAGAATCCGGTTTTAGGGATAAATGCTATTGACCAGTGGGCGTACCGGGCTTCAGCCACTTGTTTTTGCCAGTGGAGGGAGGGTGGAGGCACTTGGGGAAGAGCGGATGTTCATGGACGTGCACATTCTGGACGTGGTTGAGAAGAGACGTCCATTTGGCCACTGTTTGCTCTCCATCTGATGACCCGGATGCTGACCAGTAGAGGTGATTTTTAATGCTCTTCTTCCACATTTTGACCTTGTTGCAGTGTTTCTCCTTTGAAATGGCATCTATCTTCTTGTTGAGCGCTGAGAACAGATTAAAAAGATGTGTTTAACAGTGATGCTAATGTTGATGCTACAAATAATCAAAATGATCCTACCTTTACATAAACGCCACGCATCATAAAAGTGGTCAACGTCGGGTTTCTGTTCCTGGAGGAACTTCTGCACCCGTGTGTGTCGGTCCGTCACCAGGGAAGATACTTTCACACCAGATTTTTCGAGAAATCCAAGACTCCGGATTAGCCCTTCCTTTTCCAAACGGACACTGCTTCCCACTTCACTGCTCTGAGGATCATAAACAGACAGTTTAACAGTCACACTCGAGACCTTCGGGTCAAAATTGGCCCAAAGGGCGGGATTCATATTTAAAAAAGAAAATCAAAATTTTTTTTTTACTTGTTTTTTTAATAATATTTTTTATTTTATTTTTTGGTGTTTTGAGAAAATTTCAAAAAAAAAAATAATAATTAGTAATAGTATTAATGCAATAATTATGACCAAATTTTCCCCCATTGAATATAATAGAAAAATATATTTAAAAAAAATATATATATATATTTTTTAAGCTGTATTTCATTTTGGAGTCAAGCCTAGGCCTCATAAAACCAATTTTTGAAATTAGATGGATGCCATCTCGTGGACAAACTGAGCTTTTTTAAAATGCAAAACACATGTATAATCTGAATTTTTTGGTGTGTTTGTGTATAAAAGTGTGTTTGTGTGTGTGTGTCTGTTTTGCACTCTTGATGTTTTATAGATTCACCCCTTCACTGTTGTGTGCTTTTTTTCAAGATCGTTGCTGATTTGTAGATTGTACGCACAAAAAAACTCAGTATTTTCACATTTTTGCCAATTTCCCATTCATTTCCTATGCGGGCCATTTTTGACCCGAAGGTCCTGAGTGTGACTATTTTTTTTACGACCACTTAGACTTTTCAAATCCTGTCCCCAATTTTTTTGGGTGTTCATATACCAAGTACCAATAAAGTCACCAAGTTTCGGACCATTCCGATGAAGCTACGATTTTTAACTTTTTTTTTTTTATTTAAACGCTTCGGGTCATTATTGACTTCTAAAGCCTTTCTCAAAACGTTTCCCTGGCAAATTCGGCCTACTTGGGTTTTTTTTGTAATCCATGTACCTGTACGAGCTGGATATCCACAATTTTGTTAGTGCGGAGATCCATCATGGAGTACGAGCCGTACTTTGCGCACTGTCCTGGCCCGTCAGCTCTCATATCCCCCCCGAGAGACACAGTTCCTCTCTGTTTTAGTCGCTCAAGCAGGTCGCTCTGGTGTGATCTCCACTTACGCAGCACAGACGGCAGGATGAAGTTGCGCACATGATTTCGGTGTGTCGTTCTGCTGAAGGTTCTCACGCGCAGTGCGTTGAGCACCTGTGAAGTAAACCAGAAATAGCATGAACTACATCTGGCCTCAACTTTAGAAAAATAAATGTCATTGTTATTACGAACCTGGTTGGTCTGCATGAACGAGCCGCCGGTGTAGTAGACAGCGGCTGATAGGTGCAGATTTCCCGCCGGAGAGCTGCCCAGAAGAGGCTGACTCCTCCACTCTCGGCTGTATGAACAGCTCTGGCACTTCTGGGTCACAGACAGGAACGTCCCTTTCACAAATTTGATCACCTTGCAGACGCTCGAGCAGGTGGGGCAGGTCTTAAAAAGCTCAAGCAGACACTCCTCATATACCAAGTATTTCACCATGTCCTGTGGCGGCTTGGTTGGTGCTCTATTGACAAAGGAAAGAATATTTTTAGTATTTTTGAAAGATTGTTCCTATTAAGTTCGGTTAACAGATCTAAAAAAATAAAGTGGGTGACACTTCCGGTGAGGCGGCGGAAGTAGCTTTCCAATGGTATTTTGTGTGTTAGTTAGCGAAGAGGCTAGCTGTTTTTCGGAGAATTATTTTACTATTTAAAGACGCAAATCTTTATGAGAGATGTCGTTACGGAGCTCAGGGACAACATGTGCTGTTCGCGGTTGTATCTATAACCGGACTAAACTAGTTCAGTGGCTTAAACGTGATTGTTTTGAACATGAATACGAAATCAGAGTGATCCTGCCAACGACTGTAGTTTCCATCACCTCCCAAAATACGACGAATCTTCCTGTGTACATTTGTTTAAATTCTTAATATTCTATAAACTCTATCAGCATGTGATTGGCTGTTCGCTACTGATGTTACACCTAAACTCAGGATCAAAGTCTGTGTTGACAGAAAACCAATGTATTCAAGTAGCACACTCATTTATAATTTTGAATAAACTCCGACCAAAGCACACTGACTAAGTGTGTATTTTTTATTTTAATTGTTTGTCAGCTCGCACAACTGTCTGTCACCATGCCTTGATGAGTATTGATTACTTATAATTAGAGCCAGACCGATATATCGGCAGACCGATATTATCGGCCGATATTAGGCATTTTCCAAACTATCGGTATCGGCAGTTATAATGGCCGATAAGTGAATATTTCAAAAATAAAATAAAAACGGACGAAACACGCTTGAACCATGTCATGAGTGTTGGAGTTGTATAGTTTGTCCACCAGAGGGCACTCTACCCCAACACTCGTTGAGTTGGTCACGATGAATATCAATTAAAAGAACATCCCCATCAGTTCTCTTAACTCAAATAAGCAGGACAAAATTTGTGACTATCATGTCCAGTTTAAAAAAAAATAAAAATGAATAAAATATCGGCCGATATATCGGAATATCGGATTTTAAAACCCAAAAATATTTGTATCGGTATCTGCCTTCAAAATCCTTTATCGGTCGGGCTCTACTTATAATGTTATTATAATACTCCCAATCAACTACTGCGGTGCTGTTATTCACCCTTTTTAATTTCGTTGAGGTTGTGTTTCCACATCGTTAGCTAGTTTAGATCGCTATAACTTGAATGACTGTCAACTGTTGAATGAACGAGTGTCAAGCATATCAAGTCGCGCTTTGTTTACTTCAAACCGGAAGTCACGCCCACTTTTGACACAAGGCCTCATGGGGCGTAGGAAACTTGTGGATAAATAAAGTTAACTTACTGTTCACTAGTGGGGTCAACCAATTCAGACATGCTGGAGTCATCAGGATCTGCCATGTCCTGAAAACAGGGAAACTCCAGGAGAGGGCGCTTTGATGGTCTATCAGGTGATCCTGCTTTCCGCTTCAGTGTAGTTGAAGAGCAGAGCGGAGGAAGCTTGGATGTGGTCATGGCCACCGTAGCTTGAGAATCTGGAAAATATATATAGAAATAAGGATAGTAATAAGAGTTTCAGCGCAAGCCATCTTTAAAATATTGTCTTTGAACTTCTGTTTTTGCGGTCGCTCTGTATATCTCTATGGCATCGCTGTTCAGGAGTAATTCGCTTTTGAAGTTGATTTACTTAATATAAAGTTAACGAAACTTATCATGAGGTTTGTAATGTTCAAAACAAAAGTCTTAAATGTCAGTCGACTGGGATTTTAAAACGAGCGGTTCAATCATAAATAGGCAAGATCACTGTAAATATACAGACTGGAAGAGAAAAGACAACGAGCGCAGCGCTGAAAAGGGGCGGGGCTACAAAATGTCTATAGTGTTTATGATTGTAAGAGAAGTGGAGCTATGTTAAAACAGATTTTAAAAAAAATCACTGTCTTTGCAATATTTCACACAGGACACATTCATTAGAATATTACTGGAAGTAAAACATTTAACAATAAGTTTGCTGTCGGTATTCATTGGTGCGAAATAGCGGTTCAACGGATTACAAAACTTTTTTGAGCCACAAATCCAAACTTTTCAGATCAGCAAGAAACATTTATTTCATACTTAAAGCCCACTTTACTCTGATACAACAGCAAAAACTACTAGCCTAGCTAAAAAAGTAATAGCAAGTAATAACAAGCGTATATAAAACACAAAATAGTCTATCGAAGTTACAAATAAAGTAAGGTTTAACTATTCATTTCAGGTACAAAAATTTTATAATTAAATGTAAAAAAAAAATGCCTTCAATTCGGAGTTTGCCGATTTCTGTGTGCGCACAGATCAAAACACGAGTCGCGAGAATGGAATTAAATAATATTTTTCTTCTTTTAGCGATGTAATGGTTTAAAATCTATTGAAAGTGAAAACAAGCAAGACGAAACACGTGGAAATTTCAAAAAGACAAACTAGGCACTTGACCTCTCAGCATACCTGTGTTCTCTCTGTTGGCTAGTGTTGTTTCAGACAGGCGTGTGTCCAGTGTGATGTTCCACACACAGGGATCTGTCTGACATCCCACGTCTCGGGTGCCTTTCTGCGCGTCGTCACGCTGGTACTCGGTCTCTCGTTTGATTGGAAGGGGCTGCTTTGTGGACAGATAATAATTGAAATTATTTGTCTAAGTAATCATATTGACACATATATGACTCATTCCAGAAATGTGGGAACATTTAAAGTAGAGAAAGAAAACAAAAGAAATAGATTTTTTATTTTCATAGTATGCAGTTTAAATGCAATATTTTCAATGTTTGCTGATCTTCAACTTGTAAGATTTGAAATATTAAGATACCCCATGGCACGTCTAAAATTAATTGTATGGGTTTTCGCCATATTATTGTTTTTTGAGAGATTCACTGCAAAATCACAATAATAGACTTGACAAATACTTAAATCTTCTATTATGATGAAAATTTTGTACAAATTAATAAGAGAAGAGTAAATAACATACTTCAGAGCTTTCCAGAATTTCCCACCAGAAAAGTGACATCCCTTTGTGCAATTCACATGCTTTTTTCTACAAATGATTTGGCGGGTTTGTTTTGTTTTATAACAGAGTTGACCAGAACGTAGGGACAGACACAATTTTATTAATTTTATTAATTAAAAAGTATATTATATATTAAATAATATATACTTTCTGTAATTTGCAGTTGTTTATATTACTTATAGTAAGTTAAACACACAAAAATTAGACTTAAAGGTATTTTAAGTAGGAATTATATATAAAAACTTTTTTCCAAATTTGTTTAACTTTCTATATATAGATGTCAACGCATAATTAAAAATGTAAGTGCTCTGATAAAAAGAGTACAAAAATCGAGTGACTCTAGACCGTTTAATCTGCACTAAACACAGCGAATTATTTCCAACCGGGACGAAACAACGGATTGGCTTAGGCGACTGTCACTCTCTCGCAACCTTTTGCCACACAGGACCTACCCACTTGCACGTATCCAGATCATACCTGTTCACATGCCCTTGTTTGAGCTTGAGGATGCAGAACTCGACGCAGGTCCTCTTGTCCAAGAAGTGCTCCTTGCCCTGCACCTCGACCACCACTTCCTCGGACCCTAGTTGCACGGCCTCTTGCACGACCTCCTCTGCTTCGCCCTTGACCCCGGATCTGTCCTCGAGCTGATGATGCGGTACTTGTCTCTGGAGTGTAGTCCTCATCAGGGTCAACAATGCTTTTATCATGGAAACCCTAACATGCAGAACACCATATATGTTATGAATCTTACACGAAATTCATCTTCATCACAGTGCAAGTTATGAAAAAATTATAATTTCTAAAAAAAAAATCAAAAAAAAATCTGAAAATTCTTTTTCAGAGTACTTACATTTTAATTATGCATTGATATATACAGAAAGTTTAAACAAATTTGGAAAAAGTTTTTTTTTTTAAATAAAATTCCTACCTACAACACCTTTAATTGTTTCATGATAATTCAAGTTGAATGTATGAATCAAGAGGCAGAGACAATCAATAATAGGTCGAGTGGGATTACATTTTTTTAAAACAATCCTAAATACACTACCAGATCGGTAAGATTTTTTTATGTTTTTAACCCTTTGATGCGCAAGCTATGGATACCCCTTCTAATGCGCAACATGGGTCTAAAAAGACCCGTATTCATTTCCTATGGTATTTCAGTGATGGCTGAGTGTTTTCTTTGCTGAATCTTTAAACTATATGTATTTTATCATTTGTTTTTCCAGGTCTTCATTAAATATCTTGTTTTTGATATCCACAAATCATTGTGTTTATGTTTCCTTTCTTACTTTATAAACAAACACAGTTTTTGTATTTCTACATCAATTTTACACATGGGTCTAAAAAGACCCGTATTCATTTCCTATGTTATTTAATGCATGGCTGGACTTTTCTTTTCTTTTTATCTTTTGAGATCAATTTATTTAAGCATTTAATATTCCATTATCTATAAATTTCATGATTTATAAATATTAAAAAAATATTGTTTTCAATTACCAAAAATATTTTTTTTCATTTTTTTTCTAGGTTTTGTGTTACTATATCAAATGTACTTATCAAGCATAATAAAACAAAAGAATAAAGACAAGGTTTTGTTAAATTGATAATCTTAGAAGTAATTTTAACAACATATTTAACACTTGAAATGTTTATTTGCCACTTTGTCTCGCATAGAATTCACATATCACAGATAACTGATAACTGATAACACTGACATTGAACTGTGGTGTAGTGTAACTGTATTGAATTGTGGTGAATGTGATCAAATAAAAAAAAAACAGAAAAAATAAAATCACACTGGTACAGCGGCATCTCAAATTGCCATCTTAGTGCTTACATGCCTCACAAATGACAACTACATGTTTGTGCTCCTTGCACACAGGCCTGGTGCTCTGGGAACACCAGTTGCTGACTTTTCTGTCTTTGGCAGCTGGGCATCATTTCAATCATAGAATGATTTCAGTATAAGAATCATTTCAGCATATGAGTGATTATGAACTGTTAGGCCTAAATGTAAATAAGCTTTAAAAAACAATCTTTTTTTGTGTAGTTAACATTAGCTAGCTAGAATATGTCAACAGCTAGCTAGCTAATAGTATTGGACATGTTTCTCCTTCTCACTAGGATTTCTCACTAGGATTACAAGGTCAAGGTAACCATAGCCTAATATTGAGATATTATGTTGTTATCTTTTACAATATATATATATATATATATATATATATATATATATATATATATATATATATATATATATATATATATAAATGTCTGTGGTTAAAATAAATTAAGATTAATAAAAAATTTTGACCCATGTATGTAAAATTGATGAGGAAATAAATTAAAAAAACCTAACATCCTAACATAATGATTTGTGGAAATTAAAAACAAGATATTTAATGAATACCTGGAATAAGAAATGATTAAAAAAAACATATTTTAAATTAAAGATTCAGCAAAGAAACACTCAGCCATCACTGAAATAACATTTCATGAAAACTCAGTCTGAAATAACATTTCAATGAATATGGGTCATTTTAGACCCATGTATGAGAAATTGATGTATAAATACAAAAACTGTGTTTGTTTATAAAGTAAGAAAGGAAACATAAACATAATGAGTTGTGGAAATCAAAAACAAGATATTTAATGAAGACCTGGAAAAGGAAATGATAAAAAAACACATATATTTTAAAGATTCAGCAAAGAAACACTCAGCCATCACTGAAATACCATAGGAAATGAATACGGGTCTTTTTAGACCCATGTATGTAAAATTGATGTAGAAATACAAAAACTGTGTTTGTTTATAAAGTAAGAAAGGAAACATAAACCCAATGATTTGTGGAAATCAAAAACAAGATATTTAATGAATATCTGGAATAAGAAATGATAAAATACATATATTTTAAAGATTCAGCAAAGAAAACACTCAGCCATCACTGAAATACCATAGGAAATGAATACGGGTCTTTTTAGACCCATGTTGCGCATTAGAAGGGTTGCTATAAAAAAACTATTTTTATTCAAAAAGTAAGAAATGAAAAATAAAAATAAGGATTTGTGATGATCAAAAACAAGTTAATTGAGGAATACCTGGAATACTGAGTGATGAAATTAATTTCTTGCAAAGATATAGAAAATGAAAACTCAGTCGGGTCTATTTAGACCCATGTTGTGCATCAAAGGGTTAAAAGAAGTCTCTTCTGCTCACCAAGGCTGCAATTATTTGATCAAAAATACAAAAAAAAAAAAAAGAAAAACGGTAATATTGTGAAATATTATTACAATTTAAAACAGCGGTTTTATATAGTGAAGTGTAATTTATTCCTGTGATCAAAGCTGAATTTAGAGCATCATTACTCCAGTCTTCAGTGTCACATGATCCTACAGAAATTATTATAATATGCTGCTCAAGAAACATTTATGATCATTATCCATGTTGAAAACCGTTTTTTACATTTTTATTTCAGGATTCTCTGATGAATAGAAAGTTCAAAAGAACAGAATTGATCTGAAATGGAAAGCTTTTGTAACATTAATCACTACCATTCAAAAGTTTGGGGTCAGTAAGAATTTATTTTTTATTTTTGGGGGAAAGAAATTAGAAAATACTTTTATTCATCAAGAATAAGTTAAAATTATGATCAAAAGTTACAGTAAAGACATTTATAATGTTAGAAAAGATAATATTTTAAATAAATGCTTTTCTTTTGAACTTTCTATTCATCATATAATTTTGTGGGGAAAAAAGGTACACATTGAAAATAATAATTTATGTTTTTTGAGCATAAAATCAGCATATCAGAATGATTTCTGAAGGATCATGTGACACTGAAAACTGATGTGTAATCAGCAACAGATGTTGAAAATTCAGCTTTCAAATTACATTTTAAAATATATTAAAATAGAAAACAGTCATTTTAAATTGTCATAATATTTCACAATATTACTGTTTGCTTAATAAATAAAGCAGCCTTGGTGAGCAGAAGAGACTTCATTTAAAAACATAAAAAATCTTACTGATCTAAAACTTTTGACTAATCGTGTATATTTGGGTTTTTTTTATTAATATTTTATATAAAATATTTTGTCCGCCAAAGAGACTTTATTTATGAGTAAAGCATTATTTTTAGAGATAGTTTAATGTAATCTGTGTTATTCACTGATTCAGTTACTGTGGACCTACTGTAATTAAAACAAAAAAGCAAATGTAATTAAAACAAAAAAGCAACTTACACTTTTTGGCGGGCTCGCACTGCGGACGATGGTTCCAGGTGTCGGCGCGGCGGGAGGATGAGGGCCGAGGCGGGAAATAGTCGGTTCGGCTCCGCTCGCCAGTAACAGCGGATTATCAGTGAATCCCAGTTGTCTCCGATGAAAGTTAATAAAACTATCCGGTGTAAAATGATCACTACAGAGGCGGGTGTTCGTGGTGATCTTCAGCTCTCCGTCAAGGTGTCTCTCCACAAAATGTATCCACTTCTTCTTGATTTGATCGTTTTTCGGAAATTTAAATAAAGACACTGATCTGTTTTCTATACGATCGCATCCAGGTAATATGCATTTCCGTGTCCAAGGCATAGCTAGCTAGCAAACTGTAGGCTGTTGAGAACAAAGACAAACTCGTCGCGATTGAGCGGCGAACTGAGGCGAATGTGCTCTAGTTAAATTGTTAGGGGCGGGGCCAGCCTCCGGGAGCTACAGTGCGTCATGAAGTAGGGGCGTTTTATCTCCGCCCCCCAAAAAAATCCTGAACACAACAATAATGCAAAACTGTTTAACCCAAAAATTAAGCACTTCACAGTTCACAGTCTTTGTAATATAATAATTTGTAAGTTATTGATCTGGGAAAATTCGAATTTGTTACAGAGCCTTTCCCTGTTGGTTACAGACACACACACACACACACACACACACACACACACACCTCATCTTACCTCGTTCCCTGCTGGGGCAATGTGGGTGCAAACACACGCAAACATCCACTTCATTTTCATCCCTGACAGAAATGCACGCTACTCATACCAACACACACATCTAAGTTGTGTTTTGTTTCTGTCGCTTTTTGCTTTGTTTGTTACATTAATACTAGATATGTGTTCAGTGTTTGTCAGCATTGCCGGGTCTTTCTCATGTTGTGTTTTCTCTATCGGCTGGCGAGACCAGAGCGCCTCCCTGTGGCCTGGAGACCAGTGTGGCAGTGTCGGGAGACAATGAAAAAATATGAAAAAGTAATAAATATATGTGTTTTTCTCTCTTTATCATTCCAGATTATTTCTCTTTTTTTCTATCTCGTGTTGTTGTTCCTTTTAACTTGTTAACTAGTTTGAGGATATGTGATATTTTATATGTGATATATTATTTTCTTTCTCACTCACTGTGCTATAGCCTACATGGCAGATTATAAGAGTTACACTAAAATATGTGTAAAAAAAAAAAAATTTTAATACCATAAGAGATTTAATAAATGAAGATGACAAGAAGAAACACTATCTTGTGTCTGGTATCCAACTCTCAGGTAATAATATTAATAAAATGAAAACAATATTTTTTTATGCAAATTAAATCCCTAGTGAGATAAAACCTAGTGAGAATAAAAATATTATATATATACAGTATATATATATATATATATACAGTATATATATATATATATATATATATATATATGAATTATTTGAATGCTCTTCGAATAATTATTATAAGTGCAAAACAAATGAAAAAGAGCGCTCAATCTCTATCTAGACAGACGATGTTGTTTCGAGCATTTTAGACAATTATGAAAAGCAAATAAAATGAACCTGTCTTTTCTTTAATTTTAATTGTCTTTCTTTAATTTTAATATAAAAATAGATGGAATGGCATAGCCTATGAGAAATTATATGATAGATAAAAACAGACAAAAAGAGAGTATTTACTGCGACTTCTGTATATCTATCATGTTAATGTGCTTAGTGTAAACTTTTGGATTACTATGATACTATACTATAATGGATTTAAAGTATCTGGTTCAGTTCTCTCAGAGTTGAAGTTCCAGGTCTTGGAAGAATTCATTTTATTGAACAATTCAACAAAGTAATATGCCAGCTGGCCATCTGACTTGCAATAGTTGAGCTTCAGTTGAAAATGTATTGTAATTTTCTAAGTATCGATCTATTGTAGCCTATCTATTGTTTTGTGATGCAAACTGCACCATTCAGTTTCAGTCTTCCCTGCACACCTTTACACCTCTGTCGTCTGGTTACAACCCTAGCTATTCTTTTCTTTTGTCTTCATTGTAATTACTATCGACTTTCTTTTCACACTGTTTTAATCCCTAATTTCTTTGATCAAACGTTCAAGCAAGTTTTTTTTTGTCGAAAAAAGGTCGAGTTTAAAAAAACCTTTTGTTATTTGATAAAGATTTGATGTGGCTTCAGATCAAAAAATCAAATAATCGTTGTGGAGTTCCTGTCAAACTTCAACACGTCAGAAAAACATACCCGGGGAAGAGAAAATTGATCGAGTCTTCACAACTTCGAGAAAAAAAAATTAAACTTGTCATGGTCCAGTTGTTGATATGTAAAATGCTGTGGTGATGCTTGTCTGCAGCTGAATGTATCTAAGACCAAAGATAGGCTAAACACAATTTTCTATGATCCTCTGCTTATTCTGCCTATTTGGGCTTCAATTTGATGTGTTCCTTCACCTTTAGTAACATGGAGTCACATTCGGTTGTAAAATAAAAATAATCCAAGGCTACTAGTAAATATGCGAATCTGCGGCCCTGATTGGTTGCGGGGGTGTCCCGTACGCGCGTGCGTTGGAGGCCGGTGACGTCACCGCTCACACTCGCGCCGTCTCTCTTCCCTCATTGAGTTTCAGCGTCGAGTCTTCTGAGGTGAGGAGAGCCGTTCACTGTATTTCTCATATTTACACAACTATTACACACAAATACAGTTTGATTAAGCGACAGGCTCAGTTCTGTATTGTTTTAATGGGACGGCGATAAATGTGCGTCTTTTATGACGTCTTCCTGCTGAAATACACATTTAGTGCAGCAGCAGCGAGCCTGAGGAGAATATGTGGAGTTCATTCAGACCTGAGAGATTTTGTGTTATTTTGTGTGATTGTCTCGATGTTTGGAGGTAGAACTTTTACTTAACGTCAAGTTAAAAGTCAAAAGTTTGAGACCTGTGAGGGGAATTGATGGGAATCGATCTCAAGTTTTGTTGTTTACATTTTCTTGTTTACCTTTATGATTATTTCTGTCTACATACTTTACTACATTTCTATTAGTTGAAATGTAGTATTGAGATATGACACTTTGTTAACAAACGTGGGCAATTTAAAATCTATTATTCTGAGTGTTTGCGGTAGAGTCAGAATACATGATAAAATACCTATTAAACAGATCTATTGAAAGATAATACTGTTATTTCTCGCATTAAAACATGGATATATCATCAATAACAGAACAAAATAAATTGACGCCTATCTTTATCAACCCCAAACATCATATGTCCAAATAAATCTAAATTGACTACTATTAATTGCACTAAACTAAAGTAATTTGATCATAAACATACTACATATTTGTACTTACTGAAACAACAATCATAAAACTCAATCAAGAGTACCAGCAATATTTAACATTTCCTATATCAAATTTAATATTTATCTATATTCACATGTATGTCTGAGGCTCATGATCAATATTAACAGATCTGCTGAAAACACTCTTTATTTCGTGACAGTAGTTCCTGTTTTCACTTCATTTATTATGCTGATGTCTTCAGATCTCCTGTAAATAAAATTCATTTCATTGGTGTCAACAGACTATTGTGGACTAAGGCTATTATATGCACATTGTTTCTTTTTATGCTTTCAACTGGTTTTCTTGCCATTTATATTTTTAATAATTTACATTATTATATTCGGTTGTCCATAAAAACAAACTCAGACACTGATATATTTGTGATTTTAACAGATCAGCTCCTTGCACTGCAATTCTCCAATAAATGCTGTAAATTCCCATCATCTACAAGTGAAGACGAGCAGAAATGGATCAGGAAGAGCTGAAATTTGTAAAGACTGAGTTTATTAAAGAGGACAGTGAGAACATGAGTGATCCAGAACCCTGCAGAATTAAACACACTGAAGATACTGAGGAACTAAGTGGTTGGTGTTTATTCATTCATTCATTCATGGGGGTGTAAAAATATATCATGTCACAATACAAATATTTGACAATATGTATCGTGGATAGTTCACCCAAAATAACAACTACTATGTGATATTAAAATTCAAGGTTTCAGAAATACAGTGTCTACACTACGATACTACATTAAACTGTTAATGTTGAATGGGGAATAGCCTATTTGTGGTCCTGATAATGCCAAATATCTTATGTTTCCAGTAAAAACATTACATTATTTTAAAAATATCTAGTCAGTGAAATTATTCTGTTTTCAGCTTCAGAATCATGAATATTTTTATTCTGGTGTGTCACTATTTTCCTGTGCATTGGGTTTCCAGCACCATGTCCAAGCCTATTCGTTTACACCCACAATGTAATATCATATTTAGCATTTTAATAAACAGTACACTTTTTGTTAACCTTTTAACATATGTATTGGATTATTGCAATAATATTGAATGGTGAGTTCAGTATCGTGATATGTATTGGCATCCAAATAGGAGTATTGTTGTTAAGAACCCATTATTAAAATGCTCGTTGGAAAAGGGTTAAAAACCACATAACGTCTGCCACAACGTTGTCAGATCCTCTTTTGTGATGGATCTCTAAATTATACGGCTGAACCATTAAAGCCCAACGCATCAGTTGTGGATTATGTTAATTACGTAGACTTCATATTTTTGCGTCGACACTTCTTTATTTATTTTTTTTGCACGTTTCCGGCACACCACTAACTCCGCCTCCGTTTCCCTCCTCAGCTGATATTAGTATTTAAACATTGTCTATGATAAAAAAAACTGTTTGTAAAAAATATTTTAACAACACGGTTTTGGCAGTTGTAGAGTTATAATGACGGTGTTCAAATACACAACATTAGACTAAGATTAGCCAGCTTATAGTATCATGATTCAGTATGCTACTATTTATTTTAGATACATTGTTTTTTTTATTAATCGAGCAGAAGAAAAATATTCTTTACATTAGTCGTTAGATTAGTCGAAAGCTTCAAGCACTTCATCACTTTTACTTAGATAAGCTGAAGCAGGAAAACAATCTTAAAATCCCTCTGTAGTCAATAATTGTATCCCTTACAACTCATCTTTGATCGTCAAAATTTGGGATTTTCAAAACTTTAAAAGTTCACCACACGGGGTCGTTAACAGCTGTGAAATAAAATAAACTAAGAAATGGGTTTTGACTTTCAATAAATGGTCAAAAAATGGAGGTTTGAAAATTCAACATTTATTGTCAATATTACTTCAAACTAAATATTATTTTAGGTCTTTTATTTCATGTTTATAGTATATCTGGTTAACAATTATTTTGCAACCATTTGTTGACTGAAACTTATAGGACACACATAATGCTAAAGTGTGAAGATGTTTTATCACTGTCTTCGATAAAGTTTTGTCTATCCATTTATGGTGTTTTTTTAAATTTTTTAAATATTTTTTAATTTATTTACTTCAAAAAGTACCATATTTTCTATGTAAATTATGCTTATTTTTGTATTTTATTTTTTACATTTTTTAACTACATTAAAATATCATTCCAATAAGTTCTTAGAGCTAAAACTTAAAGTTGAAGTGACTTTGCCGTCACCTGGTGTCTTATTTTGGCTTATTTTAGAATGCTCTAAATTACAGTTTTTCCCATTCATTTCTATGGGTACCCATTTTTGACCCAAATACAAGATTATGGAGTTTTTTTCACCCACTTAACATTGTAGAATTGAGTAAAAAAAAATGGTGTGTGTTCAGGAGGCAAACTTAGGAAAAGTAGCCAAGTCTTGTACCGCTCAGATCAAGGGAAGTATTTTTTAAAAAATAAATCAAAACTATTTTGCCCACATTTGTCCAGAATACAGTTTTAGGGTTAAAAAGGTGGATAGAACAATAAATTAAACCACAATCTAAACATTGGTGTCATAATTACAGCTCTAATGTATGTTTTTGAAATGTTAGATGACTCTTGTCATTGATCGATTTATTTTTTCTTTAATTTCAGACGTAATGAAAGTGAAGGTGGAGAGCGAAGAACTGAGTGAAGTGGAAGAGAAATATCATGTCAATCTTGGACAAAAGCGTATAAATCATTCAAAGACAAAGACATTTTTAAAGAGAAGAAGAGCCAAGCAATCTTTCATCTGCAATCAGTGTGGGAAGAGTTTTATAAACACACGTAATCTTGAGATTCACATGAGAGTTCACACTGGAGAGAAGCCGTTTACGTGTGGCCAGTGCGGGAAGAGTTTCACACAGTTAACAAATTGTAATCAACACATGAAAATCCACACCGGAGAGAAGCCACACACATGTAATCAATGTGGAAAGAGTTTCACGCTGTTAAACACCCTTAAAGAACACTTAAAGATCCACACTGGAGAGAAGCCACATGCATGTGATCAGTGTGGAAAGAGTTTCACATACAAACACAGTCTTGAGACACACGTGAGAGTTCATACTGGAGAGAAGCCGTTTACATGTGATCAGTGCGGGAAGAGTTTCGCACAATCATCACAGCTTCAGAACCACATGAGAGTTCATACCGGAGAGAGGCCGTTCACGTGCGATTACTGTGGGAAGAGTTTCACAAGATCAGGAAACCTTAAAGAACACATAAGGATCCACACCGGAGAAAAGCCGTTCGCATGTGATCAGTGCGGCAAAACATTCCTTGTGGCGACCACCTTAAAGAAACACCTGCGAGTTCACACGAAGGAGAAGCCACATTCATGTTTTGTGTGTGGAAAGAGTTTTTCACTGCTCTATAGTTTACGTTCACATCAGAAAATTCATACTCATGTAAAAGAACATGTGTGCATTGAGTGTGGGAAGAGTTATAATTTAGTGAATGAATTAAAACAGCACCAGAGAATTCACACTAGAGGAAAACATTACGAGTGTTCACACTGCGACAAGAGATTCAGTCAGTCATCATCTCTGAAAACACATCAGAGGATCCACACTGGAGAAAAACCCTACAAGTGTTCACACTGCGACAAGAGATTTACTCAGTCGGCAACTCTGAAAAAACATGAGCGGATCCACAGTAGAGAGAAGCCGCACACGTGCGATCAGTACGGAACGGGTTTCGCTTTTGAAAGTCAGCTGAACACAGGGCTCGACAATAACGCTTGTCTGGACCAAGTGAATTTTTTGAAGGTGCAAGTGGAAGAATTTTACTTGGCCGACCCGACGAGTAGTCTGATTTAAGGCGAGACACGGCAGGCAAAAACATCAATTTCTTTCATGCATTTAGTTTACTCCTTCAGTGTGTCCTTTCAAGCTGCTATAATAAAGAAAATGTTGAAAATATACATTAAGATGTTTTTTTTTTTTTTTTTTTTGCATTAAATTTCTCCCGAATTTACGAAGTCGTTAGACGAACGCGCCATGACGCGCTGGAATGCTGTTTACTGAAGTCTGTCATGAGCGGTATCGTTGGAAAGCTCTGAATCTCGTGCACAACGCTGTGTAACCTATGGGAATTTCTTTTCTATCAGTAACCAATCTTGAACGTCCAAAGGGTGATTTAAAGCTAATGACCAAATCTCATTGGTTTCTGCTAACGTGATTCGCTCAGACGCGTCACGTGGTTTACTCTGCTAATGTTAATTCATTGATTTACTGCAGTTATAGGCCTTATATATGCCTGCCATGTTATTAAATAATCATTTTCATGAGCTTGAAATATTATATATTATTAGTACTAAAGGCCTGAGCATTTATTCTGTTTTTGAGCATTTTTTTTTGCCCAATAGAAATGTATTAAATTCCCTACTTAAATCTTTAAATGCCTTTTTTGTCATTCTCCAGTACAAATATCTCAGCCTATGTTGCACCTACATACATCAAACTTTCCAGTTATATATTTACCAGTATTTTGAAGTTATTTTCAGAGGGATTTGTTAATAAATCATTCCTGGCCTGATTTATGTGATAGTTTAATTAAAATCCTTCTGAACTTTTTTTTTTCATCTTCTGTGTAAACAAAATGAACAAAATTAGGGATGCATCGATATGAAAATTTTGGCCGATACCGATAACTCTTTATTTGAAAGCCGATTGCAAATGAAAAAAATTAGGGATGCACCGATATGAAAATTTTGCCCGATACCGATAACCGATAATTCTTTATTTGAAAGCCGATTGCCGATATATTGGCCGATATATTTAAATCTAAATTTATCGAATTTTGAGAGCCTGATTACAAAAACAAAAGTCTCACAATTAAACTCATGTCCCAAGCACACAAATATAATGATGTTCTCATTATAGTGTTGTATAGCCGATATGACAGATTTGCGCTGCACATGTTGCAACGAACCGTATTTTCATTTTTTGAAGAGATTTCAATCATATTTCAAGAAATTCAAAAACAAACAGTGCTCAACAAGTGTCTCAGCTGAAGGGAATAATACATTATTTATCGGCTTTAATATATCGGCCACATTTTCTTACCAGGCCGATAACGATAACATTAAAAATGAACGTATATCGGCCGATACTGATATGCTGGCCGATATATTGTGCATCCCTAGAAAAAAAAATAATTTTGCACCTGGCTTTATCATATTTTTATATCTATCTACCGAAAATATATGCAAAATTGTACATATTCAATGAGGTAATGATTAATTTGCATAATTAAAAATACAAATTTCAAAAACTTTATTATATTTGTGTTAAGTAATCAACTGAGGAAGTTTCATGGTGACATCTATTATTTTAAAAGTTTTACCCTATTCACATGTAGTGTCTCGCCTTAAACTTTAGTAACAAAAAGTCAAAACGAAAGAATATTTTGATTGAAAGTGGAAATTGATAGTGGTGTAAGACTGGTGCCAAAAATGGCTGAACCCACTAGACCACACTCTGATGAAACAACAACTGAAATCTGAACTGAAATCAACTTCTGAACACTTTCTAAAAGAAGATCACAAGACTGTGTGGAGACAGAAGAGCCTCGCGCAACTATTGATTGCCCACATCGGTTTCAGTTCTCCCTAACCTTCTCATTGAGCATGTTTGGTATTATTTTAAAGGTACTTTTTTTTCTCTTCTTGATATGGGGAAATAAAGTGCATTTTTTTCCGAGGTATGTTTCATGGAGCCAGAATGTTAAGCTATTGAAATAAAATAATGTCATTTGTTTGTTTGCCATAAAGTAAAAAAGCTGGGTTTGCATCAGTGTTGGGGAAGTTACTTTTAAAAAGTAGTGAATCTCGTTACCCGTTACCTCTTAAAAAAGTAATCCATTACTTTACTTAGTTACCTCATATGGAAAGTAACTTTTTACGTTACTCGTTACTTTTATGTTGCTTGAATTTGGGCAGAACTCAATTATCTGTTCCTAAATGTGTAGCCCTACATAAAGTTCTACTATGCAAAATTCAATATATAGTGCCATAAATGCATAACGCATTTATCGGGTGGTGCGCCGACCCGGTTGACCATTTAAAATATAGACTCAAACCCTCACGGGTCCTCGGTGTAGACCTCTAGTGTGAATGAAACATCAAACTGACAAGAACAAACTCTTTGAAATGCATATATGATACTGGATATCAAGGGTGAAACTGTTAATGTAGACGGACAGCAATCTCATTCAATCTTAGTCATGTATGCATTGAAATATGACTTAGGCATTTAAAAGCTCTACACTTTCAGAACTAAAATTATTCCCGACTCAAACAGAATCAGCAGAAAATAAAAACGGACAACAACAAGAGGTGTTGATATAGATTGAGTTTAATCAATCCCATACATGAAGCGAATACAAACATTAAGTAAAAGTGAAATTGAATGAGGATCTCTCTCTTTACTGACATATAGGAGCCAAAGCATCTTAAGAGAAGTGTCCAGTTTCAAAGACAAATGAAAGCATATCTTGCGTATGCATGGACGAGTAGAAATGGAAGAGAAACTAGATGTTTTGATGAAAAACAATTAAGAACCAGGAAAAAAATTATATCAGATTCATTCTCTTAAAGCTAAGGTATACGATTTCAAAGATTGTTCATTATTAATATCCTCGTTTAGATGCTGGTTATGGTTATATAGTACAATCTAAACAATATGAATATAAAAAAGAACGAAAAAAATCCATTCACTCTATTGGCTGTACAGCCGCAGAAAAGTTGACCAATGTAAGCTGTGCGGCCGCACGATTCACGATTAATCACACATTTTTATCTATTCTAAATGTCTCTTGATTTCTTTTTGCCCCATTATTTTTATCATTTTAATGCTCTTATCAACATGGAAAAGTGGATCGGCTTCCTTTGTGCAAATGTTTTTTTTTAATCTCTCACACAATGTAACACTGTCCATCAATAAAAGGGTGAAAGAAATACTGACGAGGTCCTGATATTGACAAGGGGGCGGAGAATTCGTATCAGCTGTGCGTGTGTGTGCTTGGCCATCATGAAGTGGTGTTTCAGACTGGACGTGCTGCGATGATGATAGCTCAGTTCACAACGACAAAACACACAGATCACTTTGGTCTTGTCAATGGAAACATATGGCAACTTTTTACAAGTAAAGTTTCCATTCAGAATCTTATTGGCATCCATTTCGGCGTCTCGCGCTCGTCGTCCACTCAAAACATAAAGTTAACCAACTATTTGGCCGGTTCGCAAGCCCAAACGAGTGTGTGCGGCGTGCCTGTTGTTTTGTTTACGGTCTAGCTAGATCTGGTTGTGATTTGGTCGATGAAGCAACAAAACGTCCTCGTGCAGCACAAGCCATTGAACTGAATGGGTTTCATAGCGCCGCGCATGCCGCGTCCTGTTGCAAAAGCACTTGGGAAAAAAAAAACTACAAAGTTTACTAGGCCAAAAAGGCTGTTAATCGCACGATAAAAAAATTGACACCGTTAATGTTCTCCAGCATAATGAATGAATGAAGAATCAAGGATGAACACCAACCTCTTAGTTCTTCAGTATTATGGTATCACTGGCGTTCTCTCTGTCCTCTTCTACCAGATGCTTTCTGGCACAAACAAACAAAGTTTCATTCCAACAGACATGATGCTAGAGAGAACTTTAAAAATGGTCAAATAATACAACATTTATATGTAGTATACATATTTATATTTTGTAATAGATTTGTTTACAGTGATAAAGTAGACAAATGATGTGAGATTAGGGCTCCACGATTTAATGAAATTATCAAAGTGAATAGTCAAAGTTTTGGATCAACACATAGAGCAGAAAATAGAACGGGCACGCGACCATCTCGTGCGTTTTCAGATTTGCTGAACGACTGAATCTCTCGTCGCAGTGTGAACACTTAAAATTGTGTCGATTTTTAGGGGCATATGCAAGCAAAATGGTCGCACTGTAGAGCCCTGGTTTTGAACAAGGTCCTGCCGCCGGTGTGTGTACACTCATAGAGAATAATGTGTTCGAATTTTAAAGACATGGCGCTTGCGCTTCACCCTTAAGACAGAGAGCATCATGATTGGCCGGTTTTGTCTTTAAAAACAAATAAATGTCAAAATCGAGAATCGAATCGTCACCTTAGAATCGAAAATGTAATCGAATCGAGGATTTGGAGAATCGTGACACCCCTAGTATTTATCCTATTGTTTGTAGTAAAAAAATAACTAATAACTTAAAAAAAAGTTGATATAACTAGGCTATATATTACCAATTTGACCAAAGAGTTGACGGTATTTAAATAGTTCATGTTGTACATATTACGTTGTCAAATTTGTGACATTACGTCATGTTGGAACAGGAAGGGGGCCGCCATACGCAAACTGTTCCCACAAACTTGGGAGAATGTAATTGTTCAAAATGTCTTGGAATGCTGAAGTTCCTTTCACTGGAACTTGGGAAGGACCCAACCCCTGAAAAACAACCCCACACCGTAATCCCCCCTCCACCAGACTGAACACTTGGGCTGCGTTCCAAACCGCATACTTCCCTACTATTTAGTATGGGAAAAAGAGTAGGCGAGCAAAAAAGTATGAATGAATCCAAAAGAGTAGGCGAGAATTACCTGGGTGACGTAGCAATTGTCGCGAGATTCGGACTTAAGTGCGTTCCAATATGCCTACTTTCCTACTATATAGTAGGCGAAAACAGTACGTGAAGGAAGCAGTACGTTCCAAACATCAGTTTTCATAAAAAGAGTAGGCGAGAAGTTCCCGGATGGCTTACTGCTTCCGCCCAGATTTTTGAGTGCTTTTCCACGGCTACTCATGATACTCATCTATCCCAGGAGGCCACGCGAGAGGATACGTCAATATCAACATCGCGGAGATAAGCGACGCGGGGGTTTTCAAATGTGAGTAAATACGGTTTAAATCGTAGCCTATGTGTTAAACTACTATAGAGTAAACGTTTTAACTGTTGAACGTCTAAAGGAGTTAGACAGTATAGTATAGTTGTGATTTTGCTGTAAACACATGTTTTATTATGTATTGATAACAGGGGAGCTCCAGTAACCGTAAAGTTACGTTTCCAATGTGTATTTACATAACCATACATCTTAAAAACGCTTATTTAAAATGTCTATTTACATCAGGAAGGAAAATATTGTATAAGTATTGCAGGTGAGCACATCCCAACATGAAAAATACATGTGTGTGCTATTATGTAGGATAATTCACTGTTGTCAACACTGCTTACATTAGACAAATTATGTGCTGTGAATAAAAACATATATAAAGTAACTAAACATGATATATATTTAATTTGTCCCTTATTGGTGTTGATATATTGAGGAACATTTAAGTTGGATTAAAAGTGAGTTAACACATCAACCTCAACATGTAAATGCAGTGTTGAGCTCGTAATGTGAATCTTGTCTGTATGTTACAGGGACAGGAGAACACGCGTGTGTTTATCCAGTGGAGAGAGGCTCATGATGCTGAATGCTGTCATCAAAGAATGGGAACCGCTGTGTTGAGTCGGCAGTAGGGTTTGGGGTTCAGTGCCTGTAAATACATGCTTGTAGTTTGAATAAAGCTGTTTCATGTGTTGACTTGTATATGCATTTGTTTATTGTGATGGTTACTTTTATTTACTTTTATTTGTTCTTTTACTCATTTATTCATGTTTCTTATTGTTGTCAGTATATAAAATGTAATTAATTTATGCATTAATTCATCGATTGACTGACAATTGAGATGTTTCACTGCATTTAGCAATATAAATGAATTCATGCATTACTGTCATATTACAAAACAAATGACATTTTGCTTGTTTTATTAAATTATATTTTTAGTATATAAAAAGTTATATAAGTATTGGTCAGCATTTAATATTATTATTTTGTTTAAGTTTTGGGGTGGGCTAACAATGAAATTCATTCTGAGGTAATATTAATTTTTAAGCAGTGATACTTACATTTTTGGAGTATAAAATCAACAGTTTTCTCCAAAAGAGATCTTCAAGCAGCTGCCCGTCTCCTTTGTGCAGACATTACAAGCGCTGTTCTAGGTTGTGCTGTCAAGTTACTGATGTTATGAAGTGTTAGAGCACCTGTCGCTCATATAATTTAAACTTATTAATATGCAAGATCATGGAAAGATACTATAGTTTATGTAACAATCATAGTGACAAAACAGAAAATATAAAGATCATTGGTTTGTGTACATCATAATATGACATAAAATTATATTTATACACAGGAAATAAGAACAATAAAAAAGGCTAAATATCTTCATTATAGTTCTTCATAATACATAAAAAAAGTTGTTGTTATATCTGAGGGATGAAACGAGGTAAATTCATGAAGAAAAAGAGGAAAACTTAAAGGAGAAACTTTTTGGGTATAAAATAAAGAAATTAACAACATAATCAAGAGATGATGATTTTGGGGTTTCTTAATAAAAAAAAAGTATCGTTAGAATAACACTGTTGGTCAGTAGGGTTTAAAATATAACAACTTAAATCAACCCTAAATGTATTCACAAAATAAATAGGCAGCTGTTTCTTCAACAATACCACAACAAAATGAGCAAGTTTCATCAATATCAAGATATTTATAGGTAGATTAATTAAACGTATCGTTCATATTTTTTTTAATTGCATGAAGGTGTTGCGCTTGTGATAACGCGTAGTAGGTCACATGATAACGTCAACATGGCAGATGTCCGGTTCGCATTCATACTCAACGAGATTTGGCTATAAAGTACCTACTCTTTTAGCGCTCGATGAGTAAGTACTTATTGAAATTAAGTACCTACTCATTGAGTATGCGGTTTGGAACGCAGCCTTGGATTCGTCACTCCAGAGAAGTCCAGTGGCGGCTGCTTTACACCACTGCATCCCACGCTTTGTATTGCACTTGGTGTTGTAAGGCTTGGATGGAGGTGCTCGTCCATGGAAACCCATTCCATGAAGCGCTCTACGCACTGTTCTTTAGCTAATCTGATGGCCACACATAGTTTGGAGGTCTGTATCTGTTGACTTTGCAGAAAGTTGCCGACTTCTGCGCACTGTGAGCCTCAGCATGCGCTGACCCGCTCTGTGAGTTTATGCGGCCTAACACTTCAACTGAGTTGCTGGTGTCCCCAATTGCTTACATCTTCTTATAATACCACTAACAGTTGACCGTGGAATATTTAGTAGTGAAGAAATTTCACGAATGGATTTATTGCACAGGTGGCGACCTATATGTAGTTCTACGCTGGAATTCACTGAGATATCCCTTTTCCACCAAAAAAGAACTGGTCCGGAACTGGTGCTGGTTCAACTTGCGAACCCCTTCAGAACCTGTTTTTTTTTCCACCTACTAGAGCGCCCAGGAAACGACGTCCCTACGTCACTGTGTACGTGTAACAGGTACATAAAGTGTACTGTTAAATGTATTTATAGTTTATTAGAATTCCCACAAAATTGTTTGTTGACATATACCTGATATTACTGCCTAAGTGGAGTCGAGTATCTTTCCCTTTAATTGATGTGATGTCATGAGTCAATATAATTTCCTGTTCTGTCTCCTCCTCTTCCTCTTTGCACTGGTGATGCAGTGAGAGGTGAGGTTATTTTAGGCTCCTGATAATCATCTTTAATCGTAATCTTAATTGTTGTTTTTATGTCTAAATTTTCAATCTAATTCCTGTGTATAATGTTATTTTACTTATCTGTGTGGCTATTTCCGTAATTTTGTCCCGATTAAGTGATGTTTTAACATCTGGGCCTAAAGGTGAAATGAGAGCACGTGTGACAAGTGTACATCACATTTGTTTTATAGAGCTAGAGAGGGCGATTCTCACTAAGAGGCTGATTACATCTTATTTGTGCATCAGGTATGTCTTCTGTTATACGTTTATGTTTTATATGCATTTTATTGTGATTCTTCCTCTTTGCACTGGTGATGCAGTGAGAGAGCTAGAGAGGGCGATTCTCACTAAGAGGCTGATTACATTTTATTTGTGCATCAGAATAAAAGATCGCTGAAACTGCTGAGTGAGTCCTGTCCTGTTCTTCCCACGTGAATGAAAAACACAACGCAGAAAAGAGACCAGTTACACTTGGTGCCGTGATCATTTCGGATCATCAGATCAGCGCTTCGCCGATCGCCGTGGTTGCGTGACGGCTCGCACGCTTCGCAGATCTTCCTCGCCGAACGTCTTCCTCATCGCCATTGCTCGTGGAGGCTCCAGCTCGCGCACGAGGAGGGCGCGTGTGTGAGACGAACAGTGTGCGACATCGCGGGACGAACTGTTGCGTCTTAAAGGAACGGTAAACGGTTGTTGACTCCTGAAACTTTTTTTCCCTTCTTTGGAGCGCTTTCGTTGGTCGTTGTATATTGAACGACGGAGACTGTGAAAAGCACTGCGGGACGCTTCAGTTTACGTCATGCATCGTATCCTTTATCTATACACTATAATAAATGACTGTGAGGAATTTTAAACAAGATAAAGTGTACAATTGATTTTGATGAAGTATATATTTTATTTTCACTGTGAATTTTGAAAGTGAACAGTTAAAACATTTGATATCTAGTATTTCTCTGCATATTTGAACTGTTCAACAGTTGAGGTTTTGCTCTTGTGCAGATAATTTGCTCTTATTTTTGCATATATTTTTTTTTTCCTTTCCTGTTTCATTTCACAAATTGAAACATGTCTGAGGGTCCTAGCAAAGATGATTTTAGTCCTGTGAAAAATTCTAATGTCACTTTTCCACTGGGAAGAGGTCATGGGCCTGAAATTTATGAAAATGAGGGTGTGTCTGAATTTACACGTTGCTATGGGAGAGGGAGAGCATTAGCTAATTTGGGACTTGACCGTGTGCACACAACCGATTCAGCAATTGGTTTTTCTGTAGGTCCAGCTGCTAGCTCCACCCCAATCATACAACCTGACTTTGATCGTGTTGTTACTCCTGAGTCGTTAGGGGGTATCATTTCAGATCTGGCTCAGAAAATAGGAGCGAGTATTTCAGCCAGCCTTAACCTTGCGCACCAGCCCAGCCCAGTACAGTCTAATCCACCCTGTCATTCTCAGCATTCAAGTGATGGCATTGATAAATCTAGCCTCAAAGTGATAGTACAGCAAGATGCACCACCACCACCATTCTTCAGGGGAGATAAGAGTGATTCATTTACTGTGCACGAGTGGGAAGATATGATGTACAGTTATTTGAACAGAATGAAATGCCGAACGCAAACTGATGTCTCTGATCTCATCCTGAGCAGATTGGCTGGCAAAGCGAGAGATGTGGTTAAAGTGTCCCTGCGAAGCCGCCCCGAACTGAGTGCCAGTAAGTTCCCAAGTGCAGTGTTTGACATACTGAAACGCAACTTCAGTGAGTTGTCTTACTCTAACATGCCCATGGCTGACTTCTATAACACCGTCCCTAGAGCAGATGAAAGTCCCATGGATTACTGGATACGGCTTAACAAGTCCATAGATGTTGCTGATGAGTGCTTGCGCAGACACAATAAGAGTGTTGAGGATCCCGCTGCTGAAGCAGTCATGATGTTTATTTCTCATTGCCCGGACCCGAGTCTTGCTTTGTCTTTTCAGTTTAAGCCAGCAGAGAAGTGGAGCGCTGCTGAGGTCCAGGAGCGCTTGGATAGTCATCAGAGGGATCTAAAGAGAGTCTCCTCAAGGAAGCAGCACGCAATGTCCTTGTCAGCTAGCAACCAGTGCACTGTTATGGCAGGCCCCAATGTGCCTAGTTCTCTTCCTCAGCCTGTTTCCATGACCAGTTCTCCTCAGCAGCCAGTTTCTATGCCAGCCCAGTCACTGACTCCGGTGAGTCCTCTTAATCCATATGCTGTTCCCTTCTCTCCAGATACCAGCCTTCAGCACATTGTTGGCATGATGGATCGAGTCCTGTCTTTGTGCACTGCCTCTTTAACTTCACCCAGTCAGGTTCACCCAGGCAAGACTCCAGATTTCAAAACCAACTTGAGCACTGCATGTAGGGTCTGTAGATCCAAGGAACACACAACGTATGAACATTGTAGACGCCAAAGGCTGTGTCGTCTCTGTTTCAGTCCTGGCCACTTTAAGAGTGACTGTCCTAAAGCAGCATGCCTTGCATCTCCCTCAGATACTGCTCAGTTAAACTGAAGAGCCCATGCGATGAGAGGGGTAGCATGGGCAATTTAAGTAAAACCTCCCTCACAGAAGATGTGCAAAATGTTTTTGCTAACAGTTGCAAACTATTTCCAGAAGACAAAACCGTGTTATATGTGGGGTCTCAGAGAGTTGATGGGGCAAGTGAGTTGTTTTATGCTCCTGTGACAGTCTGTGACCGGTGCACATTAAAGGGGTTGCTGGATTCTGGTAGTATGGCCTGCACGCTTAGTGAAGAGGGTGAGTCCAAGCTGCAAGCTGATGGTCTTCTTCCGTATCCTCAAACTGTTGAGGGTAATGTGGTCCTGGTTGGCTGTGGTGGCCTTACGATTCAGCCGAAGTGTTCATACGACTTGGAGATTGAAGTCTATGGATTCAAGTTTGTCGTTCCCACCCTTGTGGTGCCTGGACAAAGAGATGAGTTCATAATAGGAAGTAATGTGATCAAATGTGTCGTGCAGAAGATGAAATCGCATGACAAGTACTGGGAGCTTGTTTCCTGCAAGAACAGTAATCCTGAGTGTGAGCAATTCCTTGAGCTTCTGAGCTGCATCTCCCGATGGTCTGGGCCTCAACAACCTGATAAACTTGGGACTGTAAAACTCCGTCAGGCAATAACTCTGCTTCCCAAATGTGAGTATCTTGTTTGGGGCAAATTGCCAGCTAATGTACCTGTTTCCCCAGGGAGTACTGTAATTGTTGAGCCAACCACGGCACGTTCAGCTCCTAAAAACATTCTTGTCGGACGCGTAGTGACACCGATGTGGGGTGATCGATGGGTGCCAATGAAGATAGTGAACCCAAACCCAATATCAGTGTCGCTTCGCCGTAACACTAAAGTGGCTGATGTTTCTTCCTGTCTAGCCGTGGAGGATTTTCCTGTCATGCAGGGTCTGAGCAGAACTCAATGTGATGTTCCTGATTCAAATCCACACATTACTGACTCATCCGTTAATCCAGCACAGCCGTTGAAGGATCTTGGTCTTAACGAAATTGACATTGATGGATGTGAAGTCTCTGGGATGTGTAAGAGGAAATTGACGGATCTTCTTGTATCCTACCATGATGTTTTCTCAAAGGACAAGCTGGATTGTGGAGAGACAAAGGACTTTGTGCACAGGATCCATCTTTATGATGAGCGTCCATTCCGTCTGCCCTATCGCCGCATCCCACCTGCCCACTATCAAAAATTGAGAGAAGTGTTGTCAGAAATGGAGGAGAAAAGCATAATCAGCAAGTCTGTCAGTGAGTATGCGTCACCCTTGGTGATGGTCTGGAAAAAAGACGGTAATCTGAGGGTCTGCACTGATTTTCGCTGGCTCAACGCTAAAACCATCAAAGACGCCCACCCTCTACCCCATCAAGCTGACTGTCTCGCAGCCTTGGGTGGTAATGCCCTTTTCAGCACCATGGACTTAACTTCAGGATTTTACAACATCCCACTCCATGTGTCTGACCGACGATACACTGCCTTCACAACACCTATGGGCTTGTATGAGTATAACCGTCTTCCTCAAGGTCTTTGCAATAGCCCTGCTTCTTTCATGCGCATGATGCTCAGCATTTTTGGAGACCTTAACTTTTCCACTCTGCTCTGTTATCTGGATGACTTGTTGGTCTTTGCACCTTCTGAAGAGGAGGCATTGAAGCGTTTAGAGATAGTGTTTTCTCGATTGAGAACCAGCAATTTGAAGCTTGCACCTAAAAAGTGTCACTTCCTGAGAAAATCTGTAAAGTTTCTGGGCCATGTGATAGATGGTACTGGTGTTTCAGTTGATGAGGAGAAAGTTAAAGTCATCTCTGCTTTTCAAAAGGAGGACTTAATGAAAGAAAACAAAATCACACCTTCACAAAAAAAGATCAGATCGTTTCTTGGTATGGTCCTGTACTACCAATCCTTCATTCCGAATTGCTCACGCATTGCCAGACCCTTATTCAACTTAACTGCTGGTCAGAAACGCTCAGTGAAAGCTGCTGGTAGTCACAAGAGAGCAGGCACTTTTCGGGAGTTGACGCCCCAGGACTGGACCCCTAACTGTGATGTGGCGTTTGAGGAGCTAAAAAGGGCCCTTGTTGACAGTGTGGTGCTGGCTCATCCTGATTTCGAGCGTCCTTTTCTTCTCTGTACTGATGCCTCGTTGGATGGCATAGGAGCAGTACTGTCTCAGATTCCTGCTGGTGAGGACAAGGCAAGACCAATAGCGTTCGCAAGCAAGGCTTTGAGCCGCAGCCAGACAAATTATCCTGCACACAGACTGGAATTCTTGGCTCTGAAGTGGGCAGTGTGTGATAAGTTCAGTCACTGGCTTAAGGGCCATGAGTTTACTGTGTGGACGGATAATAATCCGCTGACATACATTATGACCAAGCCGAAGTTGGATGCATGTGAGCAGCGCTGGGTCTCGAAACTTGCTCCATATTCGTTTGAGATCAAATATGTTCCTGGGAAACTCAACGTGGTGGCGGATGCGCTCAGTAGGGATCCGTTTGTCAGGCCAGTGAGTCAGCGGCTCTTGTCTGAGCCTTATTCTGAGCTGTTGCGACAAGTACACAATGTAGAGGATGGAAACGTACAAGAGGTGTTCCGTCTTACCTGCCAGCCGCAAACTTTAGGGACAGGATCATTTGATGCTGGGCTGGATACATCAATGTCCAGCGATGACGTGTCTTCCATCTTGTCCTCCTGTGATGAATGGGAAATGGGAACTGAATGTAGAGCAACATCGTTTGCAGGACATCTGAACTCTTTAATCAGTGGAGATGAGGAAGTGTTTCATTCTCTTTCACAGATAGACTTACAAGATCACCAGCACAAAGACCCTGTCATTGCTAGAGTGTCTTATTATGTTGGCAGGAAACGCAGACCATCAAGACGTGAGCGTGCTAACGATAACCAGAGTGTGCTGAGAATTATGAAGCAGTGGGACAAACTGTCTTTGCTTAATGGAATCCTGTACAGAGCCATTAAAGACCCGCTCACCAAGCAAAAGAAGTTCCAGTTAGTTTTACCTGACTCCTTAAAACCTGAGGCACTTTCAGGTGTTCACGACCTAGCTGGTCACCAAGGGCAGTCTCGCACTCTGTCTTTGACCCGTCAGAGGTTTTTCTGGCTTGACATGGAGCGTGATGTGCGGGATTACGTGAAAAAGTGTTCCAGGTGTGTCCTCCGTAAAACTCCAGAGCCTGCAGCGAGAGCCACCTTGGAGAGTATTAAGACCACAGCTCCACTGGAGCTCGTTTGCATTGACTTCTGGTCTGCTGAAGATCGGAACAACAAATCTGTGGATGTTTTAGTGGTCACGGATCACTTCACAAAGCTGGCGCATGCATTCCCGTGTCAAGACCAGACAGCGAAAAGAGTGGCTAAGAAACTCTGGGACAACTTTTTCTGTGTGTATGGATTTCCCCACCGCATCCATTCTGACCAGGGGGCTACCTTTGAGAGTGAGTTGATTGCTGAGCTGCTTGAACTGGCTGGAGTTGACAAGTCAAGAACCACCCCTTACCACCCAATGGGGAATGGTGGTACCGAACGTTTCAACAGGACGTTAGGAAATATGCTGAGGTCTCTCCCACCTAGGCCTAAGCAGAGGTGGCCACAGTTAATACAGACCATGACATTTGTGTATAACTGCACAGCACACGAAACAACAGGTTTCGCCCCCTTTTACCTGATGTTCGGTAGGGTACCAAGATTGCCCGTTGACCTCATGTTCCGCAGTGTCCTGCAGGATAAGACAATCTGTGACTATGATAAGTATGTGAAATCTCTTGTCAGCGACCTCCAATCTGCCATGGCGTTAGCACAGAAGAATGCTGTTGTGGAACAAAAACACCAGTCCAGCCAGTACAACAAAAGAGCCAAGGGCCTACCTCTAGCTGTTGGTGACCAAGTGCTTGTGGCTAACAAGGGTTGTAGAGGGAAACGTAAACTTGCTGACAAATGGGAGCCGGTCATGTACACTGTTGTTGCCTCAAAGCCATCCATACATGTCTATAAGATCAGTGACGGAGCTGGTAATGAGAGGATAGTGCATCGGAATCTTCTTCTTCAAGTGAACTTCCTCCCGCTGCTTGAACCAGAAATGGTTAGTTCTGATCATGAGGTTGCTGAAACACTTGCCTGTAGTGTACCTTCACAGATATCTGATGCAGCACACTGTGATGGTCTAACCGAGCAGACAGGAAGTGGTGAGTCCTTAAATGGTGCCGAAATTGAGTCTGATGGGCACGCAGATGATGGGCTGAATGAGGCTGAGGAACTCTCACATGCAGACTCCATGTCGAACATCTCCAATGTTGCTACTTGTGGTGATGTCCGCACTTCTTCATGGGTGCATTCTCAGTTGTCCAATCAAGAGGAGTCGCTTGCACAAGTCGCTGTGTCTGTGACTGATGATAATACTGTGGCTGTGGCTGGTACTAACCACTCTCCCCAAATTCCTGTCTCTGCCAGTGAATCTTTTTGGCAAGATCCTGTAGCTGATTTAAATGCAGATGTTCGTTACACTACCAGGCTTGGTAGAGTAATTAAGCCTGTTCGTAGGCTGATTGAGTCAATGGTTCAACTAGAAACCTTACTTGGTATGGAGTCTTTATCTCCTGTTATTCATGTTTAGATCAGTTTTTTTTCTTCATGCTGTCTCTTGAAAATGCTAGAAGTCATGTGTTGTATTTTCTAATGCCTATTGGCTCTGTTTAAGTACCTGGTCTGAGATTTTTCAAAGTGTAATGGGCACTTTGGTAATGCCTACAATATGTGTTGAAGTTTGGCCAACTTTCTTCATATTTGTATCCCTTTCGTTTGGGTAGCTTTTTATGCTGTGTTTCCACTGTTTTTTTTAAGTGTGGACCATGCAATTCTAGTGACCAGTATATATATATATATTTTTTTTATTATTATACTCTGGTGAATTTTGTGTAAATTCTGAGGGGTGAGTGTAACAGGTACATAAAGTGTACTGTTAAATGTATTTATAGTTTATTAGAATTCCCACAAAATTGTTTGTTGACATATACCTGATATTACTGCCTAAGTGGAGTCGAGTATCTTTCCCTTTAATTGATGTGATGTCATGAGTCAATATAATTTCCTGTTCTGTCTCCTCCTCTTCCTCTTTGCACTGGTGATGCAGTGAGAGGTGAGGTTATTTTAGGCTCCTGATAATCATCTTTAATCGTAATCTTAATTGTTGTTTTTATGTCTAAATTTTCAATCTAATTCCTGTGTATAATGTTATTTTACTTATCTGTGTGGCTATTTCCGTAATTTTGTCCCGATTAAGTGATGTTTTAACATCTGGGCCTAAAGGTGAAATGAGAGCACGTGTGACAAGTGTACATCACATTTGTTTTATAGAGCTAGAGAGGGCGATTCTCACTAAGAGGCTGATTACATCTTATTTGTGCATCAGGTATGTCTTCTGTTATACGTTTATGTTTTATATGCATTTTATTGTGATTCTTCCTCTTTGCACTGGTGATGCAGTGAGAGAGCTAGAGAGGGCGATTCTCACTAAGAGGCTGATTACATTTTATTTGTGCATCAGAATAAAAGATCGCTGAAACTGCTGAGTGAGTCCTGTCCTGTTCTTCCCACGTGAATGAAAAACACAACGCAGAAAAGAGACCAGTTACATACGTCGCCATACGTCTTAGCTAGAAACGCTTGCAAGTACAACATTACTTTGGGATTATCTCTAACTCGTGTACCAAGAAGGCTTTAAAAACAATTGAAATATGTAAGTCTTTTAATCTTTTCCTTTGATATGTAATCTTTTCTGATTAGTTATGTACCCCTGTCTTTTGCTTTCCATTTATTTGTTCTATATATTGTGACAGTTTTCTTCTTTGCTTATAATGTTTTCAAAAAAAATAGAAACGCTCGCGCCAACTTCAAGCATAACAATTACAAAGGCGGACTCTATTGTGTTTCTGCAAATGTTTCTCCTGGCTTTGCGATCCTGTATAGAGTGCCGAAGTTACGACGTCACTCTGTAGGCCAAAACGTGAAAGTGAGTTAGCATTTTAGCACTCACGGTTCCCTCGCTATGGGATTTTTGAATGGGTTTTTGCTAAATCGCCTGAAATAAGGTCTGTGGTGAACAAAGCCTCTAAATATTTTCACGTTTTGATCTATGACATAGAACACACAGTTATAACCTGCTTGTGGTTTTTTAAACTTTATTGTGTCTGATTGTGTTTTTTAAAATCTTTATATAGGCTTCAAAATTTATAAATTTTGGATTAACTTGTGAAGATTATCTTGATAGACAAAACGTGTAAGGGTCACTTCTCTTTGTTAAACACAGATGTTAATTTTTGGGATTTTCCAAAAGTCTATGGGGAAAATGCATTGCTTTTCTACCGAGGGAACCCATGCGCCGCTAGCTTCCGAGTTGTCCTACAAAGTGACGTCATCACTTCAGCACTCTATTATGGTCAGAAAAGATGTTTAAAACACATCTAAACCCGCCCCAGCCCCCGACGTAAGCATGACGTGGTAAAAGAACGGTTCTAGTCCAGGAAAGAGTTGGTGCCGCTTTGGAACCAGTTTTCCCGGCCGAGAACCGGTTCTTTGGCTGTCGAAAAAACACAAAGAACTGGTTCGCGCGCAGGCACCGGCTCCAAACCGGCTCTCAAAATGCTTTGGTGGAAAAGGGGTAAGAGGGACCCATTCTTTCACAAATGTTTGTAGGAGAGTCTACATGCCTAATGCTTGATTTTATACGACTGTGGCCATAGAAGTTAGTGGAACAACTGAATTCAATGATTTGGAGGGACAGAACAGACTGTGTTTTTCAACACAAAGATGAACTACTCACTGCGATTTCAGACTGTGATTGTTTTTCTTATGAGTCAATAAAGATAACTGAACAAACCTCTGCATGGATCATCTTCATGTGCAGGTTCAGGGGACTTTTAAAAGAGAAACTCTTCCCACACTGATCACAAGTGTGTGACTTCTCTCCAGTGTGGATCCTCTCATGTGTTCTCAGAGCTGATGAATCACTGAATCTCTGGTCACAGTGTGAACACTTGTAAGGTTTTTCTCCAGTGTGGATCCTCTCATGTGTTTTCAGAGATGATGACAGACTGAATCTCTTGTCGCAGTGTGAACACTTGTAAGGTTTTTCTCCAGTGTGAATTCTCTGGTGCAGTTTTAAACTGCTTTCTGTAATAAAAGTCTTCTCACACTCAAAGCACATGAACTCTCTCACACCAGTATGAATTCTTTGATGTAATTGTAAATTATGCAGCAGTGAAAATCTCTTTCCACATTCAGAACATGAATGCGGCTTCTCCTCCGAATGAACCATCAGGTGTGCCTTCAGGTTTGATGCCCTGAGAAATGCTTTTCCACACTGATCACATGCAAATGATTTCTCTCCGGTGTGGATCCTCATGTGAACATCAAGGTGTACTAATTGTGCAAAACTCTTCCCACATTGATCACATGTGTGAGGTTTCTCTCCAGTGTGGATCATCATGTGTCGACTAAGATGAGGTTGTGTTGTGAAACTCTTCCCGCACTGATCACATGAGAACGGCTTCTCTCCAGTGTGAACTCTCATGTGAATCTCAAGACTACATTTCCTTGTGTAACTTTTCCCGCACTGATCACATGAGAACAGCTTCTCTCCAGTGTGGATCATCATGTGAATTTCTAGACTATCTTTCCTTGTGTAACTTTTCCCGCACTGATCACATGTGAACGGCTTCTCTCCAGTATGAACTCTCATGTGACGCTCAATATTACGTGTGTTTAAGAAACTCTTTCCACACTGAGTGCACATTAAGCATTTCTTGGCTCTTCTTTTCTTGGTAAATATCTTTTTAGTCTTTGAGCGACTCAAAGGTTTTTCTGCAGGTTGGACATGATGTTTCTCCTTCACTTCACTCAGTTCTTCTCTCTCCTCCTTCACTTCACTCAGGACTGAAATGAAAGAAAATGTTTTAATTTTAAGCATATCTAAATAATTAAAAGAGAAAAATTTAAAGTGAAAGGACAGTCTGTTTCATAGTATTTTTGCACATACCTTCATGAAGCATTCACAGATCATAGAAAATGGCGCATCATTATTTACAGCAGATTCTCCCGATTAAAAAAGTTTCAAAATGCCCATTAGGGATGTCAAGGGCTAAACATAAATGCTTCCTTCGTTCCAAATGCAGTATCTTTTATGATATCACCACAAAGTTTAATCTGGACGCAGTTCACATGTAGGGGAACTTCACCAAAAAATAAAAAGAAGAAATGTCTTCCCTCCTTGTTTCCTTCCTAAGATATTGCATGTCAAATAATAGTGGTTACACCATTTGACATTTAAGATTAAAAACTAATTTGACAAGCATTATCATGGACACCTATGTAATCATGTGGCCTTGGTGATAACATTTAAAATGTATTTTTTAAAGTTAACAATCATTTTCATTATGATGATGAATTATCAATGTATTACAGGGTCGTACCATTTGACATACTTAAGAACACCTGACCATACCCTAAATTGTCAAATTATCTCACATTTTAAAATGACATTTGCATGCAGCATTTTGTTTCACCAGGGGTCCGTGTCTCTGTGATATAATTTCGCATGGTCTTCTTACATAATATTAACAAAAGGACACCTTGAATGGTGGTTACACCAACTTGACACTTCAGGGATTTTACTTGACACACACATGATTCCCCAAATGAATTATAATATTCAGAACAATGGTGTTTCCATTTACTTTTATTTACTAATAAATAGTTCTAATGTAAGATTATGCCACTTATATGTTGTTTTATATTTAGAATTTCACCTATTTTAATGAAGATCAATTATTTGGTACAAAGTTTTGCAATCTTTCCCCAAATTTTCTATCAAAATAAATTAAATGAAAATAGACGTGGTCCTCAAAAAAAAAAAAAAGAGTATGTTTTCAAGTAATTTTCTATTTTATTTTAAAATTTTAACCCTTTTAAATGTAATTTAACCATTTGGACAAAAATAATAATCTATAAGAGAGAGATAAATTGTGTCAAAGATTTTGGTAACATGGCTGCGAAAAATGTGAACCAGATATAAATGTAAAATAAAAGAGGTATAATAATATTTAGTTTGACCTGATGTTGAAAATCAATATGGACCTTTTTCAAACTTTGCTTTAAAGGGTTAGTTCACCCAAAAATGAAAATTAAGTCATTAATTACTCACCCCCATGCTGTACCAACCCCGTAAGACCTTCGTTCGTCTTCGGAACACAAATGAAGATATTTTTGATTAAATTTGAGATCTGTATAACTACCACATTGGCTCCTAAGGGACTGCCTCTTGACGGCCCAGAAAGTCAATGAAGAAAATGTTTAAATATCCCAAGTGACTACCGTGGCTCAACTATATGTTTATCAAGCGACGCGAATACTTTTTGTGCGAAAAAACAAACAAAAATAACGAGTTTATTCGACTATTTCTTTTCTTCCTTGTAGGCCAGAACGAGACTTCCTTAGATTTCCACGACGCATGCGCGAGAATTGCGATCTGAAGTGGTGTAAGCTGATGTGAGCAGATCGCAATTCTCGCGCATGCGTCGTGGAAATCTAAGGAAGTCTCGTTCTGGCCTACAAGGAAGAAAAGAAATAGTCGAATAAACTCGTTATTTTTGTTTGTTTTTTCGCACAAAAAGTATTCATACATATAGTTATATAGATACATATAGTTGAGCCACGGTAGTCACTTGGGATATTTAAACATTTTCTTCATTGACTTTCTGGGCCGTCAAGAGGCAGTCCTTTAGGAGCCAATGTGGTAGTTATACAGCTCTCAAATTTAATCAAAAATATCTTCATTTGTGTTCCGAAGACGAACGAAGGTCTTACGGGGTTGGTACAGCATGGGGGTGAGTAATTAATGACTTCATTTTCATTTTTGGGTGAACTAACCCTTTAATGAAAATCCAATGTTTTACTGTTTATCTAAATCTGATGAAGTTCTTGAATATTTCTAACATGAATGTTCTCCAGCATCACGCATGAATGAAGAATAAACACCAACCTCTTTGTTCTTCAGGATCTTCAGTGTGTTTCATTCTGCAGGGTTCTGGATCACTCATGTTCTCACTGTCCTCTTTAATAAACTCAGTATTTGCAGATTTCAGCTCTTCCTGATGCTCTGATGATCGTGATCTTCACTTGTAAAATATTTGAAGGGAATATTTCAGCATTTATTGGAGAATTGCAGTGGAAGGAGCTTCACTGATGATGATTACAGTGTGGGAGGAGCTGATCTAGCAAAATAAAATAAAAAATAGTTACCAGTTTGTTTTTATGCTCATGAACAAAAGAATAAACACTGTAAAATCTTCCATTAAAAAGAGTTTAAGCATATTCAGAAGTAAATCTACAGATTTGTCCCCAACAAATACAGAAAATCTGAAGACATCAGCATAATAAATGAGGTGAAAACAGGAACTATTGTCGTGAAATAAAGAGTGTTTTCAGCAGATCTGTTAATATTGATGATCCTCAGACTATCAACACTCATTCAACAAGCCATTCAGGATCATCTCACTTTATTCTGAGTGTTTGCTGTTAGAAACACATTATTTGAGCTAGGATAAATGACTATAAAACTATATTGAACTATACTGGAAGTCAACTAGGATATTAATAGACAACACTGTAATTTCTCACAAAACACATATAAAACATCAACAATGCAAAAACAAACTTTTTTGACACAACTACCCAACTACACCCTAATATGTCCACCTTTATCTAAATATAGTTTGACATTTTAATAACTTCATTCATTGCAATAATGTAATTAGATCATAAGAGTTTTCAGAAACTGACAATGATCAAAATTAAAATAAAGAGCACAAAACAATATTGTTTATATGCTATTTCAAACTGTATTCATATTTATATTAGCATTTATGTGTAGGTTTACAATGATTAACGTGGCTCACTATTGTCTCAATGTATTATTTACAAAGTATTTATCAGTATCTGTTCCAGTATTAACAAATTTGATCTGCCAAATATGTGAAAATAGACACATTTAGTGCAGCAGCAGCGAGCCTGAGGAGAATATGTGGAGTTCATTCAGACCTGAGCGAGTGTGTGTTCGTTTGAGTGATTGTCTCGATGTTTGGAGTGAGAATTACTGAATGTCTAGTCAAAAGTCAAAGTTTGAGATCGGTGAGGGGAATAGATGTGTAAATATTGGTGCTTTTCCATTGTATGGTAAAGTACGGCATGAGGAGCGGATAAACTTTAACGATCCGTCTACCCCACTCACTATGAGGCGGTACTAACGTTAACTGCCGTGGGAAAACACATATTGAGCTAAAGTGAACCGAGCCGAGTGAGTCGTAGTCTACCACGCAGAGGAAAAGCGAAGCGAGCCGAAGAACCGTACTGAGCCGCATCATGCAGTTAAAAAGAGAAAGTAAGAGAAATACCAAAAACTGCTCTCCTCACCTCAGACTCGACGCTGAAACTCTGAAAGTGTGATTGCGTCACAGCGGCGCGACGAGGGTTGTCCAAACTTCGGAAGCAAGTCCCGCGTTCTCGATCGCGTCACTCAGCTCGCTCTAGTTATCTAATTTAGGTATTTTTAGTGATTGTCTTCACTGTTTATAACAACACGAAAATCAGGATATTATAATAATGTATAATAATGAATATTGTATATATTTTAATATAGGCTATATGAAATATATGAAATAAAATGACACAATCCTGTTTCTTTTTTTAAATGTCATTTTTAAATATCAATATTTAGCCATTATTAAAGTATAGCCTAAGTATAGCCTAAAAGTCATTCTCAAGTCAAAATTGCCTAAATATATTAAGTTGTCAAAATTCACTTTGCCCTTAGCTAAAGCAATTTGCCAGGGAACAAATTACAAATTATGAATGAGAGCAAAGATCACCCGCATTACATTTACATAAACACAAATTATACCTCATGTTTAGGGTGCAAAGTCATTACTGCATATATATATATATATATATATATATATATATATATATAGGCTATATATATATATAATTTCAATGGCAAAAATAGACCATAAATATTGCATAAATATTAATAAATTCAATCAAATCCCTTTAAAATGCTAAATTAAAAAGAAGAAAATAAATTGCATTGGTTTTACTGGGATGGAGGAAGTTTCATTTGTAGGTGTCCGGTCACTTCTGACCAGATAGGTCCAGGACGTGAGTCCAAAAGGAAGACCTTCTGAACATTAAAAGTGATCAATACAAATTTCAAGTCAGTTCTTAAACATACTTGGAGCCAGTGTAATGAAGCTAAAACAGGGATAATGTGGTCGTATTTTATAAACACCATAACCTCCACACTACTGCTGTCATCACTCAGTGTAAAGTGATCCCACACATGAGGACTGGAGCGTTACCTTCACTGCTGTCAGGCGTGCAGGGAAGATATATATATATATTTCACATTGGTTTCACTTTTTCTGCTAGATATTAATTAATGAGCTGGCAGTTGACAAAACTAAAAGTTAATCAGGCTTTAGAGGGTTAAATTTTGGCAGGAGGGGGAATTCTTGCTGGACAGCCAATAGGAAGGTTTAAAATATGCCCGCTAGCACCCCTTATTAGCATTTTGTTCAACTAGTTAACTAGTCAGCATTTTTGCATTCACTAGTACTACTAGTAGACATTCTGAGTGTCACTAGTTAACTAGTAAAGTAAAAAAACAGTTCAACTAGTTAACTAGTGGGCATTTTAGCTTTCACTAGTTAACTAGTAAGGTTTAAAATGTTTTTATAGTTAACTAGTAGATATTTTAGCTCGTACTAGTTATCTAGTGGACATTTTGGGCTTTACTAGTTAACTAGTGAGATGAAAATGCTCACTACTAGTGCAGATATTTGCCGTCCAATAGTTAACTAGTAAGCCGAATTTATGTTTGACTAGTTAAAATAATAGTTATTGATATCAGGAATTTTAGATTTCTACCAGTAGCAATGCTAATTCTTGATATCCACTAGTAACTAATTTTTACACTTTTAACAAATTTTCACTAGTTAAAATGATCATTCTTGGTCCGTATAACTCATCTTCCAGGAATCTGTGGTTTTTAACCGCAGTCACACGGGTTCTGACATGTAGGCGATAATTATTTATTTCAAGACTCAGACGTGCCATATACATAATGCTACACCGGTCTGTTTAAATGCATCCACGTGCACCCCCAACCCAAGCATGTAGAATTGAAAATGAAACTGAGAGACAATTATCCGTTTGTGAAAAATGGAAAATTAAAGTTTGAAGCCAATTTGCACAGAGGTTAATTTGCAAATTGAACAAAGAACTGCAAAGCGTTACACGGACCATTCTTGATATCAACCATTTAATTTCAACTAGTAAAAACTAATTCTTGATATTTGTTATTGCATTTTCACTAGTGAAATGTCACCATAGGCTGCCATAAAAAAACAAAACCCACAATTGTTGATATCAAAAATAGAAATTCCAATATCACAGATCAGAAAAACAATTATTACAATTATTAGTAAAAACCTTTATTTTTGATATCAAGAATTCAATTGTTACTAGTTGAAATGTCTATTCTTGATATCAACAATTGGCCACTAGTAACAATGTTCATTTTTGATATCAATAATTACATTTTCACTAGTATGGAAAGCCCATTGAGCATTTATTCAATGTCCTATTAGTACGCATTTATTTCATCTTACTAGTGAGGCTTAAATGGCGAACTAGTAGACCAAAATTCTCAACTAGTTGGCTTTTTTGACAAACTAGTGGCCATCTAGTGATGCACAAAGGCGTACTAGTTAACTAGTGAGCAGCAAAACCTTTAACATGTTAACTAGTAAAAACTGAATTGTTGATATCAAGAATTCATATCCCGGAAATGAATAAAAGTTAAAAACAGCTTGCCATAGTATGACACGTCACCTCTGACCTGCTTGAACAGAAAGTGAAAGAAAATTTTAACAACCTCATATAGCAGCCCGAGGTGAGAGTGCGTTTCTTGCAACAAGTTAAACAACATATATTGAGTTCGTTTTATTTGTTTTATATTTGTTTGTATAGCAATTTAATGCATTTGTGATCTGCCACAGACACATTGAAAATGGCGATGGATCCTGATGCATTTCCTGGTAAGAACGTCTTCATGATTGCAAAATTACAGAGCAAACAAACTGAAACTTTGAAGTAACTAACACTTACAAAGTACACTCTAAAAAATGCTGGGTTGTTTTAACCCAACTTTGGGTCAAATATGGACTAACCCAGCCGTTGGGTTAAATTTTTACATTACATTTTTAACCCAACATTTTGGGTTTGTCCATATTTGACCCAAAATTGGGTTAAAACAACCCAGCATTTTTTAGAGTGTATTGTTGTTTTTACAATTTTTTTACTGTAAGAAACGTACTGTAAATTAAAAGTTAATTCACTTAATTGGCAGAAACTGACTGCAATGTCTGAATGCCATTTTGATTTTTTACACTAATGTGCTAATAACATGAGCATATTAACACTGTGAACTTATTTCAATTGTCTAAGAAAAATTCTTAAAATAAAGAGGTAATAATTTCTTTAGAAGGATTTAGTTACACTTGAGTCATTATCCAAAACCTTACAAACATTTCAAAAGTTTACAATGACTTCACTCAATATTAAGTAGTTAGTTAATACGGAACTATTCTAAAGCGTTTAGAAACCTTTAACATTTCTGTTCATGCGTTCTTCGGTAAAATTATCGTTCCAAAAATGCTTAAAAATAACTTCATGTTGTGTCTGCATCAATACACAACACTGATTTGAGTCTTTCCAGGAACAGACACATCACCAAGAAAATGGAGAAAACAACTTGTTCTTCTTTTAATGCTTGTTTGCATCTGCCCTTCCCTGGCAACAGGTAAGTTTAAATTAACCCTAAAACATCAGCTTCTCCCCTCTTAATCAAATTCCCACATATCCAAAATGACTTTACCTTATTGAAACTGTTATGCTTCTATAAATAAAAAATAATATTTCATTAAATAAGCTAAACCCACAGGCCCACCTCAACTTTTCGATTTGATTATCCGGGCCTTGATTTTAGCGGTCTAAGTTTTCACTTAGTTTAAATAAACATGCATATACATACAGATGTTCCATAAACATCCATTAAATAATTAAACAGTATTCAGTTTGTACAACAATGACATTAATAAAGTATTATTGGGCAATGTTGAGTAATTGTTCTGAATATTGCCACAAGAGGGCGCTATTAGAACGTAAATGCCCTTTAGCGACTGATAATAATCATGTCCAAAATAGGAATGGATCCAATATTACACTGTAAAAAAATTCTAACTTCCCCAACTCAAAATTTTCTAGTGACTGGTTACATTTACATTTTTCAATTGGCCCAAGTGAAATTCTCCAAATATAGCTAATTTTATCAATTTAAAGAATTTCCTTTGGGCCAATTGAAAAATGTAGTCACTAGAAAATGTATGTTCTATGACTATGTTCACATCTCAAAAACTATGTTCATATCTTAAATTAAAATAGAACATAGAAAAAAAACTGAATACATCACATTGTAACATTGATTTAAAGCAATTACCATTGATTTTTGGATACAATTTAATCACTTTTTCAACATTAATTGCGGGTGCAAAAGTGATGTTGAATACACATGATGGTGATATGCGATAGTTTGGCCACACCCACTTCACACACCTGCCAGTCGGACGGATAACACCTCCAGTCCAAACCCTAAAAGCTCCACATTTTTTAGCTTTTTTTTTTAGGTAACCACACAAAGCTTCACAACACGATTCACAACAGAAAATGTTTTCTGGGATAATCCATGCACAAGAGACACAAGCATAACAGATTGTGCAAATCCAGAAGATCATATTTGCTTTTATTTTGGCTTTATGTGCAGTTAGAGACATTCTGTTTAGAGGATTGTGTAGACTGTCTGTATATGTGCACTACATTAAAGATAATGTTTTGTTTTTTAGATGAAGGAAAAGGATACAAAAGGGAAACTAAGTCATTTTGGCACTATGTAGACGACGCCAAGTACATATAACAAATTTGACAGACCAGCCGATGCCAGTGCAGAACGCACCTATGCTGGAATGGGAAAATATATGGCTGGAGTGTTCGCAGAAGCAGGAGTTGGACGAGCTCGTGCTGAATTCAGTGTATTTGAGGCAGAAGTCAAAGGCCCCAGTGTTTCAGCTAGGGCTGAATTCAGTATGGATGGAGTCAGAGCAATGGCTCGAGCCGAAGTCGCCAGTGCATCAGCCAAAGCCGGCCCAGTTGGCGTGGAAGTGAGATATGGATTTGACACGGGTGCATCTATTGATTGGACTGGGGTGGAGGTAAAAGTCCTGGGAACTGGATTCTCAGTTGGTGTTAAAAGCAGTATAAGTTTGCTAGGTTCAGAAGTGTCATGTACCTATCATGGTACCAAATAACTCACGACCATGAATTAAGCAACAAGCTGAGATAATCAAAAATTCACATTTGTCCACATTTATTCATTTATCTATTCATTCAATCATTTAGTCATATATTCATCATGTCATTTGTTTTATATTTTGAACTTTCCTGTCCCGTGTGTCATGAAATCTTCAAGGCTCCTGTTTTTCGGTCATGCAGTCACAGTGTCTGTAAAGAGTGTCTTTTACAGTTCTGGAGAACCAAAGAAATGCAAGATCATCGCGTACTGAAACTCCATATAATCTAGAAGGAAATGAAGGAGAGAAATGAGAGGTTTAAGACAAACAGAACCTCAGATACTTTGATCTCCTGAGATATGGACACCACAAACACATACTGCCATTTGTATCCACAGCCCACAGAGTAAATTTGCATGGAAGCTTCTTTCCCTCCTGTCCTCTCTTAACATTTGTTCCTAATCCCCCACTTCCTTCGCTTTTCACATCATTTTCTTCACTTAGAAAGATGGTACAATTCTTCACTGGTACAATGTTCTCATCTCCACAGAAGTAAACCAAATGGTAATAAGGGTTTAGAGATAATTTGCTTATTGGATGTGCAATTTTTCATAGGGTCCTTCCTCCAAACGACCTCCGGTTCCTCGACAAGGTGTGAACTGTCTATACCTCGAGTCAATGCAAATGTGTCATTGCAGTCTTTAAATATCTCTTAACGCCACAATCAGTGTTGGGAGTAACGCATTACAAAAGTAATACATTACAGTAACATATTACGTTTTGCTGTAACGCAGTAGTGTAAGGCATTACTAATCAATTTTCAGTAATATTTTACTCGTTACATGTTCAGTGAGGCTTGTATTACAGTTGTATTACAGTGTATTGTCTGCTTTTACTTCTTAAAGGCAACAGACTATGTGAAAGTTTTAAAGCAGTCTTTTAGTGCCAGTTCAGAGCGGTCGCGTCTGTAACATTGTTTTTTCCTCATAAATGCGAACACGAAAACTAAAATAAAATGAATATTTTAAGTTCTATGGAGACTGGAGAGCCAACCCGTCCTCATCCGATTTGTGCAGTGTAATTAACAGAATTACAAAAAATCGATTTTGCCTCCTATTTTTTTTGTCACGCATGAATGTGTCTTTTCCCTAATATTAAAAATAAAACATAGACTGATATTTGTCTAATGTCTGGAGTCCTTTAAGGAAGTAGCCTATATACGTTTCAATACATGAATTTTCTGAGAATTTTTATTTCAAGTTTTGACTGCAAATGTCATCATGTCCATAATGCTGGACTTCCCCAATTTTAAATAATTTATCCTCAGCTAGTTTTGTGGTGTAGGTCCACGTATTTTACAATGTTAACTTCAAATAATACTAATAGCCTAATTTAAAGATAAGGCAGCATTGGATCTGGACGGTAAGGAGAATAACGCTGGAGTTGGAAGAGGTGTGTCGCGATTCTGTAGGTTCGTGGATCTGAGTCGTGTGGCGAATCGCGATTTCGGTTTCATACTGCATATCGTTACAGCCCAAAAGTTAAGTTCTACTTAGTTATTTTGGTGAAAGTAACTCAAAAGTAATACATGAGTAATGTAACGCATTACAATTCTGGGACAGTAATATTGTAAGGTAATGAATTACTTTTAAATAACAGTAACAAGTAATACCTAATGTATTACAGTTTGGAAGTAACTTGCACAACACTGGCCACAATGCAATCACTAGTAAAACGTCCTGTCAATGAAGTATCTTGTAAGAATCTATTCTATATTGACAATGCATTAAATCACTTTACACAGTAATAAACCACAATAAATTAAACAAATTAAGTGACGTCTCATGTCTCAAGTCAAGTGAATTACGGGTCAATGGACAGGCGTCCAATCACAGCTGACTTCCGGAATCTCTTAGGCCCCGTCCACACTCTGCCACTACTGCGTTTTCGTTTAAAAACGGAGAATTAAAATGAATACGATCTCCGTCCACACCAGCGTTTTGTCTGCGTATTAGAATTGATCTCCGTCCACATTAAAACGACTGAAAACGCAGATCACGTGACCATTCACCAACACTGGGCATGCGCGTGCCGGTGTAAACAGTGGTTGGTGAATCAGGGAAGGACACGTCATGACTGATGACACCCAATCATAGAGCCGAGCGTCAGCATCTGCGTCAGCGTTTCTAAACTCCACCGTTTCGTCTCGTCCACACTAAAACGCCCTCCGGAGATTCAAAACGCAAAACGCAGCTGCAGCGTTTCTTCTCCGTTTTAGGTTTTCGTTTTTTCCATTGGCGAGACCAGGGCAGAGCAGGCTCAGGGCGAGACCAGGGCGGAGCAGGCTGAGGTATAGTTGATCCGTGATCCGTACGAAACGCATGTGAGTCGCAGATTAATTGCATTTAACCATTATATATAAACATTGTTTTTTTGCATGTGTTTGTAATTCTAAAACAACTCTAAAATTTGTGAGCACACCCTCAAAACATACACGCTCACAGAAGCGCCATTCAGATGAACACATAATCAAGCTTTGTTTCACGACTCCTTCGGCTTGGATGGACACATACACACACAATGATGTCTCCACAAGTATTCTTATGCAGTCGGTGATAAATGATGATGGGAAGTTCGGATCAGTTCACTGACTCTCTTGTTCGATCTCGTTCATCAAAATGAACAAATGTTTTTTTTTGAGTCATTTCATTCATTTAAGGGGCTTTAAATGTCATATTTTTAACAGACAAATTCCCTATGCAATCTTGATCATATTCTGAATTAAGAAATCATTATAATGCAGTCAAAAATAATTTACAGGGAATATAAATAACTACTTTACCTCACGAGTCTTTCGTTCACTTGTCGCGTGACAGACACAATGAATGAATCACGAACGACTCATCACTAGTTATAACGTCTAGTCAAGTAATGTTAGGGTTTTCTGAGTAACAAAGGCATCGCATGCAAAAAGTACAGATTAGTAAATAGTTTTAAGTAAATTCAACAAATTATTGGACATTAAGTAAAGTTAACTAAAACATCTTAGTAAGAACTGTTAGATTTTACAGTGTGTCTCCAACACTATCTTACGACCAATTCGTACGAATTTGACGCATGATTAAAAAGTGTCTAATTCGTACTAATTCGTACGACCTCACTCGTACTAATTCGTACGATTTGTCTAAACCCACGTGATGGGTAGGTTTAGGGGCGGGGTCAGGGTCAGGTCATTTGTCTTTAATAATGTTTGAACTTTATTAGTTAGGAGTTGTTCACTGATAAAAATTATTTTGTGGTGAAGTAAATACTACGGAAAAAACAATGTAATTTACATGAAAAAAGGTTAGTTCAGGCAAGAATTTAAAAAAATAAGTAAATTCTATAGTAGAACTCAATTCAATCGTGTAGAAATGAAAGCGTAAATATCAACATTATAAAATTAAGTAAAATTACTCAACTTTTCTGATACTGCTGTTCCCATCATGCACTGGGCCATGGATAATTAATGAGGTTGATTTTCTCACTGTTTTCCAGCTGTATTTACACTATTTTATCATTACTTTTGTTGTTAGGATTAGTAATTTGCCATTTTGTGACATTTGGAGTTCATTTTCTACTTAAAATGACACATTCAAACACAAAAACGATCTATCAAATGTTACCGTCATTGTGCATTGTCTGCAAAGTATTGAGGTCTGCATTCACACATGCTATATCAAAAGTGAAAACATGATGAGACTCACTGCAAGTATTAATTACTTAAACAGTGTGGTCTAATTCAATGTTATATTGTTTGAGTGAAATGATGTATTATGAAAATTTCAATTAAGTAGAATAGATATTACTTAATCTTTAATTAGCTAAATAAAAAATGCTTAATTTCTTAAGTTACTTTCACTTAACTTAGTTAAATATAGTTTACTTAATTATATGTGTGATGTTTGCTCAAAAAATATCAGTGCAAAAACTTTCCTTGAAAAAATTAAATAAATTTTACTTATTGTTTTTTACAAAGTACCTTCAAAGTACCTAAAGTGTTTGTTTTTTATTTGTATTTATTGTATTTTTTTATTCTTTTTTTTTGTTTTTTGTTTTGCTGATCCAAAAAATGTTCTGATCCGTGACTCGAAAACCATAATACGACCCGAACCGTGAGTTTTGTGATCTGTTGCGCCACTAATTTAATTCAGAGTTACACTATTTTTAGAATAAGGTTATACATAATCTTCAGCAGAAAAAATGGGTTTAATAATAAACTGTTAAAATAAAGACTATGTCTTCATTGTATTTTTAGAGGCTAAAAAGAGCAAATGAAAGTTCTCATCTGGCATATAAATGGATAAGTAAACAAAGTCACATGACAAGAAAGAAAGTCTTTTTTTTTTTTTAAACAATGCCCATTGTGCTCTTGGAGTGATGTTTACAGGAAAACAGCCCTAGATTTTCTCTGTTTGTAGACTATTGTGATAGCATAAGAAATAGCATAAAGGTTCAGTACAAAATGTATTATTATCATATATACCACACATATTTTAAAAAACACTTTCTCTTTCGGCTTGGTCATGTGACTTCAGAGAAAGCCTGTCTCTATAAATACCAGCAGAAGCTTTAACTTCTTCTTTGGACCTCTGGGGTGGACAGAAGACACAGACTCAGGTTTGTCTTGATTTTCTTAATATGAATAACTTGATCACTTTTATATATGACAATTTTACTATTGTTATGAGTTTAATTTTAAATTATTTGATTACATAACTTATTTTATGTTTGACTATGCACTCATTGACAGGCTTCGAACAGACAATTGGCATTCACACAGAAGTCAGTGTGAGGAGTGAACATAAGCCTCCATGAGCGTGCATATCCATGCATGAACCATTTTCCGGTTTGCGTATTAAGGAGAGTCACTTGTACTAATCCCATCTGATATTGCCTCGGTTGGCTAAATGGGCCCTATTTTAAAGGAACAATCGGGTCATGTTGGAAATTTTATAGCTGGGGACTTTTTTCAGGTGCTGTGTAATATCTCATGGTACTCAGCAAAGTGTCCTGATTATTATGCAGGAAGAGAGTATAGTCATATCAGCCTAGAAAATCACAACTTTTCATTTTCCGTCGGTCTTAGTGCACGATGTAACTACAGAAGAGGCTAGTTTTAAATAGGAAAAATATCGAAACTCTGGTCATTTTTTTGGAGAGAAATGCTAATCCAAGCTAAAAGTGCTACCACCAGACCCGGAGATCGGCTGAATGGTTTTAAAAATGGTAAAACTCAACTGTTTAACTCTAGGGGACTTGGTAAATGAGCCTATTTCCAAAAAAAAAAAAAAAAGAAAGAAAAAAAAAGTGGCGTGTTCCTTTAAGGATCTAAGTGTGTGGCCTAAGCATGTGGCACAAGTGCACTTATGGTGTATCCGAATCCACTTTTTATAGTTTAACGATGGGAAAAACGCATGGTGTTAAAAGGTTTCCCTATTCTCTTAATGAGTAATGGGTGTGTTTTGGGCTTTCATGCAATGCATTTATGTATTACAGATTGGCATTTATATGACTGAATTGGTAACACTTTACAATACGGGTGCACTAATAAGCATTAATTCATGCTTAACTAATGCACAGATAATACTGAATTAATGTGTAACTAATGATTATTTAAGCTATCCATTAATGATTACCACATTAGGAACTAATTAAGAGTATGTAAGGTTAATGTATTAGTTCATACATGAATTGTTATTAATTAAATATGTAATTGTAGATTAATTTCATAATAACTCTTTTTTTAGCTAATAGTGTTAATTAATATGTTAATTACAAGAATGAGCCAAAGCCTTGTATTTCAACTTCCAAATAATATGACAGGTACACTAATATGCATTAATACATGATTAATTACTTCATTGTTAGTGCAAATTCATGTGTAAATTACTACAATTACTAAATGACTAGTTAATAATGATGTGCCCCAACAAGTAAAGTCATAATATAATGATACCTTTGCAAATCATTAGCTAATGATTAATTAAAGCATACAACTGGAAGTTGAAGTGCATAGCTTTGACTAATTGTGGTAATTAACACATTCATTTACACTATTAGTTAATAAAATATGTTATTAAGGAATTAATACCCAATGACACATTGAATTAATAGCAATTCATGTATTACTTAATCTATTAATCATATAGACTCTTTATTAGTTGCTGATGCAGTAATCATTAATTAATGGTTTAGTTCTTCATGAGTTCATGATTAAATCATTAAATTTGAGTAAATTTTACGGTAAAAAAAACCGGCAGCTGTGGTTGCCAAAACTTTACTGTTAAAAATACAGTAGGAACGTTAATGGTTTTACAGACTTAACTTAAAATTTACAGTAATAAGCCGTAATTTATATTCTGATAAAATTTGGATTTACCAACTTATTGATGTATTGATATCTGTTTTGGACCATTGTAATACACTGACAACCATCAATCATCACAGCAGTGATGAGTTACATGAGCAATCACAACTCATCACAAGTGAATACTTGTATTAAGCAATACTTAATTCAAGAAGCTGCACAGTGTCATTCACACAAACATTAAGCACCAACATGGTAACACACATGAAATTAAAAAATGCAATAAACATTAATTTAACAACATTAAATGTAACATATAACCCTAATGTACATAACTGATTAGAAAAAAACAAACAATAAAACTATGAAGAACCATAGTTATTTCAACAAAAAATACATAAAATGTGAAGTGTCACACAGGGAATTGTGGGAATGTCAATTTACGGGTTTTCACTGTACAATGATTTGTTCTTTTTCACTTTCAAAAACTGTAAATTTAATGGTATTTTACTGTAAAATTATATCACAGTTATTTACCGTGTATAGTACGGAAACTTTGTGTTTACCAATTAACAGTTTTGCACTGTAGCATTTTTACAGTATTTTACCGTTAGAATCACGGTTATTTTTGCTTGGGTTGGTGTGCATGTATTTTAAGACTTTAATTACACCACATTTAAGCTTAACAGTTGACCATCATATCGAGCGCATGAGGAGCACGGGCGTGTATTACGTCATCAGCTTGCCAACAAAGTTTAAGGGGATAGACCAGTGTAAGCCTAAAGGATACAGATAGTGATGTCAATGTCCCCTGTACTGTATAAGTCCCATATTCTCTTTAATTGTTAAATTAATACTAATTGTTTTTCCTGCATTTACAGCAATAAACACCTTTGGTCTGCCAACTGGATGGCAGTCACAAATATCTTTATTTATGTTGTTTCTTTCTATTTTATATACATTATCTTTCCTCATGTACTAATTTCTTAAAATATTCAATGTTCTATTACTCATTACTTTTTTATTTTGTTGACTTATTTATATGTATGCCTATGCATATTAAGTGCTGTAATGTAATCCCAACTTTTTTGTTGTAAAATAACAGTTGTAGAAATGCTAGTCATATAAAGACGGAGAAATTCAAGATCATTTAATAAAATCTATTCAGTTATTTTTTTCCCCCATTATTTAATCTGCTTTCTGTTCTTCATCTTTCTGCACATCTTAAGAGTTAACATGACAAGTGTTGACTGTTTTGATTTGGCTATCAGACCAAAATCTGATATGTCAGGTCTAGTGAAGACTGGATCTAACTCATTTCATTTCTTAACTATTCCCCTGTTGTATAACACTGATAAAACATTTATCATTTGGAAAATTAAACTGTATAGTTTAAAAGAAAGCACAATAGTCTGACTGGGATGGCTAGAGATGTATCAAGACCACCTTAAAGGCATCAAAACGAGTGTTTCCAGACCAAAACAAGATCAAGACTTTGAGGAGTTGAGACACAGACCAAGGCCAGAGCAGCACTCCTCAAATTTATCTGAGAGATCTACATTTACAAATCCAAAATTACATATTAAATTATTTGAGAAGTTTTAAATATACATTTTTCGATATAGATATATGATGGTAAAATTAATTAAATTACACATTTAAATATGATACTAAACCCGCCAGGAGGTAGCAACAAATCATTCAATTAATGAGGCTCTACTCTTCATAACAAAAAACTCAACATCCAAACTGACCATTAAACACTAAAATATCTATTTTATGCAAAGTCTGCAAAACATAAAATAATGTTTCATATCAACATTTACTCTTATTTTATTGAGTCCATATACATTGTCTTTTCTACTAAGTCTAAGTACATTTAATGAAGAGTGAAATAGACTTAGGTTTTCACAGTATATTTTTGTATTGTTTGTGATGGTAAACTACTGGCAACAATGTTGCCAATATATTGCTGTTAATTTTATCTTATGTTCAGTGTTCTTTACTGTTCAAATACATTTTGTGGGTGTGTCGTTTTATATTGAACCTTAAAGGTATAGCGGAGGATTTTCTTTTTCCGGGTGGGTAGCCTATACTATTGGTCCACCTAAGTGTCAATAGCCGCATTTCCACTGCCGGGCTAGGGCTGGGCCAGAGTTAACAGGGAGCCGAGTTGAGCTAGTGGCCTCGGGGCTCAAGCACCAGGCTTGCGTTTGCACTGCCGGGCCAGTAGCCCCGAAGCGCTGCCCTAAACCCCGCCCCTAACACGCCTTTCTGGATCAAACGTCATACAACCCAACCCATTTCAGCGGCTATTATGAATTAATAAATTTTTTAAGTTAGGAAGATAGCCTGTATATTAACTCACCGGCCGTGGCTGCAATAGTGTCCCGATAGGGGATTATCACGCTTCCGGGTTTCATGGGCGAGATTTGTCAACTTTATGCATGTCCACTTTCGACGCAGTTCAACAATGTCTGAGACGAAGGCTATATGTGTCACTGCTCTGTTCCACTTTGTAAATCTAACCAACAACACCAACCCTACGTAAGTTTTCATGGATTCCCGACTGAATTGAGTATAAGGAAGAAGTGGATTAAAGCTTTAAAATAAAACAAGGTAGCACATTTGTTTGCAGTCGGCACTTTAGTGAATCAGACTAATTTACCAGGGATGTCGTGTAGTCCTTCATCAGTTTGTCAGCGAGATCGATGATTCAACGGAACTGGCAGATCACAGAATCCGGAAGTACTACGTAGCGTGATAATCCCCTATTGTCTCGCGAGTTGCCACTAACAGAGGGACGGAGATAAAGTCGAACCATGGAAAAATCCTTCTGAGCTTTGTCCATTCTGCATTTAAATCGCCTTGTACAATACTGCGCACGCAACTTTTTTATTTTTTCCTGAATTTAAAGCGTTGCTTGCTGAATGTTTAGCTTAGAAAGTTCAGCATAGATGTATTTTGTAACATCCTCATTTCTTCACACGCCGTCAAATTGACGTCGTACCAGTGTTGTAGTACTCGAGACTCGGACTCGTCTCGGACTCGGTCTCGAGACCATATTTTCATGGTCTTGGTCTTGTCATGGACTCGTGTCCATTTGGACTTGGAATTGACTCGTACTCGAACATTTTTTTTTTAGGACTCGGAATTATTCCCGAGTCCACTCGTGTTCAATTCCAAATATTTTTCATGATTATTAATGTATGCTAATAAAATATTTCTTTAAATTGATTGACACGCCCAGGGATTGGTGATTTTCTAGTGCGCAACTGCGCATGACAAATTGTAATAAAATTACTTTTAACACCACCTACTATGTGGCCTTTTTACCCTAAACTGATCATATTTTTTAAACTCTAAGTAAATTCAGTAAAAAAAAAAAAAAAGGATTTCTCTAAGTAAATAAAAGTAAATTAGGTAATCAACCCGCACTGGTCTCGGTCTTGACTCGGACTCGACTCTCTCTGGTCTCGGTCTCGACTCGGACTCGACTCTCTCTGGTCTCGGTCTTGACTCGGACTCGACTCTCTCTGGTCTTGGACTTGACTCGGACTCGACTCTCTATGGACTCGGTCTTGACTCGGACTCGACTCTCTCTGGTCTCGGTCTCGACTCGGACTCGACTCTCTCTGGTCTCGGACTCGACTCGGACTCGACTCTCTCTGGTCTCGGTGTCGACTCGGACTCGAGTGAGGTGGTCTCGACTACAACACTGCGTCGTACCCTTTCTTCTTCCCAAATGCTCAGAAGAGCTGCTGTATCCTCGACAGACCAGTACAGGATTAGTTAGAGTGTTAACTTGCGCATGTGCATTTTTTTTTTTTAAATGGAGAGGGCGGGTCTTCTCTAAAACTCGGAAAGATCCTCCGCTATACCTTTAAAACCCTTTTAACCCCACAGGAGCATCATGTAGTGTCCACACTATAAGGAGTAAAATTAACATTTACGCAGTGTTGCGGTGAGATAATCAAGTCAGGGGTCCTCAACTCTGGACTCCTGCAGATTGTATCTCAAACCCTAATCATACACACCTGAACAAGCTAATCAAGGTCTTCGTGATTACTACAACGTTACAGGTACACAGCAAAATCTGTGTTAAATCAACTCTGCTCAGAGTACATATAGTCCCAATCTACAGAGTGTTAAAAGTTTTAGAGTTAATGAGAAAATTAAGTGATTAATTAAAGAGCCCCTATCATGGAGTTTTGTAAATGACTGTTCATATGGTGTGGAATATAACTCTAAGGGAATGAAAACATCCTGCAAAGAAAAAATCTGAAAGTGCACCGTATAAAGTTATTGTCTTTCAAAAGTGAGAGTCGACTCCGAGTCTATGAAATGAACTGTTTTTGAAACGAGTCATTAGCTGGTTCGTAGTGACGTAGATTACTGCCCAGTTACTGCGCGCGCAGACGGAAGTGTAAACTTGAAGTCTACACATTCAAATACTTCATCATAGCATCATGTCGAGAAGACGCTGTGTTCTACAATGCAAAGATAGTTCAACCACTTTGTTTTCATTTACCAGGGACAAGCATGTGAAGAATCGCTGGTTAGAGTTCATATTTGCAAAAATACCACAACAGTATAACTACCCCGATTGTGTTCTCATCATTTTAATTACGAATCGTTCAAAAACATAAATGAATTCAAATGTGGATTCGCAAGCGGTTGTTCCTGAAGGAGGGCTCAGTAACTTACTGACCCAGTGTATATGGATCAGCTTCCTTCGAATCACAACCTGTAAGTATTATTAATACTTGTTGCTTTTATGGGTTTTAAATGGTTTTGTAGCGTCGGGCGCGAGGAGGGAAGGCGCGAGGCAGTATGTGTGTGCGCGTGTCTCTGTGTGTAAGTTACGCTCAGCGCAGCTTCTAGGTCTCGAATGTCAATTTTTTTTAAATATGTGAAATGTTTGTCGCTGTTATTGGAGTTGTCATAAAGAATAGAGCGTCTTGTAGTACTGCAGTGCTTTATCAATATGTTTATGCGTTATGCTAACAAACAATAACTGACTGGGTCATCTGACCAATCACCGCCGATTAGCGTCACGCAAAGGAGTGGTTTGGAAAAATGAGTCGTTGTACGAATCATTTGGGAGTCGTTGAGCAAATCAGTTAAAAATAAATGCATATTATAAAACAAATAAAGTGTTTTTTTATCCTTGCATGCATGTTAAACTGTTTTTGGGAACTCCTAAAACAAAAATAGGAACATTTCAAATTCAACTGCTATGATAGGGGCTCTTTAAGAGATGTTTGAGCAGGGCCGGGATTCCCGATAGCGATGTATCTTAGCTCTTAAGAGCGCTCTCTACGTGCAAGGTTACGAACGCTCGCAGCAATTCGTGCGTTTCCCAAAAATGCACTTAACATGAACGCGCGAGAACGCGTTCTACGTGCTACTTAAGCGTCGCTAACCATTCGCGAAGTGCTGAAATATAACCTTATATGGAGTCGTATTCTGAACGTTTAACCTAATAATCGTCATTTGTTGTGGATTAGAAATCAAGACAAGTCTATATGGGTATAAAACACCTATACAGGCTGACAAAAAAACAAGAGAAGATAAAAAGATAAAATGAATGTCCTTCCAGAGGAGATAGAGGGAAACAAAGATTTTATTTTTAACAGATTTAAAGGACACCATACAAATAAGGAAAAATAAAACATCTGGAAGGACATGTTGCAAACAAACTGCAACCGTGTTCAAAGATCAGGAAAGGAGGTCCGCGAGAAATGCCCAATCCATGGCTGGCTTTCGTGCACGTCAGCAAGTCTTTGACAGATTTTTTTGAATTCATCCCTATTTTGCCCAGTCTTTAAAGCATATTTCCCAGATAACTTATTTTATGATTTTTTGTTCATTCGTTTAATTTAGAATGTGTATATTTCTGTTTTTTCTTCCCTTTTTAATTATTTAATTTATTCATTTAAACAAAACACGAGTACAACAAAGTGTACAATCAAAACCTATATATTATAGGCTACTTACGTTGCAGTGTAATCTGTTAAATCTAGATAAAAGTGTAATCTTCCGGTTGTCCTGCAGGTGACCTCGTAACTCTGTCTTTTTACGATGCACTTGGGGATGTACGATTACTCCAGAGCACTCGTAGATCTACGAAGATTTTCAAGTGCCACTTAAGTTACGATGCTTTTGGGAAACAGAACGTAATATTAAGATCATTCGTTCGATCGTTTTTACGATCAACTTAGGCTTACGATGCTTTTGGGAAACGCAGCCCAGATAAACAATGGTGACAATCAGAAGTGCAATGCATGCTGAGTTCCAGCATAGTACAAAACTCCCAGCATGCATCACTGCATGAATTAATAATGCAGCTGAATTGTCTTGATATTGAGTTTAATTATAAATATTTGCTTTTCTTTTTGTTTTTGTGACGTTTCGTTGTTTTTTTTTTTGTTATGATTTTAAAACTGACAACAGGTAAGCATTATCGCATGCTTTTCAACGTCCTGTCAGCAGCCAAAAAAAAACAAAAAAAAAACACACACACACACACAAAAATATAATAAGAGTTGAGAACCTTGTTTTTGAGAATGAGAATAGAAGAGTTGAGAAGGTTTTTTTTTTTTTTTTTTTTTTTTTCGTCAAACAAATTTGTAGCAGCAGAGAAACGCTATAGTGAAATGAGATCATGCGATCATCATCCTGCTTGTGATGTGATGCCAGATGTGAGCCGGTGTTCTGTCGATTTTTGCTGCCTTGTCGAAAAATGCTACCGTAGCACGAATTGATCACAGAATGCCGATTAAAGTCGTATGAAATACAATTCTAATACAATTCTAAGTTATGAGTAGCTACTGTATACTATAGACTACTGTTTTTATTTTTAAAACGGTGTGAAAAGTAAAAATTATCATAAAATATTCATCTTTGACTTGTCAAAGTACACCTTTTCTTATAGTAACTGAAACTTTTAGTTATTTATTTTCAGCTGGCTGACCGTACAAATATTCATATGGTAGTAAGCATTTTTTTAAAGGGAAATTATACATTATAACAGGAAAATGTACCTTTTGTAAAAAAAAAAAAAAAAAAAAACTGTGAGTCTGCACATGCGCCTAACCGGTAAGTAGGAAATCTCGATGGGTAGCATGAATTGTCAGAACACCGGATCTGGGCCGTCACAATGTTGTTGTGTGGGTTGAGTCAATTTCTGTGAACTTAGTCTAACAACACAAAGAAATGAAATGGCAGAAATAACATTTAATCATGCTTTTATGCGGACATGCCAAAAATACTACGTCATTAGTTTTAAAAAATGCGCTTTACTTCATTTCTCTGATAAATACAGGCTTCATAGAAAGTGTTCCCGAATTTACTTTTTTCTCCAGTGAAATATTTACAGATCCAAATTAAGATGTTTTCCTGGGTAACCTCCTGCTTGAAGAATACAACAGAAGTGCCTAACCAGAATCAACCCAGTCCAAATAGTTCAGGACAACCAACTAGAAATCATGCAGATGATAAACCCAAGGTAAATGTGTTGTCTACAACATTACACTTCAAATACAAACCAGAGACAACTGATAACAGCGGCAACAAGGAACTACAATAAATAACAGTTTCAATTGATTTCATATAATGTTGTGGTTGGAAGTCAGTTGTAGTTCTTGTGTTTCTCGTTCCTTCAGTGATGTTAACAGCAGGTGTTCATCATTAATGCTCAATTAATCACATACTACTCATTACTATTGTTTTTTAGAAACTTAAATTAATTGAGGCAATCTGTTTCCTCAAATGAAATGAGTTAGCTGAACTAATTGGATTTGACTTTGTGAGTGATATAGCAGTGTGCTCTGAGTTTGCAATTTCACTGTTTTTACTCAATAAAGTGAAGTTTCAGCTATATACAGTATTAAATGCAGTGTAACATTTAATCGTGTTATAAGAAATATTATTGTTTTAGTGAACTCGAATAAAATAAGTTATGGAGTACTCATAACTATTGTTTTTTTTATACATATAAATGAATTGAGGCAATCGGTGTCCTCAAATGAAATGAGTTAGCTCAACTTGTTGGGTTTTACAATACACTTTTCCTTTCAGACGAGTTTTGTGTTTAAGTTGCAGAAATCTGTCAGCCTGAGCACCGCTGGTCACTCCAGGCCAAATGTCAAGGATGCAAAGGTCCTGGTCATAAACACGGGAGGAACCATTGGTATGATGGAACATGAAAACGGTAAACACCATCAGCAGCACTCACACACCTTCACATATGATATATAAATGAATATCTTAATATACAACATGAGATACCCCCCCCCCCCCAAAAAAAAAAAACTGCTATTCTACGCTATATTACTGTTTTAATGGAAAGTGCTACACTGTAAAAAAATATTGATGGTTTAACTTAAAAAAGTAAGTAACCTGGTTGCCTTAAAATTTTAAGTTCATTGAACTGGAAAAAGTGAGTTAATACAATGAAGGAGATTGATTTAGTCATCAGAAACTCAAAATTATATGTTATCTGAACTAAATAAATTATTTAAGTTGATTTGATAAAAGAAAAAATGTTGTGATTACTACACTGTAAAAAAATATTGTTGGTTTAACCTAAAAAAGTAAGTAACCTGGTGGCCTTAAAATTTTAAGTTGATTGAACTGGAAAAAGGTAGTTAATACAATGAAGGAGATTGATTTAGTCATCAGAAACTCAAAATAATAAGGTATCTCAACCAAATAAATGATTTGACAAAAGAAAATATGTTGTGATAACAAATCTTGAAAATATTTTTTACAGTGTCAGAATTTGACCGTTTTTTATAACAAGGTTTTACAGTGATGTTAATTTGTACACAACGTTTTACAGGCTTTTCTTCTATATTTGCAGTTTTGTCTCCAGAGGCTAATGTTTTTGTTAAAACTCTACGCAAACTCTCTATTCTGCATGATAAGCAGTACGCACAACAAAAGAAACTGAAAAAGGAAATGCTGGTGCTGCCGTAAGTTCTTATACGCAGATGCACACCAACTTATGCCATCAAGTTTGGAGGTGTTGCCTATTTATATTTTTGTATACAAGAATCGTTGATTTCTACTTGGATTATAGTTTTAATGGAGTTCTGTCATTATTTACTGGCCCTCAAATTTGTTGGGTATTTAATTTTAAAGACGGTGCACTCTTTTATAATATAAATCAAAATTAATAATTATTAACTAATCATTAAATAAGACATTTTTGAAACTGTCTTAAAGGAGGAGGATGCAGAATAGACTTAAATTAAATGCTTCTTCTTTGCATGTCAAAATAAAAAAACATTATTTTATTAATTGTAGTAATATTTCACAAAATATGTCTGTATTTTACAAAATGTCTGTATTTTGATCGAGTAAATGCAGGCTTGATGATCATAAGATACTTCTTTCAGAAACATAAAAAAATGCAAGACCGGTTTGTACTGATATGTCCCTCACCCTCACCAGACAGTCCAAACAGAAGAAGAGGATTGAATATACGGTTTTAGAGTACTCCCCCCTCCTTGACTCCAGTAATATGGGTAAAGACGACTGGGCCCGTATCGGAAAAGACATTGAGGTACTTCTTTTTCAACAATCTTTATGTGTGGCTTTTTGCATTCTTTGTTTTTCTCTGGATTGCGAATGCGACCGAAATGGAAATGTTGTTGAGTAGAAGTTAGACATAACTGCAAAAACAGAACTTTTGTGAACAGAATTGATCTGATAAATTGTTTCGTTCTTAAATTTAGTTTTATTTATTCACTTTTTCCTTCAAAAAATGAACTTTTTTAAATTTATAATCATAGGTTATAGATCAGTGAACGGGTCAGCAATTTTTAAAATTTATGTCAAAAATCATTACTGAGATTTGGAAAGGTTTTTCCCTCGTGATTACAGGAAAACTATGATCGATATGATGGTTTTGTCGTCCTGCATGGTACAGACACCATGGCTTACACCACTTCTGCCTTATCCTTCATGTGTGAGAATCTGGGAAAGCCTGTCATCTTCACTGGCTCACAGGTAACACATTTTAAATGGTATTATTAATGCATTAATTAAATGTATTAATGCATTAATACTCACCTTTGTGTTGCACAAATAGAGTCAAGTCACCTTTATTTATACAGTCCTTTTTACAAAACAGATAAAGCAGTTTTACAGAGATAACAGGAAAATAATGCAACAGATTTTGTAGAAAATAGCGTCACATTCCAGCTTAAGTAAGCTCAGTGATGATTCATTTTGTTGTAAAATAAAGAAAAGAAAAAAAGATTAATTTAGTTCATGTATATATAGAGAGCTCTTATCTTTAAATATATAATGAGACCACCTGAACGAGGTGAAAATGAACCTTGGGGCAGTTCGGTTCAAATGTGAACAAGAGCAATATGACCCAACAAACCAATGAAGCAAGCGGTATCATAATTAATAACAGGGAATGAGTTAAATATAAAGCAGCAGTGTCAGATTGAGTGAGCGCATTAGTTATCGTATTTGAAAACCAAATAGTGCCTCTTTATCTTAAAATGTTGTAATTGCAATCGCAATCACATTTTGTGGTGTAAATTTGCGGTAATTAACTGGCGGCAAATTTACCTGCAATGTATGGTTTTATTTTTTTAAACCTTTTTTTTGTATATGCGGATTCTTGATGTCTCTGTGTGCGTCTAAAATGACTTTTCCAACAATTAAAAAAAAAAAGAAATCTGAATTCAGAATGTCTGATCTGTGGCAAAAAAGTAATATTGGGAAAACAAAACATCTATTACTAACAAAAAACAATTTACGTCAGAGAGAGGATTAAGTGAATTATTTCACTTTATGATGCTGAGAACTTTATCAACTGATCATCTTTGTTTCTGACTTCCTTTGCAACAAATTATGTGTTTTTGTAAACACTGTTACAAATACTACAAACTCACATAAGAAATGAAGAGCCAAACTGCCCAACTAAAGGAAATACTGGGCCCGTATTCATAGAGTCTAAGAATCCTCACAGAAAACTCTTAATTTAGCCTAAAAACTTTTACGTAGGAGTCTTAGCTTAAGAGCGATTCGGGACCGATCTGAGGGCAACTCCGAGTAAGGAAAATATATTTAATTTTAGTAAGTAGGCGGGGCTGAGCCCGTTGCTATGTATAACACACTCTTTTGAAGACTGTGATTGGTTGGTTGTCCAAGAAGGGGAAAAAAAGAGCAATTTTAAGTAGCTTATAGAGTTCACTCATACATACACACACATTATATACATTATGTATATGAAGAGTTCAGATGCAAAAGCCTCTAAATGCCATTTGAAATTTTCTTCTTTAATGATGATTTTTATCAAACTTGTATATTTAAGTTCAGTAATTTCACTTAAATGGCAATGATAATTACCTATTAATTGTTATTTAAGTGAAATTACTGAACTTAAATATACAAGATTGCTAAAAATCATCATTAAAGAAAAAAATTTCAAATGGCATTTCGAGGCTTTTGCATCTGAACTCTTCATATATAAATCCTTTTTAAATCCTTTGTATTAAAAAAAAGCTCTTTCCACTCTTTCCAATTACACTGATTGCTGTCTATTTAAGTGCTGGAAATCACCTGAAGACATTAAATCTGAAGATCTCAGCAGAGGAGGATTAAACAACTCCACAAACAGCATTACCAGCTTCACTTTTACTAACCAGACTGACTTATCTTAACAAGATTGATTGATTAATAAGACATTCAGCTCTTAATGAGAATTAACAAGGATTTAACTCTGTTTCATTTGAAGTCACCATAACAATGATTAGTGTGTCCCATAGTTGTGCTCTTAACTCTGATTATGTGTTTTGTCCTTTTTGGCTGCTGTGACAGTGTGTGTCAATCTTTCTTCAATGTGTAATAAATTGGTCCTTGCTGCCGAGTGGTTTGCGTCTGGAAGCTTTAGTTTATATAGCTTTGAATCTCTATTTACTATCATTAATTGTTGTTTGTGTTGTTAAATATAACTAACGCATCCATCCCCATTTATCAAATATTGTATAATATTGTTTATCACATTAATTTGACATTGCTAGCACAATACGCTAGCATTTCGCTAGCCTGTTAACCTGACATCCAGTCTGATACTGAAAGCTTTGATACGTGCTGCAAACCATTAACTACAATTCCATTTGAACCACTGCTCCGAAGGTTGCTTTGGTAGGGTAAAATCACGTGACATGGGACGTCCGAAGCAGCAACTAGTCAGTTCTGCCACTGCAACTGCTACAGTGGACGTACAGGTACATGACTGATCCACTGCGGGAAAGATCTGAAGATAACCAGATAAACTTGCTTTACGTCAAGCGTTACAATAGTAATGTAGGATAGTAATCCTAGATATCAGCATAGCCTATGAATCTCAACAATGGTGACCATTAGAAAGCATGTTGCTGTCTGGGTGGCAAAAATCAAACTGCCAATGAAAATTTTTAAAAGCATTGTAGAACGCCTTTTAAAGTCCCCGTGAACCGGAAGTTGCAAACGATTTTTCTCCCGTGCTGTGACGTATTTCCAAGTGAAACGGAATATTGAACAGAGGGCAGGGTTTTACTCTAGCATCTCTCGCTCATAGCAAACTAACGGTTTGAGGGGAGTTGTTAAGCGTTTCCCCACCCAAACTGTGAAACCTACGTCATCAACCGTTTCAGACCGGAAGTAACTTTTCAGATTTTGATTAAAGATTACCAAGGTAAAACATTTTTTTAATATATATTTACTTGCACGGATTAATTGTTCACCACAAGACTAGTAATATGCGCTAACAAAGTAAATAGGTTCAATTTTGATTTCACGGGGACTTTAAATCGACCTCCAATATTGAAATTTAACAAGTGGTCATCAAAAAAGTATCATGTTAACTCACTATTAGCTTCCCAACCATCATGTATGTTGCAGGTGCCCATCTTTGAGACGAGGAATGATGGGAGGGAGAACCTCTTGGGGGCGCTGTTGATAGCAGGAGAGTTTGTCATCCCTGAGGTGAGTTTTGATTTCAATCTTCTGTGAGTGATGCCTTTATTAATAAGTTTAAGCATTTACAACTATTTAAATGGGTCATACGACGATTCTAAAAAGAACGCAATTTTGTATATTTGGTTTAATGCAATGTGTTACGCAGTTTTAGGTCTTTTTCTTTCTTTCTTTTTTTAGCTTTTTTCAAATCGCTATGATTATTTTACACATACCGTGCATTAGTTTAGTTTATTTCTTTATTTGACCAGGTACAAAGCACAAAAAACATTAGTCTAAAAAAAGAAGAGATATCATGTGCCAGGTTATAGCAAAAAAAGCTAATTTCCATCTGCTGCCCCCCCCCCCCCCCTATATCATTTATAATTCTTTAAAAATAATAATAATTATAGAATTATAATTCTATAATTATTAGTATTTTTATATATTAAAAAATTAAATTGAGTCATGGACATGAAAAATATCCCTTTGTGTGTTTCTTTCACAGGTTTGCCTGTATTTTCACCATAAGCTCTACAGGGGCAATCGTGTCACCAAAGTGGACTCTGGAAGCTTTAAAGCATTTAATTCACCAAACCTGCCGCCGTTAGCCATCGCTGAAGTCGACATCAAAGGTGATTCCTGTTCTGATATCATTTTTACATCTTAGTCCCATGTGGGTCAATTTGTAGAATAGTTGCTCTTTTCAATGCAATTACAATCATTGAGGACTGAGGCATAGTTACCCTGAACTGAATTCATCATTGACTCACCCTCAAATAGTTCCAAACCTATATGAACTAGTTTTTTTCTACTGAACACAAAATAGAGATATTATGAAGAATATGGGTGACCAAACAGTTAATGGTTTCATACATTGACTTCAGACATTCTTTAACATTCGTTTGTTTTGTAGCGGAAGAAAGAAAATTATCGCAGAATTTTCCTTTTTTGGTGAACTATCCATTTAAGCTCCAAAAAGGATGCCATAACATTATTAAAGTATCGTACCCTAAAATGTCTACGTAGTTTTTAATAAATTTGATTTCAAATTTAATGTTTAGGACATCAAGGTAAACTAAATGAAAACGAGAAATGCTGCCTTGGCAATTCATCAATTTTACATTATTTCAGTTAAAGTTTTTTTTTTTTTTAAATCATTTGCTGTTCACTTTTAAGGAACAAACCGACTTTTGGGGACTTTAGCTTATTCATCATATCCCCCAGAGTTAGATAAGTCCATACATACCCTTTTCATCTCTGTGTGTGCTGTAACTCTGTCCGACGCACCCACCGCTAGCCTAGCTTAGCACAAAGACTGAAAGTAAATGGCTTCAGCTAGCATACTAATCCCAATAAGTGACAAAATAAAACCAACATTTTCCCATTTATACGTTGTGATTTGTATCACAGCATGTACAAATAACAAGGTCATATGAGACACAGGCATCTTTTAAACGTATAACTGGGAACTATATTCTCAGATGGGTGCGTCAGACAGAGTTGAAACACGCACGGAGATGAAAAGGGTATGGATTTATCTAACTCTAGGGGATACGGTGAGTCCCAAAAAGTCGGCATGTTCCTTTAATAATCACGTGGTGAGAATTGCAAAGTACAAATATTAGTCTTGTGTACTTTTAAAATTAATTTCAGTTCTTTCAAAACGGCACATGTACTAACAATGCACAAATTATTATGAAGAAAGTTAAATTGTTGATAATATATGCCACAATGTCACATTGCAGGACACTGCTTGAAATTGAATGTCAACTTCCTTAGTGATGATGCAGTGTTATTATTTTATTCAGATGTGTTATTTTGAGTATTATGTTTTTATTTCTTACTCTTTAGTTAACTGGGACACTGTGGCGCGAGCCAATCCAAATGCCAAATTCACTGTCAACACACAATGGAACAGTAACGTGGGTCTCCTGCGACTCTTCCCAGGAATCACTGCCAATACAGTAAGGCTGCGGCGTGTGCTAATATCTGCCTTTATTTTTGACAAATCTCTTCATTCACTGCATGAACATGTTCATTATTTTAGTAAATGGCAGAAGTTACATTTTTGGCAGAACTTTGAGATCCATTTTCTGATCAGGTCAAGGCCTTCTTAGAGCCGATGGACGGGATCGTGTTGGAGACTTACGGCAGCGGTAACGCCCCTAACAACCGCGCTGACCTGCTGGATGAGATCCGTAAAGCGACCGAGAGAGGAGTCATCATGATCAACTGCACCCAGTGCCTGCAGGGCACGGTCACGACCACATACGCCACCGGACAGGTATGGGAGTTTGCTTAAAGGCACAATATGACAGATTGTTTGATAAAAAAGCATCCAAACAACAATTTTACATATTTTATATACTTGTGTACTTAATTTGAGTGATGATTGACCATTATTGAAGATACTTGATATTTACCTTAAGAATCAGTCAATGTGCCTGTAAAGGGGTGGTATAATGCCCCCTGGGGGCGGGGTTTATGTAAATGTTAGGGTTTATGATGTCACTAACCCTGTAGGAATGTTGTGTAGTTCCTACCAGCCGTTTGTTGTAGTCCTTAAAAAGCCATTTCTTTAATATAAAATATCTCCTTTTGCTTTGAACTTTGACTGTCATAACTTTGCAGTTGTTAATGCTCAAACAGCAACATTACACACTAGCTAAAGATAGAAAAGTGAAATCATAAATCAAACACCCGTTTAAAAGCCTTATGTGTGTGTGTAGGCTCTGCATGAAGCCGGTGTGGTCGCTGGGTGTGATATGACCGCAGAAGCTGCTTTTTCAAAACTCTCCTATGTGCTGGCAAAACAAGGCCTCAGTACAGAAGAGAAGAAGGAGGTATGGAAAAAAGGTCTCTTAAAAATACATTTAAACCACATTTGACGCCAAACTTTTGAAAAACAAAATCAAATTTAAAATACAAATGTCAAGTTCTTAACCATACTCCTTTTTTTTCTTTCTTTTTTTTAAATTACATGATTTAATTAATTCAGGCATCACACAGTAATAATTAAATTTGTAAATGTTAATAATGAAATAATAATTATTACTTTTTTTAAATCACTTAATAATAAAACATGTCATTTGTCCATAAGATGCTGATGCGCAATCTACGTGGTGAGATGACACCTGACCTGGCTGACAGTCATTGTGTAGAGGTCATCGCCCAGAACCTCAGTATTAGCCGTAAAAAGGTAATGTAACCTGCACTTTCTCTGTTTCTAACTTTATTTTGCACTTTAAACAAAAAAGGGGTGTACGATTATTAATACGAAAAAAATTTATTCCATTTTTTTCTGGGGATTTTGCAGATAACTGAAATCAGATTATTTTTAGTTGAGAGAAAATGCTGTGTGTAACGTGTGTTTATATGTACAGGGTGTTCTGACCAGCGCGGTTCCCAAAGACGGTCTAGCCGAGGCCGACAGGTTGACCCTGGGTCTGGTGAAGGTGTGGGGTGTAACAGCGCCCGTCACTCGTGTTACACTGAGCGTGACTGGACAGCCTGACGCCGACCTGCCATTCACATACAACGCTGAGGTCAGACGCTAATGCAAACATTTACTTCAGTTTCATACTGTCAGAAACACTGATATAAGGACAACAAGATGGAATCTACGCTGCAAAAAATAGTGTAAAAAAAGTGCTACATTTTGACAGTAATTGTTTTCCATTAAAACAGCAATATACCATAGAAAACAATGCACTCTTGGTGATATTTGAAAGCAGCCTATATCAATATACTGTAAATTGCCAGCTCGAAGTTGACACTCAGACTCTGTGTTCTAAATCACCCCCTATAATCTCATTCCCCTACATTAGTTCACTAATATAGACTACTTGACTGAGTGAATAAAAACAAGTGAGTTAATTGAGAGACTGATGAACACCTGCTGTTAACAATCAGAATCAATGAAGGAAAGAGGAACAAGAAGAACAGTACAAATATGAAATCAACTGAAGATAAAAGCTGGTAATGCTGTTTTTGGATTTTTTTCATAAAGCAATCTGTTTCCCAATTGATATTAGTTATCCTCAATGGTATAATTACGGTAACATACCGTAAAAATGTGCTCGATTTTTTTCATAAAGCAATCTGTTTCCCAATTGATATTAGTTATCCTCAATGGTATAATTACGGTAACATACCGTAAAAATGTGCTCGATTTTTTCATAAAGCAATCTGTTTCCCAATTGATATTAGTTATCCTCAATGGTATAATTACGGTAACATACCGTAAAAATGTGCTCGATTTTTTTATAAAGCAATCTGTTTCCCCAATTGATATTAGTTATCCTCAATGGTATAATTACGGTAACATACCGTAAAAATGTGCTCGATTTTTTCATAAAGCAATCTGTTTCCCAATTGATATTAGTTATCCTCAATGGTATAATTACGGTAACATACCGTAAAAATGTGCTTGATTTTTTTATAAAGCAATCTGTTTCCCCAATTGATATTAGTTATCCTCAATGGTATAATTACGGTAACATACCGTAAAAATGTGCTCGATTTTTTCATAAAGCAATCTGTTTCCCAATTGATATTAGTTATCCTCAATGGTATAATTACGGTAACATACCGTAAAAATGTGCTCGATTTTTTCATAAAGCAATCTGTTTCCCAATTGATATTAGTTATCCTCAATGGTATAATTACGGTAACATACCGTAAAAATGTGATCGATTTTTTCATAAAGCAATCTGTTTCCCAATTGATATTAGTTATCCTCAATGGTATAATTACGGTAACATACCGTAAAAATGTGCTCGATTTTTTCATAAAGCAATCTGTTTCCCAATTGATATTAGTTATCCTCAATGGTATAATTACGGTAACATACCGTAAAAATGTGCTTGATTTTTTTATAAAGCAATCTGTTTCCCCAATTGATATTAGTTATCCTCAATGGTATAATTACGGTAACATACCGTAAAAATGTGCTCGATTTTTTCATAAAGCAATCTGTTTCCCAATTGATATTAGTTATCCTCAATGGTATAATTACGGTAACATACCGTAAAAATGTGCTCGATTTTTTCATAAAGCAATCTGTTTCCCAATTGATATTAGTTATCCTCAATGGTATAATTACGGTAACATACCGTAAAAATGTGATCGATTTTTTCATAAAGCAATGTTTCCCAATTGATATTAGTTATCCTCAATGGTATAATTACGGTAACATACCGTAAAAATGTGCTCGATTTTTTTCATAAAGCAATCTGTTTCCCAATTGATATTAGTTATCCTCAATGGTATAATTACGGTAACATACCGTTAAAAATGTGCTCGATTTTTTTCATAAAGCAATCTGTTTCCCCAATTGATATTAGTTATCCTCAATTGTATAATTACGGTAACATACCGTAAAAATGTGCTCGATTTTTTTCATAAAGCAATCTGTTTCCCAATTGATATTAGTTATCCTCAATGGTATAATTACGGTAACATACCGTAAAAATGTGCTCGATTTTTTTCATAAAGAAATCTGTTTCCCAATTGATATTAGTTATCCTCAATGGTATAATTACGGTAACATACCGTAAAAATGTGCTCGATTTTTTCATAAAGCAATCTGTTTCCCAATTGATATTAGTTATCCTCAATGGTATAATTACGGTAACATACCGTTAAAAATTGCTCGAGCACCTGCCCTTTTGCCCCTTGGTGCCCAAAGTGCCCTTTTGTCAAGACAAAATTTCCTCTTCTTTTTTTGTATTTAAAGGCACTTTTGTGGATGCCTGCACAATCTAACTAGTAGTAAAATGAATGAATAATAATTTAGCCGTAAATAAAATGACCCACATGATGACCTTTCACCTGACGAACTCATCCGGGTTGAATCCTCACGCTGCACACACATTTTTTAATTTCGCGCATTCCCAGAGGATATCTTCAACTCTTGCGGCTGCTGGTAAGTGGTGTTTTATTCTCAGCGAAGTGATTTTGATGTTTGTTTACTTATTATTATTTTACTAGAACGACGTGAAGAGAGCATGGAGAGAGATGTTGTTTGTATTGCTGTGTGTAGGCTGTATAGAAGTAACGTTAGCTTGCTGTTTGAGGGAGAAAAGTTTCACGGGCGTTGAGGGGTGTTATTTGACTAAAAACTATTATTTTTTACTTTAAACTATTATTATTATTACAGTATTTATAAAAAAAAAAAACGTGGAGTGCCATAAAAATTATTATCACAACTCTGGTAAGTTATCACATAGGCTTACCAGTTAGTATCTTATGTTTTGTGTGCAGAAGCCTCTGTGAACATCTCCCCTAGTTACGTTACTATTATATACTATTATTGTATTTTTATACTATAGCAGCCTGGGCAGAATCTGTAGCTTTAGCAGGTCAGTGAACTAGTGAGCCAGTTCCAAACACTGTCAGCAATCTTTACATCTTGTCATAGTCACATAAAAATGGTTTAATCAGTTAATACCCTATATCTCTGTTTATTTTAATGTCTACAGTCTCAGATCTACTCCAGCAGTATCAGTAACAACAACAACAACAACATCAACAACAGCAAAGGCAGCAAACTCACTCAAGGACTTTAGTAAGAATTTACCAGAACAGGTATCACATTAATGTTAAAAATCTGGTAAAGTATTAATTGCTGTTTGTTTGCTTTGTTTTTATTTTCATTGTATAAAATGTAACTTTTGTAAATCAGTTTTTGCCATGAAAATAGCCACAGACGCTGATATGCCATTAAATAAAACTATACTGTACTGCACGAAACATGGGCCATGTTGATTTTGTCCTACACAGTTCACTATAACAGCTGTTCTTTATTATTCTGTATAACAGAGAAGAAAACGGCCCTGTTGGTGGCAATTACAGCTGCCATTAGATTACTGTTTAAATCTGGTTAGTAATAAGTAAAGCTGGTTTTGCAGTCTGGTGCTTATTCCAAGCAATATTAACGTCTGTTTGACGCTGGAGATTTACGTCAAACCAACATTGGATTTAGACGTCAACCCAACTTTCATTTTCAGACAAAATATGACGTCTGACTGATGTTGGATTATTTGGAGTCCAACACCTTCCTGACATCACATTGATGTATTGTGGTTGTTGGGTAGTTTATCTTTAAAGCAACACCATGGAGCTTTTCCTCTTCGGTCGCCCTACTGGTTGGAAAAGATATTGTACATTACCGCTGTTAATAATTTAGCCTACCGTTGCACACACGCTCGCTATTAATCCAGCACCGGCTTTAGAATGAATGATGTCCACAGACAAGGTAGAGTATGTGTAACCCCTCACACCCGGGTCCTACTCGCCCCGCTCCGAGCGGGCCTCGAACCCGGGTCTCCGGCATGAGAGTCGGGCGCTCTAGCAAGGAGGCTAAAGACTGCAGCCTCTAGTATCTGTCGCTAGAGCGCCTATTGAGATCGGGGAGTGAGGTTTACTCGCACAGCAACTACTAGCTGGCCTCCGTTACATATGTTACATAATTTCATTAATTTATTATGTATTGCAACATCAGAAACTACGAAAAAAATAATTTATTGTAACGCTTACGTAAAGCAGTCGAATTTTGTACTTCTTTTTGTGCTCGGGATCCTACCCGAACCCAGAGGTTCCGTAGTGCTAGTAAAAGCAATGGGTCTTGGAAATATATTATGAAGGTTGAAAAACTACACAGTGTTGCTTTTATTCAGTCTGATAAACTGCATCACAAACTCGGTCTCTTCCTCTCCCTCAGGTTCAGGAGTTGCAGTTTGATGTAACAGCACAATCTCACGCCATCGAAAAGCCTTTCACAATCACCTGGAGCGTTTCCGAGTCCGACCAGTCTACGTAAAGAGCAATCGCATGATTATTTGCCTTCACCTCTCGCCCAGGTCGTATTTATCAAGAAACTTTGTCAAACTGACATGTCTATGCGGTTTTCTTTGAGCCATAGTCAGACTTTCCACCATCGTTTCATCCCACTCGCTCTCTGGGGTCAAAATGTCACCTTCAATCATTTTGACACATCACTACTGCTGAACATTAGTAAATAAAGGAATTTCTGATGAATAGTAACTGTGAGTTGTTATGCTCTACACTACTGATGGCGTTGGCATATTTATACCAGGAGAAGACCCCTGCCTGGTATTTCCTGATAAACACTGGACTTTATTTTTTAGAGTGGTTATATATATATATATTAAAGCTGCAAGCAGCGATGGGCGGGCCCTCGCACCTGTACCGCGTCGGGGTGTGAGGCGGCCGCGTTGCATATTTTGCAGCTCAGCCGGTGCGGCTGTGAATTTGCTACGCTGCTTCATTAAAGGTCACTTCCTATTGGCAGCAGGTGGCGCTATGACTGTGGGTGAATGTCGGCATGTAGATTTGTTCAGGGCGGGACTCTTGTTAAATGTGTCAAATTTTGTGCAGATCTGGGCATTTACAGCCGAGTTACTACAACTTCCTGTTTCATGGCGAATCTTCGACGCCACAGACACGCCCATCAACGAAAACGCGCAGATAGCACAATTTTACATCGTCAATGCCTTTAGAAGGCACAGCAGAAATGTGAAGTCGATCCAACTAAATCCCTAGGTGGAGTTTGTTAAAGTACGTAATGAGTAAATCATCCCAAAATGGCGGTAAAATTAGAAATGTCTGACTTCCTGTTGAGTTTAGGGCAACGCTCCAAGAGACTTTTCTGTGTGTCTGGACATGGTAGATGTACCACAGAAATTTCGTACATGTCGGTCAAACATGCGACGGGGGCTGCTTCGTTAAAGGTCACTTCCTGTTGCCAGCAGGTGGCGCTATTACTGTGGGTGAATGTCAGCATGTAGAATTGTTCAGGGCGGCACTCTTGTCAAATGTGTAAAATTTCGTGCAGATCTGGGCATTTACAGCCAAGTTACTACAACTTCCTGTTTCATGGCGAATCATCGACGCCACGGACACGCCCATCGACGAAAATGCGCAGATAGCACAACTTTACATCGTCAATGCCTTTAGAAGGCACAGCAGAAATTTGAAGTCGATCCGACTAAATCCCTAGGAGGAGTTCGTTAAAGTACTGAGTGTGTAAATCGTCCTAAAATGGGCGCCAAATTCAAAATGGCCAACTTCCTGTTGAGTTTAGGGTATGGGTTCTTGAGGCTTTTTTGTGCGTCTTGATATGATACACGTCCCCACCAAATTTCGTGTTTGTAGGTTGAACGTGGACGAGGGGCTAATTTTTTCCAATTTTCTAGGTGGCGCTAGGGAGCCATTTTGCCACGCCCATCCGCGAAACCCACAAAATACGAAATTTTTCACCAGTCCTGACATGCGTGCCAAATTTGGTGAGTTTTTGAGCATGTTGAGGCCCCGAAAATGGCGCTTACTTTGCAGACAAAAAGAAAAAAGAAAAAAGAAAAAAAAAATAATAATAATAATCCTAACAGATTCAATAGGGTCCTCGCACTGTTAGTGCTCGGGCCCTAATTATATATCGCAGAGTGGTTAAATACACTCACATAAAGGATTATTAGGAACACCTGTTCAATTTCTCATTAACGCAATTATCTAATCAACCAATCACATGGCAGTTGCTTCAATGCATTTAGGGGTGTGGTTTTGGTCAAGACAATCTCCTGAACTCCAAACTGAATGTCAGAATGGGAACGAAAGGTGATTTAAGCAATTTTGAGCGTGGCATGGTTGTTGGTGTCTGAGTGTTTCACAATCTGCTCAGTTACTGGGATTTTCACACACAACCATTTCTAGGGTTTACAAAGAATGGAGTGAAAAGGGAAAAAGATCCAGTATGCGGCAGTCCTGTGGGCGAAAATGCCTTGTTGATGCTAGAGGTCAGAGGAGAATGGGCCGACTGATTCAAGCTGATAGAAGGGCAACTTTGACTGAAATAACCACTCGTTACAACCGAGGTATTCAGCAAAGCATTTGTGAAGAAGACACAACACACACAACCTTGAGGCGGATGGGCTACAACAGCAGAAGACCCCACCGGGTACCACTGATCTCCACTACAAATAGGAAAAAGAGGCCACAATTTGCAAGAGCTCACCAAAACTGGACAGTTGAAGACTGGAAAAATGTTGCCTGGTCTGATGAGTCTCGATTCAGATGGTAGAGTCAGAATTTGTCGTAAACAGAATGAGAACATGGATCATCATGCCTTGTTCCCACTGTGCAGGCTGGTGGTGGTGGTGTAATGGTGTGGGGGATGTTTTCTTGGCACACTTTAGGACCATTAAGCCAAGTTCACACTACAGGATTTTAAGCCCGATTTATGCCCAATTTGCAAATCGTTGAGCTCGCAGACAGGTCAGGGTGTTATCGCATGCAAATCGCGGGGGATTAGCGGACGATGAACGCTTGCCAATCTGTTAGTATGAAAGAGCCAACAACGCAGCGAAAACACTCGCAGACGCGTCGCCGAGCCCAGAAAAATATCTAGCCTGCTAGATATCCAGAGCCGTCGCGCGACTCGACCTCAGTGATGTCATGAGTACAGCCAATCATAGCAACGCATGGGTTGAGGACACCAGATCAATTTTAGTTTTTATATATTAACGCCACGGCCTACCTGAGCATTGTTTCTGACCATGTCCATCCCTTTATGGGCACCATGTCCCCATCCTCTGATGGCTACTTCCAGCAGGATAATGCATGTCACAAAGCTGGAATCATTTCAAATTGGTTTCTTGAACATGTCAATGAGTTGACTGTACTAAAATGGCCCCCACAGTCACCAGATCTCAACCCAATAGAGCATCTTTGGGATGTGGTGGAATGGGAGCTTAACCCTAACCCTAATCTCCATCAACTGCAAGATGCTATCCTATCAATATGGGCCGACATTTCTAAAGAATGCTTTCAGCACCTTGTTGAATCAATGCCACGTAGAATTAAGGCAGTTCTGAAGGCGAAAGGGGGTCAAACACAGTGGTAATATGGTGTTCCTAATAATCTTTTAGGTGAGTGTACATTATATATCAGCAGACTGAAAGTCCGGTAGTGTGTGGTTGGTGATCACTCAGAAGCAGGATGAATGCATTTACATATTCTGAAGCAAAGACAAGACAAAGCTCTGCGATCACTAAGGGGTCGTCATTGTAAGAAACATGATGTGGACATTGAAGTTTATAACAGCATAGCAGTGGCAAAGTAGACGAAGCACCTTAGGTTCATGGGCGTCAGAATGAACCCAGCTTTACCCTGTTACAGTTTACAGCTCTTAATGTAAATGAAGTTGCCCTTGTTGTAACCGTTGTGGTCCGTATGTTAATGAAGTTGAGACATCCCATTGTCTGAGATGGTTCTCTGTGTCCCCACACCCATTCCCATTGTACAGTTGATGACGACCATTTGCTCAGGATGTCATCAACCAAAATGGTGAAGAAACAATATATCTTGACTTCCTTTATCTCTAATAATTAAGCCATTTTGGCGATGAGCTCATTCTAAAATAGTTTATACAGTAAAATCTGGGTCGAGACAGACTAGAATTTCTTACATCTCAACAGGACCTTTCCTAATTATATACTATAATAAATAAAATAACATTAAAAAGAGTCAACGCTGGATTTTCAGAGTTTTATTTTGGCTGATCTCTATTCCATACATGCACGCAAACTGCTTTGCGATCCTTTCCCAAAATGTAATTCGTTTGCACATAACAAAATCTGTAAACAGGATGTAACACAGTATATATTATAGATTTTTTTGCTGTTGGTTTTCTGTATGTTGGTTGATTTGTCACTAAATAAAGCATTTAAAAAAGTGAATAAAAGACTAAGCTGTTTCACTTCATTAATTTGAATGGCGATTTGGCACAATCTACTTTCTACTACTACATCTACATCTAATTTTTTTCATTTTTCATATTTTCATATATTTTCATATTTTAAACAATAACAATGAAGAACCTGGCATCAATTCTTTACAATTTAGTGCAGAAAAGCAAGTTTTGGACCGAAAATGCCTGGTATTCGTGAGTTCGTGATTTATACAGTAACAAATGTAGACGACAGAAACACTTCAGCCCCGGGTTTGAGTCAATAACAAAATGACCCGAGAATCATGATCATCCTCTGGACACTGAACCGCTGAACTGATCAGATTCAGTGAATCAGGAGCATCAGATCTGACCTTTGTTTGGTCACCAGATTCAAGATCCCTGTGAGAATTAGATTCATTTAAACATTCATATTTATAAAGCCCCGCCTCATCTGTACATTAAAACATCAACAGCTCTTAAAGTGATTCAGATTCAGTTTGATTCACTCACCCGTTCTCTGAATCATTGCGCTGACAGACAGACTGTGCTACCTTTGGAAAACATCTGAACACAGAATGACACTTATTAATTTATTATTATTTCACCTTTATTGTGTTTGTTACCGACACATGAATAAAATATTTTAGTTTTAGTTTCTGACACAATTAAAGCTTCTGGACTCACCTGAAGGTCCTTTTACACAGCATAAAACCGATGAAGAGGATGATGAAGATGACGATGAACAGCCACCAATACTCTATACAAGTGATGAAATATCAAATCAGCTGATGTGTAAGAATGATTAATCAATATTAGAGTTTATGTTTAAAGCTCTTGATGTTTGACCTGAGAGCAGGAGAGACGGGGTCACTTCATTCGGAAAGTCTTTGAAACACACAACGATCACAAATATCAGACAATGACAGACAACTTAGCAGAAAAAAATCAAACACATTTATCGGTTGAAACTCACCTGGAGTCGCTTCAGTTTCATTCCTCACTGAAAAGTACAATCACAGACGTCAGAATTACAGAGTTAAAATAATTAAAAATTCAAATAAGCCCATGATTTACTCACCCTCAAGTCATCCTAGGTGTATATGACTTTCTTCTTTCAGACGAATACAATCAGAGTTACATTAATAAACACCATGACACTTCTCATCTTTATTATGGCGGTGAATTGCAAACATCAGATGAAGCTTATGGCCAAACAACTTCAGTCTAAAGTGCAACTTTCAAATTTACTTTTATGATGGATAGATGCACTTTTATGATGGATAGATGCACTTTTATGATGGATAGATGGACTTTTACGATGGATAGATGGACTTTTATGATGGATAGATGCGCTTTTATGATGGACAGATGAGCTTTTATGATGGACAGATGAGCTTTTATGATGGACAGATGGACTTTTATGATGGATAGATGCACTTTTATGATGGACAGATGCACTTTTATGATGGACAGATGCGCTTTCATGATGGACAGATGGACTTTTATGATGGATAGATGCGCTTTTATGATGGACAGATGCGCTTTTATGATGGACAGATGAGCTTTTATGATGGACAGATGGACTTTTATGATGGATAGATGCACTTTTATGATGGACAGATGCACTTTTATGATGGATAGATGCACTTTTATGATGGACAGATGCACTTTTATGATGGATAGATGCACTTTTATGATGGACAGATGCACTTTTATGATGGATAGATGCACTTTTATGATGGACAGATGCACTTTTATGATGGATAGATGCACTTTTATGATGGGCAGACGCACTTTTATGATGGACAGACGCACTTTTATGATGGACAGATGCACTTTTATGATGGACAGATGGACTTTTATGATGGACAGATGCACTTTTATGATGGACAGATGAGCTTTTATGATGGACAGATGGACTTTTATGATGGACAGATGCACTTTTATGATGGACAGATGCACTTTTATGATGAACAGATGCGCTTTCATGATGGATAGATGCGCTTTTATCATGGATAGATGCGCTTTCATGATGGATAGATGCACTTTTATAATGGATAGATGCGCTTTCATGATGGATAGATGCGCTTTTATGATGGATAGATGCACTTTTATGATGGACAGATGCGCTTTCATGATGGACAGATGCGCTTTTATGATGGACAGATGAGCTTTTATGATGGACAGATGGACTTTTATGATGGATAGATGCACTTTTATGATGGACAGATGCACTTTTATGATGGACAGATGGACTTTTATGATGGACAGATGCGCTTTCATGATGGATAGATGCGCTTTTATCATGGATAGATGCGCTTTCATGATGGATAGATGCACTTTTATGATGGACAGATGCGCTTTTATGATGGACAGACGCACTTTTATGATGGACAGACGCACTTTTATGATGGACAGACGCACTTTTATGATGGACAGATGCGCTTTTATGATGGACAGATGCGCTTTCATGATGGACAGATGCACTTTTATGATGGACAGATGCACTTTTATGATGGACAGACGCACTTTTATGATGGACAGACGCACTTATGATGGACAGATGCACTTTTATGATGGACAGATGCGCTTTCATGATGGACAGATGCACTTTTATGATGGACAGATGCACTTTTATGATGGACAGACGCACTTTTATGATGGACAGATGCACTTTTATGATGGACAGATGGACTTTTATGATGGACAGATGCGCTTTTATGATGGACAGATGGACTTTTATGATGGACGGATGCGCTTTCATGATGGATAGATGCGCTTTTATCATGGATAGATGCGCTTTCATGATGGATAGATGCACTTTTATGATGGATAGATGCACTTTTATGATGGGCAGACGCACTTTTATGATGGACAGACGCACTTTTATGATGGACAGATGCACTTTTATGATGGACAGATGGACTTTTATGATGGATAGATGCGCTTTTATGATGGACAGATGCGCTTTTATGATGGACAGATGAGCTTTTATGATGGACAGATGGACTTTTATGATGGATGCACTTTTATGATGGACAGATGCACTTTTATGATGGACAGATGCGCTTTCATGATGGACAGATGCGCTTTTATGATGGACAGATGAGCTTTTATGATGGACAGATGGACTTTTATGATGGATAGATGCACTTTTATGATGAACAGATGCGCTTTCATGATGGATAGATGCGCTTTTATCATGGATAGATGCACTTTTATAATGGATAGATGCGCTTTCATGATGGATAGATGCGCTTTTATCATGGATAGATGCGCTTTCATGATGGATAGATGCACTTTTATCATGGATAGATGCGCTTTCATGATGGATAGATGCACTTTTATGATGGATAGATGCACTTTTATGATGGACAGATGCGCTTTCATGATGGATAGATGCGCTTTTATCATGGATAGATGCACTTTTATAATGGATAGATGCGCTTTCATGATGGATAGATGCGCTTTTATCATGGATAGATGCGCTTTCATGATGGATAGATGCACTTTTATGATGGATAGATGCACTTTTATGATGGACAGATGCGCTTTCATGATGGACAGATGTGCTTTTATGATGGACAGATGAGCTTTTATGATGGACAGATGGACTTTTATGATGGATAGATGCGCTTTTATGATGGACAGATGAGCTTTTATGATGGACAGATGGACTTTTATGATGGATAGATGCACTTTTATGATGGACAGATGCACTTTTATGATGGACAGATGGACTTTTATGATGGACAGATGCGCTTTCATGATGGATAGATGCGCTTTTATCATGGATAGATGCGCTTTCATGATGGATAGATGCACTTTTATGATGGACAGATGCGCTTTTATGATGGACAGATGCGCTTTCATGATGGATAGATGCGCTTTTATCATGGATAGATGCACTTTTATGATGGACAGATGCACTTTTATGATGGACAGACGCACTTTTATGATGGACAGACGCACTTTTATGATGGACAGATGCACTTTTATGATGGACAGATGGACTTTTATGATGGATAGATGCGCTTTTATGATGGATAGATGGACTTATGATGGACAGATGCACTTTTATGATGGATAGATGCACTTTTATCATGGAGAGACGCACTTTTATGATGGATAGATGCGCTTTTATGATGGATAGATGCGCTTTTATGATGGATAGATGCGCTTTTATGATGGATAGATGCGCTTTTATCATGGAGAGACGCACTTTTATGATGAATAGATGCGCTTTTATGATGGATAGATGCACTTTTATGATGGATAGATCCACTTTTTGAGCTTCAAAATGTCGGTTGCAATTCACTCCCATTATCAGCTTGGAAGGACATTTTTTTATATATATAACTCTGATTGTATTCGTCTGAAAGAAGAATGTCATATACGCCTAGGATGACTTGAGGGTGAGTAAATCATGGGCTTATTTTCATTTTGGAGTGAACTATCCTTCAACCTTGCTCTGTGTTTTCAGCACCAGCAGGGTGTGTAAAGCTGGGTTCACACTGTGCAATCTTGGCCGCGATATGGCCATCTGAGAAACATTTAGCGAATCCTAAAAGAATCCTCTGATCCTAGGCTCAAATCTGAAGTCTTTGATCGTTCGTTTGACATTTGACCATCAAATTGTCTTCGTTTTTCAAGAATGAACACATGAACTACGGCTAACTTCTGGCCACAGGCTTATGCCGAGTTCACACTGCACAATTTTAGCCCACAATATATTCACTTGCAAAATTTCAGACAAATGCCCAAAATCAGAGGCAAATCCTTGCTCGTTCACATGAGTGACAATCACACAAGGACACGATCTGAGAGAATCAACAATGTGTTGCGGATGCCTGTGAGATATTTGGCATGCTAAATATCTGGAGCTGTCAGCGATTCAAAATCCTGAATGTTTCCATATAAACACATTACAATGTAAATTTAACTTAAAGCACATAAGACTCAGTTCAACACAGAGTTTGTTCAACAATTCTCTATAAATGCTGATAGTTGAAACATTTCTCTCACCTCTGAACATGCTCACATGACTATAATGAAGCTGAAATAAAAGAAAGAATCATTAGATCATCATTTATAATGTTCATAAAGGATTAATGCTTCTGATGCATCTGTACAGGTAAGAAAATAATCCTCAGGTGTATGTTATGAGAATATAAATGCATTGAGAGAAAATTCTAAGTCGTTTTACAGATTTCGCAGAATCACAGATGATCTCATGATTCAGATTCACACAGCGAGACGTGACGAGACGATCCGTTGAGACCGAAATAACAGGATCAATCAGTGTTTCAGGAACGGATGGATCAGCGATCTTAAGTCCATACTGATCAAATCAAACACAAGACAATCAAACTGTCAGTGACAGAACACGACGAAACTGAGGTTACATTCACAAACAGATGATTATTAGTAGAAATGTCATAGAAGTGAGTATCTGAGTACACAGAATGACCTGGAACACTTAGCTGGGTAAATAACAGTCTTTCTCATCGATTTGTGCTTCTAAAATGATTCACAATCGTTCTGTTGAAGCTTTTAAAAGTGACCCATATCCGATTTTTGCATGTACACTATACACTGCTGAAACTACCAAATGCAGACGTTCTGACCCGGGACATTAAGCAAAACAGCACGAAATTCAATGGATGCAGATGCGAATAAAATTATCCAGTGTTTTCTTTCCACAATATTTCAATAAGTCATCAAAACATTGGTCTCATACGGCGGAGAAAAAAAGAGGAGAGGCTCTGGCCACGAGCACTTAAAACGATGCCTCATATCGCGTGAAATATCTTCAAAAACGGATTTATTTCTGTAACACACGCAAATGCACATATTCGATTTATTACCACATGTGAATGAGGCCTGAATCCGATCTGAGAAAATCGGAATCCATGCGTTTTTTTTCCTGCTTACACGTTATATCCGATCTGTGCCACATGACAGGAAAAAATCGGATTTGATTCACTTGAGCCATGCAGTGTAAACGAGGCCTTACTCGCGCTTCGCGCTTGATACTTGCGTTTCAGGCCCCGTTTACACGAAGGGAAAACGCAGATATTTCCCCGCGGATTGGCCTCTCGTTTACACAAAAACCCCGTTTTTATCACAGAAAACGATTATTTCTAAAAACTACGGCCAAAGTGGAGATTTCTGGAAACGCCGTTTGTGTTGTCGTGTGAACTGGGAGAAACGGCGTTTAACGCCGCCTTCACACTGGCAGTTGAAATCAGCTCCGTAATACGCAATACGTTCCCAACGGACGTCGTACTACACAGTGAAAAGCGTCGGACGCGGGTAGAACAAAAATGGCGGAGAGATTAAAGTTTGATTCTGTCAGTTCTGTATGATCTCTCTGATGAGGGTTATGTTGCGTGAGGAAAGTTGCTCAGGACGTTGACATGTCAGGTCGGCTAAAAAATGTGATATAGTGGTCAATAGTTCAAAGTCTACCTTCAATTTAATTGTATTAACTGCCCTTATAAACGTTAGAATGTCATGAAAATAAAAAATGACATCACAACTTATCGTTATAAAATCAATATTTATTTTATTAAAAGTTAATAATTCTGGTTTGTTTATCAGTACCATAGCAACGCTCAACTTCCGCTGGAATTGTCGGATAGGAACCGTCCGTAGCTTTTCGCAAGAGTTCAAATTTTTGAACGCATCCGGATGACCAACGGACACGATTTTCTTCGCACCGCACTCGGTCGGACCCGTTTCGGACCCATTCGCATGCGGTCTGCCAATCTCCATAGAGAAATGAATGACTTCCGGTCGTTTCGCAGCCGCATCGGAGCTGATTTCAACTGCCAGTGTGAAGGCGGCGTTAGGTTCTCTCTTGTCAATTCTGATTGGCTTGCATGGCTTTATCCCTAACCCCTACACTATTTATGCGGGTGTGTGAACGATGTTATTATTGAAAACAGAGAGGGGGAAAATATTCGTTTTGCTAAATACCAGGCTTTGTGTAAACCAGGGGCGTAGCCAGTATTGGGCCAGGGCGGCACTGGCCCGCCCAGGCAAGTTTAATAAAAAAATACATTTTTTATTTATTTTTATTATTCAAATGTATTTAAGAAAATATATTAATATATACCTGATTTATTGTTGACTGCTGTGTGTGTTTAATTCGTTTCCCAAATAAAATGGAACTGTCAAAGCAAGTTATAGAAAGCCTCCGTCTCCGTAACGTTATTGGTTGCTATGGTTGCAGGGGCGTTCCGACAGGAAAACTCACTGGCACCGGCGCCACAATAATGGATAAACAACTACTTGTAAAAAGCGAGAGTTGAGGAAGAAGACACGCCACTGCCTTCATCTATCGAGTCCACAGAGCCCAGTTCTTCAGACTCAATAACCCACAAGAAGGTTAGTCAGGTGCTGGCGGCGGCCGCTTCTCTCTCCCTCTTCCGGTCAGCCTGACGCGAGTTTACCCGCCAATCTAACTACGATTTTATTATTATTATCTCTTGTGCATCAATTAAAAAAAAGTTACACATAGGTAAAAAGAGGACAAAAATGTCCATGTCAAAAAACTGTCATAAAAATGTGACGCTTTGGAGCACAGACATAAGTTTGGTATCATTTTAAAGAAGACCCTTTGCAGATTATTGCTGAAGTAAAAATCCAAAAAAAAAGTTATATAGGTATAAGTTTATGAAAATTATTTATAAAAAAATATTATATGTAAAATATATATTTTATAAATCAGGTTGAACTCAAAACTGCAATAAAATCAAAGCCATAAATCTAAATAGGTTGTGTTCCAAATTTGAGGATGATATCTCAAAAAATGAGCTTTCGGTAACGGTTTGTTTGGGCGTAGTAACACATTTTCCCCATTGGGTCCCAGCTAAACCCCACTGGAGCTCACAGTGATTGGATTTGAATTTGCAGTTTTTCTCTCTCAGTATTACATATTTTTTTATAACACACATACTAACCACACTCTGACATCCATACCAACACACCCACACAAATATTGTTGCATAATTTATCCAGTTGGCTCTATAATATGCCGAACCAGAAAACAGGAATAAAGCGATATTTGTTTTATAGGCCAAACTTTAAAAAATGCCACCATCTGATAAAAAAAGTAAAAAATAAAATTTTGAAGCCTTGCCATCAGAATGAAAGCCTCTTAACAAAGATTGCATAATTTTATAGTTAACTGAACCGGGGATAAAAAATGGCAGTTTTCAATGGGGACATTTTTGTACCTAATGCAAAAAATATTTTTTTAAGAAAATGACGGTGAAATAGTAAAATTCCAATAAAAAACAAAACTGAAAAGGACAAAAATGTCCATAAGGATGCACAAGGGTTAATATTTTAGCTTACTTTACTTTTGGGTGAACTGTCTTTACACTGCTGACTAGCCTGAATAAAATAGACAGGTTATTGTCTACTGGTTTATCCAGCCTTTATAGAGCTCTGTTGGTTGAACATGATGATTTGCCGAATACAAATATACTGGTTTTGCAGTTTGTCTATGAATTTTTCTACTTTTTAAAGTTAATTATTATTGAAGTAATTTTTTTTCTATGAAAAACTATAGGCCCACTCACATTTTCACTGGCCCACCCAAAACTAAATTTCTGCCACTTTTTACGCCACTGGTGTAAACGTGGCCTCATATAGTTAAAATAGGGCCCAGTGTCATGTATGTGTGTGTAAAACAGTGGGATACGCATTGATCGCTAAATGAAACGCTTCAGTCAAAGAGAGGAGGAGGGATTGCATTTGCTGCAATACTTTTAGGCCTTTTTTTGCAAATGTCTTTAGTCTGGTTTTAAAATGTTACAGTAAGGTTATGCATATGTGCTTTACGCTGCTTATTCCGATCACATTTACAGTATATTGGGAACTTTTTGCACTTAAACGTGTTTATTTTTACTGTTGACATTGAATGCATAAGTTTTTATCAAGAGTTAAAGGGTTAGTTCACCCAAAAATGAAAATTCTGTCAGTATTTACTCACCCTCATGTTGTTCAACCCCGTAAGACCTTCGTTCATCTTCGGAACACAAATTAAGATATTTAAGATATTAAGATCGCTCCTGCATACAGTCCATAGGCTTCTTGAGGGAATGACTCTTGCTGTCCCCGAAAAGTCATTAAAGACATCGTTAAAATAGTCCAAGTGACTACAGGGGCTCAATCTTAACTTTATCAAACGACGAGAACACTTTTGTGCGCAAAAAAACAACAAAAATAATGACTTTATTTTAACTATTGGTTTATTTCTCCCTCTGCGCGAGTCAGGTTTAATAGCATAAGCTTCTGTTATTGTACGTCACACGCATCACACACATGACCAGCGTCGGCCAATAGTGAGCCTACGTGTGACGTAGCTTTACGCAATCACACTACGTTAACTGACTACAGGCTCATGGAGAAGGAAGTGAATAGTTGAAATAAAGTCGTTATTTTTGCGCACAAAAGTGTTCTCGTCGTTCGATAAACTTAAGATTGAGCCCCTGTAGTCACTTGGACTATTTTAACGATGTCGTTAATGACTTTTCGGGGACAGCAAGAGTCATTCCCTCAAGAAGCCTATGGACTGTATGCAGGAGCGATTTTAATATCTTAAATATCTTAATTTGTGTTCCGAAGATGAACGAAGGTCTTACGGGGTTGGAACAACATGAGGGTGAGTAAATACTGACAGAATTTTCATTTTTGGGTGAACTAACCCTTTAAAATCATTGGATAATTTGATTGCCGTTTTGACAGTTTCTACCTGAATATTTTGGTCATTTTCTGTTGTATTTCTTTGCCCAGTCATTGTGTGTGTGCATGTTTGTGTGTGTGTGTCACCTCGGAGAACCAGCTCTGCTCACAGTCATCGAGAGATTGACTGACGACAGCAAATGAAACCACATACAGGAACCCCAGAGAGGTATGAATGTCTCCACATGTTACTGTGATGTTATTCATGATTCAGTGCTGAAAGAAAACAGGATGCATTGTGGTATTAACATGCAAACCCAAGTTTTAAGTGTTCACAGTACAATTTCATTCATAGTATTAAAGAGGAAATGACGAAAAACAGAGTTCAGACGCAGCACATAAATGAAGCAATCCCAGTTCAGTTCAATAACTTAGTTAATGCTGTATGAAACAAGGGTAACACTTTATTGCAATATTACATCCATAAATAGTAGTCCACTTTAGACAACTTTATTGTGTTGCTCCTCCAACAGACACTCTACAAGTCAACTTATTCTCCTAACCCGAACCTAAGAGTCTACCGAAAGTTCAGTACAATCTAATGATACTCTAATGACAGTTAGTTGACATGTAGCTGAAAAGTTACTTATAGTTAGTAGAAAGTCGGAAGTGAGGTGTAATTGATCTGTGATAGAAAGCAGAACCACATCTTCTGTAATTTCTTAATGTCTTTCAAAAAAATCAACATTAATTTGAGTCTGTTTCTTAGATAAAGCTTTAACATTGTTTCAGAACCTTACAACATTTAACAGATAGCTTACATTCAAAAACAAAAATAAAAATTCTAGATTTGATCAGAGTTCAATTACAAGCATCAGTCAAAGACTCACCAATTTCATTCAAACTTATTGTTTACAAGCATTTAAGAACTGTAATGAAAAGTATTTCTCACCTGAAGATCGACTGAAGATTAAACTCCCCCAGAATTTGCGCAGCTGTATTTGAAGCGCTTCACATGAGAGACTATTGGGGAAAAAAAGACAAAAGGAAGCGACTGACGGTGGTATATAAACCACAGACTTTCCACAAGCACACTACTCATCTAACACACAAACCAATGCATGTGCACACACACGTTTTAGGCATAATGCTGTTCATACTGTACAAACGGTGTGTTATCTCTTACACTCACCCGACTCATAAACCTGCCCATCACACACAACTTTCTGCCGTTTTACGTTCTCAAAAACATCATTCTGTATGATTTATAAGATTGGTTCCACATGGAGACCTAAAAAAATGACCCCAGAAGCAGTGTTTTTTTTTTTTTTATTAAACATTAAAGCAATACATACAAACATATATAAAAGAAAAAAAATTACAGCAAAATACACAGACACAAATAAGTTGCCAGGGTAACATAAAAGCAAGAATGCGGTGCATTCACCTTAAGAGGACACAAATACAGTTTTCATTGCTTTGGGATTAACAGAACTTTGGATAGTTTCCATGTATCTCTCTAAATCATCTTTGAATAAAGAAAAGAGAGGTTTCGAACCAGTAAATTTTTGCTTATGTACATGACATTTAGCTAGAAGGAAACACAAATTAATAATGTAATATTGTCCTGTTTTCTCTTTTGAGTAGTCAAACAAACCAAAGAAAACATCTTTAAAACAGAAAGAAAAGTCACTTATAAAATAGGATTGGATAAAAGTTAACAAATCTGACCAAAATTTCTCTGTGTGGGTACATTGCCAAAACAAATGAATGACGTCTTCCTCGGAAGAGTGACAGAAACAGCAGTTCACATCAATGTCGGACTTATATCGCCTTAAAAAGACTTTGGTTGGGTAACATTTGTGCCCCAGAAGCAGTGTTGTAGTCGAGACCACCTCACTCGAATCCGAGTCGACACCGAGACCAGAGAGAGTCGAGTCCGAGTCGAGTCCGAGACCAGAGACGGTCGAGTCCGTTTCGAGACCGAGACCAGTGAGGGTTGATTACCTAATTTACTTTTATTTACTTAGAGAAATCCTTTATTTTTTTTATTTTTTTACTGAATTTACTTAGAGTTTAAAAAATATGATCAGTTTAGGGTAAAAAGGCCACATAGTAGGTGGTGTTAAAAGTAATTTTATTACAATTTGTCATGCGCAGTTGCGCACTAGAAAATCACCAATCACTGGGCGTGTCAATCAATTTAAAGAAATATTTTATTAACATACATTAATAATCATGAAAAATATTTTTAATTGAACTCGAGTGGACTCGGGAATAATTCCGAGTCCTAAAAAAAAAAATGTTCGAGTCAATTCCGAGTCCAAATGCACACGAGTCCATGACAAGACCAAGACCATTAAAATATGGTCTCGAGACCGAGTCCGAGACGAGTCCGAGTCTCGAGTACTACAACACTGCCCAGAAGGTCAAAATCTACTGGTATTACTATACCTGTGGGGACACTGGGTCCCTGTAATGTAGGGAATAATAACACACGCAATTGTGAGCTTTTTTAGACAAAAGAATTTACTAAACTAAGTCAGGTATTAAGAAAACCATCTTTAATTGTTTGAAGAAAAAAAACACACTAACTTTAAAATGTTGAAGCCATTGAAAGACAGTGTCGTGTATGCTTTTTTATAGCAAAATAGGGTCAACTTGACTCCAGCAGAGCAGCAACCAAATCTGCGTACCAGAGCATTTGCCCGCACATACAGCATACGGCACTGACGATTAATGTCATTGTCATCTGGAAGCTGATTTGTAATAATATGACCCAGATATTTCACTTTACTGCAGATACCTGCGAGCCTAAAAACAGGATATGCAGCTCTGCAAATCATGATGACACTTTTAGAGTCGTTGTACTTTACATCCCCAAACGCAGAACATATACTAAGAAGATCGGGCAAAAAATCACGCAATCATCTGCATACATTAGATGGTTCATCACTGTACTACCGACTAACTCATTCGTGTAAAAATTGAATAAAATGGGGGATAAGATTCTCCCTTGTCTCACACTATTACTGATATGAAAAGGTGCTGACATACAGGTGTCCCATTTCACTTGCATGGTCTGTTGGGCATACTGCATCCAATTTTCTAAATAATTTCCAATGATTCACCCGATCGAATGCATCTAAAAAACATATAAAAACAGTTGAATTTTTTCTCTTACGGTTGCTTAGTAATTCCCTTCAGGACATATATGCACATGCCCGTACCATGTTTTGGTTTAAAACCAAATTGATTATCTGCAGAAACAATTAATTCATTAATCCTCCCAAAAAGAATTAATTCCACAACTTTTGATAATATATTAGTTAGGGCGATGGGTCTATAGTTGTCTGAGGGAGCCACTTTTCCTGCTTTATCCTTAATCACAGGAATCAACATCACACATTTAAAAAAAAAAACGCCTCGGGTTAGTTTTTTTGGTTTCAAACCTATCCGACCAACGAAATTGGCGGGTTTGCTCACATGTCTGGTACTTCTGAAGTTACAGTAAAACACAACTTGGGGGCGCTCAAAATGTGTTTGTGGAGTTGTTTAATCCTCCTCTGCTGAGATCTTCTTTTCTCTTCAGCTGATTTCATCTAAGGCTGTGGCTGAAATTACTCCATATTTATTATACACAGATCTTTTGGCTACGATAAGGTCCAGTTGTGGTTTATTCTTTGCTCTTGGCTGACATGTGGCATTGCTACATGCAATACAAAGTAAAAGTCCTCCTCAGTGTTTTGTTCCCATCACCTGGATTAGCTAATTCAGACAGGAAACAGAACTAATTACTAATTTTTCCATTGAACGCACTTTAACAAAGAGAGTGGGGCTCAACGGCCTTAGTCAAACGGGCCGTCGTGTGTGCAGCCGTTAACATCGGACAGAACGAGATTCACATCGCCATAAGGAAAGAAGCGTAAATGGATGGGGAAGCATAGGTTACTGTAAAGCTACGTCTCAGTCTTGACGAAAGCCGAGTATAAATCAGCATGAAGTTTTAACATCTAATCTCGCGTAATGGAAAACGTGAAATCAGTTGACCGAGTTTGGTTACACTTTATTTCGATAGATAGTCACTTTAGACATTCTACTAACTATAAGTAACTTTTCAGCCACATGTCGACTAACTGTAATTAGAGTATTAGTAGGCTATAGTGGACTGTCAGTAGACTGTTAGGTGTTAAGCTTTGGGTTAGGAGAATAAGTTAACTTGTAGTTACTTATAGTCAGTTGAATATCTGTTGGGGGACCAACAAATTATTAAACTAGATTAAACTATTAGCAGATATAAAACTGACAGTCTACTGATACTCAAATGATAGTTAGTTGACATGTATTGGCAAAGTTACTTATAGTTAGTTGAATGTCTAAAGTGGACTATCAAAATAAAGTGTTAGGTGGAATAAACATATGGCAGGACTTTTACTATTTGACCCCTGCATTACCCACCTCTGGCTAAATGTAAGTCAGGTATTAAGTAATATTAAGAAAACTATCTTTAAAAAAAGTTTCTGAAAAAAAAAACCCCTTTTGATTATCAATATCTTAATATTTTACTTCAACCACAATTTTACTTTACTCTTTTCATGGAAACACCATCATAAACCTTTAAAGTTCGATATAATGTAGTTGTTAAGGCCCACTGTAAATGCTTAGTCACATTTGATGTGTGGGTATATAATATGAACCAACCACGCGAGTTGATTTATGAAACCGAAACACAATTCAGTACCGAAATAAGGCAAAAGGAAGCGGCGAAACATATGACCGCAAAGAAACTTTCCACAACCACCACTCATCTAACACCCAAACCAATGCATGTGCAGATGTCAGGTTTTGGTTTAAACCTGAACCAAACATATATTTTTGTTCAAAGATCAACAGTCTGTAATTATTAGTCTTTAGTCCGTCACAAAAAAAACCCCTCAAATGTCATTGTGAAAAAAAGTTACTGTTGTAAAAGTACACAGGCTAAATCAGACCTTTCAGGCTAGAGACTAACGCTAATAACTAAATTGTTGTTCGTTAAATAGGAAAACTATATAACTGTGTAGATGATTTGGTTCAAGTGCAACCCGACATTAGACATTAAGGCCCGGCCGACCAATCAATCACTCCTTTGATGCTGCGTTCACACCAGACGCAAATAGCGTGTCAAATTCACGCTTACCGTGTCTAGTTATACGCGTGAACACTTTGAATCCATTCGCGCGTCAAAAGCGAAATTACGGAAGCCCTGAACCGCAACCTAAAAAAAAAAAATCAGTAAAAAAAAAATCTGTAAAAAAAAAAAATCTGTAAAAATTTTTTTTTAAAATGTAGCATTTCGAGATTAAAGTCGAAATGTTTCGAGATTAAAGTCGAAACATTGTGCATTCATAACAGTGCGCGTCCACTGGCTCAGAGATAAACACAAAATAGTAGCTTTTTACTTTTATCTGGGCTTTCAACAAAATTCTACACACGTCACACGTGCTAGTGGCAGTGTTTCTGAGGTGTTTTCGTGCTCGTCTAGTCAACACTATCTGGGTCGAGAACACAACAGTAACCGTTCGGTCTCCCTCTTCGCCGTAAATAAACTCTGGATACATTTTAAGTGCATCATTCTGTATCCAATCATTTGGCCGGATCCTGTGATTTCCTAAGATTTAATAACCACTTATGGTTGAGGAGAGATTCTCTGATATGATTGTAAAGCACTTTGAGTGTAGGCATATATGAAAGCGCTATATAAATGCCCTATTCATTCATTCATTCATTCATAAAGCCGGATTTCTCCATCCAGTCTGAAAAGTGTTTTCCGTGTTGGTTTTCCTATAGGCTAAAGTTTATTCCGGCGCAGTATATTTTATAACGTCCTATAATGGTAGCCTAAAACTGGTAGATTGGCACCTGTTGAATTTCCTTTGATGAAACAAAACACACACACACACACACACACACACACACAGTGTGAAACTCGCTATTGGCCATTATGAATGCCTGTGTGTGCGGCCATGTGAGACAATGGCAAGCACACACGCGCAGCTTCTACAGAAGACTGTATTCTCGTACTCTCGTCTCTCGAAATGTTTCGACTTTAATCCCGAAATGTTTCGACTTTAATCCCGAAATGTTTCGACTTTAATCCCGAAATGTTTCGACTTTAATCCCGAAATGTTTCGACTTTAATCTCGAAATGTTTCGACTTTATCCTCGAAATGTTTCGACTTTATTCTCGAAATGTTTCGACTTTAATCTCGAAATGTTACGACTTTAATCTCGAAATGTTTCGACTTTAATCTCGAAATGTTTCGACTTTATTCTCGAAATGTTTCGACTTTAATCCCGAAATGTTTCGACTTTAATCCCGAAATGTTTCGACTTTAATCCCGAAATGTTTCGACTTTAATCCCGAAATGTTTCGACTTTAATCCCGAAATGTTTCGACTTTAATCCCGAAATGTTTCGACTTTAATCCCGAAATGTTTCGACTTTAATCCCGAAATGTTTCGACTTTAATCCCGAAATGTTTCGACTTTAATCCCGAAATGTTTCGACTTTAATCTCGAAATGTTTCGACTTTAATCTCGAAATGTTTCGACTTTAATCTCGAAATGTTTCGACTTTATTCTCGAAATGTTTCGACTTTATTCTCGAAATGTTTCGACTTTAATCCCGAAATGTTTCGACTTTAATCCCGAAATGTTTCGACTTTAATCCCGAAATGTTTCGACTTTAATCCCGAAATGTTTCGACTTTAATCCCGAAATGTTTCGACTTTAATCCCGAAATGTTTCGACTTTAATCCCGAAATGTTTCGACTTTAATCTCGAAATGTTTCGACTTTAATCTCGAAATGTTTCGACTTTATTCTCGAAATGTTTCGACTTTATTCTCGAAATGTTTCGACTTTATTCTCGAAATGTTTCGACTTTATTCCCGAAATGTTTCGACTTTAATCCCGAAATGTTTCGACTTTAATCCCGAAATGTTTCGACTTTAATCTCGAAATGTTTCGACTTTATTCTCGAAATGTTTCGACTTTATTCTCGAAATGTTTCGACTTTATTCTCGAAATGTTTCGACTTTAATCTCGAAATGTTTCGACTTTAATCTCGAAATGTTTCGACTTTAATCTCGAAATGTTTCGACTTTAATCTCGAAATGTTTCGACTTTACTCTCGAAATGCTAGATTTTTTTTTTCCGATTTTTTTTTTTTTTTAGGTTGCGGTTCAGGGCTTCCGTACAAAATTTACACGTGTATAAAAAAACAAAAAAAAATCCATTCGCGCGTCAAAAGTGAAATTGACGCGTGTATAGAAAAAAAAAGAGTTTAGACTGGCTGCCTGCACATTCACTGTCCTCGTGTCTGCTGCTGACTGCAGGACGACTCAACTTCCTCTGACAGTTTTTAATGTTTTATATCAAGATTTTGCTTTAGTATAATTTTCGGGACAATTAAGGCCAGTGTCAGGATTCGGAACGACAGATTACATTTCTGGTCACCCTAATGTACACACACACACACACACACACACACACACACTCTTCCTCAAGGCTGCTGTAGACAGAGTGAGTAGCACCACAATCTTGGGCGTGCACATCAATGAAGACTATCACTGGTGAAGAAGTCCCAGCAGTGCCTCCGCTTCCTACCGAGGCACCATTGAGAGTATCATAACCAGTTGTACTGCTGTGTGTGTGTGGCGGAAGCACTAACTACAACAGGAACTCACTGCGGTGAATAGCAAACATTGGTGCCTCACTTCCCTCCCTGCAGTACAATCTCGTTCTAAAACTAAATCAAAACAAAAATAGGTTGGGTTTTTTTTGTATATGAGACACGTTTAAAGGGATACTCCACTTTTTTTGGAAATAGGCTCATTTTACCACTCCCCCAGAGTTAAAGAGTTGAGTTTTACCGTTTTCGAATCCATTCAGCCGATTTTTTGATATTTAGAAGAATATCAGTAACCAGACAGTTTCTGGTCTCATTGACTTCCATAGTAGGAAAAAATATACTATGGAGGTCCTACTATGGAAGTCAATGAGACCAGAAACTGTCTGGTTACTGATATTCTTCGAAATATCAAAAAATCGGCTGAATACATTCGAAAACGGTAAAACCCAACTGTTTAACTCTGGGGGAGTGGTAAAATGAGCCTATTTCCCAAAAAATATGGAGTATCCCTTTAAGAAATTCTTTGGATTACATTGAAAATGTTAAAAATACGATGCTTCACAAGGACAGTGCTGCTATAATTAATCAAGTAAACCTAACTCGGAGATTAGGCTCTATGTGATTCAGTTAAAATGATTGTGAAATAATGATTGTGTTAAAACACCATCAGATCACCTCATCCATTTGTTCATCTGGCTGTTACAGAAGCCAAACTAAATCTAAAGCTGAGGATTTAAGGGTCAAGAGCCTAACTAAAACAAACACTGATCACCATAATAGTGACTTAAAATTGCAATTAGCAATTTGACGTCTGTGTTTCAGATATTTTTGTTTAAAAAAAAAATGTTGTAAATTTTACTCATTTTAAATGGTTATCTTTTAAAGAATTAATTTGGTTAATTATTACTCAAGTATATATATAATATATATATATCTTCTAGAATACAGAAAGTTTTCTCTCTGTTGTGTTGGTTAAGTATTTTTTTTCCTAAATTGTTGTGTATTGTAATTTATTTATTTATATTGGTATTTCACTTTGGGTTGATTAAACGCAATTTCGATTTATTTGTATGTCTGGTATATGTGAAGAAATTGACAATTAAAGTTGTCCTTGACCTTGAACACACACACACACACACACACACACACACACACACACACACACACACACTGATTGTAAGCATCTGCTAAATGTAAGTCAGGAATTAAGAAATATTAAGAAAGCTATCTTTAAAAAAAAGTGTCTGAAAAACCCCCACTAACCTTTAATCACTATATCTTAATATAAAATTAATTTATTAATAAAAAACAGTTATTTTTTTATATAATATCAACGTTTAAGAAATTATCTGGATTACATTGTACAAGTTAAAAATAGGATGCTGTGCTAGGCCAATGCTGCTGTAATTAATAAAGTAAACCTACACTGTAAAAAAATATTGATGGTTTAACTTAAAAAAGTAAGTAACCTGGTTGCCTTAAAATTTTAAGTTCATTGAACTGGGAAAAGTGAGTTAATACAATGAGGGAGATTAATTTAACCATCAGAAACTCAAAATTATAAGTTATCTGAACTAAATAAATTATTTAAGTTGATTTGACAAAAGAAAATATGTTGTGATAACAAATCTTGAAAATATTTTTTACAGTGTAACTCAGAAATTGGGCTCTATACGAGTTCAGTGATTCAGGTCAAATGATTGTGAAATACTGATTATGTTATTTCAAGATCAGCTTCTCCATTTGGTCATCTGGCTGTTATAACTCAGCAGCCAAACATAATCTAAAGTTGACTCGTGTGTGTGTGTGTGTGGTTTTTCTGGCTCGAGGAAATCTAATGGCTTGATTCACATCTCTTGCGGTAAAAGTGTTTGCATGCAAGTTGACAAAGAGACACGTTTCATAACCTGAACGGATGCGTGCGCAAAGTGCTGTTGAATGGTCTACTGTCTTTCCCCCCTGTTTATCAGATCTGTCAAATGAATCAAGAATCATCATGACACACAATATTCAATTCAACCGATGTGTGTGTCTAGTCTACTTTAATGAAAGTCTGTAATGATGTCAAGGCAAATTCTTATAGAAATTAATGTATTTGAAGTGTATCAGAAATGAAACTCAGTCAACTTTCCTTCATGTCACTCCAAACCTATAAATACTGAGGTTTTCTTCAAGAAATCTGCTTTTGTGTCACAGAAAATTCCCTGGTGTTAAATTTAACACCGCTCTGTGTTCATATGGAAACCACCAGCGGGGCTTTAAATCCAAAACTGAAAACTCTGTCAGTAATTACTCACCCTCATGTTGTTCCAACTCCGTTCACCTTCAGAACACAAATTAAGTGGTAGATTAATCATTATTAATTAATTAATCAATTAATCAATCATTAATCAAATTAATCATTATTTTTTATGAAATCTGAGAGCTGTCTCACTCCTCCATATGCTTCTACTAAACTGACTCCCCTTGCTAGCCAAAAACAAGAGAAAAAGTCATGTTCACAATAAAGAAAAATTGGCACCCCATACAGCTTCTGTGCTGAGAACATGTGATATTACAATAATTATAATAACGAGGGAAAACCCTCAACCACGTTGAGTAGCAAAAGAAATAAGGAAAGAACAACAAACCAGGGGGTTAAGGCGAGAGGAAAATAAAAAACACAGTCTTCACTTCACAGTTAAAGGGTTAAAGGGTTAGTTCACCCAAAAATGAAAATTCTGTCAGTATTTACTCACCCTCATGTTGTTCCAACCCCGTAAGACCTTCGTTCACCTTCCGAACACAAATTAAGATATTTAAGATATTAAGATCGCTCCTGCATACAGTCCATAGGCTTCTTGAGGGAATGACACTTGCTGTCCTCGAAAAGTCATTAAAGACATCGTTAAAATAGTCCAAGTGACTACAGGGGCTCAATCTTAACTTTATCAAACGACGAGAACACTTTTTGTGCGCAAAAACAAACAACAACAATAACAACTTTATTTCAACTATTGGTTTATTTCTCCCTCTGCGCGAGTCAGGTTACTAGTTTAATAGCGTAAGCTTCTGTTATTGTACGTCACACGCATCACACACACATGACCAGCGTCGGCCAATAGTGAGCCTACGTGTGACGTAGCTCTACGCAATCACACTACGTTAACTGACTACAGGCTCATGGAGAAGGAAGTGAATAGTTGAAATAAAGTCGTTATTTTTGTTGTTTTTTTGCGCACGAAAGTGTTCTCGTCATTTGATAAACTTAAGATTGAGCCCCTGTAGTCACTTGGACTATTTTAACGATGTCTTTAATTACTTTGAGGCCAGCAAGAGCCAGTCCCTCAAGAAGCCTACGGACTAGTATGCAGGAGCGATCTTAATATCTTAAATATCTTAATTTGTGTCCCGAAGATAAACGAAGGTCTAACGGGGTTGGAACAACAAGAGGGTGAGTAAATACTGACAGAATTTTCATTTTTGGGTGAACTAACCCTTTAACTCCCTTTCCAACAACAGCATTCCCCTTTTCTCTTTGTCCACGTCTCTTCCTCTTTTTAAAATACGCCCATTCCCATCTTGACCAACCACAGGGTCAGTTTTTGAGATTATATCGTTGAGATTTAAAAACATTGAGATTTTATATTCACAATTTACAAGAGACATTGTGTACAAAAGGAACATTTTCAAAGACATGCTTTGACATTTAAAAAAAATTACATTTCAAAACACTAAATTTTGACATTATGATCTGAAGCAGACTCTGTTTCTACTTTTTTTACTTTTTATATTATTTTTATAACGGTATCATATTCATATCTCTTTTAGTTCCTTTTACAACTGTTTTAATTTTCCTTGCTTTTAATTGGAATTATTTTAATTCCTTTCTTTGTAAAGCAATTTTTCTCCCTCTTTTTTTTAAAAATCGCGCAACACTGAGTCTAAACGTAATAAGAAATGCGGTTGCGGAAAACTTGAAAAGCCTACTTGAGCAAAATCACAGACCCTAAACACACTTCCTGAGCATGAGCAGACTCAGGGAACACAACACAGCCTGACACTTCAGTCACCGTCAAGACGGCCAAAACTTCCCCAGTGACGTCAATTACATCATCAGTGTACACATGCAGAAAATGCACAGAAACATTCTGGAAAATGATCAGTTTTGGGGTCTCATTTATAAACCACAGATTTGACCTAACAATTTCTTTTGGACATTTAAATGCATCAATCTCGTGCTCTCTGAGAGATCACAATTAAGAGCTTCAACCCATGAACTGCTCGTTGAACAAAGAAAAAACATTAATTTGTACCAGGACAATAAAGAGGGCTCAAACATCTTTTTAGTTATGAGAGTCTCAGTCTACATTACATTATCAAAGGTGTTTTAGGATGCCAAACAATTATTATAATAATGTAATAATGATTTATAATTATTCCTATGACGTACTGTAAAATCCATTTATAGCCTATAAATGTACTATGTAAATGAAAATTAGAACTTCAAAAGTATATTTTAACCTACATTACACTATAATATAGGAAAATTAAAATACTTTTGTCCTAATTTCTTCACTTGCAAGAAATAAACCCTTGAGCTTTTATTTAGGAGAAAACACCAGATGATCGCGTGAGCAAAGTAATCACGCAGCACAAACTGGATGCTATTCTAATGTCAGTTATTATAATGGCGCAACGCCATATATATTCATGGTTTCAATTTTAGTTTGTTGGCAAAATATAACGCTAGAGACCTTAATGTTAGGTTTTACATTTTATATCTTTACATATCTGTGTTGGGAAAAGGGAGAAGAGAGAGTTCGGCAAAAGGCGGATTCGAACTCGCGTTCAGCGCATCAAAAAGCTGTTTTCAAGTACTTCACGACCTACGACCTACGCCACTGAGGCTGTTTCAAGACGGGTGTCGTTTTGCTGTAAAGACAGGCACTTAGTGCAAATATATGCTCCGTTATAGAAAATGTAAAAAAAAAAAAAAGTTTTCTTCCCTTAGCTTGGGCCATGGCGAACTTCCAATAAATACATTTTATCAGACCGGGCCGCCCCTCGCGGCCTCGAAACGCTAACGGCCCACCGGGAAAACTCCCGACTCTCCCGATTGCCACTCCGCTACTGTGCTCACCATAGACAGCACTCTCTGTAGGCAAGTGCAATGCTACTGACACCTAATGGTTAGTTTCCGTTTCACATCTACAACCACACTACCACTACAGCCACCAATCCAAGTGATCAAATATCAAATCAGCTGCTCTATTATGATAAATCAATATTAGAGTTTAGGTTTAAAGCTCTTGATGCTTGACCTTCGAAGAGAAATAAACACTTAATAGCAGAGGTGGGAGTAAGTCACTAAATGCAAGTCTCAAGTCAAGTCCAAGTCTTAACATTGCAAGTCAAAGTCAAGTCAAGTCATTCTGTTGTAAGGGTCAAGTCAAGTCAAACTCTTTGTCAAGTCAAGTCAAGTCGCAACTTGGACATCAAGTCCCACACAGGCTATTTTTACACATTTTTTTTAAACTCTGGGACTTTACTTTATTAAATAAATAAATCAACTTGTGTGTAATAAATAAAAATATCATTAAGAAACACTAAATTCTCTAAAATAAATTAAATGAACACAAGTAAACAAGAATTAATACAACTTTCCCCAATTGTAAAAAAAAAAAAAAGAAAAACGAAAAAAAAAAGGTATTGCATCCTAAATTAGTACTGTATGCCAAAGTTTTTATGTTCTCACTCTAAAATATTATATGGAAAACAAATCTAATCATTAGTGTTGTCACGATACCAAAATTATTGTTTCGATACCAGGTCAAAAATCGCGATTTCGATATTTTTTCGATATTTTTCCTTAAAAAGTAAAGTATTTCTTACAGGGCGTTTCACGTGCACCTCCTTTGCGTAGGTCTGTGCTTTTTAAATGCTGTAATAACCTAATATAAATAAATCACTGACAAACATGCTCTGATAATAATCATATAGCCAATAGATCATTTTAGCTGATGTTTGGTATGCTTTATTTTAGCAGCTTGCAAATTAGTTATGCTATCTATGAAAGTTGGGGTGCAAGTTGTACAGCTAATACAAAAATAAATAAAACATCACCAGTTAAATAGCATAAATTAATTTATATCGCTATTAAATAAGAGACGTTTTTTAAAATCAAGCAGAGCGCTCTTTTTTGCTGCTATCAGTTGCATGATCTTTTGAGGCTCGCGCACCGTCATGACGCGCGCTTCATTCTATCACCGTTTGCAGGCCGCCGGATGGTGTTGCTATGAACTTGCAAAGTATAACTATCAGACCGGTCCTCGCGGCCTCGAAACACTACCGGCCCACCGGGAAAAGTCCTGAATCTCCGGATTGCCACTCCGCTACTGACCGGCGGCCACAGTATCATCATTTAAGTATTCATGATTTTAACCCAGCTATTTTTTTAAAACGTGGGTCGTTGTGACTGACGTTCTCAACTTTCAATATTACCGTTACTTTCTCTCGCCCGCAACATTTATGTTTCGTCCCGCTCCTGCCCACAAAAGCCTTTTTTCTGTACCTCCAAATACTTTCAAGTTAGCCTACGTGTCGCCACCATAGTCAAGTCAAGTCACATTTATTTATATAGCGCTTTTCACAATACAGATTGTATCAAAGCAGCTTCAACATACACAACAGCATAATTGCTGCTGATAAATTATTTGTTATTAAGGCATCAACAGACAAACCATTGTTATAATATTAAGCAAGCAGCTCCTGCGTGCATGGTTTGGCATGACTTTGCGCTCCCTTAATAATTCCTAAAAAGCTGACAGTTCATCGCGATCTCACACATCTGTTTAAAGAAAGGGATTGAATATTCAGCAACCCAAGCTTTATCATTTGCTCATCTGTATTATAAACTCAGCAAAAAAAAAAAGAGAGAAAATGTCCCTTTTTCAGGACTGTGTGTTTCAACAATAATGTTGTAAAAATCCAAATAACTTTACAGATTTTCATTGTAAAGGGTTTAAACAATGTTTTCCATTCATTTTTAATTAACCATAATCAAGTAATTAACATGCACCAGTGGAATGGTCATTAAGACCTTAACAGCTAACAGGGAGTAGGCATTAAAGGTCACAGTTCTAAACACACAGGACACTAAAGAGACTTGTCTACCGACTGTGAAAAACACCCAAAGAAAGATGCCCAGGGTTCCTACTCATCTGCATGAACGAGCATTAGGCATGCTACTGGGAGGCCTGAGGACTGCTGAGGGCAATAAATTGCCATGTCCGCACTGTGAGACGCCTAAGACAGCGCTTGGGGCGGCAGTGGCTCAGTGGTTCATGTGGGTTGTCTACGAACCGAAAGGTTAGTGGTTCAATCCTCAGTTCCACCTTACCAAGTGTCGAGGTGTCCATGAGCAAGGCACCTAACCCCAGCTGCTCCTGACAAGCTGGCTGGCGCCTTGCATGGCTGACACCGCTGTCGGTGTATGAATGAGTGTATGAATAGGTGAATGTGAGGCAAATGTAAAGCGCTTTGGTGGCCATTAGGTCTATGAAGGTGCTATATAAATGCAGTCCATTTACCATTTACAGGGAGACAGGGAGCTGATCATCCTCGCAGTGGAAGACCACATGTAACAACACCTGCACAGGATCGGTACATCCGAATATCACACCTACATGACAGGTACAGGATGGCCACAACAACTGCCCGAGTCACACCAGGCGCTGTGCACACACAATTCATCCATCAGTGCTCAGACTGTCCGCAATAGGGCTAGGTATCGTAACAAAATGTTCGATACCGATACCCTGACTTCGATACCGGTTCCTGAACGACACCTTTTTCGATACCAATATTATGTAACCAGTTTTATCAATATAAGATTACCTACATTTTTATTTTATTTTTCAGTTGTTGATTTTTTTCACACTCCTATTTTGAGTAAAAAAGCACAAATGCTAAAGTTTCCTGTTTCCTAATCATTTAACAACATGTTTGTTTTTTTTTACTTCAATGAGCTCATTGTTTCTGCCATAATGCATTGTTTAACAGGAAACTGAATGATAATTAATTGAAATGCATTGCACTGTCACCTCTGATAATAACAGATTATCACTCTAAATTGTAATTTAGAAACATGCATTTTCTGTAAAGCTGCTTTGAAACGATATGCATTGTGAAAAAAGCTATACAAATAGGCTTCTGGGGGGCGGGATATATGCCTCGTGCTCAGCACACGTGAAGCTTGCCGCAAAGCACTAACAACAGAAGCATAATGATTATGGATGTGTCGGGAAACAACAGCAAGGATATATTTTTAATCGTTTATTAATGAACAAGTGTTTAATAAGTATATGTTTATGACGATGCTGACTGCAGCAGTGAAAGCGTGCGCCTATTGTTATATGGATCAGGCAATAAAACTATTCATTTCTAATTGTTTTGTTTAAAGGTAGACATATTTTGACTATCTATAGGCCTATTTCTCATGTCTATGAGGCAAGCATCCCATATGCTGAGTGTCGGCTCATCTGTGACGCGCTCCAGTTCTTGCAGTGGAAGACAGACTTTGTACTCTCAACAAGTGTCTGTGTGCTTATCAGACTTACCGTGTTTCTGGTGTTGGCGGCAATTATCCTGTCGAAAATATTGCATCGCGTGCTTCTGGTATCGAGTCTGGCACACAGGTACACTTTGGATCGTTTCCACATATTTTCTATCCATCTGGGTTGGGACGCTCACACACGCACGCACGCACACACACACACACTCGCGTGCGACGAGCTACGTCTCTGAGCAGCCGCGTAAACTAGTGTTTTACGCCACAGCCTATCATACTGCGTGCTTATTGTTTCACTGACGTTGGCGAGATTAACCACTTAGGTACCGAAATTTGGTATCGAAAAACAAGACATGTTTCGATACTCGGTAGTACCGAGGCAATTCGGTCGGTACCTAAAAAGTACAGAACTCGGTACCCAGCTCTAGTCCACAATAGGCTGAGATAGGCTGGACTGAGGGCTTATAGGCCTGTAGTAAGGCAGGTCCTTACCAGACATCACCAGCAACAACCCCGCCTATAGGCACAAACCCACCTTCGCTGGACCAGACAGGAGTGGCAAAAAGTGCTCTTCACTGATGAGTCACGGTTTTGTCTCACCAGAGATGATGATCGATTTGGAGGTGTGTGTGTGTGGGGGGTTTCGTCATGGTCTGGGGCGGTATATCACATCACCATTGGCCTGAGTGTGTTGTCATTGAAGGCAATCTCAATGCCTTGCGGTACTGGGAAGACATCCTCCTCCCTCATGTGGTACCCTTAATGCTTGCTCATCCGGACATGATCCTCCAGCAGGAAAATGCCACCAGCCATACTGCTCTGTGCGTGAGTTTCTGCATGACGACAATGTCAGTGTTCTGCCATGGCCAGCGAAGAGCCCGGATCTCAATCCTATTGAGCACGTCTGGGACCTGTTGGATCGCAGGGTGAATGCTAGGGCCATTCTCCCAAGAAATGTCCAGGAACTTGCAAGAGCCTTGGTGGAAGAGTGGGGTAACATCTCACAGCAAGAACCGACAAATCTGGTCCAGTCCATGAGGAGCAGATGCACTGCAGTACTTCAAGCAGCTGGTGGCCACACCAGATACTGACTGGTACTTTTGATTTCTACGCCATTAACGTCCGCGTCATTCCGCGTGTCTGTACACGCAGTCAAATCTCCAGTCATAAATGCCATTAACCCCAGTGACGGTTAAGTTTAGGGATGGGGTTGAGGTAAGTCATATCTTTTTCTTTCCTAGGATGGTAAGGGAACAGTCATAAATGCCATTAACCCCAGTGACGGTTAGGTTTAGGGACAGGGTTGAGGTAAGTCATATATTTATATAACGTTAAGTCAACGGCGTTCATAAACACGCTGAAAGGCGATTATGCGTCTTGATAGCACGCCAAAAATGGAAATACGAATTGGCGTGTCATACACACGCTACTTCATGAGATCAGTCTGAGTATTCTTTCTATCCTCAATTAAAGTTTGGATGTGTGTCTAGCTTTGAAATCATTTATCACATATAAATCCTATATGGCCATCTGAGAAGACTATGTACTAAACGTATGACATGTGACACAGGTGACAATAAAAGGACAAGACATTACTCACCGTATTTGTTGACTGATTCTTACTCACCTGGGCTTTTTATGAACTCAAAAGGCACGGACGCAAAAGATAAAATAAATAACCAAGCACATGGACGGCGCATTAACAGGCTATTGAGTTACTAGCGTGTTGTGCTAACAATAACAGAAGCTAGAGAAATAAGGTTTATCTGAGATGTTGGGTAAGCTGTATTTATTAGTATAAACAACTAGAAATGATAGTAAATGATGGTTCAAATCAGAAAGAGCTAATACGATACTTAGACTGAGTTTACAGCCTCGAAGCAAACAAACACACAGCCAGGTAGACAGTAGCAATCGATCAGGTGTCAATGTCGCAACCAATTTGTCTAAAAAAAGACTGACGACAAAAAAACAAATAGCACAGGAACCATGTTATTTCTTTTAATTTTATTATCAATTTGTTTTTTAGTCACTCAATATACTTTTATGTCACTTAGCCAGCAACAGAGAAACTGGTAACCAGGCAACAGACAAGTGACCAATCCTGAGTGGCGATGTCACCACACACATTCTTCCATCACGGTTCACGGTTAGCCAAGTGTGCTGAGAGTTCAGGGCCGAGAACAGTTTGCAATTGTGCCGTGCTGTGGAAACACAACTGGAACCTTTTCCAAAGCTGAAAAAGCAGCTTTTGTTTCTCGGTAGATAAAGATGAACTACTAACTAGGGCTGCAAAAATGGCATTGTGATATTTTAATTTTCTGCGATATTTCACCAGATTTAAGTGAATTGTTCAAATGAGTCACTCGTTGGAGAATCAGATGTGTCATTAGTGGATGTGTAGCCTACGGCGAGCATTGTGTGTATATCTCGGCAGTTTAGGACATCACACAAGATTTGTGTCAACATAGAAAACATTTAGTCGCTGGAAAGTTTTTTTTTTTCGTTTAATTGAAATTGTGGTTTAGGTCAGCTGAATGTGCGGAACGCTTTTTAGATATATATGAGGCAAAGTTGTCGTTTTTTTTTTTGCGCAATTCACCCCCCACAGTAATTCAGGAGAGAATGCTCCATATGAACCTTCAGTCTTTCGACCTTTGAACATTGCTTCAATTGATGTTGATTAATATGTATGATCGTGAGTGAGAGAGAGCAAGACATCGCTCGTGTTGTTTAAAAACAATGAGAGCGAACGTGCAGCCGGGGCAGTCATTCTATTCTACACCACTCACGATCAAAAAGGCTTTAGTTTGGTGGGACAAAAATCTGATCTGAACTTTGCGTAGCTACACTTAAAAACACATGCAAATTAAATAACTTTCACGATATGATGGTTAAACTTTGCAATTAATCTTTAATGTTTTCTGGGCCAGAAAGCAGCTGACCCGTACGGATCATGAATCACGGATCAATTATGATACCTATTGCACATCTTGCGATATGACTATCGTGGATGCGCACATAATCGATGCTGAAATTAATTATCGACATTGTTATCGATGCTGAAATTATATATTGTGCAGCCCTACTACTTACTATGATCTCAGACTGTGTTGATGGGGTTTCTCCACTGCATGGATCTTCATGTGTAGCTTCAGGTGATGGTTAAAAGAGAAACTCTTCCCACACTGATCACACTTGTAGGGTTTCTCTCCAGTGTGGACCCTCTTATGAGTTTTCAGATTTGATGGCCGACTGAATCTCTTGTCACAGTGTGAACACTTGTAAGGTTTTTCTCCAGTGTGGATCCTCTCATGTTTTTTTAGACCTGATGACTGATTGAATCTCTTGTCACAGTGTGAACACTTGTAAGGTTTTTCTCCAGTGTGGATCATCTCATGTATTTTCAGAGATGATGACGCACTGAATCTCTTGTCACAGTGTGAACACTTGTAAGGTTTTTCTCCAGTGTGGATCCTCTCATGTTTTTTCAGATATGATGACTGATTGAATCTCTTGTCGCAGTGTGAACACTTGTAAGGTTTTTCTGCAGAGTGGATCATCTCATGTGTTTTCAGATTTGATGACTGCCAGAATCTCTTGTCGCAGTGTGAACACTTGTAAGGTGTTTCTCCAGTATGGATCTTCTCATGTGTTTTCAGAATTGCTGACAGACTGAATCTCTTGTCACAGTGTGAACACTCGTAAGGTTTTTCTCCAGTGTGGATTGTCTTGTGTTTTCTCAGAGTTGATGACAGATTGAATCTTTTGTCACAGTGTGAACACTTGTAAGGTTTTTCTCCAGTGTGGATTATCTCATGTGTTTTCAGATTTGATGACTGACAGAATCTCTTGTCACAGTGTGAACACTTGTAAGGTTTTTCTCCAGTGTGAATTCTCTGGTGTCGTTTTAATTCTCTCCCTGTAGTAAAAGTCTTCCCACACTCAAAGCACATATGAACTCCTACACCAGTATGAATTTTTTGATGTACTTGTAAACTACACAGCTGGGAAAACCTCTTTCCACACACAGAACATGAATGTGGCTTCTCCTTCGTATGAACTCTCACGAGTCTCTTCAGGTCTGATGACCCAAGGAAGGTTTTTTCGCACTGATCACATGTGAACGGCTTCTCTCCAGTGTGAACTCTGATGTGAACATTAAGATCATGTTTGAATGTGAAACTCTTTCCACACTGAGTGCAGGTGAAAGATTTATTGTCTTTTCTTTTCTTTAAAAATGTTTTTTTTGTATTTGAGCGACTCAAAGGTTTTTCTCCAGGTTTGACAAGATGTTCCTCCTCCACTTCTCTCAGTTCTTCTCTCACCTCCTTCACTTCTCTCAGTTCTTCACTCTCCTCCTTCACTTCTCTCAGTTCTTCACTCTCCTCCTTCACTTCTCTCAGTTCTTCACTCTCCTCCTTCACTTCACTCAGTTCTTCACTCTCCTCCTTCACTTCACTCAGTTCTTCTCTCTCCTCCTTCACTTCTATCAATTCTTTTCTCTCCTCCTTCACTTCACTGAGTTCTTCTCTCTCCTCCTTCACGTCACTCAGTTCTTCTCTCTCCTCCTTCACGTCACTCAGTTCTTCTCTCTCCTCCTTCACTTCACTCAGTTCTTCTCTCTCCTCCTTCACTTCACTCAGTTCTTCGCTCTCCTCCTTCACTTCTCTCAGTTCTTCTCTCTCCTCCTTCACTTCTCTCAGTTCTTCTCTCTCCTCCTTCACTTCACTGAGTTCTTCTCTCTCCTCCTTCACGTCACTCAGTTCTTCTCTCTCCTCCTTCACTTCACTCAGTTCTTCGCTCTCCTCCTTCACTTCTCTCAGTTCTTCTCTCTCCTCCTTCACTTCTCTCAGTTCTTCTCTCTCCTCCTTCACTTCTCTCAGTTCTTCTCTCTCCTCCTTCACTTCACTCAGTTCTTCTCTCTCCTCCTTCACTTCTATCAATTCTTTTCTCTCCTCCTTCACTTCACTGAGTTCTTCTCTCTCCTCCTTCACGTCACTCAGTTCTTCTCTCTCCTCCTTCACTTCACTCAGTTCTTCTCTCTCCTCCTTCACTTCACTCAGTTCTTCTCTCTCCTCCTTCACTTCTATCAATTCTTTTCTCTCCTCCTTCACTTCACTGAGTTCTTCTCTCTCCTCCTTCACGTCACTCAGTTCTTCTCTCTCCTCCTTCACTTCACTCAGTTCTTCGCTCTCCTCCATTTCCATCAGTTCTGAAATGAAAGAAACTTTTTTTAAAAAATCAAAGTAATTAAAAGAGATACATACGACTACATAAGACAACAAAGAATACATCGATTAATGAAAAGAAAAGAAAGAAAGAGAAGATCAAAGAATGGCAAATATCAGTTAACCTTAAGGCAGGGGCAATCTTAAAGGGATAGTTCACCCCAAAATTAAAATTCTGTCAGTAATGGGCTTCATGCGCGATCGCTTCCGTGTTTTGTCCCAGCTTGCCCAGTTACATCCGGTCAGAAGCCGGTTTTGCATTAGGTGGAGATAGTGGCAAATTACACTTGCTGTTTACAAAAACTTCCTGCAGTTAACGTGAATGATGTTAACAACACTGTGAGGCAGTTAGCTGTCACACATAAGAGTAAAAAAGAAGGGCTTTAAATTATATATTTCGAGCTACATCGACAACTTTGAGGGTGAGTTCTCTCATATCTTCCGATATCAGTTTCTAAAATCATTGTCTCCATTTCGGAGAAAATGAATTTTATTGAAGTTTTTCCGCTGAACACTTTGGGCCAATCCCAATTCTACCCCTTACCTTTCCCCTAGCCCTACCCCTTCGCCTTCCCCTTGACCCTTGAAACAGAGTGGCAATGCGTAGGGGGCGAAAATATTCCCCTAAGAAATGGGACACCACTACGCCTCCGTTAAACGTCATTATAAGTCGTCGCTAGCGCCTACGTCACAGGAGATGCGCCGATGTTTATCACAACTTCCAAGATGCCGTCGACAGCTGCGGTTATCTCAGTCACATGGGTTACAGCTATTTTCTTGCATCTTGTGAAGTTCGCAGGAAACAACGGAGACGACGAAAATATGTTGTGGGACTATCGTTAGCAAACTACAGTAATTTTAGCGATATATTTTTTTTTTTTACAAACGTTTCTGTAAAGAAACTGACCGTAAATATGAACACAATATTGAATGTAACATAAAGCAAATCATTATTTGTCGTTATAATACTTATTAAAGCCACAAATACTTAAATTTATGGGTCTCCTTTGTCGCTTGGGCAGCCAGCCTGGGTTAGCAGTGACGCTTCTCATACCCCTTCGTTTGAAGTGTGCTCCCGAAAAATCTTCGTTTGAAGGGCTATCTGGCCCTTCACCCTAGCCCTCCCCCTCCAACCAAAAGAGAATTGGGACAGCCCTACCCCTTCACGTGGACGCGCAAAACGGAGGGGAAGGGGAAAGTGAAGGGGTAAGGGGTAGAATTGGGATTGGCCCTTTGCCTGCAGAACGTGCTATGCGGAAGTAAAGAAGCTGGCTGAGATCCTAACGGACGTACGACAGCAGGGTTCGTGCCTCGAGCCTATTACTTGCCTCATTTTCTTCCAACCTCATAAGGCATTCCAGAGCCAAGATTGATTTTTAGCTTGAGATTGATTCAAGGCCACTGCACTCACACGCAGACACACCTTCCACTCGATCTTTGCGCGGTGCGAGTGGAAAGATCGCACCACTCAGGCGAACTGTTCCCCAACGAATTGATCCTCTGCTAGAAGGAGGACGATGAGGCACCGTACGTCCCGATGCAATATGGTACACTGGAAATCCTTTTCTTTAGACCCGGACTCTTTGGCAAGTCCGAGACCTGGAATCTTCGCCTGAACACACCCGCTCGGAGAGACTTTCACGTGGACATCCCGGACTATGCCTTTAGAATCTGCGTTCACACTGATGACTCTTGCTAGCTCGAACTGCCCCCTTAGTGTATTTTGATCACAAAGCCAGACTATGTCTCCCTTAGTAACGTTCCTTTCGGCAGTATGCCACTTGGTGCGGATGAACAGGTTTGGACCTGCAAGCTGGCTCCAGGACTTCCAAAAGTAGCTAAATTGGGTTTGCATCTCTTGCGGCTTTTAAAGATGTAAGTAGCAGTCGAATTCTTTGAAATCTCCTCTCTGTGAAGCTCGACCAAGCAACAGGGTGTTCGGAGTGATGTATTGGATACTTCACAGCTCTGGACTCTGGCATCGATAGGCCTTTCGTTAACGAGGTTGGCAGCTAGTTTGAGCACCGTCAGGAATTCGCCAAAAGTAAGGCCTCCTCCTCCACTGAGACTTTGGGGAGCTCTTTTGGTGATCTTGACCGCAGCTTCAGCAGCGCCGTTTCGATGAGGTGAGTAGGCTGGAAGGATTTTCCATGACCAGTAAGTCCCATTCTTAGCAGCATATTCCTCCAGCGACTCTTTGCTTTGTTGTCTTAGGTAAGCATACATCTCTTCCAGGACACGCTTTGCTCCAATAAAATTTGTACCTGGATCGCACCAGATCTTCTGAGGATGACCTCGGATAGAAGTAAACCTCTGGTAAGGAAGTAGAAAGCTTTCTGTTGTTAGCGCGCTTGCCAGTTCGACATGGATGGCTCGGCTTGACATACAGCAAAAGAGCACACCCCATACTTTCATACTCACTCTCTTTCTGACATCATCCTTTACTTCGTACGGTCCAAACATGTCAACAGACGTGAATTGAAACGGTGCAGCCGGGCTCGACCTCTCTTCAGGTAAATCTCCCATTATTTGCTGACACGCCTTGGCTTTTGCCTTCCTGCACGAGATACACCTGTCAACAATTTTTCTTGCTATAATTCTCCCCCTGATGACCCATGCTTTCTTTTGCATCCGCAGCAAAGTTCCTGCCACCCCATCATGTCCCTCACTATGTGCTTCTCGGGCAAGGAGGGTAGAGATCCAGGACTGGAAGGTAGCAGGGGAACTGCTCTCTGGTCCTCTTTGAAGGTCTGTTGTCCTTCAGTGATTCTGCTTGTGATCATCAGGTGACTTCAATAATGCTCAATCATCACTAAATTAATCTCTTGAGTGTTAATTTAACACTCATATCTGCATCATATATTCCATCTGAAAGCAGGTGAAGGTGATTTACTGCTAATCAGTGAACCGGCTTTACTGATTAGATGCGCATAACAATATCGTGCGATTACTCGTGCAGCCCTAATCTTTAGAAATTAATATGAAAATCAATTCTGAATTGGTGAATTGATTTTTTCAACAAAGCACTAGCAACCCCCCCCCCACCCCGTAAAAGATCGAGAATAATGATCAATTCAATCTAATAATCAGTAATTAAGTAATTAAACGTGTGGCTGAGGGGTGCCTTAGGATGATCATGTTTAATAAACATTTTTCTTCGCTTCTCATTCTAACTCAGAGATTTCTCGATTAATGGGGAGTAGCATTGGGATTGGGACTACAGCTGGGTTATGGTACGTCACTAACCCACACATTTGCATCAACCACTCCCTCCGGGAGTGGGCATGGCCATATTTTAGCAGCTCGTCGAGTGTGTTGTTCACGCAGCTGTCAGGTCTTATGTCTTCGAACTTCCCACGGACGCTGTACTTCGTCAACAATGGATACAATTTATGTTTGATTATGTTCCTGAAAATGACGATCGTAATCTAGCTCTCTGTGCTGCGCATTTACGGAAGACAGCTTCCAGAATCTCCACGAGTTCAACACCGGATTCTGTTACTGAAACATGAAGCAGTTCCAACTTTAAAACCAGAGGCAGCAGTTGTTGGGCCACAACCTGTAAGTAGGCTAAGACTTAACCATTTTAAATGTATTTGCATTTATAATTCCAGACATTGCCTTGTGTTTTAGTTTTTTTCAAATGCCAGCGCTAGCTTTATTGCCACTAGGCTATTAGTTATGCTATTTTGTGTCTACGACAAACGCGTACAAAGTGCTAATGTTATAAATGTATTTTTCATGTATATATGTTTTATGACGTTATTTTCGATTTGATCAAGAACGTACTTGCCACCGCTTAGGGATGGGGCCGATCCGATCCAGTATCGGGACCGATACCAGCATAATTCACGTATCGGATTTTTCCGATCCAACCTGCGGAGAAATCCGATATTTATGATCCATGTCTGCGCTTTAACGTTGTCTGCTGAAATGACTCCAAAAGTGATTCCCGCCGGGCCTGCTAGTCTGCTATAGCTGGCTGCAAACTGTGGAATGGATACCCTGAACGGAGGTGCAGCTCAATCAGTGACTGTAAAACATAGGGCTCAATGAGACACACCCCCGCTCAGGAAATCCATTCCGCAGTTTGCAGCCAGCTAGCAGGATGTTCGCTGTGTGGAAATCATATGGTGGAACTGGAAACACCGCTGCAGTGCAGAGCAAGACAGCAAAGTGCAATGTTTGCAAAGCCATATTAATTAAACTATTTGATGCATGTTTGCAATTCGCAGTCCAGAAGAGAAAGAGAGAGATCTCTCACGCGGTGCAACAACAGCAAGCACAACATGACAGCCCGGCGTAATGAGTGACGACAGAGGAAACGTAGCCTGGTTACACTTTAGATCTGTGATATTAGTCTGATTTCCAAATATTAAAGAATATATTGAGGTAAAAAAAAAAAAAAACATTAAAAACAATAGCCACATTCGCGGCGGTGCGCTGTCATTTCTCCCTAAAACTCAAACTTTAAGACAGAATCAGCACGATCGATGATTGTAGTAAAATGCAGTCTCTGCTGTTACTAAATTGCGGGACGCTTTTAATAATAAAAAGAGCTATTAAAAGCACAAAATTTGCGCAAGAGATGCTGTTCCCAGTGCGGCGCGCTCCGAAACAGACCGCAACAAGACAAGCAAATTATACTCTGGGCTTCATATGCGCGTCTAAACGATCAAATGTAGCCTGCACAAAAATGTCAAACCGACCGACTTGGAGATTAACACTTAAACAATTTATTATGTCTAAAATGAACGTAGTTATGGAAATATTTGGGAGAAAATATAGTGCATCAGTAGACTATGAAATCTGAACTCGTTCTTAAAGGGGCAGCAGTATAAATGTGACGATTGCGACATTACTGAGAATCAAACAACCAAAGGCAAAGAGAAAATCACTCACAGCTCTTGAATTAATTACTTCAGCTTTAATAAGCATAAATCTATCTATGATAAACTTTGCAGTGCTATTTTACTTTTGATTACTTTATTATAATTCTTTTTAAGACCATACCTGAATAATGTTTGTAGACCTTCCTGAAATTAAAGCACTGTGTAGGCCTGTATAATGTGTATCTTTGTTTAATTGTCTATCTATTGTTTAATATATATATATATATATATATATATTTATATATATTGACATACATACATACGTACATATCATCCTTGCCTGTAGAGAGGAGTTTATTTCAGCATCATATAAAATCATCAACAATAATGATAAATACTATTAAAGCAAACACAGCTCTGGTATCGGAAAAGTATCGGTATCGGTCGATATCCAAAGTCAGGTATCGGGATCGGATCGGAAGTGAAAAAATGTGGATCGGTGCATCCCTACCACCGCTGTTTGTGTTTAACATTAGTAGCCAGTCAGTTGCTATTGTTGCCAGTCAGATGCTATTGTGTTAAACAAACGTGTATAAAGTTAAAAAATTTAGCAAATTATCATTCAGAAACGTTTATTAAGAGCCGTGTGTGGTGAGGTTCTGTTTGACTCGCTTCATCGCGGCTTTCTCAGTCTGATTCTGCCTCAAACTGATACTGCAGTTCGACGCATATTTACATCTGGACAGGAGCTCATGACGTGCCCGTAAAGGTAATGGGCGGTACCTTTCCGAACAACGTAAGCGACAGTTTAGCCAATCACAACACACCAGGCCAAGCTAACCAATCTGAGCCCACAACGTGTTTCTGAGGGAGTGGTTTCATAGACTCAGGAAGTCAACCGCTCGTTCGAGGACAGAGGAGAGCGCGGCTGACAATAAACGTGAAGTTTATGAAAAATAAGACTTTTTAAAAACGAAAAACCACGAATACATGTTATATTGCACCCCATAAACACAATCATGCAACGAAAAAAAGCAGTCAACCACCCCTTTAAGTCCAAGTGACTACTGTGGCTCACTCTTTAGTTTATCAAGCAACGAGAATACTTTTTGAGCGCAAAAAAACAGCAACAAAAATAACGACTTTATTTCAACTATTAATTTCCTTCTCTGTGGGCCTTGTTGTACATCACACACATCACACACATGACCGGCGTCGGCCAATAGTCCATCTACGTGTGGCATAGCACTACGGTATCACAATACGTTAACTGACTAGAGGCCCACAGAGAAGGAAATGAACAGTTAAATAAAGTCGTTATTTTGGAGTTTTTTGAACACAAAAAGTATTCTCATCACTTGATAAACTTAAGATTGAGCAATTTGGACAATTTTAATGATGTCTTTTATAACTTTTGAGGGCTTGGCAAGTTTCAATCCCTAAAAAGCCTATGGAGGAGTGATTAGATTTAATCACAAATATCTTAATTTGTGTTCCGAAGATGAACCAAACTTTTACGGGGTTGGAACAACGAGGGTGATTTTTGGGTGAACTAACCCTTTAATTATACATCCCTGAAACTAATTTAACCATAAATTAGGGACGCAGATCTTCCAGTTATAAAACATTAGTTTCTGTAGTTAGAACTATTAAAATACTGCCATAGTATTTGACACCAACATTGTTGGTTTGACACCAACATTGAAATTTAATTGCATTACAAACAACTAAAACGGTTGAATTATTAAGGACCGTTCAAGAAACACAAGATGCATTTCAGTGCAAGAAACTATTTTGTAAAAACATGTACAAAATTCAGGTAACATTCTTACACACTGTAAACCATATATAAAATAAAACAGTTAAAATATATCAATTTAGTTTGACCTGATTTTGACAATTAATATGAAACTTCACCCTACTGACCATTTGTTGTAAAAAAAAAAAAAGAAAGAAAAAATTTCACAGTTGAACTGTTTATCTAAAAGTGATGAAGTGCTTGAATGTTTCTAACATGAATGTTCTCCAGCATCATGAATGAATGAAGAATAAACACCAACCTCTTTGTTCTTCAGGATCTTCAGTATGTTTCATTCTGCAGGGTTCTGGATCACTCATGTTCTCACTGTCCTCTTTAATAAACTCAGTCTTTACAGATTTCAGCTCTTCCTGATGCTTTCATGCTCATCTTCACTAGTAGCTGATGGGAATTTACAGCATTTATTGGAGAATGGCAGTGGGAGGAGTTTCACTGATGATGGATTACAGTGGAAAGAGCTTCACTGATGATGTGATCTGCCAAAATATCAAATAAGTTATTGAGTTTGTTTTTTAAGCTCATAGACAACATATTAAAATAATGCAAATTATTCCAAAAATAATTAATGGTAAGAAAAGCAGTTAAAAAGCATAAACAGGAATAAACATATAGGCTAGTAACCAACAAATACTCTCAGCCTGTTTACACCAATGAAATAGTACATTTACAGGAGATGTGAAGACATCAGCATAATAAATGAGGAGAAAACAGGAACTATTGTCAAGAAATAAAGAGTGTTTTCAGCAGATCTGTTATTGATGATCCTCCGACTATCAACACTCAATCAATAAGCCATTCATGATCATCATCTCTCTTTATTCTGTTTTCTGTTAGTCAGGATAGATGATAAGTCTGTAAAACTACACTAGTGAAAGACAATACTGTTATTTTTCACAATATAACATGGATAAATCATCAATAATATAACACAATATTTCAATAAATAGCCTATTTTACGAAACTCTACAGTCAAATGCCTATAGTCTACAACACCATAATATGTAAATCTTAAGTAATTTTTGCAGCCAAAGATAAATATAGACAAAGAAATAAAGGTAAACATGAAAATGGCAACAACTTGAGATAAATCCCAAAAACTAACACACACTCACTCAGGTCTGAATGAACTCCACATATTCTCCTCAGACTCGCTGTTGCTGCACTAATTTCAGGAGGAAGACGCCAGAAAAGACGCACAAGTATCGCTGTGATCGGTGAAAACAACACAGAAATGAGTCTGTCGCTTAATCAAACTGTATAAAGTGTGTGTGATGGGTGTGTAAATATAAGAAATACCGTGAACTGCTCTCCTCACCTCAGAAGACTCGACGCTGAACTCAACGAGGGAAAATAGTCTTGAGACGGCGCGAGCGGTGACGTCATCGGCACGCGCGTACGTCATACGCTGAGCTAAAGAGGCCCACTTTAAACTTTTACATAACATTTACTCTATAACATGTTTTGTTTCCAAGTTTCTAGACAATGGCACATGGTGTAGCTTTTGTAAACAGGACACTGAAACCATTCCTCATTTATGTTTAATTGTCCAGTTACCAAAAGGTTTTAGGAAGATTTGGGTACTCATTTTCTCCAATCCCAAAATATAACTCACTCATTCACCCTGAAAGATTTTATCTGTTACTTTTGTTTCCCACAAGATGGCTCCCTGGAGTTTGTATTAAACATAATCTTATATGCTAAGTTCTTTTATAAATAAAACAAGCAAAAATGTGATAAGTCATCCTTATGTTTTAAACATTATATTTTGGAACTTAATATGTTTCTTAAATCACACAAGCTTGTAAAGAACAAGAAGAATGGAAAACTTTTGTGTCAATATGACCTATTCCCCAATTCCTCTTAATATTCTTTTTTTTTTTTTTTTTTGTCTTTTGTATGTTTTGTTCTTTGTCTCTGGTATGGTATGTCTGTACAAATGTTTGATTGTATATTGATGGTTTTTCACGTTTGTACCCAATGTTGCCTTCAATAAAAAAATTAGAGAGTAAAATTTATACATTTTTTAAATATATATTCAGAACATAAAAAAAGAAGCAGGAACGAACTATATACATATCCTATTTTGGATATTAACATCTAATAGTGTAAATCGCGGCAGCAGCTTCAGGTTGGTTATCCAAGACATTGTTGTCTATCTGTACTTCGGGGATTCTTCCCACCGGAGCCTCGCTTTCGATTTCAATTTAATGTTTTATTTCATGTATTTACAATATTTAATGCTGGTTTCACTAGTGACACCAAATGCTCTTAAATATGTATCCGCAGCAGCTCAAAGTTAATATCTGGTCAGAACTCGTCTTTGAGGGGCAAAGAAAAGAGTAGAAATGTTTTCTGATGAAAAAAAGCATCGCTTCATTAGCGGTTGAATATTCCAGCCAGGCGTCAATGTCTCTCTTTCTATTCAAAATCAGCTTAAATTGGTGTTTAGTGTCAAAAGGCCTTCAGAATTCCCAGGTCACCTGCTTTTTAGGCCTTTCCGGTGTCAAATGAATATGAAATGACAAAAGAGAGTTCAATGTCAAAATAGTTTTATATATAATTAATGTCTATTTACATTCTTGACCTGACACAAAGTAAATCTCGATGAATGAATGAGGATTCAAGAATAAACACAAAACTATTTGTTCAAAACAAACTTTAACTAAAGGCTGAAAGAAATAATTGATGAAATTGATCATGAAAATAATCAACAACCAAGCTGATTATAATAAACATGTCAATTTACAACAGTTGAAAAACATTACTATGGACAAAACGCATCTGAAAAATAACGTGGTTGGTGAGCACAGGAACCATGTTATTTCTTTAATCTTATCATAAATTTGTGTTTTATGTCATTCAATATGCTTTTATGTGGCTTAGGTACAGAGAAATTGGTAACCAGGCAACAGACAAATGACCAATCCTGAGTGGCGATGTCACTACCCACATTCTTCCATGATGGTTCACGGTTAGCCAAGTGTGCTAAGAGTTCAGTGCCAAGAACGGTTTGAAATTGTGCCGTGCCGCACCAGGCTCAAGTGGACACACAACTAGATCCAAAGGTGGAACAGCAGCTTTTTTTCTCGTTACATAAAGATGAATTAATGACTTAAGGTTGCGCGATATTGGGAAAAAAATGGCATTGCAATATTTTATTTTCAGGCGGCGTCCTTTTGCTTTTAGCTGACGTAGCTAAATTCTGCCCCGTAGCCAAAATAAGTAAAAGATTCTGTCCAGGATTTCAGAGGAGCATGAATGTTGAGGAAATTCTATAGTCCATCATTATACTGTGAAACCAGATCATCAGTGTTGGGTAATTTTTCTGAGGTGAGATTGTTATTCCAGTAGAAAGGGCAGGTCGGTCAATGTTCTTGATGTTTCGAAATGAGATCGAATAGAGAGGATTGGTTTTAGGTAAGTTGACATTAAAAGAACTACACTTATCGTCAGAGATCCCACTACCAAATACTAAACTCATCTGATAACATCTGGTGAAGGGGACACTAGCGCTCTGTTTTCCACAATTAATACAAAAGTCCCAATTTAATTAATGTCTTTTATTCTTGACCTGACACAAAGTAAATATGTATAAATATTAGGGGTGGAACGGTACACAGAAGTCACGGTTCGGTTTAGACATCACGGTTCGGTACGATTTCGGTACAATGGAGGGAAAAGCAAAACAAAAATACAGAAGGCATTGTTTTTTTTTTAAATTTGCTTCAAATTTGTGTCTATCGCGTCTAGTTCGACGCTACTCCAAAGCGAATAGTACGGGCATATAAAGCCAACGTTTGAAGTGAACGCGCGTTCGGAGCTAGCCGATGGTACAGATTACGTGTCCCTAAAGAACCCGCGTATCTAACAGTAGTTCCGAATTACATTAAAGTCCCTGTAAAGGCATTCTACAAAAAAATTCTAAACACATTATAAATGTTACAAATGTATTGCTAAAACATATTACAAAGACTGTGAACTGTGAAGTTCTGAAATACGGAGTTAGACCGTTAAACAGTTTTTCACCATTGCTATTTTACGGATTTTTTGGGCGGGGCTAAAACAGGGCTCGATGACGCACTGGAGCCCCTGAGCTCATGAACACGCTCCTACTTGATGATGCGATGACTACTTGATGACTGAGGCTGATCTCTCCCCCAACAATAAAGCACATTCGCATCCGCCGCTCAATCGCGAGTAACTGTCAGTACTATTAGTTATTACAGCCTAGCTATGTCTTCGACACGGAAATGCATAGGCTACTACCTGGATGCGATCATGTACAAAACAGATCGGTGTCTTTATTTAAATTTCCTAAAAACGATCCCATCAAGAAGAGGTGGATTAATTTTGTTATCTAGTTTCTTACTCCAAACTGTCACTGAAATAGCTGACCTTGTCCGGAAATCAAAGCCTTCCACCTGCCAGCCCTACCCACCTAGTTAAAATGTACCCACCCTCTCTCTCCTCACTCATAACTAAAATCATCTACTCATCTCTCATTTCTACTCATGTTCACACTGCTCTAAAAACTGCTGCTATAGACCCTTTTACGGTTTGTACACAATGATGACGTGGCAACATATGCGCGTGCATATTGGCAACGGAAGTATGGCGAGAATAAGCAGTGTGTCAAGCTCGGTCAAGCAACGCGAGTGGATTTTTATTACGCTAGAGGCTGCAGTCTTTAGCCTCCTTGTTAGAGCGCCTGACTCTCATGCCAGAGACCCGGGTTCGAGGCCCGCTCGGACCGGGTCGAGTGGGACCTGGATGTAGGGGTTAAATTGGTGCCGTGACCCGGATGAGAGTGAGGTTTAGGGGGGTGAGTGTAACGGAGGCCAGCTAGTAGTTGCTGTGCGAGTAAACCTCACTCCCCTGATCTCAATAGGCGCTATAGCGACAGACGCTAGAGGCTGCAGTCTTTAGCCTCCTTGTTAGAGCGCCTGACTCTCATGCCAGAGACCCGGGTTCGAGGCCCGCTCGGACCGGGTCGAGTGGGACCTGGATGTAGGGGTTAAATTGGTGCCGTGACCCGGATGAGAGTGAGGTTTAGGGGGGTGAGTGTAACGGAGGTCAGCTAGTAGTTGCTGTGTGAGTAAACCTCACTCCCCTGATCTCAATAGGCGCTCTAGCGACACATACTAGAGGCTGCAGTCTTTAGCCTCCTTGTTAGAGCGCCTGACTCTCATGCCAGAGACTCGGGTTCGAGGCCCGCTCGGAGCGGGTCGAGTGGGACCCGGGTGCAGGGGTTACACAACTCACCTTTGGAAGTCTCTCCCTTCATTCATCTGTATGACTGAGTCTATATCCACTTTTAAAACTTTGCTCAGAACTACTTAAATCGAATATTTTTTTACTATGATCACTGTGATCTCAGATTGTGGTGATGTGGTTTCTTCAATGTACGGATCTTCATGTGTAACTCCAGGTCACTTTTAAAAGAGAAACTCAAACTGATCACACATCTGCAGCTTCTCTCTGCTGTGGATCTTCTCATGTCTTTTCAGGTGTGCTGACAGACGAAATCGCTTGTCGCAGTGTGAACACTTGTAAGGTTTTTCTCCAGTGTGGATCTTCTCATGTGTTTTCAGATTTTCTGACAGAGTGAATCTCTTGTCGCAGTTTGAACACTTGTAAGGTTTCTCTCCACTGTGGATCTTCTCATGTGTTTTCAGACCTGATGACTGATTGAATCTCTTGTCACAGTGTGAACACTTGTAAGGTTTTTCTCCAGTGTGGATCATCTTGTGTGTTTTCAGATGTGAAGACATACTGAAACTCTTGTCGCAGTGTGAACACTTGTAAGGTTTTTCTCCAGTGTGAGTTCTCTGGTGTCGTTTTAATTCTCTCCCTGTTGCAAAAGTCTTCCCACACTCAAAGCACACGTACTCTCTCACACCAGTATGAATTCTCTGATGTACTAGTAAAGTACACCGCAGTGAAAAACTCTTTCCACACACAGAACATGAATGCGGCTTCTCCTTCGTATGAACTCTCAGGTGTCTCTTCAGGTGTGATGACGCAAAAAAGGTCTTGCCGCACTGATCACATGAGAACGGCTTCTCTCCACCGTGGATCGTCATATGAGCATTAAGGGATGATAATCGACTGAAGCTATTCCCACATTGTTTGCATGTGTACGGCTTCTCTCCAGTGTGGATCCTCATGTGGACATTAAGGGATGATAATTGACTGAAACTATTCCCACATTGTTTGCATGTGAACGGCTTCTCTCCGGTGTGGATCCTGGTGTGGATCTTAAGGTACGCGGATCGACTGAAACTCCTCCCACATTGATCACATGTGAACGGCTTCTCTCCTGAATGAACTCTCGCGTGAATCTTCAAATAAAACTTGTCTGAGAATCTCTTTCCACACTGTTCACACATGAATGGTTTTTCTCCGGTGTGAATTCTGATGTGAACATTAAGATCACGTTTGTAAGTGAAACTCTTTCCACACTGAGCGCAGGTGAAAGATTTCTTGTCTTGTCTTTTCTTTGAAAAATTATTTTTAGTCTTTGAGCGACTCAAAGGTTTTTCTTCAAGTTGGACATGATGTTCCTCCTTCACTTCTCTCAGTTCTTCTCTCTCCTCCTTCACTTCCATCAGGTCTGACATGAAAGAAAAACTTTCAAATTTTTTAAATAATCAAAATAATTCAAAGAGAGAAATATGAATGGAGATGAGAACTGCTATAAAATACTAGAATAATTAGTCTTTTTATAAATTAATTATATGTCCCTGAAACTTTCTGTGAATGAATTTCACTGAGAAAAAAAACAAATGTTTGAAGTATAGCAGAGTAAATTTTGAAATTATTATTTGTTAAACATGTTTGTAAAAATATGCACAAAATTCAGGTTAATATTTACACTTTATCTAAACTTTATCTAAAAGTGATGAAGTGCTTGAATGTTTCTAACATGAATGTTCTCCAGCATCATGAATGAATGAAGAATAAACACCAACCTCTTTGTTCTTCAGGATCTTCAGTGTGTTTCATTCTGCAGGGTTCTGGATCACTCATGTTCTCACTGTCCTCTTTAATAAACTCAGTCTTTACAGATTTCAGCAAGTCTTCACTTGTAGCTGATGGAAATTTACGGCATTTATTGGATAATTGCAGTGGGAAAAGCTTCACTGATGATGTGAACTGCCAAAAGATCGAAAAAGTTTAAAAGAGTTTATTTTAATCTGTTGTCCATGAGCATAAAAACAATGTAAATTCTTCCAAATATAATTAATGGTAAGAAAAGCAGTTAAAAAGCATAAAAATAAATAAACATAGGCTACATATAGTAACCAACTAATTATTAAAATAGTTTACACCAATGAAATAGTACATTTACAGTAGATGTGAAGACATCAGCATAATAAATGAGGTGAAAACAGGAACTAATGTCATGAAATAAAGAGTGTTTTTTCAGCAGATCTGTTAATATTGATGATCCTCAGACTATCAACACTCATTCAACAAGACATTCAGGATCATCAGCAGATCATCTCACTTTATACTGAGTGTTTGCTGTTAGAAACACATTATTTGAGTCAGGATAGATGATAAAAGTCTGTAAAACTACACTAGTGAAAGACAATGCTGTTGTTTTTCACAATATAACATGGATAAATCATCAATAATATAACACAATATTTCAATAAATAACCTCTCTTTACAAACCTCTACAAGCAAATAACTACAAAACGTTTTGACTTTATAATAACTATTACTTTTAATAAAGTAATTCAATTATTAACATGTAACAGATTTGTACAGAAACTGACAATGATCACAAAATCTTACAAAAATAACTCTTACGTTTCCTGGCCGTCACACTTCATTATTATTTGGGTCAGTGACAAACCAGGTTTGTCAAGATGAGAAATTCGAAAATCTTGTAAAAAAGTTGTTTTAAAAGCATGCATAAGGTATGTTAAATTAGCAACATTTTCTACGGAAGTTACACAAAAATAGATCAGAGTTCAGAGAATAGATCAGAGTTCTCTAAATGTAATTTTTGATGTGGTTTTGCAATATTTGGCAAGACATGCTAAAACACATCTGTTTTCTAAATAAACTAACAAATGATGTAAAAAACAACAACATATTATTCCACTAAACTAGATTTTAAAAGGTTTGTTCCACATAAATGTTCCTGTATATAATTATATTTTTATAAAAAATACTGGTTATGCCAATTGACAAAAAAAAGTTACACCAACTGTCCATGTTGCTTCTAGAGTCAAAGGCCATTGTTTGTTTAAGAAATTGTGACTGAAAATCGAGCATGAAAGTCAACAAGTTCAGCAGAAGTGGTTATATTTTTGTCAATGCTGAAAAAAAATGATACTGAAAAGAGTTAATGAGGTTACGCAGTACGTTTGAGCGTCAGCAAAAAACAACGTTCGTTCTGGTGTGTTACGTACAACTTCAAATGTAAAAAGAAGAAATTTTCTCTGTTAATAAAAGAATACTGACTTTATCTCTGACTGTCATTTATTATACATTTTCTTAAAAAAATCAGTCATTTAAAAATTTAATCGTGAACAGGGTGAATCGAGATCGCGATTTTATCAAATTCGTTCATTTTGATGAACGAGTTCGAACAGGAGAGTCACGAACGCGCATCACAGAAGCAAGGCGACCATTTGAGCTTATACAACTTAATCTTTGTTTGTTTTTTTTTAAATGAGCGATCGTTTCGCTTAAAAGACCCTTATCCATCGTCTGAAATCGTTTAAAGCCCTTTGAACAGTTTGCACTGAAACGGTCTTTTGCACCTTGAACCGTTTGGACCACATTGAAGTCAATTATATGGAGAAAAATCCTGGAATGTTTTCATCAAAAACCTTCATTTATTTTCGACTGAAGACAGAATGACATGGACATCTTGGATGACATGGGGGTGACTAAATTATCAGCAAAATTTAAAAAACTACTCCTTTAAGGTAGGCCTAATGGCAAAAAGCAGCAAAAATGTAAAAGAAAGCTATAAACTTTAATACTTTAACTTTTGCCACTGAGACCCTTCATGCCACATGATAAATGGGTCGTATTTTTGCTAATCCCCATAGATTTCAGTTGACGATTCTGTTTAAAGTTATAAACAACAAAAATGAAAGGAATGAAAAAAAGAGGAAAAATGCATTAACCAAAAATGAAAAGAAAAAAAAAACGCCCTTGGTGTAGTGGAAAAGCGCCATTAATTTCCCATTCATTTCTTACATAGACATTTTGGAAAAATACTTTTTGTGTGTAAAAGAAAAAAAAAAATGATGACTTTATTCAACTACTCATTTCCCTCTCTGTGGGCCTCGAGTGAGCTCACATGGTCTGTTTTGCACATAATTGTGTTCCATTGACTTTCTTTACAGATAAATACTTATAATTTATGGTTATGCCAAACTAGCTGATATGTTGTTTTATTGAGAATTTCACCTTTTTTAAACTAGATCAATTATTTGGTACAAAGTTTTGACGGTTACACTGCATAGATAGACATTTTTGCAATCATGTCCCAAATATTCTCTCAAAATGTACAAAAAACAGATATTTTAGATTTCGTCCTCAAAAAAGAACATGTATGCAAGTAATTTTAATTTGAAATGTTAACCCTTTTAAATGTAAACCATATGGATACACACACACACACACACACACAAATAAAGTCATTGAACAATTTTACCATATTCCCATGCATAAATACTAGATTTGAAATTCCCCACGTTCATTACAACTACAGGGGCAATAATGTGTTAGAATAGACCTACATTTTAAAGTAATTTTAAGTAAATGTATTCTGCCAAAGATAAATGTATAGGCTACAAAGAAGTAAAGGTATAACTGAAAATCCAAACAGTAACACTTTTCTCCAACAATTCCCCTCACAAATCTCATACTTTGCCTTTTGTTTTGACTTTCAGAAACGGTTCTCACTCCAAACATCAAGACAATCACACAAACGAACATATTCTCCTCAGGCTCGCTGCTGCTGCACTAAATGTGTATTTCAGGAGAAAGACGCCAGAAAAGACACCCATGTATCGCTGTGATCGACGAAAACAATACAGAAATGAGTCTGTCGCTTAATCAAACTGTATAAGGGTGTGTAAATACCGTGAACAGGCAGCTCTCCTCACCTCAGAAAAATCGACGCTGAAACAGTTGAAAGAGACGGACGGCGCGAGCAGTGACGTCACCCCCTCCCCGCCAGTATGGTTGGGGAAGACGGGGGAAGATACCACCTTTGCCTCTGATTGGCTAGATGGGCTCTCTTCCGATTGGCTAACCCCACCATCCCCCCCCCCCCCCGCTCTCTCTCTCTAACCCACCTATCATCTCTCTCTCATCACAAATTTCCAAAACTACCGCAACTGCTACGTCTAATGAAAACGCGTCCAACAGAAGTGAATTATGCAAAACAGTGTGGTAAGTGAGTGTCATGATATTTGTATTCCTACTTCAAATTGTCATAGCATGTTCAAATCGTGTTTAGATCAGTCCTAGACGTTTGAGGTAGTTTTGTGACGAGAGAGAGGGAGAGATTGGGTTAGAGTGTGCTTTGAGCAGTTTTTTTCATTGCTTCAAAACTGTGACAATATTGTGACACATTATTTTCTTTCAATAGAGCAATTTAATTGGCTTTTATCGTGTATCCTGACTAAAATAATGTGTTTCTAACAGCAAACATTCAGAATAAAGTGAGATGATCTGCTGATGATCCTGAATGGCTTGTTGAATGAGTGTTGATAGTCTGAGGATCATCAATATTAACAGATCTGCTGAAAACACTCTTTATTTCATGACAATAATTCATGTTTTCACCTCATTTATTATGCTGGTGTCTTCAGATCTCCTGTAAATTGTCACTTAAAGGGATAGTTCATGCACAGAGAAGTCCAAATTAAACATGATTTGATGACTCATAAATATAAGCACACATTGATGGCCTAAGACACGAAACGAGTGGTTTGTCAAAATAATGATTGAAAATTGAAAATACTGTGGAAACAAAGACACCTACATCTTGGATGCCCTTGAGGTAAGATAAAACATAAAAAACTATTTCAAAGTGAACTATCCCTTTAAAACTCATTCCTGAGGGGATTTGTTGGTTACTATATGTAAACTTATGTTTATTTCTGTTTTTCAACTTTGTTTTTAATTACCATTATTTATATTTGGGAGAATTTACATTATTATATTTTGTTGTCCATGAGCAAAACAATAAAATAAATAAAATCAGTAACTGTATTAGTAATAAGTACAGTAATAGTATTTTATATTTTGGCAGATCAGCTCCTCCCACATCAAGCTCCTCCCACTGTAATTCATCATCAGTGAAGCTCCTCCCACTGCCATTCTCCAATAAATGCTGGAATATTCCCATCATCTACAAGTGAAGACGAGCATCAGGAAGAGCTGAAATCTGCTGAGTTTAGGACAGTGAGAACATGAGTGATCCAGAACCCTGCAGAATGAAACACACTGAAGATCCTGAAGAACAAAGAGGTTGGTGTTTATTCTTCATTCATGATGATAGAAAGATTTAAGCACTTTTCAAATCGGTACTCAATTTATTATTATTGTTGTTATTTTTTCATTTTCAACAAATTGTCAGTAAAGAGATGTTTGAGAAACGTATCAAGTTAACAGTTTTTGCAGCCATGTTACAAAATGTTGTATTTGTAAAATGTATAATTTCCCAATATATATATATATAAACTTTTGAACAGTAGAGTAGGTCCAAAGTTTTTAAGGAAAGTCTTTGTGCACAGAAAATATATATTTAGATGACTTTTAACTTAAACTTGATTTTGTGAATAAGCTACAAACAATACATTCAACCAATCATTAAGTCTCCTTACATTCATTCTCTATAGTTCCCTCAATCGTCATTGATATTCCCAGCGGAGAGTCGTTGTCTCTTCAGGTGTGAATCACAGCATTATTCATGATGTTTCACACCAGCCATTCTGACATTAAGCGCCCAATTTGAACAATCTAAGTGCATGGTCCTTAAATAACACAAAAATATTGTGCTTTTGGTTTGAAAGGGTCTTTTTATGTTATTAAAAAAACATAACAAAAAGCAAGTCCGGGTGAGAAAAACTAACGTAAAAGTAATGTAATGCATTACTTTTGTTAAAAAGTAACTAATGCGAGGGAGTAAGACAACATTGTATTTATTTATCACTTCAGAAAAGTGATTTGTGCCTATAATGTCTTGAAAATAATCATTGAAAGATCAATGTACCTCAACTCATGCAATTCATTTATGAAAACACACCAGAATTATCATAATATGTTATAGCAGTTTTCTAGTAACTTACATCAGGGCTCACTTTCACATTTCTCTCGTAGAATTGTTTTGATGTACTGAAAATTAAATAAATTTCTTTCCTGTCAGACCTGATGGAAGAGAGCGAGGAGAGTGAAGAACTGAGAGAAGTGGAGGAGGAACATCATGTCCAACCTGGAGAAAAACCTTTGAGTCGCTCAAAGACTAAAAATACATTTTTAAAGAAAAGAAGAGCCGAGAAATCTTTCACCTGCACTCAGTGTGGGAAGAGTTTCACAAGCAATAATCAACTTGAGATTCATATTAGAGTTCACACTGGAGAGAAGCCGTTCATGTGTGATCAATGCGGAAAGAGTTGCTCTAATAAAAGTGACCTGAGGATACACATGAGAGTTCACACCGGAGAGAAGCCGTTCTCATGCGATCAGTGCGGGAAGAGTTTCACACAGTCAGGAAACCTGAGGATACACATGAGGATCCACACTGGAGAAAAGCCATACAAGTGTGTTCAGTGTGGAAACAGTTTCACATTAAAACATAATCTTGAGGTTCACATGAGAATTCACATCGGAGAGAAGCCGTTCACATGTGATCAATGCAGAAAAACTTTTCTTAGTGCATCACACCTGAAGAAACACGTGAGAGTTCATACGAAGGAGAAGCCGCATTCATGTTCTGTGTGTGGAAAGAGTCACTGCGTCAAAAGGTGTGTATACGGGAGAATTCAGACAATGAAAACGCCCGCGAAATGTGCTGTTTGGCAGGGATCTTTGGAACTTTGTTATGCGTACCTGTAAATGCCTGTAAAGGCCCGGAAACAGGAACTTGTCTGACCACATGCTGTTAGTTGATGGCTTGGCTTTTTAAATGCTAATTTGTTTTGGGACTGGCTCAAGTTTGCCCCTATTCCCCTGCCCCCCTCATTAGTATTCAGGAAAGGTGATAGGCTTTACATTGTGTCAATCTTCAACAAGTGTTACGGAGAGCAGAGTGGAGATGTTACTCCTTTACATAGGGACAATATGGCTATTAAATCTCTGAGTCCGAACGAAAACAGACTGGTGTATATGGCAAATGAAAGTTTGAAGAGGATATTTGAAAAGCTGGAGATGATGGACATGAGGTTGGATAAGATGAAGGCTGACATCAATGAGCTCAAAGAGGCAAAAGAGGAGCCTACTTCAAAGAAATTAAAGAGAGCTGGGAATAATTCTGTTGCGGTAAGTTATTTTCTGACCATCACAGTGTCTGCTTAACTTTGTGTGCTTTATTTATAAATCTATTCGAATTGAGCCCTCATACTATGTTGGATTTTTACAGGAAGCTGTATGGAGATTGCACAATGGGGAAAACAACATACACAAATGACGCACAGACAAGGTATATCTTTAAAACTATGCTTTCATAACAGTCTTTTCTTCTAAATTATATTTTTAATCAAGCTTCTTTAATTACTGCTTCACAGTCTATCCTCCCCCCACAACCTCGAGGTCATAATCTTTTTAATGGCTGTACCGGACGTAGATCCTGCTGTTGTTAAAGGTAAGTCACAAGAGAATGTACCAAGGCAACAACTTTTTAACTGTATAGATTAGTTAGTTACAAATAAACATATTCTCCCCCTCTCTATCTCCATCTCTCTAGCATCCTGCAAGACATATTTTGAAACTGTTAGAAGGGGTTACAGGATGGCCCAAGATGAGAACAAAGACAAGATGGAGGACAGCAGGATCATTATGCTCATGAGACAAAGAAAAAGAAGAGTGAGTATAAATACATATAAATCTGAGTAAAACCCTCAGCCTGGGAGAGGCTCCCATCCCAACCTATTTGATATTTTCAGTGGTTTAATTACTTTTTTCCCTCCCATTTTGCAGCTACTGAGCTGCAGGACTGGGGTTCCCCAGACAGAGGAAGATGCAGCTATCTGGAAGACTGCAAAAGTTGACCACATGTCTGAAGAGTAGGATGCCATATTGGATGGAAAGTCGGTGTGGGTTGTTCGGGTTATTATATTGTTTTACATATATTATACACAGGCCTTATATATTATATGGGGTTATTTATTGTATGACTAATAGTAAAATGTATTCTGTGCTAATGTTTTTTTTTTATATATAGAGTTTTGACTGTGTGTACTGTGTATATAAATATATATGCCATGTGTCCAGTGTCATTTACAAATAATAAAAATAACAAACTCAACTTTGTCTATCTGATTGTCTTGACATTATAACCATGAACACCAATGACAATGAATATTAATAATGAGTAATAATAAACCCAAATGAGGCCATAAACTGGACCAATAGTGTGGGGGTTTAGAGGAGGGACAAAGCATTGAGCACCCAATCCTATGTAAGATCTCTGACCAATTGAAGGAGGCCACTGCCTTGTGTCCCAAAGGTGTGAAATGCTAATGTTCCCTTGCATTGATCCGACCTGGGGATTATTCACCATGGTAACTGATGGCCCTAGTGGCTCCCTGCTGTGCCCCAAACTTGGTACATATCCAGGAGTTTTCGGGATTGTGTGACGGGACAGCAAACTCCCGTATACACACGTTTATTTGTGGAGTACACAGGAGTACTCAGGAGTTTTACATGCCCGATTACAGCTCTTTTCACGCAGTGAGTTTTTCACTGCTGCCATATTTACAACTACATCAAAGAATTCATACTGCTGTGAAAGAGTACATGTGCTTTGAGTGTGAGAAGACTTTTACTACAGCGAACTGTTTAAAACTGCACCAGAGAATTCACACTGGAGAAAAACCTTACAAGTGTTCACACTGTGACAAGAGATTCAGTCAGTCATCAAATCTGAAAAAACATGAGATGATCCACACTGGAGAAAAACCTTACAAGTGTTCACACTGTGACAAGAGATTCAGTGTTTCTTCACATCTGAAAACACATGAGAGGATCCACACTGGAGAAAAACCTTACAAGTGTTCACACTGTGACAAGAGATTCAGTCACTCATCAACTCGGAGAACACATGAGAGGATTCACACTGGAGAAAAACCGTACAAGTGTTCACACTGCGACAAGAGATTCAGTGACTCATCAACTCTGAGAACACATGAGAAGATCCACACTAGAGAGAAACCACATACGCGTGATCAATGTGGGAAGAGTTTCACGCAATCAGGATCTCTAAAGTGTCAATCCACTTAAATGTAAATCCACACTGGAGAAGAGAAAAACTAGTTTCAGACACAAATCAACTCTTAAGAACCACAAGAAAGAACATTTAACTGTGATCAGTGCGCTAAACATTAATTGGGCTTCAGTCCTGAAGAAACACCTGAAGATTCACACATTAGAGAAGATTCATTTGTAATATTACCGCAGAAAAGACACGGCGGTGTGTGTTTCAGTGATGGAAGTCAGTTTGCTACAGATGATAAATAGAAAGATCACCAGGAAATTCACACTTTTAAGAGAGACATGAATCTGATTTTACAGTTTTTTTTGAATTGCTAAAACACTAAACTCTCTGAATTTGTTGAATAAATCACTTTTCCTGTTAAACGTTAACTGTTAAACGTTTTCTGTTAAATGTTAACGTTAACTAACTCTGGTAGTAAAAACACTGTTTTCAAGCCTAATGCACTCTTTTATTTTTTAAAAAATAAACATATTCTCACTCCGTAAAACCTATTTTACACTATGATCTATGATCCACTTATGTTTCAAAACACTAAACACAGGCAGGCAAAAGTTAAACAAAAGTAAAGCCCAATTGTCACACACACAACGACTCAAAATTGCTCACACTTATTTCTAACGACTGTGTGTAACGACTTTTCAATGCCGTTGATAATAGGAGTGAGTACGGGTACAAATGCAGAAGGATGTAGATGCATGCAAATGTCTTTTTTTATTACTTGTGCTCCATTAAACATGATCTCAAAACTTGTCTTGTGGCCTGTCCGTGCTCACAAATCCAACAAATGGCTCCTATACACTGGCCCTTTAAGTGATTACGATGCATTGACATAATTACAAATTCATACAAAATGCAGACATGCATACCAATTCAAGTTTTGTACAAATGTATGTAATGGACAGTCAATTCAAACACTTGAAATGTTGAATGCCCTATTTTAGTCTGCTTCTAGTAAAAGGCAAAGCTTGCTAATTGGACGTTCTAAGATAATACTTTTAGTTTCGCTGAACATACAAAACCCTTGTTGTCTGGGTAGGTATAATAAAATAATACAAAATCTCAGCTGACTGGTCACTAGAAACAAACTAAGGGACATAAAAATAAATAAAACAGCTGGTGCATATAATAAAAAAGGAATAAGTAATTAAATAAGTAATAAAAAAATAGGTAACTTTACTTGACATAAAAATGTAATTAAGTGTTAATACTCTATCAAATTATTTTATAACAGTGTAATGCATATTTTTCTGCCTTGGTACAAGTTTAACTTGTCATTAAATGTTAAGTGGTATGTCACATCATTTTAATTACCTTAACAAAATTCAACAGACACATTGAAAGATTATATTTAACTTTATGTGCACAATACATTAAATACAACACATTTCCTTCCTCACACAGAGGGTTCTGACATGTTCTAAAATAGATTAAAAAACCCTTACAAAATATAATTGTGCTTCCTCAAACAGAGGGTTACAAAATAATCTCAACACATATTTAGTGTTTTGGAGGGAAGACAACAGGATAAACATGTTTATGAAAAAACTGTTTACTTGTACATTTCTGGGAGGAGACAGTTTAATCCATAAAGCTAAGTAGTTTCTTAAGTTTGATAATCTGCTATGTTATGTTAATGATATGTATGTTGTCTTGGTAATGTCAAGTTGTCATGACAAAGACACTGACAGGTTATGATGTGTTGGTTTATGTACAGGGGTCATAACAAAGACATCTCAAACAATGTCATATTTGCAATTGAAATGGCATAGTTGAGTTAATGACACTTATTATGACATAACATGCATAATTGTCATAAACATGCATATTCAAATGGAGCTGATGCTAATAATGTCACAGTGTCTGGTTTGTGTTTCCTGGGTAACCACTAGAGGTCCTCGGTCCTACACTCTGTTACTACATTTGCAGCCACTGCCGCCCCTATGCAACCTGCTGTTGTCCCAGAGGCCGTCCCATACTGTATGCTGTCGTCCCAGAACTCCCCACCATCCGTCCTGCCACGGCCAAGAAGGCTGTTTTCCTTTTTTAATGCATTGACTGTTCTGTGTGCATGGAGGAGGCACATGAGTCCAGCCGACCCTGAGACTGTTCACGTCACGTCTGTCCTTCACGTCGTTCCCAGTCAGATACTGTTCATGTCAGTCCTGCCATGGCCAAGAGAACGGTTCTCTCATTTTATGCTTTGGCCATGCTGTATGCATGGAGGACGCACATGGTGTCAGCAGATCCAGAGACTGGTCACGTTATGTCTTAGCCAGAGTCTGTTCCTGAGCCAGCCAGAGTCTGTTCCTGAGCCGGAGCCAGAGTCTGTTCCTGAGCCAGAGCCAGCGTTTGTTTCTGAGCCGGAGCCAGAGTCTGTTCCTGAGCCGGTGACAGAGTCTGTTCCTGAGCCGGAGCCAGAGTCTGTTCCTGAGCCGGTGGCAGAGTCTGTTCCTGAGCTGGAGCCAGCGTTTGTTTCTGAGCCGGAGCCAGAGTCTGTTCCTGAGCCGGTGGCAGAGTCTGTTCCTGAGCCGGAGCCAGAGTCTGTTTCTGAGCCGGAGCCAGCGTTTGTTTCTGAGCCGGAGCCAGAGTCTGTTCCTGAGCCGGTGGCAGAGTCTGTTCCTGAGCCGGAGCCAGAGTCTGTTCCTGAGCCGGAGCCAGAGTCTGTTCCTGAGCCAGAGCCAGCGTTTGTTTCTGAGCCGGAGCCTGTTCCTGAGCCAGCCAGAGTCTGTTCCTGAGCCGGAGCCAGAGTCTGTTCCTGAGCCGGAGCCAGAGTCTGTTCCTGAGCCGGTGGCAGAGTCTGTTCCTGAGCCGGAGCCAGAGTCTGTTCCTGAGCCGGAGCCAGCGTTTGTTTCTGAGCCGGAGCCAGAGTCTGTTCCTGAGCCGGTGGCAGAGTCTGTTCCTGAGCCGGAGCCAGCGTTTGTTTCTGAGCCGGAGCCAGAGTCTGTTCCTGAGCCGGAGCCAGAGTCTGTTCCTGAGCCGGAGCCAGAGTCTGTTCCTAAGCCGGAGCCAGCGTTTGTTTCTGAGCCGGAGCCAGAGTCTGTTCCTGAGCCAGCCAGAGTCTGTTCCTGAGCCAGCCAGAGTCTGTTCCTGAGACGGAGCCAGAGTCTGTTTCTGAGACGGAGCCAGAGTCTGTTTCTGAGCCGGAGCCAGAGTCTGTTCCTGAGCCGGAGCCAGAGTCTGTTCCTGAGCCGGAGCCAGCGTTTGTTTCTGAGCCGGAGCCAGAGTCTGTTCCTGAGCCAGCCAGAGTCTGTTCCTGAGACGGAGCCAGAGTCTGTTTCTGAGCCGGAGCCAGAGTCTGTTCCTAAGCCGGAGCCAGCGTTTGTTTCTGAGCCGGAGCCAGAGTCTGTTCCTGAGCCAGCCAGAGTCTGTTCCTGAGACGGAGCCAGAGTCTGTTTCTGAGACGGAGCCAGAGTCTGTTTCTGAGCCGGAGCCAGAGTCTGTTCCTGAGCCGGAGCCAGAGTCTGTTCCTAAGCCGGAGCCAGCGTTTGTTTCTGAGCCGGAGCCAGAGTCTGTTCCTGAGACGGAGCCAGAGTCTGTTTCTGAGACGGAGCCAGAGTCTGTTTCTGAGCCGGAGCCAGAGTCTGTTTCTGAGCCGGAGCCAGAGTCTGTTCCTGAGCCGGAGCCAGAGTCTGTTCCTGAGCCGGAGTCAGAGTCTGTTCCTGAGCCGGAGCCAGAGTCTGTTCCTGAGCCAGCCAGAGTCTGTTCCTGAGCCGGAGCCAGAGTCTGTTTCTGAGCCGGAGCCAGAGTCTGTTCCTGAGCCGGAGCCAGAGTCTGTTCCTGAGCCGGAGTCAGAGTCTGTTCCTGAGCCGGAGCCAGAGTCTGTGCCGGAGCCAGAGTCTGTTTCTGAGCCGGAGTCAGAGTCTGTTCCTGAGCCGGAGCCAGAGTCTGTTCCTGAGCCGGAGTCAGAGTCTGTTCCTGAGCCGGAGCCAGAGTCTGTTCCTGAGCCGGAGTCAGAGTCTGTTCCTGAGCCAGCCAGAGTCTGTTCCTGAGCCGGTGCCAGAGTCTGTTCCTGAGCCGGAGTCAGAGTCTGTTCCTGAGCCGGAGCCAGAGTCTGTTCCTGAGCCGGAGCCAGAGTCTGTTCCTGAGCCGGAGTCAGAGTCTGTTCCTGAGCCGGAGCCAGAGTCTGTTCCTGAGCCGGAGTCAGAGTCTGTTCCTGAGCCGGAGCCAGAGTCTGTTCCTGAGCCGGAGTCAGAGTCTGTTCCTGAGCCGGAGTCAGAGTCTGTTCCTGAGCCGGTGCCAGAGTCGGTTCCTGAGCCGGAGCCAGAGTCTGTTCCTGAGCCGGAGCCAGAGTCTGTTCCTGAGCCGGAGCCAGAGTCTGTTCCTGAGCCGGAGCCAGAGTCTGTTCCTGAGCCGGAGCCAGAGTCTGTTCCTGAGCCGGAGCCAGAGTCTGTTCCTGAGCCGGAGCCAGAGTCTGTTTCTGAGCCGGAGTCAGAGTCTGTTCCTGAGCCAGCCAGAGTCTGTTCCTGAGCCGGAGCCAGAGTCTGTTCCTGAGCTGGAGCCAGAGTCTGTTTCTGAGCCGGAGTCAGAGTCTGTTCCTGAGCTGGAGCCAGAGTCTGTTCCTGAGCCGGAGCCAGAGTCTGTTTCTGAGCCGGAGCCAGAGTCTGTTCCTGAGCTGGAGCCAGAGTCTGTTTCTGAGCCGGAGCCAGAGTCTGTTTCTGAGCCGGAGCCAGAGTCTGTTCCTGAGCTGGAGCCAGAGTCTGTTTCTGAGCTGGAGCCAGAGTCTGTTTCTGAGCCGGAGCCAGAGTCTGTTCCTGAGCCAGCCAGAGTCTGTTCCTGAGCCGGAGCCAGAGTCTGTTTCTGAGCCGGAGCCGGAGTCTGTTCCTGAGCCGGAGCCAGAATCTGTTGTGTCACAGTGTCTGGTTTGTGTTTCCTGGGTAACCACTAGAGGTCCTCTTCTCGCACTGTGTCCTACACTCTGTTACTACATATCCCATGATCCTGTCTGTCACTGAGTGTTCATTGTGTTCAGCTGTTTCTCGTCACCTTGTTTAGCACTTGTGTATACATACCCTGTCAGTTTCAGTGTTTGTCATGGAGTCCTTGTTTAATGTCCCCACACTTCAGTTTATATATCTGCCTGATTCTTGTTTGTTTCGTGTATTGTTGGATTGCCTTATTGGATTTTTGACCCTTGCCTGGACTCTTGTGAGTATGGGTTACCCTTTATTAAATACTGCTCTTGGATCTCACGTCTCCTGTGTGTGTGTGTGTGATCGTGACAAATAATTACTTTACAATACTTTAAAAACTGTTTAAGAATTGAGGAGTCATGGATAGTGGATACTTTAGTAACAAGCCAATTTTATTACTAATGTTTTTATTTCTAGAACTGAACCAGATACAGGAAATGTTTAAATAAAGAAGTGAAACTAACAGTAATGCTCTTGCGTGCCAAAGTAGAGCTTATTCACTGAGTTCTCAGGGTTTCATCACTCACTCTGTCAAATGAGAGGAAGTTCACAAGCAAAGGAAGGAGCTGATGATGTTTATAGGAAAGAGCTGTAACTATATATAATGAAGAGGAGGAGTTGTAACTATATATAATGAAGAGGGGGATCTGATAGTGTATATAATGAAGAGAAAGACGGACAGAAGCAGAAATGTCTGATCAGTGTGATCTGTGTCTGCTGGGACTGATCATTCTCTCTTCACTTCTCACAGGTAAAGAAATCTGTATTTTCTCTAAACACATTTAGTGGAATTAGTCTGGAAAGAGTTGATTTGAACATGCTCAGTTTATTCTTGCACACATTCACGTCGTGATCTCAGAGTTGTGTATTGATACACACAGATCATACTGTATTATTCCTGATACTGGACATAGTGTCACTCAAACATCTGATGATGAAGAATGATCTTCATATTAAGAGTGTGTCAGTGATTTGAACAGCTCTCTGATAAACACTTATAGTTTATTCTGGAGAGTGTGTTGATTGCTTTAAGTGAGAAAAAAAAAGATTGTATTAGAATCTTCTGCTTTTTACTTGTGTTTCAGGCACCAGTGGAGTGGATGATCATCATGTGTTCATCAGTTCTGGTGTAAATGTCTGTCTGTCCTGTAATAATGCTCTTTCTGACTGCAAATCAACTACATGGATCTACTTTAACAGCTTCAGTCATTCAGGAGTAGTTGGACTGATTGAATTAGGGATAAAGAAGAAAGACACAGAGAGACATGAGAGACTGAGTCTGGAGTCTGACTGCTCTCTGAACATCAAGAACGTCACAGAAGAAGATTATGGATCTTACACCTGCAGACAATATGTGAACGGACAACAACACGGACCTGATGCACCTGTTTATCTGAATGTTCTTCATGGTAAGTTTATGATGATTTATGATTATGTGGTCAATTTAAATTTGTAAAATTCTTCCTTTAAACTTACTTTAAAAGATTTGTGTCTTCTGTTCAGTTTCAGTGTCTCCATCTTCATCTTCATCCTCACAGACTGAGATCAGTCCAGGCCGCTCTGTGACTCTCTCCTGTCAGTTGTATTCATATGATGGAAACTCCTGTGATTATTTGGTTCGTTCTGAGGGAGTTGAGCTGTTGTGGGTGAATCAGGCTGGTGTTGATCTGAAGACAGACTCCAGATATCAGATATCATCATCATCATCATCATCATATCACTGTATCATCACTCTGACTACAACACTCCTGAATGAAGATAACAACAGAGAGTGGAGATGTCAGCTTACTCACAGAAATCAACTCAAGACCTCAGTCACATACACTGTCAAGTATTCAGGTGAGGAAACACAGTAAGAAGACAGATTGTGAAAACTTTCTACTCTTTAATCACACGTCTTCACACGTTTGCCAATTGTACGGTCTCATTAATCAGTGTTAGAAGTTAAAGTTGTGTTAAAGCTGCAGTCTGTAGTTTTTCCTCTTTGTCAACATCTCTGTTCGGAATCTGCAATTGCAGTTATTTGTAGGTAGATTATACTTTGTTTTCAAATTATTCATGTTCACAACACCCAGCATTGCATGACTACATTTAAAGCACTTCAGATTTTCTAATGGTCTGGTTGCAGTCTCTTTTTCCAACCTTTATAGATGCTCGAATCTCCCGCAGACATCCACCAGAACCACTGGAATTAAAAACATTATTATAAGCTTACGGTTTTGAATTGAGCTACGGCAAGCAGATAGTTTTGAACACTGGCTGGTTATGTACTTGCTCAAAAAATTATTTTGGATCATTTTGAACCCAAAAAAATTACGAACCTGAGCTTTAACTAGGTAAAATGTACATTTAATTATATATATATATATATATATATATATATATATATATATATGTATATATAATGTTAATAAATATACAAATATAATGGTAATATTGTACAGTATCAATCATCTAAACAAACTGTAATCCTTCACAGCTCCAGTTGATCCAACGACTGCAGTGAGTTCTTCTACACAAGGTACATGATGATGCTGATGCGTTTAAGCCATTGATAATATTATTCGACTACAAACACAGGTTCATAATCACAGTCTTTTGTCTATAATTGTCCTCGATCTGGCCTGTCCGTCTCTGACTCTGAGCTCGATCTCTTCTTCAGTCATAGGGATTTCTGTCGCTGCAGTCGCTGTTCTCCTTCTTGCTCTTCTCTGGCTGATCTACAGAAAAACAGCTGGTGAGATTCAGATTTACTCCTTTACAACAATTAAAAACAGTTCAGATGAGCAAACAAACACATCATGTTCAGACTGTAAGTATCACAGAAACATGTGGATTAAAAAAAACAGAAGTTTATTCCTACTGAGAAATCCTATAATGTCAATCTCATCAAGTTATCAAGTCAACAATCATTTTTATTATTCATTTTTAATGCTTCAACAAATTCTGATTTAATTTCATGAGGCACTTGTTTTCAGGTAATAAAATAGGGACTGGCGACTCTGCGGTGAGTTCAGTAATGCAGTGATTTAGATTTGATTAGTCTTTAAAGCTCAATAAAGTGTCATTCATGCAGTTTAACTGTTTATTCTGAAGGTCAAAGATGAGAATGAACATAAAGAGACGTATGAGACGATCAACATGTCCATTCCTCCTGCTGCAAGAGCCGATGTGAGTCTCTAAATCATCAAATATTATGTTCACGTTCGTGTTATTCTACATATTTTAGTGAGAGAAATGTCTGTTCTGTGTGTTAAACTTGATTATCTGCATGTTTGCATTGATGTTTAGGAGCAGACCGATGATGTGACTTATTCTGAGGTCACTTCTTCCAACACAAAGCCAGTAAAAGCTCTCGATGTGAGTAGATATCAGCACATGCACTAATAATAATAATAATCGCTGCGGTTCAAACATTGATGGACAGAATCTGTTCTTTCAGGATCATGATACAGTGACTTACGCTGCCATCAGAGGAAGAGAAGATAAACCGCAGCATGAACTTTACAAGAACTAGACCATAAATAAACATTAATGACACGGACCATGAGCTCATCATATCAGAAGCAGAGGGGAAGTTTTCATCTCTCTGGTGTTTGGAGGAACTATATATGGAAGATATTTGTTGAATCTCCTGTGAATATGAATGAGATTTATTGTGAATCATCATCTGGTCTGTCGTCAGTCAGAGCACAGAATCTCCTCTATATCATCACAGCTACAGTAAAGATAGAGATTGAAGCCCTGAAATGTTTTCATACAGGCCATTTTTTAATAAATGTCGGATATTTCTTTTTGAGCCAGGTCAAAAAGTCATTTTAAATCCATACAAATGTTAACAGGCCTATAGATCATTTTTAATAAAGTTTTAAATGCATATCTAATAAGTGATTATTATGAAGGTAGAAATACAATATTTTTTATTTAAATATCAAATAAATTGAATGACTTTCCTAGGATTATGAGATTTTACCTAGTTATAGACCTTATTCAGAGCAGCGCCATGACAGGTATGAAAGTGAGGCTGTGAGGGATAGACTTACCGTATTTCCAAAGACATTTTAAGACTTTTCAAGGACCCGCGGGGACCCTGTCCGTCACTGGGGTTAATGGCATTTATGACTGTTCCCTTACCATCCTAGGGAAAAAAAATGATCGCTCTCCAGATGTAGTTCTACATTTTGCTTCGTTTCGCTCGGACATTTGACGGCGTGTACAGACAAGCGGAATCACTCGTAGACATAAACGCGGATAGCTCAAAATGCGTAGAGATAACACGCCACTTGACTCGAAAGTGGCGTTTATGTTCACGCAAAAGTCATGATGTCATGTTGATATTAGCGCGCCAAGTCAAAGTGCTCCCAAGCATTTGCTATGGTATTCCGCCATACAATATAATTATCTATTTTTAACGCTTAGACAAGTGAAACGTTTTATTTAGTGTCAGCTTGGGTCGAGCTACACGACTCGAGTAACTGTTTTTAAATTTGAAAATGAGGAGGTGTTTGGTCGCTTCTCTTTTTTGCCCATATTTAATGAACTGGGCTAAGCTAATTGCTAACAAAGTTTCGCGGCAAGACAGAGCGATATAGTGCACGCACTGAGACAAGAGAGGTATGCATCAACTCGTCTTAGTTAAGGGAATAACATAGTTTAATATGAAAAACCGGTGGAGTATCCCTTTAACAGATCTGCTGAAAACACATTTCATGACAATAGTTCCTGTTCCCCATAACGTCAAATCTCCTAGCCACAGTTTTTCCCTTCAAACTTACTTCAATATATCATAGCAAAGCAGAAGTTGTGTCAACTAAGTTTGCAAGCTAAAGGCAGTTTTGCAAGCTTCATCTCTCTGAAGCAAAAGGATATGTGTTAAATATGTTGCCCTATACCTATTCATACACATACGAGTTACACATCACACTTACTTTGTGGCAAGCAGAAACATACAGTACTTAACAGTCTGTCCACTTTATTTTTAAAACAACTTTCCTCAAAAAGTTTTACCCCAATTGACTGTGTTTTATAAGTTTCAGATCAATCTTTCATTGAATTGCTCTTGTTTACATCATCTCTCTTGCTTTGTCTCCTGATGAGGACCTTCCCATATTCTATCTTCTCGTTTTCTTGGCTTCTCTTTTCTCTTCTTTGTTTTGAGTCTATCGAAGACTGACTCAAATCAAATCATCCATGTTAATCTCAAGCTTGTTTGTTAAAATTTAGTTCTTCACCCAGGGAATACTGAATACAATCGACAAAGCTCAATGTTATTCAATGCAATTTCCTAATCGTTTTCATTGTTGTGTGTTCTTGACAGAAATATATGTATACTTACATGAATTCAATGAATTTCTTTATTTCATTGATCTGAACTGACAAATTAATGGAAGCTTGTTTCCGCCATAGAATGAAAAATATAAAAGGTAATTGCAACTTTTATCTCACAATTCGGACTTTTTTTTCTCTCAATTGCAAGATATAAAGTCAGAATTGCGAGATATAAAGTCAGAATTGTGAGATATAAAGTCAGAATTGCGTGATATAAAGTCGCAATTGCGAGATAAAAGTCAGAATTGCGGCATATAAAGTCAGAAATACGAGATATAAAGTCAGAATTGCGAGATATAAAGTCGCAATTGCGAGATATAAACCCAGATAGCAGACTGACATTGAATCAACGTGGAAATATGACATCGAAACAACGTTGATCTGACATAGTTTTGCTCATCGAATTAACGTTGAACCAACGTCAGACGCGTCATTCTTTCAAAACTAACGGAAAATCAACTTGAAATCAACGCGTTGTTTCAACGTTATGAAAGCAAACCAATTTTCAATTTTCATTTAGCTTTGAAGAATGCCGCGTCTGACGTTGGTTCAACGTTAATTCGATGAGCAAAATCAACGTTGTTTCAATGTCATGAGAGACGTCGTTTCCACGTTGATTCAATGTCAGTTTGCTGTCTGGGAAGTCAGAACTGCGAGATATAAAGTGCAATTGTGAGATATAAATCAGAATTGTATGATATAATGTCGCAATTGTGAGATATAAAGTCAGAATTGCTATATATAAAGTCGCAATTGCGTGTTATAAAGTCAGAATTGTGAGATTTTAACTATTCTGAGGGGAAAAAAAGTTAGTCTTTTTTCCCCCTTAGAATTGGCCTGATAAGTTGCAATTGCGAGTTTATATCTCACAATTCTGAGAAAGGATGTCAGAATTTCGACATATAAAACCGCAATTATGTGTTATAAAGTCAGAATTGCGAGATGTAAACTCGCAATTGTGAGAAAAAGTCAGAATTGTGAGATAAAAAGTCGCACTTCAGTCTTTTTTTTCTCAGAATTGCTACTTTATATCACCCAATTCGAGCAGAGCTTATATGCTCCAAGAACGGACACTACACAAGTGATTTAAAACACACACAGGTCTTTTAACTTAAGCAATATTTTAAATAAGGTATAGTCTTATAATATTTTTCTCGCTGACAAAGTAGGGTAGATTTAAATAAATAAAAACAAAAATTAAATAAATAAAACAAAATTTAAATATAGAAAAACCGAGGCATGCACTTCTGTCCATTCAAACTCCGCTGTTCTGCGCTCTAGCCGGAGAATACTCCCATTGCAGGAACACTTTTTGTAGTCGAAGAAGAAGCAAATATATTTATTAAGTAGCTATAGCAAAGTTAAGTATTATATTGCATCAGATTTTACAGTGTAGGCTAAAACGTATTCAAGCGTGAATGAGAACCGTTTCGAGGGGGTGCCAGGTGTGGAAAAAAAACACAACAACAAATATTTTCAAGTTAAATACCAACTCATCGAATGAACATTCGAATATATCCCAATTTGGCTATAGGGTGATGTGTGGCTAACTTACACAAAGGAGACTTTGTTCCTCAGCACAAAGAACTTATAACCGTGATCTTAGACTGGAATTAAATGGTTTCTCCACTGTATGGATTAGGGCTGTTGGAACGAATTCCGAAATTCGAATACAATTCGAATATTAAAAAAAAATCAATACTATTCGAATGCTACTCGAATATTGCTTTTATATATATATATATATATATATATATACTTCCAAAGTGAACAGGTGTAAACGGTCCCTTATCGCTTTCTTATTAACAATAGGAGAGCGCGGGACTAGCTTTCGCGTGGCACATTCGCAAGGTCTCGTTCACTCCCTCTCTGCCATGCACGCGCCGCGCGCTATGTATGTTATGCGCGGATTCCGGGAGATTTAAACTAATTTGCGGCCATCAGGGAGACGCTATCAATATGCGGGAGACTCCTGGAACTTCCGACGGATATGACCATCACCTCACCTCAGATCTGAGCCCCTATTCATCAAGCCAACGCGCCACAATCTATCGCAAATCAAAGTGAAAGTAAGTCGCAGACACTTAACACTACCATCTTCATTAAAAGTAAAGGAATGAAATGATATTACCAGGGCTGTTGCCGATCTCTCTTATTTCTGTCTTTGCTGATTTTAAAATTAGCCGATGATCAATAAAATGCAGCTCAAATCTGTTGCTTTCGGTGACGTGCACTTCATTACATCTGTATATAGAGCGGGAATTGAAGATCGGATTTATATCTGTTTTGCAAAAACACATTTATGTGACCAGGTGTAAACAGCCCTTAAATGTTTATTGTAGTGATGTTAGATGTCCCTCTAGTGGGCCAAACGTGTAACAACAACCACAGGCTATAGTGGCATTGACGATCCATAAGAATGTGTAATGTCGTAAATATTAATAAAAGGATAAATTTGAGCATTTAATATTCGAATATTATTCGAATATTACATAAAATAAGGAATGGAATTCGAATAGTATTATAGAGGAAGATTGACAGCCATAGTATGGATCCTCATGTGTTGCTTCAGGTCACGTTTAAAAGAGAAACTCGTCCCGCACTGATCACACGCGTGCGGTTTCTCTCTGCTGTGGATCCTCTCATGTTTTCTCAGAGTTGATGACACACTGAATCTCTTGTCACAGTGTGAACACACGTAAGGTTTTTCTCCAGTGTGGATCCTCTTATGTGTTTTTAGATATGATGAGTGACTGAATCTCTTTTCACAGTGTGAACACTTGTAAGGTTTTTCTCCAGTGTGGATCCTCTCATGTGTTTTAAGATAGGATGACAGACTGAATCTCTTTTCACAGTTTGAACACTTGTAAGGTTTTTCTCCAGTGTGGATCCTCTCATGTGTTTTCAGATCTGTCGACTGACTGAATCTCTTGTCGCAGTGTGAACACTTGTAAGGTTTTTCTCCAGTGTGAATTCTCTGGTGCAGTTTTAAACCGTTTTCTAAAACGAAAGTCTTCCCACACTCAAAGCACACGTACTCTCTCACACCAGTGTGAGTTTTCTCATGTTTATGTAAATATTGCAGCAGTGAAAAACTCTTTCCACACACAGAACATGAATGCGGCTTCTCCTTCGTATGAACTCTCAGGTGTCTCTTCAGCTCTGATGCCCTAAGAAATGTTTTTCCGCAGTGATCACATGTAAACGGCTTCTCTCCGGTGTGGATATTTATGTGTTCTTTAAGGTGTGAATATTGACTGAAATCTTTCCCGCATTGATCACACTTAAACGGCTTCTCTCCAGTGTGGATCTTCATGTGTCGCTTCAGGTGACTTTTACAAGCAAAACTCTTTCCACACTGATCACAAGTGTGTGGTTTCTCTCCAGTGTGGATCTTCTCATGTGTTTTCAGATAGGATGACACACTGAATCTCTTGTCGCAGTGTGAACACTTGTAAGGTTTTTCTCCAGTGTGAATTATCAGGTGATGTTTTAAACTGTTTCCTGAAATGAAAGTCTTCCCACACTCAAAGCACATGTACATGTTTCCTCCAGGTTGGACATGATGTTCCTCCTTCACTTCTCTCAGTTCTTCACTCTCCTCCTTCACTTCCATCAGGTCTGACATGAAAGAAAAAAATATAAATTGTAATTTTCAGAACATCAAAATAATTCTAAGAGAGAAATATAGTGAAAGGACATGGAAGTGAGCCCTGATGTAATAGTATATAGTAGTCAATCGTTATAAAATTTTATGATAATTTCATGACTTTTTTGATTTTTTTTTAATTTGATTGTCTTTGAAACTTTTTATGAATGAGGTAAATTTATCTTTAACGATTATTATTTTTAAAATATTACAGGCTTGTTTCTTTAACAAGAATGCCATGTTTTGACACCAACTTTGAGATTGATATTTAACTAAAACATTTTAATTCACCCTAGATTTTTTCTTCATAGACTTCCATTCATGTGAATGTGGGACACCAGAAACACAAGCTCAAGTGAACGTTTAGCATTCAAGTTGAGTGGATTGTTTATTTTGAATTCAGTTCATTTTGTATCATTACTATTATATGGTATTATTATTATTATTATTATTATTATTATCTGTTAAATATAACAGAGTGTGACGTAATTTTACTACCGTTGCAGGGTCTGCAGAAATTTCACATGCTCAAAGTGGCCGCGGCTTTAACTGGTTTTAAATTAACACGTTTAATTAGCTTTGGTACCGATAGTTGATTGGTGGAACTTTTGTTTCAGCAAAAATCCATACCGATGATTTTTCCTGGTCACGTTTGTCGCTGGAGCAGCTGAGAAGTGTGCACGGTCAGTACACAGTATGACAGCGTTGAAAGACTGCTGGCATTATAAAGAGCGAGAGCGCCCTCTAGATGATAAATAACAAACTATCATCGGCTGAGTTGTTTACGTTAACACGTGAGGCTATGTGCAGCACGGAGAGACGGAGACACTTCAGAAGACAGCGAAACGTGACAAAAACATACGCAAACCTGATACAAATGTTTAATGTTGCTATTGTTACCGCATTTGTTTATATCCAGCTGGTCAGCGGCATTTTATGCATTAATTGGCCGGCGAAAATATGTATTTAAAGCAACACTATGGAACATGTTTACCCTCAGTGGTTCATCAAGTCGTAACTAAGTGAACGGCACTTCTGGATTTGCCTTGCGGTCATATATCTGCTATAATCACACTATGCACGTTTGCCAGATCGGGTCGTGTTTATGTAGTCCAAATGAGACTGAATGAATGAATCTGTTAATGTTGTTGAAAATTGGGAACCAGATAAAATAAATGTAAAATAAAACAAGTTAAAATAGTATTTAATTTAGTTTTTGGTTAACAATCAATATAAAAATGTCTCAAACCTCCCTTTACTGACTTTTTTTTAAAACCCTCTGTACCATTTCATAGTTTTAACTCTTTATCTAAAAGTGATGAAGTGCTTGAATGTTTCTAACTTGAATGTTCTTCAGCATCATGAATGAATGAAGAATAAACACCAACCTCTTTGTTCTTCAGTATCTTCAGTGTGTTTCATTCTGCAGGGTTCTGGATCACTCATGTTCTCACTGTCCTCTTTAATAAACTCAGTCTTTGCAGATTTCAGCTCTTCATGATGCATTAATGCTCGTCTTCATTTGTAGCTGATGGCAATATTCCAGCAGTTATTGGAGAATTCCTGTGGGAGGAGCTTCACTGATGATGTGATTCAGTGTGGGAGGAGCTGATCTGCCAAAATTAAAAATATAAATTACTGAGTTTGTTTTAATAATAAACGACAGCATTATGTATGTCTATTCTTTGTACTGTAACTGATGCCAATTCATTAATTATTTGTATTAATAAGCCTAACATTATTATGCTTCTTCATTAAAATACAGGTATCTAGAAATGTAGAAAATAATATTAGCCAACAAATCCATGCAGTCTGCTGACACCAATTAAATTAGCTTTAATTGACAATTTTCAGTATATATCTAAATATAGTTTGACTTGTGTAGTATCTTGGAGTAACCACTAGGTGTCATTGTAATATAAGTGTTGTGTTTGATCTGGGAGACAGACATGTGATATGCTGGCGGCCTGGTGTGTGTATGGGCAAACAAACCAAGTAAAGCATTGACTCAACTTTATGAATGTAGTTGTCTACTTTATGCAGTGTAAAGATACTACATTTTTGGCGACGAGGATGGGATTGTGACAACCAGAAAAAAAAAAAGAAGCCTGGGACGACAACATATGGAGGATTAACCATGGCTACAGGAACTATTGGCTCACTAGCGGCATTTGATGCACAAGCTCAAACATGGGAAGAGTATTCTGAAGTACTGGAGCAATTTTTCGTGGCTAATGGAATTGAAGATGAGGGTAAGCAAAGAGCTATTCTCATAAGTGTTGTGGGACCACAAACTTACAGTGTGATGCGAAATATTCTGAGTCCAACAAAGCCAAGTGAAAAGACTTTTCAGCAACTGGTAACACTGCTAAAAAATCATTTCAACCCTCAGCCAAGTGAGATTGTACAGCGATTTAGATTTGATTCAAGGATGAAGAAGCCGACAGAGACTGTGACAGAATATGTAGCAGAGTTACGTCGTTTGGCACAAGATTGTAATTATGGAGCAACTTTGGATCAAATGCTGCGGGATCGACTTGTTTGTGGCATAGATGATGATCGGATTCAGAGAAGGCTGCTCTCAGAAGCAAATCTGACATTTGAGACTGCTTTTAAAATTGCAGTAGCCAATGAAGCGGCAAGTAAAAATGTGCTCGACTTACAAAGTAAATCCAGCGTACAGGCATGTAACAGCGTCATGTATAAAGAGAGAAAACCTGATCGCTGGAAAAAGGGAGAAATGAGTGAACAAAAAGAATTAAGAGAATGTTACAGATGCTGTGGGACAAACCATAAAGCAAATGATTGCAGATTTAAGAAGGACAAATGTTATGTGTGTGAAAAAATAGGTCATATCGCCAGGGCCTGTCGTAACAAAAGTAAACAGAGTGGACCCACAATAACTGGAAGAAGTGGAAAAGGGGTGCGGCCGCATCGAGCATTTAATGTAAGTGACAATAATGACAGTGATGAATTTGAAGAAACATTCACGTTGGCATGTGTACAAACTGATGCACTGAAGAAAGTAAAACCCCTTACTGTTGAGTTAATTGTTAATGGCCGACTGATAAACTTTGAAATCGATACTGGATGTAGTGTCAGTCTTATGAGTGAGGAAATGTACAAGGTCATCTGGAAAGATTCTGAAGCTCCCAAACTGAGACTTACAAAAATCAAGTTGAGAACGTATACAGGAGAGCCATTGGGAATAGTGGGTGTGGCTGATGTAGAAGTAAAATACCAGCAGCAAGAAAAGATAATGCCACTTGTTATAGTGAAGGGAACAGGGCCTTGCTTACTAGGCCGATCCTGGCTTGAAGAGCTTCAAATGCAATGGAGTGAGATAAAGCTGGTGCAGTCGGAGATGACGTTGCAACAGGTGCTATTCCAGCATGCGGAAGTTTTCAAGGAGGAGCTGGGGACATTAAGGGGTGCTACTGCCACGCTGCATGTGCCGACTGATGCCACACCCAGGTTTTTTAGACCTAGATCTGTGCCATTTGCCCTGAAAACAAAGGTGGAGGAGGAGATTAATCGACTACTGCGGGACAAAATCATCTCACCTGTGAAGTACTCAGAGTGGGCAGCTCCTGTTGTTCCTATCCTGAAACCAGATGGCAGTGTAAGATTATGTGGTGATTACAAACTCACAGTTAACAGAGCCTCAAAATTGGAACAGTATCCCATACCAAGGGTGGAGGATCTTTTTGCTCGGTTGGAGGGAGGAAAACAGTTCACAAAACTGGATATGAGTCACGCATACCAACAAATCATCATGGATGAAAACTCCAAGAAATACTTGACAGTGAATACACAAAAAGGGTTATTCACATATAATCGTTTACCCTTTGGAGTTGCTTCCGCTCCTGCTATCTTTCAGAGAACAATGGAGGGATTGTTGCAAGGTATTCAAGGAGTAGTTGTTTATCTTGATGATATATTGGTGACTGGCGTAAATCAAGAAAGTCACTTGAAGACACTGGAGGAAGTGCTGGCGAGATTGAAAGAAGCTGGTCTGCGATTGAAACGGGGAAAATGCATGTTCCTGGCAGATGAGGTGGAATATTTAGGCCACAGAGTAGATGCCCAGGGTTTACATCCGATGGCAATTAAAGTGAAAGCTATAGAAGAAGCACCAGAACCAAGTAATGTTGCAGAACTCAAAGCATATCTGGGCTTGCTCAATTATTATAATAAGTTCCTTCCCAACCTGGCAACGCTGCTAGCTCCTCTACATCTGCTGCTGAGAAAAGAGGTTCCGTGGATGTGGAAAAAGCCACAACAAGAAGCTTTCAAAGACTCTAAATCCCTGCTAAAATCAGCCGAGGTGCTAGTTCATTATTCCTCAGATTCTGAACTGGTTCTGGCTTGTGACGCCTCTCCCTATGGGGTGGGTGCAGTGCTCTCGCAGCGTAGAAAAGGAGAGAGTATGGAGAAACCCCTTGGGTTCATGTCAAGAACACTCACGTCTGCAGAGAAGCGTTATTCACAGTTGGACAAAGAAGGCTTAGCTGTGATTTTTGGCATCCAAAGATTTCATAAGTACTTGTATGGTCGGGCATTTACTATTTGCACTGATCATAAGCCCTTGATCCATTTGTTCAATGAAACGAAGGCAGTTCCTCAAATGGGATCACCCAGAGTGCAAAGGTGGGCTGTAATGTTACAAGCATATCAGTATAATATTGTGTACAAGCCAGGGAAGTACCATCAAAATGCTGATGCTCTAAGTAGACTCCCAGCGCCAGGCGAGGGAGAACCTGATGATACTAATGATCAGGTACTGATGATGGACTTAATGGATGACTCACCTGTAAGTGCAGCACAAATTCGGAAATGGACGTCTCACGACATAACACTCTCCGTGGTACATGAGTACATATTAAAGGGCTGGCCTGAGAAAGTAGAGCCTCAAGTGTTACCATACCATCATAGGAGAGATGCTTTGAGTGTCAAAGATGGATGTGTGACTTGGGGAGCGAGAATCATAATTCCCTCACAAGGTCGAGCGGCTATATTAAAGCAATTACATCAGACTCATACTGGTATGTCAAGAATGAAGGGATTGGCCCGATCCTATATGTGGTGGCCTGGTATGGATCAGGATGTAGAGAGGGTGGTCCAGAATTGTGAAGTATGTCAGCGTTTCCGAAAGGCACCTGCTCAAGCTCCTCTGCACCCGTGGGAATGGCCGAGCTCACCCTGGGAAAGACTTCATGTAGATTATGCAGGGCCCTTCTTAGAAAGAATGTTCCTCATTCTGGTAGATTCTCATTCTAAGTGGATGGAAGTTTATCCTGTCACACATGCCACATCCCGAATTACAATTGAGAAACTGAGAATGTGTTTCAGTACTCATGGATTACCCAAAATGTTAGTGTCAGACAACGGGACATGTTTTACCAGTAATGAGTTTGAAATGTTCATGAAAAACAATGGCATTCATCATGTAACGTCAGCTCCTTACCATCCTTCTTCAAACGGCCTAGCTGAGCGAGCTGTTCAAACTTTCAAGGAGGGGATGAAAAAGATGAAAGGTGACACTGTGGAGACAAGAGTTGCAAGATTCTTGTTTAATTATAGAATCACTCCTCATGCAACATCAGGGTTGTCACCTGCTCAAATGCTAATGTCAAGGAAGTTGAGATCCACATTCGACTTACTCATTCCCGATATGAAGTCCAAAATTCTAAAAAAACAGCAGAAACAAAAAGAAAGCCATGACAAAAGCTGCAAACTTAGAAGTTTTGAAGTGGGAGATTCAGTGTACGTGAGGAATTATGGTGGTGGAACCAAATGGATTCCTGCAGTAGTGGAATGTTGTACAGGACCTCTGTCATACAAGACTGTGCTAGGGCATGGACTAACTGTGAAAAGACATGTGGACCAAATAAGAAAACGCTGTACAGACGAGATGCTTGAGACTGCACTACCCACTGAAAATGAACAGGATGGTGACACTTCTACATTGTCTAGTGAGGATGTGGCTAATGCACCTGCTGATGTGACTAATGCATCTGCTGAACAGGAGAGGGCTTCGCTTGAAGGAGGACCGTCGATAGAAGTGACTGTAGTAGAAAAAGAGACTAACCAACCTATACACCTGAGAAGGTCGGCAAGAGAGAGACGTGCTCCTGCTTACTTGAAAGACTATGTTACATAAGTTAAGTCAATAACTAAGATAGTTGTTGAGTTTAAAAAAAAAAAAAAAAAAAAAAAAATCTAGAATGTGGGTAATATTGTTTCATTTTGTAAGTAATTTATTGTAATTATTATTGGTGCTTAACTTAAGAAGGAGGGGATGTAGTATCTTGGAGTAACCACTAGGTGTCATTGTAATATAAGTGTTGTGTTTGATCTGGGAGACAGACATGTGATATGCTGGCGGCCTGGTGTGTGTATGGGCAAACAAACCAAGTAAAGCATTGACTCAACTTTATGAATGTAGTTGTCTACTTTATGCAGTGTAAAGATACTACAACTTGATAATAACAATTGCAAGTAATTCCATCATTAACATACATTTGTACAGAAAATGTAACGTTTACATGTCAAAATTAATTAATATTTAGCCTATCTATATTCCCATGCATGTATCTGAAATTTCCCACGTTCATTATTCATACAGGGGCAACATACACCGTTTACATCCATTTTAATAAGTAATATGTAATCTGCCTGCCAAATATAATGTCGACAAACAAATAAACAAGGTAAACATGAAAATGGCCACAGCAACACTTGGAATCGATTCCCACAAATTCCCCTCACAGATCTCAAACTTTAACTTGACATTCAGTTACAGTTTTCACTCCAAACATCGAGACAATCACACAAACGAACACACACTCGCTCAGGTCTGAATGAACTCCACATATTCTCCTCAGGCTCGCTGCTGCTGCACTAAATGTGTATTTCAGGAGGAAGACGCCAGAAACGACGCACAAGTATCGCTGTGATCGATGAAAACAACACAGAAATGAGTCTGTCGCTTAATCAAACTATATAAAGTGTGTGTGATGGGTGTGTAAAGATGAGAAATACCGTGAACTGCTCTCCTCACCTCAGAAGACTCGACGCTGAACTCAAGACACGGCGCGCGCGACCGGTGACGTCATCGGCCTCCAACGCATGCGCATATGGGAAACCCCCGCAGCAAATCAGGGCCACGCAGATTCAACTTTACTAGTAGACTTCCATACATTATTGTTATTTTTAGTAAAGAGTGACTCCATTTACTAAAGGTGAAAGGAATTTTTTCAAGTGAAGCACAAAACAGGAGGATCGTCTCCATCCAGTCTGAAAATTGTTTAGAATAGTAGGGCAGGCTATATATTTTTTTCAGACTGTGATCCTCTGCGTATTTGTAAGCTTGTTCTTAAGTTTGCAGTTTAAATGGCCAAACCAAGCAGAGAAATAAAGGTCGAAACACTTTCAATGTAAACTCCGACTCAGTGTCCTCCTAAGACAAGTGATCAGCACTTGTAGAATTTCCTTTTGTTGAAACCCCAGATAAAAGTAAAAAGCTACTATTATGTTTAGATCCATGAGGCAGTTCGACTAGCGCATATCCTTATGAAAAAAAAAAACCTTCTACATAAGACTGTATTCACATATTTTTACTTTATTCTAAGCTACTAATTACATCTTCAGCTTTGTAATATGATTACTGTACCATTTTCTTTGTGAGTAATTCCTTATTTTACTATTAGAATAAAAAGTAATTAAATTACATTATTAATTAATAAATTATAATTGCATTACACCCAACACTGATTTTTTAATTGTATTTCAATGACTATTTAAAATACCCTTTAAACTTTGACTAGGCTAATGTGATGGATGGTTTTGCCTGGGTGGTCGGCACAATAAGGAAACAAAACATGGAAATATGGGATTCAATGCATAGAGAGTAAATCAGTTCCACAGCATGTCTCATTAGTTCCGGGGTTTATTTTAAAGTCATGAAATATCGTAGCTTTGTGGTTGTGTATTGTATTGGATAATTTTTGAAGGTGAGAAGTTATAATAAATATCTTCAATGAACTAATCACAATTCACTCAATGAAAAATAGAACAATTCAATTCAATATAAAGATAAATATCCCTTCCTTGTGTTGAACATGCACAATTCTACATGAATAAAACAAATAATCCATAAAACACATTTTACAAACATACAAGGAAACAAAACGTGGAAATAAAGGATCCAATGCATAGAGTGTAAATCAGTTCTGTATAAAACTCAAGACAATGCACAAGATAATAACGATTGTGCCACGTAATACAAAGTCAAAACAAGTAAAACATTCGACGCCAAACACAAACACAAGTTCCCTAAGGAGTTCATTGCAGGAAAAATACACAACAAATCAAGAATGTATGTGTTTAATACACTTTTAACTGATAATCCTCCTACTCAAACCGTGCAACTCATATCTTGTTAGTTCTGCTGTTGGCGGTCCCCATTCCACACGTTAATTACCATCACCCTGAAAGCACACGGACATCCCGGAGATGTCTATTTGATGAGTGTGTTTACATCTGGAAGACGTTTTTTTTTTTTTAGAGTATTTGCTCATCTGCAATCAAAAGATGACAAACAAAAAAAAAATCAGAAAGAGTGTTTAACTCCTAGACATGTAGTGTAAATATCAACTGCAAAATTCCCCCATAGAAAGTTTGCAAAAATGGACCGGTACCAAAATCCAGACTTAAGCCCTATTCGCACGGGATTAGTATTACCTGGGGACCACGTGTGAAATTGAAATTACCCACCCACATCTGAATTTCATGTGGCGCATTCGCACGGGATAAGCAAAGCCTGTGATTTTACTCGAATTTACTGACTTATCCCACGGATATGATGTCATTGGCTTTGAAATGTCTTGTCGGTATTATTTTTGTATATAGCCTAATAAATATAGCGCACTGGGGCTGGCACGTAACTTACATTCGCAGCCTGACTCATATGAGTATTCAATGTGCGGCGGCTCGCTGATTGAATGAGACGACCCGGTTACTGTGAACGGGGAGCGCCGGGGACAGTGCGTCTGTTCGTGTGTATAAATCGCTACTGATTGTCGTTTTTTGAGAAAATGAAAGACTTTATAGTGCGGAAAAAATGACCTCGCACTCAAAATACTATCAAAACACTCCAACTCAGCCTCTATTCTTCGCGAAAGATGGATAAAAAGAAGCAGATGAAACAAAAAACTTTAAAAAATGATATACGATCCGGCCAAATCACAGAGATGTCGATTCGCACGGGACTAATATTATCACAGGACCTCGGTGTTCGCGAAATATAGTAGGTAATTTGCGGGGGGATTTTTACTCTACAAATTACAGACATGGCCGATTCGCACGGGATTAAGATCACAGACAAACTCCGCAATTATTACAGGTTACCAGGTAATACTAATCCCGTGCAAATAGGGCTTAAAGAGATGCCCTAAACACCTATCTTCACATACGCAATTCAAGGTTTGAAATTACTTCTCAAGAGACAATATCCCCACTCAAAACGAATATTCGATGTTCATTACTACCGAAGCTTCGAAGCTCAAAAAATGGTATTCGGACCAGCCCTACAAAATTCATACCTCAGTTTTAATCGGCACTATTTTCTATCCATTTCTATCAATCGGCGCTGCTGTTAACGTCAACAGTAAGCACGTTCCGATCAGCTGTTCCATAGTGTTTACACAATCGATTGCCAACGACGTAAAAAGTATAAAATGAACAATGGTGCGAACTTGTAAGTCACCACAAGTGACCGAGAATGTGCCGGGATCACTGTTCAGATTCCATCATTTTCCTGTTTCGGATATAGCTAGGCTACGAGACAGCTTTGGCTGGTTGCCATCGGCTACTCCGCGGGAGCTAAAATATCCAGAATCAAGGATTTTCGTGTGTGCAGTGCTCACTTCAGCGAAGATTACATCCCCAACCAAGGAGGAAAAAGAAAAAAATTGATTTTAAAGAGTTTTATTGTAACGTACCAGAACCACGGGTAAGCTCTATTTACTAACTTTATGATCCCATGTCTAAACTGTATGATAAAAAAGTTGATGTTTAGACTCCAATGGAAAACACGTGAAAAGATGTATAATATAAAAACAGTATATAGGGATATTGGTACAATTTGCTGAGAAAACTATTTAATTGAACACACACAATTGAGGTTTTGTGTTGCAATCAATCACATCTGCAGTATACGGGGAGAGCGGGGCAATGTGAGACATCGGGTAATGTGAGACACCCCCTGTATCTAGTCAACAAAACACATTTGTGGTTGTGTGACCATTATGTTTTTAAGCCCATTCCATTTCCCCTTGGCCATAAAGGAGAGGAGCTCATGGTGCTGTTATAAACATGTTTTTTGCATGTAAAAGTAAATTTTCTTGCTGTCAACTTATTCAACTGTTGTGGTAAAGCAAATTGATTCAGGTAGAAAAATTTATATCATACATGTTGATGAACTATTAACATATAAAGCCATGTGATGATGATAGCTGAAGAGTATCCTGAATTACTAAGAGAGATCGTTTTTATCTAAAATGTGGCAGTGGGGTAAAGTGAGACAAATACTATGGGGTAAAGTGAGACATGAGGCACAAGTTAAGTTTAGTCTTAAAAATATTTTAATGTAATATTACATTACATATGTTTTATTTTTTAATGTCATTGGCATTGTAGAAAAGCCATCATGCCAAGATAATACACCAGGAAGACAACCTGGGGCAAAACACCCCTCGAGGAGATGGAGAGTGCAGCCGCTGAGGTCAAGGAAGGAAAGATGTCTATAAGAGCAGCTGCAAGGGATAGAATTATTGACAAGCCTGACAAGATATTGAGAAGAGGAGGTCTGTTTTAAAAATGTGGAATATTGAAGCCAAAATCTTTCAAACGGTGAGCAGCTGCAGTAGACACAGATGAACGGCTAGTGCGGTCATTGGATGTGCTGTGGCAACTGCATGAACCTGTGGAGAGGCGGCTCAGACGAAAGAACCAATCAGGCTGCTTCGTGCCTTGGCATGTCAGAGCCATCCAGAATGGGTGTGGCCTAAGCCTTTATATTGGGCAGTTCAGCCATAGGTAGTCAGGTTAAGTCCACTGAAGCGATCCCCTGAAGCGATCCCCTGATCAAAGCCACATACATTTTGAATGTGGAGGGGGTACGACCCACGTACAAACTCCCTTGTAAGAAGGCGAGTATACTCGATACTTCGCACAAATAGGGGTCCAGGCTCCGTGAAGCGCACCAGCCAGAAATTACCACCCATTTCTGAGCGTAGAGGCGTCTAGTTGACAGCGCTCTTGCCTCACGGGGATGGCAAATTAATCGGTTTGCCTGCATGAGGAGATCTCTCCTCAGCGCCACCGCAGCTGTACCAGCATGGAGAACCATAACTGGGTCTTCTAGAGAGGGGTTATTAGTAGCACTACACACTTGCTCTCCCTGATCCATTCGATGACCTGTGGTAACATCGTGACTGGAAGGAATGCATTCAGTGGACGGCTCGGCCAATCATGGGCAAGCACACCCCTGCTCTTCTGAGGCGAAGAGGTCGACCTCTGCCTCGCCGAAGATGCTCTATATTAGCTGAACCTTTTGTGGGTGAAGACTGAAGAGACCATTCTCCTGGGGGAACACTGTCTCTGGATAACATATCCGCACCCTGGTTCAGGATGCCTGGCACATGCGCCGCCATTAGGTAGCAGAGGTTGTGCTGAGCCCATAAAATTCGTTTTTTGGCCATGGCGTGCAGGTTGCTTGACCTGAGAACGCCCTGGCGATTTATATAGGACACCACTGCCATGTTGTCTGCCCGGACCAGGACATGGTGGCCTTTCAAGTACGAGAGAAAGGCTTTCAACGATAGAACGACTGCTCTCATCTCTAGACAGTTTATATGTAGGCGTTTCTCCAGGCTTTACTATGAGACGAGTCTGCCCTCGTAAAGAGCCCTCCAACTTAGGTTGGATGTATTTGTCGAGATCACTTTTCTCCTTTTAACCACACCCATACTCACTCCTGACTGATACCAGTCGTCCGCTTTCCAGGGAGCTAGGGCTCTGATAAAAAGTAAGTGGATCAGTTTACCCCCAGCTGGTTCACTTTACCCCCTTGATTTCTCTGGTTTGTCTCAGTTTACCCCTAAGCTGGGGTAAAGTGAGACACAAGACCACTTTTTTAAAAACAATCATATTTTCACTGCCCTTCGTCCTGAATAGATTCAGATAATTTCCATTGGTAGAAAACATCCTGAATTAATGGGAAATGTATAAATCTTACTGATATATCATTTTAGTTCACTTAGAGGAGAGCAAATGTAAAAAATGTCTCACTTTACCCCACTCTCCCCACTCACCTAAAGGATTATTAGGAACACCTGTTCAGTTTCTCATTAATGCAATTATCTAATCAACCAATCACATGGCAGTTGCTTCAATGCATTTAGGGGTGTGGTCCTGGTCAAGACAATCTCCTGAACTCCAAACTGAAAATCAGAATGAGAAAGAAAGGTGATTTATGCAATTTTGAGCGTGGCATGGTTGTTGGTGTCTGAGTGTTTCACAATCTGCTCAGTTACTGGGATTTTCACGCACAACCATTTCTAGGGTTTACAAAGAATGCTGTGAAAAGGGAAAAACATCCAGTATGGGGCAGTCCTGTGGGCGAAAATGCCTTGTTGATGCTAGAGGTCAGAGGAGAATGGGCCGACTGATTCAAGCTGATAGAAGAGCAACTTTGACTGAAATAACCACTCGTTACAACCGAGGTATTCAGCAAAGCATTTGTGAAGAAGACACAACACACACAACCTTGAGGCGGATGGGCTACAACAGCAGAAGACCCCACCGGGTACCACTCATCTCCACTACAAATAGGAAAAAGAGGCCAAAATTTGCAAGAGCTCACCAAAATTGGACAGTTGAAGACTGGAATAAATGTTGCCTTGTCTGATGAGTCTCGATTTCTGTTGAGACATTCAGATGGTAGAATCAGAATTTGACGTAAACAGAATGAGAACATGGATCCATCATGCCTTGCTACCACTGTGCAGGCTGGTGGTGGTGCTGTAATGTTGTGGGGGATGTTTTCTTGGCACACTTTAGGCCCCTTCGTGCCAATTGGGCATCGTTTAAATGCCAAGGCCTACCTGAGCGTTGTTTCTGACCATGTCCATCCCTTTATGGCCACCATGTCCCCATCCTCTGATGGCTACAACTTTCAGCAGGATAATGCATGTCACAAAGCTCGAATCATTTCAAATTGGTTTCTTGAGCATGACAATGAGTTCACTGTACTAAAATGGCCACCACAGCCACCAGATCTCAACCCAATAGAGCATCTTTGGGATGTGGTGAAACGGGAGCTTCATACCCTGGATGGGCATCCCACAAATCTCCATCAACTGCAAGATGCTATCCTATCAATATGGGCCAACATTTCTAAAGAATGCCAGCACCTTGTTGAATCAATGCCAAGTAGAATTAAGGCAGTTCTGAAGGCGAAAGGGTCTAACACAGTATTAGTATGGTGTTCCTAATAATCCTTTAGGTGAGTGTACAGCGGTGTACTCCGTTTCATAAAGGTATCCCTTTGTCGTTGTGCTGAAATTGGTTTCATCATCAGAAGTTTCCCAGTCAAACATGTTGTCAGCGAGTCATGGTATCAACAGCTGATCGAAACGTGCGCACTGTTGACGTTGACAGCAGCGCGGATTGATAGAAATGGATAGAAAAATAGTGTCGATTAAAACTGAGGTATGAATTTTGTCTGGCGTGTTTTTTATGTGGTAAATTAATCAAGCTTTGAAATGCAAATAATTTTTTCATGTAAAATCCTACAGTTCCCTTTCGTAGAGTCACTTCGAGTTACGTCAGAAGTGACGGAGAAAGCCAATCCTCTTCGAGTATTTAATCACGAGCCAATGGCATGCAATGCCTTGGGGCTGCGGAAATTTGCATAGCGTACTCCGCCCTACTCCGTGAGTATAAAAGGAGGAAGTGAACGCAACCGCAGTATGTTTTCGCTTCGGAGCCAAGAGACCTCTTCACTCCTAAGCCATTCTCACTGACAAGACTCTTCGAGACGAGCTCATCTTCAGTGTTGATGTGACGGCGGTACCCAGCGAGATTCTGCATTGCCTGCGATCTGAGCAGTGGTCTGCCAGACTGTGCGCTTCTCCCTGGACGCCTCAGCGCTGAAAGAGTGAATTTCCTCCTCTCTATCTGAAAGAGCTGCACGTGGCACGTCTTTTTAAAGATGGTTCGCCCGTGTTCTTCTGGATGCGGTCGATTCATGTCATCCTCTGATGGTCACGATCGCTGCTCTATTTGCCTGGGCATTCAGCATGCAGCAGCAGCGTTCCTGGATGACTCATGTTCCTTTTGTGGATCGAGACTCAATGATCTAACAAAAGTGAGAGTCCCCACGTCCGCTACTCGTTCAGCTTCTTCTTCGAGAAGCTCTTCGACTCGTGGACAGGGTGATCTGACGGTGACAGTGTGGAACAAAAACCTGACGAGAGAACCTCGGGCCACACCCCTCGCCACAGTGTCAGAGCCAGCGAGCGCTGCTTCGATTCAGGCGTCTGCCTCTTCGCAGGTACCATCTGTTTCGTTCGGCGCTCCAGAGGATGACGCGATGTCGATCGCAGCATCACAGGGCGGGCTTGAATCTTCGGGAAGTGAGGATGCGGCTGCGTTGCCTCCCTCGGGAGCACCAGCGTTGCCCGTGTCTGATCCCGAGATGACGGTCATGCTATCTCGGGCCGCCGTGAGTATCGGGTTGGAGTGGAACCCTCCGCCCTGCCCCGATCTCTCACGGATGGATAATTGGTTTTTGGGGAAAGTTGCCGCCGCAAGGCCACAGCCAAACCCAATTCCTTTTTTTCCCGAGCTGCATGTGGAGCTGACGCGCACTTGGAAGGCTCCTTTGACCTCTCGAGAGCGCGCTCCAGTCTCCCCCGCCTTTCCTCCCCTCGACGGCGTGGCTGCCCGTGGGTACACTGGGATCCCTCCGGTGGAGCGCTCTGTCGCGATGCAACTGTGTCCGCAGAGCGCCTCCTCCCGTGGGGCTCCCAAGCACCCATCCAAAGCCTGTAGGTTCTTGTCGTCTATGGCGGCGCGATCCTATAGAGCGGCGGGACAGGCAGCGGCTGCTTTGCATGCCATGAGCACTTTGCAAGTGTTTCAAGCAAAACTGCTCAGGGACATGCACGAGGGCGGGACTGACCCAGCGGCTTTTAATGAGCTGCGAGCGGCCACTGACCTCGCCCTCCGGGCGTCGAAAATGGCTGCTCGCTCCGTTGAGCAGGTGATAGCCACTAGCGTGGTCCAGGAGCGCCACCTATGGCTCAACCTGGCAGACACAAAGGACGCTGAGCGGACACGTCTGCTCGACGCCCCTCTCTCCCAGGTTGGCCTGTTCGGCGGTGCGGTTGAAGACTTCGCCCAGCAGTTCTCGACCGCCCAGAAGCAGACGGAGGCCATCAAACATATTCTGCCCCGACGGTCAGCTGCTGCCTCCACCCAGCCGTCGGCCCAGGCGCCTCCCTCTGCTCGCCGCCGAGGACGCCCCCCTGCAGCTCCCCTCCCTCCCACGGGTGGGCAGCACCCTGAGTTGGTTAAAGAAAGACTTAACATCATCAGACTGGAATGAGTACGCTCGTCGCCCCAGCGCGGCGACCCTCTCATTCCTCTCTGTCCCTGAGGGTGCGGAAGGAAGTGTGTGTCGTCCCTCGACTACGCACCTCCCCTCCCCCTCTCTCGCCAGACCCCGACAGAACAGACCCCAGTGGGACGCTGGTCCTTCCCTGGTCCCTTCTGTCGGGGAACGGGGCTCGACTGTGCATCCGCACGGGGTAACTCCCGAGCGCATGCCAGTCTCCCCGCCCCGCTGCCCCTCCGGGGGGACGTCTGTGGTTCGCATGACCCCGCTGGTTCACTTCCTGGGAGCCTGGCTAGAGCTCCCCGGGCTGTCCCGCTGGGTCATAAGAACGATCAGATTCGGCTACGCGATTCAGTTCGCACGGTCTCCTCCCCGTTTCAGGGGAGTTCGCTCCACTTTGGTCGGTGGCAATGCCCCGGTCATGAGAGCGGAGATTGCGACCCTGCTGGCGAAGGGTGCAATCGAGACGGTCCCTCCAGCCGAGGTGAGGTCCGGGTTTTACAGCCCCTACTTCAGTGTCCCCAAGAAGACCGGTGGGTTACGACCGATCCTGGATCTGCGCATTTTGAACCGTGCTCTTCACCGGCTACCGTTCAAAATGCTCACAGCCAAACGCATTTTCGAATGCATACGGCCTCAGGATTGGTTTGCAGCGATCGACCTGAAGGACGCGTACTTTCATGTCTCCATATTGCCTCGACACAGACCGTTTCTTCGGTTTGCCTTCGAAGGCCAGGCATATCAGTACACGGTTCTCCCATTCGGGTTAGCTCTGTCTCCTCGCGTCTTCACGAAGATTGTCGAGGCAGCCCTTGTTCCCCTTCGCGAACAAGGGGTTCGCATCCTGAACTACCTCGACGATTGGCTGATTCTGGCACACTCTCGAGAACAGGTTTGCGAGCACAGAGACCTGGTGCTCCGGCACCTAGCCTGGCTGGGCCTTCGGGTCAACCGGGAGAAGAGCAAACTTTGCCCCATGCAGAGGATCTCTTTTCTCGGCATGGAGATAGACTCGGTCGCCATGTCTGCGCAGCTCACGAACGAGCGCGTGCACTCACTGCTGACTTGTCTTCGACAGTTCGAAGGCAAGAATGTGGTTCCACTGAAACTCTTTCAGAGGCTCCTGGGGCATATGGCATCCGCAGCCGCGGCAACGCCGCTCGGTTTGCTTCATATGAGACCACTTCAGCTGTGGCTTCGCGATCGAGTCCCGAGGTGGGCATGGCATCGCGGCTCGCTTTGAGTTCCAGTGACTCCAGCGTGCCGCCGTACCTTCTCCCCGTGGTTGAACCTCAGCTTTTTGCGGGCTGGTGTCCCGCTCCAGCGAGTTTCCAGGCATCTCGTTGTCTCCACGGATGCATCCACCACGAGTTGGGGTGCCATGTGCAATGGGCATGCAGCCGCGGGTTCCTGGACAGGACCCCAGCGCCTCATGCACATCAATTGCCTCGAGCTGTTGGCAGTACGCCTGGCCCTGCACCGCTTTCGAGCACTGCTCAGGGGTCAACATGTACTTGTCCGTTCAGACAACACGACTGCTGTAGCGTACATCAACCACCAGGGGGGTCTACGCTCGCGCCAGTTGTCGCAGCTCGCCCGCCACCTCTTGCTATGGAGTCAGAAGCACCTGAGGTCCCTTCGTGCTATGTACATTCTAGGAGACCGGAACCTGGCAGCCGACGAGCTGTCTCGGATCCGCCCTATCTCCGGCGAATGGCGACTCCATCCCCAGATGGTCCAGCTGATCTGGGACCAGTTCGGGGAGGCTCAGATAGACATGTTTGCCTCCCGGGACTCATCCCACTGCACCCAGTTTTACTCCCTGTCCGAGGGCACGCTCGGCACAGATGCACTGGCGCACAGCTGGCCTCGGGGCCCACGCAAGTATGCGTTTCCCCCAGTGAGCCTCCATGCACGGGTGGTGTGCAAGATCAAGGAGGACGAGGAGCAGGTCTTGCTGGTAGCCCCTTATTGGCCCACCAAGACGTGGTTCTCCGAACTCATGCTCCTCGCGACAGCACCTCCTTGGCCTATTCCTCTGAGACAGGATCTACTCACTCAGAGACGGGGCACTCTGTGGCACCCTCGTCCCGAAATTTGGAGGCTACACGTGTGGCTCCTGGACGGGATGAGGCAAGTCTGAGTTCGCTGCCACCTGCGGTGGCGGCAACCATCACTTCTGCTAGAGCGTCGTCCACGAGACACCTTTATGCGTTGAAGTGGAACCTCTACGTCATTTGGTGCTCTTCTCGCGGAGAAGACCCCCGGAGTTGCTCGATCAGTGTCGTGCTTTCCTTTCTGCAGGAGGGGTTGGAGCGTAGGCTGTCGCCCTCCACCCTTAAGGTCTATGTCGCGACCATTGGTGCGTCTCATGATGCAGTAGAAGGTAAGTCCATTGGGAAGCACGACCTGGTCATCAGGTTCCTGAGGGGAGCAAGGAGGCTAAATCCGCCTCGTCCTCCCCTCGTACCCTCTTGGGACCTCTCAGTAGTTTTAAGTGCTCTGCAGAGGCCTCCCTTTGAGCCTTTGCAATCGGTAGAGTTAAAGTTTCTGTCTATGAAGACGGCACTCCTGGTTGCATTGGCCTCCATCAAGAGGGTGGGGGACCTGCACGCATTCTCCGTTGACGAAGCGTGCCTGGAGTTCGGGCCGGCTTACTCTCATATTGTCTTGAGACCCCGGCCTGGATATGTGCCCAAGGTTCCCACCACTCCCTTCCGGGACCAGGTGGTGAACCTGCAAGCGCTGCCCCTGGAGGAGGCAGACCCAGCCTTGGCACTGCTCTGTCCGGTACGTGCACTTCGCACCTACGTCGACAGAACGCGGTGTTTCAGGACCTCAGACCAGCTCTTTGTCTGTCATGGGGGGAGCCAGAAGGGAAAGGCTCTCTCAAAGCAACGGCTGTCTCACTGGATAGTGGACCCCATTGCTTTGTCTTACCAGCAGCAAGGCCGTCCGTGCCCCCTTGGTGTGACGGCCCATTCCACTCGGAGTGTGGCCTCCTCTTGGGCTCTAGCGCATGGCGCCTCGCTAACAGACATCTGCAGAGCTGCAGGCTGGGCGACACCAAACACCTTCGCCAGATTCTACAATCTGCGAGTCGAACCGGTGTCCTCTCACGTACTCGCTTCCGCCAGTACTGGACCCGCTTAGGTGTCTTCGCTTGCTCGCCACTCCACTTTCGACTGGATAAGTGCGATATTCCTTAGTAGTCTTCCATTGAAGCCTTGAGTCCTCCAGCACCCAGGATGCGGGCACCACTGTTGCTCTAGATGCTGGCTAGGTGCCTCCATGTGCACGGTTCCCTATGGTAACTGTCTCATGTGTATTTTCCACTATAAGCCTCTCTGAGCATGTGTCTTCCCTTGGCAAGCCATCTGCCACCCCTGGAGCTTCTAGTAACCACCTACGGTTGGTGCTCCAGGGATCTCCATATGCGTCCCTATGCGGCCATATGTGTATTCGTATGTCCTCCCTACGGTAGGCATCTGGTAGCATCTCCCTCCCGGGATATGTTTCCCAGTGTACCTTGGTATTCTTGTGTCAAAGTAGGACTCCTGGTGCTTAACTCCAGGTTCAGGGGTCTAGACTTTCGCAGGGCACTGGAAGACAGCTGTAAGATGGCGTGATGGCATTGACCCCCAATCTCCGTCACTTCTGACGTAACTCGAAGTGACTACGAAAGGGAACGTCTCGGTTACGGATGTAACCCTCGTTCCCTGAGTAGGGAACGGAGACGTTACGTCTCCCTGCCACTTCAGCTGTACCGCTGGGTAGACGCCGGAGTTCAGTCTTGGCTCCTCAGCGAAGACATACTGCGGTTGCGTTCGCTTCCTCCTTTTATACTCACGGAGTAGGGCGGAGTACGCTATGCAAATTTCCGCAGCCCAAAGGCATTGCATGCCATTGGCTCGTGATTAAATACTCGAAGAGGATTGGCTTTCTATGCGAAACCCCCAATCTCAGTCACTTCTGACGTAACGTCTCCGTTCCCTACTCAGGGAACGAGGGTTAAATCCGTAACCGAGACGTTTTGTGGCCCCGGAAAATAACTGCGAGTACTTTATTGAAAAACTTCCAGCGGCCAGAACTCTGACCAGGGAGGTGACAACAGAGTGGGCCAGTGTGTATGCACTATAGTGCTGGGAAGGATTGCATTCAACTTCATGTCTTAAATGGGTGAACTAACCCTTTAAGTATTATATTTCACCAGATTTTACAGTGTAGGCTAAAACATATTCAAGCGTGAATGAGAACCGTTTCGAGGGGGATGCCAGGTGTGCAGAAAAACAAACCAAAAAAAACGAATATTATAATGTCAATATCGAACATTACATTCCAATATATACCAATTTGGCTATAGGGTGATGTGTGGCTAACTTACACAAAAGAGATTGTGTTCCTCAGCACATAAAGATGAACTAATTACCGTGATCTTAGACTGGAATTAACTGGTTTCTCCACTGTATGGATCTTCATGTGTTGCTTCAGGTGACTTTTAAAAGAGAAACTCTTTCCACACTGATCACACGTGTGTAGTTTCTCTTTGCTGTGGATCCTCTCGTGTTTTTTCAGAGAAGATGACACACTGAATCTCTTGTCGCAGTGTGAACACTTGTAAGGTTTTTCTCCAGTGTGGATCTTCTCATGTGTATTCAGAGATGCTGACAGACTGAATCTCTTGTCGCAGTGTGAACACTTGTAAGGTTTTTCTCCAGTGTGGATAATCTCATGTTTTTTCAGAGTTGATGACTGACTGAATCTCTTGTCACAGTGTGAACACTCGTAAGGTTTTTCTCCAGTGTGGATCCTCTCATGTGTTTTTAGATGGGATGAGTGACTGAATCTCTTGTCACATTGTGAACACTTGTAAGGTTTTTCTCCAGTGTGGATCCTCTCATGTGTTTTCAGATCTGTCGACTGACTGAATCTCTTGTCACAGTGTGAACACTTGTAAGGTTTTTCTCCAGTGTGGATCCTCTCATGTGTTTTTAGATAGGATGAGTGACTGAATCTCTTGTCACATTGTGAACACTTGTAAGGTTTTTCTCCAGTGTGGATCATCTCATGTGTTTTTAGATAGGATGAGTGACTGAATCTCTTGTCACAGTGTGAACACTTGTAAGGTTTTTCTCCAGTGTGGATCCTCTCATGTGTTTTTAGATCGGATGAGTGACTGAATCTCTTGTCACAGTGTGAACACTTGTAAGGTTTTTCTCCAGTGTGGATCCTCTCATGTGTTTTCAGATCTGTCGACTGACTGAATCTCTTGTCGCAGTGTGAACACTTGTAAGGTTTTTCTCCAGTGTGAATTCTCTGGTGCAGTTTTAAACCGTTTTCTAAAACAAAAGTCTTCCCACACTCAAAGCACACGTACTCTCTCACACCAGTGTGAGTTTTCTCATGTCCATGTAAACTGTGCAGCAGTGAAAAACTCTTTCCACACACAGAACATGAATGCGGCTTCTCCTTCGTATGAACTCTCAGGTGTGTCTTTAGCTCTGATGCCCTAAGAAATGTTTTTCCGCCGTGATCACACTTAAACAGATTCTCTCCGGTGTGGATCTTCATGTGTCGCTTCAGGTGACTTCTTTCCACAAAACTCTTTCCACATTGATCACATGTGTGCGGCTTCTTTCTACTGTGGGTCCTCTCATGTACTTTCAGATTTGTTGATCGATTGAATCTCTTGTCACAGTGTGAACACTTGTAAGGTTTTTCTCCAGTGTGGATCATCTCATGTTTTTTCAGATTTGATGACTGACTGAATCTCTTGTCGCAGTGTGAACACTTGTAAGGTTTTTCTCCAGAGTGAATCCTCTGGTGCCGTTTTAAACTGTTTCCTGAAATGAAAGTCTTCCCACACTCAAAGCACATGTACATGTTTCCTCCAGGTTTGACATGATGTTCCTCCTCCACTTCACTCAGCTCTTCTCTCTCCTCCTTCAATTCATTCAGTTCTTCTCTCTCCTTCTTCACTTCTCTCAGTTCTTCACTCTCCTCCTTCATTTCTCTCAGTTCTTCTCTCTCCTCCTTCACTTCACTCAGTTCTTCTCTCTCCTTCTTCACTTCCATCAGTTCTTCTCTCTCCTCCTTCACTTCTCTCAGTTCTTCACTCTCCTCCTTCACTTCACCCAGTTCTTCTCTCTCCTCCTCCACTTCTCTCAGTTCTTCTCTGTCCTCCTTCATTTCTCTCAGTTCTTCTCTCTCCTCCTTCACTTCTCTCAGTTCTTCACTCTCCTCCTTCACTTCACTCAGTTCTTCTCTCTCCTCCTTCACTTCTCTCAGTTCTTCTCTCTCCTCCTTCACTTCACTCAGTTCTTCTCTCTCCTCCTTCACTTCTCTCAGTTCTTCTCTCTCCTCCTTCACTTCACTCAGTTCTTCTCTCTCCTCCTTCACTTCACTCAGTTCTTCTCTCTCCTCCTTCACTTCACTCAGTTCTTCTCTCTCCTCCTTCACTTCACTCAGTTCTTCACTCTTCTCCATCAGGCCTGACATGAAAGGAAAAAAAATAAAATGTAATTTTCAGTACATCAAAATAATTCTAAGAGAGAAATATAGTGAAAGGACATGGAAGTAAGCCCTGATGTAATGGTAGAAAGTAATCAACTGTTTTAAAATTTTATGATAATTTCATGACTTTTAATAAATTGATTTTTCATCTTTGAAACTTTTTATGAATGAGGTAAATTTATCTTTACTGATTATTATTTTTAAAACATTACAGGCTTGTTTCTTTAACAAGAACTATTCGTTTGATCAGACACAACTATTTAACATGATATTAACATTAAAATATAAAATAATGCCATGTTTTGACACCAACTTTGAGATTGATATTTAACTAAAACTTTTTAATTCACACTAGCCTTTTTCTTCATAGACTTCCATTCATACGTATGTTCACAATCACACAAGCTCAAGTAAATTACTATGAGAAATAACACAAACGTTTAGCATTCAAGTGGAGTGGATTGTTAATTTTGAATTTAGTTCATTTTGTATTATTATTAGTATTATTATATACAGCACAGGCCAGTACAACTGCATGGCAGCACCTCGAGATTGGCATAATGGCGGGCTGGACTATCCATTATGTAGTATCATTATGTAGTTACTGCAGTATCTCCATTATCAAGGGTCAGCTAAGCAATGAGAGGTTCCAGGTCAACAATGAGCCAATACCAACAGTTCTGGAGAAGCCCATCAAAAGCCTCGGCCGCTGGCATAGCGCAGAACTCAAAGACTCGAAGCAGGTGGAGCAACTAAGGCAGGATACAATCAGTGGCCTCAAGACGACCAACAACACAGCTCTCCCAGGGAAGCTGAAGCTGTGGTGTTTTCAGTTTGGGCTGCTGCCCCGTCTCATGTTGCCAATATCTATGAGGTCACACTTTCCCATGCATTTCGACTGGAGAGATTAGTGAATGCACAAATGAGGAAGTGGCTTGGACTGCTGAGGTGCATTGGCCTGTATGGCAATGGAGCCATCTCCCTGCCAATCTCAAGTCTGGTGGAGGAGTACAAATGTGCCAAATCAAGGCTGGAAATGACTCTTGACAGAATCCTGAGATCTAGTCATCAGAGGTGCTGCTCCTACCCTAGCAACGGGGAGGAAATGGAAGCCGACGGCAGCGGTTGCGGCGGCAACGTCTGGCCTCAGACACCGAGATATAGTGGGGCATGTCCAATATGGCAGAGGGGGCCTTGGATTGGAAGCAGCAACACCCACATGGCAAAAGGCTACTCTAACCGAACGGTGGCACATGGTAGTGCGCCACCAAGAGGAAGCAGCCAGGTGTGCCAAGGCTGTCTCCCAAGCCCAGCAAGGCCGCTGGATGAAGTGGGATGGCGTGGAGAGGAGGAAAATCACATGGAGTGAGATGAGGGGCATGGAGGCTAATAAGTTTCATCATCAGAGCTACTTACGATGTCCTGCCCTCCCCAACCAACCTAAATCTCTGGTATGGAGAGGACCCAGCCTGTCCCCTGTGTGCAGCCCCAGCAACCCTTAAACACATCCTGGTGGGTTGCAAGACCAGCCTAACTTAAGGAAGGTACACCTGGTGCCACAACCAAGTGCTGAGTTGCTTGGCTCCCGAACTTGAGGGTAACCACCAACGCCACACCTCTAAATGCTCAGACTACCATCCCACGGACACCAACCTTCATGCAGGAAGGGGAGAAACAGGGGATTAAGCCATCACTCCCAAACTCTGGCCCACTGAACGCAGCCCGGGATTGGGAAATGAGAGTAGACCTTAACTAGAGGCTCAACTTTCCACCCGAAATTGCAGCAACCAACTTGAGCCCAGACCTTGCACTCTGGTCCAGGTCCTGCCGGCATGTCTTCCTTGTTGAAATGACTGTCCCATGGGAGGATGCCATTGATGAAGCATTCAAACGGAAGAGGCTGCGATATGCCAACTTAGCAGCTGAAGCAGAGGGGCGGGGCTGGAATGTGAAGGTGTGGCCATTGGAGGTGGGATGCAGGGGTTTTGTAGCCAGCTCTACCACAAGGCTCTTAAAGGAAGTAGGGATCAGAGGACAGCCCCAACGGAGGGCAATCAAGGAACTTGCCACTACAGAGGAACGGAGCAGTCACTGGCTGAGGCTGAAACGTAAGGAGGCAACATGGGCTGCCAAATGATCACATGGTGTCACCACTGTGCGACACACACCCGGGTCTGATCAACCCGTGGTGGGCCAACCCCGGCGGAGGGTGTCTTGTGATAAGTGGCCGGAACACCCAATGAGGTCGGGCACACAACTGAGGTTGTGTCGCACTGGTGGCACCGTGAGTTCTGTGTCAAAGTTTACCCCACCCAAGATGACATCTCCATTCAATTGTTGGGCTGAACATTAGGGATCTTTAACAACCAGTCCTAGTAAGAATCATTAGGTTAAATTTTTTTAGGTTAAATTTCAGCGTCTGCAGAAATTTCACATGCTCAAAGTGTAGAGTGGCCGCGGCGCTTTAAGACTGCTGGCATTATAAAGAGCGAGAGCGCCCTCTAGATGACAATTAACAATCACTGGCTGAGTTGTTTACGTTAACACGTGAGGCTATGTGCAGCACGGAGAGACGGAGACACTTCAGAAGACAGCGAAACAGCATGAATTTCGTTGTGAAACGGTATGAAATAACTTAATCAATAAAGTAATTAATTTGTTGACTAGATGCTGCATCACCAGAGAAACAACAGCAGAGTGTTTGCCAGCTGTGAGGACTGTAACATAAGTACCTCAAGCGGTTAAAATAATGTGACAAAAAAATATGCAAACCTGATACAAATGTTTAATGTTGCAATTGTTACCATCTGTTTGCATTTGTTTATATCTAGCTGGTCACTTTTATGCATTCATTGGCCGGTGAAAATATGTATTTAAAGGAACACTATGGAATAGGGCTGGGCGATATATCGCACGATATTGTTATGTGCATCTAATCAGTAAAGCTGGTTCCTTGATTAGTAGTAAATCACCTTCACCTGCTTTCAGATGGAGCTGCATCAGAGCCCGTCTAACGGAGAGCCTTGGCACTTACTATTAGCCCCATTGTGTATCACCTTGGTTGCAGTTCCATTAGAATTCCACTGGAGGTGATCGCGGGCGAGAGCAGAATGAATGGGAGTCTATGGGGCTAAACGGCTAAAAGTGTCTCTTTCACCTTGTCGTTAAATTAACATAGATTTTATAGTTGATTCCGCAAGTTCAATATAGATTATAGGCCAAAAGTCGAATGAACGAGTACTTATGTCCTTTTGATTTCTTACAGGTTAGGCTGTTGTTAGCCGGAATACGCTAGCATTCTGCTATTGTGTGACGTCATCACATTTTTGAACGGATTTTTAGAACAGATAAGTGAACTTAAAAATGCAATTTTCAGCTGAGTGTATTATCTTAGCCCTCCCTTTTGAATGCAACTTTCAAATTACTTGACAAAAAATTACATCCTGAGAAAAGTGGATTTATTGGGGTGAAACCCCATTGACTCCCATTCATTCTGCACTCGACCACGAGCGCCCCCGCATGGACAGAGACGTGTTACTGCAGCCAGTCCAGAACCCGGAAGTAACCAGCCAGTGCCAATTCTCTTCAATTAGACATTCTCTGGCGGCATTTACTACACTCCTGGGACTGTATATGAGTCCACACTCAAGAGTGTTAAAGTTAATGAGATAATTAAGTGATTAATTGAGTGATGATTGAGCATAATTGAAGACACCTAAAGCAGAATCACAAGGAGAAAACTGGAATTTCAGGTCACCATTATGGAGATGAGTGTTTGCTTTAGTTGGGCTCTTGACCCTTATATTATAAACTTTTGATTTTGTTTGACTGTTGTATCCGAGTTATAACTGCCAGTTTAATCAAAGAAAAAAATTATCTAATGGTGTTGGTTATATGATGACATTTATCATTTGAACTTAATTTTGTGATTTATGCTGTTGGTTACACAACATGACATCATGACTTTTGCGTAAACATACACGCCACTTTCGAGTCAGGTGATGGTTAAGTTTAGTGATGGGGTTGAGGTAAGTCATATCTTTTTTTTACCTAGGATGGTAAGGGATTAGTCATAAATGTCATTAACCCCAGTGACGGTTAGGTTTAGGGACGGGGTTGAGGTAAGTCATATATTTATATAACGTTAAGTCAACGGCGTTCATAAACACGCTGAAAGGCGATTATGCGTCTTGATAGCACGCCAAAAATGGAAATACGAATTGGCGTGGCATACACACGCTACTTCATGAGATCAGTCTAGGTTACATTATAACTGACATTTTGTATAAATACCCAGAATTTGAAATATAGCCTAATATAAAGGATTTTTTTTAAAGTTGTAAAAAAATAAAAAAATCTTTCTTTTAGGCACACACAGACACTCAAGAAGATTCAGTCAATGCATCTCAACAATGGTGACGAGCAGAATATTCAATTAGGAAAAGTAAATACATAGACAATTCAGATCATAATTTATTCATACTGCAATGCATGATGGGAACATTAATGAGTTGTGATTGGTGGCAACAAGGATTATTATTGTCACCACGGTTGAGATTCTCAGGCTGATTATTGATGTCTGTGTTTCTAAATACATTTGGAAGTGATTTGATTGAACAATTTTTATTAAATGTTTTGAATTATAAGAAAAATACAGATGATCATATGCTGTAGAACCACTAAACTGTTGCAAACAAGTTAAACCAAATCATCTGAATAAGTTTCATTTTTCAGATCACAGCATGATTATGTAAAAAAATAACCAACACTATCAGATCACATTTGTCTTTGCTCATTTGACTGTTATAAATCAATAACAGCAGACAAACACAATTTAAAGTGATAGGCTAGTATAAGTGTCCATCATGCTTTCATGAAATCATGTAACATACTCTACCTTGTCTGTGGACATCGTTCATTCTAAAGCCGGTGCTGGATAAACAGCGAGCGTGCGTGCAACAAGAGAATAATCTCAATCCATTGTCTCAGTCTTTACACAAACTGTACAGTCTTGATTCATCAACCCTGTTGCAAAAAGTTACTGTGTATAACTATGAATAACTTGATGATATTTGAAAAATACAACTTTCTCAGTAAATTGGTGTTTCCTGATAATTCCAAAACAAAACAAAAAAAATCTGTTAATGTTGTTGCAAATTGGGAACCAGATAAAATAAATGTAAAATAAAACAAGTTAAAATATAGTTTTTAGTTAACAATCAATATAAAAATGTCTCAACTCCCTTTACTGACCTTTTTTTTAAACCCTCAGTACCATTTCATAGTTTTAACTCTTTATCCAACATGACATCATGACTTTTGCGTAAACATATACGCCACTTTCGAGTCAGGTGGCGTGTTATCTCCACGCATTTTGTGCTATCCGCGTGTATGCGTATATGTCTACACCATTAACATCCGCGTCATTCCGCGTGTCTGAACACGCAGTCAAATCTCCAGTCATAAATGCCATTAACCCCAGTGACGGTTAAGTTTAGGGATGGGGTTGAGGTAAGTCATATTTTTTTTTTACCTAGGATGGTAAGGGAACAGTTATAAATGCCATTAACCCCAGTGACGGTTAGGTTTAGGGACGGGGTTGAGGTAAGTCATATATTTATATAACGTTAAGTCAACGGCGTTCATAAACACGCTGAAAGGCGATTATGCGTCTTGATAGCATGCCAAAAATGGAAATACAAATTGGCGTGTCATACACACGCTACTTCATGAGATCAGTCTGCTTTATCTAAAAGTGATGAAGTGCTTGAATGTTTCTAACATGAATGTTCTCCAGCATCATGAATGAATGAAGAATAAACACCAACCTCTTTGTTCTTCAATGATGATGTGATTCAGTGTGAGAGGAGCTGATCTGCCAAAATCAAAAATATAAATTTTTATAATAAACAACAGCATTTATGTCTGTCTGTGGATTCATCATACAGTAACTGATGCCAATTCATTTAATTATTTGTATTGCTAATCCTAACATTAATATGCTTCTTCATTAAAATACAGGTATTTAGAATATAGAAAATAATATCATTTGTATATTAGCCAACAAATCCCTGCAGTCTGCTGAAATGAGCTTTAATTGACAATTTTCAGGATATATCTAAATATAGTTTGACTTGATAATAACAATTGCAATAAAGTAATTCCATCATTAACATTCATATTTGTACAGAAAATGTAACGTTTCCATGTCAAAATTCATTAATATTTAGCCTATCTATATTCCCATGCATGTATTTGAAATTTCCCACGTTCGTTATTCATACAGGGGCAACATACATGGTCTACATCAAGTTTAATAAGTAACATTTAATCTGCCTGCCAAAGATAAATGTCGACAAACAAATAAACAAGGTAAACATGAAAATGGCCACAGCAACACTTGGAATCGCTTCCCACAAATTCCCCTCACAGATCTCAAACTTTAACTTGACATTCAGTTACAGTTTTCACTCCAAACATCGAGACAATCACACAAACAAAACACAAAATCTGTCAGGTCTGAATGAACTCCACATATTCTCCTCAGACTCGCTGCTGCTGCACTAAATGTGTACTTCAGGAGGAAGACGCCAGAAACGACGCACAAGTATCGCTGTCATCGATGAAAACAACACAGAAATGAGTCTGTCGCTTAATCAAACTGTATAAAGTGTGTGATGGGTGTGTAAAGATGAGAAATACCGTGAACTGCTCTCCTCACCTCAGAAGACTCGACGCTGAAACTCAAGACAAGGCACGCGCGACCGGTGACGTCATCGGCATCCAACGCATGCGCATATGGGAAATATGCTTTTGTTGAAACCTCAGATAAAAGTAAAAAGCTACTATTATGTTTAGGTCCATGAGGAAGTTCGACAATATCCTTATTAAAAAAAAAATTCTACATAAGACTGTATTCACGTATTTTTACTTTATTCTACTAAAAGTTACTTACATCTTCAGCAGTGTAATATGATTACTGTACCATTTTTTTTCGAGTAATTCCTTATTTTACTATTAGAATAAAAAATAATTAAATTACATTAATGAATGAATTAATTAATCAATTAATTAATTAATAAGTTAGAATTGCATCACACCCAACACTGATTTTTTAATTGTATTTCAATGACTGTTTAAAATAACCTTTAAACTTTAACTAGGCTAATGTGATGGTTTTGCCTGGGTGGTTTGCACAATAAGGAAAGAAAACGTGGAAATATGAGATCCAATGCATAGAGAGTAAATTAGTTCCACAGCATGTCTCATTAGTTCCGGGGTTTATTTTAAAGTCATGAAATATCGTAGCTTTGTGATTGTGTATTGTATTGGATAATTTTTGAAGGTGAGAAGTTATAATACACATCTTCAATGAACTAATCACAATTCACTCAATGAAAAATAGAACAATTCAATTCAATATAAAGATAAACATCCCTACCTAGTGGTGAACATGCACAATTCTACATGAATAAAACAAATAATCCATAAAACAAAGATATGAGAAAACAAAACGTGGAAATAAAGGATCCAATGCATAGAGTGTAAATCAGTTCTGTATAAAACTCAAGACAATGCACAAGATAATAACGATTGTGCCACACAAAGTCAAAACAAGTAACAAATTCGACGGCAAACACAAGTTCCCTAAGGAGTTCATTGCAGGAAAAATACACAACAAATCAAGAATTTATGTGTTTAATACACCCCGACTGCTCAAACCGTGCAACTTATATCTTGTTAGTTCTGCTGTTGGCGGTCCCCATTCCACACGTTAAATACCATCACCCTGATAGCACACGTACATCCCGGAGATGTCTATTTGATGAGTGTGTTTACATCTGGAAGAGTATTTGCTCATCTGCAATCCTGTCAGATGTCAAATAGACTTTTAGAAGATGTGTTTAAGATGTAATGATTTAAGGCCTGTTCACATATTGCGTCTTATGCGCACTTATAATGGAAGCGACGCGGTTGAGGTGCGACACGCTAGTTTTTTCCAAGCGTGTCCGCGCCGCATCGAGATAAAAATATCTCAACTTTTCAGAACACCGCAAGCGCACCATAAGCGCACAGTAGGTCATGTGACCAGAACCAACCAGAGCGCTACCGCCCTAGCGCGGCGCGCCCAGCATTTTCTACTCATTTTTAGGCGCCATTTGTGAATCCGGCCTTAGAATGTATGTTAAACTGACATCTTAAAGATGTCTATCAGATGTTAGCAAACAGCAGATGCAGTGATCTTTAACAGACATCTAAACATATGGGCGGCGCTATCTGGCCTCGTTTGCCCACAGATGGCGCTGTTCCCATTTATTCAACACTATTACACTCCGTTACATTAAATTATGCTTAACTGGGGAAGCTCCTGTACCACTGTAAATCTTAATACAAGAACCAGAAAAGGGTAAAAATCAAAAAGATGACAAAAAATCAGAAAGAGTGTTAAACTCCTAGACACGCAGTGTAAATATCAACTGCAAAATTCCTTGAGCTTTTGACATCTAAGAGGTCATCATATTATAAGAATATCCTGTAAGTTTCAGTACTGAAAACGTCCTTGTTAGTCCAATAAAAGCTTTTATTGACACCAGGCTCAGCAAACGACTCGTTTTTCAAAGTGGGGAAGTATGACGTCAAAGAGGATAAAACACCACCCCCGCAGAAGAAGATCAACGCCTACTTCAACACGGCCGGTTTAGCCCCGCCCACCGATTCGCGCATTACACGCATAGCTATATTACATGGATTTGCAGACCGGGTTGAGTTATACCCCGGTATAACATTCCTCAAAAATATTAATGAAAAGTATTACACTACTTACCATCTTATGCAACACTGTTAAAAAGACCTGAATGATGTTATATATTGGGTCACATATTGGGCGGAGTCTAAATTATTATAGGCAGAGAATAGTTGGCGTGACGGGTTGAGTTCAGACTGAGGGACATCACTTTATAGTCTGGTTTTTTTAATCAAATATCTTTTTCTAAAATATTTCTAATCTTTTGACCAAGATTGACCAATATTGAAGACACCTGATGTTAACAAGCAGAATCACTCAAGGAGAAAATTTTTAAAGGTACAATATGTTGGATGTTTTGCCACCAGGGGTCGCTAACCTCTTACAATAACTTTATTGGTGTATATTGGTGACGCAAAGGTGTATAGGCGTACATTTATGATGCAAAGCATTAAGCAGAATTATGGATCTTGTCGTCAAGCTGATGGATCTTTTATTGATTAGTGAATACATTGATGTTTTTCAGGATGCAGGGTGCAATTGCAAATGAGTGACATGTACCAGCGCCACAGTCCCGCAGATATAAGGTAATCAGGGGCGCAACTACCCAGTTTCAGAGGGGTATGCAGCAACAATTTTAGCGCCCCCCCCCCCCCCCCAAAAAAAAAGGAAAAATAAATGTAATGTAAGTGTGCTGTGTAATAAGTGAGTAGGAAGAAATGAGAGCTAACAGAAAAAAATAAGTGCAAAATTGTCGTTTATTAACACAATTATAGCTACTCCACCTTGATGAACCCCCCAAAGAAAACTATAAGCTCCATTGGAACAGCAATACCAGTGTTTCTCACAGGATTTTAGGTAAAACTGTGGTAGGTGGACCTCTGTTTCTCTAGGGGGGTTCGGGGGCATGCTCCCCCGTAAGAAAATTTTGCGTTCTGTAATGTTAAATTCAGCAGTCTGGTGCACTTTGAGAGTTCAAAATTAAAAGCTCCAACCCATATTCAGGGTGCAAATTAAACAGAGAAAAATTTGAACCTCTTTTAGTTAGTGTCTGCCTACATTACACTACTAGGCCTACATAATAATAGTTATAATATTAATCCCATGATAGGCCTAATAGCCATAAAGGCTATTGTAAAACAAATGCACAGAAAAATAAAGGAAACTTTCATAATTAGTTTTGCACTAATTTCTATAGTTGAAAGATATAAGCGCATAATGACATATTTCATGGGCCAGTGTGTCAGAAAAAAAAACTAAAGCTGACTTTTTTTGACCAATGCATTACACCAGCACAGCGCCGCCAATTAAGCAAAAAACAAAACAAAAACAAACAACAAACAAATGGGCCGCCGATGTATGAGTTTTGTGGGCCGTTAAAACAAATAAATTAAAAAAGGATGAAATGTATTGGCTGAAAAGCACGTCGGCCCAGCGGGAATCTCCCGGTAGTCCCGATGGCCCAACGCGTTCTCATCCCAAAGCGCCATATAGGACGCTTTTGCAAAAGCGTAAATATCCAACGCACATGGCACCCTTTAACGTCTAATGAGACGCTTCGGTTAGGGTTAAGTTTAGGTAAGGTGTAGGGTAAGGGTTAGACCACTAGGGGGCGCCTTCTGCCCAAATATATCTGCGTCCCATTTCACGTTAAAGGGTGCCATGTGCGTTGGATATTTACGCTTTTGCAAAAGCGTCCTATATGGCGCTTTGGGATGAGAACGGCTCGATGGCCATGCCTGGATGTCACATTTTAAATCCTACCTGTTGGCTTTCAGCAATGCATGCAGTTATTTAGCTGCTGTCGCATCAATTGACATGCCATCTCCTTTTCTCTCTTTCTTTTTCTATTTTTAGCCCCACAGCATTTTGTTTTATCCATCTTTTTCGACGACAACTCCTGCTCGCTCAGCGCTCACGGCGCCCCCGCCCGCTCGCGATATTACCCGCCCCCTGAGGGCGCCTACTCTAGCCTGGCTGTTAGTCATCTAAAATTTTATATAACATTGAAGGAATGCAGAAATTAGATTTTCTAGATTTAGAAACGCACAACGGCAGCTACATATAGAAATACAATATAGCCTATATAATTTTTTTTTTTTTTTACCATCGCTTTGGCGCCCCCCATTGTGCTGCGCCCCTATGCGCCGCATGTAGCGCATACCCACTTTTTGCGCCACTGAAGGTAATAAGGACATTTCATTTTAACAAACGACACACAGGTGCTGAATTACTCACACAGGTCAATTTATTACACAAATGAAACTTAAGGTAACATTAATGAAGCACTGTTTCATTTGCTCTCACTAAACGGCTTTTGAGTGTGTTGAATGTTGTTAGTTAGGTTGTTTGTTGGCTATATAGGACTAGTTTGCTTGCCAAGTTCATAATGTTTGAACAAAACAACAACAGCGTGAGCGTCCTGCTACATATATTTCTCCACTTTGTCTTCTCCCACTTCCCAGAATTGAACAGTTTCTTCACGTCTGTCGTCATGGTTACTACGACTGTATGAGCAGAAACTGAGGGTAACGTGGATATGACGCCATTGGTTACCATCGCAATTTTCCTTGGTTACCATCGCAATTTTCTCGTTTTTGGATATTTTACTGCAAAAATCCTACATATTGTACCTTTAACCCTCAGGTGCTCTTCGTTTCGGAGTCACACTTGTTATCTTCCCGGTCAAAAGTGACCGGACACCTAAAAATGAATCTTTCTCCATTCCAGTAAAACCAATGCAATTTATTTTTGTTCTATAATATTTATTCTTTTTAATTTAGTATTTTGAGACAATTTAATTGAATTTATTAATATTTATGCAATATTTATCGTTTATTTTTGCCATGGAAATATATATATTTCTCTCTCTCTCTCTCTCTCTCTCTCTCTATATATATATATATATATATATATATATAATTTTTTTCAAAAAAATATTAATGCTGTATTTTAGTTTAATATAGAGTCTAGGCCTTCAGAATAAATTTTTTTTGAAGAAAATTAGCAGCATCTGGTTACAGTATAGAGAAAAAGCGTAGAATCATGGTGTAACCACTAGATCAGGTCTATCTATATGGAGAGGCATGTGAATTCCCCAGCTGTTTATGAACACAATTTTTGTTGTTGTTGTTGGTGGATTTGAATATATAGTTGAAACAATCTCAAAAACTATTTCTTATAAAAAAATTGACAAAAACATTTTCTTTTTCTCTTTTTTACAATTTCCCATTCATTTCCTATGGGGATCATTTTTAACCAAAGACCACAAGTGTGACTAATTTTTTAAGACCACTTAGCATGCTCAGATCATGACCTCTTTTTTTTGTGTGTTTACATACATAATGCCATAAAATTCACGACGTTTCGTAACATCGCGATGAAGCTGTGATTTTTAAAAATTCAAAACATACTTTTTGTAATCAAAATTTATTGGTGTGTATGTGTATAAAGGTGTGTGTGTGTGTGTGTGTGTGTGTGTGTGTTGGTGGGTGTGTCTGTTTTGCACTCTTGATGTTTTACAGTGTCACCCCTTCAATGCTGAGCACTTTTTTTCTGCATAGTGGCTGATTTGTAGATTGTACACACAAAAATTCTCTAAGTTTTTGTGTTTTTGTCAATTTCCCATTCATTTCCTATGGGTCGGTCATTTTTGACTGAAGAGCACAAGTGTGACTATTTTTTTTACGACCACTTAGCATGCTCAGATCATGACCTCGATTTATTTTTGTGTTCACATACATAATGCCATAAAAGTCACCAAGTTTCGTAACATTGCGATGAAGCTGTGATTTTTAAAAATTCAAAACAGAACATTTTTCGGTCAGAAATGACCGAAGAGCACCTGAGGGTTAAGTCACCATTATAGTGATCAGTGTTTAAGTTGGGCTCATGAGATTGAGATTTTAATGTACCTTTGTTTTAACAGTTTTTAGTGTGGTCTAAAATGAATTCCCAGGAGAGTTATTTTAACTGAGTTTTTGCTGTGTAAATATAGATGAAGTGTGATCATGATGTCATCAACACTTCTGGGGCTGTGCATTTGTGGTTTCACAAGCACAAACTTGGTAGCTTAAAAGCTTTACACACACACACACACGTATGGCCCACAACACATGATCTTAAACACCACTCATCTTTGCACGCCCTTGAATATGTATACCTACTCCTATTCCTTTAAAACCACTAATGCAATGTTATAAGTGAGAGTTAACAGATGAAATTTGTACAAAATTGTCATTTATTAATTGAACAATTGAACAATAGTCCACAGTGATGCATCCAAAAAAACAAGCTATACGCTGCATTGGCAGAGCAATACCAGTGTCTCTTACAGGGATCTTTGGTGAAACTGTGGTGGGTGGACCTCGGCCTTCTATTAAATTCATCAATCTGGTGCACTTTGAGAGTTCAAAATTAAAAGATCCAACCCATATTCAGGATGGGCCGCCGATGTGCGAGTTATAGGCCGTAACTGAATATAATGAAGAGGAGGAGCTGATGATGTTTAAAGGAGGAGCTGTAACTATATATACTGAAGAGAAAGACGGACAGAAACGGACAGAAGCAGAAATGTCTGATCAGTGTGATCTGTGTCTGCTGGGACTGATCATTCTCTCTTCACTTCTCACAGGTAAAGAAATCTGTATTTTCTCTAAACACATTTAGTGGAATTAGTCTGGAAAGAGTTGATTTGAACATGCTCAGTTTATTCTTGCACACATTCACGTTGTGATCTCTACGGAGCCCCTAAAGGGACGTGGTGGTGGAAAAAATATTAGGATGGGAGAATTTTTTTTTTTCAAAACTTTTGCGTTCCCCCGAGAAACTTTGCGTTCCCTTGCAAAGATATTTGCGTTCCCACGCAAAACCTGTTGGCAGCTCTTTTTTATATCCATTGGAGTACTTGATCACTCGAGCGTCACTCCACAGTGTCAACAGCAGCGCTAAAAGGATCTCCCTTATGTTGTTGAAGTTTGGTTATTTAATAAATTCATAATAAATAATAATAAAGATAGGCTATACTGTTGAAATATCTGAGATGGATGCAAAGGTAAAGTATAAATTAAAATGATTGTGACCGATGTGAAGGGGGAGGAGAATTGACACGTGCGTCACGTTTAGTCAATATAACAGTTCCGCGTAGGATGTATCCTCGCTTACGACTCCTCAGGAAGCCTCCTCACTCCTCGATCCTCGACTCCTCACGGTGCAATTAGAGAATTGAGATGTCCTTCAAGATGGCTGAGCTCGATCGGTTTCCGGGTCATAGGAGGGAGGACGGAGGAGCGAGGAGACGAGGAGGGATATTGAGAAGCACCCCTTGTTTCAGAGCTCGTTTTGAGGAGACTAGGAGCTCGTTGTCTAGGTTACTGTGATTGTAAATAGGTGTCGTCTGTGTTTTAACAACATTTAGCTGAAGAATATTGATCCGGGAAGTTCGAATAGCATGTGAATATATTGCCAACTTCACTGAACTGCTTGAGTTTATTAAACACTGACCGCATTTCTTTAGATTTGAGTCCAAGTTCAATCACCATGAAACGCTCCATTAACGTACGGAGCTCTGAAACACTGCCAGCGGGACATTAAACAGGAAGTGTCTGACCGAGCTGCCAACAGGTTTTGCGAGGGAACGCAAAGTTTCTCGAGGGAACGCAAAAGTTTTGAAAAAAAAATTCTCCCATCCTATTTTTTTTTACCACCACCACGTCCCTTTAGGGGCTCCGTAGATCTCAGAGTTGTGTATTGATACACACAGATCAAATACACTTTTCTTTCTTCACGTTTCTTCCTGGTACTACAGTGTAGGGTTTGGTTTCTACGGTTGAAGAGGAGGATCAACTAATCCTGTGCTGTAATGTAATGTTTATGACAAAGCTGCATGTGATATTAAATTATTTACATTTGTTTCAAAGTCAGGGCACTTCTTATTCCTTACTAAAAGAGGCCGTTTGATTAGGTTTATCCATAAATGTTGATGAATGCATTAATTATCAAACATGTAGTGAAGGCTGCCGTTATTCATGTGTGAATCCATAATGACTCCAGTCGTAGTTCAGGATAACTCTTCATTGGTTCATGATTAGTTCAGGCTTTTAATCAGAGATGTAAAGTCCAGGGTCAGAAAGTAAAAGTCCTGCCATATGTTTATTCCACTAATTAGTTCTCTCTCCGGCTGGAAAACTGATCATTAGCAAATCCAGGTGATTGAACAAAATACTGAGGAGGACTTTTACTTTCTGAACCTGGACTACACCTCTGCTTTTAATTATCATTAGTTCATGTTGAATTAAGTATTAATTCAGGTATTAGTACATGATTATTCATATGTACAAATAAATACAAATGTTCAATACTGTTTGATTTGAATCTTCTGCTTGTTATGCTGGTATTGTTTATGGTTTCATTTATTAATAAATATCATAATGATCACTGAGATCTACTGTGTTTCAGGCACCAGTGGAGTGGATGATGATCATGTGTTCATCAGTTCTGGTGTAGATGTCCGTCTGTCCTGTAATAATGCTCTTTCTGACTGCAAATCAACTAGATGGATCTACTTTAACAGCTTCAGAGATCCAGAAGCAGTTGAACTGATTAATTTAGGGATAAAGAAGAAAGACACAGAGAGACATGAGAGACTGAGTCTGGAGTCTGACTGCTCTCTGAACATCAAGAACGTCACAGAAGAAGATTATGGAGATTACACCTGCAGACAATGTGTGAACGACACAAAACAAGGACCTGATGCACGTGTTTATCTGCATGTTCTTCATGGTAAGTTTATGATTATATGGTCAGTTTACAGTAAAATTATCCCTTTAAATTTTAATTTAAATGAAGATTGAAGAGTCTGTGATTTGTGTCTTGTGTTCAGTTTCAGTGTCTCCAACATCATCATCATCTTCATCATCATCATCCTCACAGACCGAGATCAGTCCAGGCCGCTCTGTGACTCTCTCCTGTCAGTTGTATTCTGGACTCTCCTGTGATTATTTGGTTCATTATGAGGGAGTTAATCATTGTGTCAGTTCTAAGAGAGTTGAGCTGTTGTGGGTGAATCAGGCTGGTGTTGATCTGAAGACAGACTCCAGATATCAGATATCATCATCATCATCATCTTCATCATCATCATCTTCATCAGTGTACTATCACTGTATCATCAACATCACTCTGACTACAACACTCCTGAATGAAGATAACAACAGACAGTGGAGATGTCAGCTTACTCAGAGAAATCAACTCCAGACCTCAGTCACATACACTGTCAAGTATTCAGGTGAGAAAACACTCTCGTGAGCACATATTCATCATTTCTGTGATGTGAAGCTCAAGGATTATGTGTTGATGATGTTGTGTATATGATGTATTATGTGTTGAACAGAACTAACAGACATGATCACCCCATCTGATCCGGCATCAGACACTGCTGGATCATTATACAGAGGTACGACACGTTGATTTAGACGGACAGCTTTCTAACTGTCATGATTCTGCCATCACGTCGCTGATTTTTCCTAGTCTTGTGGCAGGATCATTGCAGAACCATGTTTTCTGTGTAAGCACATGGCCATTTGTTTGGGCTGTGTGCTTGCGTTGTCTCGTCTCATAACCCCGCCCCCTTGTTATCCTTGTTTAGTCATCATTGCCCTGTTAGAGTCCTCATTAGTTTCTCCCTATTTAATCCTCTTGTGTTTGCTGTCCTGTGTTGGTACATTGTCTATCTTACCTTTTTCAAACCTTGTGAGAGTCTAGCTGTAAGTTCCCTGTTGATCATCTTGTAAGAAGTGTGTATCTAGTCTTGTCTGTGAGTTCATTGTCTGAGTCTTAGTTTAGTGTTTGCTACCTGTTCTTGTTTTGCCTCATCGTGGGTTTTGTTTTCTGTCTTTGTCTTTAATAAATCCCTATTTTGAGTTACTTGCTGTCTGCAATTGGGTTCATCCTTCCACCCCATGACACTAACATTACACTATCAGTCCGTCTGTAAATGCTTCATCAATAACTGCTGATAGATGAAGACCCTTGACTTCAGTCATGTCCAGTTTCTCTTCTTCCTCTCATGTTTCCTGCAGTGATTGTGAGTATTGTTGAGATTGCAGTGTTTGCTGCTCCTACTGTGATTCTTCTTCAGATCATCTGTGCAAGAAGAGCTGGTGAGTTTGAGCCGCACACACTCTGAAGATTCACACTCGTCTGATCTGAACATCTGCAATCATGATAAACACACACCAGAGGTCAGGCAATGCTTTTATTTTGCAGGGAGGAAGGACTCGAGACACCCGGAGGAAATAGAGATGCCTGCAATACAACAATAAAAACTGGTGAGTTGTGAGCAAATCTGCAACAATATTTACAATAGCAAAAACTGAGTTTGTTTATTGTTTAATTTTTTCCAGTTCTTCCAGTTCTCCACGTCTGTCGCCATGGTTACTTTGGTTGTCTGAGCAGAAACTGAGGGTAACGTGGATATGACGCCATTGACTGGAAACTCCCTCAGCCCTGCTCATACGCCCCGTTTCCTTGGTTAACATCGCAATTTTCTCGTTTTTGGATATTTTACTGCAAAAATCCTACATATTGTACCTTTAAGTCACCATTATAGTGATCAGTGTTTAAGTTGGGCTCATGAGATTGAGATTTTAATGTACCTTTGTTTTAACAGTTTTTAGTGTGGTCTAAAATGAATTCTCAGGAGAGTTATTTTAACACTGGAGTTTTTGCTGTGTATATATGGATGAAGTGTGATCATGATGTCAACAACACTTCTGGGGTTGTGCATTTGTGGTTTCACAAGCACAAACTTAGTTGCCTAAAAGCTTCACATACAAACACATATACACGCGCACTCACACACACACACACACGTATGGCCCACAACATATGATCTTAAACACCACCCATCTTTGCACACCCTTGAATATGTATACCTACTCCTATTCCTTTAAAACCACTAATGCCATGTAATGAGTGAGAGTTAACAGATGAAATTAGTACAAAATTGTCATTTAAATTGCCATTTTGGGGGGATTTCCGCCTGGATTTGGCCTACCCAAATTAAAAAGCTTCCCACTCCCACATACTTTGTCCTAAATACACAGTTTTTGTGTCATTTTACAAGAAACCCTTTGCAGTTTCATAAAGTGCCGTGCTAAAAGTGATACACATTATGTTGTCTGAGCTGTAATAAACACACAAAAAAGAGGTGCTTTTTGATTTTTAATTTTAAATTCATTTTTGAAACTTTTAGCAACATGCAGACAAGTATGGCTGTTTGTTTCCTCTAGATGGCAGAAAACACTGGAAAAAAGAATTCATTCTCTATAATAAAAAAATGAAACAACATATTAAAATAAATCTGAAGGGAGGAATATTACTTTTTTAATGTAATTTCCACCTGACCAAATCTAAACTCTGCTCATACCCATATCCAGTGTTATATATGCAATATTCCAGTGTAATTTTACAGAAAACCCTTTTAAATGATATAAAACACTGCTGAATGTGATAAATATTATAGTATATATTGTCTGTGCTAAAGTAAACAAAAAGAAAAAAGATTTTGATCATTTTATTATTTCAGAAGATACAAGACCTATCATTCTACAAATTATTTCCCTAAAATCGGTGGTCTATTACAATCTAGAACAGGATCCTCATCCTCCAGATTTATATCATTCATTATATGGGTGCATCACCTCAACATGTCCGGCCAGCCTCCTGAAGATGTGATGCCCGCTGTACCCACCGTACCCGCTGTGCCGTGGCACATCTTCAAACTTCAATAGAACCTGAAATAAAGTAATCACTGTTTATACATAGTTTAATAATATCCATTTCACAATATCAAAATGTAGACCATACGGTCATTTCTCAACTGTGCCACGGAGAGTCGATTCGTTTTGACGCAATCGTTAGCCTATGTTTTACAAAAACTGCTTCTACGGGGCCATAACGTAAGATCCAAGGTAATGGAGCCTTCTATACATTGTCTTGTTTCTTCTTTAGAAATAAATAATGGAACAATGAAGTCTTTGGACGCCTCAGATGTAAAGTTATTCGCTGTCAAATTGACGCCAAAATGAATGGGAGTCAATGGGATGCTAACAGCAGGTGAAGTTCTGCTACAATGCTACCTGTGAGGCTTCAGCTTCCGGCTGATGGATTACCCCCTTGGATATTTCACTTTGTCAACGGAGTGGTCACCCAGAAGTGATCAAAGGACCACATCGCGTCTTGTGAAAGGTCCGACTTACTCTTATATGCGACGCGAGTTTTGTTCCGGTTAGATCTATATACTAAATGCATTGCCATTACCAGTGTCAAAAATGAGTCTAGCGCCTGTGGAAGCTCACAGAAACGTGAAAATGGTCTCATTTGAAAGATAACTAAGCTAAAAGGTGATATAGATGATGTGGCTGATGAAGCCGAGATCGGAGCATGAATGTGATTCTTTTATCCGTCATCTCGGTTTGATTTTATTTCACTGCCCGATTATTTTGAAGATATTTCGATCTGTGATTGCATCACAATCAGCGATGGGCAGTAACGCGTTAGAAGTGACGCGTAACCAGTGTTGGGTAAGTTACTCTAAAAAAGTAATTAATTACTAGTTACTAATTACCTTTTCAACAGTGTAATTAGATTACTGTATTTAAAATTACTCTCTTTAAAAAGTATTTAATTACTTTTAATTACTAATTACTTTCAAAATCCCATATCAATCTCAACCAGCTGAATAATACAAGGATAGACATGAATCTGTTTTAATTCTTTCAAATAAATACTATAAAATCGCATGAATTATCCTTAAACTGAACAAGGTGGAGAAGGTTACATTAAAAAAACACACTTTTTAACATCAGACAATACATTTTGATGTTAAACCCACTATTGTTTTATGTCATGTCATTTCACACTTTTTTTCATACATATTTTACAATAATTCATACAAATGTGTACGAGTGCGGTCGTACGATTTAGACACCTCATAAAATGCATACGAATCGCTGTGAGATCGGATTGATCTATACACAGTATTTACCTCAATTACATCAGAAGTAACTGTAATTAAATTACAGATAAATGAAGAGTAATCCCTTACTTTACATTTTCAAGGGAAAAGTAATTAAATTACAGTAACTAATTACTTAGTAATTAGTTACACCCAACACTGCGCGTAACTGTAATCCGATTACTTTTTTCAAGTAACAAGGGATTACAAAAGAAAAAACAGCAATTAGATTACTGTTACTTCCCCATAAACAGGCTGCGTTACTGCGTTAGTTAACCGTGATTTTGTTTAGTGAGACTGTCTCGTGACATGAGTCGTGTGTGAATAACAACGATGTATGAGAGCCGCGACATCAGTGAGAGACGACTAGAGCGCGGGAGAGAGCAGCAGAGCACATGTCGGCACGCATTTGATTGGTTTCACACGCTCACACAAGCCACACCCCCGATATCTCGGTCTGCCTGAAAGATGAGTTTATCTATAGATCTAACTGTTGAGCCACATTTGTGATTGACTAGTTATAACACAAATTAGTTCAAATCTCCTGTTATCTAGAGCGAGCGTGCATGTGAGACAGAGACTGTAGTCCATGTAGCGCGAACACGACAGAGAGGGAGAGCGAGCGAGAGACCTTACATGTGCAGAGAGCATCCTGATCTGGAAACAGGACCCCCGTTGGAGAATGTGAAAATTCTACCTCAAATCTGAGCAAGCATATGTCACGAGACAGTCTCACACGGTTAACTAACGCAAGCCGGTACAGGAATGTGAAACTTACTGAAAAAAACCCGTCTAACGGAGAGCCTTGGCACTTCCTATTAGCCCCATTGTGTATCACCTTAGTTGCAGTTCCATTAGAATTCCACTGGAGGTGATCACGGGCGAGAGCAGAATGAATGGGAGTCTATGGGGCTAAACGGCTAAAAGTGTCTCTTTCACCTTCTTGTCGTTAAATTAACATATATTTTATTGTTGATTCCGCAAGTTCAATATAGATTATAGGCCAAAAGTCGAATGAACGAGTACTTATGTCCTTTTGATTTCTTACAGGTTAGGCTGTAATATCCTGTATATCCACAGGTTCCTCTAGAGGAACGGTGAGCAGAACTGCACTGAGACCTGATGAACATCGAGAGATCAGCTGATCCTTCATCTTCTCCAGCTTATCTTTATTCAGATCTGGATCCAGTAGATCTGGACAATCAATCACACACACCTGCTTCTCTCCGTTCTGAGTTACTTCCACACACACTTCAGACTCATGCTGCTTCTTATCGTTGTGGATGTTAAACCTCTTTCTTTCGCCCAGTATAGTGTTTCCAGATGAGCTTTTCCCAGAACCCTTCCTGCCCATCAGAAGAACCCGGATCTCTGGATCATCTGGACCACAGGACATCTCTGAAAGAGACAGAAAATATGGAGTCTGACTGTACATATAATGTGATTTTTATGGCCTAAAATGACTGAAATTGCGATTGTTTTAAAAATGGCCTTGTTTTTGTTTTGCAGTGCAAACCATCCATATAATCATGATTTATCTGTGTAATTATGTGTTACTGTTAGTGAGAGTATCAATGCCAGTGAAGGGACAATAGGAACTTTTATTTTTAAGATAATGTTTATTGCAAATGTTTTGTATTTTAATGCCTAAATATAAAACAATATACATTAAGACGCAGTCAATAATATGAATCTAATGTTGTATTTGATGCGAGATACCAGCGGTCACGTGACAAAAGAACGAAGACTCGAAGTAAAGGAACTAATCATTTCTCTTTCCGGTACTGACAGCGTCTCTATGGGACCCGTCCGAACCTGAAGAGTGTGTGTGTGTGTTCGTGTTCATCTGAGCTCATTGGTCTGTCACTGCTCGTCAATGTCAGAATATTTCAGATGACAAATCAAATCAAAGTAGGTGGGCTTTATGTTCACAGACGCTGCTGAGCGCGAGCGACTCGACGCTTCAGTTTCCAGGCAAGTGCGAGATAAGATGTAGCTAAACTGATCATTTCATATTTGACATTTTTTAGGTCATACACGTTAAACAAATGACTTATATAGTTTTGTCTAATTTCGCCATTTTGAACAGAAAATAGACCCATAACGTGACTGATGTAATGTAATAATTAGTTAGAGTGGACAAGAAACATTAACACAGCCGTTTTCATCATTTTAGGCAGTAATAATGAATGTATATTGAGAATATAATACAAATTGTAGCCTTTAGTACATTAAAAAAGCTTAGCCTTTGGAGGGGAAGAGACTGAGGGATGAAGAGACTGAAAAAAAAGAAAGAGAGATGGAGATGAGGAGAGAGCAGGTATTGACAAATAATCTACTGCCCACTGACATGGTTTTAAAGCATTTCTTATTGTTGTTGTTTTTTTTTTTTTTGGTCTTCAAACGTCTTGAAATGCACATATCAGAGAAATAAATAATGTGAAGCCCCTACCAACCTCAAATTTAGGACCTCTTTGATGACAAAGCCCTGTCTACGGCCCTGTATAAGGCATAAAATCAATAATGAATGTGTAGCCTACATATTGTAATGCATTTAATAAACTTAATAACCTAGTTTTAGTAGCTTCCAGTAATTCCATCATCTCGTGATCTAATCATCATCATATCATGTCTCATTAGGAGCTCCGCTATTTTTCTTTAATAAATCCTATTGGACATTCTCTTACCAGGAGGAGTTTCAGAGCCCGTCGCCATTACTGTATCACACTGCAGAACGATCACAGCGCGGGAAAATACCTCCTAAAACAACAATAAATACATGAAACAATCGCAATATATGTTCCTTATCAATGCATCAACACATCTGCATAAAACCCGTTGCAGCAGGAGACGCAAACTCACCAGGTGTCGAGCTCTTCAAGTTTGTCTAAATCACAATTGGGAAAATAAGAGAGAAATTAGAAAAGCATTAATAACTGTGTGTGGAGCTTCTCCTTCAGCAGTTCTGCGTCTTTGAGACATAACAGCATCCTTAAGCCACGCCTCTTGCTGCAGCATGACGTGATATCGAAACTGAAAGAAAATCAGATGTTCTCTAATCCAAATCTAAACCTAGCTAATCCAAAATCATCTGTCTAGGGAACGATGGTTTGTTAACTGTCCTGCTCATAAACACTGCATTTGATCAGTTTGTGACACTGAGCCCGTGTGACGCCCGTTACATGCTCCGTGTGCAGTACGTATGCGGTGAGTGTCGCGGTGCGTATTCTGCTCTAAACAATGCGCGCTGCCATGACGACGACTCCGTTTGTCAACTTCCGGTTCGAGTCTGGTCTTTGCTTTTTGGCGTGTTTTAGATTGTGTCATCCCCACATCGCTAAACTAAATCGGAAAAAAAAACACATTCATCAAATGTGATCTGAACACGTTTTTTTTTTAAATCAAAGATAAAAACAAAATGAACGTTTTTCTTTTCTTTTGCATTGAAATTTTAATACAATAAATCTTGCATGTCACAAAGAACTTGTTTTTCCAGCTCCACAATGGAGACGAGTGTCGTTCATTATGTCCTTGTTGACGTAAATTGTAAATCTATCTGTCTCTCTGTCTGTCTATTCGTATCGTCTACGTTCAGCGTAGTTGAATAAACTATCGTGACGTCTGTTTTTTGCGGCGTGGATCTAGGCAAATTAATGTTTTTCGCCTTGAAAATAATAAATGTTTTTTTTTTACATTTTAAGTAATTAGGCCTAAATAATAGAAAATTGCTCGGTGATCGTCACTACAACAAAATAAAATTTTTCTCGGTTTATGTAATGAAAACCAAAATAGGTCGTTATGGCAGAGCTCACGGCGATAGCGTGTAGAATAGGTCAACATTCGGGTATTTCTCCACTGGAACGTGTTAACGCAAAACTGTAAGTTTCACGTCTGAGGGTGTTAAACCGTGACATGTACACGTTTTCCAAAGTCGACCAACGTGATTATTTCACGTCTTGTCGTGATACCGGGTTGGGCCGAGATGACACTGTTCTCTGTGAGTACATGAGCGCTGAATGGCCTGGAGCTCACATCTGAGAAAGCGTCTCAACAGTTTGTAAAATAGGCACTATGATTATATATTAGTCACATATTTGAGGTCTAACTACTTTCTCGCCTAAAAACTACATTTCGTGACACAACAACAGTAGTTTAAAAAAAATTGGATTTGCTCGACCGCCGTGACAATCGCAGCAGGCAGAGTGAAGAAAATGGTGCAACGGTCAAGTCAAATCACCTTTATTTATATAGTTTAATTTACAAAACAGATTTACAGAGATAACAGGAAAATAATGCATCACAGTTTGTTTTGTAGAAGAAAATAGTGACACAGTCCAGCTTAAGTAAGGCAAGGCAAGGCAAGTTTAATTTATATAGCACATTTCATACACAGTGGTAATTCAAAGTGCTTTACATAGAAGAAATTCAAATAATCAAAAGAAATCAGAATAATTAAAACATTTTGAAAAAAATATTAAATAAAATACAGTACAAACAGTCGAACAGTGGCACAGTGCTCATTCAGTAAATACACAGCTAAACAGAAGTGTTTTGAGTCTGGATTTGACTCTGGAAGCTGGTTCCAGCATAATAGCTAAAAGCAGACTCTCCATGCTTAGAGTGAACCCTCGGTATTTCTAGCTGATGTGATCCTAGTGATCTGAGCGATCTGTTGGGTTTATATTCAGTGAGCATATCTGCAATATATTGAGGTCCCAACCCATTAAATGATTTATATACCAGTAATAATACTTTAAAAGCAATCCTAAATGTAAGGAGGACTGGTGTACTTATCATAAACTTAATTTCCGACTAAACAGTGAAAACATTTTTTCTAAATGTCAGCAGCGCCTCTTTTTCTTGAGGAAGCTCCGTAGGCTTCAGGTTCACCAGTCAGTCCTGATACCCTTCTATAAATGCTTCATTGAGTCTGTAATCACCTTTAACATATCAGCCTGGGTTGGATCACTACCCAATATTCATCGCAACACACTAAACAAAATCATAACAATGAGTAGTAAAATAATCGGATGGGTGCGGGAATCACTTATTAGTATTTACAACAGGAGGACAAAAACAAAAGTAACACAAATAGCTTCTGACACCACTCACACATTGCACAGTCACTAGAGTATTTTACCCTCAGGTCAGAGATACAGATCATTCAGGACTAAGAGAGCCATGAAAAGTTTTGTGCATACTTCTATTAGAAATATGAATAGTTGATAAACTTATACTCTAAGATGTATGTCCGTGTGTGCGGATTCGTGAATTCTTATCTCGTCTTTTTAACATAACCTTTTAATGCCTACTGCTTATTTACCATAACCTGGGAAATTAAACCCAGACAACTTCCGGCAAATTTAGATTTGCTCTGAAAGTTAGTCTGGCAAAGAGCTCATTCAAACCCATTTCCAGTCCGCAGAAATCGCAGCACCAATCAGAAACATTGGGGCGGGCTTTACACGATGACGACAGCACAGCGACAGTGAAGCAGATTTTGTAAATTCACAAAGGGTTGTGACGGTTATAGTTGAACACCGTCATTAGAACTCTATAACCGTCAAAACCATGTTATTAATATTTTTTGCTTTTAAATAAACGTAGAGCAAGTAGCTAATCAGATTGTCTGCTCGTTCTTGAACTATGTTTCAGGTGATAGTATGCTGATTTAGTTATTGCTTTGACATGACTACTGAAACTAAGGTCTGACTCTAGAGACACACCAAGATTCCTGACTTGATTTTTAGTTGTTAGACCCCTAGTGTTGAGGTATGCATTCACCTTAAGAACTTCATCTTTGTTTCCAAACGCAATAACTTCAGTTTTGTCTTTGTTTAACTGCAGAAAGTTTTGGCACATCCAACTGTTTACTTCATCAATTCATTGGCACAGGGAGTCAATGGGGCTGTAGTCGTTTGGCGATAGGGCTAAGTAGAGCTGTGTGTCGTCTGCGTAGCTGTGGTAAGCAATTTGGTTCTCTCTCATTATTTGGCTCATTGGGAGCATATACAGGTTGAACAGGAAAGGCACAAGAATCGAGCCTTGAGGGACTCCGCATGTCATGGACGTCTGTCCAGACACATACTCACGTAATAAGTAAGTTCAATGATGATTCATTTTTGTTGTAATAATTTAGTTGATATATATATATAAATATAGCCGCTCTGGAGTAAACCGGCATGTCATCGTCCAGCTCAATTAACTTCTCATGTGATGGTGTCAATGAAGGCAGATCAATAATATTGGTGAATATTAAATCTCCCCAACTTAGCAATGGTTACTGGGTGAATAAAGGAATAAAGGAACCAGAAATAATTGTATATGAAAAAGTAACTATATTGAATGTTTACATAGAAATGACTTTGTCTATAAAATAGCACTTTTGTTTAGGAAAAAAAATTAGAGATATATTTTTCAGATTTTTACAATCACAATACAACCAATTAAATAATCAATACTAGTATATACTGAACATTATCCTAGAAATCTAGACGCACCCTAGCGGCAGAAAAAATGATTTTGCAGCAAAGTGTGGTCTAGCAACTCTCCGTTGACTTTCGAAGTGGAAAAACCAAACTCTGGTCAGGCCAATCACATCGTGTATAGAGTTGGTGGGCGGGCTTAACACAATGACGGCAGAGTTGTGACGGCTCTGCGCCGTGATTTCCCTGATACTTGACAACAAACAAGATGCAGCTGGCGAACAGCAGTCTTTCGATTCGGCTTTGGTCGCGACTCGGATGACTTGGAGTTAAGAGAACGTCACTTAAGTCATTCTTAAAACAGGAAGATGCGTTCATAGTTTTGACGACCGCATACGGCGAAAGTTTAATATATCAACTTGCTCCGCTGGAGGGAAAACCATGGGGAAAACGCATGGGACTCACTCAGCCGAACATGAACATGGCAATCTCAAAAATCTCATCAATTCTCATCAAATCTAGAAATTCGGATATGAAGATTTGGCCTTTGTTGTTCAATCAGATTAATTATGGCCCTTATTTTCCTTTTGCTATTGCTAATGTTGCTATTGCTGCTGTTATTCCTGCTACTACTGCCCATCCTACTGCTGCCCCTACAGCTCCTCCTCCTACTCCCTCTCCTACTGCTGCTGCTTCTCCTCCTACTTCCCCTACCACTGCTGCTCTTACTGCTGCCACTCCTACTACTGCCACTCCTACGGCTACCCCTCCTACTACTGCCCATCCTACTGCTGTTGCTAATGCTCCTCCTCCTACTTCCCCTCCTACTGCTACAGCTCCTACTGTTGCCACTCCTACTACTACCCCTCCTACTGCTGCCCATCCTACTGCTGCCCCTACTGCTCCTCGTCCACCTACTGCTGCTCTTACTGCTGCTGCCGCTCCTCCTACTACCAGTCCTACTGCGGCTCCTCCTCCAACTATCACTCCTGCTGCTGATACTCCTACTAACAATCCTAATACTACTCCTACTAGTACTACTGCTCCTCCTCCTCCTACCCCTCCTACTGCTGCTCTTACTGCTGCTGCCGCTCCTCCTACTACCAGTCCTACTGCTGCTCCTCCTCCAACTATCACTCCTGCTGCTGATACTCCTATTAACATACCTATTCCCACTCCTACTAGTACTACTGTTCCCCCTCCTCCTACCCCTGCTCCCGCTCCTCCTACTACCAGTCCTACTGCTGATACTCCTCCTACAAACACTCCGGCTGCTGATCCTCCTACTAGCAATCCTAATCCTACTCCTACTAGTACTAATGCCGCTCCTACTGCTGCCCCTCCCATTGCTGCTCCTACTACCACTACCCCACCTCCTGTTGCTGTTAGTGCTGTTTGCATATTGTCTTTCAGTTTTTGTTCAATCCGTCTCTGGGCTTCTTGAAATCTCTCATTGGTGTAGTGCTGTCCTCCATTGATCCTCACCATTTCATCAATCTTCTGCAGCAGTTCTGTGACCTGAGAGCGATTACTCTTGTCTTCATTGTTGAATGAGTGAAATCTGCCACCGCACTCCTTAACGAGAGCCTTGAGATCATTACTTTTACTGATATATTCTTCTAATGAAAGCTTCTTCAGATCAGCGTGAGTGAACAGAATGATGGTGTGATGAGAAGCTTTTTCTCCAAAGTGTTTCTGGATCCATTTCACTGTTTTCTTCTCTTCTTTTGTGAATCTCACGCCCACTCTGATGACCAGCAGAAACACATGAGGACCAGGAGCAGTCATGTAGATGCACTTCTCGATCTCTTTCTTCAGTTCTTCTTCACTCATTTCCGTATCATATAGTCCTGGAGTGTCGATCACTGAGATGGTTTTATCCTCCACTTTAGTCACATGTCTTTGACAGTGTCTAGTAACAGACTCAGGGGACACACCTTCATTAAACTTACAGTCGCCGATGATGGTGTTTCCCGTTGAACTCTTTCCTGATCCAGTTTTACCCAACAGCACAATCCTCAGATCTGTTAAAGAGAGAGGTTTAAGAATTATAATAACTTAGCATTTTGTCATTGCTCAATAGGGGCCCTTTACTCAGTGGGCCTCGAGATGACTTAAAATGACAAAGATAAGACAGAACTAGTATATAAAATAAGTTAATTAACATATCTTGTATCAATTAAGTAACTTTAGGCCCTGTCCCAAATCGCTCACTTCACGCGGACTTGCGGTCTCATGGACTTAAATTGCGCATGCTCGCCGAGTCTACGAGTCCGTAGGCTGTCCCATTTGGCATTTTAACGCTCTGAAGTGTGCTCAGCAGCGCCCCCTTTGTACCCTTGAAGCGGTCTTCCACGAAGCCCCATAGATGCAGGCTCCACGCACTTTAACTACCCAGGAATCCTTGCGAAAGGCCAATCAGACAACAGATGGGAGGAGATTTCGCTCACGGACTGTAAAGATGGAATATTAAAGGTGTAAGTGTCATTTTGTGTCACACTCAAAAAATAATCTGTTGAACAAACTAATTAAATTAAGGAAAGGTTTTCCACGAAATTAAATTACATTTTTCCAACAAATTCAAATTAGTTTGAATTGAAATAATTAGTTGTAATCTTGTTGTATGAATTTAAATTTATTTGGTCATTCCTACTGGATAAAATTTTGTCAGGTTAACTACATTTAGTGTTGTCCTGCCTTAATTCACAAACATTATAATTTGAGTTATTTGACTCTATGGTCACTTTTAATGATACACTCTTTTAAACTATTTTTTACATAGTAATATAATATTACTTGTGCAGGACTGTGAGTGAGGTTTACACAATACTGACCTAAACACAGTCACCACTCTTCTGCATAATGGTAACCACAAAATTCAAAAACATTGCCGAAAGTACTCTAAGTTTCTAACATAACTGAACATAAAACTCTAACATTAACTAACAACATCTTTCCATTTACTGAAAAACACATAAAATGACACTTTTTCCATAAATTGACCCTCTTAATGCAGTCCCTTGCAAAGCATGCTGGGAACTACAGATCCACTGCCCAGTTAGATGTCAACAACAATGATTCACGTAGGTTTCACACAAATGAATTAGGTTGATTGAACACGATTAAATTAAGTTGTGACAATATTAAACGATCATGTTACTTTTGCTTATTTTGAATTAATTATTTTAACAACAGGCCAAAATTCATTTTTTGAGTGACATCCGTTTAAGACGAACGAAAAATATTCATGTTGACTCAATTAAAAAAAAATTGGTAAACCAAATTTTTAAAAGATTACATTGATTACGTTTAATGAAATTAAGCTGCAATCACTTCTATGAAGGATTGGGTCGTATATGCTCATTTTAATTAATGAAATTGAAATCATTTTTTTGAGTGTAGGCGTACATTTTACCAGTCGTTACTTACAGTCTATTCGACCTTTAGAGACCAGTGGTTGATATGTCAAACATAATAAAAGCGTTTTAAATAATATGATCGCATTATATGATTTATTACATAAATAGAACCGAATGTATTGGCTTTACTGAGTCATAAACGTATAATGAATATTGAAACCTACATTTTTCTTAAACTAATTTTTTTATTTTGTGTTAAAATTGAACATTATATATTATTATGTACAACTTTTTTTTATCATTTACATAACCATGACATCTATTGTAATGCCCAGGTGGCATATGCAATTATAGAACTTTAAAAGCAGGCTGCGTAGTTCACATGGACATAAGATATGGGAAAATAAAATAAATCCTGTTTTGGTATACTGCCAGACCGTCTTCCTGTTTCCGGCGTGACGATCGAGTCTGTCCCAAAAATACCTCTCAATGCGCCCTCGAAGACTCGCGCTAAGGGCACTATAGGTCTGCACTTCATGACGTCACCGACGTCACCTGATAAAAAGGGGCTGGTCTTTTGATAAAAAGGGGCTGGTCTGGGGGTTTAAATTCCTTTTAGAATTGTGTGACTTCGGTGAAATGTATCACATAAATATGTTGAACATACTCTAACTCTGACAACTATTATTTAAATTTCAGAATGAGAGGACGCTGCAGATACTGCAAAAAAAGGGATATTCGAATACGCTCTGCAGGAAGTACGTGCAATCTCAAGAACTGCTTTTTGGACTACCATTGCTAGTGAACACTGAACACAGTTTTCAATATGTTTTGTATTCAATATTTATATTTGATTATAAATCTTAAGTCTTTTTATATATATATATATATATATATATATATATATATATATATTTGTGTCTCACAGGGTTAAATATAATATACTAGATACATACTAGAAATAACATTCTAGTATTTATGTTGTTGCAATAAAGTTGAAAAGAACGTTTGAGGAATATTGACTAATGTTCCCAGAACCAACACTGAATATTCGGAAAACAATCTTATAACAAAACTCTGTTAGCTGAGTCAAAGATAAAGCTTTCTATATTAGGTGTTTGTCTCTCTCTCTGCTGTGCACGCGCTTTTTCTGCGGCTGGCTTGAACGCAGTGAGAGAGACAAGCACGCTTTTCTTAGGGTGTGGCTTTACCTAATACGTTTTACGTATATTAATACGTTTAATACATTTGGAATACCTAATACGTTTTCCAAGTCATAGTTCCCCCTCATCACGCGTCTCATTAGGAGCTCCGCTGTTTTTACATTAATAAATCCTGTGGGATATTCTCTTACCGGGAGGAGTGTCAGACCCCGTCGCCATTAGTGTATCGATTACTGTAAAGATCACAGCGCAGGAAAATAGGCTACTTCCTAAAACAACAATAAATACATTCAACAATCTCATATGTTTATCAGTCCTTATCAATGTATCAACACATCTGCATAAAACACGTTGCAGCAGGAAACGCAAACTCACCAGGAGTCGAGCTGTTCAAGTTTGTCTAAATCACAATTAGGAAAATTAGAGAGAAATTGGATAAGCATCAATAGCCTAAGTGTGCGTGGAGCTTCTCCTTCTGCAGTTCTGCGCCATTGAGAAATTAAACCACGCCAATCCGTGCTGCAGCATGAGTCATGACGTGATATCGAAACTGAAAGAAAATCTGATCATAAACCACACATCCATAGTCTAGTATTGCTCTTATTGTTGAATAATTGGTTTTAGTTTCATTCTATCAGCCCACGATTCACGGCCTGATACACGCCTAAAATCCTCTTAAATTTTGAGAAATCCATGTAGAGAAATCCGAATCCATGTTATTCTGTCAAAACACATTGTTCTAATTCCTTTTTATTATATAATTTTAGATTTATATTGTTGTAAAGAAAATATATTTGTTTTTCTCTACAGATAATTTAAATCACCCATTTATAAGATAATTTCCCAACATTATTTAAAGCTTTAAAATATTAAAACATTATTTAAAATATTATTTATTAACAATATAATCCACATTTCTGCCTCTAATCCAAAGTCATCTGTCTAGGGAACGATGTTTGATTAATAACTGTCCTGCATAAACACTAGCTGTTTCCATCCACACGTTTTTATCCATATTAAGTGATATCAAATAAAAAAAATGCAATATGGAAACAGTAAAATTCGATTGAATTTCATGAATATCAACTCAAATGAAATACGATCGGTCTCATCGGATTTTATCTTGATCGATATACGGCTTATGCGATATACGGCTTATTCAAGCCAAATGTTGGCTTGAATTTGGTGAAATTCATGTGTCCCTCAAAACAACTTAATAAAGGTAACATTTATGATACTTTTCACATTTTTATTGGGAGTAAAGTTAAAAATAGACAATTGTCTGTCATCTCTGTCATGATCCTGGTTCTTCTCTCTTTCTCTGTCTCCCTCTTGTGGCCGTTTGTTCACTCTCTCTCTCTCTCTCTGGCATTACGCCCTCAGGATCTCATTATCTCATCTCTTTCAGCTGATGCTACTCTTCCTATTATCTGTGCTGGTCGACACCAGCTGTTTCCATTCTTCCCCTGATTGTTTCTCCTTCTTCTAGCGCTTTCTGTCCCTAGATCCTTGTTGGATTATTCTATGTTGTGGCATAATACTGACGCCGGAATTATCTCACTCTACTTTGTCCTGTCCTGTCCTATCCTGGTTGTGAGCTGTATTCCTACCTGCATATGTTACTGTGTGGTTTTGCTCTCTGACTTCAGTGCTGCACTGGAAGCTGTGGTCCTCTGCCTCGCCACCAACCTACTGCTGACCTCACCTCATTCACGGGAGGTTCGGGGTTTCTCTGCCTAGCGAGTCGCCGTCCGTGGCTGCATTCGGGGCTCACCAGAAGTGGGGATTTCTGTTCTCATTTAGTGCCGTGTGGCCGTGACTGTTTTCTGCTATTATTCCCCTGAACTTCTGATGATTACTGTTGGTCTGCTTACTATCCATTAAAGACTATCAGTTGACCGCATCCTCGCTGTTGGGTCCTTTTTCCATCCAAACGTTACAGAATAATCCGACCACGATGGACTCAGCGAGTGGCAGTCCCCTTCATACGGCTGTCGAGATGCAGGGTGTTTTACTGGGCCGACATGATGAGGACATCTCGTCGGCAAGACAGGCTGTAGAGTCACTGGCTGCTCAGATGACGGGTCTCTCTCAGCGGGTTCACCAGTTACGCTCAGAATCACCTTCTTTTCCTGAGACCCGCGGAGTGTCCGAACCCCGGATAAATAACCCGCCCGTTTACTCGGGTGAGCCCACGCAATGCCGCTCCTTTCTGACACAGTGCGAGGTGGTCTTTTCTCTCCAGTCCTCTACGTATTCTACTGACCGGTCTAAGGTCGCTTTTGTCATCTCACTCCTCACTGGCCGGGCACGGGAGTGGGGCGCGGCGAACTGGGAGGCCGAGACCAACTGTGTGTTTGACTTCTCTCTTTTCAAGGAGGAGATGATAAGAGTTTTTGATCGCTCAGCCTATGGTGAGGAGGCTTCGCGCTTGCTCTCTGTACTCCGTCAGGGGAGGCGTTCGGTGACTGACTTCTCCATCCAGTTCCGCACGCTCTCGACGACCTGTGGGTGGAACAATACGGCTTTGGTGGCCCGTTTTCTGGAGGCTCTTAACCCGGAGCTCAAGGACGAGATTCTGGCACGCGAAGCACCCACCCAACTCGACGCTCTCATCGATCTGGCGATTCGCGTGGAGAGACGCTTTGACTCACGCCGTCGAGCCCGCGGAATGGAAGCCGCCCTCTTCGCTCCGCCTGAGGGTACTCCTTTTCAGCCTGCCACTCCGAATCCTGAGCCGATGCAACTCGGAGGTCTTCGTATCTCCCGCAAGGAACGTGAGCGACGTATCATGAATCGTCTGTGCATGTACTGTGCTGCCGCTGGACACTTTGTCTCAGACTGTCCAGTAAAAGCCAGAGCTCGTCAGTAGGCGGAGGGTTACTGGCGAGCGCTGTTTCTAGGATCCCTCCGTCCAAGTCCTGCACCACTATGCCTGTCCTCCTTCGATGGTCTACAACCTCAGTGTCCGGGACCGCTCTGGTCGACTCCGGTGCTGAGGGAAATTTCGTCGACGAGACGTGGGCTCGTGAACAGGGTATTCCCCTCATTGACTTAAAGAGCTCCACCCCCCTGTTCGCCCTAGATGGCAGTTCCCTACCTAGGGTGCGGAGAGAGACTGTTCCCCTTACTCTCTCCGTCTCAGGGAACCATAATGAGACTATTTCTTTTTTAGTTTTTCATTCTCCCTTTACACCGGTAGTTTTGGGCCACCCTTGGCTCGTTCAACATAATCCCCATGTTGACTGGTCTAACGGCTGTATTTTATCCTGGAAACTGTCGTGTCATGTTAAGTGTTTGACTTCTGCTGTTCCCCCCGTGTCATCTGTTTCTGTTTTCCAGGAAGAGCCGGGTGATTTGACAGGAGTACCGGAGGAGTATCACGATCTGCGGGAGGTTTTCAGCCGTGCTCGGGCCACTTCTCTCCCCCCTCATCGCCAGTACGACTGTAGCATAGATCTTCTCCCGGGGACCTCTCCTCCTCGGGGAAGACTATACTCGTTGTCAGCTCCAGAACGTAAGGCGCTCGAGAATTACCTGTCAGAATCTCTAAATGCTGGTCTGATCGTTCCATCGTCGTCTCCTGCAGGTGCCGGCTTCTTCTTTGTCAAGAAGAAGGATGGCTCTTTGCGCCCTTGTATAGATTATCGAGGGCTGAACGAGATCACTGTCAAGAATCGTTACCCCTTGCCACTGATGTCTTCAGCTTTTGACATCTTACAGGGAGCAAAGGTTTTCTCTAAGCTCGATCTCCGTAACGCTTATCATTTAGTTCGAATAAGGGAGGGAGACGAGTGGAAGACTGCGTTTAACACACCCCTGGGGCACTTTGAATATAGGGTTCTTCCTTTCGGTTTGGTCAACGCTCCCGCAGTTTTTCAGGCTCTCATTAATGACGTCCTCCGCGATATGCTCAACATTTTTGTCTTTGTCTACTTGGACGACATTCTGATTTTCTCTCCGTCCCCTCAGGTCCATATTCAGCACGTCCGCCGAGTCCTCCAACGGCTTCTAGAGAATCGTTTATTTGTCAAGGCTGAGAAGTGCACCTTTCACGTGTCTTCGATTTCGTTTTTAGGCTCCATTGTCTCCGCAAAGGGGGTCAGTATGGATCCAGGCAAGGTGTCGGCGGTTACCGATTGGCCCATACCCGACTCCCGTGTCGCGTTACAGCGATTTCTCGGATTTGCGAATTTTTATCGTCGTTTCATCCGAAATTTCAGCCAGGTAGCCGCGCCCCTTACGGCTCTGACGTCCGTCAAGTCCAGCTTTAGGTGGTCAGATGCCGCTCAAACGGCATTTGATCGGCTAAAGACCCTTTTTACTACGGCTCCGATCCTACTCACTCCCGATGTCTCGAGACAATTTATAGTGGAGGTGGATGCGTCAGAGGTGGGGGTCGGGGCTGTGCTCTCCCAACGATCCGCCGCTGACGGTAAAGTACATCCCTGTGCCTTTTTCTCTCACCGCCTTTCACCTGCTGAACGTAACTACGATGTCGGTAATCGGGAGTTACTCGCCATTCGCCTAGCTTTAGGGGAGTGGCGACAATGGTTAGAGGGGTCCACTGTTCCGTTTCTAGTGTGGACTGACCACCGTAACCTGGAATACATCCGTTCTGCTAAGCGTTTGAACGCACGCCAGGCTCGCTGGGCTCTGTTTTTTACTCGCTTTGATTTCTCGATATCCTACCGCCCAGGTTCTAAGAACGTTAAGCCCGATGCTCTCTCCCGTCTTTTTGATTCGTCTTCTGCGCCAGTCAATAATGACGCGGTGATTCCCCCAGGGCGCTTCGTGGGGGCTATTGTTTGGGGAATCGAGAGACTGGTCAGAAGGGCTCTCTCTCGAGTCACTGCCCCTCCTGAGTGTCCTAGGGATCTTCTTTTTGTTCCCGTGTCAGCGCGTCAAGCGGTCCTTAGATGGGGACATTCTTCCAGATTAGCCGCTCATCCGGGAGTTCGGGGTTCGCTCGCCTCTATCCGTCAGCGTTTTTGGTGGCCCACGTTAGAACATGACACGCGTCGTTTTGTTGCCTCTTGTGTCGTATGCGCGCAGACCAAGTCGGGTCATTCTCCCCCAGCCGGTCTCCTTCGACCCTTGCCTGTGCCTGCTCGTCCGTGGTCGCATATAGCGCTTGATTTTATCACCGGACTTCCCTCCTCAGCAGGGAGCACGGTCATCCTGACTGTAGTCGATCGTTTTTCTAAGTCGGCGCACTTTATTCCGCTCCCTAAACTTCCCTCTGCTAAGGAGACTGCTCAGATCATGGTAAACCATGTCTTTAAGCTGCATGGGTTACCCTCCGATGTAGTATCTGATAGAGGTCCGCAATTCGCCTCATTGTTCTGGAAGGAATTTTGCCGCCTTATAGGGGCCACCGCCAGCCTTTCGTCGGGCTATCACCCCCAGACTAATGGGCAGGCCGAACGGGCGAATCAAAGCATTGCTCGCATTCTCCGTAGTCTGGCTTCTCGCAATCCCGCATCGTGGTCTGAACAGCTCCCTTGGGCTGAGTACGCTTATAACTCGCATCCGTCTTCCGCCACGGGCCTTTCGCCTTTCCACGGTTGCCTTGGCTACCAGCCTCCTCTGTTCTCCTCACAGGAGGCGGAGTCTAGGTGTCCGTCCGTTCAGGGTTTTATTGCTCGCTGTAGACGCACCTGGAGGAGAGTTAAATCAGCACTTTGTCGTACAAGGAGACGCATGAGAACAGCGGCTAATAAGCGTCGGGTAAGGAGCCCTCGTTACATTCGTGGTCAGAGAGTATGGCTCTCCACGGCAAATTTGCCTCTCCAATCCGAGTCTCGTAAATTGGCACCCCGTTTCATTGGTCCTTTCCGCATTATCAAGATCATCAATCCTGTCACTGTCCGTCTTCGTCTTTCGTCCGATCTCCGTCGAGTCCACCCTGTTTTTCATGTCTCATGTATTAAGCCGGTCATTCGCCCTCCCTCCCGCCCTTCTTGCCCCCCCGTTCGTGTTGAGGGCGTCCCTGTCTACACAGTCAGGCGAATTTTGGACAGACGCCGACGGGGTCGTGGGTACCAATATTTAGTCGACTGGGAGGGGTATGGTCCTGAGGAGAGAAGTTGGGTTCCCTCCCGAGACGTCTTGGACCCCTCGCTCATCGAGGATTTCCTCCGGTCTCATCGGTCTTCAGACCTGGGAGCGCCAGGAGGCGCTCGTTGAGGGAGGGGTACTGTCATGATCCTGGTTCTTCTCTCTTTCTCTGTCTCCCTCTTGTGGCCGTTTGTTCACTCTCTCTCTCTCTCTCTGGCATTACGCCCTCAGGATCTCATTATCTCATCTCTTTCAGCTGATGCTACTCTTCCTATTATCTGTGCTGGTCGACACCAGCTGTTTCCATTCTTCCCCTGATTGTTTCTCCTTCTTCTAGCGCTTTCTGTCCCTAGATCCTTGTCGGATTATTCTATGTTGTGGCATAATACTGACGCCGGAATTATCTCACTCTACTTTGTCCTGTCCTGTCCTATCCTGGTTGTGAGCTGTATTCCTACCTGCATATGTTACTGTGTGGTTTTGCTCTCTGACTTCAGTGCTGCACTGGAAGCTGTGGTCCTCTGCCTCGCCACCAACCTACTGCTGACCTCACCTCATTCACGGGAGGTTCGGGGTTTCTCTGCCTAGCGAGTCGCCGTCCGTGGCTGCATTCGGGGCTCACCAGAAGTGGGGATTTCTGTTCTCATTTAGTGCCGTGTGGCCGTGACTGTTTTCTGCTATTATTCCCCTGAACTTCTGATGATTACTGTTGGTCTGCTTACTATCCATTAAAGACTATCAGTTGACCGCATCCTCGCTGTTGGGTCCTTTTTCCATCCAAACGTTACAATCTCTTTATATAAGCTCCGCCCCCTCTGCTATAATACCACCTGGCCAAAGCGAGTCACGGAGCAATATAGGTTTTTCCCAGGGTCGATATTGTCAACATTCTCATCCCAAGGCGTCATATATGACACTTTTGCGAAAGCATAAACATCGAGCGCACATAACACCCTTTAGCGTCAAATGAGACGCTAACGCTTCGGTTATGGTTAAAGGGTTAGTTCACCCAAAAATGAAAATTAAGTCATTAATTACTCACCCCCATGCTGTACCAACCCCGTAAGACCTTCGTTCATCTTCGGAACACAAATGAAGATATTTTTGATTAAATTTGAGAGCTGTATAACTACCACATTGGCTCCTAAGGGACTGCCTCTTGACGGCCCAGAAAGTCAATGAAGAAAATGTTTAAATATCCCAAGTGACTACCGTGGCTCAACTATATGTTTATCAAGCGACGCGAATACTTTTTGTGCGAAAAAACAAACAAAAATAACGAGTTTATTCGACTATTTCTTTTCTTCCTTGTAGGCCAGAACGAGACTTCCTTAGATTTCCACGACGCATGCGCGAGAATTGCGATCTGAAGTAGTGTAAGCTGGTGTAAGCAGATCGCAATTCTCGCGCATGCGTCGTGGAAATCTAAGGAAGTCTCGTTCTGGCCTACAAGGAAGAAAAGAAATAGTCGAATAAACTCGTTATTTTTGTTTGTTTTTTCGCACAAAAAGTATTCGCGTCGCTTGATAAACATATAGTTGAGCCACGGTAGTCACTTGGGATATTTAAACATTTTCTTCATTGACTTTCTGGGCCGTCAAGAGGCAGTCCTTTAGGAGCCAATGTGGTAGTTATACAGCTCTCAAATTTAATCAAAAATATCTTCATTTGTGTTCCGAAGACGAACGAAGGTCTTACGGGGTTGGTACAGCATGGGGGTGAGTAATTAATGACTTAATTTTCATTTTTGGGTGAACTAACCCTTTAAGGACCTGCGGGGACCCTGCAACACTTCCGGTAGACGCTTCTTCGTTCGTTGGTGTTCAGCGGTTTCTTCTTCCGCTCGGCGGACTGTGAATATCGAAACTAGGAATCAAAATGTTAACTTTTGAACGATTCCGGGAAAAACGAAAAGTTAGTCCCGGTTCCAATCGATACTCGATTCTCGATTCCCAACCCTAGTGTTAGGGTTAGACCACTAGGAGGCGCCTTCTGCCCAAATATAGCTGCATCTCTTTTGACGTTAAAGGGTGCCATGTGCGTTGGATGTTTATGCTTTTGCAAAAGCGTCGTATATGACGCCTTGGGATGGGGGGTGCACCTGAGACCCGCAGTGAGTGACAGCTGCTGTCAGACTCTAAAACGGAGAGTGACGCAAGTAGCTTTGCAACAGAGCGGTCATTTGAAGTCCAGGACTTTTCTCCCTTACCTTCACCTGAAGTGATTTGGGTAAATTGTCTGTGGACACAGGGCCATATCAACTCCAGCCGCTGGCTCAAACTGCGGTCTTAACTCCCGCATCGCGATCGGCATCTAATGAGTTGTGTCAGTTGATGTCAATAGCGCGCTCTCTGTAGGCATATATTCATATTGATATTTTGCCGCTATGTGAAAAAATCCAGCAAAATGCGCCGGCACGTTTCTTAACCCCAGAGGATTAACTTTAGCCTAACCATAAATTGTGCTTAAAATATCCATGATCACTCACATCAAGACGCCGCTGCGGTGGAGGAGTCCATGCAGGACGAGCAGTGTTTGGCACTGCGTGTGGAGCTGTGTGGAGAAGCCCATGTCCACCTCTATCCCGTTACCGCTAAACACAGATAAATCTATGCTAACTTGAAGCTATCCTAACTGTACTATGCTGCTAACTAACTAGGCTACACAAAATAATCTAAATAACTATATAAATGCTATGCTAAATAGATGCTACAATACTCTATCCTGATCGTTTTCAAAACTCGTAATTCCAACTCTTGACTCGCAGTGGTTTTAACGAAACAAGTTGACTTTTATACTACTGAGGGCGTGGTAGCTGTAGCTCGAAGCTGAAACCTGCGTCCGTCACAAAGAATTCAACTGCAGTAGCCACCGTTCAACCTGAAGAGGGCAGCACTAAGACGTTTTCACACCATATATTGTAGAATCAATGATCAGCATTAAAAAAGCATTTTCCATCTTAATTTTTATATGATGGGGTTGAGTTGTTAAAGGGGTGATGAACTGAGAAATCAAATTTTCCTTGAGCTTTTGACATCTAAGAGGTCCTCATATTATAAGAATATCCTGTAAGTTTGAGAACTGAAAACGTCCTTGTTAGTCCAATAAAAGCTTTTATTGACACCAGCCTCTGAAAACGACTCGTTTTTATAAGTGGGGAAGTATGACGTCAAAGAGGATAAAACACCACCCCCGCAGGAGAAGATCAACGCCTACTTCAACACGGCCGGTTTAGCCCCGCCCACCGATTCACGCATTACACGCATAGCTAAGTAACATACATGCCTACCTCGTGATGACAAACCGGATCGAGCTACCGAGCGATACAGAAGATTGTGCAGTGCCTGGTTGTGGAAGAAGACAGTCACTGCTTCCTCTGGATTCCAATAGGACTGCATGGATAAACTTTATTTTTAATGACGTTCCAGCTGATGAGGGTAAAACATCGTCGTCTGTTCGCTTCATTTCACTGAGGATTGTTTTGTAAACAAGACTGGATTTGCAGAGCGATAAAGAGTAAAGAACGGTGCTGTGTCGTCTATATTGGATCTGACAGGAATTGTGCAACACACGGACTCTGGGTCGAACATGTATGGGCGAATCCGGTTGTCATTTTACAATATCGGACGTTTTCCCCCACGTACACCGACGGGTGAGTTAAACTCATTATAATATGCAAAACTGTTCTCCACTCACAGCAGTGGGTGTTTACTTCCAAGTCTTCAGTGCGACACGCCCATAAAAACCGACCGTTTTTCAGGAAGGCTCACAACTTGGGTACAAAATAGCCTATTACTTATTCATTTTGATGTTTTTGAATGCAAAAACAAAGTTGACCTCAGACAACAATATAATAAAATTTAAAAAGCCAGTTCACAACCCCTTTAAGCTTGGCAGTACCCTCCCTTGGATACAACAGGCCACAAAAATATTAATGAAAAGTATTACACTTGCCATCTTATGCAAACCTGTTAAAAAGACCTGAATGATGTTTTTTCTAGTAAATGATATTAGGTCACATATTGGCTGAGTCTAAATTATCATTGAGAGTGAGGAGTTGTCGTCATTGCACAGGCATGCTAGTAGGATATCCCGCGGCAAAACTGGATTGTTTACGTGTGTTGTTAGCTCGGTAGTAGAGGAGGTTATCTTAATTCCGCACTGTTTTACCATGTTCAACCATGCAAGTCACTGCTGCATTAAAAACTGCTCCAGTACCTCACACGATACAAATGGAAAACATAGGAACAATGCAATACAGTTTACAGGTTACCGAAATGGACACAGCATCAGGGAGAGTCTCTGACCTGACGAGGAGACGCCGGATTGCTTGGTTGGCAGCAATAAGAAAGGACTTTACTTTCGATCTCACCCCCCAGTCGATGAGAGTGTGTTCTCTGCAAAAAATGTCTTTATGTTGTTGTCTCTTAAAGCTACGAAGTGCAGGTTAACGTTACCGAATGTTGTTGCAAACCCTGAAGTGCTGCCCAGTCACAGCAGAAAGCCTCATAACTTTCTAAAGACTTGTGGCTTTTAAACTCCTGCATTGTGTAGTAACTTACACCAAAAACAAGATAATTAACAATGTCCATATATGTGTATGGAGGTATATGGTCCAGGTCTCTGTGCCATTCCGCCGCAGCGAGCTTGTCTGGGTCGATATTTTGGATGTCTGAAAGCTTCTCCAAATACCGCTGTTTTGCGCTTGGTGTGAGCTTGTTCCTGTAAGCAGTGCTTGAAGTGGGGGAAAAAGGTGCCGGTACTCTCTTGCATTGGCAAATCATGACATTTAAAGCCACAATATGTAATTTTTCTGCTTTAAAAATAGCAAAAATAGCTGTATCTATGTTATATATTTCTGTTAGATGTGTACTTACATTATCCCGACAGTTTCCACCAACTTTCAAATACGGAGAAACTTATAGTTTAATTCGAAGACACGGGACGTTTCTTTATTTCCGTTTCGTCGCCCGTGTATGGCGTCATATAACCTTTGACTCCTCTATTTTCTGTAACTTCCTTGCGGAAACCGCCAAACACAAAGGGGAACACTGGACTACCGCCAATAAAGCAAAGAAAATGACGAAGAAAAAAAAGTAGTACGTATTTTTATGTGTGTAAATCACGTGCCCGCTCACTCTTAACAGACACACTGTCCCCGGTGCTGCTCGCGCATAAAGCGCTCCCCGTTCACGGTAACCGTGTCGTCTCATTCAAAACAGCTAACTGTTGCTGTTAGCGAGCCTCGCACATTGAATACTCATATGAGTCAGGCTGCGAATGTACGTGCCCGCTTCAACGCGCTCATACTTACTAAATAAACGCCTCACCTCCGGCGCCGCGCACTCGCTACATTCCCTTTAGCCTTTAGCACATAGTGGATGCATAACGCAAACCCAGTCAAGTTTGACTGCAATATCTTATGAGCTTTATAATCCGGTGCGCCCTATATATGAAAAATGTTCTAAAATAGGTCATTCATTGAAGGAGCGTAATATTAATATTTATATTCGTCTGTATTCGACCACGATTACGCTTTGCCTGACGTTCTGCTGCTACAGCCAGCTAATTAAAGCTCAAACGTACGGGTGAAAAATATGACCCGAGAAGGGTTTGGGACAGGAGAAGCATGACACAGGTAAACATTGGCGTTGCATTTAAAGCTTCTTGACAAGCCAAATCTACAGAGAGATGCCGTATATCCGTATATTTTGTGAAACGATGATGTCATGTCATGAGCTGAGCTGGTTGTCATTGACAGCGACAACAACTCCCGTGAGCCCACGCTCTTTCCCGACGTCATCAAAGTACATCTTTTGTTATTATTTTAAACGAGTGACCCCTGGTGGCCAAAAATCGCATACTGTACGTTTAAGATTTTTAAAGGGAAAAACAAAACTTGGAAATATTGCTCTTACAACAACAATTTATTGTTATTTATTAACAACATAAATGTATTTAAACAAGTCGTGTGTGTGCGTGCGTGCGCATTTCTTTAAAAAGAAACGTTCTCTTTTTAGAAGTTGGTCATTAATAAACTTGATTCTTGAAGTTTGTTAAGATTGGGGAAGTATACAACAATTGCATGTAAATGGTAAACAACAGAAACAACCAAGAAAACTGCTCCCGATATTGTCTTTTCAGTCATACTTCGATATGTTTACAAGACAGCAAGCATAAAAAAGTAGGCCTAGGTTTGATTTGGGCATGTAGGCTACCTGTCTGTGTAGGCTAATACATAAACTAAAAGAAAAGCTTATATTCTGACTAGCTTGCTTGTTTTATTTATTTATAAAACATAGTTTTACCCAAACTGAATAATTAAGATGTTTAAATGGCTAAATCTTGTATAAATATGTTGTATAAATAAGTCTTTTTCTTTTCTGACGTAGCCTACTCCAGTTCTTGTTAAAGGGTTAGTTCACCCAAAAATGAAAATTCTGTCAGTATTTACTCACCCTCATGTTGTTCCAACCCCGTAAGACCTTCGTTCATCTTCGGAACACAAATTAAGATATTTAAGATATTAAGATCGCTCCTGCATACAGTCCGTAGGCTTCTTGAGGGAATGACTCTTGCTGTCCCCGAAAAGTCATTAAAGACATCGTTAAAATAGTCCAAGTGACTACAGGGGCTCAATCTTAAGTTTATCAAATGACGAGAACACTTTTGTGCGCAAAAAAACAACAAAAATAACGACTTTATTTCAACTATTCACTTCCTTCTCCATGAGCCTGTAGTCAGTTAACGTAGTGTGATTGCGTAGAGCTACGTCACACATAGGCTCACTATTGGCCGACGCTGGTCATGTGTGTGTGATGCGTGTGACGTACAATAACAGAAGCTTACGCTATTAAACTAGTAACCTGACTCGCGCAGAGGGAGAAATAAACGAATAGTTGAAATAAAGTCGTTATTTTTGTTATTTTTTTGCGCACAAAAGTGTTCTCGTCGTTTGATAAACTTAAGATTGAGCCCCTGTAGTCACTTGGACTATTTTAACGATGTCTTTTATGACTTTTCGGGGACAGCAAGAGTCATTCCCTCAAGAAGCCTATGGACTGTATGCAGGAGCGATCTTAATATCTTAAATATCTTAATTTGTGTTCCGAAGATGAACGAAGGTCTTACGGGGTTGGAACAACATGAGGGTGAGTAAATACTGACAGAATTTTCATTTTTGGGTGAACTAACCCTTTAAAACACACTAGACATGCAAATTCTGTGCATTTTGGTCACTTTTTAAATGAAATCATATTTATTTTCTCCATCAAAAGTGTGCTTTTACCTTAAATGAGCGTGAACACAACAAAAGTAGACTTGGCACGACGGCGCCGAACCCTGGCCGCAGCTCACGCGACGCTCCTCCTCGCGGTGTGAACGCACTCATTGATTAACATGCAAGCCGAAAAAGATACGTGCTACTCACGCTTGCGGTGGCTGCGATTCCCGCGATCAGCTTCAGCTTTTTCTGTCAGTGGTATAGAGTACCAGCTATATCTGCAAGAAGTAGCGGTACGCAACAAGAAGTGCAGGTACGCTGAAGAGTAAAATGTAGAAGTGCCGGTACTGCGTACCCGTGAATACCGCCCCACTTCGAGCACTGCCTGTAAGGTGCCTTTTCTTTCGCCTTATCTTTTTGCATTGGTTTACTTTCTTCATTTTCTTTCTCGTATTCGATGTGCGAAATGCTCGAAAATGAAAGTGCTCTGTTAAGTTTAGTTGCGCCTCTGCGAAGGCGTTGCCTCTGGCAACTGATAGCTCTCCTATGGTAGACCGGCTCAGACCCCGCCCAAATTGGCATGTGACTCCTCATTCTCCTCATTCTCAATAGGCGGAGAATAGTTGGCAAGACGGGATTGAGTTCAGACTGAGGGACATCACTTTATAGTCTGTAAAATATCTTGCATTTCGCTTAAATATAAGAGAAAATATATATATATTTTTTTTACACATTTTTTGACCAAGATTGACCAATATTGAAGACACCTGATGTTAACAAGCAGAATCACTCAAGGAGAAAATATTTAAAGGTACAATATGTTGGATGTTTTGCCACCAGGGGTCGCTAACCTCTTACAATAACAATATTGGTCTATATTGGTGACACAAAGGCGTATAGGCGTATATTGATGATGCAAGGGATTAAGCAGAATTATGGATCTTGTCGTCAAGCTGATGGATCTTTTATTGATTAGTGAATACATTGATGTTTTTAACATGACTGTGGTATGAAGCAGGGTGCGATTGCCAATGAGTGACATACCAGCGCCACAGTCCCGCAGATATAAGGTAATAAGGACATTTCATTTTAACGAATGACACACAGGTGCTGAATTACTTACACAGGTCAGTTTATTAGACAAATTAAACTTGAGGTAACATTAACGAAACACTGTTTCATTTGCTCTAACAGTTACACTATCACACTAAACGACATTTGAGTGAGTTGAATGTTGTTAGTTAGGTTGTTTGTTGGCTATATAAGACTAGTTTGCTTGCCAAGGTCCATAATGTTTGAACAAAACAACAACAGCGTCAGCGTCCTGCTAGACATAGTTCTCCACTTTGTCTTCTCCCAGTTCCCAGAATTGAATGGTTCTCGACGTCTGTCGCCATGGTTACTGTGGTTGTCTGAGCAGAAACTGAGGGTAACATGGATATGACGCCATTGACTGGAAACTCCCTCAGCCCTGCTCACACGCCCCGTTTCCTTGGTTACCATCGCAATTTTCTCGTTTTTTGGATATTTTACTGCAAAAATCCTACATATTGTACCTTTATGTCACCATTATAGTGATCAGTGTTTAAGTTGGGCTCATGAGATTGAGATTTTAATGTACCTTTGTTTTTACAGTTTTAAGTGTGGTCTAAAATGAATTCTCAGGAGAGTTATTTTAACTCTGGTGTTTTTGCTGTGTATATATGGATGAAGTGTGATCATGATGTCAACAACACTTCTGGGGCTGTGCATTTGTGGTCTCACTAGCACAAACTTGGTAGCCCTAAAAGCTTCACATACACACACACACACACACACACACACACACATGGCCCACAACACATGATCTTAAACACCACCCATCTTTGCACGCCCTTGAATATGTATACATACTCCTATTCCTTTAAAACCACTAATGCAATGTTATGAGTGAGAGTTAACCGATGAAATTTGTTCATTAATCTGACGCACTTTGAGAGTTAAAAATTAAAAGATCCAACCCATATTCAGGATGGGCCGCTGATGTGCGAGTCATATGGGCCGTAACTGAATATAATGAAGAGGAGGAGCTGTAACTATATATACTGAAGAGGAGGAGCTGTAACTATATATACTGAAGAGAAAGACGGACAGAAACAGACAGAAGCAGAAATGTCTGATCAGTGTGATCTGTGTCTGCTGGGACTGATCATTCTCTCTTCACTTCTCACAGGTAAAGAAATCTGTATTTTCTCTAAACACATTTAGTGGAATTAGTCTGGAAAGAGTTGATTTGAACATGCTCAGTTTATTCTTGCACACATTCACGTTGTGATCTCAGAGTTGTGTATTGATACACACAGATCATACTGTATTATTCCTGATACTGGACATAGTGTCACTCAAACATCTGATGATGAAGAATGATCTTCATATTAAGAGTGTGTCAGTGATTTGAACAGCTCTCTGATAAACACTCATAGTTTATTCTGGAGAGTGTGTTGTTTGCTTTAAGTAAAGAAAAAGCGGTAAGACTTTACAATAAGGGTATATGAATAATACGGAGCCCGGGAAGTCACCTGTGGGGGGAAAAAAAAACAATCCGAGGCGACGGTTTTGCAATCCGTCCCCTCAGTTTATAAACTGTACTCACGGATTCTTAAACTGTTCCCTCGGTTTAACAATTCGTGCCCACGGATTAATAAACCGTACCCGCGAGTTCCTAATCCGTACTCTCAGATTTGTAAACCGTGCCCTCAGTTTTTGCAATCTGTACCCACAAATTCATAAACCGTGCCCACGCTTTCGCAATCCGTACTCACGGGTTTGTGGCTCGTCCCCCAGAGTGTGCCGCATGATTCAACCAGGCCTCCTGTTTAGATGCGGGATGCATTGCATTGTTTTTAAAATCCTGTTTTTTTAAATGGATAATTACTTGCATTTTCTTTAAAAAAAAACACCTACATTTAGGCTACTTTTATCTTTAAATTCCATTTTTTTTTTGAGGAAAAAGCTCAGTAGCCTATATAATAAGCTAAAAAATAAATAAAATAATAATAACACAGTTCAAAAACTGTAAAAGATTTGGTTATATGTTATAAATTATTTTATGTTAAACATATTACTGTCTTCGGTGAACTCATTCATAGTAGGCCAATAAACGCAAATAATAGGCTAATTAACGTTAGCTATCAAAATCCATTTATAGGCTACATAGGCCTATTTAGAAGACGCTTTTATCCACAAAAAAAGAACAAAGCAATTCGTCAAATCAGTCTTAGACAATAATAATGGGCTAAGATTATAACAAACAAACGCATATCCAAGTGTTTGTTTGGAGCGCGCACTGTCACTGAGCCGCAGCCGCAAACACTTCCTATAACAGTGGAACAATTTAAAATAGCCTAATAGCATTTCCGGTCATACAGAAAAAATACATTATACATAATACAATTATTTGCTACTACTTTTATTTGTGTAAACTCACAATAACAAGAAAACGTTGTGTAGGCCTATTTGTAAAATAAAATATTTTTGTTTTGTTAAAAATATTGTTCATCAGGCGCGCTTTCATGATCTCCGGAGCGCGTCTCATAAATAAGCTGAAACAAAAGCCACCTAAAAAAAAAAAAACATCTAAAGCTTGAAATGTCCACTTTTAAATGAACAAATTCGAATCGAAAGCAAATACCGTCTGATTAGGCTATACAATCCGAAAAGTGCATTTCCCTAAGGTGTATCTGCTTTACAGCGGAGATGGAGATCGCCCGTCACTAGAAAACTGTTTATTTAAGCAATAAAAATCCATCTTTATTTTTCAGACACATTTATTATGATCAGCCTATAAATCATCTCTCTATGGTTCCAGAGACATGCCCTTCTCATTTAGCAATGCGGGCAAAATATAGTTTTTAGAAAGTCCTTTTTTTTCATATTAATTTGCGAATATTTTAAATGTTTAATAAAGGCAAAAAGTCATTGTTATTTATTTTTTGTGGACATGCGTCAAAATCTTGTGTTTATTTGTGATAATCTCAGCCCTGTATTATTGTCTATGTACACTGTATTATGACTGACATTTGACAAATTGCTTTGTTTCTTTTTTTGATAAAAGCGTCTTATTGCCTATCTGTAGCCTAAATGTAATAATAATAGCCTAATTATTATTATTAGGCCTATTATTTGTGTTTATAAATTTAAATGAGCTCACTTTAAGTGTTACGAGGCTGGAGACGAGATAGGATCCAAGTGCAGCTTTAATAGAGAGTAGTTGAACAGGCAAGGGTCAGAGAGTGGCAAAACAGGGTATCCAGAGAGTGAGCACAGAGAATTGTCAGTTAACAGGCAGAAGATCGGGCAGGCAGCAAACAGGCAGAAGTCAGGAAACAAACCAGGATCAAAACCAGAGAAACAAGAAACAGAATAAACGCTCAGAAATTACAAGCCGTGGCAATGCAATACTTCGCACCGAGTTCATATTTGAGTGTGGCTTATATGGAGAGTCTGATGAGGTGCAGGTGTGTGTGTAATCAGTCACAGGGATGAGGCATTATGGGAAACGGAGTTCTGGTGAAGTGATCAGTTCTGATGTGGTGTGCCCTCTGGTGATTCTCTGGGGCACTCCAACTGGTAATCGTGACATAGCCCCACCCCAAAGAGCGGCTTCCAGACGCTCAAAACAAACAAACAAACAAAACTGTCCAGGTGGGCGGTGGAGCAGAGGCGGATCTGGGGGTGGGATGGAGGGCCAGGTCCGTGGAGCAGAAGAGGAGCAGGCGACCAGAGCGTATCAGGCTGAGCAGATGACCAGAGCGGAGCAGGCTGTGCAGACGACCAGAGCGCATCAGGCTGGGCAGGCGACCAGGGCGGAGCAGGCTGTGCAGAAGACCAGAGCGGAGCAGGCTGAGCAGGCGACCAGGGCGGAGCAGGCTGAGCAGGCAACCAGGGCAGAGCAGGCTGAGCAGGCGACCAGAGCGTATCAGGCTGAGCAGGCGACCAGGGCGGAGCAGGCCGAGCAGGCGACCAGAGCGGAGCAGGCTGTGCAGACGACCAGGGCGGAGCAGGCTGAGCAGCAGACCAGGGCGGAGCAGGCTGAGCAGCAGACCAGGGCGGAGCAGGCCGAGCAGGCGACCAGAGCGGAGCAGGCTGTGCAGACGACCAGGGCGGAGCAGGCTGAGCAGCAGACCAGGGCGGAGCAGGCTGAGCAGGCGACCAGGGCGGAGCAAGCTGTGCAGACGACCAGAGCGGAGCAGGCTGAGCAGGCGACCAGGGCGGAGCAGGCTGAGCAGGCGACCAGAGCGTATCAGGCTGAGCAGGCGAGCAGAGCAGGCTGTGCAGACGACCAGAGCGGAGCAGGCTGAGCAGGCGACCAGGGCGGAGCAGGCTGAGCAGGCGACCAGGGCGGAGCAGGCTGAGCAGGCGACCAGGGCGGAGCAGGCTGAGCTGGCGACCAGGGCGGAGCAGGCTGAGCTGGCGACCAGGGCGGAGCAGGCTGAGCAGGCGACCAGGGCGGAGCAGGCTGAGCAGGCGACCAGAGCAGAGCAGGCTGTGCAGACGACCAGAGCGGAGCAGGCGACCAGAGCGGAGCAGGCTGAGCAGGCGACCAGAGCGGAGCAGGCTGAGCAGGCGACCAGGGCGGAGCAGGACGAGGCGAAGGCCAGGGCGGAGCTGTCGTACCCTCAGGCGTCCAAGGCGAACTAAACTGTGGGCATGACCAGGGCAGAGCAGGCTGTGGACGTGGCCAGGGCGGAACTGTGGGACCCTCGGGCGTCCACAGCGGTGAAGACCCCTCAGGCGGCCACGGCGGTGAAGACCTTTCAGGGGACCACGGCGGTGAGGACCTTTCAGGGAACCACGGCGGTGAGGACCCCTCGGGTGGCCACGGCAGTGAGGACCCCTCGGGCGGCCACGGCGGTGAGGACCCCTCGGGCGGCCACGAAACAGGAGCAGGCATCCACTCAGGAACATTCATTGGTTGTTCTGGAACAGACCCTGGTTCAGGACTAGGAACTGATACCTGCTCAGAAACAGACACAGGAACAGACACCAGCTTAGATGCGGCCATATTGTCCGAAGACACTGGCTTGGAGGCAGCCATCTTGTCCGAAGACACTGGCTTGGAGGCAGCCATCTTGTCCGAAGACACTGGCTCGGAGGCGATGACGTGAAACGTCTCTGGATTGGCAGAAGAAATGTGAACAGTCTCTGAATCGGCCAACTTGTCCGTAAACATTGGCTCGGAGGCGGCCATCTTGTCCGTAGACACTGGCTCGGAGGCGGCCATCTTGTCCTTAGACACTAGTTTGGAGGCTGTGACGTGAACAGTCTCCAGATTGGCTGAAGTAACGTGAACAGTCTCCGGATTGGCTGAAGTAACGTGAACAGTCTCTGAAACGGCCATCTTGTCCGTAGACACTGGCTTGGAGGTGGTGATGTGAACAATGTCTGTATTGGCTGAAGTAACGTGAACAGTCTCTGAAATGGCCATCTAGTCCATAGACCCAGGCTCGGCAGAATTAATGGTAACAGTTTCTGAAACGGCCATCTTGTCCGTAGACACTGGCTCGGCAGAAGTGACGTGAAGCATCTCTGGCTCGGCAGAAGTGACGTGAAGCGTCTCTGGCTCGGCAGAAGTGACGTGAGGCGTCTCTGGCTGGACGGGCTCTGGCTGGACGGGTTCTGGCTGGACGGGCTCTGGCTGGACGGGCTCTGGAAGCTCTGCTGAGACGTGGCGAGGCTCTGGAAGCTGGAACCCTGGAAGACGGAACCCTGGAATGACGTTCTTCTTGGCCCTCCGCACTGACATCAGCGGCAGCTGTGCCACGGTGGACATCAGTCCTGGACACCCATAGATCGATGTCATGGCTTACTTGACGGTTGAAGTGATGAAAAGATTCTCAGGCAGTGCGGTTGTGGTAACATTCTCCTCCACCTTCCCTACAGTGAAGTGGGATCCACAAAACTTCAGGATAGAGTCAATATACTGTTCTAAGGTCCAGCTGGGGTCTTCCTCCGGTAAATTTGAGCTAATGTCCTGGTCTAGTCCACTCCAGAAACAGTCCTTTAGCATAACCTCATCACCAGGAACGAGGTGACTATAACAAAGAAACTCCTCCACATAGTCCTCAATGGTGCGATTGAATTGATAAATAGAACACAGTTTATTTAACGGGCTCTGGATGGTACCTTTTAGATCCATATTGGTCAGTTGTGCTGCTGGATTCATGGTAGGTATCCACAGGGAAAGCCGCTGGATCCTTGTGTGGCGAAGTATTCTGTTACAAGGCTGGAGACGAGATAGGATCCAAGTGCAGCTTTAATAGAGAGTAGTTGAACAGGCAAGGGTCAGAGAGCGGCAAAACAGGGTATCCAGAGAGTGAGCACAGAGAATTGTCAGTTAACAGGCAGAAGATCGGGCAGGCAGCAAACAGGCAGAAGTCAGGAAACAAACCAGGATCAAAACCAGAGAAACAAGAAACAGAATAAACACTCAGAAATTACAAGCCGTGGCAATGCAATACTTCGCACCGAGTTCATATTTGAGTGTGGCTTATATGGAGAGTCTGATGAGGTGCAGGTGTGTGTGTAATCAGTCACAGGGATGAGGCATTATGGGAAACGGAGTTCTGGTGAAGTGATCAGTTCTGATGTGGAGTGCCCTCTGGTGATTCTCTGGGGCACTCCAACTGGTAATCGTGACAGGTAAAATGCCATTTTCACAAGATGTAAAACAAGTTTCTGATGTCCCCAGAGTGTGTGTGTGTGTGTGAAGTTTTAGCACAAAATACCCCACAGATATTTTTATATTGCATGTTAAAGTTGTCACTTTTTCAAATATCTTCCTTTGCTTGAACTTTGAGCGTTGTAACTTTGATACTGTTGTTTATGCTCGAACATTACACACCAACTAAAGTTAGAAAAGTCAAATCATACATTACCACCCCTTTAAATTATATAATACATGTTTCCTTTTGTGACAATAAACTGTGAAAATGTTTTACTGTGGCATAAGTGTGTAGTTTTCATTGTATGAATTACTTATATAAATAGAATTAAAATATAATATATAATGTTTATTAATAAAAATTATTTATATATAATCTTATCAAAACTACAGAAGTTATTCAGCCAACAGCAGTGAGTGATTTTGTCTTTGTCTTTTGTGCATGACCTCAGTTATTGCAAGCTGTTGCGATATGCATATTGTGATAAATACATTTGCGATATTTCGATATATTGTGCAGATCTGATAATGAGCAAATCCAGGTGATTGAACAAAATACTGAGGAGGACTTTTACTTTCTGAACCTGGACTTTACATCTCTGCTTTTAATTATCATTAGATCATGTTGAATTAAGTATTAATTCAGGTATTAGTACATGATTATTCATATACCCTTATTGTAAAGCGTTACTGGAGAAATACTGTATGATTGTAATCTTCTGCTTGTTATGCTGGTATGGTTTATGGTTTCATTTATTAATAAATATCATAATGATCACTGAGATCTACTGTGTTTCAGGCACCAGTGGAGTGGATGATGATCATGTGTTCATCAGTTCTGGTGTAGATGTCCGTCTGTCCTGTAATAATGCTCTTTCTGACTGCAAATCAACATCATGGATCTACTATAACAGATTCAGACATTCATGGATAGTTGAACTGATTAATTTAGGAATAAAGAATGAAGACACAGAGAGACATGAGAGACTGAGTCTGGAGTTTGACTGCTCTCTGAACATCAAGAACGTCACAGAAGAAGATTATGGATTTTACACCTGCAGACAATATGTGAACGGACGACAACAAGGACCTGATGCACGTGTTTATCTGCATGTTCTTCATGGTAAGTTTATGATTATATGGTCAATTTAAAAATGGTCAGATTCTTTATTAAACTCAGATGATGATTGAAGAGTCTGTGATTTGTGTCTTGTGTTCAGTTTCAGTGTCTCCATCATCATCATCATCATCTTCATCCTCACAGACTGAGATCAGTCCAGGCCGCTCTGTGACTCTCTCCTGTCAGTTGTATTCATATACTGGAATCTCCTGTGATTATTGGGTTCGTTCTGAGGGATTTGAGCTGTTGTGGGTGAATCAGGCTGGTGTTGATCTGAAGACAGACTCCAGATATCAGATATCATCATCATCATCATCATCATCATCATCATCAGATCGCTATAACATCATCACTCTGACTACAACACTCCTGAATGAAGATAACAACAGAGAGTGGAGATGTCAGGTTACTCGCAGAATTCAACTCCAGACGTCAGTCACATACACTGTCAAGTATTCAGGTGAGAAACACTGTTAGAAGACAGATTTGAGAAAACTTCCACAGACTGGCTCTACTCTTTATGATGACTTCATACGTTTGGATATTGTAAATATTAGTGATCATCAGTAAGTCATAAAGTGCATAAAAATCCTTATAATTCCCAATATATTTCACACATGATAAATTGCATAAATCATAGTCTATTAAAGCCTAGTATGACCCATGTAGGAGTTCAGCTTTAGGAGTTATACGGCTTAATAATGTCCTTCATTCAGAAAAGCTGAAGGTTTATGGGAAGCAGCTCAACTGTGTTTCACTCTCATATAAACCAGGAATAAATGATCCAGTAACATCTCTCTTCTCAACTACTGCCACTGTAAGCTGTGATGATTGAACACAAACTGCATGTCATGATCAATGTGAAGATATGATCCCAGATAGTAAAAAATATCCGCACGGCTTCTTTTTGCCGCCGGCCTGACGCTGTCGGCTATAGGTGCGTCCCGCTGGCGGCGATGAAACGTTTGCCGCCGAAAACGTCACTGACGGTCACTCCCATTTTTTGCGAGATGCCGCCGGCGAATAGCTGGTGGGCCGCCTGCTTCATTTTCACTGGCGGTTGCCTCCGTCTCATGGACCGCGGCCGGCTGGCGGCAAACCGCTTTGAAATACAAGGATTTCAACACTCAAAATCGACCAGCCATGGCTTACTATTTGCTCCATGGTTTTAGGCTATAACAGATTCTTGACTCTTGATTCCATAAGGTCTAGGAAATTACGTTTAAATTAAATAGGCTATGTAAAATATATGTAATTATTTTATGCAGGTAAAAAATATTTATATTTCTTTGATTGATGCACATTTGAGACACCAATTAACCAAAAATAATTTGTCAATAAAACTTATTTGGCAATAAATATCTTTCTGATTAGGTTTTACAAAATATATTTAATTCGTGGTATGAACAATTTAGAAGATATTTTATTATTATTTTATTATTTATTTTAAAGGCAATTAAAAAATAGAATCATTTAGATTGTGAATGTTAATTCACTATTTTGTGCATAGAAAATCTATAGCTAAAACAAATGTGTTCTAGCTATAATTTTGCTATTCACAAAATAGTGCTATTCACAAATGCTATTCACAATCTAAATGTTTATATTTTTACAAGACTGTGAACTGTGAAGTACTGAATTGACAGTTTTGCTGTGTTCATGTTTTTTTTTTTTTTGGTAAACGGGGGCTCGATTACACACTGAAGCCACTGAGCCCCTAACAATATGACAATCAGTTTGCCGCAGTAAGAACCTTTCTTTTACGATCTATGGTTAGAACACAGCATGAAGTTACAAACTCGTGTACAGTAGGTGGCGGTATGCACCTAAAAGTTGGTTGCAATCCGACAATAATCAAGAGAAGAAGAAGAAGATTGCCGAAGTAGAAGTTACTCAGCCCACAGTTTGCTTGCTAGCAAAGTCATCGACTACCGTCGTATAAGTAAGTATATGTTTCCTTTTTTTGTAACGCAATATTATGTTTACATTGGTTTCATTTTATCTTTTTAAAATATGCTAACTTAGTCATCTTTGTTCTTGCAGTACGCTGCTAGTCCTGTTGCTAGAGTGGCTAACGTTCGCAGCTAACACATGCTGTTTTGCCTTTGTTAGGACACGTTGCTAGTAACGTTAGTAGAAATGTAATTAGCTACTTACAGTAGTTAGCCAAAGCTTTACATCTAGATGGACTAAGTATAACTTGTATATAGGTTGTGTAAATTATTTTGTTTGTCCGAACTAGTATTTTGCTAGTTCAGTTCACAATGTAGCTAGCACGCTATAGTGGTTAATATTGGTTCTCTTTGATCACTGCAGCAAGCTTTATGGAAAAGAACGTGACATACAACATGCCTGGATTGGTTTGGTGCACCTCCTCAGACAAGAAGCCAAAAAGTATGGTGTCCTTGATAACATATCATGCTTCCCATTTGAAAACTTCCTTGGCATGGGTGTCTTAATAAACAATAGACAGTCATCGCTCAGTTTTTGGCCCTTGGACTCCCCTGTCACCTCTTGTACAGCATGAGGTTTTCTGCTATGAAGGTATAGTCTAGGCATATGTCTTAGTGTCCATCGTTTTAACAGTATTGAAAACAGTGCCTTTAGATGTATTTATTTATTTATTTTTTTTGCAGATTTACAGAGACTCCAGAATGAAAAACAAACCCTAAGGGAAAGCAATGCACCAGCAGGTGAGAATATGCACTCTTTCTTAAATTTAACTTTTTTGTGTGTGATGTAGGTCCAAAATTACCAAATGCCTTTCATTTTGTCGCGTCAGATGACAGCGGCTCACTTCAAGAGCAGGTGAAGCAAGTTGGGATAATGTTGAAGATGTTTGCTCACACTGGGCAATCAGGTACAACTTGCAAACAACTTAAGCATTGGTTGTTGGTTTAATTCCCAATGGGGCCCATTAGTAGTTGAGGGACCCGGACTGACTACTTTATTCTTTTATTATGGGAACCCCTGTAGGTGCAGACGTCTTGGAGAGTTGGGGCGATGTTGTTCGCAGCATGGACAACAAAATGGACTATGCTGCATCATTTTGAGTTATCCCTACCAGGGGATCTGTTACTCCCACTAGACACCCAGGAAGATTTGGCGTTACTTGACAACAGTATGAGGCAGGATAAAGAGCTCCATGTACAATTTGTAAGTGTTCTGATTTCGTTTATATCGCAATAGTGAAAAAAAGTGTTGTTTTTTTTCTTTCTAAAAAGTAAAATTAAGATTGTACACAGCAAGATTGTACTACAGTATGAATGCACACCCTGTTACATTTTAAACTTATGAGAAGCTTCAGATAAATGTAATTTGTTACACTTTTTTTTACAGGGACCTAAAGACAACCGTGTGGCGAATGCTTCAGAGTATCTTCTCTAATCACCTTTCCATCAATATAACCTGGTCTATTGTAGGTGATAAAGCATGTTTTAGAGACATGTTCCTGAAGACCATTGTTCAAAGTAAGTTGGATATTTTTTTTTTTATATTTAAGTAGATGTCTATGACTTTATGCCTTTCAAATGGAATGACAGATCTTTATTTTCTACAGGAGCCATCCGAAAGAACCCGGCGACCCAGGATGCCACTGATGAGGCGATCCAGGTTAACGTTACACATCACCTGAAAGGCGCATCTGACCGTGCAGGTGGAAAAAGGCACCGCTGAGTGGGACCCACAGCCGACCCCTTAAACCTAGGCTGACTACTGACACCCCAGCATCACTTGACAACTGGAACCCTTTCTTTATCCTGCAGACAGTAACTTCAAGACATCTAAAAAAGGCTTGTTACAGTGCTTAACTCTTCTATTTAAATACAGCTTGTAAATCCTAGAATATACATCTAATATTTGATTTCTGCACATTATCTGGTATCAAATATTCCACTTGCCGTGACTTTAGTATTGGCTTATTTCATTTCGTCAGTGCTTAACGATTCTACATGCTCTATGCACGAACCCTGCTGACGTATGTCCAAAAGAATCTCAGCCAGCATCTTTACTTCCACAAGCGCATTCTGCAGGCAATGTATATAGCGGCAAAACTTTAACAAAATTCATTTTCTTTCACTTTTCAATTCCTCACAGTGTTGTTAACATCATTATCGTTAACCGCAAGAATTTTTCGTAAACAGTGAGTGTAACTTACCACTATCTCCACCTAATGCAAAACCGGCTTCTGACGCAGCACCGGATGTAACTGGGCGTCCTGAGACAAAGCCGAAAGTGATCGTGCATAGAGCCTATTATAGTTTGCAAATCCCGTTTCATGCCTGATATTTGATATTGCACATTAACTAGTACCAAAAATTCTACTTTCATTCCATCAGTGTGCTTAACTGTTATTCTATTAAAAATAGCTTGGAATACTATTTCATACCTCTGATACTTGAAATTGCACATTACCTGGTACCAAATATTCTACTTCATTCTGTCACAGTGCTTAACTGTTATTCTATAGTTAAATATAGCTTGTAAATCCTTGTGCCACAGGTCAGCATTGCAGTTATAATGGTATATTCTCAAATTATTTAGTGTCCTTCACTTTCTTTGGTACCAAATATCCTCATTACTTGTGTTTACTGGTAATTCTTTTCATCCCAGAGCTGAACTCTTTGTTATTAGCAAGTATTGTAAGTGTTATACAGTGTTATATAGTGTTATATATACAAATAGTGTTTTTTAACTAAAAATGTATTGGAAAGCTGTGTGTGTTTGTTTTTTTCTGTTATATTTCAGCGATCTGACATTGTTTAATGACAGTTACTGTACTTTCAAATGTGGAAATAAAATGTCAAATGAAAATTTGTCTGGTTTGAGCAATCATTATTCTTGATAAACTGCATGCTGTAAATATTAAATTAAATAAATAAATATATAGTGCAATAAGCGGCGGGCCGCGGTCAGCTCGCTCGAAAAGAGCGTTTGCCTCCGACGGGCCGCTGAAGGTCCGCCTTCGGTATAATAGGCGGCGGAACGGTGGCTGGCCGGCGGGCCGTCCGCGGAACGAAGGCGGTAGGAAGGCGGCAGACGCTTTTAAAAAGCGGCTGCCGCCGGCGGTCCGCCGTCAAACGTGTTTGCGATTTCGCCTTTCTGACGCTTCTACTGCCTCCGGAGCGCCGCCGGCGGCCCGCCGACTCATTGCTATCTGGGATGTTAATGTCCTACAGGTGATGTGTGTGAACATTCATCTTCTGCAGCTCCAGTCTCTTCAACAACACTGACTCCAGTCAGCAGATCAAACTCTGAGAAGACATCAAGCAGAACTACAGCAACAGCTCCTACACAAGGTTCATGATCACATGACCACTGGCACACATCATCACTCTCGCTTCAGTGGTTTGATCACACCACAGTAAAATCAGCCGGATAATTACATCAATTCAGTATTGAAACCTCAAAGGATATATTGTGTTCATGTATTAAAATATGACATATTTCTATTTCCATCATTTTTAATAGTTGTGACTACAACTACATCAACTACAGTAACAGCACGTCCCACAGAAACTGCTGGATTATTATACAGAGGTACGACACGTTGATTTAGACCGACAGCTTTCTAACATTACACTATCAGTCCGTCTGTAAATGCTTCATCAATAACTGTTGATAGATGAAGACCCTTGACTTCAGTCATGTCCAGTTTCTCTTCTTCCTCTCATGTTTCCTGCAGTGATTGTGAGTATTGTTGAGATGGCAGTGTTTGCTGCTCCTACTGTGATTCTTCTTCAGATCATCTGTGCAAGAAGAGCTGGTGAGTTTGAGCCGCACACACTCTGAAGATTCACACTCGTCTGATCTGAACATCTGCAATCATGATAAACACACACCAGAGGTCAGGCAATGCTTTTATTTTGCAGGGAGGAAGGACTCGAGACACCCGGAGGAAATAGAGATGCCTGCAATACAACAATAAAAACTGGTGAGTTGTGAGCAAATCTGCAACAATATTTACAATAGCAAAAACTGAGTTTGTTTTATTTTTTTCTTCTCAGATAAAAAACTCTTCCTCCATTTCTCGACGTCTGTCGCCATGGTTACTGTGGTTGTCTGAGCAGAAACTGAGGGTAACGTGGATATGACGCCATTGACTGGAAACTCCCTCAGCCCTGCTCACACGCCCCGTTTCCTTGGTTATCATCGCAATTTTCTCGCTTTTGGATATTTTACTGCAAAAATCCTACATATTGTACCTTTAAGTCACCATTATAGTGATCAGTGTTTAAGTTGGGCTCATGAGATTGAGATTTTAATGTACCTTTGTTTTAACAGTTTTTAGTGTGGTCTAAAATGAATTCTCAGGAGAGTTATTTTAACACTGGAGTTTTTGCTGTGTAAATATAGATGAAGTGTGATCATGATGTCAACAACACTTCTGGGGCTGTGCATTTGTGGTTTCACTAGCACAAACTTAGTAGCCTAAAAGCTTCACATACAAACACATATACACGCGCACGCGCACGCACACACACACACACACACACATACTTGTTTTTGTGGTATAGAAGGTCGCACCGGTGTGGTGGTGGTATATAGGGACACACCTTTCCCAATGCCCTACAGTGATGATACAACTATCAAAAATTTTGTTTTGATCTGCAGATCACAAATCTGACTTCAAATGTTCTATACACACAACAGAACAGAAAATATAAAAATGGTGGTATACAAGGACATTCCCGCCCCCTCCTAAAATGTTCCCGCCTATGACATAATTGTGATTTATGGGGCCCGACCTGATTATGAGGACACTCATTTTACAATACACAAAATATGTCATTTCGGTGGATTACAGGGACCTATGTGTTTTACTGGTACATGCCCACACACACACACACAAACCCGACGAGAGGGTGTATTACCAAGACTAAGGTGATTTAAGAGTACTGGATCTTAAACACAATACACAACTGCACAATCCAACATTATAAGGACGAGTGTGTTTTACTGGTACATGCCCACACACACACACAAACCTGACGAGATGGTGTATTACCAAGACTAAGGTGATTTAAGAGTACTGGATCTCCAATACAATACACAAAAAAACTTGCAACATTACAGGGACAGAAGTGTTTTACAAGTGCTTTAATTATGACTTCAATAATATCATCATAAACATTGAGTTTTTTTTCAGTTTTACCATGTAATTCCATCATGTCATGCCATTTTAAGTGTAAAGTCACATCCACAAACTTAAAAACATGGTCAATGATTGACAAAACAGCCCTTTGAAGCAGACACATTTTAAAGATGTCATTAAACAGGCTTTGAAATGTATAAAATTAACTCACTCAACATACAATAGATGCTGCTTAGTGCTGCACAGTACTGAAGAAAAAAGCGATATGCGTTAACTCATTAAATACTGCGATATTCGATAGAGTAATGTTTAAAGTGTGTAAAACAAACTTAAATTATCTATTATTTAACCTTACATAAATGTTTTACATTCTTTTTGTGACAAGAAAACATCAGCTTCTGAAAGTGAACATCAGTGTTTTACTGTACACTGATATTAAAATAATACTTCTTATGCTAAAGCACAGGGTTCAGATTATCCTACATTAGGATTATTTAACAACAGAAACTGAATAATCAAATGTGAAAATAAAACACTGCTTAGTTTTCACTGTATTATTTACATATATACAGTTATTCAGCAAACAGCAGTGAGTGATTTTCTTTTGTTCATGACCCCAGCTATTGCAAGCCGTCGCGATATGCATATCGCGATATATACATTTGCAAAACAAACCAAATTACAACGGACGGTTTACCTCTGTTATTTCCAGAAAATATAAACAGAATTGTCAAGTCAAGTTTCAAAGCAGATTTACAGGAAAATTATTTAACAAAGTTTGCTTGGGTTGTACATCAGCTCTAGAAGCGTCTAGTGTCAATATAACTATCATTGTAAGTACATGAGCTCCCGTGTGTTTAGAGCTTACTAAAGCATGTATTCTCCTGCGCTGAGAATGAGAGTGAGGTAGAGATTGAAACTCCACGGAAAGGGTCTTCAGTGGTCTTACACTTCTGCCATTCAGTCAGTGTGGCCAGTTTTCCTTTGGTTATATGTGCCTTAACATGTTTAATTGCAGCTGTAACTTCAGCATTTGACCAGCACACTTTTTGTCCTTTCCACAAGGTTTTCAATTTCTTCCTCACTCTCATTCTCTGTACAGAATACAACATGCTTTGTAAGTACATGAGCTCTCATAGATAAAGCTTACTAGATGGTCATATTCTAATTTAAACCTCGGGTACCTTGAGGCACGTCAGTGGTTTTCTCGATGGGCATCTTCTGAACACCTGGAAGAAATCAGTTATATACTGATCAGAAACTCAGATGTAACTCAAACCTGTATCTAGAGCTTAAAACTGGTTTTACATCTGATATCTAAAAAATACATTTCAAATGACATTCAGATGAAATGTTGTGTTAAACAGATGCTTTTAAAGTTTTAGACCAACATGAACATCATCAACGTATTGGTATCGGCCAGAATTACAATGTTGGTGCAACACTGACTCCATTAATGTTCTTCTAGAAAAGGTGCACACTATAGTGCAAATATCTGATTATTGATAACTGATTATTGACTGATTATTACAATTAATGACAAAAGAAATGTTAAGAAATGTAATCTGATATTACCTACTGAAACACTATAGCATTATATATATATACACACACACACACACTGAACAATTATAAACGCAACACATTTGTTTTTGCCCCCATTTTTCATGAGCTGAACTCAAAGATTTAAGACTTTTTCTATGTACACAAAAGGCCATTTCTCTCAAATATTGTTCACATATCGTCTAAATCAGTGTTAGTGAGCACTTCTCCTTTGCCGAGATAATCCATCCACCTCACAGGTGTGGCGTATCAAGATGCTGATTAGACTATTAGACTGTGATTATTGCACAGGTGTGCCTCAGGCTGGCCACATTAAAATGTGCAGTTCTACTGTATTGGGGGGTCAAAAAACCCTCAGTCAGTCTCTGGTGTGACCACCATTTGCCTCACGCAGTGCAACACATCTCTTTCGCATAGAGTTGATCAGGTTGTTGATTGTGGAGTGTGTAATGTTGGTCCAGTGTTGGTCCATTTGCTGGATATTGGCAGAACCTGGAACACACCGTCTTAAACGCCGATCCAGAGCATCCCAAACATGCTCAATGGGTCACATATCCGGTGAGTATGCTGGCCATGCAAGAACTGGGATGTTTTCAGCTTCCAGGAACATGGGGCCGTGCGTTAACATGCTGCAACATGACACAACAATGGGCCTCAGGATCTCGTCACGGTCTCTCTGTGCATTCAAAATGCCATCAATAAAATGCACCCGTGTTCATTGTCCATAACATACGCCTGCCCATTCCATAACCCTCCCGCCACCATGGGCCACTCGATCCACAACGTTGACATCAGCAAACCGCTCATCCACACGACGGCATACACGGTGTCTGCCATCTGTCCTGTACAGTGAAAACCGGGATTCATCCGTGGAGAGAACAGCTCTCTAAAGTGCCAGACGGCATCGAATGTGAGAATTAGCCCACTCAAGTCGGTTACAAGGATGAACTGCAGTCCAGCCGAGACCCCGATGAGGAGGACGAGCATGCGGATGAGCTTCCCTGAGACACTTTCTGACAGCTATGCAAACCGGTTGTTGCAGCAGCAGTCCGGTTGGCTGGTCTCAGTCTTGTAGGAGAAGAGGCTGGATGTGGAGGTCCTGGGCTGATGTGGTTACACGTGGTGTGCGGTTGTGAGGCCGGTTGGATGTGCTGGAAAATTCTCTGAAACACCTTTGGAAACGGCTAATGGTAGAGAAATTAACATTCAATTCATGGGCAACAGCTCTGGTGGACATTCCTGCAGTCGGCATGCCAATCGCACGCTCCCTCAAAACTTCGACATCTGAGGCATTGTGCTGTGTGATAAAACTGCACATTATAGAGCGGCCTTTTATTGTGGCCAGCCTAAAACACACCTGTGAGGTGGATGGATTATCTCGGCAAAGAAGAAGTGCTCACTAACACATATTTTTGAACAATATTTGAGAGAAATGGCCTTTTGTGTACATAGAAAAAGTCTCAGATCTTTGAGTTCAGCTCATGAAAAATGGGGGCAAAAAGTGTTGCGTTTATAATTGTTTTCAGTGTATACAACTGGCTCAAAACAATTAAGCCAGTTATATACGCAACACAGTATAATTTTAATTTGACCATTGGGTGCGGATATTTAAGTTAGAGAGCATTATTAGGGCGTGTGGATGATGTGTGTTTGGCTGTGGATTCGGGTGACATTGGAGCTCATCTTACTCTAAAGCAGTGAATCTGCAAGCAAGAACAGCTCGGGTGCACACGGCTAACACGGTTTATCAAGTTAGTGGTATTACATCCTGCATAATCTGTGTGCGTGACATGAGCGCACACAGCGCGTGTCTTCTCCAGGTCTTACCGGGTTGTTCATAAAAGCCAAATGTGGCCAGATGTAGGCTTTTAAAGTAGTTGGCTTTTAAAGTAGTTTTATTGACTCGCACTCGGGGGGACTCGCCTCCCTCTGCCAGTGTATGCTACCGCAACAAAGCACATACGTGATAAATGACGTCAGAAAAAAGCGTCAGTGCATTATAACCGGTTATGGTCTATTACTGAACCGATACCAAATCGTCCTCGTCTGCATCACGATGCATCGTAGAAACGATTCATTTCGACACCCATAACAAACGCAGTCATGGCGCAGCACAAAGTGAAATTGTTGTGGACAGCAGAGATGGAGGATCAGCTAGATTTGTGGCAACAGCACGAATGTTTATACAACGTGTTATGTAAAACCTTTCCAAAAACTATTCTGTATTCTGTATTCTGAACTCTTGCGAGATTTTGTGCTCACAGTCGAGACTCTGGTTAAAAACCTGTTCGTGTGTGGAGCAAAACTATAGGAGCAAAATGGTTAAATCTAGGATTTTTGGAAAATCTTATCACATTTTGAAAATCTTATAAGATGTAAAAATTATTTTGGTGTGTACCCAGCATTAGTTGACACATACCAACATAACTAGAGACGCTGCAGCTCCAGCAGCAACATCTCCTCCAGAACCGCTTCCATCAGGATCACTGGCAGCAGAATCCGTCACACTGATCTCATCTAAGAGAAAAAGAGACATTTAAAACAAGAACATCTTCAGTTTAACCTGTATTCAGATGTCATTTACGAAACATGAAAAATTACGCCGTTTAATAATAATAATATTAATAAAAACTATAATACTTCACTAAGATGCCTATTATTCGAATTATCGCTAAGACCGTAATATTCTAAAACTGTCAATGAAAAATTAATATTTTATAATGCGTATATTATTTTACAATAGGAGGTTATAATACTTTCTTAATTTCGTCACTTAAGCTGTTATACTGGCAGAAACCTGCAGTTTCAGTGAAAACAGGTTTATAAACGCATCTTATTACAAAATCTTATTACCACAAAAAATGTGGATATAATGCGAATGTGAAAATAATGTAACTGGTGCTGGTTGCGTGCCAAATGCATGTTAAACTCAGAGATGGAGTTCACTGCATTCATTCCCTGAGAAACAGGGCGTGGAAAAAGGCAGATCATGAGCTGATCGAGCGAGTAAAGTGTGCTCTTCAGCACTTACTTAATTATCGACTTTTGCCATTTGATAAGGGCGCTATAAACCATGTTGTACTTTTGATTTTAGTTTGTTTGAGAGATGCTTTGCCAAAAATAAATAATATTTAAAAGAAATATGATATAATATAAAATAAACACAGACAAATATTTTTGGTTCATTTGGATCAAACTGTGGTGGGTCACTAGAGTAAAGGTAATAAATGGTAACACTGTATAAATTTGACTCCGAAAAAATGCCAAATAATAAACAGTTAAGAGGCTATAATGACATGTTATAGTGAGATATGACAGTGCTTCTGCAACACGCATCACTACAGATGAGTAGCTGAGTATCTCTTCAGCATTCTGATGCGCAAAATACCAATTGAAAACTAAAGTCATAGATGATCAACAGAGTCATCTTGATGATTTTACCAGTGCAGATGTTACTCTCTCTCTATTGATCTTAAAATTAGCTGACGATACATAAAATGTGGCTCATAGTGGTTGCTTTCAATGACGTGAACACCTTTAAATCTGATATAGCGTGGGATTTGAAGATTCGGATTTATATCCGTTTTGTGAACACATTTATGTGGCCAGGTGTAAATGGAATTGTTTTGACAATGAAATGACCCGGGGCCTTTACCATGAAGCTGGTTTAGGTGGCTAGCCAGCTATGTTTCAGTTTACTTTGCGCCAACCCTGGGTTTAAGGCACCATGAAAGTCTTTTAGTAATTTTTAGTAATGTTTATTTAGAATAATAAATTTGTATGATTTAGAAATTATTATTCCCTTAATCTATCACACATGTACAATTTTAGTTCATCAACTACAATGCAGATTTTAAATGAATAAATAAATATATAAAAGGTAACATAAATATACTTTAGAATCAATAGATAAAGCTATAAAATGCTATAGCTATAAAAATATGAAGCTATAAAACTTCACAACTTTTACTTGCACTGATATACAGTGACAAGTCTTTTTCTTTTAGTTGTCCTCTTTCGTAGACAGATATTTTCTTCTTGTTGTGTAAATTTGTTTAAATTCTTAATATTTTAATATTTCTATTTAATAAGTGAATTGTGCTGCTTCTCTTGCGAGAAATGAATTTCAGTTTTGAATGAGTTTCTCTTTCTCAGCATGTGATTGGCTGTTGGCTACTGATGTCACACCTAAACTCAGGATCAAAGCCTGAGTTGACAGAGAAAGTTGATGATCAGCATCATGGTACAGGCCTCAGGTGTAAAAAAAAAAATATGATGTGATAAAGATCTTACTAGACTAGCAATTTCTAAAATGATGCAATGCTCTTTTTATTACCATGTCAACACAGTCTTGACTCTTGACCCTCCAATGATGATCTGATATGGTCCTTCTCAGGGCTCATCTGAAAGCAAGGTAAAGAAAGAAAAAATTAACATTCTACTAAAGACAAAGGACTCAGAGATTCTCCAAATGAAGCAGCACAGATACTTGACTCCATCAACACTGACTGATCACTGTCATAAAACATAAGATTAAAACAATTTCACATTATCAATGATATACTTGAGCAAAAGAAGGCTGATCATGCCAAAACAAATTCAGGCATGATGGTACATTTCAAACCACTTAGTATTAATAGTGATCAAATTAATGAGATGAATAGGGACTTCAGTTTTAAAACAGGGTGACATACGTAAGTTGTGATCATGTATATACACAACTGTGAGGAGTTAAACTGTATATAGTTAACACCCTATAGATATATGGTCATAACCACTCAGAGATGTATGATATATAGGGCTCCATATCAGTATTGGAAAATAAATTTTTAATGTTATCGTTGTCAATTCGATAGGAAAATTAGGTTGATTAAAACTGATGAATAATGGATTATGTCCTTCAGCTTCAGATGTGCGCTGTTCCCCATGATGGTTGTGAACAGTTTGAATCACAAATCTGTGATCTCTTTTATTTTGTTATATGTATATGTATATATATATATATATATATATATATATATATATATATACTTTATCTCATATAGAAATCATTTGGCTGAGTAAATGATCGCTGCAGTAAAGCGCTTCACTGTAGGCCTAGCGGTGATCATCTCCTTTAGCACATGCGCTCAAACAGCAAAGCAGAACAATAATAACTATGATTGGGACTGTCATATACATAACATTATAATGAGCAAACTACTGCATTAAAAACTTTGTGAATTCTTTGAGTTTAGCTGCTGTTTCATCCACAACAGGAGTTTCACTATGTAAGTTTTCTCAAGTTAATGTCTGCATGATTTTGTATATCTAATCAATCATATATAGGCTGTGTTCCGTTGAGCTAAAACCATCTAATAAAGCTTCAGTTTATGGGTGTTCCTTCAGCTCTTAAGCTTTAGCACAGCTCAAACACAACGCTATTTGAAACAGAAATATTAAAGATGTTTACTGTAATATTCAAATGTTTAATATTAAAAAGTTCTACATGTTTAAAAAACACTGATGCGTTATTATTCATAACTAGTACTTTTTTTGTTCTTGTATCATTTATCAACAATATGGTTTGAGTAAAATCATTCCCTTATTGTGTGTGCGGAGTGGACTTGGAAAACCCAGACAACTTCCGGCAAATTTAGATTTACTCTGCAAGTAAGTCTGGCATAGACCTCATTCAAGCCTATTTCTAATCCGTCAAAATCGCGGAACTTATCAGAAACGTTGGCTTCCATTGACTCCCAATCATTTTGGTGACAGCGAATAACTTTACATCGAAGATGTCCAAAGACTCCATTTGTCCATTATTTATTTCTAAAGAAAAGGGTTGGGTAGTAACCAAAGTCTATGGCATGAGGCGCACACACGCAGTCTCTCGCTGTCTCCCTCTCCCTCTCCAACGTGCGCGTACTATACGGTTTATTGAAGCACTGTCTGATCTGTCTCACACGCGCTTTTGCTCGCTCGCTCTAGATTCCGGGAGATTTGAACTAATTTGCGATTATCCAGGAGCCGTTATCAATATGCGGGAGACTCCCGGAACGTCTGCCGATAGCGAGGATATTATTGAAGATGCCGAAGACAAAACGCTGCAAGGTTTGGCTGCATTTCACGTGTAAAATTACGCGTCAGAACGATTGTCTGAACTTAAGCCCATATAGAATCACCATTCGCACCGCCTTGACGCTCACGTCGTCATATTATATTAGTGCGCGCATGCTCTGCTCCTCAGATATCTATAGAAGCTTGTCAGCAGCGCGAGGAGTTTGGCAGCGAACGGAGCATCTCGTTCCCTATTCAGAGAACATGGTTTACACAGAGACGTTCTCTTTCATATGTTCATATGCAGTGGGAACGAAATATAAAACTGGATAAGAGCTTAACTAGTAAATGACCAGATAACTTACATGACTAGTTAAAGCAGACAAAACATGGGAACCTGTAGCCATGTCGATATTATATTACCCTGGTAGTAATCTCTATTAATCTCCAGTATAATTATATTGTTTGATATAATATTGTTTTATTTGATATTATGTAAATATGATTTTTTATTTTATATTTGGTTTATTTATTATTAACATATGTTACTTGTTTATATTGTAAGTTAATATTGTGTCCAGTTTGGCCCTGTAAATAAAGGGATATTATTTTTTTGACAAAGTGTGTGCGGTTTCCTTTTCTTGAGTACCGTTTCAAGAACCATTTAGGCACCGGAACCGTTTAAAAAATACCTAGTAGGTACTGGTATCGGATAAAACCCAAACGATACCAAACCCTACTAAAGAAACATGACAATGTATAAAAGGCCCCATTACTTTGTATCTTACGTTACGGCCGATTTAGAAGATGTTTTTGTAAAAATAGGCTAACGATTGCGTCACGAGACTCTGTCGCACACTAGAGCAATTACCATATAGAGTGGAGGAGAAGCTCAGCATTCGGGGGGACGTGGAGGCATAAAGTCAAGGGAGAAGCCCATAGAGAGCTGTAGAGTTGCTCCTGCTGCGAGCTCATGGACAGCTCTTACTCGCGCTCTCCGGCTCTGCAAGATTCGGAAGGGAATGATTCAGATTTCTCTTTGCACCGCTACTAGGTTACTCAAGTCTCATCTCCGTCGTCAAGCTCAGTTTGAGCCTGCGCAGTCGTTCAGCCATTTCTTTTACAGTCTATGGTTTTAAGCGATTTGAACGTTTCCTTTTTGTTAAAACCCGAGCAAAGAACAACACTCGGAGATGTTTCTCCGTCATCAACGCACTAACACCGCACTGCCACGATGAAGATTTTAAAACTGGAAGACGAAAAAAGTGGAAAAATACCCCTTAAATTTAACCATTTTAACCCTACTATTAAATCTAACAGATGCTAACATTGTCTTCAATGGTGTTCAACACACATACCTCTGTTAAAATCTCAGAAAATTTGGTTTGGGGTTTAATGGCTCTTTAAGAAAGATTAATAAATCCTGTAGAACTATTGTTCATTGTTAGTTAATGTTAACTAATACTAACAAGACACTAACATTTTTTTTCAAAAAAGTGAATGGAAATATGAATGTAAAATAAATTTTAAAGTTAATTAATTCCTCACTGGTTCAAACTAGGCTACTGTACTGTATTTGTTTGTTTCATGTTGAAGTGTTTGGGAGATTGGCTTTTAATGATGATCGTTTCGTTTTTGTAATTAGGCCTTTCAAAGTATATAAAATTTGCCAATATATCAGATCTCGGCTTTCAAATATAAAGAATGATCAGTTATTGAACTCGGCCCAAATGTTCATATCTGTGTATCCCTAATTTGATTTCCAAAAATAAAAAAAATAAAAAACAATACCTTCTGTTCATCTCCGACTTGATTTCGAGTGTTGATTTCGAGAGTGGAGCGATCAACCTCACTGGGAGTCTACAAAACATAAAAGTAGACATGAAACACTGGTGTAAATATGTGAACACTAGATCTCACAATGTGTCTGCTTCGTTTGCTCATTCTCTTCCAGCACAACTCTCACTTACCTCGTGCAGTCCCAGAGTCAGAGCACATAATCATCACTGCCTGAGGACAACTGGGTCTTATGGCTCATCTGAAAATATGAAATAAAGCGTTACATACAGAACACTTCACCTAAGAGTTTAAAAAAATCATAAATAATATATAAGGACAATGTAGTCAGCCAGTTATTAATAATCAGGGTCCCGATACACAGCTACCTATCAATACTTATTTCCACATGAAATATTGATTTGAGATAATATACAAGATTACAAAACATTTCAATATTTAAATGTTAGCCAAGGTAATTTTAATGGATTTTATGCATCACATTACAAGTGTTTTCATTAAAGAATGTCACGTGTCTTACACCATTTTTTTATGAGGACATCATAAGATGAGATGAGATGTTCCTGATGTTTGACTTGACTGGAGAATCTCAGTGTGTTGTGTAAGTTTGACAGAAGTCTGGTCTATGAGGACAGTAGTTTTACCAGGACACTGGTAACTAGAAACATTTGGATGGCACCCTGAGTTTAAGTATGTTTATGTATGAGAGTGATATAATACGAGACATTGCGCCTGTGCTAGAAATACAGTACGTGATCATGACTCACTTCTTATACACACAATCATAATTCAGTGACTGATAACAATCTGTTTCTGAGGAACTGAAATCTGTTCTATTCTTTAAGGAATAACTCAATTATTACATTAACATGGTCTTATCAGTTATCATCTGAAAAAAAGAAAGAAGAGCAAATAATATATATATATATATATATATATATATATATATATATAAAGACAAACAAGTACAAATTTTATTATTACTTATTGAAAGCCAATTTCAACAGAGGTTACTATTTTTTAACTTCTTCAATGATTACATTTAATCTAACAAGCACAAATAGTTTTTGATATTGGTATTCGCCAAAATGAGCTGTGAATTATGGGTCAGTATATCAGTATCGATCCTAATATTCCATATTTGTGTCCTGGTAAAACTGTGTCCTCATAGACCAGGATTCTGTCAAACTTACACAACACACACAGATTCTCCAGTCAAGTCAAACATCAGGAACATGTTCTTATGATGTCCTCATAAAACGGTGTCCTCATAAACCAGGTGTAAAGCTACACACAACCTGACATACTGTAATGAACACGCATGTAATGTGATGCACTAAAGCCCTGAACATTAATCTGTAGGGCTGCACAATATATTGCTTTATCATTCATACCTATCTGTGGTAGTGACACTGCAGTATTAGGCATATGTGAAGTCAGGCTATACATGCATAACCTAAAGATGATGCAGTGTTATTTTACAGTTATTTACTCAATTTCAGTACCTAAATGTTGTTAGACTCACCTGGAAAATATGAGCCACTGATTATTTCACATCTTTGTTAAATTTTTTTATCTATGCTTTCCATTTATTATTTTCTATACAGATACAAACCCCAACAAAATCACGCCAATCATTCTAGAATGATTAATTATCTCCAAATAGAGCTATTTAAGTAATTTGTAGAAATTGCTTTTTATATTGCATTATACGTATATTGTAGAAAAAACAAATATTGCAATATCAGTTTTTTGCAATATCGTGCCGATCTATTACATAGGGTCATTTTTAACCTTTAATAATAAAACAAGTAAAATCAACACTGTAAATAACATATCATGTAGCTGACACAGCTTTATTAAACAGTGTCACTTCAGCATGGAAACACTGAATTCAGCTTTATAATGATGGCTGAATCTGCCCTGGAGTAATCCTGACCTTTTGACAAAATGAGCTGTGAATTATGGGTCAGTATATCAGTATCGATCCTAATATTCCATATTTGTGTCCTGGTAAAACTGTGTCCTCATAGACCAGGATTCTGTCAAACTTACACAACACACACAGATTCTCCAGTCAAGTCAAACATCAGGAACATGTTCTTATGATGTCCTCATAAAACTGTGTCCTCATAAACCAGGTGTAAAGCTACACACAACCTGACATACTGTAATGAACACGCATGTAATGTGATGCACTAAAGCCATGAACATTAATCTGTAGGGCTGCACAATATATTGCTTTATCATTCATACCTATCTGTGGTAGTGAGTCTAGTGACACTGCAGTATTAGGCATATGTGAAGTCAGGCTATACATGCATAACCTAAAGATGATGCAGTGTTATTTTACAGTTATTTACTCAATTTCAGTACCTAAATGTTGCTAGACTTACCTGGAAAATATGAGCCACTGATTATTTCACATCCTTGTTACATTTTTTTTATCTATGCTTATTTTTTTCTATACAGATACAAACCCCAACAAAATCACGCCAATCATTCTAGAATGATTCATTATTGCCAAATAGAGCTATTTAAGTCATTTGTAGAAATTGCTTTTTATATGTTGCATTATGTATTGTAGAAAAAAAACAACAACAAATATTGCAATATCAGTTTTTTGCAATATCGTGCCTGTCTATTGCATTGGGTCATTTTTAACCTTTAATAATAAAACAAGTAACTGTAAATAACATATCATGTACCTGACACAGCTTTATTAAACAGTGTCACTTAAGCATGGAAACACTGAATTCAGCTTTATAATGATGGCTGAATCTGCCCTGGAGTAATCCTGACCTATTGACATATTATTCAACAAGTTTGTTTTAAATAAATCGATAAATTATGGTAAACGGCATTCAAGTTATTTTCATACTTTATTATATGATATTTAAGTAATATGTTAATTGAACATAACTATTCATTTAATAAATTGCATTCACAATTGATAAATTACAGGCAATAGTGACAGTATTAATAAGACTTAATCAGACTGACAGTTATATTAATATTCAGAGTATATTGAATTATAGTCAGGAGTGATAAGAGCACATGTTTCTTAATGTAAGCATAACTGTAGTAATATACTGTACTGGGTAAAAAACACAGACTGTAGTCATGACAACGCGTTATTATGAAGGCTAGACTATTTTATGTGATCATTAAAGGTAGCAGTTACAATTAAAGTTCAATCTAAAACGAGTTTAAAATGACACAAGCATCGCTGATTCCCTCATGTCAGTCTGTAAACAGAATCACTAACTTAAAAGTCCGCTAGCTCCGTTAGCATCACGCGCTAGCTGCTTTCTAACTGTAAAACGAGCAGCAAAGAGCCTACAGGACATCACAAACAAGCCAAACAGACCCAGGTGCTATTAGAGAAGCAATTAAACAACATTATAACTTACCTAACACATAACAGTTGCTTTCATCGGGTCCAGATATGTCCTTTCGGTCCTTTCAGGTCCAGAGTTTGTCTCTCGTTCAAACAGGAAGTGACCGTGACGACCGTGACCTGATTAAGTTACGTCTAACTTATCATAATATAAACAGGGTTTTATTTATTTATTTATCATACAATTAATCCACAATTAATAAATTACAGGCAAAAATACTTAAATAATAATTATTTTGCATTAAGTTGCTTGTTATAAAGACTATGCTGACGCTGAATGAAGCTCCGCCCACCGGCGCCATTGTGTTTTCGCAATTTCCCGCCTACCGGTACCGATCTGTCCAATCACAGGCCTCGAAGCATACACTTGTGTAAAACATGCAAATTTTTGATGACGCGGGTGTAATACCGGGACCTGGCTACAGGGGCGACACTCGCGAAATCAGGGATACACTGTGTATGGTAAAATTTCAGGGTTTTGTGGTATATAAAGACATGGCGCCAAACTTTGAGAGGGAGCATCTGGGACATCGTAGATGGCGTTTACACTGTCGGAATTATGAGGACATGGCCTCTGTCCTCGTAAACCCAAATGTCCCCATAGTGCCGGTGCGTATTCAGGTCAAATGTCCTCGTAAACCACAAAAACAAACACACACACACACACACACACACACACACACACACACACACACACACACGTATGGCCCACAACAAATGATCTTAAACACCACCCATCTTTGCACGCCCTTGAATATGTATACCTACTCCTATTCCTTTAAAACCACTAATGCCATGTAATGAGTGAGAGTTAACAGATGAAATTAGTACAAAATTGCCATTAACATAATTATTGACACATCACCTAAGAAGACTTTATTACACAATGAACATTTTATATATATATATATATATATATATTACGACAAAAAAATAAAGTAATAACGTTACCACTATTAAGTGTACCAAAAGTATATTTGCAATAGTTCCACTTTAGCACAATCAAATACACTTACTCAGAAGCACTAACGTTGCTTTCAGATAAATATGGTTAGCTACCCGTTATGTTAACGTTACAAACACAACTGCAGGTAACTTAGTAGCCTACGTCCGTTATCCGTTTATAAAACTCTCGTATGTAACGTTAACGTTAAGTTACACAGAACATTTCTGGGTAGTTAATGAACTCCATTCACATACGTTTTGTTTATCTGCATTATATATTCAACCATGAACTATATTAACACTCTCATCCACTTATTTGAATGTAATACCTAAACGTTTATATTAGTGGATCTCAGATTTTCTAAAATGATAGTGGAGAAAATGTTCTCTTACCTGATCGCCAATATTGCAGGATCTCACGCATCCAGTCTGAGCGTCTTCTGTGTGTTCACATCTTCTGTTCTCCTTCGTTTACATGTCACATCGCAAATTAGTTCAAAATAATAATTGAAAGACCGAGTAATCTTGCTGAGCAGCCGTCGTCATCAACTCAAATGTATTTGATTTTTCAAACTTGACCAGTAAAAAGGCGCGCACAGTTGTCATTGGCCAGTTACATAGATGACAGTCAGATTAACCAATCATGATCAAAGAAGGTGAAACAACCGAAGTTACGACGTCACTCTCTAGGCCAAAACGCGGAAGTGAATTTGCATTTTAGCATTACAGTTCCCTCGCTCTAAAGTCTATGGGTTTTTTGAATGGGTTTTTGCTAAATCTCCTGAAATAAGGTCTGTGGTGAACAAAGCCTCTAAATATTTTCACGTTTTGATCTCTGACATAGAACACACAATTATAACCTGCGTGTGTTTTTTTTTTTAAACTTTATTGTGTCTGATTGTGTTTTTTAAAATCTTTATATAGGCTTCAAAATGTATATAAATTTTGGATTAACTTGTAAAGATTATCTTGCTAGACAAAACGTGTAAGGGTAAAGAAATGTGTGTTTAATTTAATTTGTAGGCTATATTATTTGATTACTGTTTTTATGAAAGTGTGTGAATAAAAATGTAATCCTGCAAGCTAAACTTTAGGCACACACACAAAATTGTAAACCCCAAACAAAATCGCACAAAGCAAAAAAAAAAGTTTATTCTGCACTTGTTGAGATTGAAATTATATCCATTATTTTTATTATTGTTAATAATATACTAATTGTATTTCAACACAAATTTATATTTTTGAAGTGGTGTTTTGATCAAAATATCATAAAATGCTACAATAATAATTAGAAATTAAAGCTGCAAGCAGCATTTAGCGGGGTTCAAGCAGTTTAGGCCTTTAAGGCCTTTAAGCACAAAAGCATCAAAAGACATTAAGTTTTAAGTTTCAATAATGGCAATTTACTATAGGGTATACATTGTTTTTAACATTTTTAACAATTATAGCGCCACCTATAGTCCGATCTCCATGAAACTGTGCATGCTTGTTGAATACGTTATGACACATGTGCTCATCAATTTTTGTGAAGTTCTGACTTTTCCTTTAGGATTTATAGGCTTTTGGGTGCATTTTGTCATGCCCCCTTTTTTAAATGACCCTGTTATAGCAAAACAAATGACAAAGTTCAACTTTTTTGGATAATTATTGATCTAGAGAGTCCAAAGAATTGTCCCAGACTGGTCTGGTTCCGATCGGGCAAAAAACCAGGGACTAGTTCGCAAAAGTAGGTTTTTAACATATTCGTGAATATTTAACGAACGATTTGATTGACAGCAATGGTTCTTGAGGCAAAGTTGTTCAGCATGAGGAGATCTATCAATTGATATACATATTGTGGGGGTGTGTGCAACACCACGTGATAACAGAGCCATAAAACTCGTTAGCGCCAACTAGTGGCCGATTTCTTTCAAAATTCTTACAGACCTCTAGGGGCATGAGTCAAACATGCCCAACGAGTTTCGTTCCGATCGGCCTTCGTTAACCTTGTTTTATAGGTGCTCAAACTTCATTGGCCGATGGCGGCCATGTTTTTTGAGATACACCAATGTCCTCATACAAATACATGGGGCCTTGGACAAAGACACTGCATACCAATTTTCAAGTCAATCGGACTAACGGTCAGCTGGTCAGAGCCCTTTTTTAGTTTTATTCGTTTTATAGCGCCACCTAGTGTTCCATCGTGGCGATTTTTTTACTGTGACCTCAAATTGAGCTTATACATATGTGTACCGAGTTTGTTGAGGATATCTCATTTACTTCTCGAGTTATAGCCATTTTAGTAAAATAGGCTCCTCCCACAACATTTATTTTGCGCCCCCTAGCGACCGCAAAGAGACTTTTTCAACATTTTTTTGATAATTATTGATCTTCAGACTCCAGAGAACATTCCTGCACTGGTTTGGTTCCGATCGGGCAAAAAACCAGGGACTAGTTCGCAAAAGTAGTTTTTCGACAAAATTCAAAATGACGGAAAATCTATCATGACGGAAATGAAATCGGAGATATACATTTTTTTCATCAGGTGACCAGCTTTCCAATGATATAAGACACTTGAGCGTACGACTTACGGTCTAGGAGTTATGAGCAGTTTCGCGCAATTGGTTGCTATAGCGCCACCTATGGGCCAATCGGGGTCATAATTTGATAACCTCTCCTCGATTTTTGTACTACCATCTGACAAAGTTTCAGAGCTCCAGCACTTACGGTTTGGGCTGCACGATGCGTTTTAGGGGAGAATAATAATAATAATAATAATAATAATAATAATAATTAAAGCTGCAAGCAGCATTTAGCGGGGTTCAAGCAGTTTAGGCCTTTAAGGCCTTTAAGCACAAAAGCATCAAAAGACATTAAGGTTTAAGTTTCAATAATGGCAATTTACCATAGGGAATACATTGTTTTTAACATTTTTAACAGTTATAGCGCCACCTATAGTCCGATCTCCATGAAACTTTGCATGCTTGTTGAATAAGTTATGACACATGTGCTCATCAATTTTTGTGAAGTTCTGACTTTTCCTTTAGGATTTATAGGCTTTTGGGTGCATTTTGTCATGCCCCCTTTTATAAATGACCCTGTTATAGCAAAACAAATGACAAAGTTCAACTTTTTTTGATAATTATTGATCTAGAGTGTCCAAAGAATTGTCCTAGACTGGTCTGGTTCCGATCCGGCAAAAAACCAGGGACTAGTTCGCAAAAGTACGTTTTTAACATATTCGTGAATATTTAACGAACAATTTGATTGACAGCAATGGTTCTTGAGGCAAAGTTGTTCAACGTGAGGAGATCTATCAATTGATATACATATTGTGGGGGTGTGTGCAACACCACGTGATAACAGAGCCATAAAACTCGTTAGCGCCAACTAGTGGCCGATTTCTTTCAAAATTCTTACAGACCTCTAGGGCCATGAGTCAAACATGCCCAACGAGTTTCGTTCCGATCGGCCTTTGTTAACCTTGTTTCATAGATGCACAAACTTCATTGGCCGATGGCGGCCATGTTTTTTTAGATACGCAAATGTCCTCATAGATATACATGGGGCCTTGGTCCAAGACACTGCATACCAATTTTCAAGTCAATCGGACTAACGGTCATGTGGTCATAGCCCTTTTTATGTTTTTTTCATATTATAGCGCCACCTAGTGTTCAATTGTCTCTATTTTTTTACTGTGACCTCAAATTGAACTCTTACACATGTGTACCGAGTTTGGTGAAGATATCTCATTTACTTCTCGAGTTATAGCCATTTTAGTAAAATAGGCTCCTCCAACAACGTTTATTTTGCTTCCCCTAGCGACCGGAACGAGAAATTTCAACATTATTTTGATAATTATTGATCTTCAGACTCCAGAGAACATTTCTGCACTGGTTTGGTTCCAATCGGGTAAAAAACCAGGGACTAGTTTGCAAAAGTAGTTTTTCAACAAAATTCAAAATGGCGGAAAAATTTGCATACCGGAAATGAAATCGGAGATATACGTTTTTTTCGTCAGGTGAATAGCTTTCCAATGATATAATACACTTGAGTGTACGACTTACGGTCTAGGAGTTATGGGCAGTTTTGCGCAATTGGTTGTTATAGCGCCACCTATGGGCCAATCGGGCTCATAATTTGATAACCTCTCCTCGATTTTTGTACTACCATCTGACAAAGTTTCAGAGCTCTAGCCCTTACGGTTTGGGCTGCACGATGCGTTTTAGGGGAGAATAATAATAATAATAATTAAAGCTGCAAGCAGCATTTTGCGGGGTTCAAGCAGTTTAGGCCTTTAAGGCCTTTAAGCACAAAAGCATCAAAAGACATTAAGTTTTATGTAGCAAGCATTATTTACCATGATAAACCATATTTCAATGTTATTTTTCATGATTTACCATGTTCTAGTATGATTTACCATGAATCTAACATGATTTTCCATAGTTTACCTTGATATACCATGTTATAGGATGGTTTACCACAATATAGCAAGTGAAAAGACTATTAATAAGAAAAGTGGCCAGCAGAGGGCAGTAGAAGACCACTTATTGGCACACTTCCATTTTGAAATGCTTTGTTTCTCCACTATTCTGCACTAAAGCAAACCATTTTTTTCATGTTAACTTCATAAAGCATGCTTACACACAAACGCACGCACACGCACACACACACACACACACAAACACACACACATTTATAGTGTGTACAGTATATGTATAGTTTGACTGCAAAACATTAACAAAAAGAAATTTGTTAAATAAATTAACTATGCAAAATATAGTGTGTACTAGGGGTGGAGCCGAATACGGTATTCGGAAAGGCACAAATAATGTGTTTTTTACGAATACTTATTCCGAACAAATACTTAAAAAATATTTGTGTTCGGGAACAAGAAATACTGTATGTCAAAAAGCTGCGTTCCTCACGAGACCGCAGTGCGCGAGTTGAGTAAGTGACGTTCAGGAAGAGGTGACTGACACAGGCTGCTCCACACAGCAACAGAGAGGGCTCGGCTGAGCGAAAAAACACTTAACTGCATCACTATTTTTGTTGAATAGATGTTTGTACCTTAACTAGGTTCCAGAGGCAGTTTATAACTTTCGGGAAGCGGAGTTTGATCGGGAGTATATTCCATTATTGACGTCTGCAGACGAGTGCTCTCCTGTTCGCTCTGTTTACGTAGCTCTGTTAGCTTGGTAACGGTATTTATTTGTTTCTTATATGGCTTGGTTGAATTCTAATGTAGAGTGCGGTCTGTTGTTATAACAGGCCGCTGCTTATAAGTATAACACACCGTTGCCATGAAAAACAGAGCGTTGCCATGGATTCTAAACGTAGAGACAGAACGGACTATTTTTCTTTTTTATCGGCAATCGTTTTTTAAATCAATAAACTCCTGTTTATATCTATATTTTGAGTCAAATTATTGATTTACTTGGTAGGTAGCAATGTAATAAGCAGGGTAATGTAGAGCGAGGCGGTTGTTATGGCGAATACAAACCCGCAGGCTTTGCGTAATCCCTAACTTATTATGCGTCCTTCACCATGGTGTTGGGGTTCATAATGTTCACAATTGTATTTTATTAGTTGTTGGTTTAACCATGGTTCATGAGGTAATGGCTGACTGTTATTTTCTTCTCAATGACTTTTCTTGTTACATGTTCATTGCTGGATTTATAGAAAAACACCAACCAATATTGCATAATGGATATAATTAAATAATTCATAATAGTAATTGAAAAGATTTCCTTTCTAATCTCTTTCAACTCCATTTCGCTTTTTCAATGAGACTCTGCCACTTCACCATGCACGACTCACCTGTTGCCTATAAATTGATTGTGAACCCTTTGGCTCATTCTTTGCACTCTTTCCTGGCATTTTGATGCATAACTGTGTGTGTCTTCATGAATTACGTGAGTCCATCTATTAATTTGATTGTGTTTACATTGTTTATGCCTTTTTATGATTTAATGTCACTGTCAGCCTGTGCGCTGCTAATTGATTAATTTGTTTGCCAGACATGTGCCCTGAGCCATGTTGAAAGATTGTTTGTTTCAATGATTTTTTTATTGTATTATTTCTTTATCTCCTTATGCAACAACACACAAACAATGCATTGATCCAAAGTCAACAGGCACCTAAGACGAAATCTTATATTGCGCTGCATCACTGTGTTGTTGACTATTACTGACGGTAAGGTTGTACTGTTGACCCTCGCGCAGCCTCTCGAGCAGAAATCTACACAAATGAGCGCAGAACACACTCAGACCCCATTTACACCTGGTATTAAAATGCGATCTGTATCCAGATAAGTTATCCGGATAATAAAAAAACGCATGTTAATGCAAGGTGTAAATGCGTTGTGATCGCGATCGGATCTGCCTGACCACATCTGGAGGTAGTCTGGCTCGCATTGTGTCCGGATCTTTACTAGGTGTAAACGCAATCTGGTTGTTGAAACCACATATGTATATTTTAATCCTCCCAAAAAGGCAAAAAAATAAACGAGCGAGCTTGTTATATAGGCTATATGTCATGATATTGTCAGATATGACGGCGCTACTGCGACACGGATCACCCATCACCGCAGATGAGCAGCTGAGCGTCTATTCATCGAGCCAACGTGCAAACATCGCAAATAAAAGTGAAAGTAAGTCACAGAGGCTTAACACACAATCATCTTCAAGTAAAGAAACGAAATTATCTTACCAGCGGTGTTGCCACTCTTTTATTGATGTCTCTGATTTGGAAATTAGCTGATGATCAACGAAATGCAGCTCATATCTGTTGCTTTTGGTGTCGTTCAATCCATTAAATCTGCATACGCGGGAGTTTAAGATCGGATTTATATCCGTTTTGCAAAAACACATTTATGTGGCCAGGTGTAAATGGAATCGCTACTTATTATCCGGATAACTTGTCTGGATACAGATCGCATTTTAATACCAGGTGTAAATGGGGTCTCTTATTTTTCCTGAACACCATCACGATTGAAAATGTGACATTGATTTCCTACAACAGTTCAATAAACAGTAAAAAATTAAATCACTTACATTTTAGATGCTATATTGGCTGTTTTTGTTGTGTTTCAGCAGCGAAAATAGTTCCAAACAATAATCACAACAGAACCACGGCACATGTCACAGGAACACTCGACGTGTTTTCATTACTGAATCATTCAGCATTTTGAACGAATCGATTGAGTCAAAGATTCAAAGACACATTCAAAAACATCGGTCTCATTCTTGAATGATCAGCCGTTTGAACGAATCGTTTGAATGAATGAATTGAATGACTCACTCATTAAGACGGTCGCCTGCCACCACCTACTGGCGGTTTAGTGTTAAATGTTTAAAAGTAGTATCATTCTTTCCCAGTTTCTTATGTAAATTTAAATAAATGTCATAACATTATTTTATGCAATTGTGATTTTTCAGTGTAAATGATTTAATTTGATCAGACCCTAGAGTAACAGCCCATAGTGTCTTATTATTCAAAATAATACACCTGAATTTATAGTTTACCCACCTCTTTTTTTTACCACTACACCTCTGACCATAGTGTACATTAATTGACCACGTTCTAGCATGATTTATCATTATTTACAGTGATTGGGGCTTGGATGATTGGATTTTAATGTGATTCTAGGAATATAGTATAGCTATTTACCACGTTAATAGCAATTATGTGAAGATTCAGACCAACTGAAGTGATAAACTTTGACAAAAAAAATGATTGTGTTCAATATTTGACTAAATGTGATTGCAAATGTTAAAATAGTTAATTAATAAAGTCATAATATTAATTATAGTTGAGTAGTGAGACAATTACTATTTTGAACAGCAGAGGGCAGTAAAACACCACTTATTGGCTTAATAGACCATCATATTGATATCATTTCACCTTTTTAACTGTTATTTAGGCATATTCTGTCAGATCTGTCTGAAAATGTTCATGATTATTTAATGTCACATGTTCTGACTTGTTTATTGAAGAGATCAACGCTTTCAGGGACACTGAAAGTGTAGTAATAGATGGCTTCAACACACTAAATGTTGAAGCCATCCTATTATAGTCATCCACATGACGTAGTTCAACTTTTTCTTTTAACTATTTATCTAGAGAGTCCAGAGAATTGTACTGCACTGGTTTTAACATTATGATATGATCAGAGATGGAAAACACCATTTACAGTCAATAATGGCAAATTACCATTGGAAATACATGGTTTTAAAGCTTTTTAAAAGTTATAGCGCCACCTATGGTCCGATCTCCATGAAACTGTGCATGCTACTTCAACATGTTATGACACATATGCTCATCAATTTTTGTAAAGTTCTGAGTTTTCCTTTAGGATTTACAGGCTTTTGGGGGCTTTTTGTCACGCCCTTTTGTAAATGACCCTGTTATAGCAAGACAAATGACAAAGTTGAACTTTTTTTGGATAATTATTGATCAAGAGAGTCCAAAGAATTATCCTAGACTAGTCTGGTTCCGATCGGGCAAAAAACCAGGGACTAGTTCGCAAAAGTAGGTTTTTAACATATTCGTGAATATTTAACGAACGAATTGATTGACAGCAATGGTTCTTGAGGCAAAGTTGTTCATCATGAGGAGATCTATCAATTGATATACATATTGTGGGGGTGTGTGCAACACCACGTGATTACAGAGCAATAAAACTCGTTAGCGCCAACTAGTGGCCGATTTCTTTCAAAATTCTTACAGACCTCTAGGGCCATGAGTCGAACATTCCCAACGAGTTTCGTTCCGATCGGCCTTCGTTAACCTTGTTTCATAGATGCTCAAACTTCATTGGCCGATGGCGGCCATGTTTTTTGAGATACACCAATGTCCTTATAGACTTACATGAGGCCTTGGACCAAGACACTGCATACCAATTTTCAAGTCAATCGGACTGACGGTCAGGTGTTTATCTGTTTTTTTCATTTTATAGCGCCACCTAGTGTTCAATCGTCGCGATTTTTTTAGTGTCACCTCAAATTGAACTCTTACACATGTGTACCGAGTTTGGTGAAGATATCTCATTTACTTCTCGAGCTATAGCCATTTTAGTAAAATAGGCTCCTCCCACAACGTTTATTTTGCTTCCCCTAGCGACCGGAACGAGAAATTTCAACATTTTTTTGATAATTATTGATCTTCTCACTCCAGAGAACATTTCTGCACTGGTTTGGTTCCGATCGGGCAAAAATCCAGGGACTAGTTCGCAAAAGTAGTTTTTCGACAAAATTCAAAATAGCGGAAAAATTTGCATACCGGAAATGAAATCGGAGATATACGTTTTTTTCGTCAGGTGACCAGCTTTCCAATGATATAAGACACTTGAGTGTACGATTTACGGTCTAGGAGTTATGAGCAGTTTCGCGCAATTGGTCGCTATAGCGCCACCTATGGGCCAATCGGGCTCATAATTTGATAACCTCTCCTCGATTTTTGTACTACCATCTGACAAAGTTTCAGAGCTGCAGCCCTTACGGTTTGGTCTGCACTATGCGTTTTAGGGGAGAATAATAATAATAATAATAATAATAATAATTAAAGCTGCAAGCAGCATTTAGCGGGGTTCAAGCAGTTTAGGCCTTGAAGGCCTTTAAGCACAAAAGCATCAAAAGACATTAAGTTTTAAGTTTCAATAATGGCAATTTACCATAGGGTATATATTGTTTTTAACATTTTTAACAATTATAGCGCCATCTATAGTCCGATCTCCATGAAACTTTGCATGCTTGTTGAATAAGCTATGACACATGTGCTCATCAATTTTTGTGAAGTTCTGACTTTTCCTTTAGGATTTATAGGCTTTTGGGTGCATTTTGTCATGTCCCCTTTTGTAAATGACCCTGTTATAGCAAAACAAAAGACAAAGTTCAACTTTTTTTTGATAATTATTGATCTAGAGAGTCCAGAGAATTATCATAGACTGGTCTGGTTCTGATCGAGCAAAAAACCAGGGACTAGTTTGCAAAAGTAGGTTTTTGACATATTTGTGAATATTTAACGAACGATTTGATTGACAGCAATGGTTCTTGAGGCAAAGTTGTTCATCATGAGGAGATCTATCAAATGATATGCATTTTGTGGGGATATGCGCAACACCACGTGATTACAGAGCCATAAAACTCGTTAGCGCCAACTAGTGGCCGATTTCTTTCAAAATTTTTACAGACCTCTTAGGCCATGAGTCGAACATTCCCAACGAGTTTCGTTCCGGTCGGCCTTCGTTAACCTTGTTTCATAGATCCTCAAACTTCATTGGCCGATGGCGGCCATGTTTTTTGAGATACACCAATGTCCTTATAGACTTACATGAGGCCTTGGACCAAGACACTGCATACCAATTTTCAAGTCAATCGGACTGACGGTCAGGTGTTTATCTGTTTTTTTCATTTTATAGCGCCACCTAGTGTTCAATCGTCGCGATTTTTTTACTGTCACCTCAAATTGAACTCTTACACATGTGTACCGAGTTTGGTGAAGATATCTCATTTACTTCTCGAGCTATAGCCATTTTAGTAAAATAGGCTCCTCCCACAACGTTTATTTTGCTTCCCCTAGCGACCGGAACGAGAAATTTCAACATTTTTTTGATAATTATTGATCTTCAGACTCCAGAGAACATTTCTGCACTGGTTTGGTTCCGATCGGGCAAAAATCCAGGGACTAGTTCGCAAAAGTAGTTTTTCGACAAAATTCAAAATGGCGGAAAATCTATCATGACGGAAATGAAATCGGATATATACGTTTTTTTCGTCAGGTGACCAGCTTTCCAACGATATAAGACACTTGAGTGTACGACTTACGGTCTAGGAGTTATGAGCAGTTTCGCGCAATTGGTCGCTATAGCGCCACCTATGGGCCAATCGGGCTCATAATTTGATAACCTCTCCTCGATTTTTGTACTACCATCTGACAAAGTTTCAGAGCTGCAGCACTTACGGTTTGGTCTGCACGATGCGTTTTACGGCAGAATAATAATAATAATAATAAAAATCAATACAATTACAATAGGGTTTCAGCACTTCGTGCTTGAACCCCTAATAAAAATCAATACAAAAACAATAGGGTTTCAGCACTTCGTGCTTGAACCCCTAAAAATCAGTACAAAAACAATAGGGTTTCAGCACTTCGTGCTTGAACCCCTAAAAATCAGTACAAAAACAATAGGGTTTCAGCACTTCGTGCTTGAACCCCTAATTAATAATTAGAAATAATAATAATTTAAATGTTATGGATTTCTTGAAGACATGACATTGATTCAACAAACAGATAAAAAAAATTCAACTGTTTAGCATTAAAATGTTACATTGTGTACATTGTGTGCATTCTGTACTCGCTGCAAATGTGATTTTTGAATTTAGTTTTGATTTTCCCTTCAAACACTGCATGTTGCATTCTAACTTTTTTTACTTGGGCTATTTCATCATCTGGACTGAGCCTCTTTCAATAATCAAAACCCTAACCCTAACCCCAATATTTAAAATCTCTAGAATTACATTGTCACTAACTGACTGACCAGAAAACTCTTGAGTATTTCCATTGAATAAGGGCATTTGGCTGATGCTAGGGGTTTGATTTATTCTAGCCATCTCAAGTCATTAGAATATTTTGATAGATAAGTAGCTTCTGTAACCCGTTCTTCATATTGTACAGTGACCATTTTCGGGATATTTTGAACCATTTGTATACATTTTAAAATAACTATATTGAGATAAGCATATTGCAGTAACTCAGAATTTTGCAGTAACAAAATTAAACCACTAAAAGTTGACACTTTGAATATTTAGTGTCAATGATTAGGGTTGGAACTAATATCTGCTGAACGCCAACACTCCAGGACTGGATTTGAAGAGCCGTGGCCTATACTGTATCCACATACCAATACTATTGCCAACAGTATTGGGACACCCATCCAAGTTATTGAATGGGGGTGTTTCAATCACTTCCATGGCCACAGTTGTATAAAATCAAGCACCTAGGTATGCAGGTGCTTCTACAAACATGTGTAAAAACATAGGTTGCTTTCAGGAGCTCAGTGAATTCAAGCGTGGTACCATGATAGGTTTCCACCTGTGGAATAAGTCCATTTGTGAAATTTCCTCACTACTAAATATGGTCAACTGTTAGTGGTATTTTAACAAGGATTATACTGTAAATCATAAATATACTGTATATAAATGTTTTAATGATTGCACAGATATGTTTTTTTTTACAAGTATGAAGTCATTTACAGATGCACAATTTATATTTATTCCATAGTTCATTATATTCACAATTATACTTGTATATATTTCCGCATTAAGGATCCATATAGAGATTACTTATGTGGAAACTACTTTGTGCCCATGTAGGCAGCCTAAATGGGACTGTTTGTGTTTGCCCATATCTGACCCATGCGGTTTATCAAAGTGGGCCCCATATGTTTTTCACATTCAGAACCCATATAGAGATTACCTATGAAGGAACTACCTTGGGCCCATGTAGGCAGCCTAAATGGGACTGTTTGTGTTTGCCCATGTCTGACTCATGCGGTTTATCAAAATGGGCCCCATATATTTTTCACATTCAGAACCCATTGTAACGGTGGTCGCCGCCTTATCTCAAATAACTCTCTTAAAGAAAAAATTCGGGCGCCAGACAAGGTAAAACCTGTCAAAATTTACATTAACCCAGGATAGCCAGAATGTAACCACCTGTTACACAATAAATGTATATATATATATATATATATAAAAAAAAAGAAAAAAAAATCATTTCACAAAGAATATTTATTCACAACAAATACTAATAACAAAATAGATTCTCAGAAGTTCCTGAGTCCAAGTTCCACAAACAGATTTAAATCCGTGCAGACCAGACGGTGCAGACAACCTCGCGCGTCACTAATCCACGTTGGCAGATTCGTGTCCACATTCATTCACAAATTGTTCATAAAAAAAAGGAAAAGAGAAAAAGAAAGTAACCAACTCATTCATTTCGTTGTAAATCACCAACATCAAACAATAATTTTAACAGGCAACAACAATTTATGAGAAAAAACAAAAACAAAACTAAGCACACTGAATGTGCAAATGTGAAATGCGAGTGGGTGCGTGCGTGTGTGAATGGCGGCGTAAAGGTACTGACCACATTTGCAGGCAAGAAACAGTTTGGTGAGTATCGAGTGTCCTCTTCAACACTAAGATCAGCGGATAAAACAGCTCTGGCTTGTCGTTAAAACAGCTCAATGTTCGTTTGTCTGAGACTGCAACGACTTTCGCGCTGCACCAGACTTCAACCACAGGAAGCAACAGATCGACAAGCAGCCGTCTCTCCCCAACAATCCATCACGATTTCACTGCAAACTTCTCAATGCACAAACGGGTGACGCGCATTTTCCCAGGTACTACACACACCCTTATATTCAATTTCCTTCCTTGATTAGCAGTGATTGAGGGATTAACATACTCCACCCAGGTGAAAAAGACGTTGTATTAAATGTAATAAAAATATATTTGAAATACAAATAGTGTGTTTATAATACATTTGTATTTACAACATGCTTATTTAAAGTGTACTAAAAATGTATTTTATTGCATTTTAGTATATTTCTAAAAAGTATACTAGAAGTACATTGGTAATAAATATATATTTAATTACACTTTTAAGAAATATACTATAGAAAAGCATACTTTTAATGTATTTATAAAAAGTATATTAGTAATATATTGGTAATAAATGTATGCTTTATTATATTTTTAATAAATATGCTAATGATAATTATACTTTAAATGTATTTCTAAAAAGTATATTAGAACTACATTGGTAATAAATATGTTTAAATACACTTTTAAGAAATACACTATAGAAAAGCATACTTTTAATGTATTTCTAAAAAAGTATATTATTAGTACATTGGTAATAAATGTATGCTTCATTATATTTTTAAGAAATATGCTAAATACAAACATATTTTAATTGTATTTAAAAATGTTTTACTAGAAACGCAATGCTAATAAATATACGTACACTTAATTACACTTTTAGAAATATGCTAAAAACAAACATAGTTTTAGTGAAATTTTAGTGTATTTACAGAAAGCATACTTGTTGCTAAATTAAAGTATTTTTTGTGTTTACTTTGTGTGTATAGCAATTTGTAACCTTATAACTTATTTAACCTTGTATAGGACTAGAGCAATATATTTTTAATATTTATGTTATACTGTAGCATGTGCTTCAGCCCTGCTTTAAAAAAATATTGTGAAAAACAAATGAGACATATATATATATATATATATATATATATAAAGTTTAAAAATTACAAGTAATGCACTTCTATACTTCTGCATTAATTAATCAAATAGTCTTTTCCACAAAACAAGTGAATACCAGTACTTGCACACATCAACATAAAAGATCAGGTGTACATACTAGAAAAACTAAATAAATTTGTTAAAGCTTGATTCTTACATTTGTTTAGCCAAAATGAATAAAAAACCTGTTTATAAAGCATGTTATGTTTATATTAACATAGTTGTTTCTTTTTTTGTGGCCGTTAGTTAGTTAGTATTTCCAGTTGCATTCATTTGGACCAATCAGAGCTAATCTTTTCAAAACAAGCTTGCCGGCAATTGTCCAATCACACACTGCTATTTGAACTTACATGTTGGGCGGGGCGCAGACAGCGGATACTGACTGTCTGTGGTATTCCATTATAGCTTCGGATATTTCAACAGAAATCATGTATTTTCCAAATTTTGCTTTGTTATTTCACTGACTCGGACCTAGTGAATGTGGATAGCACCGATCTAATATTGAGAGAACACACGAGCAGATTACCAGGTCCTCAGCTCCCGCGAACAATTTAGCAGTGAAGAGGACAACGCAGAGCTGCGCCGCCACGACATGGACAGAGCAAGATACTGCCAGAAAAGATCTTACTTCTTGGTGGTAAGTTTATTAGTTAAGTGATTAGTATAATTGGCTTTATTCTCACTTTGGGTTTAGTTTAAAATATTTTCAGAAGTTGATGACGATATTCTGTGGATTACTGGCGTTTCTGTTGATTTGACACTAAAGCGAGTTAACGTATAGACGTTAATATAACGTTGGATAGCCATTGACGTCTATCAACTTAATGTTATTGTCACGGTTGGTAAATCCTATGTCTTCTTCAGGGGCTCGTTCTTCGTACGTTGCTTAAAACATCCGAGATCAAATGAGAGATCTAAGATGATATCATCGTGCTAATCATGATCCGGCTAATTGGGTTCTTCGAACACACCTGTTGTTTATGATTAGTATCGCTGAATTGAGTTATCTGAGATAACTGCGCGTTCTCGCGTTGGTTTAAAAGGGTACATGTATCGATAGCAGAACCAGTGATCAGCAGCGCTGCTATTGGCTGTTCAGCATGGCCAAAGAACACGCCCAGTTTTTCTCCCAAGCAGAGCAAGCGCTTTTAATGCAAGGTTATGCCGATTTCAGTCTTTAATTAAAACGCCAGGGAACACCTCAAAGTGTGCAAAAGCCAGGAGAGAGTGCTGGCAAAACTAGAAGACAAATTAAATGCGTTTGTGGTGACCATGTTAGATGTTTTAATAACTTATTATTATTATATTTTTATTTTTATAATTTCATAATTACTTTGTTCATTGTAATGTCGAGTCACCGCACTATAATAATGGACATGGTCAAAGTGAAGTACAAAAATATTCTACTTAATGGTAATTTTAGGCCTTATAGGCCTACTAGTCTCTTTTAAAAAGGCACTGTTAAATAAATGATTGTCTGTTTATAAAAGCAACCAGGAAAAAGGCTGAGAAAAAAATAATAATGATGCTCCTGACCCTGGCAGAAGAGCTGACCCTTGGGTTGAATGTGAATTGCCCTGTTGTGAAGGGCATCCCTGGGTTCAGTTCTTCCAGACTCACATCAGGGACCAGCAGCAGCAACACCTTCATCACTGGGAAATGAGATTTAAATTATCTTTGTACACTGTGAAATAATTTGTTGCTGCATTAAATGAAGTAGACCTATAATCCAAATTGGCTGGTTTAGTCATTTCAGCTGTTAAATCTTGAGTAATGATAAATTGCTTTGTCTTTTGAAAGTAAAAACTGATAAACTTATGTTAATGTAAAAATATTTTGCCATGAGTTATCAATCACATTGCACTGGAGAATGAAGAAAACTTCTCAGATGACTGTCCTTTGGAGGAAGAACTTTAATTTAATTGATGGCTTTAATTGATTTCTACTTGTGCCTATGCCTGTTATTTCTGAGAGGAGTCCACATGTACAGAAAGGCCTACAGAAGAGTCTGCACACAGCAGTGATACAGGGGAGGGCAGTGTAGAGACAACTTTTGCTTTTTATTTGTTGCATGAGGCATGTGTGACACAAACGACACAGGGTTAAATTCGTCCCCTATATGAGTCTTCAACAGAAAATAGAGTATTTTGAAAAAACAAAAATCAGGGGGAGAAACAGAACTTGACTAAGAAAAAATTGCACTAGAAATAGAATTGCTTCAAAATAAACTTCAGAGTAAAATCACAGAGTACTATTGCTGACCTTGCATAATATCTTTTAAAAAGATGACTGAATAACTGGCTTTTCTTTACAAAGAACAATTGAAATAAAACTCTAAGCAAATAGAGTTTTGCAAATTTGTCTTGTCTTTTATTTTAGGCTTAATGAAACTTTTTTTTTTCTTTCTGATGTTGGCAGTGTTGTGTAATATGGCACATGCAATGTCACAGGCCCTGTCAGGTGCAACCCTCAGGCTTTTTAGACCCTGAAATCTTCCCTTTAGTTGGCCAAAGCATGTCATTGTGGCAAAAAAAAAAAAAAAAAACTAAGAGCACTACTTTGTGAATGGCACGACAGAAAGCTTATCAAGTTCTCCGCATCTCCAGTAGTGTAAAGGAAACCACTCGCAAATAATTTTAGGGCAATGCAAACATTTTGTACTGTTGTTGAAGCCCGACATCGAATCAAACATTAATGTGCATTTCCAACAAAATAATAATGTATTTAAACGACACCCTCACGACGATCGTTTCACGAGAAAACAAAAATAAATCTCAGAAATTAGGCTACACACTATCGCGCTGCGCTGAAGGACTTCCCGTATCAGCCGCGATCTAATCCTGTTTACATGAAATAAGCCTGCTCGCGAGCAGGTTCAAGCTGACGGACCTGTTGCTATGACAGCAAGTCCAGGATGAGCGTCGAAGAACCAAACGATCCAAGATCATGCCAAATCGCCAACAATCAAATCCAGCTAACTGAGTTAGCGACGTACGAAGAACGAGCCCCAGGTCTCGTGTTTCTGTTGTTTTGTGTGTGTGTGTGATTATTAGAGGGGCGTGGCCGCTCATCAGAGCTCACTCATTCATCACTCACCACCAGCTGCAGTCTATCACCCCGGTCTATTTAATCTCACCCATTTCTCATCTCCATTGTCAGATCGTTGTTTGTGATGTCCGGTGTCAGATCCCCCTGCGTTCCAGTATCCTTCATTGTTCCCGTCTGTGTTCCCGTGGATGTTCTGGATTGTCTGTCGTTCGTCACCCCGCTTCACCTGCACTCATCCATCTGACCATCGAGTCCCTGCGTCACTACCCTGCTGGTCTGCGACCGTGGAAGGAGTTACTGTTAGTCCCAGGACTGTGAACGGAGTTTCATTCTGCTTGTCTGTGGACAGTGTACTGAGTGTTAAATAAACATTTTTACTTGCTATTGCTTCCTAAGTCTTTACGTAACAGAACGATCTGACCAACTATGGAAGCAGCGAGTGGCAATTCCGAGACGCTGGAGGAATTCGTCAATAACAGCAGACGGAGGATGGAGAATCAGGAGAGGAACATCAACGAGACTGCTCGTGCGGTGCAGGCGTTAGTGACGCAGGTGTCCGGGCTCACCCAGCAAGTACAACAGCTACGTACTCCCGCTGCGCCAGTTCCACCGCCGATTCCCCAAATTCCACCAGCGGACCCCTCCCAGTCGGAACCACGTTTACCTACTCCAGAGACATACTCAGGTGAGCCGAACTTTTGTCGAGCGTTTCTTACCAGATGCTCCATGCACTTCTCTCTCCAGCCCAGAACTTTTCAAGAGGAAAAAACCAAAGTGGCATATGTGCTGACACTGCTGACTGGGAGAGCGGCGCTATGGGGAACGGCGGTGTGGGAGAACAAGGAGAACTGCTGTAACTCGTTCCAAGAGCTCTCCGACGAAATGAAACGGGTCTTCGACCGTGCCTTGGGAGGCAGAGAAGCGGCCAGATTGCTGGCCGAGTTGCGCCAAGGACATCGTTCGGTGTCAGATTACTCGATCGAGTTTCGGACCCTGGCGGCGGAGAGCAAATGGAACGAGGAGGCGCAGTGGGATATGTTCCTGCATGGGTTGGCTGACCGCGTCCAGAAAGAGATCTACGCGATGGACTTACCTACCAAGCTCAACGATTTGATCGCATTGGCACTGAGAGTGGACGCCAGATTGTCGCGAGTGGAGCGGAGAGGATACAACTGCCGCTCCTCGGCGGAATCCGAGGGCTCTCGTGCCGGAGGTGGGGACGCGGTCAGTCACATCCACGATCCCGAGCCCATGCAGGTAGGTCGAGCCCGGCTTTCCCGGGAGGAGAGGGAGAGGCGGAGATCCCAGGGCCTCTGCCTGTACTGCGGAGGAGCGGGACACTTTGCCTACAACTGCCCGTTAAAAGGCCCAGCCCGGTAGTAAGTATGAGGCTACTATCGGGTGGGATCTCCGCCGAGAAGACCTCATCGACATCAACTCTCCTTCCGGTTAGACTCCGATGGTCCAACCACCTTCACGATTGTCATGCACTTTTGGACTCGGGAGCCGAAGGTAACTTCATGGACCACAATTTCGCACGCAATCACCAAGTTCCCCTCAAACCACTCACCCATCAGATCGCCGTTCACGCCCTCAATGGTCTAAAACTCCCCACTATATCCCTGGTTACGGAAGACATTATTCTCACCACTTCAGGCAATCACTCAGAGACCATTTCATTTTACATCCTGGACACTCCGCTAGCCCCCATCGTCCTTGGTCACCCATGGCTCACCCGTCACAATCCCAAGATAGACTGGCAACTCAACGCAATATCAGAATGGAGCAGTTTTTGTCATAAGTCCTGTCTTGTCTCTGCCTGTCCGTCTGTTTCTGTTCATATGTTACAGGAGAAGACGGTGGATTTATCAAACGTGCCCACGGAGTATCAGGATCTGAAGGAGGTGTTCAGTAAGTCTCGGGCTGATTCTCTCCCTCCGCATCGTCCCTATGACTGTGCCATAGAGTTATTGCCAGGTACGTCTCCGCCTAAGGGCAAACTATATTCACTCTCGATTCCGGAGAGAGAGGTCATGGAGAAATACATTTCTGATTCTCTAGCAACGGGGTTCATCCGCCCTTCCTCTTCTCCAGCAGGGGCGGGGTTCTTTTTTGTGGGGAAGAAGGATGGATCGTTGAGACCTTGTATTGATTACCGGGGGCTGAACAACATCACGGTAAAGAATACTTATCCTTTGCCGTTGATGTCTTCAGCCTTCGAGAGGTTGCAAGGAGCATCTATCTTCACGAAATTGGATTTAAGAAATGCTTATCATTTGGTCCGCATTAGGGAGGGGGATGAATGGAAGACCGCATTTAACACCCCTAGGGGGCACTTTGAATATTTGGTCATGCCTTTCGGCTTGTCCAATAGCCCAGCGGTCTTCCAGGCACTTGTCAATGACGTGTTGCGAGACATGGTCGATCAGTTCATATATGTCTACCTGGATGACATATTGATTTTTTCTTCGTCTCTCCAGGAACATGTGCAACACGTTCGACGAGTGCTTCAGAGGTTGCTGGAGAATGGGCTTTTTGTCAAGGCGGAGAAATGCGTGTTTCATGCACAGTCTGTTCCTTTCCTAGGTCACATCATCTCGGTTGAGGGAGTGCGCATGGATCCTGACAAGGTGAAGGCTGTGGTGGATTGGCCAAGTCCAGATTCCCGTAAGGCCCTACTGAGGTTTCTGGGGTTCGCCAATTTTTACCGACGTTTTATTCGCAATTTCAGCCGACTAGCCGCGCCTCTGACCGCCTTGACCTCCCCCAGAACGACGTTCAGGTGGTCAGACGCAGCAGAAGCTGCGTTTGCCAAACTGAAGGGTTGTTTTGTTTCAGCCCCCATCCTGATAACCCCTGATCCATCACGTCAGTTCATGGTGGAGGTCGATGCGTCAGAGGTGGGGGTAGGTGCAGTGTTATCCCAGCGCTCTCCTTCAGACGACAAGATGCACCCTTGCGCGTTTTTCTCCCATCGTTTATCCCCTGCCGAAAGCAATTATGACATTGGCAACAGAGAGTTGTTGGCGGTCAAGTTAGCATTGGAGGAGTGGCACCACTGGTTAGAAGGGTCGGGGGTACCTTTTATCGTCTGGACCGATCACAAGAATTTGGAATACATTCGTACGGCTAAAAGACTCAATTCCAGGCAGGCTCGGTGGGCTCTTTTTTTCGGACGTTTTGACTTTACTATCTCATACCGCCCGGGTTCCAAAAACATCAAACCCGATTCTTTATCGCGCATTTTTGACCGTTCCGATCGCCCGTCCACTCCCGAGTGCATTTTACCTGAGAATCTATTCATCTCTACACTCACATGGGAGGTCGAATCGAAGGTCAAGAAGGCCTTAGAAGGGGTAACGCCTCCGACTCGTTGCCCACCGAACCGTTTGTTTGTACCGGAGAGTTTACGGTCCAGCGTTATTCAGTGGGGTCATTGTTCCAATGTGGCTTGTCATCCGGGAGTAAATCGCACTATGTTTTTAGTCAAGCAACGATTCTGGTGGCCTCTCATGGCTCGTGATGTTCGCAGTTTTGTATTGGCTTGCTCAGTTTGTGCCACGGGTAAGACTTCCAATCGACCTCCGGACGGGTTACTCCAACCGCTGCCGGTGCCTTCGAGACCCTGGTCCCATATCGCACTAGATTTTATCACCGCCCTCCCACCCTCCCAGGGTCACACGGTAGTTTTGACCGTGGTGGACCGGTTCTCGAAGGCGGCCCATTTCATTCCCTTGCCCAAATTACCCTCAGCCAAGGAGACAGCGGTGACTGTCATTGACCACGTCTTTCGGATTCATGGCCTCCCAACGGACGTGGTCTCTGACAGGGGACCCCAATTTATATCCAAATTTTGGAAAGAGTTTTGTAAACTTCTGGGGGCGACGGTCAGTCTGTCCTCTGGGTTCCATCCCCAGAGCAATGGTCAAACTGAGCGGGCCAACCAGGATTTGGAGCGAACACTGCGATGCTTGGTGTCCAAGAATCCTTCCTCTTGGAGTCAGCGACTTTCTATGGTGGAGTACGCCCACAATACGTTGCCAGTGTCAGCCACGGGCCTCTCACCATTTGAATGTAGTATAGGTTACCAGCCACCTATTTTTCCCAGTCTGGAATCCGAAGTCGCGGTCCCCTCCGCCCACGCCTTTGTCCAGAGGTGTCACCGCACTTGGACTAGAGCCCGTGAGACTCTACTCCAAGCGGGGGTGCGCACCACGGCCAAAGCCGATCGCCACCGGCGGAAGCCTCCCGTATACGTCGTCGGTTCTAAAGTGTGGCTTTCTACTAAGGATATTCCTCTCCGCTCCGTTTCTAATAAACTCGCACCTAAATTCATTGGCCCGTTTGCTGTCACCAAAATCATTAGTCCGGTGACAGTCCGTCTGAATCTTTCTCCAGCGTACAGGAGAATCCATCCCGTCTTTCATGTTTCTAAAATTAAGCCCGTCTTTTATGCTCGCATTAATCCGCCAGTCCCAGTTCCCCCCCCGCCGCGTCTCGTAGATGGGGAACCCACATATTCGGTTAATCGTATTCTGGACTCGAGACGGAGGGGACGCGGAGTACAGTACTTGGTGGACTGGGAAGGTTACGGTCCGGAGGAGAGAAGTTGGGTCCCAGCTAGAGACATCCTGGATCACTCCCTTATTGATGATTACAATCGACAGGTAAGGGAGTCTGGGAACGCCAGGAGGCGTTCCTAGGGAAGGGGGTACTGTCACGGTTGGTAAATCCTATGTCTTCTTCAGGTCTCGTGTTTCTGTTGTTTTGTGTGTGTGTGTGATTATTAGAGGGGCGTGGCCGCTCATCAGAGCTCACTCATTCATCACTCACCACCAGCTGCAGTCTATCACCCCGGTCTATTTAATCTCACCCATTTCTCATCTCCATTGTCAGATCGTTGTTTGTGATGTCCGGTGTCAGATCCCCCTGCGTTCCAGTATCCTTCATTGTTCCCGTCTGTGTTCCCGTGGATGTTCTGGATTGTCTGTCGTTCGTCACCCCGCTTCACCTGCACTCATCCATCTGACCATCGAGTCCCTGCGTCACTACCCTGCTGGTCTGCGACCGTGGAAGGAGTTACTGTTAGTCCCAGGACTGTGAACGGAGTTTCATTCTGCTTGTCTGTGGACAGTGTACTGAGTGTTAAATAAACATTTTTACTTGCTATTGCTTCCTAAGTCTTTACGTAACAGTTATAGGTCTAGACAGTGAAAACAACTATTAAAACATTGCACACTGTGTTTGCAGAAAAAAAGGTTATTAATGGTGATTACACAATAGGCTTGATTGTCCCTAAGTAACTTCTTGTGTTTTAAATATTATAATATATTTTAAGCTCTAATAAAACTTACACATTTGTGATATTTAATTCATAGTAAAATCTAATTAATTATTAGTAGGCTGTCAGTTTTCATGTCAATTCGATAAATAAATTAAGTTGTAATCACCAACTATAAGCTTTCACAAAACCAATTATTAAATATCTTGCACTGAGAAATTAAAATGATGTTAAATAATGAAATGAGAGATTTTATATTTAATATTTAGCCTAGCCAAGGAATTTGCACATTGCAAAGACATTTTTTTTATTAAACCTAACCGTGAGTAGATGAGGTCAAGTCGAGTAAGTAGTAGTTGATCCTCTTGATTTGTAACTTTTTGTTGGTGAAAAAAAACAAAAACAGTCAATAGTGTAAGTAGCTAAGTGACCTATTATATATTAACACGTATTTGAAAAATTGCGTCCCCCGCATGAATATGTATTTTGCCTGATTATGCATTGAATTATGCAATTGCATAATCGTGTTTTTCTCGAGGGACTGATTTATATGATTTTATGTGTGGTATTCAGCTTTTTTACATTTAATCAAGTCGTTATCAGCTGTCACCAACTTGTAACTTTCAATAGAATGTTCTGTCTTTATTAATAATGAATAATTACTTTAATTATAGCATGGAAGTTACAGTAATAATTTATTAAATATGTTTTACCATTTAAACAAAATACAAATTATATATGAAGAACACAAACTAGTGTTTGTTCTGCCCTAACTTTGTATAACATGCGACTTTATTTTTTCTTGTAGAGCTTCCAGGGATATTAGAATCTCTCAATGAGGCCCTGGAGTCCATGAAACGAGGTTCATTCAGCTCAAGCCCAAGATCATCTGAGCTGTGTCTTCCTGGAACCTCGGAAATGGTAAGAAAATTCTTTATGATAAAGAAAAATCCTATTTGTTATAATAATTATATCTGACTTTTTGTGCATTAATACTTCAGTAAGTGTTCTGAATTAAGTAACAAAGTGACAGCTTTTTATTAGAATTATAAATGAACAAGTTTATACTAATGCTTGTTTTTTTTTTTTATTCTTTCCAGATTTCCCTCGGTGGTTCTGATGTCCCCAAAAGAGTCTATGGCAGACTGAACAAGTCACGAACTTCTCTTTTTACTCACGACTTGGCCACTTTACTTTTTGCTATTGTATTTCACTTTGTTTGACTTAAAGGATTAGTTCACTTAAAAAAAAAAAACTTTTGCTGATAACTTACCCACCCCCTGTCACGGAGGCGGGTTCAGGCAGAAGGAACAGGCAGAGTCCAGAAAAGCTCCAATACAAAAGGTTTAATATCAAATAAACAGGAAACAGGCAGGCGGAACACAGGGTAACATTAACATCAACCGACAAGGACAGAATGAAACAGAGGGAACTAAATACAGGCAGGAATCAGACATAATGAGGTGAAGACAGGTGAAACAGATGAACAGGACGCTGAACGGGAGGCTGATGAGGGAGTGAGTTCAGGTGTGCAGACGAGAGGATCATGGGAAGTGTAGTGCTGGAGACGCAGACAGGATGGTGCAGACGAAGGACTGTGACAGAACTCCCCCCTCCCGGGAGGCGTGACCTCACGCCGCAGAACAGAGGAAGGAGGGGGGACGAACTGGGGGCTGAGAGGGGCGTGGCCAGGGCGGAGCAGGCTGAGGGCGTGGCCAGAGCGGAGCAGGCTGAGGGCGTCCCCAGGGCGGAGCAGGCTGAGGGCGTGGCCAGGGCGGAGCAGGCTGAGGGCGTGGCCAGGGCGGAGCAGGCTGAGGGCGTCCCCAGGGCGGAGCAGATGGGGGGCGAGACCAGGGCGGAGCAGATGGAGGGCGAGACCAGGGCAGAGCAGATGGAGGGAGGACCCCTGGTGGAGCCGATGGAAGCGGGGCTGACAACACCAGGGGGCCGACAGACGGGCGGAGCAGATGGGAGAGGAGACCAGGGTGAAGCAGAGGGACAGACGACATCGGGTGCTGAAGAGGGACCGAGGGACCATGGGGACACCGTAGGCTCAGGTGACAGAAGTGACGACAGGGGCACAGAGGGACACGGTGAGGCCAGAGGGAGTGAGGGCTGACGGGTGACTGGAGGGAGTGAGGAGTCCGACAGAACCGGGGGGGTGACCTGACGGTGCGGAGCAAAGGGAAGGAAGTCCAAAGGTGAAGGGAGGATGACGAGGGAACGAAGGGAGTCCGGAGGGTCGAGGGAGCCTGGTCGAGCTGGTGGACTGAGGGGCCATGGAGGAGCTGAGGGAGGTAGGAGCCACGGGGGAGCTGATGGGACAGAGGGCCGATGAAGTGTCCAAATGGAGGAGGTGTGAGGCGAAGGCCGGGGATCCAATGACCCAGCTAGGTCAGGGGAGCTGGCAGACGGAGGGGCTGACGGATGCATGATGGGAGGAGGTGGGAGAGGGAGGCTGGGTGGGATCCTGGTCTCGGGCTCTGGCTGGACGGTCTCGGGCTCAGGTTGGACGGTCTCTGGCGCTGGCTGGACGGTCTTGGGCTCTGGCTGGACAGTCTCGGGCTCTGGCGCTGGCTGGACGGTCTCGGGCTCTAGCTGGACGGTCTCTGGCGCTGGCTGGACGATCTCTGGCGCTGGCTGGACGGTCTCGGGCGCTGGCTGGACGGTCTCGGGCTCCGGCTGGACGGTCTCGGGCTCTGGCTGGACGGTCTCTGGCCCTGGCTGGATGATGAGGGCTGGACGGAACCAGCAGTGAAGAGCATACAGTCTCTGGAGAGCTGGACGGAACCAGCGGTGAAGAGCATACAGTCTCTGGAGAGCTGGACGGAACCAGCAGTGAAGAGCATTCAGTCTCTGGAGAGCTGGACGGAACCAGCGGTGAAGAGCATTCAGTCTCTGGAGGGCTGGACGGAACCAGCAGTGAAGAGCATACAGTCTCTGGAGGGCTGGACGGAACCAGCAGTGAAGAGCATTCAGTCTCTGGAGGGCTGGACGGAACCAGCGGTGAAGAGCATACAGTCTCTGGAGAGCTGGACGGAACCAGCAGTGAAGAGCATTCAGTCTCTGGAGAGCTGGACGGAACCAGCGGTAAAGAGCATTCAGTCTCTGGAGGGCTGGACGGAACCAGCAGTGAAGAGCATACAGTCTCTGGAGAGCTGGACGGAACCAGCAGTGAAGAGCATTCAGTCTCTGGAGAGCTGGACGGAACCAGCGGTGAAGAGCATTCAGTCTCTGGAGGGCTGGACGGAACCAGCAGTGAAGAGCATACAGTCTCTGGAGGGCTGGACGGAACCAGCAGTGAAGAGCATTCAGTCTCTGGAGGGCTGGACGGAACCAGCAGTGAAGAGCATTCAGTCTCTGGAGGGCTGGACGGAACCAGCAGTGAAGAGCATTCAGTCTCTGGAGGGCTGGACGGAACCAGCAGTGAAGAGCATACAATCTCTGGAGAGCTGGACGGAACCAGCAGTTTGTTTGTTTGTTTTATTTGGATCCCCATTAGCTTCAGCATAAGCTAAAAGCTATTCTTCCTGGGGTCCTTCAATCTTCCATGTGACAATACAACTCATTACATCACATTACACACTATATACACAGAACATTTATAAAACATTCATACATATTTTACAATTAACACCATAATTTACAAAAATAATAATACAAATAAAAATGAAAAATAAATAATAAAAAACAATTTAAATACAATGTCGCTACTCCAAGTAAATCTATATCAAAAATAACTAAAAACTACAACAGTATCTCCTTAATTAAATTAACATTAACTATCTAAATTTCTTTGAAGGTAATATTTCTTAAGTGAAGTTTTGAACCCATACAAGGTATTTTGTTGTTTTATAGTATTTGGGAGCGAATTCCATTCACACATTGCTCTGTACCCAACTGAACGTTGAATTGATTTAGTTTTAACTCTAGGTAAAATAAAACTTCCTCCTACTGCATGTCTCGTTGGATAATGATGTGTATCAATACTAAAGGATAGTTTTGTATATAAAGTAAGAGGTGTTTTATGTGTTATGACATTATATAAAAATACCATTAGTGAATACACCAATCTATTTTTAACTTTAAACCATAAAAGGATTTCATGCATTTTATCAACATTTGATCTAAACCCACATGAGAGAGCAACACGTGCAGCTTTATTTTGAATTACTTGTAATTTTTTTATGTTTGTTGATGAAGTATTCGACCAAACCACAGAGCAATAATCAAGGTGTGAAAAAAACAAAGCATGAAGTACTTGTTTAACAATCTGCGGTGTAAAATACTTTGCACACCTTTTAATACCTGACAGAGTATTACCCATTTTTGTTAACAATTTTTGAACATGTCTGTCCCAACACAATGTATTATCAATTATCACTCCCAAGAGTTTAGCCTCTTCTCTTTGATCAATAGAATTTAGCTCTATGGTGAGTTTAAGTTTCGGTTTGGAAAGTAAAGAAAAAGGAGTTCCAACCACTAAACAGGTAGTTTTAGATACATTGAGAACCAGTTTGTTACTCCTTATCCAATCCACCACTAACTGTAGCTCTCTTTGTAGTTTTGTATTTAAATCACTAATATCAGTTGCCGTTAAATATATAGTGGAATCGTCTGCAAACATTGAGATACTTGCCTTATCTAAAACAGATGGAAGATCATTGGTAAAGATTGTGTAGAGGAGCGGCCCAAGACAACTTCCCTGAGGCACGCCATGCTCCACAACCCTTACCTTTGAAAAACTTCCATTAAAATAAACTAGTTGTCTTCTATCTGACAAATAACTTTTCATCCATAATAATGCTGTTTGTGCAAAACCATAACACTCCAATTTTTTTAACAGTAAGTCGTGGTCAATAATATCAAATGCTGCAGTGAAATCAAGCATTACAACACCTATTATTTTCCTCTCCTCCATATACTTGTACCAGTCATCAACCATCTGAGTCAATGCAGTTGCTGTTGAATGTTTTTCTCTATATGCATGCTGAAAAGTTGTAATCAAATCATTATCCATAAAATAAGACTGAATCTGTTCGTAAACAATTCTTTCCATTATTTTAGCCAAAATTGGTAATAAACTTATTGGTCTACTGTTTGAACCCGAAAAAGGCAGTTTCTTATTTTTAGGTATGGGCACTACTTTACTTATTTTCCAGTCTTGCAAACATATATTATGCATAAAACACAAATTAATTATATGAGCAATAATAGGAGCAATGATTGCAACTATTGGTTTAAGCAACTTGTGGTCAAGATAGTCAACACCAGGTGGTTTGTTTTTACAATTCATCAGAAGTAATTCCACTTTAGAAACACTGACACTCTTGAATTTAAAGCTACATGTTTTACCTTCCATCATCTTATTTATTAGTGTATTTGATAAATCTGTCTTATATTGCTGTGTAGTATCTTTAAGTTTATTTATTTTATTTATGAAATAATCATTGAGATGATTTGCTATATCACTTGGTCTAGTAAAAAATTCACTTTCATGTTCTAAATAAGCTGGAGTTGAATTATTATTTCCTCTTAATATATTATTCAATGTTTTCCATAATTGTTTACTGTCATGTTTTATCTCTATAATTTTCTTAGTATAATGCAATTTCTTTTTCCTCTTATTTACCTTGGTTACATAATTTCTGAGTTTACGATATACTTGCCAATCCGATTTAATTTTAGATGTAATTGCTTCTTGTTTAGCTAAATCTCTCTCTTTCATAAGATCTTTTAATTCTTGATCCAACCATGGGGTGTTAACATTTCGAACAGTAAACTTTTTTATTGGTGCATGTTTTTCTACAATTCTCATTAAGGTTCGATCAAAAAGCTGAAATGCTTTCTCTGGATCCTTTTGTAGAATTACCTCTGACCAATTTGTATTTCTAACATCATCTTCATATTGTGAATAATTAAATCTTCTATATGACCTATTCATAATTATTTTTGGACCTGATTTAGGAACTTTTGTTTTCCTTACAATTGCAATAAGATTGTGGTCACTAAAACCAACTGGCACTGATAAGCAATTTGAGCAAACTTGTAGCCTATTTATAAACATGTGGTCAATACAGGAAGCTGATTGAGTGCCATCCTTTTTTATACATATTCTAGTCGGTTTATTAATCACCTGAGATAATCCACATGCTATTGCTGTGCTCATTAATTTGATTTTCCTAGGACAGTCAGAAGAATTCCAGTCTATATTGAAATCACCCATAAAGTAAGTTTCCAAATTCATACAACTAGCATGATCTAACATCTCACATATTTTGTCCAGATATTCGCTATTCGCATTTGGAGGTCTGTAACAGCACCCTATAAGTATTGGTTTTAGATGTTTCAGTATAACTTTTAACCAAATCACTTCAATACCAAAATACATTAAGTCTGGCATCATTTGAACAGGTATATGATTTTGTACATAGATAGCAACTCCTCCTCCATGAATATTTCTATCATTCCTAAAAATGCTGTATCCATCAATCCTTAAAGTTGCATCATCAATTGTAGAGTCCACATGAGTTTCAGACACTGCCAATATGTGTAAATTATTTAGTTGCAATATATCTGTTAAATCAGTTAATTTATTTCTAAGACTGCATATATTAATATGGGCAATTTTAAGACCTTTCTTTGGTAATTTATGTAACATTGAAGACCATATTTTTTTGGATTCATACTGTTAGATTCTATATTGGAGCAAAACAATCGGTATTCATTACAAAAAACAACTAAATTAAACCACACATATACATTCATACACAAAGATTCAGACAAAAAGTTTTGTATTGCCACTCTAGTTGTCAAGGTTGCACTAAGTGAGCTGAACTCCTCTTAACTTCCATTTCCATCACAGTTCTCAGCCTTTACATACAATGTACTGTTTAATTTCTCACTATAATACTCACAATTAGGCAAAACATCAACAGTCCTGAACGAAAAACACAACTGTATTTTAGTTTCCACTTTCTTTATATTTAGTAGAATGTTGTCTCAATTCCTGAGTTTCAATAATTACTCTGGAGTCGATAATTGTGTCCTTAAGTTTATGTCCAAATATCAATTCCCCACTCGAAATGTATGTCAGACAGTTCTCAGTTCGGTTCAATTAATCATACCTGCATTCGTTGTGCTTAGCCTATTTCAGATGCAAATCCAGTCATTAGCTTACTTAATTCCAGACAGCGATGGTCCGATCACTTGATTGTAGTAAATCTCTCCAGATTTCTGATCATGGAAGTATTTTATATCTCCATTAAATGTTACAATCAGTGTCGCCGGATGAATCAAACCGTGTTTTATTCCTGCCTGATGTAGTTTCATTCTCAAATCTTTAAACTGCGCTCTTCTCTTGGACACTTCTGCGGTTAAATCCGGAAAGATTTTAACATTCATCCCTTTGAAATGTAGGACTTTTTCTTGCTTCGCTATTTGTAAAATAGCCTCTTTCGCCGCATACCTCTGCATCCTGACGATCATCGGTCTCGAACCATGTTTAGTAACAGGCCCCACTCTATGCGCAATTTCCACTTCAGGTGTACAAGGCAGTTTATCTTTAAATACCTCATTGAAAAGGGACTCCATGAATTCGGTAGGTTTTCCTTTTTCCACATCCTTATCGAGACCAAATACTCGGAGGTTAAATCTTCGGCTATGATTCTCCAACTTTTCAATTTTATCTCTCAAATCTTTATTTTCTTTCTGGAGAGCTTTACACACCCGCTCCGCTTCATCCATTCTGTCATGCATTCCGGACAAGCCCGACTCCACATCAACGAGTTTATCTTTACAATCTTTCAGTCCGAGTTTTAGTACATCAAACTGCGGTTGTAGATTATTCATTGCCTCTTTTATTTCTTCCTTTATTATTGCACGGATCAAGGCAGCTAATTCCACTTTATTCACCTGCACAGCGTCGCTCTCCATTTCACTCTCAGCTGATTCTCTCCTCGCTGAAACAGGTGAGGTAATAGGGTCGGAGATACCGTGCGGTGCTTTTTTCTTCGGCATTAGTGATCTTTTCTTCGTATTTACTTGAGTTGGTTATACATCAATCGTTCCTAATCAAGAGGAAACTTTAAAACTTTAATTAATTTAGGAGTTCAGCGTCCTAGGTTTTCCATGTGCTCACTCCCTACAACCGGACATGACGTCTATTTAGTGAAGAGCATACAGTCTCTGGAGAGCTGGACGGAACCAGCCGTGAAGAGCATTCTAGCGATGGAGTGGGGCTGGTGACGTCATCCACGGTGAAGGGAGATCCACATGACACCAGCACCCACTCCACATAGGCCGCAAAGTCCCCTCGAGGCCCGTCTCCGGGCAGGCGTGCCTGGGTTTCAGCATTTAGGCCTGCCCGGAAGAACACACAGAGGCTGGTAACATCATAGTGAACATGAGGTACCATATCCAAATACCTCTGTGTGTGGGCCTCGAGGGATTGATCCTCCTGCTCCAGGAGGAGAAGTTGTACAGCGGCTAAATCCATATCTTTCCCTTTTTGGGGGTCGGTCGATCTGTCACGGAGGCGGGTTCAGGCAGAAGGAACAGGCAGAGTCCAGAAAAGCTCCAATACAAAAGGTTTAATATCAAATAAACAGGAAACAGGCAGGCGGAACACAGGGTAACATTAACATCAACCGACAAGGACAGAATGAAACAGAGGGAACTAAATACAGGCAGGAATCAGACATAATGAGGTGAAGACAGGTGAAACAGATGAACAGGACGCTGAACGGGAGGCTGATGAGGGAGTGAGTTCAGGTGTGCAGACGAGAGGATCATGGGAAGTGTAGTGCTGGAGACGCAGACAGGATGGTGCAGACGAAGGACTGTGACACCCCCAGGCCAAGATATCCATGTCATTCTTTCTTCACTTGAAAAGAAATTAAGGTTTTTGATAAAAAAACATTTCAGGATTTTCTCCATATGGACTTCATTGGGAACCAAACGGTTCAAGGTCCAAAAGACAGTTTCTGTGCAAACTGTTCAAAGGGCTTTAAACGATTCCAGACGATGAATAAGGGTCTTATCAAGCGAAACGATCGGTCATTTAAAAAAAAAAAAAAACAACGTTTAAGTTTTATAAGCTCAAATGGTCGCCTTGCTCTGTTCTGTTATGCATGTTCATAACTCTCCTATTCAAACTCGTTCATCAAAATTAACAAATCTTTTTCCGAGTCATTAGGTTCATTCAACGAACGAAATGAATGAATTGACTTGAAAAAAGATTTGTCAGGGCTGCCAACTCTCAAGCATTCAGCACGAGACTCTCGCAATTGAGCAATTCTCATGCTTTCACGACAAATTGACTGTTAGCCATTGGACCTTGAACCGTTTGGTTCCCATTGAAGTCCATTATATGGAGAAAAATCCTGGAACGTTTTCATCAAACCTTAATTCCTTTTTGACTGAAGAAAGAAAGACATGGACATCTTGGAAGACATGGGGGTGAGTAAATTATCAGCAAAAGTTTTTTTTTTAAAAGTGAACTACTCCTTTCAGTTTTCAATTTATTGTTCTGTTTAATACCTCTGCAAATCAATGCATTTTATGTTAATGTATTTTGTTTAGTTTTCATAATGCTTTACTGATGTAGTGCATTAAAGTTTATCTTTCAAAGAGTGTTTGTGTGTTTTGTAGAAATATTTTTTTACTGGGTTTTGTTGAATTAAAATGTTTAACTGTATTTTTAATACATTAAAATATATTATTTTTATATTAAATGGTTTTTTGGAAAAAATATATTTTTAATATGTTAATAGTGGGTCGTATAGTGTTCTACAAATACATTATTAATAAGCTGAAATTATATTTAAAATATACTTAGAACGCATTAATGTGAAGCTAAAATATACTAATGCTGTATTTCTAAAGTCGATTTAAAGTGTATTAAAATACACTTTAAATAAGTACTATTATATTACATTAAATGTACTTAAAATGGTTCCATTTTAGCACAATTTAGTATAATAAAATATATTACTATTACCTTAAAATTGAACTTAAATACATATTAAAGTACACTTAATATACTTGAAGTTGTTTCAATTTAGCACATTTAATACATATTTAATACGGTGCACTTAAAATACATTAAGTATATCAAAATAAGTACAATTTAAATACATTTCCTTTTCACCTGGGGTAGGCAACCGACTTAAGAAGTATTAGCTAACCCTGCACCCTCTGACTAAATTCAGGTTTGTGTCCGTGAGAAACACCATGCGGCCGACGTGATCTCTGTGCGGCATCGGGTCCATAATGAATTAATAACTGAAAGTGTAAGAAACTCTGAATAATCAAAGATCTAAATTAAATCATAATCAATAGTTATGGTTATTTTCACAATCTAAACTTGATCATCAGTAAAAATTGGAGTCAGATTAAAGGTATTGTATGCTGGAATTGTATAAAAAAAAACTTTTTTCCAAATGTGTTTAAACTTTCTTTATATATCAATGCATAATTAAAATATAAGTACTCTGAAAAAGAAAGTATAAAAATCGAGTGTCTGTAGACCTCTCACGACTGTTAAAAACACATGAACTCCGACAGCTGAGCTGAAGACGCGTTTTTTACCTGAGACGAGCGGAGAGGAAGGACCACAGTGCATGTAGTGACTGACAGTGACATCATGTCAGAATCACATTGTAATAAAAAATCTAACTTTATAATTATGAAGATAAACAAATAAGATGTATTTTAGTACTCACTATCAAGCATCAAGCTATTGGTAAAGTTTTAAATATAACTTATATTTATTGATTCGATAACGAACTAGTCATCTATAGCCTAAGGCAAAGCTAAAAACAAGTTGCATTATACACGTTTTTCCATTGCCATCATTTACACTGTGATGAAGATGAATTTCGTGTAAGATTCATAACATATAGCCTATGGTGTTTGGCATGTAAGAGTTTCCATGACGAAAGCATTGTTGACTCTGATGAGGACAGTGGGGTTAATAGCATTTATGAATCTTCCCCTACCATCCTAGGAAAAAAATAACGCTCCCCAGATGTAGATCTACATTTTGCTTCGTTTCGCTTGGACATTTAACGGTGTGTACATACACGCAGATAGCAGAAAATGTGTATAGATAACACAACACTTGACTTGAAAGTGGCGTTTACGCAAAAGTCATGTTTTCATGTTGACACTCCAGAGACAAGTAGCCAACCGCATCGTCAGCTCGAGGACAGATCCGGGGTCGAGGGCGAAGCAGAGGAGGTCGTTTAACTAGGGTCCGAGGAAGTAGAGGCCGAGGACGGGGTGGTCGAAGTGCAGGGCAAGGAGCACTTCTTGAAAAAGAGGACCTGGGTCGAGTTTTGCATCTTCAAGCTCAAACAAGGATACGCGATGATGATCTGGATACGCGCAAGGGCAGGTCCTGTGTGGCAAAAGGGTGGTTGCCATGGTTGCGAGAGAGTGACAGTTGCCTAGGCCAATCCGTTGTTTCGTGCCGGTTTGAAATAATGAGCTGCGTTTAGTACAGATTAAACGGTCTAGAGTCACTCGATTTTTATACTCTTTTTAACAGAGCACTTACATTTTAATTATGCATTGATAGATATAGAAAGTTAAACAAATTTGGAAAAAAGTTTTTATAAAATTACTGCCTACCCCACCTTTAAGGGCCAATCTCATTTCTCTGTCTTACCCCTACCCCTACCCCTACGTCTGCGTCTTCCCCTTGCCCCTTTGATACAGAGTGAAAGGGGTTAGGGGTGAGAATGTTCCTCTTAGAAATGAGACACCACTCGATTTTGCGTCGTCTTCCCTTGTCGCTATAGCTGTCAACAGGTATCAACAGGATTGACAAGCGTTGACATATGTAACATTACCGGTAAACAAACGAAGATGCCGTCGTTATTAATTGCCTGGGCTCTCTCTTTGCACGCTTGGGTGCCATCTGAAGAAAATTGTTTCTCAGACGCATACGGATCAAATGGTACGTATGTTTCATTGTATTTAACGGCTTATAAAATAATAAGGATTATCAGATAGCTCAGCTCGACAAATAGCTCATAGCTGCTAGCGGTTTTCTACCGATTCAAAACAAAAATATTACAATTATAACCGCTTGAACAACATTTTATTCAACATTTTATTAAAAGTATCATAAAACTCGAGTGTCATAATTCTTACATTTGTGCGACTGCTTAACAGTTCGACGTTCAGCCATAATACAATCTTGATGCCGGCACTTTTGTTACCCCTCTGTTTCAAGTGTGGTCCTCCGCAAACTTCGTTTCAAGAGCTATGTAGCACTACGCCTTGGCCCTAGCCCTTAATCGAAATGAGAATTGGGACATCACTTCCCCTGACATGAACGCGCAAAACCGAGGGGAAGGGGTAAGAGTAAGGGGTAAGACAGAGAAATGAGACACAGCCTAAGCGTAAAGCTACAGTAATATTGAAACTAAATTTAATAAATTAAGTGAACTTCGCTGGAGCGCTGAAAAGACATACACGCATTATCCCTTCGCCCAGCCGTTGGATTCCATCTTTGGGCCAATGGGTGGTCCTTACATTGTAAAAGTTTTTAGAGTTTTAGTTTTTAGAATTTAGATTATTTTCAAATTCCCTTAATTCATTTTAGCATGAAAAAATCATATATTGTTTTAGTAATTTAAAGCCACACTTTGTGTAAGGGTTAATGCCCTTCGAGGTGTCCATTGTCAGGTTTTAATGGACGACGGCGAGGCGTGAACCGGCCGACTCGCAGCGGAGGGCGGTTGCCTCCGCCGAAGTTTATTTTTTTAATTACACATAAAACAATTAATCAAACAGGCTTCTTAGGCTTGAAACGCTGTACTCTCCTCCTGCCTTGGTTGTCTGGACTGCTGCGTAAAACTCCCGCAGGGTCTCATTCAAAGCAGCAGCGGTGTAATTTTCTTTGCGACGTTTCTCTGTTTTATTTACATTTTTTATTTCTTCAGCAGCATCCCAGTCGTCAAAGTTGTCATATTCTCCATAAATGTTAAAAGAAATAACGAAGTCGCTCATTGTTGTATTAGTAGGCTATGTAATATCTAACTAACGTTAGATGTTTGTTTTGATAGAGCAAATTGTTAATGGATACTTTGACTGCCTGTTGCTATGGTTACTCACAGCTGTTGTGGGCAGCGCATTTATTTATTGATTTCGAATGGTAAACAGGCAGTTTCACCAGAACTACTTTACTAGGTGTCCTCTATCACTTTTTAACGGACACCCTGCAGCCAATCAGAATCGAGTATTCACCCAGACCATGGTATAAAACTTTTTAACTTTTATAATATACCAAAACCCATTGAGATGGTAGATCGACTTACAATAGGTTGAATGACACGTCTGCCGTATCCTGAAGGTGTTAGTATCGCTTTTACTTGCACTTTGTAACTTCGGGTTTCGGGTAGGAACCCGAGCACAAAAAGAACTACAAAATTCGACCGCTTTACGGCATACGTCACTTCCCCCACCACCCCCAACTTCCTCAGATTCTGACGTTAGTGCTCAACTCGCGTTTGATTGCAGTCTGTATGTTTTCGTCACGGCCGAACAACAGCTACAAAGAAGAAGGCAACGGTTTTATCAGAGGAAACTTAAAAAAGAAAAGGGGAGGGTGACAAATTAAAAGCCAGGACGAGGATTAACACAATGGTCCAGCTTTCGCTTCGCTCGCTGGCGTGAGCTAAAGGAGGAGGGGTGCTCGACTGATACGGACGCTTGCCTGCACAGAAATGCCGTTTCTAAGGTAAGCCAAATAAATTCATATAAGCAGTGTAGTATTTTCTAGTATTCCGGCCACAGCCGATGGTGTTATGAGTGTAATAAAATGGCCACAGCCCAGTGTTCATTTCTACACACAAACACAGCCCGCCTCAGTGCAGGGCTCGCACTAAACAAATTGTCTCATGTCAAATATAACGTTACATTAAATGTAGTGAACGTGCCCACGACTCAGTAGTACCCACAAACACTAACATTACACACCACATGTCCCACGGTTTCTGTAAAAATAAACCAACACACATTACGTTACAGTCAGCTCAGGCCGACGTTTTTTTCAGTGCAGTGGGTGTTTCCGCTGTCCGACGTCCACATTCACTCACAGACATGATAATCCCCACGGGCCTCACCCTACTCGCTCTCTCTCAGCTGACTGCTATGAGGGAATCAAGCGCAGCAAGGCTTCTCGCGTCAAACACTGCAAGCACACACAATCAAAAGACACGGGAGGCTGACCGGTTGACTGTTTGTTGACTTTAATTTGCGACAGTGCTGTGGAGCTTGTGGCCTCTAGGGACGCTAGATGTGAAAGTTACAGGTCGAGCGCCTCTAGTGGCCAAAACTTCCGCAGTGTGGCTTTAAAACATAAAAATAATAACTCTCATTGCTGTCAATCCTTTTGATTGTTCAATTTGAAAAAAAAACTTACAATTGACATCAGGCACATCTATGCTTGATCTCCTTTTCATTTTTTTCATGACATATTTCCCTCCATTTTCTCCCATTAAAATGTCAATCTTCTGCAGTAGATCTTTTATAGTCTTCTTTTTTTTAAACAATGAAACTTTCCTCCAAATTTAGTCGCCAGTTGCTGGAGATCCGCATGATCTTTATTCTGTAGATGTTCCTCAATGGTCTGATTCTTGCCCAGTTTATCTCCATGTGTGAACAGAATCATAATGTACTTCTGAACTTCAGGACCAAATAAACGCTTGATATAATCCAGGATCTCTTCCTCATTTTCCACAGGTTCCTCCAGAGGAACGGTGAGCAGAACTGCACTGAGACCTGCTGAACATCGAGAGATCAGCTGATCCTTCATCTTCTCCAGCTTCTCTTTATACAGATCTGGATCCAGTAGATCTGGACAATCAATCACACACACCTGCTTCTCTCCGATCTGAGTTTTACCCTCACACAGTTCAGACTCATGTTTCTTCCTTCGCTTTTGGACTGTAAATGGCACATCTCCCAGTATAGTGTTTCCAGATGAGCTTTTCCCAGAACCCGTCCTGCCCATCAGAAGAATCCGGATCTCTGGATCATCTGAACTGGAGCTGCTGATCGATGACATATCTGAAATAAAAATATAACATCAATAGTAACATCTCGCAGCAAGAAAAAATTGGCAAACATATGAAGATGAGATGCTCTGTAGCACACTTAAAGCAGCTGCTGGACACCACCTACTGACTGCTGCTATTTACATTTTACTCTTGATATTGTCCCTTTATACAGGGACTCCAGGGACTCATTAGGGCCCGAGCAACTATTATGCGAGGACCCTCTTGGAATTTGGTGAGTGTAATCTTAAAGCCTTTGCCACGTTAAAGTGCAAAGATCTTGAGTTTTCGTCGAAGGGTGTGCTCTCGGCGACAAATTTCGGTGTTTCGCCATGAAACAGGAAGTTGCTGTAACTCAGGCAAACAATGTCCAATCTGCCCAAAACTTTACACATTTGATAAGAGTTCTGTCCTTAAAGGTGGGGTAGGTAGAAAAAAAAAAAAAAAAAAAACCTTTTCCCACATTTTACATAATCAAAATGTAAGTACTCTGAAAAAGAAAGTACAAATCGAGTGTCTGTAGACCTCTCAGTGCTGCAATAAACACAGCTCACTATTTCATTCACTCCCACCCCCTCCCATCTGGGATCCTTACAAAGCCACGCCCCCAAAACACATGAACACACGCAGTCATTTACCAGTGCCGCGGAGAGGAGTAGTGCATGTAGTGGCATCATGTCAGAATCACATGTAATAAAATGCCTAATTTATTATTAATATAAACAACTAACATGGCTGGTAGTACTCACTATCAAGCTACCATATCGATACTGATAATGGTAAAGTTTAAAATATATTGAGTTTGATTTGGTAACAAGCTAGTAACATAAAAACTAAAAACAGCTAAACTAAAAACAGGTCGCATTGATACACGTTTTCTCATTACCATCAGTTACAAATTTTGAACGGCTGGAAAGCCATGTTTAATACTGTTTTGGACTCCTGATAACATATACATAAGTGCCAGCAAGTGCCAAGCATGCTAGCAACATACTAGATATATGCTAAAAGATGCTATAGCAAACACTTAGCTAAGTGCTAAAGCATGCTATTACTAAAATTAAAGAGGAATTTTCTGTAACTCAGGCATACCCAATCTGCCCCAAACTTCACACGTTTGATAAGAGTCTTGCCCTGAACACATCTACATGAGAAGGTCTGTGGAAGCACTATATAAATGCAGTCCATTTACCATGTTCCTTCTTATCGTTATTGTCTTTTTACCATTGCTTCATTCCATCATTTATTTCTTATTTATACACTTGCAAATACAAGCATATTCACACACACAGACACACACAACGTTATGTCTAAACGAAAGTACACGCGAAGGTTTTGGAAATACTAATTGCGTCCGATGACGCTGAACTCTCTGTCTGCTCATCGGCTTCATTTATTTATTTTATATTAATTTTTTTATTAATTGTTCTGACAGGGTCTATTTATTTTATATTCTAACCAATTCAATGTTCAATCAATATTCAAAAGCAAAATGTTATCTGTTTGACCACAAATGTAATTGAATATTTTACATGGCATTTTTACCCCCTTTTTTGAATGAGTGTAAAAATTAGTGTATCTTAAAAACTAATAAACAGTTCAAATCAATTTTGTACAGTTTTAAATTGTTTTATGCACGTTTTTCACATTGACAAGTTTGAGGTTGACATTTATCCTTTTTTGTATGGAAAAAATGTTTTTTCTTTTTGTTTATTGCACTTTTGAGATATTTATCTAGTTACTATTGATTTATTACAAACATAGCCTTCAAATTTGGAGAGTAAGGATTATTTTGATGTATGACATGAAAATGCTCAAAAGAATGACAGCAAAACATGTAGAAATAGAAAGATATACTCTGGTGGAATTGTTCTATGGCAGATCATAAAGGGTTAACACTGTGATGCAGTACTAGCAGCATATTAAATATGCCATTGAGTAATAAACATGTTAAAACATGCAAGCAATTCTTATCTAAGGGCTAAAGAATCCTAATGCAGTGAAACAGGAAGTTGTTGTTACTCATCAAGGCAAAGTCCAATCTGCCCCAAACTTAACACGTGATTAGAGTCCTGCCCTGAACAACTCTACATGACAATTTTCAGTTAAAGTAATAATGCCACCTACTGGCAACAGGAAGTGACTAATTTAACAGTATGATTCAATACTATCAACATATGAAACATTGACATATCAACATTGACTTCTAAACATGCTAGAAACACTTATCTGACTAAAAACGCTGTCACGGAGCGCGCAGCTGTGCGCGCAGGTGTCACTGAGCGCGCGCCCTCACCTCTCTCCGGTCTCTCTCGCTCGTTGTCTCCTGAGTTCTAGAACTACACTTCCCTTCGTCCTCCTCTGCTATCATTGGATTCCACCCCTGCCTGGTTCTCCCATTCAGTCTCATCACCTCCACCTGCTAATCATTATCTGCCCTTTATATGGACTGTTCAGATGTCTGTTGTTTGCGAAGTCTTGTTTTGCCACGCTGCATGTTGCTGCGCATTCCCTTGGTTCATGTCAGTTATTCCTTGTTTTATTACCTGTTTGAATAAAGTGCTGCAGATGGATTCGACTGCCTCCTCTCTTTCATCACAAACGCATGCTATTATCCCCATAATAGGGGACATTTCTGTAACTAACTTTGACATACTCCACCTATATTGACTTACTTAAATGCACACTTCCCACCATGCTCTGTCTTCCTAAAGCCACCGGATGACATTTTTTTTATTCTACTTGTACTTCTCAGAAATATATTGAACTCAAATTTGACATACTGATAGAAAAACTCAATCTTTTGATCAAGATCCTTAAAAGGTAAGTTTTTTTAAGTGTACATTGCTTGTAGTTGTATTTACTCTTTTGATTGAATAGCTTATTAAATACATTTTTCACGTCTATTACACACCAAAATCCCAGGTGTTAAATTAACACTTTAAAGTGTGAATTATATAAACTCTGAGCAGAGTGTTAAATGAACACTGAAGCAGTGTTAAAGTTAATTAGATAATTAAGTGAATAATTGAGTGATGATTGAGCATTATTGAAGACACCTGATATTAACAAGCAGAATCACTGAAGGAGAAAACCGGAATTTTAAAGTCACCATTATGGAGATCAGTGTCTGCTTTAGTTGGGCTTTTGAACCTTAATTCATTAACTTTAGATTTTGTTTGGCTGCTGTATGTGAATTATAACAGCCAGATGAACAAATAGAAAAGGTGATCTGATGGTGTTGGTTGTGTTTTAACATAATCAGTATTTCACACTCATTTGACCTGAATCACTGAATTCATATAGAGCCTAATTTCTGAGTTAGGTTTACTTTATTAATTATAGCAGTAGTGACCTTATACAGCATAATATTCTCAATGTCTACAATGGATTCAAAATAATTTCTTAAAAGATTTTCTTATAAAATGTTTTACTTCTCTACAATTTTAAGACACACAGACATCAATAATTAGCCTGTGAATCTCAACAATGGTGACAATCATAAAGAATGTTGCAGTATATTCTGGGTACCACCAATCAAAACTCATTCATGGCTCCCATCATGCATTTCTGCATGAATAAATAATGATCTTATGTTCAGAGGTGATCTGTTTGTCACCATTGCTGAGATTAGTATGTTAATTATTGATGTCTGTGTATGCCTATATAAAATAATTTGGGGATTTTTTTGATCGTTTTTCATTGAAAAGGCTAAAAATTTTATGTCCTAAAATGACTGTGCTGCTAAAATCCTTAAGGTAAATTTAACTCAGAATTTATGCTCTTGATGAGTTCAGCGATTCAGGTCCATTAATGATTATTTTATAACACAACCAACACCTACAGATCACCTTTTATATTTGTTCATCTGTCTGTTATAACTCACATACAGCAGACAAACAAAATCTAAAGTTAATGAATTAAGGTTCAAGAGCCCAACTAAACAAAACACTGATCACCATAATGGTGACTTAAATATTACGGTTTTCTCCTTCAGTGATTCTGCTTGTTAATATCAGGTGACTTCAATAATGCTCAATCATCACTCAATTATTCACTTAATTATCTAATTAACTTTAACACTGCTTCAGTGTTAATTTAACACTCTGCTCAGAGTTTATATAATTCTCACTTCTCAGTGTTAATTTAACATTGGGGATTTTGCTGTGTATCTTACATGTTTACATTTACATTTATTCATTTAGCTGACGTTTTTATCCAAAGCGACTTACAATTGCTATATATGTCAGAGGTCGCATGCCTCTGGAGCAACTAGGGGTTAAGTGTCTTGCTCAGGGACACATTGGTGTTTCACAGTGGATTCGAACCCGGGTCTCTCACACCAAAGGCATGTGTCTTATCCACTGTGCCATCAACGCCCCTTTTGGCATCTAATTCAAAAAAGTTGTTTGCAATTATTGATTTACAATGAAGACAGATATGTTCCTATTTATGGGTAATTTTTGTGTAGTCCATTGGTAGCGTACACATGTATTTTGTTGAAATCTACTTTAAGTACAGGTAAAAGTATATTTGAAGAATAAAAATTAATACCTAAATAGGAACATTAGACTAAATGCAAAAAATAATATATAAATACTAAACAATAAGTATGATGATAAGGTCACTTAAAGAAAACTTATGAATGAATGAATGAATGAATGAATGAATGAATGAATGAATGAATGAATGAAGGTTTATTCGGTTACTAAACATAAAACAGAATATATATACATCAAATTCATTACAAAAAACAAAACAAAAAGGTAACCGAACAGGTGTAGGCTGTGTCTTGCTACTTCCTTAACTCACTAGTAGTTTACTGAGAGTTTACTTCAAAGTGTACTTTGATCAATTAAAAATGTGCTACAAGTATTTAAACTATTATAACTATTTTAACTATTGTAGGATATACCTATAAGTTCACTTGCAGTGTAGTTGGAGCGCAAACAAAAAACTTAGTTGTAAACTAATTTTGTATTCAAAGTTTACTCCTGTATACACAAAGTATAAATTTATACACATTAAAAAGTGTGCCAATTTAGTCCCAGGTAGTATTTAAATAGTGCACTTACAAGAAAACACTGAAAGAATATCTTTTCCCTATGTAAAATACATATTTATTACATGACTACTTTGTTGTGAAAGGTTGAGTATTTGCGGGAGAAGGTAACAGAACTCCGGGCCACACCTATGTTTGTTGTGAAAGTTTGTACACACACACACACACGCTTCCACACAAGGAAGCATGGTCAAGTCTCCATTTATATAGCACTTTTAACAATACACAGGTTTCACGCGGATGCGCGCGCTTCCAGGGGGCAACAAAACACTATCTGTTATGCCGAGTTCTGTAAAAGAACATTGTAATTAACGTAGATTTCTTTGTAATTTCTTTTTGACTCAATATAAACTGCAATTTCAGAGTTGGATCGCTTTGTTTGTGTTTCATATTAATATTATGCTGCACATGCACATTTTTACAACTAGGTATAAAAACACCCTTAGGCTTTTCCTTGAAACTCGAAGAAACGTGTATACAATAACTAACAACATCTTCCAATCGAATCTTAAAAGAACCAATTCAGCAACATCATTTGTTAATAATACTGTGATTGCTTGAGTTTGTGTGGAGATATTTCGTACCTGTAGACGAGGAAGGTATCTCTGCCATCTTCACTAAACGTGACTTCAGAATCCTATATAATACGTCTTAGAAAACAAATAAGTAGGCTACATGAAAAATCGTGTTGCAGTTAAGACCTGTTCTACCAGTTAGAGGAGGAGTCAAAATCACAGTGGCTGATTTTCAAACGGAGGGCTGTGTCCTAGATGTAAGGCATGTTGTAGAGAAGAACCCAAGTGCAGTTTACAAAGAAAATTAAACATGAAACAAAAACATGGCGTGGCATGAACTCCAAACAAAAACATGAACATGCCGCTTACCCACAGTGGTAACAGGGAAACAAAACTTGACAAAGACACATGGCAAACATGAGGACTTAAATACAGACTAATAACTCACAGGGACACCTGTGAACAATGAAGGAATCACATGACAGACATGGTGAAAAACACAAAACACACCATACAGAAACACTTTAAATCCCAACAGAACATTAACACTTACAGATCTCTCAATATTTTTAGTGTTTCAGTTCAGGATGTGTTTTTAATGATCACACATTGTTGTGATGAACAGCTAGCTTGTGAATGTGCCAGTCATTTATTTTTATCAACTCCTTCCCATGACAACATAAAGTAACCGTGCCTCTCTCTCAGTTAACACAGTAAATTATACCAGCGCCACCTTGTGGCCACATGGATATATTACATTTTACTGAATATCATTACATCCCCTCTCCTTTGAGGCTTAAACAGTAATCAACATTTTCTAAGAAATAATAAAGTTGACATCAGTAACACCCTAGACAGCAAACTGACATTAAATCAACGTGGAAACGACGTCTCTCATGACATCGAAACAACGTTGATCTGGCATTGTTTTGCTCATCGAATTAACGTTGAACCAACGTCAGACGCGGCATTCTTCAAAGTTAAATGAAAATTGGTAATTGGTTTGCAATTGGTTTGCTTTCCTAACGTTGAAACAACGTTGATTTCAAGTTGATTTTCTGTTAGTTTTGAAGAATGGCGCGTCTGACGTTGGTTCAACGTTAATTCGATGAGCAAAACAATGCCAGATCAACGTTGTTTCGATGTCATGTTTCCACGTTGATTCAATGTCAGTTTGCAATCTGGGACAACTTAGTTTTCTATCAAACATATGAATGCGTTTGCATTAGTGTCAATAACAACTTGAACATTCCATTTAAGTATTTATTCTTTTTGAAGATTTAGGCTATGTTTACACAGAAACGATTCTGAAGAGAAAACGCAAAAGTGGCGTTGCGTCATCACGTTTAAACGAGCGTTTTGTGTGGGAAATCCGCGTGCAAACGGTGACGCAAAAGTGTGTGAAATTCAATGTTGTATGCACTTCAGGCGGCTAGGAGTGCATACTACAACAATGTCAAGCCCGCGGGCCTGCGTAGCTACAACCTTCACTGTCAAGCAGACTTTTGCGTTTTTACCGTTTACATGGGAATGCGGCGGTGGAGCGTTTTTAAGATTTCCACTCTGGAGGGTGGTTTCACTTTTTTGCGTTTTTAAGCCTCAAATACGCAGTCACCGTGTAAACGAAAGGCCCATCCGATAAAATATTTTTACGTTTTCACCCGCAAGCGTTCTTCTCGTGTAAACAGGGCCTTAGTCTCTCAGGCGTTTTTACTAAATGTGTGGATCTCCTCAACAACACAGGTGTGTTTTGTGTGTTTGCCTCTGAATGATGATGTGTGTCATTTGAGTCTTCTGGTGGTAAGTGTGAAGACTCAAATGTGTCATTGGCATGCTCCTGGAATCCCTCTTGTGTTTTGAGCAGGGAACGACGGCGGTTCCTCCTGAGTATCTGTCCTTCCTCAGTCCTGACAGTGTAAGACCGTGGTCCTACTTCCTGAAGTACAGTGGCTTTTTTGTTCCAATTTTGATCTTCAATCCTGACAACATCATCCTTTGATAGTGGCTTGAGACTTCTGGTTGACTTGTCATAATGTGATTTCTGTTTCTGCTTTAAAGGGCCATGAAACCCCAAACCAAATTTTCTGAGATTTTAACAGAGTTATGTGTGTTGAACACCATTCAGGACAATGTTAGCATCTGTTAGATTTAATAATGGGGTTGAATTTTTTCCCACTTTTTTCATCTTCCGGGTTTACTGTGAGTGCGTTGATGACTCATCGGTGTCTTATAATTATTAGTGATACTAAGTTTTCTTATCCTATGAGAAGACACAGTCTCTTAATTATTCATGACAACGTGGATCTTTCCAACGACAGACATGTCAAACTGTGATATCGCGTAGTTGATGAGAGAGGCAATTCATGGGACGCAAGTATTTGTTATCATGGTGCAAAGTCCAAGTGCGTTGAATATGTTCCCCGCGATGCTGCCAGGGCTAGACTCTGCCTCTGGACTGCTGATTTGCCATCAACCACGGACACATCTAAACATGATCTAAACTATAGATGAATCCGGCGAAACTACCGGAAGTAAGCGGGCGCCATTACTGAGCTGTTGCTGGGTAGCGTTGCGCCATTGCCTCCTATTGTTTTAGTTGCAACTTGCGTCCACTGGAATAAACAGCCTGCGATTTACGACTGTCACTAACGTTACAACGTTAGCCCTTGTATAATGTCGAGTGGGTAAACAGTTTCCGTTATAAATTGTTTCAATGGTGGCAGTAAAATTTCAATTTTGAAGAGAAAACATTGTGAATACCCCGGGTGGACTGCCCCTGTCTGGAGCCGTACGGTTTACACAGATTTCCTGGGCGAGTACAAGACGCGGACATTCGCGTATAATAACAATTATTTAATGACATAAGTAAACAAATATAATAAATGTGTGATATAGTGATCAGCAAAATCTCCTCTCTTGCTATTTTTTTCTTTTCAATTAACATGCTATGGTCATTAAATGGCTTTCCTGAGCTAAAATGTAACATTATGTGACATAATTGTTCTCCTGTTGTTATATTGACCTCTTTCCATGGTTTAAAAACACTAATTGGTCGATATTATGTATACTTTCCAGCTGTAACGTTACCTTACCCATGCCCGTTGCAATGTGAAAATGAGATAAATAATGGACACAAATGAAAAACATGAATTTGTTTATTTGATTTCATTCATTTATTTATTTATTGTTGCCAAATTGACAGATCTATTTATAGTTTCCTCGTTAGCAAATGTTAGCCTAGCTAGCTTGCCAAGCTATTTTCATAAATAATCTGTAAGATCGTTTGTACCTTCATCTGTGACTGGAGGCCACTATGTAATCCAACAAGTCATCATCAATCCAACAAGTCATTCTGCCTGGCTGTAGCTGTCATCGAGGGTGCGTTATCCCAGAGGTTTGTTTACATACCGTTGCATATGTCTATGCCGGTGTAACAGCTCAGTAATGGCGTCGCCACAAGATGGCAACCTACACAGAACGCTCAACGGATTCGTCTATAGTGAGTGCCGCAAACATTTTCTTGAGAGAGCTGCGACAAGTGGAAAATGGTGGACTTCGCCTTGTTGACAAATAACCCAAGTTGCGTCTTGCGAGTGATGCGGTATCCTGAGGACTTTTCTGTCAAACTAGTTTGAACAAAAGCCTCACTAGTAAGATGAAATAAATGCGTACTAGTAGGACTTTGAATAAATGCTCAAAGGGCTTTCCATACTAGTGAAAATTTAATTATTGATATCAAAAGTGAACAGTGTTACTAGTTACAATTGAATTCTTGATATCAAAAATAAAGGTTTTTACTTGTAATAATTGTATTTCTGACATGTGAAATTGAAATTTCGACTAGTAAGAAATCAATTCTTGATATCAACAATTGTTTTTTTTTTATGGCAGCCTATGGTGACATTTTACTGTTGAAAATACAATAACAGTTATCAAGAATTAGTTTTTACTAGTTGAAATTAAATGGTTGATATCAAGAATGGTCCTTGTGTAACGCTTTGCAGTTCTCTGTTCAATTTGCACCATCAAAAATGAACCAAATGAAAAATTGGCTTCAAACTTTGGTTTGGTTATTAAAACGGTAGAGAGGACATGCAGTGAAAAGTGCTCTTTATTTGACCTGTGTTTTTCATGTCTTTTGAACAGAAATAAATGTGTTGTCTTGCCCCAGTAAGTGACAGTGCATCCTAAAAGTGTAACATGCATTGGAGCAAATTACTTTTAATTGTCACAATTTTTTTGCTCATGTTTGTTAAACTGATTGTTTTATAATATTTCTGGAATTTTAATGCTGAAGAAACACAAGGTAAGTAACGTAAATATATTACTGGCACAACAAAACTGGGATTATTGTTGTCTTTTTGTGAGGTTCTCCAGGAACTGTGGCAAGAGGGTTTCAGATTTTATAATCCAATCATATATATTTAGATTTTCTTAGAAGCTGCATCAGGATATGAAACTGCACTTTCAGCATTTTCTCATAAAAGCAGTGTTTTGTTGCCCTAAGGAACTTTACTCATAATTTGTATGCTTCATATCTGGATTCACTCATGTTGTTGGTTGATGTTTTCAGCTCTTATTCATCAGTGTGAAAATAAATGGCAACTGAATTCATATTAGACAAGTTATCCTCTGGTTCTTTTAACATCCCTAAACACAATGATGTCCAAAAGACGTCTTTTCAACATCTCTGTCACAAAAGTCGGACGTTGAAAAGACGTCCACTGAGGAGCCAGAATTTAAGTTTTTATGACGTCTTTTTTTGACGTGTTCTGCACGTCCGATATAGACTTTCATCGAACCTTCGTACAAAGTTAAAAACTACCGGTAGTTCAAATGTGGCCATTGTGGACATGTTTTCAACATAATTTATGGTCTCATTTAGACAATTTATACTGTTTCTGGACCAAATAAACACTCTGAGGATGCATTAAATTAAAACTCATGTTTATATCAATGTAATTTCCTTACATTGTTTAGATGAGGCTTAGAAGTTATTCGTTTCATTTTAAATCACCATTGTGGTGATCAGTGTTTGCTTTAGTTGGGCTCTTGGTCCCAGTTCTTCTTACTTTAGTGTTTCTTTGGCTGTTGTAACTGCCCAGTGAGCAAAATGATGTCCAAAAAATGTGTTTTCAATGATTTTGTCACAAAAGTCGGACGTTGAAAAGATGTCCATTGAGAAGCCAGAATGGAAGTTTTTATGACGTCTTTTTTTGACGTGTCCAGAACGTCTGATAGATGTTAATGGATCCTTTGTACAAGGTTAAAAACTAGTTCAAATGTGGCCATTTTCAACATTATTAATGGTCTCATTTAGACCATCATTCTGGACCAAATAAACACTCTCAGGATGCATTTAATTACAACTCATGTTTATTTCAATGTAATTTCCTTACATTGTTTAGATGGTGATATTTATTTCATTTTAAGTCACCATTGTGGTGATCAGTGTTTGCTTTAGTTGGGCTCTTGGTCCCAATAATTCATAATTTAGTTTTTCTTTGGCTGTTGTATTTGTGTGTTTGTATAACACCATTGTTGTGACAGAGAAAATGTAAAATTGGCTCTCATCAGCTCCTTGTTATCGATGATGAAATCAACATAAAGTGGGCATTTAACGTTGTGTTTAGACTTTTGTGTTTGTATCTGGAGTTTATAACCACCAACCTTGTGGAACTGCATTATTTGGTCTAGTAGCATGGAAGGTGGACTAAAAGCAAGTTTACACTATGTTTTGAGAAAATGTACCATATAATCACACACAGACATCAAGATTTTGCATATGATTCACAATAATGGTGACATAAATAATAAGTTTTATGCTGCAATGCTTTCATAGTACAAAACACCCTTGATTCCCAGGCTTTTTTGTTTTAGTTGTCACCGTTGTTGAGAATCATATCCAAAATCTTGATATCTGTGTGTGACTATGTGAGTCACTTTCTTAAAATATTTTGTACGCAGTGATCATTTTAGAGTTTCTGATCCAATTAATGCAATCCCACAAGATTGGTCGTTATTAATATCAGATATAAAAACAAAGTGTAGATGTTGTTAAATGCTTGCATTGTGTGGATTTTGTCACCATCAATAAAGAGCTGATGACAGCTGATTTTTCTTTTTCTTGGCTTTCTCTGCACAATCAATGGTGTTACACAAACACACAATTACAACAGCCAAAGAAAAGCTAAAGGAAGGTGATCTGGGACCAAGACCCCAACTAAAGCAAACACTGATCACCACAATGGTGACTTAAAATGAAACAAATATCACCATCTAAACCACATCTAAACAATGTAAATAAACAAGAGTTGTAATTTAATGCATCCTGAGAGCGTTTATTTGGTCCATAAACAGGATAAATTGTCTACATGAGACCATAAGTTATGTTGAAAACATGTCCACAATGGCCACATTTGAACTAGTTTTTAACCTTGTACGAAGGATCGATAAAAGTCTATATCGGACGTGCAGAACACGTCAAAAAAAGACGTCATAAAAACTTTCATCCTGGCTCCTCAGTGGACGTCTTTCAACATCCGACTTTTGTGACAGAGACGTTGACAAGACGTCTTTTGGACATCATGTTGCTTACTGGGATAGTATCCAGTGGAAATATCTTTGTCCATCAACAGTGTCAGCAGTTCTGTGATCGTCCAGCAACAGGAATCAGAATCAGAAAGAGCCTTGGTCATGAAGTTTCAGAGCATGTAGATAAATATAATTTTAACTGTGCCTTCATTTTGTTATAAGGTCATCAAAATCTTTACAAGCACTACTCCTTTCAGGAAACTGGACATTTTTATGTTCTTGGAATGTTACAAATCAACTTTCCAAAAATGCTGATTTGTTAATCAAAGTTAAGTTGAAAGAACATTTGAGGAACATGACAGCTCTTAAAACTTGTTCCTCTAACGTCAAGAAAACTAATAGTAACAACGTTCAGCATAGACAAAAGTAAAGAAGGATACATGTACAATAAATATGTAAGTAAATTAAAATAATAATAATAATAATAATAATAATAACGTGATTAAAAAAAACAACTTTTCCAGTAACTATGCACAACACAAACATTCTGATGACTCAAAGACAAGGAAAGAAGAATCGTCAATTAGTACAGAAAACCCATCACTGCAAATAACAACTAGTCACCAATCTTTTAATTTGCTCTTTTATTCCTTAATGTTGTGTATTCAATGTATTTAGTGGCCATAATTGATCATAATAATAAATAGTTTAATTATATTATCTTTATTGTCTTATGTTCTCTTATAATATCTTTTTACATTCTACGTTCATATAACAAAAATCTGCTTGATTGTGAATTAAAAAACGATCAGAGGGGGGAATATGTGATCGATTTTTTTAGATTAATCATAACATTTATTTTTCTTGCAGGAAGAACAATTTTGAAACCTGAAACACTCAGTCAGTCAGTTTGTGTGTGTCTGGATAATCTCCAAATATGACAAAAAGCACGAAATGAAACTAGATGTCTAAATATATCATCTCATGACATTGAATAACAAGCTGAAGTTTCGAAGAAATCCAGATTTGCTTTTACCTAGTAACAGAAGGATTTGCTGAAGTATACAATATATATATATATGAATCATCATTTGTCATGCGCCTGTTCTATAAATACTGGTGTATCCTTTTTGCTGTTGGAATTCTCTCTGAAATCGATCTGAGGTCCTCTGGGCGTGAGAAAAGCATATTCAAGGGCATTGTCTGGCAGGAGGTAAGTGGAACACTTCTACCCAATTGATTGTGTTTGTAGGGGTCAAGACGTTGACCAACTCAGCTGATGTCGGTTAAGAGACGTGCTAGAGGATAAATATTATTGAACGTTGATCAGGAAACGTTGATTTAGATGCGTTGATTAGGACACAACCCAGGTTAAACTTAAGTCAGATGCGTAGGTGGAAAATCTACCACAACATATTAGCAGTAACACTCGTGTTTTAACACGGAAGGATGGACGTGTGTTTTAAAACTGCGGCTGGCTTGGTCACAGAAGTTCACTTGTGCATTCGCATCCTTTTGTAAGTAGTAATTTTGTAGTAACTGGTCCTACTTGATCTGCTCGAAACAGGGTTTGAACCGAAGGGCGTGTGCTAACAAGGACGGTAAGCCTTTAGATCAGGGGAGTGAAGTTTACCTGCACAGCTCATACATAATTACATATATTTACCTGATTAATCTCATATAGGATGCATTTGGTTGAGTTTATTAACCTGCTAGCAAATCGCTTGAGTTTACCAGTTTAAATTCACCCTTCAGCTTCAGTGCATGCAGGTCAAGCTGCAATGCCCAACATTACTGATTATTTTAAACAATCGCATTCCTTTTAGAAGTGTCTTTAAACATTGATGCAGTATTGCATCATGCATGATATCAGTATTTTGATATATATAATCACTGTTATGATCATTATCAGTATATTTTGACAAAACAGGTTTGCTTGCTGACTGTTCTAAGATGGTGGAAGTTTCGATGTACCTGAAGCTGCCAACCTTCATTTTCTTGTGTGCATATCCATGGCTGGCAACCCTGGCTGTGGTGAATGCTCAAGGTAAATTAAAAATTCAGCTGTTATTTTAGGTATTGTGTCATTAATGATGAATTGAATAATTCACATTTTTATACATAAAATTTACTGTTTTCTAAAATTACATAAAAATGTATGTAAGTAATTAAACAGTAACAAAACAGTTTAATAATAAAATGGTCAAATGACTGGCAGCCCCCCCCCAAAAAAACCCTGTACCCATTAAATTAAAAATCCTAAATTAAATAAACTGAAAAACACTTCTAGTTTACAGTGAATTATTACCAAAAAACAATCGTCTAAAACAAAGTGGCTGCAAAAAAAAAAAAAAAAAATTAAAGTAAAATATGATCATTTAAATAAAGTGCAAAAAACTTTGGTGACGGAATAAACTTCTCCATGATGGAAATCGGTGTTTGCTTTAGTTGGGCTCATGACCCTTTACTTTTAACAAAAGTTATTTTCTGGATGTTTTTTAACTGTGGTTTTGATATACATTTGTTATGGAAATAATTGATGTCTCAGTAAAAATTAATATGAATGAATATGTTAAATCAAATAAATAAAATATATTTTTTATTTTGTTTAATTGTGTGTGTGTGTGTGTGTGTGTGTGTGTCTATATATATATATATATATATAGACAAACATGTATGGAACAAATATATATGGAACAACCATAAAAAAACAAAAGCTTCTTAATGATTGGGAGGAATATACGGCTACGAAATTTGTGCACAACCCAAACAAGAAATGCTAAAGCCAATTACTACAGAAATAGTTTGTCACATGACTTTGATAATCCCAAACAATTTTGGAAAAAAATGAATACCTTAATGGGCTATATGCACGCATAAGTTCCGCATTTGACGTAAGGATGCTCGTCCATTTCCGGTTGTGGAGATTAAAGCGGAGGAAAACCGGAGAAAACGGGATTATGGCAGAGTCTTCAATATTTACTGTCCTCCCGTCTTTGAAACTAAACGTACATACGTTTAGATGTAATTTTATATATAGTTATGTTTATTTAATATAATTTTAAAAAGAAGCATAAACACAACGAGGGGTGTCTGTTTTATCTGTTTTTGTGACTAACGTTTCATTAGTATAACCATGGAGTATAAAATTCGATATAAATTCTCGGTATTGCATTGGACTCTATGATCGGCGGAAGTTATCGAGCATCCTTAATCCTTCACCGGAAATAACGCCGTGCATAGAGCCCATTGACAAGTCGAACAGTACCTGCAGTAATATGATAATTAATAATGCAACTGTTAATGATTCTGCTGTTATCACAAATGCATTTAGTTTGCATTTTGCCCAAATACCTCAGGTAAAGTCTTCATTCTCTCACCCAGAGTCGACTGTTAATCCTCAGCCCAGCGACAGCTCTTTCACATTCCAACCGGTTAGCTCAGCTGATGTCCAGCTGGCCATTAGCAAGCTATCCTCTACTAGTGGACCGTACCCTTACGACATTGAGGGTAAGTTTATCAAAATCTCTTCACATGTCCTATCCTCTGCATTGGCTGAGCTCTTTAATCTGTCATTTCTAACCCATGAAGTGCCTCTGGCATGGAAGTGTACCAAAGTCATACCATTGCATAAAGGAGGGGACGCCCAAAATATGAACAAATTATAGACCTACCCACATGGAAAGAAACTATATGAGGATATATGCGCATATATGAAACCTATATGCAGTTTATATGCACATATATGCTGCATATATACAGCATATATGCACATATATGATAATATATATGCTGCATATGTGTGTATATATGACACATATAGGCAATTTTAGGTGCATATATGCACATATATGATAAGATATATGCTGCATATGTGTGTATATATGACACATATAGGCAATTTTAGGTGCATACAGGCCATATAGGTCTCCTGCATTGCTTCTTTATATCCACACATAAGTGCTATATACAAGAGTATCCTATACTGTAGCTCATGGCAGGATCTGGTCATTTGTAGCTCATCCACTCTAAACAATGCTGGGTTGTTTGAACCCAAATTTGGGTGAAATATGGACAAACCCAAATGTTTGGTTAAAAATGTAATTTCAAATTTTAACCCAAATTCAACTTTCACTTTCACTTTTTCAACTGTACATTTTTTTAATTGCATTTTTAACCCAACATTTGGGTTTGTCCATGTTTGACCCAAAGCATTTTTAGAGTGTATGTATGTCACTATATTGCTCAAATAAAAAAATAAATAAATATTTATATACATATCAGAATGACTTAGTGGAAAAGAAGGAAATGTATAACAAAAGGGTTTGTTGTTTTTTCATTTTACCAAAAAGCCCTTTTTCCAATTTCAAGTCACTTTCCCATACACATCCACACATTCACCGATACATCCACCAAATGCAATGTAAATTGCAATGTTTTCTGTATTGTCTGAATGCAGTTTTTTTTCTGGCTGAAAGGTCATTACAGTCAAAATGTAGCAAAAAAAAAAAAAAAAAAAAAGTGAATAGAACGTACATTCAAATAATCATCATCATCCCACCATCTATCTGAGCAATTCACAGTGGTTAATAAATTCGAATGCTGCTGCACTGCCGATTGGCCGCTACAGCGCCCCGTAGTTGATGACGTCACCCGCCTAACGCTTGACGTTATCCGTATCCGATGAGATGAAGTCAAGTTTCGCGCCGGAAGATAACGGCTGGGAGTAAAAATTGCGATTTCAGCATTGGAGATCCTCTAAGTCCTACTTATCACCAATCGTAAGTATTCCTAATTTTATATTTATTTGCAGGGTGGAAATTGCGGTGGCAGAGAAGTATAAACTTAGCATTTATTTTTTGCCAAACAAACCTGTTTCAGCCCATACACTTCCTATGTTGTTAGCTGTTGAGGTAACGTAACGTTACTGTGGGTGCTAAAATAACTTAGCCGTTGATAAGATTCAATTTAGAATTAACGTGTATTTATTTGTTTCTTTCTGGAGGAATTCGTAGAGGGTTAACAAAAGTCATGGCCTAGAGAACATAACGTCATGACATGAGAATGATACTTCTCTGCCAACGGCTCAAGAAGGCAATCGGCTCCAGAAAAAAAAAAAAATACCTGTGGAGTTTGAATTTGGTCGAAATTGGTGAAAGAAAGAGCCGTATCAATGGGCTTGCCTTTACAGTTGCAGGAAATGTCTTTCAAATAGTAAACATTAACGTTAGGGCATTACTATTTTGATTAAGTGATTGTAATTGTTTTTTTTTTCTTTATTATATAACCTCTTTCTAGAATTACCTCAAATGAAAAGTTACCTCGCCATTATTGCTCAAAAGGTAAGTTCCTCTGATTTTGCTTTTTAAAATTGTTTCTCTAGCAGAGCTGTAGAGACTTGTGATGTTGGGCTGATTGATAGTGTTAATTATTTGATTTAAGTTATTTGCACTTTAATTTATTGAAGAGAATAACTTTTATTTTTCTTCTATGAACAAGACTGGAAGGAGTCCTGTTGAGGATTTAGATTCCTCCTCTTTTGAAAAGTGCAACCGGTGAGTAACCCCCTTGAATTATTATTTATTTATTAATAAATATCCCCATCCCCACCCCGACACCCTATCCTCCTCCTCCTCCTCTCTTTTAAGAACATTTAGGGCAATTATTAATTTGTTTCATATTATTATTTTGTGTAATATTATTATTTTATTTCTTTATCATTAATCTGCATTCATACATAAAAACATATAAACTATTGGGAAGCTAAGCATAAGAATCAATATGAAACAATGCCAATAAATGAATAAATTATTTTTCAGATTGAAGTTATAAAGGGCTCTGGGGTGTTTTGCCAGGCAGAAGTGTGGAAAGCAGCCCTCCTTGCCACCTCTGCTACTGCCATGGTGTGGAATCTGCTGCTGGGCACATTTGATCTGGAGACTTTGCTGAAAAACAACCTGAATGGTACAAAACATTCTCCTAATCTCTTCTGTCCGTAAAAAACAATTAATATTCTGTGGAATAAATTATGTTTGTGTGTGGGCATACCATCGCTTTTTTACTTGCCATTTTTGTATTTCCTTGCACCTCAAGAAAATGTGATGTGTATATAAAAAAAGTATTGCTTTCACAAGCTTCATTTTAACCCCCTTTTATAATAATTTTGAAATTTTACTTTAAGGTGGGAAGCCAACCAGAGGGGATGGGGAGCAGCTGGTCGCCCTTGACCAAATTAAAAAGGCATCATTATTGGTGAGTAAATGTATAAAAGTTTTGTTTTCCCTTCTCAACGCATTAGGATTTTATAAGTTCACCACTTTAACCATAGCCTACTTGTATCAATGTTTATTAGGCATCAATTGAGAGTGTATAAGGGATTATTGTTAACTATATCTACTTGGAACCTATAATACTAATTCATCGCTTGCTCAGTTCTTGATCCTAACTTTCCTTTTCTTAAGCCACGTTTCAGATTTTTCAGAATCTTCAGAATCTTCCAATTGACATGTTTACATGACACATTTTTTAAAATGATCAACCTTTTATCAAAAAATATGTGTCCGATCACATCTGTACTGTAAGCACTTTGGGTTCCTGATGAAGTACTATATTTTTCTTATTATTATTATTATTATTATTTTTGTCTTCTCTAGATGCTACATTGAAGAAGTGGTCGTCAGCCAGCCGAGGGGAGATGGGCACGTCTATCAATTCAAAGCTCATGGAGCTGAGAAGATCAAAAAGATTTTTTTTCTATCCAGTTTTTTTGTCTTATTTTTGTTTTTGTACTATTTGATCTTAAGTAAATAAATAATCTAAATGCATACATTTTGGACTATTATTTATGTTGCCTAGTAGCTATGGATTTTAATAATTATTCTAATATAGGTAAACATGTTGGTGCATGTATAAATGCACCTATATATGTGCACATATATGCGTACATACATGTACATATATAGGTACATGTATGCATGTATATATGCACCTATATGTGTACATATATGCATGCATACATGTACATATATAGGTTCATATATGCACAAATATATGCACCTATATGTGTTCATATATGCACCTATATGTGTACATATATGTGTGCATACATGTACCTATATAGGTGCGTATATATGTGTACATATATGCACTTATATGTACATATATGTGCATATATGTACATATAATATAGGAAAACGGCCAATTTTATATATGTCACATATATTAAAAACATATATCAAAACCTATATTAAAACATATATGTTTATATAGGTTTTTTCCATGTGGGTATCTCAATAATTAATAGTATTGTGAAGATTTTTGAGAAAATTATCTTCGATCAATTATCTAACTACCTTTCTGATAATAATGTACTATCTCAATGCCAGTCAGGTTTCAGGAAACACTACTCTACAACCACTGCTCTTTTGAAATTTACGAATGATATCTTCTCTAGTTTTGATAACAATATGAGTACGGGTGTCATCTTCTTAGATCTTACAAAAGCGTTTGATTTAGTTGATCATTATCTGCTCCTGGATAAATTATACTCAATTGGCCTTTCCCGCTCATCTCTTCTGTGGTTCAATTCATACTTACATCACCGTCGCCAGTGTGTGTCCTTCAGGGGTAGTCAATCGAATGTTACAGGTGTAGATAAAGGCATACCCCAGGGTTCTTCACTTGGACCTTTGTTATTCTCCATTTTTATTAATGACTTGCCACTCTGCTGTTCAGGATGTGACATTCATCTTTATGCAGATGATACAATTATATATTGCTCCAAATTGAGTATTTCGGATATAAATTACTCATTACAGTGTGACTTTGATTCTGTCCAGCACTGGCTGTCATTTAATAAACTCCTGTTGAATAAGTCAAAGTCTTACTGTATGCTTTTCCAGAAGAATGAAAGAAATAATCTTAATCTGCATTTTCTGGATTCTTCTCCTTTAGAGTCAACTGAAAAATTTAAATATCTCGGTGTTTGGCTAGAAAGTGATCTTTCATTCAAAGCTCATATACACTCGCTTAACAATAAAATTAGCTTTCGTCTTAGAACATTATATCAATCGATAGATTGCTTTAATTTTCAGATTAGGAGAAGAATAGTCTCCCATTTGCTGCTACCTATACTGGACTATGCCAACCCGATCTCACGGGAATTCGTACGAATTTTACGAGGTGGCTAATTCGTAACATTTCGTACGACCTCACTTGTACGAATTAGTACGATTTTGCTAAATCGTACATATTTTACGAATTAGCCAATTCGTATGAATTCGTACGAATGACCTACCCCTGACCCCGCCCCTAAACATAACCGTCACGTGGGTTTAGACAAATCGTACGAATTCGTACGAGTGAGGTCGTATGAATTAGTACGAATTAGCCACTTTTGAATCACTCGTACAAATTCGTACGAATTGGTCGTGAGATAGCGTAGACTATGCAGATATTATATATGCTAATACTACTGCCTCTTGTCTACACTCTCTCGATGTGGTATACAACAGCCTGTGCCGATTCGTCCTTCGCTGCCCCTATAGGACGCATCACTGTGTGATGTATGACCAGCTGGCCTGGCTTGCACCCTCAGCTAGAAGACAATATCATTGGTGTCAATTTATATTTAAATGCATTTACTTTAAATACCCAATTTATTTATCCCAATATGTAGTGCCTTTTAGTTCACAATATAATCTTCGTCTCAACGAACAGATTTTCTTTACTGTCCCTAGAGTAAAGAGAAAAATTAGGAATTTTGCTTTCTGTGTTAAAGCCCCTCGTGACTGGAACAGCCTTCCTGCATCTATCCGCTCGCTTACGTCTTTTCCTCTTTTCCGAACTGCTTTATTAACACATCTTCAGAATACTTGTCTATGTTTCTAGTATTTTGGATTTAGCATTAATTTGTGTCATGTTATCTATGGGTGTATGAATGTGTTTATATGTAGAAATATATCTAGTGATGTCAACTTTGTCAGTTATATCTGGGATTATTGTGTGTCACACTTAACACCACTCTCAAAATGCCTGACTTTTAGAACACCATCATACTGTGCTTAAGATTAAACAAGGTTTTATTGTGTAGTGGAATTCATACCACAGTTTGGGAACCACTGTGATTTACTTTTTTCTATCGGGGTAGAGGGGGATAGTGAGAGCTTGTGTGTGTGCATGTGTCTGTGTGTGTGTGTGTGTCTGTGTGTGCATTGAAGTTTTTCTTGTATCCTGCATACTGTATCTACTCTGTTGATTTGCTTTTCTTTATTGTTTGGAAATCTTACTGAGGACCCCCATGAAAACGAGATGTTCCCTTTCGTAGTCACTTCGAGTTACGTCAGAAGTGACGGAGATTGGGGGTTTCGCATAGAAAGCCAATCCTATTCGAGTATTTAAAAACGAGCCAATGGCGTGCAATGCCTTGGGGCTGCGGAAATTTGCATAGCGTACTCCGCCCTACTCTGTGAGTATAAAAGGAGGAAGTGAACGCAAGCGCAGTATGTTTTCGCTTCGGAGCCAAGAGAACCTCTTCACTCCTGAAAGCCATTCTCACTGTTCAAGACTCTTCGAGACGAGCGTCCTCTTCAGTGTTGGTGTGACGGCGGTACCCAGCGAGATTCTGCATCGCCTGCGATCTGAGCAGCGGTCTGCCAGACTTTGCGCTTCTCCCTGGTAGCCTCAGCGCTGAAAGAGTGAATTTCTGCACGCGGCACGTCTTTTTAAAGATGGTTCGCCCGTGTTCTTCTGGGTGTGGTCGATTTCTGTCGTCATCTGATGGTCACGAGCGCTGCTTTGTATGCCTGGGCATTCAGCATGCAGCAGCAGCGTTCGTGGATGACTCATGTTCCTTCTGTGGGAACATGACCATCTCTACACTGAGGTCGAGGCTCAATGATCTGACTAAAGTGAGAGCCCCGGTCCCCCCTACTCGATCGGCTTCCTTCACGAGGGGCCCGTCGACCCGGGGATCTGGTGATTTAACGGTGACGGTGTGGGATAAAGCCCCGACGATTCCTCGGGCCACACCTCCCGCCTCAGTGCGAGAGCCAGCGAGCGTTAGCTCGATTCAGTCGGCTGCTTCTTCGGGGGCGCCGGCTGCTTCGGGCAGCGCTCCAGATGATGATGCGATGTCGATCACAGCATCACTAGGCGGGCTAGAGTCCTCGGGAGATGAGGATGCGGCTGCGTTGCCTCCTTCGGGAGTACCAGCGTTGTCCGCATTGGATCCCGAGCTGACGGCCATGCTGTCTCGAGCCGCTGGGAGTATCGGGTTAGAATGGAACCCTCCGTCCTGCCCCGATCTCTCACGGATGGATGATTGGTTTTTGGACAAAGCTGCCGCCGCAAGGCCACGGCCAACTCCAATACCTTTTTCCCCCGAGCTGCATGTGGAGTTATCGCGCTCTTGGGGGGGCCCCCTGTCCACTCGAGAGCGCGATCTCTCCCCCGCCTTTCCCCCCCTCGATGGTGGGGCCGCCCGTGGGTACACTGGGATGCCCCCGGTGGAGCGCTCTGTTGCGATGCAGCTGTGTCCACAGAGCGCCTCCTCCCGTGGTCCTCCTAAGCACCCATCCAAAGCCTGTAGGTTCTCGTCTGCGATGGCGGCGCGTTCCTATAGAGCGGTGGGACAGGCGGCCTCCGCTTTGCATGCGATGAGCACTTTGCAGGTCTTCCAATCGAAGATGCTCAGAGATATGCACGAGGGCGGGACTGATCCAACGGCATTCAAAGATTTGCGGTCCGCCACTGACCTTGCTCTCCGGGCAACGAAAGTGGCCGCTCGCGCCGTTGGTCAGGTGATGGCCACCAGTGTGGTCCAGGAGCGCCATCTCTGGCTCAACCTGGCAGACGTTCGGAGCGCTGAGCGGACTCGTCTGCTCGACGCCCCACTCTCCCAGGCTGGCCTCTTCGGCGGTGCAGTCGAGGACTTTGCCCAGCAGTTCTCCACTGCCCAGAAGCAGACGGAAGCAATCAAACACATTCTGCCCCGGCGACCAGCTGCTGCCTCCACCCAGTCGTCGGCACAGATGCCTCCCACTGCTCGCCGCCGAGGACGCCCCCCCGCGGCTCCCCTCCCTCCCGCCCGGCCCCAGCAGCAGCCTTCACCCGGGCCACGGCGCGGAGGAGGCCGCAGGCAGGCGTCACAGCCCCCTCAGGCCGCACGCCCCGCTAAACGCCAGGCTAAGCGACGTTCCTGAGACAGGCTGCTCAGTGATGAAGACGAGTCTTTCCCAGGAGGCGGTAGCAGGCCCCCTCCTTCCCCCGGTGGAGGGCCGGGGGAGAATCTTTTGTTCTCAGCTCCCCGCTGCTCACCCACGGGTGGGCGGCACCCTGAGTTGGTTAAAGAAAGACTTGACATCATCACTGAGCACACAGACAGGATTGGGTGCGCTCGACGTCCCAGTGCGTCAGCCCACTCATTCCTCTCTGTCTCTGAGGGCGCGGAAGGGAGCGCGTGTCGTCCCCGGGCTACGCCACTCCCTTCCCCCTTTATCGCCAGACCCCCGGCAGAACAGACCCCCGTGGAACGCTCTGCCTTCCCTGGTCTCTTCTGTCGGGGAGCGGGCTTCAACGGTGCATCCGGGCGGGGTAACTCCTGCACGCATGCCGGTCGACCCGCCTCGCTGCCCCTCCGGGGGGACGTCTGTGGTTCGAATGACCCCGCTGGTTCACTTCCTGGAAGCCTGGCTAGCGCTTCCTGGACTGTCCCGCTGGGTCATCAGAACAATCAGATTTGGCTACGCGATTCAGTTCGCACGGTCTCCTCCCCATTTCAGGGGAGTTCGCTCCACGATGGTCGGTGGCAATGCCCCGGTCATGAGAGCGGAGATTGCGACCCTGCTGGCGAAGGGTGCAATCGAGACGGTCCCTCCAGCCGAGATGAGGTCCGGGTTTTTCAGCCCCTACTTCATTGTCCCCAAAAAGACCGGTGGGTTACGACCGATCCTGGACCTGCGCATTTTGAACCGTTCTCTCCATCGACTAACGTTCAAAATGCTCACAGCCAAACGCATCCTCGAATGCGTTCGGTATCAGGATTGGTTTGCAGCGATCGACCTGAAGGACGCGTACTTTCATGTCTCCATTTTGCCTCGACACAGACCGTTTCTTCGGTTTGCTTTCGAGGGCCAGGCATATCAGTACACGGTTCTCCCATTCGGGTTAGCTCTGTCCCCTCGCGTCTTCACGAAGATCGTCGAGGCAGCCCTTGTTCCCCTTCGCGAGCACGGGGTTCGCATCCTGAACAATCTCGACGACTGGCTGATACTGGCACACTCTCAAACTCAGGTTTGCGAACACAGAGACCTGGTGCTCCGGCACCTAGCCCGTCTGGGCCTTCGGGTCAACCGGGAAAAGAGCAAACTTTGCCCCGTGCAGAGGATCTCTTTTCTCGGCATGGAGATAGACTCGGTCGCCATGTCCGCGCAGCTCACGAACGAGCGTGCGCACTCACTGCTGACTTGTCTTCGACAGTTCGAGGGCAAGAGTGCGGTTCCACTGAAACTATTTCAGAGGCTCCTGGGGCATATGGCATCCGCGGCCGCGGCAACGCCGCTCGGTTTGCTTCATATGAGACCGCTTCAGCTGTGGCTTCGCGATCGAGTCCCGAGGTGGGCATGGCATTGCGGTTCGCTCCGAGTTCCAGTGACTCCAGCATGCCGCCGAACCTTCTTCCCGTGGTCGAACCTCAGCTTCTTACGGACCGGCGTCCCTATTCAGCGAGTTTCCAGGCATCTCGTTGTCTCCACGGATGCGTCTACCACGGGTTGGGGTGCCATGTGCAATGGGCATGCAGCCGCCGGTTCCTGGACAGGAACCCAGCGCCTCATGCACATCAATTGCCTCGAGCTGCTGGCAGTGCGGCTCGCCCTGCACCGCTTCCGAGCGTTGCTCTCGGGCCAGCACGTGCTTGTCCGCTCAGACAACACTACGGCAGTAGCGTACATCAACCACCAGGGGGGTCTACGCTCACGCCGGTTGTTGCAGCTCGCCCGCCACTTCTTGTTATGGAGTCAGAAGCACCTGAGGTCCCTTCGTGCAGTATACATTCCTGGAGACCGGAACCTGGCAGCCGACGAACTGTCACGGGTCCGTCCTATCTCCGGCGAATGGCGACTCCATCCCCAGTCGGTCCAGCTGATTTGGGACCAGTTCGGGGAGGCACAGATAGATCTGTTCGCCTCTCGGGACTCAGCCCACTGCGCCCCAGTTTTATTCCCTGACCGAGGGTACGCTCGGTTCAGATGCGCTGGCGCACAGCTGGCCACGGGGCCCACGCAAGTATGCGTTTCCCCCAGTGAGCCTCCTTGCACGGGTGTTGTGCAAGATCAAGGAGGACGAGGAGCAGGTCTTGCTGGTAGCCCCCTATTGGCCCACCAAGACGTGGTTCTCCGAGCTCATGCTCCTCGCGACAGCACCTCCTTGGCCTATTCCTCTGAGACAGGACCTACTCTCTCAGAGACGGGGCACTCTGTGGCACCCTCGTCCCAATCTTTGGAGGCTGCACGTGTGGCTCCTGGACGGGACGAGGCAGGTTTGAGTTCGCTGCCACCTGCGGTGGCGGCAACCATCACTTCCGCAAGAGCGCCGTCCACGAGACACCTCTATGCGTTGAAGTGGAACCTCTTCGTCAATTGGTGTTCTTCTCGCGGAGAAGACCCCCGGAGATGTTCGATCAAGGTCGTGCTTTTCTTTCTGCAAGAAGGGTTGGAGCGCAGGCTGTCGCCCTCCACCCTTAAGGTTTACGTCGCGGCCATTGCCGCTTCTCACGAAGCAGTGGAGGGTAAGTCCTTAGGGAAGCACGACCTGGTCATCAGGTTCCTGAGGGGAGCGAGGAGTCTGCATCCGCCTCGTCCTCCCCTCGTACCCTCTTGGGACCTCTCAGTAGTTTTAAATGCATTGCAGAGGCCTCCCTTTGAGCCCTTGCAATCAGTTAAAGTTTCTGTCCATGAAGACAGCACTCCTGGTTGCATTGGCCTCCATCAAGAGGGTGGGGGACCTGCACGCTTTCTCCGTTGACGAAGCGTGCCTGGAGTTCGGGCCGGCTTACTCTCATGTGATCCTGAGACCCCGGCCTGGATATGTGCCCAAGGTTCCCACCACTCCCTTCCGGGACCAGCTGGTGAACCTGCAAGCGCTGCCCCTGGAGGAGGCAGACCCAGCCTTGGCACTGCTCTGTCCGGTACGTGCTCTCCGCACCTATGTCGACAGGACGCAGTGTTTCAGGACCTCAGACCAGCTCTTTGTCTGTCATGGGGGAGCCAGAAGGGAAGGGCTCTCTCAAAGCAACGGCTGTCCCACTGGATAGTGGACGCCATCGCTTTGTCTTACCAGCAGCTAGGCCGGCCGTGCCCCCTTGGTGTGACGGCCCATTCCACTCGGAGTGTGGCCTCCTCTTGGGCTCTAGCGCACGGCACCTCGCTAACAGACATCTGCAGAGCTGCAGGCTGGGCGACACCCAACACCTTCGCCAGATTCTATAATCTCAGAATTGAGCCGGTGTCCTCTCACGTACTCGTTTCCGCCAGTACTGGACCCGCTCAGGTGTCTTCACTTGCTCGCCATTCCACTCCCCGGACTGGATAAGTGCGATATCTCCTCAGTTCTTCCTTTGAAGTCTCGAGTCCTCCAGCACCGACGATGCGGGCACCACTGCTATTGCTCTGGCTGCTGGCTAGGTGCCTCCATGTGCACGGTTCCCCATGGTAACCGTCTCATGTGTATTTTCCGCTGTAAGCCTCTCTGAGCATGTGTCTTCCCTTGGCAAGCCATCTGCCACCCCTGGAGTTAAATCTTAGTAGCCACCTCGGTTGGTGCTCCAGTGTTTCCATATGCGTCCCTATGTGGCCATATGTGTATTTGTAAGTTCTCCCCTTGGTAGGCAGCTGGTAGCATGTCCCTCCCGGGATATGTTTCCCAGTGTACCTTGGTAATCCTGTGTCAAAGTGGGATCCCCCCCCAAAAAAAAAAAAAAGAGAGGAGGGGTCCAAACTTTCGCAGGGCACTGGTAGACAGCTTGAAGATGGCGTGATGGCACAGACCCCCAATCTCCGTCACTTCTGACGTAACTCGAAGTGGGAACGAAAGGGAACGTCTCGGTTAGGGATGTAACCCTCGTTCCCTGAGTAGGGAACGGAGACGTTACGTCTCCCTGCCACTTCTGCTGTATCGCTGGGTAGACGCAGAGTTCAATCTTGGCTCCTAAGCGAAGACATACTGCGGTTGCGTTCACTTCCTCCTTTTATACCCACAGGGAGGGGCGGAGTACGCTATGCAAATTTCCGCAGCCCCAAGGCATTGCATGCCATTGGCTCGTTTTTAAATACTCAAAGAGGATTGGCTTTCTATGCGAAACCCCCAATCTCCGTCACTTTTGACGTAACGTCTCCGTTCCCTACTCAGGGAACGAGGGTTACATCCGTAACCGAGACGTTTCATCTCATGGGGCTGATCCTCTAATAAATGTTTATAAATAAATAAATATATATATATATATATATCAAAGATGATTGTTACGTGTTTAAAGCTGGTAAAAGGGATGATTACGTAACATAAATGTGAAGCACTGTTGTGATGTGCGAAGGCAGAAAAGAACACCAAGAAAACATCACTTAACGTTCTAGACGTTTATTTCAAGGATGAATAATGAAGTAAACCACACAAATGAAAACAAGAATAATAAATAAAAATAAGGAAAAAGAAAAGGAGTGTTGTCAAATCATTGAAATAATCAAAACATAAAAATAATATCTAATTTTTAGTCGTCCCTCTAAACTGACTAACAAAGGAAAATGTAGAAATGAAACCGAAATCTTCGGCGGATGCGCCGCCTTAACAAAACTATACTACCTAAAAACAAAAATACAATCATGACAAAACACTCCACGCCTAATTAACAAAAAATTAACTCTACCTCCCATTGATGTTAATAGCCTATGTCCCCCACGGTCAGTAAAAGTTAACAGAACTTGGAACTAATGCTTAACATCTAACTCATTCACATATCAAAACTCATATCGCCTGTTAAAGCATTAACGCAAATAAATAATAAATTCACAAACGTTACTCATAAACAGTGGCTCTGACGATCACCTCACCACATGCTAAATGGTACATTCTACAAGTTAGCTCTGTAGAAATAAGCAAGCTGAGATCTGGCAAAAAGTTCGATGAGATCTTGCAGAGACCACCGGGATCTCGCAAGGATCTGCCTTCAGTCTCATGAATGAGCTTTTTAAGCTCAACGTCGCAGCAGCAGATTGGTGAAGCGGCGGATGTCACGTGATCCCAATAAAGACACACAGCCAACGAACAATCCACCACCTGAAAACAATGAATGGACACGCAGAGAGAGAGAGAGAGGAAAAAAAAAAAACACAAATACACGTGGAACGTAACACTTCCCCCCACAAAAAAACCAAACATGAATTAAAAACATGTTTTGTTTTCTTTCATCCTTCAGAAATTAGGACCCCAACAACTTAAGCTCTGGACAACGCATCCGCAATTATATTCTCCGAACCTTTCTTGTGCTTGATTACCAAATTATAGCCTTGTACCATCAAAGACCAACGCATCAGCCTCTGATTCTGATTGTACATGCGACTCAAAAACACTAAAGGATTTTGATCTGTAAACACAAGAACAGGCAAATTTGTTGAGCTCACATAAACATCAAAATTTTGCAATGCCAATAATAAAGCTAACGTCTCTTTCTCTATCGTAGAGTAGTTCAATTGGTGTTTACTGAACTTACGTGAGAAATAACACACTGGATGATCAATACCGTGAGCATCCTCTTGCAACAGCACTGCCCCTGCGCCAACAGAACTTGCGTCGATCTCCAGCTTAAAAGTTCGTTCAAAATTAGGAGCTGATAAAACAGGCGTACTGCACAACAAAGTTTTGACATTATCAAAGGCATTCTGACATTCATCATTCCAGAGGAAAGCGCATGATGGACTCAGGAGTGACGTTAAGGGATTGGCCACAGTTGAAAAATTCTTGCAAAAACTCAGATAATAACCGGCCATTCCTAAAAATCTACGAAGTTCTTTGCGCGTAGTAGGAACAGGAAAATCCACAATTGCAGTTACTTTTGCCTCCATGGGTCGTACTTGACCTTGACCCACTTCTTTGCCCAAGTACGTAACCGTAGCTTGGCCAAACTCACACTTCGCCAAGTTTAACGTCAGAGAAGCTTTCTCAAGGCGCTCAAACACCTCTCTTATCGTTGACACATGTGCAGACCAAGTAGGCGAGTAAATCACGAGATCATCTAAATATGCGTTACAGTTACGGACACCTGCAAGCACGATGTTAATAAGCCGCTGAAAGGTGGCTGGTGCGTTGCGCATTCCGAACGCCATTACGCAATATTGCAGAAAATCATCTTGGGTCACAAAAGCAGAAATATCGGAGGCGCGCTCTGTTAGCGGCACCTGCAAGTAACCCTTCAGTAAATCTAATTTACTGACAAATTTAGCGGACCCCAGATTGTCCACGCAATCCTCCATGCGAGGTAATGGAAAACAGTCAGGAACAGTTACGGAGTTTACCTTTCGGTAATCTGTACAAAATCTAGCAGAGCCATCACTCTTCGACAAAAGTAGACAAGGTGAACTCCAGGGGCTAAAACTCTGTTTCGCTAAACCATGTTCACACAAGTAGTCAACTTCAGTTTTGATCACAGAACGTTTAAAAACATTCGTTCTATAAGCGCGTTGCTTAATAGGAACAGCATTGCCCACGTCGATGTCGTGTTCTAAAATCGTAGTGCGAGAAGGAACGTCATTAAATAACGAAGGAAAGTCAGAGATGATTTCTTTCACATCATTACTCTGAGACTCGGACAGATGAGACAGGTGAGAATTTAAATCAGCCAATACTTCAGAATTCTTCAACCTGGCGCACTGCTGATACGTGTGTCGTATCAAAACTCCGTCATCTTCCTTGTCATGTGTAGACATAAAAGACTCGCACGTAAGCACAGCAGCACACGATATATTCGACTCATCTACTTTCAGACCATCTTGCAATGCCTCTCGAACATAATAAGCCTTCATCATATTTACATGACATACGCGAGATTTCTTCCGGCGATCTGGAGTACGAATCACATAATCAGTGTCACTCATTTTCCGAAGCACTTCATATGGACCTGAAAAGCGTGCAGATAAAACGGAACCAACGACAGGTAATAAAATGAGCACCTGATCTCCTTCCTTAAACTGACGTTGAACAGCTTTACGATCATAGTTACTCTTCATGGTCACCTGGGCGTGCAATAATGAATCTCGTGCCATAGTACAAGCTTTATGCAATCGCTCACGAAATTTGCTCACATAGTCCAACACTGTGGTTTCAACACTCGATTTGTGATCTAAAATATCCTCTTTAAGCATCTTTAACGGACCCCTGACAGTATGCCCGAAAACAAGATCAGCAGGACTAAATCCTAAACTGTCTTGTACCGCTTCTCTAGCAGCAAACAACACTAACGGTATGCCCTCGTCCCAGTCTTTACCTGTGTCCATGCAGTATCGACGCAACATCGCTTTCAGGGTCTGATGAAACCGTACCAGAGAACCTTGAGATTCAGGATGATAGGCACTTGAAATTCTGTGATAAATATTCAAAGTCTTTAACACTTGTGTAAAAATTTTTGACAAGAAATTCGTACCTTGATCAGACTGCACAATCTTCGGTAGACCAAACATTGAAAAGAATTTTACGAGCGCGCTGCTGATCACCGGTGCCGTAATCTTTCTCAGAGGAACCGCCTCCGGAAAGCGCGTCGCTGTACACAATATTGTAAGCAAGTATTGATTACCAGATTTTGACTTGGGTAACGGTCCAACACAGTCTACAATAACGTGCTCAAAAGGCTCCCCCATCACTGGTATAGGAACCAGCGGTGCACGCGGAATCACCTGGTTCGGTTTACCCGAGAATTGACAAGTCGTACAGGTTCTACAAAATTTGGCTACATCAGCCTTCATTCTGGGCCAGAAAAAATGTCTCAATATTCGATGGTATGTTTTCTTAATGCCTAAGTGACCAGACAAATCATGATCATGAGCGATTGAGAGTACTAGATGTCTATAACACGTCGGGATGACAATTTGGGTCACAGAAGACCATTCGGAATCATTCCCAACATCAGCGCACCACCAACGCATCAGTAACCCATTCTGCATATAGTAAGCGTTTCTCTTCTTTTGCGCCTCTTCTATTGAAATGACAGAAGAAAAACATTTACACAGAGAAAAATCCTCTTTTTGCGCTACAATCATTTTCTCACTAGTGACTTCTAATTTCGAATCATCTGATTTCAATAAAACGACTGCGCCATCGGGCTTACCTATCTCAGGCATCAGAGCATCCTCTACAAACATAGGTGCTATGAAAGTGGAGGATAAATCATCAGCATCAGCAAACTTACGAGCCTGCGCCCGCGTCACAGCACAAACAGGAAAAACCTCAGGGAATTTCTCTGACATTTCATCAGTGCCATCGGACAAAATGGGTTTCTCACAAACCTCTAATAGCGGCACAATTTTACCACCTGCTATATCATTACCAAGAATGAAATTCACTCCATGCACTGGTAGACTATCACGAACTCCAACTTTCACAAATCCCGTAAACAAATCTGACTTCAAATGAATCTGATGCAAAGGAACTTTCATAGTGCTCATCTCCAAACCACGTACTAACACATGACTTCCACAAAAAGTACGTTCAGAAAACGGCATCGCATCAGCTACTATAAACGATTGCATCGCTCCGGTATCACGCAACATAGTAACTTTAACTGGATCAGGAGAATGTTCGCCAACAGACACAAATCCTTCCATCAGGAAAGGTTGATAACTAACATCTAAGACATCACAAAGCTCATGATCTGTGCGATCAAAAGACTTCACAAACGCGACACTTTAAGTATCTACACCTTGCTCTTTGCGCTTTAAAGCTAGACAATCGGCAATGAGGTGTCCCGGTTTGCGACAGTAGAAACATTCTCTGCTTTCTTTAGCTTTTGGTACATTTTTCGAACGCCCCTGATCTCTCAAGACAGCAGGAACATGCGAAACGTTTTCAGTCCGAGCAAGAGTAAAAACACCCTTGTGAAACACATTTGAAACTTTTTTGTGATTCCTAAATCGCTGTCTGTATGCCTCCGGTACGAGCTCATAAGCCCGCAAAATTGCCGTCTTAATAACATCATAGTCTAAGCTGTCTGATAAGGACAGTGCAGCACATACTTCCTGAGCTTTTCCCGTCAACTTACATTGAAGCAATAACGGCCACACATCTCTAGACCAGTAAAGCATAGAAGCAACTCGTTCGAACACATTAAAGTAGGAGTCAACCTCAGTTTTTTCTAAACAGTGGAACAAGAGAAATGTGCTTACTCACATCAACCGTCGGACTCACACCTGCCCCTTCAACATCCGGCTGTGCAGACTGAGCAGCTGATAGGCCTACAGGTCGTATAGGCGGAACCGGTCTCTCTCTGGCTATTCTCAGGTCCAACTCACGCAACTTGATTTGCGTCTCCGCCTCTATTTCCAGACGGCGGATCTCAAGCTGCAGATCCAACTGAGCTCTACGGTCCTCTGCCCGCTCGCGCTCTTCCCGTTGAATCCTTGCCAGACGTACCCGGAGGCGCGCATCACCTCCAGACCCAGTCAGAGCTGGAGAAAAAGGTTCGAAGGGCAGCAAGCCTGCTTTGGCTTCGGAATCCTCCGCCTCATCAGGTTCACTCACTTCCTCCTCACCTACAGAGCTAGCTCCAGAGCTCGGATTCTCCTCAGATTTATCAGCCGGTTTCAACACCTTCAACTTCCTTAGCTGCTGCACTAACATCTTTTTAATGTCTCGCTTAAGCTGCTGTTTAGAAACTCTAATTTGATAATGTTCGGCAACTCTCAATAAATCATCTTTCCTACACGTATCTAATTGTTCGACCGTTGGTGCACTCACAAAACCATCCAGATCAAAACTTGCCATTCTAGTCAAACTTACCACTGCAAAAAAAATAACTAAACTCTAGAGTAACCTTACAATCCAGAATCTATAGCCTACTCCATTTTCATCTAAGCAAAACCTCTGTCCATTTAATCTACCCGCACATCAACAACAGTGCTCACAAAACTCACCCCAGAAAAAAAATAAGATTTCCCTTTAAAGGAAAATCCCACCGCTGCCACCACTTTATGTTACGTGTTTAAAGCTGGTAAAAGGGATGATTACGTAACATAAATTTGAAGCACTGTTGTGATGTGCGAAGGCAGAAAAGAACACCAAGAAAACATCACTTAACGTTCTAGACGTTTATTTCAAGGATGAATAATGAAGTAAACCACACAAATGAAAACAAGAATAATAAATAAAATTTTAATTTAATTTAATTATTAACAAAAAATTAACTCTACCTCCCATTGATGTTAATAGCCTATGTCCCCCACGGTCAGTAAAAGTTAACAGAACTTGGAACTAATGCTTAACATCTAACTCATTCACATATCAAAACTCATATCGCCTGTTAAAGCATTAACGCAAATAAATAATAAATTCACAAACGTTACTCATAAACAGTGGCTCTGACGATCACCTCACCACATGCTAAATTGTACATTCTACAAGTTAGCTCTGTAGAAATAAGCAAGCTGAGATCTGGCAAAAAGTTCGATGAGATCTTGCAGAGACCACCGGGATCTCGCAAGGATCTGTCTTCAGTCTCATGAATGAGCTTTTTAAGCTCAACGTCGCAGCAGCAGATTGGTGAAGCGGCGGATGTCACGTGATCCCAATAAAGACACACAGCCAACGAACAATCCACCACCTGAAAACAATGAATGGACACGCAGAGAGAGAGAGAGAGGAAAAAAAAAACACAAATACACGTGGAACGTAACAATGATTAAGAACTCTTTTTTTTTTCCAACATTGGAGACACCTGGGGCCTTATGTATCAACACTGCATACGTACAAAAACACAGCATACGTCAGTTTTCACATTCACGGCCAGATGTACCAACAGGGAAGTTAACTTAAGAATGTGCGTTCCTCCAAGTAAACTTCATGTCTGGCGTACATACATTTGCCTTGATTTTTGTCCGTTGGCGACTCCTACGGGCAATAAAGTGAAGTGGCAAACATTACACTACGAATTGTTCTATCGCACCACCAGCTGTCAGATATTGCTTAATAATATGTCAAGTAAAGTAATGTATCGATTACAAATTATGTCACACGAGTCTTATATTAAAATATTCTATTATGCAATTAAGTAAGAACATAAAGCATGTGCAAACCTGTCTAGCAATGGCAGCGTTGGCTTAACTAGGAATAAAAAATAAACTTCATTAATTCGGTCAGTAAATGTAAAAAAATAAAGTATTTTTTTATTCGGCAAGGACACATTGAATTTGTTTTAGATAAGATAATATAAGATAAGAATCTATATTACACAGACTTATTATACTCTCTATGACTCATTTTTAATACACATAACTAAAAAAAACTCTCTTTTGCTTGCCATAATCCTCACTGATGTGTCTGCGATCTTTCTTGTCCTCAGGGGAAAAGCCGGCGACATGACATATAAAGTTGATCCTGATTGGTCCTCTTGTGTGCATTCGAAGAGCTGATTGGCTCACGCAGATAGAACCAGCCAAGTTTTTAGATAGAACCTTTTTGTTTTTTCAATAAAAAGTCCTAAAATGTACACAACTTTAAAAAAAACAAAAAAACATCACATAATGTAAATAAGTTTTCACAGAATAAGAATATGTGAATAACTCAATTTTGACAAAAATGTCAGATAGAACCTTAAATTTTTACTCCTTTATTATGTTAACAGTCAAAAGCCCTTCTAGGGAAAGGTGTAGCGGATTAGCCACGGCTATAAACACTGTGATACAGGCATTGGATTGTTCTTTATGTTATAATCTGTTTTTTTTTGTTTTTTGTTTTTGTATCTGTCCCTATTCAATTAAATACATATTTTAAGGTAAAGAACTGGGAACAAATGAAACATTTTTCAATGAAAAATTATAAAAGGAGATATATATATATATATATTTAAATCTTGCATTTATGTTACATGTATTTAGTATAATTTATAATATTAATAACATAATTGAAATGTGTAATATAATATTTTGTCTTTATTATGGCCATAGCATCAGATCCAATTGTAGTGGCAGCCCTAGGAAGACCTCTGTCTCTTGGTATGCTTTATGACTGCCGCAAAGATTCCTTCATTCCAGGTGGTGTATCTACTTAAACTAATTTGAAGAATTATTGGGTAACACTTTAGAATACGGTTCCTTCGTTAATGAATAACTACACAAGAACCAATGAGTAACACAATATTAACAATCTAGTAACTATTATTAACTAACAAGAAACTCTGATTAACGAACTAGTAAGTAACAGCGCACAGACAAAAGTGGTAGTTCACTATTAAGTAATCAATAACTACTATTTTTTTAATACTTCCCAGAGAACTACTGGAAAAAGTTTATTAACAATCTAGTAACTACCATTAACTAAAATTATCTTATTAATGAATTAGTAAGTAATAGCTCACAGATGAAAGTGTTACTAGATACTTCTGTGGGAATTACTAATTATTTGGATCCGTATTATAAAGTGAAGATCATTGGAACTAACTAGTAATTACTCAAGTGTTACTACATGATCTAGTCATGATTTGTGCAAACGTTTGAGATTTTTGGTGAACTTTAGTAACTTTTAGAAAATGTCTTTAGTAACACTTGAGTAATTACTAGTTAGTTCCAATGATCTTCACTTTATAATACGGATCCAAATAATTAGTAATTCCCACAGAAGTATCTAGTAACACTTATCACTTACTAATTCGTTACTAAGAGTTTCTTTTAGTTAATAGTAGTTACTAGGTTGTTAATATAGTGTTACTCATTGGTTCTTGTGTAGTTATTCATTAACGAAGGGACCGTTACTGTGTAACAACACTATAAAACCTGCAAATTTACAACAGTACATCTTCCTCATTTAGACAATAATCGTTCAAGCCATTTTAATTTCAGGTGTGACTCTCTGGGATAAGGAATCATTGAGTAAAAATTTGCACAGTCGTCCACAGCTCGAGACAAACTTAAAGTTCAGTAGCCTTGACTCTCTCGATAGTAAGTCCACCCTCCTTGATGTAAGCGCTTCTCTGAAAGCCAGTTTCTTGGGGGGGCTTGTGGAGGTGGAAGGATCTGCCAAGTACCTGCATGACACCAAATCCTCAAACCATCAGTCCAGAGTTACAATGCATTACAGTGAAACCACAAGATATGAACAACTCACTATGTCCCAGTTGGGCCGCTTCACCTACCCTCAAGTGTTTGACGAGAAAACGGCGACTCACGTGGTCACGGCTGTACTGTACGGAGCTCAGGCAGTCATGGTGTTTGATCGGACGATTTCAGACCACGAAGACCAGCGGAAGATTGAGGGACACCTGAATATCATGGTCCAGAACATCAAGGGATTTTCTGTCGATGGATCTGTAAAAATGACGGATTATGACAAGAAAATGGCTGAGAAAACAACCTGCACATTTTATGGGGACTTCTCACTTAAGCAGAACCCAACTACATTCACAGAGGCCATACAGACATACAAGACACTCCCCACTCTGCTGGGGGAGAATTTAACTAAGGCAGTTCCAATTAAAGTCTGGCTTTATCCTCTTCATTTATTAAACAATAAAGCAGCTCAGGTGCAGAGAGAAATCAGCACAAACCTGATTTCCAGCTTTGAATCTATAACTGAGAAGCTGGGAGAGGCAGAGAGGACGTGCAATGACCTGATCAATAGTGCAACTATTCCAGTCTATCTTTTCAAAGAAATCGAGAAGAGGCTGGACACATTTCAGGACTTGCTTAGAATTTACAAGACAATGCTTCTGAAAGAAATCGGCAACGTCTTGCCTGCTGTTCGAGGAGGAGGTTCAGAGGAGACACATCTGCTAGAAATCCTGAATGTCCACAACAGATCCCCATTCAGTGATGACAACATTATCCAGTGGTTCGATGATGTAGAGTCTGAACTTTCCACCTTGAGTTCTGTCTCCGAGTCACTGAACGAGGTCGAAATCGAACACAAAAACAAACCGATGAACCTCCTCTTTAAGAGTAATATTGATGCAGCGGTGTCCTTGACATTCACATCTCTGGATTATGAAGACCCATACCTTTCAACTGTGGAGGACTTCCTTAGACCTGATAAGTTTACAGAGCTTGATACAAATAACACATTTTCTTCTGTGAAATCACATAGAAAGTGGTTCAATGATCCCAAAGTAATAATAAAGATGACAGAGATTGTGTCTCAATTCATCGGGTTTGCAAAGGCCAATAAAGATAAAAAAAGAATCCACTTTCTTATTTCTACCATCTCCAATCCCTCGATCGCAGGCTGCTCCATCTATCTGTATGAGAAAAGGAAGCTGCCAGACACACAGTTCAAGCCCGTGTCCAAGCCGCCCCCACCAATAGTGGAGCATGTCCAGGCCCAAACGGTGTCCCTTAAACTGCAGACATCTTCATCTAGCGAGAGAGTGCATTACAAAGTGGAATACAAGCAGGTGAAAGCACATCCTGGAGCTGAGGAACCATGGCTTTTCGTAGACACGTATGATGAAAGCATTACTCTGACTGGATTGGAGTACGGAAAGCACTACTTGATCCGCTGCAGAATTGTTGATAAAGTGGGAGTGAGTGAAGCCAGTGATACTGTTAGTGCTACTGTTGGCAGTAACCCTCGAAGTAAGTGTCATCTATACATTGTTTTTATCAATGATAAACCCTCTGATGGTCTTCAAAAAAAGCAACAATTCTGGTCTTTGGGGTCTATTGGACCCCAGACAATATTATTTAATTTTGTAACAGAATAGTATTTTTTTTTTTTTACAAATATAATTTTACTCTCTTTATAAATGTTTTTACTCAACATTTGTGTAGTTTTTGGAGGATTTATGATTTTTGTATTTATTTCTGTAAATAAATATTTATATTAGGATAGGATTTATACAAAAACACAGCATTTTGTGTTAAATGAACTTTATAAAAGACCCAGATTTCTAACTTTCATTCCTGGGGATACCATGTATATTGTATTCCTCTATGTGTGTGTTTGTGTGTGTGTGTGTGTGCATGTTTGTGAGCATGATAATTTTGGATTGTGGATGTTTTTTGCATTGTTGGAAGTGTGCCACTTGATTTCTGTCATTTCTGTCTGTGTTCTGCGTTATTTCTGATTTTGATGATGAATTTTGTCTATTTTGAGTCCAATGATAAATAAATATTTATTTATTAATTTATAGATATTTAAAAGATATCATAAATCCTCCAAAAACTCAGTGCCAAAAGCACAAATGTTGAGTAAAAACATTAATAAACAGTAAAATAATATTTGTATATATATATATATATATATATATATATATATATATAAAAACTATTGTTCTGTTACAAAATTAATTTTTTTTTTGGGGGGGGGGGGGGGGGTCCAATGTTCCCCAAAGACCACGAGTGTGACTATTTTTGTCACGCCTACATAAAAACAGATAGAATTCCATTTTTAATTTTTTTTTTTTTGTAGATGTAGACAGTGTTGAGAGCCGTAGGAAGTTTCATACTATTTGGAAAAAGAGAACATTTTTTTTAATTCAAGCAAAAGTCATTTGGGGTCCAGCAGATCCCGAAGACCATCAGAGGGTTAACTAATGACTTTCAACCCATCTCGTTCCGCATCTTACCCGGCAGGCAAGGCCGTAACCAGGGTCTGAAAATTAGTGAGGTCCAGGGTGTTGTGTAAAGAATTGTGCTATAATAATGGTTAGGCTATTGGAGCCACATGGACATGAAGCAGCGTCCCTTTTTTAAAGGAATTTGCCATATATATATATATATATATATACATACACAGGATTTTTTTTTTTTAATTATTATTATGTGTGGGGCAGTCTCTCAAGGGGGGTCTTACCCCCGGGATTTTTTTTGAAAAATAAACCATTAAATGGCACTTTTTGGAGAGTTTCTTGCAAAGAAACATAGAATAAAAGTAGGTCTTGCAAAGTCTTATATTTCTGTAATTCACACAGATTAAACACAAATATACTGGCTGAATAGATTGCTAGTTGAGAAACACTGCTTTAATTATTGTAGTGAAACACTAAAATAACACAATAACGCATAAACAAACCTATTTATGATGACTTTGTGAAACAGAGCGGTCTTCCAGCTGACCAATAAGGTTATTTGGCAATTTCATTCTGTAACTTACAGATCTCTATTATGCTATTGTTTTTGATAGTGTTATAGCCCACATTTCTTACAGATAATCACAATGATCATTGCGTTTGTCTTACCGAATGTGGTAGCTTTATGCAATTGCACTTTGTCTATAAGCTTTTATTTTTTTATTTTTGTTAACGCCGACAGTAATGTTGCCAGATATTGCTTCTAAAACAAGCAAAAAAAAAAAAAAATTATAATAATAATCCGAAATTAGTTCAAAGCTGGAAATAAGATGAATATATCACTAACCCTAACATGCAACTTTCCACTTTAACTTGTTTAATAACTTAATAAAAGTGTCACATTAAATCAGAAAAACAGGTCCAGGAATCAGGATATTACTGCACCTTTCCATTAGGTGGATCTGGCAACACGGAGGCTGCACTCGCGAGTCGCGCGCCCTCATTCACAATGCGCTCTCGATCCCGGTTCACTGCACTAGCTTCTCTCTCGCAGCAACGAATTGCGAACACTCATATGAGGTGGTTTAAACACGGCTAATTAATCATTCAGAGAGCATGACATTTTATTTTTGAATGTAAAAAAATGACAGAGGTCCGGACCTCGGTGACCTCATAGCTGGCTACGGCCCTGCCGGCAGGCACTGTATAGGCGGGCGTACACGCTACACATTCTGACGGTTGGAAGATCGTATGTCCAGGCACACTGTACAAGTGAGTTTATCCGAAAATCGTACGGAGGCAGTGTTATACGACACGATTTTACGACCTGCTGAATTCCGAAGAAATCGCACGAAGTTCCGCGCTAAAAACTCTCTCATAACCACTGATGGGCCACTGTAATCCACTGTAATGACTGTAATCCAATTACTTTTTCTAGTAACGAGTAAAGTAAGGGATTACAATTGAAAAAAAACAGTAATTAGATTACTGTTACTTCCCCGTAAACAGCCTGCGTTACTGCGTTAGTTAACCGTGATTTTGTTTATTCAGACTGAGCTGTGCGTGAATAACAATGATGTATGAGCGCCGCGACATCAGTGAGAGACGACTAGAGCGCCGGAGAGAGCAGCAGAGCTGCCAAATCTCACACAAACTCACACGACACACACCCCCGATTTCTCGCGTCAATCCCGTCGCTCAAATGCCTGAAAGATGAGTTTATCTATAATTCTAACCATCGAGCCACATTTGTGATTGACTAGTTATACCACAAATTAGTTAAAATCTCCCGGAATCTAGAGCGAGCGTGCATGCGAGACTGTGTTCCAAAGTCCAAACCTAGTAGCGCGCACACGACGAGGAGAGCAAGAGAGAAACTTGCGTAGCTATGCAGAGAGCATCCTGATCTGGAAACAGGACCCCCGTTGGAGAATGTCAAAATTCTACCTCAAATCTGAGCAAGCATGTCACGAGACAGGTTCACATGGTTAACTAAAGCAGCAAGCCGGTGTGGTGAAGAGATGAGTCCCCCTGAAGAGATGGGTCCCACTTTAGGACCCCATAGTATGCCTGATCTTAATATGTTCTCGCTATAACTTGATAAAAGCATTGTGTTGCCATCAAGTAATATGTTTATTTGTTTAGCGCTTTTCAAGTAATACGTTTTTTTTTTGTTTATCGCATTTCATAGTAGGTTGCGTCAACAGCAGAGGAGAAAGTCCGCGAAATTTAAAAATATTACTATTATTGTGTCATGAAATGCAGTGTTGTAGTACTCGAGACTCGGACTCGTCTCGGACTCGGTCTCGAGACCATATTTTAATGGTCTTGGTCTTGTCATGGACTCGTGTCCATTTGGACTCGGAATTGACTCGTACGCGAACATTTTTTTTTTAGGACTCGGAATTATTCCCGAGTCCACTCGAGTTCAATTCAAAATATTTTTCATGATTATTAATGTATGTTAATAAAATATTTCTTTAAATTGATTGACACGCCCAGTGATTGGGGATTTTCTAGTGCGCAACTGCGCATGACAAATTGTAATAAAATTACTTTTAACACCACCTACTATGTGGCCTTTTTACCCTAAACTGATCATATTTTTTAAACTCTAAGTAAATTCAGTAAAAAAAAAAAAAAAAGGATTTCTCTAAGTAAATAGAAGTAAATTAGGTAATCAACCCTCACTGGTCTCGGTCTCGACTCGGACTCGACTCTCTATGGACTCGGTCTTGACTCGGACTCGACTCTCTCTGGTCTCGGTGTCGACTCGGACTCGAGTGAGGTGGTCTCGACTACAACACTGATGAAATGTAATTTTTAAGAGTTTTTAAGTCGAGAATGTAGTTATTTAAAGCTCATATGTGTGGTTTATTTACTAAGTACTATCTATCTTTTATCTATAAGCTAACTAAAAAAACACTAAGAACGAGAAATGTTTAAATTTACAATCTACAGCTTCGGTTATATATTAGTATATGAAATATAAGTTAAAATACATTAATGACTCGTTATAACGTACTTCAAACGTCACTTATAATAAAGTGATTTTCTCTAATTTGTAACCAGGCACTAAAGTGATTACCCATAAAACTAGCTTTGAACCAATCGGATCGCTTGGGTCCTAAGGTGGGATCCATCTCTTCACCACACCGGTACAGGAATGTGAAACTTACTGAAAAAACCCTGAACCCCCGTCTGACAGACCACTGCGACTACATGCTGATGGGACATAACCACTGATTAACTAAAAAAAATAAAATTAACTAAAAAAATAAACAAAAAACTTGAAGACAAAAAAAAAACGGCATGTAACAGCATTTTCTGTTTTGATAAACTAATTTTTACTCCTCTCTGCACTTTACTGTTAAAAGACGTAAGTGTTAATAATTTGTAATATAGTCGGGAGCGACTTTAATGATTTTATTGCTGTATTTTTACATCTATTCAAATGTCAAATCTACACAATTTAATGATTTTATTGCTGTATTTTTACATCTATTCAAATGTCAAATCTACACAATTTTCGTGCTGTTTTAACGCAACTTAAAAAAAAGGGAAAAAAGGTGCCTCAAGGAAACAATAAGCAGTGCTAATATGCACATACGATGCGATGTAATACTACTGAAAAATAATAATCCTAACCTTTATCTCCATACCGACAGATGGCCAGACTGTGATTCGCCTTTTGTAATTCATTAAAATATTAGTGTCTGGGACACAGTGAGACTGTAGAGTACACCGTAATATTACTACATTGTGCTGGTTCGAAGTAATTTATTTCCCTAATGAAATGTGTTAACTTCTGTGGGATTATTAAAGAATGAGAGCTGTACATTAACAGTTAATTACTGTATAAATAAACTGTATTGTACTGTTATTTTACAGTACATTTTTTCACTATATACAGTTAAAAATTGTGTGTGTGTTTTTTTTTAAATATTCTTTTAGGAAATGTGATTGCCTTCAATGGGTTTTTCGCCTCAATGAAAGCAATGACCTGGTCTGACAGCAAACAATTTTGCAGGGATAATGGTGGAGATCTGGTCACTATCAAGAGTGAAGAGAAGCAGGTGCATTTGTACAAGTGATCCTTAAGTGAAATTTTATTAAATCAACTGTAAAAAAAATTAAAAAATCCTAATTTCACAGAAAATAACTGTGATTTTTTTTCTTTCATTTTAAATTGTACTCCAAACACTGTAAAATTATAAATAATATCGGCAAAATAAAAATGCAGCTGGTATTTTAGGTATTGTTACATTAAAGATAAATTCCAGTCATTCACTTCTTTTTTTTTAACAGAAATTGATTGTATTTTCCATACAGTATGTTTCTGTTTTCTTTAAATTATATAAAAATGAATGTAAAATTACAAATAGAATCTGTAATTAAACGGTAACAAAACAGTTAAATGATCACACGACTGGCAGTTCAAAAAACTGTAATATTAAAATAAAACATCATAAATTAAATAAACTGAAAACAATGTTATTTAAAGGTATTTCCTGCATTATTGTGATCAAATACCTTCATTGTAGCTACAGCTGCCAAACAAAAACCATAAAATTAAAGTAAAATACGTTAATTTAAATAAAGTGCAAAAAACTTTAACAGAAGTTTGATGTCACCATGATTGAGATCAGTGTTTGCTTTAGTTGGGCTCTTGACCTTTAAAACATTTTCTGTAAAACAAATTGTTTTTGAGCTTAATTTAAATTATGATATTTTACTTTATATTTACGGTATTTGTTTGGCAGTCATTTGACCCATTTTTAGGATTTTATTTTTTACGGTGTGAGTTTCCTTGGTTAATTTGTCTGTTGGTGTCGATTCACATGTGGTTGTGTTTGTTATTCCTGTTATTTACATTTAGTCACAGAGTTAAAAAGTCAAGAAAGAGCCCATCTAAAGCAAACACTGATCACATACAATAACCACTTTGTTATTTTCAATAAATCATCAATACACATATGAACTTCTTTAGATGCAAGACAAATAAAGTCAGTCTGGTTAGTATAAGTGAAGCTGGTAATGCTGTTTATGTTGTTTAATCCTCTGCTGAGATCTTCAGAGATCATATTTTTTCAATATATTTAAACCATTAAATATATTGATCATAAATATATGGAAACGTATTTTCTTTCCATAGATGAATGAGAGGAATCACATTTATCCATGTTTGTATTGCCACACAGATGCTTGTATCTTCAGCTCTCCAAAAGATGGGTGTTCCTGTGTGGATCGGATTGTCTGACACAGAGAAGAAGTGCCAATGGAAATGGGTGGACAATTCACCACTGAATCAAGGGTAAGTGCTGAAATACCCACGCACAACTACTGAATATTTGTTTTAGTCTGTTATTATAGAAAACAGCTGAAGACACAAATACAACCACAATCAAAGACTCTTCCAATAAATCAATTATTTCAGAACAAATCTCTCCTTCTCTCTTCTGTGCTGCTTTAGTTTACTCTTATACTGTTGACTCATGAATTTGAATAACTGACAAATCGAATCCATGTTATTCAGGTTTTGGCGTGATGGTGAGCCGAATGACAGCCGTGGAATTGAGGATTGTGTCGTAATGCATCTAAACCCCATCCTGAGAAACTGGAATGATATCCCATGCGAAACGGAATGCAACTTTCTTTGTGAATAAAAAGGGTAATCGCATTTTGTCATGCAATTACTGGTATTATTTTTAATGGCATAAAATCAGATAAATTCTCGTCTTTGAAAAACCTGTTTTATTTCATCATACAGCCTGCTTTCTTGATGTCAGCTTATATTTTATTTTATAATCTGCTGTATAATCGTATATCCTGGATATCAGGGGCAGCTGTGCCCTAATGGTTAGATAGTCGGACTAGTAACCCAAAGGAAATGACTGAGGTGCTCTTCTTGAGCAAGACACCACACACACCCACTGCTCATGGGGACCTTGTTGTTCATCTGATCACAATCAAAGTAAACTACAGAAGCCTAAAATGTCCAGATCCCTGAAAACTCTCTCTTATTTTGATATTGAATGTCTATGAAACTGCTTTTAACTTGGACTGCTTTTGAATAAATCTTTAATAAATTTCAATTAAAAATGGCCTGTGTCATGGTGTCTGCCATATCTGTGAAAAATGACTCTCAACGTGGTGGTGGTATATATATACGGTATATATATATCATCATCATCATCTTCTTCCGCTCATCCGGGGCCGGGTCGCGGGGGCAGCAGTCTAAGCAGAGATGCCCAGACTTCCCTCTCCCTAGATACTTCCTCCAGCTCTTCTGGGGGGATACCGAGGCGTTCCCAGGCCAGCCGGGAGACATAGTCTCTCCAGCGTGTCCTAGGTCTTCCCCGGGGCCTCCGCCCAGTGGGACGTGCCTGGAACACCTCCCCAGGAAGGCGTCCAGGAGGCATCCGGAACAGATGCCCGAGCCACCTCAGCTGACCCTTCTCGATGTGGAGGAGCAGCGGCTCTACTCTGAGCTCCTCCCGAGTGACCGAGCTTCTCACCCTATCTCTAAGGGATCGCCCAGCCACCCTGCGGAGAAAGCTCATTTCAGCCGCCTGTATCCGGGATCTTGTCCTTTCGGTCATGACCCAAAGTTCATGACCATAGGTGAGAGTAGGAACGTAGATTGACTGGTAAATCGAGAGCTTTGCCTTACGGCTCAGCTCCTTCTTTACCACAACAGACCGGTACATCGACCGCATTACTGCTGAAGCTACACCGATCCGTCTGTCAACCTCCCGTTCCATCCTTCCCTCACTCGTGAACAAAACCCCAAGATACTTAAACTCCTCCACCTGAGGAAGTGGAGTGCGTGTATATATATATATATATACACGCACACACACACACACACACACACACACACTCAACTAAAGGATTATTAGGAACACCTGTTCAATTTCTCATTAATGCACTAAATGCCTCAATGCATTTAAGGGTGTGGTCCTGATCAAGACAATCTCCTGAACTCCAAACTGAATGTCAGAATGGGAAAGAAAGGGGATTTAAGCAGTTTTGAGCGTGGCCGGAGTATTTCACAATCTGCTCAGTTACTGGGATTTTCACACCAGTGGCGGTTCTACTTTGAATTACACCCAGGGCGAGACCCCCTTCGAGCGCCCCCCTCCCCCCCCCCAAAATAAAAAAATTGCATATTATAGGCTACTGTAAAAACACTTAATTAAAGTTGATTTTAGTTGATCATTATGAAAATTATTAGATAATATAGTGACCAAAATGATCACATACACAGAATCTTGTTCAAAAAGCCTAATACACAGTGAAATCAATTCACCAAGTTAATAATATTAAAGATTTGTTTTTAAGGAGTGTCTTTTATCTTACCTACTTAACTTAAGAAAAGGTTAACAAAAATGTTTTATAAAACGATAAACCTCATATTTCAGCATTTAAATCATCTCTATAAAAAGAATGAGTCAATAAAGATACATTCCTGACATTTATAATGCACAGTATAGCTTTTCTTTTATTATTAATAGTAAAATTTGTACCGATTTTCCCATGGCTGTCGTTGCAATAGAACCATGCACTCATTACACTGCGCTCTCCACAACGACAAAGGAGTTTTAGTAGCTAATGTATTTCCACCACAGAAAAACGCTTGCTGTAGCTCTGCTGAAAGATTTATTTACGGAGAATAGAAAAAACACCCAAGTGTTTGGGTGCACGTGCACTCCCATACTGAAAAGAGTTTATGAGCGCGCTTCCAGTGAGCGAATAATGAGCGCGCTTTCCATGCGCCTATTTGAAACATAGAGGATTTGAAATAACGACCTTGAGCAACGTTTTGGGACGTCTTTTGACCATACGTCAATATTCGCCTTTTTAGGGCCCCCTTAAACGTCGGTAGATGAGGTTATGGGATCCTAACTCTACCCCAGACCTAAACCTAACCCTACACCTAACCCGTCACCTAACTGACGTTAAAGGTAAAGCGTCAGTTGTATGACGGCCCGGGATCGCCATCTACCAACGTTTAAGGGGGCCCTAAAAAGGCGGATATTGACGTATGTCAAAAGACGTCCCAAGACGTCAGTTGGGATGAGACTGTGTTACCTCGAGCGCGCAAAAGACGCGATACGTGAACTAATCAGGAGATCCCCTTGATCCCCTCGCTTCTGCGCACGGCACCTTCTCAGCAAGCAGGGCGCCATTACCAATAATTGAATCGAAATGATAAAAAATAGAAAAACTTCGTGGCACAGAGGATTTTTTTTGAACTGCTCGTGCCGCCCCCCATGTGACATGAAGAAATGCCGCCCCGGCGACTGCCCGGTTCGCCTGTGCCTAGAACCGCTACTGTTTCACACACACAACCATTTCTAGGGTTTACAAAGAATGGTGTGAAAAGGGAAACACATCCAGTATGGGGCAGTCCTTGTTGGTGCTAGAGGTCAGAGGAGAATGGGCCGACTGATTCAAGCTGATAGAAGAGCAACTTTGACTGAAATAACCACTCGTTACAACCGAGGTATTCAGCAAAGCATTTGTGAAGAAGACACAACACACACAACCTTGAGGTGGATGGGCTACAACAGCAGAAGACCCCACCGGGTACCACTCATCTCCACTACAAATAGGAAAAAGAGGCGACAATTTGCAAGAGCTCACCAAAATTGGACAGTTGAAGACTGGAATAAATGTTGCCTTGTCTGATGAGTCTCGATTTCTGTTGAGACATTCAGATGGTAGAGTCAGAATTTGTCGAAAACAGAATAAGAACATGGATCATCATGCCTTGTTATCACTGGTCAGGCTGGTGGTGGTGGTGTAATGGTGTGGGGGATGTTTTCTTGGCACACTTTAGGCCCCTTAGTGCCAATTGGGCATCGTTTAAATGCCACGGCCTACCTGAGCATTGTTTCTGACCATGTCCATCCCTTTATGGCCACCATGTCCCCATCCTCTGATGGCTACATCCAACAGGATAATGCACCATGTCACAAAGCTGGAATCATTTCAAATTGGTTTACTGAACATGACAATGAGTTGACTGTACTAAAATGGCCCCCACAGTCACCAGATCTCAACCCAATAGAGCATCTTTGGGATGTGGTGGAACGGGAGCTTCATCCCGCAAATCTCCATCAACTGCAAGACGCTATCCTATCAATATGGGCCAACATTTCTGAAGAATGCTTTCAGCACCTTGTTGCCAAGTAGAATTAAGGCAGTTCTGAAGGCGAAAGGGGGTCAAACACAGTGGTAATATGGTGTTCCTAATAATCTTTAAGGTGAGTGTACATTATATATCAGCAGACTGAAAGTCCGGTAGTGTGTGGTTGGTGATCACTCAGAAGCAGGATGAATGCATTTACATATTCTGAAGCAAAGACAAGACAAAGCTCTGCGATCGCTAAGGGGTCGTCATTGTAAGAAAACATGATGTGGACATTGAAGTTTATAACAGCATAGCAGTGGCAAAGTAGACGAAGCACCTTAGGTTCACGGGCGTCAGAATGAACCCAGCTTTACCCTGTTACAGTTTACAGCTCTTAATGTAAATGAAGTTGCCCTTGTTGTAACCGTTGTGGTCCGTATGTTAATGAAGTTGAGACATCCCATTGTCTGAGACGGTTCTCTGTGTCCCCACACCCATTCCCATTGTACAGTTGATGATGACCATTTGCTCAGGATGTGATCAACCCAAATGGTGAAGAAACAATATATCTCGACTTCCTTTATCTCTGATAATTAGGCCATTTTGGGGATGAGCTCATTCTAAAATAGTTTATACAGTAAAATCTGGGTCGAGGCAGACTAGAATTTCTTACATCTCAACAGGACCTTTCTGATTATATACTATAATAAATAAAATAACATTAAAAAGAGTCTGATCTTATTTTGGCTGATCTCTATTCCATACTTGCACGCAAACTGCTTTGCAATCCTTTCCCAAAATGTAATTCGTTTGCACATATAACAAAATCTGTAAACAGGAGGTTTTCTGTATGTTGGTTGATTTGTCACTAAATAAAGCATTTAAAAAAGTGAATAAAAGACTAAGCTGTTTCACTTCATTAATTTGAATGGAGATTTGGCACCATCTACTTTCTACTACTACATCTACATCTACTTTTTTTCATTTTTCATATTTTCATATTTTTTCATATTTTAAACAATAACAATGAAGAACCTGGCATCAATTCTTTACAATTTAGTGCAGAAAGCAAGTTCTGGACCGAAAATGCCTGGTATTCGTGAGTTCGTGATTTATACAGTAACAAATGTAGACGACAGAAACACTTCAGCCCCGGGTTTGAGTCAATAACAAAATGACCCGAGAATCATGATCATCCTCTGGACACTGAGCCGCTGAACTGATCAGATTCAGTGAATCAGGAGCGTCAGATCTGACCTTTGTTTGGTCACCAGATTCAAGATCCCTGTGAGAATTAGATTCATTTAAACATTCATATTTATAAAGCCCCGCCTCATCTGTACATTAAAACATCAACAGCTCTTAAAGTGATTCAGATTCAGTTTGATTCACTCACCGGTTCTCTGAATCATTGCGCTGACAGACAGACTGTGCTACCTTTGGAAAACATCTGAACACAGAATGACACTTATTAATTTATTATTATTTCACCTTTATTGTGTTTGTTACCGACACATGAATAAAATATTTTAGTTTTAGTTTCTGACACAATTAAAGCTTCTGGACTCACCTGAAGGTCCTTTTACACAGCATAAAACCGATGAAAAGGATGATGAAGAAGATGATGAACAGCCACCAATACTCTATACAAGTGATGAAATATCAAATCAGCTGATGTGTAAGAATGATAAATCAATATTAGAGTTTATGTTTAAAGCTCTTGATGTTTGACCTGAGAGCAGGAGAGACGGGGTCACTTCATTCGGAAAGTCTTTGAAACACACAACGATCACAAATATCAGACAATATGACAGAAAACTTAGCAGAAAAAAAATCAAACACATTTATCAGCTGAAACTCACCTGGAGTCGCTGCAGTTTCATTCCTCATATTATGATGGATAGATGCGCTTTTATGATGGATAGATGCACTTTTATGATGGACAGATGCACTTTTATGATGGACAGATGCACTTTTATGATGGACAGATGCACTTTTATGATGGATAGATGCACTTTTATGATGGACAGATGCACTTTTATGATGGACTGATGCACTTTTATGATGGATAGATGCACTTTTGTGATGATAGATGCACTTTTATGATGGACAGATGCACTTTTATGATGGACAGATGCACTTTTATGATGGATAGATGAACTTTTATGATGGACAGATGCACTTTTATGATGGATAGATGCACTTTTATGATGGACAGATGCACTTTTATGATGGACAGATGCACTTTTATGATGGATAGATGCACTTTTATGATGGATAGATGAACTTTTATGATGGACAGATGCACTTTTATGATGGATAGATGCACTTTTATGATGGACAGATGCACTTTTATGATGGATAGATGCACTTTTATGATGGACAGATGCACTTTTATGATGGACTGATGCACTTTTATGATGGATAGATGCACTTTTGTGATGATAGATGCACTTTTATGATGGACAGATGCACTTTTATGATGGACAGATGCACTTTTATGATGGACAGATGCACTTTTATGATGGACAGATGAACTTTTATGATGGACAGATGAACTTTTATGATGGACAGATGCACTTTTATGATGGACAGATGCACTTTTATGATGGACAGATGAACTTTTATGATGGACAGATGAACTTTTATGATGGACAGATGCACTTTTATGATGGACAGATGCACTTTTATGATGGACAGATGCACTTTTATGATGGACAGATGCACTTTTTTGATGGACAGATGCACTTTTATGATGCATAGATGCACTTTTATGATGGACAGATGCACTTTTATGATGGACAGATGCACTTTTATGATGGACAGATGCACTTTTTATGATGGATAGATGCACTTTTATGATGGATAGATGGACTTTTATGATGGACAGATGCACTTTTATGATGGATAGATGCACTTTTATGATGGACAGATGCACTTTTATGATGGACAGATGCACTTTTATTATGGACAGATGCACTTTTATGATGGATAGATGAACTTTTATGATGGACAGATGCACTTTTATGAAGGACAGATGGACTTTTATGATGGACAGATGCACTTTTATGATGGACAGATGCACTTTTATGATGGACAGATGGACTTTTATGATGGACAGATGCACTTTTATGATGGACAGATTGACTTTTATGATGGACAGATGCACTTTTATGATGGACAGATGTGCTTTTATGATGGATAGATGCACTTTTATGATGGACAGATGCACTTTTATGATGGATAGATGCACTTTTGTGATGATAGATGCAGTTTTGTGATGGACAGATGCACTTTTATGATGGACAGATGCACTTTTATGATGGACAGATGCACTTTTATGATGGACAGATGCACTTTTGTGATGATAGATGCACTTTTATGATGGACAGATGCACTTTTTATGATGGATAGATGCACTTTTATGATGGAGAGATGCACTTTTTTGATGGACAGATGCACTTTTATGATGGATAGATGAACTTTTATGATGGACAGATGTGCTTTTATGATGGACAGATGCACTTTTATGATGGACAGATGCACTTTTATGACGGATAGATGCACTTTTATGATGGACAGATGCACTTTTATGATGGACAGATGCACTTTTTATGATGGATAGATGCACTTTTATGATGGATAGATGGACTTTTATGATGGACAGATGCACTTTTATGATGGACAGATGCACTTTTATGATGGATAGATGCACTTTTATGATGGACAGATGCACTTTTATGATGGATAGATGCACTTTTATGATGGATAGATGGACTTTTATGATGGACAGATGGACTTTTATGATGGACAGATTTACTTTTATGATGGATAGATGCACTTTTATGATGGACAGATGCACTTTTATGATGGATAGATGCACTTTTATGATGGACAGATGCACTTTTATGATGGATTTATGCACTTTTATGATGGATAGATGCACTTTTATGATGGATAGATGCGCTTTTATGATGGACAGATGCACTTTTATGATGGATAGATGCACTTTTATGATGGACAGATGCACTTTTATGATGGATTTATGCACTTTTATGATGGATAGATGCACTTTTATGATGGATAAATTCACTTTTATGATGGACTGATGCACTTTTATGATGGATAGATGTACTTTTATGATGGACAGATGTACTTTTATGATGGACAGATGGACTTTTATGATGGACAGATGCACTTTTATGATGGATAGATTTACTTTTATGATGGATAGATGCTGGACAGATGCACTTTTATGATGGATAGATGCACTTTTATGATGGACAGATGCACTTTTATGATGGATAGATGCACTTTTATGATGGATAGATGCGCTTTTATGATGGACAGATGCACTTTTATGATGGATAGATGCACTTTTATGATGGATTTATGCACTTTTATGATGGATAGATGCACTTTTATGATGGATAAATTCACTTTTATGATGGACTGATGCACTTTTATGATGGATAGATGTACTTTTATGATGGACAGATGTACTTTTATGATGGACAGATGGACTTTTATGATGGACAGATGCACTTTTATGATGGATAGATTTACTTTTATGATGGATAGATGCTGGACAGATGCACTTTTATGATGGATAGATGCACTTTTATGATGGACAGATGCACTTTTATGATGGATAGATGCACTTTTATGATGGATAGATGCGCTTTTATGATGGACAGATGCACTTTTATGATGGACAGATGCGCTTTTATGATGCATAGATGCACTTTTATGATGATAGATGCACTTTTATGATGGACAGATGCACTTTTATGATGGACAGATGCACTTTTATGATGATAGATGCACTTTTATGATGGACAGATGCACTTTTATGATGGACAGATGCACTTTTATGATGGATAGATGCACTTTTTGAGCTTCAAAATGTCGGTTGCAATTCACTCCCATTATCAGCTTGGAAGGACATTTTTTTTTATATAACTCTGATTGTATTCGTCTGAAAGAAGAATGTCATATACACCTAGGATGACTTGAGGAAGAGTAAATCATGGGCTTATTTTCATTTTGGAGTGACTATCATTCAACCTTGCTCTGTGTTTTCAGCACCAGCAGGGTGTGTAAAGCTGGGTTCACACTGTGCAATCTTGGCCGCGATATGAGCATCTGAGAAAAATTTAGCAAATCCCAAAAGAATCCTCTGATCCTAGGCTAAAATCTGAAGTCTTTGATCGTTCGTTTTATATTTGACCATCTTCGTTTTTCAAGAATGAACACATGAACTACAACTAACTTCTGGCCACAGGCTTATGCCGAGTTCACACTGCACAATTTTAGCCCACAATATATTCACTTGCAAAATTTCAGACAAATGCCCGAAATCAGAGGCAAATCCTACTTGAGTGACAATCACACAGTGTGCATTATCAAGGACACGATCTGAGAGAATCAACAATGTGTTGCTGATGCCCTGTGAGATATTTGGCATGCTAAATATCTGGAGCTGCCAGCGATTCAAAATCCTGTGGTGTGGATGGGTTCTGACTGAAAGCTACATCGGCGATGACCGACAGCCAATGAGAGAGCAAGATACAGGGCAGCGGGAAGTTCAGGAAGAGTATAGACCAGAATATCACAGGCAAAGGCTCCTTTTCTGTCTATTCAGACCCAAGAAATAGAGTTTCTTTATTATTTTTGCAAATCAACGCGCAGACAATGTGTGTTATCACGCGTGTTTTGGTGTTGAAACGTAGTTTGCGAACCAAACAGAGTTGTCAGCGTTTCTTCCTTTTGTAAATCATGCGGTGTCCATCGTGCAGTGTGTGAACTCAGCATTAGAGAAAATCTCTCTTGTTACAAACCAGACTGACTTTATTTTTGTCATTCATCTTCAGAAGTTCTCATTGAGAATAAACAGAGTTTTAGATGTAAATGTTTTAATGAAAATATTAGGTCACCATTGTGATGATCAGTGTTTCCTTTAGTTGGATAGTTTGACTCCGAAAAATTTAACCAGAAAATTTATTACCGAGAAAGCCAGAAAACAAAGATGCTCATCATCATAAAAGTAGAATGATTCATAAATTTCACCACAAAATTTATTTAAATCAATTGTGGGGGGAAAATGTAGACAGACATCTTTTAACACGGAGCCAATTTTTCCATATAAACACAGTATAACGCAAATTTAACTTAAATATTCAGTTCAACACAGAGAATGAACTGAATCTATCAGAGAATGAACTGAATTGATCTGAATCTATTAATAGTCTCTGTAAATGCTGATAGTTTAAACATTTCTCTCACCTCTGAACATGCTCACATGACTATAATGAAGCTGAAATAAAAGAAAGAATCATTAGATCATCATTTATAATGTTCATAAAAGATGCTTTTGATGCATCTGTACAGGTAATCATCAGGTGTATGTCATGAGAATATAAATGCATTGAGAGAAAATTCTAAATCGTTTTACAGATTTCGCAGAATCACAGATGATCTCATGATTCAGATTCACACAGCGAGACGTGACGAGACGATCCGTTGAGACTGAAATAACAGGATCAATCAGTGTTTCAGGAACGGATGGATCAGCGATCTTAAGTCCATACTGATCAAATCAAACACAAGACAATCAAACTGTCAGTGACAGAACACGACGAAACTGAGGATACATTCACAAACAGATGATTATTTGTAGAAATGTCATAGTATCAGTATCTGAGTACGCAGAATGACCTGGAACTCTTAGCTGGGTAAATAACAGTCCTTCTCATTGATTTGTGCTTCTAAAATGATTTTACACTTCCATAAAACAATTGCGCTAATGACCAGAAAACACCTGGTCTAAAGTCATTGGCGCGTTGTGCGTTGTTCATAACGCTATTTTAAGCGCTCATGCTTGGCCATAATACAGAGTTTGAACAACACGCTCACACTGTCGATGATTCTCTCATCTACACAGATGCATTTTACTTTTTGCAATATGTGTTGTCGTGTGAACTGGGAGAAACGGCATTTTAGGTTCTCTCTTGTTGATTCTGAGGACTCTGATCGGCTTGCATGGCTTTATCCTTAACCCCTACACTCCCGCCAATAGGTTTGGCATAGTTATGATGGTGCTCGACGGCGTATTTATGCGGGTGTGTGAACGATGTTATTATTGAAAATGGAGAGGGGGAAAATATTCATTTTGCTAAATACCAGGCTTTGTGTAAACCAGGGGCGTAGCCAGTATTGGGTCAGGGCGGCACTGGCCCGCCCACGTTACTCACTGGCCCGCCCAGGCAAATTTGATAAAAAAATTTAGTTTGTTTTTATAATTCAAATGTATTTAAGAAAATATATTAATATATACCTGATTTATTGTTGACTGCTGTATGTGTTTAATTCGTTTCCCAAATAAAATGGAACTGTCGAAGCAAGTTTTAGAAAGCCTCCCTCTCCGGAACGTTATTGGTTGCTATGGTTGCAGGGGGTTCCGACAGGAAAACTCACTGGCGCCATAATAATGGATAAACAACTAATTGTAAAAAGCGAGAGTTGAGGAAGAAGACACGCCACTGCCTTCATCTATCGAGTCCACAGAGCCCAGTTCTTCAGACTCAATAACCCACAAGAAGGTTAGTCAGGTGCTGGCGGCGGCCGCTTCTCTCTCCCTCTTCCGGTCAGCCTGACGCGGGTTTACCCGCCGATCTAACTACGATATTATTATTATTTTAGCTTACTTTACTTTTGGGTGAACTGTCTTTACACTGCTGACTAGCCTGAATAAAATAGACAGGTTATTGTCTACTGGTTTGTCCAGCCTTTATAGAGCTCTGTTGGTTGAACATGATGATTTGCCGAATACAAATATACTGGCTTTGCAGTTTGTCTATGAATTTTTCTACTTTCTAAAGTTAATTATTATTGAAGTAATTTTTTTCTATGAAAAACTATAGGCCCACTCACATTTTCACTGGCCCACCCAAAATTAAATTTCTGCCTACGCCACTGGTGTAAACGTGGCCTCAGATCGTTAAAATAGGGCCCAGTGTCATGTATGGTGTTCAGTATGTGTGTGTAAAACAGTGGGATACACATTGATTGCTAAATGAAACACTTCAGTCAGAGAGAGGAGGAGGGATTGCATTTGCTGCAATACTTTTAGGCCTTTTTTGCAAATGTCTTTAGTCTGGTTTTAAAATGTTACAGTAAGGTTATGCATATGTGTGTATGTGTGCTTTACGCTGCTTATTCCGAACACATATATATTGGGAACTTTTTGCACTTAAACTTGTTTATTTTTACTATTGACATTGAATGCATAAGTTTTTATCAATAGTTTAAATCATTGGATAATTTGATTGCAGTTTCTACCTGAATATTTTGGTCATTAGGTGTTCAGGCACGAAGTGCTGAAAACCTATTGTATTTGCTAGAAAGAGAAAAAAAAATCCCCTAAAACGCATCGTGCAGCCCAAACCGTAAGGGCTGGAGCTGTGAAACTTTGTCAGATGGTAGGGCCTCGAATTGTGGAGAAGCTATCCGAGTATGACCCCGATTGGCCCATAGGTGGCGCTACAGCAACCAAAAGTACTAAATTGCTCATAACTCCTAGACCGTTTGACTTAGCTTCAATGTTTTTACACCACTGTAATCCCTGACTCAAGACGGACAAGATGTATATCTCGGATTTCCATTTGGAGCAAAAAAAAATTTTGTTATTTCGGTTTTTTTCCAAAACCAACTTTTGCGAACTAGTCCCTGGATTTTTGCCCGATCGGGACCAAACCAGTCTAGGCCTATTCTCTGGACTCTCTAGATCAATAATTATCGAAAAAAAGTTGAAATTTGGCATTTGGTTGGCTGTAACAGGCTCATTTAGATAGTGGTCTGTGGCAAAATTCAGTCAAAAGCCCCTAAATCCCCCCCAAAAAGTCACAACTTCACAAAAATCGGTGAGCATATGTGTGCTAACATGGTTAGGAAGCATGCAAAGTTTCGTGAGGATCGGATCATAGGTGGCGCTACAATCGTCAAAAAGGTCTCTCATTATTAGGTGTTCAGGCACGAAGTGCTGAAAACCTATTGTATTTGCTAGAAAGAGAAAAAAAAAATCCCCTAAAACGCATCGTGCAGCCCAAACCGTAAGGGCTGGAGCTGTGAAACTTTGTCAGATGGTAGGGCCTCGAATTGTGGAGAAGCTATCCGAGTATGACCCCGATTGGCCCATAGGTGGCGCTACAGCAACCAAAAGTACTAAATTGCTCATAACTCCTAGACCGTTTGACTTAGCTTCAATGTTTTTACACCACTGTAATCCCTGACTCAAGACGGACAAGGTGTATATCTCGGATTTCCATTTGGAGCAAAAAAAATTTTGTTATTTCGGTTTTTGTCCAAAACCCACTTTTGCGAACTAGTCCCTGGATTTTTGCCCGATCGGGACCAAACCAGTCTAGGCCTATTCTCTGGACTCTCTAGATCAATAATTATCGAAAAAAAGTTGAAATTTGGCATTTGGTTGGCTGTAACAGGCTCATTTAGATAGTGGTCTGTGGCAAAATTCAGTCAAAAGCCCCTAAATCCCCCCCAAAAAGTCACAACTTCACAAAAATCGGTGAGCATATGTGTGCTAACATGGTTAGGAAGCATGCAAAGTTTCGTGAGGAAGGTGTATATCTCGGATTTGTATATCTCAAAGCTATCAGAGTACGAGGTGCATAGGTGGATAGGTGGCGCTACAGCAACCAAAGTTACTCCGCAAAGTTCCGTGAGGATCGGATTATAGGTGGCCAATGAGTGGTGTTGTACTGCCCACTGCAGTTTAAATTCTTTTTTTTCACAATACTCAACTATAATTCATAGTATAACTTTATCAATTCAATCTTTTAACATTTACAACCACATTTTGTAAAAAATGACTATTATCCTGAAGTTGAAAATGAGTGTGTGAACTAAACTGTAGTAAATCATATTTTAACATGGTTGTGGTGAGCAGGACGGCCGAGGGACGTGAGAGAAAGTCGCGAGGCCGGTGTTGCGATTGCTAATGAGCAGCACCTGCGAAGCACACCGGTCTCGCATCTCTCACGAAGGAGCGGAGCCATAAAGGGGGAGCGACGGAGTGGATGATCGAGAGAGGAACAGGCCTGCTTTTATTTGTATTTTATATTTTATTTGGTAAGCCAGCAGTCGTCCGTGAGGGGCTGCTGGCCGGTATTTATGTTTTATTTTCGGTAGCCAGCAGTCGTCCGTGAGGGGCTGCTGGCAGGTATTTTGTTTGTTTATTTTATTTAAATAAAGTTTTATTTTTCATTATTATCCGGTTCCTGCCTCCTTCTTCCCTGAACTTTGTTACATTGGTGCCGAAACCCGGGAAGAGGGAGGAACGCGCTGTCCGAGGGTCCTCGCCGCTGTGGGGAATCCGCGGTGCATCGAGCATGGTGCGCGAGTCGCCGCCGCTCGCCGTGGGCCGGAGCCTGCTGCCGTCCGCCGCATAAGGGGAGGAGCAGGGAGCGGGGGACTCGCGGCCATGGACGCTCGAGGCGGGGCGCTGGGATGAGTTGCCGGTGGGACGCCCGAGCTCGCCGCCGACCGCCTGGGAATGGAGGGGCGGCTGCCTTCCGGGAGGGAGAGGAGGAGTCACCGCCGCTCGCCGTGGGCCGGAGCCTGCTGCCATCCGCCAGTGAAGGGGAGGAGCAGGGAGCGGGGGACTCCTGCCGTCTGCCCAAGGCACCCGAGGAGCCGTCGCCGTCCACCGGGGGCGGGGGAGCGTCGAGGCGTTCACCGAGGGCCATCCAGCGTCGCCGCCGGGCACCGCGGAGGAGATCGCCCAGCTGGTGAGGGACAAGATGGCAGCGCGTTGTGGGAGCCGGTCTATTTTTTTTTTTCTCCTCTCTCCCCTCTCTCGTGTCCGTCGCTCCTCAGGCTTCCGTCTCCGTTTCCCTCGGCTCGTCGATCCATACCCCCCAGGGATCGCCGCCGCCGGGGGGGAAGTAGGCACAGTCTCGGGTGTACCCCCCGGCCTGTGAGGGGTGATGGGGGTATGTGGTGAGCAGGACGGCCGAGGGACGTGAGAGAAAGTCGCGAGGCCGGTGTTGCGATTGCTAATGAGCAGCACCTGCGAAGCACACCGGTCTCGCATCTCTCACGAAGGAGCGGAGCCATAAAGGGGGAGCGACGGAGTGGATGATCGAGAGAGGAACAGGCCTGCTTTTATTTGTATTTTATATTTTATTTTGGTAAGCCAGCAGTCGTCCGTGAGGGGCTGCTGGCCGGTATTTATGTTTTATTTTCGGTAGCCAGCAGTCGTCCGTGAGGGGCTGCTGGCAGGTATTTTGTTTGTTTATTTTGTTTAAATAAAGTTTTATTTTTCATTATTATCCGGTTCCTGCCTCCTTCTTCCCTGAACCTTGTTACACTGGTGCCGAAACCCGGGAAGAGGGAGGAACGCGCTGTCCGAGGGTCCTCGCCGCTGTGGGGAATCCGCGGTGCCATCGAGCATGGTGCGCGAGTCGCCGCCGCTCGCCGTGGGCCGGAGCCTGCTGCCGTCCGCCGCAGATGGGGAGGAGCAGGGAGCGGGGGACTCGCGGCCATGGACGCTCGAGGTGGGGCGCTGGGGTGAGTTGCCGGTGGGACGCCCGAGCTCGCCGCCGACCGCCTGGGAATGGAGGGGCGGCTGCCTTCCGGGAGGGAGAGGAGGAGTCACCGCCGCTCGCCGTGGGCCGGAGCCTGCTGCCATCCGCCAGTGAAGGGGAGGAGCAGGGAGCGGGGGACTCCTGCCGTCTGCCCAAGGCACCCGAGGAGCCGTCGCCGTCCACCGGGGGCGGGGGAGCGTCGAGGCGTTCACCGAGGGCCATCCAGCGTCGCCGCCGGGCACCGCGGAGGAGATCGCCCAGCTGGTGAGGGACAAGATGGCAGCGCGTTGTGGGAGCCGGACTATTTTTTTATTTTATTTTTTTCCTCTCTCCCCTCTCTCGTGTCCGTCGCTCCTCAGGCTTCCGTCTCCGTTTCCCTCGGCTCGTCGATCCATACCCCCCCAGGGATCGCCGCCGCCGGGGGGGAAGTAGGCACAGTCTCGGGTGTACCCCCCGGCCTGTGAGGGGTGATGGGGGTATGTGGTGAGCAGGACGGCCGAGGGACGTGAGAGAAAGTCGCGAGGCCGGTGGTGCGATTGCTAATGAGCAGCACCTGTGAAGCACACCGGTCTCGCATCTCTCACGAAGGAGCGGAGCCATAAAGGGGGAGCGACGGAGTGGATGATCGAGAGAGGAACAGGCCTGCTTTTATTTGTATTTTATATTTTATTTGGTAAGCCAGCAGTCGTCCGTGAGGGGCTGCTGGCCGGTATTTATGTTTTATTTTCGGTAGCCAGCAGTCGTCCGTGAGGGGCTGCTGGCAGGTATTTTGTTTGTTTATTTTATTTAAATAAAGTTTTATTTTTCATTATTATCCGGTTCCTGCCTCCTTCTTCCCTGAACTTTGTTACAATGGTAAATTATGATAAATCATATTGGAACATGGTTAATTATGTAATATCAAGCTGAAATGTAGTATATCATGATAAATCATGCCTGCTACATACAACTTAATGTCTTTTAATGCTTTTGTGCTTAAATGCCTTAAAGACCTGAACACCGATAAATGCTGCTTGCAGCTTTAATTTTCTGTTGTATTTATTTGCCCAGTCATTGTGTGTGTGCATGTTTGTTTATGTGCGTCACCTCTGAGAACCAGCTCTGCTCACAGTCATTGAGAGATTGATTGACGACAGCAAATTAAACCACATACAGGAACCCCAGAGAGGTATGAATGTCTCCACATGTTACTGTGATGTTATTCATGATTCAGTGCTGAAAGAAAACAGGATGCTTTGTGGTATTAATATGCAAATCCAAGTTCCCTTTCGTAGTCACTTCGAGTTACGTCAGAAGTGACGGAGATTGGGGGGGTTTCGCATGAAAGCCAATCCTCTTCGAGTATTTAATCACGAGCCAATGGCATGCAATGCCTTGGGGCTGCGGAAATTTGCATAGCGTACTCCGCCCTACTCCGTGAGTATAAAAGGAGGAAGTGAACGCAACCGCAGTATGTTTTCGCTTCGGAGCCAAGAGAACCTCTTCACTCCTGAAAGCCATTCTCACTGTTCAAGACTCTTCGAGACGAGCGTCCTCTTCAGTGTTGACGGCGGTACCCAGCGAGATTCTGCATCGCCTGCGATCTGAGCAGTGGTCTGCCAGACTTTGCGCTTCTCCCTGGTCGCCTCAGCGCTGAAAGAGTGAATTTCCTCCTCTCATTGAAAGAGCTGCACGCGGCACGTCTTTTTAAAGATGTCTCGCCCGTGTTCTTCTGGGTGTGGTCGATTCATGTCATCTTCTGATGGTCACGATCGCTGCTTTGTATGCCTGGGCATTCAGCATGCAGCAGCAGCGTTCATGGATGACTCATGTTCCTTCTGTGGGAACATGACCATCTCTACACTGAGATCTAGACTCAATGATCTGACTAAAGTGAAAGTCCCCATCCCCGCTACTCGATCAGCTTCTTCCACGAGAAGCTCGTCGACCCGCGAACAGGGTGATTTGACGGTGACGGTGTGGAACAAAGCCCCGACGATTCCTCGGGCCACACCCCCCGCCCCAGTGTTAGAGCCAGCGAGCGCCGCTTCGATTCAGCCGTCTACCTCTTCGCAGGTACCGTCTGTTTCGTTCGGCGCTCCAGATGATGATGCGATGTCGATCGTGGCATCACAAGGCGGGCTTGATTCTTCGGGAGATGAGGATGTGGCTGCGTTGCCTCCTTCGGGAGTGCCAGCGTTGCCCGTGTCTGATCCCGAGTTGACGGCCATGCTATCTCGGGCCGCCGTGAGTATCGGGTTAGACTGCCCCGATCTCTCACGGATGGATAATTGGTTTTTGGGCAAGGCTGCCGCCGCAAGGCCACAGCCAACCCCAATACCTTTTTTCCCCGAGCTGCATGCGGAGCTGACGCGCTCTTGGAAGGCTCCTTTGTCCTCTCGAGAGCGCGCTCTGATCTCCCCCGCCTTTCTTCCCCTCGATGGTGGGGCCGCCCGTGGGTACGCTGGGATGCCCCCGGTGGAGCGCTCTGTTGCGATGCAGCTGTGTCCACAGAGCGCCTCCTCCCGTGGTCCTCCTAAGCTCCCATCCAAAGCCTGTAGGTTCTCGTCTGCGATGGCGGCGCGTTCCTATAGAGCGGTGGGACAGGCGGCCACCGCTCTGCATGCGATGAGCACCTTGCAGGTTTTCCAAGCCAAGTTGCTCAGAGATATGCACGAGGGCGGGACTGACCAATCGGCTTTCAACGAACTGCGAGCGGCCACAGACCTTGCTCTCCGGGCAACGAAGGTGGCGGCTCACTCCGTTGGTCAGGTGATGGCCACTAGTGTGGTCCAGGAGCGCCATCTCTGGCTGAACCTCGCAGATACACGGGATGCCGAGCGGACTCGTCTGCTCGACGCCCCGTTATCTCAGGTTGGCCTTTTCGGCGGTGCAGTCGAGGACTTCGCCCAGCAGTTCTCGACTGCCCAGAAGCAGACGGAGGCGATCAAACATATTCTGCCCCGACGGCCAGCTGCTGCCTCCACCCAGCCGTCAGTACAGACGCCTCCCTCTGCTCGCCGCCGAGGACGCCCCCCTGCGGCTCCACGCGGCCCCAGCAGCAGCCTTCACCTGGGCCGCGGCGCGGAGGAGGCCGCAGGCAGGCGTCACAGCCCCCTCAGGCCGCACGCCCCGCTAAACCCCAGGCTAAGCGACGTTCCTGAGACGGGCTGCTCAGTGATGAAGACGAGTTTTCCCCAGGAGGCGGTAGCAGGCCCCCTCCTTCCCCCGGTGGAGAATCTTTTGTTCTCAGCTTCCCGCTGCTCACCCACGGTTGGGCGGCACCCTGAGTTGGTTAAAGGAAGACTTGACATCATCACTGAGCACACAGACAGGAGTGAGTGCGCTCGACGTCCCAGTGCGTCAGTCCACTCATTCCTCTCTGTCTCTGAGGGTGCGGAAGGGAGCGTGTGTCGTCCCTCGACTACTCCACTCCCCTCCCCCTCTATCGCCAGACCCCCGGCAGAACAGACCCCCATGGAACGCTGGTCCTTCCCTGGTCTCCTCTGTCGGGGAGCAGGCTTCCAATGTGCATCCGGGCGGGGTAACTCCTGCGTGCATGCCAGTCGACCCGCCTCGCTGCCCCTCCGGGGGGACGTCTGTGGTTCGCATGACCCCGCTGGTTCACTTCCTGGAAGCTTGGCTAGCGCTTCCTGGGCTGTCCCGCTGGGTCATCAGAACGATCAGATTCGGCTATGCGATTCAGTTCGCACGGTCTCCTCCCCGTTTCAGGGGAGTTCGCTCCACGATGGTCGGTGGCAATGCCCCGGTCATGAGAGCGGAGATTGCCACCCTGCTGGCGAAGGGTGCAATCGAGACGGTCCCTCCAGCCGAGATGAGGTCCGGGTTTTACAGCCCCTACTTCATTGTCCCCAAGAAGACCGGTGGGTTACGGCCGGTCCTGGACCTGCGCATTTTGAACCGTGCTCTTCATCGACTACCGTTCAAAATGCTCACAGCCAAACGCATTTTCGAATGCATACGGCCTCAGGATTGGTTTGCAGCGATCGACCTGAAGGACGCGTATGTTCATGTCTCCATCTTGCCTCGACACAGACCGTTTCTTCGGTTTGCTTTCGAGGGCCAGGCATATCAGTACACGGTTCTCCCATTCGGGTTAGCTCTGTTCCCTTGCGTCTTCACGAAGATCGTCGAGGCAGCCCTTGTTCCCCTTCACGAGCACGGGGTTCGCATCCTGAACTATCTCGAAGACTGGCTGATACTAGCACACTCTCGAGCTCAGGTTTGCGAACACAGAGACCTGGTGCTCCGGCACCTAGCCCGTCTGGGCCTTCGGGTCAACCGGGAAAAGAGCAAACTTTGCCCCGTGCAGAGGATCTCTTTTCTCGGCATGGAGATAGACTCGGTCGCCATGTCCACGCAGCTCACGAGCGAGCGCGCGCACTCACTGCTGTCTTGTCTTCGACAGTTCGAGGGCAAGAGTGCGGTTCCACTGAAACTGTTTCAGAGGCTCCTGGGGCATATGGCATCCGTGGCCGCCGCAACACCGCGCGGTTTGCTTCATATGAGACCGCTTCAGCTGTGGCTTCGCGATCGAGTCCCGAGGTGGGCATGGCATCGCGGTTCGCTCCGAGTTCCAGTGACTCCAGCGTGCCGCCGAACCTTCTTCCCGTGGTCGAACCTCAGCTTTTTGCGGGCCGGTGTCCCTCTTCAGCGAGTTTCCAGGCATCTCGTTGTCTCCACGGATGCGTCTACCACGGGATGGGGTGCCATGTGCAATGGGCATGCAGCCGCGGGCTCCTGGACAGGACCCCAGCGCCTCATGCACATCAATTGCCTCGAGCTGCTGGCAGTACGCCTGGCCCTGCACCGCTTTTGAGCGTTGCTCAGGGGTCAACACGTACTTGTCCGTTCAGACAACACGACTGCAGTAGCGTACATCAACCACCAGGGGGGTCTACGCTCACGCCGGTTGTCGCAGCTGGCCATACTATGCTCCTTTACGTGGTTTTACTGCAGCTATATGGAAAATAGCAGAGTTTTCCACTAAGGAGACAAATTCAACATAGACACACATATGCAACTTGAAATTGCAATGCAATTCCAGTAAAACAGTTATTCCAGTTTACACAAGATACTTGGCATAGAATGCATAGCATCTACAACCTTTTCACCTAAGTGTTTTCATCCAACACTTACAGTAAAGCAATCATGTGTCTTAAAGAAATAAACTTAATTAGTCTATGTGCACATTGTAGTGGCACAAACAACTATAAATTGTGTTCTATGAGCAATGTGTTACGCGCAATTACAAATCTGAAAATACTAACAGGATCATTGTAATTTGGATGTTATTCTTGTTGCTATTGGGCTACCAACCCACTAGCAAGTGAAGTTAATAGCTGAAGGCCTTGCATGAACAAGGTGGTTAACTCATTAAGAGTTTTGCCGGTACGTGCAGATCGCAGATTTTTACTCTTAGAAAGTGGTTTGCTATTTTTCTGAAAATAAGGAGGAGGTCTACCCCTACCCAGTGACCAGCATCTCACCTCTTTATGGCCTATTTTCTGACAGGAACTGCAAAACCTGCTTTCTTTACCATAGGGTTGATTGCTACGTTCTCCTGGAGTTTGAGGATTTTCACGACTCTCGAATGCTTGTACACCATGCGTTCTGGTACATGACTCTGCGCTATTACGGTGCTGCATCACCTTAAGAACTGAAATAGGCACACTTTCTAGAGCAGCTGCACATGCATTTTCTGAACTAAATGTTTCAGATTCATTAGAGCAAGTCACCTCTTCTAAGAAGTGAACATGCTTTTTAGCATTTAGCTTAGCCTTCAGATCTGCAATGTTCTCTTTGTGATTTTTACACTTTTCAGTTAGGGCTAACTGTTCAGCTAGTAATTTATCTAGCTGTGTTTGAAGATCTTTAATCTTTGCCTCAGACTTTTGTGCCTCTGCATTTTTAGATTAATACTTTAACACAATTTTGATACAGTTTCTTACGGTCAGCCTTGTGAATACTTACATCTTCCAAGTCCTCTAACATTAACCCATTTGCTCCTTTAAGATCAGGAGAAAAGAAAACTTCAGGAAAAGGATCTTTATTATTTGGAGAAACCTTCCCTTCCCCGTAACTTGCAAGTAGAAACTTTTCTTCCATCGTAAGTCTCTGTTTTAAAACCTCCAACAATTTACTTGCCAATCTTTCTGACTTTAATTTTAGACCAGCTACTACCCCATGCGAGTTATTTAAACCAGGACCCCCAGCTGCAATCAGATCACACAATTTAACCTTTTTTGAAACAATCAATACATTTTCAAAACCACATGCAATTTCATTAGATACATCCAACCTGGCTCCAAACACAGTCGGTTCTTCTAATAACCAAAATAAAGATGTCTCAGAAACTCCTCTTCTCTTTTTAAAAAAACTCCACACTCTAAAAACCCCCTTATAAAAAGGTGTCAGTCCATTCAGTTGAATCTTGTTAGAATCCAATAAAAACAAAGTAAAGTCCAATCCCAGACCTCCAGCTTGTTTTAATATAGATCCAGCAACATTTCTCCAAACTAGATCTTCTGGACCTGTTAAAAGTCTTTGAATGAACTGTAAGCGAAAAGTTGCTCCTCTGCTGACCAAGTGTATCAGTCCTTGTCCCCCTTCTTCTCTAGGAAGATAGAGTACACTCTGGGGAATCCAGTGAAGCTTAGTCCAGAAAAAGTCCACAATTACAGCCTGCAGTTTTACAAGAAGTCCACTTGGCGGCTCAATACATGCCAACCGATGCCAGAACATTGAAACCACCAGATTATTAATAATTGTCACTCGTCCTCTAAAAGACATTTTTGACCACAACCATCTCCATTTTTCTAGACGTCCTTTTGTTTTTTCCAAAACCCCTTCCCAGTTTTTTTGCATCATTGAGTCATCTCCAAGATAAACACCCAAATATTTAAAACCACCTTTCTTCCACTCAAGTCCACCAGGTAGTTTAGGAAAACCTCTACCTTCCCATTTTCCGCCAACTATGGCTTCACTCTTAAACCAGTTTACCTTAGCAGAAGACACTTTACCAAACTCTTCTATAATTACCTGTAAAGTGTTTACTTCTTCTTGATTTTTAATCATAACCACAATATCGTCAGCATAAGCTGATAACTTAATTTTACATTCAGATTGCGGTATACTCCACCCATCAATGTTTGCCCTAATTCTTACCAGCAACGGTTCAATGGCTAAAGCATATAGCATGCCAGACAGTGCACACCCTTGTCTGATACCTCTTGTAATTTCAAAAGGAGCACTCAACCCTCCATTAATTTTGAGTATACTCTCAATGTTTGCATACAACACTCCGATCATTTTGATAAAACCCTGACTGAAACCAAACTCACTCAGAGTCCTCCAGAGGTACTTATGCTCAACCCGGTCAAAAGCCTTTTCCTGGTCTAAGGAAATAAGGCCAAAATCTAAACCCAATGATCTAGAGACGTCCAAAATATCTCTAATTAAATGAATGTTGTCAAAGATCGATCTATTAGGAACACAGTATGTCTGGTCTATATGGATGACCCCACCAATCACCTCCTTCAACCTAATTGCTAAGGCTTTAGATAGGATTTTTACATCAGAGCATAAGAGTGACACTGGTCGCCAGTTTTTTATATTCGTGAGGTCTCCTTTTTTCGGTAACAGGGTGATCACTGCTCTCCGGCAGCTTGTTGGCAGTAACCCTCTGGCCACGCTGTCATAAATGACCTCCAGAAGATCATCACCCAAAACTGCCCAGAGTGACTTATAAAACTCAACAGGAATTCCGTCGATCCCCGGAGCTTTCCCGCACTCCATACTCTGTAGGGCATTATACAGCTCACCTTTCGTAAAAGGTTTTTCCAGCTCAGTGTTTGCTTCATCCGAAACTTTAGGCAGACTCACATAAAACATACTGGCTATATCCTTTTCCTCCATGTGACCACTGCTATATAACTCTGAGTAAAAACCTACCGCTCGTTTTCTAATTTCCTTAGCCTCTATAATTTCTGTGCCTGATTCAGATAACAAGCAATGCATGCTTCTATTTTGGCCATTTTTCTTTTCAAGTCCAAAAAAGAAACTGGTTGGGCCATCCATTTGTACTACACTCTGAAAACGCGAGCGTACCAGAGCACCCTGTGCTTTAACCCCCAACAAATCATCTAAAATCTTCTTTTTATCTTTTAAAACTTTGACACATTCTCTGTCTCTAACAGATTCAATTAAATTTTGCATTTCAACTATCTCTTTCTCTAGATCCTTTAGAGATCTGGAAATGTCTCTCGAAGCATTGAAAGTATACATACGGCACAGTTGCTGTATCTCTATTTTTGCAATATCCCACCATTGTTGCAAAGAATCAAATAATGACCTCTTATTCCTAAACTGTTGCCAAAAATGACCAAACACCTCAAGAAAAAAATTATCTTGTAAAAGAACCGTATTAAAATGCCAATAAGCACTTTTTTGGCTTTACATTAGTGATAAAAACATTACAACTGACTAAACCATGATCTGAAAAGCCTACAGGAGAAATTGCACATTGTTTAATAATATTAAAATTATGTTTAAAACAATACCACCTGTCTAGTCTAGCCATTGTCACATAACATTCGGACGAGCAGAGACAAAACCACAGACAAAAAATGTATTTAACAGTTGGTTACTAAAACAGATTGAGCTCAATTTCAATCATAAAAACAATTTAATCAATTTGCATAAATCAGCCAAATGGGCTTCGTTCAGTGAGTCACATGGGCTGGCCAGCCCTACCAGGCCAAACACAAACCACAACAATGTACTAGCCCAACAGAGAACAGAGAGAAACAAAACAAAAATAAACAAATTAAATAAAGTGTGCGGGTTGGATTATTTTCTTCTTTTTTTTTTTTGAATCAAATCATTGCATAAAACATTTCACTGCCCCAATAATAGAGCAAAATAAATACAAATCCAAACACTTCAAAACAACCAAACCAAATAATGCAATAATTATTTCAACCCACTCAACACCACCCAACTAAACCAAAGTAGAAAAAAACAAACAAACCACAATTAATCGGATCTGTTATTGAGCAGTAGCAATGTAAGGCAAGAAGAAAAAGGAATACAACCAACCCCAAATAAACAAACTAAATAAATTAGAAAAAAAAACCTAATAATAATAATAATGTTAGTAAATAAACCAGAATTTCAGTTCAACAGTGCAAACACACTAAAACCACATACACACACACAAGAAAAAGAAAATAAATGAATAAATCAAATGAAATTATACAAAACAATGAACAAACACAAGGTGGCACAAAAATCAAGGCCACGGGTCTAGCGCATCCAACGTGAGCGTTGTACAGGCAAATCGCAAAGATCAATCGACAATTCAGATGGATATAGAGTTGCCTTTCAGTGAATGCAACCGCGTGCGTCCGCTGCAATCGCGAGCATTCAAGGCAAAATCCCACGTCCCAATTGGAAACGCAATTTAAGCCACAGCAAAGCAGCAGCTGGCAACTTCTGTAAAACAAATAACATTTTCGTTTATTTTATTCTCCTTCCCCACTCCTCTCACCTTCTTAATTACACAAACCGGGTACGGAAAAAAATTAAATTACCTTTCATGTGCATAACCCTCTCATACTCACTAACAATGCCTGGACACACTCGACTACTCTAGAATTACACCAAACAAACACATTAATCAACAGGTGAATTGAGTTGACTTCCCACAAACACCCATCTTCTAAGTTTATAATTCCCTCCCAACTATGAGCCTTCGATTAAACAAAACCTACCTTTCCTGAGGAGTGAAGGAGATACAAGACCCGCACCAGCCAGTCCCATCAATACAACACCCACACAACAGGTCACGTCGGTGCAATGTCATCAGAAAACTAACTCTCACCTGTGTCTATATAGCTCTGTGATTACCTGACGTACCCACCCACTTTATGCCATCCGTACGTTATTTTTAAAGGGGCCACGCAGACTATTATAAAAAAAGGCTATCCCACTACATTTCATTGACATCTTTGCAGACTCTATAAACAACTCACGATCTGGAAAAAACTCTAGTACTTGAACTCCCTTCATGCCTTTTGTACTCTGCAAAAAAGCTTTAATTTTTTCAAGGGTGTAAGCACTCCTCCCAGATCTTCTCAGAGACACTGAGTCAACTGAACTTACAGATTCACACTCACTTCCTGATACTGAATCATCTGAGTTACTGTATTCAGTGTTAGGCATTGTTTCTTGAACCATCTTTTCCTCTGTCTGTTCTTCCTGAACCTGCTCCTTCTTAGCTTTTTTCCCTCTACTTTTTCCACTTGTTTTTCTCTTTAAAGTCGGTGTTTTAAACAGACTGTCATCCTCCGTCATATCAATATCTCTTGAGACATCTACAGGGCCAGCAGCATCATTTGTTCTTTCAAACTCCCTTTCTTCTACTGTTTCCTCATTACTCCTGCTTACAATTTTTGTTTGATTAGTTTGTTCACCATTGTCTAGCACTTCTCCACCTTTTTCCTGATTTTCATCCTCCACATTAACTTTCTGTCCCTCACTTTCAATGTTATTCTGTCCTGGATCATGTTCCACATTCTCAGGACACGGACGCGCAAGATGTCCTCCTTGTCCACATTTAAAACATTTCATTGTCTCTGATGTAGCGTAAATGACATAGTCAAAATCATCAATTCTAAACTTCATCGCGAGATTCAGCTCCGCACTCTCATTGTTCAGAATCATGTACACCTGCCGCCGGAAAGAAACAACATGCTTCAACTTTGCCGATTTGCAATTTAATGCGATTTTTTTAAAACTGTGAAACAATTTTTCCGTGCCTGACCAATTCCCTTTGGATCACTTCGTCCTTTATAAAAGGTGGAACATTCGACAACAAAATCTTTTTCGCCTGTTGCATCAAAGGCATCACTGTTGTGTACGACTCATTCAACACAATTCCACTCGCGACTATTTCATTTACTTTGTTCACGTCATCTAGGAAAAAAACAAATGCACTGTTCATCCTAGATGCTGACAAGATACTCTTATACCCCACAACTTGAGCAACTGCTATGCTGCAGTCTTCTATAGAATAGCGTTCCGTGGACGTGACTTTAATGCCATTCCTCCGCGTTAGCTTGTCAAACTGTACGCTCTCCGATGCTGCTGCCATCTCGGACAGCACACGGTGAGCAACAGCGACCTACTCTCCCTGACTCCAAAAAAACCTCCACAAATACACCAACAACTTTGCCAAAGAAAGAAGAAAAGTTAGAAAACTCACACAGCCCGCAGGCCAGCGCTCTCGCACTCCACACTCATTCAGCTCAGACGCTCACGCATGCGCACACACACACAGAGAGAGAGAGAGAGAGAGAAAGAGAGAGACAAAGAACAGAGGAGGCAAAGGGAGAGAACCCCAAGAAAGGGAGAGAGCCAGAGCATAGAAAGAGCAGAGCATTACAAGAGCCAGAGCAACAGTTACAGTCTTCTTTTATCCTTTCCCTGACCATGTGACTAAAACCCAAATGTGAGACATTTAAACTGACCAATCAGATAATTACACTTCCCCCATTGTTTTAAATGTGTGACAATTCATTGACCCCACAAAGTACACAATCTTGGCCTACAGGCCTTGATCACTATCAGCTCCTCTGTCTTTGATCTTCCAATGGTCCTTGTGGTTAAAAGAAGGGGTGGAACACAGTAAAGATCATTTCAAATGTCTTGGATTCTTTTCAATCCTACAATAAGACAACAAAGAATACATCGATTAATGCAAAAAAAAAGAAAGAAAGAGAAGATCAAAGAATGGCAAATATCAGTTAACCTTAAGGCAGGGGCAATCTTAAAGGGATAGTTCACCCCAAAATTAAAATTCTGTCAGTAATGGGCTTTATGCGCGATCGCTTCCGTGTTTTGTCCCAGCTTGCCCAGTTACATCCGGTGCTGCGTCAGAAGCCGGTTTTGCATTAGGTGGAGATAGTGGCAAATTACACTTGCTGTTTACAAAAACTTCCTGCAGTTAACGTGAATGATGTTAACAACACTGTGAGGCAGTTAGCTGTCACACATAAGAGTAAAAAAGAAGGGCTTTAAATGATATATTTCGAGCTACATCGACAACTTTGAGGGTGAGCTCTATTATAACTTCCGGAATCAGTTTCTAAAATCATTGTCTCCATTTCGGAGAAAATGAATTTTATTAAAGTTTTTCCGCTGTACACTTTGCCTGCAGAACATGCTATGCGGAAGTAAAGAAACTGGCTGAGATCCTAACGAACGTACGTCAGCAGGGTTCGTGCATAGAGCCTATTACTTGCCTCATTTTCTACCAACCTCATAAGGCATTCCAGAGCCAAGATTGATTTTTAGCTTGAGATTGATTCAAGGCCACTGCACTCACACGCAGACACACCTCCCAGCAGATCGCCACAACACCTCCCACTCGATCTTTGCGTGGTGCGAGCGGAAAGATCGCACCACTCAGGCGAACTGGTCCCCAACGAATTGATCCTCTGCTAGAAGGAGGACGATGAGGCACCGTACGTCCCGATGCAATATGGTACCCTGAAAATCCTTTTTTTAAGACCCGGACTCTTTGGCAAGTCCGAGATCTGGAATCTTCGCCTGAACACACCCGCTCGGAGAGACTTTCACGTGGACATCCCGGACTATGCCTTTAGAATCTGCGTTCACACTGATGATTCTTGCTAGCTTGAACTGCCCCCTTAGTGTATTTTGATCACAAAGCCAGACTATGTCTCCCTTAGTAACGTTCCTTTCGGCAGTATGCCACTTGCTGCGGATGAACAGGTTTGGACCTGCAAGCTGGCTCCAGGACTTCCAAAAGTAGCTAACTTGGGTTTGCATCTCTTGCGGCTTTTAAAGATGTAAGTAGCAGTCGAATTCTTTAAAATCTTCTCTCTGTAAAGCTCGACCAAGCAACAGGGTGTTCAGAGTGATGTATTGGATACTTCACGGCTCTGGACTCTGGCATCGATGGGCCTTTCGTTGGCGAGATTGGCAGCTAGTTTGAGCACCGTCAGGAATTCGCCAAAAGTAAGGCCTCCTCCTCTACTGAGACTTTGGAGAGCTCTTTTGGTGATCTTGACCGCAGCTTCAGCAGCGCTGTTTCGATGAGGTTAGTTGGCTGGAAGGATTCTCCATGACCAGTAAGTCCCATTCTTAGCAGCATATTCCTCAAGTGACTCTTTGCTTTGTTGTCTTAGGTAAGCATACATCTCTTCCAGGACACGCTTTGCTCCAATAAAATTTGTACCTGGATCGCACCAGATCTTCTGAGGATGACCTCGGATAGAAGTAAACCTCTGGTAAGCAAGTAGAAAGCTCTTTGTTAGCGCGCTTGCCAGTTTCGACATGGATGGCTCGGCTTGACATACAGCAAAAGAGCACACCCCATACTTTCATACTTACTCTCTTTCTGACATCATCCTTTACTTCGTACGGTCCAAACATGTCAACAGACGTGAATTGAAACGGTGCTGCCGGGCTCGACCTCTCTTCAGGTAAATCTCCCATTATTTGCCGAAATGCCTTGGCTTTTGCCTTCCTGCACGAGATACACCTGTCAACTTTTCTTGCTATAATTCTCCCCCTGATGACCCATGCTTTCTTTTGCATCCGCAGCAAAGTTCCTGCCACCCCATCATGTCCCTCACTATGTGCTTCTCGGGCAAGGAGGGTAGAGATCCAGGACTGGAAAGGTAGCAGGGGAACTGCTCTCTGGTCCTCTTTGAAGGTCTGTTGTCCTTCAGTGATTCTGCTTGTGATCATCAGGTGACTTCAATAATGCTCAATCATCACTAAATTAATCTCAATAACTTCAACACTCTTGAGTGTTAATTTAACACTCATATCTGCATCATATATTCCATCTGAAAGCAGGTGAAGGTGATTTACTGCTAATCAGTGAACCGGCTTTACTGATTAGATGCGCATAACAATATCGTGCGATTAATCGTGCAGCCCTAATCTTTAGAAATTAATATGAAAATAATTTCTGAATTGGTGAATTGATTTTTTCAACACAGCACTAGCAACCCCCCCACCCCATAAAAGATCGAGAATAATGATCAATTCAATCTAATAATCAGTAATTAAGTAATTAAACGTGTGGCTGAGGGGTGCCTTAGGATGATCATGTTTAATAAAAAAATTTTTTTTTCGCTTCTCGTTCTAACTCAGTGATTTCTCGATTAATGGGGAGTAGCAGAGAATGTGAAGTAGGTCAAGGGCGACACTAGAGCGCGCGCACGCAGCACCCCCAACGCATTTGTGCCCTAGCCAACCGCCTAGTTAGCCTATAGCAATCGCCGGCCCTGAGAAATTTGTTCATCTTCAGAACACAAAGAAATATATTTTGGATTAAATCTGAGAGCTGCATCACTCCTCCATAGGCTGGAAGGGACTGAAACATGTTCCCCGAAAAGTTATTAAAGGGGGGGTTGACTGCAATTTCACTTTTTTCATTTTAAATAGTGTGTAATGTTGCTGTTGGTGCATGAACAGTATCTGCAAAGTTGCAGCGCTGATAGTTCAGTGTAAGCAGAGATATAGTCTTTTAAAAATCAGGAAGTATATTGCCTACAAAAACGACTGGATTGGGACTACAGCTGGGTTATGGTACGTCACTAACCCACACATTTGCATCAACCCTCCCTCTGGAATATGCAGAAAAAGGCATGGCCATATTTCAGCAGCTCCAGGTCGTCGAGCGTGTTGTTCACGCAGCTGTCAGGTCTTCTGTGTCCGAGCTTCCCACGGACGCTGTACTTCCTCAACAATGGATACAATTTATGTTTGATTATGTTCCTGAAAATGACGATCGTAATCTAGCTTTCTGTGCTGCACATTTTACGGAAGTCAGCTTCCAGAATCTCCACAAGTTCAACACCGGATTCAACATGAAACTGTAACAGAAACATTAAGGAAGTTCCAGCTTTAAAACCAGAGGGAGCAGTTGTTGGGCCACAACCTGTAAGTAGGCTAAGACTTAACCACTTTAAATGTATTTGCATTTATAATCCCAGACGTTGCCTTGTGTTTAAGTTTTTTTCAAATGCCAGCGCTAGCTTTATTGCCACTAGGCTATTAGTTATGCTATTTTGTGTCTACGACAAACGAGTACAAACATGAATTTTGTATAAGTGCTAATGTTGTAAATGTATTTTTCATGTATATATGTTTTATGACGTTATTTTCGATTTGATCAAGAACGTACTTGCCACCGCTGTTTGTGTTTAACATTAGTAGCCAGTCAGTTGCTATTGTTGCCAGTCAGATGCTTTTGTGTTAAACAAACGTGTATAAAGTTAAAAAATGTAGCAAATTATCATTCAGAAACATTTATTAAGAGCCGTGTGTGGTGAGGTTCTGTTTGACTTGCTTCATCGCGGCTTTCTCGGTCTGATTCTGCCTCAAACTGATACTGTAGTTCGACACATATTTACATCTGGACCGGAGCTCATGACGTGCCCGTAAAGGTAATGCGCGTTAACTTTCTGGAGAACGTAAGCGACAGTTTAGCCAATCACAACACACGGGGCGAAGCTAAACCAATCTGAGCCCACGACGTGTTTCTGAGGGAGTGGTTTCATAGACTCAGGAAGTCAACCGCTCGATCGAGGACAGAGGAGAGCGCGGCTGACAATAAACGTGAAGTTTACGAAACATAAGACTTTTAAAAAAAGAAAAACCATGAATACATGTTATATTGCACCCCATAAATACAATCATGCAAAGAAAAAAAGCAGTCAACCCCTCCTAGACACGCAGTGTAAATAAATTCCTTGAGCTTTTGACATCTAAGAGGTCATCATATTATAAGAATATCCTGTAAGTTTCAGAACTGAAAACGTCCTTGTTAGTCCAATAAAGGCTTTTATTGACACCAGCCTACAAACGACTCGTTTTTCAAAGTGGGGAAGTATGACGTCGAAGGGGATAAAACACCACCCCCGCAGAAGAAGATCAACGCCTACTATAACATGGCCGGTTTAGCCCCGCCCACCGATTCGCGCATTACACGCATAGCTATATTACATGGATTTGCAGACCGGGTTGAGGTTTTCTGTACAAAATGGCCACTGCTCCTCTTGTAGTGTTGGAGAGTAGACCATATATGGCAGCAATAAAATAAGTACATTGGATATACGTATAGATTAAAATATAATTTATAAAAAACAATCATTTTCCATCTTAATTTTGATGTGATGGGGTTGAGTTGTTAAGCTTGACAGTACCCTCCCTTGACTATAACGGGCCGTAACTGTATATAATGAAGAGGAGGAGCTGTAACTGTATATAATGAAGAGGAGGAGCTGTAACTGTATATACTGAAGAGAAAGACGGACAGAAACGGACAGAAGCAGAAATGTATATATAATGCTTATAGTCAAGGGAGGGCCCTTGACTATAACAGGCCTCAAAAATATTAATGAAAAGTATCACACTACTTACCATCTTATGCAACACTGTTAAAAAGACCTGAATGATGTTATATATTGGGTCACATATTGGGCGGTGTCTAAATTATTATAGGCGGAGAATAGTTGGCGTGACGGGTTGAGTTCAGACTGAGGGACGTCACTTTATAGTCTGTTTTTGTTTAATCAAAGATCTGGCATTTCTTTAAGAAATATATTTTTATGGTAAATGGTAAATGGACTGCATTTTATATAGCGCCTTCATAGACCTAATGGCCACCAAAGCGCTTTACATTTGCCTCACATTCACCCATTCACACACACATTCATACACCGACGGCGGTGTCAGCCATGCAAGGCGCCAGCCAGCTCGTCGGGAGCAGCTGGGGTTAGGTGTCTTGCTCACGGACACCTCGACACTTGGTCAGGTGGAACCGAGGATTGAACCACCAACCTTTTGGTTCGTAGACAATCCACATGAACCACTGAGCCACTGCCGCCTATAAATATATTTTTATTTTTTTACAATTTTTTTTTTTACCAAGATTGAAGACACCTGATGTTAACAAGCAGAATCACTCAAGGAGAAAATATTTAAAGGTACAATATGTTGGATGTTTTGCCACCAGGGGTCGCTAACCTCTTATAATAACATTATTGGTGTATATTGGTGACGCAAAGGCGTATAGTCGTATATTGATGATGCAAAGCATTAAGCAGAATTATGGATCTTGTCGTCAAGCTGATGGATCTTTTATTGATTAGTGAATACATTGATGTTTTTAACATGACTGTGGTATGAAGCAGGGTGCGATTGCCAATGAGTGACATACCAGCGCCACAGTCCCGCAGATATAAGGTAATAAGGACATTTCATTTTACCGAACGACACACAGGTGCTGAATTACTCACACAGGTCAGTTTATTAGACAAATTAAACTTGAGGTAACATTAACGAAACACTGTTTCATTTGCTCTAACAGTTACACTATCACACTAAACGGCATTTGAGTGAGTTGAAATTTGTTAGTTAGGTTGTTTGTTGGCTATACAAGACTAGTTTGCTTGCCAAGGTCCATTATGTTTGAACAAAACAACAACAGCGTCAGCGTCCTGCTAGACATAGTTCTCCACTTTGTCTTCTCCCAGTTCAAAGAATTGAACGATTCTCGACGTCTGTCGCCATGGTTACTACGACTGTATGAGCAGAAACTGAGGGTAACGTGGATATGACGCCATTGACTGGAAACTCCCTCAGCCCTGCTCACACGCCCCGTTTCCTTGGTTACCATCGCATATTTTTCGTTTTTGGATATTTTACTGCAAAAATCCTACATATTGTACCTTTAACTCACCATTATAGTGATCAGTGTTTAAGTTGGGCTCATGAGATTGAGGTTTTAATGTACCTTTATTTTAACAGTTTTAAGTGTGGTATAAAATGAATTCTCAGGAGAGTTATTTTAACACTGGAGTTTTTGCTGTGTAAATATAGATGAAGTGTGATCATGATGTCAACAACACTTCTGGGGCTGTGCATTTGTGGTTTCACTAGCACAAACTTAGTAGCCTAAAAGCTTCACATACACACAAATACACACACACACACACACGTATGGCCCACAACATATGATCTTAAATACCACCCATCTTTGCACGCCCTTGAATATGTATACCTACTCCTATTCCTTTAAAACCACTAATTCAATGTTATGAGTGAGAGTTAACAGATGAAATTAGTTCATTAATCTGACGCACTTTGAGAGTTAAAAATTAAAAGATCCAACCCATATTCAGGGTGGGCCGCCGTTGTGCGTGTCATATGGGCCGTAACTGTATATAATGAAGAGGAGGAGCTGTAATAATGAAGAGGAGGAGCTGTAACTGTATATAATGAAGAGGAGGAGCTGTAACTATATATAATAAAGAGAAAGACGGACAGAAACGGACAGAAGCAGAAATGTCTGATCAGTGTGATCTCTGTCTGCTGGGACTGATCATTCTCTCTTCACTTCTCACAGGTAAAGAAATCTGTATTTTCTCTAAACACATTTAGTGGAATTAGTCTGGAAAGAGTTGATTTGAACATGCTCAGTTTATTCTTGCACACATTCACGTTGTGATCTCAGAGTTGTGTATTGATACACACAGATCATACTGTATTATTCCTGATACTGGACATAGTGTCACTCAAACATCTGATGATGAAGAATGATCTTCATATTTAGAGTGTGTCAGTGATTTGAACAGCTCTCTGATAAACACTCATAGTTTATTCTGGAGAGTGTGTTGATTGAAAAAAGGCGTAACACTTTACAATAAGGGTATATGAATAATCCTATTATTGAAGGCACGACCTAATCATGAACCAATGAAGAGTTATCCTGAACTACGACTGGAGTCATTATGGATTCACACATCAATAACGGCAGCCTTCACTACATGTTAAACATGTTTGATAATTAATGCATTCAGTAACATTTATGGATAAACATAATCACAGTTTTGACAAGTTTTATAGACTCGATGTTGTTTCTTATTTAAAAGTGGTGACCTAAAAAACCAGCACCCCTAAACTAAACCATCTTCCCGCACTGCTGAATCACACTGCCTCTTTTAGAAGGAATAAGAAGTATACAGTGAGTATAAATAAGGTGTGGCCCCTTTAAGAGCTGCGCGCTGCAGGTTGAACGGTCTGCTTTGTATGTGCGGCTCGATCACCCCATGCGGGTTATTTCTGTCTGATGCTCTTTTTTAAGTCATTTGCTTTAGTTAATAACGCTGTATACGGTCAAACGTGTCGACAGAGAGTTACAGGAGATCAACTGGGGAATAAAGAGTGAGTTGTGAATTCTCATTCGCCTCCGTGAGTTTGTGGCCTCCGACTCCAGCTCTGTCCCAAATGACACACTTCGGATTTGTTGACTTCCTCAGAGTCCACGCTTTGGTGATGTCATGTAATGAAGACCAATAGGGCTTGTAGCGGCAACCTATAGCCGCTGAGAGGCTAGGCAGCAGGAAATATCCGTGACGCGTTTTCTTGCATTGAATATTCAGTAGCATTTATTGACATGGTAACGGACTACACGCAGAAACAATGAAGAACATACATGCTAACGGTCAACAGAAAGTGAGCACTCCCCGCTACTCACCCCCTTTCCACACACCCCAAACAGGAAACAATATCAGGTATATACCCACCAATACCCATGTGACCGTCACACCTGGAAACGCATGTAAATTACAAAATAAAAGACAAAACATTTTCTACACTTACATTCCAGCCCCTGATTATTACACAATACTAATGGAATAATCACAAATATAATCAAAATATGAACAATATTAATACATATAATTGTTATACATGATTTTTCCTCTTTTTTTTCACAAAGGCTTAAGAAAATGTGAATAGGCTTAAGAAAACAATACATGTGTGCGAAAGTGTCCAAGGCACTCAAGTGTTCATCATTGTAACGGAGTAAAGTTCATACAAAGGTCAAGTCTAAGTCAGTAAAGTCCGTAAATCAGTCAAGTCCAAGTCAAAAGGTCATGTCAAAAGTCAGTTGAGAGCTCTCAATGTCAGTCATAGTTAATCTTTAAATTCCTCAGCTTCCAGAAGACGACAAATTTTGGTAATCGGCCTGGTTAAGCAGGTACTCCTAGTCTTGATCTTAACTTGCCTTGTCAATCCCTTTTTGTCCGTTATTGCGTGAATAATTTTACCCATGATCCAGGAACTTCTTGGTGCATTTTCATCCATTAACAGGACAACATCTCCCAACTGATAGTTCCGCGTCTTTACCATTCACTTTTGGCGTTCTTGCAGTAAAGGTCGATATTCACTAATCCATCTTTTCCAAAACAGGTTGGCTAAATACTGAATTTGACGCCATCTTCGACGGGCATACAAATCTTCCTTCTCAAACAATCCAGGTGGTAATGTAAACTTTGTTTTTAGAAGGAGAAGATGATTAGGTGTTAAAGCTTCCATGTCATCAGGGTCCAAAGATGATCTGGTTATGGGTCGGTTGTTAAGTATAGACTCTACTTCACACAAAAGAGTATGAAGACCTTCTTCATTCAAACTCTGCCCTCGCAGAATGGAGTTCAGTATCTTCTTTGTAGATCTGATGAGCCTTTCCCAGATCCCTCCGTGGTGTGAACCGGTAGGAGGATTGAAAGTCCATTTAATCTTCTTTTGTAGAAGAACGTCATTTATCTGACTCTGGTTCCAATTTTGTATCGCCTCTTTTAATTCACGATCAGCCCCGACAAAGTTCGTTCCATTATCTGAACGTATTTCTGTCACTTGTCCTCGTCGAGCGATAAAACGTTGAAGTGCGTGAATGAATGAGTCGGTGTCCAGTGAAGCAACCATCTCAATGTGAACGGCTCTAATGTTCAAGCAAGTGAAAATGACTCCATAACGTTTTAGTGTGGTTCTTCCTCTCTTTACTTCAAATGGACCGAAGCAATCCAGTCCAACATGAGTAAAGGGGGTTTGTCTGGTGAGACTCGATCGTGAGGTAAATCAGCCATCTGTTGATGACCTGCAATTGCGTTAAACCTTTTACACACCACACATTTTGACAGAAATGTTCTTATGGCTACGCTGGCTCCAGGGATCCAATATCGCTGTCGAAGAGCCGCCAACATGAAATTCCGTCCACTATGTCCCACTTCTTCGTGAATTTGTCACAGAATTAGATTAGAAATGTGTAGATCTTTGGCCAATATAATTGGGTGCTTAGAGTGTTCAGGGATCAATGCGTTAGCAAGACGTCCACCAACCTTGATAATATCATGCTGAAGTATTGGATTAAGACTATAAAGAGGACTATTTTGTTTGACTACTCCATGCTTGCGTAGACTATTTAGTTCCTCCGGGAACCTCTTTCTTTGAGAAAGTCGGATGATTTCCATTTCGGCCCTTTCCAATTCTTCCAACGAAAGTAAGTCCTCACACAATGTAGATTTAAACTTCTGCATCTCCTGATTAACGATCATCTCTTGTACGTATGGATCTGTATTAGAGGAGACGAGAACAGTCTGCAGTCGTTTCCTTTCCTTGCTACGGTCCATCAAGATTCGTTTCAGGCGAAGGATCCATGCTACGGCTTTCTTTAGTCGAATCCAAGATGAAAAGTAATCAAAGAGATCTGATATGGAGTCAGACTTTTCATTGACTTTTATCATGTTTACCAAAGCACTCCTTTTAATCTCAGGGTCACGAGGCAATATTACATCCCTACAGGTAAGGTCCGTTGGCCACTCCTTAGGTGATCGAGTGAGAAATGCAGGACCAGAAATCCACGTCTCGTTCTTCAAAAGTGAATCCACCTTCACTCCTCTAGACACCAGGTCTGCCGGATTGCTTGATGAATTCACGTACCTCCATTGTTCTACATCGGAAACCTTCAGGATTTCGGACACTCTATTAGCCACAAAGCACTTAAATCTAGTGGTGCTATTTCAAAGGTATTTGAGTACTGAAGTACTGTCAGTCCAAAAAACTGAGTTTTGAAAGGGCATCTTGAGTTCCTTCATCCAGATTTTGTCAATACGGCTTGCAAGAGTGGCAGCTGTAAGTTCCAGGCGAGGGATTGTAACAGATCTTAATGGTGTAATTCTTGCCTTGCTCACTAAGAGGGTAGAACATGTCTGTTGTTGGTCATTATGGAGCAGCAAATAGGATACCACTCCATATCCTTGTTCGCTTGCGTCTGAAAAATGATGCATTTGAGCAGTAGTTACATCTCCAAACCCATCAGGCTTCAAACATCTTCTGACCTCAAAACCCTCCAAGCAACGCAGATCATCCAGCCAGTTCATCCAACGTTGAACATACACTGATGGAATATCATTGTCCCATCCAATTTCCTTCCCTTCATAGATCCTGCAGTATCCTCTTGGCAGACAGAATCACAGGTGACAAGAACCCCAGAGGATCGTAGATGGAACTAACCACTGAGAGAATTCCTCTCCTGGTAAGAGGTCTATCCTTGACTACCACTTTGAACTGAAAGGCATCCGATTCAGCACACCATTGTACTCCCAATGCTCGTTCCACTGGCAAGATGTCACGATCGAAATCCAAATCCTTTACCTTTTTCTCCCTGTCCTTCTCAGGTATTACACTCAACACAGCACGGCTGTTGCTCGTCCATTTTGTTAAACAAAATCCACCTTTAGCACACATACTAGTAAGATTCTTGTACACTTGCACAGCTTCTGATTCAGAAGATACGGAAACAAGGCAGTCGTCCACGTAGAAGTTATTGAGAACGACGTCCGTTGTCTTAGGGTTGAATAGATCCTCTTGATCCATTGCACATTTCCTCAATGCAAAACTTGAGCAACTAGGTGATGATGTAGCCCCGAATAGATGAACCACCATTCTGTATTCCTCCAGACTGCTATTTCACGAGTTCACACTTACATATAATTTTGAGTGAGTAAGATTCAATGCGTATTTGGCGTGCTGTCCGGAGGGAGGGCTCCGAGCTCGGAATTCTGCCCGAACCCAGAGTACTCCCCCCGTATGTAAGTGATATTTAGAAAGAGGAGTGTGGAGAAGTAGGAGTGTGGAGAAGGGGTGGAGGAGGGATGCTGCAAACTGCCAATGGATCGAGGTAAGACTGCTGAGTCTATTTGTACCCTCTTATCATTGGCTGCTGATTGCTGATTGCTGTCCACTCGTGTCAATTATCTGAACGTGCTCCTCCCGAACTTAGTTAATAAAACTTCATTTCACGAGTTCACACTTACATATAATTTTGAGTGAGTAAGATTCAATGCATATTTGGCGTGCTGTCCGGAGGGAGGGCTCCGAGCTCGGAATTCTGCCCGAACCCAGAGTACTCCCCCCAAAAGGCTAAAGAGCAGAGGACAGCCGCCGGACTAAAGCCCCCCAAAGAGTGCCAAGATTGGCGGGCTGGCATCTCGAGAAGGGGCCTGGATGCTTGTTCAGGGAGGCTCGTGATGGTGGCTCACTGCCTGGACTCATGGCCCTTGTGGACTGCGAACAAGCTGTGGTTGTAGTATACTTGTCCAGGAGGTTTTCACGCTGCATCCGCTGTGAAACCAAATGCTCGCTGAAATGAAAGAGAAAAGGTGAGTGCACTAACGGGAAACTTTCTTACTCCATCCGCTTTGAGACAATCTTCGCTGGATGGAAAGAAGAAAACTGAAAAGTGGAAAAATTAGTGCTTGCCCAGGAGATTCTCACACTGCATCCGCTGTGAGATCAACTGCTCACTGGATGAAATAGAAAATATAAGTGCTCTACTGGGAAAGCTCTCACTCAGTCCGTTATGAGACCAATGCTCGCTGGACGGAAAGAGGAAGACTGGAAAGAGAAAAATGAGAGCTTGTACAGGAGATTTTCTCGGACTCCGTCCACTGTGAGACCGACTGCTTGCTGGATGAAAGAGAAAATATAAGAGCTGTACTGGGGAAGCTCTCACTCCATCCGCTGTGAGACCAATCCTCACTGGACGGAAAGAGGAAGACTGGAGAGAGAAAAATGAGTGCTTGTCAAGGAGATTTTCTCGTACTCCGTCCGCTGTGAGACCAACTGCTCGCTGGATGAAAGAGAAAATGTAAGAGCTCTACTGGGAAAGCTCTCACTCCATCCGCTGTGAGACCAATCCTCGCTGGACGGAAAGAGGAAGACTGGAAAGAGAAAAATAAGTGCTTGTCAAGGAGATTTTCTCGTACTCCGTCCGCTGTGAGACCAACTGCTCGCTGGATGAAAGAGAAAATATAAGAGCTCTACTGTGAAAGCACTCACTCCATCCGCTGTGAGACCAATCCTCACTGGACTGAAAGAGGAAGACTGGAGAGAGAAAAATGAGTGCTTGTCAAGGAGATTTTCTCGTACTCCGTCCGCTGTGAGACCAACTGCTCGCTGGATGAAAGAGAAAATGTAAGAGCTCTACTGGGAAAGCTCTCACTCCATCCGCTGTGAGACCAATCCTCGCTGGACGGAAAGAGGAAGACTGGAAAGAGAAAAATAAGTGCTTGTCAAGGAGATTTTCTCGTACTCCGTCCGCTGTGAGACCAACTGCTCGCTGGATGAAAGAGAAAATATAAGAGCTCTACTGTGAAAGCACTCACTCCATCCGCTGTGAGACCAATCCTCACTGGACTGAAAGAGGAAGACTGGAAAGAGAAAAATGAGTGCTTGTCAAGGAGATTTTCTCGTACTCCGTCCGCTGTGAGACCAACTGCTCGCTGGATGAAAGAGCTCTACTGGGAAAGCTCTCACTCTATCCGCTGAGAGACCAATGCTCGCTGGACGGAAAGAGGAAGACTGGAAAGAGAAAAAATGAGTGCTTGTCAAGGAGATTTTCTCGTACTCCGTCCGCTGTGAGACCAACTGCTCGCTGGATGAAAGAGAAAATATAAGAGCTCTACTGTGAAAGCACTCACTCCATCCGCTATGAGACCAATGCTCACTGGAACGGAAAGAAGAAGAGAAAAAATGAGTGCTTGTCCTGGAGATTTTCTCGTACTCTGTCCGCTGTGAGACCAACTGCTCGCTGGATGAAAGAGAAAATGCAAGTGCTCTACTGGGAAAGCTCTCACTCCATCCGCTGTGAGACCAATCCTCGCTGGACGGAAAGAGGAAGACTGGAAAGAGAAAATGAGTGCTTGTCAAGGAGATTTTTCTCGTACTCCGTCCGCTGTGAGACCAACTGCTCGCTGGATGAAAGAGAAAATATAAGAGCTCTACTGTGAAAGCACTCACTCCATCCGCTATGAGACCAATGCTCACTGGAACGGAAAGAAGAAGAGAAAAATGAGTGCTTGTCCTGGAGATTTTCTCGTACTCTGTCCGCTGTGAGACCAACTGCTCGCTGGATGAAAGAGAAAATGCAAGTGCTCCACTGGGAAAGCTCTCACTCCATCCGCTGTGAGACCAATGTTCGCTGGACGGAAAAAGGAAACCTGAAAAGAGAAAAATGAGTGCTTGCCCAGGAGATTTTCCTCACACTGCATCCACGGAGAGACCAACTGCTTGCTGGATGAAGAAGAAAAAATGTAAGTGCTCCACTGGGAAAGCACTCACTCCTCTCACGAAATGATGGCGGTTTCTGAGTGTCTAAGAAAACAAAAAACTAGTTTAAACATGGCATCGAGTGTGTGAGTGGAACTTAGGGGCTGGTAGCCGGTGCGGAAAGCCTGAATACCTTTGATGAGAATGTCCAGTGTTTTGGGTTGTTCAGCGTCGGAGCGGGTGGGCTAGGATCTTAGAATCCTTTTAATCAGGGTTTGTGAATTGTTTATCTCCACGGAAAGAGTGCCGTACATCAGTTTATAGAAAAAACTGGATGCCGTTCAGATAACCTTTAATGGACCCGATTTGAAGGCTCTCAATGATATTAAGGTAGGAGATAAAAGATTTGATTGAAAAGAGAAAGATCAGGGAAAGGCCAGTTATAAGAGACATTTTTATCGTTTTCTTTCTTTACATTATCTCCAAGCAGTAACATAGGGTTGAAGGGTCCTGGGAGATACTGCTTGGAGGATAACTTTGATGCATGCAACGTCCGCTTGGAGACCAATGCTCGCTGGACAGAGAAAATAATCAATTAGGGGTTTTAGCAGGAGTTATAATTCTGAATAGTGATGTACTGGAGAGAAAACATCACTGTTATAGCACTGTAAAAATTAGCCAGAGAAACAGAGATCCTGTGGGAGCAGAAGTGACATGCCTGCTGTAGCAGTGTAGGAAATTAGCCAGAGAAAACGGAGCTCCAGTGGGAGCAGAGGAGACATCACTGCTGTGGCAGTGTAGAAAATTAGTCAGAGAAAGAGAGCTCCTGTGGAAGCCGAGGAGGCGTCGCTGCTGGGGCAGAGTAGAAAATTAGCCAGAGAAACAGGGCTCCTGTGGGAGCGGAGGAGACGACACTGCTGTGGTAGTGTAGAAAATTAGTCAGAGAAACGGAGCTCCTGTGGGAGCGGAGGAGATGTCGCTGCTGCTGTGGTAGTGAAGACAATTTGCCAGGGAAACAGAGCTTCTGTGAGAGCAGAGTAGACGACACTGCTGTGGCAGAGGAGAATATTAGCCAGAGAAAGAGAGCTCTTGTGGGAGCCGAGGGGACATCACTGCTGTGGCGGTGGAGAAAAATTAGCCAGAAAAATAGAGCTCCTGTGGGAGCCGAGGAGATGTCACTGCTGTGGCGTGGAGAAAATTAACCAGAGAAACAGAGATCCTGTGGGAGCAGAGGAGACATCACTGCTGTGGCAGTGTAGAAAATTAACCAGAGAAAACAGAGCTCCAGTGGGAGCAGAGGAGACATCACTGCTGTGGCATTGTAGAAAATTAGCCAGAGAAACAGAGCTCCTGTGGGAGCAGAGTAGACGTCACTGCTGGGACAGTGTAGAAAATTAGCCAGAGAAATAGAACTCCTGTGGGAGCAGAGTAGACGTCACTGCTGGGACAGTGTAGAAAATTAGCTACAGAAAACTGAGTTCTAGCTGGAGCGGAGTAGACCTCACTGCTGTGGCAGTGGAGAAAATTAGCCAGAGAAACATAGCTCCTATGGGAGCAGAGGAGACATCACTGCTGTGGCAGTGCAGAAAATTCGCCAGAGAAAGAGAGCACCTGTGGAAGCAGAGGAGACATCACTGCTGGGGCAGTGGAGAAACGTACCTGTGCAAATTGAGCTGTGTTGTGAAGCCGAGCGAAGGGGGAAGTAGATCATCTTCTTGAGCATAATCAAAGACGTGAAAAAGAAGGGAGATTCAATCTTTGCAGGATTATGCGCATCTTATTAACGTTTAAAAATGGCTTTGGGAGCTTTCACCCTGGCAGTTAAGTCCGTAACGGGGCACGGTTCGCATTAAAAATCGCTAATGTGAACGCCGTTATGGGAAACGGGTGCGCACTGGGGTACCGAACCCAAGACTACCTGGAGGAGATGGTCTTGCTTCCGAACCGTGCCGCGGTTTGCGTGTATGTGAAAGCAGCAAGGACTCGGGTGCGCACTTGTTCAGGAAGTAAGTATCCTGCGCATGCGTTTTTAGCTTATGTGATGTATTCAGTTAAAATAAGTAAGGGATGATATTGTTGAGGAATTACCTTGGATACGAGCGAGAGTGAGCGTATTCGAGCATTGTGCATGGAATCAGAGCAACACGTTTGGAAATCCACTGTCTCCTTAAGAGTCCGTTTGCAAGTAGCAGAAGTCCACCTTATGAGACACACGCACAATAGACCCGTACTGTTCACTCAACTGCGCGTGATAGCAGCAAATTAATGAAAATAAATAAATAAAAACAAAACATGATATTACCCACGTTCTGCTTTCTATCATGTGCGTGCACGTTTGCGATGACGTAAGATGCACGCAAACGCACCAGATCCGATAGAACAAGTTTTGTGTGATAGAAACAAGTTTTGTGCGAAAACAGACCCACGCTGTGGAGGGTGTCGGGAACAAACGTGCTCAGACCGCAGCAAACGAGCCATGTGTAAAAGCCCCCTTATTTTCTCATTTTATTTATTTATTTGTGATTTAGGGTCGCGTTCCCAGCCGATTTTTTCGTTCTTATCAATAATCAGTAAACCAAATTGTGAAGCTGTGGGTTTGAATTAGTCTGAACTTTATTTATTTATAGGTGACGTGATTGTATTGACAAATACGAGCCGCGGTTTGAGTTAAAATCTTAAAAGAGGATTCGATTCCCTTTAGTGGAATTGATTCCAAACTTTGGAATCGACTCTCAATTCCTAACGCCTCGCAATCGAGGAATCGATTGTTTTTTTGGATTCGATTCCCAGTTCTACTGTTTACATGTGAGTTTACGCCATAAGCAAGCATCGAGATTAAGGAAAGCAAATAATTTGTACAGAAACCATTAAAACGTGTGATCCTCCGATCGCAATTATTACCCAGATAGCATAACTTGCTCGTCATTCAACAATTGAAGCGATGCGAAGTTCAATCAGGGACACGAAAGTTTTGAGCTAAGCGCTCACAAAGTTGACCCGGCAGATGTTTGATAGTGTGGATCAGCCAGGACTGAATCTGCAGCGTGGCTTAACTTACGACCTGTTGCGGCAGCCTGATGCTGTAGGAAGGTCCGTTCCTTTGCGTTAAGAGGGCAGCATTGTTTTATCCATTTCTATATGGCAGTAATTATTGAATGATCCAGTTTAAAGAAATACGCGGAAGTAGATTGCGGATGTTTCGCCCGTTTGTTTGGCCTGACGCCCACGAGAAAATGACGTTACCGTGTTGTGGCAAAGATTTCTAATTCTGAAGGAAGAAAGATTCTTTATCGAAACGGGAAGAGCTAGATTCGGACATGGCCGAATGCTGCAAACTGCCAATGGATCGAGGTAAGACTGCTGAGTCTATTTGTACCCTCTTATCATTGGCTGCTGATTGCTGATTGCTGTCCACTCGTGTCAATTATCTGAACGTGCTCCTCCCGAACTTAGTTAATAAAACTTCATTTAAATCACCTTCTGGCCACCACAGAAATCTCAAGAAGTCACAGTCTTCTGGGTGAACTCTGATTTGATGAAACATGGCCTCAATGTCAGCCATTAGGGCAATGGGTTCCAATCTAAATCGTACTAGTACACTCACCAGCGAACTGGTTAAGTCTGGACCTTGTAGAAGCTTGCTATTCAGTGATGTGCCCTGAAAAGAAGCTCCACAATCAAACACAACCCTGATCTTGTGTTCCCTTTCGTAGTCACTTCGAGTTACGTCAGAAGTGACGGAGATTGGGGGGTTTCGCATAGAAAGCCAATCCTCTTCGAGTATTTAAAAACGAGCCAATGGCATGCAATGCCTTGGGGCTGCGGAAATTTGCATAGCGTACTCCGCCCTACTCCGTGAGTATAAAAGGAGGAAGTGAACGCAACCGCAGTATGTTTTCGCTTCGGAGCCAAGAGAACCTCTTCACTCCTGAAAGCCATTCTCACTGTTCAAGACTCTTCGAGACGAGCGTCCTCTTCAGTGTTGGTGTGACGGCGGTACCCAGCGAGATTCTGCATCGCCTGCGATCTGAGCAGTGGTCTGCCAGACTTTGCGCTTCTCCCTGGTCGCCTCAGCGCTGAAAGAGTGAATTTCCTCCTCTCATTGAAAGAGCTGCACGTGGCACGTCTTTTTAAAGATGGTTCGCCCGTGTTCTTCTGGGTGTGGTCGATTTCTATCGTCATCTGATGGTCACGATCGCTGCTTTGTATGCCTGGGCATTCAGCATGCAGCAGCAGCGTTCGTGGATGACTCATGTTTCTTCTGTGGGAACATGACCATCTCTACACTGAGGTCGAGACTCAATGATCTGACTAAAGTGAAAGTCCCGGTCCCCCCTCCTCGATCGGCTTCCCTCACGGGGGGCCCGTCGACCCGGGGACCTGGTGATTTCACGGTGACGGTGTGGAATAAAGCCCCGACGATTCCTCGGGCCACACCTCCCGCCTCAGTGCGTGAGCCAGCGAGCGTTAGTTCGATTCAGTCGGCCAGCGCTGCCCGTGTCGGATCCCGAGCTGACGGCCATGCTGTCTCGAGCCGCTGGGAGTATTGGGTTAGAGTGGAACCCTCCATTCTGCCCCGATCTCTCACGGATGGATAATTGGTTTTTGGACAAAGCTGCCGCCGCGAGGCCACGGCCAACTCCATTGCCTTTTTTCCCCGAGCTGCATGCGGAGTTATCGCGCTCTTGGGGGACTCCTCTGTCCACTCGAGAGCGCGATCTCTCCCCCGCCTTCCCCCCCCTCGATGGTGGGACCGCCCGTGGGTACACTGGGATGCCCCCGGTGGAGCGCTCTGTTGCGATGCAGCTGTGTCCACAGAGCGCCTCCTCCCGTGGTCCTCCTAAGCACCCATCCAAAGCCTGTAGGTTCTCGTCTGCCATGGCGGCGCGTTCCTATAGAGCGGCGGGACAGGCGGCCTCCGCTTTGCATGCGATGAGCACTTTGCAGGTCTTCCAAGCGAAGATGCTCAGAGATATGCACGAGGGCGGGACTGATCCAACGGCATTCAAAGATTTGCGGTCCGCCACTGACCTTGCTCTCCGGGCGACGAAAGTGGCCGCTCGCGCCGTTGGTCAGGTGATGGCCACTAGTGTGGTCCAGGAGCGTCATCTCTGGCTCAACCTGGCAGACACTCGGAGCGCTGAGCGGACTCGTCTGCTCGACGCCCCTCTCTGCCAGGTTGGCCTTTTCGGCGGTGCAGTCGAGGACTTTGCCCAGCAGTTCTCCACTGCCCAGGAGCAGACGGAGGCAATCAAACATATTCTGCCCCGACGACCAGCTGCTGCCTCCACCCAGTCGTCGGCACAGATGCCTCCCGCTGCTCGCCGCCGAGGACGCCCCCCCGCGGCTCCCCTCCCTCCCGCCCCGCCCCAGCAGCAGCCTTCATCCGGGCCACGGCGTGGAGGAGGCCGCCGGCAGGCGTCACAGCCCGCTCAGGCCGCACGCCCCGCTAAACGCCAGGCAAGCGATGATCCTGATACGGGCTGCTCAGTGATGGAGTTGAGTTTTTCCCAGGAGACGGTAGCAGGCCCCCTCCTCCCCCCAGTGGAGGGCCGGGGGGAAAATCTTTCGTTCTCAGCTCCCCGCTGCTCACCCACGGGTGGGCAGCAACCTGAGTTGGGTAAAGAAAGACTTGACATCATCACTGAGCACACAGACAGGATTGGGTGCGCTCGACGTCCCAGTGCGTCAGCCCACACATTCCTCTCTGTCTCTGAGGGCGCGGAAGGGTGCGTGTGTCGTCCCCGGGCTACGCCAATCCCTTCCCCCTCTATCGCCAGACCCCCAGCAGAACAGACCCCCGTGGAACGCTCTGCCTTCCCTGGTCCCTTCTGTCGGGGAGCGGGCTTCGACGGTGCATCCGGGCGGGGTAACTCGTGTGCGCATGCCGGTCGACCCGCCTCGCTGCCCCTCCGGGGGGACGTCTGTGGTGCGATATTTCCTCAGTTCTTCCATTGAAGTCTTGAGTCCTCCAGCACCAACGATGCGGGCACCACTGCTGTTGCTCTGGATGCTGGCTAGGTGCCTCCATGCGTACGGTTCCCCATGGTAACCGTCTCATGTGTATTATCCACTGTAAGCCTCTCTGAGCATGTGTCTTCCCTTGGCAAGCCATCTGCCACCCCTGGAGCTGAAATTTTAGCAGCCACCTGCGGTTGGTGCTCCAGTGTCTCCATATGCGTTCCTACGTGGCCATATGAGTATTCTTAAGTCCTCCCTTCGGTAGGCATCTGGTAGCATGTCCCTCCTGGGATATGTTTCCCAGTGTACCTTGGTAATCCTGTGTCAAAGTAGGATAAAAAAAAAAGTAGGAAAAAAGTAGAAAAAAAAAAAAAGAGGAGGGGTCCAGACTTTCGCAGGGCACTGGAAGACAGCTTGAAGATGGCGTGATGGCACAGACCCCCAATCTCCGTCACTTCTGACGTAACTCGAAGTGACTACGAAAGTGAACGTCTCGGTTACGTATGTAACCCTCGTTCCCTGAGTAGGGAACGGAGACGTTACGTCTCCCTGCCACTTCTGCTGTATCGCTGGGTAGACGCCGAGTTCAGTCTTGGCTCCTCAGCGAAGACATACTGCGGTTGCGTTCACTTCCTCCTTTTATACTCACGGAGTAGGGCGGAGTACGCTATGCAAATTTCTGCAGCCCCAAGGCATTGCATGCCATTGGCTCATTTTTAAATACTCGAAGAGGATTGGCTTTCTATGCGAAACCCCCCAATCTCCGTCACTTCTGACGTAACGTCTCCGTACCCTACTCAGGGAACGAGGGTTACATCCGTAACCGAGACGTTTTGTGAGATGATAGACACCGTGATGGGGTAAATACCACAGACGTCCGTCGCGTCTCTCCAGTTCAGCCGCAGGTACCCTTTCGGCATAACCTTTATGAATCACATCCTCCATAAAAGTGGTGTAATCTGCATGAAAGGAAGAATTCACTTTGAACTTCTTATGTAGAGTTAGAGCACGTTGTTCTGCAATTCTCCTGTTCATAGGCATGACTACTTCGGCATTTCTGAATGGAAGACCAATATAATAATGATCATTAATTAGCTTTGCTGAATTGGACACAAAATTCATAAACTGCTGATCTTCTTTAGATGTTCCCACCATCTCTTCATGAGCGGTCTCTGGAAAATCGGCCTTAAATTGCTGCTTCCACAACTCTTCCAACTTCATCACTGCAATCCTATTCGCAGTCACAGAAATTTGGTTAGCATCATCATCTCCATTCATGCCAACTCCTTTGAGTGGTCCGTTAACGGTCCATCCGAACAGGGTCCTTACGGCATATGGGCCATTATTTTGACTACGTATGACCTCCCAAGGCTCCAATGCTTCTGGAACATTAGCTCCAATCAAAAGCTCTATACCAGCATTAATCGTAGGTAGACAAATATGACTCAGATAAGGCCAACGTTCAAGATCCTTTTGTGAGGCGATGTTTTCCATGGTCACGGGCATGCTCTCTTGTGTATACACTTCTGGCAATGCACAGTAATCTTCTTGTCTCAATCCAGAAATCTCCAGGTCTTTTAGAACGTAGCTACCGACTGATTTATCCTGGCTCATAGTTCTGAGAAGGATATTAACTCTCTTTCCAGAGAGGTTGAGCTTGTTCATCAAACTTTCGGTACAGAAAGAAGCAGAACTTCCTGAATCGAGAAAAGCATACGTCATCACCACATTGTGACTCTTTCTTGATTTGACACAAACTGGGATGATAGGTAATGCACAGCTGTCGTTACCAGCCCCAGTAAGACCACTAGTTTGGAGAGAGACCATAGCACTAGCTACAGCGGACTTAAATTCAGCTTTCTTCTTGTCCAATGTATCTACCTTCTCATGAGGGTAAATGTGAAGAAGACTTGGGTGTTTAAGACCACATACGTTACAGACACTTCTCATTTTGCAGTCCCTACTAAGGTGACCTGTATGCAAGCAGCCAAAGCAAACTCCTCTCGTCATCAGAAAATTCATCTTTTCTCTGTGACTTTTTCTGATCAGTTTATTACAGACATCCAGCATGTGTTCACCGTTACAAAAGAGGCAGGTTCTGTTAGTTGATATCTTATGGTGTTCTTTCATTTCAGGTATAGAAGTGACAGTAGTTGCAAAGCTGCTTCTAGTTTTCGGCTGACCTGCTTTAAAATTCATCTTCCTACCTCCAACAGGTGACACATCCTGAATATTACCAAACACAGGATCAGATAGAATTTTTACTTGTTTCTCGATGAAATCAACAACATCAGAAAAGGTGGTTTGATTGTGGCGTCGCTCCTTTAACTCGTATGCAACGACTCTCCATCTGTCTTTGAGTTTGTAAGGAAGCTTTGAGAGGATGTTTGCATGTTAGTGGTGAGATTCAGCTCATTCATATAGTGAATATCTTGCATAGCGTTGCAACAACTCCTTAGGAAAAGACCATACTCTTGCAGAGACTTAGCATCTTCAGATTTTATAGCCTTCCATAAAAGAGCTTTTTCCATGTATGACTAAGCTATTTTTACCTCATTGCCGAAGTTCTCTTTAAGCAAAGCCTTAGCCTTCAAGTAACCTTGTGACGGGGTCATGAGCTGGCAACTTCTAACAAGTTCTCTCGACTGTCCTCGTGTATATTGCTCCAAGAAGTGCAGACAATCTCCTGGGTTGTCTGCCTTTTTTTCCACTACTTCCTCAAATGTACGCATAAACTCATGAAAGCGCAGAGGATCTCCATCAAAGTACTGTATTTCTCTAGGTGGAAAGGAAGACAAGTTATGCTGTTTAACCAATAGGGCAGCTATTTCATTTTGCTTACCCATAAGCTGAAGCATGCTTGAATGGCCTGTGTCAATTTGGGAACTTAGTCTTCTTGACCCATGACCATCGCGATTCTGATTATCCAATGATGACAAGTCAGGCAATGTAGCTTGTGAAGGTTTCATTTTAGGTCTTGTTGATTGTTGTTGTCCTAAATGAGGTGGAGAATAATTTGGGATCCTTTGTGTACCATTGATATATGATGTACGTGCTACCGGTATGGACTCTGATGCTGCTGGGACACTAGCAGAAGGAACAAATGGTTCTGCTACCGAATGTAGGGGTTTCAACACATTCCTATCCACAGATGAATAGGATACGGATTGAACGTCTTGATACACTTTTACTCTTGCCATTGACTCAGCTAATTTGATTTCCAAATCCAGTTTTTCCTTCCTTTTTCTCAACTGTTCCCCTCGTTCCTTTAAATCATGTTTCAATTACAGCATCTTTTGAGAAGCCAATAAAGCAGCCAATTCTGCCTCAGCCTTAAGACGCATAGAAGATCGGCAGGATCGAGACCCATGAGATGTAGCTCCAGAAGATCTTGTACTGCTTATATTTGAAGCACTGTCCGTTGGTTGAATTTCATTTTCAAGGTTCCCGGAATCCATTCCAGCTTGTAGGTGATGTACATTGAAGGGTAGTAGACAACATGGTGCTGTAGACAACAAGGTGCTGTAGACAACATGTCAATAGAGGATGTAATATCAGATGCACAAACTCCTTGAGATGTAGCAATAGCTTCCTCAACCACAGGCCCACGGATAATAGAAGAAGCGGTACAAACTTCGTTCGTCCATCGTTGAACGTCATCCACAAAACCATTATAATGTTCCAAAATGGCGTCAAACCATTCATTTTGTTTACTTTGTTCCTCATTAGGTAGTAGAGGCAATACTCCTTTATGTAGCGCAATTGCATCATCCATAAGCACCTGTATCGTTTTCAACATAGAACAAATTCTTCACTTTATTCACTTTACTCTTGCGATCCCTTTGCAAGGCTTCAATCTTAGCCACCAACGCCTTTGTCGTGGGTTTATGCTCTCGTTTGCTGCCATCAACAACAGCGTTATCCATATCCTCTGAATTCATCATTCTCCAACGTGACGGACAATGCGGACAATACGGACAATACGTGACGGACAATACGGCGATACAGCACAATCCATTGAAACCGCGAACGTACCTCATTTGCCGTCTGTATGTCGTCGTGTCCGTCAATCCAAACTCTGCAGTGCACGTCCGCCACTACATGCTGTATGCAGAAACAGCCGTTTCCAAGTTGCGTCCATAATCCCTTCGTTGTGTAGATTTCTGTTGACTTAAATGTAGCGGCAACCTATAGCCGCTGAGAGGCTAGGCAGCAGGAAATATCCGTGACGCGTTTTCTTGCATTGAATATTCAGTAGCATTTATTGACATGGTAACGGACTACACGCAGAAACAATGAAGAACATACATGCTAACGGTCAACAGAAAGTGAGCACTCCCCGCTACTCACCCCCTTTCCACACACCCCAAACAGGAAACAATATCAGGTATATACCCACCAATACCCATGTGACCGTCACACCTGGAAACGCACGTAAATTACAAAATAAAAGACAAAACATTTTCTACACTTACAGGGTGTCACAGTCTTCGTCTGCACCGTCCTGTCTTGTCATCAGCACTACACTTCCCAGGATCCTCTTGTCTCCACTTCTGAACTCACTCCCTCATCAGCCACCTGTTCCTCGTCTTGTTCATCAGTATCACCTGTCTTCACATCATTATTGTTTGATTCCTCTGTGTATTTAGTTCTCCCTCCTTCAGTCTGTGTTTGTCGGTCAATGTTTGATGTTACCCTGTGTACCCCGTCTTCCTGCCTGTATTGGAATTAAAATAATTAATCTTCGTTTGAATTTTGGACTCTGCCTGTCCTTCTGCCTGCAACACACCGTGACACAGGGCTCTTGGCGCGAGTCCACGAGAGGTACTTTTGACAATAAAATTAGACAATAGAAACATTCTTATTTAAATGATCTATTGCACATAATAATACATAATGTTCCATGTTTCCACATACAATACATTTCAGATGAATTTACAGGTTTAGATATTCATACTACGTTTACATATGACTCAATCATAATGCGATCAGTGCGCTACTATTAGCCTATGTTTGAGACATCAACCACTGGTCGATGACTCTAATGTTTGTATAAACTATAGTGTAAACAATGTTTGTAATAACTAGTAAAATGTACGCCTAGGTCATAAAAACTGTAAATGATACTTAAACTTAAATATGTCCGTGAGCAAAATCTCCTCCCATCTGTTGTCTCTGATTGGCCTTTCTCAAGGGTTTCTGGGTAGTTAAAGTGTGTGGAGCTTCACAGAAGACCACTTCAAGGGTACAATTTAAGTCCACAAGACCGACAGTCCACATGCGCCATTTGGGACAGGGCCTAAGTGAGCTATCCATTCCTCCGGACACAACGTGTTACAAGTACCCTAACTTTGAAAAGTGTTTTAAATAATTTAATATCATCATAGCTTGAACTTTTGATTTCAGCTTTGTCAAACGTTACTGGATGGTACAGGATTAGTTGATCCTCCTTTTAGAATACGAGGCAGTTTGATTAAGTTTATCCATAAATGTTAAAGGGTTAGTTCACCCAAAAATGAAAATTCTGTCAGTATTTACTCACCCTCATGTTGTTCCAACCCCGTAAGACCTTCGTTCATCTTCGGAAAACGAATTAAGATATTTAAGATATTAAAATCGCTCCTGCATACAGTCCATAGGCTTCTTGAGGGACTGGCTCTTGCCGTCCCCGAAAAGTCATAAAAGACATCGTTAAAATAGTCCAAGTGACTACAGGGGCTCAATCTTAAGTTTATCAAACGACGAGAACACTTTTGTGCGCAAAAAAACAACAAAAATAACGACTTTATTTCAACTATTCGTTTATTTCTCCCTCTGCGCGAGTCAGCTAACTAGTTTAATAGCGTAAGCTTCTGTTATTGTACGTCACACGCATCACACACACATGACCAGCGTCGACCAATAGTGAGCCTACGTGTGACGTAGCTCTACGCATTCACACTACGTTAACGGACTATAGGCTTATGGAGAAGGAAGTGAATAGTTGAAATAAAGTCGTTATTTTTGTTGTTTTTTTGCGCACAAAAGTGTTCTCGTCGTTTGATAAACTTAAGATTGAGCCCCTGTAGTCACTTGGACTACTTTAACGATGTCTTTAATTACTTTTCGAGGACAGCAAGAGCCAGTCCCTCAAGAAGCCTATGGACTGTATGCAGGAGCGATTTTAATATCCTAAATATCTTAATTTGTGTTCCGAAGATGAACGAAGGTCTTACGGGGTTGGAACAACATGAGGGTGAGTAAATACTGACAGAATTTTCATTTTTGGGTGAACTAACCCTTTAATGAATGCATTAATTATCAAACATGTAGTGAAGGCTGCCGTTATTCATGTGTGAATCCGTAATGACCAGATGTAAAGTCCAGGGTCAGAAAGTAAAAGTCCTGCCATATGTTTATTCCACTAATTAGTTCTCTCTCCGGCTGGAAAACTGATCATTAGCAAATCCAGTTGAACAAAATACTAAGGAGGACTTTTACTTTCTGAACCTGGACTTTACACTTCTGCTTTTAATTATCATTAGATCATGTTGAATTAAGTATTAATTCAGGTATTAGTACACTGTAAAAATGAAAATGACTGAATCTGTTAAATCTAATCAATAAAAATGAGGCAACAGATTACAATCAATATGATTAATTAAATTTAACAAATTAGAATGGAGTAATAATTAACCAAACAAATTAATTAAAAGTTAACCATTTAAATTGAGTAAAATTTACACATTTTTCTAAACAAAAATATTGGAATAACAGACTGACGTCAAAGATGAATTAAGAACTCTTTTTTTAATTGCCATCATTGAAGACACCTGATGATAACAAGCACAATCACAGAAGAAGAAAACCGAGATTTTTAAGTCACCATTATAGAGATCAGTGTGTGTTTTAGTTGGGCTCTTGACCCTTAAAGGGGAAATGAAGCAGTGAATCAAGTTTACATGATTTACAAGATAGATTTCCAATATAATCAACAACTATATAAGAAACATTACAAATGTAAACATTTAGAAGAAAAAAAGAAAAAACTTTGTGTCTTTCGCCGCCAGGGCGCCGCCATTGTGCAGTTGACGTCACGGGGTTGGTTGGCTCAAGTTTACAGGCTCTGGGCATTGAAAATCACGACATCAAACTGTGTTTACACCAGTGTTTTGACCGCGAACGACTAATGTTAGGTACAGTTATTAGACAAAAAGACGACGTCTAATGTTATATGTTGACAAACTGCACATGGAAACATTTTTTTTCAAAGTTTTTTCCTTATTTCTTCTAAATGTTTACATTTGTAAATGTTTCTTATATAATTGTTGATTGTATTGGAAATCCATCTTGTAAATCATGTAAACTTGATTCACTGCTTCATTTCCCCTTTAAATCATTAACTTTAGATGTTGTTTGGCTGTTAAACATGAATTATAATAGCCTGACGAACAAATAGAAAAGGTGATCTGATGGTGTTGGTTATGTTTTACCATAATCATTATTTCACAATCATTTGACCTGATCAATGAACTCATATAGATTTCAGTTTAGGTTTACTTAATTAATTGTATAACAGCAATGTCCTTGAACAGTATAATATTTTTATGATTTTTACTAGTTAATCCATATATTTTTTTATAACGTATATAAAATACAAAAAACAACTTTGCTCTGATTTAGTGTTTAGACACACAGAGATATAGAATTAGCCTGTGAATCTCAACAACGGTGACAATAATGGCGCATGTTGCAGTGCATTCTGGGTGCCACCAATCAAAACTCATTCATGGCTCCCATCATGCATTGCTGCATGAATAAATAATGAGCTTATGATCAGAGGTGATCTGTTTGTCACCATTGCTGAGATTAATACGCTAATTCTTGATGTCTGTGTGTGCATGCATGAAATAACTTCTGAAGTTATCTTTTTATTGTTTTGATCATTTAGTTTAATTGAAAATGCTAAAAATGTGATGTTGTACAAGGCCAATGATGTTATAATTAATAAAATAAACCTTAGTCAGAAACTGGGCTCTATGAGAGTACAGTGATTTAAGTCAAATAATTGTGAAATATTGATTATGTTAAAACATAACCAACACAATCAGATCACCTTTTCTATTTGTTCAGGCTATTATAATTCATGTATAACAGCCAAACAACATCTAAAGTTATTAACCCTCTGAGACCTAAGGGTATTGTCAAGTGTACTCCAAACATCATGGCTTCCCACACTTGACAAGAGAAGGAATCAACCAGACTCAGGATTTCACTCGTTCTTCAATTTATTTGACCAGTAACAAGGAAGGTGAAAAACCTTTAAACATACAAAAAATAACAAATTAAATAAAGTTCAATATTTCCCAACAAATACAATAAAGCACAGCAAAATACAACAAGCAAAGGATAAGCTGGATTAACACATCAATTAACCATTTCTTCAAGTTTATCACCCCAGGTAAACAGTGTAAATCAGCCATTACATTTCCAGAAAGCCAGCTCTGCTGGGGCCCATTTCTTTTTAAATGAACCTTTACCCCAGATCATCCATACAGAAGTTATATATGACATTCCATAATCACAAACCTACAAGGAAAACATTTTAAATGATATTACAGTAGTTTAGCACAAGGTTTGCTCTGTACAGGAATGGTTAAACAGCTTTGTACAAAATATTTAGCCTCAAACTATTAATAGTGCAACTAACAAATGCACTTAACAGACCACACAGCGTACCCATCCAGACAACTACATAGCCAGAGATCTCATTTGCAGTCCTCAGAAACCAGTAAAGAGATGTGAGCTTACCGGTAGCCCCTTTGATCTTTTCCTTTTCCCATGAGTTTTATCCGTGATTCTTTAGCGAATTATTATTTCTTCCACTACTCTTAGCTGCATTGCAAATCTGAACAAACACATCTCTGCTTTCATTGTCTGAAGCTTTCTCGCGTCTCTGCTAATTAGTCTAATTTCGCGCACCTGCTGAGGCGCGCAGCAGAGCTGCACACTCGCTGTCACGTGCATGAAACAAGGCCGCTGCACTCACACGCAGACACACCTCCCAGCAGATCGCCGCAACACCTCCCACTCGATCTTTGCGCAGAGCAAGCGGAAAGATCGCACCACTCAGGCGAACTGGTCCCCAACGAATTGATCCTCTGCTGGAACGAGGACGATGAGGCGCCGTACGTCCCGATGCAATATAGTACCCTGGAAATCCTTTCCTTTAGACCCGGACTCTTTGGCAAGTCCGAGACTTGGAATCTTCGCCTGAACACACCCGCTCGGAGAGACTTTCACGTGGACATCCCGGACTATGCCTTTAGAATCTGCGTTCACACTGATGACTCTTGCTAGCTTGAACTGCCCCCTTAGTACATTTTGATCACAAAGCCAAACTATGTCTCCCTTGGCAACGTTCCTTTCGGCAGTATGCCACTTGCTGCGGATGAACAGGTTTGGACCTGCAATCTGGCTCCAGGACTTCCAAAAGCAGCTAACTTGGGTTTGCATCTCTTGCAGCCTTTTGAAGGGGTAAGTAGCGTAATCGAATTCTTTGAAATCTCCACTCTGTGAAGCTCGACCAAGCAACAGGGTGTTCGGAGTGATGTATTGGATGCGGTCTTCACGGCTCTGGACTCTGGCATCGATAGGCCTTTCGTTGGCGAGATTGGCAGCTAGTTTGAACACCGTCAGGAATTCGCCAAAAGTAAGGCCTCCTCCTTTGGACAAACTTTGGAGAGCTCTTTTGGTGATCTTGACCGCAGCTTCAGCAGCGCCGTTTCGATGAGGTGAGTTGGCTGGAAGGATTCTCCATGACCAATAAGTCCCATTCTTAGCAGCATATTCCTCAAGCGACTCTTTGCTTTGTTGTCTTAGGTAAGCATACATCTCTTCCAGGACACGCTTTGCTCCAATAAAATTTGTACCTGGATCGGACCAGATCTTCTGAGGATGACCTCGGATAGAAGTAAACCTTTGTTAAGCAAGTAGAAAGCTCTCTGTTGTTAGCGCGCTTGCCAGTTCGACATGGATGGCTCGGCTCGACATGCAGCAAAAGAGCACACCCCATACTTTCAAACTCACTCTCTTTCTGACATCATCCTTTACTTCATATGGTCCGAACATGTCAACAGACGTGAATTGAAACGGTGCAGCCGGGCTCGACCTCTCTTCAGGTAAATCTCCCATTATTTGCTGACATGCCCTTGCTTTTGCCTTCCTGCAAAGGATACACCTGTCAACAACTTTTCGGGCTATAATTCTTCCTCTGATGACCCATGCTTTCTTTTGCATCCGCAGCAAAGTTCCTGCCACCCCATCATGTCCTTCACTATGTGCTTCTCGGGCTAGGAGGGTAGAGATCCAGGACTGGAAAGGTAGCAGAGGAACTGCTCTCTGGTCCTCTTTGAAGGTCTGAATCCTACCACCACACATCAAGAGACCACTTCTCCGATCCTTGTAAACAACCAGTCTGTCCGTTGTTGTGTTCGGGAAGTATGCACCCTCTTGCGCTACCAGGCATAAGTTCCGGAACACTTCTTCTCTTTCACTAACCGTGATGACACCAGATGACTGAACTGCCTCCCACTTTTCTTTATCTCCCATCTTAGCAGCACACAGAAACTTCTTAGCTGCTCTCCAAGTCCATGCTATCACCCCGGTCAACCGTCTTAGGCTACTGAAGCGCCTTTCATCCACTAGCTTTTGGACCACTGTTATTACTGGTGTTCTTCTGGACTTGGATTCTGTCCCCTGGACTTTGATTGGATCTTGTGCTTCCTGCTGGCTTCGGGTGAGTACCGCAACAAATGTTTTCTTCTGCATTTTTGCGATGTTATCTCTTGCTTGTACAGAAATGTCCTTGGCTGATTTTTTCGGCCACTCAGTCTCGGGAAGCTGAAGGAACTGTGGACCCGACTGCCACTCGGATTCCTCAGTTAAATTATCAGGACTGGCCCCTCTAGTGATGATATCTGCAATGTTTGCCGACCCCGGAATCCACAACCAATCTCGGGTGTCAGTACTCCTCTGGATCTCGCCAACTCGGTTCGCGAAGAAGGTCTGGTAGCCATAACTTTCTCGCTGTATTGCACCCAAGATGGTCTGACTGTCGACGAGATGATACCACCTTTTGACATCGATTCGGCAGTGTTTCTGAAAGTAGTTTTTCAGCCGGGCTGCAAAGACTGCTCCACACAATTCCGCCTTCACCGGGTCACCCTTGTGATCCAGAGGAGTCAGCTTGGCCATAGATTCCACCAGTCTCACAACGATCCCATGGCTACAACTCCAACGAAGGTACAGCACAGCGCCATACGCATGCTCACTACCGTCAGAGAAAGTAATGCCACATGGTCGTCCACCTGGATCTGGCGGCGTAAGGGCCCTGGTGAATCTCAGTAGCCTCAGGTCAGCATACTCTTCGAGGAGCTTCACTGCATCTTCTCTGAGGTCTTTGGACAAGGCGGTATCCCAGGTGTCTTCTATACAGTGCATCACTTTCGCTTCCTGAAAAGCTCTACGAATCAAAATGGCTCCCTTCTGCTTTGCTGGAGCCACAAGGCCGAGGGGATCATAAAGACCAGAGACTTGGCTTAACAGCTCTCTTCTGGTAAGTGGGTCTGGTGTTTGGCTTCTTACTTCTTCCCTCGGTAAGTCCTGGCCAAGGCGCACTTTTCTCCTTTTCTTAGAGAAGTTCACTGAAACCATGACGTGTAACTTGTCGTCTTTAATGGTATAACCGAGGCCGAGGGCTTTGTTATCCTCTGGAGTTAGCTGGTTTGGCAGGATTACGGTCGTTGACTCCACATTTCCACCTCTCTGCCCTTTCCTCCCACTTCGATCAGAGTAGACCCAAGGCTTCATGATAAATCCTCCTCCTTTCAGGATCTGCTCGATATTGGATGTGAGGAGTTTCAGGTGGTCGAGGTCGTTGTGAGAGGTTAAGATGTCATCGACATATACATCTTCCTCCAGTACACGTTTTTCTTCTTTAAAATGGCTGAACAGAGGCAAGTTGGCGGTCTCCCGCATGGCGACTTGGGCTATACAACCAGCAGGTTTGTCTCCGATGTTGACTCTTGTTATGGCAAAATCCTCTATCTCTGCATCTTCAGTGTCGCGCCACAGAAACCTGTGCAGGTGGACCTCTCCTTCATCCAGCCAGACAGAGTTGTACATCTTGCGGATGTCACCAAGGGCAGCAAAGACACCAGTGCGGAACCTCAGTAAGACAGCCCTGATCGGATTCAGAACGTCAGGACCTTTTATCAAAATGTAATTTAAACTTAGGCCTCTATATCTCTGACTGCTATTCCACACTAGCCTTACTGGGGTGGAGACTGAATGTGGATTTAATGCGATCAGGTGACTTATGTACCACACTGGTCCAGTCCAGCTCTGTAGATCTTCTTTGGACAGCTTCACTGCAGCTTCACGATTAACCATTTCATGGACTTGTGAAGCATAGGCCATTCTCCACTCTAGTTCCTTTGCCAGCTGCTTCTCTGTTCTGCGGAATGTGGCTTCAACCGCTCTCCTGTTATTGGGGAGACATGCTGGATCCTCTGTCCACGGATACTTGGCATGCCAGTGTGGTTCAGGGCTATGATGATCTTTGTTTACATACGTCAAGCCATCTCTCACCATCTCCATCTCTCTTTCTTCAGCCAGCGTCATTTCTTTTCCCCCGGGTTGACAATTCCCACAACGACATCCCCCACATCTCGGCTCACAGGCAGCTCCGATGCTTTCCCATTCCCACCACTTCAGAAAGTCTCTGCTTCTAGTGGCTGTATTGGACTGGGCACTGAAATGGTCAGAAGACTGGCAAGGGACTAGATTTTTACAGGTGAGTTCAGTGTATCTAACAGCTGCTGTTCTCATGGATCTTGCGAAGTGCGTCTTTGACGTATGGGTCACTAATGTGACTTCCTCAAAGAGGTCCAGGTGCGTGCCTCCGACGGCTTTGCCGAGCGGGCCGTCCCAGAGCACCAGGTCACCAACAGACCGGACTTTCTGGGGTACCAGCTGCCCTTCTTTGTGGCTGATCAGTAGTTGTATTTCCTTTGGTCTTGCAAGTTCTTTGAGGGAAACATCAGGGAATATCTTCTGTAATCTGATGGCTGGAACATGCCTGTGAACTTCTGCAATTTTATCAAGTCCATAGCAGATCAATTGATGTGACTTGAGGGTCCCTCTCGGAGTGTGAACACGTATCCTGAGGAGGTAACGCTTGGTTGCCACAGACACTTTCATCCCCCCAACACCATAAACCACCAATGTCACATCTTCACTTCTCAGGTTCAGCTTGCTTGCGGCTCTGTGCGTTATGTAGTTCGTATCGGATGCCAAATCAATGAGAGTACCTATACTTTGCCCATTGTTGGCAATAACGTCAAGTAACATTAGGATCACCGGGTACTCCTTTAAACAGTTGTCCTCCAGAAGGCCTCCTTCAGCTACAGTGGAGTTGTATGCCCTAGATGCTGTATTACAGAAGGCATCTTGACATTGCTGCGCCAACTCCGGTGTCAGCTTGGAAAGGAATTTTTCTTGACTTTCAGTGTATCTTTTTCCCTCAATTTCCACTGAACTGGTCTTGGGTGGTTTTTTAAGCTGGGATCTAGCAACTGGGCAGAGAAGAAAGTGATGGTGTCGATCTTTGCACTCTGGATTCCCACACAGATAAGTAGTTGTCCTACAGTAATCCCCGTTGTGGACTTCAAGGCATCTCTTGCAGGCACCGATTTGTTGCACGGCGTCCCTCCTTTCTGACGGCTTTAGGTTAACTCTAAACTTTCTCACCGCGGTCACCGCAAATGATGCAGCCTTCTACTTCACTGCTGGACTTGGACGTCTTTGTTCTGGCGTACTTAAGAGACTTGGTTTTCTCTCTAACGGGTTCAACAATGTCTTTCAGCTGATCTAATTCTTCATATATGGATTTTTGGGATTTCAGGTACCTGACAAGCTTGTCGAAACGGTTCTGACGGTTAACAGCATTTCTCTCATCAGCAGCATAGGTGAGCCAGTCTTTCTTCAGAGTTTCTGGGAGCTTGCCCTCGATGGATTTAATCACTATCGGGTTTTTTATGGCGTCTACACTATCCAGTTCACTCAAATCATAAAGGGCTTTTTCTACTGTTTGAATGAGCTCTATGACTTTCCTTGGCTGGCCACTCCTGACTGGTGGAGTTGCTTGTAATTCCTCAATGATCTCGAGAGCGATGGTGGCTTGGTTCCCAAACCGGCTCTCCAGGATTTGGAAGATCTCGTCTGATGAGTTGTATGTTGACAGGCATAAATCTCTGGCCATCCTCTCATCAAGACTATCGAGCAGTTGAATTTTTTTTACCTCTCTGGAACCGGTAGGTTCACCCTGCTTTTGCAGAGCCTCCCATTCTTGCCTCCATCTGTAGTAGCCTCGCTGGTTACCGCCAAACTTTGGTAAAGCTGTTGCTTTCAGCTTTATCCCTGCCACTGGAGCTAAACGGCGACCTGGGGGTTCCTCAGTATCTGATTTTATGCTTGCTGCTTTAATGAAGGCAGCCTTCCGCGACACCAGCTGGGGAAGGTTCACCTCCAGCGCTCTTAGGCGGCCATCAGCATCTCCTCGTTCGGCTGGCGGAGCCCAGCGATTCCAGTTCTTATGCGCTTCCTTTGCCTTAAGCACCAACTTCTCTAAGTGGGTCAGCATGAACTCATAAGCCTCCAGAGTTATATCTAGTGGGGTGGAGGAGACATTCTTACACTCCCCCTCTGCAACTAGTAGAGTTAAGGACAGTTCTCTTTCTCCATATAGAGCCCAGACTGTCTCTCGAATTAGGAGTTTAACTTCTTCCGTCTTTTGCTTACAATATTCCTCCGTCCTTTCTATGTCGGCTCTCAGTAAGGCGCCCAGCTCCTCTGCAGTAACTGCTTTGGACTCTTCCATGTAGGCAGCCTCTACCTCATCATTTGCCTCCATAACTCTGGAGCTCTCTAGTGTAAGCTTTTTGAAGTTCTCCTTTAACTCCTCCATAGACATCTCTGTATGGGTTCGTGAAATGCTATTAGCAAGACGGGAGAAAAGTCTCTTAGCTGTGGTCCTCTCCACCTTCAATTCATCCAGTGACTTTGCCATTTGTTCTCTTCAATTGACAGACAGCAGCTTTATCATTCAGGCCCCCGGGTGGAGTCTCAACCTCTCCCTCTTGGTTATGGCCGCAAGTGGAATCGTCGCTGGTCACTGGTCACGGCGGTTTTTCACTGTCAAGTGTACTCCAAACATCATGGCTTCCCACACTTGACAAGAGAAGGAATCAACCAGACTCAGGATTTCACTCGTTCTTCAATTTATTTGACCAGTAACAAGGAAGGTGAAAAACCTTTAAACATACAAAAAATAACAAATTAAATAAAGTTCAATATTTCCCAACAAATACAATAAAGCACATCAAAATACAACAAGCAAAGGATAAGCTGGATTAACACATCAATTAACCATTTCTTCAAGTTTATCACCCCAGGTAAACAGTGTAAATCAGCCATTACATTTCCAGAAAGCCAGCTCTGCTGGGGCCCATTTCTTTTTAAATGAACCTTTACCCCAGATCATCCATACAGAAGTTATATATGACATTCCATAATCACAAACCTACAAGGAAAACATTTTAAATGATATTACAGTAGTTTAGCACAAGGTTTGCTCTGTACAGGAAAGGTTAAACAGCTTTGTACAAAATATTTAGCCTCAAACTATTAATAGTGCAACTAACAAATGCACTTAACAGACCACACAGCGTACCCATCCAGACAACTACATAGCCAGAGATCTCATTTGCAGTCCTCAGAAACCAGTAAAGAGATGTGAGCTTACCGGTAGCCCCTTTGATCTTTTCCTTTTCCCATGAGTTTTATCCGTGATTCTTTAGCGAATTATTATTTCTTCCACTACTCTTAGCTGCATTGCAAATCTGAACAAACTTATCTCTGCTTTCATTGTCTGAAGCTTTCTCGCGTCTCTGCTAATTAGTCTAATTTCGCGCACCTGCTGAGGCGCGCAGCAGAGCTGCACACTCGCTGTCACGTGCATGAAACAAGGCCGCTGCACTCACACACAGACACACCTCCCAGCAGATCGCCGCAACAGGTATTTTTACAATAAATTTTCCGTCTGGTGTCATTTACTAAAAAAGCTTGTAAAACATCAACCCTTTGGTGCACAGACAATTGACACACCTCTTTTTTTTCAGGACAAATTGAACTTTCAGCATATTTGTGTTACATTGATGTCACCTGAATGTAAAATAAGTTATGGGACCATAAAGACAAATGAAAAAATAAATCGGAAATGGAATCACTCAAATATTTATTGAAATCACACACAAATAAATAAAAGCTAAACAATTTTTCCTCTGAAAAATAGTTTGTTTATGTCTTTGGAGTCCTGGAGCACAGGAATAAACATTATAACTTGTACAGAACCAAAACTATTGACATTGTTCCAAAAAAAGTCCAGGCGTTTGGGGCCTCATGATGTTCACTGGTGCCAAGCCTCAAAACATTTCCTATCAGCAATCACACAGAAGGCCACATCACAGGTTTTGCATTTCTATTTTATTTATTCTTTTATTTATTATGTTCTTTTTATTCTTTTATAATACATTTATACTACTATAATACTTTTTTACAGTAAATAAATAAATGGCACTTCAGCTGGGTCTATCCTGGTAATCTAGTTCCTCATCTGTCAAAAAGCTCTGTTCTCCTGAAAATCCTTCATCCTGCAATGCACCAAAATAGACCAGCGCTTTATTTACGTCCATTTCGCTGTGTTTCTCTGTGAATCGCACGTCTCCGTGCGTCTCTATCTCTCTTCACTATATCAGCGCTTGGTTCATGCGTAATGACGCACACCAATGTTTACGACGGATCAGCCTGTAATTGGTCAAAAACCATCACGTGAAAACACCACGTGATATCCAGAATGGCCGCTAGCATCGAGCTAACGGCAAAAATGACCGAATATTTATGAATTATGGACTTCAAGATTATCAAAGTTTGACATAAAGCGTTTGGATTTATTGCTGAAAACCTCTGAAAGGAAGCACAAGTTCCAGGCTGGATAGAAAACCTTCTGTAAAGGCTAGAAAGACACGAAAGACACCCCCGTGATAGCTAGCTCGTTAGCTTTCTGCTGGAAAAAACGGTAAGAAAATCGATAAATCTGCCATCGAGTTATGTAAACATTTATCGGCGGTGACGTGTGGCATCGTCGACGATGCCGTCGGGCTCAGAGGGTTAATTTAAGGGTCAAGAGCCCAACTAAAACACACACTGATCTCTATAATGGTGACTTAAAAATCTCGGTTTTCTTCTTCTGTGATTGTGCTTGTTATCATCAGGTGTCTTCAATGATGGCAATGAAAAAAAGAGTTCTTAATTCATCTTTGAAGTCAGTCTGTTATTCCGATATTTTTGTTTAGAAAAATGTGTAAATTTTACTCAATTTAAATGGTTAACTTTTAATTAATTTGTTTGGTTAATTATTACTCCATTCTAATTTGTTAAATTTAATTAATCATATTGATTGTAATCTGTTGCCTCAATTTTATTGATTAGATTTAACAGATTCAGTCGTTTTCATTTTTACAGTGTACATGATTATTCATAAACCCTTATTGTAAAGTGTTACCGGAAAAATACTGTATGATTGTAATCTTCTGTTTGTTATGCTGGTATGGTTTAGGGTTTAATGTATTAATAAATATCATAATGATCACTGAGATCTACTGTGTTTCAGGCACCAGTGGAGTGGATGAGACTCATGTGTTCATCAGTTCTGGTGTAGATGTCCGTCTGTCCTGTAATAATGCTCTTTCTGGCTGCAAATCAACATCATGGATCTACAACAGCTTCAGACGTTCACGGACAGTTGGACTGATTAATTTAGGGATAAAGAATGAAGACACAGAGAGACATGAGAGACTGAGTCTGGAGTCTGACTGCTCTCTGAACATCAAGAACGTCACAGAAGAAGATTATGGATTATACATCTGCAGACAATATGTGAACGGACAACAAGGAACTGATGCTTATGTTTATCTGCATGTTCTTCATGGTAAGTTTATGATTATATGGTCAGTTTAAAAAGGGCAGATTCTTTATTAAACTCAGATGATGATTGAAGAGTCTGTGATTTGTGTCTTGTGTTCAGTTTCAGTGTCTCCATCATCATCATCATCATCATCTTCATCCTCACAGACTGAGATCAGTCCAGGCCGCTCTGTGACTCTCTCCTGTCAGTTGTATTCATATGCTGGATTCTCCTGTGATGATCGGGTTCGTTATGGGGGATTTGAGCTGTTGTGGGTGAATCAGGCTGGTGTTGATCTGAAGACAGACTCCAGATATCAGATATCACCATCATCATCATCATCATCATCTCCAGATCAGTATCGCTGTAACATCACTCTGACTACAACACTCCTGAATGAAGATAACAACAGAGAGTGGAGATGTCAGCTTACTCGCAGAAATCAACTCCAGACCTCAGTCACATACACTGTCAAGTATTCAGGTGAGAAACACTGTTAGAAGACAGATTTGAGAAAACTTCCACAGACTGGCTCTACTCTTTATGATGACTTCATACGTTTGGAAATTGTAAAATATTAGAGGACAGTAAGTCACACTGCATAGAAATCCTTATAATTCCCAATATTACCTCCTACATGGGTCATCCATGAAATATTGCATGAATCTATTAAAGCCTAGTATGACCCATGTAGGAGGTCAGCTTTAGGAGTTATACGGCTTAATAATGTCCTTCATTCAGGAAAGCTGAAGGTTTATGGGAAGCAGCTCAACTGTGTTTCACTCTCATATAAACCAGGAATAAATGATCCAGTAACATCTCTCTTCTCAACTACTGCCACTGTAAGCTGTGATGATTGAACACAAACTGCATGTCATGATCAATGTGAAGATATGATGTTAATGTCCTACAGGTGATGTGTGTGAACATTCATCTTCTGCAGCTCCAGTCTCTTCAACAACACTGACTCCAGTCAGCAGATCAAACTCTGAGAAGACATCAAGCAGAACTACAGCAACAGCTCCTACACAAGGTTCATGATCACATGACCACTGGCACACATCATCACTCTCGCTTCAGTGGTTTAATCACACCACAGTAAAATCAGCCGGATAATTCCATCAATTCAGTATTGAAACCTCAAAGGATATATTGTGTTCATGTATTAAAATATGACATATTTCTATTTCCATCTTGTTTTCTAATAGTTGTGACTACAACTACATCAACTACAGTAACAACACGTCCCACAGTAACTGCTGGATTATTATACAGAGGTACGACACGTTGATTTAGACCGACAGCTTTCTAACATTACACTATCAGTCCGTCTGTAAATGCTTCATCAATAACTGTTGATAGATGAAGACCCTTGACTTCAGTCATGTCCAGTTTCTCTTCTTCCTCTCATGTTTCCTGCAGTGATTGTGAGTATTGTTGAGATGGCAGTGTTTGCTGCTCCTACTGTGATTCTTCTTCAGATCATCTGTGCAAGAAGAGCTGGTGAGTTTGAGCCGCACACACTCTGAAGATTCACACTCGTCTGATCTGAACATCTGCAATCATGATAAACACACACCAGAGGTCAGGCAATGCTTTTATTTTGCAGGGAGGAAGAACTCGAGACACCCGGAGGAAATAGAGATGCCTGCAACACAACAATAAAAACTGGTGAGTTGTGAGCAAATCTGCAACAATATTTACAATAGAAAAAACTGAGTTTGTTTTATTTTTTCTTCTCAGATAAAAAACTCTTCCTCCATTTCTCCACGTCTGTCGCCATGGTTACTGTGGTTGTATGAGCAGAAACTGAGGGTAACGTGGATATGACGCCATTGACTGGAAACTCCCTCAGCCCTGCTCACACGCCCCGTTTCCTTGGTTACCATCGCAATTTTCTCGTTTTTGGATATTTTACTGCAAAAATCCCACATATTGTACCTTTAAGTCACCATTATAGTGATCAGTGTTTAAGTTGGGCTCATGAGATTTTAATGTACCTTTGTTTTAACAGTTCCCAGGAGAGTTATTTTAACACTGGAGTTTTTGCTGTGTAAATATAGATGAAGTGTGATCATGATGTCAACAACACTTCTGGGGGTTGTGCATTTGTGGTTGTCATAACAACTTCATATTCATATTCAAGACATATTCAACTTACTTCATATTCAAGACATATGTCATGTCATGGTTATGAAGGTGTCATGTCAGTTACAAAAGTGTTACCGAACATTTTTACTTAGTTCCCGAAACAATTAATTATTCGTGAATTATTCGTCAATCATTACTTAAAGTAAAAAAAAAAATATATATATAATAAAAAAAACCTAATGAGACAGATCTCTGAAAAACAATGAACGAGTTCAAATTAATTTCAGATTCATGTCTCTGTTAAAAGTGTTACGGCCTGAAGAAGAGGCCGTATGTAAATTATGATGTCTATGTAAATTACACCACAGTGAAAAATTCTTTCCACACACAGAACATGAATGCGGCTTCTCCTTCGTATGAATTCTCAGGTGTTTCTTCAGCTCTAATGCTCTAAGAAATGTTTTGCTGCACTGATCACATGAGAACGGCTTCTCTCCGGTGTGGATCCTCATGTGTCTTTTAAGGTTTTCTGATAGGGTGAAACTCTTCCCACATTTATAGGCATACATGCGGCTTCTCTCCAGTGTGGATTGTCATGTGATGCTCAAGATTTTGTTTGGTTGTGAGACTCTTTCCACACTGAGTGCAGGTGAAAGGTTTTTCTCCAGGTTGGACATGATGTTCCTCCTCCACTTCACTCAGTTCTTCTCTCTCCTCGCTCTCTTCCATCAGGTCTGAAATTAAAGAGAAAATATATTTTTTTAAAAATATTTTTTCACCTCGCTCTGCTACTCCAATTATCTCTGTATGTACATTTTAGGCAATAATAAAACAAAATATGTTATAAAACACCACTCTGCTTCTTTTTGATTTCATTTAAATACATTTTAAACATTATAAGCACACAACTGTGGTTCAGGCAATGCATCGCCTATTGATTATTTTCACTGCATGTAGGGCTTGGCGATATATCACACGATATTGTTATGCGAATCTAATCAGTAAAGCCGGTTCCTTGATTTGCATTAAATCACCTTCACCTGCTTTCAGATGGAGATATGAGTGTTAAATTAACACTCAAGAGTGTTAAAGTTAATGAGATAATTAAGTGATTAATTTAGTGATGATTGAGCATTATTGAAGACACCTGATGATAACAAGCAGAATCACCGAAGGAGAAAATCACAAATTGTAAGCCACCATTATGGAGATCAGTGTTTGCTTAAATTTTGTTTGTCTGCTAATATTAATAACAGTCAAATGAACATAGAAAAGTGTGATCTCATAGTGTTGGTTATGTTATGACATAATCATGCTATGATCTGAAAAATGAAACTTGTTCAGATGATTTGGTTTAACTTGTTAGCAATAGTTTAGTGGTTCTACAGCACACGATAATCTGTATTTTTCTTAGAATCCAAAACATTTAATAAAAAAAAGTTCTGATCAAATCACTTTCATCTTTATTTAGAGACACAGACATCAATAATCAGCATGTGAATCTCAACCATGGTGACAATAATAACCATTGTTGCCACCAATCACAACTCATTAATGGCTCCCATCATGCATTGCAGTATGAATAAGTTATGATCTGAATTGTCTATGTAATTTACTTTTCCTAATTGAATATTCTGCTAGTCACCATTGTTGAGATGCATTGAGTGAATCTTGAGCTCTGTGTGTGCCTAAAAGAAAGATTAATCACTTAATTAACTCATTAACTTTAACACTCTTGAGTGTGGACTCATATACACTCCCAGGTCACGGGAGATATTGTCGTGATGAAGAGCCGTAGTTAACTGACAAGCTGAGCCATATCGCATGAATTATCATTGGCGATACGTCCTCGATATTAAAGCGATTTGGCTCAGCTTGTCAGTGAACTACGGCTCTTTGTAGTAAATGCCACTCCATCTGAAAGCATGTGAAGGTGATTTACTACTAATCAAGGAACCGGCTTTACTGATGAGATGCGCATAACAATATCGTGCGATATATCGCCCAGCCCTAGCCCGAACCCCTCCCACGACATTTTTTTGATCGGGACTCTGGAAGTTCAGTCTGGAGGTAAATTGTCTATTATCAATTTTAACAGTAGAAGTTTGTACACACATTTCAATGCAATATGTGAATATTTACAAAACTTTATTGATCCCTTCAGTGTGATAGCCATATTGGAAACTTGATTCAATCAAAAGAAAGGAATTGACTTTGAGATGGATGATTATGAATTGCATGACATATGGGTCGCGCTATATGTGCACAAGACTATACAGCATTCGGTTCAAAATAATAAATAATTTGTAGGCTACTTGATAATGTAATGGAATGTATAACAAAAGAAATCAATAATGGAATGAAAAAAAACTCATTATGAGTTGTTGTTACAGTGTCTGGTTTGAGTTTCCTTGAGTGTCTACTAGAGGTCTCTTTCCCCACACTGTCACCAGTCACTCTGAGCTAATGATGAGTGATGAGAACAGACACAGGATTGTGGGAAATGCAGTTCCAGAGTGACTGGTGACAGTCTAGGGTAAGAGACCTCTAGTGGACACTCAAGGAAACTCAAACCAGACCCTGTGACAGTTGTGTTTATAGATCACCTGGATCAAACATTGATACTTTTAATGGAGAGATGGAGAATCTGTTAACAATAAATCATTATTCATATGTGGGGATTTCAACATTGACCTCTTAAACCCAAACAAACACAAACTGACCGATGAATTCATTGAACGAATGCACTCCATGTCCTTAATCCCAACAATAACAAAACCCAGTATCACATCTCACAGTGCAACCTTAATTGATGACATCTTTACAAATAACTTGACTAATAACTTAATTAATGGCTTGCTTATTTGTGATATAACGGACCACTGTTTTTGCCATATATGACTGTAATGTTTCTAAAACTAAAGAAATAAAGTTATTTTAAAAATGGAAATCAACACCACTTTACCAATTATAGACCAATTTCACTGCTCCCTCAATTCTCAAAAATCCTAGAATTACGCGATTAGAAAAATTAGTTGATTAATGAAAGTCAGAAATAAAAGATCTACACACAATTTAGTTGATGCAATAGAAGCACTGGACAATAAAAAATGTATCATTGGAATATTTATTGATTTGAAAAAAGGCTTTGACACTATCAATCACGCAATATTACTCAAGAAACTAGAAAGGTGTGGGATACGAGGGGTGGCTGGAAACTAAGTGACAGAATGCAGTATGTGCAGATGGTGAGTTCTCATCGAGGATCATTTCTTGTGGTGTCCCCCAGGGGTCGATACAGGGCCCTAAATTATTCAACTTGTACATTGATATATTTATGTTTCAAAATTACTGAACAAAAAAAATAATGTATTCATAGGCTGTGTAGGTATTCGGATTACCATTGTGGGTATTACTTTAGCTACTTACCTGTTGTAATATATGGTGTGTATTTAAGAGATACCGTGTTTTTTTTTTCTTTTCATACCTATATAAACAAATTTGTAATTGTGAGGAATGATAATGTCAACAATTAACGAAGTATCTACCTTCGTTTTTCTTGATTTCCCCCTTAACTGTAACAGTCCGGTATATATTATCAGTATTATCATTATGATTATTGATAATATCCATAAATGTTTGTGGGTCTAAATAAGTCTGACTTCTTCTTCCCACTCTGTTTCGAGCAATTGACTGATTTATGTTGTCAAAAATCAAATGCTTCTTATTGCCTTTGTTATATGTCACTATATTGCTCGAAATCAAAATTAATTACTTGATTAATTCATTGATTCAACACACACACACACAAGCACTTTGAAATCGCAGTTTTCCAAGGTTGAAGAGGGGATGAGCCATCTATCATCAGGACAAACTGATAACACATTCCCTCCTCAGGAATAAGTACAGATGATATTCACTTTATTCTCAAGAGAAAAACTCCCTTGTTGTAGAAAAAGGCCAAATTCAGAGCGTATGGTAAAGAGTTAGTAGGAGATCACAGCAGTTTTCCCTTCACTGAGGGCATGCATGACATCATTGATCACAGGTTAGCTGCTTCTGATTGGCTGAGAGAACATAAACGATTCTGTACATATGGATAGATATGAGGGTAAGTCGACATTAATCAAGATTGTAGGCATCCGAGTCCGTGATTTAGTCCGGAGATGAGGGTCTTCTTCACACTTCTGGTCTTTTCATTCAAAGAGTTCTCTCAAATTCCTCTGAACGCACTTAAAGAAACTGATATTCCCAAATAATCTTTGATCAAGATCGTTTTACGTTCACATAAATTGCATCACATGGTTTTTTACTTTACACAAACAGACTGAATAATTGTAATATTAATTCTGCTACAGTTGATTCTGAAAGCTTTAATGATTTATACATATTTACCTATTTTTCTACATGAATATATACATAAATATTATTACTAAGAAATATGAATACAGTTTGGCACTGGAAACATAAGATCTGATTACTTTATGAAAGTGAGTTATCAAGAAACCAAACCATGGTGGCCTGGCCTTGTAATTTTAATATCACTAAATCCAGATTGCACTGACTACGCCACCTTGTGAATCGCACCCAAGGAAATATGAAAGCATCACAGGTTCGGTGGTGCAGTGAAAAGACAGAGTCACGTCATACACCAAAAAAATAAATCATTTTATTTGTTTAGGAAAAACATTCCAAAGGCTTCACTTGATTAGGCTATATAAGTCACTGGCATGTTTAATATAACAATACTAAAAATATCACAATATTAAAACAACATGCCTCTAGTCTATAGAGACACATCTGATTTAAGCATTTAATCACATCAAACATCACAAAAGGAAACTGCAGTGCATATTTTGTAACGGGGGTATTTTTCTCTATGGGGACTTTTATTTTGACGGGATTTTCTTTCTTCGGCGTGTTCGGGGCGGGAATGGAAAACACGTCTGGGAAGAAGAAGAGGGAGCAGTGTGAGGCAGACTTGTATGAGAAGTCGACATTTTTTTACGTTGAAGCTGTAATTTAAGACAGTGGTGCACGGCCAGATTAAGTGAAGTGAGTTTAGTGTACATTAATATTGTTGTGTGAAACTGGAGACACCGTTAAACGGAAGTTCGGTTGAATGCGTCATCGGACAGCAGTGTTGGAGGCTGCCTGAGAGCGGGAGAGTTGCTAGAGCCGTGAGTTTCATTCAGAACACTGTTGTATTTTAGCGTTATTCCGACTGAACGTATTTTTGAGTGTAGCCTACTACTGTTTGAGTCATCCATGAACTGGGTCGGAGCGAGCTACACTGATTTTCCCCTGAGAAGTGTTTAAGTGCACTTGTTAGTGCGCGAGAATGCGTATGTGAGCTGAACGATCGGCTTTGAAGGAGTGATTCGGTTTTTGCTGAGTGTTTCTGTTTTCAAGAGACTAACGATCGTCCATGATCAAGATTTGTTTTTGAAATACTTTTTTGTGTGTCTCAGACCTCCGATTTATGTGCAAGCTGAGCTGCCATTTTGTTCCAGAAAGTTCCTGAGTTTTTTTCCTGAGCCGCGCTGAAACTTTTCTTGTGTTTTTCTTTTTTTATTATTTATCCTGCCGTCCTTACGACAACACTGTCCTGTCTCTCAGCAGTTTATTGTCATCACAAGTCATCGCTTCAAAGTTGTAGACTGGTAGGACACACACACACACGAACAGTTCACTGATATCGAGTGAACCGAACTGAGTGTTTTGAATGAACTGAGTCGATTGGAAATTGAATCATACATTGATTCATAAGAGTCGTTAAGAGCAAATTCACTGTTATCTATTAAAGGCAACGACCATGAAAAAGGAAAAAAACACCTACCACTACATATAAAGTCAGTATTGTATTTTAAAGCAGTTTTACAGCCTTTTATCATTTATCCTGACTCAAATATTGTGTTTCTAACAGCAAACACTCAGTAGTGAGATGATCTGCTGATGATTCTGAATGGCTTGTTGAATGAGTGTTGATTGTCTGAGGATCATCAATATTAACTGATCTGCTGAAAACACTCTTTATTTCATGACAACAGTTCCTGTTTTCACCTCATTTATTATGCTGATGTCTTCAGATCTCCTGTGAATTGACACTTAAAGCTCATTTCATTGGTGTCAGCAGACAGGGGATTTGTTGCCTTGTACATTTATTTCTGTCTTTATGTTTTCATGTTTTCCTTGCAGTTTTTTAACCACTTTTCTAGATATCTGATGTTATTTCAATGAAGAAAGAGAATAATGTTAGGGAATAGAAATAAAGAATTATGAATTAGCATCAGTTGATTTACAATTGACAGACATAAATGATTATCTAAATGCTTAAATGTCTCAATGACTGTTATTGCTAAAAATCTTTTCAGGCATATTTAGAAGAAGATTATATTGATAACATATTCAAAGACTGTATTTGAGGATCATAGTGCAGCCCCAAAATACTCAAATTTAAATCTTTATACATCCCTTCAAAACACTAGGTTTTACCCATTTGTCAGCAAGAAGTTGTTAATTATTTAAAATATAATAACATTTAGTATGATTATTCTTTTATATATTTATAATTAAAAGTTTGAATAACTGTCGTTTCATTTTTACATAAATATATTTCTAAGTTGAATGATGATAAAACATTATTTCACCCATATTTTGACATTTTGTTTTCACAAAAGTTATGTGAAACATTATAGTTTTTCACAATTTCTATGAGACATTTCACAAATCCATCACTGTATCAAATGTGTTTTAGCAAATGAGAGTTTGTTTAGAGGTTTGCAAACAGTGTCTAACTGCCTGAACTTGAAGTTTTTGCCGAAAGAGTGATTTATTCAACAAATTGCTTTAGGCTATTTAAGATTTGGTTCTTAGCAATTTTAAAAAAAACTGTAAAATAGACACTTAACTTGCATTTAACAGGTTTTCTATATTACAATTTTTTATTTAAAATTTAAATTAGATACAGACTAGAGATTAAGGCCCCGTTTACACTAGGGCTGGGCGATATATCGAATATGTACGATGTATCGTTATATTTTTTGAAACGATATGGAATGAGGCAATACCGTTTATATCGATACAGTAGTTTGATATGAGCACATCTGAAAAATAGCGGAGGTTGCAGTGTGAGCTGCTGCAGTGAAAGTAGCTAGGCTACGTAGTACAATTTGTCCTAAACATGACACAAGCTTATATTAATTGCGTCAAAATCACTTTGATATAGTTAACAAGTTTAAGGCAGCTTGCCGCCCTGTCAAATGCTCTGACAGACACTGTTGCTGACTGACAGATATACTTGCGCTGTTTAATGCGTTTGAGATGTGGTGCTTTCCTCAGTGCTCAACTTACATTTCACATATTCTCCATCTGTAAATGTTAGAAAGTAAAGCAAATATGTCCATTTCACAACAAATATGTCAGAAGAGGACGAGCTTCTGCAAGTGAATCTCCGCTAAAATTCATGCTTCCTTGAACGAGCGCCGGCGCGCGCATGCGCGTGAATAGTACTACGTAGTACACAATAATTCTGACTAAAATAAACATATTGCTAAAATATGTGTTGTTGGAGAAAATAAATGTGCCATATTTGGAATTTTAAACCTACAAGTATATATTTTTAATGAAAGTGAAAGTGATTATAATGGGGTAATCAAATGCAGGCTAATATAATTAGTTTGTGCTTTTGTTTTTGTTTTTATTTTAGCTTTTAGTCAATATAAAAACAAAAGCTTTTTGCACATAATATATTGCATAGCCTATATTATATTTGTTTCCATATCCTTCAATATCAACATTGTTTGTAGGATATCATTGGGCCGAATGTGAATATACTAAGTATATATATATATATATATATATTATTTTTTTTTAATATAAAGATTTTCTTTATCTAAATAGAAAACGTAGAAAGTACCGAGATATATATCGTATATCGCCATTTGACCAAAAAATATCGAGATATGATTTTTTGGCCATATCGCCCAGCCCTAGTTTACACGAAGGGAAAACGCAGATATTTACCTGCGCTTTGGCCTCTCATTTACACAAAAACCCCGTTTTTATCACAGAAAATGATCATTTCTAAAATACTCCGGCCAAAGTGGAGATTTCTGATAACGCCGGTTGTGTGTTGCCGTGTCAACTGGGAGAAACAGGGTTTTAGGTTCTTTCTTGTCGATTCTGATTGGCTTGCATGGCTTAATCATTCTCCCGAATATTACCCCCTTCTCCGGAGGGGATATTAATTTTTCTAAATACCTGGCTTTGTGTAAACCTGGCCTAAAACTCAGGTCTTTGACCCTATAAAACAATCTCAGTAACTGATTCATTTTAGATTTGGTCAGTTTCACATCCTCCCACTAAAATTTTGCATAATTAAAGCTCCTCCCATTGCAGTTACATCATCAGTGCAGCTCCTCCCACAGTAATTTTGAGTTCACCCATAAATGCTGTTAATTCCCACCATCTAAGTGAAGACGAGCGTGAAAGTATCAGGAAGAGCTGAAATCTGCAAAGACTGAGTTTATTAAAGAGGACAGTGAGAACATGAGTGATCCAGAACCCTGCAGAATGAAACACACTGAAGATCCTGAAGAACAAAGAGGTTGGTGTTTATTCTTCATTCATTCATGATGCTGGACAACATTCATGTTAGAAACATTCAAGCACTTCATCACTTTTAGATCATCTCAGGAGCTGTGAGTTAATATAATAAACAAAACATTTTGGTTTTCAACAAATGGTCAGTAAAGCGAGGTTTGAGAAATGTCCATATTGAATGTCAACAAGGTCAAACTGAATAATATTACAGCTCTTTTATTTCACAAGATTTATATCACTATTTTCACTATCACTAATTACATAGATTTCTCTGTATAGTTTATAACGTGTTTTTTATATGTATGTGTAATAAACGAACAAAATATATAAAGTAAATTAAGTGTAATTATGTGGAAGAATCGCTGACAATGTTGCAAATTGAACATAAATTAAGCATTAAAAATCTGCAAGGTTACAAAGCTCACAGTCTTATCCAAAGGAAGAGATTTTATTTAACAGAATTTTCTTTCTTTTTGTGTAAAGGCCCGCACACCGGGACGAATATCAGTGCGCGCTATTCAACACGAGAGATTTTATTTAACAGAATTTCCTTTCTTTTTGTGTAAAGGCCCGCACACCGGGACGAATATCAGTGCGCGCGTTTTCAACACGTTATTTGTGTTCACACCCAAGCGATTTTCGCTGACGATGAGCTGAGTGAACTTGCAAATAAGCATGAAACAGAATAAAGATAGTCAACATTGTGTCTAAAATTGTAAGTGACTTATATTTCAGCACTCTTGTGGTCATGTGATGTTGCTTAACTCTATCATGAGTTTTGTATGTGTTTCGCAAGTTTACTCATTTGTTTTGATTTCTCATGAGGATGCGTGAACAGTGCAACATGCAGATTACATTATGTCATTATTTACAAGCAATTGCCACTTATACTAAATGAATGTAGAATCATTCGCGCTTTTGGTGATTTCCGAGTTATTTTTTGTTATTGAATTTTAATTAGGCTAATTGTCATGTCGGGCAAGTAAAATTCACTTTCACTTGCCCCTTTAAAATATGCACTTGTTCCAGAGGAGTGTTAATAGTCCTGCTTAATGGTGCGTTCACACCAGATGCGAATAGAGCGTCAGGTGTGAGTGATTTCAATGTTAAGTTAATGCAAAGACGCGTTACGCGCGTAAAATTCCTGCACCGCGAATGAGGCGTAGAGCGTGACCCAACAGACGTGAATATGCCCCATTAGCGCGTCAAGTTGAATTGAGCGCGCGAATGATTTAGTTAGTGCTATTTGTGGATTCACGCGTTTTAGGCGAATTCGCGCCTGCCACCCGAGTTGAAAAATCTGAACTTTGGTGTAAATTCGTAAATGTGTTATTAATTTGCACCGCGTTAACGCATCAGGAGCCTAGCTGCTTGCTGCTGTCATGTCGTGAAGTGTCTGGATGCTTGAATAAATTATTTTGTGATATGACTAAATGCCTGGTGTGGTTCTAATGCACAACAAAGCATATATATATACACTTCCTTTTGATTCTTTGCAGAAGTCTACCGGAAGTTAAGTTTGGGCCACAAAGGCACACATGTGCAGTAACGTTTGTTTATGTTGTTGCCGTTGAAACAGCAAATTTAAATGCATTACATTTTTAAATATTTAGTCATTTCACTTCATATTTCTCTCTTCTAATTATTTTCATGTACTGAAAAAGCATTTTTTATTATTATTATAAAAAAAATTATTTCAGGCCTAATGGAAGAGATCGAGGAGAGAGAAGAACTGAGTGAAGTGGAGGAGGAACATCATGTCCAACCTGGAGAAAAACCTTTGAGTCGCTCCAAGACTAAACAGACTATTTTGAAGAAAAGAAGAGCCGAGAAATCTTTCACCTGCACTCAATGTGGAAAGAGTTACACAACCAAGCAAAATCTTGATGTTCATATTAGAGTTCACACTGGAGAGAAGCCGTTCGCATGTAGTCAGTGCGGTAAAACATTTCTTCGCGCATCAGTCCTGAAGAGTCACCTGACAGTTCATACGAAGGAGAAGCCGCATTCATGTTCTGTGTGTGGAAAGAGTTTTTCACTGCAGAAACATTTACATGCACATCAGAAAATTCATGGTGTTAAAGCTCATATGTGCTTTAAGTGTGAGAAGACTTTTACTACAGCAAACTGTTTAAAACGGCACCAGAGAATTCACACTGGAGAAAAACCTTACAAGTGTTCACACTGCGACAAGAGATTCAGTCAGCCATCATCTCTGAAAAACCATGAGAGGATCCACACTGGAGAAAAACCTTACAAGTGTTCACAATGTGACAAGAGATTCAATCGATTATCACATCTGAAAAAACATGAGAGGATCCACAGCAGAGAGAAACCGCACACTGAGGAGAGAGAAGACCTGAGAGAAGTGAAGGAGGAGAGAGAAGAACTGAGTGAAGTGAAGGAGGAGAGAGAAGAACTGAGAGAAGTGAAGGAGGAGAGAAAAGAACTGAGAGAAGTGAAAGAGGAGAGAGAATACCTGAGAGAAGTGAAAGAGGAGAGAGAAGAACTGAGTGAAGTGAAGGAGGAGAGAGAAGAACTGAGAGAAGTGAAAGAGGAGAGAGAAGAACTGAGTGAAGTGAAGGAGGAGAGAGAAGAACTGAGAGAAGTGAAAGAGGAGAGAGAAGAACTGAGTGAAGTGAAGGAGGAGAGAGAAGAACTGAGAGAAGTGAAAGAGGAGAGAGAAGAACTGAGTGAAGTGAAGGAGGAGAGAGAAGAACTGAGAGAAGTGAAAGAGGAGAGAGAAGAACTGAGTGAAGTGAAGGAGGAGAGAGAAGAACTGAGAGAAGTGAAGGAGGAGAGAGAAGAACTGAGAGAAGTGAAGGAGGAGAGAGAAGAACTGAGTGAAGTGAAGGAGGAGAGAGAATACCTGAAAGAAGTGAAGGAGGAGAGAGAAGAACTGAGAGAAGTGAAGGAGGAGAGAGAAGAACTGAGAGAAGTGAAGGAGGAGAGAGAAGAACTGAGAGAAGTGAAGGAGGAGAGAGAAGAACTGAGTGAAGTGAAAGAGGAGAGAGAATACCTGAGAGAAGTGAAAGAGGAGAGAGAAGAACTGAGTGAAGTGAAGAAGGAGAGTGAAGAACTGAGAGAAGTGAAGGAGGAGAGAGAATACCTGAGAGAAGTGAAAGAGGAGAGAGAATACCTGAGAGAAGTGAAAGAGGAGAGAGAATACCTGAGAGAAGTGAAAGAGGAGAGAGAAGAACTGAGAGAAGTGGAGGAGAGAGAAGAATTGAGAGAAGTGAAGGAGGAGAGAGAGAAGAACAGAAGAACTGGGAACCAGAGAAGAACCTAAATCAGGGTTTTGGTGCCATTGGATAATCTGTTTATGAGTGGAACATTTCTGTTTATCTATTTCTTAGCCAATCAGAATCATTCAACCTGTATCCTAGTGACCTTAAGGGAACAGTATAATGGTTGTTGAAATGTGAAGTCTTGAAGCTGACTTCTGCCTGATGAAACTGCAAACTATCTTCATTAAAACTCTTCCTTAAAGGGTAACTAAACCTCTAGTCAGAGCCTGACTCCACCCACTGGCAATATTTGAAAATGCTGAAAAAGTGGGTAGACCCCAGCGGAGATAGAGGGGACGAAATAGATACTAAAACACTCTATCCTGATCGTTTTCAATACTCGCAATTCCAACTCCTGACTCGCTACAGTTGTTTTGACGAAACAAGCTGGTTTTTATACTGCCAAGGGCGTAGCTCGTGTGGTGAGCTGAAACCTGCGTACGTCACGAAGTGCAGAACATCCAATAGGAGAATTCAAGTGCAGTAGCCACCGTTCAACCTGAAGAGGGCAGCACTAAGACGCTTTTACACTATATATTGTAGAAATAAAACACTTTATAAACAAATGTCAAAAAAGTTACTCGAATCAATGACTGGTATTAATAAAGATCCATTCTTACAGATCATTAACTAAAAAAAGTTGGTTTAGTGTTTAGTTACTCTTTAAGTTATCATAATTCTGACTCTTGTCTTCAATCGTCTGCACTTTGACTCCATGTTTTAATTCATCATATCTGGTCCATGGGTCTTTAACTGTAAATTCCTCTACAACGGCAGAAAAAAAAACATGACATCATGACTTTTGCGTAAACATACACGGCAATTTCGAGTCAAGTGGCGTGTTATCTCGACGCATTTTGAGTTCTCTGCGTGTATGCGTGTACGCCATTAATGTACGCGTCATTCCGCATGTCTGTACACGCAGTCAAATGTCCGAGCAAAACAAAGCAAAATGTAGATCTACATCTGGGGAGCTATCTTTTTCTTTCCTAGGATGGTAAGGGAACAGTCATATGCCATTAACCCCAGTGACGGGTAGGTTTAGGGACAGGGTTGAGGTAAGTCATATATATATATATATATATATATATATATATACAGTAATAACGTTAGTTAAGTAAGTCAACGGCGTTCATAAACATGCTGAAAAGCTATTATGCGTGTTGATAGCACGCCAAAAATGGAAATATGAATTGGCGTGTCATACATGCGCTACTTCATGAGATCAGTCTGGAAAAACAGGTAATTCTGCCAAATAATTCTGAAACGGCAGCAGAAACACTTGAGATCGATTCCCTTCACAGATCTCAAACTTTGACTTATGTCTTGACATTCAGTAACAGTTCTCACTCCAAACATCGAGGAGATCACACAAAAGCTCTCAGGTCTGAATGAGCTCCACATATTCCCCTCAGGCTCGCTGCTGCTGCACTAAATGTGTATTTCAGGAGGAAGATGCACAAGTATCGCTGTGATTGATGAAAGCAATACAGAAATTAGTCTGTCGCTTAATCAAACTGTGGCCGTTTTTCAATATGCCTTCTTGTCTGTACTTGTGTTCTTGTGGACTTGTAAAACGTCATCAGTCGCGGCCCAAGTACGGTCCCAATACACAAGTTTGCATTTAGGCAAGAACGGTTAAAAATCCCGGATGTGTTCTTGACACTCCCATTTTACCGAGGATGCATCGGTTGGTAACTTGTGTGAACTTGACGGCAGAAATGTCCCATAATTTATTTCGGCATTCGTGGAAGGAGCGGGAAGCAGAGAGAGGCAGGTCAAAAGTTACCTGAATATTACCATAGACAGTAAAAGAATATTACCGAATATTACCGGCGTTTTCCCCGCCGTTGGCTGGTGATGTACACAAACAAACAACAGAAGCAGAATTAAAATGAGACGTGTTGCTTTGTTGTTGTGAATATACATTACATTGTAGTGTATGTAGAGTAATTCCTTAGGCTTGGGCGATAAAGCCTGGCTGTATAATAATTCTCGTTATGTTTGGGCACTGCAGACGGCGTCTGTGCGGGGGTAACGTTACTATTGCGCAATACCAGCAAGAACACATCGTCTCAAACTATCAGCAGCGTTCTGTGTGCTCGTCACCTCGTGAGTTCGTTCTTCCAAGAACAACTAGCAAGAGCTTTCTTCCCAAGAACACAAGTCCGTTCTTTGCATTCTTGGTTTTGAGAAACGACCTATGTAAAGTGTGTTTGTTTGTGTTAATATGAAAAATACTGCCACCTACTGGACTATTTCACAGGAGTGTGTAAAATTGACGTTGGCAATTGACGCATTAAATCAAAAACAAAACAAAAAACCCTCTAAATTATTCTAATTAAACCAGTATCTTTAAGATACATTATGAGATACTTGATTCTTTGTCCCTGTATTCCTTGCTCCTGTAAAATATAATGAATGCCATTTTCTGCATCAAATTCTTTCCATTTCTGTCTGATTCGGTCAAATTTCTCACATTTAAATAATAATGATAAATAATAATTAATAATTGATTACATTTATATAGCGCCTTTTCTCTGCACTCAAATCGCTTTACATAGAGAGGGGAATCTCCTCAACCACCACCAGTGTGCAGAATCCACCTGAATGATGCGACGGCAGCCATATTGTGCCAGAACACCCACCACACACCAGCTTACTGGTGAAGAGGAGACAGTGATAAAGCCAATTGGTATATATGGGGATGATTAGGAGGCCATGATGGACAGAGGCCACTGGGCAAATTTGGCCAGGATGTCGGGGTTACACCCCTACTCTTTGGGATTTTTAATGACCACAGAGAGTCAGGACCTCATTTTAACGTCTCATCCGAAGGACGGGTAAAACACAAATAAAACATGGATAACATCCTCCAGAACTTTGCATTCACAGCACATGCCATTACTTTTGACTATTCAGTGAAAAGTACAGGTAGATGGAACACCTGTTAGGCATTGCTGCCAGTCGCACCTCCTCCGGTGCCCACGGGTCAGCTGCAGGGTCATCAGCCAGGAACCACCATTCACCAACGTTTCACTCCTTTAATCCTGGAACGTCTCCTGGTGGCGGAGCAGTGATGGGGACGTCTCCCTGTCCCCCCTGTAGCTGATAGATCTTACCCTCTGTGGCTGTTATCGGGGTTAGTTGTTCTTTCCCCAGCTCTTGTCTTTCCTTCTCAGCCAGAGCCAAACACTCTCTTTCTCTTCCTCCTCCGCTAGCTCTTTGGTTCCCTTCTTTAGTTTCCCTCCGGTTACTCATATGTCCCTCAGAAGGCGTGTGGTTGACAGTCCCACGCAGCCTCGGCATCCGTCTTCCAGCCAGCACTCAGTAGTCAGCTCTGAGTACTTGGCCTTCTTACGTTCATAGGCCTCCTCCATCCCCTCCTCCGCTGGTATTGTGAGCTCTATGAGGAGCATGGATTTTACCTTGGTAGACCCCATCACTATGTCGGGGCGGAGAGATGTAGCAGTAATCTCGACCGGGAATCGGAGCTGCCTCTCATATTCCACTCCTGGTCAGGTGAAAACAGCCTAGCTGCTTCTCTTGGCCGGAGGTTTCTTCTTCCGTGTCAAAGGTGATGTGGTTGTGGTTCTCTGGTGGTGGTACCCCTTTGCTGCTCTGTCCACACCTCGGCTAACTTTCTCAGGACCTAGTCGTGACGCCATCTATAGCGTCCCTGGGAAAGCACAACCTTGCAGCCTGACAAGATGTGCTGGAGGCTTGCGTTAGAGGAAGTGCATAGCCTTCCTCACTCCCGAACCTGAATTAAGGATAATGTTGAATTAAGACCTGTGTGGCCCAACATCAGTCTGGTTAAAACAACTTTGTCATGCCTATTTAGACCCAATGATGGGATTATTTTCCCTCCAACAGTGCTCTGGTTCCTATGATAGTGTCTGGCATTACTCTGATTCCCATTCATCTTGCCATCTTAGCATCATCTCTGATTTGATTGTTTGCTTTAGCATCTCCTTTGCCCAATGCAATGTGAATTCCTACTTGTTGTAATTTCAGTGTTTTTTTTAGCTAATTTATCATCAATTCCATAATGACCTGGAATCCAACATAACAGAACAATTAATCCAAGGCTTAAAATATTTAAAAGAAGATGCTTCACTGTGTGACGATTATAAGTGCCAGTATATGGAAAAGCTGATAAAGAGACAAAAGCTGTGTTTACATTGAAATCTTCACAGTTACAAGTTTTGCCCAACTTTCTCTTTCGTGAGCGAGATTATGTTATTCCCCGATGCTGATACAGATCAAACGTTAAATCTGAGGTAGTAGACATATATTTCTCTCGGTTGTTTAGTTTAGGCTCACGACCCCTGACATTTTAATGTGTCCTTATTGTAACACTTTTGAGTGTAATCTAAAAAACATTCACAGAAGAGTTAATTTAACACGGGAGTTTTTACTGTGTATATATAGATGAAGTGTGATCTTGACGCATTTGTCAATGCAACTCTTCTGGAAGTTGTGGTTTCAGAAGCACAAACTTGGTAGCCTAATAAAAGCTTCATGGTACACACACACGCAGGCGCACGCATGCACGCACACACACACACACACACACACACAGAGCAAGTGATGTTGGCCTTAATGTGACCTCCTCTCAGCCAGTTATGGTCCATGTGTGGGCCTTGTCTTTAATCCAGATCTAGGCCACTCCAGGATCCTCATTCTTTGCAGCGTGAGGACGCGGGGAATAGAGGAATAGGGGATTTGTGGACTGGAGCTGGCCAGACAAATATTGATATGTGGGAAAATGTGTTGAAGTAATGAATCTGCCATGAGGTTTTATGAAGAGTTTGCTGCCAATACAGTAAATGTTCTCACTGTACCATACGACTGAATCTATGCTGTAGTTGATCTTTACAGGGTTACAGAGTTGAAAGGTAAGTAATGTCTCTACCATGTTAATCGGTTTGCAGTATCACATATACATATAAATGCTGTATTTGATGCCATATGTCTCCCCTACTGATGCATGCTATTCAACGCTCTCTCTCTCTCACACACACACAGACACACACACACACACACACACACACACACACACACACACACACACACACACACACACAATCGTGTACACAGACTTTGAACTTAGTAGTTATTATTAGGTTATTATTATTGATAAAGCAATAATGTAAAAAGAATTAATTACATAGAGAAATAAGTACAATTTACTTATTGTGTTCATGTTGTAGGCTATTATGATGTTATGCAAAACGATTGTGTAAACAAAAAAATAAACACATAAAAAATACTCTGAGGACACTGTTGGGTGACCTTAAAACAACTATATTTCATTATGATGAAATTGTTTTCTCTGACAAATTTGGGGTTTCCATCACTCGTTTCTGGTGCAATACTTCAAAATGCGCATAAAAACAGGGTGATGGAAACATAGTTAGAGGAAGTTACCAACCAGAGGAGGAGCTGATGATGTTTAAAGGAAGAGCTGTAACTATATATAAATGAAGAGGAGGAGCTGTAACTGAATATAATGAAGAGGAGGAGCTGTAACTGTATATACTGAAGAGAAAGACGGACAGAAGCGGACAGAAGCAGAAATGTCTGATCAGTGTGATCTGTGTCTGCTGGGACTGATCATTCTCTCTTCACTTCTCACAGGTAAAGAAATCTGTATTTTCTCTAAACACATTTAGTGGAATTAGATACACTTGTTGTAAGCACCGCTGGAATCAAACTGCCTCTTTTAGAAGGAATAAGAAGTATACAGCGAGTAGAAATAAGCTCTGCTTTGTATGTGCGTCTCGATCACCCCATGTGGGTTATTTCTGTCTGATAGTCATTTTTAAATCATTTACTTTAGTTAATAATGCTATATACGGTCAAAGGTATCTGAAATCATTTACTTTAGTTAATAATGCTATATACGGTCAAAGGTATCTGACAGAGAGTTACAGGAGTTCCACTGGGGAATAAAGAGTGAGTTGTGAATTCTCATTCGCCTCCGTGAGTCTGTGGCCTCTGAAACGACTCCAGCTATAAGGCTCTGTCCCAAATGACACACTTTGGATTTGTGGACTTCCTCAGAGTCCATGCGTTGGTGATGTCATGTAATAAAGACCAATAGGGCTCTTGGTGCGAGTCCACGAGAGGTACTTTTGACAATAGAATTAGAAAATAGAAACTTATTATTTATTTGCTTATTTAAATTATCTATTGCACATAATAACACATAATGTTCCATGTTTCCACATACAATACCAGTCCCTCCAGGATTTCGCGATGTCGCGATCGCAACTATTAACGCAACTTCAACAAATCCACGTGAATTCAGTGCGCCTTGCAATTTTGAAAAATCACCGCAACTTTTCTGCAACTTTGACGAATCATCGCGCCGCGGTCTCCTGCAAAGCGTCGTCATACGTCAGCAAACTCACTTGTTTTGTTCAGAAGACGCAGCAGATGTGGACTGCCAACGTCTTACATTTAGGCTACCTACAAAAATAACAGAAAAGGCCAATGTTGCCAACTTAGTCTTTATTTAGTGATATAAAAAAAGCGACTAGAGACAAATCTAGCGGCTTTTTGGACAAAACTCAGTAACCAAATGTTGCCAGCACAATCCTGCGAGCGCGAGGTTTGCTTTCTCCCTGCCGTCACACCTCTCTCTGCGTCCCTGTTCAGTGAACGGCTGCAGTAGAGGAGCAGCACGGCAGCTGACAGACGCAAATGAGCAGTGTTGTTTCCACGGACTTATCACTTATCTGCTGTTCTTTTGTTTTATATTTAAAGAATTGAGTTTGACCAATTTATTTTCCTTTCTTTTCTTGTGTTTATCACTTGTAATAGGCCACTCACTATCACAGTGCATTAGTTCACCCAGTTCCCGAACTCTCTCAATTCAGAAAATATTACACATAAAAAATAGCTAGCCGACTCGTTCTATTGTCTGACAAAAAAAAAATTAAGCAAATGAGAACAGCTTTATTGGATATGCGGCTATATTATATTATATTAAGCCTAGTTCACACTACATGATTTAAAATGTCGGGCTGAACTGTGCAGTTCACACTACATGACTTGCTCTCAGTGAAATCATGAGTGTTCAAGTTGTTTAGCTGTTCACACCACACAACACAGCGTGATTGATCCACAACAGGAGGTGACTCACTACATGAGTTAACAACGCACTACATAGAGATACAACCACGATCGGATGATAAGAGCATATCATTTGTGACTCAATGAGAGCTGTTTCAGTACTATAATACGGTCTAAATCCTGAAAATAATCAAACAAATAACGAGTTGACAACAACACGATTCTATCTGGTCTAGAAACCATGTTTTGTCACGAAAAACCACGCAATAAAACGAACCAGAAATGACGCGAAACTGCAGAGAAGAACACAACACACGAATATGGACGTCAGACAGAAACTAGTGCTGCACACTGTTTGCTCAACGATCTGCTCTGAGAAAAAAAAAATGCAAAAAAGAAAAGAAAAAGTAAGATTTACCTGGTGTCCTCAACCCATGCGTTGCTATGATTGGCTGTACTCATGACATCACTGAGATTGAGTCGCGCGACTGCTCGAGATATCTAGCATGCTAGATATTTTTCTGAGCTCGGTGACCTGTCTGCGAGCTGTCTTTGGTGCGTTGTTGGCTCTTTCACACTAACGGATTGGCGAGCGTTAATCGTCCGCTAATCGCCCGCAATTTGCACGCGATAACACCCTGACTTGTCGGCGACTCAGCGATTTGCAAATCGGGCTTAAATCGGGCTTAAAATCACGTAGTTAGAACTAGGCTTTAGCTATATTAAAATACATTATCAAACATTTGGTTTTTCCACCATTTAACACTAGTGGCTATTCCTAAAACTGTATTTTGCACTTTATTAGTATTGGCATCTTTCAACATAAATGCTGCTTAATGTTTGTGAGGTTCTGCACATTGACTTTTTTGCAGGTGCAGATCTTGTTTTAAAAAAAAAAAGGAGCTTAGTTTGGTAGGTTTTGCTGTGTCTTTAAATCGTTTGTTTTGCCTTTTATGGTTACTAATGGTTAGTTAGTTTGTTCGTGTGTTACAAAGTGAGTGACTTTGTCTCTTAAGTCAATTCTGGACTACAATAGAGCAGATGCAGATGATGAACAGTGTTTTCTGTGGGACATAATAAGTCCCTTTGGGGTGGACTTTGGACTTTTCTCTCTTAGTAAACCTATAACATGCAAAAAAAAATCTAACAACACAATAAAGGAAAGGGGAAAAGCCAAAAAGCATAATATGGGCATTTTAAGTAAAAATCTATCTAACTTTGCCGTTTTAACCTATAAAAACATGCAGAAGAACATCGCAACTTTTATCGCAACTTTTTAAAAAAGCGGCCGCAACATCAGGCATTTTAGGCCGCAACAATCACAAAAAAGGCCCGCGAAATCCTGGAGGGACTGCAATACATTTCAGATGAATTTACAGGTTTAAATATTCATACTACGTTTACATATGACTCAATCATAATGCGATCAGTGCGCTACTATTAGCATATGTTTGAGAAATCAACCACTGGTCGATTAATTTTTGTAAACTATAGTGTAAACAATGCTTGTAATAACTAGTAAAATGTACGCCTAGGTCATAAAAACCATAAATGATACTTAAACTTAAATATGTCCATGAGCAAAATCTCCTCCCATCCGTTGTCTCTGATTGGCCTTTCTCAAGGGTTTCTGGGTAGTTAAAGTGTGTGGAGCTTCACAGAAGACTGCTTCAAGGGTACAATTTAAGTCCACAAGACTGAAAGTCCACATGCACCATTTGGGACAGGGCGTAAGTGAGCAATCCATTCCTCCGGACACAACGTGTTAATAGTACCCTAACTTTGAAACAAATTTAATAATGTAATATCATCATAGCTCTAACTTTTGATTTCAGCTTTGTTATAAACATTACTGGACGGCACAGGATTAGTTGATCCTCCTTTTAGAATATGAGGCGGTTTGATTAGGTTTATCTATAAATGTTGATGAATGCATTAATTATCAAACATGTAGTGAAGGCTGCCGTTATTCATGTGTGAATCCATAATGACTCGTCGTAGTTCAGGATAACTCTTCATTGGTTCATGATTAGTTCAGGCTTTTAATCAGAGATGTAAAGTCCAGGGTCAGAAAGTAAAAGTCCTGCCATATGTTTATTCCACTAATTAGTTCTCTCTCCGGCTGGAAAACTGATCGTTAGCAAATCCAGGTATTAGTACATGATTATTCATATATCCTTATTGTAAAGCGTTACTGGAGAAATACTGTATGATTTGATTCTTCTGCTTGTTATGCTGGTACGGTTTATGGTTTAATTTATTAATAAATATCATAATGATCACCGAGTTTCACTTGAGTTTTTTTTACTGTGTTTCAGGCACCAGTGGAGCGGATTATGATCATGTGTTCATCAGTTCTGGTGTAAATGTCCGTCTGTCCTGTAATAAAACTCTTTCTGACTGCAAATCAACTGTATGGCTCTATAACAGATTCAGAGTTCCAACAGTTGAACTGATTGAATTAGGGATAAAGAATGAAGACACAGAGAGACATGAGAGACTGAGTCTGGAGTCTGACTGCTCTCTGAACATCAAGAACGTCACAGAAGAAGATTATGGATCATACACCTGCAGACAATATGTGAACGACACACAACAAGGATCTGATGCACCTGTTTATCTGCATGTTCTTCATGGTAAGTTTATGATTATATGGTCAATTTAAAAAGGGCAGATTCTTTATTAAACTCAGATGATGATTGAAGAGTCTGTGATTTGTGTCTTGTGTTCAGTTTCAGTGTCTCCATCATCATCATCATCTTCATCATCATCTTCATCCTCACAAACTGAGATCAGTCCAGGCCGCTCTGTGACTCTCTCCTGTCAGTTGTATTCATATATGAGATACTCCTGTGATTATTGGGTTCGTCATGAGGGATTTGAGCTGTTGTGGGTGAATCAGGCTGGTGTTGATCTGAAGACAGACTCCAGATATCAGATATCATCATCATCATCACCATCATCATCAGGTCAAGATCCCTGTATCATCACTCTGACTACAACACTCCTGAATGAAGATAACAACAGAGAGTGGAGATGTCAGCTTACTCGCAGAAATCAACTCCAGACGTCAGTCACATACACTGTCAAGTATTCAGGTGAGAAACACTGTTAGAAGACAGATTTGAGAAAACTTCCACAGACTGGCTCTCCTCTTTATGATGACTTCATACGTTTGGTTCATACGTAAGTCACACTGCATAAAATTCCTTATAATTCCCAATATTAACCTCCTATATGGGTCATCCATGAAATATTGCATAAATCTATTAAAGCCTAGTATGACCCATGTAGGAGTTCAGCTTTAGGAGTTATACGGCTTAATAATGTCCTTCATTCAGGAAAGCTGAAGGTTTATGGGAAGCAGCTCAACTGTGTTTCACTCTCATATAAAGCAGGAATAAATGATCCAGTAACATCTCTCTTCTCAACTACTGCCACTGTAAGCTGTGATGATTGAACACAAACTGCATGTCATGATCAATGTGAAGATATGATGTTAATGTCCTACAGGTGATGTGTGTGAACATTCATCTTCTGCAGCTCCAGTCTCTTCAACAACACTGACTCCAGTCAGCAGATCAAACTCTGAGAAGACATCAAGCAGAACTACAGCAACAGCTCCTACACAAGGTTCATGATCACATGACCACTGGCACACATCATCACTCTCGCTTCAGTGGTTTGCACTGGCTCTCACACACTGGCATACAATCACAGATATTATCTACATAAAAAGCTCTTTAGTCAGATTTGTCAGTGAGTTTTGACACATACTGTATAACTGGTCTTGTACGGTCTGTTGTCTGATGCGAAATAATCACAATATACAGCTAGTGTAACTCATGGCACTCCTATGATAGATTAATACTGAATCATCAGGGATTGACATTAATGTTTGCCCACTTGTCCGGAACAAGTAAAAAAGCTAAAAAAAAAAACCCAACAACAACAATTAGTGTGTGATCTGGAAAGTGAGTGGTTTTACCTGGGCAGAAAAGTTATTAAAGACATCGTTAAAATAGTCAAATTGACTACAGTGGCTCAATCTTTAGTTTATCAAACAACAAGAATAACCCCCGCCGAAAAAAAAAACGACTTTCATACTATTCATTTCAATATTTCAACTATTAATTTTCTTCACTGTGGGCCTCGAGTCAGTTCGCAGGCGCTTCTGTGTTTTGTACGTGACAGAGGCTGCGTTTACACTTCGTATTAACATGTGATCACCATGATCCAATCAAGCAGATCGAATCATAAGCCAATCAGGACACAGTGTGTTTACATCTGTCCACATCAAGTGGCTTCTGTATCCGGATAACAGATCGGATCTCGCATGGCTCCGGTGCAAAGTCGACCTGAACGGGTGGGTTTTCTTTTAAAAACAGTTTCAGACAGGATACAAATCTCACAACATGAGGAGGACGAAGAGTCTGCAAGTACTAATAATGTGGATAGATGGCGTACTAGAAACGGTACAGATAAACGTATCCGAGAACGTCGCCAGCTGTGGTGGGGCAAAGAGAAGATCCCGCACACTATCCAAACTTGCATATCACAAACTTTTTACTCAACAACGTTTCGGTCTCATGACCTTCATCAGCTGTGGTGGGGAAAATGCAACTTTAGCATAAAATAAAAACAATCATTTCAGTATATTTGCGATGTACTTCACACTCGACTGTATCGCGAAACCACACATCTACATGCAGCAATTCCTGGAGAGACGAGGGGAATATGGGGATTTATATGACGTCCACCTGTGAATTACATTAAACTGAGATCCAATCATAATGCGTCCTCGACTCCGAACCTCGACACGCTGATCGAGAACATTCCCATCAGAAGTGTGTGTACACTTGTCTTTTCAATGTGTAGTGGACAACATCCAGATACAGGTCGCATGTTAATGCCAAGTGTAAACACAGCCAGATACGGAGCAGCTCTACTCTACAGCAGTTTGTCAAATAAATGCCTTGACATTGTGTAATCATATTTCTGTTTCCATCTTGTTTTTAATAGTTGTAACATCAACTACAGCAACAACACTGACTCCAGACACCACAGCAAACTCTCTGAATCCAGGTGTGTATGAACATCATCCTCATTTCACCGACTCATGGAGTTTTCTAGAATCAGTTTCTGAATCCTCTCTGGAGTTGTTCGAACAGCTGATCACACATTTCATTTTTTTGTCATTAAATGTGTTTAGTTTGTAATCTACATAACTTTCTAATTCCATTCTCTTGTACATCACCTGCAATCCCGCAAAAAATACCTGTCATTAAATGTCAGACACATCATTCTCATCCAATCAGTCCTAAACAATCATGTCACAATAATTTAGTAAACATATGAGGTGCAGTCTGCTAGTGTACAGATATCAATATCAATTTCTATAAAATCACATGATCATTGTAACACACATCAACCTCTAAGGATTCCTCAATATTTGTGCATTTGAATGTTAAAGGGTTAGTTCACCCAAAAATGAAAATTCTGTCAGTATTTACTCACCCTCATGTTGTTCCAACCCCGTAAGACCTTCGTTCATCTTCGGAAAACGAATTAAGATATTTAAGATATTAAAATCGCTCCTGCATACAGTCCATAGGCTTCTTGAGGGACTGGCTCTTGCCGTCCCCGAAAAGTCATAAAAGACATCGTTAAAATAGTCCAAGTGACTACAGGGGCTCAATCTTAAGTTTATCAAACGACGAGAACACTTTTGTGCGCAAAAAAACAACAAAAATAACGACTTTATTTCAACTATTCGTTTATTTCTCCCTCTGCGCGAGTCAGCTAACTAGTTTAATAGCGTAAGCTTCTGTTATTGTACGTCACACGCATCACACACACATGACCAGCGTCGACCAATAGTGAGCCTACGTGTGACGTAGCTCTACGCAATCACACTACGTTAACGGACTATAGGCTTATGGAGAAGGAAGTGAATAGTTGAAATAAAGTCGTTATTTTTGTTGTTTTTTTGCGCACAAAAGTGTTCTCGTCGTTTGATAAACTTAAGATTGAGCCCCTGTAGTCACTTGGACTATTTTAACGATGTCTTCAATTACTTTTCGAGGACAGCAAGAGCCAGTCCCTCAAGAAGCCTATGGACTGTATGCAGGAGCGATTTTAATATCCTAAATATCTTAATTTGTGTTCCGAAGATGAACGAAGGTCTTACGGGGTTGGAACAACATGAGGGTGAGTAAATACTGACAGAATTTTCATTTTTGGGTGAACTAACCCTTTAAGAAAGAAAATGATGACAGACTTGTGCACCTATTCATCATTTCTGATGTGAAGCTCCATTATTGTGTGTTGCTGATGTTGTGTAGTTGTGTGTTGAACTGAACTAACAGACGTGATCCACAGGTCCAGCTGATACAGCTTCAGAAACTGCTGGATTATTATACAGAGGTACGACACGTTCATTTTTTACTGAAAGCTTTATAACATTACTATGATGAGGCTCAGTGGGTGTGGAAGGTAGAAGACAGGCAGTTTTATTAAAACAAAATAAACAAAAGAAACAGGGCGCACAGTAGCGCATTCACCATGTTAATGTAGTAACACAGCAGATAAACAACAACTCTTTATGGTCAGCAGATCCTTTCTCTCTCAGTCACCAGTTCCTTGAGTCCCAGTCCAACTCTCTCTCACCCTCTCTCAATCTTGCCGGCTTATATGCAGTCTCTCCACACCAATTACCGCAATCAGACACAGGTGTTCATCATCTGTATTTGACCTACTTACTCACTGTGCGGCTCCGCCCTTTCTCTCCCGCTGTAGACTTGGGGTCACCCGATAAATATAGGAAAATAAGGATAAGAGAGCGTTTGGTCTGGGTGAAGGAGCTGGCTGTCGATCGAGGTGGACCTGGTCAAAAGCATGTTTCAGCATATCATCCTGGGACTGCTTCAGGGGAAAGTCATTCAGGATGGTCCTCTCTAGAGCTCTCTGTTCCCCTGCAGTGGCACCCAGTGGCACCAGTCCTACCTCTACCGTCCTATCCTTATTCTTTTTCCCCAAGAGGCATCCGCACACAAATTCCCCAATAATGTGAAGGCAGGCCAATTAGTCCCCAGAATTAGTGGATGCTGAAGGTGCGGGGTAACGGCCACCTCAACCCTATATGTTTTACCCCTAAATTGAATTCCCACGGCCAATATTGGATAAGTCACCACCCTGTGCACACACCGTACCTTAACCAAGCAGCTATTATCCAATGCCCCAGGTAGAATCAGGCTTTGATGAATGGAGGTTTGGTTACACCCTGAATCCTCCAAAGCCTGATATGTACCCCCCTTGATACTCACTGGTATCTGGCCCAGTGGCAGTAAGCGGGTCAAGGAATTGGCGTGGAGCCAGCAGTGGCAGTGGAGGGAGCCGTTCCCCGAGAAGGGGCCCTAGGAAGCTCTTCTAGGGGTCCCCGTTCTCCATCTTGTCGATGGCCAGGGCATAAGCCCCCCACGAGACCTGGGAGGGGGAACAGGTTTAGAGAGAGGAGTGGGGATAATGGGGGGAGAGAAGAGAGAAGCAGATGGCAGGGGTTCGCCGCCTCCGGGGCACGCCACCATCTGGTCCTCCGCCAGTTGGATGGCCTGGGTCGGCAATGTCGGGCGGTGGTACTGGACCCATTGCTCTGTCCGCTTCGGGAGCTGCGCCATGAACTGCTTCAGTACCACCTTGTCGATGACTCCCTCGACGTCGCTTCTGTCGGCCATCAGCCATTTGCGGCAGGAGTCCCGGAGCTGCTGTGCCATAACGAAGGGCCGACAGGACTCTTCGAGGCCCAGTGTCCTGAACCTCTGGTGGTACTGTTCGGGCGTCCACCCGACCAGTTGAAGTATGGCACGCATTAGATCTTCATAGACCAGGAGATTCTGTACTGGCAGTTACTGTGCGGCTAGCTGCGCTTCTCCAGACAGCAGGGGAATAAGCCGCATTGGCCAGTCCGCTGAGGGCCATCCCCGGGCCTCGGCAGACCTCTCAAACAGGTCCAAGAAGGCCTCCGGATGATTCTGGGGGCCCATCTTGTTGAGAGGTAGTGGCAGGGTCGAGGCCGCAGCTGGAAAGGGGATGACCCGAATCTCCCGGTCCATCCAGCTCGCGGTCTTCTTGCTGACTTCAGAGGAGCAATTCAAAGCACTGGTCCTGTTCCTCTTTTACAGCCAGCAGAGCTCAATGTTGTTCCTGGTGAAGACCCGCGAGCGACTGGATGTTATCCACAAATGCTATTCCTGGCGGGGTCTGCATGATGGCGGCGCCGTTCTTATTCCTTCCCGGGTTACGGCACCAGTGTGATGAGGCTCGGTGGGTGTAGAAGTTAGAAGACAGGGTCGGCGTGAATGGGTCTCAGGTTTTATTAAAACGAACAGAAAATAAACAAAAGAAGAGGGTGCACAGTAGCGCGTTCACCATGTTAATGTAGTAACACAGCAGATAAACTACAACTCTTTATGGCCAGCAGATCCTTGAGTCCCAGTCCAACTCTCTCCCACTCTCTCTCAATCTTGCCGGCTTATATGCAGTCTCTCCACAGCAATTACTGCAATCAGACACAGGTGTTTATCATCTGCATTTGACCTACTTACTCACTGTGCGGCTCCGCCCTTTCTCTCCCGCTGTAGACTTTGCGAAACACGCCCCCTCGCCACAATTACACTATCAGTCTGTAAATGCTTCATCAATAACTGTTGATAGATGAAGACCCTTGACTTCAGTCATGTCCAGTTTCTCTTCTTCCTCTCATGTTTCCTGCAGTGATTGTGAGTATTGTTGAGATTGCACTGTTTGCTGCTCCTACTGTGATTCTTCTTCAGATCATCTGTGCAAGAAGAGCTGGTGAGTTTGAGCCGCACACACTCTGAAGATTCACACTCATCTGATCTGAACATCTGCAATCATGATAAACACACACAAGGCTTTTATTTTGAATTATATAAGAGGACAGTCGATGCTTGTATTTTGAATTATACGAGAGGTCGGTCAATGCTTTTATTTTGAATTATACGAGAGGTCAGTCAATGCTTTTATTTTGAATTATACGAGAGGACAGTCGATGCTTTTATTTTGAATTATACGAGAGGACAGTCAATGCTTTTATTTTGAATTATACGAGAGGACAGTCAATGCTTTTATTTTGAATTATACGAGAGGACAGTCAATGCTTTTATTTTGAATTATACGAGAGGTCAGTCAATGCTTTTATTTTGAATTATATAAGAGGACAGTCAATGTTTTTATTTTAAATTATACGAGAGGTCAGTCAATGCTTTTATTTTGAATTATACGAGAGGACAGTCAATGCTTTTATTTTGAATTATACGAGAGGACAGTCAATGCTTTTATTTTGAATTATACGAGAGGTCAGTCAATGCTTTTATTTTAAATTATACGAGAGGTCAGTCAATGCTTTTATTTTGAATTATACGAGAGGACAGTCAATGCTTTTATTTTGAATTATACCAGAGGACAGTCAATGCTTTTATTTTGAATTATACCAGAGGACAGTCAATGCTTTTATTTTGAATTATACGACAGGTCAGTCAATGCTTTTATTTTGAATTATACGAGAGGACAGTCAATGCTTTTATTTTGAATTATACCAGAGGACAGTCAATGCTTTTATTTTGAATTATACGAGAGGACAGTCAATGCTTTTATTTTGAATTATACGACAGGTCAGTCAATGCTTTTATTTTGAATTATACCAGAGGTCAGTCAATGCTTTTATTTTGAATTATACGAGAGGACAGTCAATGCTTTTATTTTAAATTATACCAGAGGTCAGTCAATGCTTTTATTTTAAATTATACCAGAGGTCAGTCAATGCTTTTATTTTGAATTATACGAGAGGTCAGTCAATGCTTTTATTTTGAATTATACGAGAGGACAGTCAATGCTTTTATTTTGAATTATACGAGAGGACAGTCAATGCTTTTATTTTGAATTATACGAGAGGACAGTCAATATTTTTATTTTAAATTATACGAGAGGTCAGTCAATGCTTTTATTTTGAATTATACCAGAGGACAGTCAATGCTTTTATTTTGAATTATACCAGAGGACAGTCAATGCTTTTATTTTAAATTATACCAGAGGTCAGTCAATGCTTTTATTTTGAATTATATAAGAGGACAGTCAGTGCTTTTATTTTAAATTATACCAGAGGTCAGTCAATGCTTTTATTTTAAATTATACGAGAGGACAGTCAATGCTTTTATTTTAAATTATACCAGAGGTCAGTCAATGCTTTTATTTTGAATTATACCAGAGGACAGTCAATGCTTTTATTTTGAATTATACCAGAGGACAGTCAATGCTTTTATTTTGCAGGGAGGAAGAACTTGAAGCACCCAGAGGAAATAGAGATGCCTGCAATATTACAATAAAATACTGGTGAGTTTACTGGGGTTGTTGAGCATGATTGAGCATTAGTGATGAACACCTGCTGTTAACAAGCAGAATCATTAAAGGACAGAGAAACACAAGAACTACAATTTGACTTCAGCCACAGTCTTAAATGAAATCAACTGAAGATAAAAAGACATGTTGTAAACTGTATGTATGAATTATAAGCATGAAAGTGTTCGCTATCATGAAATCAGTAACACTTTACAATAAGGTATCGTTAGTTAAATAATTACTGTTAATTTCAGCATTTACTAAAACATTATTAAAATAAAAAGTTGATGATGATGATGAATATTGCATAAATCAAAAGAGCCTATTAAAGTCTAGTATAGCCCATGTTGGAGATCTGTTATAGGAATTACAAGGCTAATAAATGTTAATGTCCTACAGGTGATGTGTGTGAACATTCATCTTCTGCAGCTCCAGTCTCTTCAACAACACTGACTCCAGTCAGCAGATCAAACTCTGAGAAGACATCAAGCAGAACTACAGCAACAGCTCCTACACAAGGTTCATGATCACATGACCACTGGCACACATCATCACTCTCGCTTCAGTGGTTTGCACTGGCTCTTACAGACTGCTTTATCATTTACATTTATTCATTTAGCTGATGCTTTAATCCAAAGTGACTTACAATATCTATATATGTCAGAGGTCGCACGCCTCTGGAGCAACTAGGGGTTAAGTGTCTTGCTCAGGGACACATTGGTGTCTAACAGTGGATTCGAACCCGGGTCTCTCACACCAAAGGCATGTGTCTAATCCACTGCGCCATCACCACCCCATCATCACAGATATTATCTACATAAAAAGCTATTTTAATAAATTTGTCAGTCAATGATATTTTGATACATGTCTTGTACAGTTTGTTGTCATATATTACAATTAAAAAACAGAATAGGTAAAATACACAATAAACAAAAATTAGATAACAACAATATACCAAAAAATAGACAATAGATGGTATGTACAGGTATGTATGTACAAATACAAGGAAATGTAAAGAAGAAGTGTGGTGTGTTTAATAAATCAATGTATAAATAGAGTTTAAGTATTAAAGAGGAAGTGGCCTGGGTGTGAGGAGATGAGCGACAACTTAGCAGTCGTGTCAAGTACACATTTTTGACTAATTTAAACTAATAAAACTATTGTCTACATATATAGTCGCCATTTCATTCTTTGTGTTCTTGTGCTTTTACCCTAGTGTGTAGGGTATAGAGATTAGCAATGTACCTTGTATATCAACAGGTCACCACTAAAGCTTATCTTGCATGTGTACTATATTTTCAGATTATGACTAGTATGCAATTAATATCAGAGGTTTATCATGGACAAATCATTAGCAGGAATACTATAAAATGTTACCATGAAGGAAAACAAAATGAATAATGAATGAAAATCTAAATCTTTCTCATCTAAAAGTACATTAATAACAGTTTGTATAATAAATCAAAACAGTTTTAAATCTTAATGTTAAATATGGAGAGGAAGCACCAATTACAGACTGAAAGGCCAATCGCTACAGCGATCAGGGAGTCCCGCCTCCTGGTATATAACTCACTGCATCATCTACTAGCGCTGTAGTCAAGACCACCTTTGTCGAGTCCAAGACCAGGACTAGTCGAGTCCAAGTCAAGACCGAGTCCAAAAAGGTTTGAGTCCGAGTCAAGACCGAGTCCAGGACAGGAAAAAAAAGTCTTCAAGGCCTGAATTTCGTTTTTGCCAAATAAAATTATTAAATTTATCTTGCCTGAATTTTTGCACTCATTGCATTTTTACAATGGGGTAATGTTGTTAAGAATTTACACAATGCAAGGCTTGATTTAAATTGTTCAATTAAAAAGTTGCACAAATAAATACAATACAAATAAAGATATTAAGAAATATTCATAGACAGAAACTGAATAAAGTAATCAAATGGAAAATAACACTGGATAGTATTTTAGTCCTAAATAAATTAAACACATAGGCTATCAATCCTGATTCCTTTAACTTAAAGCTCTGTTTTGTTGTTTATACGACAAAATTAATGACCGACACATATGGTTGCTGTCACTTTAAGAGCCAGTGCACGGATCCTGTGTTCATTATACTGGCGTGCGTTTTATGCTTATTAAAGACAAATCCGACTATGTTAAGAGTATACTCACAAAGACCGAAATTGACACAGTTTTGAGTCTTAAAGCAATATAGCTAATCCGTGAAAAATAACTTTTGTTACTGGGCAGCTGTTCTTGAGGCGGATTTTCCGACCCGATCTCACGGGAATTCGTATGAATTTTACGAGGTGGCTAATTCGTAACAATTCGTAGGACCTCACTCGTATGAATAAGTACGATTTTGCTAAATCGGACATATTTTACGAATTAGCCAATTCGTATAAATTCGTACGAATGACCTACCCCTGACCCCGCCCCTAACCATAACCGTCACGTGGGTTTAGACAAATCGTACGAATTCGTACGAGTGAGGTCGTATGAATTAGTACGAATTAGCCACTTTTGAATCACTCGTACGAATTGGTTGTGAGATATGAATGTGCGCAAAGTCATCCCAGAGAGCGCGCGAGGACTGACAGTTTAACGTTGCTTGAATGTTAAACTAGTAAGACTTAAAAAGACGTGCAAATGGTAAGCTTTATTCACGATGCACTGCTGGCCCGATTGTGCAAGTGAATATTGCGTCATGTCCCGACTCCTGAACGCGAGTGTGTATTATCGCAGCAGCGCCTTCCACAACACATTTTGAGAGAAGAGAAGATGCGGCTCCGCCGAACACTCTCAATGTTTGTGAAATTGCGTCTGGCAGATAGTTATTAAAAGAATGATTTGATTGTATAATCTGTGTGGATTACGATTGTGGGAATATCCCGCATTATAAATGGGAGACCTGCGGGAATGATTAGAATTGTGCGCAACACCCAGGATTTTTAAGTAACGTTAGCTAGTAACTATAGTAACAGAGAAGACGCGCTCCGTTGTAGTGAGCACTTGGTCGGTTAGTTTTTGGCATTTTCTAAGTTAACGTTACCCTGATAGGCTCGCCTAATAAATTAACACACATTCAAAAATGTTGGACTCGGTCGAGACAAAGCCATATTTGGCAAGACCAGTGGCCAAGACCGAGACAAGTCCGAGTCCGAATACCAGCGAGGCCGAGACCATAGAAAAACGGTCTCGAGTCCAAGACCACACATATCTTCTTCATAGTGTAGTTTGTTAGGAGGGCGGTGAGGTGAGATACATCACTTCTGGTATCAGAGAACCGAGGTTACGCTAACCTAACGTTCTCTTTATTACATCCGTTCGGTATCTCACTAAGGGATATAGACCACTCCCGTATTGCAGATATGCTGTATGAACAGACACACACTGAAAGTGGTAACTAATGGTCTTGGTTGTGACCATAGCTGTCAACCCTCCTGTTTTTTCTGTGTTTCTCACGTATTTTAGCTCTTTTCCCGCTGTCTTCCTGTTCGAGTATTTTCCCCTAAAATATTTCCACGACGCATGCGCGAGAATTGCGATCTCCTTCAACTACTTCAGTTCAGTTCTCGCGCATGCGTCGTGGAAATCTAAGGAAGTCTCGTTTCAGACCAACAAGGAAGAAAAAAAGAATAGTCGAATAAAGTCATTATTTTTGTTTGTTTTTTCGCACAAAAAGTATTCTCGTCGCTTGATAAACTTATAGTTGAGCCACGGTAGTCACTTGGGATATTTAAACGTTTTCTTCATTGACTTTCTGGGACGTCAAGAGGCAGTCCCTTAGGAAGCCAATGTGGTAGTGATCCACCTCTCAAATTTAATCAAAAATATCTTCATTTGTGTTCCGAAGATGAACGAAGGTCTTACGGGGTTGGTACAGCATGGGGGTGAGTAATTAATGACTTAATTTTTGGGTGAACTAACCCTTTAACTCAGAACACGCAACTACCTGTGTCTGTGAAGTGGCTTGCACTTGGGTTGCTAGACCTCCGGTAAAGCAGGTGGCAGTATAGAGACAGTAGCTTAGGCTACTATTAAAAAAGAGGAAGAAGAAGACTGTTGTAGTGGCGGGCGGGAGGAAGAGGGAAAAAGTAGCGGCCGGGAAGTCTGAACTTCAAGGAGTGTAGAATAACGTTAGATTAGTGGGATGATGGATCATGAGGATGCCGATGGCCAAAATCACTGAGACTAAAAGCAGTTGCACATTTTAAAAAGAGGATAACAGTGTAGGCAACACCAATTTTTGTCGTTGTTCTCTGTACTGACAGCACTCAACATTTACCAAAAAAAAAATAAGAGCTCAATATTAAAATTGACTTGAGTTCTCCTTTAAACTAAAATGTAAAAATGGTGTAAAAAAATCCCTTATATAAAGGATGGATTCCTGGAAATCTCATATCTGTTGACACCCATGCTCTTATATGCCTCTATAAAACCCCTAAAGTGGACAACACCAGGGTGTTTAACTGGAAACAGAATAAAAATAAGAGACGTGTGTTATGACGTTACACTCGAGACAAAAGCTGTGTTTACATTGAAGTCTTCACGGTTTTTGCACGGCTTTCTCTTCCGTAAGCGAGATTATGTTATTCCCCGATACTGATGTTCAGATCAAACGTTAAATCTGAGGTAGTAGACATATATTTCTCTCGGTTGTTTAGTTCAGGCTCACGACCCTTGACATTTTCCCTTATTGTAACACTTTTGAGTGTGGTCTAAAATACATTCATAGAAGAGTTAATTTAACACGGGAGTTTTTGCTGTGTATATATAGATGAAGTGTGATCATGACTCATTTGTCAGTGAAACTCTGGAAGTTGTGGTTTCAGTAGCACAAAATTGGTAGCCTAATAAAAGCTTCATGATGCACACACACCCACACCCAGCAAGTGATCCATGTTTGGCCAAGCCCAGAGAGCTATCTTGTGAGGGTCAGGATTAAATAATTAAGGCTGATTTATACTTCTGCGTCGGACCTATAGACTACTCGTTGGTTTTCATTTATACTTCTGCGTCGTTGTCCGTGTTGATGCGCAATTGACCTATGGCTAAGCCACGCCCCCAAACGCGATGAGCCAATCACAGTGTGCAGCTAACCCAATACACTCAGACATTCTCTGTTTCCACGTCCATTGAAATGTATTGCAGTTAGTCAGTTTTCATTCATTTTTTCTTATTTTAAGTTTAAAATGGTCAAACGGTGTGTATGGGGTACATGCAGCTCCGACACTAGGTTCCCGAGAGGCTGGGCGATGGTGTGTATTTTTACCCTTTCCCAATCCACATCTCAACCGAGATAAGATTAAGTTATGTGATTAAGTTATGCGGTAGACAACAACACCAATTAAACGTGGATAAATCAAACAAGGATGTCTACATCTGTTCTAAGTTAAGTCAACAACGTATTTGAACGCTATCTTTAAAATCTAACGTAACGTTAGCCTAACATTAAAAAACCTTAACGTTAGCTTCTAGCTGCTTCACTAGCGTATCTGTAAATAACTGAGATAACAAATGTTAGCAATGTTGTGCTGAATGATTGATGTACTGTAGCACTAAACGGTGATGGCAACGATATGCGGTTTATCACGTTTACACTGTGACCTGTACGTTTCTGCCTCGAGCTGAAGCTTTTCATCGACCTTCTCAACAATAAAATTATTATTATAACCCTCCGATGCATAGTTAAGGCCCTTTAGGTGACTTCGAAATCTTCCAAAAATCACCAATTGCCTCCTGTGAAATGTCTCCTACTGTCACCGCTGCCATAGCGCCTGTTCCCGAATGTTGACTATTTGTCCGAGTGATTGGAGGGGGCGTGGCTTAGCCATAGGTCAATTACACATGCAGAGGGAGCACCAGAGGGGGAGGGGTTCCAGCGGATCAATCACAGCACTCGCATCCGCGTAGAATTGACGCGTTGTTACATTTTTGGAGAGGTGCACGTCAGGGTACGCCGAAGGTTACGTGCTAAACACAGCATACGACGTAGCTACGGCATGAGTTTGACGCAGAAGTGTAGATTGGGCTTTAGTCTCTGCGCTAGACTGTGTGTTTAAGTACGCTCCCCCTTGTCTGTTTATGTACGCTACCACTGTTGTGTTGTCTGATCTGACCAACACATGATATCCCTGAAGGAACTGAATAAAGTGGCTTAGCGCTAGCAACACTGTTAATCGCTCCAAGTAATTTATGTGTTTCTCCCTTTGCAGACTGATCTCATGAAGTAGCGTGTGTATGACACGCCAATTCGTATTTCCATTTTTGGCGTGCTATCAACACGCATAATCGCTTTTCAGCGTGTTTATGAACGCCGTTGACTTAACGTTATATAAATATATGACTTACCTCAACCCCGTCCCTAAACCTAACCGTCACTGGGGTTAATGGCATTTATGACTGTTCCCTTACCATCCTAGAAACATCGCTCCCCAGATGTAGATCTACATTTTGCTTTGCTTTGGTCGGACATTTGACGGCGTGTACAGACACGCGGAATGACGCGGACGTTAATGACGTAGACAAACACGCATACACGCGGATAGCTCAAAATGCGTCGAGATAACACGCCACTTGACTCGAAATTGGCGTGTATGTTTACGCAAAAGTCATGATGTCATGTTGCCCTTTGAGATTGAGACCACACTCCCCGCACGGTTCTGCCCTCGAACGCCCCCCAGTCTGTAAGTGATGCGTCCAGAAACTCCCTTATCAGAAAGACGGCCTGACGGCCAAAGCAGTGGATTTGTAGATCTTTTGAAACGCAGATGCTGAAATCCTCTTCCTTTTCATCGTCGTCTGGAAGATGAGGGGATAACTCCTCATCTCCATCATCATCTTCCTCCTCTATACCCGCGAGGGCATCTCTAAAGAGAGGGAGATTATTACACCCATAATCTGGCTCCGGTAATTGGCTCCTCTCTGGGCTGAGTCTGAGAGGGGAAGGGTCCTTGTTTCCTGATATTCACACTGTAAGTCTCCTTTCATGGATCTTAGTAGGGAAACCAGATCAGTTAGGGCAGCCTCTGGGTTCGAGACCGCTGCTTGGGTTTGCTTAACCCTCTGGGGACGGATTGGCCGGTACCGCCCAAAATGGCATACTTTTACAAATGTGTAACTATCTTAAAAAGTATTAATGATAGAGAGGTGCGGTCTTTCTCAGGTTCCGCTGAAAACAGTGATAACTTACCCGGCTTGTGAATATACACGCGTCCCAGTTGCACTATACCACTACGTAAAAGGCCAATGAAATCGATGTTGTTTGGCAGATTCCGCGAGGAACAACCAATGGAAAAATTGCAGATGGAGAAATGTTTTTCTTACCCAATCAGAGGAAGGTTACTATGACATATTCTAGCAAATACACACACACACGGCCTCCTCTCAGCCAGTTATGGTCCATGTGTGGCCGTTGTCTTTAATCCAGATCTAGGCCACTCCAGAACCGCCATTCTTTGCAGCGTGAGGACGTGGGAAATAGAGGAATAGGGGATTTGTGGACCGGCAGGGGCGTCGCAACCGTGGGGGATGTGGGTGTTTTAACACCCACACTTTTCCCGGTGAGAGTGTTCAACACCCGCACTTTTTCTGCCGTTTTTCCGCAGTTTTACACAAACGCCTTCCTACAGTCGCTCCTCCGTTTCTCTGGCGCTCAGTGTGTGTGTGTGTGTGTGTGTGTGTGTGCGCTCGCTGCGGCTGTCTCCTGTCAAACTTGACAACGGCTTTGAGTGTGTCCTGCTGATGATTGGCTGTTCTGCCTTAAGTCCCGCCTCTCTTGATGTGTAGATGTATCGGTCAGCTCGTGCTGAGGAGGCGGGAACTTATGGTTGTTTACATCTCCCTTTTCCAGGTACTTTGAATGAGTGTTTATGCTTTCGAGGTTTTTAAATAAGCTTGATATGTGTTTGGGAAGATGTTATGTTTATGTTTTATTGACATGTCCAGTGTTTTCATTATTATATTTCGTATTTTTGGATAAACAGTACAAGACTTGCGTTAGGCATTCTGTTTGTAATGCTGCGTGATTTGTAAAAAAAAAAAAAAAAAAAAACGCGCTCTTTGCTCACACGATCAGCATGGTGTTCTGTGTTTTCTCCTAAATAAAAGCTCAAGGGTTTATTTCTTACAAGTGAAGAAATTAGGACAAAAGTATTGTAATTTTGATAGCGTAATATAGAATATAATGACTGAGACTCTATATCATAACTGATGATATAAGATGATAAGATGTTTGAGCCCTCTTTAGGTAAGCTACAAGTCAATGCTTTTTCGTTGTTCAATGTGCACAGGCCTGGGTCGAATCCAGTTGAAGCTCTTAATTTTGAGTTCTCAATGTGCTCCAGATTGATGCATTTAACCTTAAAATGTACCAAATTTTCTTGCGGGGGACCATGCCCCCGAACCCCCCTAGAGGGACAGGGGTCTACGTAACATGCCCAAATTTAAATGACACATCCATCCCCCACACTTTTCAAAAGCTTGCTACGCCTCTGTGGACCGGAAATATCTCTCTCTCTCACTCTCACTCTCTCTCTCACTCTATGTCTCTCACTCTGTGTCTCTCTCTCTCTCTCTCACTCTCTCTGTCTCTCTCTCTCTCTCTCTCTCTCTCTCTCACTCTCTCACTCTATGTCTCTCTCTCTCTCTCTGTCTCACTCTATGTCTCTCTCTCACACACACACACACACACACACACAAGTGTGTACACAGACTTTGAACATAGTAGCAGTTATTATTGTGTTCATGTTGTAGGCTATTGTGAAACACTATCTGCTCTTGAGGTGTGATGCGGGTGAGGTTAGGGTCAGGTGTGTGTGGTATGACTGGGTTTAAGTTTGGGTTAGTAAGGAATGGGTCAACAGTGTAACTGCAATTGCAATTACATACATTAATTACAGCTGTAATTACATGCAGGTACAATGTAAAACATGTATGGACACGATAAGTCCAGTGTGTCAAATGACTAATTTCAATGTTAGTACATAGTTGTTAAGTCACTTAATAAAAAAGTGTGACCGAAATGCTCGAAAAAGTGCTTTTGATGGTAAATTAAACCGAACAAGCAACACAATATGTGATGTTATGCCAAACGATTGTGTAAATAAAAAAATATTTAATTTAATTTAATTTATATTTATAAAGAGGACACTGTATTGGGTGACCTAAAAACAACTATATTTCATTATGATGAAATTGTTTTCTCTGACAAATTTGGGGTTTCCATCACTCGTTTCTGGTGCGATACTTCAAAATGAGCATAAAAACAGGGTGATGGAAACATAGTTAGAGGAAGTTACCAACCAGAGGAGGAGCTGATGATGTTTAAAGGAAGAGATGTAACTATATATAAATGAAGAGGAGGAGCTGATGATGATGTTTAAAGGAGGAGCTGTAACTATATATAATGAAGAGGAAGACGGACAGAAACGGACAGAAGCAGAAATGTCTGATCAGTGTGATCTGTGTCTGCTGGGACTGATCATTCTCTCTTCACTTCTCACAGGTAAAGAAATCTGTATTTTCTCTAAACACATTTAGTGGAATTAGTCTGGAAAGAGTTGATTTGAACATGCTCAGTTTATTCTTGCACACATTCACGTTGTGATCTCAGAGTTGTGTATTGATACACACAGATCATACTGTATTATTCCTGATACTGGACATAGTGTCACTCAAACATCTGATGATGAAGAATGATCTTCATATTAAGAGTGTGTCAGTGATTTGAACAGCTCTCTGATAAACACTCATAGTTTATTCTGGAGAGTGTGTTGATTACTTTAAGTGAAGAAAAATGGTAACACTTTACAATACGGGTATATGAATAATCATATTATTGAAGGCACGACCTAATCATGAACCAATGGAGAGTTATCTTGAACTACAACTGGAGACATTATGGATTCACACATCAATAACGGCAGCATTCACTACATGTTTGATAATTAATGCATTCATTAACATTTATGGATAAACATAATCAAACCAGGCACACGGGAATAACAGTTTTCAATTTTCATTTAATTTACATGTAGCTATTTGAAGCATTTAGTTCTCACCGATACACTTGTTGTAATTCGTGTTGTTTTGACGAGTTTTATAGACTTGATGTTGTTTCTTATTTAGAAGTGGTGACCTAAAAAAACAGCACCCCTAAACTAAACCATCTTCCCGCACCGCTGAATCAAACTGCCTTTTGATGTAGCGAGTAGAAATAAGGTGTGGCCCCTTTAAGAGCTGTGTGCTCCCGGTTGATCGGTCTGCTTTGTATGTGCGCCTCGATCACACCATGCAGGTTATTTCTGTCTGATAATAATTTTTAAGTCATTTTGTTTAGTTAATAACGCTGTGGACGGTCAAACGTGTCTGACAGAGAGTTACAGGAGATCAACTGGGGAATAAAGAGTGAGTTGTGAATTCTCATTCGCCTCCGTGAGTCTGTGGCCTCTGACTCCAGATAAGGCTCTGTCCCAAATGACACACTTCGGATTTGTTGACTTACTCAGAGTCCACACTTTGGTGACGTCATGCAGTAAAGACCAATAGGGCCCTTTAGCACAAAATACCCCACAGATATTTTTATACAGCATGTTAAAGTTGAGGGTTTGCAAAAATGCAGTTTTTTGTCTGGCCCTTTAAATGCAAATGAGCTGCTTCAGGAGGCGGGGTTTCAAGAGCTCCCGTGAAGGGTTTATGGACATTTTGGGGTTGCTGATGTCACTAACCCTGGAGGAAAATTGTGTAGTCCCTACCAGCCGTTCGTTGTTGTCCTTTTTAAAAGCAAATATCTTCCTTTGCTTGAACTTTGAGCGTTGTAACTTTGATACTGTTGTTTATGCTCGAACATTACACACCAACTAAAGTTAGAAAAGTCAAATCATACATTACCACCCCTTTAAATTATATAATACATGTTTCTTTTTGTGACAATAAACTGTGAAAATGTTTTACTGTGGCATAAGTGTGTAGTTTTCATATATATATATAAATAGAATTAAAATATAATATATAATGTTTATTAATAAAAATTATTTATATATAATCTTATCAAAACTACAGAAGTTATTCAGCCAACAGCAGTGAGTGATTTTGTCTTTGTCTTTTGTGCATGACCTCATGTAACAGGTACATAAAGTGTACTGTTAAATGTATTTGTAGTTTATTAGAATTTCCACAAAATTGTTTGTTGACATATACCTGATATTACTGCATCAGTGAAGTTGAGTGTCTTTCCCTTTAAAGGGCACCTATTATGGAAAATTTACTTTCTAATTTTCAGTTATTGCAAGCTGTTGCGATATGCATATTGTGATAAATAAATTTGCGATATTTCGATATATTGTGCAGCGCTGATAATGAGCAAATGCAGATGATTGAACAAAATACTGAGGAGGACTTTTACTTTCTGAACCTGGACTTTAAACCTCTGCTTTTAATTATCATTAGTTATTCAGTATTAATTCAGGTATTAGTACATGATTATTCATAAACCCTTATTGTAAAGCCTTAGCGGAAAAATACTGTATGATGATAATCTTCTGCTTGTTATGCATTAATGAATGTATTAATTTATTAATAAATATCATAATGATCACTGAGATCTACTGTGTTTCAGGCACCAGTGGAGTGGATGATGATCATGTGTTCATCAGTTCTGGTGTAGATGTCCGTCTGTCCTGTAATAAAACTCTTTCTGACTGCAAATCAACTACATGGATCTATAACAGATTCAGTCATTTAGCAGCAGTTGAACTGATTACTGGAGGGATGAAGAATAAAGACACAGAGAGACATGAGAGACTGAGTCTGGAGTCTGACTGCTCTCTGAACATCAAGAACGTCACAGAAGAAGATTCTGGATTATACAGCTGCAGACAATATGTGAACGACAGACAACAAGGACCTGATGCACCTGTTTATCTGCATGTTCTTCATGGTAAGTTTATGATTATATGGTCAATTTAAAAAGGGCAGATTCTTTATTAAACTCAGATGATGATTGAAGAGTCTGTGATTTGTGTCTTGTGTTCAGTTTCAGTGTCATCATCATCATCATCATCATCTTCATCCTCACAGACTGAAATCGGTCCAGGCTGCTCTGTGACTCTCTACTGTCAGTTGTATTCATATATTAGATACTCCTGTGATAATTGGGTTAATTATAAGGGATTTGAGCTGTTGTGGGTGAATCAGGCTGGTGTTGATCTGAAGACAGACTCCAGATATCAGATATCATCATCATCATCAGATCACTGTATCATCACTCTGACTACAACACTCCTGAATGAAGATAACAACAGAGAGTGGAGATGTCAGCTTACTCGCAGAAATCAACTCCAGACGTCAGTCACGTACACTGTCAAGTATTCAGGTGAGAAACACTGTTAGAAGACAGATTTGAGAAAACTTCCACAGACTGGCTCTACTCTTTATGATGACTTCATACGTTTGGAAATTGTAAAATATTAGAGGACAGTAAGTCATACTGTATAGAAATCCTTATAATTCCCAATATTAACCTCCTATATGGGTCATCCATGAAATATTGCATACATCTATTAAAGCCTAGTATGACCCATGTAGGAGTTCAGCTTTAGGAGTTATACGGCTTAATAATGTCCTTCATTCAGGAAAGCTGAAGGTTTATGGGAAGCAGCTCAACTGTGTTTCACTCTCATATAAAGCAGGAATAAATGATCCAGTAACATCTCTCTTCTCAACTACTGCCACTGTAAGCTGTGATGATTGAACACAAACTGCATGTCATGATCAATGTGAAGATATGATGTTAATGTCCTACAGGTGATGTGTGTGAACATTCATCTTCTGCAGCTCCAGTCTCTTCAACAACACTGACTCCAGTCAGCAGATCAAACTCTGAGAAGACATCAAGCAGAACTACAGCAACAGCTCCTACACAAGGTTCATGATCACATGACCACTGGCACACATCATCACTCTCGCTTCAGTGGTTTGCACTGGCTCTCACACACTGGCTTACCATCACAGATATTATCTACATAAAAAGCTCTTTAGTCAGATTTGTCAGTGAGTTTTGACACATATGACTGATCTTGTACAGTCTGTTGTCTGATGCAAAATAATCATAATATCAAATTGACTACAGTGGCTCAATCTTTAGTTTATCAAGTGACAAGAATACTATTTGATCTCAACCCCCCCCCAAAAAAAAATGTAAAAAAATAACGACAATCATTTTCTTCTCTGTGGGCCTCGAGTCAGTTCACGTAGTTTAACGGTGCGTTCACACCGGACGAGAATAGCACGTCAGGCGCGAGTGATTTCAATGTTAAGTCAATGCAAAGACGCGATTCCTGCGGCGCGAATGAGGCGTAGAGCACGGTGCGCCAGTTCGCGTGAATGGCGTGAATTGAGCGTCTGGCGTCAAATTATTTAGTGCTATTTTTGCATTCACGCGTTTGACGCGAATTCGGATTACGTGGATGAGGGCGAGGGTGATCCTCGCTCCGCTGGGCGCGGGACAGGCGGAAGTACCGCTGACAGCGGCCGTCATCCAGCGCAGCTCCTGGAGCGAGCAAACGGTGAAACTCGCCAAACTGTTCGCCTCCGAATGGTCCGGTGGACACAAATACGGCAACAATGATCCCCACGCCGCTGTTCTAGCTTTCCAAAGCAAAACAGAGCGGTGACTCTCTCGATGAATGCTCGATCAACATAAAAAAGATGGCCGCCAACGGGTTTCAATTCTGACACGCGTAAATTTTGCTTCAAACTTTTGTTTTTACACGCGTTAATTTCGCTCTCGACGTGCGAATGGATTCAAAGTGGTCAAGCGTCAAACTAGACAATGGTAGGCGCAAATTTGACACGCTATTCGCGTCTGGTGTGAACGCACAGTACCAGAGCTGTGCTTCTGTGTTTTGTACGTGATAGAGGCTGCGTTTACACTTGGCATTAACATGTGATTACCGTGATTGGTAACACTTTACAATACGGGTATACTAATAAGCATGCTTAACTAATGCACAGATAATACTGAATTAAGGTGTAACTATTATCTAAGCTATTCATTATTGATTACCACATTAGGAACTAATTAAGAGTCTGTAAGGTTAATGTATTAGTTCATACATGAATTGTTATTAATTAAATATGTAATTGTGGATCAAATCCATAATAACTCATTTTTTTAACTAATATTGTTAATTAATATGTTAATTACCAGAATGAGCCAAAGCCTTGTATTTCAACTTCCAGGTAATATGACAGATACACTAATATGCATTAATACATGATTAATTACTTCATTGTTAGTGCAAATTGATGTGCAAATTACTAAATGACTAGTTAATAATGATGTGCCCCAACAAGTAAAGTCATAACATAATGACACCTTTGCAAATCATTAGCTAATGATTAATTAAAGCAGACAACTGGAAGTTGAAGTGCATAGCTTTGACTAATTGTGGTAATTAACACATTAATTTACACTATTAGTTAATAAAATATGTTATTAAGGAATTAATACACAATGACACATTGAATTAATAGCAATTAATGTATTACTTAATCTATTAATCATATAGACACTTTATTAGTTCCTTATGCTGTAATCATTAATTAATGGTTTAGCTCTTCATGAGTTATACATTAACTCGTTAGTTAAGCATGAATTAATGCATATTAGTGCACCCGTATAGTAAAGTGTTTCCCCGTGATCCAATCAAGCAGATTGAATCATAAGCCAATCAGGACACAGTGCGTTTACATCTGTCCACATCAAGAGGCTTCTGTATCTGGATAACAGATCAGATCTTGCATTCCCGCAACAACAACAAAAAGGATGGCTCCGGTGCTAAGTCGACCTGAACTGGTGGGTTTTCTTTTAAAAACAGTTTCAGTCAGGATACAAATCTCACAACATGAGGAGGACGAAGAGTCTGCAAGTACTAATAATGTGGATAGATGGCGTACTGGAAACGGTACAGAGAAACGTATCCGAGAACGTCGCCAGCTGTGGTGGGGCAAATAGAAGATCCCGCACACTATCCAAACTTGCATATCACAAACTTTTTACTCAACAACGTTTCGGTCTCACGACCTTCATCAGCTGTGGTGAGGAAAATGCAACTTTAGCATAAAATAAAAGCAATCATTTCAGTATTTTTGCGATGTACTTCACACTCGACTGTATCGCGAAACCACACATCTACATGCAGCAATTCCTGGAGAGACGAGGGGAATATGGGATTTATATGACGTCCACCTGTGAATTACATTAAACTGAGATCCAATCACAATGCGTCCTCGACTCCGAACCTCGACACGCTGATCGAGAACATTCCCATCAGAAGTGTGTGTACACTTGTCTTTTCAATGTGTGGTGGACAACATCCAGATACAGGTCGCATGTTAATGCCAAGTGTAAACGCAGCCAGATACGGAGCAGCTCTACACTACAGCAGTTTGTCAAATAAATGCCTTGACATTGTGTAATCATATTTCTGTTTCCATCTTGTTTTTAATAGTTGTAACATCAACTACAGCAATACCACTGACCCCAGACACCACAGCAAGCTCTCTGAATTCAGGTGTGTATGAACATCATCCTCATTTCACCGACTCATGGAGTTTATAGAATCAGTTTCTGAATCCTCTCTGGAGTTGTTTGAACAGCTGATCACAAATATATTTATTTCTTTGTCATTAAATGTGTTTAGTTTGTACAGTCTGCTAGTGTACAGATATCAATATCTCTAAAATCATCATCACAAGCATCAATTTACTTGCAGTGATTGTGATTGTTGCCGCTTCATTCGCTCTTCTCCTTCTGGCTCTTATTCTCTGGGTGATTCGTAAAAAACGAGCAGGTGAGTTTTTCATACTTTGTAACAACAGACAAAAACTTCGGATAAAATACATAAGTAATTTAGACAAAGGTATTTCTCCAAAAACACCAGAAATCAATGAGTTAACAAAAATAATGTTTCTATTCTACAACACTATAATTCTTCTAGACTAATTGTAATATGCAGTAGAGACTGTGTGTGTGTGTGTGTTTGATCATAAACTTTAACGTGACATTATGTTTCAGGGAACAGCAGAGGGACTGGTGACTCTGTGGTAAGTATTAATAATCATGAGATGTCTATTAATCATTAATGTCTATTACTGCTGACCCTGAAATATGACACTCTTATTAGTCGGATTAGAAAATGTCAGTGTTCTCAGCAGAAAGTTCTGTCAGTCTTGTCTGAGTTTAATGTGTCTTAGTGTTTAATGTGTCTTTAATGTGTGTTAGTGTTCTGTTTGTACACATGGCTCTGTCTTTATTTGTGGTGGCCATGTGTTCCTCTTCTACCGCCTCCTAGTTTCCAAATACACAAATACAACAGAGGGCTATTTTTTTAGTTCTTGATGAGTCCTTGTCAGTCTGAGTGTGTGTGTGAGTCTTTGGGTGGCCAGGGCGGTGAAGGCCCTTCGGGTGGCCCCGGCTCTGGAACAGGCACGTGACGGGACGTGAACGTCTCTTGACTGGGCAGACGCGACGTGAATAGTCTCTGACTGGGCAGACGGGACGTGAATACTCTCTGACTGGGCAGACGCGACGTGAATAGTCTCTGATTGGGCAGACGGGACGTGAACAGTCTCTGACTGGGCAGACGGGACGTGAATAGTCTCTGGCTGGGCAGACGGGACGTGAACAGTCTCTGGCTGGGCAGACGCGACGTGAATAGTCTCTGACTGGGCAGACGGGACGTGAACAGTCTCTGACTGGGCAGACGCGACGTGAACAGTCTCTGACTGGGCAGACGGGACGTGAACAGTCTCTGACTGGGCAGACGGGACGTGAATAGTCTCTGACTGGGCAGACGGGACGTGAACAGTCTCTGACTGGGCAGACGCGACGTGAATAGTCTCTGACTGGGCAGACGGGACGTGAATAGTCTCTGACTGGGCAGACGGGACGTGAATAGTCTCTGACTGGGCAGACGGGACGTGAATAGTCTCTGACTGGGCAGACGGGACGTGAATAGTCTCTGACTGGGCAGACGGGACGTGAATAGTCTCTGACTGGGCAGACGGGACGTGAACAGTCTCTGACTGGGCAGACGGGACGTGAATAGTCTCTGACTGGGCAGATGGGACGTGAACAGTCTCTGATTGGGCAGACGGGACGTGAATAGTCTCTGACTGGGCAGACGGGACGTGAACAGTCTCTGACTGGGCAGACGGGACGTGAACAGTCTCTGACTGGGCAGACGGGACGTGAACAGTCTCTGGCTGGGCAGACGGGATGTGAATAGTCTCTGACTGGGCAGACGCGACGTGAATAGTCTCTGACTGGGCAGACGGGACGTGAATAGTCTCTGACTGGGCAGACGGGACGTGAATAGTCTCTGACTGGGCAGACGGGACGTGAATAGTCTCTGACTGGGCAGACGGGACGTGAACAGTCTCTGACTGGGCACACGGGACGTGAATAGTCTCTGACTGGGCAGACGGGACGTGAATAGTCTCTGACTGGGCAGACGGGACGTGAATAGTCTCTGACTGGGCAGACGGGACGTAAACAGTCTCTGACTGGGCAGACGGGACGTGAACAGTCTCTGACTGGGCAGACGGGACGTGAACAGTCTCTGACTGGGCAGACGGGACGTGAATAGTCTCTGACTGGGCAGACGGGACGTGAACAGTCTCTGACTGGGCAGACGCGACGTGAATAGTCTCTGACTGGGCAGACGGGACGTGAATAGTCTCTGACTGGGCAGACGGGACGTGAATAGTCTCTGACTGGGCAGACGGGACGTGAATAGTCTCTGACTGGGCAGACGGGACGTGAATAGTCTCTGACTGGGCAGACGGGACGTGAATAGTCTCTGACTGGGCAGACGGGACGTGAACAGTCTCTGACTGGGCAGACGGGACGTGAATAGTCTCTGACTGGGCAGATGGGACGTGAACAGTCTCTGATTGGGCAGACGGGACGTGAATAGTCTCTGACTGGGCAGACGGGACGTGAACAGTCTCTGACTGGGCAGACGGGACGTGAACAGTCTCTGACTGGGCAGACGCGACGTGAACAGTCTCTGACTGGGCAGACGGGACGTGAACAGTCTCTGGCTGGGCAGACGGGATGTGAATAGTCTCTGACTGGGCAGACGCGACGTGAATAGTCTCTGACTGGGCAGACGGGACGTGAACAGTCTCTGGCTGGGCAGACGGGACGTGAACAGTCTCTGGCTGGGCAGACGGGATGTGAATAGTCTCTGACTGGGCAGACGCGACGTGAATAGTCTCTGACTGGGCAGACGGGACGTGAACAGTCTCTGACTGGGCAGACGCGACGTGAACAGTCTCTGACTGGGCAGACGGGACGTGAACAGTCTCTGGCTGGGCAGACGGGACGTGAATAGTCTCTGACTGGGCAGACGCGACGTGAATAGTCTCTGACTGGGCAGACGGGACGTGAACAGTCTCTGGCTGGGCAGACGGGACGTGAACAGTCTCTGGCTGGGCAGACGCGACGTGAACAGTCTCTGACTGGGCAGACGGGACGTGAATAGTCTCTGACTGGGCAGACGGGACGTGAACAGTCTCTGACTGGGCAGACGGGACGTGAACAGTCTCTGACTGGGCAGACGGGACGTGAACAGTCTCTGACTGGGCAGACGGGACGTGAACAGTCTCTGACTGGGCAGACGGGACGTGAACAGTCTCTGGCTGGGCAGACGCGACGTGAACAGTCTCTGACTGGGCAGACGGGACGTGAACAGTCTCTGGCTGGGCAGACGGGACGTGAATAGTCTCTGACTGGGCAGACGCGACGTGAATAGTCTCTGACTGGGCAGACGCGACGTGAATAGTCTCTGACTGGGCAGACGGGACGTGAACAGTCTCTGACTGGGCAGACGCGACGTGAACAGTCTCTGACTGGGCAGACGGGACGTGAACAGTCTCTGGCTGGGCAGACGGGACGTGAACAGTCTCTGACTGGGCAGACGGGACGTGAACAGTCTCTGACTGGGCAGACGGGACGTGAACAGTCTCTGACTGGGCAGACGGGACGTGAACAGTCTCTGACTGGGCAGACGGGACGTGAACAGTCTCTGACTGGGCAGACGGGACGTGAACAGTCTCTGGCTGGGCAGACGCGACGTGAACAGTCTCTGACTGGGCAGACGGGACGTGAACAGTCTCTGGCTGGGCAGACGGGACGTGAATAGTCTCTGACTGGGCAGACGCGACGTGAATAGTCTCTGACTGGGCAGACGCGACGTGAATAGTCTCTGACTGGGCAGACGGGACGTGAACAGTCTCTGACTGGGCAGACGCGACGTGAACAGTCTCTGACTGGGCAGACGGGACGTGAATAGTCTCTGACTGGGCAGACGGGACGTGAATAGTCTCTGACTGGGCAGACGGGACGTGAACAGTCTCTGGCTGGGCAGACGCGACGTGAATAGTCTCTGACTGGGCAGACGGGACGTGAATAGTCTCTGACTGGGCAGACGGGACGTGAATAGTCTCTGACTGGGCAGACGGGACGTGAATAGTCTCTGACTGGGCAGACGGGACGTGAATAGTCTCTGGCTGGGCAGATGGGACGTGAATAGTCTCTGACTGGGCAGACGGGACGTGAATAGTCTCTGACTGGGCAGACGGGACGTGAATAGTCTCTGACTGGGCAGACGGGACGTGAATAGTCTCTGGCTGGGCAGATGGGACGTGAATAGTCTCTGGCTGGGCAGACGGGACGTGAACAGTCTCTGACTGGGCAGACGCGACGTGAATAGTCTCTGACTGGGCAGATGGGACGTGAACAGTCTCTGATTGGGCAGACGGGACGTGAACAGTCTCTGATTGGGCAGACGGGACGTGAACAGTCTCTGATTGGGCAGACGCGATGTAAACAGTCTCTGATTGGGCAGACGGGACGTGAACAGTCTCTGATTGGGCAGATGGGACGTGAACAGTCTCTGATTGGGCAGACAGGACATGAACAGTCTCTGACTGGGCAGACGGGACCTCTAGTGGACACCAGGGAACATAAACCAGACACTGTGAGAGTGTTTCAGTGTTAATTTCATTGACAAAAACAATTTTTTTCACAGACGAAAACGAGATGATTACTAAATAAAACCTAGTTTTGAGTGACAAAAATTGTGACGAAAATCCAATGACATTTTCGTCAACGATAAAAACTTGACAAATGTTGATAGTGACAATCTGGGAAACGATCCAGTCAGAACTGATGTCCTGCTTTTTGTGGTGGTAGATGCACTCATTTGTACTGTACGTGCTGATCTACATCGCCATCTAGTGGCCTGGCAGCAGAATACAGTGTTTTTAGTTGTTTCTGCGGATCCTTGTGAACAGGGAACGTTTTGACAATCGTGTCATCTGTATCCGAAAACTCAAAGGAAAAACTTCTCCATTTTAAACATATTGTTTTCATGTAAACGTATCCTCAGTGTGTTGTGCTACCTGTTACTTATGGTTCATTGTTCTAGGGGTGGATTTCATTATGTGTTGTTTCTCTTGTGTAGGTCAAGTCAACTCAAACATCCTGTCATGTGATAATAGGATCTGTCATCATAACATCATGTCTGTTTGATAGATTTTCACAAAACATTTATGGGAAATTGCCTTTACACATATGTTACCGGAACAATTTCAGCACCTGAGTAAAATATTATTGATGGATGACGTTTAATAGCTTGATTTTTTTTTTCCATATTTCCATTGATGTTTAGGAGCAGACAGATGACGTGACTTATACTGAAGTCACTGCGTACAGTAAAAAACAAAGCAAAAAGTACAAGGTAAGCGAACACTTCCTTGATGTTGTCCAGCTTCACTCAACATGATAGTTTGTGTTTTCCTCTCATATTCAGTTATTCTTGATTTGTGTGATGATATGCAGTTCTTCATGAATTGAGCTCAGACAACATGCTGTAATAATGGTGGGTTGAAACGACTGTGATGTTCATTCAGGTTCGCTGTGATGATAGAGTGACGTATGCTTCCATCAGAGGAGCAAAAGCTGGAGCTCAGGAGAACTGCAGTGAACTTTATGCCTCTGTGAACAAGAACACACCAGTCAAATAATTATACAAAACACACATCAGCAGACGAATATCAATCTAATATAACTCATTCATTGTTAATACTTACAATGTCTTTAACATGTTAACAAACAATTGTAATGAATTGTTGTCTTTTATCCTCTTTGTGTTCTGGCTTTGAGTTCTGGCGCATTCAGAACTGTTTTAATAACCTTTGGTCTAGTTTTAATTTAGCGATATGGAGCTAGTGTGACTAATGGTATATATTTTCAGTAGTATTTTCAGAGCGATGAACTCACTGTTGAGGTTTGGAAACTGATGAGTGTGAGCTCAGTTAGTTTAACCACACACGCTATTAGTGAAACACGTGTGGTTAAAGAAGAAAGAAAGAAGAGGAACTGACATCCTAACCCACACACAACTGATCATCTATCTGAACCCAGTTTGACCTCATGATTCTCATTGGCTCTGACATGCACTGTGAGCTGTAAGGTCTTATATAGACAGGTGTGTGGCTTTCCTAATCAAGTCCAATCAGTATAATCAAACACAGCTGGACTCAAATGAAGGTGTAGAACCATCTCAAGGATGATCAGAAGAAATAGACAGCACCTGAGTTAAATAAATGAGTGTCACAGGTCTGAATACTTTGGACCATGTGATATTTCAGTTTTTCTTTGTCAACAATTATGTGTTTTTCTGTCAATATGGAGTGCTGTGTGTAAAATAATGAGGAAAAAATAACTTTAATGATTTTAGAAAATATAAAGTAACAAAGAGTGAAATGTTTCAGGGGGTCTGAATACTTTCCGTACCCACTGTATTTCTGAAAGCGCTAGAACTCAAAACCAGAACACAAAGAGGACAAAATACAGCAATTCATTACAATTTGTTTGTTAACCTGTAAAAGACATTGAAAGTGTTAATAATGAATGAAACCATTAGAATTCAGATGAAATCTAAATATCAGGCAATAGAACTTCAAAATTAAATTCATCAATCAAATATAATAACAACTAATCAGAAATCGAGGATTTCAATTCATTTTCAATAAATCAAAATTAAAAGAGAGAATTATAAAAAAGGACATAAAAGTGAGCTCTGATGTAATAAACAACTGCTAGAAAATACTAGAATCAGTTTGATAAAATGAGTATCTTTCCATGAATGAGGTATATTGATCTTGTTCTGGAATTTTTTAACTAATCACAACTAACATTTATTTTTCTTGCAAGAATTAACGTTAATGCTTTTGAAAACTAAATGTATCCAACACGAGCCATCGAATTTCATCAAAAATATCTTAATTTGTGTTCCAAAGATGAACGAAGGTATTACGGGTTTGGACATGAAGGTGAGTAATTGACCCTTCGCAGGTGATCTGACCAATCATAATCCGCCATTTTTGTCCGACAAGCGGTCAGGAGAGTTAGCAGATTAACGTTGGAGGAGTTGAAAAACTTGAAAAACTAAGTGTCTTTCCGCTGTTAAAATAACATTCCTCATGTTTATTCATGTTAATTTGATGCTATAAATGAACTAGGAGGAAGAGATGATCAGCTTTAACTGATAACTACAGCAATCTGTCAGACACATTAAAAAGCCACGAAATGGTATTTATTGTTTAAATTCATATAAAAAAAACAAATTTGAAAGTTGAGACTTTGTTTCATATCAAAAGTAACCTGGTCTGTATCAATTCAAGCTTTTTACTAAAGTAAAATTGCAAAGTACTGGTTTCAAACTAAGTATAAAAGTAATGTAAGGGAAAAATGCCATTAAGGAAAAAAGCTTAGGACGCACCGCAGGGGAAAAACAAAACTATTCTAAAGGCCATAATGACCAGAATGTTATGTTAAAATGTTCATTTTTAACATTTTAGGATGCACTAGGCTCCATCCAACCACAATCATATTCACTCTATCCAGATGACGCGATTTTGTCTGGATAGTTTTTATTTTATTTTTATGGATAACAAGCCAGATTGAAAACAAGCCGAAATGAAATGGGAGTAGCGAAGCTATTTCTAAAATGTAAGGAGTAGAAAGTACAGATAATTGCGTGAAAATGTACAAGGAGTACAAGTAAAAAGTCGGCTGAAAATAATTACCCAAATTTCTACTTAAGTAAGGTAACAAAGTATTTGTACTTTAACTTGACACCTCTGGGAATATGCAATTATTGTATTGTAATTATGCCTTTTTGTGTATAGAAAACTAATGTATTTTAGTAAACCAAAATTGTAACGCTATATAAAGAAAGTGGTTTATAAAGAAAAACATACCACACATAATATTTTAAGCATTTTTTAAAAAGCTTAGTGAGGAACAAAACATGTTTGTTCTCTTTTATTTTTGTTTTATATATTAATACATTGTCTGTAAATGAGTTGACCTATAATTAATAAAAATATATATCATTAACATTAAGAAGCGTGCCTCCTCGTCTCTGTTTAACAAAATATTGGTTTGTATGTGCATCATTTTAGAGCGATATGAGAAATGTGAGTATTCACATACATAATTATGATACGACTGTTGTTGGGTGAAACTATGCAATTTATTGTAAATAAGTTACTTGGTGTAAAACAAATGCCAAAGTGATGCATCAAAATCTAATGTTAATGACTTAAGGGTCAAGAGCCCAACTAAAGCAAACACTGATCTCCATAATGGTAACATAACAATTACGATTTTCACTTTCAGAGATTCTGCTTGTTAACATCAGATCAGGTGTCTTCAATAATGCTCAATCATCATTCAAATATTAACTTTACCATTACTTCGTTCAGTGCTCATTTAACACTACTCAGAGTTTATATAATTCTCACTTTTCAGTGTTGATTTAACACTGTGGATTTTGCTGTCCAAGAGAAACTCAGGTAAGAAGATTTTGGTCACTTATTAGTCATAATAATAGTCATCATGTAGTTGCATGCTTTCTTGATGCCACCTGAAATGTAATATCGGATTAAATTGTTAAAAATTAGTTGTTAATTTTGCAAGCCAATACTGCTATAGAAGATCATGCAGTACCGTGATACTAAGTTTTTAATGAAGTCATTAGTAGTGGATTAGTTGAGTTAACTTAAGAAGCTGAATGCGATAGGTTGACTTGTTTTTTTAAGTTGGCTCATCTGTTCTTTTTTTTTACAGTGAGTCCAAAAAACATTTATGTATGAAAAGATCTTAACCAGAAATTCCAAAGTAGCAAAAAGTAGATAAAGACAAACCACACGCTCTTGACATTAGATTTGCTGCTTTATTACTCCATTGGTAAATAAAGGTAAATAATCCTGCGATTGCTGTTTCCGTAGACTGGTGTCCGAGTCTAAGCCTAAATCCAGGTGATTGTGAAAGGCTTTTCGATGGTGTGAGAATGTGATGTTGCATCAAACTCCAACTCCTGAATCTGAGGGAGAGGAAGAGACCGAGTTTATGAAGCCATTTATCAGACAGAATAAAAGATAATCTACACACTCATGGTCAGCAGAAGCTGCACAAATACACTTTAATAAATATTAGCTTTAATATTAACTTCAAACTGTAGTCCATAATCCATAATAACGCTTCCTCCAGTGGAAAAGTCCATCATGTCCTCTCACATCAACATCCACACACATTAGTTTTGGACTGTTTTGTGTATATTTTTCTCCTGATTCAGACCAGATGACTTTTTCATCGGAAGTGTTATTGTGGTTTATGGACTCTAATTTTAGCCAGAAGTATCAGTTTAAAGTTAAAAAGTCTTAATGATGGATTTGTTTCTCAGAAAAACACAGCTTTTGTCTTATTGCATAGTCGCTAATTGCAATGTAAAAAAAAAACCTGTGTAAATGTGTTTAATCAGCAGATTCGCTGCACAGGATTCATTGCTGAGCAAGTGATGTAATGCTACATGTCATTTGAAACTGAAGTAAATGTTTGCATTAGCGTCTGACCTCAGCGGTGTATGTGAATGGCAGGTCGGCGTCGGGCTGTCCAGTCACGCTCAGTGTAACACGAGTGACGGGCGCTGTTACACCCCACACCTTCACCAGACCCAGGGTCAACCTGTCGGCCTCGGCCAGACCGTCTGTGGGAACCGCGCTGGTCAGAACACCCTGTACGTATAAACACACGTTACACACACATATAAACACACAGCTGTTACACACATATGTTTCCCTATTGGATTTATTGAATACTATCCAAATAAATCTAAAAGAAATGCACACACAGCTTTCTTCAAAACATGTGAACGTACCGAAGACGCAGTGAAAGTGGTCAAGAGGAAACGCTTGTTCTGAACAGTATCTGTAAGGAGAAAGAAGGAAGAAAAGGTTTTAGGATGATGCACAAACTAAAATAAAGATACATGTTCAGAACACAGTTTTATTGTTTGTAATTCTTACATTAAATTATACCAGTAATAGCATTTATCATGAGAAACATTTTACTTTGAAAGCATTGCAGAAATGTTCCCAGATTCCATTTGGGTTGAATAAATCAACATATATTATCAATAAGTAAAATCAAAACCATTCAATTCCTCACAAGAACACTAACTTACCAATTCCCTCTCCGTCATCCCAGAACAAGGATCCATGAGCTGATCCTCCATCATCAAGAGCAACAAGAAGACCCAGAGGATTCTGACGACTACAAGAAGAAGAAAACACAAGACAAAACAGTGAACGGTACATTAGTGTTGTGACATATTAACAGCTACATTTACATATTAAACTGTCCCTATTATGATATTTGAAAGGTTCCTAGTGTTGTTTTGGAGTCTCCTATAACAGGTTCACACAGATCCGAGGTCAATCAAGGATTCAGTCTCTCTAAACTCCGCCTCTCTGAGAGCTGCTCTGCTCTGATTGGTTAGATGGCCCAGTCTGCTGTGATTGGTTGGAAACCAAGCGCTCATTATTATATCAGAATCTGGGTTTTACCGTATCAATCTCATCAAAGCTGATTTGCTTTGTTTCTTTTGCTTCTTAAAAATCTTTCGGGTAGGCACATACAGACATCAAGAATTAGCCTATGAATCTCAACAATGGTGACAAAAAGATGACCTCTGAACATTACCTCATTATCTATTCATACAGCAATGCATGATGGGAGCCATGAATGAGTTTTGATTGGTGGCATCCAGAATACACTGCAAAATGCTTTATAATTGTCACCATTGTTGAGATTCACAGGCTGATTCTTGATGTCTTAAAAAAAAACAAAAGTTTTGTATGTGAATAAGTTTTAAGAATTTATTTGGATTACATTGTAAAAGTGACCAATATTATGATTTTCAAGGACAGTGCTGCTATAATCTATAAAGTTAACTTAACTCGGAAATCGGGCTGTGATTGTGAAATGATTGTGAAATAATGATAATGTTAAAACACAACGAACGTCATCAAATAACCTTTTCTCTAATGTTTAAAATTAATGACTTAAGGGTCAAAAGCCCAACTAAAGCAAACACTGATCTCCATAATGGTAACATAACAATTACGATTTTCTCAATCCAACTCCAGAGAAATGTCAGAAGTCTGAATAAAGATGGCGGTCAGCTTGTTGACCTGTAGTGTGTGTTGCTCTCTGCTTTCTGCCAGGGCAGGATGTGTCCTCCTCTCACGTGCAGGTTAATTTTCCATAACGGCGTGTCCATATCCACAAACTGTCCTCGCACTCCAACAGCTTGGCCCTGGTGGATCAGTCACACACCGGCAGATCAGAGAGTGTATTATGACTGCTTCTGTCATTGACATGCGACTCAAATCTTGAACGCTTGCTGATGAAATGCTCACCGTGTGGTAATCGTACCAGCGGGCGTCTGGCACGTAACCCCTGACCACAGTCACACCCTTCACAAAACAAAACCAGTGAGAAATCAGTGTTTGTGTAGCGTGATCATAGTGGAGTTTTGTGTGTGTGTGTGTGTTCAGTACCGGGTCCAGTGCAGGTGTGATCAGAAGAGCGGGACCCCAGAGGAACTGTCTGTCGATCTTCCATGTGTTTTCATCGGTGACAAACCTGCAATTGATGACATCATCAATCACGCAACATGATCTCATCAACAACAACCCATTCCATGAAGCTCTACACACTGTTCTTGAGATGCCTGAATTCAACGATCTGGAGGGCTGTCCCAATACTTTGGGTGATATAGTGTATATTTTGAGGGAAAGAGAGGAGCACAAGATGAACGAAGCTCTTAAAGGGACAGTTGCCGTTCTGTCATCATTTCCTCTCATCTACTTCTACTGTATGGAAGAAGAGAACTGTAGCATGAGCGTTCTGCTGAACATCTGGTGTGTGTGAGTAAACTCTTGAGAAACACTCACTCGTGCAGAAGGGGTCTGACTACAGTGTTTCCATGAGCGTGAGCTTCGTACATCAGTGTGTTCAGATATGGCAGGAGTGTGTAGCGAATATTCAGCACATCACGAGACACAGCAGCAAACTCCTCTCCCCAGGCCACGGGGTCCTGCCTCTGTCAAAGATCAGATCATCATCATTCAGCACTTCTGGACATCAACGGATTCTCACGCGAGCTTCATTAGCACAGGAATCCAACAAATATTACAATGTGCTGAACAATCAACTCTGACACGATACATATGACGATATTTGGTCATATATTCATGCTAATGTCAAACCTATAGGCGATCTGTCCTCAGTCTGTCATAAACAGCTGCTGTGAGTGTGTGTTCTTACTGGCATGTTTATGGTGTTGTGGTTTCTGGAGAAGGGGTAAAACGCTCCGAGCTGCGTCCAGCGCAGACACATCTCGTATTCGGCATGGTTAAAGAAGCCGCAGATATCAGCGCCGGTCTGGAACCAGAACACAAATATAGAGTCAGTGTAATGACTGCATGCTAGTGTAACCCAAATTAACATGGTTTGATAGGAAATAAAGCACAAATGATCGATCAACAGGACGAGAGAGGCACTTACATAAGGGATGCCAAATATGCTGAACTCCATCATGCCTGAGAGATAGAAACAGAGTTCATGCATTCAGATATTACGTTTATACACTGAACTGAACCAGCATCATCATCATACCTATGATGGACTTGAGAAGCTGGTCCCAGCGGGAGTAGTTGTCTCCGAGCCAATGTCCTGCCCAGCGCCCACTAGACGGGTATGTTGAACGGGTAATAACCACTCCTCTCTTTCCAGTGGTACTGAGCAAAGCACTGTGAAATACACACAGCAGTTTCAACACTGATGAACCCGGCCCGAAGTTCAGTCTGGCTCGTCTCCAGTGTGAGGAACCATTGGCGCTTTAGCCTACTTGTAAACATGTGATATTGTGTAATTTTTGTTTAAATTTGAGATTGTATGGGTCAGTTTGTGTTTTGGACCATGTGAGTCCCAAAGCAATCACAACTCATATCAGAACAACCAATAAATACATTTGGTATTGAATATGGAGGAACAGAAACTCACTCATAAGTGGGTTTGGTGTGAGACCATCCGTACAGGTTGTGGACATCATAATGCTTGACGCGTGTGCCGTCATCGAGGATCTGCTCGCTGTTCATGCACATAGTCTTATGGTTCAGACCTCTATAACTGGACTCCAGTGCTGGGAAAACATCACACACACATTCATTTTGGACAGAAAGTGCTTAATACTAGTGTAAATGTTGTATATGAAAGGCTCATTATGGTTTAGTTCACTCTCAGAGTATATTAAAGTAATTAAGCTAATATAAGCATGCGCTTAGCCAACTAATGGTTTATAAGAACGGTGGACTGGAAAAATCTTCAGTCAGGGGAAGGCCTAGTAAAAGTTGACTATGGTGTTGTAAAATCTCTGGAGCCCAGTCTTCATGCCAGGACGCGCTCATAAGAACTTACGGGGCATGTATGGAGGATTTTCCAAAGTTTGATCCCCTAAACACTTCTCCCCGACGGTGCCATGCACAAAACTGGCCGGCTCATTCATGTCCTTCAGGGAAAAAACACAATGACAGAGTTATCATCCAATCAATCCAAAGGGGAAAACGCTGATGATATGCAAATGAGTGAAGAAATGGGGCGTGGCTATGCTAATCCTTCACTTGTTCTTGCACAGCTCAATATGACTCTGATGAGTGAGATGTGTTCATGAACCCTTTTTTGAACATTCTTTTCACTTTCCCCGATTTTGGAGGTATTTCATTATTAAGGACGTGTTGTTTTAAGGACAACAATGGCGTGTAATAGCACAGATGTCCTCAAAAAAACATTTTAATTTTTCATTCAAACACAAAGCACTCACGATCCACAGTCCGTCAAACTTCATGACGTTGTTGTAATAGTCTCTAATCTGCCCGGCCCACCACTCAGCTGTGCTGTTCTTGAAGAAATCAGGGAACGCCACGAACGCTCGGAACAGCTGAAAGATTCAATGACAGAAACATTAAGTTGCAAGATGCTTTGAAAATAACTTTGATTATAGCAGCACTGTCCTTGAAAATCAAAATATTTGTCACTTTTATAATGTAATCCGAATAATTTCATAAAACTTATTCACATACGAAACTTTTTTAAGACATCAAGAATCTGCCTGTGAATCTCAACAATGGTGACAATTATAATACAGTGTATTTTGCAGTGTATTCTGGATGCCACCAACAAATCTTCTACATGCTAATTGGTTGAGAATATCTACGTCACACTCGTCTCTCTTGACTGATGATTTCAGTATGAATAGAGGGGGGGAACAAGAGAAAAGATGTCTGGATCTCTGATTAAAGAGTGATAGAAATGGAAAGAAATTAATATAGAAAAATAATAAAAATGGATGAATAGAGAAAGAGGCAGATACCTTTACTTGAGTATCCCAGTCCAAAGAATTGTCCACCTCAACATTGGGATAATCAGGCCACACCTATGAGAGCGAAACAAGGATCATTCCTGCGTTCAGTTCATGTCCACGTCATACTGTATCTGACTGAAAACATCAGATCTACAGCTTCTCTGATCAAAACGCTCTTCAACTAATGTTCATTTAACCCAAAACTACAGTTGAATTCAGTTTCATTCATCATCACTGTATGAGACGGGTTGGTGTCTTGAACCCTGTAGCTTTAGAAACATTGATTTGCTCATACTGTCAACAAAACCATGAAGTATTGACTCAGTATACATCAATATATGTTTGATATCAATATATGCTCAGTATCAATATATGTTTAATATCAATATATGCTGCTCTTTGTCTTTGCGTTTGCTGTACCTTTCCCCACACGATGTCATCGCTGAGCTGAGGAGGCCATTTGATGAAAACGTCTTTTTCAATCCCGGTATCAAACGCAGGGTAGGAGCCTTTAGTCTCATTGGCTGCTATAGCCGGATCCTGAAGCACACAAACAAATAAAGCATGTCGTTTTGCTGAAGAATACGTTTCTCTGGCCATACTGATGTCAGACTTCATCCATTTATATTTATAAGCTCACATTACGACATCTTTTACCATTTTATGGAAACAACCGTTTATTTCCAGTAATGAAGAATTGCTGGTACCAAAATGAAGATGAAGCGCATCCCCTCAGCCCTCATATTGTCCACCAGAGCCGGCAGACCATTGAAGTTCTGTTTGTCCAGCGTAAAGTCCATCTGCCTCTCCATGTAGTCAATGTCTGCATATTGAACATCCTATGAGGGATCAAAGGTCAAACGTCATGATCATTAAATGTAGTGACCTAAGACATCAGAAGTGTAAAAGATGAGGTCGCTTACATAAGGAATTTTAGCAGCTTTCATGTCGTTGTAAAGATTTGCGATCTCCGCATCATTGGAGTAACCATAGCGACAAAGCTGGAATCCAAGCGACCAATAGGCTGGAAGAACCGGGCGGCCGATCATCTATCAAACAAAACCAAGAGAGAAATATCTTACGTTTTACGCACTTACATTTGAGAATATTTATATTCAAGTGGCTAAAGATGGTGGTTCCCAACCACATCACTACACACACACACACACCTCAGTGTACTGTTGAACCACAGCTTCTGGAGTGGGTCCCATCACCATGTAGAAGTCCAGGATTCCTCCGATGGTGCGGTAGGTCAGAGCTGGACTCGGCACAAACGTCACATCTGAGAGCAAAACAAGCACAAAACAATACTAAAAGTCACGATACTAATTAGTTGTGAAATAATAGGCTTTAAATGTATTAATTTTGAAAGCGTCTTCATTGCTTTGATCAAGCTAGACCAGTTTAAACTAGTAAAGCATCTCAGGCTGGTTTAAGATGTATTGAGTTTGTTCTCCCAGCATTCAGCACAGGTTGTGTCCGGCGGGTCCGTCACAGTCACACGTGTTTAGTGTGTGTGTGTGTGTGTTTAGTGTGTGTGTACTCACCCATGGCATTGCTGTTGAGCAGGAGGACGCCGTGAGCGTTCTTTGATTTCTCCAGACCCATGTGAAAGGGATGGACTCCATAATTGTTGAGTTTATACTAGAGATGGGCAGAAAGAGATCAAAGTTTGAGTTTGTGATGAAGAAAACTGAAGATATCAGGGCAAAAATCCCCCTGTGTGAGCAATAAGCACCGCAATAAAATAACCAGCAAGAAGAGCAATATCATTGACTTCATTCCTGAACGAATCCGCCGCTTGTGACGTGCAGATGACATTATATCTCCCGCTTGTAAAACATCCGCACCGGTTCACACACTCACCCCTGGAGGCTGGTCTTTGGCAAACAGGCCGTATGTGTGAAAGTTGAGGTCATGACTGTAGACGGGGTGTTCTGTTTCACCAACACCATACACATAGTTTGAGGGGAGGCGTGTGGAGATCTGGAGGAACTGATCGGAGAACGTGAACCCTGGCACAGCAGAGTCCCATCTAGAGGAGAAGAGATTGAACTCAACTTGGAGAACTCTGACAAATGATTTATCTTTGTCTCAGCCTGACGCGATTTTCATTTTTTTTTCACGTCCTGCACTTGGTTGTTTCAATAACAAATGCATTTACTCCATCTGTTCACCCATGGGTCCTGGTCTGAGGACGAGGTGTGTTCAGGCGCATTGTTATTTTGAGGAACTGAAATAGACTGAGCCGTTGACCAACTGAAACCCTCTCTAAAGTCAATTGTGCAGGAGTTTTTGTATTTTGTATTTAAAGAAGCTTGTTAATGTTAATGGAGGTGTATTACTCACATGATCTCTTCTGAGCTCTTTCTGATGACTTGGATCCCGAATGGCATGTCCTGGATCTGAACCCTGTACAGTCTGTTGTTTTCCTCAGTCTCTGGTGTGGCCGGCAGCTCGAGGGGAACGGGGACCTCGAAGCGAGCGTTGGCTGGGTCAAAGATCTACGTCAATGAGACCAAAATCAGTCGAACTCTTCATTTCAGTCGTAAATGTGTCCATCTATTTACTTAATTCGTAAATAATCATTTGTGCATTGTGCTAATAACACCAAGGTTGTGGGTTCCCAAGAGAACGCATTAACAAAGTAAACCTAAAAGCAATGCAAGTCGATAAATATAAATGGTATATTAACTCTAAATTCTACATTTAGAGAAGCATACCTTCCAGCGCAGGCTTTTTCCACTCAGGAATTTGATTTCCACACGGAGTTTGTTGACGTCTCGAGATTGAGAACGTTGAATTGGGAAAGCGGCATTGCGCTCGATATCTACAGTGATGCCGCTCGCCGTTTCAACAACGTTTGTGGTGACGTAGCCGTGGGTCTCGGGGTAATAACACCAGGGCGCGTTGGGAACACTTGAAGGCTGTGAAAGACAATGTGTTGAATCACGTTATAACAGTGATAGGAAAGACACACTTCAGCTCAAACTGTGTCTTGGTTTGAATGTTGAAGATGTTCTCTCTCTGACCTCCCAGATGCAGCCGCGGGCTTCACATTTGGCCTGATCTGAACCCACCTCAGGGTAACAGTCCAAGTGCAGAGATCTGGCCTCCAAGTTGACTGTGGAGTCCTTCTCAGGATCCAAAGCTGAAAAATAATGAAAATCTGTTAAGAACCGCTTTAAGAAAAAAACTGGACCCGCCACTGAGAAGAAGCAAGATGACTTCAGTCTTTCATAAAATCATAAAATCATAACATTTAAAATCATAAAATTTAAAAATTCATAAAATCGTTTTTTCATAAAAAATAAAATGTGATCTTAAGCTGAAAACAAAAAGAAGAGAAAAAACTTCCAGTGGGGTAAAAAAAAAGAAATAAGGAAAGAAATATGATTTTTCTTGATATATTTTCAAGTTTTAAACAAAAACACTTAACATCTTAAGTCATTTAGCTTTTTAAGTAAATGTATTCTGATTTAAGAATGTTTAGAAACAAAAATATAAAGAAAATATTTGTAGTATATTTTGAACTTCTATATTTTGTATAAAATTTCTATACTTCTATAAAATATAACTTCTATATTTTGAACTTTGATATTCTTTAACTTCTAAAGAAGAATTGTTTGCAAATAAATTCATTCTATACTTGCAAAAATCACAGCCTATGGCACTGTTGAAAATTGCTGTAAAAAATGGCCACATTTTGAGAGTAGCATACTGTTTAACATTAAAACAGTGGGTAATATTTATAATCTTCAAGAAAGTAGCTTACAGGAATATACTGTGAATTAACAGTGCTCATAGTCGACATTCAGAGGCTGTGTTCAAAATCACACCCTATTCACTACATTAGTTCACTAATATAGTCCACTTGACAGTGAATGAAAACAAATGAGGGAATTCAGACACTGATGAACGCCTGCTGTTAACAAGCAGAATCACTGAAAAACAGAGAAACATGAGAACTACAACTAAAGATGAAATTTTAGATTGTTCAACGTTTATTTCCAACATAAGGTGTTTCCTTGTAAAAAGAAGAAAATACTACATTAAAAAAAGAACTGCTAGTAGCAGTATAGTAATAGTGGTACTACTAATTATAATAATAATGATAAAAATATATTACAGATTAACACAAATATTTGCACAGACTGTATTAGATCATTTTTCTGATTAGTCATTACAGAGTCCCAGGTGTGCTACAATTCATGTTAAAATAATATGTGGAATAATGCTCTTACCTGAAGCACTCAAAGGTATGAGGAGACAGAGAGACAGGTAGACAGTCCACACCGCCATTGTGTCTCAAAGAACACTGAAACTCTACATACAATTAAAAAAAAAGAATTATACATAAATCATCACCAAGTTTACATGGTTCAATTATGTGTGAGACACGAACCAGTTCAGTAGTCCAATGCGGATGTCTGGATGGTGTGTTGTGGAGCGCTGGTTTATCTTTTTATACTGGAGTGGAGTTTGTTTATCAGCACCTGTTCATGTTCTCACAGACTCTTATAAAACAACTATTATGATGCCAATTTATCCTGTTTTACGTGTGTGTTCATGGTTCATATTTTTGTCACACTCTTCATAAGATGCTCTTCGGATCATCTCGAATCAAGAACATGATCATCAGTTTTACACACTTCTGGAGGTCCAGCGCTGATGACATTGCAAGACCCATATGAACTCTTCATTTTATTTACATATAAAATGTTCTATTAAATTTGAAAAGAATACCAAAAAAAGTAAAATATCACAAGCTGGAACTGTAGTTTCTGTGACACTAACCTGTTGTATAAGCATTTTTATAAATGTGATATCATTGTGTAAACAGCATGAGTGCAGGGTCATCAACATTGCCTTGAATATGTCAGAGTCACGGTGGATGGGTTCAGAGGAAACATGTATTTATTTTTCCTAAGCTCAAGAGACTTAGTTGGGATTCTCTTATAATGTATTACCATTTTTTCTTGTTCTAATCTCTTTCAAGACTTCATTATGTGAATATTTTATTGCTCTCTTTAAGCTCAGAAGACTTCTCAAATATCTCTCATTTTAGTTACAGTGTCTCAGATGTTTCTCATATGATTCGGTTTAGGTTTTTAGGTTTAGGATTCGAATTAGGTTTACTCTATTAATTACAGCAGCAGTGACCTTGTGCATAATATTCTCAACGTCTACAATGTATTCAAAATAATTTCTTAAAAGCTTTTCTTATACATTTTTTTTTTTTACAATTTTAAGACACACAGACATCAATAATTAGCCTGTGAATCTCAACAATGGTGACAATCATAAAGAATGTTGCATTGCAGTCTGGATGCCACCAATCAAAACTCATTCATGGCTCCCATCATGCTTTGTTGCATGAATAAATAATGAGCTTATGTTCGGAGGTGATCTGTTTGTCACCATTGCTGAGATTAATATGTTATTTATAATTATGTCCTTGATACCTCCATTCATGAGAAACGTTTTAAACGCTTGAATGTCTGCCAGTCTTAGTTACATCTTATGACGGATAGCCAAAGCAAGCAAATATATTCATCAGTTCTGCTAACTGTTTATGAGGAGATGTCGGCGTTCACCACTGCTTCAGGACAGGAAATGAAGTCAATAACAGTCGGAATACATTCACCTTGTATTGGTCCAACTAAGTCGATTCCCAGTTTAGTCCATGGCCTTGGGACGAGCTCAAGTGGTTGGCCAGCGGATGAGGTTGGTTCATTATACATGCTGTGCAATCTTTTACTATTCTTTCAACATCCAAGTCCGTGACGGCCCAGTAAAGCTTCCACCTGAGGTACTGCTTCGTTCTTACTACGCCCTGGTGTGTCTCATGAGCGAGTCCCGAAGCCTTTTTTTAAGAGGGAAACACAATTCTACCTCCCAGAAGAAGTGCAGGTCCATTATATACTGATAATTCAGTCGCACAAATACGGCAGTGACTCTTCTGGGACTGGATTTGGCCACTGGTTTGTGTGAACTGCTTGAATCTGCTGCTGAAGAACTTGATCATGTTCCTTTGCTTCTTCAATCACATCATTTGTCCGTGCCGCCCCTGTAATATGAATATAGTCATGTAATATGAAACTCATCTTAGTCCTTGTGCCACAGGTGATATTTTCTCATCGACAGTGACTCTGCAAAAATATCCTGAACTCAGTTTCCCCGGATGTCGAAATACTATTGGTGAAACTGGCAGTGGGCGGAGTCACATAGCCCAAAATAAAACTAGACTGACAACGTGTAAAATAACTGGCTGTGGAAGTGTTTTTCAGAGAAATGAGTGCGTGAACTTAGCATGTTTACTAAATATCTGCAAAAATATGATGGTTTTTTATGCTTTAGTAGAGTGAAAAAGTTACATACAGCACCTTTAATACTAGTAATACATTTTTTTGTTTTGTTTATGGAAGTACACTTTGAAGTACACTCTCAGTAAACTAATTTAGAAGTTCTATATTGCAAAAATACTGTACGTTTCCTTTAGGTTAACATAACATCATTCTTAGCAAAATGGAAAAACTCACATCATGTGACTTTCTTTACAGATAAAAATCTAGCCTTTAAATATAAGTTATGCAATGGAAAAAACAGAGTAAACAACACAGTAATCGGTACAACACAATTCTGTTCAGTGTATAAGATGTCAGATGAGTCCAATGTTAGGACGCACTAGTAGATCAGTAGTGTGTAGTGGGAAGAATGTTTGTTCTGTGACAGATGTGTATTAGAGGTGTAAGAGACACATCAGTCCTCAATCTGAATTGAGCAAGCATCATTTACCCTGTCCCCTAGCCCTTTTATTTAGTACCATTACTCTCTGACCATACAAAGGTTCCTCTCTGACTCAATGGTCAAACCCCTTCTTTTGATTAACTTCTGGCTTGATTACAGACAGACACTAGTCTTTTATGTTTTAAAGTTGGCACAGCAACTGATAATGAGTGATGTGGTCCATCATTACTAAAATATTACACAGTCTTTTTATTATTATTGAACAATAAAGTAGACCGAAACAATCTGTTGAGAGTGTTCGGATTGTAAAAGGGGGGCACTCACTTTAATGGCTGGAGGCTTATCCAGATTACAACGAACACATTTTTCTTTAGATGATTTAAGTGAATCTGTAAACATTAATTAATGTATTATTTAAATAAAAAAAAAATCAAATATTGGGTTGTTTTTAACCCAGTGTTTTTAGAGTGCAGGGAATTGCTAATTAAACATTTAGCTCAATTATTTTTGATCTATTTATTTGTGTGCATCAGCTTAGGCAATGGACTCTTTGCTATAAGGCTAACTCTATTACAATTGAGGAACGGAAACAATAGTGCTAATTTCTGTAATTTAGTAGCCTACCATTGTCTACTTTGGGCTTCAGTTTCACATTTAGTAAATGGAGATTATTAGTTCCAAAATAATAAAAATAAATCAAAGGCTATAGTAAATAGGCGAATCTGCGACGTGGCCCCGTACGCGCATGCGTTGTCTACTGATGACGTCACCTCACCGATCGCGCGGTCTCTGTCAGTTTCAGCGCGAGTCTTCTGAGGTGATCGGGCAGTTCACGGTATTTATCATATTTACACCCAACACACACACTTTATACAGTTTGATTAAGCGACAGACTCATTTCTGTATTGTTTTCATCGATCACAGCGATACTTGTGCGTTTTTTCTGGCGTCTTCCTCCTGAAATACACATTTAGTGCAGCAGCAGCGAGCCTGAGGAGAATATGTGGAGTTCATTCAGACCTGAGCGAGTGTGTGTTCGTTTGAGTGATTGTCTCGATGTTTGGAGTGAAAACTGTAACTGAATGTTGAAGTCAAAGTTTGAGATCTGTGAGGGAAATCGATCTCAAGTGTTGCTACTCATTTTACGGATTTGGATTTAAATACTTTACATCGAGCCTATGAGAGATTTCCAATCTATCTACATGAATAATATTGCTTGTGTTCTTTATTTTTAAAAGTTGTATGAGTATGATTGTTTCAATTTCTGCACATATTAGTGATCTGATTTTGTGATTTATGTATAGTTATCGAAAAATCAAACTTAATCGTTTTCCTATAGAGCAGTTTTACAGGCTTTTATCATGTATCCTGACTCAAATATTGTGTTTCTAACAGCAAACACTCAGAATAAAGTGAGATGATCTGCTGATGGTGATCCTGAATGGCTTGTTGAATGAGTGTTGACAGTCTGAGGATCATCAATATTAACAGATCTGCTGAAAACACTCTTTATTTCATGACAATAGTTCCTGTTTTCTCCTCATTTATTATGCTGATGTCTTCACATCTCCTGTAAATTGACACTTAAAGCTCATTTCAAGCAAATTTTGGAGGTTTGAGAATTTCAGTTGGATTGTCAACATCAGGTCAAACTATATATATTTTGAAGCTCTTTTATTTAGTATTTATTGTATGGTGATGAGTGAAACATGTCGGACACAGATAAAGCAAAAAAAAATATATAAATAAAACTAGATTTGAGTGTTAAATTTCTACAGATACTGTAAACCTGAACAGGAATGCAGCGAAATTCGCTGACATTCGCATGCGTATGACTGGAAGTCAGTGGAAGGAAAAGTCTAATGTGGCCGGCCGTTAGTAATTACGTTTTTAGAAAAACAAATTAAACAGCAATATAAACGTTGGTTAAAATTACAGATACTATGTTAGATAATTGTTGATCAAAGGTATTTAATAGTTTACACTTTTTCCATTATATTTTTTGGTTTACTGGAAATTAAATTAATTGTATTTCTTTCATTTCAGACCCGATGGAAGTGAAGGAGGAGAATGAAGAACTGAGAGAAGTGAAGGAGGAACATCAAGTCGAATCTGGAGAAAAAACTTTGTGTCACTCAAAGACTAAAAAGAAATGTCTACAGAAAAGACGAGCCAAGAGCCGCACCTGCGCTCAGTGCGGAAAGAGCTTCGCAAACAAACAACATCTTGAGCTTCACATGAGCATCCACACCGGAGAGAAGCCGTTCACATGTGATCAGTGCGGGAAGAGTTGCTCTTTTAAAAGTCACCTAAAGATACACATGAAGATCCATACAGTGGAGAAACCACATCAACACAGTCTGAAATCATGGTAAGTAGTTCATCTTTATGTGCTAAGAAACAAAGTCTCTTCCTTACTAATAATAGTATTTACAATGTTTTATGTAAAGTACCCTCGGGATCTTGAAAGGTGCTTTTTTCCCAATATTGAAAGACTAACTAATCCTACCCCATACCTAAACGTAATCGTTACAACAATTAATAAACAGTAAATTAGGAGTTAATTGAGGCATTTGTCATAGTTAATAGTGAATATGTGTTCACTATTCTCAGCATTCTAACTTCTGGACAAAATAGCGCTGACACTTTACAAAGATAAATGTTTTTAGAGTGTATGTTGACCGCATGATTTTGCGCAATCTTTCAAATGGAGTATACTTCGGAAGGTTATTGTGGCGAGGGGGGCCAGTTCACTATGAAAGGCTCCATTGTTGACGTACGGACTCTGTAACACATTTTCTTCTTTCTCTCAATCTTAAAAAGGATTTTTGAGTGTCTTTCTGAACAGACAGCTAAACTAGAGTTGTCAAAAAGTACCAACTTCGGTACTTTAAATTACTATTACTTTCTATTATTTTCTGGTACTATTATTCGGGTACTATTATTTTCTGATTTGTCAATTGTACATGATCATAACCTTACTTAACCTAGCAATAAATAATAACTTCTGTCATTATTCTGTCAACGTTTTTTTTAAATTACGGTTTACAAATACAAATAAAATATATAATACAAATGTGCAATCTGCACTGTTTAGCACTGAAGCTTACACATGTGTGAGTTTTGGAAAGTTAGCATCATTAAGGTTTGAATAGAGCTGTGGCCAAAGGTTTTGAAAATGGCACAAATATTAATTTTCACAAAATCTGCTGCTTCAGTGTTTTTAGATCTTTTTGTATCCAGCGCATCTTAACTATAACAACTGAGGAACATGTCTGATGTGTTGTATATATCATAATTCATAATATTCATCTTGATCCGAATGAAAACATCTGTTGATTGTGTCTCATCAGCTCCTGTGATTCTGGATCCAATCTCTGTGAATCCACGTCTCGTCCTGTCTGATGATCCGACCAGTGTGAGACACGGTGAGAACATTAACCCCGTTCCTGGTAATCCAGAGAGGTTTAACTTAGGTGTTGTGGGTTCAGAGGGGTTTAACTCAGGAACACACTGCTGGGATGTGGAGGTTAATATATATATATATATATATATATATATATATATAAGTAAAATATATTTATACATAAAATTTATATTTAATTTATATATATATATATATATATATATATATATATATATATATGAAGGTTCATATATTTTTATTATATATTTTTATTTATTTTTTATATATATTTATATTTTTTTATTTTTTATTTATTTTTTTGATTTTTTTTTCTCTCTGTCTCTCTCAACACAATGGTTCCAAATGAAGCCATACATGAATAAACTGATTTTTATAAACACTTCACTTGCTAATGTAAAAAAAGTCCCTGTGAGCAGCTTTATTGACATCTAGAGGTCATCTTGAGCAACTGACTATCAAAAAAACATCACTAGTTTCATTACAACATGACGTCAACAACAAGAAACAATCCTGAAAAATAAAAAGATGTATTTTTAAGATGCAATAATGCGGTTTTACAGATGCCAGAAACGTGGCTTTCAAATGAAAGATTAGTATCAAGAGCACACCCAGGTTCCTAAACGACGACGAGGACTTGACAGAGCAGCGTTCGTAACATCTTTATGTTACGAATATTATTCAATGCTTTAGCTATTTTCTTACAGCCACTTTCGATTTCATGAAGCTCAACAATCTTTTGCTGCACATCAGAACTATATTGTGTGGTTTTACTCATTATGATGGATGATTAACAGAATTTGACCTTTGTGTTTCCTCATATTTATTCTATGAGAAATAACAGTATTGTCTTTCAATAGCATTGCATTGTTAAAGGGTTAGTTCACCCAAAAATGAAAATTCTGTCAGTATTTACTCACCCTCATGTTGTTCCAAACCCATAAGACCTTCGTTCATCTTCGGGACACAAATTAAGATATTTAAGATATTAAGATCGCTCCTGCATACAGTCCATAGGCTTCTTGAGGGACTGGCTCTTGCTGTCCCCGAAAAGTCATTAAAGACATCGTTAAAATAGTCCAAGTCACTACAGGGGCTCAATCTTAAGTTTATCAAACGACGAGAACACTTTTGTGCGCAAAAAAACAACAAAAATAACGACTTTATTTCAACTATTCACTTCCTTCTCCATGAGCCTGTAAGTCAGTTAACGTAGTGTGATTGCGTAGAGCTACGTCACACGTAGGCTCACTATTGGCCGACGCTGGTCATGTGTGTGTGATGCGTGTGACGTACAATAACAGAAGCTTACGCTATTAAACTAGTAACCTGACTCGCGCAGAGGGTGAAATAAACCAATAGTTGAAATAAAGTCGTTATTTTTGTAGTTTTTTTGCGCACAAAAGTGTTCTCGTCGTTTGATAAAGTTAAGATTGAGCCCCTGTAGTCACTTGGACTATTTTAACGATGTCTTTAATGACTTTTCGAGGACAGCAAGAGCCAGTCCCTCAAGAAGCCTATGGACTAGTATGCAGGAGCGATCTTAATATCTTAAATATCTTAATTTGTGTCCCGAAGATGAACGAAGGTCTTACGGGGTTGGAACAACATGAGGGTGAGTAAATACTGACAGAATTTTCATTTTTGGGTGAACTAACCCTTTAACAATGCAATGCTATTGAAAGACAATACTGTTATTTCTCATCATAGCACATATAAATAATCAATAATACAATACAATGAAACAAACAGACACCCATAAACCTCTAGAGGCAAATAACTACATCAGCACAATATGTCCATAAATTTAACTATAGTTTGATTTTCTAATAACTACATTCACTGTGCAGTTATGTATCAGTCAATAACATGTTATAGTTTATGCGCTGAAACTGACAACGATCATAAATCCTTTAAAAATAAACAGCAGTTCCCAGTGTCAAACTCTTCATATGTATCTATATTATCACTTATGTTTAGATTTAAAACGTTTCACGTCGCTCATTATGAAGAATTTAATTTGTGTCTTCGTTATATGATATATTGAGTGTTTCCTGGTGCTTCAAAGGTCATGACCATCATCTCATCTGCTCGATGTTTTGAATAACTAACAGCAGCAGTTCTGGTTATTGAGCTTCCTCTTCCTGAACATGATCCGTATATTGTATTCAAACCTTTAATTCAAAGCAGTTGAATTAACAAGAAGTTGACATTTGAGGAACTTACACAGGATTGTCAGATACGAAGCCAAAGCAGAATAAGCTGTTGCGTTTCTCAGAGCGACACACATTAGATGCGTTTTGTTCCTGAAAGAATCAGTGTTTTGAACGAATTGATTGACTAAACAATTATAGTATATGATACAAGTTCAGTATTAGGGCTGAAACGATTCCTCGAGTTACTCGAGTTATTCGATTACAAAAATTCCTCGAGGCAAAAAATCTGCCTCGAAGCCTCGTTAAATTCCAATGTTTCACACGGACCGTTATTCAGGAAGCACACCATAGCGCATGATACATTTGACTTCATAAATGGCAGAGAATGTCTAAAGTTTGGGATCATTATATGTTTGTAAAGGGAGAGAACAAGATGCAATGTGTCTGCAAAGTATACCTGGCAGGGCTGCCAACTCTCACGCATTCAGCGTGTGACTCGCGCAATTCGATTTCTCACGCTGAAGTGTCAATCCCTTCGGTCAAATGCCTGAAAGATGAGTTCGTCTATCTAACTGTTGAGCCACTCGTGTTCGACTAGTTTTACCGCCGCATATTAATTCCGCAGAGAGGTAAGCGAGCGCGTGCACCCATGTCTAAGACCAATTGCGACAATTCATCATATGCTTAAACTTTTATGTAGCCACGCAACAAAAATTTCAGCATACATTCACCGGGACGTGATGGAGGAACAAATATTGTGAGACACACACACACACACACTCTGATGTTTGTCTTGAGATTACAGTTGAAAAAGTCTGATTCTTATTTATAATTGTTTTATTTCCATTTATTTATTTTTTATAATTTATACACATTTGTGTACCTGTTTGGGTTGATATTTTATATTAATTTATTTTTGTTTTCAGGTGGGTAATTTGCAGAAGGTGCAATCCTTTTTTTGTAATGTTGTATTAAGAAGACAAAACTAAGGCCAAATGGGCTTTACTATTTAAGTTTGTATTCAAAGTTGTACATGTTATGGGCTACATGTAACAGGTTTTACAGTAAATTGTTTTAACTGTATTGTTATATAATTGTTGGCACTGGCACTTATAAACACTAAATGGGTAAAAATTGCAATAATTAGTTGTGGAGCCAAATGTTGCAGTTGGAATAAATACCTCTATTTTTTTTTAAATAAATAAAAGCCAAACACCTTATCATTTTCGTAATACATTATTTGTTTTGGTTGCTTAAAAACACACATAAACAAATTATCCGATTACTCGATTAATCGATCGATTAAGTGCTAGATTAATCGATTACAAAAAGAATCGATAGCTGCAGCCCTATTCAGTATATGACTGGACCGTCATTTGTAGTGGTGTGGCATTATCGAGTGCACTCATCTATATATATATATAGAGGGAGGATGTTAGAGAGAATAATTTAAGAATTATTAATAAATAAATAAAGAAAGAATATGTGCATTCAAAGCAACACGTTTTGTCAGTTTAAAGATAGTTTATTACAGAATAAACATAAAAAAGAGCTGTCCGATAATATGCCAATATATCAAGGATATGATAAAGTGCTATATAGGTCTATACAGGTATTTACTGAAATATATTTTTAAGTTTCATCAGCAATTCAAGAAAGTATGTTAATAATAAGTTTGGATTTTAAAAAAGGTACGTTATGTTTCTAGTGGGTAAAATATTCTTCTCACAGATCCATGTAGAATTTCTATCACATAAATCAGAAAACCACGATGCATAAATACTTAGAGCAGCACACCTCTGTCCTTTATATCCAAATGGCGACTTCAGGAACCTGGAACTACAGATCAACATATGTTCAGTGCTGCCTTCTGTGTGACATAATACTGGCAGTGAGAATCATTAATCTCATAATAATCAGTGATTTCTCACCTAGAGTTCAGTGCTTTGCCATCAACCCATTTCCATCTGCCCTCCACTTCACTCAGACCAATCCAGAATCCATCCTTTGTTACAACCTTGTTAACAAAATCCTAGGAACATGAAACCACAACACATTTATATCATAAACTGACAATATCAGCTAAATGCACACTCATATGAACTCTCTCACACTCACTAGTTCATTCCCGTTGTTAATGATGATCAGATCTGCTCCTCTGTCTCTACAGTATCTTCTGCTCTCATTCCAGCTCTTCCACTCCGAGGAAAAGAAGTAAAGACTGGACTGGTAGTAAGTCCATCCGTCTACAGTACAGACACAACCAGTTCATGCAGAGAAATCACTTTTTTCTGCCATTTGTTTAGTGTTAATTTCGTTAACGAAAACTAAACGAAAATATTTTCGTCAACGCACATTTTTCACCGAACGAAAACTAGACGAGACGAGACAAAAATCCCCACTAATAAACAATAACTGGTTAAAATGATGTCCTGACTAAAACTAGACTAAAATGTTGACAGTTTTTTTTGACTAAAACTAAACGAATAAAATTATGTTTTCTTGGACTAAAATAAAGACTAAAATGCTCGACTTATAGTCGACTAAAACTAGACTAAATAAAAATGGGATGATGTCGACTAAATGTGATAAAAACTAACAAGCGATGCTGAAACTGGACTAAAACTGAAACTAAATTTAAAAATGGCTGGTAAAATTAACACTACATTTGTTGTTGCCAACAAGTTTGTTGTATGATCACATGTAGCAGTTTTCCCAATTATATTGGCCGGGTTATTCCTTTGGATTTTAAACTTCACATGTTTATAAGGTTAATCTATATTTATTTTAGTTCAAGTCACTTAAACCCAACACAGCAGGAACTTTACATACAACTAGTACACCAAATGGTAAGTACACATCACTTTACAGTTTACACTTTAGAGGTTATTTTGTAGGGCTGGGTATTGACACAAATTTCACGATTCGATTTCGATTCACAATCTTGCAATTCGATTCTGATTCAATTCGATTCAATATTGATAATTTTGGACATCAGTTACAATAAATGGCAAATTTTCTCAAGGGAATCAAATCTCTTAACTAATGCTGTAAACTATGGGAGTCTAGTTGTAGCCTATTATGAAGGTAATAATGAACTGTTTTGTAGCTATACAAACACTTAAATTACACTTTTATTTATTTTTATTATAAGAAGATTATATGAAATATAAACATTTAAATGGTGGCTGTCATAAAAACTTGCCAGATTTATTCAAATATGCATTAAATATTGAAGAATGTTAAGATTATAATGCATATGTAATATGGTGTATATATTTGGCAAAATGCTCCTCTCTGGAGTTATTTTTTCTAGCTGACTAACGAGTTTATGTGGGTTTTCTGAGGTAAATATGACGATACATGAAACTGACGTCTTTCCACGGTTGAAACGCTGATTGAGCGAATCAATGTTTCATGATCCGGATTTGGATAAGTTGTACTCTATCTTTAACACACTTTCAGATGCTCATTCATGTTTATTTGGCGCTGTGACTGGTATTATTAAGCCGAAAGAGAGATCAGTGATCTCACGCCACAGCGCCAAAACGTTATTTATGTTTTAAAATTTCTAAAGAAAATGGACGGAATTTGAAATTTGAGACTTTGTTTCATATCAATAGTAACAAAAGACAAAGATTATTGCGATTTTTTTTGGATGCGCGCAGCCGCGATACAATGTCCCATTCATTCAAATGAAACAGGATGACTAATCGATTCTTGAGATTTAAGAATCGATATCGGTTCGTAAAAATGAGAGTCGATTAATATCGAGAAGTCTATTTGTTACCCAGCCCTATTATTTTGTATAAACTTATAACCATATCATATTCCTGCTATGTGGCATCTACTAAAATGAGCAGAGAAACTCACCCATGTTATCAAGACTCATCTGAAGATCGTTTTTCTCCCACTTTAGCTGGTCTCTCTCTCTCGTCAGATTGTCATTGATGAATATGAGCCGGTTTCTGTCATTGTTGAGCTCATTGTTCTTGGATGTGAACGCGACACACAGCGCTATGACTGCGGTCAGCAGAAGAACACACAGCACTATCAAACACACATCAACTGCTCTGAAGCTTCTGCTCTTCACACCGTCCGCTCCTGAAAACCAACAAACACACGCTTATAATCACTTCAGATGGCGTGTTGTAAATGAAAGCATGAAAACTGTTACGTTATGTGATGAAATGTATTGTTAATAATCTCATTACCTGTGAGTTCAGATGATGGGATTCCCGTTACGTCTGTGATCTCTCTTGCAAATTTACCTTTTGTAACATCATAATTTTCATAGATATTATCGATGCTTCTCTCATGTTCTCTGTACATTTCCAAAGATGTTGTATATTTCCATTTACACTCGCAGAGAGTTTCTGTGAACAGTTTCTCTCCTGCGTTGTGTTCCTCATCTGTGTTTGTGTGGACAGTATTTATGCAGAAAGGAACTGAGTTTGAGGAATATGTTTTCATAAAGGAACTTTACAACTCACCGCAGAAAATATCAGTTTGTGTTCATTTAAATGAGTGTGTTTTCACACAATCGCTGACTGGTGTCGGGAAACATGCTGAAATGTTCATGTTGTCATTGGTCGTGATTGGAAGATGGGGTCATTTTAATAAGAGTCTCGTACTCATACTCTCGTAATAAGATTCTGACTTTACATCTCGGAATTCTGACTTTATATCACGCAATTCAGACTTTACATCTCGCAATTCTGACTTTATATCTCGCAATTCTGATTATATCTCGCAATTCAGACTTTACATCTCGCAATTCTGACTTTATATCTCGCAATTCTAACTATATCTCGCAATTCTCACTTTATAACACACAATTCAGACTTTATATCTCGCAATTCTGACTTTATATCACACAATTCTGACTATATCTCGCAATTCAGACTTTACATCTCGCATTTCTGACTTTATATCTCGCAATTCTGACTTTATATCTCGCAATTCTGACTTTATATCTCGCAATTCTGACTATATCTCGCAATTCTCACTTTATAACACACAATTCTGACTTTATATCTCGCAATTCTGACTTTATATCTCGCAATTCTGACTTTATATCTCGCAATTCTGACTATATCTCGCAATTCTCACTTTATAACACACAATTCAGACTTTATATCTCGCAATTCTGACTTTATATCTCGCAATTCTGACTTTATATCTCGCAATTCTGACTTTATATCTCGCAATTCTGACTATATCTCGCAATTCTCACTTTATAACACACAATTCAGACTTTATATCTCGCAATTCTGACTTTATATCTCGCAATTCTGACTTTATATCTCGCAATTCAGACTTTACATCTCGCAATTCTGACTTTATATCTCGCAATTCTGACTTTACATCTCGCAATTCTGACTTTATATCTCGCAATTCTGATTATATCTCGCAATTCAGACTTTACATCTCGCAATTCTGACTTTATATCTCGCAATTCTAACTATATCTCGCAATTCTCACTTTATAACACACAATTCAGACTTTATATCTCGCAATTCTGACTTTATATCACGCAATTCTGACTATATCTCGCAATTCAGACTTTACATCTCGCAATTCTGACTTTATATCTCGCAATTCTGATTATATCTCGCAATTCAGACTTTACATCTCGCAATTCTGACTTTATATCTCGCAATTCTAACTATATCTCGCAATTCTCACTTTATAACACACAATTCAGACTTTATATCTCGCAATTCTGACTTTATATCACGCAATTCTGACTATATCTCGCAATTCAGACTTTACATCTCGCATTTCTGACTTTATATCTCGCAATTCTGACTTTATATCTCGCAATTCTGACTTTATATCTCGCAATTCTGACTATATCTCGCAATTCTCACTTTATAACACACAATTCTGACTTTATATCTCGCAATTCTGACTTTATATCTCGCAATTCTGACTTTATATCTCGCAATTCTGACTATATCTCGCAATTCTCACTTTATAACACACAATTCAGACTTTATATCTCGCAATTCTGACTTTATATCTCGCAATTCTGACTTTATATCTCGCAATTCTGACTTTATATCTCGCAATTCTGACTATATCTCGCAATTCTCACTTTATAACACACAATTCAGACTTTATATCTCGCAATTCTGACTTTATATCTCGCAATTCTGACTTTATATCTCGCAATTCAGACTTTACATCTCGCAATTCTGACTTTATATCTCGCAATTCTGACTTTACATCTCGCAATTCTGACTTTGTATCTCGCAATTCTCACTTTATAACACACAATTCTGACTTTATATCTCGCAATTCTGACTTTATATCTCGCAATTCTGACTTTATATCTCGCAATTCTGACTTTATATCTCGCAATTCTGACTTTATATCTCGCAATTCTGACTTTATATCTCGCAATTCAGACTTTACATCTCGCAATTCTGACTTTATATCTCGCAATTCTGACTTTACATCTCGCAATTCTGACTTTATATCTCGCAATTCTCACTTTATAACACACAATTCTGACTTTATATCTCGCAATTCTGACTTTATATCTCGCAATTCTGACTTTATATCTCGCAATTCAGACTTTACATCTCGCAATTCTGACTTTATATCTCGCAATTCTGACTTTATATCTCGCAATTCTGACTTTATATCTCGCAATTCTGACTTTATATCTCGCAATTCTGACTTTATATCTCGCAATTCAGACTTTACATCTCGCAATTCTGACTTTATATCTCGCAATTCTCACTTTATAACACACAATTCTGACTTTATATCTCGCAATTCTGACTTTATATCTCGCAATTCTGACTTTATATCTCGCAATTCAGACTTTACATCTCGCAATTCTGACTTTATATCTCGCAATTCTGACTTTATATCTCGCAATTCTGACTTTATATCTCGCAATTCAGACTTTATATCTGTGACGATCACCAGTTGGAGTGCCCCAGAGAATCACCAGAGGGCACTCCACATCAGAACTGATCACTTCACCAGAACTCCATTTCCCATAATGCCTCATCCCTGTGACTGATTACACACACACCTGCACCTCATTTCAGACTGCCTATATAAGCCACACTCATACAAGGACTTTTGGCGAAGTATTACATTGCCACGGCCTGTAATTTCTGAGCGTTTATTCTTGTGACTGCCTGATTGTTTTGTGACCCTGCCTGTTTTGGATATCGCCCTGTCTGCTGCCTGCCTACGTTACCTCTGCTTTGTTCCTTGACTGTTTGCTGCCTGCCCTGATCATCTGCCTGGTATTATACTTCGATTTAGCCCTGTCTTCACTGCTGTATCTGCTGGTTCTGACGCATGCCTGTTTGACTACTCTGATCAATAAATGTAAGCTGCACATGGATCCCCTTGAGTCTTCCAATTCGTAACAATATCACGCAATTCTGACTTTTATATCTCGCAATTCTGACTTTATATCACACAATTCTGACTTTATATCACACAATTCTGACTTTATATCTCACAATTCTGACTTTATATCACGCAATTCTGACTTTATATCAGGCAATTCTGACTTTATATCTCGCAATTCTGACTTTATATCTCACAATTCTGACTTTATAACTCACAATTCTGACTTTATATCTCGCAATTCTGACTTTATATCAGGCAATTCTGACTTTATATCTCGCAATTCTGACTTTATATCAGGCAATTCTGACTTTATATCTCGCAATTCTGACTTTATATCAGGCAATTCTGACTTTATATCTCGCAATTCTGACTTTATAACTCGCAATTCTGACTTTATATCAGGCAATTCTGACTTTATATCTCACAATTCTGACTTTATATCAGGCAATTCTGACTTTATATCTCGCAATTCTGACTTTATATCAGGCAATTCTGACTTTATATCTCGCAATTCTGACTTTATAACTCGCAATTCTGACTTTATAACATGCAGTTGCGATTTTATATCTGGCAATTCTGACTTTATATCTCGCAATTCTGACTTTATAACACGCAATTGCGACTTTATATCTCGCAATTGAGACTTTATATCTTGCAATTCTGACTATAACTCGCAATTCTGACTTTATATCTCCCAATTCTGACTTTATAACTCGCAATTCTGACTTTATATCTCGCAATTCTGACTTTATATCACGCAATTCTGACTTTATAACTCGCAATTCTGACTTTATAACATGCAGTTGCGATTTTATATCTGGCAATTCTGACTTTATATCTCGCAATTCTGACTTTATAACACGCAATTGCGACTTTATATCTCGCAATTCTGACTTTATATCTTGCAATTCTGACTATAACTCGCAATTCTGACTTTATAACATGCAGTTGCGATTTTATATCTCGCAATTCTGACTTTATATCTCGCAATTCTGACTTTATATCTCCCAATTCTGACTTTATATCACGCAATTCTTACTTTGTATCACGCAATTCTGACTTTATAACACGCAATTCTGACTTTATATCTCGCAATTCTGACTTTATAACATGCAGTTGCGACTTTATATCTCGCAATTCTGAATTTATATCTCCCAATTCTGACTTTATATCTCACAATTCTGACTTTATATCACGCAATTCTGACTTTATATCACGCAATTCTGACTTTATAACACGCAATTCTGACTTTATATCTCGCAATTCTGACTTTATAACATGCAGTTGCGACTTTATATCTCGCAATTCTGAATTTATATCTCCCAATTCTGACTTTATATCACGCAATTCTGACTTTATATCTCGCAATTCTGACTTTATATCTCGCAATTCTGACTTTATATCTCGCAATTCTGACTTTATATCTCCCAATTCTGACTTTATAACTCGCAATTCTGACTTTATAACTCGCAATTCTGACTTTATATCTCGCAATTCTGACTTTATATCTCGCAATTCTGACTTTATATCTCGCAATTCTGACTTTATATCTCGCAATTCTGACTTTATATCTCCCAATTCTGACTTTATAACTCGCAATTCTGACTTTATAACTCGCAATTCTGACTTTATATCTCCCAATTCTGACTTTATAACTCGCAATTCTGACTTTATAACTCGCAATTCTGACTTTATATCTCGCAATTTTGACTTTATATCACGCAATTCTGACTTTATAACTCGCAATTCTGACTTTATAACATGCAGTTGCGATTTTATATCTGGCAATTCTGAATTTATATCTCCCAATTCTGACTTTATAACATGCAGTTGCGACTTTATATCTCGCAATTCTGAATTTATATCTCCCAATTCTGACTTTATATCTCACAATTCTGACTTTATATCACGCAATTCTGACTTTATATCACGCAATTCTGACTTTATAACACGCAATTCTGACTTTATATCTCGCAATTCTGACTTTATAACATGCAGTTGCGACTTTATATCTCGCAATTCTGAATTTATATCTCCCAATTCTGACTTTATATCACGCAATTCTGACTTTATATCTCGCAATTCTGACTTTATATCTCGCAATTCTGACTTTATATCTCGCAATTCTGACTTTATATCTCCCAATTCTGACTTTATAACTCGCAATTCTGACTTTATAACTCGCAATTCTGACTTTATATCTCGCAATTCTGACTTTATATCTCGCAATTCTGACTTTATATCTCGCAATTCTGACTTTATATCTCGCAATTCTGACTTTATATCTCCCAATTCTGACTTTATAACTCGCAATTCTGACTTTATAACTCGCAATTCTGACTTTATATCTCCCAATTCTGACTTTATAACTCGCAATTCTGACTTTATAACTCGCAATTCTGACTTTATATCTCGCAATTTTGACTTTATATCACGCAATTCTGACTTTATAACTCGCAATTCTGACTTTATAACTCGCAATTCTGACTTTATAACATGCAGTTGCGATTTTATATCTGGCAATTCTGCCTTTATATCTCGCAATTCTGACTTTATAACACGCAATTGCGACTTTATATCTCGCAATTCTGACTTTATATCTTGCAATTCTGACTTTATATCTCCCAATTCTGACTTTATAACACGCAATTCTGACTTTATATCTCGCAATTCTGACTTTATATCTCCCAATTCTGACTTTATATCACGCAATTCTTACTTTGTATCACGCAATTCTGACTTTATAACACGCAATTCTGACTTTATATCATGCAGTTGCGACTTTATATCTCGCAATTCTGAATTTATATCTCCCAATTCTGACTTTATATCTCACAATTCTGACTTTATAACACGCAATTCTGACTTTATATCTCACAATTCTGACTTTATATCTCGCAATTCTGACTTTATAACACGCAATTCTGACTTTATATCACGCAATTCTGACTTTATAACACGCAATTCTGACTTTATATCTCACAATTCTGACTTTATATCTCGCAATTCTGACTTTATAACATGCAGTTGCGACTTTATATCTCGCAATTCTGAATTTATATCTCCCAATTCTGACTTTATATCTCACAATTCTGACTTTATATCACGCAATTCTGACTTTATATCTCTCAATTCTGACTTTATATCTCGCAATTCTTACTTTATATCACGCAAATCTGACTTTATAACACGCAATTGCGACTTTATATCTCGCAATTCTGACTTTATATCTCACAATTCTGACTTTATATCTCGCAATTCTGACTTTATATCTCGCAATTCTGACTTTATATCTCCCAATTCTGACTTTATATCACGCAATTCTTACTTTGTATCACGCAATTCTGACTTTATAACACGCAATTCTGACTTTATATCATGCAGTTGCGACTTTATATCTCGCAATTCTGAATTTATATCTCCCAATTCTGACTTTATATCTCACAATTCTGACTTTATATCACGCAATTCTGACTTTATATCACGCAATTCTGACTTTATAACACGCAATTCTGACTTTATATCTCACAATTCTGACTTTATATCTCGCAATTCTGACTTTATAACATGCAGTTGCGACTTTATATCTCGCAATTCTGACTTTATAACATGCAGTTGCGACTTTATATCTCGCAATTCTGAATTTATATCTCCCAATTCTGACTTTATATCTCACAATTCTGACTTTATATCTCGCAATTCTTACTTTATATCACGCAAATCTGACTTTATAACACGCAATTGCGACTTTATATCTCGCAATTCTGACTTTATATCTCACAATTCTGACTTTATATCTCGCAATTCTGACTTTATATCTCGCAATTCTGACTTTAAATCTTTCAATTCTGACTTTATATCACGCAATTCTGACTTTCCATCTTGCAATTCTGAGAAATAAAGTCGCAATTGTGAGAAAAAGTCAGAATTGTGAGATAAAAAGTCGCAATTACCTTTTATATTTTTCATTCTATGGCGGAAACAAGCTTCCATGCAAAAGTAATACATTACAGTAACAATTGGTTTCTGTTATGTTAAATTACTTTTTGCTGTAACGCAGTAGTGTAAGGCATTAGTAATCAATTTTCAGTAATATTTTACTCTTTACATGTTCAGTAAGGCTTGCGTTACAACAGACAAAAAACAAGAAAGCAGCAGAGAGTGTTTGTTCCCAAGACAATGGATTTAAAACAGACCACCTCCTTCTGACCCTTGAACGACCCCAGGGCTGAAACCTCTTAAAACTACAGAGACTGAGACCTAACATATAAAAATGCATAAAATTCTCGATTCTTGACGGACTTATAATCAAACATCGTTCAACTACATAATCCTATATTGTGCTACGACCTCTGGCTTAGATCACATATAAGTAATTGTTATAACTATTAGATGTGTGAATGAAAGTATATCGTGTTTCTTATCAGTAAGATTATATGTTCTTGATTCAGAAAATGGCTTGAGTGAAATCTGTGTAAATCGTTTTGTGTTCTTGTAATAGTCATGTCTAAACTGTAAGAGTAAAGCTAAAGCTGGAGAGTTAGGGGATCACAGATAACGCATGATTTACGATGAGAGCTGAAGGAAAAACCACCTCTCAGATAACGACAGGAGGCTGGACAAACATTTGAGTTTAAAATCTAAGACCCGGACAAAGGGCTAGAGTTAGCGGTATGCTAGAGAAGTGCTAGAGTCATGTTGCTGTTATTCTGAAGAGTTATGTTAGAGTTATACTAGACGAGTAACCATGTAGACCAGCAGATAAAAGAACCCAAACAAGATCAGGAGAACATCCATGGGTTAAACAGCTTCATTCAAACCATCTATACTCTCGTCCCATTTTTCTTTCTGTTCTCAACTTTATCTTTCTTTTCCATTGAGAGTCTCGATTCTAATTTAAGTTTTGCTGCAAAGTGTCGTTTAAACGTCTCGACCGCAAAACCCGCTTTCCAACTTCAAGGACTTTCATCCATTGCCAACACGCCATGTGATTGGCCGCCCAGAGACATCTATCCAGGCACGAGGAGACGAACCCAGGGAAACACCATTTTATGCCAACAAAAACAACACAGAGACAAACGCAAGTATACCTCCAGACTCTTAACTGAACTGGTACATTGAGATAAAATATACTAACCCCTATAAGAAGCAATAGAAGGCATTATGTAAAGCGCTTTGGTGGCCATTAGGTCTATGAAAGCACTATATAAAATTCAGTCCATTTAGTATACTGTACTTTTCCAGCACATGTCAGTGGTGGTACCGCCAAAACGTCTTATCGAGGATTTTCAAGGCCTGATTATGTAATGATCTTAGGGGGTTTAAAACAGTTTTTTTTTTTTTGGCTTGAGACCATGATGAAATACAATACAATATGTGGGATATAATCATTGCCTGGAAATACGATTTTGCTGCTGCCAATGATAAAGAGCTTCTAATGAACTAAAAGTTAGCGATGTTAAATTTACATTAATTAGGGCATACCCCTTTAACATGTTTTTTTTTTTATTTAATACAGGGTCCAGGGTCACACCTAGGTATTTAACGTGTTCCACATTTTTAATCTACAATTTTAATCTTAAAATACATTGTGACCGTTTTCTCTCTATTCAATGTAAGGCAGGACTTGTTCAACCACTCAGTTACTTTGTTCATTGCAGAGAATTGGCATTAACCATGAGTATTCCATATATATATATTGATATATTGTGTTATGTGCTTACAGATTTAATGTCTTAAACTGATGATCTAAGTTACCTTGCAAATAAATAGATAGTGTTTCACTGTAGATTGGATATTTTATATCAGCTGCATAAGTTATTTCACTAACAGACACACACGCGGCGAACCCATGCAAAAACACAGAGTAAACAGAAAATAATCGCGTGCAGATAAAGATAAGAAACGAGACAGATGCAGGTTTGCCACACACCATTCACATGAATGCGGAGAAAAGACAGAAAAGCAAACTGCCTGTATTGTAAAAACAAAACGAAAATCCAACAGTTTGCAGGACTTGTAGAAAAAAAGAAGCAGATCAGAAAATGGATGAACAGAGGAGTTTGTGCACTCCATCGAAAAAAGTGCAAAGCCAAAAAACTAAAATGATAGTGGATACAGCAGTTGCTTCCAACACAATATCAGTTTTGACTCTTTTTCTAATACATTATAAGAGAATCCCAACTAAGTCTCTTGAGCTTAGGAAAAATAAATAAATGTTTCCTCTGAATCCATTCACCGTGACTTTGGCATATTCAAGGTAATGTTGATGACCCTGCACACATGCTGTTTACACAATGATATCACATTTATAAAAAACGCTTATACAACAGGTTAGTGTCACAGAAACTACAGTTCCAGCTTTAAATGTAACAGTTGATTTAATTAAAAATATAATTTATTTTGTATTATTTTACATTTAATACTGTACATTTTCATTGCTAATTACATTATCCACATAAAACTGACTGAAAATAAAATGAAGAGTTCATATGGGTTTTTCCACTTGCAATGACATCAGCGCTCGAACGCAAAAAAAGCATCTTATGAAGAGAGTGACAAATATATGGACCATGTACATCAAACATTACCCCACTGAATAGATGAAACATATATTTAAATATCAAGAGAAAACACATAAAACAGGATAAATTGGCATCATAATAGTTGTTTTATAAGAGTATGTGAGAACATGAGCAGGTGCTGATAAACAAACTCCACTCCAGTATAAAAAGATAAACCAGCGCTCCTCAACACACTATCCAGACATCTGCATTGGACTACTGAACTGGTTCGTGTCTCACACATAATTGAACCATGTAAACTTAGTGATGATTTATGTATAATTATTATTTTTTTAATTGTATGTAGAGTTTCAGTGTTCTTTGAGAAACGATGGCGGCCTGGACTGTCTACCTGTCTCTCTGTCTCCTCATACCTTTGAGTGCTTCAGGTAAGAGCATTATTCCACGTTTCACATCATAACTGTCATTTGATGATCTAATACAGTATGTGCACTAAAGTAAACCTGAGTTTGTCTCTTAATTATTATGATAAGATTAAGACAACAACAATTATATCATGTTTACATTAACTATGAAAATGTGATTTAAGCATAGACGAGACCAGACTCTGAGATGATGTGTGAATATGTAGTGAGAGGTGATGAGGGAGTGCAGGTGTAGCTGTAACGGAGGTCAGCTAGTAGTTGCTGTGCGAGTAAACCTCACTCCCCTGATCTCAATAGGCGCCATAGAGGCAGCAGTCTTTAGCCTCCTTGTTAGAGCGCCCGACTCTCACGCCGGAGACCCGGGTTCGAGGCCCGCTCGGAGCAGGTCGAGTAGGACCTGGATGTAGGGGTTACATTGGTGCTGTGACCCGGATGAGAGTGAGGTTTAGAGGGGTGAGTGTAACGGAGACCAGCTAGTAGTTGTTGTGCGAGTAAACCTCACTCCCCTGATCTCAATAGCTGCTCTAGAGGCTGCAGTCTTTAGCCTCCTTGTTAGAGCACCCGACTCTCATGCCAGAGACCCGGGTTCGAGGCCCTCTCGGACCGGGTCGAGTGGGACTTGGATGTAGGGGCTACATTGGTGCCGTGACCCGGATGAGAGTAAGGTTTAGGGGGGTGAGTGTAACGGAGGCCAGCTAGTAGTTGCTGTACGAGTAAACCTCACTCCCCTGATCCCAAGAGGCGCTCTAGCGACAGATACTAGAGGCTGCAGTCTTTAGCCTCCTTGCTAGAGCGCCCGACTCTCACGCCGGAGACCCGGGTTCGAGTAGGACCTGGATGTAGGGGTTACATTGGTGCCGTGACCCGGATGGGAGTGAGGTTTAGGGGGTGAGTGTAACGGAGGCCAGCTAGTAGTTGCTGTACGAGTAAACCTCACTCCCCTGATCTCAATAGGCGCTCTAGAGGCTGCAGTCTTTAGCCTCCTTGTTAGAGCACCCGACTCTCATGCCGGAGACCTGGGTTCGAGGTCCGCTCGGAGCGGGTCGAGTGGGACCCGGGTGTAGGGGTTACATTGGTGCCGTGACCCGGATGAGAGTGAGGTTTAGGGGGTGAGTGTAACGGAGGCCAGCTAGTAGTTGCTGTACGAGTAAACCTCACTCCCCTGGTCCCAAGAGGCGCTCTAGCGACAGACGCTAGAGGCTGCAGTCTTTAGCCTCCTTGCTAGAGCGCCCGACTCTCACGCCGGAGACCCGGGTTCGAGTAGGACCTGGATGTAGGGGTTACATTGGTGCCGTGACCCGGATGGGAGTGAGGTTTAGGGGGTGAGTGTAACGGAGGCCAGCTAGTAGTTGCTGTACGAGTAAACCTCACTCCCCTGATCTCAATAGGCGCTCTAGAGGCTGCAGTCTTTAGCCTCCTTGTTAGAGCACCCGACTCTCATGCCGGAGACCTGGGTTCGAGGTCCGCTCGGAGCGGGTCGAGTGGGACCCGGGTGTAGGGGTTACATTGGTGCCGTGACCCGGATGAGAGTGAGGTTTAGGGGGTGAGTGTAACGGAGGCCAGCTAGTAGTTGCTGTACGAGTAAACCTCACTCCCCTGATCTCAATAGGCGCTCTAGAGGCTGCAGTCTTTAGCCTCCTTGTTAGAGTGCCCGACTCTCATGCCAGAGACCCGGGTTCGAGGCCCTCTCGGACCGGGTCGAGTGGGACTTGGATGTAGGGGCTACATTGGTGCCGTGACCCGGATGAGAGTGAGGTTTAGGGGGTGAGTGTAACGGAGGCCAGCTAGTAGTTGCTGTGCGAGTAAACCTCACTCCCCTGATCCCAAGAGGCGCTCTAGAGACAGACGCTAGAGGCTGCAGTCTTTAGCCTCCTTGCTAGAGCGCCCGACTCTCACGCCGGAGACCCGGGTTCGAGTAGGACCTGGATGTAGGGGTTACATTGGTGCCGTGACCCGGATGGGAGTGAGGTTTAGGGGGGTGAGTGTAACGGAGGCCAGCTAGTAGTTGCTGTGCGAGTAAACCTCACTCCCCTGATCTCAATAGGCGCTATAGAGGCTGCAGTCTTTAGCCTCCTTGTTAGAGCGCCCGACTCTCATGCCGGAGACCCGTGTTCGAGGCCCGCTCGGAGCGGGTCGAGTTGGACCCGGGTGGAGGGGTTACACGGCGAATCAGTAATCAGGTGATTGGGAACGAGTGGGCGGATCATAGTGATTGTGTGATGATTTTGTTTGCAAAGACCCGCCCCCTATGTCCGATAAGCCACGCCGCTCTCACACTACACCATGTTCTCACACAGTGAAACCAACATCGCGGAAGAGAGAGGACAGACCAGGTTACTTTTGATATGAAACTATCTTACCTTTCAAATGTGGTCATTTTTTTAAGTAATGTAAACAATAAATACCGTTTTGTGGCTGTTTAATGTGATCCTCAGATCCTGTAGAGCCTCAGTTAAAGCTGACTGTGAACCGATCATCTCTTCCTTCTAGTTCATTTATAGCATCAAATAAACATGAATCAACATACGTTAGGAACCAAGGGCAAACATATTCTCGAAATGGGAAATGTTCTTTGATCTTCCACTAAAGTATCTCAATCCACAGAACGAAACGTTGTTCCAGAATGTCCCAACATCCCACAAAGCGAGAGAGTGGACTGTTTCCCAGAACCCAACGCTTCCGAGGTAAACTGCAGTGGATGTGGCCTACAATCCACACAAACTCCCAGCATGTTAAATCGTACTGTGCGTTTTTGCAGCAAAAGTGTCTGGAAAGAGCTTGCTGCTGGAGCCCCGCGAGTGAGGCTAACGTCCCCTGGTGCTTCTTCTCCAAAAACCACGGCTACAGCGTGGTCAGCGAAAGCAGGCCTGACAGCACACGTGAGTTCAGCTTGAAACAAGATGAAAACTTTCCATCTTGCTTTAAAAGTTACATTAGCCATTTGTTTGTCTTGCTGTAGATATCGAGGCCACGTTGACTCGAATGGACGCTCCGTCTCTATTTGGAGCTGATATTCAAGAGTTGACCTTCTACGCTGAAATGCAGACAGAAAACCGTCTTCGATTTAAGGTCTGTTTGAAACCCGACGTAAGGCACGGTGTCCATGTAAAGACGTCTCTAATGGCGTGCAATGTTCTCTTTGTCTACCAGATCACTGATCCGAAGCAAGCCAGGTTTGAGGTTCCTCACGAACATGTGCAAGCACCTTCCATCCCTCCCACCGGACCCCTGAATTATAGACTGGAGCTGGTCCAGAACCCCTTTGGTCTGAAAGTTTGGAGAACTAATCCTGAGAAACTCCTGTGAGTGGGGAGCTTTGCAAACCAAATGATATGCGCTACGTAAAACCAATTTTGTGAAGATCGATGCTCCCTGCAACCTCTCGAAGGCTGAAGACATCAATGGGAAAGGATAAGTATTCTTTACCGTGATGTTGTTCAGCCCCCGGTAATCAATACAAGGTCGCAGAGAACCATCCTGACAGTATTTTTTTATCAAAATGTTGTTTATACTGTTTTAGCATTTAAGAATGATTCTGAGCTATCAGGTTAGCTGTGGTTTCAAGACTAGGAAGTTGTTTTTCTTTGGTTACACAAGATGATCTTATTGATTTGAGTAAACTTCCTCTGTTGCTCGCTCAGGTTTGACACAACCATTGGGCCACTGGTTTTTGATGATCAGTACCTTCAGCTCTCGGCTAAACTCCCTTCCCACAATATCTATGGACTTGGAGAGCACGTCCATCAGACCTTTCGCCACGACACCAACTGGAGGACCTGGCCTATCTTCACAAGAGATGCTTTCCCCAACGGCGTGAGTCATGACATTTAGATCATTATCGCAAACATTTTCACTATTCCACACCAGTATGACTTTGTGAATTACAAAGTTTTAGATTAAGGATCTGCTGGCCACTCTGACGAACCGAAAGAAGTTACGGTTACTTGTTTTGGATTATCATGCAATTGTTGTTTGAAGTCGCAAACTGTCTAATTAGCTGTTTTAAAGTCTGAAATTTGCCATTACAAACCTTAATGTCTTTCCTCCTCCAGGACACACACAACCTGTATGGCCACTACCCCTATTTCACATGTCTGGAAGATGCCAGTGGTCAATCCATGGGTGTTTTCCTCATGAACAGCAATGCTATGGGTACACACCCTTTCTTGAGTAGTTTTCATTGTGATGGTTTTGTCCTGGAATACAGTCATAATCATTAATAACATGATTTGAGATGTCTGTGCACAGCATATATGGATGTGTTTGAGTGTTTGGAGTAAGGTTGGCAAGTTTAATCTGTTTGTGTGCAGAGGTGACTATCCAGCCGGCTCCGGCCGTAACCTACCGGACTATCGGAGGGGTTTTGGACTTCTACATCTTACTTGGAGACACACCAGAGGCGGTGGTGGACGAGTTCACACAGGTGAGTGTAAATGGAAACACCAGTGACCAGTGTAAACACTTGATAAAGCTTTTTAATGTTAGAGACACCGCTTGCTGGACCGTACACATGCTAGGACATGTGGCGAGAATAAAGAATAAAAAGTATTTTTCTGATCTTCCTGGTTCTTTCTGCTGTTTACAATCAGATTAAAAGCAAAAAACTCATATAAATAATAATTTAAAAATATCAAATTACATTTCACAGATTGTTTATTATTTCATATTTTATGTTTTGTCGCATATTTTGCTCTGGAAATATTTTTAACTAAGTATTCGAATTTATTGTACAAAAAAGTACTTTCTTATTGGTTATAGTATTCTGCAGTCAAATATTTGTTTTGTATATTGACTGCTAAAAATATTCTATTATGAATAATAAACATTTATAATTATGTTTATTTTCTATTACATTTACATTAAAAATAATTATTTGAAAAATGTTCTGAAATGCTTTATTCTGTGGTCAAAAAGTTTTATCAATTACAAATAGTATACAACTATTATGAATTAAAATGATATAAAATATTATAATTTATTATACAACTTTGGCTAAACTGTGTAAGTGACTATTGTCCTGGTCAACATATTAAAAATAATATTTTTTTTATTAAAAAAAAGTACTAAAAATAACAAACCCATGTAACAAAATTACTAAAACTTTAACTAAAATAAAAAAGAGACTGAAAGCATAATTAATATATATATATATATATATATATATATATATATATATATATACATATATATATTAATTATGCTTTCAGTCTCTTTTTATTAAAAAAAGTACTAAAAATAACAAACTCATGTAACAAAATTACTAAAACTTTAACTAAAATTAAAAAGAGACTGAAAGCATAATTAATATATATATATTATGCTTTCAGTCTCTTTTTATTTAAAAAAGTACTAAAAATAACAAACCCATGTAACAAAATTACTAAAACTTTAACTAAAATTAAAAAGATACTGAAAGCATAATTAATATATATATATATTATGCTTTCAGTCTCTTTTTATTTAAAAAAGTACTAAAAATAACAAACCCATGTAACAAAATTACTAAAACTTTAACTAAAATTAAAAAGATACTGAAAGCATAATTAATATATATATATATATATATATATATATATATTTGTACAATTTTAAATGTTGATAAAAACTAAAATAATATATCAGTGATACTAAAAATAAAACTGCGTAAGTGACTATTGTCCTGGTCAAAATATTTTTATTTCTTAAAAAAACATTTCAAATCACATCAAAATTTCATGCGTCATCATCATTATGTTCAGTTGTATTCAGCTCAAGGACTTTTACTTTGTTGTCATTCCTGTCTGGTGTTCCTTGTTCTTATTTGCTGCCACTCGTCTGTCACCATGGACACTAACACACCTGTTCGTCGTTTAGTAAATCTTCTCTGTGTGTTTAAGTTCCTGTCTGTGTTTTTTTCATTGTCTGGTAATGTTTATATTAAATATGTGTAAATTTAAAACTAAAACCATTAAAATATATATATTTCAACTAAAATGTAAATATTTTTTAAGAACTGAACCTAGATGTAAAAAAAACTACTAAAATGAACAAACCCATGTAACAAACTTGAAACTTTAAATAAAATGAAAAAGAGACTGAAAGCATAATAAAATAAAAAGTGTTAATTTAATTTAATTTAATTGTAAATGTTAATAAAAACTAAAATAATACATCAGTGATACTAAAATAACACTGGTCCATTGATGGTTTTTTTTTTTATTTATTTAATGGAAAATAGCAGTAATGAGCAGTCAGATGGTCATTATTGCAAATTACGCCATGAACATCTTACCAAAATTATTTCATTAATTCCAACTGACTTTTGCTCGAGACGAGAGTACACTGTAAAAAAATATTTAATGATTTGTAATCACTTTTTTTTTGTCAAATCAACTACAAATAACATCATATTTTGAGTTTCTGGTGATTAAATTAATCTCCTTCATTGTATTAGCTAAATATTTCCATTTCAATGAACTTAAAATTTTAAGTCAACCGGGTAACTTATTTTTTTAAGTTAAACCAACAATATTTTATAGGCCCCACGCTGATGTTGAGCGTGTTTAACATGGCTTCATGTCTCTCCAGTTGATCGGCAGGCCTTTCATCCCTCCGTACTGGTCTCTGGGCTTCCAGCTCTCTCGCTGGGACTACGGCAGCCTGGACGAGATCAAGAGAGTCGTGGAGAGAAATCGGCAGGCCGGCCTTCCCTATGTAAGTGCCAGGAACCGAAGCAGGCTCCTCGCTTTCATCTGCAAAACTTGATTCCACCCAGTTCCTCAAAGCCACAACCGAGAGCACGGATACATGAATAATAACTTCACATGTGTGTATTTCACCACATGGGGTTTAGCCGAAAAATGCACTGAAGCTTTAAAGGGTTAGTTCACCCATAAATTCATTAGTCATTAATGACTCTCCCTCATGTCGTCCCAGACCTCGTTGGTAACACTTTACAATACGGGTGCACTAATAAGCATTAATTCATTCTTAACTAATGCACAAATAATACTGAATTAATGTGTAACTAATGATATTCATTAATGATTACCACATTAGGAACTAATTAAGAGCCTGTAAGTTTAATGTATTAGTTCATACATGAATTGTTATTAATTAAATATGTACTTGTAGATTAATTCCATAATAACTCATTTATTTTAGCTAATAGTGTTAATTAATATGTTAATTACCAGAATGAGCCAAAGCCTTGTATTTCAACTTCCAGATAATGACAGGTACACTAATATGCATTAATACATGATTAATTACATCATTGTTACTGCAAATTCATGTGCAAATTACTAAATGACTAGTTAATAATGATGTGCCCCAACAAGTAAAGTCATAACATAATGATACCTTTGCAAATCATTAGCTAATGATTAATTAAAGCAGACAACTGGAAGTTGAAGTGCATAGCTTTGACTAATTGTGATAATTAACACATTAATTTACACTATTAGTTCATAAAATATGTTATTAAGGAATTAATACACAATGACACATTGAATTAATAGCAATTCATGTAATACTAAACATATTAATCATATAGACTCTTTATTAGTTGCTGATGCAGTAATCATTAATTAATGGTTTAGTTCTTCATTAGTTATACATTAACTCATGATTATCTGTGCATTAGTTAAACATGAATTAATGCATATTAGTGCACCCGTATTGTAAAGTGTTACCACCTCGTTCATCTCCAGAACACACTTTAAGATATTTTAGATTTAGTCCGAGAGCTTTAAGCCCTCCATTGAATGTGTGTACGGTATACTGTCCTTGTCCAGAAAGTGAATAAAGACATCATCAAAGTAGTCATGTGACATCAGTGGGTTAGTTGCACTGTTTTGAAGCATCGAAAATAGATTTTGGTCCAAAAATAACAAAAACTACGACTTTATTCAGCATTGTGTTGTCTTCCGGTTCTGTTGTGGATCCGCGTTCAGTGTTTGCATTCAAGTCAAGTCTTCCAGAAAAATCCAAACAGACAATTGTGAATCTACAATTTTTGCATTTCACCATTTCTGATCCCCCAAAGAACCTTTCAAAGTTGTTAGAACCATTCATTTCTTAGTGTAAAGAACAAGTCCCAGAACAATCAATGCCAATAACGAACTTTTAGACATAATTAGACATCGAAGTGAAACAGGGAAACTTTACCATAATTATTTTGTGTTCTAGGACGTCCAGTACACTGATATTGACTACATGGAGGACAAAAAGATCTTCACTTATGATACGGTGAAATTTGCGGAGCTGCCTCAGTTTGCCGACTACATGCATGAGAAAGGGCAGAAGTACATCATCATATTGGTGAGCCTTTGATTTTATAGGTTAGCACGCTAGTTCTGGGCAAGTTTAGAGTCGTACACTTGGGTTTTGCCCAGTTTAACACCTCAGAATACGTTCTTCTTGGTAGGATCCGGCCGTGTCCACCAGTCAAAGGATAAACGGACCTTATGAAGCCCTTGACAGGGGTCACGCAGCTAAAGCTTGGGTCACCGAAGCAGACGGGCAAACGCCTCTACTGGGAGAGGTACGGTCCGCCAAACACACTCCTGCTTGGGGAATCGTTAGTAGGGTTTGGGATTGAAACTAGTCCTTCTTTATAAAAATATCTGATCTTGAAGGATTTCTATGATGTTTGGTTTTAGTAATTGTTGTTGGATCTTTCATTCATTCATTCCAACATTTATATTAACCCAGCAAACAAATTTAGGTTCTGGGAACGTTAGTTTTTGATTCCCAGAACGTTCCTAGAACTTTCCCTTAAGGTTAATGGAACATTCCCGAAACATTCTCCTTGCATTATAACAATGGAACCTAAAAATAACCTACATGGAACGTTCCTATAACGTTCTTGTTTGGTTCTCAAAAAAATAACCTCATGGGACCATTCGGGAACGTTAGGGGAACATTCTGTGTTTGCTGGGAATCACCTTCTCCTCCCCTCTCCGTCACAGGTCTGGCCAGGGGAAACCTTGTTTCCAGACTACACTAACCCGTCCTGCATCGATTGGTGGGTTGATGAAATTTCACGTTTCCACAAAGAAGTCAAGCATGACGCTCTCTGGATTGTGAGTAACCAGCCGAGATCATTCCCTGTCATGTTTTGATTCCAATCTCCAATTTGTTAATCATGATCGTATGCATGTAAACCATAAAAGTCAACATAAAATCAAAATGGACCCTACTTAGAGTAGTAACTCATCAAACTCCCGCTCAATTAAATTCACATTCATTTGTATGGTACATATTTTAAAGCAGCTTTAGAGAAAATGCTAGTGGCCATCCAATCAATTCCTGATTGATAAAACGCTGTACTAGTTGCTGTTTTGTTCTTCTAAGGACATGAATGAGGTGGCCAATTTCGTGAAGGGAAGCATCAAAGGCTGCGCTGAAAACAAACTCAACTATCCTCCATTCACCCCCCGTGAGTACCGCTAGATTTCACGTCCGCTTTTCCTCACCGTCTGTACTCATCCGTCCTCTTGATTTCCATCGGACTCTAAAGGTATCCTTGATAACCTGATGTTCAGTAAGACCTTATGTATGGATGCTAAACACAACTGGGGGAACCACTACGACGTCCACAGTCTCTATGGGTACTCTATGGTGCTGGCCACTGAGAAGTAAGAGCTGCTTTTCACACTCTGTATACAAATAATCTCTCTTATGATTGACAGAATGATTAATACACATTAACATCACAACAATTGTATTTTTATTAGTACTATTGGACATGTTCAATACTAAAAAAAAAAAAAAGTTAAAAGTGTATTGAGCTGCGAAAGTGTGGCTTTCTGTGCGTTCGGAGGGAAGTATTGGCTACTTTGGGCTTCAAGTGTGCGCTTACACAGGCAAATACACACACAAATAGGTCAAAATTCAAGTTTCACTTAAACGCAGTCAGTTATGTCTACAGTGAACATATACAGTTGGGAAAGTAATCAAATGTTTGTCAGTGTGTAAGTACGGTGACGCATTACTGCCACATACATATTATTTTTCCCCTTAATTATGTCGTAATAACGAGATCATATGTCGTTAAAACAACATATTTTCTCGTTTTAATGACATAATATCTCGTTTTAACAATATAAATGTCTCATTATAACGACATATCGAATTTTAACAACATAAATATCTCGTTATTTCGACATAATAAGGGTAAAATCATAATAAAGTATACTACAAAAATCAGATAAGTCCAGAATATGAACGCAAAGCGTTTAATTTTATGTTAAGCATTTTCCTCCCATAGAAACTCATTATAAGAACGCTAAATGTAGCTTAATGCATATTACAATGTCCCCTTATTATGTCGAAATAACGAGATATTTATGTCGAAATAACGAGATATTTATGTCGTTAAAACGAGATATTTATGTCGTTATAACGAGATATTATGTCGTTATAACGAGAAATTTATGTCATTAAAACGAGATATTTATGTCGTTAAAATGAGATATTATGTTGTTATAACGAGATATTTATGCTGTTAAAACGAGATATTTATGTTGTTATAACGAGATATTATGTCATTATAACAAGATATTTATGCTGTTAAAACGAGATATTTATGTCGTTAAAACGAGATATTTATGTAGTTATAATGAGATACTATGTCGTTAAAATGAGATATTATGACCTTAAAACGAGACATTTATGTAGTTAAAACGAGACATTTATGCCGTTAAAACAAGATATTATGCCGTTATAACGAGACATTTATGCCAGTAAAACAAGATATTTATGTCGTTATAATGAGATATTTATGCCGTTAAAACGAGATATTATGTCGTTATAACGAGACATTTATGTCGAAACAACGAGATGTTTATGTCGTTAAAACAAGATATTTATGTCGTTAAAACAAGATATTATGTCGTTATAACGAGATATTTATGCCGTTAAAACAAGATATTTATGTCGTTAAACCGAGATATTATGTCATTATAACGAGACATTTATGTCGAAACAACGAGATGTTTATGTCGTTAAAACAAGATATTTATGTCGTTAAAACAAGATATTATGTCGTTATAACGAGATATTTATGCCGTTAAAACAAGATATTTATGTCGTTAAACCGAGATATTATGTTGTTAAAACAAGATATTTATGTCGTTATAACGAGATATTTATGTTGTTAAAACGAGATATTATGTCGTTATAACGAGACATTTATGTCGAAACAACGAGATATTTATGTCGTTATAACGAGATATTTATGTCGTTATAACGAGATATTATGTCGTTATAACGCGAAATTTATGTCATTAAAACGAGATATTTATGTCGTTAAAATGAGATATTATGTCGTTATAACGAGATATTTATGCTGTTAAAACGAGATATTTATGCCGTTAAAATGAGATATTATGTCGTTATAACGAGATATTTATGCTGTTAAAACGAGATATTTATGCCGTTAAAACGAGATATTTATGTAGTTATAATTAAATACTATGTCGTTAAAATGAGATATTATGACCTTAAAACAAGACATTTATGTAGTTAAAACGAGACATTTATGCCGTTAAAACAAGATATTATGCCGTTATAACGAGACATTTATGCCATTAAAACAAGATATTTATGTCGTTATAATGAGATATTTATGCCGTTAAAACGAGATATTATGTCGTTATAACGAGACATTTATGTCGAAACAACGAGATATTTATGTCGTTAAAACAAGATATTTATGTCGTTAAAACAAGATATTATGTCGTTATAACGAGATATTTATGCCGTTAAAACAAGATATTTATGTCGTTAAACCGAGATATTATGTTGTTAAAACGAGATATTATGTCGTTATAACGAGACATTTATGTTGTTAAAACGAGATATTTATGTCGTTAAAACTAGATATTATGTCGTTATAACGAGACATTTATGCCGTTAAAATTAGATATTTGTCGTTAAAACGAGATATTATGTCGTTATAACGAGATATTTGTGTCGTTAAAACAAGATATTTATGTCGTTATTACGAGACATTTATGTCGTTAAAACGAGATATTGTGTCTTTATGATGAGACATTTATGTTGTTAAAACAAGATATTATGTCATTAAAATGAGAAAATAGGACTTTTTAACGACATAAGATCTCGTTTTAACGACATAACGAGATATTTATGTCGAAATAACAAGATATTTATGTCGTTAAAACGAGATCTTATGTCATTGAAACGAGAAAATATGCCATTTTAACAACATAAGATCTCGTTATTACGACATAACTGAGGGGAAAAAATAATATGTATGTGGCAGCAATGCGTCACCGTATGTAAGAGATGTGCATTTGGTCTTAAAGTGACAGCAGCCTAATAAACCTAATATTAATCAAAAAAACTAAATCATCCACTTCACTTTGCTGAATGACTTCAGTGACTATAATAAGAATCAATATTTAATTCATACAGAAAAAAATATGCAGTTTGACTTTTTTACTTATTTTATTTCATTTGTATCTTTCTTTCTATTGTATTTGTTCGTTTGTTTGTAATTGTGTTCTATATTGTATATTTCAGCTCGGTGTTTACTGCTCTGAAAGAACCGATTTGGGGGTTGTGGGTAATTTTGGGGCTTTTGTGAATGGATAAAGTTTATCTTAGCGCCCCCAGAAGTCTCGGATCGGCACTGACTCCAATATTGTGTTTCTGCTTCCAGGGCAGCGAAAGCAGTTTTCGGGAATAGCCGTTCCATGGTTTTCTCCCGCTCCTCCTTCCCCGGGGTGGGCAAGTACGCTGGGCACTGGTTGGGTGACAACGCCGCCACCTGGAACGACATTAAATGGGCGATACCCGGCATGCTGGAGTTTAACCTCTTTGGAATCCCTTACGTGAGTGGTTTGACTCGATTTAAGATATTTTGCAGACGTGTCTTTTTCATATATTAAACACTGGAATCTCCATTTGAGCTCTATTTAATTGCCTATTTTTTGTCCTGAATCCAATGCTGTTATTCTCCAGGTCGGCGCAGACATCTGTGGGTTCTTCGACGACTCGCCGGAGGAGCTTTGCAGACGTTGGATGCAAGTCGGCGCATTTTACCCCTTCAGCCGTAACCACAACGCTCAAGGGTTCAAAGTATGTGCTGCACTTTAAACTCACCAGAAACATTCAATCTCCACCTCTAAGAGCTTCAGAGGACGAATGTAAAGCTATATTCTTTGTGAAATTAGATGGAAAGTAATCATTCCACGGCTGTCTCCACGTATCTATTTCTCGCCCGGCTCTTCCTGACTAGTTTTCTGTGCCTTTCTTAAAGGACCAGGACCCTGCGTCATACGGCGCTGACTCTCTCCTGGTGAACAGCTCTAGGCATTACCTGGAGATCCGCTACAGCCTCCTGCCGTACCTCTACACGCTGTTCTACAGGGCCCACGTCAGCGGAGAGACTGTGGTGCGGCCCATGATGCACGAGTGAGTGAGCATCAACAGTTCCAGTGTGGCTTTCGTGTTTATGAACTTATTCTGTATGAGATCTCTCATGTGTGTAGGACTTAAAAAAAATACGCAGTAGGTTTTGAGCGTAGCCCTCAAACCGTATTCACTTTATAGCCCTTAATCCTGTAATTGTGAACAAATGTGTGATCCTAATTTTTATTTATTATAAATGTTATATCACTATCTTCGATAAAGTTTTGTCTATCCATTTATGGTGTTTATTTTTATTTTGGGGGTATTTTTGAATTTATATACTTCAAAAAGTGTCATATTTTCTATGTAAATTATGACTTATTTTTGTGTTTTATTTATTTATTTATTTTAACTACATCAAAATATCATTCCAATAAGTTCTTGGAGCTAAAACCTAAAGATGAAGTGACTTTGCTGTCACCTGGTGTCTTATTTTGACTTATTTTAGAATGTTTTTCCCATTCATTTCTATGGGTGCCCATTTTTGACCCAAATACAAGATTAAAGGGTTAGTTCACCCAAAAATGAAAATTCTGTCAGTATTTACTCACCCTCATGTTGTTCCAACCCCGTAAGACCTTCGTTCATCTTCGCAACACAAATTAAGATATTTAAGATATTAAGATCGCTCCTGCATACTAGTCCATAGGCTTCTTGAGGGACTGGCTCTTGCTGTCCCCGAAAAGTCATTAAAGACATCGTTAAAAAATGTTATCACTGTGAAGCTGCTTTGATACAATCTGTATTGTGAAAAGCGCTATATAAATAAATGTGACTTGACTTGACTTGACTTAAAATAGTCCAAGTGACTACAGGGGCTCAATCTTAAGTTTATCAAACGACGAGAACACTTTTGTGCGCAAAAAAACAACAAAAATAACGACTTTATTTCAACTATTGGTTTATTTCTCCCTCTGCGCGAGTCAGGTTACTAGTTTAATAGCGTAAGCTTCTGTTATTGTACGTCACACGCATCATCACACACATGACCAGCGTCGGCCAATAGTAAGCCTTCGTGTGACGTAGCTCTACGCAATCACACTACGTTAACTGACTACAGGCCCATGGAGAAGGAAGTGAATAGTTGAAATAAAGTCGTTATTTTTGTTGTTTTTGCGCACAAAAGTGTTCTCGTCGTTTGATAAACTTAAGATTGAGCCCCTGTAGTCACTTGGACTATTTTAACGATGTCTTTAATGACTTTTCGGGGACAGCAAGAGTCATTCCTTCAAGAAGCCTATGGACTGTATGCAGGAGCGATCTTAATATCTTAAATATCTTAATTTGTGTTCTGAAGATGAACGAAGGTCTTACGGGGTTGAACAACATGAGGGTGAGTAAATACTGACAGAATTTTCATTTTTGGGTGAACTAACCCTTTAAAAAAATTTTCACCCACTTAACATTGTAGAATTGAGTAGAAAAAAAAAATTGTGTGTGTTCAGGAGGCAAACTTAGGAAAAGTAGCCAAGTCTTGTACCGCTCAGATCAAGTATTTTTTTTTTAAATAAATCAAAACTATTTTGCCCACATTTGTCCAGAATATGGTTTTAGGGTTAAATTGAGAAATTGAACTTCCCCTGAATAGTTGAATAATATGATCTAATATTATGAGGTATTTTCTCTGCAGGTTTTATTCCGACAGTGAGACCTGGGCAGTGCACAAACAGTTCATGTGGGGAGCACATCTTCTCATCACACCTGTGCTGGATCCTGTGAGTCAACACACACACACCGAAATTATTCACAGCGTTTCACTTTTTCCACATTGTTGTTACAGCCTTATTCCAAAATGGATTCAATGAATTATTTTCCTAAAAATTCCACAAACAATACCTTATGAAAATGTGAAAGAACAATGCCAATTTATTAAAAATAAAAAACAAAAAGCAAAAGTGACATATCCATAAGTTTTCACAGCTTTTGCTCAATACTTTGTTGAAGCACTTTTGGCAAGTCTTTTAGAGTTTGATGCTTAAAAAAAACTTATTTTCCCCCGTTTTTTATTTGTAATACATTCACAAACAAAATTCCTTCACATTGTCATTATAGAGTATTGTTTGTAGAATTTTTAGTAAAATAATGAATTAAATCTATTTGGAATAAGGTAACATAAAATGAGGAAGTTAAGCTCTGTGAATATTTTTGGATGCACTTTTTTGAATGACATTTGAGTGAAATAGTCTGAAGTGTACAGTATTTTTCCTCATCTTTTCTTTCTCTTCAAAATCTCACTCAGTTTCTCTCTTTCTGAATCTTAAAAAAGCCATGAGAGGAGGACCATATCTGTCTTTAAAAAAGGCCACCGGTTTAATGAATAATGCTTTAAACTATCAAATCATGTTTGTCAGTGTTTAGCTGATTTCCCTGTTTATTTGTTTGCTTGTTTTAGGGTGTTGAAACGGTTGAGGCCTATATCCCAGATGCCATCTGGTATGACTTTGAGACGGTGAGACCATCCTCTAGCACCACACACCTATACAGTGGAGAGAGTAATCATTTGATCTCCTGCTGATTTTGTAAGTTTTCCCACTAACAAAGAAACATTAAGGTCATCGAGTAGCCTAGCCAGTCTCTAGACCTCCAATAGAAAATCTGTCGAAACATTGAGTCAAGAAACCTTAAGGATTTAGTGAGCATCTGTAAAGAGAAGTAGACCAAAATCCCTCCTGAGATGTGCAAACCTGGTGACCAACTACAAGAAACGTCTTACCTCCACCAAGTGCTAAATAAGGTTTTTCTTGGGGATCAAATACAAACACATATTTTTTGGTTGATATTCTGATATTCTGTCTCTATCCATTAAAATAAAACCTACCATAAAAATGATTGACCCTTCAATGGGGGAACTCAGAAAATCAGCAGGGGATCGAATCATTCATCATATTTCCCCCACTGTATATATATGGTTTGATTTTGGGTTGTTTTCTAGGAGACAAGGATTACAGATCGCAAAGCAAAGGTTTCCTTGAACCTGCCCGCTGATAAACTTGGATTACACCTGAGAGGAGGAGCCATTCTGCCGGTGCAGAGACCGGACGTCACCACTACATACAGGTAATGATGGGAAACATGGACATTTACCCTAAAATACACTGGCTCATACACTCTCTGAAAAAAAGGTACAAAAGCTGTCACTGGGGCTGTACCTTTTCAAAAGGTACACTTTTGTATCCAAAGGCTACATATTGGTACCTTAGTGGTACATATTAGCACCTAAAATGTACATATTAGCACCTAAAATGTACATATTAGCACTTGAAATGTACATATTAGCTCATGAAATGGACATATTAACACCTTGTACTTACTATCACCTAAAATGTTAACACCTAAAATTGACATATTACCCCCTAAAATGTACATACTACCACCTAAAATGTACATATTACCACCTAAAATGGACATATTAGCTCCTGAAATAGACATATTAGAACCTAAATGTACATATTATCACCTAAAATGTACATATTAACACCTAAAATTGACATAATACCACCTAAAATGGACATATTAGCTCATGAAATGGATATATTAGCACCTAAAATGTACATATTAGCACATAAAATGTACATATTACCACCTAAAACGGACATATTAGCTCCTGAAATGGACATATTAGCACCTAAATGTACATGTTATCACCTAAAATGTACATATTAACACCTAAAATTGACATAATACCACCTAAAATGGACATATTAGCTCATGAAATGGATATATTAGCACCTAAATGTGCATATTAGCACCTAAAATGTACATATTAACACCTAAAATGTACATATTAACACCTAAAATTGACATAATACCACCTAAAATGGACATATTAGCTCATGAAATGGATATATTAGCACCTAAAATGTACATATTAACACCTAAAATGTACATATTAACACCTAAAATTTAGATAATACCACCTAAAATGGACATAATACCACCTAAAATGGACATATTAGCTCATGAAATGGATATATTAGCACCTAAAATGTACATATTAGCACATAAAATGTACATATTACCACCTAAAATGGACATATTAGCTCCTGAAATGGACATATTAGCACCTAAAATGTACATATTAGCACATAAAATGTACATATTAGCACCTGAAATGGACATATTAGCTCCTGAAATGGACATATTAGCACATAAAATGTACATATTACCACCTAAAATGTACATATTAGCTCCTGAAATGGACATATTAGCTCCTGAAATGGACATATTAGCACCTGAAATGGACATATTAGCTCCTGAAATGGACATATTAGCACCTAAAATGGACAAAAGTTTACTTTTTGAAAAGGTACAGCCCCAGTGACAGCTTTTATACCTTTTTTCTCAGAGTCACTAAACTCTAACCGTGAAAACAGTCGATCCGCTCTCAGGGAGTCTTTTAGGTCCGACTTACAGAAAACACATCTAATGCCCAACTGGTAATTCAAAGAAGACTGTAAAACACTCATAAAATGCCATAGTATATTAATGACAATATTCAGAGCAGTTGTGACATGATTCACAGCACCACTATCACATGGTTATTATTGCAATGTGAGTTTAGTTTGATACATATTTAGATGTGTGGGTTTTTGTTCGCTTGGATCTGTGTTTTCATTCATCTCGTTCCTCTTCATCTGCATGAGGCCTGAGATTATTTTTTACATTAGGGGAAATTGTGTTCAATAGCAGTTTATTTTGTATTTCCCACTGAATATATGACACCCACAGCAGTATGAATGGAAATGAACCATATCTATATGTATCTTTTGGGCTGATGCGCAAATCCTTATTTGAAATCCACCCGGGCTTTGCTGTACGGTTTTCTGTCTGCTCTCGAGTTTCTGGTGAAAGTTGTGTGTTTCCTCAGCCGACTTCATCCCATGGGCTTGATCGTGGCTCTCGATGACAACAACGCTGCGTCCGGCGAGCTGTTCTGGGATGACGGAGACTCTCGAGGTATTATCTACCTAACAACAATCATGTCTGAAGTTCAGATTTCTACTTATATTTAATATGTTTTTATGATCAGAACAAAATGTGGTTAAATTCATTTGTGAAAGTATTTATTCATATTTTTTAATGTTAGTCAATAATATTACAAGTTGGTTCCTGTTAGCTCTGGTTCATTAAATAATATAAATACAGACACAACTTTTGATTTTAAAAATGTATTAGTTAATGTTAAAATTACTAATGTAGTTGGGAAATGGTGTTTATATTACATTCAACGATTTTAAATTTGGAAGAACAGCTATATTTTAACCCTGTGACAGATTTGCATGTATACCCACATTTAACTTAAACCAACAAAACAAGGTTATGTTAGCAAGATAGAGAAATTTTCCTGGGGTTGCTCGGCCCAAATGGACCCAAAGCATATAAAAAAAAATATTAAAAATCATAGCTTCATCGGATCGGTCCGAAATTTGGTGACTTTGTTGGTATTTGGTATATGAACACCCAAAAAAATTGGGGACAGGATGTGAATAGTCTAAGTGGTCGTACAGAAAAATAGTCACACTCAGGACCTTCGGGTCCAAATGGATTTTGCGCAATTTTGTGCGTACAATCTACAAATCAGCCACGATCCAGAAAAAAGCACACAAAAGTGAAGGGGTGAAACTATAAAACATCAAGAGTGCAAAACACACACACTCAAACACACTTTTATACACATATACACTAATAAATTCAGATTATATATGGGTTTTGAATTTTTAAAACACTCAGTTTCTCCAAATATTGCTTTTATGAGGCCTAGGCTTGACTCTAAAATGAAATACAGCTTTAAAAAAATGTAAAAAAAAAAATTAAAAAAAATAAAAATTCTATTACATTCAGTGGGGGGAAAATTATGGCATTAATATTAATTATAAATTATTTTTATTTTTGAAATCGTCTTAAAACATCAAAAAAAGAAAAGAAAAAATATTATTAAAAAAACAAGTAAAAAAATATATTTTATTTTATAAATATGAATCCCGCCCCCGAACACCCCAAGTGTGACTGTTAAACGAAGGACTCGAGAGGGTTAAAATGATCAGAATTTGTAATGTTCAATAAATTAACAGTGCAAATAAAAACAAATGTTTGCATTTACAAGGCATAAAAACTGATGAACATGAGATGTAGTGAAAAAGAGACCCAATTATTAGATTTGCCAAAGTTGATTTGTCTCTCATAACGTCTTTCTCTCTTTCTCTTAGATACGGTTTCATCCGGCTCCCACATTCATTACCAGTTTTCTGTGGCTAATGTACATCATCCTCATTTCTGTTTTTGTTTTTATTAGATGCCATTACATTGTGGTCCTCTAAGTGTTTTTGTAACTGGCATCTGTTATATGTGTTGTTGTTCTTCTGGATCAGGATGTGTTGGCGATGCACGTGACCCACAGCGGATACACCGACCCCAACAGCCTGAAGTTTGAGAACATCACCGTGATGGGAGTGAGCGCGGCTCCCGCGTCTGTGCTCGTGTCGGACGGCATCACCACTGACGCTCTGACCCAGTCTCAGGTTCTCTACGACTCCACCAAGAAGGTACTCATAGTTTTAACATTAACCCTCAGGTGCTCTTCGTTTCGGAGTCACACTTGTTATCTTCCCGGTCAAAAGTGACCGGACACCTAAAATGAAACTTTCTCCTTTTGTTCTATAATATTTATTCTTTGTAATTTAGTATTTTGAGACAATTTAATTGAATGTATTAATATTTATGCAATATTTATGGTTTATTTTTGCCATGGAAAAATATATATATTTTTCTATATATATATAATTTTTTTCAAAAAAATATTAATGCAGTATTTTAGTTTAATATAGAGTCTAGGCCTTCAGAAAAAAAATGTTTTTTGAAAAAAATTAGCACCATCTGGTTACAGTATAGAGAAAAAGCGTAGAATCATGGTGTAACCACTAGATGGCATGTACAGCTCTCTATGGAGAGGCATGTGAATTCCCCAGCTGTTTATCAACACATTTTTTATTTGTTGTTGTTGGTGGATTTGAATATATAGTTGAAACAATCTCAAAAACTATTTTTTATTAAAAAAATTGACAAAAAACAAAAATTCACCATTTTTTTTTATTTGTTTACAATTTCCCATTCATTTCCTATGGGGGTCATTTTTGACCAAAGACCACAAGTGTGACTATTTTTTTAAGTATGTTGTTTAAGTATTTTTTTTGGTGTGTATGTGTATAAAAGTGTGTTTGTATGTGTGTGTGTGTTGGTGGGTGTGTCTGTTTTGCACTCTAGATGTTGTAGAGTGTCACCCCTTTCCTGCGGTGTACTTTTGTTTAGAATTATGGCCGATTTGTCGATTGTACATACAAAAATTCAGAGAATTTTTATTTTTTTTTGTCAATTTCCCATTCATTTCCTATGGGTCGGTCATTTTTGACTCATTTTTTTACGACCACTTAAATTGCTCGAATCATGACCTCAATTTTTTTGTGTGTTCACATACCCAATGCTATAAAAGTCACCAAGTTTTGTAATTTTCTGAAAAAGCTGTGATTTTTAAATATTCAAAACAGATTTCTTTAATCACAATTTATTGGTGTTTTTGTGTATAAAAGTGTGTGTGTGTGTGTGTGTGTAAGGGTGGGTGTGTCTGTTTTGCACTCTTGATATTTTAGAGTGTCACCCCTTCAATGCTGAGCACTTTTTTTCTGCATCGTGGCCGATTTGTAGATTGTACACACAAAAATTCTCAAAGTTTTTGTGTTTTTTGTCAATTTCCCATTCATTTCCTATGGGTCGGTCATTTTTGACCGAAGAGCACAAGTGTGACTATTTTTTTTACGACCACTTAGCCTGCTCGGATCATGACCTCAATTTTTTAGTGTGTTCACATACCCAATGCTATAAAAGTCACCAAGTTTCGTAATTTTCTGAAGAAGCTGTGATTTTTAAAAATTCAAAACAGAAAATTTTTCGACCGAAGAGCACCAGAGGGTTGAAGAGTTTTCTATTCACCAAAGTCAATATGAAACTGTGTTTACGACCAATTTAGCTGATGTTGATTGAATAGTCTATTCAAAATCCAAGTTGGTAGATGCACATGAGACCCAATTACAGCACTTAAACTTGGAAAAAGTCCGATTTCCATGATATGTCGCGTTTAACACGGAGCAGGAGACCCTCGGGACCCAGGAGAGATGCTGTCAGGCATTCGGCTATGATGAAGGGCAATCTGTGTATTTATCACATCCATAATAAATCATCCTCTACTAGGTGATGTATCTGCGAAACCTGGAGCTGGAACTGGGGAAGGACTACACAGTCAACTGGGCGGCCAAACTCCCCAGATCTCTGCACTTGGACTGTTACCCTGAGGCGGGTTCAGATCAGGCCAAATGTGAAGCCCGCGGCTGCATCTGGGAGGTCAGAGAGAGAACATCTTCAACATTCAAACCAAGACACTGTTTGAGCTGAAGTGTGTCTTTGTTATAACGTGATTCAACACATTGTCTTTCACAGCCTTCAAGTGTTCCCAACGCGCCCTGGTGTTATTACCCCGAGACACACGGCTACGTCACCACAAACGTTGTTGAAACGGCGAGCGGCATCACTGTAGATATCGAGCGCAATGCCGCTTTCCCAATTCAACGTTCTCAATCTCGAGACGTCAACAAACTCCGTGTGGAAATCACATTCCTGAGTGGAAAAAGCCTGCGCTGGAAGGTATGCTTCTCTAAATGTCGGATTTAGAGTTAATATACCATTTATATATGATTTTATCCAAGCGACTTACATTGCATTTAAAGGGATACTCCACTTTTTTTGGAAATAGGCTCATTTTACCACTCCCCCAGAGTTTTACCGTTTTCGAATCAATTCAGACGATTTTCTCATATTTAGAAGAATATCGGTAACCAGACTTTTTCTGGTCTCATTGACTTCCATAGTAGGAAAAAAATATATTATGGAAGTCAATGAGACCAGAAACTGTCTGGTTACTGATATTCTTCTAAATATCAGAAAATCGTCTGAATGGATTCGAAAACGGTAAAACTCTGGGGGAGCCTATTTCCAAAAAAAAAAAAAAAGGAGTATCCCTTTAAGATTTACTTTGTTAATGCGTTCTCTTGGGAACCCACAACCTTGGTGTTATTAGCACAATGAGCTAATGATTATTTACGAATTAAGTAAATAGATGGACACATTTAGGACTGAAATGACGAGTACGACTGATTTTGGTCTTATTGATGTAGATCTTTGACCCAGCCAACGCTCGCTTCGAGGTCCCCGTTCCCCTCGAGCTGCCGGCCACACCAGAGACTGAGGAAAACAACAGACTGTACAGGGTTCAGATCCAGGACATGCCATTCGGGATCCAAGTCATCAGAAAGAGCTCAGAAGAGATCATGTGAGTAATACACCTCCATTAACATTAACAAGCTTCTTTAAATACAAAATACAAAAACTCCTGCACAGTTGACTTTAGAGAGGGTTTCAGTTGGTCAACGGCTCAGTCTATTTCAGTTCCTCAAAATAACAATGCGCCTGAACACACCTCGTCCTCAGACCAGGACCCATGGGTGAACAGATGGAGTAAATGCATTTGTTATTGAAACAACCAAGTGCAGGACGTGAAAAAAAAATGAAAATCGCGTCAGGCTGAGACAAAGATAAATCATTTGTCAGAGTTCTCCAAGTTGAGTTCAATCTCTTCTCCTCTAGATGGGACTCTGCTGTGCCAGGGTTCACGTTCTCCGATCAGTTCCTCCAGATCTCCACACGCCTCCCCTCAAACTATGTGTATGGTGTTGGTGAAACAGAACACCCCGTCTACAGTCATGACCTCAACTTTCACACATACGGCCTGTTTGCCAAAGACCAGCCTCCAGGGGTGAGTGTGTGAACCGGTGCGGATGTTTTACAAGCGGGAGATATAACGTCATCTGCACGTCACAAGCGGCGGATTCGTTCAGGAATGAAGTCAATGATATTGCTCTTCTTGCTGGTTATTTTATTGCGGTGCTTATTGCTCACACAGGGGGATTTTTGCCCTGATATCTTCAGTTTTGGGTCATTCTGCTTTCTGTAGGCTTCGGAGAAATGGGATTTGCATAATTCTTAAGCTAAATACATCACAAACTCAAACTCTGATCTCTTTCTGCCCATCTCTAGTATAAACTCAACAATTATGGAGTCCATCCCTTTCACATGGGTCTGGAGAAATCAAAGAACGCTCACGGCGTCCTCCTGCTCAACAGCAATGCCATGGGTGAGTACACACTAGGGTTGGGTATCGAGAATCGAGTATCGATTGGAACCGAGACTAACTTTTCGTTTTTCCCGGAATCGTTCAAAAGTTAAAATTTCGATTCCTAGTTTCGATATTCACAGTCCGCCGAGCGGAAGAAGAAACCGCTGAACAACACCAACGAAGAAGCGTCTACCGGAAGTGTTGGCATAACCGCGAGAGTCGAACATGAGTAGCTTACGTCGGCGGTCCAAAGTGTGGCTTCACTTTTCTAAAAATAACGAAATCTCGGCAAAATGCAAAATTTGTGACAAAAGGAGTATTTTTACAGAAGGAGTATTTCCTTCAGAAAGGCCGTTGGTTAGCAAGGTTAGCTAAACTTTTTTGACCCTGCCTCTTAAAAGAATCGGAATCGAGAATCGTTAGGAACCAGAAATCGAAACAAGGAATCGGAATCGGAATCGTTCAAATTCAAACGATACCCAACCCTAGTACACACACACACACACACTACGACATGAGTGAGTACAAACACACACTAAACATGTGTGACTCTCTCGGACCCGCCGGACACAACCGGTGCTGAATGCTGGGAGAACAAACTCAATAGATCTTAAACCAGCCTGAGATGCTTTACTGGTTTAAACTGGTCTAGCTTGATCAAATCAATGAAGACACATTCAAAATTAATACATTTAAAGCCTATTATTTCACAACTAATTAGTATCGTGACTTTTAGTATTGTTTTGTGCTTGTTTTGCTCTCAGATGTGACGTTCGTGCCGAGTCCAGCTCTGACCTACCGCACCATCGGAGGAATCCTGGACTTCTACATGGTGTTGGGACCCACTCCAGAAGCTGTGGTTCAACAGTACACTGAGGTGTGTGTGTGTGTGTGTGTGTGTGTGTGCAGTGATGTGGTTGGGAACCACCATCTTTAGCCACTTGAATATAAATGTTCTCAAATGTAAGTGCGTAAAACGTAAGATATTTCTCTCTTGGTTTTGTTTGATAGATGATCGGCCGCCCGGTTCTTCCAGCCTATTGGTCGCTTGGATTCCAGCTTTGTCGCTATGGTTACTCCAATGATGCGGAGATCGCAAATCTTTACAACGACATGAAAGCTGCTAAAATTCCTTATGTGAGCGACCTCATCTTTTACTAGTGGTGCACGATATATCGGCCGCCGATATAATATCGGCCGATTTGGTCAATTTTTTACACATCGGTATCGTTCCGATGTCAAAATAGGGCCGATGTGAACAGGCCGATGATCATCCCCGTGTATTTGACGTGCGTGTAGGTGTGAGTGTGGGGGCGGGATGTTTGTTTTTGCACGCGTATTAAAAGCGCAAGTGCGTTTAAACATCAAGCCACGAAGACTGGAACTGGTGAGCTGTTTTCTGCCAGCCTTCCTAATGCGTATTTTTGTCCCGCCAAAGCCATATTTTACCGGTAAGTGATGTAGATGAGTGACTGCTGCGCTTGTTTAACTGAGGGAACAGGAGAGAGTGAAAGCACCGGTCACGCGCGCCGTCTTCAAAATGTCTTGCGCTTGTTTAACTGAGGGAACAAGAGAGAGTGAAAGCACCGGTCACGCGCGCCGTCTTCAAAATGTCTTGCTCTCTCTCTCTCTCCCTCCCTCCCTCCCGCATGTTTATGAATTGAGTTGACTGAATATCTTTGAGAATACACGACGGTAAAAGGTCGGAAGACCGAAGTTTTTTTCTTATGAAATACTGGTTGTGAATTGTGAAACCACACTTTCAATAAACCAAAAAAATCTATCTGTTGAAATGTTTTCTGTGTCGACTGTCGAGACCATAGACTGTAAAAATAGGTCGAGACAAATCTCGTGCGATGTTCTAAACTGCCTGGATAATCACAACGTGTGCCATGGTTCCGTTAATGACACATCCGATTCGCGAACTAATGACTCCTTTGAACCGATTCACTTTAATGAATGGTTAAAACAACTGATCTGTCCAACACTGAGCTCAAGAGACATAAATAGGAAACACTTTACAATAAGGTTCCATTTATTAAAGTGCACATTAAATGTACACTTTAATAAATGGAACCTTATTGTAAAGTGTAAGGTTAATAGATTAATAGAATGTTAACAAATTTTGTTAACATTCTATTAATATTAGTTTATGCAGATTTACTCCATGACAAAACTACCCCAGTCATTCTAGAATGATTCATTCTTTCCAAATAGAGCAATTCAAGTAATCTGGTGAAATTGTTTTTATATCACAATATATATCGCAGTAAAATAAAATATCACAATGTCATTTTTTACCAATATCGTGCAGCCCTAATCCTCGCTATGTGTTTTATACAGGGATATCGACATCGGTAAATATCGGTATCGGCCATAACAGCAATGTTAATATCGGTTATCGATATCGGCCACAAATTTTCACATCGGTGCATCACTATCTTTTACACTTCTGATGTCTTAGGTCACTACATTTAACGATCATGACGTTTGACCTTTGATCCCTCATAGGATGTTCAATATGCAGACATTGACTACATGGAGAGGCAGATGGACTTTACGCTGGACAAACAGAACTTCAATGGTCTGCCGGCTCTGGTGGACAACATGAGGGCTGAGGGGATGCGCTTCATCTTCATTTTGGTACCAGCAATTCTTAATTACTGGAAATAAACGGTTGTTTCCATAAAATGGTAAAAGATGTCGTAATGTGAGCTTATAAATATATATGGATGAAGTCTAACATCAGTATGGCCAGAGAAACGTATTCTTCAGCAAAACGACATGCTTTATTTGTTTGTGTGCTTCAGGATCCGGCTATAGCAGCCAATGAGACTAAAGGCTCCTACCCTGCGTTTGATACCGGGATTGAAAAAGACGTTTTCATCAAATGGCCTCCTCAGCTCAGCGATGACATCGTGTGGGGAAAGGTACAGCAAACGCAAAGAGGAAGAGCAGCATATATTGATATTAAACATATATTGATACTGAGCATATATTGATATTAAACATATATTGATGTATACTGAGTCAATACTTCATGGTTTTGTTGACAGTATGTTTTTCTCTGCTCTACGGCACAAGTTTGGGGTCCGTTTAATTTCCCTTTCACTGGTTATTCCCAAGTAGGAGTTGGGAAAGTCCACTTTAGGACCTGGAGAATGCAGCACAACAAAACATAATAATGACATCTCAGGATAATAACATCAATATTTTTGAAGAAATCTGACAGCACAGTTTTTATGTCGGCTGACTGTCGATCGCTCACTAGGAAATGGCAAACTATCTTTATTTCCATATCCTGTTGCATAGACAATCATATTATACTTAAATCTCAACACAAGCAAATCAATGTTTCTAAAGCTACAGGGGTCAAGACACCAACCCGTCTCATACAGTGATGATGAATGAAACTGAATTCAACTGTAGTTTTGGGTTAAATGAACATTAGTTGAAGAGTATTTTGATCAGAGAAGCTGTAGATCTGATGTTTTCAGTCAGATACAGTATGACGTGGACATGAACTGAACGCAGGAATGATCCTTGTTTCGCTCTCATAGGTGTGGCCTGATTATCCCAATGTTGATGTGGACAATTCTTTGGACTGGGATACTCAAGTAAAGGTATCTGCCTCTTTCTCTATTCATCCATTTTTATTATTTATCTATATCAATTTCTTTCTATTTCTATCACTCTTTAATCAGAGATCCAGACATCTTTTCTCTTGTTCCCCTTTACTCAAATCTATTCATACTGAAATCATCAGTCAAGAGAGACGAGTGTGACGTAGATATTCTCAACCAATTAGCATGTAGAAGATTTGTTGGTGGCATCCAGAATACACTGCAAAATACACTGTATTATAATTGTCACCATTGTTGAGATTCACAGGCAGATTCTTGATGTCTTAAAAAAGTTTCGTATGTGAATAAGTTTTATGAAATTATTCGGATTACATTATAAAAGTGACAACTATTTTGATTTTCAAGGACAGTGCTGCTATAATCAAAGTTAATTTCAAAGCATCTTGTCCGACTTAATGTTTCTGTCATTGAATCTTTCAGCTGTTCCGAGCGTTCGTGGCGTTCCCTGATTTCTTCAAGAAAAGCACAGCAGATTGGTGGGCCGGGCAGATTAAAGACTATTACAACAACGTCATGAAGTTTGACGGACTGTGGATCGTGAGTGCTTTGTGTTTGAATGAAAAATTAAAATGTTTTTTGAGGACATCTGTGCTATTACATGCCATTGTTGTCCTTAAAACAACACGTCCTTAATAATGAAATACCTCCAGAATTGGGGAAAGTTGTTGAAATCTTAACAAAGATTCATGAACACATCTCACTCATCAGAGTCATGTTGAGCTGTGCAAGAACAAGTGAAGGATTAGCATAGCCACGCCCCATTTCTTCACTCATTTGCATATCATCAGCGTTTTCCCCTTTGGATTGATTGGATGATAACTCTGTCATTGTGTTTTTTCCCTGAAGGACATGAATGAGCCGGCCAGTTTTGTGCATGGCACCGTCGGGGAGAAGTGTTTAGGGGATCAAACTTTGGAAAATCCTCCATACATGCCCCGTAAGTTCTTATGAGCGCGTCCTGGCATGAAGACTTCGCTCCAGAGATTTTACAACCCCATAGTCAACTTTTACTAGGCCTTCCCCTGACTGAAGGTTTTTCCAGTCCACCGTTCATATAAACCATTAGTTGGCTAAGCGCATGCTTATATTAGTTTAATTACTTTAATATACTCTGTCTCTGAGAGTGAACTAAACCATAATGAGCCTTTCACATACAACATTTACACTAGTATTAAGCACTTTCTGTCCAAAATGAATGTGTGTGTGATGTTTTCCCAGCACTGGAGTCCAGTTATAGAGGTCTGAACCATAAGACTATGTGCATGAACAGCGAGCAGATCCTCGATGACGGCACACGCGTCAAGCATTATGATGTCCACAACCTGTATGGATGGTCTCACACCAAACCCACTTATGAGTGAGTTTCTGTTCCTCCATATTCACTACCAAATGTATTTATTGGTTGTTCTGATACGAGTTGTGATTGCTTTGGGACTCACATGGTCCAAAAACACAAACTGACCCATACAATCTCAAATTTAAACAAATATCACACAATATCACGTTTGCATATATGGATCCTCACACTGGAGGCGAGCCGGACTGAACTTCGGGCCGGGTTCATCAGTGTTGAAACTGCTGTGTGTATTTCACAGTGCTTTGCTCAGTACCACTGGAAAGAGAGGAGTGGTTATTACCCGTTCAACATACCCGTCTAGTGGGCGCTGGGCAGGACATTGGCTGGGAGACAACTACTCCCGCTGGGACCAGCTTCTCAAGTCCATCATAGGTATGATGATGATGATGATGATGATGCTTGTTCAGTTCAGTGTATAAACGTAATATCTGAATGCATGAACTCTGTTTCTATCTCTCAGGCATGATGGAGTTCAGCATATTTGGCATCCCTTACGTAAGTGCCTCTCTCGTCCTATTGATCGATCATTTGTGCTTTATTTCCTATCAAACCATGTTAATTTGGGTCACACTAGCATGCAGTCATTACACTGACTCTATATTTGTGTTCTGGTTCCAGACCGGCGCTGATATCTGCGGCTTCTTTAACCATGCCGAATACGAGATGTGTCTGCGCTGGATGCAGCTCGGAGCGTTCTACCCCTTCTCCAGAAACCACAACACCATAAACATGCCAGTAAGAACACACACTCACAGCAGCTGTTTATGACAGACTGAGGATTTCTGGACCAAAAACTTGAGTTCTTTTCCCTTTTAAAAGCATTGTAATATTAGTTGGATTCCTGTGCTAATGAAGCTCGCGTGAGAATCCGTTGATGTTTTGTCCAGAAGTGCTGAATGATGATGATCTGATCTTTGACAGAGGCAGGACCCCGTGGCCTGGGGAGAAGAGTTTGCTGCTGTGTCTCGTGATGTGCTGAATATTCGCTACACACTCCTGCCGTATCTGAACACACTGATGTACGAAGCTCACGCTCATGGAAACACTGTGGTCAGACCCCTTCTGCACGAGTGAGTGTTTCTCAAGAGTTCACTCACACACACCAGATGTTCAGCAGAACGCTCATGCTACAGTTCTCTTCTTCCATACAGTAGAAGTAGATGAGAGGAAATGATGACAGAACGGCAACTGTCCCTTTAAGAGCTTCGTTCATCTTGTGCTCCTCTCTTTCCCTCAAAATATACACTATATCACCCAAAGTATTGGGACAGCCATCCAAATCGTTGAATTCGGGCGTCTCAAGAACAATAGGTGTTTCTCAATGTCAAGGATACTTCCTTGGAAGGACGGGTCCTTCCAAGTCATTTCCTTCAGATGCTAGGCGAGGGTCCTCTTTAGCATTCGGAGAACACGTAAATGGAACAGGCTAGCAAGTGCACGTCATTGCGTCATTACATCAGTGAAAGGTTCGCTCGGCGCTGCAAAAATTGTGTACTGCACTGTTTAAACACACTTGACGGTCCTTATTTTGTCTTGTCAGTCCTCATAAAAATAAATAAATAAAGTATAAGGGATAATGTATGTATAGCCATGCGGTTGTTATAGTGAATACAACCCCGCAAACTCTAAAGCGGAGGGGTCTTGATTGAATCAGCCTGAATTAAGGGGTTGTATTCGCTGTAACAACCGCCTCGCTATACATTTTCCCACTTATAACATGGCTACCTACCAAATAAATCAATAATTTGACACAAAATATTGATTTAAAAAGGAGTTTATTCATTCAAAAACGATTATATTACCTGAGTGAACAGAACTACGTCCATAGCAACATGATCTAGCTGTTAAAACATGCAATGGTAAAATATGTGACCAACAAAAAAGGCTATTACGTTATATGAAGTAAAAATGTAAAAGTTAATCACCAGTAAAAGGGAACAGCTTTAAATCCCCTTTGCAAATTTGAGCCGATATGTTAAATAGTTTAACAAACATAAAATAAATGGCTAAACTTAAAATATACTTGCTTACATTTGAAAGCATATTGCCGTTATCACTCCGACTCCGGTAACGGTCGACATTTTTATTTTTTGAACAAGCTAGCAAAGCTGCGCATAGGATTGTGGGTGATTTAAGAGCGCGAAGGCTACACATATGCATCCTTTCCTGTGTATGGGATATTTTCCGATCGAAGGACTCAGTCCTTGGTTGAAATTCTGAGGATCCTCGACATTGGAACAGTCCTTCGACGGACGTCGATGACGTAGCATCCTCGAAATTACGGCTTCCGAGGATCCTTCCTTGACATTGAGAAACGCCTAGTGTGTAGAGCTTCATGGAATGGGTTGTTGTTGATGAGATCACGTCCAGTGTTGATGAGATCATGTTGCGTGATTGATGATGTCATCAATTGCAGGTTTATCACCGATGAAAACACATGGAAGATCGACAGACAGTTCCTCTGGGGTCCCGCTCTTCTGATCACACCTGCACTGGACCCGGTACTGAACACACACACACACACACAACTCCACTATGATCACGCTACACAAACACTGATTTCTCACTGGTTTTGTTTTGTGAAGGGTGTGACTGTGGTCAGAGGTTACGTGCCAGACGCCCGCTGGTACGATTACCACACGGTGAGCATTTCATCAGCAAGCGTTCAAGATTTGAGTCGCATGTCAATGACAGAAGCAGTCATAATACACTCTCTGATCTGCCGGTGTGTGACTGATCCACCAGGGCCAAGCTGTTGGAGTGCGAGGACAGTTTGTGGATATGGACACGCCATTATGGAAAATTAACCTGCACGTGAGAGGAGGACACATCCTGCCCTGGCAGAAAGCAGAGAGCAACACACACTACAGGTCAACAAGCTGACCGCCATCTTTATTTAGACTTATGACATTTCTCTGGAGTTGCATTGAGAAAATCGTAATTGTTATGTTACCATTATGGAGATCAGTGTTTGGTTTAGTTGGGCTCTTGACCCTTAAGTCATTAATTTTAAACATTAGAGAAAAGCTTATTTGATGACCTTCGTTGTGTTTTAACATTATCATTATTTCACAATCATTTCACAATCACAGCCCGATTTACGAGTTAAATTAACTTTGATTATAGCAGCACTGTCCTTGAAAATCATAATATTTGTCACTTTTATAATGTAATCTAAATAATTTCATAAAACTTATTCACATACAAAACTGCTTTAAGACATCAAGAATCTGCCTGTGAATCTCAACAATGGTGACAATTATAAAGTATGTTAGTGTATTCTGGATGCCACCAATCAAAACTCAGTCATGGCTCCCATCATGCATTGCTGCATGAATAGATAACGAGCTTATGTCCAGAGGTCATCTTTTTGTCACCATTGTTGAGATTCATACGCTAATTCTTGATGTCTGTATGTGCCTACCCGAAATATTTTTAAGAAGGTTTTTTTTTTTTAATTGATTTGATCGTTTGGATTTCATAGAAAGGCTAAAAATTGCATACTCTACAACAACAGTACTGAAATAATTCATAAGCTGTAAAACTAAACTTGGAAATTATGCTCTCAATGAGTTCAGTGATTTAGGCCAACTATTGATAATGTTAAAACTGATCTCCATAATGGTAACATACCAATTGCGATTTTCTCCTTCAGTGATTCTGCTTGTTATCATCAGGTGTCTTCAATAATGCTCAATCATCACTAAAATATTCACTTAATTATCTCATTAACTTAAACACTGCTTTAGTGTTCATTTAACACTCTTTCCTTAACTTAACTTGTTTTCTGCTGACAAAGCAAATCAGCTTTGATGAGATTGATACGGTAAAACCCAGATTCTGATATGATAATGAGCGCTTGGTTTCTGACCAATCACAGCAGACTGGGCCATCTAACCAATCAGAGCAGAGCAGCTCTCAGAGAGGCGGAGTTTAGAGAGACTGAATCCTTGATTGACCTCGGATCTGTGTGAACCTGTTATAGGAGACTCCAAAACAACACTAGGAACCTTTCAAATATCATAATAGGGACAGTTTAATATGTAAATGTAGCTGTTAGTATGTCACAACACTAATGTAACGTTCACTGTTTTGTCTTGTGTTTTCTTCTTCTTGTAGTCGCCGGAATCCTCTGGGTCTTCTTGTTGCTCTTGATGATGGAGGATCAGCTCATGGATCCTTGTTCTGGGATGACGGAGAGGGAATTGGTAAGTTAGTGTTCTTGTGAGGAATTGAATGGTTTTGATTTTACTTATTGATAATATATGTTGATTTATTCAAACCAAATGGAATCTGGGAACATTTCTGCAATGCTTTCAAAGTAAAATGTTTCTCATGATAAATGCTATTACTGGTATAATAATTTAATGTAAGAATTACAAACAATAAAACTGTGTTCTGAACATGTATCTTTATTTTAGTTTGTACATCATCCTAAAACCTTTTCTTCCTTCTTTCTCCACAGATACTGTTCAGAACAAGCGTTTCCTCTTGACCACTTTCACTGCGTCTTCGGTACGTTCATATGTTTTGAAGAAAGCTGTGTGTGCATTTCTTTTAGATTTATTTGGATAGTATTCAATAAATCCAATAGGGAAACATATGTGTGTAACAGCTGTGTGTTTATATGTGTGTGTAACATGTGTTTATTTGTACAGGGTGTTCTGACCAGCGCGGTTCCCACAGACGGTCTGGCCGAGGCCGACAGGTTGACTCTGGGTCTGGTGAAGGTGTGGGGTGTAACAGCGCCCGTCACTCGTGTTACACTGAGCGTGACTGGACAGCCCGACGCCGACCTGCCATTCACATACAACGCTGAGGTCAGACACTAATGCAAACATATACTTCGGTTTCAAGTGACATGTAGCGTTACATCTGATTAAACACATCACAATAATCCATAAGTGATCATTCCACTACAGTCCATCACGCCAGTCTATTCGTTACTGTGGATCATCAAGACTTTTTTACTTCAAACCATTATTTCTAGTTAAAATACGAGTCCATAATACAAAATGCTTCCAATGAAAAAGTCATCCGGTCTGAATCAGGAGAAAAATATACACTAAACAGTCCATGTTGATGTGAGATGACATGATGGACTTTTCCACTGGAGGAAGCGTTATTATGGATTATGGACTCTACAGTTTGAAGTTAATATTAAAGTTAATATTCCATTAAAGTGTATCAGTATCTGCTGACCATGAGTGTGTAGATTATCTTTTATTCTGTCTGATAAACAGCTTCATAAACTCTGTCTCTTCCTCTCCCTCAGATTCAGGAGTTGCAGTTTGATGCAACATCACATTCTCACACCATCGAAAAGCCTTTCACAATCACCTGGATTTAGGCTTAGACTCGGACACCAGTCTACGGAAACAGCAATCGCAGGATTATATACCTTTATTTACCAATGGAGTAATAAAGCAGCAAATCTAATGTCAAGAGAGTGTCGTTTGTCTTTATTTTGGAATTTCTGGTTTAGATCTTTTCATACATACATGTTTTTTATGTCTTTGTTCTACACTGTAAAAAAAAAGAATAGTTGAGCTAACTTAAAAAAACGAGTCAACCTATCGCATTCAGCTTCTTAAGTTAACTCAACTAATCCATTACAGGTAATATCAACTTAAAGGGTTAGTTCACCCAAAAATGAAAATTCTGTCAGTATTTACTCACCCTCATGTTGTTCCAACCCCGTAAGACCTTCGTTCATCTTCGGAAAACGAATTAAGATATTTAAGATATTAAAATCGCTCCTGCATACAGTCCATAGGCTTCTTGAGGGACTGGCTCTTGCTGTCCTCGAAAGGTCATTAAAGACATCGTTAAAATAGTCCAAGTGACTACAGGGGCTCAATCTTAAGTTTATCAAACGACGAGAACACTTTTGTGCGCAAAAAAACAACAAAAATAACGACTTTATTTCAACTATTCGTTTATTTCTCCCTCTGCGCGAGTCAGCTAACTAGTTTAATAGCGTAAGCTTCTGTTATTGTACGTCACACGCATCACACACACATGACCAGCGTCGACCAATAGTGAGCCTACGTGTGACGTAGCTCTACGCAATCACACTACGTTAACGGACTATAGGCTTATGGAGAAGGAAGTGAATAGTTGAAATAAAGTCGTTATTTTTGTTGTTTTTTTGCGCACAAAAGTGTTCTCGTCGTTTGATAAACTTAAGATTGAGCCCCTGTAGTCACTTGGACTATTTTAACGATGTCTTCAATTACTTTTCGAGGACAGCAAGAGCCAGTCCCTCAAGAAGCCTATGGACTGTATGCAGGAGCGATTTTAATATCTTAAATATCTTAATTTGTGTTCCGAAGATGAACGAAGGTCTTACGGGGTTGGAACAACATGAGGGTGAGTAAATACTGACAGAATTTTCATTTTTGGGTGAACTAACCCTTTAAATACTTTAGTTCATATAGGGAGCACAAGGTAATCTTCTGAACCTTAAACTCCTTGTCAAGAGTTGAGGCAACTTGAAAAAAAATCAGACAACCTATGAAAGCAATGCTGTGAAGGATAGACATGCATCTCTACAGTGGCATTTTCTATCGATTCAGTATCGAAGTCATGATTTCGGTATCGTGACAACAATAATCTGCACGCATGTAAACAATTAAAGGGGTGATGAACTGAGAAATCAAATTTTCCTTGAGCTTTTGACATCTAAGAGGTCATCATATTATAAGCAGTGTTGGATAAGTTACTCTAAAAAAGTAACTAATTACTAGTTACTAATTACCTCTTCAACAGTGTAATTAGATTATTGACTAATTACTCTCTCTAAAAAGTATTTAATTACTCATTACTTTCAAAATCACATATCAATCTCAACCAACTTTCAAAATCCCATATCAATCTCAACCAATAATACAAGGATAGACATGAATCTGTTTTAATTCTTTCAAATAAATACTACAAAATTGCATGAATTATCCTTAAAATGACCAAGGTGGAGAAGGTTACATTATAAAAACACACTTTTTAACATCAGACAATACATTTTAATAGTGGTTAAAGCCACTATTGTTTTATGTCTGATCTCAAGACATTTCACACTTTTTTCATACATATTTTACAAAAATTCATACGAATTTGTACGAGTGCGGTCGCAATATTTAGACACCTCATAAAATGCATATGAATCGCTGTGAGATCGGAATAATCTATGCACAGTATTTACCTCAATTACATCAGAAGTAACTGTAATTGAATTACAGATAAATGAAGAGTAATCCCTTACTTTACATTTTCAAGGGAAAAGTCATTAAATTACAGTAACTAATTACTTAGTTACACCCAACACTGATTATAAGAATATCCGGTAAGTTTCAGAACTGAAAACGTCTTTGTAAGTCCAATAAAAGTCATGAATACACACAGGGGACAGATCCAAATGGAGTAGTTTCTAATTAAAGGGCAATCCAAACTCAGGGGTCAAAATCCAATAAACACAAGACAAAAACAAGAAACGGGCAGATACAGACGTGGAAGTATGGTGATATAAAACAACGACTCCGTACACTTAGGGAATAGATCTAACATGACTAACAATGAACAGCTGGGAACAATGATAAGCCATGTGCCATGAACTGATGAGTGACAGTGACAGACAGAATGCTGGGAAATGAAGTCAAAAGAGAACGAGGACCTCTAGTGACAAACAAGGGAAACACAACCAGACACTGTGACAATAAAATCTTTTATTGACACCTGGCTCTGCAAACGACTCGTTTTTTAAAGTGGGGAACTATGACGTGTTAGTCCCGCCCACCGATTCGCGCATTACATTGTAACAGTTCTAGGGTGAGTTCACTGTTACTAGTTCTTTCCACTTCACTAGGGGGCGATGTCCTCAGTTCTGAAGGTGAGGATGCAGATATAAGCAGAGAAGAAGTGAAGTTAGAGAGGGGTGACAAAAACATTGATGTGAGCAGTAGCTCAAGGTATTCATCTGTGGTTGGGTTTTTGAGGAGAAATTGTTATTTTCTTTGCTACTCATTTAAGCCTAATGTTCTAAATGTCTTGAGACAAGTTTCTCTATTGGACTGTTTTACTCTAAGTTCGACCGCTTAGTGCGCGTGGGAATTATCAATGGATTATTGACTGAGTCTGGCATCTTTGAATTGATTGAACCTGTGGAACGTCCTGTGGATATTGATCGACTGAAATCATCGTGCCATTATTGGCTTTGAGAACGCTGGACTTGTGACAAACTGCGTTGGAAACTCAGGTTTTTCTATCTTATAAATGATTGAACTGATTTGTAAATATGGTATGTGTTTGCGTGGAGGGTGAACACGTTTGATGCACTTAAATATAATCACTGCAAAACTCAACGGATGGTACCCTACCCAGATAGCAAACTGACAATGAATCAACGTAGAAACATGACATCGAAACGACATTGTTTTGCTCATCGAATTAACGTTGAACCAACGTCAGACGCGTCATTCTTCAAAACTAACGGAAAATCAACTTGAAATCAATGTTGTTTCAACGTTAGGAAAGCAAACCAATTTTCGATTTTCATTTAGCTTTGAAGAATGCCGCGTCCGACGTTGGTTTAACGGTAATTCGATGAGCAAAACAATGCCAGATCAACGTTGTTTCGATGTCATGAGAGACGTCGTTTTCACGTTGATTCAATGTCAGTTTGCTGTCTGGGTACCTCTTTACAATGATTTCATTCTGTCTTTTGTAATTCAAGATGGTATGTTACAACATGTATAGCTAAATTATATAGGCCTACCTCGTGATGACAAACCGGGTCGAGAGTGAAACTCATTATAATATGCAAAACTGTTATCCACTCACAGCAGAGGGCGTTTACTTCCAAATCTTCAGTGCGAGATGCACATAAAAACCGAGCGTTTTTCAGCTAGGCTCAAAACTAGGGTAGAAAATAGCCTATTACTATTCATTTTGATGTTTTTGAATGTAAAAACCAAGCGAACGTCATAAGTTGACCTAAATTATCATAAGTTGAGAAAATATAAAACGCCAGTTCATGACCCCTTTAAAGCGTTGTTGTGGCGAGAGGGGGGAAAAAAAAGAGTATTTAACTAAATCACAGCCTTTGTGATTTCACAATAGCACTATGATTTATTAGGATTGTAAATGGTTTTAATTAGTGCTGTCAAACGATTAAAATATTTAATCGCGATTAATCGCATTAATGTCATAGCTAACTCACGATTAATCGCACATTTTAATCTGCTCTAAATGTCTCTTCATTTCTTTTTGTCCCATTAGTTTTTCTCAATTTAATGCTCTTATCAACATGGAAAAGTGGATTAGCTTGTTTTGTGTAATTGTTTTTTTAAACAATGTTGGCATATACTGACTACATTCACATGCAGCCAATAACCCGTTCAAAACCGGGATATTAGCAATAACCCGTTTGCGAACGGCCATGTAAACACTGGCAAAAAACCCGAATATGCTCATATCCCGGATTTTCAAAACCGTGATATTATACCTTGGGTACCCCTTTTCTAACACAAATATTTGGATCATGTAAACGCGTATTGGCATATCCCCATAGTGATTTGTGTTCTGAGCATGTTCTATTCGCAAGGAATCTTGGTCTTTTGAGTAAGTTTTGAGAAACTTCTCGGCGCATACAAAAATCTGCGTGCAGTATACCGGACGTAAACATGGCGAGACGCAGCACAGCATACTTTTGGAGCGAGGTCAGTAACGTTACCAGCATCAAAGCGCAAATAAACGCGATCGCTATCTGCCCCGGACTATTCATTATCCACGTGCTACTGTTGTTGTCGTCTTTGGATACAGGAAGAAGAATCGGAAATGGTTGTCCGTACGTCTAGATGCTAACCGCGCATCGCCGTTTACATCGGGATATTGCAATTCCATGTATACAGGAGAAACTCTCTCTGCTCACGCATGTAAACGGGTTATACCTAATGTTTCAGAAACCCGAATAGTGACCTTAACCCGACCATAACCCGAAAACTGGCTGCATGTAAATGTAGTCACGCCATTCAATTTGACACTGACATTCTCACTCGGAGGAAATAATCTCTCACACAATGTAACACTGTCCATCAATAAAAGGGCGAAAGAAATACTGACGAGGTCCTGATATTAACGAGGGGGCGCAGAATTTGCATCAGCTGTGTGTGTGTGTGGCCATCATCAAGCGGTATTTCAGACTGGACGTGCTGCGATGATGATAGCTCAGTTCACAACGACAAAACACACAGATCCCTTTGGTCTTGTCAATGGAATTTGGCAACTGTTACAAATAAAATTTCCATTCAGAATCTTATTGGCATCCATTTCGCGTCTCGCGCTCGCCATCCACTCAAAACGTAACATTAACCAACTATTTGGTCGACTCGCAAGCCTAAACGAGTGCGTGCGGCGTGCCTGTCGTTTTTGTTTTTGTTTCCGGTCTAGCTAGATCCGCTTGCGCTTTGGTTGACGAAACAACAAAACGTCCTCACGCGGCACAAGCCATTGACATGAATGGGTTTCAGAGCGCAGCGCCGCGTCATGTTGCATTAGCATGTGAAAAAAAAACTACAAAGTTTGCTTGGACAAAAAGACAGTTAATCGCGAGATAAAAAAATTGACGCCATTAAAATGGGTTTGCGTTAACGCAGTTAATAACTGACAGCCCTAGTTTTAATATAACGCGTAGCCTTAGAAAAAGGTGTAATTATGCGGTACATAGATTCTTCCATGTATTACACTTACGGTATTTTGGCGGTTAAGGCCAATTTATACTTCTGCGTCGAGGGTACGCCGTAGTGTACGGCGTTGGCTACGCACGTAGCCGACGCCGTTGTGAGCATTTATACTTCTGCGTTCAGGTCTTGGTTGCTCTGCAGTACTGCTCCGAAACACTAGTTGGTGACGGAGGGTTTTAATGTTCCACTGTGTTTAGATTCCTTGCGGCTAGGTTACTACAAGCAATAGCGACTGAAAGAGAGCGGATCATGTTGAAGTTGGAGCTTATTGAGGTGGAAAAACAGTTCACTTTAGTGAAATTTAAACTGAAAGGCAGAAATGAGAGAAGACGTCGGAGGAGATGGTACGTGTGGAAATGCGTGAGAAGGTACGTGCGGAAATGCGTAGGAGGAAATGCGATGCTACCAAGCCGACCAATCACCGATCTTGCGGTCCGCATCATTGCGACGTGTAGTTACATTTTTGAGGAGGTGCGCGTCAGCCGACGGCAAAGGGTGCGCGATATGGGACGTGTCTGTGCGTATGCTAGGCTGTACCTACTGCGCGAACCCTACGCAGAAGTATAAATTGGCCTTTACTCGACACGGGTAAATTGCAATCGAGGATTTTTTCAAATCTAATACTCCACTTTAATCGAGGATTCGTGACAGCCCTAGTCTGCAATCAGACCAGCTCTTCTCTTCCATGGAGATGAAAAAGCCATTTAAAGCACACAGATTTTAGAAACACAAACACTTTTTTAAAAGAGCAAGGATAAAGACAATTAGGAAAAATAAACTCTAAAATGGATTTGTATTAACCTTGTTTAAAAGCTTACTTTTCAAGTTAATCACTCAAAGATGTGACATTGCGATCTAAATCCAGTGTTAATTCCACATGCTGAGCAACAAAATCTCTTCTGTGTAAGTTAGTCATGGTCAAATCACTCCATCTTCACCAGTGTTGCCAAATTGGAAGTCCCAAGTATTGTACCAGAATCTCAAAATGGTCATATTTGGTAGACAATGGTACACAGACGTCCAGAATACAGCTATTTATTGACCTTCAGCTGTTTATGGATCTACGGCTATTTATGAGTTTTCATGTGTTGCTTCAGGTTATTTTTAACAGAGAAACTCTTCCCACACTGATCACACATGTGCGGCTTCTCTCCAGTGTGGATCCTCTCATGTCTTTTCAGACTTCCTGACCGATTGAATCTCTTGTCACAGTGTGAACACTTGTAAGGTTTTTCTCCAGTGTGGATCCTCTCATGTGTTTTCAGATGTGATGAAACACTGAATCTCTTGTCACAGTGTGAACACTTGTAAGGTTTTTCTCCAGTGTGGATCCTCTCATGTTTTTTCAGAGTTGATGTCAGACTGAATCTCTTGTCGCAGTGTGAACACTCGTAAGGTTTTTCTCCAGTGTGAATTCTCTGGTGCCGTTTTAAATCCTTTGCTGAAATAAAAGTCTTCTCACACTCAAAGCACACGTATTCTCTCACACCAGTGTGGATTTGCTGATGTCTATGTAAAGTTGGCAGCCATGAAAAACCCTTTCCACACACAGAACATGAATACAGCTTCTCTTTCATATGAACTGTCAGGTGTCTCTTCAGGTCTAATTTCCTAATAAATGTTTTGCCACATTGATCACATGTGAACAGCTTCTCTCCGGTGTGAACTCTCCTATGCGAATCAAGATTAGGTTTGTGTGTGAAACTCTTCCCGTATTGATAACATGTGAACAGCTTATCTGTGCGAGCTCTCATGTGAATCTGAAGACTTTGTCTGAATGGGAATATCTTTCCACTCTGATCGCATGTGTGTGGTTTTCCTCCAGTGTGGATTATCATGTGCTGTCTAAGATTTGATATTTGTCTGAAACTCTTTCCACATTGATTACATCTGAACGGCTTCTCTCCAGTGTGGATCCTCGTGTGAACTTTAAGACTCCATTTGCATGTAAAACTCTTCCCACATTGAATGCAGGTGAAAGATTTCTTGGATCTTCTTTTCTTTAAAAATGTCTGTTTAGTTTTTGAGCAACTCAAATGTTTTTCTCCAGGTTGGACATGATGTTCCTCCTTCACTTCTCTCAGTTCTTCTCTCTCCTCCTTCACTTCTCTCAGTTCTTCTCTCTCCTCCTTCACTTCACTCAGTTCTTCTCTCTCCTCCTTCACTTCACTCAGTTCTTCTCTCTCCTCCTTCACTTCTCTCAGTTCTTCTCTCTCCTCTTTCACTTCTCTCAGTTCTTCTCTCTCCTCCTTCACTTCACTCAGTTCTTCTCTCTCCTCCTTCACTTCTCTCAGTTCTTCACTCTCCTCCTTCACTTCCATCAGTTCTTCTCTCTCCTCCTTCACTTCACTCAGTTCTTCTCTCTCCTCCTTCACTTCACTCAGTTCTTCTCTCTCCTCCTTCATTTCTCTCAGTTCTTCTCTCTCCTCCTTCACTTCACTCAGTTCTTCTCTCTCCTCCTTCACTTCACTCAGTTCTTCTCTCTCCTCACTGTCTTCCATCAGATCTGAAATCAAAGAGAAAAGTTTGATTGCGTCAGCAACCAAAATTATTTGGCCGAAAATATCAACAACTAACATGACGTCATGACATTTGCATAAAAATACACGGCACTTTCAAGTCAAGTGGCGTGTTATTTACACGAATTTTGAGCTATCCACGCGTATGCGTGTATATCTACGCCATTAAATGTCCGAGCGAAACGAAGAAAAATGTAGCTCTACATCTGGGGAGCGATATTTTTTTTTCCTAGGATGGTAGGGGAAGACTCATAGATGGTATTAAAGGGTTAGTTCACCCAAAAATGAAAATTAAGTCATTAATTACTCACCCCCATGCTGCACCAACCCCGTAAGACCTTCGTTCATCTTCGGAACACAAATAAAGATATTTTTGATTGAATCTGAGGGCTGGATCACTCTTCCATAGGCTTCCTAAGGGACTGGCTCTTGGCGGCCTATAAAGTCATTAAAGAAAAGGTTTAAATATTCCATGTGCCTACAGCGGATCAATTATAAGTTTATCAAGCGTCAAGAATACTTTTTGTGCGAAAAAAACATAAATAATGACTTTATTCATCTATTCTATTACTTCCTTATGGGCGCATGCGCGAGAACTGAGACGAGGACGTTCTCATTCGACTACTTCTTGTTATTAACAATTTTAAGCTGTCCCTGAGATCGCTGTGGAGGAAGCTGTCCCTGAGATCGCCATGGAGGAAGCTGTCCCTGAGATCACTGTGGAGGAAGCTGTCCCTGAGATCGCTATGGAGGAAGCTGTCCCTGAGATCACTGTGGAGGAAGCTGTCCCTGAGATCGCCGTGGAGGAAGCTGTCCCTGAGATCACTGTGGAGGAAGCTGTCCCTGAGATCACTGTGGAGGAAGCTGTCCCTGAGATCGCCGTGGAGGAAGCTGTCCCTGAGATCGCTATGGAGGAAGCTGTCCCTGAGATCCCCGTGGAGGAAGCTGTCCCTGAGATCACTGTGGAGGAAGCTGTCCCTGAGATCGCTATGGAGGAAGCTGTCCCTGAGATCGCCGTGGAGGAAGCTGTCCCTGAGATCGCTGTGGAGGAGGTTGTCCCTGAGATCGCTATGGAGGAAGCTGTCCCTGAGATCACTGTGGAGGAAGCTGTCCCTGAGATCACTGTGGAGGAAGCTGTCCCTGAGATCGCCGTGGAGGAAGCTGTCCCTGAGATCGCTATGGAGGAAGCTGTCCCTGAGATCGCCGTGGAGGAGGTTGTCCCTGTGATCGCTATGGAGGAAGCTGTCCCTGAGATCGCCGTGGAGGAAGCTGTCCCTGAGATCGCTATGGAGGAAGCTGTCCCTGAGATCCCCGTGGAGGAAGCTGTCCCTGAGATCACTGTGGAGGAAGCTGTCCCTGAGATCGCTATGGAGGAAGCTGTCCCTGAGATCGCCGTGGAGGAAGCTGTCCCTGAGATCGCTGTGGAGGAGGTTGTCCCTGAGATCGCTATGGAGGAAGCTGTCCCTGAGATCACTGTGGAGGAAGCTGTCCCTGAGATCACTGTGGAGGAAGCTGTCCCTGAGATCGCCGTGGAGGAAGCTGTCCCTGAGATCGCTATGGAGGAAGCTGTCCCTGAGATCGCCGTGGAGGAGGTTGTCCCTGTGATCGCTATGGAGGAAGCTGTCCCTGAGATCGCTGTGGAGGAGGTTGTCCCTGAGATCGCTATGGAGGAAGCTGTCCCTGAGATCGCCGTGGAGGAAGCTGTCCCTGAGATCACTGTGGAGGAAGCGGTCCCTGAGATCACCGTGGAGGAAGCTGTCCCTGAGATCGCCGCGGAGGAAGCTGTCCCTGAGATCACTGTGGAGGAAGCTGTCCCTGAGATCGCCGCGGAGGAAGCTGTCCCTGAGATCACTGTGGAGGAAGCTGTCCCTGAGATCACTGTGGAGGAAGCTGTCCCTGAGATCCCCGTGGAGGAAGCTGTCCCTGAGATCACTGTGGAGGAAGCTGTCCCTGAGATCGCCGCGGAGGAAGCTGTCCCTGAGATCACTGTGGAGGAAGCTGTCCCTGAGATCGCTGTGGAGGAAGCTGTCCCTGAGATCGCCGCGGAAGAAGCTGTCCCTGAGATCACTGTGGAGGAAGCTGTCCCTGAGATCGCTGTGGAGGAAGCTGTCCCTGAGATCGCCGCGGAAGAAGCTGTCCCTGAGATCACTGTGGAGGAAGCTGTCCCTGAGATCGCCGTGGAGGAAGCTGTCCCTGAGATCACTGTGGAGGAAGCTGTCCCTGAGATCCCCGTGGAGGAAGCTGTCCCTGAGATCACTGTGGAGGAAGCTGTCCCTGAGATCGCTATGGAGGAAGCTGTCCCTGAGATCGCCGTGGAGGAAGCTGTCCCTGAGATCGCTGTGGAGGAGGTTGTCCCTGAGATCGCTATGGAGGAAGCTGTCCCTGAGATCACTGTGGAGGAAGCTGTCCCTGAGATCACTGTGGAGGAAGCTGTCCCTGAGATCGCCGTGGAGGAAGCTGTCCCTGAGATCGCTATGGAGGAAGCTGTCCCTGAGATCGCCGTGGAGGAGGTTGTCCCTGTGATCGCTATGGAGGAAGCTGTCCCTGAGATCGCTGTGGAGGAGGTTGTCCCTGAGATCGCTATGGAGGAAGCTGTCCCTGAGATCGCCGTGGAGGAAGCTGTCCCTGAGATCACTGTGGAGGAAGCGGTCCCTGAGATCACTGTGGAGGAAGCTGTCCCTGAGATCGCCGCGGAGGAAGCTGTCCCTGAGATCACTGTGGAGGAAGCTGTCCCTGAGATCGCCGCGGAGGAAGCTGTCCCTGAGATCACTGTGGAGGAAGCTGTCCCTGAGATCACTGTGGAGGAAGCTGTCCCTGAGATCCCCGTGGAGGAAGCTGTCCCTGAGATCACTGTGGAGGAAGCTGTCCCTGAGATCGCCGCGGAGGAAGCTGTCCCTGAGATCACTGTGGAGGAAGCTGTCCCTGAGATCGCTGTGGAGGAAGCTGTCCCTGAGATCGCCGCGGAAGAAGCTGTCCCTGAGATCACTGTGGAGGAAGCTGTCCCTGAGATCGCTGTGGAGGAAGCTGTCCCTGAGATCGCCGCGGAAGAAGCTGTCCCTGAGATCACTGTGGAGGAAGCTGTCCCTGAGATCGCCGTGGAGGAAGCTGTCCCTGAGATCACTGTGGAGGAAGCTGTCCCTGAGATCCCCGTGGAGGAAGCTGTCCCTGAGATCCCCGTGGAGGAAGCTGTCCCTGAGATCACTGTGGAAGAAGCTGTCCCTGAGATCGCTATGGAGGAAGCTGTCCCTGAGATCGCCGTGGAGGAAGCTGTCCCTGAGATCGCCGTGGAGGAAGCGGTCCCTGAGATCACCGTGGAGGAAGCTGTCCCTGAGATCGCTGTGGAGGAAGCTGTCCCTGAGATCGCCGTGGAGGAAGCTGTCCCTGAGATCGCCGTGGAGGAAGCTGTCCCTGAGATCGCCGTGGAGGAAGCTGTCCCTGAGATCGCCGTGGAGGAAGCTGTCCCTGAGATCGCCGTGGAGGAAGCTGTCCCTGAGATCGCCGTGGAGGAAGCTGTCCCTGAGATCGCCGTGGAGGAAGCTGTCCCTGAGATCGCCGTGGAGGAAGCTGTCCCTGAGATCGCGGTGGAGGAAGCTGTCCCTGAGATCACTGTGGAGGAAGCTGTCCCTGAGATCGCCGCGGAGGAAGCTGTCCCTGAGATCACTGTGGAGGAAGCTGTCCCTGAGATCACTGTGGAGGAAGCTGTCCCTGAGATCACTGTGGAGGAAGCTGTCCCTGAGATCACTGTGGAGGAAGCTGTCCCTGAGATCACTGTGGAGGAAGCTGTCCCTGAGATCGCCGTGGAGGAAGCTGTCCCTGAGATCACCGTGGAGGAAGCTGTCCCTGAGATCACTGTGGAGGAAGCGGTCCCTGAGATCACTGTGGAGGAAGCTGTCCCTGAGATCCCCGTGGAGGAAGCTGTCCCTGAGATCACTGTGGAGGAAGCTGTCCCTGAGATCGCCGCGGAGGAAGCTGTCCCTGAGATCACTGTGGAGGAAGCTGTCCCTGAGATCACTGTGGAGGAAGCTGTCCCTGAGATCACTGTGGAGGAAGCTGTCCCTGAGATCACTGTGGAGGAAGCTGTCCCTGAGATCACTGTGGAGGAAGCTGTCCCTGAGATCGCCGCGGAGAAAGCGGTCCCTGAGATCACTGTGGAGGAACCTGTCCCTGAGATCGCTATGGAGGAAGCTGTCCCTGAGATCCCCGTGGAGGAAGCGGTCCCTGAGATCACTGTGGAGGAACCTGTCCCTGAGATCGCTATGGAGGAAGCTGTCCCTGAGATCGCTATGGAGGAAGCTGTCCCTGAGATCACTGTGGAGGAAGCTGTCCCTGAGATCACTGTGGAGGAAGCTGTCCCTGAGATCCCCGTGGAGGAAGCTGTCCCTGAGATCACTGTGGAGGAAGCTGTCCCTGAGATCGCCGCGGAGGAAGCTGTCCCTGAGATCACTGTGGAGGAAGCTGTCCCTGAGATCACTGTGGAGGAAGCTGTCCCTGAGATCGCCGCGGAGGAAGCTGTCCCTGAGATCACTGTGGAGGAAGCTGTCCCTGAGATCACTGTGGAGGAAGCTGTCCCTGAGATCACTGTGGAGGAAGCTGTCCCTGAGATCACTGTGGAGGAAGCTGTCCCTGAGATCACTGTGGAGGAAGCTGTCCCTGAGATCGCCGTGGAGGAAGCTGTCCCTGAGATCACCGTGGAGGAAGCTGTCCCTGAGATCACTGTGGAGGAAGCGGTCCCTGAGATCACTGTGGAGGAAGCTGTCCCTGAGATCCCCGTGGAGGAAGCTGTCCCTGAGATCACTGTGGAGGAAGCTGTCCCTGAGATCGCCGCGGAGGAAGCTGTCCCTGAGATCACTGTGGAGGAAGCTGTCCCTGAGATCACTGTGGAGGAAGCTGTCCCTGAGATCACTGTGGAGGAAGCTGTCCCTGAGATCACTGTGGAGGAAGCTGTCCCTGAGATCACTGTGGAGGAAGCTGTCCCTGAGATCGCCGCGGAGAAAGCGGTCCCTGAGATCACTGTGGAGGAACCTGTCCCTGAGATCGCTATGGAGGAAGCTGTCCCTGAGATCCCCGTGGAGGAAGCGGTCCCTGAGATCACTGTGGAGGAACCTGTCCCTGAGATCGCTATGGAGGAAGCTGTCCCTGAGATCGCTATGGAGGAAGCTGTCCCTGAGATCACTGTGGAGGAAGCTGTCCCTGAGATCACTGTGGAGGAAGCTGTCCCTGAGATCCCCGTGGAGGAAGCTGTCCCTGAGATCACTGTGGAGGAAGCTGTCCCTGAGATCGCCGCGGAGGAAGCTGTCCCTGAGATCACTGTGGAGGAAGCTGTCCCTGAGATCGCTGTGGAGGAAGCTGTCCCTGAGATCGCCGCGGAAGAAGCTGTCCCTGAGATCACTGTGGAGGAAGCTGTCCCTGAGATCGCTGTGGAGGAAGCTGTCCCTGAGATCGCCGCGGAAGAAGCTGTCCCTGAGATCACTGTGGAGGAAGCTGTCCCTGAGATCGCCGTGGAGGAAGCTGTCCCTGAGATCACTGTGGAGGAAGCTGTCCCTGAGATCCCCGTGGAGGAAGCTGTCCCTGAGATCACTGTGGAGGAAGCTGTCCCTGAGATCCCCGTGGAGGAAGCTGTCCCTGAGATCGCTATGGAGGAAGCTGTCCCTGAGATCGCCGTGGAGGAAGCTGTCCCTGAGATCGCCGTGGAGGAAGCGGTCCCTGAGATCACTGTGGAGGAAGCTGTCCCTGAGATCGCTGTGGAGGAAGCTGTCCCTGAGATCGCTGTGGAGGAAGCTGTCCCTGAGATCGCCGTGGAGGAAGCTGTCCCTGAGATCGCCGTGGAGGAAGCTGTCCCTGAGATCGCCGTGGAGGAAGCTGTCCCTGAGATCGCCGTGGAGGAAGCTGTCCCTGAGATCGCCGTGGAGGAAGCTGTCCCTGAGATCGCCGTGGAGGAAGCTGTCCCTGAGATCGCCGTGGAGGAAGCTGTCCCTGAGATCGCCGTGGAGGAAGCTGTCCCTGAGATCGCGGTGGAGGAAGCTGTCCCTGAGATCACTGTGGAGGAAGCTGTCCCTGAGATCGCCGCGGAGGAAGCTGTCCCTGAGATCGCCGCGGAGGAAGCTGTCCCTGAGATCGCCGTGGAGGAAGCGGTCCCTGAGATCACGGTGGAGGAAGCTGTCCCTGAGATCGCCGTGGAGGAAGCTGTCCCTGAGATCGCCGTGGAGGAAGCGGTCCCTGAGATCACTGTGGAGGAAGCTGTCCCTGAGATCGCGGTGGAGGAAGCTGTCCCTGAGATCACTGTGGAGGAAGCTGTCCCTGAGATCGCCGCGGAGGAAGCGGTCCCTGAGATCACTGTGGAGGAAGCTGTCCCTGAGATCCCCGTGGAGGAAGCTGTCCCTGAGATCACTGTGGAGGAAGCTGTCCCTGAGATCGCCGCGGAGGAAGCTGTCCCTGAGATCACTGTGGAGGAAGCTGTCCCTGAGATCACTGTGGAGGAAGCTGTCCCTGAGATCACTGTGGAGGAAGCTGTCCCTGAGATCACTGTGGAGGAAGCTGTCCCTGAGATCGCCGTGGAGGAAGCTGTCCCTGAGATCACTGTGGAGGAAGCGGTCCCTGAGATCACTGTGGAGGAAGCTGTCCCTGAGATCCCCGTGGAGGAAGCTGTCCCTGAGATCACTGTGAAGGAAGCTGTCCCTGAGATCGCCGCGGAGGAAGCTGTCCCTGAGATCACTGTGGAGGAAGCTGTCCCTTCACTGTGGAGGAAGCTGTCCCTGAGATCACTGTGGAGGAAGCTGTCCCTGAGATCACTGTGGAGGAAGCTGTCCCTGAGATCACTGTGGAGGAAGCTGTCCCTGAGATCGCTGTGGAGGAACCTGTCCCTGAGATCGCTATGGAGGAAGCTGTCCCTGAGATCCCCGTGGAGGAAGCGGTCCCTGAGATCACTGTGGAGGAACCTGTCCCTGAGATCGCTATGGAGGAAGCTGTCCCTGAGATCCCCGTGGAGGAAGCGGTCCCTGAGATCACTGTGGAGGAACCTGTCCCTGAGATCGCTATGGAGGAAGCTGTCCCATTGATCGCGGTGGAGGAGGCTGTCCCTGAGATCGCCGCGGAGGAAGCTGTCCCTGAGATCGCCGTGGAGGAAGCTGTCCCATTGATCGCCGTGGAGGAGGTTGTCCCTGAGATCGCTGTGGAGGAGTTTGTCCCTGAGATCGCAGAAGAGAAACCTGTTCTTCAGATCACGGCGGAGGTCGCTCACGGGTTTGTTCCCAAGCACGCCATAGAGGTCGCTCGAGAGTGGGTCTTTGAGAACGTCTTGGAGGTCGCTTTCAGGCTTGACCCGGAACAGGTGGTAGAGGGTGCCACTGAGTTAGTTCCTGAACTACCTGGCCCGCCCTGGTTGCAGGCACAGTTTATTTCCTTGTCTTGTCCCTCCCACCTCCCTCTTGGACTCCCTCTGTGTCACCACCACCGGGCCTTATGTTTGTGGAGCGTCTGGTATCCGCTCCATAGAGGGGGGATTCTGTTACGTGTTTAGTTCAGTGTTTCTTTGGGTTCATTATTAGTGTGTTTAGTCTTGTGGTTTTGTAATGTTCTTGGTTAATTGTTCCCTGTGTGTTAGTACTCTTCCCAGGTGTTTCCCATTGACCACACCCTCTCGTTATCATGTTAGCTTATTTAAGCCTGTGTGACTTGAGATCGCCGTGGAGGAAGCTGTCCCTGAGATCGCCGTGGAGGAAGCTGTCCCTGAGATCGCCGTGGAGGAAGCTGTCCCTGAGATCGCCGTGGAGGAAGCTGTCCCTGAGATCGCCGTGGAGGAAGCTGTCCCTGAGATCGCCGTGGAGGAAGCTGTCCCTGAGATCGCCGTGGAGGAAGCTGTCCCTGAGATCGCGGTGGAGGAAGCTGTCCCTGAGATCACTGTGGAGGAAGCTGTCCCTGAGATCGCCGCGGAGGAAGCTGTCCCTGAGATCGCCGCGGAGGAAGCTGTCCCTGAGATCGCCGTGGAGGAAGCGGTCCCTGAGATCACGGTGGAGGAAGCTGTCCCTGAGATCGCCGTGGAGGAAGCTGTCCCTGAGATCGCCGTGGAGGAAGCGGTCCCTGAGATCACTGTGGAGGAAGCTGTCCCTGAGATCGCGGTGGAGGAAGCTGTCCCTGAGATCACTGTGGAGGAAGCTGTCCCTGAGATCGCCGCGGAGGAAGCGGTCCCTGAGATCACTGTGGAGGAAGCTGTCCCTGAGATCACTGTGGAGGAAGCTGTCCCTTCACTGTGGAGGAAGCTGTCCCTGAGATCACTGTGGAGGAAGCTGTCCCTGAGATCACTGTGGAGGAAGCTGTCCCTGAGATCACTGTGGAGGAAGCTGTCCCTGAGATCGCCGCGGAGAAAGCGGTCCCTGAGATCACTGTGGAGGAACCTGTCCCTGAGATCGCTATGGAGGAAGCTGTCCCTGAGATCCCCGTGGAGGAAGCGGTCCCTGAGATCACTGTGGAGGAACCTGTCCCTGAGATCGCTATGGAGGAAGCTGTCCCATTGATCGCGGTGGAGGAGGCTGTCCCTGAGATCGCCGCGGAGGAAGCTGTCCCTGAGATCGCCGTGGAGGAAGCTGTCCCATTGATCGCCGTGGAGGAGGTTGTCCCTGAGATCGCTGTGGAGGAGTTTGTCCCTGAGATCGCAGAAGAGAAACCTGTTCTTCAGATCACGGCGGAGGTCGCTCACGGGTTTGTTCCCAAGCACGCCATAGAGGTCGCTCGAGAGTGGGTCTTTGAGAACGTCTTGGAGGTCGCTTTCAGGCTTGACCCGGAACAGGTGGTAGAGGGTGCCACTGAGTTAGTTCCTGAACTACCTGGCCCGCCCTGGTTGCAGGCACAGTTTATTTCCTTGTCTTGTCCCTCCCACCTCCCTCTTGGACTCCCTCTGTGTCACCACCACCGGGCCTTATGTTTGTGGAGCGTCTGGTATCCGCTCCATAGAGGGGGGATTCTGTTACGTGTTTAGTTCAGTGTTTCTTTGGGTTCATTATTAGTGTGTTTAGTCTTGTGGTTTTGTAATGTTCTTGGTTAATTGTTCCCTGTGTGTTAGTACTCTTCCCAGGTGTTTCCCATTGACCACACCCTCTCGTTATCATGTTAGCTTATTTAAGCCTGTGTGACTTGTGTAGTCTTTGTGAGTGCTTAATGTTTGTGGTTGTTCTGTCCTGATCTTGTTTCTTGTTCCTGAATTCACGTTTCTGTAGTTAGAGTTTGTATTTTTAATAAATACTGCAAACGGATCCTACTCTCTTGTTCACTTCAACCAGCCGTGACACGGTATGGTACGCTTGGTACCATTTAAAGCGAGCCGAACCGAGCCGAGCCATACGGTACAATACCATGCAGTGGAAAAGCGCCAAAGCGTGCCGTACCGAACCGAGCCATACCATGCAGTGGAAAAGCATGGTGCATGAGGTTTGAGGCCAAATATATATATAATTTTTTTTTTCAAAAGGTCTGTTGAAAATGTCTAAAATATCACAAAAACTTTGGTAAAACAACACAGAGACAGTTAGCTTAACAATGGGAGAATTTTAATTTTCAGCGATTAGAGTTTGGTCCAGTGAGAAAAGAAATCATCGATAGCTTGGAGGGTGGTGGGAATTTAAGTGGCGAGTTTCATGTGAATGGATTTTCTGATGTGTCAATTACTAATTGGGTGAAAAACGTTGGAAGTGAGAATCAAATTGGTATGCTCATTTGTATTACAACAGATATGGAAATTCCTTTATTATTAATGAAGATCAAGCTTTTATTTTGACATGCAGAGTTGACACACTTTATTTTGACGACCACTTTAATGCATATTGTATTGAGGAGAGAGCTGATTCCTTTTCTGTTATTTCTATTGATGAGTTGAATTATTACAGACCGTATGATAAACAGTTTTCTAATGAGATGGACAAAAAAAACATATGTAGTGCCACATTCCCATTTTGTGTGACCGGTGCTATTGAGGATTGGTTGTCCATTGTTAATGTAGAGCCAATGCTTTGTTGTGGATGGTGTGCTTTATTTAATACAGTTTCACTTGAACTACAATCTCCCTGTTTTTGTCTTTTTTGTAAATTATTTTACTGAGTCGGGTGAGGGGTGTACTTTGTAATACTTCCAAGTATTTCATATCAATACGGATCAATTCTACAAGAGTTGCATTTTATCCTAAACTTTACATCCAATGTAGTGATAATATGTCAACCACTCGGCAGTACTGAAAGAAAAACACACATTTGGTGTCAAATTTCGACACTATTCACTGGTGTTGGGTAAATTAAACACAAACCAGTGTTGACTAGTTTTAAATGTTAACTATTTAGAGAGTTGCTGCAACTCTGTCATAGCGTTAGATATTCAACACTTTGAAAAGTGTAGTTTTTTAACTCAATCTAGTGTGGACTAGTGTTGAATTTAACTCTGTCTAGCACTGCTGATTTTGCTGTGTAGATGAAGAAGAAGAATCTAGGGTTGGGTATCCCTTACGAAAAAGAAGTATATTTCAAGTTAATTTTATGTAGTATACTTAAGTAATGTTCAAGAATATTTTTAAGTATACATTATGTAGTAAGTATACTAATGTCACTATGTAGTAGTAGTAAACTCTAAGTGTACTAATTTAATACCGCTTGGGACTAAATTGGCCCACTTTTAATACATAAAAGTATATGTTTAAGTGTACTATAAGTGTAACAGTAAGTGCACAACTAGTTCATAATTATGTATCTCATGTGTACTGCAAGTGAATTTATGGGTATACTAGTAGTTTACTTTTTTACTGTAATACTTACACAAGTATACTTTGAATACTTAATTATACTTTTAAGTATTTCTGGATCAAAAGATTGAGTACAAGAACAGGACAAATATACTTGCTTTTCTCTCAGTATAAGTCAAGTACACTTAAGTGTAATTTGAAGTATATTTCTGAGAAGTACATATACTTCTGAGAAGTACAGGAAAAATAAACTGAAAGTATACTTTCTTATTTTTAGTTTAAAAGAAGTATACTAATGGCACACTTGAATAAACTTCTTTTTCGTAAGGGATTGTTTGGGTTTTTATGGTATCAGTGCCAAATCGAATTTTTTTAATAACCAGTGCCTGAACTGATTCTTTAATAGAGTCACAAAACGACGGTCAATGACATTAAGTTAAGCTTAAAACCCTGTCTGACATTTTGGCAAGAGCATTTACTTGATAGAGTTAATTGCAAACGAAACAATTTTTGTAAACTATATATTGAGAAAAGTTTGATATTTTTTAAAAATAGATGCAAAATAATGTGAACCAGATATAAATGTAAATTAAAAGAGCTCAATTAATATTTAGTTTGACCTGATGTTGACAATCAATATGAAGATTTCTCAAATATCGCTTTACTGACTATTTTGAAAGCCAAAAAGGAAACTTTTGTCCCCATTTCATAGTTGAACTCTTTATCTAAAAGTGATGAAGGGCTTGAATGTTTCTGTTCTCCAGCATCATGAATGAATGAAGAATAAACACCAACCTCTTTGTTCTTCAGGATCTTCAGTGTGTTTCATTCTGCAGGGTTCTGGATCACTCTTGTTCTCACTGTCCTCTTTAATAAACTCAGTCTTTGCAGATTTCAGCTCTTCCTGATGCTTTCATGCTCATCTTCACTTGTAGCTGATGGGAATTTACAACATTTATTGGAGAATTGCTGTGGGAGGAGCTTCACTGATGATGAATTACAATGTGGGAGGAGCTTCACTGATTATGTGACTGCTGTGGGAGGAGCTTCACTGATGATGGAGCTGATCTACCCAAAATAAAAAAATATATATATCTGTAACTGAGTTGTTTTATACTTATTGATGATAGAATATAAATGTTGTACTGAAATTATTTCAAATATAAATAATGGTAAGAAAAACAGTTCAACACATAGGCCTAAAGACAGATATAAATGTATAGTCCTCGCCAAATCCCCTCAGTCTGCTGACACCAATGAAATGAGCTTTAAGTGTCCATTTACAGGAGCTGTGAAGACATCAGCATAATAAATGAGGTGAAAACAGGAACTATTGTCATGAAATAAAGAGTGTTTTCAGCAGATCTGTTAATATTGATGATCCTCAGACTATCAACACTCATTCAACAAGCCATTCAGGATCATCAGCAGATCATCTCACTTTATTCTGAGTGTTTGCTGTTAGAAACACGTAGATTCGTCAATATGGTAAAAGTCTGTAAAACTTTTACCATAAACTTTTACCATAAACTTTTACCGTAAAAGAAAAGTGTTGCTTCTCACAACATAAAACATTTAGAAAAATATATAAAAACTAACTCCAATGGCATTCATTTTAATTAACCACCTCATCTAAATAACTACAGCAGCATAATGCCCATATCTAAAATACATTTTGATTTTGCACCACATTTATTACACTAATGTTATACGTGAAGTTTTTAGCCATAGGCTAAATGTGAGTGTTTGCTGTAAGAAACACATTATTTGAGTCAGATTGATGATAAAAGGCTGTAAAACTGCTCTAATGAAATAAGACATTACTGTAATTTCGCACAATATAACCAGACAAAACGTAAACAATAAAATAAAAACATTAAAACTAGTTAAACTGGTTCCTTGTGAGGCTTTAGACAGCTGAACACCCTTACGTAACACGCTTACGATGAGAAACGCTAAAGGTTTGTTCCTACTAAATTTATTTCAAAGCAGAATCATAAAAGTTTAAATATGATATTTTAAAATGAAAAAGTAATACATTTGTATCTTCTATTCATCTTTTAGTAGATAACTGAAATGATTTTGCTTATTCTATCAAAACACGACCGTCACAGAAAACTGTACTTTTACATTTTTTAAAATAAATGAAAATAAATAGCCTAAATAATTTAATATGATTCACCCACAAACACTCACTAAATCAGTTCCATAAAATGAACTAATCTCTATTTTTAAATTAAATGAGGATAAATAAAGTATATAACTTGTTACTAAAACATTAAACAGTTAGCTAAATGTATGTGTATATATATATATATATATATATATATATATATATATATATATATATATATATATATATATACAAAAACACCTTATATTTTCATAGAGCTGAAGAAATAGTTCTTTACGCAATGATAAAAAAAAAAATCAAAAAAGCAGACAGTGTAAGTTAATAATAATAATACTTTTTCAATTCTGCTTTTGTTTTTAATTTTTGATGCCAAGTTTTAAAGGCAGATCTGATGCTCCAATCATTGATATGTGAGGACATTTTCAGTAAGATCTTTTGTTTTGCCTTTCATTTCAGACATACCACAGGTTAATATTTTGTTTTTGATTATCGTGTGACTTCAGGTCAGAAATAATATGACTTGCTTTGTTATGAATTTAATTTGTCTTCTCTGAAAAATGGACCTTTTTTTCTGTGTTTTTAAAAGAATTTAAACTACATCTTACTACAATTAGGCATCTCCAGTAAAAATGAAAGCAAGTATTTTTAAGAATTTTAATATGAGTTTAATATCATTGTATTCTTCTTTTTTTTGTCTTTTAGTTAATTTTATTTTTTTCAGCTAATCACTATTAACTTGTATTTTCTAATTTGTATTCTGATACATTTTGTATACAAAGTTATATATCATGTCATTTCTGTAATTTGTGCAATTTTTGCACGCATCACATGAAAAATAAAGAAGTAAAATGAGTCTCTGATCCAAAACTCACAATAGATGGCGCTAATTCCTAGCCTGGCTGCGCCCGCCTACGCACTTCCGCTCAATTTCATTTTCCTTCAGTACTGCGTCTGGGACCGCTCCATATCCTTAGGTTTCCAGAAATCAATTTTTTGTAGGACCAATCAGCGAATAGAGGGAGTGGCTGAGAACGATGACGTTGATGTAGAGTGTCAGTTTGAGTGCAGTAATGGCAGCGGAGAAAGACGTGAGAAAAGCTATTCGGTCCGTTGTTGGAAAAGAAACTGCCGAATATACAGAATTTAAAGCCGGATTGTTGTCGTCCCACCTCTTGTTGCACAACGGAGGACCAAGTGAAGGAGGCAGAAAGGTTGGAAGTTTGTGCTGGGCAGCTCGTGCACAATGACCGTGACATTTTGGACTTTAGCCTGGTGTTCGCGGTGTTCGGAAGCCCCGAGTCCTGGCTGCTAAACTATTGTTGAAGATCCGCTCATGAGTCATGTCAGTCGCTCATATTCCCAACAGTAAATTTACTGATTCTTGTGATGAACATTTGAGCCCCTTTGTGTACTCGTGCAGGAGGTTGGTGTGTCAGTTTTACATGTTGTAAATCATACAAATTGGTTGTGATTAAAAAAAATAAATAAATAATTGTCATAAATAAAAATTTGAAAACCCATACTTTGGAGACTATATTTGATTTTCAGTTTTAGATGTCAAGGTTAATTTGTTTTAATAAAAAAAAACAACTAAATGCCATATAAAAATGTACAAACACATACTTTGAAGACCATAATTAAGGTAATTAAGAAACAAAAATACGTAATATGAAAAATTGTTGTTTATTACACATCTGCAGATAGAGACAGACTGATCATTCACTGTAGCTGCTACAGCATTTGCGGCAGATCAGAAACGACCACAGCGGCGTATTTGTAATGACTAGACACAGCTTCGACCATTGACTGAATAATCACCGTCCTTCATGTCAAATATACATTTCGAATTAATAATTGTTCCTAGATTAACAAAACCTGCAGCTCTCGTTGACTGAAATCCTATTGTAAATTTAATCCTCTGATCATTCGGAGTTCGGACTTGTTTCTTTTACTGTCTATGGTTGTTTCGGCGCATGACATACGTCACTCACGACCACACATTAGCGATTGGCTATGGCAGATCGTGAGTGACTCTGGGCAGATCCAATAGATTTGAACTTTAATAGTGAACCCGCCTACAAGGAAGGAAACGTTTCTCAATTGAGGGAGGCCAGACTCTCTGTACAAATGAAATGTATGTACGAGAGTCTGGTAAAACCAGGCTAGCTAATTCCAGCCGCTAATAACGAAGAAAAAGAAAAAGAGAAGAAGAAGAGTCTTCTGAGGTGAGGAGAGCAGTTCGCGGTATTTCTCATCTTTACACACCCATCACACACACTTTATACAGTTTGATTAGGCGACAGACTCATTTCTGTATTGTTTTCATCGATCACAGCGATACTTGTGCGTCTTTTTTGGCGTCTTTCTCCTGAAATAAACATTTAGTGCAGCAGCAGCGAGCCTGAGGAGAATATGTGGAGTTCATTCAGCCCTGAGCGAGTGTGTGTTCGTTTGTGTGATTGTCTCGATGTTTGGAGTGAGAACTGTTACTGATTGTCAAGAGTTAAAGTTTGAGATCTGAGGGGAATCAATAATACTGCTGCAGTTATATTTTATCTTTAATAAATCAAATGTGTTACTCCACATTCATTGTTAAAATATACTGAAACGATCATTGTCAGTTTTGAACGAATTAGTGCAATAAATGTAGTACAAAATCAAAATATATTTTAGATATTGGCATTATGCTGCTGTAGTTATTTAGGTGATTAGGTTAATGAAGATGAATGCTATTGGAGTTAGTTTTTATGTTTTTCTTATGTTTTATCTATGTCATGTTGTGATTAGGAACACTATTTTCTTTCACTAGAGCAGTTTTACAGACTTTTATATTGACTCAAATAATGTGTTTCTAACAGCAAACACTCAGAATAAAGTGAGACGATCTGCTGATGATCCTGAATGTCTTGTTGAATGAGTGTTGATAGTCTGAGGATCATCAATATTAACAGATCTGCTGAAAACAACACAATAGTTCCCGTTTTCACCTCAATTCTCCAATAAATTATGTAAATTCCCATCAGCTGCAAGTGAAGACGAGCATCAGGAAGAGCTGAAATCTGCAAAGACTGAGTTTATTAAAGAGGACAATGAGAACATAAGAGATCCAGAACCCTGCAGAATGAAACACACTGAAGATCCTGAAGAACAAAGAGGTTGGTGTTTATTCTTCATTCATTCATGATGCTGGACAAAATTCATGTTAGAAACATTCAAGCACTTCATCACTTTTAGATAATCAGTTACACTATGAAATGGGTATAAATGCTGAGTAAAAGGAGGTTTGAGAAACTCAAGCAAAACCAGATTTGTAGTTACTTACAAGTCACGTTGTATTTGTCATAAATAACAGAAGTACTCTTTCGAATGGAAAAAAAATTGTACTACATCCTTTTTTTTGGCTCGAGTTTATCACTAATTGAGGAACTACATCTACAATCTGGAACTGGTACACATATATAGGCTATTTTAAGTATTTTAGTTAATCCCAATGAATTCACAGTGTATGCGACGCATACGTAAACAGTGACGAGTGTGAGTCGAGCACCTGGCCGTCTCTTTGCTGAGAGCGCTATTGTTTCTCACACACTTACAGATAGAGCGAGAGTCTTATACCACGCAGAATTGACGTGCTACATGTAAACTATTTTCATTGTTGTATATTCACGTAAGAATAAGTTCATTTGGATCTAATCATCCTTTTTGAGCAAGCAGAAACTAATGCGCGAACGCAGACATGAACCCAGCAGGGGTCTATATTGTTATTAGTAGTAGTATTTTTATTTTTTTACATTTCAAACTTATTGATTTGATTTATTACTGTGTGTAATGATTATTGTGTGGTGTTTTTCAGCACAGTTGCACTATTTAAACATTATCTGCGCTTTACACCTGCATTTTTTTTTCCATTTCTGCAAGGGCTGAATATACATTTAAAGGGTTAATATTACATTAGATAATTGTGTCGTTATTCAAATAAATTTGTAGATCTCACTACTGAAACATGGGATTTGTGCCTATAATGTTCAATAACTGGAAGATTTACTGAAAATGACTTTTTTTTAAAAATGTATTTCAGACCTGATGGAAGAAAGTGAGGAGAGTGAAAAACTGAGCCAAGTGCCAGAAAAGCATCACGTCAAACCTGGAAAAAAACCTTTGAGTCGCTCAAAGACTAAAAAGACATTTTTAAAGAAAAAAGACAAGAAATCTACAACCTGCACTCGGTGTGAAAAGAGATGTGTATGTAAACAAAGTCTTGCGGTTCACATGAGGTTCCACATCGGAGAGAAGCCGTACACATGTGATCAGTGTGAGAAGAGATTATCCAGCAAACAACAGCTAAATAATCACATGAGAGTTCATACTGGAGAGAAACCATTCACATGTACTCAGTGTGGGAAGAATTTTTCATACAAAGAAAGTCTTAATGTTCACATGAGGATCCACACTGGAGAAAAACCGTTCACATGTGATCACTGTGGGAAGAGTTTCACAAACCTCGCACAACTTAAAGGGCACTCGAATATCCACACCGAAGAGAAGCTGTACACATGTGATCAGTGTGGGAAAACGTTTCTTTGGGCATTAGCCTTGAAGAAACACCTGACGGTTCATACAACGGAGAAACCACATTCATGTTCTGTGTGTGGGAAGAGTTTTTCATGGCTGCTAAGTTTACGTAGACATGAGAAAATTCACACTGGTGTGAAAGATCATGTGTGCTTTGAGTGTGGGAAGTCTTTTATTTCAGTGAACGTTTTAAAGCTGCACCAGAGAATTCACACTGGAGAGAAACCTTACAAGTGTTCACACTGCGACAAGAGATTCAATCACTCATCACATATGAAAACACATGAGAGGATCCACAGCAGAGAGAAACCACACACGTGTGATCAGTGCGGGACGAATTTCTCTTTTAAAACTCACCTAAAGCGACACATGAGGATCCATGCAGTGGAGAAACCACATCACATCAGTCTGAGATCACGGTAAATAGTTAATGTGTCTTCCATAAACTTTATTTATTTAGAAAACAATCGTACATTTGGAAAACGAGTAAAGAAAATCCGAGACGGTCTCAAAACTGTCCCTTTCTCCAAGTGGCAGCATCCTAATAATCATGCTAATGTTAATCACTCAATGCTCTTAAACTTTAAAAAGGATATGAAGAGTTCAGATGCAAAAGCCTCTAAGTGCCATTTGAAATTTTCTTCTAGAATGATGATTTTTATCAAGCTTGTGTATTTAAGTTCAGTGATTTTACTTAAATGGCAACGATAATTACCTATTAATTGTTATTTAAGTGAAATTACTGAACTTAAATATACAAGTTTGATAAAAAATCATCATTAACGAAGAAAATTTCAAATGGCATTTAGAGGCTTTTGCATCTGAACTCTTCATATGAAGATTATGCTGTGTTTATGCAGATTAGCATGTTTTAATTACATTTCAGTACCTAAAAACTATCATTGTTTTGTTGCATTTATTGGTGCTTTTGCTTGTAATTTATTACTGACTGTTTACTCGTCTTTTAAAATGTTGGCTGCAACATTACGATAGTGTAGATTAGTGTACAATGTTTTATAACAATAATTTATTCTATAGTGTCCATTTCATTAATTTATCATATTTAATATTGGGTGCATCCAAGTTATTTGACACAGGTCTATTTTAACTTTTTTTTTTAAAGTAATTTGTATCATATAACGCAATAGTTACTTTCCCTAGTTTTCACTTACTTTTTTAAATCAGTTACTAACTCAGTTACTATTTGTGAAAAGTAACTAGTTACTATAACTAATTACTTTTTATTTAGTAACATGCCCAACACTGGTCATTATTGCGTGTTATTTCTGTTAGTAACTCTGGGTTATGAAGTTTTGGCGTTATACATAATAAAGATAATGTTTTACATTTAAAGGTGCCATATGTAATAATTGAGGTAAAAATATCCAAAAAATGAGCTACACGCATCAAAAGAATGAGAAGAAATAAGTGCAATGATGTCATTAAAAAAACGACAAGTTATAGTGCTGCCGAGATATTAACCTAAATTAGCATGCTAAATTACTAGCCCCGGCCCGGCAGGTTGTCGTAATACCAGTTTCGGCCATGGGAGGCGGTATGCGGGCGGGCAACGTTACCACCAGCCAAACTGCAGTAACACGAGTAAGTCGCGCCGGCTTGAGTGTACTTGAACCTGATGTCAGTCGTGTGGAAATACAGCCCACTACTACATTTCAGTTCAGGGAAGAGTTCAAAAAATGATTGGTCGACATTATGCATGAGGAATACATTTTGGTAAGTTGTAGCATACCGTATCTTTCAACAGTGTTCGTGTTCTTTTACCATTAGCTAGTAGAGATGATCGGTTCACGTGCGCTAGAGATCTGTGGTGTAACATGTACAAGCGCCAAAATGGTATTTATTGTTTGAATTGCGAAATAAAATTGACAGAATCTGAATCCTGCTTGCTAAGTGTCAATTGCGTGTAAATTCGTTAGAGTTGGCAGCTCTGAATGGCGCTAGCTTGATCAACTACACTTGATCAAAGTGTAATATAAACAAAACGAATACCGTCTGATGCTTTTATCCAAAGTGACTTACACTCTTAGAAAAAAGGGTCAACTGCAACAGACCTTTTATGCAAAAAAATGATGATAATGACAAGAAAGAACCCTTTTGGCACAAAGGCTCTTATTCATTCATATATTACATTATTCTGCAACATTTTGTAGTTGTAATTAAATTATTGTTTACTTATTAATATCACATTTTAATCATGCTGATTTTTGGAGGATTAAAACTGAAATGGCTCTCTTCGTGTTTTTAACCCCATATCTTGAATTTTGTAATAATTCACACGCATTGCATTTAGGGGTTCCAAATACGTAGCGCTTTAGAACCCTTTAAGGTTCTATATAGAACCTTTTCTTCTAAGAGTGTACAATTGCTATACATGTCAGAGGTCGCACGCCTCGCATGCAGGGATTTGTGTCTATAATGTTTAAAAAAATACGATTAGAAGATCAATGTAGGCGACCTCATTCATGGAAAGAACATTTTGCTATTACATCAGAGCTCTTTCATATGTCCTTTCACTTCATGTTCCTGTCTTTGAATTATTTTTGATCTTCTGAACATGTAATTACACCTTTTTTCTTTCACTTCAGGCCTAATGGAAAAGAGCAGGAGAGAGAAGAACTGATGAAAGTGGAGGAGAGTGAAGAACTGAGTGAAGTGAAGGAGGAGAGAGAAGAACTGAGTGAAGTGAAGGAGGAGAGAGAAGAACTGATGGAAGTGAAGGAGGAGAGAGAAGAACTGAGTGAAGTGAAGGAGGAACATCGTGTCCAACCTGGAGAAAAACCCTCAAAGACTAAACAGACATTTTTAAAGAAAAGAAGAGCCAAGAAATCTTTCACCTGCACTCAGTGTGGAAAGAGTTTCACAAATAAACAAAATCTTGAGCGTCACATGAGAGTTCATACTTGAAGAGAAGCCGTTCACATGTGATCAGTGCAGGAAGAGCTTCACACAAAAAATACACCTTAAGGGACACATGAAGAGCCACACTGGTGAAAAGCCGTATGCATATGATCAGTGCGGCAAAACTTTTATTTTGGGATCAGCACTGAAGACACAGATGACAATTCATTCAAGGGAGCAATGAAAAACTCTTTTCACAGACAGGAAATTAATATGTCAATTTCAAATCATTTTATTGGTAAAAAATCACAATATTGAAATATGATTTAAAATAATAAAACGGATGAGATGAGATGCACTGTAAGAAAAAAAAAAATCCCGTAAAAAAAAACGTTATCATTTTCCTAGTTGCATTAAAGGGATTGTTCACCCAAAAATGAAAATTAAGTCATTAATTACTCACCCCCATGCTGTACCAACCCCGTAAGACCTTCGTTCGTCTTCGGAACACAAATGAAGATATTTTTTATTAAATGTGAGAAGTGGATCACTGCTACATAGGCTGCCTAAGGGATCGAAACTTGACGGCCCAGAAAGTCATTGAAGAAAATGTTTAAATATTCCATGTGACTATATCAAGCGACAAGAATACTTTTTGTGCGAAAAAACTAACAAAAATAACGACTTTATTCGAATATTCCTTTTCTTCCTTGTAGGCCTGAGACGAGAGTTCAAGAGATTTCCACGACGCATTCGTGAGAACTGTGATCTTTTTCTACTACTTCAGTTCAGTTCTCACGCATGCGTCATAGAAATTCATTCTCTTACAGGCCAAAGCTCTCCGGCTGTGTAGTGGAGCCTTCCAAACATCACCTATCCCTGCGCTGCAGGTGGAAGTAGGGGAGATGCCTTTAGTCCTTAGGAGGTTACAGCTCTCTCTAGCATTTTGGGTAAACTTACAAGGGCATGAGAATAGCTATACATCCTACAAAACTGGTGTTAGAGGAATGCTGGGAATATGGTCACATTGTGGAAAATAGTTTTGGATGGAGTAGTAAAAAAGAGGCAGATGAAATGGGAGTCAGTATTATACCCTGCAGCAAAACTGTTAACTTGAGTATAACTCCACCTTGGTTTTTCTGTTGTCCTGTAGTTAATATAGAAACTAAAAACATAGTTAAGACGGGATTGTATAAAAGTGTACCACAATATGTAGAAGCAAGATATAATGATACAGTACAAATATTTGCAGATGCATCCAAAAGATCTAACTGGTAAAACACATTACAATACAAAAAATAACCTCAAACCACCTCTCAATTTTCTCTGCAGAAATGACAGCCATCATAATGGCATTACAGTGGGTAGAGGAACCTTAACTAGTATCCAGACTGGGAAATCTGAATGCAGGCAGGATCTGTTTGACAAAGTTCAACAGAGGCTAATAATACAGTTCACTTGGGTTCCAGCGCACACAGGTATTGAGGGTAATGAGAAGGTAGACAAGTTGGCAAAAGAAGCACTGAAAGCAGAACAAGTAAAACGTCTTAGGTTACGACTGTAACCTATGTTCCCTGAGAATAGGGAATGAGACAATACGTTATTGATGCTTTGGGGAAACGCCTCAGGCGTGACAGGTGTCTGAAATCACTATTAAATCACCTCAATCACATTGACCGGCGACAGCCCGTGAATCATTAACGTGAATGATTTACGTGCGACCAGGAAGTATATAAGGGCGCCTTACAAACATGACAAATCACCTTATTGTCTGAAGGAACTGTACGGCAGGCAAGGCATGGCAGGGAGACGTATTGTCTCGTTCCCTATTCTCAGGGAACATAGGTTACAGTCGTAACCTGAGACGTTCCCTTTCGAAGGGAACTCAACAATACGTCATTGACGCTTTGGGGAACGATATACCCACGCCGCCAAGCTAAGGGGAGTGCATGCCCTCAGGCAGTGACAACTGTCCGAATCAGCAAATTCAAACCAGCAAATTCACACTGGGCTGTCAGTGACATCACTCCCTACGGTCATAGCCTAAGCTATAAGCCTCAAAGGAAACCTCCAACACAGTTAAATGAAAGGCCTACCTGGGCCTGCTCAAAGGCCTAGGACCACAACTTCAATTAGAAGGGGTCCTTTCAAGGGAATGTGGCTATGGAATCCAAAGGAACCCAGTCAATCACTATTCAGGGGAACGTACTCACCCTGAAATGCCACCAGGATGGCTTGACCTGGCGTCAGATACATAGACACTTAGTCTGGCCACTTCCTGTCTGTCCGAGACAGAGCCTCTGGAATATGCCTTAGGGTAAGGCATCCAAACCGAGGGACTGCGAAGCTGGCAGTGAACCACTCGGCCAGGATCTCAGAGACGGGATATCCTGGAGAGTATGACTCTGCATAGTGCTTTACAACCCTTGCTAGCAAGGGGAGTTTCTTACTCGATCCACGGATCAACAGTGTATGTGTTTCAAAACACTGAGGAGGCCTGTGAGGGCCTAGGAATGAAATGCCACCAGGCAAGCCTAACCTGGTGTCACCACAGAAGACACTACAGTCTGGCCACTTCCCGTCTGTCCGAAGACAGAGCCTCTGGACAGTTGCCTCAAGAAAGGGAGGCATCCAACCCGAAGGACTGCGAAGCAGGCAGTGAACCACTCGGCCCGGATCTCAGAGACGGGATATCCTGGAGAGTATGACTCAGCATAGTGCTTTACAACCCTTGCTAGCAAGGGGAGTTTCTCTACTCGATCCACGGATCTACCCAGTGTTTGTGTTTAAAAACACTGAGGAGGCCTGTGAGGGCCTAGGAATGAAATGCCACCAGGCAAGCTTAACCTGGTGTCACCACAGAAGACACTACAGTCTGGCCACTTCCCGTCTGTCCGAAGACAGAGCCTCTGGAATATGCCTTTAGGTAAAGCATCCAAACTGAGGGACTGTGAAGCTGGCAGTGAACCGCTCGGCCTGGATTTCAGAGACGGGATATCCCGGAGAGTATGACTCAGCGTAGTGTTTTACAAGCTCTTCTCTCGAGAAGAGGGACAGGCGAGAGCGAAGACATTTGTACAGGCAGTTCCCTCGAGAACTACCTGTGAGCATCTTTTCTCCCAGACAGAAAAATGCACATAACATGTGTGTCACCCGGCTTCAGATATCTTGAGATATCAGATATCTTCAGATATCTTAATCATTCACGTTAATGATTCACGGGCTGTCGCCGGTCAATGCGATTGACGTGATTTGATAGTGATTTCAGACACCTGTCACGCCTTAGGCGTTTCCCCAAAACGTCATTTAACGTATTGTTGAGTTCCCTTCGATAGGGAAATACAGGTTCCACTTAGCAAATCAGAAATTAAAACAATAATTAAAGATGGTATTCATAAACTCTGGCAAGATAAACGGGATAAGGGGGGCAAATGTAGGCATTTACAGGGGTTGGACAAAAAAACTGAAACACCTGGTTGTACTACACAATAATTTGTTAGAATGGTGAGGGCCTCATTTTGCATCCAAATACAGCACCAATTGACAGATAGAAGTCCTTCACAGTGACCAGAGGGATTATGAGCCGTTCCTCTTCCAGAACAGTGTCCAGGTCACTATATGATGCTGGTGGACTCGCTCCTCCAAAAGACCTCAATAATATTCAGATCTGGTGACTGTCAGACCATGGGAGATGTTCAACGTCACTTTCATCTTCATCAAACCCTTCTGTCACAAGTCTTGCTGTGTGTGTTGGTGCATGATCATGCTGATACACGGTTTGAGCATCAGGTGCTCATGATCCTCCAGAAGGGTTTGGTAGTCCTCGGCAGTGTCGTGTCCATCAAATACAATCAGGATTGTCATGATATTGGAGCTCAAACCATCACTGATCCACCCGTGCTTCAATCTGAAGATTGGCCGCCAGGCATATAGATGTGAAACCTCCAACATTGGCCAGTGTTTCAGTTTCATTGTCCAACCCCTGTATATAGTATACAGCCAAATATAACAGTTATAAAAATGAGTTCATTATCACGGCAGGAGGAAACATCGTTCACTAGGCTGAGGCTAGGACATACAGGACTGAACAGCAACCTACACATAATAGGGAAGCGAATGTGCCCATATGTGAGGAGGAAACAGAAACCGTGAAGCATGTACTTTTGACATGTAGGCAGTACCATGAAGAGAGAAAAGATTAAAAGGTTAACAAAGTCTGTTAATTTAAGCAACCTGTTGAAACTACCAGGAACACATTCTACAATAAAAGCAGTGATTTCTTAAAAAAACACAGCAAGAAGAATTTAGTCTTATTGTTTATTTATTTTAGTTGTATTTTATTTTATATGGAGGTTGAGTTGAGGTTGAAGCTGGAGGAGCTAAACACATAGCGCCAGCTGAAGCTTGGGCTCTAACTCTTTTTTTTTTCTCCCAATGTGATCACACCTATTCCAGTAGATGGCGGTAATGCACATAGCTTGTAAACTGCCAATAAAAAGTACAGAAGAAGAAGAAGAAGCTGCTTGTGAAGACGAGCATCAGGAAGTGCTGAAATCTGCAGTTTATTAAAGAGGACAGTGAGAACATGAGTGATCCAGAACCCTGCAGAATGAAACACACTGAAGATCCTGAAGAACAAAGAGGTTGGTGTTTATTCTGCATTCATTCATGATGTTGCAGAACATTCATGTTAGAAACATTCAAGCCCTTCATTTTATTTTGATAAAGAGTTAAACTATGAAATGGGTACAAAAGTTTTGGTTTTCAAAATGGTCAGTAAAGCAAGGTTTGAAAAATGCCCACATTGATTGCCAACGTCAAGTCAAACTTTTTTTTAAGTATCAGTTCAGGCACTGGTACCATTCAAAAGTTTCGATTTGGCACTGATATCATAAAAACCCAAACAATACCCAACCCAAGATTATTCTTCTTACAGTAACTTTGATTACTGTTTATTATAACCGATACCTAGGGATGCACTTATATAATTGTGTCAGATAAAGATAACTGATCATTCTTTCTGTGGTTTATTTAACTTTATTTAATTCATAATTAAATTCAATATCAATTAAAAAACGGTAAAATGGTAATATTTAATAGCAGTTGTCCATTTTTATGTCATTTCACTTAAATTTTTTCTCTTTGTATTATTTTGATATTTTTTTCCCCCTTCAGACCTGATGGAAGAGAACGAGGAGAGTGAAGAACACTTGCGTCGCTCAAAGAATAAACAGACAATTTTAAATAAAAGAAGAGACAAGAAATCTACAACCTGCACTGAGTGTGGAAACAGTTTCACAAGCAAAGACCATCTTGAGCTTCACATGAGGACCCACACTGGAGAGAAACCGTTCTCATGCGATCTATGTGGGAAGAGTTTCACAAAATCAGCAAACCTTAAGAGTCACATGATGATCCACACTGGAGAGAAACCGTACGCATGCGATCAGTGTCAAAAGAGATTCTCACACAAAAAAACTCTTAAGCTTCACATGAGGACCCACACTGGAGAGAAGCCGTATGCATGTGATCAGTGTGGGTCGAGCTTCACACAAAAACAAAGTCTTAATGTTCACATGATGATCCACACTGGAGAAAAGCCATTCACATGTGATCAGTGTGAAAAGAGATTCCCACACAAACAAACTCTTAAGCTTCACATGAGGACCCACACCGGAGAGAAGCCATATGCATGTGATCAGTGTGGGTCGAGCTTCTCACATAAACAAAGTCTTAATGTTCACATGATGATCCACACTGGAGAAAAGCCACACGCATGCGATCGGTGTGGAAAGAGTTTCATACAATCATCACACCTCACTCGTCACATGATGATCCACACTGGAGAGAAGCCGTACGCATGTGATCAGTGCGACAAAACATTTCTTAGGGCATCATACCTGAAGACACACCTGACAGTTCATACGAAGGAGAAGCCGCATTCATGTTCTGTGTGTGGAAAGAGTTTTTCACAGCTGCAATATTTAAAAGTACATCAGAAAGTTCACACTGGTGTGAGAGAGTACATGTGCTTTGAGTGTGAGAAGACTTTTGCAACAGGGAAAGATTTAAAACGGCACCAGAGCACCAGATCATTTCTCATTATGAGATGTTAAGTCGTTATTATGAGAAAGCATCTTGTTATTTATATAGTGCTTTTAACAATATAGATCAAAATAAATTAAAGTAACAGATTGTTTTGGCTTAATGGTAGCTCTTACAATGGGGGTCGGCTCGAGACGTCACACACTCTAAATGTCTTCATTGTTCCCCTCTCTCTGAAGAAAAATGTGGCAAATTTCGAGACATTCACAACAGGTTTTATGCTGATTGGATTGCCCAGATGTTGATAGCTGTCCAAAGTCTCACAAGACTGCCCGTCATGATTGAAGTGGTGGGCAGAGCTGCCAGCACTCAGACTTTGTCTATGAACCAGAATATGGAAAACATCATGGAGAAGCTTACAGCTCAGAATAAAGTGAGATGATCTGCTGATGATCCTGAATGGCTTGTTGAATGAGTGTTGATAGTCTGAGGATCATCAATATTAACAGATCTGCTGAAAACACTCTTTATTTCATGACAATAGTTCCTGTTTTCCCCTCATTTATTATGCTGATGTCTTCACATCTCCTGTAAATTGACACTTAAAGCTCATTTCATTGGTGTCAGCAGACTGGGGATTTGGTGGCTACTGTACCTTTATTATGTCTTTATGTTCTCTTATAGACATATTGATATAAATGCTTACTGTAAATGTGTAAAATAGTATGGGTCAAAGACAGATATTGCTTAAAAAACTTTTCAGGCAAATTTAAATCTTTATACTTTCCTTCAAAACACTAGGTTTTACCAATTTGTCAGCAAGAAGTTGTTAATAATTTAAAATATAATACAATCAGGGTTGGGGAGTAACGGAATACATGTAACGGCGTTATGTAATCAGGATACAAAAATTCAGTAACTGTAATTCGTTACAGTTACATCAAAAACGCAGTAATCAGATTATAGTTACTTTTTGAAAAAGAGGGAGATACTTTCAGGATTACAATGGTGTCATTTAAAACTAAGTAAATCTGTCTTTGGCATAATAACACTATATTAATGACTCGCGACCTTACTGTCTATGCTCGCAACACGAGTCACGTGTGCCACCCGCTGGTGACTGCGTACAATAACAGCTCTCGACAACAATCTCCTCAGACACCGACTTAATCACTGCTGCTAGAAACGATGCTGCTCACAGGTAAAAATGCTTTCATTTCTTTGAAACTCCGCTGCTATTTTGTTTTTAAAGAGGAAAATTCCAACAACATGGTTTTACAGTGCAAACTGTGCCTTGTTGTTAGCTGATGTAGTGTTTATTACGGCTTTAAAATTCAGTGGTTTGTATGATCGCAGTTGAAAGTTTTCTAGCGATGCTGGAATCTGTAGAAATTAAGAGAGTATTTTTTTAGTACCTAATGTCCTTTCATAATCTCTTCGTTCTCAGTCTCACTTGAGATGTTCGCTGCTAACGTAAGGGAACTCCTACTGCCAACGGCCCAAGTTCAGTCAGGCAAATTAAGTAAGATCACGGCAAATTTCCTATTTTAAAATAAACTCACATGTAGATTGTGTAGAATTTTTAAATGTTGTGTTTTTATTATTTCCTTGTAGCCTACATAATACATAATAATCTGTAAAACCATACTGTAGCCACTAGATGTCTCTATAGCCCTTTAAATAAATATATTTAAGGGATGTGAAATTTTTAATGAGTAAAAGTTTTTATTTATTTATTTTTTTTTTTATAATATCTGTCCTTGAAGTAATCCAAAAGTAATCAGTTACATTACTTTCATATTCTGGTACTTGGATTACGTTACTGAATACTTTTTTAATGAAGTAATTTGTAACTGTATCGGAATACATTTTTAAAGTAACCCTCCCAAGCCTGAATACAATTTATTATGATCACTTATTCTATTATTACATATTACAAACATTACCGTTTTTCACAATTGCTGTGACAAAAGTATTTAGTGAGAATGTGTTTAGAGGTTTGCAAACAGTGACTAAGTAAGTTGTTCAAGGTTTTGCAGAAAGAGTGGTTTATTCAACAAACTGGTGTGACCAGGTTGAAATTACTTTTGCAGTTGAAATGTCACCAAATCCTGACGAACATTGTTTTTTATATCTTTAAGATGTGTTTTATTGCCAATATTCATGCCTGGATGTTGTATTCAGATCATGGTGCGAATACATGTACTGTCACTTTAAGAAGTCAGAGTCATGCAGACATGCACGCGCTTCTCTCAGTCTGCGCCAGGCTAGCTGAGAAGAGGTAATGTATTATTTTGCGCGTCAGTTTTAAACACATTTTTCGGGTTTTGGACGATGCAAACCTTGTTTTATGCATGTATAAATGCTAGTTTTGAGGTTGTGAACATGCAGTTCATGTGTCAATTGAATATAAACCTTGTAAACAGACTTTCTGCTAGCTTTGAATGTTTTTATGTGCTTATAGGATTTTTTTTATTGTTGATTTGTACAGACAAATCCGAACCCTGTTCCGCCTTCATCAAAAGAGCTACCAGCGGTTGTGGTTCGGGTCTTTTCTTCATTCAGCACAACTTAACATAAAACTGTTAAAGACAAGGCTCACTCCTATAAATGCTAAAATCAGCTACAAGTGAAGACGAGCATCAGAGCATCAGGAAGAGCTGAAATCTGCAAAGACTGAGTTTATTAAAGAGGACAGTGAGAACATGAGAGATCCAGAACCCTGCAGAATGAAACACACTGAAGATCCTGAAGAACAAAGAGGTTGGTGTTTATTCTTCATTCATTCATGATGCTGGAGAACATTCATGTTAGAAACATTCAAGCTCTTCATCACTTTTAGATAATCTCAGGAGCTGTGAGAGTTACCATTTCAAGAAATGGTCAGTAAAGTGAGGTTGGATAAATGTTCTTATTGATTGTCAACATCAGGTCAAACTGAATAATATTATAGCTGAGTCTTTTATTTTACATTTATATCACTATTTTCTGCAACCATGTTACTAAAATGTCCGAGATTTCTAAATATAGTTTATAACATTATATATATATATATATATATATATATATATATATATATATATATATATATGAAGAGTTCAGATGCAAAAGCCTCTAAGTGCCATTTGAAATTTTCTTCTAAAATGATCATTTTTATCAAGCTTGTATATTTAAGTTCAGTAATTTCACTTAAATGGCAATGAAGATTACCTATTAATTGTCATTTAAGTGAAATTACTGAACTTAAATATACAAGTTTGATAAAAATGATCATTTTAGAAGAAAATTTCAAATGGTATTTAGAGGCTTTTGCATCTGAACTCTTCATATATATATAAATATATATATATGTGTGTGTGTGTGTGTGTGTGTAATAAATTGTAAACGAAATATAAAATAATTGGAATTATCTGGAATAATGACTGACAGTGTTGCAAATGAAATATAAATTAAAGGGTAACTAAACCTTAAACCGACTTTTAGTTAATGATGTGTAAGACTGGGACTTGCGATTCTTTGATTCAAGTATTTTTTTATTTTATTTTTTTTACATTAGGGTATAAAGTGTTTTAGTTCTACAATATACGGCAACATGACATCATGACTTTTGCGTAAACATATCTCTATGCATTTTGAGCTATCCGCGTGTATATTTACTCCATTAATGTCCGAGTGATTCCGTGTGTCTGTACACGCCGTCAAATGTCCGAGCGAAACAAATGCCATTTACCCCAGTAACCAGACTGATCTCATGAAGTAGCGTGTGTATGAGACGCCAATTCGTATTTCCATTTTTGGCGTGCTATCAAGACCCATAATCGCCTTTCAGCGTGTTTATGAACGCTGTTGACTTAACGTTATATAAATATATGACTTACCTCAACCCCGTCCCTAAACTTAACCGTCACTGGGGTTAATGGCATTTATGACTGGAGATTTGACTGCGTGTACAGACACGCGGAATGACGCGGACGTTAATTGCGTAGACATATACGCATTCACGCGGATACACGCGGATAGCTCAAAATGCGTGGAGATAACACGCCACCTGACTCGAAAGTGGCGTATATGTTTACGCAAAAGTCATGATGTCATGTTGCAGTAATGGTTAAGTTTAGGGATGGGGTTGAGGTAAGTCATATATTTATATAACGTTAAGTCAACGGCGTTCATAAACACGCTGAAAAGCGATTATGCGTCTTGATAGCACGCCAAAAATGGAAATACGAATTGGCGTGTTATACACACGCTACGTCATGAGATCAGTCTGTATATGGTGTAAAAGCGAGTGCTGTGTGCTGCCCTCTTCAGGTTGAACCCCTACTCCTATATCAGAAAAAAATGGGTTGCAATCTGAAACATCACCGATAGAGGCCGCTAAAAAACATATAGCAGCTTTAATTTCACCAACATTATTCTTATTTGATGAAACAGAAAAATGTTATTCCGATGCATTGCATGATTGAAAGGAGAGAGCGCAAACATTTATATACGACATTATATGTGTAACATGTAGAAAATTGCACATTACACAGTCCTTAAGGACATGCCCCAATCTTAAGCCTTTTCATGTGCTTGTCCTTCGGAAAAGTAAATCGATCATTCACTTGTAAACAAGTAAAAGTCAGAGTCAAAAAAAAAAAAAATAAATAAATAAATTGCTTGCCCAGAAGTTTGTTGTGTGCGTTGTTTATATAATTTATTTTGAAGCAATATTCACATCAGTGTTCAGTCAGCTTGATATATTTAAATGGTCATATCTAGGATATTTAAAGGCATTTTCTCCTGCTTCATCTTTCATTTGATTTTTTTATTTATTTATTTGATCAAAATATTAAATTATAATAATAAGACATATAGGGCTGTTACCAATCAAAATAATTTACTCCGATAAATTACAACTGCATTTAACAATTTTATAAGATTGTTTAAAATATTTTTTTCAATACACAAATAAGAAATGTTGGAATGATATTTTTTAACACAAAACTAACATAAACTTAACAAACTGAAATCAGTGTCACATTTTCAATCGTGATCAACACTCTTGGTCGTGTGATGTTGCTGAACTGTATCATATGTTATAAATAACATGATTTTTTCATGGGGTGATAAAATGCCATTTTCACAAGATGACAGGCCAGTCATGCCGAAACATCATTGGATATTTCTTATAATTTACATTTACATTACATTAAAATACACAGTATAAAAAATGAATAAAACTAGATGGCGATTAATTTTGTGTTTGATGCTGGAGTGGGTGTGTAAGAGAGAGAGGCACGGGCGCGATCGAACCGTCTGTGTGTGTGTGTGAGAGAGAGAGACACGCGGGCACAATCGAACAGTGGAGACATAAAAACATTCTCCGTCATTTTGTTAATACAGGACATCAGTCAGTCTGTCTATAATAGGCCTATACTCGCAATAAAACACAACATTGTGCTTTTTTCACACTGTAAACTCATGTCAAACTGTAACCTACAACTGTCACACACAGTTTTAAAAGAAAAAAATATTAATCCAAGCCCTTTTTAAAAATCTTTTGGACATGCATCATATCGCATTGGTTTTCATTTCTTGTCCTCAAAACAGAGCACTAATCTGTTTATTTTTAAGTTACACATTGATTAAAAAAAGAAAATTAAATGTGTTGGTAGTATTATTTTATACGGAAATCAATTATTTATAATTCTGATGAGAATAAAGTTAGGGTTAATTCAAATGAAGGAAAACAAATGTAATAGCAAATTAATTTTAAATTCATTCTGGTACAATTACCAAACATATCTCATGGTCTTTTTTTTTAATCTTTTTATTAAATTAATTAATAAACTAATTATTTATAACTATTATCAGTGCACTATAAATAAACTGGTTATATGCCTTTATTAATACAACGTATTTAAAAAATACAAGGCTCAAGACATTTATAAAAATGCCTTTCTATATTTCCGTTTTGCTTTTCACTCCATTGTACCGAAATCGTACTGAACCGTGATGTATGAACCGTGACTTCTGTGTACACTGTAAAAAATAAACTGTAAATTTTACGGTAAAAAAACGGCAGCTGTGGTTGCCAGAAGTTTACCGTTAACGTTAATGATTTTACAGACTTAACTTAAAATTTACAGTAAGAAACCGTATTTTATTTTGTGATAAAATGTTGATTTACCAACTTATTGACGTATTGATATCTGTTTTAGCCCATTGTAATACACTGACAACCAACAATCATCACAGCAGTGATGAGTTACATGAGCAATCACAGCTCATCACAAGTGAATACTGATATAAAGCAATACTTACTTAAAGAAGCTGCACAATGTCATTCACACAAACATTAAGCACCATCATGGTCACACACATGAAATTAAAAAATGCAATAAACATTAATTTAACAACATTAAATGTAACATAAAACCCTAATGTACATAACTGATTAGAAAAAAAAAAACAATAAAACTATGAAGAACCATAGTTATTTCAACAAAAATACGTAAAATGTGAAGTGTCACACAGGGAATTGTGGGAATGTCAATTTACGGTTTTTCACTGTACAATGATTTGTTCTTTTTCACTTTCAAAAACTGTAAATTTAATGGTATTTTACTGTAAAATTATATCACAGTTATTTACCGTGTATAGTACGGAAACTTTCTGTTTACCAATTAACAGTTTTGCACTGTAGCATTTTTACAGTATTTTACCGTTAAAATCACGGTTATTTTTTACAGTGTACTGTTTCACCCCTAGTATTGTCGTCATACTATGAATGTGTATTTTTCTCTTCAAATTGTTTTGGTGTTCTAAAGTTATTATTTTTTTAAATGTATTTCAGACCTGATGGAAGAGCGCGAGGAGAGTGAAGAACTGAGTGAAGTGGAGGAGGAAGAACATGTCCAACCTGGAGGAAAACCCTTGAGTCGCTCAAAGACTAAACAGACATTTTTAAAGAAAAGAAGAGCCAAGAAATCTACAACCTGCACTCAATGTGGAAAGAGTTTCACATGCAAATATAGTCTTAAACGTCACATGAGAATCCATACCAGAAAGCTGTTCAAATGTGATCAGTGTGGAAACAGTTTCAAAACCAAAAAACATCTTCAGACTCACATGAGAACCCACACTGGAGAAAAGCCACATACTTGTGATCAGTGTGGAAACAGTTTTGCATCAAAACAAAATCTTAATACTCACATGAGAGTTCATACTGGTGAGAAGCCATTCACTTGTGATCAGTGTGAGAAGAGTTTCACACACAATGGAAATCTTAACGAACACAAGAGGATCCACACTGGAGAAAAACCACACACATGCGATCAGTGTGGGATGAATTTTAGGCAATCAGGATCCCTTAAGAGACACATGAGAATCCACACTGGAGAAAAGCCATATATGTGTGTTCAGTGTGGAAACAGCTTCCCATTAAAACAAAACCTTGATGTTCACATGAGAGTTCACACCGGAGAGAAGCCGTTCGCATGTGATCAGTGCAGCAAAACATTTGTTAGTGCATCAAACCTGAAGACACACCTGACGCTTCATAAGAAGGAGAAGCCGCATTCATGTTCTGTGTGTGGAAAGAGTTTTTCACTGCGACAATCTTTACATGCACATCAAAAAATTCATGTAAAAGCTCATATGTGCTTTGAGTGTGAGAAGACTTTTACTTCAGCAAACTGTTTAAAACGGCACCAGAGAATTCACACTGGAGAAAAACCTTACATGTGTTCACACTGTGACGAGAGATTCATTTATTCATCATCTCTGAATACACATGAGATGAACCACACTGGAGAAAAACCTTACAAGTGTTCACACTGTGACAAGAGATTCAATCGATCACAACATCTGAAAAGACATGAGAGGATCCACAGCAGAGAGAACCCGCACACGTGTGATTGAGCTAGTTTGTCTAATACGTATGGAATCTTGTTTCCGCCACTGAATAAAAATTAAAAAAAAAATAATTGTGACTTTTTATCTCACAATTCTGACTTTATATCTCGCAATTGTGACTTTATATCACGCAATTCTGACTTTTTATCTTACAATTCTGAGAAATAAAGTCCGATTGCGAGTTATAAAGTCAGAATTGCGTGATATAAAGTCAGAATTGTGTGATATAAAGTCCGATTGCGAGTTATAAAGTCAGAATTGCGTGATATAAAGTCAGAATTGTGAGATATAAAGTCAGAATTGCGTGATATAAAGTCAGAATTGCGAGATATAAAGTCAGAATTGTGAGATATAAAGTCAGAATTGCGAGATATAAAGTCAGAATTGCGAGATATAGTCAGAATTGCGAGATATAAAGTCAGAATTGCGAGATATAAAGTCAGATTTGCGTGATATAAAGTCAGAATTGTGTGATATAAAGTCCGATTGCGAGTTATAAAGTCAGAATTGCGTGATATAAAGTCAGAATTGTGAGATATAAAGTCAGAATTGCGTGATATAAAGTCAGAATTGCGAGATATAAAGTCAGAATTGTGAGATATAAAGTCAGAATTGCGAGATATAAAGTCAGAATTGCGAGATATAGTCAGAATTGCGAGATATAAAGTCAGAATTGTGAGATATAAAGTCAGAATTGTGAGATATAAAGTCAGAATTGCGTAATATAAATTCAGAATTGCGTGATATAAAGTCAGAATTGCGAGGTATAAAGTCAGAATTGTGAGATATAAAGTCAGAATTGCGTGATATAAAGTCCGATTGCGAGATATAAAGTCCGATTGCGAGATATAAAGTCAGAATTGCGAGATATAAAGTCAGAATTGCGAGATATAAAGTCAGAATTGCGTGATATAAAGTCTGAATTGCGAGATATAAAGTCCGGTTGCGAGTTATAAAGTCAGAATTGCGAGATATAAAGTCAGAATTGCGAGATATAAAGTCAGAATTGAGAGATATAAAGTCCGATTGCGAGTTATAAAGTCAGAATTGCGAGATATAAAGTCAGAATTGCGAGATATAAAGTCAGAATTGCGAGATATAAAGTCAGAATTGAGAGATGTAAAGTCCGATTGCGAGTTATAAAGTCAGAATTGTGAGATATAAAGTCAGAATTGTGAGATATAAAGTCAGAATTGCGAGATATAAAGTCAGAATTGTGAGATATAAAGTCAGAATTGCGAGATATAAAGTCAGAATTGCGTGATATAAAGTCAGAATTGAGAGATATAAAGTCAGAATTGCGAGATATAAAGTCAGAATTGCGAGATATAAAGTCAGAATTGAGAGATATAAAGTCCGATTGCGAGTTATAAAGTCAGAATTGTGAGATATAAAGTCAGAATTGCGAGATATAAAGTCGCAATTCTGAGAAAAAACATAATTGTGAGTTTATATGTCGAAATTCTGACATCTTTTCTCGGAATTGTGAGATATAAACTCGCAATTGCGAGTTATCAGGCCAATTCTAAGGGGGGGAAAAACTAACTTTTTTCCGCTAAGAATAGTTTAAATCTCACAATTTTGACTTTTTAATACGCACTTCTGACTTTTTAACACACAATTGCGACTTTATATCTCGCAATTCTGACTTTATATCTCGCAATTCTGACTTTATATCACGCAATTCTGACTTTATCTCATGCCATTCTGACTTTATAACACGCAATTCTGACTTTATATCACGCAATTTGACTTTATATCTCGCAATTCTGACTTTATATCTCACAATTCTGACTTTATATCTCACAATTCAGACTTTATATATCGCAATTCTGACTTTATATCTCGCAATTCTGACTTTATATCACGCAATTCTGACTTCATCACTCGCAATTCTGACTTTATATCTCGCAATTCTGACTTTATGTCACGCAATTCTGACTTTATCTCATGCCATTCTGACTTTATATCACGCAATTCTGACTTTATATCTCACAATTCTGACTTTATATCTCGCAATTCTGACTTTATATCTCACAATTCTGACTTTATATCTCACAATTCAGACTTTATATATCGCAATTCTGACTATATCTCGCAATTCTGACTTTATATCTCGCAATTCTGACTTTATATCTCGCAATTCAGACTTTATATCATGCAATTCTGACTTTATATATCGCAATTCTGACTATATCTCACAATTCTGACTTTATATCTCGCAATTGCGACTTTATATCTCACAATTCTGACTTTATAACTCGCAATTCTGACTTTATATCTCGCAATTCTGACTTTATATCTCGCAATTGCGACTTTATATCACACAATTCTGACTTTATATCACGCAATTCTGACTTTATATCTCGCAATTCTGACTTTATATCTCGCAATTCTGACTTTATATCTCGCAATTGCGACTTTATATCTCACAATTCTGACTTTATATCACGCAATTCTGACTTTATATCATGCAATTCTGACTTTATATCTCGCAATTCTGACTTTATATCTCGCAATTCTGACTTTATATCTCGCAATCCTGACTTTATATCTCGCAATTTTGACTTTATATCACACAATTCTGACTTTATCTCGCAATTCTGACTTTATAACACGCAATTCTGACTTCATATATCACAATTCTGAGAAATAAAGTCAGAATTGCGAGATGTAAACTTGCAATTGTGAGATAAAAAGTCGCAATTACCTTTTTTATTTTTCATTCTGTGGCGGAAACAAGCTTCCATAATTACGCTATTGTAAGTTTTCTTTATTTCTGTTAGGGCGGCCACCACCGTTACATGTTTCCTTTTTCAATTCTGCTTTTGTTTTTAATTTTTGATGCCAAGTTTTAAAATCACTGTTCTGGCTCCATACACATTTCTACTGCGAAGTCCTTTTCCCAGGCAGATTTAATTTTCTCCATCAAAGGACTAAGACGTCTTTACAAGAATACAATGTTTTTTGGGGACTTTACTGTCTTTGCAATCATGCTGTTTTTTTTTTTTTTTTTTTTTTTTTTTGTTGTTGTTTTTTTGGTGGAGTGGTTTTGATCAATAGTAAAAAGTAAAAAACTCCCATTGTTATAATGATTCACCCATTTTTTGAAGAGTTGAAGTTGTTATAAGTGTGATTTATTATACAGCGTGTTTCAACATGTGTAAGCCAAGTATTGTAGAGCAGTTCTGATGCTCCAATCATTGATATGTGAGGACATTTTCAGTAAGATCTTTTGTTTTGGCTTTTTATTTCAGACATACCACAGGTTTAATATTTTGTTTCGGATTATCTTGTGACTTCAGGTCAGAAATAATTTGACTTGCTTTGTTATAAATTTAATTCGTCTTCTCTGGAAAATGTAAGTTTACCTTTTTTTCTGTGTTTTTGAAAGAATTTAAAATACATCTTACTACAATTAGGCATCTCCAGTAAAAATGTAAGCAAGTTTTTTTAAGAATTTTAATATGAGTTTAATATCATTGTATTCTTCTTTTTTTTGTCTTTTAGTTAATTTTATTTTTTTCAGCTAATCACTATTAACTTGTATTTTCTAATTTGTATTCTGATACATATACAAAGTTGTATCATGTCATGTCTGTAATTTGTGCAGTTTTTGCCTCGTTATCATGAAAAATAAAGAAGTAAAATGAGTCTCTGATCCAAAACTCACAATAGATGGCGCTAATTCCAGCCGCTAATAACGAAGAAAAAGAAGAAGAAGAAGAAGAAGAGTCTTCTGAGGTGAGGAGAGAAGTTCGCGGTATTTCTTATATTTACACACCCATCACACACACTTTATACAGTTTGATTAAGCGACAGACTCATTTCTGTGTTGTTTTTATCGATCACAGCGATACTTGTGGGTCTTTTCTGGCGTCTTCCTCCTGAAATACACATTTAGTGCAGCAGCAGCGAGCCTGAGGAGAATATGTGGAGTTCATTCAGACCTGAGCGAGTGTGTGTTCGTTTGTGTGATTGTCTCGATGTTTGGAGTGGAAAACTGTTACTGATTGTCAAGAGTTAAAGTTTGAGATCTGAGGGGAATCGATAATACTGCTGCTGTTTTATTTTATCTTTAATAAATCAAATGTGTTACTCCACATTCATTGTTAAAATATATACTGAAACGATCATTGTCAGTTTTGAACGAATAACATTAGTGCAATAAATGTGGTACAAAATCAAAATATATTTTAGATATTGGCATTATGCTGCTGTAGTTATTTAGATGAGGTGATTAGGCTAATGAAGATGAATGCTATTGGAGTTAGTTTTTATATGTTTTTCTTATGTTTTATCCATGTCATGTTGTGATTAGGAACACTATTTTCTTTCACTAGAGCAGTTTTACAGACTTTTATATTGACTCAAATAATGTGTTTCTAACAACAGCAAACACTCAGAATAAAGTGAGATGATCTGCTGATGATCCTGAATGGCTTGTTGAATGAGTGTTGATAGTCTGAGGATCATCAATATTAACAGATCCGCTGAAAACAACACAATAGTTCCCGTTTTCACCTCAATTCTCCAATAAATTATGTAAATTCCCATCAGCTGCAAGTGAAGACGAGCATCAGGAAGAGCTGAAATCTGCAAAGACTGAGTTTATTAAAGAGGACAGTGAGAACATGAGTGATCCAGAACCCTGCAGAATGAAACACACTGAAGATCCTGAAGAACAAAGAGGTTGGTGTTTATTCTTCATTCATTCATGATGCTGGAGAACATTCATGTTAGAAACATTCAAGCTCTTCATCACTTTTAGATAATCAGTTACACCATGAAATGGGTATAAATGGTGAGTAAATGGAGGTTTGAGAAACTCAAGCAAAACCAGATTTGTAGTTACTTACAAGTCACGTTGTATTTGTCATAAATAACAGAAGTACCCTTTCGAATGGAAAAACTTGTACTGCATCCTTTTTTTTTTTTGGCTCGAGTTTATCACTAATTGAGGAACTACATCTACAATCTGGAACTGGTACACAGATATAGGCTATTTTCAGTATTTTAGTTAATCTCAATGAATGCACAGTGCAGGGCTCAACATAAAAAAAAATCCCCACTGGCCCCCGGGGCCAGTAGATCAGAGTTTTGCTGGCCCCTTCTATATTTTGACTGGCCCTGAAAGAAATAAAAGGAAAAGCACTTTTCCATTAAACTGTATTTATTATATACATTAGGATTAATCAAAACAGTGAAGGAAGTTCAGGAATTAAGAGAGAGACCCTGGAGACATGCAAAAATAACCTAATTTCAGCGTCCAGTAGATTATTTGTCAATACCTGCTCTCTCCTCATCTCGATCACTCTCTGTCTTTTTCCCTCAGTCTCCTCATCTTACTTATTAAAGCTAAAGTTATTCATTCAAGAGCAGTGAGTGATTTTCTTTTTGCCTTTAGTTGTTTGATTCGCAGTAATGTCGCAATCGTCCGCATATTAGACTGCTTCCCCTTTAAGAACGAATGCAGATGTAAGTCTACTACTGATGCACCATTTTCTCCCAACTATTTCCATAACTGCATCCAATTTAGATATAAACTGTTTAAGTGAATCTCCAAGCCAGTCATTTTGACACATTGTTGTGTACATTTGGTCGTTTAGACGCGCACATGAAGCCCAAAGTATATACTTATCTCGCTGCGGTCTGTTTCGGAGCGCGCGCCGCATCGGGAACAGCATCTCTTGCGCTTTTTGTGCTTTTAATAGCTCTTTTTATTATTAAACGCACCCCGCAATTTAGCAACAGAAATGACTGCATTTTACAACAATCACCGATCGTGCTGATTCTGTATTAAAGTTTGAGTTAAGGAGAAATGGCAGCGTGCTACTGTACTGCTGTGATGGTAAGGACGTTGCGCTAGACAGAATGCAGTTTTTAGTGGTTTTACCTCAAATATATTCTATAATCTTTGGAAGCTGAAATCTAAAATAAAATCATATTATTATATCACAGATCTAAAGTGTAATCATAACTTGAATGTTTAGTTCTGTCCTCCGTCAGGTGTTGTGCGCGCTGTGGCACCGCATGAGCTATCTCTCTCTCTCTCCCTCTTCTGGACTGCGCGAATAGCAAAATGCATCACAGACAAATGGTTTAATTGTATTATATATAGGCCTAGACATGGCTGGCGACTCAGCGAGATGGTTAATTTTTTATAGCAATAATAAATGATAGCCTACATGTATTTCTCCAGCGACAGCAATAACAATAACGTCCGAGCTTATCGGTCTTCTAAAGTTCTTTGGCATTTTAACATTGACACTCTTCGTGCCACATTGTGTATGACGTTTGCTGTATGTTTAGCTGATCGCCAGTTACTGGCCCGCGCGGGCAAGTGACTGGCCAATCAACTAGCCCGCATACTCTTTTACTGGCCCCGGGCCATCGGGCCATTGCTTATGTCGAGCCCTGCACAGTGTATGCGACGCATACGTAAACAGTGACGAGTGTGAGTCGAGCACCTGGCTGTCTCTTTGCTGAGAGCGCTATTGTTTCTCACACACTTACAGATAGAGCGAGAGTCTTATACCACGCAGAATTGACGTGCTACATGTAAACTATTTTCATTGTTGTATATTCACGTAAGAATAAGTTCATTTGGATCTAATCATCCTTTTTGAGCAAGCAGAAACTAATGCGCGAACGCAGACATGAACCCAGCAGGGGTCTATATTGTTATTAGTAGTAGTATTTTTATTTTTTTACATTTCAAACTTATTGATTTGATTTATTACTGTGTGTAATGATTATTGTGTGGTGTTTTTCAGCACAGTTGCACTATTTAAACATTATCTGCGCTTTACACCTGCATTTTTTTTTCCATTTCTGCAAGGGCTGAATATACATTTAAAGGGTTAATATTACATTAGATAATTGTGTCGTTATTCAAATAAATTTGTAGATCTCACTACTGAAACATGGGATTTGTGCCCTATAATGTTCAATAACTGGAAGATTTACTGAAAATGACTTTTTTTAAAATGTATTTCAGACCTGATGGAAGAAAGTGAGGAGAGTGAAGAACTGAGCCAAGTGCCAGAAAAGCATCACGTCAAACCTGGAAAAAAAACTTTGAGTCGCTCAAAGACTAAAAAGACATTTTTAAAGAAAAAAGACAAGAAATCTACAACCTGCACTCGGTGTGAAAAGAGATGTGTATGTAAACAAAGTCTTGCGGTTCACATGATGTTCCACATCGGAGAGAAGCCGTACACATGTGATCAGTGTGAGAAGAGATTATCCAGCAAACAACAGCTAAATAATCACATGAGAGTTCATACTGGAGAGAAACCATTCACATGTACTCAGTGTGGGAAGAATTTTTCATACAAAGAAAGTCTTAATGTTCACATGAGGATCCACACTGGAGAAAAACCGTTCACATGTGATCACTGTGGGAAGAGTTTCACAAACCTCGCACAACTTAAAGGGCACTCGAATATCCACACCGAAGAGAAGCTGTACACATGTGATCAGTGTGGGAAAACGTTTCTTTGGGCATTAGCCTTGAAGAAACACCTGACAGTTCATACAACGGAGAAACCACATTCATGTTCTGTGTGTGGGAAGAGTTTTTCATGGCTGCTAAGTTTACGTAGACATGAGAAAATTCACACTGGTGTGAAAGATCATGTGTGCTTTGAGTGTGGGAAGTCTTTTATTTCAGTGAACGTTTTAAAGCTGCACCAGAGAATTCACACTGGAGAGAAACCTTACAAGTGTTCACACTGTGACAAGAGATTCAATCACTCATCACATATGAAAACACATGAGAGGATCCACAGCAGAGAGAAACCACACACGTGTGATCAGTGCGGGACGAATTTCTCTTTTAAAACTCACCTAAAGCGACACATGAGGATCCATGCAGTGGAGAAACCACATCACATCAGTCTGAGATCACGGTAAATAGTTAATATGTCTTCCATAAACTTTATTTATTTAGAAAACAATCGTACATTTGGAAAACGAGTAAAGAAAATCCGAGACGGTCTCAAAACTGTCCCTTTCCCCAAGTGGCAGCATCCTAATAATCATGCTAATGTTAATCACTCAATGCTCTTAAACTTTAAAAAGGATATGAAGATTATGCTGTGTTTATGCAGATTAGCATGTTTTAATTACATTTCAGTACCTAAAAACTATCATTGTTTTGTTGCATTTATTGGTGCTTTTGCTTGTAATTTATTACTGACTGTTTACTCGTCTTTTAAAATGTTGGCTGCAACATTACGATAGTGTAGATTAGTGTACAATGTTTTATAATAATAATTTATTCTATAGTGTCCATTTCATTAATTTATCATATTTAATATTGGGTGCATCCAAGTTATTTGACACAGGTCTATTTTAACTTTTTTTTTTAAAGTAATTTGTATCATACAACGCAATAGTTACTTTACCTGGTTTTTACTTACTTTTATAATCAGTTACTAACTCAGTTACTATTTGTGAAAAATAACTAGTAACTATAACTAATTACTTTTTTGGTAACTTTACAATACGGGTGCACTAATATGCATTAATTCATGCTTAACTAATGCACAGATAATCATGAGTTAATGTTTAATTAATGAAGAACTAAACCATTAATTAATGATTACTGCATCAGCAACTAATAAAGAGTCTATATAATTAATAGATTAAGTAATATGTTAATTGCTATTAATTCAATGTGTCATTGTGTATTAATTCCTTAATAACATATTTTATTAACTAATAGTGTAAATTAATGTGTTAATTACTACAATTAGTCAAAGCTATGCACTTCAACTTCCAGTTGTCTGATTTAATTCATCATTAGCTAATGATTTGCAAAGGTATCATTATGTTATGACTTTACTTGTTGGGGCACATCATTATTAACTAGTCATTTAGTAATTGTAGTAATTTACACATGAATTTGCACTAACAATTAAGTAATTAATCATGTATTAATGCTTATTAGTGTACCTGTCATTATCTGGAGGTTGAAATACAAGGCTTTGGCTCATTCTGGTAATTAACATATTAATTAACACTATTAGTAAAAAAAATTGCATGGTTAATTAATAACACTTCATGTATGAACTAATACATTAACCTTACAGACTCTTAATTAGTTCCTAATGTGATCATCATTAATTAATAGCTTAGATAATCATTAGTTACACATTAATTCAGTATTATCTGTGCATTGGTTAAGCATGACTTATAAGTGAAACCGTATTGTAAAGTGTTACCACTTTTTATTTAGCAACATGCCCAACACTGGTCATTATTGCGTGTTATTTCTGTTAGTAACTCTGGGTTATGAAGTTTTGGCGTTATACATAATAAAGATAATGTTTTACATTTAAAGGTGCCATATGTAATAATTGAGGTAAAAATATCCAAAAAATGAGCTACACGCATCAAAAGAATGAGAAGAAATAAGTGCAATGATGTCATTAAAAAAACGACAAGTTATAGTGCTGCCGAGATATTAACCTGAATTAGCATGCTAAATTACTAGCCCCGGCCCGGCAGGGTGTCGTAATACCAGTTTCGGCCATGGGAGGCGGTATGCGGGCGGGCAACGTTACCACCAGCCAAACTGCTGTACACAAGTCACGCGGCTTGTGTGTACTTGAACCTGATGTCAGTCGTGCGGAAATACAGCCCACTACTACATTTCAGTTCAGGGAAGAGTTCAAAAAATGATTGGTCGACATTATGCATGAGGAATACATTTTGGTAAGTTGTAGCATACCGTATCTTTCAACAGTGTTCGTGTTCTTTTACCATTAGCTAGTAGAGATGATCGGTTCACGTGCGCTAGAGATCTGTGGTGTAACATGTACAAGCGCCAAAATGGTATTTATTGTTTAAATTGCGAAATAAAATTGACAGAATCTGAATCCTGCTTGCTAAGTGTCAATTGCGTGTAAATTCGTTAGAGTTGGCAGCTCTGAATGGCGCTAGCTTGATCAACTACACTTGATCAAAGTGTAATATAAACAAAACGAATACCGTCTGATGCTTTTATCCAAAGTGACTTACACTCTTAGAAAAAAGGGTCAACTGCAACGGACCTTTTATGCAAAAAAATGATGATAATGACAAGAAAGAACCCTTTTGGCACAAAGGCTCTTATTCATTCATATATTACATTATTCTGCAACATTTTGTAGTTGTAATTAAATTATTGTTTACTTATTAATATCACATTTTAATCATGCTGATTTTTGGAGGATTAAAACTGAAATGGCACTCTTCGTGTTTTTTAACCCCATATCTTGAATTTTGTGATAATTCACACGCATTGCATTTAGGGGTTCCAAATACGTAGCGCTTTAGAACCCTTTAAGGTTCTATATAGAACCTTTTCTTCTAAGAGTGTACAATTGCTATACATGTCAGAGGTCGCCCGCCTCGCATGCAGGGATTTGTGTCTATAATGTTTAAAAAAATACGATTAGAAGATCAATGTAGGCGACCTCATTCATGGAAAAAACATTTTGCTATTACATCAGAGCTCTTTCATATGTCCTTTCACTTCATGTTCCTGTCTTTGAATTATTTTTGATCTTCTGAACATGTAATTACACCTTTTTTCTTTCACTTCAGGCCTAATGGAAAAGAGCAGGAGAGAGAAGAACTGATGAAAGTGAAGGAGGAGAGAGAAGAACTGATGGAAGTGAAGGAGGAGAGAGAAGAACTGAGTGAAGTGAAGGAGGAACATCGTGTCCAACCTGGAGAAAAACCCTCAAAGACTAAACAGACATTTTTAAAGAAAAGAAGAACCAAGAAATCTTTCACCTGCACTCAGTGTGGAAAGAGTTTCACAAATAAACAAAATCTTGAGCGTCACATGAGAGTTCATACTTGAAGAGAAGCCGTTCACATGTGATCAGTGCAGGAAGAGCTTCACACAAAAAATACACCTTAAGGGACACATGAAGAGCCACACTGGTGAAAAGCCGTATGCATATGATCAGTGCGGCAAAACTTTTATTTTGGGATCAGCACTGAAGACACAGATGACAATTCATTCAAGGGAGCAATGAAAAACTCTTTTCACAGACAGGAAATTAATATGTCAATTTCAAATCATTTTATTGGTAAAAAATCACAATATTGAAATATGATTTAAAATAATAAAACGGATGAGATGAGATGCACTGTAAGAAAAAAAAAATCCCGTAAAAAAAACGTGATCATTTTCCTAGTTGCATTAAAGGGATTGTTCACCCAAAAATGAAAATTAAGTCATTAATTACTCACCCCCATGCTGTACCAACCCCGTAAGACCTTCGTTCATCTTCGGAACACAAATGAAGATAGTTTTTATTAAATTTGAGAGATGGATCACTGCTACATAGGCTGCCTAAGGGATCGAAACTTGACGGCCCAGAAAGTCATTGAAGAAAATGTTTAAATATTCCATGTGACTAGTTTATCAAGCGACGAGAATACTTTTTGTGCGAAAAAACTAATAAAAATAACGACTTTATTCGACTATTCCTTTTCTTCCTTGTAGGCCTGAGACGAGAGTTCAAGAGATTTCCACGACACATTCGTGAGAACTGTGATCTTTTTCTACTACTTCAGTTCAGTTCTCATGCATGCGTCGTGGAAATTCATTCTCTTACAGGCCAAAGCTCTCCGGCTGTGTAGTGGAGCCTTCCAAACATCACCTATCCCTGCGCTGCAGGTGGAAGTAGGGGAGATGCCTTTAGACCGTAGGAGGTTACAGCTCTCTCTAGCATTTTGGGTAAACTTACAAGGGCATGAGAATAGCTATACATCCTACAAAACTGGTGTTAGAGGAATGCTGGGAATATGGTCACATTGTGGAAAATAGTTTTGGATGGAGTAGTAAAAAAGAGGCAGATGAAACGGGAGTCAGTATTATACCCTGCAGCAAAACTGTTAACTTGAGTATAACTCCACCTTTGGTTTTTCTGTTGTCCTGTAGTTAATATAGAAACTAAAAACATAGTTAAGACGGGATTGTATAAAAGTGTAACACAATATGTAGAAGCAAGATATAATGATACAGTACAAATGTTTACAGATGCATCCAAAAGATCTAACTGGTAAAACACATTACAATACAAAAAATAACCTCAAACCACCTCTCAATTTTCTCTGCAGAAATGACGGCCATCATAATGGCATTACAGTGGGTAGAGGAACCTTAACTAGTATCCAGACTGGGAAATCTGAATGCAGGCAGGATCTGTTTGACAAAGTTCATCAGATGACGCAACAGAGGCTAATAATACAGTTCACTTGGGTTCCAGCGCACACAGGTATTGAGGGTAATGAGAAGGTAGACAATTTGGCAAAAGAAGCACTGAAAGCAGAACAAGTAGAACGTCTTAGGTTACGACTGTAACCTATGTTCCCTGAGAATAGGGAACGAGACAATACGTCATTGACACTTTGGGGAAACGCCTCAGGCGTGACAGGTGTCTGAAATCACTATCAAATCACCTCAATCACATTGACCGGCGACAGCCCGTGAATCATTAACGTGAATGATTTACGTGCGACCAGGAAGTATATAAGGGCGCCTTACAAACTTGACAAATCACCTTATTGTCTGAAGGGACTGTACGGCAGGCAAGGCATGGCAGGGAGACATTGTCTCGTTCCCTATTCTCAGGGAACATAGGTTACAGTCGTAACCTGAGACGTTCCCTTTCGAAGGGAACTCAACAATACGTCATTGACGCTTTGGGGAACGATATACCCACGCCGCCATGCTAAGGGGAGTGCATGCCCTCAGGCAGTGACAACTGTCCGAATCAGCAAATTCAAACCAGCAAGTTCACACTGGGCTGTCAGTGACATCACTCCCTACGGTCATAGCCTAAGCTATAAGCCTCAAAGGAAACCTCCAACACAGTTAAATGAAAGGCCTACCTGGGCCTGCTCAAAGGCCTAGGACCACAACTTCAATTAGAAGGGGTCCTTTCAAGGGAATGTGGCTATGGAATCCAAAGGAACCCAGTCAATCACTATTCAGGGGAACGTACTCACCCTGAAATGCCACCAGGATGGCCTGACCTGCCGTCAGATACATAGACACTTAGTCTGGCCACTTCCTGTCTGTCCGAGACAGAGCCTCTGGAATATGCCTTAGGGTAAGGCATCCAAACCGAGGGACTGCGAAGCTGGCAGTGAACCACTCGGCCAGGATCTCAGAGACGGGATATCCTGGAGAGTATGACTCTGCATAGTGCTTTACAACCCTTGCTAGCAAGGGGAGTTTCTTACTCGATCCACGGTTCAACCCAGTGTATGTGTTTCAAAACACTGAGGAGGCCTGTGAGGGCCTAGGAATGAAATGCCACCAGGCAAGCCTAACCTGGTGTCACCACAGAAGACACTACAGTCTGGCCACTTCCTGTCTGTCTGAAGACAGAGCCTCTGGACAGTTGCCTCAAGAAAGGGAGGCATCCAACCCGAAGGACTGCGAAGCAGGCAGTGAACCACTCGGCCCGGATCTCAGAGACAGGATATCCTGGAGAGTATGACTCAGCGTAGTGCTTTACAACCCTTGCTAGCGAGGGGAGTTTCTCTACTCGATCCACGGATCTACCCAGTGTTTGTGTTTCAAAACACTGAGGAGGCCTGTGAGGGCCTAGGAATGAAATGCCCCCAGGCAGGCCTAACCTGGTGTCACTACAGAAGACACTACAGTCTGGCCACTTCCCGACAGAGCCTCTGGAATATGCCTTTAGGTAAAGCATCCAACCTGAGGGACTGTGAAGCTGGCAGTGAACCGCTCGGCCTGGATTTCAGAGACGGGATATCCCGGAGAGTATGACTCAGCGTAGTGCTTTACAAGCTCTTCTCCCGAGAAGAGGGACAGGCGAGAGCGAAGACATTTGTACAGGCAGTTCCCTCGAGAACTACCTGTGAGCATCTTTTCTCCCAGACAGAAAAATGCACATAACATGTGTGTCACCCGGCTTCAGATATCTTGAGATATCAGATATCTTCAGATATCTTAATCATTCACGTTAATGATTCACGGGCTGTCGCCGGTCAATGCGATTGACGTGATTTGATAGTGATTTCAGACACCTGTCACGCCTAAGGCGTTTCCCCAAAGCGTCATTCAACGTATTGTTGAGTTCCCTTCGAAAGGGAAATACAGGTTCCACTTAGCAAATCAGAAATTAAAACAATAATTAAAGATGGTATTCATAAACTCTGGCAAGATAAACGGGATAAGGGGGGCAAAGGTAGGCATTTACAGGGGTTGGACAAAAAAACTGAAACACCTGGTTGTACTACACAATAATTTGTTAGAATGGTGAGGGCCTCATTTTGCATCCAAATACAGCACCAATTGACAGATAGAAGTCCTTCACAGTGACCAGAGGGATTATGAGCCGTTCCTCTTCCAGAACAGTGTCCAGGTCACTATATGATGCTGGTGGACTCGCTCCTCCAAAACACCTCAATAATATTCAGATCTGGTGACTGTCAGACCATGGGAGATGTTCAACGTCACTTTCATCTTCATCAAACCCTTCTGTCACAAGTCTTGCTGTGTGTGTTGGTGCATGATCATGCTGAAACACGGTTTGAGCATCAGGTGCTCATGATCCTCCAGAAGGGTTTGGTAGTCCTCGGCAGTGTCGTGTCCATCAAATACAATCAGGATTGTCATGATATTGGAGCTCAAACCATCACTGATCCACCCGTGCTTCAATCTGAAGATTGGCCGCCAGGCATATAGATGTGAAACCTCCAACATTGGCCAGTGTTTCAGTTTCATTGTCCAACCCCTGTATATAGTATACAGCCAAATATAACAGTTATAAAAATGAGTTCATTATCACGGCAGGAGGAAACATCGTTCACTAGGCTGAGGCTAGGACATACAGGACTGAACAGCAACCTACACATAATAGGGAAGCATGAGACAGGAATGTGCCCATATGTGAGGAGGAAACAGAAACCGTGAAGCATGTACTTTTGACATGTAGGCAGTACCATGAAGAGAGAAAAGATTAAAAGGTTAACAAAGTCTGTTAATTTAAGCAACCTGTTGAAACTACCAGGAACACATTCTACAATAAAAGAGTTAATAAATAAAGATTTCTTAAAAAAAACACAGCAAGAAGAATTTAGTCTTATTGTTTATTTATTTTAGTTGTATTTTATTTTATATGGAGGTTGAGTTGAGGTTGAAGCTGAAGGAGCTAAACACATAGCGCCAGCTTAAGCTTGGGCTCTAACTCTGTTTTTTTTTTTCTCCCAATGTGATCACACCTATTCCAGTAGATGGCGGTAATGCACATAGCTTGTAAACTGCCAATAAAAAGTACAGAAGAAGAAGAAGAAGCTGCTTGTGAAGACGAGCATCAGGAAGTGCTGAAATCTGCAGTTTATTAAAGAGGACAGTGAGAACATGAGTGATCCAGAACCCTGCAGAATGAAACACACTGAAGATCCTGAAGAACAAAGAGGTTGGTGTTTATTCTTCATTCATTCATGATGTTGCAGAACATTCATGTTAGAAACATTCAAGCCCTTCATCGTATTTTGATAAAGAGTTAAACTATGAAGTGGGTACAAAAGTTTTGGTTTTCAAAATGGTCAGTAAAGCAAGGTTTGAAAAATGCTCACATTGATTGTCAACATCAAGTCAAACTTTTTTTTTAAGTATCAGTTCAGGCACTGAAACCCATTCAAAAGTTTCGATTTGGCACTGATATCATAAAAACCCAAACAATACCCAACCCAAGATTATTCTTCTTACAGTAACTTTGATTACTGTTTATTATAACCGATACCTAGGGATGCACTTATATAATTGTGTCAGATACAGATAACTGATCATTCTTTCTGTGGTTTATGCAACTTTATTTAATTCATAATTAAATTCAATATCAATTAAAAAACAGTAAAATGGTAATATTTAATAGCAGTTGCCCATTTTTATGTCATTTCACTAAAATTTTTTCTCTTTGTATTATTTTGATATTTTTTCCCCTTCAGACCTGATGGAAGAGAACGAGGAGAGTGAACAACACTTGCGTCGCTCAAAGAATAAACAGACAATTTTAAATAAAAGAAGAGACAAGAAATCTACAACCTGCACTCAGTGTGGAAATAGTTTCACACACAAACAACATCTTGAGCTTCACATGAGAGTTCACACTGGAGAGAAACCGTTCTCATGCGATCAATGTGGGAAGAGTTTCACACAATCATCATACCTTAAGAGTCACATGAGAGTTCACACCGGAGAGAAGCCATTCACATGTGATCAGTGTGAAAAGAGATTCTCACACAAAAAAACTCTTAAGCTTCACATGAGGACCCACACTGGAGAGAAGCCGTATGCATGTGATCAGTGTGGGTCGAGCTTCACACAAAAACAAAGTCTTAATGTTCACATGATGATCCACACTGGAGAAAAGCCATTCACATGTGATCAGTGTGAAAAGAGATTCCCACACAAACAAACTCTTAAGCTTCACATGAGGACCCACACCGGAGAGAAGCCATATGCATGTGATCAGTGTGGGTCGAGCTTCTCACATAAACAAAGTCTTAATGTTCACATGATGATCCACACTGGAGGAAAGCCACACGCATGCGATCGGTGTGGAAAGAGTTTCATACAATCATCACACCTCACTCGTCACATGATGATCCACACCGGAGAGAAGCCGTACGCATGTGATCAGTGCGACAAAACATTTCTTAGGGCATCATACCTGAAGACACACCTGACAGTTCATACGAAGGAGAAGCCATATTCATGTTCTGTGTGTGGAAAGAGTTTTTCACTGCTGCAATATTTAAAAGTACATCAGAAAGTTCACACTGGTGTGAGAGAGTACATGTGCTTTGAGTGTGAGAAGACTTTTGCAACAGGGAAAGATTTAAAACGGCACCAGAGAATTCACACTGGAGAAAAACCTTACAAGTGTTCACACTGTGACAAGAGATTCCGTCTGACATCAACTCTGAAAACACACGAGAAGATCCACAGCGGAGAAAAACCTTATGAGTGTTCACACTGTGACAAGAGATTCAGACTGTCATCAAATCTGAAAACACACGAGATGATCCACACTGGAGAAAAACCTTACAAGTGTTCACACTGTGACAAGAGATTCAGTCAGTCATCAAATCTGAAAGCACATGAGAGGATCCACACTGGAGAGAACTCAAACATGTGTGAACAGTGTGGAAAGGTTTTCTCTATTAAAACTCACCTGAAGCGACACATGAAGATCCATACAGTGGAGAAACCACATCAACACAGTCTGCGATCACAGTAAGTAGTTCATCTTTATGTGCTGAGCATTAAAGTCTCTTCTGTGTAATTTAGTTTCCTAACAGCCATGATGAGCAACAGGTCATCTTGGTGGTTGCTTGCTATCTGTTTCAATTTTTCACATTATTATGAGATATTGAGTTATAATATATCATTATTATGAGATCATTTCTCATTATGAGATGTTAAGTTGTTATTATGAGAAGGCATCTTGTTATTTATATAGTGCTTTTAACAATATAGATCAAAATAAATTAAAGTAACAGATTGTTTTGGCTTAATGGCAGCTCTAGAATAAAGTTATTTTCTAGCTAAAGATCCAGCTAGTTCTCTTCCGTCACAAAGATGATTAGTTATTGTGATGATGGACACTTTGGTTCAGTGTGGGTGATGGAAGAAGATAAGGGGTCGGCGAATATTGGAGCGAATATTGGTGTTTTATTTCAATAACTCTGTTCACGGCGACTCAGCGCTCTTCTCATTAAACTCCAAATAAACGATCACTGCAGATCAAACTCTTCCTGCTGTACACAGCTTTCTCTGGTTCCCAGGCGTCACACTCTTCCCGCTGATCACAGCTTTCTCGGTCACGGCCACGAATAAACTCGGATTGTCTGGACACAGCTCCGAACACCATCTCACACACACACAAGCTCCAAGGTCTCTCTCAACACTCTGTCCACCTGGCCCGCTTAAATGCGCTCTCCTCACGCCAATCACTGAAATCACAAACAGGTGTTCATCATTTGAACTTGACCCACTTACTTCCCGCTCGGCTCCTCCCTCGCTCTCTCGCCGCAGACACCGCTGAATCACGCCCCCCGTGCCACATACCCCCACCGCCCGACTCAGGCCGGGGAGCCATCCGGCCTGCAGCCTCCCCCACACTTCGGGAGAGAAAGTCACCCTCTATCTCCTGGGTCAAGACCGCACCCAACCGATGTCCGATGCGTTTGTCTGCAGAGAAAAAGGGAGAGACACTGCTCCGTCCACTGGACGGTATCCGGTGCTTCCTTTTTAGTCAGATCAGTCAGCGGGCTAGCCAGGTCCAAATAATTAGGTACAAACCTTCTATAATATCTTGCTAGCCCCAGGAACTGTCTAACCTCCTTTTTGGTCTTGGGTCTCGGACAGGTCGCAACCGCTGCTGTCTTGTCAATTTGGGGACGCACCTGCCCATGACCCAAGTGGAAGCCCAGATACCTAACCTCCACGCGCCCAATTGCACACTTCCTCAGGTTGGCCATGAGCCCCGCCCCTTTCAGCGATTTGAGGACCAAGTCATTACTATAGATGATATTTTATGAGGAGAATTTTATCCATCAACCGCTGAAAGGTGGCGGGTGCCCCAAACAGTCCGAACGGAAGCGTGACAAATTGGTGTAATCCGAACGGCGTCGTGAAAGCGGTCTTTTCTTTGGACATTGGAGATAAGGGGATCTGCCAATATCCCTTCGTTAAATCCAGTGTCGAATAAAAGCGAGCTGTGCCTAGCCGATCAAGTAACTCGTCAACCCTTGGATTGGATACGCATCGAATTTCGATACGGCATTCACCTTGCGGTAATCCACACAGAACCGGACAGAGCCATCCGTTTTAGGTACTAAAACTATCGGGCTCGCCCAGTCGCTGTTGGAATCCTCTATTACCCCCATATCCAGCATCGCCGCTAATTAATCCTGAACTACTTTTTTTGTGTTCCGGTAACCTATATGGCCGGCTGCGCACAACCACGCCCGGCTCAGTCTCAACATGGTCCTGGATGAGATTTGTTCGGCCAGGGAAAGGAGAGAACACATCTGCAAATTATGCTTGCACATGTCTCATGTCAGTGATCTGGGACAGCGAGAGGTGGTCAAGCGGCCAGAGGGGAGGATTGGGTTTTTATATTCGCCTCTGGCCCGAGATCCTCCTCCCCACTCACCACTGTCACCAGCATCACTGACTCCACCTCACTCCACTTTTTAAGGAGATTGAGGTGGTATATCTGATGTGTTTCCCCCCGTCTGAACGAGCAACCTCATAGTTGAGATCATTAACGCGCAGTGTAACCACAAACGGTCCTTGCCACTTGACGAGTAATTTTTAACTGGATGTGGGAAGTAATACGAGTACTTTATCTCCCAGTGCAAATTTACATAGTTTAGCCTCCCTGTTGTACAGCCGACTCTGTTTGTCCTGCACCCGCAACAAATTCTCCATGGAGAGCCGCCCCAAAGTGTGGAGTTTTGTTTGCAAGTCCAGGACGTACTGAATTTCATTTTTACTATTCTAGGGTCCATCCTCCCAAGCCTCCCTAAAAACGTCCAGCACCCCTCGGGGCTGGCGCCCATAGAGAAGCTCGAAGGGGGAAAACCCCGTGGAGGTTTGGGGGACCTTGCATACAGCGAACAAGAGGGTTTCTAACCTCTTATCCCAATTTTTAGTGTCTTCCCGTACAAACTTACGAATCATGGCTTTTAACGTGCAATTAAATTGTTGTACCAAGCCGTCTGTTTGTGGGTGATAGACGCTGGTCTGGATCGATTCAATGCCCAATAATTTGTACAGTTCGCGAATTGTGCGTGACATAAACGCTGTGCCCTGATCGGTGAGAATCTCTTTCGGGATTCCCACCCGGGAGATTAACTGAAACAGTGCAATCGCAACACTTTTCGCCGAGATGTTGCGAAGCAGCACTGCTTCGGGATATCGTGTTGCATAATCCACCAGAACTAATGCAAAGCGATTTCCCCTTGCAGATCGTTCTAATGGCCCGATGAGATCCATACCAATTCGTTTGGTATGGACCTCCACTAAACGAAGGGGGCACAAAGGTGCTTTACTATGGGCCGGTGGGTTTACCAAACTGACATTCGTGACAAGTGATTTACCAATGTGACATTCGTGCACATTCGTGCACCACCTGCGCACGTTCTCATGAATGCCTGGCCAGAAAAATCGGGTCATTAGACGATTTATTGTGGCTGACTGCCCTAGGTGTCCTGCCATCGGATTACAATGAGCCGCCTGGAATAACATTTCCCGACGGCTCCTAGGAACTAACAACTGTGTTGTATCTTGTTTTGTCTGGGTGTCCTGAGTCACCCGATACAACCTATATTTAATCAAGGCAAAATAGGTATACGAGAGCGGCTGGTCTGGCCGAACCTGCTGCCCGTCGATGACCCGGGCTCAAAGGCATTTTTCAGCGTGTCATCTCGGGACTGTTCCAGAGGAAAGTCATCGCGAGGAAAGATTGTATTTTCGGACACACTCGGTTCCTCTGAAACAGCCACCGATGGTCCCGGTACAGCTTCGCTGGCCTGAACAGACGCTCTCCTCCGGTGCCTTTGTTTTCGCCCAGGAGCACCCGCACACAAATATGCTAATAAAGACTGAAACCCCAGCCGATTTGTCCCCAAAATGAGCGGGTGCCGGAGGTGCGGATTAACTGCCACCTCCACGCTATGTTTTTGTCCCCTAAATTGGATCGCGACCGACATGAGGGGATACCCCACCACCTCGCCGTGCACACACCGCACTATAACCTTGCCGCTCTTATCCAACGCCACTGGCTGAATCAAACTTTGATGGATTGAGGTCTGGTTACAACGCGAATCCACCAAGGCTTCATATGTACCCCGCTTAATACTCACAGGTATTTGGTACAGCCCAGACTGATCGGGGTGGCCGGTGGCGTGTAGGGGACGCTAATCAAAGTGTCCACTTCCACCTTGATTAGGGTGGAACGCCGCCTCGGGACCTGGGAGTAGGGACAGGGCGAGAGAGAGGGGAGAGAGAGAGAGAGAGAGAAGCAGATGGTAAGGGATCGCCGACCTCCGGACACGCCACCAGCTGATCCTCTGCCAACTGGATGGCCTGGTCCAGTGATGTCGGCCGATGGCACTGGACACACTGCGCGGCCTTCTTGGGCAGTTTTGCGACAAACTGTTCCAGTACCACCAGCTCGATGACTCCCTCGGCCATCAGCCACCTGCGGCAGGCGTCCCGGAGCTGCTGCGCAAAGACGAAGGGTTGGCCGGCCTCCCCCAACTCGAGGGTCCAGAACCGCTGACGACTCTGCATCGGGGACTGGCCGACCCGCTGTAGAATAGCGTGCTTGGGGTCTTTGTAGACCAGGAGGTTGCTCACTGGCAGTTGTTGAGCTGCGATCTGCGCCTCCCCCGACAGCAGGGGGATCAGGCGCGTCACCCAGTCAGCAGGCGGCCAGTTCCAAGACGCGGCCGACCTCTCGAAGAGGTCCAAGAAGGCCTCAGGGTCATCGAGGGTCGTCGCATCTTGTCGCGGCCGGGACCCGGACCCCCTGGACCCCCCGTTGTCCTTGGAGGAGTGTGTCGATCCGTTGTTCCTGTTGCTCCTCCATCTTCAACAGGGCCTCCTGGTGTTGTTGGTGAAGTCCCACGAGCGCCTGGATGATTTCCGCAAACGGCGAAGACAGAGGGTTTCTGGCGGCGGCCTCTCCTTCCATCCCGGGTTTCGGCACCAATGTGATGATGGACACTTTGGTTCAGTGTGGGTGATGGAAGAAGACAAGGGGTTGGCGAATATTGGAGCTTGTGTGTTTTATTTCAATAACACTGTTCACGGCGACTCAGCGCTCTTCTCATTAAACTCAATGCAGATCAAACTCTTCCTGCTGTACACAGCTTTCTCTGGTTCCCAGGCGTCACACTCTTCCAGCTGATCACAGCTTTCTCGGTCACGGCCACGGATAAACTCGGATTGTCTGGACACAGCTCCGAACACAAGCTCCAAGGTCTCTCTCAACACTCTGTCCACCTGGCCCGCTTAAATGCGCTGTCCTCACGCCAATCAATGAAATCACAAACAGGTGTTCATCGTTTGAACTTGACCTATTTACTTCCCCCTCGGCTCCTGTTCCCCCACGACACTGTTTATCCACCAAAGCGTTTTTAGCCAGCTGAAAATGCCAGACGCTCTGCTGAAGAAGCCATGCTTTGGGCGCTTGAGAGCGTTTTGGCAGCGCAGCGTTTTTTCTGTTGAGACGTTTTGTTGCTATGATACAGAATATCCGCAGCAGTTTGAATGTTGTGACAGTTGGTCGGTGTGGTATTAGTCCCGCCCCTCCTCCACTGTGATTGGATGGCTGGGTAAAAAGTGACAGTGATGAGCGCTGCATTTTATGTAAAGTTGAACATTTTTCAACTCCCAGCGACCAGTAAAAACACTGGGCGCTCGGCGCTTCAGCGTAAAAAAAACGCTCAGTGCCTTGGTACGCTCATGTCGTTTAAAAAACGTGGCGCTCCCATTGAAAACATACGCCAGGCATGTGGAAAAACGTTTTGGTGGACACACGGCATTAAGTTCTCTCTACGCAAACTTTAAAAAAATGTCAACCTGTGAGAACGCTGATCTTTGTATGTAATCAGCAATATTTAAAAATGTATACGGGAGCCAATGCAGGGTTGACAGAACTGGGCTAATATGGTCATTCTTCCTGGTTCTGGTAAGAACTCGAGCGGCTGTGTTTTGAACTAGCTGGAGTTTGTTTATTAAGAGTGCAGGGCAAACCCCCAGTAGAGCGTTACAATAATCTAGCCTTGATATCATGAACACATTAACTAACTGTTCCACATTTATCAGTGATGATAAATCCTTCCTGATATAATCATATAATAATTCCCAAATCATTCCCAATAATGCAATGCTAAATTATTACTAGAAAGTTTTTAATTAGTATAAGATAGTAAGTCATAATTATGACATTTCTCATTATTGTGACTTTCCTATTTATATTATTTAACTGTTGCCATACTTTGTCCCACCGACATCATGAGTAAAACAGATGAATGTAAATCAACTTTCTATTCCTGACATAATTAGTTGTTGCAGCCCTAGTTCATTTAAGTTGGTTTTGATTATTAAAAACAATTGAAGAAAAATTGTTTGTTGCTGTGGCTTCAACTGTGGCTTTGTTGCTGTTAGTTTCATTTCCATGGACTTTTAGTTTGTTTTCTCAGTCTCACATTCTCCTTTGTCTTAGTTTTCCCGCCACTCATCTGTTGTCATCGTCATTCATTTGTTCTGCACAGGAGTTCTTGAAATATTTATCATGCATATTATCATTTTTGGCAGAACTACCAGAAAGCATCTGGAAGGAGAGGACAGAGAGAACGACAGTGATCCAGAACCTGCCGAATGAAACACACTGAAGATACTGAAGAACCAAGAGGTTGGTGTTTATTCTTCATTCATTCATTCATATTGCTGAAGAATATGCTTCTGCTCACCAGATTTACATTGTTTCATGACCAAACTAGTGACTTATAACACAAATCATCATTAAAATAGATTATAGTCGTGAACCGCAGTTGTGCACCAGATTTGATGGGATTGAAATGACTAATGAACTCATCAGTGATCTTGACTTTTGGATTCACTTTTCATTTTACATGTGTCTCTCATTTGAAATCTCACTTGATTTAATGTTTCTTTTAGACCTGATGGACATGAAAAAGAAAGGAAAAACAGAAAAATCTGTCTCCAGATGAGTGACGGGAAAACCAATGTAAATCAAGTCTGAAGATTCACTCTGGGAAGAAGCGGCTCAGGCTTTCGCTCTGAAATCACATCTTCTCATTCTGAAGAAAGAGCATTTAACTGTGAACTGCGATAACTGGAGAAGAAGGCCATAACTCTTTTAAGAGAGACATGAATCTGATATACACTTTTAACTCTATTTTCATGATAAAATCTAGTTTCTCTTCCACTTCTACTCTTCCATGTAAATGCAAGATATACTTTCATGGATCTTTTATAAAAACGTTTATTGGGTTTATAAAAAAATACAGAGAGCCATGTTTGAAAGAAATGTATTATTGATGAAATGGATAAGTAAAATGTAATCAATATTAAGAAACAAATATTATGTGTGCATATAGTAAGGAAAAACAAGTATTACCCTAGTGTTGTGTTCCAGACCAAAAGGAGAAGGATTCTGAGAGGCCGCACACGAAGAAGGAAGACAATGAAGGATAAAGCTTTTTATAAGAGGATTAATTAATTTGTGTTGAAGTTAGACGCTGGAAGCTGGGCCTGTCTCTCCATTGTTTGATGATCCAAGCCTGACACCTGCTGGTGAAACTTGTGAACTGCTGCTATTGAACTACAACTTGTTAACTTGTTTGGAAACTTTGAAAAACTTTATAAAACTACATATATAATATCGAGTCTCTGCTTGCTATCAAAATCTTAGCCACGGAGGGGTCTTTCTACTAGACTGTGAGTATGAATTTTGAATACTTATTATCTTTTGTAGAATTCGACTTACTTTACCTTACCTGAGAGACTAAATAAAATGAGGTAGAAGGTGAATGATCTACAATAAGGAGATCTGACACCATAAAACTATATTTGACCCAAATTTGGGTTAAAGCAACCCAGCATTTTTTAGACTGAGTGGCCCATCTTAATGCCATTGCACACTTGTTTATTTATTTATTTCGAGCAATACACATGACAAGGCAATAAGAAGCATTTTGATTAATCTATATGTCACCAGGGCAGGAATAGCCTGATATTTAATTAATTTCTCTGGTGATTTGCCCTTATGTTTGCTTTGACTCAGCAGGCTCGCGCTGTCCCCTTTAAGAGTGTGCGCATGCGCAGATGAGAGAGAGCGCGTTAGACTGAAAGAGAGCGTAGTTTGAGACATAGTCACACAGAGGGAGAAATAGTCGATTAAACTGTTAAAGAGTGAACATTTCCAGTTTAATATTGACTTGTGAATCTGTGGTGATAACAGTCGTGTGGTAGTGTCGAGTGTATGGTTGATTTAGCTGCTTATACGATTGATATGATTGTTCCTGCACGTGACAGATCTTCTGTGGGGAAAGGAAATTCAGAGACGTTGGGAAAGATTGAACGTGAGTTAATCTGTAATATCTTATAAAAAGTTGTTGAAAGGTTAAATAACACTGTTTATTTCATATATTAATGGAACATTGAGTAAATATTGTTCTCTATGCCGTGTTAGAGGGGAGAACAGCCACTCGTGATATCGCACGTGCACCAGCCACTTCCTGAGCTTTTTCTGTGTGCTTCAAAGTCTCAATAAGAGTGAGTTTTGATCATTTTCTTCTCCTAAAGTGTTTGTGTATAAGTTATGAAGAATATTTGTACCTTTGATCAAATGTATACTGTTTTCTTGAGTGTAGTTACTGTTTGATTTGAACAGAAGGGGTCAAACTGTGGATTGTAATGTATTCATGTGGTGAAATGTGCAGATTTCTCATGTATGCTGTTTTATTTCTTTCATTAGCCACATACGGGCAAATACTGTTGTTTTTGGCACTCATTTTATTTGTTTCTGAGATTATCATTGTAAAAAAACACATTTTCTAGTCGTTTTGTTTTGTAAGACTCTTATTACTTTGTTTTCTGCACTCATTAGAGTCAGTTTGACAGTTAATTTTGTTTAGCCAATTTCACTTTTAGGATGTTTTTCTAAAACTGTTTTTCTCCTGAACAAAAATCTACATTAAGGCTGTGTCTCATTTTAGGTTCAGTCAGGAATAAAAGAACCTGTTTCTTTAGATGTTATGGCTGTGTCTTATTTCCTGACATAACGTTTGAACGGCCACATATACAAGCCATTAAATTCATCAACTTTAACAAATAATTCCATCTATTGCTCGAAACAGAGTGGGTAGAAGTCTTATTTCAACCCACCCCGGTTACCATTAACAGGAAAAACAAAAGGTAGCTGCTTCCTTAAACATTATCATAACACTCAATTACAATTTTTTTATATAAATAAATATAAGAAAAAACAAGAAGGGGAACCCCTTCCTCCTCACCAAAAGCAAAACACAACATATCCTAAATACACACCATATAAGATCTTAGATAACAAGTATAATAATACCAACAATGGTAATCAAATACCTTCAAGGTAAAATAAGATAGATTATGAATACATGGATCCATCTATGATAATACCAACAATGGTAATCAGAATACCTTCAGGGTAATATAACACTGAGTCAGAAATTCGCATCCAGAATAATATTTTTACCGCTGCCGTTTCTGCTGCAGCCATAAAATTTGGAAGAATCGCTACAATCACAGACTTTGAAAAGTGTCCGTTTTATTCTCTCTATTGCGTAATCTGCCACCGCGCCTCATTCAGAGCGATGGCGTCTTCCTCCTGAAATACACATTTAGTGCAGCAGCAGCGAGTCTGAGGAGAATATGTGGCGTTCATTCAGACCTGAGCGAGTGTGTGTTTGTGTGATAGTCTCGATGTTTGGAGTGAGAATTACTGAATGTCAAGACAAAAGTCAAAGTTTGAGTCCTGCTGCCATTTTATTTCTTTTAACACATTTGGATTAAATGTTGGCCTACTTTGTTAAAATATACTGGAACAAAGACTGCTAAATACTTTACATTGAGCCTATCAGTCACATGAGACATTTCAAATCCATACATGAATAATATTGATTGTGTTCTTTATTTTTAAAAGTAGTATGATTGCTTTCAGTTTCTGCACAGTTTAATGACTTTTAGTTTATGACTATAAGCTTTTATCATGTATCCTGACTCAAATAATGTGTTTCTAACAGCAAACACACAATAAAGTGAGATGATCTGCTGATGATCCTGAAAGGCTTGTTGAATGAGTGTTGATAGTCTGAGGATCATCAATATTAACAGATCTGCTGAAAACACTCTTTATTTCATGACAATAGTTCCTGTTTTCACCTCATTTATTATGATGTCTTCACATCTCCTGTAAATGGACACTTAAAGCTCATTTCATTGGTGTCAGCAGACTGGGGATTTGTTGGCTACTATACATTTATATCTGTCTTTTTCTTACCATTATTTATATTTGGAATAATTTCATTACATTTTTTATATTCTGTTATCAATAAGTATAAAACAAACTCAGTGACAGATATATTTTAATTTGGGCAGATCAGCTCCTCCCTCTAGAATTTACCAAAATTGAAATCCCTCCCACATCAGTCACATCACCAGCGAAGCTCCGCCCACTGCGATTCTCCTATAAATGCTGGAATATTCCCATCATCTACAAGTGAAGTTGAGCAAAGACTGAGTTTATTAAAGAGGACAGTGAGAACATGAGTGATCCAGAACCCTGCAGAATGAAACACACTGAAGATCCTGAAGAACAAAGAGGTTGGTGTTTATTCTTCATTCATTCATGATGCTGGAGAACATTCATGTTAGAAACATTCAAGCTCTTCATCACTTTTAGATAAATAGGTAAACTATGAAATGGATACAAAAGTTTTGGTTTTCAAAATGGTCAGTAAAGCAAGGTTTGAAAAATGCTCACATTGATTGTCAACATCAAGTCAGATGGTACCCATTCAAAAGTTTCGATTTGGCACTGATATCATAAAAACCCAAACAATACCCAACCCGAAATTATTCCTCTTACAGTAACTTTGGTTACTGTTTATTATTATAACCGATACCTAGGTGATGCACTTATATAATTGTGTCAGATACAGATAACTGATCATTCTTTCTGTCGTTTATTTAACTTTATTTAGTTCATAATTAAATTCATAATCTCAATAAAAAAAATGGTATAATGGTCATATTTAATAGCACTTAAATTTTTTTTCTTTGTATTTTTTTTTATTTTTTTTCCCTTCAGACCTGATGGAAGAGAACGAGGAGAGTGAAGAACACTTGCGTCGCTCAAAGAATAAACAGACAATTTTAAATAAAAGAAGAGACAAGAAATCTACAACCTGCACTCAGTGTGGAAATAGTTTCACACGCAAAGAACATCTTGAGGTTCACATGAGAGTTCACACTGGAGAGAAACCGTTCTCATGCGATCAATGTGGGAAGAGTTTCACACAATCATCATACCTTAAGATTCACATGAGGATCCACACCGGAGAAAAGCCGTTCACATGTGATCAGTGTGAAAAGAGATTCTCACACAAACAAAGTCTTAAGAGTCACATGAGGATCCACACTGGAGAGAAGCCGTACACATGCGATCAGTGTGAAAAGAGATTCTCACAGAAAGTAAGTCTTACGCTTCACATGAGGACCCACACTGGAGAGAAGCCATACGCATGTGATCAGTGTGGGTCGAGCTTCACACAAAAACCACATCTTAATCTTCACGTGATGATCCACACTGGAGGAAAGCCGTACGCATGCGATCAATGTGGAAAGAGATTCACACAATCAGCACACCTTAAGAGTCACATGAGGAGCCACACTGGAGTGAAGCCGTTCTCATGTGATCAGTGTGACAAAACATTTCTTACTGCATCACACCTGAAGACACACCTGACTGTTCATACGAAGGAGAAGCCATATTCATGTTCTGTGTGTGGAAAGAGTTTTTCACTGCTGCAATATTTAACACTACATCAGAAAGTTCACACTGGTGTGAGAGAGTACATGTGCTTTGAGTGTGAGAAGACGTTTATTAAAGCAAGTAGTTTAAAAGTGCATCAGAGAATTCACACTGGAGAAAAACCTTACAAGTGTTCACACTGTGACAAGACATTCAGACTGTCAGTATCTCTGAAAACACATGAGATGATCCACACTGGAGAAAAACCATACAAGTGTTCACACTGCGACAAGAGATTCAGACTGTTAATATCTCTGAAAACACATGAGAAGATCCACTCTGGAGAAAAACCTTACAAGTGTTCACACTGTGATAAGAGATTCATTCACTCATCACATCTGAAAAGACATGAGAGGATCCACACTGGAGAGAAACCGTACTCGTGTGATCAGTGCGACAAGAGATTCAGTCAGTTATCATCTGTGAAAGCACATGAGAGGATCCACAGCGCCGAGAACTCAAACACGTGTGATCAGTGCGGGATGGGTTTCAATTCTAAAACTCACTTGAAGCGACACATGAAGATCCATACAGTGGAGAAACCACATCAACACAGTCTGCGATCACAGTAAGTAGTTCATCTTTATGTGCTGAGCATTAAAGTCTCTTCTGTGTAATTTAGTTTCCTAACAGCCACGATGAGCAACAGGTCATCTTGGTGGTTGCTTGCCATCTGTTTACATTTTTCACATTATTATGAGATTTTGAGTTACAATATATAATTATTATGAGATCATTTCTCATTATGAGATGTTAAGTCGTTATTATGAGAAAGCATCTTGTTATTTATATAGTGCTTTTAACAATATAGATCAAACTAAATTAAAGTAACAGATAGTTTTGGCTTAATGGCAGCTCTAGAATAAAGTTTTTTCCAGAGTAAAGAATAAAGTTCCAGATAATTCTCTTCCGTTGCAGAGATCATTAGTTATTAACTTAGTGGCCGCTAACACGACACTGTTTTAAAACCGTTGAAAAACGAAAAAAGAAAAACGGTTGACAGAACCGGGTTAATATGGTCATACTTGGTCATATATGGTCATATGAAGTTTGTTTATTAAGCGTGCAGGGCAACCCCCCAGTAGAGCATTACAATAATCTAGCCTTGATGTCATGAACACATTAACTAACTGTTCCACATTTATCAGTGATAGGGCTGCAACAACTGATTGATAAAATCGATTATAATCGATTATGAAAATTGTTGTCAACGAATGTCGTTATCGATTAGTTGGTCTGATTACGTCACAGGGATTGTTTACTGGTGATTTTGGTTGAAACAGGCCAATAATGATGCTCGCTATCTTACATGCTCTTTATGAGGCAGGTCTCTCTCCCTCGCCGCTCTACCCTGCAGCGTGCACGCAACACGGTTTGGAGCACATTATCTTCCGTCTCGCATGCGCGCTCTTGATTCCGTGAGTTTGAACTAATTTGCGGGCATCAGGGAACCGCTATCCATATGCCGCATACACGAAAATTGCTCACCTTTCGCCGAAATTTGCCGTTTTGAAACCAAAATAGCTGACCTACGTTAATCGTAAATATACTTTATTCTATATGAAGCCATACTATAGTATAATGTGAAATAGAAATGTTTATTTGAGTCATTAAATTCAAGCTGATGTAAGCTTTTCCCTCCACTGCGGCTGTCAGTCATTCTCCATTCGGTGTTCAAACAGCGTGTCGCGTACGGTAACGACAGTCAACACAATGAAACTCTTTCCAAGATGATTCACTGTTCAACATGACATCATGACTTTTGTGTAAACATACACGCCACTTTCGAGTCAAGTGGCGTGTTATCTCTACGCATTTTGAGCTATCCCCGTGTATGTCCACGCCATTAATGTCCGAGTGATTCCGCGTGTCTGTACACGCTGTCAAATGTCCGCACGAAATGAAGCAAAAAGTAGATCTACATCTGGGGAGCGATCTTTTTTTTCTCCTAGGATGGTAAGGGAACAGTCATAAATGCCATTAACCCCAGTGATGGGGGAAAACTCTCGACCCAGGAGATAGTAGCGGAGAGTGAGAACGGCCACTTAATGGCTAATGCCTATTTCTCAATGGTGCTGTACATCGTCTTTCTCTTAGAGAGCTTCCGACTGATGTACAGCACCGGCCGCTCCTCACCCTCTATCTCCTGAGTCAAGACTGCGCCCAACCCCTTGTCTGATGCCTCTGTCTGCAGAGAAAAAGGGAGGGAGAAGTTAGGAGCCTGTAACAGCGGGCCACCACACAGGGCAGCCTATATTTGGGTTAAAGCCTGCTGACACTGCTCCGTCCACTGGACGGTGTCTGGTGCTTTTTAGTCAGATCAGTCAGCGGACTAGCAAGGTCTGAATAATTAAGTACAAACCTTCTATAATATCCTGCTAGCCCCAGGAACTGTCTAACCTCCTTTTTGGTCTTGGGTCTCGGACAGGTCGCAACCGCTGCTGTTTTGTTAATTTGGGGACTCACCTGCCCATGACCCAAGTGGAAGGCCAGATACCTATCCTCCACGCGCCCAATTGCACACTTAGGGTTAGCCGTGAGCCCCGCCCTTCTCAGCGACTTGAGGACCACTCGCAAATGCTGCATATGCCGCTGCCAGTCATTACTGTAGGTGATAATGTCATCCAAGTATGCTGCGGCATATGCAGCATGCGGCCGGAGAATTTTATCCATCAACCGCTGAAAGGTGGCGGGTGCCCCAAACAGCCCGAACGGAAGCGTGACAAATTGGTGTAATCCGAACGGCGTCGTGAAAGCGGTCTTTTCTTTGGATATTGGAGATAAGGGGATCTGCCAATATCCCTTCGTTAAATCCAGTGTCGAATAAAAGCAAGCCGTGCCTAGCCGATCAAGTAACTCGTCAACCCTTGGCATTGGATGCGCATCGAATTTCGATACGGCATTCACCTTGCGGTAATCCACAGAACCGGATGGAGCCATCCGTTTTAGGTACTAAAACTATCGGGCTCGCCCAGTCATTGTTGGATTCCTCTTTTACTCCCATATCCAGCATCGCCGCTAATTCGTCCTGAACTACTTTTTCTTTGTGTTCCGGTAACCTATATGGCCGGCTGCGCACAACCACTCCCGTCTCAGTCTCAACATGGTCCTGGATGAGATTTGTTCGACCAGGGAGAGGCGAGAACACATCCGAGAACTCCGCCTGCAGATGTCTCATGTCAGTGATCTGGGATGGCGAGAGGTGGTCTCCGCAAGCGGTCAAAGGGGAGGATTGGGTTTTTACATTCGCTTCTGGCCCAAGATCCTCCTCGCCAGCATCACTGACTCCACCTCACTCCACTTTTTAAGGAGATTGAGGTGGTATATCTGATGTGTTCCACCCCTGTCTGAACGAGCAACCTCATAGTTGAGATCATTAACACGCCGTGTAACCACAAACGGTCCTTGCCACTTGGCGAGTAATTTTGAGCTGGATGTGGGAAGTAATACGAGTACTTTATCTCCCGGTGCAAATTTACATAGTTTAGCCCCCCTGTTTTACAGCTGACTTTGTTTGTCCTGCGCCCGCAACAAATTCTCCATGGAGAGCCGCCCCAAAGTGTGGAGTTTTGTTCGCAGGTCCAGGACGTATTGAATTTCATTTTTACTATTCTAGGGTCCGTCCTCCCAAGCCTCCCTAAGTACGTCCAGTGCCCCTCGGGGCTGGCGCCCATAGAGAAGCTCGAAGGGGGAAAACCCCATGGAGGCTTGGGGGACCTCGTGTACAGCGAAAGGGAGGGGTTCTAACCACTTATCCCAATTTTTAGCATCTTCCCGTACGAATTTGCGAATCATGGCTTTTAACGTGCGATTAAATCGTTCCACCAAGCCGTCTGTTTTTGGGTGATAGACGCTGGTCCGGATTGATTTAATGCCCACTAATTCGTACAGTTCGCGAATTGTGCGTGACGTAAACGCTGTGCCCTGATCGGTGAGAATCTCTTTCGGGATTCCCACCCGGGAGATTGACTGAAACAGTGCAATCGCAACACTTTTTGCCGAAATGTTGCGAAGCGGTAGTGCTCCGGGATATCGCGTTGCATAGTCCACCATGCCACATTTACTTAAGTAGTTTTTTTTTGGGATCTGTACTTTACTTGAGTATGTTTTATTTGCATCTACTTTCACTTTTACTCCACTACAATTTTAAAGACAAAGTTTACTTTTTACTCTGATACATTTCCCCATGCCCACTCCAAGTATTTATTACACTGGCTTTCCAAACTAACGAAAATCGTGTTTTACTTTTGAAAAAAAAAAAGAATGCGCAAGCTCTTTGCCAGCATATGCTCAAATTGACCGCAGAAACAGGTGAAGGTACAGCTCTCGCTGTCAGCAATGATCCCAAGATTTCCGACAGGGATCACCCATGGCCATATATCAATGATATGTTCGTATTCACTGAAGTCAAGGAAAAATTCAAAACTTCACCCTCAAATCTGACAAAACACATTGAGGTGGGTTGATGTTAAAGCTGCTCTAAAGAATATTTTTTTACCTTAAAATGTTTCCATTTCAGCCTTCACTTTGTGGTCCTATATCTGCTAGAACCACATTATATAAGTTTGCCAGATCGGGACGCGTTTCTGTAGTTCGAATGAGACATTAAAAAACTACAAATTTGACTTCACGGCAAGCGTTACAATTGGACAACGTTCACTCTAAAGCTGGTGCTGGATAAACAGCGCAGCGACAGTAGGCTGCGGTAGGCTAAATTATTTACGACAGAAGTAACGGACTATGCCGCTTCTAACCTGTAGGGCGACCGCAGAGGAAAAATTCTTTAGTGTTGCTTTAATGTTACTATTGTTAGCCAAGTGATTTCATGTGGAAACGTGCCTTGTAAACAGCTAGCTAACAAATTCTTAATTGCAGTATCTAATCTTATAATTTGTTCAAATAAAATATTGCATATCACTCCCAAAACAATTGATCTGCTTAATTATTGATATTTACAGTTAATTTGAATATTTACTTTTTACTTTCGGTACTTAAGTACGTTTTAAATCGGATTCTTTTGTACTTTTACTCAAGTGATGTTTGAATGGAGGACTTGCTACTTTTACTGGAGTAATTTTTTATTTCGGTATTTATACTTTTACTCGAGTATAACTTTTGAGAACTTTTACCACACCTGTTCATAATCATGTCATAATACTTTTGCGCAATGAAAGCTTATTAATAGCCTTTCTTGTTCTGTCCTTTCTATTATATGTTGCTGCCTTACTAAACAGCTGTGCATCTGATTTTTACGTTGTTTTCATGAATTTATTTTACAACAATACAAAGAGCAATGTGTAACGTTTTACCAGATTTAGTGCGACACTTATTGTCTCTTATTTCTTCCCCACCAAGGAACTTTAAATGTTCAATTTTATACAATTATTGTGCACTTGTGATTTTTCTATGCTAAGTTTTGCCGAGTTATCCACTAATCTAGTTTATAATAGCATTGTTGTCATAGGTTATGGTCATATATATTTTTTTATTTGTTGTTTTTCTTTATAATGAAGTTGTCTGTATTAAGTAGATTGTGTTTAACACACAAAGGAGTGATTATCAGATCATCTAGGCCTCGTCCTGCTCGCCACAACCCTGATTTATAATAAGCAGAAAAATTAAATAGAATTTTTTATCCGATTAATCGATTAATCGAAAAAATAATCGTCTGATTAATCGATTATCAAAATAATCGTGAGTTGCAGCCCTAATCAGTGATGATAAATCCTTCCTGATATAATCGGATAATAATTTCCAAATCATTCCCAATAATGTAATGTTAAATTATTACTAGAAAGTTTCTAATTATTATAAGATAGTAAGTCATAATTATGACAACATTTCTCATTATTGACTCCCTAATTTACATTATTTACACAACTGTGAAGGAAACATGCTGCCATACTTTGTCCCACCGACATCATGAGTAAAACAGATGAATGTAAATCATCTTTCTATTTCTGACATAATTAGTTGTTGCAGCTCTAGTTCATTTAAGTTGGTTTTGATTATTAAACAATTGAGGAGAAATTGTTTGTTGCTGTGGCTTCGACTGTGGCTTTGTTGCTGTTAGTTACATTTTCAGGCACTTTTAGTTTGTTTTCTCAGTTTGTCTTATTTTTCCCGCCACTCATCTGTTGTCATCGTCATTCATTTGTTCTGCACAGGAGTTCTTGAAATATTTATCATGCATATTATAATTTTTGCCAGAACTACCAGAAAGCATCTGGAAGGAGAGGACAGAGAGATCGACAGTGATCCAGAACCTGCCGAATGAAACACACTGAAGATACTGAAGAACCAAGAGGTTGGTGTTCATTCTTCATTCCTCATTCATTCATATTGCTGAAGAACATGCTTCTGCTCACCAGATTTACATTGTTTCATGACCAAACTAGTGACTTATAACACAAATCATCATTAAAATAGATTATAGTTGTGAACCGCAATTGTGCACCAGATTTGATGGGATTGAAATGACTAATGAACTCATCAGTGATCTTGACTTTTGGATACACTTTTCTTTTTACATGTGTCTCTCATTTGAAATCTCACTTTGTTTAATGTTTCTTTTAGACCTGATGGACATGAAAAAGAAAGGAAAAACAGAAAAATCTGTCTCCAGATGAGTGACGGGAAAACCAATGTAAATCAAGTCTGAAGATTCACTCTGGGAAGAAGCGGCTCAGGATTTCACTGTGAAATCACATCTTCTCATTCTGAAGAAAGATCATTTAACTGTGAACTGTGATAAGGCCATAACTCTTTTAAGAGAGACATGAATCTGATATACACTTTTAACTCTATTTTCATGATAAAATCTAGTTTTCTTCCACTTCTACTCTTCCATGTAAATGCAAGATATACTTTCATGCGTCTTTTGTTTCCGTGTATAAAAAATACACAGAAACAACATGTTGTAATAAAAATGTTTATTGGGTTTTAAAAATACACAGAAACATGTTATAAAAAAAAAAACGTTTATTGGGTTTATAAAAAAATTATTGATGAAATGGATAAGTAAAATGTAATCAGTATTATTATGCGTGCATATAGTAAGGAAAAGCGAGTATTACCCTAGTGTTGTGTTCCAGACCAAAAGGAGAAGGATTTTGAGAGGCCGTGCACGAAGAAGGAAGACAATGAAGGATTAAGCTTTTTATAAGATGATTAATTAATTTGTGTTGAAGTTAGACACTGGAAGCTGAGTCCGTCTCTCCATTGTTTGATGATCCAAACCTGACACCTGGTGGAACTTGTGAACTGCTGCTATTGAACTAAAACTTGTTAACTTGTTTGGAATCTTTGAAAAACTTTATATAATAAAACTACATATATAATAACGAGTCTCTGCTTGCTATCAAAATCTTAGCCACGGAGGGTTCTTTCTACTTGACTGTGAGTATGAATTTTGAATACTTATTATCTTTTGTAGAATTCGACCTACTTTACCTTACCTGAGAGAATAAATAAAATGAGGTAGAAGGTGAATGATGTATAATTAGGTGATAGGGTAGATCTGACGCCATAAAACAATATTTGACCCAAATTTGGGTTAAAACAACCCAACATTTTATAGACTGAGTGCCCCATTTTAAGGCCATTGTACACTTGTTTATTTATTTATTTCGAGCAATACACATGACAAGGCAATAATAAGCATTTTGGTTAATCTATATACAACCAGGGCAGGAATAGCCTGATATTTAATTAATTTCTCTGGTTATTTGCCCTTATGTTTGCTTTGACTCAGCCGCTCGCGCTGTCCCCTTTAAGAGTGTGCGCATGCGCAGATGAGAGAGAGCGCGTCAGACTGAAAGAGCGTAGTTTGAGAGTCACACGGAGGGAGAAATAGTCGATTAAACTGTTAAAGAGTGAGCATTTCCAGTTTAATATTGACTTGTGAATCTGTGCTGATAACAGTCGTGTGGTAGTGTCGAGTGTATGGTTGATTTAGCTGCTTACGATTGATATGATTATTCCTGCACGTGAGAGATCTTCTGTGGGGAAAGGAAATTCAGAGACGTTGGGGAAGATTGAGCGTGAGTTAATCTGTAATATCTTATAAAAAGTTGTTGAAAGGTTAAATAACACTGATTATTTCATATATTAATGGAACATTGAGTAAATATTGTTCTCTATGCCGTGTTAGAGGGGAGAACAGCCACACGTGATATTGCACGTGCACCAGCCACTTAGTGAGCTTTTTCTGTGTGCTTCAAAGTCTCAATAAGAGTGAGTTTTGATCATTTTCTTCTCCTTAAGTGTTTGTGTTTAAGTTATGAAGGATATTTGTACCTGTGATCGAATACTGTTTTCTTGAGTGTAATTACTGTTTGATTTGAACAGAAGGGGTCAAACTGGATTGTAATGTATCATGTGGTGAAATGTGCAGATTTCTCATGTATGCTGTTTTATTTCTTTCATTAGCCACATACGGGCAAATACCGTTGTTTTTGGCACTCATTTTATTTGTTTCTGAGATTATATCATTGTAAAAAAAACACATTTTCTAGTCGTTTTGTTTTGTAAGACTCTTATTACTTTGTTTTCTGCACTCATTAGAGTCAGTTTGACAGTTAATTTTGTTTAGCCAATTTCACTTATTAATTAGGATGTTTTTCTAAAACTGTTTTTCTCCTGAACAAAAAATCTACATTAACGCTGTGTCACATTTGAGGTTCAGTCAGGAGTAAAAGAACCAGTTTCTTTAGATGTTATGGCTGTGTCTTATTTCCTGACGTAACGTTTGAACGGCCACATACAAGCCATTAAATTCATCAACTTTAACAAATAATACCAGCTATTGCTCGAAACAGAGTGGGAAGAAGTCTATCTTATTTGAACCCACCCCGGTTACCATTAACAGGAAAAACAAAAACAAAACAATGATAGCTGCTTCCTTAAACATTATCATAACACTCAATTACAATTTTTTTAAGAAAACACAAGAAGGGAAAGATGGGGAACCCCTTCTTCCTCACCAAAAGCAAAACAATACCAAAGATAAAACACAACATATCCTAAATACACACCATATGATCTTGGGTAACAATTATAATAATACCAACAATGGTAATCAAATACCTTCAAGGTAAAATAAGATGAATACATGGATCCATCTTTGATAATACCAACAATGGTAATCAGAATACCTACAGAGTAATATAACACTGAGTCAGAAATTCGCATCCAGAATAATACTTTTACCGCTGCCGTTTCTGCTGCAGTCGTAAAATTTGGGGTGTATTAGTTGCCTTTGACTGCTAAGAATCGCTACAATCACAGACTTTGAAAGGTGTCCGTTTTATTCTCTCTATTGCGTAATCTGCCACCGCGGCTCATTCAGAGCGATGGCGTCGTCCTCCTGAAATACACATTTAGTGCAGCAGCAGCGAGCCTGAGGAGAATATGTGGCGTTCATTCAGTCCTGAGAGATGTTTGGAGTGAGAACTGTTACTGAATGTCGAGACAAAAGTCAAAGTTTGCAACATGACATCATGACTTTTGCGTAAACATACACGCCACTTTCGAGTCAGGTGGCGTGTTATCTCTACGCATTTTGAGCTATCCGCGTACAGACACGCGTCATTCCGCGTGTCTGTACACGCAGTCAAATCTCTAGTCATAAATGCCATTAACCCCAGTGACGGTTAAGTTTAGGGATGGGATTGAGGTAAGTCATATATTTATATAACGTTAAGTCAACGGCGTTCATAAACACGCTGAAAGGCGATTATGCGTCTTGATAGCACGCCAAAAATGGAAATATGAATTGCCGTGGCATACACACGCTACTTCATGAGATCAGTCTGAAGTTTGAGTCCTGCTGCCATTTTATTTCTTTTCATTTCAGACCTGATGGAAGTGAAGGAGGAGAGAGAAGAACTGAGAGAAGTGAAAGAGGAGAGTGAAGAACTGAGAGAAGTGAAGGAGGAGAGAGAAGAACTGAGAGAAGTGAAGGAGGAGAGAGAAGAACTGAGAGAAGTGAAGGAGGAGAGAGAAGAACTGAGAGAAGTGAAGGAGGAGAGAGAAGAACTGAGAGAAGTGGAGGAGGAACATCATGTCCAACCTGGAGGAAAACCCTTGAGTCCCTCAAAGACTAAACAGACATTTTTGAAGAAAAGAAGAGCCGAGAAATCTTTCACCTGCACTCAGTGTGCAAATAGTTTCTCAAGCAAAGAACATCTTAAGCTTCACATGAGGACCCACACTGGCGAGAAGCCGTTCTCATGCGATCAGTGTGGGTCGAGCTTCACAAAAAAACAACATCTTAAGATTCACATGATGATCCACACCGGAGAAAAGCCGTACACATGTGAACAGTGTGACAAAACATTTTTTAGGGCATCAGACCTGAAGACACACCTGGCAGTTCATACAAAGGAGAAGCCGCATTCATGTTCTGTGTGTGGAAAGAGTTTTTCACTGCTGCCATATTTAAAAGTACATCAGAAAACACACACTGGTGTGAGAGAGTACATGTGCTTTGAGTGTGAGAAGACTTTTGCAACAGGGAAAGATTTAAAACGGCACCAGAGAATTCACACTGGAGAAAAACCTTACAAGTGTTCACACTGTGACAAGAGATTCAATCAGTCACAACATCTGAAAACACACGAGATGATCCACACTGGAGAAAAACCTTACAAGTGTTCACACTGTGACAAGAGATTCAGTCTCTCATCACATCTGAAAACACATGAGAAGATCCACACTGGAGAAAAACCTTACAAGTGTTCACACTGTGACAAGAGATTCAGTCTCTCATCACATCTGAAAACACATGAGAAGATCCACACTGGAGAAAAACCTTACAAGTGTTCAAATTGTGACAAGAGATTCAGCGAGTCATCATCTCTGAAAACACATGAGAGGATCCACACTGGAGAAAAACCTTACAAGTGTTCACACTGTGACAAGAGATTCAGTAACTCATCACATCTAAAAAGACATGAGAGGATCCACACTGGAGAAAAACCTTACAAGTGTTCAAACTGTGACCAGAGATTCAGACTGTCATCAAGTCTGAAAACACATGAGAAGATCCACACTGGAGAAAAACCTTACAAGTGTTCAAACTGTGACAAGATATTCAGTGACTCATCATATCTGAAAAGACATGAGAAGATCCACACTGAAGAAAAACCTTACAAGTGTTCAAACTGTGACAAGAGATTCAATTACTCATCATATCTGAAAAGACATGAGAGGATCCACACTGAAGAAAAACCTTACAAGTGTTCACACTGTGACAAGAGATTCAATTACTCATCATATCTGAAAAGACATGAGAAGATCCACACTGAAGAAAAACCTTACAAGTGTTCACACTGTAACCAGAGATTCAGTCAGTTAATAAATCTGAAAGCACATGAGAAGATCCACAGTGCAGAGAACTCACACACGTGTGATCAGTGCGGAAAGGTTTTCTATTTTAAAACTCACCTGAAGCGACACATGAAGATCCATACAGTGGAGAAACCACATCAACAGAGTCTGCGATCACAGTAAGTAGTTCATCTTCATGAAGTAGCGTGTGTATGTCACGCTAATTTGTATTTCCATTTTTGGCGTGCTATCAACACGCATAATCGCTTTTCAGCGTGTTTATGAACGCCGTTGACTTAACGTTATTACTGTATCTATAACAACATGACATCATGACTTTTGCGTAACCATACATGCCACTTTCGAGTCTACTACATTTCAGTTCAGGGAAGAGTTCAAAAAATGATTGGTCGACCTTATGCATGAGGAATACATTTTGGTAAGTTGTAGTATACTGTATCTTTCAACAGAGTTCGTGTTCTTTTTCCATTAGCTAATAGAGATGATCGCTTCACGTGCGCTAGGGATCTGTGGTGTAACATGTACAAGCGCCAAAACGTTATTTATTGTTTGAATTGCGTAATAAAATTGACAGAATCTGAGAGCTTAACTAACCTGCTTGCTAAGTGTCAATTGCGTGTGTCTCACGGTGAATTCGTTAGAGTTGGCAGCTCTGAACCCAGACAGCAAACTGACATTGAATCAATATGGAAACGACGTCTCTCGTGACATTGAAACAACGTTGATTTTGCTCATCGAATTAACGTTGAACCAACGTCAGATGCGGCATTCTTCAAAGCTAAATGAAAATCGAAAATTGGTTTGCTTTCATAACGTTGAAACAACGCGTTGATTTCAAGTTGATTTTCCGTTAGTTTTGAAAGAATGACGCGTCTGACATTGGTTCAACGTTAATTCGATGAGCAAAACAATGTCAGATCAACGTTGTTTCGATGTCATATTTCCACGTTGATTCAATGTCAGTTTGCTATCTGGGAATGGCGCTAGCTTGATCAACATCAGCCAATGCTGTCTGTCAAATTAATTCAAACTAACAATAAAAGTGTAATATGAACAAAACGAATAACATAAACTTCAAATAATTGCCCAGGCTTTTATTTTCCCATATCGTCGAAATGCACCAGCTTGTTTTTGAGACAGGCGTCTATGAGACGGTCTTCATCATTTAGTGTTGAGATGTTGTTCAATGAGTCTCTGATCTCTAAAAATCTCCAAATGCTCCACGTGAAACTGCCAACCTTTTACTATCGTGTCAAATGATTTGAATAACATGCGCAAGGGTAGGGGAGAGCGCAAAACAGCGCTCGCTTGTGTTTGAAGACATGAGAGTGCGCGTGGCCGCGGCACAACTCATTTTCTGGAGGTATACTGCCCCCTTCTGGTATGGAATATGGAATATGATTTGATTTTAAATGTCAGATGGCACCTTTAACAATATAGATCAAACACATATAAAGTAACAGATTGTTTTGGCTTAATGGCAGCTCTAGAATAAAGTTATTTTCCAGCTAAAGATCCAGCTAGTAATTCTCTTCTGTCGCAAAGATCATTAGTTACTTACTTACAATTAGTTACTTACTTACATTATAATACTTAGTGGCAGCTAACATGACACTTTTTTAACAAAAACTCTTAAGTTCTCTCTACGCAAACTTTAAAAAACGTCCTCCTGTGAAAACACTGATCTTTGTATGTAATCAGCAATATTTAAAAAATGTATACGGAAGCCAATGCAGGGTTGACAGAACCGGGCTAAAATTGTCATACTTCCTGGTTCTGGTAAGAACTCTGTGTTTTGAACTAGCTGGAGTTTGTTTATTAAGCGTGCAGGGCAACCCCCCCAGTAGAGCATTACAATAATCTAGCCTGGATGTAATGAACGCATGAACTAATTGTTTCATTTTCATGGACTTTTAGTTTGTTTTCTCAGTCTCATGTTCTCCTTTGTCTTAGTTTTTGTCTCCTTTTGTCTGAATCCGAGGTTCCACTATCGGCCGTATTCTCCTCTCCAGTACCCTGGCATAGACTTTCCCAGGGAGGCTGAGAAGTGTGATCCCCCTATGGTTGGAACACCCCCTCCGGTCCCCCTTCTTAAAAAGAGGAACCACCACCCCGGTCTGCCATCCCAGAGGCACTGTCCCCGACCGCCACGCGATGCTGCAGAGGCGTGTCAACCAAGACAGCCCCACAGCATCCAGAGACTTGAGGTATTCGGGGCGGATCTCATCCACCCCCGGTGCCTTTCCACCGAGGAGTTTCTTGACTACCTCGGTGACCTCAGCTACGGTGATGTACGAGTCCACCCCTGAGCCCTCAGCCTCTGCTTCCTCAATGGAAGACGTGACGGCGGGATTGAGGAGGTCCTCGAAGTATTCCTTCCACCGTCCGACGACATCCCCAGTCGAGGTCAACAGCTGCCCACCCCTACTGTAAACAGCATTGGTAGGGGACTGTTTTCCTCTCCTGAGGCGCCGGACAGTTTGCCAGAATCTTCGAGGCCAGCCGATAGTCCTTCTCCATGGCCTCACCGAACTCCTCCCAGGCCCGAATTATCTGCTGGCGAAGGGTGCAATCGAGACGGTCCCTCCAGCCGAGATGAGGTCCGGGTTTTACAGCCCCTACTTCATTGTCCCCAAGAAGACCGGTAGGTTACGACCGATCCTGGATCTGCGCATTTTGAACCGTGCTCTCCATCGACTACCGTTCAAAATGCTCACAGCCAAACGCATTTTCGAATGCGTTCGGCTTCAGGTTTGGTTTGCAGCGATCGACCTGAAGGACGCGTACTTTCATGTCTCCATTTTGCCTCGACACAGACTGTTTCTTCGGTTTGCTTTCGAGGGCCAGGCATATCAGTACACGGTTCTCCCATTCGGGTTAGCTCTGTCCCCTCGCGTCTTCACGAAGATCGTCGAGGCAGCCCTTGTTCCCCTTCGCGAACACGGGGTTCGCATCCTGAACTATCTCGACGATTGGCTGATACTGGCACACTCTCGAGAACAGGTTTGCGAACACAGAGACCTGGTGCTCCGGCACCTAGCCCGTCTGGGCCTTCGGGGCAACCGGGAAAAGAGCAAACTTTGCCCCGTGGAGAGGATCTCTTTTCTCGGCATGGAGATAGACTCGGTCGCCATGTCCGCGCACTCACTGCTGACTTGTCTTCGACAGTTCGAGGGCAAGAGTGCGGTTCCACTGAAACTGTTTCAGAGGCTCCTGGGGCATATGGCATCCGCGGCCGCGGCAACGCCGCTCGGTTTGCTTCATATGAGACCGCTTCAGCTGTGGCTTCGCGATCGAGTCCCGAGGTGGGCATGGCATCGCGGCTCGCTCCGAGTTCCAGTGACTCCAGTGACCGCCGAACCTTCTTCCCGTGGTCGAACCTCAGCTTTTTACGGGCCGGTGTCCCTCTTCAGCGAGTTTCCAGGCATCTCGTTGTCTCCACGGATGCATCTACCACGGGTTGGGGTGCCATGTGCAATGGGCATGCAGCCGTGGGTTCCTGGACAGGACCCCAGCGCCTCATGCACATCAATTGCCTCGAGCTGCTGTTAGTAGGGGGGTCTACGCTCACGCCGGTTGTCGCAGCTCGCCCGCCACCTCTTGTTATGGAGTCAGAAGCACCTGAGGTCCCTTCGTGCAGTATACATTCCAGGAGACCGGAACCTGGCAGCCGACGAGCTGTTACAGGTCCGCCCTATCTCCGGCGAATGGCGACTCCATCCCCAGACGGTCCAGCTGATTTGGGATCAGTTCGGGGAGGCACAGATAGATCTGTTCGCCTCCCGGGACTCATCCCACTGCGCCCAGTTTAATTCCCTGACCGAGGGTACGCTCGGCACAGATGCACTGGCGCAGCGCTGGCCGCTGGGCCCACGCAAGTATGCGTTTCCCCCAGTGAGCCTTATTGCACGGGTGTTGTACAAGATCAAGGAGGACGAGGAGCAGGTTTTGCTGGTAGCCCCCTATTGGCCCACCAAGACGTGGTTTTCCGAACTCATGCTCCTCGCGACAGCACCTCCTTGGCCTATTCCTCTGAGACAAGATCTACTCACTCAGAGACGGGGCACTCTGTGGCACCCTCGTCCCGATCTCTGGAGGCTGCACGTGTGGCTCCTGGACAGGACGAGGCAAGTTTGAGTTCGCTGCCACCTGCGGTGGCGGCAACCATCACTTCCGCTAGAGCGTCGTCCACGAGACACCTTTACGCGTTGAAGTGGAACCTCTTCGTCAGCTGGTGCTCTTCTCGCGGAGAAGACCGCCGGAGATGTTCGATCGGTGTCGTGCTTTCCTTCCTGCAAGAAGGGTTGGAGCGCAGGCTGTCGCCCTCCACCCTTAAGGTTTACGTCGCGGCCATTGCCGCCTCTCATGAAGCAGTAGAAGGTAAGTCCTTAGGGAAGCACGACCTGGTCATCAGGTTCCTGAGGGGAGCGAGGAGGCTACATCCGCCTCGTCCTCCCCTCGTACCCTCTTGGGACCTCTTAGTAGTTCTATGTGCTCTGCAAAGGCCTCCCTTTGAGCCTTAGCAATCGGTAGAGTTAAAGTTTCTGTCCATGAAGACAGCACTCCTGGTTGCACTGGCCTCCATCAAGAGGGTGGGGGACCTTCACACATTCTCAGTTGACGAAGCGCGCCTGGAGTTCGGACCGGCTTACTCTCACGTGATCCTGAGACCCCGGGCTGGATACGTGCCCAAGGTTCCCACCACTCCCTTCCGGGACCAGGTGGTGAACCTGCAAGCGCTGCCCCTGGAGGAGGCAGACCCAGCCTTGGCACTGCTCTGTCCGGTACGTGCTCTCCACACCTACGTTGACAGAACGCGGTGTTTCAGGACCTCAGACCAGCTCTTTGTCTGTCATGGGGGGAGCCAGAAGGGAAGGGCTCTCTCAAAGCAACGGCTGTCTCACTGGATAGTGGACGCCATTGCTTTGTCTTACCAGCAGCAAGGCCATCCGTGCCCTCTTGGTATGACGGCCCATTCCACTCGGAGTGTGGCCTCCTCTTGAGCTCTAGCGCACGGCGCCTCGCTAACAGACATTTGGAGTGCTGCAGGCTGGGCGACACCAAACACCTTCGCAAGATTCTATAATCTGCGAATTGAGCCGATGTCCTCTCACGTACTCGCTTCCGCCAGTACTGGACCCGCTCAGGTGTCTTCGCTTGCTCGCCATTCCACTCCTCGGATTGGATAAGTGCGATATTCCTCAGTGTCTTCCGTTGAAGCCTTGAGTCCTCCAGCACCGACGATGCGGGCACCACTGCTGTTGCTCTGGATGCTGGCTAGGTGCCTCCATGTGCACGGTTCCCCATGGTAACTGTCTCATGTGTATTTTCCACTGTAAGCCTCTCTGAGCATGTGTCTTCCCTTGGCAAGCCATCTGCCACCCCTGGAGTTAAATTCCAGTAGCCACCTGCGGTTGGTGCTCCAGTGATTCCATATGTGTTCCTTGCGGCCATATGAGTATTCGTAAGTCCTCCCTTTGGTAGGCATCTGGTTGCATGTCCCTCCCGGGATATGTTTCCCAGTGTACCTTGGTAATCCTGTGTCAAAGTAGGATCCCTGTTAAAAAAAAAAATGAGGTTCAGGGGTTCAGACTTTCGCAGGGCACTGGAAGACAGCTTGAAGATGGCGTTATGGCACTGACCCCCATTCTCCGTCACTTCTGACGTTACTCGAAGTGACTACGAAAGGGAACGTCTCGGTTACGGATGTAACCCTCGTTCCCTGAGTAGGGAACGGAGACGTTACGTCTCCCTGCCACTTCTGCTGTATCACTGGGTAGACGCCGGAGTTCAGCCTTGGCTCCTCAGCAAAGACATACTGCGGTTGCGTTCACTTCCTCCTTTTATACCCACTGCGTGGGGCGGAGATACGCTATGCTAATTCCGCAGCCCCAAGGCATTTTCATGCCATTGGCTCGTTTTTAAATACTCGAAGAGGATTGGCTTTCTATGCGAAACCCCCATTCTCCGTCACTTCTGACGTAACGTCTCCGTTCCCTACTCAGGGAACGAGGGTTATATCCGTAACCGAGACGTTTTCCCGCAACTCATCTGTTGTCATCGTCATTCATTTGTTCTGCACAGGAGTTCTTGAAATATTTATCATACATATTATCATTTTTGGCAGAACTACCAGAAAGCGTCTGGAAGGAGAGGACAGAGAGATCGACAGTGATCCAGAACCTGCCGAATGAAACACACTGAAGATACTGAAGAACCAAGAGGTTGGTGTTCATTCTTCATTCCTCATTCATTCATATTGCTGAAGAACATGCTTCTGCTCACCAGATTTACATTGTTTCATGACCAAACTAGTGACTTATAACACAAATCATCATTAAAATAGATTATAGTTGTGAACCGCAGTTGTGCACCAGATTTGATGGGATTGAAATGACTATTGAACTCATCAGTGATCTTGACTTTTGGATACACTTTTCTTTTTACATGTCTCTCATTTGAAATCTCACTTTATTTAATGTTTCTTTTAGACCTGATGGACGTGAACAAGAAAGGAAAAACAGAAGCATATAAATATGTCTCCAGATGAGTGACGGGAAAACCAATGTAAATCAAGTCTGAAGATTCACTCTGGGAAGAAGCGGCTCAGGCTTTCACTCTGAAATCACATCTTCTCATTCTGAAGAAAGATCATTTAACTGTGAACTGTGATAAGGCCATAACTCTTTTAAGAGAGACATGAATCTGATATACACTTTTAACTCTATTTTCATGATAAAATCTAGTTTTCTTCCACTTCTACTCTTCCATGTAAATGCAAGATATACTTTCATGGATCTTTTGTTTCTGTGTATAAAAAATACACAGAAACAACATGTTGTAATAAAAATGTTTATTGGGTTTTAAAAATACACAGAAACATGTTGTAAAAAAAAAACGTTTATTGGGTTTATAAAAAAATACACAGAGAGCCATGTTTGAAAGAAATGTTTTATTGATGAAATGGATAAGTAAAATGTAATCAGTATTATTATGCGTGCATATAGTAAGGAAAAGCAAGTATTACCCTAGTGTTGTGTTCCAGACCAAAAGGAGAAGGATTTTGAGAGGCCGCACACGAAGAAGGAAGACAATGAAGGATTAAGCTTTTTATAAGATGATTAATTAATTTGTGTTGATGTTAGACGCTGGAAGCTGGGCCCGTCTCTCCATTGTTTGATGATCCAAACCTGACACCTGCTGGTGGAACTTGTGAACTGCTGCTATTGAACTAAAACTTGTTAACTTGTTTGGAAACTTTGAAAAACTTTTTATATAATAAAACTACATATATAATAACGAGTCTCTGCTTGCTATCAAAATCTTAGCCACGGAGGGTTCTTTCTACTAGACTGTGAGTATGAATTTTGAATACTTATTATCTTTTGTAGAATTCGACCTACTTTACCTTACCTGAGAGAATAAATAAGATGAGGTAGAAGGTGAATGATGTATAATTAGGTGATAGGGTAGATCTGATGCCATAAAACAATATTTGACCCAAATTTGGGTTAAAACAACCCAGCATTTTTAGACTGAGTGCCCCATCTTAAGGCCATTGTACACTTGTTTGTTTATTTATTTATTTTGAGCAATATATAATTACACATGACAAGGCAATAATAAGCATTTTGGTTAATCTATATACAACCAGGGCAGGAAAAGCCTGATATTTAATTAATTTCCCTGGTGATTTGCCCTTATGTTTGTTTTGACTCGCGCTGTCCCCTAAGAGTGTGCGCATGCGCAGATGAGAGAGAGCGCGTCAGACTGAAAGAGCGTAGTTTAAGTCACACGGAGGGAGAAATAGTCGATTAAACTATTAGAGAACATTTCCAGTTTAATATTGACTTGTGAATCTGTGCTGATAAGTGATAACAGTCGTGTGGTAGTGTCGAGTGTATGGTTGATTTAGCTGCTTACGATTGATATGATTGTTCCTGCACGTGAGAGATCTTCTGTTGGGAAAGGAAATTCAGAGACGTTGGGGAAGATTGAGCGTGAGTTAACCTGTAATATCTTATAAAAAGTTGTTGAAAGGTTAAATAACACTGTTTATTTCATATATCAATGGAACATATTTAAATGGAATACCCGTACGTGATATTGCACGTGCACCAGCCACTTCGTGAGCTTTTTCTGTGCTTCAAAGTCTCAATAAGAGTGAGTTTTTATCATTTTCTTCTCCTAAAGTGTTTATGTGTATAATTTATTTAGAATATTTGTACCTTTGATCAAATGTGTACTGTTTTCTTGAGTGTAATTACTGTTTGATTTGAACAGAAGGGGTCAAACTGTGGATTGTAATGTATCATTTGGTGAAATGTGCAGATTTCTCATGTATGCTGTTTTATTTCTTTCATTAGCCACATACGGGCCACTACCGTTGTTTTTGGCACTCATTTTATTTGTTTCTGAGATTATCATTAAAAAAAACACACATTTTCTGGTCGTTTTGTTTTGTAAGACTCTTATTACTTTGTTTTCTGCACTCATTAGAGTCAGTTTGATAGTTAATTTTGTTTAGCCAATTTCACTTATTAATTAGGATGTTTTTCTAAAACTGTTTTTCTTCTGAACAAAAAATCTACATTAACGCTGTGTCTCATTTGAGGGTCAGGAGTGAAAGAACCAGTTTCTTTAGATGTTATGGCTGTGTCTTATTTCCTGACGTAACGTTTGAACGGCCACATATACAAGCCATTAAATTCATCAACTTTAACAAATAATTCCATCTATTGCTCGAAACAGAGTGGGTAGAAGTCTATCTTATTTGAACCCACCCCGGTTACCATTAACATGAAAAACTAAAACAAAACAATTGTTGCTGCTTCCCTAAACATTATCATAACACTCAATTACAATTTTTTTATATAAAGAAATATAAGAAAACAAAAGAATGGGAACCCCTTCTCCCTCACCAAAACCAAAACAATACCAAAAACAAAACAACATATCCTAAATACACAACTTATATAATGGCTCGTTTCCACTGAGTGGTACGGTACGGTACAGTTCGGTTCGGTACGCAATTATTTGCGTTTCCACTGTCAAAAGTTGTGAATAGTACCAAAAAGCCGAACCGTACCGTACCATTTTTTGGGTACCCTTTCGTTAGGGTACCTAGCACAGTGAAAGGGTACTAAAAGGTGGAGCTAGACTCACTGCAGAACGGTGATTGGTGGACGGAGTATCGTCACTCGCGCGTGCTACAAGGGCATTAGAAGCACAGTTGAAATATAATTCTACTGTTATTGTGTCACGAAATGTAGTTTTAAGACTTTTTCAGGCGAGAAAGTAGTTTTTTAAAGCTCAAATCAGTGGTTTATTTCTAGATTTTTGATCATTTGACTGAGATCCATTCCAAGCGATCACCGGACGCTCGCGCTCGTGTCCCCCGCCTGGAACAGCCTTTCCTCGGCTAGTCATCCTGATGTTTGCCGCTGACTCGGACGTCTCTGTAGTGGTTAAACATGAGATATAGTTCGTCTTGTATAAACCTAACAGGTGATCTTTGGTCTCGTGAATCTATAATTCGTTTCCTGGCCAATAGTTTTGGCAGAATTCAGGCTACGTGAAGTTTCATATCTTTGAGCGCTGAATTTGTATATTTGACTGACTGAATTGTTTCTTGATATTATTTAAGCTTTACTGTATTTTGTACCTTTTACGTATACTTTTATAATGGCTATTATTGATAAAACTGAAATTCAACAAAAAGAGACAGTTGTCATTTTTTTTTTATTCTATTACAAGATCATCTGTAATGTTGTTATTACAGCATTTGTACTAGAGTTGAGCCGGATACTCGGCTGAAACGAGTATCCGGTACGGATAAAGCACTTTTGTCGAGTACAAATATTATACGAGTAATACGAGTCAATATCTGTGCTCGGATAAAAAAGAAAAAAAAGAAAGTAATGTTGAAATTAGGGCTGAGCGATATATCAATATAAAGAATATATATTTTAAATGTGATATGTAATTAGAGTTTGCGCTGCACGCCTTGCTCCAAGCAAGCTGCTTAGTGCTGACCCAGAGCTCTCTGCACTGCTCACCGCGCCCCAGTCACTCCTTTTCCACTTTGCGTGCTTGATTAAAGCATGTTATGTTATAACATGAAATAAAGTCTTTTACCTCAGCAAAACGGACTTTGTCCTGTCAGCCGTTATACTGTAAAGTTAGTCGTAGCGCACACTCAATTGCACGCGCAAATGCGGCGGCGCGCGCTGGATCGCCTCACTGTACATAAAGTGCAAAAGAAACAACGAGCATGCAACACTGTTACGTTGTAAATAACACGAAATAAAAACAAAGCAGGTATGATTTTAATTCTATTCACCAGGAGCAGTTTCAATGTTTCATTAACAGTATTGTCTATTCACCAAGGTAACTGCCATGTCTATATTAACCCCTTAATGCCCCTATTTTTCTTTGTGTTATTTTTTATATTTTTTAAATGAATGTAATGGCTCATACCAACGTTGTATTGACAAAATAAATAAACCAATTAATAAATCACAATTACAATTCCAAGGGAATAATCTGCAATTAAGATTTTTGTCATAATCATGCAGCCCTAAGGTGAAGAAACCTGTTAATTATTTATTCATTTGATTTTGCAAATGTTCATGTTTCAATAAAACTGCTTGTGACATGTCATATTTGGCTTTGACTGAACATTTGCTCTCACTTTGCAGAAAAAATATCGGGATATATTTTGTATATTGAAATTCAGCCTAAATATATTGGGATATGACTATTGGTCCATATCACCCAGCCCTAGTTGAGATGAAAACTCGTGTTCGTTACATTTTACTTTATATTTGCAGCCACTTGTGTTGTATTCATTGTTGCAAAACTTGTTCTGTAGTTCGTTTGTTATCGTGATCAAAACCATTGATCTGAAGCTCAATGCTGATGCTGTCATGTAAATAGTTTTCTTATCAGCAATAAATATAACAATTTCTGATCAACCCATATCAATTGCATGCTTAAAATAACATACCGGTTAAAGCACCGCCCATTTCAAGACTACCCGACCCACTTCCGGGTTTAGGCCCCGCCCAGTCCGAGTACAGATACAGATACAGATAATTCATATGGTTATACAGATACAGATACAGATAATGCTGTACTCGCTCATCCCTAATTTGTACCAATGCGATATGCAATACATTACGTTACATATTGCCTGGAATATGTTTAATATTTTTAAATTTAAACGAAAAGAGGCAGGGTTGTTTTATATTTAGTTTTGTCATTAATATGACGTTAACTTGCATGCATGCAGTGATAATCAATAGGCTATGCGTTGCCTGAACCACATTTATGTGCTTTAGAATGTTTAAAATGTATTGAAATGAAATCGAAAAGAAGCAGAGTGGTGTTTTATAATATTTCGTTGTATTGTTGCCTAAAATGAACATACAGAGATAACCGGAGTCGCAGAGCCCGAGCGAGCAGAGTGCCGCGTTCAAGAACACGCTGTTCCATAACAGAATTACTGGACTCGCGTCCTCGGGATCATTCTCCTGAGTCGGACTTTGCGTTGGCTTCTTGGAAACGCCTAATGCCAGCGCTTGTTTCTAGTGACAAGATCTGCTGTCTGCCATCCATTGTTGTTTACTATGTTGCTTTCTTCGCGCGAAAATGACGTCGATCGCTTCTTTCCAGCATACCACGCCTTTCAAGTAAGGGTACTGTTGGCGGTGGAAACGCAAGCCTGATCATGGTGTACCCGACCCGACCCGTACCGTACTGTACCGTACTGTACCGTACCCCTCAGTGGAAACGAGCCATTAGGTAACAATTATAATAAAACCAACAATGGTAATCAAATAACTACAAGGTAAAATAAGATAGATTATGAATACATGGATCAATCTATGATAATACCAACAATGGTAATCAGAATACCTGTGATATTGCGATATCGATATTAATTTCGATATTTTTAAACGGATGTAAAACTACAAAAGTTATAGGAAAACGCATCAAAAAAGATTAATAAATAAAACAAGTTTTCTTACAACATAAGGTTTATTTCAACCGACAGTAATATTGGACTGGTATAGCATGAATAAATAAATAATAACCATGTCTACAGTACAGGACATGTTACTAGTTGTGTACACTACAGTGTAAAAGATAATAAATAAATAGCAAGTCTACAGAACACACTATATGCAACATAAACACCACTATATGCGTTTTCTTTGACCGGATAGCTATCTTATCGTGAAAAGACCGGGTGTAAATACCCTCTGAAACGCATTCGTGAGGTATTTGAATCTAATCGCTTAAACCACTTCAGGAGGAAGTCTGGGCCGCATTTCAGTCGAAACTGAACAAATGTAAATGCATCTCGTTGTTGAAACCACATAAAATGTACTCCTTCCAAAAACGCTAAAAATGAGAACGTTACAGGCTACATGTCATGTTATGGCCATATATGACGACGCGCGCGACTGCAACAATGGAGAAGGAGAATCAGAAAATGAGTCGGGGGAAATGCAACGGTGCATGTCGGACCGGACGCATCATAAACAAAATATTGCATAAATATCGAGAGACTTTCGATATGTATATCGAGCAACGTGATATCGCGATAACGATATTAATTCGATATATCGTGCACCCCTAGAAAATATGTGGCGTTCATTCAGACCTGAGCGAGTGTGTGTTTGTGTGATAGTCTCGATGTTTGGAGTGAGAACTGTTACTGAATGACAAGACAAAAGTCAAAGTTTGAGTCCTGCTGCCATTTTATTTCTTTTGACACATTTGGATTAAATGTTAGCCTACTTTGTTAAAATATACTGGAACAGAGCCTGCTAAATACTTTACATTGAGCCTATCAGTCACAAGAGACATTTCAATTCCATACATGAATAATATTGATAGTGCTCTTTATTTTTAAAAGTAGCATGATTGCTTTCAGTTTCTGCACAGTTTAATGACTTTTAGTTTATGATTACAGGCTTTTATCATGTATCCTGGCTCAAATAATGTGTTTCTAACAGCAAACACTCAGAATAAAGTGATATGATCTGCTGATGATCCTGAATGGCTTGTTGAATGAGTGTTGATAGTCTGAGGATCATCAATATTAACAGATCTGCTGAAAACACTCTTTATTTCATGACAATAGTTCCTGTTTTCACCTCATTTATTATGCTGATGTCTTCACATCTCCTGTAAATTGACACTTAAAGCTCATTTCATTGGTGTCAGCAGACTGAGGATTTGGTGACGACTATATTACATTTATATCTGTCTTTAGGTCTATGTGTTAAACTGTTTTTCTTACCATTATTTATATTTGGAATAATTTCATTACATTATTATATTCTGTTATCAATAAGTATAAAACAAACTCAGTGACAGATATATTTTAATTTGAGCAGATCAGCTCCTCCCACTAGAATTTACCAAAATTGAAGTCCCTCCCACATCAGTCACAACACCAGCAAAGCTCCGCCCACTGCGATTCTCCTATAAATGCTGGAATATTCCCATCATCTACAAGTGAAGTTGAGCAAAGACTGAGTTTATTAAAGAGGACAGTGAGAACATGAGTGATCCAGAACCCTGCAGAATGAAACACACTGAAGATCCTGAAGAACAAAGAGGTTGGTGTTTATTCTTCATTCATTCATGATGCTGGAGAACATTCATGTTAGAAACATTCAAGCTCTTCATCACTTTTAGATAAAATAGGTTAACTATGAAATGGATACAAAAGTTTTGGTTTTCAAAATGGTCAGTAAAGCAAGGTTTGAAAAATGCTCAACATTAAGTCAAACTCTTTTTTTAAGTATCAGTTCAGGCACTGGAACCCGTTCAAAAGTTTCGATTTGGCACTGATATCATAAAAACCCAAACAATACCCAACCAGAGATTATTCTTCTTACAGTAACTTTGGTTACTGCTTATTATAACTGATACCTAGGGATGCACCTATATGGGAATTTTGTCAGATAACTGATAATTCTTTTTGTCGTTTATTTAACTTTAATTCATTATTAAACTATTATAATGTTTAACTATATTAAACATTTTTTCTCTTCATACAATTTTGATATTTTTTTCCCCTTCAGACCTGATGGAAGAGAACGAGGAGAGTGAAGAACACTTGCGTCGCTCAAAGAATAAACAGACAATTTTAAATAAAAGAAGAGACAAGAAATCTTTCACCTGCACTCAGTGTGGGAAGAGTCTCACACGCAAAGAACATCTTGAGCTTCACATGAGGATTCACACTGGAGAGAAACCGTTCTCATGCGATCTATGTGGGAAGAGTTTCACACAATCATCATACCTTAAGAGTCACATGAGGATCCACACCGGAGAGAAGCCGTTCACATGTGATCAATGTGGGAAGAGATTCACAACCAAACAAAATCTTAAACTTCACATGAGGACCCACACCGGAGAAAAGCCATTCACATGTGATCAGTGTGAAAAGAGTTTCACAAACAAACAACTTCTTAAGCTTCACATGAGGACCCACACTGGAGAGAAACCGTTCTCATGTGATCAGTGTGGGTCGAGCTTCACAAAAAAACAACATCTTAATCTTCACATGATGATCCACACTGGAGAAAAGCCGTACGCATGCGATCAGTGTGGAAAGAGATTCCCACATTCATCACACCTTAAGAGTCACATGATGATCCACACCGGAGAGAAGCCGTTCACATGTGATCAGTGTGGGTCGAGCTTCACACAAAAACAACATCTAAATGTTCACACGAGAATTCACTCTGGAGAAAGGCCGTACGCATGTGTTCAGTGTGGAAAGAGTTACATACAATCATCATACCTTAAGATTCACATGAGGATCCACACCGGACAGAAGCCGTACGCATGTGATCAGTGCGACAAAACGTTTCTTACTGCATCACACCTGAAGAAACACCTATCGGTTCATACGAAGGAGAAGCCGTATTCATGTTCTGTGTGTGGAAAGAGTTTTTCACTGCTGCAAAATTTAAAACTACATCAGAAAGTTCACACTGGTGTGAAAGAGTACATGTGCTTTGAGTGTGAGAAGACTTTTACAACAGGGAGAGAATTAAAACGGCACCAGAGGATCCACACTGGAGAAAAACCTTTAAAGTGTTCACACTGTGACAAGAGATTCAGTCATTCAGGAACTCTGACAGCACATGAGAGGATCCACACTGGAGAAAAACCCTACAAGTGTTCACACTGCGACAAGAGATTCAGTCAGTCAACACCTTTGAAAAGACATGAGAGGATCCACAGCGCCGAGAACTCACACACGTGTGATCAGTGCGGGATGGGTTTCAATTCTAAAACTCACTTGAAGCGACACATGAAGATCCATACAGTGGAGAAACCACATCAACACAGTCTGCGATCACAGTAAGTAGTTCATCTTTATGTGCTGAGCATTAAAGTCTCTTCTCTGTAATTTAGGGTGTATTCACACCAGGAAAGTCCGACAGTTCACTTGCTTTGGTCCGGACCAAATCAATTATTATAATAATTTTTTTGGTACGGTTCGCTTTCACACTGCTCTTTTTGCAAGTGGACCAAAATTTGTAAACAAAACCACTCGTGTGCTAAGGTCGTCCATTCATTGGACAAGGATTCTCAAGGGAAATCAGGAAGTGCAAAAAAAGGCTCAGCATGGAGATATTTCCATATATTTCGTACTGCAATATTTGTTCTTTTACTAATTTTGTGTTAATTCTGTACGCAACATGACATCATGACTTTTGCGTAAACATACACGGCACTTTCGAGTCAGGTGGCGTGTTATCTCTACGCATTTTGAGCTATCTGCGTGTATCCGCGTATGTCTACGCCATTAACGTCCGCGTCATTCCGCATGTCTGTACACGCAGTCAAATCTCCAGTCATAAATGCCATTAACCCCAGTGACGGTTAAGTTTAGGGATGGGGTTGAGGTAAGTCATATCTTTTTTTTATCTAGGATGGTAAGGGAACAGTTATAAATGCTATTAACCCCAGTGACGGTTAGGTTTAGGGATGGGGTTGAGGTTAGTCATATATTTATCAGTGGTGGAGGAAGTACTGAATCTCAGTACTTAAGTGAAAGTACAAATAACCAGATAAATATTTACTTTAGTAAAAGTAGAAGTAACACAATGACAACCAAACTTAAGTAAAAAGTAAAAAGTACCTTATTTTAAATGTACTTTAAGTATTAAAAGTAAAAGTACTTGCATAACAATTGATTCTCTTAATGACTATTTTCTAATGATTAATAAAACATTTAATTCTAACTCATTCAACTTAATACTCCTATAATGATGTTCAATAATCATGGAAAAAAAATGTTGCCACCATTTCTGAAGCAAGCTTGCAATTAGGCAATATACACATCATGCTTATCCTTACTATATGTTAATAACTCTGTTTGGCAGTAAACTCGATTAATTTATGGTGTAATTCTGAACCTCTTGGCTTGCCATAATCCTAACCAAACGTATATTACACGCGGTGCGTTTCCTATGCACGTAAAAACAAATTTTTGCGTATTAGTTGCACGATAAACACACTGCGTGTGAGACGCATTTAGTGTAACGGGTTGATATACTGTATCTATGGCAACCAAACGTCACTGACAAGACAAACGTGCAACGAACGGACGGCCAGATTACGTTTTAGCAGGGGAAAAACTGATCAGAAAATGTAACGAAAATGTAACAGAAGTTGTAGAAAGGTAGTGGAGTAGAAAGTATAATAATTGCTGCAAAATGTAACGAAGTAAAAGTAAAAAGTATGCACTATTTATTCTACTTAAGTAAAGTAAAGATACGTGAAAAATGTACTTAAGTAAAGTAACAAAGTATTTGTACTTCGTTACATTCCACCACTGATATTTATATAGCGTTAAGTCAACGGCGTTCATAAACACGCTGAAAGGCGATTATGCGTCTTGATAGCACGCCAAAAATGGAAATACGAATTGGCGTGGCATACACACGCTACTTCATGAGATCAGTCTGCTGTACGAACGCAATATGAAGAAACTAATGAGTATGTCATCTATACGATGTTGTAATTCGGATTTTGAGAAGGCGACGAGTGTAACGTTTGAGTGGTTCTATTAAACGCGGGGAAATACGACAACTCTCGTCTCTCGTGCATCTTTTCATTCGACCATCTACTGTTTTTTTTTTAATCTCCGGGCAACATCTCAACTTTGCGTTGCAAGTGGGACTGCACAGAAGACGGATAAGGTATAAAGTTTTCATTCATAGAGAGGGCTATGTTCACATATTCGAATAATGAGATTCTTATTGTGTACTGCTAACAAGTGCTGTCAATGTTAACGCGTGCGATTAAGTTCGTCCAGTTTAACGTAAATTAACGCATCATCATCCTTGTATTGTAACTATCCTTACATTAATATTAATAATTCATTACATTTATATAGAACTTTTCTCGGCACTCGCTTTAAGGGGGAATCTCGTCAAGCACCACCAAAAGGTGGTGAACTGCAAATGCTTAATGAACTGCAAATGATTTTTTTTTTTGTTGCATCTATGCGCGATTAGACTAAAGAGAACGCTCTGTATGTGAATGTCCTGATGCACGCACTCATTCATTCATTCATTCCAATGATGCGCAGAAAGATGCGTAGCAGTATCGTGTGGCCAGACAGCATACCGGAATATTCTCTTTCGACGCAGTGCTTTCTTGCAATTGGGTCGGTTCATGTTCACACCGTAAACGAACCGTACCAGAGTTCGTTTGGAACCGTACCGAGACCACCTCTTCAGCTGGGTCTCGGTTCGGTTGTTTGGTCCGCACCCGAGTTCGATTGCTGTATTCACACCTGCCCAAAAGGTCCGCACCAAGGGGGCAAACGAACTAGAGTTCGATTCAATCGAACCAAACAAGGCAGGTGTGAATACACCCTTAGTTTCCTAACAGTTGGTGGTTGCTTTCTATCTGTTTAAATTTTTCACATTATTATGAGATATTGAATTGTAATATCTCGTTATAATGAGAACATTTCTCATTATGAGATGTTAAGTCGCTATTACGAGAAAGCATCTTGTTATTTATATAGTGCTTTTAACAATATAGATCAAACTAAATTAAAGTAACAGATTGTTTTGGCTTAATGGCAGCTCTAGAATAAAGTTAGTTTCCCGCTAAAGATCCAGCTAATTCTCTTCCGTCGCAGAGATCATTAGTTATTAGCTTAGTGGCCGCTAACACGACACTTTTTTAACGGAAAACTCTTACGTTCTCTCTACGCAAACTTTAAAAAACGTCAATTCGTGAGAACGCTGATCTTCTTATGTAATCAGCGATGTTTAAAAATGTATACGGGAGCCAATGCAGGGTTGACAGAACCGGGCTAATATGGTCATTCTGGTAAGAACTCGAGCGGCTGTGTTTTGAACTAGCTGGAGTTTGTTTATTAAGAGTGCAGGGCAACCCCTCAGTAGAGCGTTACAATAATCTAGCCTTGATATCATGAACACATTAACTAACTGTTCCACATTTATCAGTGATGATAAATCCTTCCTGATATAATCAAATAATAATTCCCAAATCATTCCCAATAATGTAATGTTAAGTTATTCCTAGAAAGTTTCTAATTATTATAATAGGGTAAGTTATAATCATGAAAACATTTCTCATTATTGTGACTTTCCTATTTATATTATTTAACTGTTGCCATACTTTGTCACACCGACATCATGAGTAAAACAGATGAATGTAATGAATGCAAATCAGCTTTCTATTTCTGACATCTGCTTGTTATTATTCATTTCGTCAATTAGTTGTTGCAGCCCTAGTTCATTTAAGTTGGTTTTTATTATTAAACAATTGAGGAGAAATTGTTTGTTGCTGTGGCTTCGACTGTGGCTTTGTTGCTGTTAGTTACATTTTCAGGCACTTTTAGTTTGTTTTCTCAGTTTGTCTTAGTTTTCCCGCCACTCATCTGTTGTCATCGTCATTCATTTGTTCTGCACAGGAGTTCTTGAAATATTTATCATGCATATTATAATTTTTGGCAGAACTACCAGAAAGCATCTGGAAGGAGAGGACAGAGAGAACGACAGTGATCCAGAACCTGCCGAATGAAACACACTGAAGATACTGAAGAACCAAGAGGTTGGTGTTCATTCATTCATTCATTCATTCATATTGCTGAAGAACATGCTTCTGCTCACCAGATTTACATTGTTTCATGACCAAACTAGTGACTTATAACACAAATCATCATTAAAATAGATTATAGTCGTGAACCGCAGTTGTGCACCAGATTTGATGGGATTTAAATGACTAATGAACTCATCAGTGATCTTGACTTTTGGATTCACTTTTCATTTTATATGTGTCTCTCATTTGAAATCTCACTTTATTTAATGTTTCTTTTAGACCTGATGGAAATGAACAAGAAAGGAAAAACAGAAGCATATAAATATGTCTCCAGATGAGTGACGGGAAAACCAATGTAAATCAAGTCTGAAGATTCACTCTGGGAAGAAGCGGCTCAGGCTTTCGCTCTGAAATCACATCTTCTCATTCTGAAGAAAGAGCATTTAACTGTGAACTGTGATAAGGCCATAACAAGAGAGACATGAATCTGATATACACTTTTAACTCTATTTTCATGATAAAATCTAGTTTCTCTTCCACTTCTACTCTTCCATGTAAATGCAAGATATACTTTCATGTGTCTTTGAACCTGGACACTTTTCTTCTTTTGAGATGCTTTGGCTGTAATGAGAGATCGGTCTCTTTTACTTTTACTTAATGTTTGTATTTACGTAAAGTAATGCTTGATTAAACCATTTACTCATTTTTCCACTTTCCATGTTTTAATTTAAATTAAATTAGATTTCACCCACATCCACACATGACTGACACTGAATGAGATTGCTGTCTGTCTACGTTATTAACAGTTTCACCCTTGATATCCAGTATCATATACATCTCAAAGAGTTTGTTCTAGTCAGTTTGACGTTTCAGGCACATCATAAGGCTTCATGAAGTCAGATCAAATACTATGAACTTTAAACAACACACAGATTTTATTAAATAAACTAAAATTACTTTCTCTGTCTCACCACACAACTTTACACAATCAGCAGAAAAAGAGAACAGCTGGAATAAGGAAAGTCTGATCACCGTCGTGAAATTGGCATGGACGAACAAACTGAACAATTATTCCGGCAAACCGCTTTAATCCACTTCTTCCTTATACTCAATTCAGTCGGGAATCCATGAAAACTTAAGTAGGGTTGGCGTTGTTCGTTAGATTTACAAAGTGGAACAGAGGAGTGACATCTAGCCTTCGTTTTGGCCATTGTTGAACTGCGTCGGAAGTGGACGTGCACAAATTAAATTAAAAATATATGAAACAACGTTTTATTAGTGATTGCAGCTGGCTGGCAGCAGCATTAGTGCAAAAACATAACTCCTTAACATTTTAGTTTAACAATAAGTAATAACTTAACAATATTAACAATAACTTCAGAAGCCTGCGCAATGTTGTCACCTCAAAAAATTTACCTAAACTTTTAAGTACAAAAATTTAAACAAACAGCGGCAATCCAAACAAACCTTCAAAATGTAAAATACTTACTGCTTAAAAATTATCAAAACTTAAAAGTTGCCTGGCATCATTTTTGGATTAGCATCAAATGAGGTATAAAATACCTAATTTATACAATAATTGTATAAAATCTGAACATTTAGGGAAAAAACATTTAGTGGGGAATAAACAGTGTTGGGGAAGCTACTCTGAAACTGTAGTTTGACAAGCTACAAGCTACTCGTAAGTTAAAGTAGTTAAACTACAGTCAAGCTACTCTTTTGGAAAAGTAGTTTGCTACACTACAAGTTACTATCAAAAAGTAGCTAGCTACATTGAAACTACTTTTGCTTTTTTGAACAACGTATATTATTAATAACTGAATAAGTGTCTAAAGACAGAAGGGGACAACAATACTTTTTGAAATCATAATTTTATTGCATTGTTTCAAACACTAAATGTTTTACTTAAAACATCTAAAACATTTAGTGTTTAAAACAATGCAATAAAATTATGATCTCAAAAAGTATTGTTTTATTACACACAACAACCAAATATCTCAGAATGTTTGTCAAAAGTGCAAAATTGCAACAAAACAGTCTACAACATTGCAATAACAAAATATACATCCAACGTAAATTGCATGTAGAAAATTTTTTCAAAAAACTTGGACAAATAATGCCATGGGTAATTAACTTTAGTTGTTTCTCCATCCTCCAAATCTGCCGTCAAGTCTTGCTCCATCATCATGTGTGTGTGTCAACACACTTCTGTACGTCAGTTAACCGTTAGCCGCAAGATGCGTGATAAAACAACAGGTGGCGGTAATGGCAAAAAAAAAAAATGAGTTTGTAATCTAACAAGAAGAAGAATATAGCATCGCGCTAATTCGCGCAGGCTCGACAAACACAATGTAGCTTTTGCTCGAGCTACACCGCTACTTGCTGCAAAAAGTAGTTAGCTACTGGAAAAGCTACACTGTTTAAAAAGCAACTGAGCTACAGCCAAGCTACTGAAAAATGTAGTTAAGTTAGTAGCTTCGCTACTTGTAGTTAACTACTCCCCAACACTGGGAATAAATAAGAGACAATTGTAACACTAAATCTGGTCAAACTTTACACATTGCTCTTTGTGTTGTGCATTCATGAAAAAAAGGTAACAAAAATCAAAAGGATTAATTCTTATATAGCCTAGTCTACTATAAAATTGAGACATGTTTAAAATGTATAGCACAGCTGTTTAATGAGGCAGCAACATATGATTGATAGGACAGAACAAAGGCTATTAATCTATCATTGCGCAAAAGTATTATGATATGAAAGGCTCCAATACATCGCACAGCGCTTAAGGCGGGCATACACTGTGCGATGTCTGCGATTTCAGCAAGGTACCTACTCACACTGAACGAGTAAATCGCATGATTCAGGATTTATGTGCTCACACTGTACGGTCCGATCGTCGAGTTGCGACTTCACTGCTCACACTATACGTGTAATATCTGCGATAACCCCCTGGATTGCGCCTATTTACGTGTATGTATCCAGGGATATTGTCAAAACAAGCATCTGCTATCAGTATCAAGATGATTTAGTATTTTCAATTTATGCATTTAATTATTATTAGTATTATATTATCATTAAAAGGGTAGGCCTATAGGCTAATTTTACTATTAAATTGATCCGCTATTATAATTAATTTGACACGCAATATTTTCACAGCACATAACCAACGTGCTGTGAGGAATATTAATCTTACTCCTCATTAAAAATTGTCTAAAACATTTAGGTCGATTACAATGAATTATATGCATATAAAATAACTATTAACAGTCTATAATTTGTCAGAATATTGCCATTATTAATCATCAATGAAAATTAAAAATAGGTTTATTTCAAAAACATTGTTTGACAAAATAATAAAAGAGGTGTTGCATATCAGGTGGCTTGAAGACGGTGGGTAATATTATCCATTTTGCAACACGAACTGGAGGTAAGCAACAGTAATTTGTGGCTAAATTAGTTTGAACTACAGAACTTTAAGATCTGTTTTAATTTTATTTTTGCTGCAGATGAAATGGTTAAACTTCTGTTTTCGCGCAGGTGCAGTGAGGGAAAAAACACTGAGTTTAGGGCAATCGGTTCGTAGCTTTGCTTCAACTGTGCGATATAGTCACGAGGAGCGACCAAAATTTCTGACATGCCAGAAATTCATCCGACCATCCGATTGTCGATCGTGAGAGGTTAATCGCCTCTCGTTTCTCCCTGTACACTGCACGACAAACGACGCACGACAAAGCGGAAAATCGGTCCGACACGAAAAGAGTCACACGAGTCAGAATTCGGCTCAAAATCGGACGAAAATCGCACAGTGTATGCCCGCCTTTATGCACATCCCGAGCGCTGAATGATGCGCTTGAAGCAACACGGAGTCACAGCGCGCAGCGCGTCGAATCCGCACTGAGCAGTTCAAAGCACAAAGTAAAGACATTGATGCGTAGCGTAGTTTATAATATACAGTATCTAGCTATGCTATCGTTCTTTTAACAGTTTTACATTTCAGTTACTGTGCGCGTGATGAACAATAGTGCTCTGACTCAAGTGACAGACACCCGGCCGGTAGATGGTTAAAGCAATAAAGTCCAGCAGCATAAAGTTGTTTTATGTGACCTTTATCTACAGTTTTCACGCGTATTTGACAAAAATTGTGTTTTGTTGGAGATCTGACCTCTTATACTCAAACCACTTCCATACTATTGAAGTAGCTCTCTTTTTAGGAACTAAAATCTTGATCTGATCCAGAGGCTGACATGCTGCTGTGCGTGCGCTACGTAACGTAAATACGCCATACTTCACCATGCCACTATATCATCAATATCGCGATATGACACTTTTTTATTATGTAAAATTTTTTACCGGTATTATCGTGGACGGTATGATATGGCACAGCCCTAGGTGGCGGACAATGCACCTTAAAGTTGGTTTGCCAACCGCCATTTAAACAACAAAAGAAGAAGAAGATCAGTTGTTTGCATGGGCTATGGGCTTTGTTTGCCGGTTGAGACTTCACAGAAGGTAATCATTGTTGCTACTTTCCCTCATTCTGTATGTGTTGCCCATAAAGTTAAGTGTACCTAGTGTCATCCGTTGAGAGATCCTTGTTTGCCTTGTTTGTAGGCTGTTTCTCCTGTGTGCTCGTGTGTAGAGGTGGTAAGTCCCACCCATACGTAAAACTCCAAGTGGACCTCTAGGTTGAAAAAGCGTCAATTGTGAATGAGAGAAAATAATTATTTTCTGATCCCGTTTGAATTGTGCCATGAATGTGAACATACAGTACGTTGTCTGTGAATTTTTATTATATCATTTCTCATGTAACGAGTTTGACAGTATATTGTACTTGTATGATTCTTTGGCTAGCACTTGTGGATAATCTAAGGAATTAGATGGAGATGCCTGTGTGTTTTGTACTAGAGCCAGAACGATATATCGGCCGATATTAGGCATTTTCCAAAATATCGGTATCGGCAGTTATAATGGCCGATAAATTAATATTTAAAAAATACGTAAAATAAAAACGGACGAAACACGCTTCAATCATCTCTCCTTGGCCTGTTGTATTGAAAATGTATGTTTTACAATTTGCAGTATGATGTTATCTATTGCTAAATTATGGCTCATCATAGACTAGCTAACCACAAAGCTAGCTAACGCCACTATCATCAGTGGAAGACCGCTAATGTTAACATTAAAGAGCTTGGAAACCACAATGAACTTTTTCTGCCTAAATAAAGTAATGATTACTGTATTTATAACTAGAATATCTCTAGTTACAGTCCCTGCATTGTAAAATGTAAGTTATACTTGCGAGGAGTGAACATTTAGACATAGAGAAAAAAGTTTCAAACGTATCTTGTGCAGAAAAGTTAGCTTTTCTTTTACACGTGTGTGAAAACCAACAATATTTAATAATAATAAAAATATCGGCCGATATATCGGAATATCGGATTTTAAAACCCCAAAATATTTGTATCGGTATCGGCCTTCGAAATCCTTTATCGGTCGGGCTCTATTTTGTACCCAAATGTCACCATTCAAACAATGGTTTGTTTAGCGGGATCCGTGTGCTAGTGGTGGTGACGTGTATCAAACGCGTCGAAAGCAGCAAAGAGTTGTAGTCCACAAAGTGCTCTCACACAAAGTCTAACCATATGAAAATTCTACCCGCTAAATTGTAGTATTCTTTAAACGAAAAATTATATTAAAAATTCACAGACAACATATGTTCATGTTCATTGCAAAATTCAAACGGGATTAGAAAATAATTATTTTCTCTCATTTACTTGCATTGACGATTTTACTTGCGGGACTTATCAGCTCTAGAGGTAGGTCAGTATGACTTACTTCGTTTGAAGGTTGTGACTTGTTTTTAACATGTAACCCTTCTTCCTCTTGTCTTTTTTTTAAAGTTCGGTTTATTAATTTTATGTTTTGTGTGACACGTCTAGTACTGCTGCTGTCATCGGTTCGCATTTGGGCTGTTTAAACTCTAATGGTCAGTTTCCATTTTATACTCTTGACACATTTGTATTACATTTGTTACTTTACATTGTTAAAAAAAAATAAAGTTCAACAGATACTGCTAAATACTTTACATCAAGGCTATGAGTCACTTGAGACATTTTTAATCCATAGATAAATAATATTGTAATAATATTGTTTGTTGTGCTCTCTATATTTAAAAGTTTATTTTCAGTTTCTGCACATTTGAATGATCGAATTACTTTATTGTGATGAATGTATTTCATAAAATCAAACTTCATCAAGTTTTCTGATTGAGCAGTTTTATAGGCTTGTATCGTCTATCCTGACTCAAATAATGTGTTTCTAACAGCAAAAACTCAAGAATAAAGTGAGATGATCTGCTGATGATCCTGAATGTCTTGTTGAATGAGTGTTGATAGTCTGAGGATCATCAATATTAACAGATCTGCTGAAAACACTCTGTATTTCATGACAATAGTTCGTGTTTTCACCTCATTTATTATGCTGATGTCTTCACATCTCCTGTAAATTGACACTTAAAGCTCATTTCATTGGTGTCAGCAGACAGAGGGGATTTGGTGGCTACTATATGTACCTTTAATTCTCTGTCTATGATTTTAACTGTGTTTCCTACCATTATTTATATTTGGAAGAATTTAAATTATTTATATTAATATAAGATACTCACATCATCAGTGAAGCTCCTCCCACTACCTGTATTTTAATGAAGTAACATTAGTGTAATGAATAGTAATAAATTCAATTTAGCAATTAGCATCAGTTACTTAAATAGTAATTACTAACTATAGATAGAAAGACATAAATGCTTAGAGATGTAATTTACTATAAAAACAAACTCTGTAACTTCATATTTTTTAGCAGATCAGCTCCTCCCACCACAGTAAAATCATCAGTGAAGCCCCTCCCACAGCAATCACATCATCAGTCAAGCTCCTCCCACAGTAATTCAGCAATAAATGCTGTAAATTCCCATCAGTTACAAGTGAAGACGAGCATCAGGAAGAGCTGAAATCTGCAAAGACTGAGTTTATTAAAAAGGACAGTGAGAACATGAGTGATCCAGAACCCTGCAGAATGAAACACACTGAAGATCCTGAAGAACAAAGAGGTTGGTGTTTATTCTTCATTCATTCATGATGCTGGAGAACATTCATGTTAGAAACATTCAAGCCCTTCATCACTTTTAGATAAAGAGTTAAACTATCAAATGGTAGAGAATGTTCTGGGTTTTTCTTCAACAAATGTTCAGTAAAGGGAGTTTTGAGAATTGTTTTATGTTGATTGTCAACATCAGATCAAGCTAAATACTATTTTAACTGGAATTTTGCATTTATTTTATTTCTGGTTCCCGATTTGCAACCACGTTACCAGAATTTTAGTCATTTTCAACAGTTTACACTTCTTTTTTATAATCACTAAACACCAAGTTACTAATGAAGTTGTGTTTTTCAAATATCACACAAGTTATTCATAGTTATAGAGATTCCTCTTACAGTAACTTTGGTAACAGGGTTGATAAATACAGTCAATGCTACAGTTTGTGTAAAAACTGAGAGAATTACTTGAGAATATTTTCTTGTCTTCCCATCATGCAGTAGAAAGAGCCCAGACGACATCACTTCCTGGGTGTCGCAATTTTAAGAAATGCTCTGGTTTTAAACGGACGAAAATCATGTCAGGAGTAACAGGGTTGAGTTTAACATGTAGGACACAGAAAGGTGAAACACAGAGGTGTTTTGAGATGTTCTGACATGCTGTGACATTTGTGGGTTTTTTTAGTTGCTTACAAACATATTAACTGCACAGGTGAAATTACACTATATTTAGCACAAACAGGGATACCATAATATGTGAGCAACATGTATGTACATGTTTGTATTTTTGAGAGAATATTGTTTATGCATGGTTATTGAAAACACATACTAAATATGCGTCCACAGTACTTATGACTAAGGGATGTTGATGTTGGAGTTTTTGCTTCAAAATGACCTGAAAATCATCCACATAAAACTGTGAATTGTTATAAATTGTGAAACAGATTTTTTTTTTTTTGGAAAGACAATATGGGAATGGGAGTGAACGGCCCAACCCTTGTCATGAATAATTAGGCGATTGTCACCTGAGAAGACAAAGCCATGCATAATAATGAGCAATTCATTCAGGTGGAGGACAATATTGCGGTCTTTGATTTCGAAATTAGCTGATGATCAATAAAATGCAGCTCATTACTGTTGATGTGAACTCCATCAAATCTACATATAGCGCGTTGTTTGAAGATCAGATTTATATCCGTTTTGCGGAAAAATATTTATGTGACCAGGTGTAAATGGAATCGTTTTGATAAATCAGATCAGTAAAAAGATCATTACGTGTCCAGGTGCAAACGGCCCCATTATGAGCTGTCAGCATCTGTATCATTTAATTGCAAATCAGTCACATCTCTTTTGTTTTTATGAATGACGTCAGCGACTAGTCGACTCGACTTTGATGTCATAACAATTCGACTTCAAAAAATCTAAAGTCGTTCAACCCCTAGACACACTTGGTCTCTCTTGCGCGCAGACACCGGTCCAACAGGATGCGTCCTGTTGTTTCATGCTACGGTCAATGTAAGTTAGCGGGAGTGAGAAAATGGCGGAACGTTTAAAAAACGCCTGCAGCTTTCAGATCGAGTGAGCAAAAGAGAGAGAGTGAGTGTGTGTTTGTCCGAGCGTGAGTAAGGAAGAGAGAGAGTGTGTGCGTGCGATCATGAGTGAGCAAGTGTGTGTGTGTGCGCGATCGCGCTTACGAGAGTGGGCCAGCGTTCATCACGAAGCTACAAATTTGTTGTTTTTGCTAACATTCTTATACCGTTGCAACGAAGCTAAGTCCCATTGTCATTTAGCAGCTTAAATGTAGTTGTCATCATACAACCCTATAATCCAGAACTTAACAAGAATCAACAACGAAATGTTATTTCATTTTTACCTTGTGGACGTTTTGATACGGTGTGGCTGTGTGACAAGTCGCCCCTGTTCTCCGCCACCTTGACGTTATTGTTTTATTTTATTTTATTGTTTAATTTAATTTTTTCTCTCCCGACACCACCAGATGGCAGTGTAAGTGTCCACATTTGTGAAAAACATGTTCCAGTTACACAGAATTAAGTATTATGCCCCACACAAGCAAAAATGTGATGTTCACGAATGTGGACACCAGGTCGTAGGAGGTTAAAAAAAATTGCTGCAATATATCGCAACATGTATTGTATCGTGATATATCGCATCGTGACCCATGTATCGTGATACGTATGGTATCGGGATGGCCTTGCCCTACATTACCCAGCCCTACTGTTTATGGTCAGGGACAGCGGAGGGAAGGCTTTTAAAGATTTTACTTCATGAAAGTTGCGTAGATACATATTTTTCGGCTTTAATTTTTTTTGTGTGTGGTAATCGTTTTATAAAAGCAATAAGGTACTCGGGGCTAGTATTGTGAATAAGTGACGGCTGAAGGGGTCGACAACACCCTTCAGCCGTGACTTGTTCACACTCGTACCTTATTGCGTACCTATTACATCAGGGTTCACTTTCATGCCATTTGAATTGTATTTATCGATCACTGAATTATTTTGATAATAATACATCAAACTTGTATAGCACTTTTTTGGACAGGACACTCAAAGACGCTTCACATGGGAGATGAAACAAAAAAAATGGGTGGTTGTTCTAGGGAAATGCTAGTTTGAATAGGTGAGTTTTGAGTGCTGTTTTGAAATTTGGCAGTGAATCAGAGTTTCTAATGGATGTAGGGAGTGAGTTCCAGAGGGTGGGGGCGGCAATGGGAAAAGATCGATCCCCCAATGACCGGCGATTTGTGCGGGCGATCAGAGTAAGGCGGTTTGTGCCAAAAAAGCGCAGGTGACGGGTGGGTTGGTGCTGTACCAGGAGTTCAGTGAGGTAGGACTGGGCCAGGTTATGGAGGGATTTGTAGGTGAGGAGGAGGAGCTTATATTGAATACGATAGCGTACAGGTAGCCAGTGGAGCTGCCGAAGAACGGGAGTGATATGTTCCCGGGACCGGGTGAGCAGGCGGGCAGCTGAGTTCTGGATGTATTGTAATTTTTGTAATTGATTAGTAGGTAGTCCGTAGAGAAGCCTATTGCAGTAATCGAGTGTTGACGTTATGAAGGCGTGAATGAGGATTTCGGCTGTTGACAGGGTGAGGGAGGGGCGAAGACGGGCGATGTTGCGAAGGTGGAAAAAGGGTAGTTTAGTGACATGGTTGATGTGTGTTCGGTAAGAGAGGGTTGAGTCCATTGTGATACTGAGGTTTCGAACAGAGTGGGAGGGGGATACAATATGTCCGTCGATAAGAAGAGTGAAGTTCTGAATCGTTGAAAGGAGTGATTTTGGGCCAGTGATAAGGAGTTCTGTTTTATTGCTGTTTAGTTTGAGAAAGTTATTGTCCATCCAGGTCTTTAAGTCGGAAATGCAATCGGTGATGGTGGAGAGGATAGCCGGGGTGATGGATTTGGTGGATATGTAGAGTTGGGTATCTTCGGCGTAGCAATGAAAATGGAGTCCATGGTGACGGATGATCTGACCGAGCGGAAGCATGTGGATGGTGAATAGGAGGGGGCCAAGCACTGGAATGTACTGAGAATGATGTACTGAGAATTCAATTTAATATTTTTTTCTTTCCTGTCAGACCTGATGGAAGAGAGCGAGGCGAGTGAAGAACTGAGTGAAGTGGAGGAGGAACATCATGTCCAACCTGGAGGAAAACCCTTGAGTCGCTCAAAGACTAAACATACATTTTTAAAGAAAAGAAGAGCAGATAAATCTTTCACCTGCACTCAGTGTGGACAGAGTTTCTCTACCAAACAACATATGGATGTTCACATGATGATCCACACTGGAGAGAAACCATTCACATGTGATCAGTGCGGGAAGAGTTTCACAAACAAGCAAAATCTTACTCGTCACATGAGGATCCACACCGGAGAGAAGTTGTTCTCATGTGATCAGTGCGGGAAGAGTTTCAGTCAATCTTCTTCCCTTAATGTTCACATGATGATCCACACCGGAGAGAAGCCGCATGTATGCGATCAATGTGGGAAGAGTTTCATACAGTCCGTTCAGATTCAATTACACATGATGATCCACACTGGAGAGAAGCCGTTCTCATGTGATCAGTGCGGGAAGAGTTTCACAAACAAGCAAAATCTTACTCGTCACATGATGATCCACACCGGAGAGAAGCCGTTCTCATGTGATCAGTGCGGCAAAACGTTTCTTAGGGTATCAGAGCTGAAGACACACCTGACGGTTCATACGAAGGAGAAGCCGCATTCATGTTCTGTGTGTGGAAAGAGTTTTTCACGGCTGCAATATTTAAAACTACATCAGAAAATCCACACTGGTGTGAGAGAGTACATGTGCTTTGAGTGTGAGAAGACTTTTACTACAGCAAACTGTTTAAAACTGCACGAGAGAATTCACACTGGAGAAAAACCTTACAAGTGTTCACACTGCGACAAGAGATTCAGTCACTCATCACATCTGAAAACACATGAGATGATCCACACCGGAGAGAAGCCGCACACGTGTGATCAGTGTGGAAAGAGTTTCTCTTGTAAAGCTGAACTGAAGAGACACATGAGGATCCACACTGGAGAAAAACCTTACAAGTGTTCACACTGTGACAAGAGATTCAATCGGTCAGCAAATCTGAAAACACATGAGAGGATCCACACTGGAGAGAAACCACACACGTGTGATCAGTGCGGGAAGAGTTTCTCTATTAAAACTAACCTGAAGCGACACATGAAGGTCCATGTAGTGTATAAACCACAGAAACACAGTCTGAAATCACGCTAAGAAGATTTTCATGTGATGAGCAACAAAGTCTCTTCTGTGTAAGTTAGCCACATCACCCGTCACATCTCTCCTCACTCAGGACATTTTGTCGATTTATATTTTTAACTTGTTTTCAACCGACTGGAATCTGTTATTTGTCAATTCAGATGCAAAAAACAAAGTTGTTCTCTGACAGTAGGTGGCGCACATTTAAAAGCAGAAATACAGCACTATAGGGTTCTAGACTGCGGGTAAATGGAAATTCATTATAATCCATTATAAAGCTTGTAAGAGCAAGGATTGTTTTTATAAGTCAGTATTCGTCTTAAAGAAGAATGTCATATCCACCTAGGATGACTCGAGTTGTGAGTAAATCATGGACACTGACTTGGATGCCAGGAGAAACATTGTGCCTTGAACAAACAAGTTCATGATGTTTTAAGTTATAAGGCTCTTAAGTCCACAAATCACAAATATTCCCTATGGATTTAAGGTAATAATGCTAACTGTAACCATGGTATTGTGGCAGAAATAGATTGTTGAGTAAAATCCTATCACAAATCAAGGACTTATAAGTCCGTCACACTTTTCACTTTAAATCTCTAAATATGATCCAGTTGTAATGTTATTTTTTATATGATGACCAAAATCATGATTTGTTCATCCTTCAAAGACTGTCCCCATTAGTAAAACTAAAAGCGTCAAAGTGTAAGAAAAGTTATACTTGGCAAAACAACATATTTATTTAAAGGAGAACTCCGGTGCAAAATGAACCTTTGGTCTAATAAAACATCGGTACCTAGCCAACCGTTCTCTGAGATTTTTTTTCATGATAATCGAATGTAAAGAGTTTTATCTCTAAAAACTGTTTAGCGTATAATAATGCTAGTACTGGGGGCATTTACTAAGTAAAAAGAAATCGCTAGTTTATACCACCAACAAGGCTCAAAATAGCCCCACACTAACACAGTAACATAATGAGGGTCTATACATGCAAAACGAAGCATTGAGAACTTTGTAAGTGTACAGACCGTTTAATAAGAAGATACTTTATGAAGACAGTTCACTTCACGTATACAGACAGGAGCCATCTTAAAAAATAGTCTCGATAAGTCAAACCACGAACGCCGTTCATACAGTTCAGCTCACTCAGCACGTCGTTCGTGGTTTGACTTATCGAGACTATTTTCTAAGATACACGAAGTGAACTGTCTTTATAAAGTATCTTCTTATTAAATGGTCTGTACACTTACAAAGTTCCTATATATTGTTTCTTAACTATAATTAATACGTTATAAATAACTGTCCGAGCGTCAACAGAAATTTTGTTACCGTCCGTACACTAAGAAGCCCTATATTATTATCAATGCTATATTGTTACTTACATTAAATGAAATAAAACTGAATCTTGCTCACGTTTTCGCTGATTCCATAGTTACCGTTTTATTTGTATTTCTTATATTGTATTTTATATTACTTTTCCCTTAACTAAAACAAAAAACACAGCAAATGTCGAGTGTCTTTTAATTTCAAATGTGTCTCTCATTTGAAATCTCACTTGATTTAATGTTTCTTTTAGACCTGATGGACGTGAACGAGAAAAGAAAAACAGAAGCATAAAAAAACTCTGTAAATCAAGTCTGAAGGGAAACTTTACACACGTGATCAATGCGGGAAGAGTTTCACCTCTGCCTTCTCGTTCTGAAGAACACTTTTAAGAGAGACATGAATCTGATATTAATTATAACTCTTTCATTGTTTTAGTTATTAGTTAGTCATTAGTTTTCACTTGTATTATTTTTATGTAACGATTGATTAAACTCATTATAAGTCTATCAACAGCTAGTCCAATTTTATCGTCTGCTGATTCTTCTTGCTTCAGGAATAATTACATAATTTTCAGTTCTCAAAGCCAAGTACTACTTTCGCTTTCACAGCAAACACAGCAGGATAGTTATTTTTAATAACATAGAACATTTCTTTATATTAAACTACATACATTTGTACATAACTATTTATAGGTATATATATTAACACGTTATTTTTAGGTTATTGTTTATATAAATATGTAAACTAACTTTCCAATTAAAATGCTGCAGATGTTTTATTTTTTTTATAATGACCTGTATAGAGCTCTGAAACTAGTTAATGCAGCATTTAATAAAATGTAGCTATAGATCAATCAATAGGGCTGATTTCGGGACGATTTCCCCCTTCCGGTAATCCTAGCTATGTCCCGATTATCTTGATTGTTCTACAGATTATCTTATCAGATTCTCCCTCGGTGTGCGGTGTGTTAAAGGGATAGTTCACTTTGAAATTAATTTTTGATATGTTTTATCTTACCTCAAGGGCATTCTAGATGTAGGTGTCTTTGTTTCCACAGTAGTTTAAGTTTTGAAATTTTTAGGTCAAACCGTTCTTGTCTATCAGTCATATAATGGAGGTTTATGGGGTCTTCCTCAAAGAGCATGCACAGAGAAGTCAAAATTAAACATGATTTAATGACTCGTAAATGTAAGTACACATTGATGGCCTAAGACACGAAACGAGCGATTTGTGTGAGAAAACGAACAGGATTTATATCGTTTTTACCTCTTGTAACCACAGCCACGTCCAAGTTATAAAATAAAAATATATGTAAATATTAATGATTTTTCTGTTGCCAGTTTCTGTGCATTTTAATTTACTTTATTTCAAAGAATGTACTTATAAGTTAATAAGTTATTAGAAACCAAACTATATTTAGATTCAAATGGACATATGATGCTTCTGTAGTTTTTATGTGTAGTGAATGGTGAAGGTGAGAGACAATAGTGTTTGTTTTTCTGTTGTTTATTTTCATATTGTGCTTTTATCATCTATCCGGACTCAAATAATGTTTATAACAGCAAACACTCAAGTATAAAGTGAGATGATCTGCTGATGATCCTGAATGGCTTGTTGAACATATCGATTATATATATGCTTAAATGTGGCAATTAGTATATAGGGCAAAGACAGAAAGTGGTTTATAGAGCAAAACATATATATATATATATATATATTACCCCTTACGTTTTTTTTCATTTTCGGGCGAAAAATCAAGTTTCTCCAATCTTCTCAAAACTCTGGATTATGATAGAGGGCCGCGAGACTTTGACCTGAGCGCAAAAATGGAGGCTCTAGACCCTTCCAGAGCTGAGATATCGAAACTCAAAATTTCGACCCGAAAAAAAAACGACAGTGTTACCCCTTACTTTTTTTTCGTTTTCGGGCGAAAAATCAAGTTTCTCCAATCTTCTCAAAACTCTGGATTATGATAGAGGGCCGCGAGACTTTGACCTGAGCGCAAAAATGGAGGCTCTAGACCCTTCCAGAGCTGAGATATCGAAACTCAAAATTTCGACCCGAAAAAAAAAAACGACAGTGTTACCCCTTACGTTTTTTTTCATTTTCGGGCGAAAAATCAAGTTTCTCCAATCTTCTCAAAACTCTGGATTATGATAGAGGGCCGCGAGACTTTGACCTGAGCGCAAAAATGGAGGCTCTAGACCCTTCCAGAACTGAGATATCGAAACTCAAAATTTCGACCCGAAAAAAAAACCGACAGTGTTACCCCTTACGTTTTTTTCCGTTTTCGGGCGAAAAATCAAGTTTCTCCAATCTTCTCAAAACTCTGGATTATGATAGAGGGCCGCGAGACTTTGACCTGAGCGCAAAAATGGAGGCTCTAGATCCTTCCAGAGCTGAGATATCGAAACTCAAAATTTCGACCCGAAAAAAAAACGACAGTGTTACCCCTTACGTTTTTTTTTCGTTTTCGGGCGAAAAATCAAGTTTCTCCAATCTTCTCAAAACTCTGGATTATGATAGAGAGCCGCGAGACTTTGACCTGAGCGCAAAAATGGAGGCTCTAGACCCTTCCAGAGCTGAGATATCGAAACTCAAAATTTCGACCCGAAAAAAAAACGACAGTGTTACCCCTTACGTTTTTTTTTCGTTTTCGGGCGAAAAATCAAGTTTCTCCAATCTTCTCAAAACTCTGGATTATGATAGAGGGCCGCGAGACTTTGACCTGTGCGCAAAAATAGAGGCTCTAGACCCTTCCAGAGCTGAGATATCGAAACTCAAAATTTCGACCCGAAAAAAAAAAACGACAGTGTTACCCCTTACGTTTTTTTCCGTTTTCGGGCGAAAAATCAAGTTTCTCCAATCTTCTCAAAACTCTAGATTATGATAGAGGGCCGCGAGACTTTGACCTGAGCGCAAAAATGGAGGCTCTAGACCCTTCCAGAGCTGAGATATCGAAACTCAAAATTTCGACCCGAAAAAAAAACGACAGTGTTACCCCTTACGTTTTTTTTCGTTTTCGGGCGAAAAATCAAGTTTCTCCAATCTTCTCAAAACTCTGGATTATGATAGAGGACCGCGAGACTTTGACCTGAGCGCAAAAATGGAGGCTCTAGACCCTTCCAGAGCTGAGATATCGAAACTCAAAATTTCGACCCGAAAAAAAAAACGACAGTGTTACCCCTTACGTTTTTTTCGTTTTCGGGCGAAAAATCATTTTTCTCCAATCTTCTCAAAACTCTGGATTATGATAGAGGGCCGCGAGACTTTGACCTGAGCGCAAAAATTGAGGCTCTAGACCCTTCCAGAGCTGAGATATCGAAACTCAAAATTTCGACCCGAAAAAAAAAACGACAGTGTTACCCCTTACGTTTTTTTCCGTTTTCGGGCGAAAAATCAAGTTTCTCCAATCTTCTCAAAACTCTGGATTATGATAGAGGGCCGCGAGACTTTGACCTGAGCGCAAAAATGGAGGCTCTAGATCCTTCCAGAGCTGAGATATCGAAACTCAAAATTTCGACCCGAAAAAAAAAACGACAGTGTTACCCCTTACGTTTTTTTTTTCGTTTTCGGGCGAAAAATCAAGTTTCTCCAATCTTCTCAAAACTCTGGATTATGATAGAGGGCCGTGAGACTTTTACCTGAGCGCAAAAATGGAGGCTCTAGACCCTTCCAGAGCTGAGATATCGAAACTCAAAATTTCGACCCGAAAAAAAAACGAGTGTTACCCCTTACGTTTTTTTTCGTTTTCGGGCGAAAAAATCAAGTTTCTCCAATCTTCTCAAAACTCTGGATTATGATAGAGGGCCGCGAGACTTTGACCTGAGCGCAAAAATGGAGGCTCTAGACCCTTCCAGAGCTGAGATATCGAAACTCAAAATTTCGACCCGAAAAAAAAACGACAGTGTTACCCCTTACTTTTTTTTCGTTTTCGGGCGAAAAATCAAGTTTCTCCAATCTTCTCAAAACTCTGGATTATGATAGAGGGCCGCGAGACTTTGACCTGAGCGCAAAAATGGAGGCTCTAGACCCTTCCAGAGCTGAGATATCGAAACTCAAAATTTCGACCCGAAAAAAAAAAACGACAGTGTTACCCCTTACGTTTTTTTTCGTTTTCGGGCGAAAAATCAAGTTTCTCCAATCTTCTCAAAACTCTGGATTATGATAGAGGGCCGCGAGACTTTGACCTGAGCGCAAAAATGGAGGCTCTAGACCCTTCCAGAACTGAGATATCGAAACTCAAAATTTCGACCCGAAAAAAAAACCGACAGTGTTACCCCTTACGTTTTTTTCCGTTTTCGGGCGAAAAATCAAGTTTCTCCAATCTTCTCAAAACTCTGGATTATGATAGAGGGCCGCGAGACTTTGACCTGAGCGCAAAAATGGAGGCTCTAGATCCTTCCAGAGCTGAGATATCGAAACTCAAAATTTCGACCCGAAAAAAAAAAACGACAGTGTTACCCCTTACGTTTTTTTCCGTTTTCGGGCGAAAAATCAAGTTTCTCCAATCTTCTCAAAACTCTGGATTATGATAGAGGGCCGCGAGACTTTGACCTGAGCGCAAAAATGGAGGCTCTAGACCCTTCCAGAGCTGAGATATCGAAACTCAAAATTTCGACCCGAAAAAAAAACGACAGTGTTACCCCTTACGTTTTTTTTCGTTTTCGGGCGAAAAATCAAGTTTCTCCAATCTTCTCAAAACTCTGGATTATGATAGAGGACCGCGAGACTTTGACCTGAGCGCAAAAATGGAGGCTCTAGACCCTTCCAGAGCTGAGATATCGAAACTCAAAATTTCGACCCGAAAAAAAAAACGACAGTGTTACCCCTTACGTTTTTTTTCGTTTTCGGGCGAAAAATCAAGTTTCTCCAATCTTCTCAAAACTCTGGATTATGATAGAGGGCCGCGAGACTTTGACCTGAGCGCAAAAATGGAGGCTCTAGACCCTTCCAGAGCTGAGATATCGAAACTCAAAATTTCGACCCGAAAAAAAAAAACGACAGTGTTACCCCTTACGTTTTTTTCGTTTTCGGGCGAAAAATCATTTTTCTCCAATCTTCTCAAAACTCTGGATTATGATAGAGGGCCGCGAGACTTTGACCTGAGCGCAAAAATTGAGGCTCTAGACCCTTCCAGAGCTGAGATATCGAAACTCAAAATTTCGACCCGAAAAAAAAAAACGACAGTGTTACCCCTTACGTTTTTTTCCGTTTTCGGGCGAAAAATCAAGTTTCTCCAATCTTCTCAAAACTCTGGATTATGATAGAGGGCCGCGAGACTTTGACCTGAGCGCAAAAATGGAGGCTCTAGATCCTTCCAGAGCTGAGATATCGAAACTCAAAATTTCGACCCGAAAAAAAAAACGACAGTGTTACCCCTTACGTTTTTTTTTTCGTTTTCGGGCGAAAAATCAAGTTTCTCCAATCTTCTCAAAACTCTGGATTATGATAGAGGGCCGCGAGACTTTGACCTGAGCGCAAAAATGGAGGCTCTAGATCCTTCCAGAGCTGAGATATCGAAACTCAAAATTTCGACCCGAAAAAAAAAACGACAGTGTTACCCCTTACGTTTTTTTTTTCGTTTTCGGGCGAAAAATCAAGTTTCTCCAATCTTCTCAAAACTCTGGATTATGATAGAGGGCCGCGAGACTTTTACCTGAGCGCAAAAATGGAGGCTCTAGACCCTTCCAGAGCTGAGATATCGAAACTCAAAATTTCGACCCGAAAAAAAAACGAGTGTTACCCCTTACGTTTTTTTTCGTTTTCGGGCGAAAAAATCAAGTTTCTCCAATCTTCTCAAAACTCTGGATTATGATAGAGGGCCGCGAGACTTTGACCTGAGCGCAAAAATGGAGGCTCTAGACCCTTCCAGAGCTGAGATATCGAAACTCAAAATTTCGACCCGAAAAAAAAAACCGACAGTGTTACCCCTTACGTTTTTTTCCGTTTTCGGGCGAAAAATCAAGTTTCTCCAATCTTCTCAAAACTCTGGATTATGATAGAGGGCCGCGAGACTTTGACCTGAGCGCAAAAATGAAGGCTCTAGATCCTTCCAGAGCTGAGATATCGAAACTCAAAATTTCGACCCGAAAAAAAACGACAGTGTTACCCCTTACGTTTTTTTTTTGTTTTCGGGCGAAAAATCAAGTTTCTCCAATCTTCTCAAAACTCTGGATTATGATAGAGGGCCGCGAGACTTTGACCTGAGCCGAAAATGGAGGCTCTAGATCCTTCCAGAGCTGAGATATCGAAACTCAAAATTTCGACCCGAAAAAAAAACGACAGTGTTACCCCTTACGTTTTTTTTCGTTTTCGGGCGAAAAATCAAGTTTCTCCAATCTTCTCAAAACTCTGGATTATGATAGAGGGCCGCGAGACTTTGACCTGAGCGCAAAAATGGAGGCTCTAGACCCTTCCAGAGCTGAGATATCGAAACTCAAAATTTCTACCCGAAAAAAAAAAACGACAGTGTTACCCCTTACGTTTTTTTTTCGTTTTCGGGCGAAAAATCAAGTTTCTCCAATCTTCTCAAAACTCTGGATTATGATAGAGGGCCGCGAGACTTTGACCTGTGCGCAAAAATAGAGGCTCTAGACCCTTCCAGAGCTGAGATATCGAAACTCAAAATTTCGTCCCGAAAAAAAAAACGACAGTGTTACCCCTTACGTTTTTTTCCGTTTTCGGGCGAAAAATCAAGTTTCTCCAATCTTCTCAAAACTCTGGATTATGATAGAGGGCCGCGAGACTTTGACCTGAGCGCAAAAATGGAGGCTCTAGACCCTTCCAGAGCTGAGATATCGAAACTCAAAATTTCGACCCGAAAAAAAAACGACAGTGTTACCCCTTACGTTTTTTTTCGTTTTCGGGCGAAAAATCAAGTTTCTCCAATCTTCTCAAAACTCTGGATTATGATAGAGGACCGCGAGACTTTGACCTGAGCGCAAAAATGGAGGCTCTAGACCCTTCCAGAGCTGAGATATCGAAACTCAAAATTTCGACCCGAAAAAAAAAACGACAGTGTTACCCCTTACGTTTTTTTTCGTTTTCGGGCGAAAAATCAAGTTTCTCCAATCTTCTCAAAACTCTGGATTATGATAGAGGGCCGCGAGACTTTGACCTGAGCGCAAAAATGGAGGCTCTAGACCCTTCCAGAGCTGAGATATCGAAACTCAAAATTTCGACCCGAAAAAAAAAACGACAGTGTTACCCCTTACGTTTTTTTCGTTTTCGGGCGAAAAATCATTTTTCTCCAATCTTCTCAAAACTCTGGATTATGATAGAGGGCCGCGAGACTTTGACCTGAGCGCAAAAATTGAGGCTCTAGACCCTTCCAGAGCTGAGATATCGAAACTCAAAATTTCGACCCGAAAAAAAAAACGACAGTGTTACCCCTTACGTTTTTTTCCGTTTTCGGGCGAAAAATCAAGTTTCTCCAATCTTCTCAAAACTCTGGATTATGATAGAGGGCCGCGAGACTTTGACCTGAGCGCAAAAATGGAGGCTCTAGATCCTTCCAGAGCTGAGATATCGAAACTCAAAATTTCGACCCGAAAAAAAAAACGACAGTGTTACCCCTTACGTTTTTTTTTTCGTTTTCGGGCGAAAAATCAAGTTTCTCCAATCTTCTCAAAACTCTGGATTATGATAGAGGGCCGCGAGACTTTTACCTGAGCGCAACAATGGAGGCTCTAGACCCTTCCAGAGCTGAGATATCGAAACTCAAAATTTCGACCCGAAAAAAAAACGAGTGTTACCCCTTACGTTTTTTTTCGTTTTCGGGCGAAAAAATCAAGTTTCTCCAATCTTCTCAAAACTCTGGATTATGATAGAGGGCCGCGAGACTTTGACCTGAGCGCAAAAATGGAGGCTCTAGACCCTTCCAGAGCTGAGATATCGAAACTCAAAATTTCGACCCGAAAAAAAAAAACCGACAGTGTTACCCCTTACGTTTTTTTCCGTTTTCGGGCGAAAAATCAAGTTTCTCCAATCTTCTCAAAACTCTGGATTATGATAGAGGGCCGCGAGACTTTGACCTGAGCGCAAAAATGGAGGCTCTAGATCCTTCCAGAGCTGAGATATCGAAACTCAAAATTTCGACCCGAAAAAAAAAACGACAGTGTTACCCCTTACGTTTTTTTTTTCGTTTTCGGGCGAAAAATCAAGTTTCTCCAATCTTCTCAAAACTCTGGATTATGATAGAGGGCCGCGAGACTTTTACCTGAGCGCAAAAATGGAGGCTCTAGACCCTTCCAGAGCTGAGATATCGAAACTCAAAATTTCGACCCGAAAAAAAACGACAGTGTTACCCCTTACGTTTTTTTTTTGTTTTCGGGCGAAAAATCAAGTTTCTCCAATCTTCTCAAAACTCTGGATTATGATAGAGGGCCGCGAGACTTTGACCTGAGCGCAAAAATGGAGGCGCTAGACCCTTCCAGAGCTGAGATATCGAAACTCAAAATTTCGACCCGAAAAAAAAAACGACAGTGTTACCCCTTACGTTTTTTTCCGTTTTCGGGCGAAAAATCAAGTTTCTCCAATCTTCTCAAAACTCTGGATTATGATAGAGGGCCGCGAGACTTTGACCTGAGCCGAAAATGGAGGCTCTAGATCCTTCCAGAGCTGAGATATCGAAACTCAAAATTTCGACCCGAAAAAAAAACGACAGTGTTACCCCTTACGTTTTTTTTCGTTTTCGGGCGAAAAATCAAGTTTCTCCAATCTTCTCAAAACTCTGGATTATGATAGAGGGCCGCGAGACTTTGACCTGAGCGCAAAAATGGAGGCTCTAGACCCTTCCAGAGCTGAGATATCGAAACTCAAAATTTCGACCCGAAAAAAAAAAACGACAGTGTTACCCCTTACGTTTTTTTTCGTTTTCGGGCGAAAAATCAAGTTTCTCCAATCTTCTCAAAACTCTGGATTATGATAGAGGGCCGCGAGACTTTGACCTGAGCGCAAAAATGGAGGCTCTAGACCCTTCCAGAGCTGAGATATCGAAACTCAAAATTTTGACCCGAAAAAAAAAACGACAGTGTTACCCCTTACGTTTTTTTCCGTTTTCGGGCGAAAAATCAAGTTTCTCCAATCTTCTCAAAACTCTGGATTATGATAGAGGGCCGCGAGACTTTGACCTGAGCGCAAAAATGGAGGCTCTAGATCCTTCCAGAGCTGAGATATCGAAACTCAAAATTTCGACCCGAAAAAAAAACGACAGTGTTACCCCTTACGTTTTTTTTTCGTTTTCGGGCGAAAAATCAAGTTTCTCCAATCTTCTCAAAACTCTGGATTATGATAGAGGGCCGCGAGACTTTGACCTGAGCGCAAAAATGGAGGCTCTAGACCCTTCCAGAGCTGAGATATCGAAACTCAAAATTTCGACCCGAAAAAAAAACGACAGTGTTACCCCTTACGTTTTTTTTCATTTTCGGGCGAAAAATCAAGTTTCTCCAATCTTCTCAAAACTCTGGATTATGATAGAGGGCCGCGAGACTTTGACCTGAGCGCAAAAATGGAGGCTTTAGACCCTTCCAGAGCTGAGATATCGAAACTCAAAATTTCGACCCGAAAAAAAAACGACAGTGTTACCCCTTACGTTTTTTTTCGTTTTCGGGCGAAAAATCAAGTTTCTCCAATCTTCTCAAAACTCTGGATTATGATAGAGGGCCGCGAGACTTTGGCCTGAGCGCAAAAATGGAGGCTCTAGACCCTTCCAGAGCTGAGATATCGAAACTCAAAATTTCGACCCGAAAAAACGACAGTGTTACCCCTTACGTTTTTTTTCGTTTTCAGGCGAAAAATCAAGTTTCTCCAATCTTCTCAAAACTCTGGATTATGATAGAGGGCCGCTAGACTTTGACCTGAGCGCAAAAATGGAGGCTCTAGACCCTTCCAGAGCTGAGATATCGAAACTCAAAATTTCGACCCGAAAAAAAAAAACGACAGTGTTACCCCTTACGTTTTTTTCCGTTTTCGGGCGAAAAATCAAGTTTCTCCAATCTTCTCAAAACTCTGGATTATGATAGAGGGCCGCGAGACTTTGACCTGAGCGCAAAAATGGAGGCTCTAGACCCTTCCAGAGCTGAGATATCGAAACTCAAAATTTCGACCCGAAAAAAAAACGACAGTGTTACCCCTTACGTTTTTTTCCGTTTTCGGGCGAAAAATCAAGTTTCTGCAATCTTCTCAAAACTCTGGATTATGATAGAGGGCCGCGAGACTTTGACCTGAGCGCAAAAATGGAGGCTCTAGACCCTTCCAGAGCTGAGATATCGAAACTCAAAATTTCGACCCGAAAAAAAAACGACAGTGTTACCCCTTACGTTTTTTTTCGTTTTCGGGCGAAAAATCAAGTTTCTCCAATCTTCTCAAAACTCTGGATTATGATAGAGGGCCGCGAGACTTTGACCTGAGCGCAAAAATGGAGGCTCTAGACCCTTCCAGAGCTGAGATATCGAAACTCAAAATTTCGACCCGAAAAAAAAACGACAGTGTTACCCCTTACGTTTTTTTTCGTTTTCGGGCGAAAAATCAAGTTTCTCCAATCTTCTCAAAACTCTGGATTATGATAGAGGGCCGCGAGACTTTGACCTGAGCGCAAAAATGGAGGCTCTAGACCCTTCCAGAGCTGAGATATCGAAACTCAAAATTTCGACCCAAAAAAAAAAACGACAGTGTTACCCCTTACGTTTTTTTCCGTTTTCGGGCGAAAAATCAAGTTTCTCCAATCTTCTCAAAACTCTGGATTATGATAGAGGGCCGCGAGACTTTGACCTGAGCGCAAAAATGGAGGCTCTAGACCCTTCCAGAGCTGAGATATCGAAACTCAAAATTTCGACCCGAAAAAAAAACGACAGTGTTACCCCTTACGTTTTTTTTTCGTTTTCGGGCGAAAAATCAAGTTTCTGCAATCTTCTCAAAACTCTGGATTATGATAGAGGGCCGCGAGACTTTGACCTGAGCGCAAAAATGGAGGCTCTAGACCCTTCCAGAGCTGAGATATCGAAACTCAAAATTTCGACCCGAAAAAAAAACGACAGTGTTACCCCTTACGTTTTTTTTTCGTTTTCAGGCGAAAAATCAAGTTTCTCCAATCTTCTCAAAACTCTGGATTATGATAGAGGGCCGCGAGACTTTGACCTGAGCGCAAAAATGGAGGCTCTAGACCCTTCCAGAGCTGAGATATCGAAACTCAAAATTTCGACCCGAAAAAAAAAACGACAGTGTTACCCCTTACGTTTTTTTTCGTTTTCAGGCGAAAAATCAAGTTTCTCCAATCTTCTCAAAACTCTGGATTATGATAGAGGGCCGCGAGACTTTGACCTGAGCGCAAAAATGGAGGCTCTAGACCCTTCCAGAGCTGAGATATCGAAACTCAAAATTTCGACCCGAAAAAAAAAAAACGACAGTGTTACCCCTTACGTTTTTTTTCATTTTCGGGCGAAAAATCAAGTTTCTCCAATCTTCTCAAAACTCTGGATTATGATAGAGGGCCGCGAGACTTTGACCTGAGCGCAAAAATGGAGGCTCTAGACCCTTCCAGAGCTGAGATATCGAAACTCAAAATTTCGACCCAAAAAAAAAAAACGACAGTGTTACCCCTTACGTTTTTTTTCATTTTCGGGCGAAAAATCAAGTTTCTCCAATCTTCTCAAAACTCTGGATTATGATAGAGGGCCGCGAGACTTTGACCTGAGCGCAAAAATGGAGGCTCTAGATCCTTCCAGAGCTGAGATATCGAAACTCAAAATTTCGACCCGAAAAAAAAACGACAGTGTTACCCCTTACGTTTTTTTTCGTTTTCAGGCGAAAAATCAAGTTTCTCCAATCTTCTCAAAACTCTGGATTATGATAGAGGGCCGCGAGACTTTGACCTGAGCGCAAAAATGGAGGCTCTAGACCCTTCCAGAGCTGAGATATCGAAACTCAAAATTTCTACCCAAAAAAAAAAAACGACAGTGTTACCCCTTACGTTTTTTTTCATTTTCGGGCGAAAAATCAAGTTTCTCCAATCTTCTCAAAACTCTGGATTATGATAGAGGGCCGCGAGACTTTGACCTGAGCGCAAAAATGGAGGCTCTAGATCCTTCCAGAGCTGAGATATCGAAACTCAAAATTTCGACCCGAAAAAAAAAAACGACAGTGTTACCCCTTACGTTTTTTTTTCGTTTTCAAGCGAAAAATCAAGTTTCTCCAATCTTCTCAAAACTCTGGATTATGATAGAGGGCCGCGAGACTTTGACCTGAGCGCAAAAATGGAGGCTCTAGACCCTTCCAGAGCTGAGATATCGAAACTCAAAACTTCGACCCAAAAAAAAAAAACGACAGTGTTACCCCTTACGTTTTTTTTCATTTTCGGGTGAAAAATCAAGTTTCTCCAATCTTCTCAAAACTCTGGATTATGATAGAGAGCCGCGAGACTTTGACCTGAGCGCAAAAATGGAGGCTCTAGACCCTTCCAGAGCTGAGATATCGAAACTCAAAATTTCGACCCGAAAAAAAAAAACGACAGTGTTACCCCTTACGTTTTTTTTCATTTTCGGGTGAAAAATCAAGTTTCTCCAATCTTCTCAAAACTCTGGATTATGATAGAGAGCCGCGAGACTTTGACCTGAGCGCAAAAATGGAGGCTCTAGACCCTTCCAGAGCTGAGATATCGAAACTCAAAATTTCGACCCGAAAAAAAAACGACAGTGTTACCCCTTACGTTTTTTTTCGTTTTCAGGCGAAAAATCAAGTTTCTCCAATCTTCTCAAAACTCTGGATTATGATAGAGGGCCGCGAGACTTTGACCTGAGCGCAAAAATGGAGGCTCTAGACCCTTCCAGAGCTGAGATATCGAAACTCAAAATTTCGACCCGAAAAAAAAACGACAGTGTTACCCCTTACGTTTTTTTTCGTTTTCAGGCGAAAAATCAAGTTTCTCCAATCTTCTCAAAACTCTGGATTATGATAGAGGGCCGCGAGACTTTGGCCTGAGCGCAAAAATGGAGGCTCTAGACCCTTCCAGAGCTGAGATATCGAAACTCAAAATTTCGACCCGAAAAAAAAACGACAGTGTTACCCCTTACGTTTTTTTTCGTTTTCAGGCGAAAAATCAAGTTTCTCCAATCTTCTCAAAACTCTGGATTATGATAGAGGGCCGCGAGACTTTGACCTGAGCGCAAAAATGGAGGCTCTAGACCCTTCCAGAGCTGAGATATCGAAACTCAAAATTTCGACCCGAAAAAAAAAAACGACAGTGTTACCCCTTAAGTTTTTTTTCATTTTCGGGCGAAAAATCAAGTTTCTCCAATCTTCTCAAAACTCTGGATTATGATAGAGGGCCGCGAGACTTTGACCTGAGCGCAAAAATGGAGGCTCTAGACCCTTCCAGAGCTGAGATATCGAAACTCAAAATTTCGACCCGAAAAAAAAAACGACAGTGTTACCCCTTACGTTTTTTTCCGTTTTCGGGCGAAAAATCAAGTTTCTCCAATCTTCTCAAAACTCTGGATTATGATAGAGGGCCGCGAGACTTTGACCTGAGCGCAAAAATGGAGGCTCTAGACCCTTCCAGAGCTGAGATATCGAAACTCAAAATTTCGACCCGAAAAAAAAACGACAGTGTTACCCCTTACGTTTTTTTTCGTTTTCGGGCGAAAAATCAAGTTTCTCCAATCTACTGAAAACTCTGGATTATGATAGAGGGCCGCGAGACTTTGACCTGAGCGCAAAAATGGAGGCTCTAGACCCTTCCAGAGCTGAGATATCGAAACTCAAAATTTCGACCCGAAAAAAAAACGAGTGTTACCCCTTACGTTTTTTTTCGTTTTCAGGCGAAAAATCAAGTTTCTCCAATCTTCTCAAAACTCTGGATTATGATAGAGGGCCGCGAGACTTTGGCCTGAGCGCAAAAATGGAGGCTCTAGACCCTTCCAGAGCTGAGATATCGAAACTCAAAATTTCGACCCGAAAAAAAAACGACAGTGTTACCCCTTACGTTTTTTTTCGTTTTCAGGCGAAAAATCAAGTTTCTCCAATCTTCTCAAAACTCTGGATTATGATAGAGGGCCGCGAGACTTTGACCTGAGCGCAAAAATGGAGGCTCTAGACCCTTCCAGAGCTGAGATATCGAAACTCAAAATTTCGACCCGAAAAAAAAAAACGACAGTGTTACCCCTTACATTTTTTTTTCATTTTCGGGTGAAAAATCAAGTTTCTCCAATCTTCTCAAAACTCTGGATTATGATAGAGGGCCGCGAGACTTTGACCTGCGCGCAAAAATGGAGGCTCTAGACCCTTCCAGAGCTGAGATATCGAAACTCAAAATTTCGACCCGAAAAAAAAACGACAGTGTTACCCCTTACGTTTTTTTTCGTTTTCAGGCGAAAAATCAAGTTTCTCCAATCTTCTCAAAACTCTGGATTATGATAGAGGGCAGCGAGACTTTGACCTGAGCGCAAAAATGGAGGCTCTAGACCCTTCCAGAGCTGAGATATCGAAACTCAAAATTTCGACCCAAAAAAAAAAAACGACAGTGTTACCCCTTACGTTTTTTTTCATTTTCGGGCGAAAAATCAAGTTTCTCCAATCTTCTCAAAACTCTGGATTATGATAGAGGGCCGCGAGACTTTGACCTGAGCGCAAAAATGGAGGCTCTAGACCCTTCCAGAGCTGAGATATCGAAACTCAAAATTTCGACCCGAAAAAAAAACGACAGTGTTACCCCTTACGTTTTTTTTTCATTTTCGGGCGAAAAATCAAGTTTCTCCAATCTTCTCAAAACTCTGGATTATGATAGAGGGCCGCGAGACTTTGACCTGAGCGCAAAAATGGAGGCTCTAGATCCTTCCAGAGCTGAGATATCGAAACTCAAAATTTCGACCCGAAAAAAAAACGACAGTGTTACCCCTTACGTTTTTTTTTTCGTTTTCAGGCGAAAAATCAAGTTTCTCCAATCTTCTCAAAACTCTGGATTATGATAGAGGGCCGCGAGACTTTGACCTGAGCGCAAAAATGGAGGCTCTAGACCCTTCCAGAGCTGAGATATCGAAACTCAAAATTTCGACCCGAAAAAAAACGACAGTGTTACCCCTTACGTTTTTTTTCGTTTTCGGGCGAAAAATCAAGTTTCTCCAATCTTCTCAAAACTCTGGATTATGATAGAGGGCCGCGAGACTTTTACCTGAGCGCAAAAATGGAGGCTCTAGACCCTTCCAGAGCTGAGATATCGAAACTCAAAATTTCGACCCGAAAAAAAAACGACAGTGTTACCCCTTACGTTTTTTTTCGTTTTCAGGCGAAAAATCAAGTTTCTCCAATCTTCTCAAAACTCTGGATTATGATAGAGGGCTGCGAGACTTTGACCTGAGCGCAAAAATGGAGGCTCTAGACCCTTCCAGAGCTGAGATATCGAAACTCAAAATTTCGACCCGAAAAAAAAACGACAGTGTTACCCCTTACGGTTTTTTTCATTTTCAGGCGAAAAATCAAGTTTCTCCAATCTTCTCAAAACTCTGGATTATGATAGAGGGCCGCGAGACTTTGACCTGAGCGCAAAAATGGAGGCTCTAGACCCTTCCAGAGCTGAGATATCGAAACTCAAAATTTCGACCCAAAAAAAAAAAAAAAACGACAGTGTTACCCCTTACGTTTTTTTTCATTTTCGGGCGAAAAATCAAGTTTCTCCAATCTTCTCAAAACTCTGGATTATGATAGAGGGCCGCGAGACTTTGACCTGAGCGCAAAAATGGAGGCTCTAGACCCTTCCAGAGCTGAGATATCGAAACTCAAAATTTCGACCCGAAAAAAAAACGACAGTGTTACCCCTTACGTTTTTTTTTTCATTTTCGGGCGAAAAATCAAGTTTCTCCAATCTTCTCAAAACTGTGGATTATGATAGAGGGCCGCGAGACTTTGACATGAGCACAAAAATGGAGGCTCTAGACCCTTCCAGAGCTGAGATATCGAAACTCAAAATTTCGACCCGAAAAAAAAACGACAGTGTTACCCCTTACGTTTTTTTTCGTTTTCAGGCGAAAAATCAAGTTTCTCCAATCTTCTCAAAACTCTGGATTATGATAGAGGGCCGCGAGACTTTTACCTGAGCGCAAAAATGGAGGCTCTAGACCCTTCCAGAGCTGAGATATCGAAACTCAAAATTTCGACCCGAAAAAAAAAACGACAGTGTTATCCCTTACGTTTTTTTTCATTTTCGGGCGAAAAATCAAGTTTCTCCAATCTTCTCAAAACTCTGGATTATGATAGAGGGCCGCGAGACTTTGACCTGAGCGCAAAAATGGAGGCTCTAGATCCTTCCAGAGCTGAGATATCGAAACTCAAAATTTCGACCCGAAAAAAAAACGACAGTGTTACCCCTTACGTTTTTTTTTTCGTTTTCAAGCGAAAAATCAAGTTTCTCCAATCTTCTCAAAACTCTGGATTATGATAGAGGGCCGCGAGACTTTGACCTGAGCGCAAAAATGGAGGCTCTAGACACTTCCAGAGCTGAGATATCGAAACTCAAAACTTCGACCCAAAAAAAATAAAACGACAGTGTTACCCCTTACGTTTTTTTTCATTTTCGGGTGAAAAATCAAGTTTCTCCAATCTTCTCAAAACTCTGGATTATGATAGAGGGTCGCGAGACTTTGACCTGAGCGCAAAAATGGAGGCTCTAGACCCTTCCAGAGCTGAGATATCGAAACTCAAAATTTCGACCCGAAAAAAAAACGACAGTGTTACCCCTTACGTTTTTTTTCGTTTTCAGGCGAAAAATCAAGTTTCTCCAATCTTCTCAAAACTCTGGATTATGATAGAGGGCCGCGAGACTTTGGCCTGAGCGCAAAAATGGAGGCTCTAGACCCTTCCAGAGCTGAGATATCGAAACTCAAAATTTCGACCCGAAAAAAAAACGACAGTGTTACCCCTTACGTTTTTTTTCGTTTTCAGGCGAAAAATCAAGTTTCTCCAATCTTCTCAAAACTCTGGATTATGATAGAGGGCCGCGAGACTTTGACCTGAGCGCAAAAATGGAGGCTCTAGACCCTTCCAGAGCTGAGATATTGAAACTCAAAATTTCGACCCGAAAAAAAAAAACGACAGTGTTACCCCTTACGTTTTTTTTCATTTTCGGGCGAAAAATCAAGTTTCTCCAATCTTCTCAAAACTCTGGATTATGATAGAGGGCCGCGAGACTTTGACCTGAGCGCAAAAATGGAGGCTCTAGACCCTTCCAGAGCTGAGATATCGAAACTCAAAATTTCGACCCGAAAAAAAAAACGACAGTGTTACCCCTTACGTTTTTTTCCGTTTTCGGGCGAAAAATCAAGTTTCTCCAATCTTCTCAAAACTCTGGATTATGATAGAGGGCCGCGAGACTTTGACCTGAGCGCAAAAATGGAGGCTCTAGACCCTTCCAGAGCTGAGATATCGAAACTCAAAATTTCAACCCGAAAAAAAAACGACAGTGTTACCCCTTACGTTTTTTTTCGTTTTCGGGCGAAAAATCAAGTTTCTCCAATCTTCTGAAAACTCTGGATTATGATAGAGGGCCGCGAGACTTTGACCTGAGCGCAAAAATGGAGGCTCTAGACCCTTCCAGAGCTGAGATATCGAAACTCAAAATTTCGACCCGAAAAAAAAACGACAGTGTTACCCCTTACGTTTTTTTTCGTTTTCAGGCGAAAAATCAAGTTTCTCCAATCTTCTCGAAACTCTGGATTATGATAGAGGGCCGCGAGACTTTGGCCTGAGCGCAAAAATGGAGGCTCTAGACCCTTCCAGAGCTGAGATATCGAAACTCAAAATTTCGACCCGAAAAAAAAAACGACAGTGTTACCCCTTACGTTTTTTTTCGTTTTCAGGCGAAAAATCAAGTTTCTCCAATCTTCTCAAAACTCTGGATTATGATAGAGGGCCGCGAGACTTTGACCTGAGCGCAAAAATGGAGGCTCTAGACCCTTCCAGAGCTGAGATATCGAAACTCAAAATTTCGACCCGAAAAAAAAAAACGACAGTGTTACCCCTTACGTTTTTTTTCATTTTCGGGCGAAAAATCAAGTTTCTCCAATCTTCTCAAAACTCTGGATTATGATAGAGGGCCGCGAGACTTTGACCTGCGCGCAAAAATGGAGGCTCTAGACCCTTCCAGAGCTGAGATATCGAAACTCAAAATTTCGACCCGAAAAAAAAACGACAGTGTTACCCCTTACGTTTTTTTTCGTTTTCAGGCGAAAAATCAAGTTTCTCCAATCTTCTCAAAACTCTGGATTATGATAGAGGGCCGCGAGACTTTGACCTGAGCGCAAAAATGGAGGCTCTAGACCCTTCCAGAGCTGAGATATCGAAACTCAAAATTTCGACCCAAAAAAAAAAAGGACAGTGTTACCCCTTACGTTTTTTTTCATTTTCGGGCGAAAAATCAAGTTTCTCCAATCTTCTCAAAACTCTGGATTATGATAGAGGGCCGCGAGACTTTGACCTGAGCGCAAAAATGGAGGCTCTAGACCCTTCCAGAGCTGAGATATCGAAACTCAAAATTTCGACCCGAAAAAAAAACGACAGTGTTACCCCTTACGTTTTTTTTTTCGTTTTCAGGCGAAAAATCAAGTTTCTCCAATCTTCTGAAAACTCTGGATTATGATAGAGGGCCGCGAGACTTTGACCTGAGCGCAAAAATGGAGGCTCTAGACCCTTCCAGAGCTGAGATATCGAAACTCAAAATTTCGACCCGAAAAAAAAACGAGTGTTACCCCTTACGTTTTTTTTTTCATTTTCGGGCGAAAAATCAAGTTTCTCCAATCTTCTCAAAACTCTGGATTATGATAGAGGGCCGCGAGACTTTGACATGAGCACAAAAATGGAGGCTCTAGACCCTTCCAGAGCTGAGATATCGAAACTCAAAATTTTGACCCGAAAAAAAAACGACAGTGTTACCCCTTACGTTTTTTTTCGTTTTCAGGCGAAAAATCAAGTTTCTCCAATCTTCTCAAAACTCTGGATTATGATAGAGGGCCGCGAGACTTTTACCTGAGCGCAAAAATGGAGGCTCTAGACCCTTCCAGAGCTGAGATATCGAAACTCAAAATTTCGACCCGAAAAAAAAAACGACAGTGTTACCCCTTAAGTTTTTTTTCATTTTCGGGCGAAAAATCAAGTTTCTCCAATCTTCTCAAAACTCTGGATTATGATAGAGGGCCGCGAGACTTTGACCTGAGCGCAAAAATGGAGGCTCTAGATCCTTCCAGAGCTGAGATATCGAAACTCAAAATTTCGACCCGAAAAAAAAACGACAGTGTTACCCCTTACGTTTTTTTTTCGTTTTCAAGCGAAAAATCAAGTTTCTCCAATCTTCTCAAAACTCTGGATTATGATAGAGGGCCGCGAGACTTTGACCTGAGCGCAAAAATGGAGGCTCTAGACCCTTCCAGAGCTGAGATATCGAAACTCAAAACTTCGACCCAAAAAAAAAAAACGACAGTGTTACCCCTTACGTTTTTTTTCATTTTCGGGTGAAAAATCAAGTTTCTCCAATCTTCTCAAAACTCTGGATTATGATAGAGGGCCGCGAGACTTTGACCTGAGCGCAAAAATGGAGGCTCTAGACCCTTCCAGAGCTGAGATATCGAAACTCAAAATTTCGACCCGAAAAAAAAACGACAGTGTTACCCCTTACGTTTTTTTTCGTTTTCAGGCGAAAAATCAAGTTTCTCCAATCTTCTCAAAACTCTGGATTATGATAGAGGGCCGCGAGACTTTGGCCTGAGCGCAAAAATGGAGGCTCTAGACCCTTCCAGAGCTGAGATATCGAAACTCAAAATTTCGACCCGAAAAAAAAACGACAGTGTTACCCCTTACGTTTTTTTTTCGTTTTCAGGCGAAAAATCAAGTTTCTCCAATCTTCTCAAAACTCTGGATTATGATAGAGGGCCGCGAGACTTTGACCTGAGCGCAAAAATGGAGGCTCTAGACCCTTCCAGAGCTGAGATATCGAAACTCAAAATTTCGACCCGAAAAAACAAAAACGACAGTGTTACCCCTTACGTTTTTTTTCATTTTCGGACGAAAAATCAAGTTTCTCCAATCTTCTCAAAACTCTGGATTATGATAGAGGGCCGCGAGACTTTGGCCTGAGCGCAAAAATGGAGGCTCTAGACCCTTCCAGAGCTGAGATATCGAAACTCAAAATTTCGACCCGAAAAAAAAACGACAGTGTTACCCCTTACGTTTTTTTTCGTTTTCAGGCGAAAAATCAAGTTTCTCCAATCTTCTCAAAACTCTGGATTATGATAGAGGGCCGCGAGACTTTGACCTGAGCGCAAAAATGGAGGCTCTAGACCCTTCCAGAGCTGAGATATCGAAACTCAAAATTTCGACCCGAAAAAAAAAACGACAGTGTTACCCCTTACGTTTTTTTTCGTTTTCGGGCGAAAAATCAAGTTTCTCCAATCTTCTCAAAACTCTGGATTATGATAGAGGGCCGCGAGACTTTGACCTGAGCGCAAAAATGGAGGCTCTAGACCCTTCCAGAGCTGAGATATCGAAACTCAAAATTTCGACCCGAAAAAAAAACGACAGTGTTACCCCTTACGTTTTTTTCTGTTTTCGGGCGAAAAATCAAGTTTCTCCAATCTTCTCAAAACTCTGGATTATGATAGAGGGCCGCGAGACTTTGACCTGAGCGCAAAAATGGAGGCTCTAGACCCTTCCAGAGCTGAGATATCGAAACTCAAAATTTCGACCCGAAAAAAAAACGACAGTGTTACCCCTTACGTTTTTTTTCGTTTTCGGGCGAAAAATCAAGTTTCTCCAATCTTCTCAAAACTCTGGATTATGATAGAGGGCCGCGAGACTTTGACCTGAGCGCAAAAATGGAGGCTCTAGACCCTTCCAGAGCTGAGATATCGAAACTCAAAATTTCGACCCGAAAAAAAAACGACAGTGTTACCCCTTACGTTTTTTTTCGTTTTCAGGCGAAAAATCAAGTTTCTCCAATCTTCTCAAAACTCTGGATTATGATAGAGGGCCGCGAGACTTTGACCTGAGCGCAAAAATGGAGGCTCTAGACCCTTCCAGAGCTGAGATATCGAAACTCAAAATTTCGACCCGAAAAAAAAACGACAGTGTTACCCCTTACGTTTTTTTCCGTTTTCGGGCGAAAAATCAAGTTTCTCCAATCTTCTCAAAACTCTGGATTATGATAGAGGGCCGCGAGACTTTGACCTGAGCGCAAAAATGGAGGCTCTAGACCCTTCCAGAGCTGAGATATCGAAACTCAAAATTTCGACCCGAAAAAAAAACGACAGTGTTACCCCTTACGTTTTTTTTCGTTTTCGGGCGAAAAATCAAGTTTCTCCAATCTTCTCAAAACTCTGGATTATGATAGAGGGCCGCGAGACTTTGACCTGAGCGCAAAAATGGAGGCTCTAGACCCTTCCAGAGCTGAGATATCGAAACTCAAAATTTCGACCCGAAAAAAAAACGACAGTGTTACCCCTTACGTTTTTTTTCGTTTTCAGGCGAAAAATCAAGTTTCTCCAATCTTCTCAAAACTCTGGATTATGATAGAGGGCCGCGAGACTTTGACCTGAGCGCAAAAATGGAGGCTCTAGACCCTTCCAGAGCTGAGATATCGAAACTCAAAATTTCGACCCGAAAAAAAAACGACAGTGTTACCCCTTACGTTTTTTTTCGTTTTCAGGCGAAAAATCAAGTTTCTCCAATCTTCTCAAAACTCTGGATTATGATAGAGGGCCGCGAGACTTTGACCTGAGCGCAAAAATGGAGGCTCTAGACCCTTCCAGAGCTGAGATATCGAAACTCAAAATTTCGACCCGAAAAAAAAAACGACAGTGTTACCCCTTACGTTTTTTTTCGTTTTCGGGCGAAAAATCAAGTTTCTCCAATCTTCTCAAAACTCTGGATTATGATAGAGGGCCGCGAGACTTTGACCTGAGCGCAAAAATGGAGGCTCTAGACCCTTCCAGAGCTGAGATATCGAAACTCAAAATTTCGACCCGAAAAAAAAACGACAGTGTTACCCCTTACGTTTTTTTTCGTTTTCAGGCGAAAAATCAAGTTTCTCCAATCTTCTCAAAACTCTGGATTATGATAGAGGGCCGCGAGACTTTGACCTGAGCGCAAAAATGGAGGCTCTAGACCCTTCCAGAGCTGAGATATCGAAACTCAAAATTTCGACCCGAAAAAAAAACGACAGTGTTACCCCTTACGTTTTTTTCCGTTTTCGGGCGAAAAATCAAGTTTCTCCAATCTTCTCAAAACTCTGGATTATGATAGAGGGCCGCGAGACTTTGACCTGAGCGCAAAAATGGAGGCTCTAGACCCTTCCAGAGCTGAGATATCGAAACTCAAAATTTCGACCCGAAAAAAAAACGACAGTGTTACCCCTTACGTTTTTTTTCGTTTTCGGGCGAAAAATCAAGTTTCTCCAATCTTCTCAAAACTCTGGATTATGATAGAGGGCCGCGAGACTTTGACCTGAGCGCAAAAATGGAGGCTCTAGACCCTTCCAGAGCTGAGATATCGAAACTCAAAATTTCGACCCGAAAAAAAAACGACAGTGTTACCCCTTACGTTTTTTTTCGTTTTCAGGCGAAAAATCAAGTTTCTCCAATCTTCTCAAAACTCTGGATTATGATAGAGGGCCGCGAGACTTTGACCTGAGCGCAAAAATGGAGGCTCTAGACCCTTCCAGAGCTGAGATATCGAAACTCAAAATTTCGACCCGAAAAAAAAACGACAGTGTTACCCCTTACGTTTTTTTTCGTTTTCAGGCGAAAAATCAAGTTTCTCCAATCTTCTCAAAACTCTGGATTATGATAGAGGGCCGCGAGACTTTGACCTGAGCGCAAAAATGGAGGCTCTAGACCCTTCCAGAGCTGAGATATCGAAACTCAAAATTTCGACCCGAAAAAAAAAAACGACAGTGTTACCCCTTACGTTTTTTTTCATTTTCGGGCGAAAAATCAAGTTTCTCCAATCTTCTCAAAACTCTGGATTATGATAGAGGGTAGAGCTGTCGCGATAGTCAATATATCGACTTATCGCACGATATATGTAAATGAGCGCGATCATTTTTGGTGCCGCGATATATTGCAACAGTTTTATTATTAAAATAATAATTAGATTCAGTTTTACATTAAAATGAATGTCATCAACATTTTAGTTGATCGCGCTGCCTTTGTCATCTTGCCTGCACTCTGTGTCGGAGGCGGGGAGAGAGAGAGAGAGAGAGAGAGAGAGAGAGAGAGAGAGAGGAGAGCGGACACCGTCAGGTGAAGAAGGCGTGAACCAACTGCATTTTAAAGTGTTCTATTTTTTCGTGACATCTACATTGAGCCAGTTAGGAAGAACGAGTCCAACATGGAATTGATTTCAAATCCACAATCTTCAGCTCAGGTGTGGGAACATAAGCCGAACGAGAGAGGAGAGATAATTAACGTGAACGAGCCGGTATGTCGACTGTGTTTTAAAACCGTAGCAACGAAACGAGGCAACACAACTAACTTAAAATCGCACCTAAAACATAACCCACCCAGTTTTTCAACCTGGGAACAACAACTGCAGCTGGAGTTGGGGAGGGGCTTCTTCCAGACAGTTATCTGTTGCAGATGCCTTTTCCCGACAGTGCAAATAACGTGACAGCGCGAAATGGCGCACACTCACGGATAGCGTAACTCAGTGTTGGGAAAGTTTACTTTCTACATGAACTAGTTCAAAGTTCAATTCACACATTTTAAAATGAACTAGTTCAGTTCATAGCCCATATACAACCACAGACAACAATTATTTTATCGACGGGCAGTTTGCACAGAAATGTAAGATTTTTCCCATCCTCACCGACCTCGTCATAAAATCCGTTTGAATGATCATACATCTCACGCGCTGCTTTGTCGACGGCGGCCGCGGCGCGACAACTGCTGGCTGGTGTTGCCAGATTGGGTGGTTTTTTTTCGCAACATATTAAGACCTGTTTACGTGTGTTTAATCCGAGTTTTCGCCTGGAAGGCTCTATACAAATCTGGCACCCTTTTGTACAAAGTTAAGAAACTGAGAGAGCGTGCGTTCACAGACACCAGAAGGAACGCGGTCACAGTAACGTTCATCAGGCAGTAATACAGTACGTTCAGTTCACCCAAATATGAACCCTTTCATGAACTCGTTCATTGAACGCGTTCAGGCACAACAGATGCAGCCATTATGCACAGTCGAAAAAAAAAACATCATTTAAAAATATAAAATGTCCTGTTGCATCTGTGCCTTTGTGTGAAACACTTTAAAAGTTTAAATTGACATATTAGCCTACTTTGTTTTGATCTAGTTCTTGATACCTTGCACTTTTTTGTTAACAAATGTGTATTTATTTACTTGTTTTATTTATTTGGGATATATTTTTTCACATTTCACAATGTCTAAATATTGAATAGAAATAAGAATAAATATTCTTTGTTCTTTGAAACAGTGTACTTGCATTATTATGCTATTATATTGTCATTAGGTAATCAGTGGCATAAAATGGTCTGAAAATTACAATAATATCGTTTATCGCAATTAATTTTGGTGCAATATATCGCACAACAAAAAGTAGTTATCGTGACAGCTCTAATAGAGGGCCGCGAGACTTTGACCTGAGCGCAAAAATGGAGGCTCTAGACCCTTCCAGAGCTGAGATATCGAAACTCAAAATTTCGACCCGAAAAAAAAACGACAGTGTTACCCCTTACGTTTTTTTTCGTTTTCAGGCGAAAAATCAAGTTTCTCCAATCTTCTCAAAACTCTGGATTATGATAGAGGGCCGCGAGACTTTGACCTGAGCGCAAAAATGGAGGCTCTAGACCCTTCCAGAGCTGAGATATCGAAACTCAAAATTTCGACCCAAAAAAAAAAAATGACAGTGTTACCCCTTACGTTTTTTTTCATTTTCGGGCGAAAAATCAAGTTTCTCCAATCTTCTCAAAACTCTGGATTATGATAGAGGGCCGCGAGACTTTGACCTGAGCGCAAAAATGGAGGCTCTAGACCCTTCCAGAGCTGAGATATCGAAACTCAAAATTTCGACCCGAAAAAAAAACGACAGTGTTACCCCTTACGTTTTTTTTTCATTTTCGGGCGAAAAATCAAGTTTCTCCAATCTTCTCAAAACTCTGGATTATGATAGAGGGCCGCGAGACTTTGACATGAGCACAAAAATGGAGGCTCTAGACCCTTCCAGAGCTGAGATATCGAAACTCAAAATTTCGACCCGAAAAAAAAACGACAGTGTTACCCCTTACGTTTTTTTTCGTTTTCAGGCGAAAAATCAAGTTTCTCCAATCTTCTCAAAACTCTGGATTATGATAGAGGGCCGCGAGACTTTTACCTGAGCGCAAAAATGGAGGCTCTAGACCCTTCCAGAGCTGAGATATCGAAACTCAAAATTTCGACCCGAAAAAAAAAACGACAGTGTTACCCCTTACGTTTTTTTTCATTTTCGGGCGAAAAATCAAGTTTCTCCAATCTTCTCAAAACTCTGGATTATGATAGAGGGCCGCGAGACTTTGACCTGAGCGCAAAAATGGAGGCTCTAGACCCTTCCAGAGCTGAGATATCGAAACTCAAAACTTCGACCCAAAAAAAAAAAACGACAGTGTTACCCCTTACGTTTTTTTTCATTTTCGGGTGAAAAATCAAGTTTCTCCAATCTTCTCAAAACTCTGGATTATGATAGAGGGCCGCGAGACTTTGACCTGAGCGCAAAAATGGAGGCTCTAGACCCTTCCAGAGCTGAGATATCGAAACTCAAAATTTCGACCCGAAAAAAAAACGACAGTGTTACCCCTTACGTTTTTTTTCGTTTTCAGGCGAAAAATCAAGTTTCTCCAATCTTCTCAAAACTCTGGATTATGATAGAGGGCCGCGAGACTTTGGCCTGAGCGCAAAAATGGAGGCTCTAGACCCTTCCAGAGCTGAGATATCGAAACTCAAAATTTCGACCCGAAAAAAAAAAACGACAGTGTTACCCCTTACGTTTTTTTTCATTTTCGGGCGAAAAATCAAGTTTCTCCAATCTTCTCAAAACTCTGGATTATGATAGAGGGCCGCGAGACTTTGACCTGCGCGCAAAAATGGAGGCTCTAGACCCTTCCAGAGCTGAGATATCGAAACTCAAAATTTCGACCCGAAAAAAAAACGACAGTGTTACCCCTTACGTTTTTTTTCGTTTTCAGGCGAAAAATCAAGTTTCTCCAATCTTCTCAAAACTCTGGATTATGATAGAGGGCCGCGAGACTTTGACCTGAGCGCAAAAATGGAGGCTCTAGACCCTGCCAGAGCTGAGATATCGAAACTCAAAATTTCTACCCAAAAAAAAAAACGACAGTGTTACCCCTTACGTTTTTTTTCATTTTCGGGCGAAAAATCAAGTTTCTCCAATCTTCTCAAAACTCTGGATTATGATAGAGGGCCGCGAGACTTTGACCTGAGCGCAAAAATGGAGGCTCTAGACCCTTCCAGAGCTGAGATATCGAAACTCAAAATTTCGACCCGAAAAAAAAACGACAGTGTTACCCCTTACGTTTTTTTTTCATTTTCGGGCGAAAAATCAAGTTTCTCCAATCTTCTCAAAACTCTGGATTATGATAGAGGGCCGCGAGACTTTGACCTGAGCGCAAAAATGGAGGCTCTAGATCCTTCCAGAGCTGAGATATCGAAACTCAAAATTTCGACCCGAAAAAAAAACGACAGTGTTACCCCTTACGTTTTTTTTTCGTTTTCGGGCGAAAAATCAAGTTTCTCCAATCTTCTCAAAACTCTGGATTATGATAGAGGGCCGCGAGACTTTGACCTGAGCGCAAAAATGGAGGCTCTAGACCCTTCCAGAGCTGAGATATCGAAACTCAAAACTTCGACCCAAAAAAAAAAACGACAGTGTTACCCCTTACGTTTTTTTTTTTCGTTTTCGGGTGAAAAATCAAGTTTCTCCAATCTTCTCAAAACTCTGGATTATGATAGAGGGCCGCGAGACTTTTACCTGAGAGCAAAAATGGAGGCTCTAGACCCTTCCAGAGCTGAGATATCGAAACTCAAAATTTCGACCCGAAAAAAAAACGACAGTGTTACCCCTTACGTTTTTTTTTCATTTTCGGGCGAAAAATCAAGTTTCTCCAATCTTCTCAAAACTCTGGATTATGATAGAGGGCCGCGAGACTTTGACCTGAGCGCAAAAATGGAGGCTCTAGATCCTTCCAGAGCTGAGATATCGAAACTCAAAATTTCGACCCGAAAAAAAAACGACAGTGTTACCCCTTACGTTTTTTTTTCGTTTTCAGGCGAAAAATCAAGTTTCTCCAATCTTCTCAAAACTCTGGATTATGATAGAGGGCCGCGAGACTTTGACCTGAGCGCAAAAATGGAGGCTCTAGACCCTTCCAGAGCTGAGATATCGAAACTCAAAACTTCGACCCAAAAAAAAAAAACGACAGTGTTACCCCTTACGTTTTTTTTTTCATTTTCGGGTGAAAAATCAAGTTTCTCCAATCTTCTCAAAACTCTGGATTATGATAGAGGGCCGCAAGACTTTGACCTGAGCGCAAAAATGGAGGCTCTAGACCCTTCCAGAGCTGAGATATCGAAACTCAAAATTTCGACCCGAAAAAAAAACGACAGTGTTACCCCTTACGTTTTTTTCCGTTTTCGGGCGAAAAATCAAGTTTCTCCAATCTTCTCAAAACTCTGGATTATGATAGAGGGCCGCGAGACTTTGACCTGAGCGCAAAAATGGAGGCTCTAGACCCTTCCAGAGCTGAGATATCGAAACTCAAAATTTCTACCCGAAAAAAAACGACAGTGTTACCCCTTACGTTTTTTTTCGTTTTCAGGCGAAAAATCAAGTTTCTCCAATCTTCTCAAAACTCTGGATTATGATAGAGGGCCGCGAGACTTTGGCCTGAGCGCAAAAATGGAGGCTCTAGACCCTTCCAGAGCTGAGATATCGAAACTCAAAATTTCGACCCGAAAAAAAAACGACAGTGTTACCCCTTACGTTTTTTTTCGTTTTCAGGCGAAAAATCAAGTTTCTCCAATCTTCTCAAAACTCTGGATTATGATAGAGGGCCGCGAGACTTTGACCTGAGCGCAAAAATGGAGGCTCTAGACCCTTCCAGAGCTGAGATATCGAAACTCAAAATTTCGACCCGAAAAAAAAAAACGACAGTGTTACCCCTTACGTTTTTTTTCATTTTCGGGCGAAAAATCAAGTTTCTCCAATCTTCTCAAAACTCTGGATTATGATAGAGGGCCGCGAGACTTTGACCTGCGCGCAAAAATGGAGGCTCTAGACCCTTCCAGAGCTGAGATATCGAAACTCAAAATTTCGACCCGAAAAAAAAACGACAGTGTTACCCCTTACGTTTTTTTCGTTTTCAGGCGAAAAATCAAGTTTCTCCAATCTTCTCAAAACTCTGGATTATGATAGAGGGCCGCGAGACTTTGACCTGAGTGCAAAAATGGAGGCTCTAGACCCTTCCAGAGCTGAGATATCAAAACTCAAAATTTCGACCCAAAAAAAAAAACGACAGTGTTACCCCTTACGTTTTTTTTCATTTTCGGGCGAAAAATCAAGTTTCTCCAATCTTCTCAAAACTCTGGATTATGATAGAGGGCCGCGAGACTTTGACCTGAGCGCAAAAATGGAGGCTCTAGACCCTTCCAGAGCTGAGATATCGAAACTCAAAATTTCGACCCAAAAAAAAAAAATGACAGTGTTACCCCTTACGTTTTTTTTCATTTTCGGGCGAAAAATCAAGTTTCTCCAATCTTCTCAAAACTCTGGATTATGATAGAGGGCCGCAAGACTTTGACCTGAGCGCAAAAATGGAGGCTCTAGACCCTTCCAGAGCTGAGATATCGAAACTCAAAATTTCGACCCGAAAAACAAACGACAGTGTTACCCCTTACGTTTTTTTTTCATTTTCGGGCGAAAAATCAAGTTTCTCCAATCTTCTCAAAACTCTGGATTATGATAGAGGGCCGCGAGACTTTGACATGAGCACAAAAATGGAGGCTCTAGACCCTTCCAGAGCTGAGATATCGAAACTCAAAATTTTGACCCGAAAAAAAAACGACAGTGTTACCCCTTACGTTTTTTTTCGTTTTCAGGCGAAAAATCAAGTTTCTCCAATCTTCTCAAAACTCTGGATTATGATAGAGGGCCGCGAGACTTTTACCTGAGCGCAAAAATGGAGGCTCTAGACCCTTCCAGAGCTGAGATATCGAAACTCAAAATTTCGACCCGAAAAAAAAAACGACAGTGTTACCCCTTACGTTTTTTTTCATTTTCGGGCGAAAAATCAAGTTTCTCCAATCTTCTCAAAACTCTGGATTATGATAGAGGGCCGCGAGACTTTGACCTGAGCGCAAAAATGGAGGCTCTAGATCCTTCCAGAGCTGAGATATCGAAACTCAAAATTTCGACCCGAAAAAAAAACGACAGTGTTACCCCTTACGTTTTTTTTCGTTTTCAAGCGAAAAATCAAGTTTCTCCAATCTTCTCAAAACTCTGGATTATGATAGAGGGCCGCGAGACTTTGACCTGAGCGCAAAAATGGAGGCTCTAGACCCTTCCAGAGCTGAGATATCGAAACTCAAAACTTCGACCCAAAAAAAAAAAACGACAGTGTTACCCCTTACGTTTTTTTTTTTCGTTTTCGGGTGAAAAATCAAGTTTCTCCAATCTTCTCAAAACTCTGGATTATGATAGAGGGCCGCGAGACTTTTACCTGAGAGCAAAAATGGAGGCTCTAGACCCTTCCAGAGCTGAGATATCGAAACTCAAAATTTCGACCCGAAAAAAAAACGACAGTGTTACCCCTTACGTTTTTTTTTCATTTTCGGGCGAAAAATCAAGTTTCTCCAATCTTCTCAAAACTCTGGATTATGATAGAGGGCCGCGAGACTTTGACCTGAGCGCAAAAATGGAGGCTCTAGATCCTTCCAGAGCTGAGATATCGAAACTCAAAATTTCGACCCGAAAAAAAAACGACAGTGTTACCCCTTACGTTTTTTTTTCGTTTTCAGGCGAAAAATCAAGTTTCTCCAATCTTCTCAAAACTCTGGATTATGATAGAGGGCCGCGAGACTTTGACCTGAGCGCAAAAATGGAGGCTCTAGACCCTTCCAGAGCTGAGATATCGAAACTCAAAACTTCGACCCAAAAAAAAAAACGACAGTGTTACCCCTTACGTTTTTTTTCATTTTCGGGCGAAAAATCAAGTTTCTCCAATCTTCTCAAAACTCTGGATTATGATAGAGGGCCGCGAGACTTTGACCTGAGCGCAAAAATGGAGGCTCTAGACCCTTCCAGAGCTGAGATATCGAAACTCAAAATTTCGACCCAAAAAAAAAAAATGACAGTGTTACCCCTTACGTTTTTTTTCATTTTCGGGCGAAAAATCAAGTTTCTCCAATCTTCTCAAAACTCTGGATTATGATAGAGGGCCGCAAGACTTTGACCTGAGCGCAAAAATGGAGGCTCTAGACCCTTCCAGAGCTGAGATATCGAAACTCAAAATTTCGACCCGAAAAACAAACGACAGTGTTACCCCTTACGTTTTTTTTTCATTTTCGGGCGAAAAATCAAGTTTCTCCAATCTTCTCAAAACTCTGGATTATGATAGAGGGCCGCGAGACTTTGACATGAGCACAAAAATGGAGGCTCTAGACCCTTCCAGAGCTGAGATATCGAAACTCAAAATTTTGACCCGAAAAAAAAACGACAGTGTTACCCCTTACGTTTTTTTTCGTTTTCAGGCGAAAAATCAAGTTTCTCCAATCTTCTCAAAACTCTGGATTATGATAGAGGGCCGCGAGACTTTTACCTGAGCGCAAAAATGGAGGCTCTAGACCCTTCCAGAGCTGAGATATCGAAACTCAAAATTTCGACCCGAAAAAAAAAACGACAGTGTTACCCCTTACGTTTTTTTTCATTTTCGGGCGAAAAATCAAGTTTCTCCAATCTTCTCAAAACTCTGGATTATGATAGAGGGCCGCGAGACTTTGACCTGAGCGCAAAAATGGAGGCTCTAGATCCTTCCAGAGCTGAGATATCGAAACTCAAAATTTCGACCCGAAAAAAAAACGACAGTGTTACCCCTTACGTTTTTTTTCGTTTTCAAGCGAAAAATCAAGTTTCTCCAATCTTCTCAAAACTCTGGATTATGATAGAGGGCCGCGAGACTTTGACCTGAGCGCAAAAATGGAGGCTCTAGACCCTTCCAGAGCTGAGATATCGAAACTCAAAACTTCGACCCAAAAAAAAAAAACGACAGTGTTACCCCTTACGTTTTTTTTTTCGTTTTCGGGTGAAAAATCAAGTTTCTCCAATCTTCTCAAAACTCTGGATTATGATAGAGGGCCGCGAGACTTTTACCTGAGAGCAAAAATGGAGGCTCTAGACCCTTCCAGAGCTGAGATATCGAAACTCAAAATTTCGACCCGAAAAAAAAACGACAGTGTTACCCCTTACGTTTTTTTTTCATTTTCGGGCGAAAAATCAAGTTTCTCCAATCTTCTCAAAACTCTGGATTATGATAGAGGGCCGCGAGACTTTGACCTGAGCGCAAAAATGGAGGCTCTAGATCCTTCCAGAGCTGAGATATCGAAACTCAAAATTTCGACCCGAAAAAAAAACGACAGTGTTACCCCTTACGTTTTTTTTTCGTTTTCAGGCGAAAAATCAAGTTTCTCCAATCTTCTCAAAACTCTGGATTATGATAGAGGGCCGCGAGACTTTGACCTGAGCGCAAAAATGGAGGCTCTAGACCCTTCCAGAGCTGAGATATCGAAACTCAAAACTTCGACCCAAAAAAAAAAACGACAGTGTTACCCCTTACGTTTTTTTTTTCATTTTCGGGTGAAAAATCAAGTTTCTCCAATCTTCTCAAAACTCTGGATTATGATAGAGGGCCGCAAGACTTTGACCTGAGCGCAAAAATGGAGGCTCTAGACCCTTCCAGAGCTGAGATATCGAAACTCAAAATTTCGACCCGAAAAAAAAACGACAGTGTTACCCCTTACGTTTTTTTCCGTTTTCGGGCGAAAAATCAAGTTTCTCCAATCTTCTCAAAACTCTGGATTATGATAGAGGGCCGCGAGACTTTGACCTGAGCGCAAAAATGGAGGCTCTAGACCCTTCCAGAGCTGAGATATCGAAACTCAAAATTTCTACCCGAAAAAAAACGACAGTGTTACCCCTTACGTTTTTTTTCGTTTTCAGGCGAAAAATCAAGTTTCTCCAATCTTCTCAAAACTCTGGATTATGATAGAGGGCCGCGAGACTTTGGCCTGAGCGCAAAAATGGAGGCTCTAGACCCTTCCAGAGCTGAGATATCGAAACTCAAAATTTCGACCCGAAAAAAAAACGACAGTGTTACCCCTTACGTTTTTTTTCGTTTTCAGGCGAAAAATCAAGTTTCTCCAATCTTCTCAAAACTCTGGATTATGATAGAGGGCCGCGAGACTTTGACCTGAGCGCAAAAATGGAGGCTCTAGACCCTTCCAGAGCTGAGATATCGAAACTCAAAATTTCGACCCGAAAAAAAAAAACGACAGTGTTACCCCTTACGTTTTTTTTCATTTTCGGGCGAAAAATCAAGTTTCTCCAATCTTCTCAAAACTCTGGATTATGATAGAGGGCCGCGAGACTTTGACCTGCGCGCAAAAATGGAGGCTCTAGACCCTTCCAGAGCTGAGATATCGAAACTCAAAATTTCGACCCGAAAAAAAAACGACAGTGTTACCCCTTACGTTTTTTTTCGTTTTCAGGCGAAAAATCAAGTTTCTCCAATCTTCTCAAAACTCTGGATTATGATAGAGGGCCGCGAGACTTTGACCTGAGTGCAAAAATGGAGGCTCTAGACCCTTCCAGAGCTGAGATATCAAAACTCAAAATTTCGACCCAAAAAAAAAAAACGACAGTGTTACCCCTTACGTTTTTTTTCATTTTCGGGCGAAAAATCAAGTTTCTCCAATCTTCTCAAAACTCTGGATTATGATAGAGGGCCGCGAGACTTTGACCTGAGCGCAAAAATGGAGGCTCTAGACCCTTCCAGAGCTGAGATATCGAAACTCAAAATTTCGACCCAAAAAAAAAAAAATGACAGTGTTACCCCTTACGTTTTTTTTCATTTTCGGGCGAAAAATCAAGTTTCTCCAATCTTCTCAAAACTCTGGATTATGATAGAGGGCCGCAAGACTTTGACCTGAGCGCAAAAATGGAGGCTCTAGACCCTTCCAGAGCTGAGATATCGAAACTCAAAATTTCGACCCGAAAAAAAAACGACAGTGTTACCCCTTACGTTTTTTTCCGTTTTCGGGCGAAAAATCAAGTTTCTCCAATCTTCTCAAAACTCTGGATTATGATAGAGGGCCGCGAGACTTTGACCTGAGCGCAAAAATGGAGGCTCTAGACCCTTCCAGAGCTGAGATATCGAAACTCAAAATTTCTACCCGAAAAAAAACGACAGTGTTACCCCTTACGTTTTTTTTCGTTTTCAGGCGAAAAATCAAGTTTCTCCAATCTTCTCAAAACTCTGGATTATGATAGAGGGCCGCGAGACTTTGGCCTGAGCGCAAAAATGGAGGCTCTAGACCCTTCCAGAGCTGAGATATCGAAACTCAAAATTTCGACCCGAAAAAAAAACGACAGTGTTACCCCTTACGTTTTTTTTCGTTTTCAGGCGAAAAATCAAGTTTCTCCAATCTTCTCAAAACTCTGGATTATGATAGAGGGCCGCGAGACTTTGACCTGAGCGCAAAAATGGAGGCTCTAGACCCTTCCAGAGCTGAGATATCGAAACTCAAAATTTCGACCCGAAAAAAAAAAACGACAGTGTTACCCCTTACGTTTTTTTTCATTTTCGGGCGAAAAATCAAGTTTCTCCAATCTTCTCAAAACTCTGGATTATGATAGAGGGCCGCGAGACTTTGACCTGCGCGCAAAAATGGAGGCTCTAGACCCTTCCAGAGCTGAGATATCGAAACTCAAAATTTCGACCCGAAAAAAAAACGACAGTGTTACCCCTTACGTTTTTTTTCGTTTTCAGGCGAAAAATCAAGTTTCTCCAATCTTCTCAAAACTCTGGATTATGATAGAGGGCCGCGAGACTTTGACCTGAGTGCAAAAATGGAGGCTCTAGACCCTTCCAGAGCTGAGATATCAAAACTCAAAATTTCGACCCAAAAAAAAAAAAACGACAGTGTTACCCCTTACGTTTTTTTTCATTTTCGGGCGAAAAATCAAGTTTCTCCAATCTTCTCAAAACTCTGGATTATGATAGAGGGCCGCGAGACTTTGACCTGAGCGCAAAAATGGAGGCTCTAGACCCTTCCAGAGCTGAGATATCGAAACTCAAAATTTCGACCCAAAAAAAAAAAATGACAGTGTTACCCCTTACGTTTTTTTTCATTTTCGGGCGAAAAATCAAGTTTCTCCAATCTTCTCAAAACTCTGGATTATGATAGAGGGCCGCAAGACTTTGACCTGAGCGCAAAAATGGAGGCTCTAGACCCTTCCAGAGCTGAGATATCGAAACTCAAAATTTCGACCCGAAAAACAAACGACAGTGTTACCCCTTACGTTTTTTTTTCATTTTCGGGCGAAAAATCAAGTTTCTCCAATCTTCTCAAAACTCTGGATTATGATAGAGGGCCGCGAGACTTTGACATGAGCACAAAAATGGAGGCTCTAGACCCTTCCAGAGCTGAGATATCGAAACTCAAAATTTTGACCCGAAAAAAAAACGACAGTGTTACCCCTTACGTTTTTTTTCGTTTTCAGGCGAAAAATCAAGTTTCTCCAATCTTCTCAAAACTCTGGATTATGATAGAGGGCCGCGAGACTTTTACCTGAGCGCAAAAATGGAGGCTCTAGACCCTTCCAGAGCTGAGATATCGAAACTCAAAATTTCGACCCGAAAAAAAAAACGACAGTGTTACCCCTTACGTTTTTTTTCATTTTCGGGCGAAAAATCAAGTTTCTCCAATCTTCTCAAAACTCTGGATTATGATAGAGGGCCGCGAGACTTTGACCTGAGCGCAAAAATGGAGGCTCTAGATCCTTCCAGAGCTGAGATATCGAAACTCAAAATTTCGACCCGAAAAAAAAACGACAGTGTTACCCCTTACGTTTTTTTTCGTTTTCAAGCGAAAAATCAAGTTTCTCCAATCTTCTCAAAACTCTGGATTATGATAGAGGGCCGCGAGACTTTGACCTGAGCGCAAAAATGGAGGCTCTAGACCCTTCCAGAGCTGAGATATCGAAACTCAAAACTTCGACCCAAAAAAAAAAACGACAGTGTTACCCCTTACGTTTTTTTTTTTCGTTTTCGGGTGAAAAATCAAGTTTCTCCAATCTTCTCAAAACTCTGGACTATGATAGAGGGCCGCGAGACTTTGACCTGAGCGCAAAAATGGAGGCTCTAGACCCTTCCAGAGCTGAGATATCGAAACTCAAAATTTCGACCCAAAAAAAAAAAATGACAGTGTTACCCCTTACGTTTTTTTTCATTTTCGGGCGAAAAATCAAGTTTCTCCAATCTTCTCAAAACTCTGGATTATGATAGAGGGCCGCAAGACTTTGACCTGAGCGCAAAAATGGAGGCTCTAGACCCTTCCAGAGCTGAGATATCGAAACTCAAAATTTCGACCCGAAAAACAAACGACAGTGTTACCCCTTACGTTTTTTTTTCATTTTCGGGCGAAAAATCAAGTTTCTCCAATCTTCTCAAAACTCTGGATTATGATAGAGGGCCGCGAGACTTTGACATGAGCACAAAAATGGAGGCTCTAGACCCTTCCAGAGCTGAGATATCGAAACTCAAAATTTTGACCCGAAAAAAAAACGACAGTGTTACCCCTTACGTTTTTTTTCGTTTTCAGGCGAAAAATCAAGTTTCTCCAATCTTCTCAAAACTCTGGATTATGATAGAGGGCCGCGAGACTTTTACCTGAGCGCAAAAATGGAGGCTCTAGACCCTTCCAGAGCTGAGATATCGAAACTCAAAATTTCGACCCGAAAAAAAAAACGACAGTGTTACCCCTTACGTTTTTTTTCATTTTCGGGCGAAAAATCAAGTTTCTCCAATCTTCTCAAAACTCTGGATTATGATAGAGGGCCGCGAGACTTTGACCTGAGCGCAAAAATGGAGGCTCTAGATCCTTCCAGAGCTGAGATATCGAAACTCAAAATTTCGACCCGAAAAAAAAACGACAGTGTTACCCCTTACGTTTTTTTTCGTTTTCAAGCGAAAAATCAAGTTTCTCCAATCTTCTCAAAACTCTGGATTATGATAGAGGGCCGCGAGACTTTGACCTGAGCGCAAAAATGGAGGCTCTAGACCCTTCCAGAGCTGAGATATCGAAACTCAAAACTTCGACCCAAAAAAAAAAAACGACAGTGTTACCCCTTACGTTTTTTTTTTTCGTTTTCGGGTGAAAAATCAAGTTTCTCCAATCTTCTCAAAACTCTGGATTATGATAGAGGGCCGCGAGACTTTTACCTGAGAGCAAAAATGGAGGCTCTAGACCCTTCCAGAGCTGAGATATCGAAACTCAAAATTTCGACCCGAAAAAAAAACGACAGTGTTACCCCTTACGTTTTTTTTTCATTTTCGGGCGAAAAATCAAGTTTCTCCAATCTTCTCAAAACTCTGGATTATGATAGAGGGCCGCGAGACTTTGACCTGAGCGCAAAAATGGAGGCTCTAGATCCTTCCAGAGCTGAGATATCGAAACTCAAAATTTCGACCCGAAAAAAAAACGACAGTGTTACCCCTTACGTTTTTTTTTCGTTTTCAGGCGAAAAATCAAGTTTCTCCAATCTTCTCAAAACTCTGGATTATGATAGAGGGCCGCGAGACTTTGACCTGAGCGCAAAAATGGAGGCTCTAGACCCTTCCAGAGCTGAGATATCGAAACTCAAAACTTCGACCCAAAAAAAAAAACGACAGTGTTACCCCTTACGTTTTTTTTTTCATTTTCGGGTGAAAAATCAAGTTTCTCCAATCTTCTCAAAACTCTGGATTATGATAGAGGGCCGCAAGACTTTGACCTGAGCGCAAAAATGGAGGCTCTAGACCCTTCCAGAGCTGAGATATCGAAACTCAAAATTTCGACCCGAAAAAAAAACGACAGTGTTACCCCTTACGTTTTTTTCCGTTTTCGGGCGAAAAATCAAGTTTCTCCAATCTTCTCAAAACTCTGGATTATGATAGAGGGCCGCGAGACTTTGACCTGAGCGCAAAAATGGAGGCTCTAGACCCTTCCAGAGCTGAGATATCGAAACTCAAAATTTCTACCCGAAAAAAAACGACAGTGTTACCCCTTACGTTTTTTTTCGTTTTCAGGCGAAAAATCAAGTTTCTCCAATCTTCTCAAAACTCTGGATTATGATAGAGGGCCGCGAGACTTTGGCCTGAGCGCAAAAATGGAGGCTCTAGACCCTTCCAGAGCTGAGATATCGAAACTCAAAATTTCGACCCGAAAAAAAAACGACAGTGTTACCCCTTACGTTTTTTTTCGTTTTCAGGCGAAAAATCAAGTTTCTCCAATCTTCTCAAAACTCTGGATTATGATAGAGGGCCGCGAGACTTTGACCTGAGCGCAAAAATGGAGGCTCTAGACCCTTCCAGAGCTGAGATATCGAAACTCAAAATTTCGACCCGAAAAAAAAAACGACAGTGTTACCCCTTACGTTTTTTTTCATTTTCGGGCGAAAAATCAAGTTTCTCCAATCTTCTCAAAACTCTGGATTATGATAGAGGGCCGCGAGACTTTGACCTGCGCGCAAAAATGGAGGCTCTAGACCCTTCCAGAGCTGAGATATCGAAACTCAAAATTTCGACCCGAAAAAAAAACGACAGTGTTACCCCTTACGTTTTTTTTCGTTTTCAGGCGAAAAATCAAGTTTCTCCAATCTTCTCAAAACTCTGGATTATGATAGAGGGCCGCGAGACTTTGACCTGAGTGCAAAAATGGAGGCTCTAGACCCTTCCAGAGCTGAGATATCAAAACTCAAAATTTCGACCCAAAAAAAAAAAACGACAGTGTTACCCCTTACGTTTTTTTTCATTTTCGGGCGAAAAATCAAGTTTCTCCAATCTTCTCAAAACTCTGGATTATGATAGAGGGCCGCGAGACTTTGACCTGAGCGCAAAAATGGAGGCTCTAGACCCTTCCAGAGCTGAGATATCGAAACTCAAAATTTCGACCCAAAAAAAAAAAAATGACAGTGTTACCCCTTACGTTTTTTTTCATTTTCGGGCGAAAAATCAAGTTTCTCCAATCTTCTCAAAACTCTGGATTATGATAGAGGGCCGCAAGACTTTGACCTGAGCGCAAAAATGGAGGCTCTAGACCCTTCCAGAGCTGAGATATCGAAACTCAAAATTTCGACCCGAAAAACAAACGACAGTGTTACCCCTTACGTTTTTTTTTCATTTTCGGGCGAAAAATCAAGTTTCTCCAATCTTCTCAAAACTCTGGATTATGATAGAGGGCCGCGAGACTTTGACATGAGCACAAAAATGGAGGCTCTAGACCCTTCCAGAGCTGAGATATCGAAACTCAAAATTTTGACCCGAAAAAAAAACGACAGTGTTACCCCTTACGTTTTTTTTCGTTTTCAGGCGAAAAATCAAGTTTCTCCAATCTTCTCAAAACTCTGGATTATGATAGAGGGCCGCGAGACTTTTACCTGAGCGCAAAAATGGAGGCTCTAGACCCTTCCAGAGCTGAGATATCGAAACTCAAAATTTCGACCCGAAAAAAAAAACGACAGTGTTACCCCTTACGTTTTTTTTCATTTTCGGGCGAAAAATCAAGTTTCTCCAATCTTCTCAAAACTCTGGATTATGATAGAGGGCCGCGAGACTTTGACCTGAGCGCAAAAATGGAGGCTCTAGATCCTTCCAGAGCTGAGATATCGAAACTCAAAATTTCGACCCGAAAAAAAAACGACAGTGTTACCCCTTACGTTTTTTTTCGTTTTCAAGCGAAAAATCAAGTTTCTCCAATCTTCTCAAAACTCTGGATTATGATAGAGGGCCGCGAGACTTTGACCTGAGCGCAAAAATGGAGGCTCTAGACCCTTCCAGAGCTGAGATATCGAAACTCAAAACTTCGACCCAAAAAAAAAAAACGACAGTGTTACCCCTTACGTTTTTTTTCATTTTCGGGTGAAAAATCAAGTTTCTCCAATCTTCTCAAAACTCTGGATTATGATAGAGGGCCGCGAGACTTTGACCTGAGCGCAAAAATGGAGGCTCTAGACCCTTCCAGAGCTGAGATATCGAAACTCAAAATTTCGACCCGAAAAAAAAACGACAGTGTTACCCCTTACGTTTTTTTTCGTTTTCAGGCGAAAAATCAAGTTTCTCCAATCTTCTCAAAACTCTGGATTATGATAGAGGGCCGCGAGACTTTGGCCTGAGCGCAAAAATGGAGGCTCTAGACCCTTCCAGAGCTGAGATATCGAAACTCAAAATTTCGACCCGAAAAAAAAACGACAGTGTTACCCCTTACGTTTTTTTTCGTTTTCAGGCGAAAAATCAAGTTTCTCCAATCTTCTCAAAACTCTGGATTATGATAGAGGGCCGCGAGACTTTGACCTGAGCGCAAAAATGGAGGCTCTAGACCCTTCCAGAGCTGAGATATCGAAACTCAAAATTTCGACCCGAAAAAACAAAAACGACAGTGTTACCCCTTACGTTTTTTTTCATTTTCGGGCGAAAAATCAAGTTTCTCCAATCTTCTCAAAACTCTGGATTATGATAGAGGGCCGCGAGACTTTGACCTGAGCGCAAAAATGGAGGCTCTAGACCCTTCCAGAGCTGAGATATCGAAACTCAAAATTTCGACCCGAAAAAAAAAACGACAGTGTTACCCCTTACGTTTTTTTCCGTTTTCGGGCGAAAAATCAAGTTTCTCCAATCTTCTCAAAACTCTGGATTATGATAGAGGGCCGCGAGACTTTGACCTGAGCGCAAAAATGGAGGCTCTAGACCCTTCCAGAGCTGAGATATCGAAACTCAAAATTTCGACCCGAAAAAAAAACGACAGTGTTACCCCTTACGTTTTTTTTCGTTTTCGGGCGAAAAATCAAGTTTCTCCAATCTTCTGAAAACTCTGGATTATGATAGAGGGCCGCGAGACTTTGACCTGAGCGCAAAAATGGAGGCTCTAGACCCTTCCAGAGCTGAGATATCGAAACTCAAAATTTCGACCCGAAAAAAAAACGACAGTGTTACCCCTTACGTTTTTTTTCGTTTTCAGGCGAAAAATCAAGTTTCTCCAATCTTCTCAAAACTCTGGATTATGATAGAGGGCCGCGAGACTTTGGCCTGAGCGCAAAAATGGAGGCTCTAGACCCTTCCAGAGCTGAGATATCGAAACTCAAAATTTCGACCCGAAAAAAAAACGACAGTGTTACCCCTTACGTTTTTTTTCGTTTTCAGGCGAAAAATCAAGTTTCTCCAATCTTCTCAAAACTCTGGATTATGATAGAGGGCCGCGAGACTTTGACCTGAGCGCAAAAATGGAGGCTCTAGACCCTTCCAGAGCTGAGATATCGAAACTCAAAATTTCGACCCGAAAAAAAAAAACGACAGTGTTACCCCTTACGTTTTTTTTTCATTTTCGGGCGAAAAATCAAGTTTCTCCAATCTTCTCAAAACTCTGGATTATGATAGAGGGCCGCGAGACTTTGACCTGCGCGCAAAAATGGAGGCTCTAGACCCTTCCAGAGCTGAGATATCGAAACTCAAAATTTCGACCCGAAAAAAAACGACAGTGTTACCCCTTACGTTTTTTTTCGTTTTCAGGCGAAAAATCAAGTTTCTCCAATCTTCTCAAAACTCTGGATTATGATAGAGGGCCGCGAGACTTTGACCTGAGCGCAAAAATGGAGGCTCTAGACCCTTCCAGAGCTGAGATATCGAAACTCAAAATTTCGACCCAAAAAAAAAAAACGACAGTGTTACCCCTTACGTTTTTTTTCATTTTCGGGCGAAAAATCAAGTTTCTCCAATCTTCTCAAAACTCTGGATTATGATAGAGGGCCGCGAGACTTTGACCTGAGCGCAAAAATGGAGGCTCTAGACCCTTCCAGAGCTGAGATATCGAAACTCAAAATTTCGACCCGAAAAAAAAACGACAGTGTTACCCCTTACGTTTTTTTTTCATTTTCGGGCGAAAAATCAAGTTTCTCCAATCTTCTCAAAACTCTGGATTATGATAGAGGGCCGCGAGACTTTGACCTGAGCGCAAAAATGGAGGCTCTAGATCCTTCCAGAGCTGAGATATCGAAACTCAAAATTTCGACCCGAAAAAAAAACGACAGTGTTACCCCTTACGTTTTTTTTTCGTTTTCAGGCGAAAAATCAAGTTTCTCCAATCTTCTCAAAACTCTGGATTATGATAGAGGGCCGCGAGACTTTGACCTGAGCGCAAAAATGGAGGCTCTAGATCCTTCCAGAGCTGAGATATCGAAACTCAAAATTTCGACCCGAAAAAAAAAAAACGACAGTGTTACCCCTTACGTTTTTTTTCATTTTCGGGCGAAAAATCAAGTTTCTCCAATCTTCTCAAAACTCTGGATTATGATAGAGGGCCGCGAGACTTTGACCTGAGCGCAAAAATGGAGGCTCTAGACCCTTCCAGAGCTGAGATATCGAAACTCAAAATTTCGACCCGAAAAAAAAACGACAGTGTTACCCCTTACGGTTTTTTTCGTTTTCAGGCGAAAAATCAAGTTTCTCCAATCTTCTCAAAACTCTGGATTATGATAGAGGGCCGCGAGACTTTGACCTGAGCGCAAAAATGGAGGCTCTAGACCCTTCCAGAGCTGAGATATCGAAACTCAAAATTTCGACCCAAAAAAAAAAAAAAACGACAGTGTTACCCCTTACGTTTTTTTTCATTTTCGGGCGAAAAATCAAGTTTCTCCAATCTTCTCAAAACTCTGGATTATGATAGAGGGCCGCGAGACTTTGACCTGAGCTCAAAAATGGAGGCTCTAGACCCTTCCAGAGCTGAGATATCGAAACTCAAAATTTCGACCCGAAAAAAAAACGACAGTGTTACCCCTTACGTTTTTTTTTCATTTTCGGGCGAAAAATCAAGTTTCTCCAATCTTCTCAAAACTGTGGATTATGATAGAGGGCCGCGAGACTTTGACATGAGCACAAAAATGGAGGCTCTAGACCCTTCCAGAGCTGAGATATCGAAACTCAAAATTTCGACCCGAAAAAAAAACGACAGTGTTACCCCTTACGGTTTTTTTCGTTTTCAGGCGAAAAATCAAGTTTCTCCAATCTTCTCAAAACTCTGGATTATGATAGAGGGCCGCGAGACTTTTACCTGAGCGCAAAAATGGAGGCTCTAGACCCTTCCAGAGCTGAGATATCGAAACTCAAAATTTCGACCCGAAAAAAAAAACGACAGTGTTACCCCTTACGTTTTTTTTCATTTTCGGGCGAAAAATCAAGTTTCTCCAATCTTCTCAAAACTCTGGATTATGATAGAGGGCCGCGAGACTTTGACCTGAGCGCAAAAATGGAGGCTCTAGATCCTTCCAGAGCTGAGATATCGAAACTCAAAATTTCGACCCGAAAAAAAAACGACAGTGTTACCCCTTACGTTTTTTTTTCGTTTTCAAGCGAAAAATCAAGTTTCTCCAATCTTCTCAAAACTCTGGATTATGATAGAGGGCCGCGAGACTTTGACCTGAGCGCAAAAATGGAGGCTCTAGACCCTTCCAGAGCTGAGATATCGAAACTCAAAACTTCGACCCAAAAAAAAAAAACGACAGTGTTACCCCTTACGTTTTTTTTCATTTTCGGGTGAAAAATCAAGTTTCTCCAATCTTCTCAAAACTCTGGATTATGATAGAGGGTCGCGAGACTTTGACCTGAGCGCAAAAATGGAGGCTCTAGACCCTTCCAGAGCTGAGATATCGAAACTCAAAATTTCGACCCGAAAAAAAAACGACAGTGTTACCCCTTACGTTTTTTTTCGTTTTCAGGCGAAAAATCAAGTTTCTCCAATCTTCTCAAAACTCTGGATTATGATAGAGGGCCGCGAGACTTTGGCCTGAGCGCAAAAATGGAGGCTCTAGACCCTTCCAGAGCTGAGATATCGAAACTCAAAATTTCGACCCGAAAAAAAAAACGACAGTGTTACCCCTTACGTTTTATTTCGTTTTCAGGCGAAAAATCAAGTTTCTCCAATCTTCTCAAAACTCTGGATTATGATAGAGGGCCGCGAGACTTTGACCTGAGCGCAAAAATGGAGGCTCTAGACCCTTCCAGAGCTGAGATATCGAAACTCAAAATTTCGACCCGAAAAAAAAAAACGACAGTGTTACCCCTTACGTTTTTTTTCATTTTCGGGCGAAAAATCAAGTTTCTCCAATCTTCTCAAAACTCTGGATTATGATAGAGGGCCGCGAGACTTTGACCTGAGCGCAAAAATGGAGGCTCTAGACCCTTCCAGAGCTGAGATATCGAAACTCAAAATTTCGACCCGAAAAAAAAAACGACAGTGTTACCCCTTACGTTTTTTTCCGTTTTCGGGCGAAAAATCAAGTTTCTCCAATCTTCTCAAAACTCTGGATTATGATAGAGGGCCGCGAGACTTTGACCTGAGCGCAAAAATGGAGGCTCTAGACCCTTCCAGAGCTGAGATATCGAAACTCAAAATTTCAACCCGAAAAAAAAACGACAGTGTTACCCCTTACGTTTTTTTTCGTTTTCGGGCGAAAAATCAAGTTTCTCCAATCTTCTGAAAACTCTGGATTATGATAGAGGGCCGCGAGACTTTGACCTGAGCGCAAAAATGGAGGCTCTAGACCCTTCCAGAGCTGAGATATCGAAACTCAAAATTTCGACCCGAAAAAAAAACGACAGTGTTACCCCTTACGTTTTTTTTTCATTTTCGGGCGAAAAATCAAGTTTCTCCAATCTTCTCAAAACTCTGGATTATGATAGAGGGCCGCGAGACTTTGACCTGAGCGCAAAAATGGAGGCTCTAGATCCTTCCAGAGCTGAGATATCGAAACTCAAAATTTCGACCCGAAAAAAAAACGACAGTGTTACCCCTTACGTTTTTTTTTCGTTTTCAGGCGAAAAATCAAGTTTCTCCAATCTTCTCAAAACTCTGGATTATGATAGAGGGCCGCGAGACTTTGACCTGAGCGCAAAAATGGAGGCTCTAGACCCTTCCAGAGCTGAGATATCGAAACTCAAAACTTCGACCCAAAAAAAAAAAACGACAGTGTTACCCCTTACGTTTTTTTTTCATTTTCGGGTGAAAAATCAAGTTTCTCCAATCTTCTCAAAACTCTGGATTATGATAGAGGGCCGCGAGACTTTGACCTGAGCGCAAAAATGGAGGCTCTAGACCCTTCCAGAGCTGAGATATCGAAACTCAAAATTTCGACCCGAAAAAAAAACGACAATGTTACCCCTTACGTTTTTTTTCGTTTTCGGGCGAAAAATCAAGTTTCTCCAATCTTCTCAAAACTCTGGATTATGATAGAGGGCCGCGAGACTTTGACCTGAGCGCAAAAATGGAGGCTCTAGACCCTTCCAGAGCTGAGATATCGAAACTCAAAATTTCTACCCGAAAAAAAACGACAGTGTTACCCCTTACGTTTTTTTTCGTTTTCAGGCGAAAAATCAAGTTTCTCCAATCTTCTCAAAACTCTGGATTATGATAGAGGGCCGCGAGACTTTGGCCTGAGCGCAAAAATGGAGGCTCTAGACCCTTCCAGAGCTGAGATATCGAAACTCAAAATTTCGACCCGAAAAAAAAAACGACAGTGTTACCCCTTACGTTTTTTTTCGTTTTCAGGCGAAAAATCAAGTTTCTCCAATCTTCTCAAAACTCTGGATTATGATAGAGGGCCGCGAGACTTTGACCTGAGCACAAAAATGGAGGCTCTAGACCCTTCCAGAGCTGAGATATCGAAACTCAAAATTTCGACCCGAAAAAAAAAAAACGACAGTGTTACCCCTTACGTTTTTTTTCATTTTCGGGCGAAAAATCAAGTTTCTCCAATCTTCTCAAAACTCTGGATTATGATAGAGGGCCGCGAGACTTTGACCTGCGCGCAAAAATGGAGGCTCTAGACCCTTCCAGAGCTGAGATATCGAAACTCAAAATTTCGACCCGAAAAAAAAACGACAGTGTTACCCCTTACGTTTTTTTTCGTTTTCAGGCGAAAAATCAAGTTTCTCCAATCTTCTCAAAACTCTGGATTATGATAGAGGGCCGCGAGACTTTGACCTGAGCGCAAAAATGGAGGCTCTAGACCCTTCCAGAGCTGAGATATCGAAACTCAAAATTTCGACCCAAAAAAAAAAAACGACAGTGTTACCCCTTACGTTTTTTTTCATTTTCGGGCGAAAAATCAAGTTTCTCCAATCTTCTCAAAACTCTGGATTATGATAGAGGGCCGCGAGACTTTGACCTGAGCGCAAAAATGGAGGCTCTAGACCCTTCCAGAGCTGAGATATCGAAACTCAAAATTTCGACCCGAAAAAAAAACGACAGTGTTACCCCTTACGTTTTTTTTTCATTTTCGGGCGAAAAATCAAGTTTCTCCAATCTTCTCAAAACTCTGGATTATGATAGAGGGCCGCGAGACTTTGACCTGAGCGCAAAAATGGAGGCTCTAGATCCTTCCAGAGCTGAGATATCGAAACTCAAAATTTCGACCCGAAAAAAAAAACGACAGTGTTACCCCTTACGTTTTTTTTCGTTTTCAGGCGAAAAATCAAGTTTCTCCAATCTTCTCAAAACTCTGGATTATGATAGAGGGCCGCGAGACTTTTACCTGAGCGCAAAAATGGAGGCTCTAGACCCTTCCAGAGCTGAGATATCAAAACTCAAAATTTCGACCCGAAAAAAAAAACGACAGTGTTACCCCTTACGTTTTTTTTCATTTTCGGGCGAAAAATCAAGTTTCTCCAATCTTCTCAAAACTCTGGATTATGATAGAGGGCCGCGAGACTTTGACCTGAGCGCAAAAATGGAGGCTCTAGATCCTTCCAGAGCTGAGATATCGAAACTCAAAATTTCGACCCGAAAAAAAAACGACAGTGTTACCCCTTACGTTTTTTTTTTCGTTTTCAGGCGAAAAATCAAGTTTCTCCAATCTTCTCAAAACTCTGGATTATGATAGAGGGCCGCGAGACTTTGACCTGAGCGCAAAAATGGAGGCTCTAGACCCTTCCAGAGCTGAGATATCGAAACTCAAAATTTCGACCCAAAAAAAAAAAACGACAGTGTTACCCCTTACGTTTTTTTTTCATTTTCGGGTGAAAAATCAAGTTTCTCCAATCTTCTCAAAACTCTGGATTATGATAGAGGGCCGCGAGACTTTGACCTGAGCGAAAAAATGGAGGCTCTAGACCCTTCCAGAGCTGAGATATCGAAACTCAAAATTTCGACCCGAAAAAAAAACGACAGTGTTACCCCTTACGTTTTTTTTCGTTTTCGGGCGAAAAATCAAGTTTCTCCAATCTTCTCAAAACTCTGGATTATGATAGAGGGCCGCGAGACTTTGACCTGAGCGCAAAAATGGAGGCTCTAGACCCTTCCAGAGCTGAGATATCGAAACTCAAAATTTTGACCCGAAAAAAAAAAAAACCGACAGTGTTACCCCTTACGTTTTTTTCCGTTTTCGGGCGAAAAATCAAGTTTCTCCAATCTTCTCAAAACTCTGGATTATGATAGAGGGCCGCGAGACTTTGACCTGAGCGCAAAAATGGAGGCTCTAGATCCTTCCAGAGCTGAGATATCGAAACTCAAAATTTCGACCCGAAAAAAAAACGACAGTGTTACCCCTTACGTTTTTTTTTCGTTTTCAGGCGAAAAATCAAGTTTCTCCAATCTTCTCAAAACTCTGGATTATGATAGAGGGCCGCGAGACTTTGACCTGAGCGCAAAAATGGAGGCTCTAGATCCTTCCAGAGCTGAGATATCGAAACTCAAAATTTCGACCCGAAAAAAAAACGACAGTGTTACCCCTTACGTTTTTTTTTCGTTTTCAGGCGAAAAATCAAGTTTCTCCAATCTTCTCAAAACTCTGGATTATGATAGAGGGCCGCGAGACTTTGACCTGAGCGCAAAAATGGAGGCTCTAGACCCTTCCAGAGCTGAGATATCGAAACTCAAAATTTTGACCCGAAAAAAAAAAAACCGACAGTGTTACCCCTTACGTTTTTTTCCGTTTTCGGGCGAAAAATCAAGTTTCTCCAATCTTCTCAAAACTCTGGATTATGATAGAGGGCCGCGAGACTTTGACCTGAGCGCAAAAATGGAGGCTCTAGACCCTTCCAGAGCTGAGATATCGAAACTCAAAATTTCGACCCGAAAAAAAAACGACAGTGTTACCCCTTACGTTTTTTTTCATTTTCGGGCGAAAAATCAAGTTTCTCCAATCTTCTCAAAACTCTGGATTATGATAGAGGGCCGCGAGACTTTGACCTGAGCGCAAAAATGGAGGCTCTAGACCCTTCCAGAGCTGAGATATCGAAACTCAAAATTTCGACCCGAAAAAAAAACGACAGTGTTACCCCTTACGTTTTTTTTTCGTTTTCGGGCGAAAAATCAAGTTTCTCCAATCTTCTCAAAACTCTGGATTATGATAGAGGGCCGCGAGACTTTGACCTGAGCGCAAAAATGGAGGCTCTAGACCCTTCCAGAGCTGAGATATCGAAACTCAAAATTTCAACCCGAAAAAAAAACGACAGTGTTACCCCTTACGTTTTTTTTCGTTTTCGGGCGAAAAATCAAGTTTCTCCAATCTTCTGAAAACTCTGGATTATGATAGAGGGCCGCGAGACTTTGACCTGAGCGCAAAAATGGAGGCTCTAGACCCTTCCAGAGCTGAGATATCGAAACTCAAAATTTCGACCCGAAAAAAAAACGACAGTGTTACCCCTTACGTTTTTTTTCGTTTTCAGGCGAAAAATCAAGTTTCTCCAATCTTCTCGAAACTCTGGATTATGATAGAGGGCCGCGAGACTTTGGCCTGAGCGCAAAAATGGAGGCTCTAGACCCTTCCAGAGCTGAGATATCGAAACTCAAAATTTCGACCCGAAAAAAAAAACGACAGTGTTACCCCTTACGTTTTTTTTCGTTTTCAGGCGAAAAATCAAGTTTCTCCAATCTTCTCAAAACTCTGGATTATGATAGAGGGCCGCGAGACTTTGACCTGAGCGCAAAAATGGAGGCTCTAGACCCTTCCAGAGCTGAGATATCGAAACTCAAAATTTCGACCCGAAAAAAAAAAAACGACAGTGTTACCCCTTACGTTTTTTTTCATTTTCGGGCGAAAAATCAAGTTTCTCCAATCTTCTCAAAACTCTGGATTATGATAGAGGGCCGCGAGACTTTGACCTGCGCGCAAAAATGGAGGCTCTAGACCCTTCCAGAGCTGAGATATCGAAACTCAAAATTTCGACCCGAAAAAAAAACGACAGTGTTACCCCTTACGTTTTTTTTCGTTTTCAGGCGAAAAATCAAGTTTCTCCAATCTTCTCAAAACTCTGGATTATGATAGAGGGCCGCGAGACTTTGACCTGAGCGCAAAAATGGAGGCTCTAGACCCTTCCAGAGCTGAGATATCGAAACTCAAAATTTCGACCCAAAAAAAAAAAACGACAGTGTTACCCCTTACGTTTTTTTTCATTTTCGGGCGAAAAATCAAGTTTCTCCAATCTTCTCAAAACTCTGGATTATGATAGAGGGCCGCGAGACTTTGACCTGAGCGCAAAAATGGAGGCTCTAGACCCTTCCAGAGCTGAGATATCGAAACTCAAAATTTCGACCCGAAAAAAAAACGACAGTGTTACCCCTTACGTTTTTTTTTTCGTTTTCAGGCGAAAAATCAAGTTTCTCCAATCTTCTCAAAACTCTGGATTATGATAGAGGGCCGCGAGACTTTGACCTGAGCGCAAAAATGGAGGCTCTAGACCCTTCCAGAGCTGAGATATCGAAACTCAAAATTTCGACCCGAAAAAAAAACGAGTGTTACCCCTTACGTTTTTTTTTTCATTTTCGGGCGAAAAATCAAGTTACTCCAATCTTCTCAAAACTCTGGATTATGATAGAGGGCCGCGAGACTTTGACATGAGCACAAAAATGGAGGCTCTAGACCCTTCCAGAGCTGAGATATCGAAACTCAAAATTTTGACCCGAAAAAAAAACGACAGTGTTACCCCTTACGTTTTTTTTCGTTTTCAGGCGAAAAATCAAGTTTCTCCAATCTTCTCAAAACTCTGGATTATGATAGAGGGCCGCGAGACTTTTACCTGAGCGCAAAAATGGAGGCTCTAGACCCTTCCAGAGCTGAGATATCGAAACTCAAAATTTCGACCCGAAAAAAAAAACGACAGTGTTACCCCTTAAGTTTTTTTTCATTTTCGGGCGAAAAATCAAGTTTCTCCAATCTTCTCAAAACTCTGGATTATGATAGAGGGCCGCGAGACTTTGACCTGAGCGCAAAAATGGAGGCTCTAGATCCTTCCAGAGCTGAGATATCGAAACTCAAAATTTCGACCCGAAAAAAAAACGACAGTGTTACCCCTTACGTTTTTTTTTCGTTTTCAAGCGAAAAATCAAGTTTCTCCAATCTTCTCAAAACTCTGGATTATGATAGAGGGCCGCGAGACTTTGACCTGAGCGCAAAAATGGAGGCTCTAGACCCTTCCAGAGCTGAGATATCGAAACTCAAAACTTCGACCCAAAAAAAAAAAACGACAGTGTTACCCCTTACGTTTTTTTTCATTTTCGGGTGAAAAATCAAGTTTCTCCAATCTTCTCAAAACTCTGGATTATGATAGAGGGCCGCGAGACTTTGACCTGAGCGCAAAAATGGAGGCTCTAGACCCTTCCAGAGCTGAGATATCGAAACTCAAAATTTCGACCCGAAAAAAAAACGACAGTGTTACCCCTTACGTTTTTTTTCGTTTTCAGGCGAAAAATCAAGTTTCTCCAATCTTCTCAAAACTCTGGATTATGATAGAGGGCCGCGAGACTTTGGCCTGAGCGCAAAAATGGAGGCTCTAGACCCTTCCAGAGCTGAGATATCGAAACTCAAAATTTCGACCCGAAAAAAAAACGACAGTGTTACCCCTTACGTTTTTTTTCGTTTTCAGGCGAAAAATCAAGTTTCTCCAATCTTCTCAAAACTCTGGATTATGATAGAGGGCCGCGAGACTTTGACCTGAGCGCAAAAATGGAGGCTCTAGACCCTTCCAGAGCTGAGATATCGAAACTCAAAATTTCGACCCGAAAAAAAAAAACGACAGTGTTACCCCTTACGTTTTTTTTCGTTTTCGGACGAAAAATCAAGTTTCTCCAATCTTCTCAAAACTCTGGATTATGATAGAGGGCCGCGAGACTTTGACCTGAGCGCAAAAATGGAGGCTCTAGACCCTTCCAGAGCTGAGATATCGAAACTCAAAATTTCGACCCGAAAAAAAAACGACAGTGTTACCCCTTACGTTTTTTTCCGTTTTCGGGCGAAAAATCAAGTTTCTCCAATCTTCTCAAAACTCTGGATTATGATAGAGGGCCGCGAGACTTTGACCTGAGCGCAAAAATGGAGGCTCTAGACCCTTCCAGAGCTGAGATATCGAAACTCAAAATTTCGACCCGAAAAAAAAACGACAGTGTTACCCCTTACGTTTTTTTTCGTTTTCGGGCGAAAAATCAAGTTTCTCCAATCTTCTCAAAACTCTGGATTATGATAGAGGGCCGCGAGACTTTGACCTGAGCGCAAAAATGGAGGCTCTAGACCCTTCCAGAGCTGAGATATCGAAACTCAAAATTTCGACCCGAAAAAAAAACGACAGTGTTACCCCTTACGTTTTTTTTCGTTTTCAGGCGAAAAATCAAGTTTCTCCAATCTTCTCAAAACTCTGGATTATGATAGAGGGCCGCGAGACTTTGACCTGAGCGCAAAAATGGAGGCTCTAGACCCTTCCAGAGCTGAGATATCGAAACTCAAAATTTCGACCCGAAAAAAAAACGACAGTGTTACCCCTTACGTTTTTTTCCGTTTTCGGGCGAAAAATCAAGTTTCTCCAATCTTCTCAAAACTCTGGATTATGATAGAGGGCCGCGAGACTTTGACCTGAGCGCAAAAATGGAGGCTCTAGACCCTTCCAGAGCTGAGATATCGAAACTCAAAATTTCGACCCGAAAAAAAAACGACAGTGTTACCCCTTACGTTTTTTTTCGTTTTCGGGCGAAAAATCAAGTTTCTCCAATCTTCTCAAAACTCTGGATTATGATAGAGGGCCGCGAGACTTTGACCTGAGCGCAAAAATGGAGGCTCTAGACCCTTCCAGAGCTGAGATATCGAAACTCAAAATTTCGACCCGAAAAAAAAACGACAGTGTTACCCCTTACGTTTTTTTTCGTTTTCAGGCGAAAAATCAAGTTTCTCCAATCTTCTCAAAACTCTGGATTATGATAGAGGGCCGCGAGACTTTGACCTGAGCGCAAAAATGGAGGCTCTAGACCCTTCCAGAGCTGAGATATCGAAACTCAAAATTTCGACCCGAAAAAAAAACGACAGTGTTACCCCTTACGTTTTTTTTCGTTTTCAGGCGAAAAATCAAGTTTCTCCAATCTTCTCAAAACTCTGGATTATGATAGAGGGCCGCGAGACTTTGACCTGAGCGCAAAAATGGAGGCTCTAGACCCTTCCAGAGCTGAGATATCGAAACTCAAAATTTCGACCCGAAAAAAAAAAACGACAGTGTTACCCCTTACGTTTTTTTTCGTTTTCAGGCGAAAAATCAAGTTTCTCCAATCTTCTCAAAACTCTGGATTATGATAGAGGGCCGCGAGACTTTGACCTGAGCGCAAAAATGGAGGCTCTAGACCCTACCAGAGCTGAGATATCGAAACTCAAAATTTCGACCCAAAAAAAAAAAAATGACAGTGTTACCCCTTACGTTTTTTTTCATTTTCGGGCGAAAAATCAAGTTTCTCCAATCTTCTCAAAACTCTGGATTATGATAGAGGGCCGCGAGACTTTGACCTGAGCGCAAAAATGGAGGCTCTAGACCCTTCCAGAGCTGAGATATCGAAACTCAAAATTTCGACCCGAAAAAAAAACGACAGTGTTACCCCTTACGTTTTTTTTTCATTTTCGGGCGAAAAATCAAGTTTCTCCAATCTTCTCAAAACTCTGGATTATGATAGAGGGCCGCGAGACTTTGACATGAGCACAAAAATGGAGGCTCTAGACCCTTCCAGAGCTGAGATATCGAAACTCAAAATTTCGACCCGAAAAAAAAACGACAGTGTTACCCCTTACGTTTTTTTTCGTTTTCAGGCGAAAAATCAAGTTTCTCCAATCTTCTCAAAACTCTGGATTATGATAGAGGGCCGCGAGACTTTTACCTGAGCGCAAAAATGGAGGCTCTAGACCCTTCCAGAGCTGAGATATCGAAACTCAAAATTTCGACCCGAAAAAAAAAACGACAGTGTTACCCCTTACGTTTTTTTTCATTTTCGGGCGAAAAATCAAGTTTCTCCAATCTTCTCAAAACTCTGGATTATGATAGAGGGCCGCGAGACTTTGACCTGAGCGCAAAAATGGAGGCTCTAGACCCTTCCAGAGCTGAGATATCGAAACTCAAAACTTCGACCCAAAAAAAAAAAACGACAGTGTTACCCCTTACGTTTTTTTTCATTTTCGGGTGAAAAATCAAGTTTCTCCAATCTTCTCAAAACTCTGGATTATGATAGAGGGCCGCGAGACTTTGACCTGAGCGCAAAAATGGAGGCTCTAGACCCTTCCAGAGCTGAGATATCGAAACTCAAAATTTCGACCCGAAAAAAAAACGACAGTGTTACCCCTTACGTTTTTTTTCGTTTTCAGGCGAAAAATCAAGTTTCTCCAATCTTCTCAAAACTCTGGATTATGATAGAGGGCCGCGAGACTTTGGCCTGAGCGCAAAAATGGAGGCTCTAGACCCTTCCAGAGCTGAGATATCGAAACTCAAAATTTCGACCCGAAAAAAAAAAACGACAGTGTTACCCCTTACGTTTTTTTTCATTTTCGGGCGAAAAATCAAGTTTCTCCAATCTTCTCAAAACTCTGGATTATGATAGAGGGCCGCGAGACTTTGACCTGCGCGCAAAAATGGAGGCTCTAGACCCTTCCAGAGCTGAGATATCGAAACTCAAAATTTCGACCCGAAAAAAAAACGACAGTGTTACCCCTTACGTTTTTTTTCGTTTTCAGGCGAAAAATCAAGTTTCTCCAATCTTCTCAAAACTCTGGATTATGATAGAGGGCCGCGAGACTTTGACCTGAGCGCAAAAATGGAGGCTCTAGACCCTGCCAGAGCTGAGATATCGAAACTCAAAATTTCTACCCAAAAAAAAAAACGACAGTGTTACCCCTTACGTTTTTTTTCATTTTCGGGCGAAAAATCAAGTTTCTCCAATCTTCTCAAAACTCTGGATTATGATAGAGGGCCGCGAGACTTTGACCTGAGCGCAAAAATGGAGGCTCTAGACCCTTCCAGAGCTGAGATATCGAAACTCAAAATTTCGACCCGAAAAAAAAACGACAGTGTTACCCCTTACGTTTTTTTTTCATTTTCGGGCGAAAAATCAAGTTTCTCCAATCTTCTCAAAACTCTGGATTATGATAGAGGGCCGCGAGACTTTGACCTGAGCGCAAAAATGGAGGCTCTAGATCCTTCCAGAGCTGAGATATCGAAACTCAAAATTTCGACCCGAAAAAAAAACGACAGTGTTACCCCTTACGTTTTTTTTTCGTTTTCGGGCGAAAAATCAAGTTTCTCCAATCTTCTCAAAACTCTGGATTATGATAGAGGGCCGCGAGACTTTGACCTGAGCGCAAAAATGGAGGCTCTAGACCCTTCCAGAGCTGAGATATCGAAACTCAAAACTTCGACCCAAAAAAAAAAAACGACAGTGTTACCCCTTACGTTTTTTTTTTCGTTTTCGGGTGAAAAATCAAGTTTCTCCAATCTTCTCAAAACTCTGGATTATGATAGAGGGCCGCGAGACTTTTACCTGAGCGCAAAAATGGAGGCTCTAGACCCTTCCAGAGCTGAGATATCGAAACTCAAAATTTCGACCCGAAAAAAAAACGACAGTGTTACCCCTTACGTTTTTTTTTCATTTTCGGGCGAAAAATCAAGTTTCTCCAATCTTCTCAAAACTCTGGATTATGATAGAGGGCCGCGAGACTTTGACCTGAGCGCAAAAATGGAGGCTCTAGATCCTTCCAGAGCTGAGATATCGAAACTCAAAATTTCGACCCGAAAAAAAAACGACAGTGTTACCCCTTACGTTTTTTTTTCGTTTTCAGGCGAAAAATCAAGTTTCTCCAATCTTCTCAAAACTCTGGATTATGATAGAGGGCCGCGAGACTTTGACCTGAGCGCAAAAATGGAGGCTCTAGACCCTTCCAGAGCTGAGATATCGAAACTCAAAACTTCGACCCAAAAAAAAAAAACGACAGTGTTACCCCTTACGTTTTTTTTTTCATTTTCGGGTGAAAAATCAAGTTTCTCCAATCTTCTCAAAACTCTGGATTATGATAGAGGGCCGCAAGACTTTGACCTGAGCGCAAAAATGGAGGCTCTAGACCCTTCCAGAGCTGAGATATCGAAACTCAAAATTTCGACCCGAAAAAAAAACGACAGTGTTACCCCTTACGTTTTTTTCCGTTTTCGGGCGAAAAATCAAGTTTCTCCAATCTTCTCAAAACTCTGGATTATGATAGAGGGCCGCGAGACTTTGACCTGAGCGCAAAAATGGAGGCTCTAGACCCTTCCAGAGCTGAGATATCGAAACTCAAAATTTCTACCCGAAAAAAAACGACAGTGTTACCCCTTACGTTTTTTTTCGTTTTCAGGCGAAAAATCAAGTTTCTCCAATCTTCTCAAAACTCTGGATTATGATAGAGGGCCGCGAGACTTTGGCCTGAGCGCAAAAATGGAGGCTCTAGACCCTTCCAGAGCTGAGATATCGAAACTCAAAATTTCGACCCGAAAAAAAAACGACAGTGTTACCCCTTACGTTTTTTTTCGTTTTCAGGCGAAAAATCAAGTTTCTCCAATCTTCTCAAAACTCTGGATTATGATAGAGGGCCGCGAGACTTTGACCTGAGCGCAAAAATGGAGGCTCTAGACCCTTCCAGAGCTGAGATATCGAAACTCAAAATTTCGACCCGAAAAAAAAAAACGACAGTGTTACCCCTTACGTTTTTTTTCATTTTCGGGCGAAAAATCAAGTTTCTCCAATCTTCTCAAAACTCTGGATTATGATAGAGGGCCGCGAGACTTTGACCTGCGCGCAAAAATGGAGGCTCTAGACCCTTCCAGAGCTGAGATATCGAAACTCAAAATTTCGACCCGAAAAAAAAACGACAGTGTTACCCCTTACGTTTTTTTTCGTTTTCAGGCAAAAAATCAAGTTTCTCCAATCTTCTCAAAACTCTGGATTATGATAGAGGGCCGCGAGACTTTGACCTGAGTGCAAAAATGGAGGCTCTAGACCCTTCCAGAGCTGAGATATCGAAACTCAAAATTTCGACCCAAAAAAAAAAACGACAGTGTTACCCCTTACGTTTTTTTTCATTTTCGGGCGAAAAATCAAGTTTCTCCAATCTTCTCAAAACTCTGGATTATGATAGAGGGCCGCGAGACTTTGACCTGAGCGCAAAAATGGAGGCTCTAGACCCTTCCAGAGTTGAGATATCGAAACTCAAAATTTCGACCCAAAAAAAAAAAATGACAGTGTTACCCCTTACGTTTTTTTTCATTTTCGGGCGAAAAATCAAGTTTCTCCAATCTTCTCAAAACTCTGGATTATGATAGAGGGCCGCAAGACTTTGACCTGAGCGCAAAAATGGAGGCTCTAGACCCTTCCAGAGCTGAGATATCGAAACTCAAAATTTCGACCCGAAAAAAAAACGACAGTGTTACCCCTTACGTTTTTTTTTCATTTTCGGGCGAAAAATCAAGTTTCTCCAATCTTCTCAAAACTCTGGATTATGATAGAGGGCCGCGAGACTTTGACATGAGCACAAAAATGGAGGCTCTAGACCCTTCCAGAGCTGAGATATCGAAACTCAAAATTTCGACCCGAAAAAAAAAACGACAGTGTTACCCCTTACGTTTTTTTTCATTTTCGGGCGAAAAATCAAGTTTCTCCAATCTTCTCAAAACTCTGGATTATGATAGAGGGCCGCGAGACTTTGACCTGAGCGCAAAAATGGAGGCTCTAGATCCTTCCAGAGCTGAGATATCGAAACTCAAAATTTCGACCCGAAAAAAAAACGACAGTGTTACCCCTTACGTTTTTTTTCGTTTTCAAGCGAAAAATCAAGTTTCTCCAATCTTCTCAAAACTCTGGATTATGATAGAGGGCCGCGAGACTTTGACCTGAGCGCAAAAATGGAGGCTCTAGACCCTTCCAGAGCTGAGATATCGAAACTCAAAACTTCGACCCAAAAAAAAAAAACGACAGTATTACCCCTTACGTTTTTTTTCATTTTCGGGTGAAAAATCAAGTTTCTCCAATCTTCTCAAAACTCTGGATTATGATAGAGGGCCGCGAGACTTTGACCTGAGCGCAAAAATGGAGGCTCTAGACCCTTCCAGAGCTGAGATATCGAAACTCAAAATTTCGACCCGAAAAAAAAACGACAGTGTTACCCCTTACGTTTTTTTTCGTTTTCAGGCGAAAAATCAAGTTTCTCCAATCTTCTCAAAACTCTGGATTATGATAGAGGGCCGCGAGACTTTGGCCTGAGCGCAAAAATGGAGGCTCTAGACCCTTCCAGAGCTGAGATATCGAAACTCAAAATTTCGACCCGAAAAAAAAAAACGACAGTGTTACCCCTTACGTTTTTTTTCATTTTCGGGCGAAAAATCAAGTTTCTCCAATCTTCTCAAAACTCTGGATTATGATAGAGGGCCGCGAGACTTTGACCTGCGCGCAAAAATGGAGGCTCTAGACCCTTCCAGAGCTGAGATATCGAAACTCAAAATTTCGACCCGAAAAAAAAACGACAGTGTTACCCCTTACGTTTTTTTTCGTTTTCAGGCGAAAAATCAAGTTTCTCCAATCTTCTCAAAACTCTGGATTATGATAGAGGGCCGCGAGACTTTGACCTGAGCGCAAAAATGGAGGCTCTAGACCCTGCCAGAGCTGAGATATCGAAACTCAAAATTTCTACCCAAAAAAAAAAACGACAGTGTTACCCCTTACGTTTTTTTTCATTTTCGGGCGAAAAATCAAGTTTCTCCAATCTTCTCAAAACTCTGGATTATGATAGAGGGCCGCGAGACTTTGACCTGAGCGCAAAAATGGAGGCTCTAGACCCTTCCAGAGCTGAGATATCGAAACTCAAAATTTCGACCCGAAAAAAAAACGACAGTGTTACCCCTTACGTTTTTTTTTCATTTTCGGGCGAAAAATCAAGTTTCTCCAATCTTCTCAAAACTCTGGATTATGATAGAGGGCCGCGAGACTTTGACCTGAGCGCAAAAATGGAGGCTCTAGATCCTTCCAGAGCTGAGATATCGAAACTCAAAATTTCGACCCGAAAAAAAAACGACAGTGTTACCCCTTACGTTTTTTTTTCGTTTTCGGGCGAAAAATCAAGTTTCTCCAATCTTCTCAAAACTCTGGATTATGATAGAGGGCCGCGAGACTTTGACCTGAGCGCAAAAATGGAGGCTCTAGACCCTTCCAGAGCTGAGATATCGAAACTCAAAACTTCGACCCAAAAAAAAAAAACGACAGTGTTACCCCTTACGTTTTTTTTTTCGTTTTCGGGTGAAAAATCAAGTTTCTCCAATCTTCTCAAAACTCTGGATTATGATAGAGGGCCGCGAGACTTTTACCTGAGCGCAAAAATGGAGGCTCTAGACCCTTCCAGAGCTGAGATATCGAAACTCAAAATTTCGACCCGAAAAAAAAACGACAGTGTTACCCCTTACGTTTTTTTTTCATTTTCGGGCGAAAAATCAAGTTTCTCCAATCTTCTCAAAACTCTGGATTATGATAGAGGGCCGCGAGACTTTGACCTGAGCGCAAAAATGGAGGCTCTAGATCCTTCCAGAGCTGAGATATCGAAACTCAAAATTTCGACCCGAAAAAAAAACGACAGTGTTACCCCTTACGTTTTTTTTTCGTTTTCAGGCGAAAAATCAAGTTTCTCCAATCTTCTCAAAACTCTGGATTATGATAGAGGGCCGCGAGACTTTGACCTGAGCGCAAAAATGGAGGCTCTAGACCCTTCCAGAGCTGAGATATCGAAACTCAAAACTTCGACCCAAAAAAAAAAAACGACAGTGTTACCCCTTACGTTTTTTTTTTCATTTTCGGGTGAAAAATCAAGTTTCTCCAATCTTCTCAAAACTCTGGATTATGATAGAGGGCCGCAAGACTTTGACCTGAGCGCAAAAATGGAGGCTCTAGACCCTTCCAGAGCTGAGATATCGAAACTCAAAATTTCGACCCGAAAAAAAAACGACAGTGTTACCCCTTACGTTTTTTTCCGTTTTCGGGCGAAAAATCAAGTTTCTCCAATCTTCTCAAAACTCTGGATTATGATAGAGGGCCGCGAGACTTTGACCTGAGCGCAAAAATGGAGGCTCTAGACCCTTCCAGAGCTGAGATATCGAAACTCAAAATTTCTACCCGAAAAAAAACGACAGTGTTACCCCTTACGTTTTTTTTCGTTTTCAGGCGAAAAATCAAGTTTCTCCAATCTTCTCAAAACTCTGGATTATGATAGAGGGCCGCGAGACTTTGGCCTGAGCGCAAAAATGGAGGCTCTAGACCCTTCCAGAGCTGAGATATCGAAACTCAAAATTTCGACCCGAAAAAAAAACGACAGTGTTACCCCTTACGTTTTTTTTCGTTTTCAGGCGAAAAATCAAGTTTCTCCAATCTTCTCAAAACTCTGGATTATGATAGAGGGCCGCGAGACTTTGACCTGAGCGCAAAAATGGAGGCTCTAGACCCTTCCAGAGCTGAGATATCGAAACTCAAAATTTCGACCCGAAAAAAAAAACGACAGTGTTACCCCTTACGTTTTTTTTCATTTTCGGGCGAAAAATCAAGTTTCTCCAATCTTCTCAAAACTCTGGATTATGATAGAGGGCCGCGAGACTTTGACCTGCGCGCAAAAATGGAGGCTCTAGACCCTTCCAGAGCTGAGATATCGAAACTCAAAATTTCGACCCGAAAAAAAAACGACAGTGTTACCCCTTACGTTTTTTTTTCGTTTTCAGGCGAAAAATCAAGTTTCTCCAATCTTCTCAAAACTCTGGATTATGATAGAGGGCCGCGAGACTTTGACCTGAGCGCAAAAATGGAGGCTCTAGACCCTTCCAGAGCTGAGATATCGAAACTCAAAATTTTGACCCGAAAAAAAAAAAACCGACAGTGTTACCCCTTACGTTTTTTTCCGTTTTCGGGCGAAAAATCAAGTTTCTCCAATCTTCTCAAAACTCTGGATTATGATAGAGGGCCGCGAGACTTTGACCTGAGCGCAAAAATGGAGGCTCTAGACCCTTCCAGAGCTGAGATATCGAAACTCAAAATTTCGACCCGAAAAAAAAACGACAGTGTTACCCCTTACGTTTTTTTTCATTTTCGGGCGAAAAATCAAGTTTCTCCAATCTTCTCAAAACTCTGGATTATGATAGAGGGCCGCGAGACTTTGACCTGAGCGCAAAAATGGAGGCTCTAGACCCTTCCAGAGCTGAGATATCGAAACTCAAAATTTCGACCCGAAAAAAAAACGACAGTGTTACCCCTTACGTTTTTTTTTCGTTTTCGGGCGAAAAATCAAGTTTCTCCAATCTTCTCAAAACTCTGGATTATGATAGAGGGCCGCGAGACTTTGACCTGAGCGCAAAAATGGAGGCTCTAGACCCTTCCAGAGCTGAGATATCGAAACTCAAAATTTCAACCCGAAAAAAAAACGACAGTGTTACCCCTTACGTTTTTTTTCGTTTTCGGGCGAAAAATCAAGTTTCTCCAATCTTCTGAAAACTCTGGATTATGATAGAGGGCCGCGAGACTTTGACCTGAGCGCAAAAATGGAGGCTCTAGACCCTTCCAGAGCTGAGATATCGAAACTCAAAATTTCGACCCGAAAAAAAAACGACAGTGTTACCCCTTACGTTTTTTTTCGTTTTCAGGCGAAAAATCAAGTTTCTCCAATCTTCTCGAAACTCTGGATTATGATAGAGGGCCGCGAGACTTTGGCCTGAGCGCAAAAATGGAGGCTCTAGACCCTTCCAGAGCTGAGATATCGAAACTCAAAATTTCGACCCGAAAAAAAAAACGACAGTGTTACCCCTTACGTTTTTTTTCGTTTTCAGGCGAAAAATCAAGTTTCTCCAATCTTCTCAAAACTCTGGATTATGATAGAGGGCCGCGAGACTTTGACCTGAGCGCAAAAATGGAGGCTCTAGACCCTTCCAGAGCTGAGATATCGAAACTCAAAATTTCGACCCGAAAAAAAAAAAACGACAGTGTTACCCCTTACGTTTTTTTTCATTTTCGGGCGAAAAATCAAGTTTCTCCAATCTTCTCAAAACTCTGGATTATGATAGAGGGCCGCGAGACTTTGACCTGCGCGCAAAAATGGAGGCTCTAGACCCTTCCAGAGCTGAGATATCGAAACTCAAAATTTCGACCCGAAAAAAAAACGACAGTGTTACCCCTTACGTTTTTTTTCGTTTTCAGGCGAAAAATCAAGTTTCTCCAATCTTCTCAAAACTCTGGATTATGATAGAGGGCCGCGAGACTTTGACCTGAGCGCAAAAATGGAGGCTCTAGACCCTTCCAGAGCTGAGATATCGAAACTCAAAATTTCGACCCAAAAAAAAAAAACGACAGTGTTACCCCTTACGTTTTTTTTCATTTTCGGGCGAAAAATCAAGTTTCTCCAATCTTCTCAAAACTCTGGATTATGATAGAGGGCCGCGAGACTTTGACCTGAGCGCAAAAATGGAGGCTCTAGACCCTTCCAGAGCTGAGATATCGAAACTCAAAATTTCGACCCGAAAAAAAAACGACAGTGTTACCCCTTACGTTTTTTTTTTCGTTTTCAGGCGAAAAATCAAGTTTCTCCAATCTTCTCAAAACTCTGGATTATGATAGAGGGCCGCGAGACTTTGACCTGAGCGCAAAAATGGAGGCTCTAGACCCTTCCAGAGCTGAGATATCGAAACTCAAAATTTCGACCCGAAAAAAAAACGAGTGTTACCCCTTACGTTTTTTTTTTCATTTTCGGGCGAAAAATCAAGTTACTCCAATCTTCTCAAAACTCTGGATTATGATAGAGGGCCGCGAGACTTTGACATGAGCACAAAAATGGAGGCTCTAGACCCTTCCAGAGCTGAGATATCGAAACTCAAAATTTTGACCCGAAAAAAAAACGACAGTGTTACCCCTTACGTTTTTTTTCGTTTTCAGGCGAAAAATCAAGTTTCTCCAATCTTCTCAAAACTCTGGATTATGATAGAGGGCCGCGAGACTTTTACCTGAGCGCAAAAATGGAGGCTCTAGACCCTTCCAGAGCTGAGATATCGAAACTCAAAATTTCGACCCGAAAAAAAAAACGACAGTGTTACCCCTTAAGTTTTTTTTCATTTTCGGGCGAAAAATCAAGTTTCTCCAATCTTCTCAAAACTCTGGATTATGATAGAGGGCCGCGAGACTTTGACCTGAGCGCAAAAATGGAGGCTCTAGATCCTTCCAGAGCTGAGATATCGAAACTCAAAATTTCGACCCGAAAAAAAAACGACAGTGTTACCCCTTACGTTTTTTTTTCGTTTTCAAGCGAAAAATCAAGTTTCTCCAATCTTCTCAAAACTCTGGATTATGATAGAGGGCCGCGAGACTTTGACCTGAGCGCAAAAATGGAGGCTCTAGACCCTTCCAGAGCTGAGATATCGAAACTCAAAACTTCGACCCAAAAAAAAAAAACGACAGTGTTACCCCTTACGTTTTTTTTCATTTTCGGGTGAAAAATCAAGTTTCTCCAATCTTCTCAAAACTCTGGATTATGATAGAGGGCCGCGAGACTTTGACCTGAGCGCAAAAATGGAGGCTCTAGACCCTTCCAGAGCTGAGATATCGAAACTCAAAATTTCGACCCGAAAAAAAAACGACAGTGTTACCCCTTACGTTTTTTTTCGTTTTCAGGCGAAAAATCAAGTTTCTCCAATCTTCTCAAAACTCTGGATTATGATAGAGGGCCGCGAGACTTTGGCCTGAGCGCAAAAATGGAGGCTCTAGACCCTTCCAGAGCTGAGATATCGAAACTCAAAATTTCGACCCGAAAAAAAAACGACAGTGTTACCCCTTACGTTTTTTTTCGTTTTCAGGCGAAAAATCAAGTTTCTCCAATCTTCTCAAAACTCTGGATTATGATAGAGGGCCGCGAGACTTTGACCTGAGCGCAAAAATGGAGGCTCTAGACCCTTCCAGAGCTGAGATATCGAAACTCAAAATTTCGACCCGAAAAAAAAAAACGACAGTGTTACCCCTTACGTTTTTTTTCGTTTTCGGACGAAAAATCAAGTTTCTCCAATCTTCTCAAAACTCTGGATTATGATAGAGGGCCGCGAGACTTTGACCTGAGCGCAAAAATGGAGGCTCTAGACCCTTCCAGAGCTGAGATATCGAAACTCAAAATTTCGACCCGAAAAAAAAACGACAGTGTTACCCCTTACGTTTTTTTCCGTTTTCGGGCGAAAAATCAAGTTTCTCCAATCTTCTCAAAACTCTGGATTATGATAGAGGGCCGCGAGACTTTGACCTGAGCGCAAAAATGGAGGCTCTAGACCCTTCCAGAGCTGAGATATCGAAACTCAAAATTTCGACCCGAAAAAAAAACGACAGTGTTACCCCTTACGTTTTTTTTCGTTTTCGGGCGAAAAATCAAGTTTCTCCAATCTTCTCAAAACTCTGGATTATGATAGAGGGCCGCGAGACTTTGACCTGAGCGCAAAAATGGAGGCTCTAGACCCTTCCAGAGCTGAGATATCGAAACTCAAAATTTCGACCCGAAAAAAAAACGACAGTGTTACCCCTTACGTTTTTTTTCGTTTTCAGGCGAAAAATCAAGTTTCTCCAATCTTCTCAAAACTCTGGATTATGATAGAGGGCCGCGAGACTTTGACCTGAGCGCAAAAATGGAGGCTCTAGACCCTTCCAGAGCTGAGATATCGAAACTCAAAATTTCGACCCGAAAAAAAAACGACAGTGTTACCCCTTACGTTTTTTTCCGTTTTCGGGCGAAAAATCAAGTTTCTCCAATCTTCTCAAAACTCTGGATTATGATAGAGGGCCGCGAGACTTTGACCTGAGCGCAAAAATGGAGGCTCTAGACCCTTCCAGAGCTGAGATATCGAAACTCAAAATTTCGACCCGAAAAAAAAACGACAGTGTTACCCCTTACGTTTTTTTTCGTTTTCGGGCGAAAAATCAAGTTTCTCCAATCTTCTCAAAACTCTGGATTATGATAGAGGGCCGCGAGACTTTGACCTGAGCGCAAAAATGGAGGCTCTAGACCCTTCCAGAGCTGAGATATCGAAACTCAAAATTTCGACCCGAAAAAAAAACGACAGTGTTACCCCTTACGTTTTTTTTCGTTTTCAGGCGAAAAATCAAGTTTCTCCAATCTTCTCAAAACTCTGGATTATGATAGAGGGCCGCGAGACTTTGACCTGAGCGCAAAAATGGAGGCTCTAGACCCTTCCAGAGCTGAGATATCGAAACTCAAAATTTCGACCCGAAAAAAAAACGACAGTGTTACCCCTTACGTTTTTTTTCGTTTTCAGGCGAAAAATCAAGTTTCTCCAATCTTCTCAAAACTCTGGATTATGATAGAGGGCCGCGAGACTTTGACCTGAGCGCAAAAATGGAGGCTCTAGACCCTTCCAGAGCTGAGATATCGAAACTCAAAATTTCGACCCGAAAAAAAAAAACGACAGTGTTACCCCTTACGTTTTTTTTCGTTTTCAGGCGAAAAATCAAGTTTCTCCAATCTTCTCAAAACTCTGGATTATGATAGAGGGCCGCGAGACTTTGACCTGAGCGCAAAAATGGAGGCTCTAGACCCTACCAGAGCTGAGATATCGAAACTCAAAATTTCGACCCAAAAAAAAAAAAATGACAGTGTTACCCCTTACGTTTTTTTTCATTTTCGGGCGAAAAATCAAGTTTCTCCAATCTTCTCAAAACTCTGGATTATGATAGAGGGCCGCGAGACTTTGACCTGAGCGCAAAAATGGAGGCTCTAGACCCTTCCAGAGCTGAGATATCGAAACTCAAAATTTCGACCCGAAAAAAAAACGACAGTGTTACCCCTTACGTTTTTTTTTCATTTTCGGGCGAAAAATCAAGTTTCTCCAATCTTCTCAAAACTCTGGATTATGATAGAGGGCCGCGAGACTTTGACATGAGCACAAAAATGGAGGCTCTAGACCCTTCCAGAGCTGAGATATCGAAACTCAAAATTTCGACCCGAAAAAAAAACGACAGTGTTACCCCTTACGTTTTTTTTCGTTTTCAGGCGAAAAATCAAGTTTCTCCAATCTTCTCAAAACTCTGGATTATGATAGAGGGCCGCGAGACTTTTACCTGAGCGCAAAAATGGAGGCTCTAGACCCTTCCAGAGCTGAGATATCGAAACTCAAAATTTCGACCCGAAAAAAAAAACGACAGTGTTACCCCTTACGTTTTTTTTCATTTTCGGGCGAAAAATCAAGTTTCTCCAATCTTCTCAAAACTCTGGATTATGATAGAGGGCCGCGAGACTTTGACCTGAGCGCAAAAATGGAGGCTCTAGACCCTTCCAGAGCTGAGATATCGAAACTCAAAACTTCGACCCAAAAAAAAAAAACGACAGTGTTACCCCTTACGTTTTTTTTCATTTTCGGGTGAAAAATCAAGTTTCTCCAATCTTCTCAAAACTCTGGATTATGATAGAGGGCCGCGAGACTTTGACCTGAGCGCAAAAATGGAGGCTCTAGACCCTTCCAGAGCTGAGATATCGAAACTCAAAATTTCGACCCGAAAAAAAAACGACAGTGTTACCCCTTACGTTTTTTTTCGTTTTCAGGCGAAAAATCAAGTTTCTCCAATCTTCTCAAAACTCTGGATTATGATAGAGGGCCGCGAGACTTTGGCCTGAGCGCAAAAATGGAGGCTCTAGACCCTTCCAGAGCTGAGATATCGAAACTCAAAATTTCGACCCGAAAAAAAAAAACGACAGTGTTACCCCTTACGTTTTTTTTCATTTTCGGGCGAAAAATCAAGTTTCTCCAATCTTCTCAAAACTCTGGATTATGATAGAGGGCCGCGAGACTTTGACCTGCGCGCAAAAATGGAGGCTCTAGACCCTTCCAGAGCTGAGATATCGAAACTCAAAATTTCGACCCGAAAAAAAAACGACAGTGTTACCCCTTACGTTTTTTTTCGTTTTCAGGCGAAAAATCAAGTTTCTCCAATCTTCTCAAAACTCTGGATTATGATAGAGGGCCGCGAGACTTTGACCTGAGCGCAAAAATGGAGGCTCTAGACCCTGCCAGAGCTGAGATATCGAAACTCAAAATTTCTACCCAAAAAAAAAAACGACAGTGTTACCCCTTACGTTTTTTTTCATTTTCGGGCGAAAAATCAAGTTTCTCCAATCTTCTCAAAACTCTGGATTATGATAGAGGGCCGCGAGACTTTGACCTGAGCGCAAAAATGGAGGCTCTAGACCCTTCCAGAGCTGAGATATCGAAACTCAAAATTTCGACCCGAAAAAAAAACGACAGTGTTACCCCTTACGTTTTTTTTTCATTTTCGGGCGAAAAATCAAGTTTCTCCAATCTTCTCAAAACTCTGGATTATGATAGAGGGCCGCGAGACTTTGACCTGAGCGCAAAAATGGAGGCTCTAGATCCTTCCAGAGCTGAGATATCGAAACTCAAAATTTCGACCCGAAAAAAAAACGACAGTGTTACCCCTTACGTTTTTTTTTCGTTTTCGGGCGAAAAATCAAGTTTCTCCAATCTTCTCAAAACTCTGGATTATGATAGAGGGCCGCGAGACTTTGACCTGAGCGCAAAAATGGAGGCTCTAGACCCTTCCAGAGCTGAGATATCGAAACTCAAAACTTCGACCCAAAAAAAAAAAACGACAGTGTTACCCCTTACGTTTTTTTTTTCGTTTTCGGGTGAAAAATCAAGTTTCTCCAATCTTCTCAAAACTCTGGATTATGATAGAGGGCCGCGAGACTTTTACCTGAGCGCAAAAATGGAGGCTCTAGACCCTTCCAGAGCTGAGATATCGAAACTCAAAATTTCGACCCGAAAAAAAAACGACAGTGTTACCCCTTACGTTTTTTTTTCATTTTCGGGCGAAAAATCAAGTTTCTCCAATCTTCTCAAAACTCTGGATTATGATAGAGGGCCGCGAGACTTTGACCTGAGCGCAAAAATGGAGGCTCTAGATCCTTCCAGAGCTGAGATATCGAAACTCAAAATTTCGACCCGAAAAAAAAACGACAGTGTTACCCCTTACGTTTTTTTTTCGTTTTCAGGCGAAAAATCAAGTTTCTCCAATCTTCTCAAAACTCTGGATTATGATAGAGGGCCGCGAGACTTTGACCTGAGCGCAAAAATGGAGGCTCTAGACCCTTCCAGAGCTGAGATATCGAAACTCAAAACTTCGACCCAAAAAAAAAAAACGACAGTGTTACCCCTTACGTTTTTTTTTTCATTTTCGGGTGAAAAATCAAGTTTCTCCAATCTTCTCAAAACTCTGGATTATGATAGAGGGCCGCAAGACTTTGACCTGAGCGCAAAAATGGAGGCTCTAGACCCTTCCAGAGCTGAGATATCGAAACTCAAAATTTCGACCCGAAAAAAAAACGACAGTGTTACCCCTTACGTTTTTTTCCGTTTTCGGGCGAAAAATCAAGTTTCTCCAATCTTCTCAAAACTCTGGATTATGATAGAGGGCCGCGAGACTTTGACCTGAGCGCAAAAATGGAGGCTCTAGACCCTTCCAGAGCTGAGATATCGAAACTCAAAATTTCTACCCGAAAAAAAACGACAGTGTTACCCCTTACGTTTTTTTTCGTTTTCAGGCGAAAAATCAAGTTTCTCCAATCTTCTCAAAACTCTGGATTATGATAGAGGGCCGCGAGACTTTGGCCTGAGCGCAAAAATGGAGGCTCTAGACCCTTCCAGAGCTGAGATATCGAAACTCAAAATTTCGACCCGAAAAAAAAACGACAGTGTTACCCCTTACGTTTTTTTTCGTTTTCAGGCGAAAAATCAAGTTTCTCCAATCTTCTCAAAACTCTGGATTATGATAGAGGGCCGCGAGACTTTGACCTGAGCGCAAAAATGGAGGCTCTAGACCCTTCCAGAGCTGAGATATCGAAACTCAAAATTTCGACCCGAAAAAAAAAAACGACAGTGTTACCCCTTACGTTTTTTTTCATTTTCGGGCGAAAAATCAAGTTTCTCCAATCTTCTCAAAACTCTGGATTATGATAGAGGGCCGCGAGACTTTGACCTGCGCGCAAAAATGGAGGCTCTAGACCCTTCCAGAGCTGAGATATCGAAACTCAAAATTTCGACCCGAAAAAAAAACGACAGTGTTACCCCTTACGTTTTTTTTCGTTTTCAGGCAAAAAATCAAGTTTCTCCAATCTTCTCAAAACTCTGGATTATGATAGAGGGCCGCGAGACTTTGACCTGAGTGCAAAAATGGAGGCTCTAGACCCTTCCAGAGCTGAGATATCGAAACTCAAAATTTCGACCCAAAAAAAAAAACGACAGTGTTACCCCTTACGTTTTTTTTCATTTTCGGGCGAAAAATCAAGTTTCTCCAATCTTCTCAAAACTCTGGATTATGATAGAGGGCCGCGAGACTTTGACCTGAGCGCAAAAATGGAGGCTCTAGACCCTTCCAGAGTTGAGATATCGAAACTCAAAATTTCGACCCAAAAAAAAAAAATGACAGTGTTACCCCTTACGTTTTTTTTCATTTTCGGGCGAAAAATCAAGTTTCTCCAATCTTCTCAAAACTCTGGATTATGATAGAGGGCCGCAAGACTTTGACCTGAGCGCAAAAATGGAGGCTCTAGACCCTTCCAGAGCTGAGATATCGAAACTCAAAATTTCGACCCGAAAAAAAAACGACAGTGTTACCCCTTACGTTTTTTTTTCATTTTCGGGCGAAAAATCAAGTTTCTCCAATCTTCTCAAAACTCTGGATTATGATAGAGGGCCGCGAGACTTTGACATGAGCACAAAAATGGAGGCTCTAGACCCTTCCAGAGCTGAGATATCGAAACTCAAAATTTCGACCCGAAAAAAAAAACGACAGTGTTACCCCTTACGTTTTTTTTCATTTTCGGGCGAAAAATCAAGTTTCTCCAATCTTCTCAAAACTCTGGATTATGATAGAGGGCCGCGAGACTTTGACCTGAGCGCAAAAATGGAGGCTCTAGATCCTTCCAGAGCTGAGATATCGAAACTCAAAATTTCGACCCGAAAAAAAAACGACAGTGTTACCCCTTACGTTTTTTTTCGTTTTCAAGCGAAAAATCAAGTTTCTCCAATCTTCTCAAAACTCTGGATTATGATAGAGGGCCGCGAGACTTTGACCTGAGCGCAAAAATGGAGGCTCTAGACCCTTCCAGAGCTGAGATATCGAAACTCAAAACTTCGACCCAAAAAAAAAAAACGACAGTATTACCCCTTACGTTTTTTTTCATTTTCGGGTGAAAAATCAAGTTTCTCCAATCTTCTCAAAACTCTGGATTATGATAGAGGGCCGCGAGACTTTGACCTGAGCGCAAAAATGGAGGCTCTAGACCCTTCCAGAGCTGAGATATCGAAACTCAAAATTTCGACCCGAAAAAAAAACGACAGTGTTACCCCTTACGTTTTTTTTCGTTTTCAGGCGAAAAATCAAGTTTCTCCAATCTTCTCAAAACTCTGGATTATGATAGAGGGCCGCGAGACTTTGGCCTGAGCGCAAAAATGGAGGCTCTAGACCCTTCCAGAGCTGAGATATCGAAACTCAAAATTTCGACCCGAAAAAAAAAAACGACAGTGTTACCCCTTACGTTTTTTTTCATTTTCGGGCGAAAAATCAAGTTTCTCCAATCTTCTCAAAACTCTGGATTATGATAGAGGGCCGCGAGACTTTGACCTGCGCGCAAAAATGGAGGCTCTAGACCCTTCCAGAGCTGAGATATCGAAACTCAAAATTTCGACCCGAAAAAAAAACGACAGTGTTACCCCTTACGTTTTTTTTCGTTTTCAGGCGAAAAATCAAGTTTCTCCAATCTTCTCAAAACTCTGGATTATGATAGAGGGCCGCGAGACTTTGACCTGAGCGCAAAAATGGAGGCTCTAGACCCTGCCAGAGCTGAGATATCGAAACTCAAAATTTCTACCCAAAAAAAAAAACGACAGTGTTACCCCTTACGTTTTTTTTCATTTTCGGGCGAAAAATCAAGTTTCTCCAATCTTCTCAAAACTCTGGATTATGATAGAGGGCCGCGAGACTTTGACCTGAGCGCAAAAATGGAGGCTCTAGACCCTTCCAGAGCTGAGATATCGAAACTCAAAATTTCGACCCGAAAAAAAAACGACAGTGTTACCCCTTACGTTTTTTTTTCATTTTCGGGCGAAAAATCAAGTTTCTCCAATCTTCTCAAAACTCTGGATTATGATAGAGGGCCGCGAGACTTTGACCTGAGCGCAAAAATGGAGGCTCTAGATCCTTCCAGAGCTGAGATATCGAAACTCAAAATTTCGACCCGAAAAAAAAACGACAGTGTTACCCCTTACGTTTTTTTTTCGTTTTCGGGCGAAAAATCAAGTTTCTCCAATCTTCTCAAAACTCTGGATTATGATAGAGGGCCGCGAGACTTTGACCTGAGCGCAAAAATGGAGGCTCTAGACCCTTCCAGAGCTGAGATATCGAAACTCAAAACTTCGACCCAAAAAAAAAAAACGACAGTGTTACCCCTTACGTTTTTTTTTTCGTTTTCGGGTGAAAAATCAAGTTTCTCCAATCTTCTCAAAACTCTGGATTATGATAGAGGGCCGCGAGACTTTTACCTGAGCGCAAAAATGGAGGCTCTAGACCCTTCCAGAGCTGAGATATCGAAACTCAAAATTTCGACCCGAAAAAAAAACGACAGTGTTACCCCTTACGTTTTTTTTTCATTTTCGGGCGAAAAATCAAGTTTCTCCAATCTTCTCAAAACTCTGGATTATGATAGAGGGCCGCGAGACTTTGACCTGAGCGCAAAAATGGAGGCTCTAGATCCTTCCAGAGCTGAGATATCGAAACTCAAAATTTCGACCCGAAAAAAAAACGACAGTGTTACCCCTTACGTTTTTTTTTCGTTTTCAGGCGAAAAATCAAGTTTCTCCAATCTTCTCAAAACTCTGGATTATGATAGAGGGCCGCGAGACTTTGACCTGAGCGCAAAAATGGAGGCTCTAGACCCTTCCAGAGCTGAGATATCGAAACTCAAAACTTCGACCCAAAAAAAAAAAACGACAGTGTTACCCCTTACGTTTTTTTTTTCATTTTCGGGTGAAAAATCAAGTTTCTCCAATCTTCTCAAAACTCTGGATTATGATAGAGGGCCGCAAGACTTTGACCTGAGCGCAAAAATGGAGGCTCTAGACCCTTCCAGAGCTGAGATATCGAAACTCAAAATTTCGACCCGAAAAAAAAACGACAGTGTTACCCCTTACGTTTTTTTCCGTTTTCGGGCGAAAAATCAAGTTTCTCCAATCTTCTCAAAACTCTGGATTATGATAGAGGGCCGCGAGACTTTGACCTGAGCGCAAAAATGGAGGCTCTAGACCCTTCCAGAGCTGAGATATCGAAACTCAAAATTTCTACCCGAAAAAAAACGACAGTGTTACCCCTTACGTTTTTTTTCGTTTTCAGGCGAAAAATCAAGTTTCTCCAATCTTCTCAAAACTCTGGATTATGATAGAGGGCCGCGAGACTTTGGCCTGAGCGCAAAAATGGAGGCTCTAGACCCTTCCAGAGCTGAGATATCGAAACTCAAAATTTCGACCCGAAAAAAAAACGACAGTGTTACCCCTTACGTTTTTTTTCGTTTTCAGGCGAAAAATCAAGTTTCTCCAATCTTCTCAAAACTCTGGATTATGATAGAGGGCCGCGAGACTTTGACCTGAGCGCAAAAATGGAGGCTCTAGACCCTTCCAGAGCTGAGATATCGAAACTCAAAATTTCGACCCGAAAAAAAAAAACGACAGTGTTACCCCTTACGTTTTTTTTCATTTTCGGGCGAAAAATCAAGTTTCTCCAATCTTCTCAAAACTCTGGATTATGATAGAGGGCCGCGAGACTTTGACCTGCGCGCAAAAATGGAGGCTCTAGACCCTTCCAGAGCTGAGATATCGAAACTCAAAATTTCGACCCGAAAAAAAAACGACAGTGTTACCCCTTACGTTTTTTTTCGTTTTCAGGCAAAAAATCAAGTTTCTCCAATCTTCTCAAAACTCTGGATTATGATAGAGGGCCGCGAGACTTTGACCTGAGTGCAAAAATGGAGGCTCTAGACCCTTCCAGAGCTGAGATATCGAAACTCAAAATTTCGACCCAAAAAAAAAAACGACAGTGTTACCCCTTACGTTTTTTTTCATTTTCGGGCGAAAAATCAAGTTTCTCCAATCTTCTCAAAACTCTGGATTATGATAGAGGGCCGCGAGACTTTGACCTGAGCGCAAAAATGGAGGCTCTAGACCCTTCCAGAGTTGAGATATCGAAACTCAAAATTTCGACCCAAAAAAAAAAAATGACAGTGTTACCCCTTACGTTTTTTTTCATTTTCGGGCGAAAAATCAAGTTTCTCCAATCTTCTCAAAACTCTGGATTATGATAGAGGGCCGCAAGACTTTGACCTGAGCGCAAAAATGGAGGCTCTAGACCCTTCCAGAGCTGAGATATCGAAACTCAAAATTTCGACCCGAAAAAAAAACGACAGTGTTACCCCTTACGTTTTTTTTTCATTTTCGGGCGAAAAATCAAGTTTCTCCAATCTTCTCAAAACTCTGGATTATGATAGAGGGCCGCGAGACTTTGACATGAGCACAAAAATGGAGGCTCTAGACCCTTCCAGAGCTGAGATATCGAAACTCAAAATTTCGACCCGAAAAAAAAAACGACAGTGTTACCCCTTACGTTTTTTTTCATTTTCGGGCGAAAAATCAAGTTTCTCCAATCTTCTCAAAACTCTGGATTATGATAGAGGGCCGCGAGACTTTGACCTGAGCGCAAAAATGGAGGCTCTAGATCCTTCCAGAGCTGAGATATCGAAACTCAAAATTTCGACCCGAAAAAAAAACGACAGTGTTACCCCTTACGTTTTTTTTCGTTTTCAAGCGAAAAATCAAGTTTCTCCAATCTTCTCAAAACTCTGGATTATGATAGAGGGCCGCGAGACTTTGACCTGAGCGCAAAAATGGAGGCTCTAGACCCTTCCAGAGCTGAGATATCGAAACTCAAAACTTCGACCCAAAAAAAAAAAACGACAGTATTACCCCTTACGTTTTTTTTCATTTTCGGGTGAAAAATCAAGTTTCTCCAATCTTCTCAAAACTCTGGATTATGATAGAGGGCCGCGAGACTTTGACCTGAGCGCAAAAATGGAGGCTCTAGACCCTTCCAGAGCTGAGATATCGAAACTCAAAATTTCGACCCGAAAAAAAAACGACAGTGTTACCCCTTACGTTTTTTTTCGTTTTCAGGCGAAAAATCAAGTTTCTCCAATCTTCTCAAAACTCTGGATTATGATAGAGGGCCGCGAGACTTTGGCCTGAGCGCAAAAATGGAGGCTCTAGACCCTTCCAGAGCTGAGATATCGAAACTCAAAATTTCGACCCGAAAAAAAAACGACAGTGTTACCCCTTACGTTTTTTTTCGTTTTCAGGCGAAAAATCAAGTTTCTCCAATCTTCTCAAAACTCTGGATTATGATAGAGGGCCGCGAGACTTTGACCTGAGCGCAAAAATGGAGGCTCTAGACCCTTCCAGAGCTGAGATATCGAAACTCAAAATTTCGACCCGAAAAAACAAAAACGACAGTGTTACCCCTTACGTTTTTTTTCATTTTCGGGCGAAAAATCAAGTTTCTCCAATCTTCTCAAAACTCTGGATTATGATAGAGGGCCGCGAGACTTTGACCTGAGCGCAAAAATGGAGGCTCTAGACCCTTCCAGAGCTGAGATATCGAAACTCAAAATTTCGACCCGAAAAAAAAAACGACAGTGTTACCCCTTACGTTTTTTTCCGTTTTCGGGCGAAAAATCAAGTTTCTCCAATCTTCTCAAAACTCTGGATTATGATAGAGGGCCGCGAGACTTTGACCTGAGCGCAAAAATGGAGGCTCTAGACCCTTCCAGAGCTGAGATATCGAAACTCAAAATTTCGACCCGAAAAAAAAACGACAGTGTTACCCCTTACGTTTTTTTTCGTTTTCGGGCGAAAAATCAAGTTTCTCCAATCTTCTGAAAACTCTGGATTATGATAGAGGGCCGCGAGACTTTGACCTGAGCGCAAAAATGGAGGCTCTAGACCCTTCCAGAGCTGAGATATCGAAACTCAAAATTTCGACCCGAAAAAAAAACGACAGTGTTACCCCTTACGTTTTTTTTCGTTTTCAGGCGAAAAATCAAGTTTCTCCAATCTTCTCAAAACTCTGGATTATGATAGAGGGCCGCGAGACTTTGGCCTGAGCGCAAAAATGGAGGCTCTAGACCCTTCCAGAGCTGAGATATCGAAACTCAAAATTTCGACCCGAAAAAAAAACGACAGTGTTACCCCTTACGTTTTTTTTCGTTTTCAGGCGAAAAATCAAGTTTCTCCAATCTTCTCAAAACTCTGGATTATGATAGAGGGCCGCGAGACTTTGACCTGAGCGCAAAAATGGAGGCTCTAGACCCTTCCAGAGCTGAGATATCGAAACTCAAAATTTCGACCCGAAAAAAAAAAACGACAGTGTTACCCCTTACGTTTTTTTTTCATTTTCGGGCGAAAAATCAAGTTTCTCCAATCTTCTCAAAACTCTGGATTATGATAGAGGGCCGCGAGACTTTGACCTGCGCGCAAAAATGGAGGCTCTAGACCCTTCCAGAGCTGAGATATCGAAACTCAAAATTTCGACCCGAAAAAAAAACGACAGTGTTACCCCTTACGTTTTTTTTCGTTTTCAGGCGAAAAATCAAGTTTCTCCAATCTTCTCAAAACTCTGGATTATGATAGAGGACCGCGAGACTTTGACCTGAGCGCAAAAATGGAGGCTCTAGACCCTTCCAGAGCTGAGATATCGAAACTCTAAATTTCGACCCAAAAAAAAAAAACGACAGTGTTACCCCTTACGTTTTTTTTCATTTTCGGGCGAAAAATCAAGTTTCTCCAATCTTCTCAAAACTCTGGATTATGATAGAGGGCCGCGAGACTTTGACCTGAGCGCAAAAATGGAGGCTCTAGACCCTTCCAGAGCTGAGATATCGAAACTCAAAATTTCGACCCGAAAAAAAAACGACAGTGTTACCCCTTACGTTTTTTTTTCATTTTCGGGCGAAAAATCAAGTTTCTCCAATCTTCTCAAAACTCTGGATTATGATAGAGGGCCGCGAGACTTTGACCTGAGCGCAAAAATGGAGGCTCTAGATCCTTCCAGAGCTGAGATATCGAAACTCAAAATTTCGACCCGAAAAAAAAACGACAGTGTTACCCCTTACGTTTTTTTTTCGTTTTCAGGCGAAAAATCAAGTTTCTCCAATCTTCTCAAAACTCTGGATTATGATAGAGGGCCGCGAGACTTTGACCTGAGCGCAAAAATGGAGGCTCTAGATCCTTCCAGAGCTGAGATATCGAAACTCAAAATTTCGACCCGAAAAAAAAAAACGACAGTGTTACCCCTTACGTTTTTTTTCATTTTCGGGCGAAAAATAAAGTTTCTCCAATCTTCTCAAAACTCTGGATTATGATAGAGGGCCGCGAGACTTTGACCTGAGCGCAAAAATGGAGGCTCTAGACCCTTCCAGAGCTGAGATATCGAAACTCAAAATTTCGACCCGAAAAAAAAACGACAGTGTTACCCCTTACGGTTTTTTTCGTTTTCAGGCGAAAAATCAAGTTTCTCCAATCTTCTCAAAACTCTGGATTATGATAGAGGGCCGCGAGACTTTGACCTGAGCGCAAAAATGGAGGCTCTAGACCCTTCCAGAGCTGAGATATCGAAACTCAAAATTTCGACCCAAAAAAAAAAAAAAACGACAGTGTTACCCCTTACGTTTTTTTTCATTTTCGGGCGAAAAATCAAGTTTCTCCAATCTTCTCAAAACTCTGGATTATGATAGAGGGCCGCGAGACTTTGACCTGAGCGCAAAAATGGAGGCTCTAGACCCTTCCAGAGCTGAGATATCGAAACTCAAAATTTCGACCCGAAAAAAAAACGACAGTGTTACCCCTTACGTTTTTTTTTCATTTTCGGGCGAAAAATCAAGTTTCTCCAATCTTCTCAAAACTGTGGATTATGATAGAGGGCCGCGAGACTTTGACATGAGCACAAAAATGGAGGCTCTAGACCCTTCCAGAGCTGAGATATCGAAACTCAAAATTTCGACCCGAAAAAAAAACGACAGTGTTACCCCTTACGTTTTTTTTCGTTTTCAGGCGAAAAATCAAGTTTCTCCAATCTTCTCAAAACTCTGGATTATGATAGAGGGCCGCGAGACTTTTACCTGAGCGCAAAAATGGAGGCTCTAGACCCTTCCAGAGCTGAGATATCGAAACTCAAAATTTCGACCCGAAAAAAAAAACGACAGTGTTACCCCTTACGTTTTTTTTCATTTTCGGGCGAAAAATCAAGTTTCTCCAATCTTCTCAAAACTCTGGATTATGATAGAGGGCCGCGAGACTTTGACCTGAGCGCAAAAATGGAGGCTCTAGATCCTTCCAGAGCTGAGATATCGAAACTCAAAATTTCGACCCGAAAAAAAAACGACAGTGTTACCCCTTACGTTTTTTTTTCGTTTTCAAGCGAAAAATCAAGTTTCTCCAATCTTCTCAAAACTCTGGATTATGATAGAGGGCCGCGAGACTTTGACCTGAGCGCAAAAATGGAGGCTCTAGACCCTTCCAGAGCTGAGATATCGAAACTCAAAACTTCGACCCAAAAAAAAAAAACGACAGTGTTACCCCTTACGTTTTTTTTCATTTTCGGGTGAAAAATCAAGTTTCTCCAATCTTCTCAAAACTCTGGATTATGATAGAGGGTCGCGAGACTTTGACCTGAGCGCAAAAATGGAGGCTCTAGACCCTTCCAGAGCTGAGATATCGAAACTCAAAATTTCGACCCGAAAAAAAAACGACAGTGTTACCCCTTACGTTTTTTTTCGTTTTCAGGCGAAAAATCAAGTTTCTCCAATCTTCTCAAAACTCTGGATTATGATAGAGGGCCGCGAGACTTTGGCCTGAGCGCAAAAATGGAGGCTCTAGACCCTTCCAGAGCTGAGATATCGAAACTCAAAATTTCGACCCGAAAAAAAAACGACAGTGTTACCCCTTACGTTTTTTTTCGTTTTCAGGCGAAAAATCAAGTTTCTCCAATCTTCTCAAAACTCTGGATTATGATAGAGGGCCGCGAGACTTTGACCTGAGCGCAAAAATGGAGGCTCTAGACCCTTCCAGAGCTGAGATATCGAAACTGAAAATTTCGACCCGAAAAAAAAAAAACGACAGTGTTACCCCTTACGTTTTTTTTCATTTTCGGGCGAAAAATCAAGTTTCTCCAATCTTCTCAAAACTCTGGATTATGATAGAGGGCCGCGAGACTTTGACCTGAGCGCAAAAATGGAGGCTCTAGACCCTTCCAGAGCTGAGATATCGAAACTCAAAATTTCGACCCGAAAAAAAAAACGACAGTGTTACCCCTTACGTTTTTTTCCGTTTTCGGGCGAAAAATCAAGTTTCTCCAATCTTCTCAAAACTCTGGATTATGATAGAGGGCCGCGAGACTTTGACCTGAGCGCAAAAATGGAGGCTCTAGACCCTTCCAGAGCTGAGATATCGAAACTCAAAATTTCAACCCGAAAAAAAAACGACAGTGTTACCCCTTACGTTTTTTTTCGTTTTCGGGCGAAAAATCAAGTTTCTCCAATCTTCTGAAAACTCTGGATTATGATAGAGGGCCGCGAGACTTTGACCTGAGCGCAAAAATGGAGGCTCTAGACCCTTCCAGAGCTGAGATATCGAAACTCAAAATTTCGACCCGAAAAAAAAACGACAGTGTTACCCCTTACGTTTTTTTTCGTTTTCAGGCAAAAAATCAAGTTTCTCCAATCTTCTCGAAACTCTGGATTATGATAGAGGGCCGCGAGACTTTGGCCTGAGCGCAAAAATGGAGGCTCTAGACCCTTCCAGAGCTGAGATATCGAAACTCAAAATTTCGACCCGAAAAAAAAACGACAGTGTTACCCCTTACGTTTTTTTTCGTTTTCAGGCGAAAAATCAAGTTTCTCCAATCTTCTCAAAACTCTGGATTATGATAGAGGGCCGCGAGACTTTGACCTGAGCGCAAAAATGGAGGCTCTAGACCCTTCCAGAGCTGAGATATCGAAACTCAAAATTTTGACCCGAAAAAAAAAAACGACAGTGTTACCCCTTACGTTTTTTTTCATTTTCGGGCGAAAAATCAAGTTTCTCCAATATTCTCAAAACTCTGGATTATGATAGAGGGCCGCGAGACTTTGACCTGCGCGCAAAAATGGAGGCTCTAGACCCTTCCAGAGCTGAGATATCGAAACTCAAAATTTCGACCCGAAAAAAAAACGACAGTGTTACCCCTTACGTTTTTTTTCGTTTTCAGGCGAAAAATCAAGTTTCTCCAATCTTCTTAAAACTCTGGATTATGATAGAGGGCCGCGAGACTTTGACCTGAGCGCAAAAATGGAGGCTCTAGACCCTTCCAGAGCTGAGATATCGAAACTCAAAATTTCGACCCAAAAAAAAAAAACGACAGTGTTACCCCTTACGTTTTTTTTCATTTTCGGGCGAAAAATCAAGTTTCTCCAATCTTCTCAAAACTCTGGATTATGATAGAGGGCCGCGAGACTTTGACCTGAGCGCAAAAATGGAGGCTCTAGACCCTTCCAGAGCTGAGATATCGAAACTCAAAATTTCAACCCGAAAAAAAAACGACAGTGTTACCCCTTACGTTTTTTTTCGTTTTCGGGCGAAAAATCAAGTTTCTCCAATCTTCTGAAAACTCTGGATTATGATAGAGGGCCGCGAGACTTTGACCTGAGCGCAAAAATGGAGGCTCTAGACCCTTCCAGAGCTGAGATATCGAAACTCAAAATTTCGACCCGAAAAAAAAACGACAGTGTTACCCCTTACGTTTTTTTTCGTTTTCAGGCAAAAAATCAAGTTTCTCCAATCTTCTCGAAACTCTGGATTATGATAGAGGGCCGCGAGACTTTGGCCTGAGCGCAAAAATGGAGGCTCTAGACCCTTCCAGAGCTGAGATATCGAAACTCAAAATTTCGACCCGAAAAAAAAACGACAGTGTTACCCCTTACGTTTTTTTTCGTTTTCAGGCGAAAAATCAAGTTTCTCCAATCTTCTCAAAACTCTGGATTATGATAGAGGGCCGCGAGACTTTGACCTGAGCGCAAAAATGGAGGCTCTAGACCCTTCCAGAGCTGAGATATCGAAACTCAAAATTTCGACCCGAAAAAAAAAAACGACAGTGTTACCCCTTACGTTTTTTTTCATTTTCGGGCGAAAAATCAAGTTTCTCCAATATTCTCAAAACTCTGGATTATGATAGAGGGCCGCGAGACTTTGACCTGCGCGCAAAAATGGAGGCTCTAGACCCTTCCAGAGCTGAGATATCGAAACTCAAAATTTCGACCCGAAAAAAAAACGACAGTGTTACCCCTTACGTTTTTTTTCGTTTTCAGGCGAAAAATCAAGTTTCTCCAATCTTCTCAAAACTCTGGATTATGATAGAGGGCCGCGAGACTTTGACCTGAGCGCAAAAATGGAGGCTCTAGACCCTTCCAGAGCTGAGATATCGAAACTCAAAATTTCGACCCAAAAAAAAAAAACGACAGTGTTACCCCTTACGTTTTTTTTTCATTTTCGGGCGAAAAATCAAGTTTCTCCAATCTTCTCAAAACTCTGGATTATGATAGAGGGCCGCGAGACTTTGACCTGAGCGCAAAAATGGAGGCTCTAGACCCTTCCAGAGCTGAGATATCGAAACTCAAAATTTCGACCCGAAAAAAAAACGACAGTGTTACCCCTTACGTTTTTTTTTCATTTTCGGGCGAAAAATCAAGTTTCTCCAATCTTCTCAAAACTCTGGATTATGATAGAGGGCCGCGAGACTTTGACCTGAGCGCAAAAATGGAGGCTCTAGATCCTTCCAGAGCTGAGATATCGAAACTCAAAATTTCGACCCGAAAAAAAAACGACAGTGTTACCCCTTACGTTTTTTTTTCGTTTTCAGGCGAAAAATCAAGTTTCTCCAATCTTCTCAAAACTCTGGATTATGATAGAGGGCCGCGAGACTTTGACCTGAGCGCAAAAATGGAGGCTCTAGACCCTTCCAGAGCTGAGATATCGAAACTCAAAACTTCGACCCAAAAAAAAAAAACGACAGTGTTACCCCTTACGTTTTTTTTTCATTTTCGGGTGAAAAATCAAGTTTCTCCAATCTTCTCAAAACTCTGGATTATGATAGAGGGCCGCGAGACTTTGACCTGAGCGCAAAAATGGAGGCTCTAGACCCTTCCAGAGCTGAGATATCGAAACTCAAAATTTCGACCCGAAAAAAAAACGACAATGTTACCCCTTACGTTTTTTTTCGTTTTCGGGCGAAAAATCAAGTTTCTCCAATCTTCTCAAAACTCTGGATTATGATAGAGGGCCGCGAGACTTTGACCTGAGCGCAAAAATGGAGGCTCTAGACCCTTCCAGAGCTGAGATATCGAAACTCAAAATTTCTACCCGAAAAAAAACGACAGTGTTACCCCTTACGTTTTTTTTTCGTTTTCAGGCGAAAAATCAAGTTTCTCCAATCTTCTCAAAACTCTGGATTATGATAGAGGGCCGCGAGACTTTGGCCTGAGCGCAAAAATGGAGGCTCTAGACCCTTCCAGAGCTGAGATATCGAAACTCAAAATTTCGACCCGAAAAAAAAACGACAGTGTTACCCCTTACGTTTTTTTTCGTTTTCAGGCGAAAAATCAAGTTTCTCCAATCTTCTCAAAACTCTGGATTATGATAGAGGGCCGCGAGACTTTGACCTGAGCACAAAAATGGAGGCTCTAGACCCTTCCAGAGCTGAGATATCGAAACTCAAAATTTCGACCCGAAAAAAAAAAACGACAGTGTTACCCCTTACGTTTTTTTTCATTTTCGGGCGAAAAATCAAGTTTCTCCAATCTTCTCAAAACTCTGGATTATGATAGAGGGCCGCGAGACTTTGACCTGCGCGCAAAAATGGAGGCTCTAGACCCTTCCAGAGCTGAGATATCGAAACTCAAAATTTCGACCCGAAAAAAAAACGACAGTGTTACCCCTTACGTTTTTTTTCGTTTTCAGGCGAAAAATCAAGTTTCTCCAATCTTCTCAAAACTCTGGATTATGATAGAGGGCCGCGAGACTTTGACCTGAGCGCAAAAATGGAGGCTCTAGACCCTTCCAGAGCTGAGATATCGAAACTCAAAATTTCGACCCAAAAAAAAAAAAACGACAGTGTTACCCCTTACGTTTTTTTTCATTTTCGGGCGAAAAATCAAGTTTCTCCAATCTTCTCAAAACTCTGGATTATGATAGAGGGCCGCGAGACTTTGACCTGAGCGCAAAAATGGAGGCTCTAGACCCTTCCAGAGCTGAGATATCGAAACTCAAAATTTCGACCCGAAAAAAAAACGACAGTGTTACCCCTTACGTTTTTTTTTCATTTTCGGGCGAAAAATCAAGTTTCTCCAATCTTCTCAAAACTCTGGATTATGATAGAGGGCCGCGAGACTTTGACCTGAGCGCAAAAATGGAGGCTCTAGATCCTTCCAGAGCTGAGATATCGAAACTCAAAATTTCGACCCGAAAAAAAAACGACAGTGTTACCCCTTACGTTTTTTTTCGTTTTCAGGCGAAAAATCAAGTTTCTCCAATCTTCTCAAAACTCTGGATTATGATAGAGGGCCGCGAGACTTTTACCTGAGCGCAAAAATGGAGGCTCTAGACCCTTCCAGAGCTGAGATATCAAAACTCAAAATTTCGACCCGAAAAAAAAAAACGACAGTGTTACCCCTTACGTTTTTTTTCATTTTCGGGCGAAAAATCAAGTTTCTCCAATCTTCTCAAAACTCTGGATTATGATAGAGGGCCGCGAGACTTTGACCTGAGCGCAAAAATGGAGGCTCTAGACCCTTCCAGAGCTGAGATATCGAAACTCAAAATTTCGACCCGAAAAAAAAACGACAGTGTTACCCCTTACGTTTTTTTTTCATTTTCGGGCGAAAAATCAAGTTTCTCCAATCTTCTCAAAACTCTGGATTATGATAGAGGGCCGCGAGACTTTGACCTGAGCGCAAAAATGGAGGCTCTAGACCCTTCCAGAGCTGAGATATCGAAACTCAAAATTTCGACCCAAAAAAAAAAAAATGACAGTGTTACCCCTTACGTTTTTTTTCATTTTCGGGCGAAAAATCAAGTTTCTCCAATCTTCTCAAAACTCTGGATTATGATAGAGGGCCGCAAGACTTTGACCTGAGCGCAAAAATGGAGGCTCTAGACCCTTCCAGAGCTGAGATATCGAAACTCAAAATTTCGACCCGAAAAACAAACGACAGTGTTACCCCTTACGTTTTTTTTTCATTTTCGGGCGAAAAATCAAGTTTCTCCAATCTTCTCAAAACTCTGGATTATGATAGAGGGCCGCGAGACTTTGACATGAGCACAAAAATGGAGGCTCTAGACCCTTCCAGAGCTGAGATATCGAAACTCAAAATTTTGACCCGAAAAAAAAACGACAGTGTTACCCCTTACGTTTTTTTTCGTTTTCAGGCGAAAAATCAAGTTTCTCCAATCTTCTCAAAACTCTGGATTATGATAGAGGGCCGCGAGACTTTTACCTGAGCGCAAAAATGGAGGCTCTAGACCCTTCCAGAGCTGAGATATCGAAACTCAAAATTTCGACCCGAAAAAAAAAACGACAGTGTTACCCCTTACGTTTTTTTTCATTTTCGGGCGAAAAATCAAGTTTCTCCAATCTTCTCAAAACTCTGGATTATGATAGAGGGCCGCGAGACTTTGACCTGAGCGCAAAAATGGAGGCTCTAGATCCTTCCAGAGCTGAGATATCGAAACTCAAAATTTCGACCCGAAAAAAAAACGACAGTGTTACCCCTTACGTTTTTTTTCGTTTTCAAGCGAAAAATCAAGTTTCTCCAATCTTCTCAAAACTCTGGATTATGATAGAGGGCCGCGAGACTTTGACCTGAGCGCAAAAATGGAGGCTCTAGACCCTTCCAGAGCTGAGATATCGAAACTCAAAACTTCGACCCAAAAAAAAAAAACGACAGTGTTACCCCTTACGTTTTTTTTCATTTTCGGGTGAAAAATCAAGTTTCTCCAATCTTCTCAAAACTCTGGATTATGATAGAGGGCCGCGAGACTTTGACCTGAGCGCAAAAATGGAGGCTCTAGACCCTTCCAGAGCTGAGATATCGAAACTCAAAATTTCGACCCGAAAAAAAAACGACAGTGTTACCCCTTACGTTTTTTTTCGTTTTCAGGCGAAAAATCAAGTTTCTCCAATCTTCTCAAAACTCTGGATTATGATAGAGGGCCGCGAGACTTTGGCCTGAGCGCAAAAATGGAGGCTCTAGACCCTTCCAGAGCTGAGATATCGAAACTCAAAATTTCGACCCGAAAAAAAAACGACAGTGTTACCCCTTACGTTTTTTTTCGTTTTCAGGCGAAAAATCAAGTTTCTCCAATCTTCTCAAAACTCTGGATTATGATAGAGGGCCGCGAGACTTTGACCTGAGCGCAAAAATGGAGGCTCTAGACCCTTCCAGAGCTGAGATATCGAAACTCAAAATTTCGACCCGAAAAAACAAAAACGACAGTGTTACCCCTTACGTTTTTTTTCATTTTCGGGCGAAAAATCAAGTTTCTCCAATCTTCTCAAAACTCTGGATTATGATAGAGGGCCGCGAGACTTTGACCTGAGCGCAAAAATGGAGGCTCTAGACCCTTCCAGAGCTGAGATATCGAAACTCAAAATTTCGACCCGAAAAAAAAAACGACAGTGTTACCCCTTACGTTTTTTTCCGTTTTCGGGCGAAAAATCAAGTTTCTCCAATCTTCTCAAAACTCTGGATTATGATAGAGGGCCGCGAGACTTTGACCTGAGCGCAAAAATGGAGGCTCTAGACCCTTCCAGAGCTGAGATATCGAAACTCAAAATTTCGACCCGAAAAAAAAACGACAGTGTTACCCCTTACGTTTTTTTTCGTTTTCGGGCGAAAAATCAAGTTTCTCCAATCTTCTGAAAACTCTGGATTATGATAGAGGGCCGCGAGACTTTGACCTGAGCGCAAAAATGGAGGCTCTAGACCCTTCCAGAGCTGAGATATCGAAACTCAAAATTTCGACCCGAAAAAAAAACGACAGTGTTACCCCTTACGTTTTTTTTCGTTTTCAGGCGAAAAATCAAGTTTCTCCAATCTTCTCAAAACTCTGGATTATGATAGAGGGCCGCGAGACTTTGGCCTGAGCGCAAAAATGGAGGCTCTAGACCCTTCCAGAGCTGAGATATCGAAACTCAAAATTTCGACCCGAAAAAAAAACGACAGTGTTACCCCTTACGTTTTTTTTCGTTTTCAGGCGAAAAATCAAGTTTCTCCAATCTTCTCAAAACTCTGGATTATGATAGAGGGCCGCGAGACTTTGACCTGAGCGCAAAAATGGAGGCTCTAGACCCTTCCAGAGCTGAGATATCGAAACTCAAAATTTCGACCCGAAAAAAAAAAACGACAGTGTTACCCCTTACGTTTTTTTTTCATTTTCGGGCGAAAAATCAAGTTTCTCCAATCTTCTCAAAACTCTGGATTATGATAGAGGGCCGCGAGACTTTGACCTGCGCGCAAAAATGGAGGCTCTAGACCCTTCCAGAGCTGAGATATCGAAACTCAAAATTTCGACCCGAAAAAAAAACGACAGTGTTACCCCTTACGTTTTTTTTCGTTTTCAGGCGAAAAATCAAGTTTCTCCAATCTTCTCAAAACTCTGGATTATGATAGAGGGCCGCGAGACTTTGACCTGAGCGCAAAAATGGAGGCTCTAGACCCTTCCAGAGCTGAGATATCGAAACTCAAAATTTCGACCCAAAAAAAAAAAACGACAGTGTTACCCCTTACGTTTTTTTTCATTTTCGGGCGAAAAATCAAGTTTCTCCAATCTTCTCAAAACTCTGGATTATGATAGAGGGCCGCGAGACTTTGACCTGAGCGCAAAAATGGAGGCTCTAGACCCTTCCAGAGCTGAGATATCGAAACTCAAAATTTCGACCCGAAAAAAAAACGACAGTGTTACCCCTTACGTTTTTTTTTCATTTTCGGGCGAAAAATCAAGTTTCTCCAATCTTCTCAAAACTCTGGATTATGATAGAGGGCCGCGAGACTTTGACCTGAGCGCAAAAATGGAGGCTCTAGATCCTTCCAGAGCTGAGATATCGAAACTCAAAATTTCGACCCGAAAAAAAAACGACAGTGTTACCCCTTACGTTTTTTTTTCGTTTTCAGGCGAAAAATCAAGTTTCTCCAATCTTCTCAAAACTCTGGATTATGATAGAGGGCCGCGAGACTTTGACCTGAGCGCAAAAATGGAGGCTCTAGATCCTTCCAGAGCTGAGATATCGAAACTCAAAATTTCGACCCGAAAAAAAAAAAACGACAGTGTTACCCCTTACGTTTTTTTTCATTTTCGGGCGAAAAATCAAGTTTCTCCAATCTTCTCAAAACTCTGGATTATGATAGAGGGCCGCGAGACTTTGACCTGAGCGCAAAAATGGAGGCTCTAGACCCTTCCAGAGCTGAGATATCGAAACTCAAAATTTCGACCCGAAAAAAAAACGACAGTGTTACCCCTTACGGTTTTTTTCGTTTTCAGGCGAAAAATCAAGTTTCTCCAATCTTCTCAAAACTCTGGATTATGATAGAGGGCCGCGAGACTTTGACCTGAGCGCAAAAATGGAGGCTCTAGACCCTTCCAGAGCTGAGATATCGAAACTCAAAATTTCGACCCAAAAAAAAAAAAAAACGACAGTGTTACCCCTTACGTTTTTTTTCATTTTCGGGCGAAAAATCAAGTTTCTCCAATCTTCTCAAAACTCTGGATTATGATAGAGGGCCGCGAGACTTTGACCTGAGCGCAAAAATGGAGGCTCTAGACCCTTCCAGAGCTGAGATATCGAAACTCAAAATTTCGACCCGAAAAAAAAACGACAGTGTTACCCCTTACGTTTTTTTTTCATTTTCGGGCGAAAAATCAAGTTTCTCCAATCTTCTCAAAACTGTGGATTATGATAGAGGGCCGCGAGACTTTGACATGAGCACAAAAATGGAGGCTCTAGACCCTTCCAGAGCTGAGATATCGAAACTCAAAATTTCGACCCGAAAAAAAAACGACAGTGTTACCCCTTACGTTTTTTTTCGTTTTCAGGCGAAAAATCAAGTTTCTCCAATCTTCTCAAAACTCTGGATTATGATAGAGGGCCGCGAGACTTTTACCTGAGCGCAAAAATGGAGGCTCTAGACCCTTCCAGAGCTGAGATATCGAAACTCAAAATTTCGACCCGAAAAAAAAAACGACAGTGTTACCCCTTACGTTTTTTTTCATTTTCGGGCGAAAAATCAAGTTTCTCCAATCTTCTCAAAACTCTGGATTATGATAGAGGGCCGCGAGACTTTGACCTGAGCGCAAAAATGGAGGCTCTAGATCCTTCCAGAGCTGAGATATCGAAACTCAAAATTTCGACCCGAAAAAAAAACGACAGTGTTACCCCTTACGTTTTTTTTTCGTTTTCAAGCGAAAAATCAAGTTTCTCCAATCTTCTCAAAACTCTGGATTATGATAGAGGGCCGCGAGACTTTGACCTGAGCGCAAAAATGGAGGCTCTAGACCCTTCCAGAGCTGAGATATCGAAACTCAAAACTTCGACCCAAAAAAAAAAAACGACAGTGTTACCCCTTACGTTTTTTTTCATTTTCGGGTGAAAAATCAAGTTTCTCCAATCTTCTCAAAACTCTGGATTATGATAGAGGGTCGCGAGACTTTGACCTGAGCGCAAAAATGGAGGCTCTAGACCCTTCCAGAGCTGAGATATCGAAACTCAAAATTTCGACCCGAAAAAAAAAACGACAGTGTTACCCCTTACGTTTTTTTTCGTTTTCAGGCGAAAAATCAAGTTTCTCCAATGTTCTCAAAACTCTGGATTATGATAGAGGGCCGCGAGACTTTGGCCTGAGCGCAAAAATGGAGGCTCTAGACCCTTCCAGAGCTGAGATATCGAAACTCAAAATTTCGACCCGAAAAAAAAACGACAGTGTTACCCCTTACGTTTTTTTTCGTTTTCAGGCGAAAAATCAAGTTTCTCCAATCTTCTCAAAACTCTGGATTATGATAGAGGGCCGCGAGACTTTGACCTGAGCGCAAAAATGGAGGCTCTAGACCCTTCCAGAGCTGAGATATCGAAACTCAAAATTTCGACCCGAAAAAAAAAAACGACAGTGTTACCCCTTACGTTTTTTTTCATTTTCGGGCGAAAAATCAAGTTTCTCCAATCTTCTCAAAACTCTGGATTATGATAGAGGGCCGCGAGACTTTGACCTGAGCGCAAAAATGGAGGCTCTAGACCCTTCCAGAGCTGAGATATCGAAACTCAAAATTTCGACCCGAAAAAAAAAACGACAGTGTTACCCCTTACGTTTTTTTCCGTTTTCGGGCGAAAAATCAAGTTTCTCCAATCTTCTCAAAACTCTGGATTATGATAGAGGGCCGCGAGACTTTGACCTGAGCGCAAAAATGGAGGCTCTAGACCCTTCCAGAGCTGAGATATCGAAACTCAAAATTTCAACCCGAAAAAAAAACGACAGTGTTACCCCTTACGTTTTTTTTCGTTTTCGGGCGAAAAATCAAGTTTCTCCAATCTTCTGAAAACTCTGGATTATGATAGAGGGCCGCGAGACTTTGACCTGAGCGCAAAAATGGAGGCTCTAGACCCTTCCAGAGCTGAGATATCGAAACTCAAAATTTCGACCCGAAAAAAAAACGACAGTGTTACCCCTTACGTTTTTTTTTCATTTTCGGGCGAAAAATCAAGTTTCTCCAATCTTCTCAAAACTCTGGATTATGATAGAGGGCCGCGAGACTTTGACCTGAGCGCAAAAATGGAGGCTCTAGATCCTTCCAGAGCTGAGATATCGAAACTCAAAATTTCGACCCGAAAAAAAAACGACAGTGTTACCCCTTACGTTTTTTTTTCGTTTTCAGGCGAAAAATCAAGTTTCTCCAATCTTCTCAAAACTCTGGATTATGATAGAGGGCCGCGAGACTTTGACCTGAGCGCAAAAATGGAGGCTCTAGACCCTTCCAGAGCTGAGATATCGAAACTCAAAACTTCGACCCAAAAAAAAAAAAACGACAGTGTTACCCCTTACGTTTTTTTTTCATTTTCGGGTGAAAAATCAAGTTTCTCCAATCTTCTCAAAACTCTGGATTATGATAGAGGGCCGCGAGACTTTGACCTGAGCGCAAAAATGGAGGCTCTAGACCCTTCCAGAGCTGAGATATCGAAACTCAAAATTTCGACCCGAAAAAAAAACGACAATGTTACCCCTTACGTTTTTTTTCGTTTTCGGGCGAAAAATCAAGTTTCTCCAATCTTCTCAAAACTCTGGATTATGATAGAGGGCCGCGAGACTTTGACCTGAGCGCAAAAATGGAGGCTCTAGACCCTTCCAGAGCTGAGATATCGAAACTCAAAATTTCTACCCGAAAAAAAACGACAGTGTTACCCCTTACGTTTTTTTTCGTTTTCGGGCGAAAAATCAAGTTTCTCCAATCTTCTCAAAACTCTGGATTATGATAGAGGGCCGCGAGACTTTGGCCTGAGCGCAAAAATGGAGGCTCTAGACCCTTCCAGAGCTGAGATATCGAAACTCAAAATTTCGACCCGAAAAAAAAAACGACAGTGTTACCCCTTACGTTTTTTTTCGTTTTCAGGCGAAAAATCAAGTTTCTCCAATCTTCTCAAAACTCTGGATTATGATAGAGGGCCGCGAGACTTTGACCTGAGCGCAAAAATGGAGGCTCTAGACCCTTCCAGAGCTGAGATATCGAAACTCAAAATTTCGACCCGAAAAAAAAAAAACGACAGTGTTACCCCTTACGTTTTTTTTCATTTTCGGGCGAAAAATCAAGTTTCTCCAATCTTCTCAAAACTCTGGATTATGATAGAGGGCCGCGAGACTTTGACCTGCGCGCAAAAATGGAGGCTCTAGACCCTTCCAGAGCTGAGATATCGAAACTCAAAATTTCGACCCGAAAAAAAAACGACAGTGTTACCCCTTACGTTTTTTTTCGTTTTCAGGCGAAAAATCAAGTTTCTCCAATCTTCTCAAAACTCTGGATTATGATAGAGGGCCGCGAGACTTTGACCTGAGCGCAAAAATGGAGGCTCTAGACCCTTCCAGAGCTGAGATATCGAAACTCAAAATTTCGACCCAAAAAAAAAAAACGACAGTGTTACCCCTTACGTTTTTTTTCATTTTCGGGCGAAAAATCAAGTTTCTCCAATCTTCTCAAAACTCTGGATTATGATAGAGGGCCGCGAGACTTTGACCTGAGCGCAAAAATGGAGGCTCTAGACCCTTCCAGAGCTGAGATATCGAAACTCAAAATTTCGACCCGAAAAAAAAACGACAGTGTTACCCCTTACGTTTTTTTTTTCATTTTCGGGCGAAAAATCAAGTTTCTCCAATCTTCTCAAAACTCTGGATTATGATAGAGGGCCGCGAGACTTTGACCTGAGCGCAAAAATGGAGGCTCTAGATCCTTCCAGAGCTGAGATATCGAAACTCAAAATTTCGACCCGAAAAAAAAACGACAGTGTTACCCCTTACGTTTTTTTTCGTTTTCAGGCGAAAAATCAAGTTTCTCCAATCTTCTCAAAACTCTGGATTATGATAGAGGGCCGCGAGACTTTTACCTGAGCGCAAAAATGGAGGCTCTAGACCCTTCCAGAGCTGAGATATCAAAACTCAAAATTTCGACCCGAAAAAAAAAACGACAGTGTTACCCCTTACGTTTTTTTTCATTTTCGGGCGAAAAATCAAGTTTCTCCAATCTTCTCAAAACTCTGGATTATGATAGAGGGCCGCGAGACTTTGACCTGAGCGCAAAAATGGAGGCTCTAGATCCTTCCAGAGCTGAGATATCGAAACTCAAAATTTCGACCCGAAAAAAAAACGACAGTGTTACCCCTTACGTTTTTTTTTTCGTTTTCAGGCGAAAAATCAAGTTTCTCCAATCTTCTCAAAACTCTGGATTATGATAGAGGGCCGCGAGACTTTGACCTGAGCGCAAAAATGGAGGCTCTAGACCCTTCCAGAGCTGAGATATCGAAACTCAAAATTTCGACCCAAAAAAAAAAAAACGACAGTGTTACCCCTTACGTTTTTTTTTCATTTTCGGGTGAAAAATCAAGTTTCTCCAATCTTCTCAAAACTCTGGATTATGATAGAGGGCCGCGAGACTTTGACCTGAGCGAAAAAATGGAGGCTCTAGACCCTTCCAGAGCTGAGATATCGAAACTCAAAATTTCGACCCGAAAAAAAAACGACAGTGTTACCCCTTACGTTTTTTTTCGTTTTCGGGCGAAAAATCAAGTTTCTCCAATCTTCTCAAAACTCTGGATTATGATAGAGGGCCGCGAGACTTTGACCTGAGCGCAAAAATGGAGGCTCTAGACCCTTCCAGAGCTGAGATATCGAAACTCAAAATTTTGACCCGAAAAAAAAAAAACCGACAGTGTTACCCCTTACGTTTTTTTCCGTTTTCGGGCGAAAAATCAAGTTTCTCCAATCTTCTCAAAACTCTGGATTATGATAGAGGGCCGCGAGACTTTGACCTGAGCGCAAAAATGGAGGCTCTAGATCCTTCCAGAGCTGAGATATCGAAACTCAAAATTTCGACCCGAAAAAAAAACGACAGTGTTACCCCTTACGTTTTTTTTTCGTTTTCAGGCGAAAAATCAAGTTTCTCCAATCTTCTCAAAACTCTGGATTGTGATAGAGGGCCGCGAGACTTTGACCTGAGCGCAAAAATGGAGGCTCTAGATCCTTCCAGAGCTGAGATATCGAAACTCAAAATTTCGACCCGAAAAAAAAACGACAGTGTTACCCCTTACGTTTTTTTTTCGTTTTCAGGCGAAAAATCAAGTTTCTCCAATCTTCTCAAAACTCTGGATTATGATAGAGGGCCGCGAGACTTTGACCTGAGCGCAAAAATGGAGGCTCTAGACCCTTCCAGAGCTGAGATATCGAAACTCAAAATTTTGACCCGAAAAAAAAAAAAACCGACAGTGTTACCCCTTACGTTTTTTTCCGTTTTCGGGCGAAAAATCAAGTTTCTCCAATCTTCTCAAAACTCTGGATTATGATAGAGGGCCGCGAGACTTTGACCTGAGCGCAAAAATGGAGGCTCTAGACCCTTCCAGAGCTGAGATATCGAAACTCAAAATTTCGACCCGAAAAAAAAACGACAGTGTTACCCCTTACGTTTTTTTTCATTTTCGGGCGAAAAATCAAGTTTCTCCAATCTTCTCAAAACTCTGGATTATGATAGAGGGCCGCGAGACTTTGACCTGAGCGCAAAAATGGAGGCTCTAGACCCTTCCAGAGCTGAGATATCGAAACTCAAAATTTCGACCCGAAAAAAAAACGACAGTGTTACCCCTTACGTTTTTTTTTCGTTTTCGGGCGAAAAATCAAGTTTCTCCAATCTTCTCAAAACTCTGGATTATGATAGAGGGCCGCGAGACTTTGACCTGAGCGCAAAAATGGAGGCTCTAGACCCTTCCAGAGCTGAGATATCGAAACTCAAAATTTCAACCCGAAAAAAAAACGACAGTGTTACCCCTTACGTTTTTTTTCGTTTTCGGGCGAAAAATCAAGTTTCTCCAATCTTCTGAAAACTCTGGATTATGATAGAGGGCCGCGAGACTTTGACCTGAGCGCAAAAATGGAGGCTCTAGACCCTTCCAGAGCTGAGATATCGAAACTCAAAATTTCGACCCGAAAAAAAAACGACAGTGTTACCCCTTACGTTTTTTTTCGTTTTCAGGCGAAAAATCAAGTTTCTCCAATCTTCTCGAAACTCTGGATTATGATAGAGGGCCGCGAGACTTTGGCCTGAGCGCAAAAATGGAGGCTCTAGACCCTTCCAGAGCTGAGATATCGAAACTCAAAATTTCGACCCGAAAAAAAAAACGACAGTGTTACCCCTTACGTTTTTTTTCGTTTTCAGGCGAAAAATCAAGTTTCTCCAATCTTCTCAAAACTCTGGATTATGATAGAGGGCCGCGAGACTTTGACCTGAGCGCAAAAATGGAGGCTCTAGACCCTTCCAGAGCTGAGATATCGAAACTCAAAATTTCGACCCGAAAAAAAAAAAACGACAGTGTTACCCCTTACGTTTTTTTTCATTTTCGGGCGAAAAATCAAGTTTCTCCAATCTTCTCAAAACTCTGGATTATGATAGAGGGCCGCGAGACTTTGACCTGCGCGCAAAAATGGAGGCTCTAGACCCTTCCAGAGCTGAGATATCGAAACTCAAAATTTCGACCCGAAAAAAAAACGACAGTGTTACCCCTTACGTTTTTTTTCGTTTTCAGGCGAAAAATCAAGTTTCTCCAATCTTCTCAAAACTCTGGATTATGATAGAGGGCCGCGAGACTTTGACCTGAGCGCAAAAATGGAGGCTCTAGACCCTTCCAGAGCTGAGATATCGAAACTCAAAATTTCGACCCAAAAAAAAAAACGACAGTGTTACCCCTTACGTTTTTTTTCATTTTCGGGCGAAAAATCAAGTTTCTCCAATCTTCTCAAAACTCTGGATTATGATAGAGGGCCGCGAGACTTTGACCTGAGCGCAAAAATGGAGGCTCTAGACCCTTCCAGAGCTGAGATATCGAAACTCAAAATTTCGACCCGAAAAAAAAACGACAGTGTTACCCCTTACGTTTTTTTTTTCGTTTTCAGGCGAAAAATCAAGTTTCTCCAATCTTCTCAAAACTCTGGATTATGATAGAGGGCCGCGAGACTTTGACCTGAGCGCAAAAATGGAGGCTCTAGACCCTTCCAGAGCTGAGATATCGAAACTCAAAATTTCGACCCGAAAAAAAAACGAGTGTTACCCCTTACGTTTTTTTTTTCATTTTCGGGCGAAAAATCAAGTTTCTCCAATCTTCTCAAAACTCTGGATTATGATAGAGGGCCGCGAGACTTTGACATGAGCACAAAAATGGAGGCTCTAGACCCTTCCAGAGCTGAGATATCGAAACTCAAAATTTTGACCCGAAAAAAAAACGACAGTGTTACCCCTTACGTTTTTTTTCGTTTTCAGGCGAAAAATCAAGTTTCTCCAATCTTCTCAAAACTCTGGATTATGATAGAGGGCCGCGAGACTTTTACCTGAGCGCAAAAATGGAGGCTCTAGACCCTTCCAGAGCTGAGATATCGAAACTCAAAATTTCGACCCGAAAAAAAAAACGACAGTGTTACCCCTTAAGTTTTTTTTCATTTTCGGGCGAAAAATCAAGTTTCTCCAATCTTCTCAAAACTCTGGATTATGATAGAGGGCCGCGAGACTTTGACCTGAGCGCAAAAATGGAGGCTCTAGATCCTTCCAGAGCTGAGATATCGAAACTCAAAATTTCGACCCGAAAAAAAAACGACAGTGTTACCCCTTACGTTTTTTTTTCGTTTTCAAGCGAAAAATCAAGTTTCTCCAATCTTCTCAAAACTCTGGATTATGATAGAGGGCCGCGAGACTTTGACCTGAGCGCAAAAATGGAGGCTCTAGACCCTTCCAGAGCTGAGATATCGAAACTCAAAACTTCGACCCAAAAAAAAAAAACGACAGTGTTACCCCTTACGTTTTTTTTCATTTTCGGGTGAAAAATCAAGTTTCTCCAATCTTCTCAAAACTCTGGATTATGATAGAGGGCCGCGAGACTTTGACCTGAGCGCAAAAATGGAGGCTCTAGACCCTTCCAGAGCTGAGATATCGAAACTCAAAATTTCGACCCGAAAAAAAAACGACAGTGTTACCCCTTACGTTTTTTTTCGTTTTCAGGCGAAAAATCAAGTTTCTCCAATCTTCTCAAAACTCTGGATTATGATAGAGGGCCGCGAGACTTTGGCCTGAGCGCAAAAATGGAGGCTCTAGACCCTTCCAGAGCTGAGATATCGAAACTCAAAATTTCGACCCGAAAAAAAAACGACAGTGTTACCCCTTACGTTTTTTTTCGTTTTCAGGCGAAAAATCAAGTTTCTCCAATCTTCTCAAAACTCTGGATTATGATAGAGGGCCGCGAGACTTTGACCTGAGCGCAAAAATGGAGGCTCTAGACCCTTCCAGAGCTGAGATATCGAAACTCAAAATTTCGACCCGAAAAAAAAAAAACGACAGTGTTACCCCTTACGTTTTTTTTCGTTTTCGGACGAAAAATCAAGTTTCTCCAATCTTCTCAAAACTCTGGATTATGATAGAGGGCCGCGAGACTTTGACCTGAGCGCAAAAATGGAGGCTCTAGACCCTTCCAGAGCTGAGATATCGAAACTCAAAATTTCGACCCGAAAAAAAAACGACAGTGTTACCCCTTACGTTTTTTTCCGTTTTCGGGCGAAAAATCAAGTTTCTCCAATCTTCTCAAAACTCTGGATTATGATAGAGGGCCGCGAGACTTTGACCTGAGCGCAAAAATGGAGGCTCTAGACCCTTCCAGAGCTGAGATATCGAAACTCAAAATTTCGACCCGAAAAAAAAACGACAGTGTTACCCCTTACGTTTTTTTTCGTTTTCGGGCGAAAAATCAAGTTTCTCCAATCTTCTCAAAACTCTGGATTATGATAGAGGGCCGCGAGACTTTGACCTGAGCGCAAAAATGGAGGCTCTAGACCCTTCCAGAGCTGAGATATCGAAACTCAAAATTTCGACCCGAAAAAAAAACGACAGTGTTACCCCTTACGTTTTTTTTCGTTTTCAGGCGAAAAATCAAGTTTCTCCAATCTTCTCAAAACTCTGGATTATGATAGAGGGCCGCGAGACTTTGACCTGAGCGCAAAAATGGAGGCTCTAGACCCTTCCAGAGCTGAGATATCGAAACTCAAAATTTCGACCCGAAAAAAAAACGACAGTGTTACCCCTTACGTTTTTTTCCGTTTTCGGGCGAAAAATCAAGTTTCTCCAATCTTCTCAAAACTCTGGATTATGATAGAGGGCCGCGAGACTTTGACCTGAGCGCAAAAATGGAGGCTCTAGACCCTTCCAGAGCTGAGATATCGAAACTCAAAATTTCGACCCGAAAAAAAAACGACAGTGTTACCCCTTACGTTTTTTTTCGTTTTCGGGCGAAAAATCAAGTTTCTCCAATCTTCTCAAAACTCTGGATTATGATAGAGGGCCGCGAGACTTTGACCTGAGCGCAAAAATGGAGGCTCTAGACCCTTCCAGAGCTGAGATATCGAAACTCAAAATTTCGACCCGAAAAAAAAACGACAGTGTTACCCCTTACGTTTTTTTTCGTTTTCAGGCGAAAAATCAAGTTTCTCCAATCTTCTCAAAACTCTGGATTATGATAGAGGGCCGCGAGACTTTGACCTGAGCGCAAAAATGGAGGCTCTAGACCCTTCCAGAGCTGAGATATCGAAACTCAAAATTTCGACCCGAAAAAAAAACGACAGTGTTACCCCTTACGTTTTTTTTCGTTTTCAGGCGAAAAATCAAGTTTCTCCAATCTTCTCAAAACTCTGGATTATGATAGAGGGCCGCGAGACTTTGACCTGAGCGCAAAAATGGAGGCTCTAGACCCTTCCAGAGCTGAGATATCGAAACTCAAAATTTCGACCCGAAAAAAAAAAAACGACAGTGTTACCCCTTACGTTTTTTTTCGTTTTCAGGCGAAAAATCAAGTTTCTCCAATCTTCTCAAAACTCTGGATTATGATAGAGGGCCGCGAGACTTTGACCTGAGCGCAAAAATGGAGGCTCTAGACCCTACCAGAGCTGAGATATCGAAACTCAAAATTTCGACCCAAAAAAAAAAAAATGACAGTGTTACCCCTTACGTTTTTTTTCATTTTCGGGCGAAAAATCAAGTTTCTCCAATCTTCTCAAAACTCTGGATTATGATAGAGGGCCGCGAGACTTTGACCTGAGCGCAAAAATGGAGGCTCTAGACCCTTCCAGAGCTGAGATATCGAAACTCAAAATTTCGACCCGAAAAAAAAACGACAGTGTTACCCCTTACGTTTTTTTTTTCATTTTCGGGCGAAAAATCAAGTTTCTCCAATCTTCTCAAAACTCTGGATTATGATAGAGGGCCGCGAGACTTTGACATGAGCACAAAAATGGAGGCTCTAGACCCTTCCAGAGCTGAGATATCGAAACTCAAAATTTCGACCCGAAAAAAAAACGACAGTGTTACCCCTTACGTTTTTTTTCGTTTTCAGGCGAAAAATCAAGTTTCTCCAATCTTCTCAAAACTCTGGATTATGATAGAGGGCCGCGAGACTTTTACCTGAGCGCAAAAATGGAGGCTCTAGACCCTTCCAGAGCTGAGATATCGAAACTCAAAATTTCGACCCGAAAAAAAAAACGACAGTGTTACCCCTTACGTTTTTTTTCATTTTCGGGCGAAAAATCAAGTTTCTCCAATCTTCTCAAAACTCTGGATTATGATAGAGGGCCGCGAGACTTTGACCTGAGCGCAAAAATGGAGGCTCTAGACCCTTCCAGAGCTGAGATATCGAAACTCAAAACTTCGACCCAAAAAAAAAAAACGACAGTGTTACCCCTTACGTTTTTTTTCATTTTCGGGTGAAAAATCAAGTTTCTCCAATCTTCTCAAAACTCTGGATTATGATAGAGGGCCGCGAGACTTTGACCTGAGCGCAAAAATGGAGGCTCTAGACCCTTCCAGAGCTGAGATATCGAAACTCAAAATTTCGACCCGAAAAAAAAACGACAGTGTTACCCCTTACGTTTTTTTTCGTTTTCAGGCGAAAAATCAAGTTTCTCCAATCTTCTCAAAACTCTGGATTATGATAGAGGGCCGCGAGACTTTGACCTGAGCGCAAAAATGGAGGCTCTAGACCCTTCCAGAGCTGAGATATCGAAACTCAAAACTTCGACCCAAAAAAAAAAAACGACAGTGTTACCCCTTACGTTTTTTTTTTCATTTTCGGGTGAAAAATCAAGTTTCTCCAATCTTCTCAAAACTCTGGATTATGATAGAGGGCCGCAAGACTTTGACCTGAGCGCAAAAATGGAGGCTCTAGACCCTTCCAGAGCTGAGATATCGAAACTCAAAATTTCGACCCGAAAAAAAAACGACAGTGTTACCCCTTACGTTTTTTTCCGTTTTCGGGCGAAAAATCAAGTTTCTCCAATCTTCTCAAAACTCTGGATTATGATAGAGGGCCGCGAGACTTTGACCTGAGCGCAAAAATGGAGGCTCTAGACCCTTCCAGAGCTGAGATATCGAAACTCAAAATTTCTACCCGAAAAAAAACGACAGTGTTACCCCTTACGTTTTTTTTCGTTTTCAGGCGAAAAATCAAGTTTCTCCAATCTTCTCAAAACTCTGGATTATGATAGAGGGCCGCGAGACTTTGGCCTGAGCGCAAAAATGGAGGCTCTAGACCCTTCCAGAGCTGAGATATCGAAACTCAAAATTTCGACCCGAAAAAAAAACGACAGTGTTACCCCTTACGTTTTTTTTCGTTTTCAGGCGAAAAATCAAGTTTCTCCAATCTTCTCAAAACTCTGGATTATGATAGAGGGCCGCGAGACTTTGACCTGAGCGCAAAAATGGAGGCTCTAGACCCTTCCAGAGCTGAGATATCGAAACTCAAAATTTCGACCCGAAAAAAAAAAACGACAGTGTTACCCCTTACGTTTTTTTTCATTTTCGGGCGAAAAATCAAGTTTCTCCAATCTTCTCAAAACTCTGGATTATGATAGAGGGCCGCGAGACTTTGACCTGCGTGCAAAAATGGAGGCTCTAGACCCTTCCAGAGCTGAGATATCGAAACTCAAAATTTCGACCCGAAAAAAAAACGACAGTGTTACCCCTTACGTTTTTTTTCGTTTTCAGGCAAAAAATCAAGTTTCTCCAATCTTCTCAAAACTCTGGATTATGATAGAGGGCCGCGAGACTTTGACCTGAGTGCAAAAATGGAGGCTCTAGACCCTTCCAGAGCTGAGATATCAAAACTCAAAATTTCGACCCAAAAAAAAAAACGACAGTGTTACCCCTTACGTTTTTTTTCATTTTCGGGCGAAAAATCAAGTTTCTCCAATCTTCTCAAAACTCTGGATTATGATAGAGGGCCGCGAGACTTTGACCTGAGCGCAAAAATGGAGGCTCTAGACCCTTCCAGAGCTGAGATATCGAAACTCAAAACTTCGACCCAAAAAAAAAAAACGACAGTGTTACCCCTTACGTTTTTTTTTTCATTTTCGGGTGAAAAATCAAGTTTCTCCAATCTTCTCAAAACTCTGGATTATGATAGAGGGCCGCAAGACTTTGACCTGAGCGCAAAAATGGAGGCTCTAGACCCTTCCAGAGCTGAGATATCGAAACTCAAAATTTCGACCCGAAAAAAAAACGACAGTGTTACCCCTTACGTTTTTTTCCGTTTTCGGGCGAAAAATCAAGTTTCTCCAATCTTCTCAAAACTCTGGATTATGATAGAGGGCCGCGAGACTTTGACCTGAGCGCAAAAATGGAGGCTCTAGACCCTTCCAGAGCTGAGATATCGAAACTCAAAATTTCTACCCGAAAAAAAACGACAGTGTTACCCCTTACGTTTTTTTTCGTTTTCAGGCGAAAAATCAAGTTTCTCCAATCTTCTCAAAACTCTGGATTATGATAGAGGGCCGCGAGACTTTGGCCTGAGCGCAAAAATGGAGGCTCTAGACCCTTCCAGAGCTGAGATATCGAAACTCAAAATTTCGACCCGAAAAAAAAACGACAGTGTTACCCCTTACGTTTTTTTTCGTTTTCAGGCGAAAAATCAAGTTTCTCCAATCTTCTCAAAACTCTGGATTATGATAGAGGGCCGCGAGACTTTGACCTGAGCGCAAAAATGGAGGCTCTAGACCCTTCCAGAGCTGAGATATCGAAACTCAAAATTTCGACCCGAAAAAAAAAACGACAGTGTTACCCCTTACGTTTTTTTTCATTTTCGGGCGAAAAATCAAGTTTCTCCAATCTTCTCAAAACTCTGGATTATGATAGAGGGCCGCGAGACTTTGACCTGCGTGCAAAAATGGAGGCTCTAGACCCTTCCAGAGCTGAGATATCGAAACTCAAAATTTCGACCCGAAAAAAAAACGACAGTGTTACCCCTTACGTTTTTTTTCGTTTTCAGGCAAAAAATCAAGTTTCTCCAATCTTCTCAAAACTCTGGATTATGATAGAGGGCCGCGAGACTTTGACCTGAGTGCAAAAATGGAGGCTCTAGACCCTTCCAGAGCTGAGATATCAAAACTCAAAATTTCGACCCAAAAAAAAAAAACGACAGTGTTACCCCTTACGTTTTTTTTCATTTTCGGGCGAAAAATCAAGTTTCTCCAATCTTCTCAAAACTCTGGATTATGATAGAGGGCCGCGAGACTTTGACCTGAGCGCAAAAATGGAGGCTCTAGACCCTTCCAGAGCTGAGATATCGAAACTCAAAACTTCGACCCAAAAAAAAAAAACGACAGTATTACCCCTTACGTTTTTTTTCATTTTCGGGTGAAAAATCAAGTTTCTCCAATCTTCTCAAAACTCTGGATTATGATAGAGGGCCGCGAGACTTTGACCTGAGCGCAAAAATGGAGGCTCTAGACCCTTCCAGAGCTGAGATATCGAAACTCAAAATTTCGACCCGAAAAAAAAACGACAGTGTTACCCCTTACGTTTTTTTTCGTTTTCAGGCGAAAAATCAAGTTTCTCCAATCTTCTCAAAACTCTGGATTATGATAGAGGGCCGCGAGACTTTGGCCTGAGCGCAAAAATGGAGGCTCTAGACCCTTCCAGAGCTGAGATATCGAAACTCAAAATTTCGACCCGAAAAAAAAACGACAGTGTTACCCCTTACGTTTTTTTTCGTTTTCAGGCGAAAAATCAAGTTTCTCCAATCTTCTCAAAACTCTGGATTATGATAGAGGGCCGCGAGACTTTGACCTGAGCGCAAAAATGGAGGCTCTAGACCCTTCCAGAGCTGAGATATCGAAACTCAAAATTTCGACCCGAAAAAACAAAAACGACAGTGTTACCCCTTACGTTTTTTTTCATTTTCGGGCGAAAAATCAAGTTTCTCCAATCTTCTCAAAACTCTGGATTATGATAGAGGGCCGCGAGACTTTGACCTGAGCGCAAAAATGGAGGCTCTAGACCCTTCCAGAGCTGAGATATCGAAACTCAAAATTTCGACCCGAAAAAAAAAACGACAGTGTTACCCCTTACGTTTTTTTCCGTTTTCGGGCGAAAAATCAAGTTTCTCCAATCTTCTCAAAACTCTGGATTATGATAGAGGGCCGCGAGACTTTGACCTGAGCGCAAAAATGGAGGCTCTAGACCCTTCCAGAGCTGAGATATCGAAACTCAAAATTTCGACCCGAAAAAAAAACGACAGTGTTACCCCTTACGTTTTTTTTCGTTTTCGGGCGAAAAATCAAGTTTCTCCAATCTTCTGAAAACTCTGGATTATGATAGAGGGCCGCGAGACTTTGACCTGAGCGCAAAAATGGAGGCTCTAGACCCTTCCAGAGCTGAGATATCGAAACTCAAAATTTCGACCCGAAAAAAAAACGACAGTGTTACCCCTTACGTTTTTTTTCGTTTTCAGGCGAAAAATCAAGTTTCTCCAATCTTCTCAAAACTCTGGATTATGATAGAGGGCCGCGAGACTTTGGCCTGAGCGCAAAAATGGAGGCTCTAGACCCTTCCAGAGCTGAGATATCGAAACTCAAAATTTCGACCCGAAAAAAAAACGACAGTGTTACCCCTTACGTTTTTTTTCGTTTTCAGGCGAAAAATCAAGTTTCTCCAATCTTCTCAAAACTCTGGATTATGATAGAGGGCCGCGAGACTTTGACCTGAGCGCAAAAATGGAGGCTCTAGACCCTTCCAGAGCTGAGATATCGAAACTCAAAATTTCGACCCGAAAAAAAAAAACGACAGTGTTACCCCTTACGTTTTTTTTTCATTTTCGGGCGAAAAATCAAGTTTCTCCAATCTTCTCAAAACTCTGGATTATGATAGAGGGCCGCGAGACTTTGACCTGCGCGCAAAAATGGAGGCTCTAGACCCTTCCAGAGCTGAGATATCGAAACTCAAAATTTCGACCCGAAAAAAAAACGACAGTGTTACCCCTTACGTTTTTTTTCGTTTTCAGGCGAAAAATCAAGTTTCTCCAATCTTCTCAAAACTCTGGATTATGATAGAGGACCGCGAGACTTTGACCTGAGCGCAAAAATGGAGGCTCTAGACCCTTCCAGAGCTGAGATATCGAAACTCTAAATTTCGACCCAAAAAAAAAAAACGACAGTGTTACCCCTTACGTTTTTTTTCATTTTCGGGCGAAAAATCAAGTTTCTCCAATCTTCTCAAAACTCTGGATTATGATAGAGGGCCGCGAGACTTTGACCTGAGCGCAAAAATGGAGGCTCTAGACCCTTCCAGAGCTGAGATATCGAAACTCAAAATTTCGACCCGAAAAAAAAACGACAGTGTTACCCCTTACGTTTTTTTTTCATTTTCGGGCGAAAAATCAAGTTTCTCCAATCTTCTCAAAACTCTGGATTATGATAGAGGGCCGCGAGACTTTGACCTGAGCGCAAAAATGGAGGCTCTAGATCCTTCCAGAGCTGAGATATCGAAACTCAAAATTTCGACCCGAAAAAAAAACGACAGTGTTACCCCTTACGTTTTTTTTTCGTTTTCAGGCGAAAAATCAAGTTTCTCCAATCTTCTCAAAACTCTGGATTATGATAGAGGGCCGCGAGACTTTGACCTGAGCGCAAAAATGGAGGCTCTAGATCCTTCCAGAGCTGAGATATCGAAACTCAAAATTTCGACCCGAAAAAAAAAAACGACAGTGTTACCCCTTACGTTTTTTTTCATTTTCGGGCGAAAAATAAAGTTTCTCCAATCTTCTCAAAACTCTGGATTATGATAGAGGGCCGCGAGACTTTGACCTGAGCGCAAAAATGGAGGCTCTAGACCCTTCCAGAGCTGAGATATCGAAACTCAAAATTTCGACCCGAAAAAAAAACGACAGTGTTACCCCTTACGGTTTTTTTCGTTTTCAGGCGAAAAATCAAGTTTCTCCAATCTTCTCAAAACTCTGGATTATGATAGAGGGCCGCGAGACTTTGACCTGAGCGCAAAAATGGAGGCTCTAGACCCTTCCAGAGCTGAGATATCGAAACTCAAAATTTCGACCCAAAAAAAAAAAAAAACGACAGTGTTACCCCTTACGTTTTTTTTCATTTTCGGGCGAAAAATCAAGTTTCTCCAATCTTCTCAAAACTCTGGATTATGATAGAGGGCCGCGAGACTTTGACCTGAGCGCAAAAATGGAGGCTCTAGACCCTTCCAGAGCTGAGATATCGAAACTCAAAATTTCGACCCGAAAAAAAAACGACAGTGTTACCCCTTACGTTTTTTTTTCATTTTCGGGCGAAAAATCAAGTTTCTCCAATCTTCTCAAAACTGTGGATTATGATAGAGGGCCGCGAGACTTTGACATGAGCACAAAAATGGAGGCTCTAGACCCTTCCAGAGCTGAGATATCGAAACTCAAAATTTCGACCCGAAAAAAAAACGACAGTGTTACCCCTTACGTTTTTTTTCGTTTTCAGGCGAAAAATCAAGTTTCTCCAATCTTCTCAAAACTCTGGATTATGATAGAGGGCCGCGAGACTTTTACCTGAGCGCAAAAATGGAGGCTCTAGACCCTTCCAGAGCTGAGATATCGAAACTCAAAATTTCGACCCGAAAAAAAAAACGACAGTGTTACCCCTTACGTTTTTTTTCATTTTCGGGCGAAAAATCAAGTTTCTCCAATCTTCTCAAAACTCTGGATTATGATAGAGGGCCGCGAGACTTTGACCTGAGCGCAAAAATGGAGGCTCTAGATCCTTCCAGAGCTGAGATATCGAAACTCAAAATTTCGACCCGAAAAAAAAACGACAGTGTTACCCCTTACGTTTTTTTTTCGTTTTCAAGCGAAAAATCAAGTTTCTCCAATCTTCTCAAAACTCTGGATTATGATAGAGGGCCGCGAGACTTTGACCTGAGCGCAAAAATGGAGGCTCTAGACCCTTCCAGAGCTGAGATATCGAAACTCAAAACTTCGACCCAAAAAAAAAAAACGACAGTGTTACCCCTTACGTTTTTTTTCATTTTCGGGTGAAAAATCAAGTTTCTCCAATCTTCTCAAAACTCTGGATTATGATAGAGGGTCGCGAGACTTTGACCTGAGCGCAAAAATGGAGGCTCTAGACCCTTCCAGAGCTGAGATATCGAAACTCAAAATTTCGACCCGAAAAAAAAACGACAGTGTTACCCCTTACGTTTTTTTTCGTTTTCAGGCGAAAAATCAAGTTTCTCCAATCTTCTCAAAACTCTGGATTATGATAGAGGGCCGCGAGACTTTGGCCTGAGCGCAAAAATGGAGGCTCTAGACCCTTCCAGAGCTGAGATATCGAAACTCAAAATTTCGACCCGAAAAAAAAACGACAGTGTTACCCCTTACGTTTTTTTTCGTTTTCAGGCGAAAAATCAAGTTTCTCCAATCTTCTCAAAACTCTGGATTATGATAGAGGGCCGCGAGACTTTGACCTGAGCGCAAAAATGGAGGCTCTAGACCCTTCCAGAGCTGAGATATCGAAACTGAAAATTTCGACCCGAAAAAAAAAAAACGACAGTGTTACCCCTTACGTTTTTTTTCATTTTCGGGCGAAAAATCAAGTTTCTCCAATCTTCTCAAAACTCTGGATTATGATAGAGGGCCGCGAGACTTTGACCTGAGCGCAAAAATGGAGGCTCTAGACCCTTCCAGAGCTGAGATATCGAAACTCAAAATTTCGACCCGAAAAAAAAAACGACAGTGTTACCCCTTACGTTTTTTTCCGTTTTCGGGCGAAAAATCAAGTTTCTCCAATCTTCTCAAAACTCTGGATTATGATAGAGGGCCGCGAGACTTTGACCTGAGCGCAAAAATGGAGGCTCTAGACCCTTCCAGAGCTGAGATATCGAAACTCAAAATTTCAACCCGAAAAAAAAACGACAGTGTTACCCCTTACGTTTTTTTTCGTTTTCGGGCGAAAAATCAAGTTTCTCCAATCTTCTGAAAACTCTGGATTATGATAGAGGGCCGCGAGACTTTGACCTGAGCGCAAAAATGGAGGCTCTAGACCCTTCCAGAGCTGAGATATCGAAACTCAAAATTTCGACCCGAAAAAAAAACGACAGTGTTACCCCTTACGTTTTTTTTCGTTTTCAGGCAAAAAATCAAGTTTCTCCAATCTTCTCGAAACTCTGGATTATGATAGAGGGCCGCGAGACTTTGGCCTGAGCGCAAAAATGGAGGCTCTAGACCCTTCCAGAGCTGAGATATCGAAACTCAAAATTTCGACCCGAAAAAAAAACGACAGTGTTACCCCTTACGTTTTTTTTCGTTTTCAGGCGAAAAATCAAGTTTCTCCAATCTTCTCAAAACTCTGGATTATGATAGAGGGCCGCGAGACTTTGACCTGAGCGCAAAAATGGAGGCTCTAGACCCTTCCAGAGCTGAGATATCGAAACTCAAAATTTTGACCCGAAAAAAAAAAACGACAGTGTTACCCCTTACGTTTTTTTTCATTTTCGGGCGAAAAATCAAGTTTCTCCAATATTCTCAAAACTCTGGATTATGATAGAGGGCCGCGAGACTTTGACCTGCGCGCAAAAATGGAGGCTCTAGACCCTTCCAGAGCTGAGATATCGAAACTCAAAATTTCGACCCGAAAAAAAAACGACAGTGTTACCCCTTACGTTTTTTTTCGTTTTCAGGCGAAAAATCAAGTTTCTCCAATCTTCTTAAAACTCTGGATTATGATAGAGGGCCGCGAGACTTTGACCTGAGCGCAAAAATGGAGGCTCTAGACCCTTCCAGAGCTGAGATATCGAAACTCAAAATTTCGACCCAAAAAAAAAAAACGACAGTGTTACCCCTTACGTTTTTTTTCATTTTCGGGCGAAAAATCAAGTTTCTCCAATCTTCTCAAAACTCTGGATTATGATAGAGGGCCGCGAGACTTTGACCTGAGCGCAAAAATGGAGGCTCTAGACCCTTCCAGAGCTGAGATATCGAAACTCAAAATTTCAACCCGAAAAAAAAACGACAGTGTTACCCCTTACGTTTTTTTTCGTTTTCGGGCGAAAAATCAAGTTTCTCCAATCTTCTGAAAACTCTGGATTATGATAGAGGGCCGCGAGACTTTGACCTGAGCGCAAAAATGGAGGCTCTAGACCCTTCCAGAGCTGAGATATCGAAACTCAAAATTTCGACCCGAAAAAAAAACGACAGTGTTACCCCTTACGTTTTTTTTCGTTTTCAGGCAAAAAATCAAGTTTCTCCAATCTTCTCGAAACTCTGGATTATGATAGAGGGCCGCGAGACTTTGGCCTGAGCGCAAAAATGGAGGCTCTAGACCCTTCCAGAGCTGAGATATCGAAACTCAAAATTTCGACCCGAAAAAAAAACGACAGTGTTACCCCTTACGTTTTTTTTCGTTTTCAGGCGAAAAATCAAGTTTCTCCAATCTTCTCAAAACTCTGGATTATGATAGAGGGCCGCGAGACTTTGACCTGAGCGCAAAAATGGAGGCTCTAGACCCTTCCAGAGCTGAGATATCGAAACTCAAAATTTCGACCCGAAAAAAAAAAACGACAGTGTTACCCCTTACGTTTTTTTTCATTTTCGGGCGAAAAATCAAGTTTCTCCAATATTCTCAAAACTCTGGATTATGATAGAGGGCCGCGAGACTTTGACCTGCGCGCAAAAATGGAGGCTCTAGACCCTTCCAGAGCTGAGATATCGAAACTCAAAATTTCGACCCGAAAAAAAAACGACAGTGTTACCCCTTACGTTTTTTTTCGTTTTCAGGCGAAAAATCAAGTTTCTCCAATCTTCTTAAAACTCTGGATTATGATAGAGGGCCGCGAGACTTTGACCTGAGCGCAAAAAAATGGAGGCTCTAGACCCTTCCAGAGCTGAGATATCGAAACTCAAAATTTCGACCCAAAAAAAAAAAACGACAGTGTTACCCCTTACGTTTTTTTTTCATTTTCGGGCGAAAAATCAAGTTTCTCCAATCTTCTCAAAACTCTGGATTATGATAGAGGGCCGCGAGACTTTGACCTGAGCGCAAAAATGGAGGCTCTAGACCCTTCCAGAGCTGAGATATCGAAACTCAAAATTTCGACCCGAAAAAAAAACGACAGTGTTACCCCTTACGTTTTTTTTTCATTTTCGGGCGAAAAATCAAGTTTCTCCAATCTTCTCAAAACTCTGGATTATGATAGAGGGCCGCGAGACTTTGACCTGAGCGCAAAAATGGAGGCTCTAGATCCTTCCAGAGCTGAGATATCGAAACTCAAAATTTCGACCCGAAAAAAAAACGACAGTGTTACCCCTTACGTTTTTTTTTCGTTTTCAGGCGAAAAATCAAGTTTCTCCAATCTTCTCAAAACTCTGGATTATGATAGAGGGCCGCGAGACTTTGACCTGAGCGCAAAAATGGAGGCTCTAGACCCTTCCAGAGCTGAGATATCGAAACTCAAAACTTCGACCCAAAAAAAAAAAACGACAGTGTTACCCCTTACGTTTTTTTTTCATTTTCGGGTGAAAAATCAAGTTTCTCCAATCTTCTCAAAACTCTGGATTATGATAGAGGGCCGCGAGACTTTGACCTGAGCGCAAAAATGGAGGCTCTAGACCCTTCCAGAGCTGAGATATCGAAACTCAAAATTTCGACCCGAAAAAAAAACGACAATGTTACCCCTTACGTTTTTTTTCGTTTTCGGGCGAAAAATCAAGTTTCTCCAATCTTCTCAAAACTCTGGATTATGATAGAGGGCCGCGAGATTTTGACCTGAGCGCAAAAATGGAGGCTCTAGACCCTTCCAGAGCTGAGATATCGAAACTCAAAATTTCTACCCGAAAAAAAACGACAGTGTTACCCCTTACGTTTTTTTTCGTTTTCAGGCGAAAAATCAAGTTTCTCCAATCTTCTCAAAACTCTGGATTATGATAGAGGGCCGCGAGACTTTGGCCTGAGCGCAAAAATGGAGGCTCTAGACCCTTCCAGAGCTGAGATATCGAAACTCAAAATTTCGACCCGAAAAAAAAACGACAGTGTTACCCCTTACGTTTTTTTTCGTTTTCAGGCGAAAAATCAAGTTTCTCCAATCTTCTCAAAACTCTGGATTATGATAGAGGGCCGCGAGACTTTGACCTGAGCACAAAAATGGAGGCTCTAGACCCTTCCAGAGCTGAGATATCGAAACTCAAAATTTCGACCCGAAAAAAAAAAACGACAGTGTTACCCCTTACGTTTTTTTTCATTTTCGGGCGAAAAATCAAGTTTCTCCAATCTTCTCAAAACTCTGGATTATGATAGAGGGCCGCGAGACTTTGACCTGCGCGCAAAAATGGAGGCTCTAGACCCTTCCAGAGCTGAGATATCGAAACTCAAAATTTCGACCCGAAAAAAAAACGACAGTGTTACCCCTTACGTTTTTTTTCGTTTTCAGGCGAAAAATCAAGTTTCTCCAATCTTCTCAAAACTCTGGATTATGATAGAGGGCCGCGAGACTTTGACCTGAGCGCAAAAATGGAGGCTCTAGACCCTTCCAGAGCTGAGATATCGAAACTCAAAATTTCGACCCAAAAAAAAAAAAACGACAGTGTTACCCCTTACGTTTTTTTTCATTTTCGGGCGAAAAATCAAGTTTCTCCAATCTTCTCAAAACTCTGGATTATGATAGAGGGCCGCGAGACTTTGACCTGAGCGCAAAAATGGAGGCTCTAGACCCTTCCAGAGCTGAGATATCGAAACTCAAAATTTCGACCCGAAAAAAAAACGACAGTGTTACCCCTTACGTTTTTTTTTCATTTTCGGGCGAAAAATCAAGTTTCTCCAATCTTCTCAAAACTCTGGATTATGATAGAGGGCCGCGAGACTTTGACCTGAGCGCAAAAATGGAGGCTCTAGATCCTTCCAGAGCTGAGATATCGAAACTCAAAATTTCGACCCGAAAAAAAAACGACAGTGTTACCCCTTACGTTTTTTTTCGTTTTCAGGCGAAAAATCAAGTTTCTCCAATCTTCTCAAAACTCTGGATTATGATAGAGGGCCGCGAGACTTTTACCTGAGCGCAAAAATGGAGGCTCTAGACCCTTCCAGAGCTGAGATATCAAAACTCAAAATTTCGACCCGAAAAAAAAAACGACAGTGTTACCCCTTACGTTTTTTTTCATTTTCGGGCGAAAAATCAAGTTTCTCCAATCTTCTCAAAACTCTGGATTATGATAGAGGGCCGCGAGACTTTGACCTGAGCGCAAAAATGGAGGCTCTAGACCCTTCCAGAGCTGAGATATCGAAACTCAAAATTTCGACCCGAAAAAAAAACGACAGTGTTACCCCTTACGTTTTTTTTTCATTTTCGGGCGAAAAATCAAGTTTCTCCAATCTTCTCAAAACTCTGGATTATGATAGAGGGCCGCGAGACTTTGACCTGAGCGCAAAAATGGAGGCTCTAGACCCTTCCAGAGCTGATATATCGAAACTCAAAATTTCGACCTGAAAAAAAAACGACAGTGTTACCCCTTACGTTTTTTTTTCGTTTTCGGGCGAAAAATCAAGTTTCTCCAATCTTCTCAAAACTCTGGATTATGATAGAGGGCCGCGAGACTTTGACCTGAGCGCAAAAATGGAGGCTCTAGACCCTTCCAGAGCTGAGATATCGAAACTCAAAATTTCGACCCGAAAAAAAAACGACAGTGTTACCCCTTACGTTTTTTTTCGTTTTCGGGCGAAAAATCAAGTTTCTCCAATCTTCTCAAAACTCTGGATTATGATAGAGGGCCGCGAGACTTTGACCTGAGCGCAAAAATGGAGGCTCTAGACCCTTCCAGAGCTGAGATATCGAAACTCAAAATTTCGACCCGAAAAAAAAAAACGACAGTGTTACCCCTTACGTTTTTTTCCGTTTTCGGGCGAAAAATCAAGTTTCTCCAATCTTCTCAAAACTCTGGATTATGATAGAGGGCCGCGAGACTTTGACCTGAGCGCAAAAATGGAGGCTCTAGATCCTTCCAGAGCTGAGATATCGAAACTCAAAATTTCGACCCGAAAAAAAAAACGACAGTGTTACCCCTTACGTTTTTTTCCATTTTCGGGCGAAAAATCAAGTTTCTCCAATCTTCTCAAAACTCTGGATTATGATAGAGGGCCGCGAGACTTTGACCTGAGCGCAAAAATGGAGGCTCTAGATCCTTCCAGAGCTGAGATATCGAAACTCAAAATTTCGACCCGAAAAAAAAACGACAGTGTTACCCCTTACGTTTTTTTTCGTTTTCGGGCGAAAAATCAAGTTTCTCCAATCTTCTCAAAACTCTGGATTATGATAGAGGGCCGCGAGACTTTGACCTGAGCGCAAAAATGGAGGCTCTAGACCCTTCCAGAGCTGAGATATCGAAACTCAAAATTTCGACCCGAAAAAAAAACGACAGTGTTACCCCTTACGTTTTTTTTCGTTTTCGGGCGAAAAATCAAGTTTCTCCAATCTTCTCAAAACTCTGGATTATGATAGAGGGCCGCGAGACTTTGACCTGAGCGCAAAAATGGAGGCTCTAGACCCTTCCAGAGCTGAGATATCGAAACTCAAAATTTCGACCCGAAAAAAAAACGACAGTGTTACCCCTTACGTTTTTTTTTTCGTTTTCGGGCGAAAAATCAAGTTTCTCCAATCTTCTCAAAACTCTGGATTATGATAGAGGGCCGCGCGACTTTGACCTGAGCGCAAAAATGGAGGCTCTAGACCCTTCCAGAGCTGAGATATCGAAACTCAAAATTTCGACCCGAAAAAAAAACGACAGTGTTACCCCTTACGTTTTTTTCCGTTTTCGGGCGAAAAATCAAGTTTCTCCAATCTTCTCAAAACTCTGGATTATGATAGAGGGCCGCGAGACTTTGACCTGAGCGCAAAAATGGAGGCTCTAGATCCTTCCAGAGCTGAGATATCGAAACTCAAAATTTCGACCCGAAAAAAAACGACAGTGTTACCCCTTACGTTTTTTTTCGTTTTCGGGCGAAAAATCAAGTTTCTCCAATCTTCTCAAAACTCTGGATTATGATAGAGGGCCGCGAGACTTTTACCTGAGCGCAAAAATGGAGGCTCTAGACCCTTCCAGAGCTGAGATATCGAAACTCAAAATTTCGACCCGAAAAAAAAAACGACAGTGTTACCCCTTACGTTTTTTTTCATTTTCGGGCGAAAAATCAAGTTTCTCCAATCTTCTCAAAACTCTGGATTATGATAGAGGGCCGCGAGACTTTGACCTGAGCGCAAAAATGGAGGCTCTAGACCCTTCCAGAGCTGAGATATCGAAACTCAAAATTTCGACCCGAAAAAAAAACGACAGTGTTACCCCTTACGTTTTTATTCGCTTTCAGGCGAAAAATCAAGTTTCTCCAATCTTCTCAAAACTCTGGATTATGATAGAGGGCCGCGAGACTTTGACCTGAGCGCAAAAATGGAGGCTCTAGATCCTTCCAGAGCTGAGATATCGAAACTCAAAATTTCGACCCGAAAAAAAACGACAGTGTTACCCCTTACGTTTTTTTTCGTTTTCGGGCGAAAAATCAAGTTTCTCCAATCTTCTCAAAACTCTGGATTATGATAGAGGGCCGCGAGACTTTTACCTGAGCGCAAAAATGGAGGCTCTAGACCCTTCCAGAGCTGAGATATCGAAACTCAAAATTTCGACCCGAAAAAAAAAACGACAGTGTTACCCCTTACGTTTTTTTTCATTTTCGGGCGAAAAATCAAGTTTCTCCAATCTTCTCAAAACTCTGGATTATGATAGAGGGCCGCGAGACTTTGACCTGAGCGCAAAAATGGAGGCTCTAGACCCTTCCAGAGCTGAGATATCGAAACTCAAAATTTCGACCCGAAAAAAAAACGACAGTGTTACCCCTTACGTTTTTATTCGCTTTCAGGCGAAAAATCAAGTTTCTCCAATCTTCTCAAAACTCTGGATTATGATAGAGGGCCGCGAGACTTTGACCTGAGCGCAAAAATGGAGGCTCTAGACCCTTCCAGAGCTGAGATATCGAAACTCAAAATTTCGACCCGAAAAAAAAAACGACAGTGTTACCCCTTACGTTTTTTTTTGTTTTCGGGCGAAAAATCAAGTTTCTCCAATCTTCTCAAAACTCTGGATTATGATAGAGGGCCGCGAGACTTTTACCTGAGCGCAAAAATGGAGGCTCTAGACCCTTCCAGAGCTGAGATATCGAAACTCAAAATTTCGACCCAAAAAAAAAAACGACAGTGTTACCCCTTACGTTTTTTTTCATTTTCGGGCGAAAAATCAAGTTTCTCCAATCTTCTCAAAACTCTGGATTATGATAGAGGGCCGCGAGACTTTGACCTGAGCGCAAAAATGGAGGCTCTAGACCCTTCCAGAGCTGAGATATCGAAACTCAAAATTTCGACCCGAAAAAAAAACGACAGTGTTACCCCTTACGTTTTTTTTTTCGTTTTTGGGCGAAAAATCAAGTTTCTCCAATCTTCTCAAAACTCTGGATTATGATAGAGGGCCGCGAGACTTTGACCTGAGCGCAAAAATGGAGGCTCTAGACCCTTCCAGAGCTGAGATATCGAAACTCAAAATTTCGACCCAAAAAAAAAAAACGACAGTGTTACCCCTTACGTTTTTTTTCATTTTCGGGCGAAAAATCAAGTTTCTCCAATCTTCTCAAAACTCTGGATTATGATAGAGGGCCGCGAGACTTTGACCTGAGCGCAAAAATGGAGGCTCTAGATCCTTCCAGAGCTGAGATATCGAAACTCAAAATTTCGACCCGAAAAAAAAACGACAGTGTTACCCCTTACGTTTTTTTTCGTTTTCAGGCGAAAAATCAAGTTTCTCCAATCTTCTCAAAACTCTGGATTATGATAGAGGGCCGCGAGACTTTTACCTGAGCGCAAAAATGGAGGCTCTAGACCCTTCCAGAGCTGAGATATCAAAACTCAAAATTTCGACCCGAAAAAAAAAACGACAGTGTTACCCCTTACGTTTTTTTTCATTTTCGGGCGAAAAATCAAGTTTCTCCAATCTTCTCAAAACTCTGGATTATGATAGAGGGCCGCGAGACTTTGACCTGAGCGCAAAAATGGAGGCTCTAGATCCTTCCAGAGCTGAGATATCGAAACTCAAAATTTCGACCCGAAAAAAAAACGACAGTGTTACCCCTTACGTTTTTTTTTTCGTTTTCAGGCGAAAAATCAAGTTTCTCCAATCTTCTCAAAACTCTGGATTATGATAGAGGGCCGCGAGACTTTGACCTGAGCGCAAAAATGGAGGCTCTAGACCCTTCCAGAGCTGAGATATCGAAACTCAAAATTTCGACCCAAAAAAAAAAAACGACAGTGTTACCCCTTACGTTTTTTTCTCATTTTCGGGTGAAAAATCAAGTTTCTCCAATCTTCTCAAAACTCTGGATTATGATAGAGGGCCGCGAGACTTTGACCTGAGCGAAAAAATGGAGGCTCTAGACCCTTCCAGAGCTGAGATATCGAAACTCAAAATTTCGACCCGAAAAAAAAACGACAGTGTTACCCCTTACGTTTTTTTTCGTTTTCGGGCGAAAAATCAAGTTTCTCCAATCTTCTCAAAACTCTGGATTATGATAGAGGGCCGCGAGACTTTGACCTGAGCGCAAAAATGGAGGCTCTAGACCCTTCCAGAGCTGAGATATCGAAACTCAAAATTTTGACCCGAAAAAAAAAAAAACGACAGTGTTACCCCTTACGTTTTTTTCCGTTTTCGGGCGAAAAATCAAGTTTCTCCAATCTTCTCAAAACTCTGGATTATGATAGAGGGCCGCGAGACTTTGACCTGAGCGCAAAAATGGAGGCTCTAGATCCTTCCAGAGCTGAGATATCAAAACTCAAAATTTCGACCCGAAAAAAAAAACGACAGTGTTACCCCTTACGTTTTTTTTCATTTTCGGGCGAAAAATCAAGTTTCTCCAATCTTCTCAAAACTCTGGATTATGATAGAGGGCCGCGAGACTTTGACCTGAGCGCAAAAATGGAGGCTCTAGATCCTTCCAGAGCTGAGATATCGAAACTCAAAATTTCGACCCGAAAAAAAAACGACAGTGTTACCCCTTACGTTTTTTTTTTCGTTTTCGGGCGAAAAATCAAGTTTCTCCAATCTTCTCAAAACTCTGGATTATGATAGAGGGCCGCGAGACTTTGACCTGAGCGCAAAAATGGAGGCTCTAGACCCTTCCAGAGCTGAGATATCGAAACTCAAAATTTCGACCCAAAAAAAAAAAACGACAGTGTTACCCCTTACGTTTTTTTTTCATTTTCGGGTGAAAAATCAAGTTTCTCCAATCTTCTCAAAACTCTGGATTATGATAGAGGGCCGCGAGACTTTGACCTGAGCGAAAAAATGGAGGCTCTAGACCCTTCCAGAGCTGAGATATCGAAACTCAAAATTTCGACCCGAAAAAAAAACGACAGTGTTACCCCTTACGTTTTTTTTCGTTTTCGGGCGAAAAATCAAGTTTCTCCAATCTTCTCAAAACTCTGGATTATGATAGAGGGCCGCGAGACTTTGACCTGAGCGCAAAAATGGAGGCTCTAGACCCTTCCAGAGCTGAGATATCGAAACTCAAAATTTTGACCCGAAAAAAAAAAAAACCGACAGTGTTACCCCTTACGTTTTTTTCCGTTTTCGGGCGAAAAATCAAGTTTCTCCAATCTTCTCAAAACTCTGGATTATGATAGAGGGCCGCGAGACTTTGACCTGAGCGCAAAAATGGAGGCTCTAGATCCTTCCAGAGCTGAGATATCGAAACTCAAAATTTCGACCCGAAAAAAAAACGACAGTGTTACCCCTTACGTTTTTTTTTCGTTTTCAGGCGAAAAATCAAGTTTCTCCAATCTTCTCAAAACTCTGGATTATGATAGAGGGCCGCGAGACTTTGACCTGAGCGCAAAAATGGAGGCTCTAGATCCTTCTAGAGCTGAGATATCGAAACTCAAAATTTCGACCCGAAAAAAAAAACGACAGTGTTACCCCTTACGTTTTTTTTTCGTTTTCAGGCGAAAAATCAAGTTTCTCCAATCTTCTCAAAACTCTGGATTATGATAGAGGGCCGCGAGACTTTGACCTGAGCGCAAAAATGGAGGCTCTAGACCCTTCCAGAGCTGAGATATCGAAACTCAAAATTTTGACCCGAAAAAAAAAAAACCGACAGTGTTACCCCTTACGTTTTTTTCCGTTTTCGGGCGAAAAATCAAGTTTCTCCAATCTTCTCAAAACTCTGGATTATGATAGAGGGCCGCGAGACTTTGACCTGAGCGCAAAAATGGAGGCTCTAGACCCTTCCAGAGCTGAGATATCGAAACTCAAAATTTCGACCCGAAAAAAAAACGACAGTGTTACCCCTTACGTTTTTTTTCATTTTCGGGCGAAAAATCAAGTTTCTCCAATCTTCTCAAAACTCTGGATTATGATAGAGGGCCGCGAGACTTTGACCTGAGCGCAAAAATGGAGGCTCTAGACCCTTCCAGAGCTGAGATATCGAAACTCAAAATTTCGACCCGAAAAAAAAAACGACAGTGTTACCCCTTACGTTTTTTTTCGTTTTCGGGCGAAAAATCAAGTTTCTCCAATCTTCTCAAAACTCTGGATTATGATAGAGGGCCGCGAGACTTTGACCTGAGCGCAAAAATGGAGACTCTAGACCCTTCCAGAGCTGAGATATCGAAACTCAAAATTTCGACCCGAAAAAAAAACGACAGTGTTACCCCTTACGTTTTTTTTCGTTTTCGGGCGAAAAATCAAGTTTCTCCAATCTTCTCAAAACTCTGGATTATGATAGAGGGCCGCGAGACTTTGACCTGAGCGCAAAAATGGAGGCTCTAGACCCTTCCAGAGCTGAGATATCGAAACTCAAAATTTCGACCCGAAAAAAAACCGACAGTGTTACCCCTTAAGTTTTTTTCCGTTTTCGGGCGAAAAATCAAGTTTCTCCAATCTTCTCAAAACTCTGGATTATGATAGAGGGCCGCGAGACTTTGACCTGAGCGCAAAAATGGAGGCTCTAGACCCTTCCAGAGCTGAGATATCGAAACTCAAAATTTCGACCCGAAAAAAACCCGACAGTGTTACCCCTTACGTTTTTTTCCGTTTTCGGGCGAAAAATCAAGTTTCTCCAATCTTCTCAAAACTCTGGATTATGATAGAGGGCCGCGAAACTTTGACCTGAGCGCAAAAATGGAGGCTCTAGACCCTTCCAGAGCTGAGATATCGAAACTCAAAATTTCGACCCGAAAAAAAAAACGACAGTGTTACCCCTTACGTTTTTTTCCGTTTTCGGGCGAAAAATCAAGTTTCTCTAATCTTCTCAAAACTCTGGATTATGATAGAGGGCCGCGAGACTTTGACCTTAGCGCAAAAATGGAGGCTCTAGACCCTTCCAGAGCTGAGATATCGAAACTCAAAATTTCGACCCGAAAAAAAAACGACAGTGTTACCCCTTACGTTTTTTTTCGTTTTCGGGCGAAAAATCAAGTTTCTCCAATCTTCTCAAAACTCTGGATTATGATAGAGGGCCGCGAGACTTTGACCTGAGCGCAAAAATGGAGGCTCTAGACCCTTCCAGAGCTGAGATATCGAAACTCAAAATTTCGACCCGAAAAAAAAACGACAGTGTTACCCCTTACGTTTTTTTTTTTCGTTTTCGGGCGAAAAATCAAGTTTCTCCAATCTTCTCAAAACTCTGGATTATGATAGAGGGCCGCGAGACTTTGACCTGAGCGCAAAAATGGAGACTCTAGACCCTTCCAGAGCTGAGATATCGAAACTCAAAATTTCGACCCGAAAAAAAAACGACAGTGTTACCCCTTACGTTTTTTTTTTCGTTTTCGGGCGAAAAATCAAGTTTCTCCAATCTTCTCAAAACTCTGGATTATGATAGAGGGCCGCGAGACTTTGACCTGAGCGCAAAAATGGAGGCTCTAGACCCTTCCAGAGCTGAGATATCGAAACTCAAAATTTCGACCCGAAAAAAAAACGACAGTGTTACCCCTTACGTTTTTTTTCGTTTTCGGGCGAAAAATCAAGTTTCTCCAATCTTCTCAAAACTCTGGATTATGATAGAGGGCCGCGAGACTTTGACCTGAGCGCAAAAATGGAGGCTCTAGACCCTTCCAGAGCTGAGATATCGAAACTCAAAATTTCGACCCGAAAAAAAAAACGACAGTGTTACCCCTTACGTTTTTTTTCGTTTTCGGGCGAAAAATCAAGTTTCTCCAATCTTCTCAAAACTCTGGATTATGATAGAGGGCCGCGAGACTTTGACCTGAGCGCAAAAATGGAGACTCTAGACCCTTCCAGAGCTGAGATATCGAAACTCAAAATTTCGACCCGAAAAAAAAACGACAGTGTTACCCCTTACGTTTTTTTTCGTTTTCGGGCGAAAAATCAAGTTTCTCCAATCTTCTCAAAACTCTGGATTATGATAGAGGGCCGCGAGACTTTGACCTGAGCGCAAAAATGGAGGCTCTAGACCCTTCCAGAGCTGAGATATCGAAACTCAAAATTTCGACCCGAAAAAAAACCGACAGTGTTACCCCTTAAGTTTTTTTCCGTTTTCGGGCGAAAAATCAAGTTTCTCCAATCTTCTCAAAACTCTGGATTATGATAGAGGGCCGCGAGACTTTGACCTGAGCGCAAAAATGGAGGCTCTAGACCCTTCCAGAGCTGAGATATCGAAACTCAAAATTTCGACCCGAAAAAAACCCGACAGTGTTACCCCTTACGTTTTTTTCCGTTTTCGGGCGAAAAATCAAGTTTCTCCAATCTTCTCAAAACTCTGGATTATGATAGAGGGCCGCGAAACTTTGACCTGAGCGCAAAAATGGAGGCTCTAGACCCTTCCAGAGCTGAGATATCGAAACTCAAAATTTCGACCCGAAAAAAAAAACGACAGTGTTACCCCTTACGTTTTTTTCCGTTTTCGGGCGAAAAATCAAGTTTCTCTAATCTTCTCAAAACTCTGGATTATGATAGAGGGCCGCGAGACTTTGACCTTAGCGCAAAAATGGAGGCTCTAGACCCTTCCAGAGCTGAGATATCGAAACTCAAAATTTCGACCCGAAAAAAAAACGACAGTGTTACCCCTTACGTTTTTTTTCGTTTTCGGGCGAAAAATCAAGTTTCTCCAATCTTCTCAAAACTCTGGATTATGATAGAGGGCCGCGAGACTTTGACCTGAGCGCAAAAATGGAGGCTCTAGACCCTTCCAGAGCTGAGATATCGAAACTCAAAATTTCGACCCGAAAAAAAAACGACAGTGTTACCCCTTACGTTTTTTTTTTTCGTTTTCGGGCGAAAAATCAAGTTTCTCCAATCTTCTCAAAACTCTGGATTATGATAGAGGGCCGCGAGACTTTGACCTGAGCGCAAAAATGGAGACTCTAGACCCTTCCAGAGCTGAGATATCGAAACTCAAAATTTCGACCCGAAAAAAAAACGACAGTGTTACCCCTTACGTTTTTTTTTTCGTTTTCGGGCGAAAAATCAAGTTTCTCCAATCTTCTCAAAACTCTGGATTATGATAGAGGGCCGCGAGACTTTGACCTGAGCGCAAAAATGGAGGCTCTAGACCCTTCCAGAGCTGAGATATCGAAACTCAAAATTTCGACCCGAAAAAAAAACGACAGTGTTACCCCTTACGTTTTTTTTCGTTTTCGGGCGAAAAATCAAGTTTCTCCAATCTTCTCAAAACTCTGGATTATGATAGAGGGTCGCGAGACTTTGACCTGAGCGCAAAAATGGAGGCTCTAGACCCTTCCAGAGCTGAGATATCGAAACTCAAAATTTCGACCGAAAAAAAAAACGACAGTGTTACCCCTTACGTTTTTTTTCATTTTCTGGCGAAAAATCAAGTTTCTCCAATCTTCTCAAAACTCTGGATTATGATAGAGGGCCGCGAGACTTTGACCTGAGCGCAAAAATGGAGGCTCTAGACCCTTCCAGAGCTGAGATATCGAAACTCAAAATTTCGACCGAAAAAAAAACACGACAGTGTTACCATTTAAGTTTTTTTTCATTTTCGGGCGAAAAATCAAGTTTCTCCAATCTTCTCAAAACTCTGGATTATGATAGAGGGCCGCGAGACTTTGACCTGAGCGCAAAAATGGAGGCTCTAGACCCTTCCAGAGCTGAGATATCGAAACTCAAAATTTCGACCCGAAAAAAAAAACGACAGTGTTACCCCTTACGTTTTTTTTTCGTTTTCGGGCGAAAAATCAAGTTTCTCCAATCTTCTCAAAACTCTGGATTATGATAGAGGGCCGCGAGACTTTGACCTGAGCGCAAAAATGGAGGCTCTAGACCCTTCCAGAGCTGAGATATCGAAACTCAAAATTTCGACCCGAAAAAAAAACGACAGTGTTACCCCTTACGTTTTTTTCCGTTTTCGGGCGAAAAATCAAGTTTCTCCAATCTTCTCAAAACTCTGGATTATGATAGAGGGCCGCGAGACTTTGACCTGAGCGCAAAAATGGAGGCTCTAGATCCTTCCAGAGCTGAGATATCGAAACTCAAAATTTCGACCCGAAAAAAAAACGACAGTGTTACCCCTTACGTTTTTTTTTCGTTTTCGGGCGAAAAATCAAGTTTCTCCAATCTTCTCCAAACTCTGGATTATGATAGAGGGCCGCGAGACTTTGACCTGAGCGCAAAAATGGAGGCTCTAGACCCTTCCAGAGCTGAGATATCGAAACTCAAAATTTCGACCCGAAAAAAAAACGACAGTGTTACCCCTTACGTTTTTTTTCGTTTTCGGGCGAAAAATCAAGTTTCTCCAATCTTCTTAAAACTCTGGATTATGATAGAGGGCCGCGAGACTTTGACCTGAGCGCAAAAATGGAGGCTCTAGACCCTTCCAGAGCTGAGATATCGAAACTCAAAATTTCGACCCGAAAAAAAAACGACAGTGTTACCCCTTACGTTTTTTTTTCGTTTTCGGGCGAAAAATCAAGTTTCTCCAATCTTCTCAAAACTCTGGATTATGATAGAGGGCCGCGAGACTTTGACCTGAGCGCAAAAATGGAGGCTCTAGACCCTTCCAGAGCTGAGATATCGAAACTCAAAATTTCGACCCGAAAAAAAAACGACAGTGTTACCCCTTACGTTTTTTTTCGTTTTCGGGCGAAAAATCAAGTTTCTCCAATCTTCTCAAAACTCTGGATTATGATAGAGGGCCGCGAGACTTTGACCTGAGCGCAAAAATGGAGGCTCTAGACCCTTCCAGAGCTGAGATATCGAAACTCAAAATTTCGACCCGAAAAAAAAAAACGACAGTGTTACCCCTTACGTTTTTTTCCGTTTTCGGGCGAAAAATCAAGTTTCTCCAATCTTCTCAAAACTCTGGATTATGATAGAGGGCCGCGAGACTTTGACCTGAGCGCAAAAATGGAGGCTCTAGATCCTTCCAGAGCTGATATATCGAAACTCAAAATTTCGACCCGAAAAAAAAACGACAGTGTTACCCCTTACGTTTTTTTCCATTTTCGGGCGAAAAATCAAGTTTCTCCAATCTTCTCAAAACTCTGGATTATGATAGAGGGCCGCGAGACTTTGACCTGAGCGCAAAAATGGAGGCTCTAGACCCTTCCAGAGCTGAGATATCGAAACTCAAAATTTCGACCCGAAAAAAAAAACGACAGTGTTACCCCTTACGTTTTTTTCCGTTTTCGGGCGAAAAATCAAGTTTCTCCAATCTTCTCAAAACTCTGGATTATGATAGAGGGCCGCGAGACTTTGACCTGAGCGCAAAAATGGAGGCTCTAGACCCTTCCAGAGCTGAGATATCGAAACTCAAAATTTCGACCCGAAAAAAAAAACGACAGTGTTACCCCTTACGTTTTTTTCCATTTTCGGGCGAAAAATCAAGTTTCTCCAATCTTCTCAAAACTCTGGATTATGATAGAGGGCCGCGAGACTTTGACCTGAGCGCAAAAATGGAGGCTCTAGATCCTTCCAGAGCTGAGATATCGAAACTCAAAATTTCGACCCGAAAAAAAAACGACAGTGTTACCCCTTACGTTTTTTTTCGTTTTCGGGCGAAAAATCAAGTTTCTCCAATCTTCTCAAAACTCTGGATTATGATAGAGGGCCGCGAGACTTTGACCTGAGCGCAAAAATGGAGGCTCTAGACCCTTCCAGAGCTGAGATATCGAAACTCAAAATTTCGACCCGAAAAAAAAACGACAGTGTTACCCCTTACGTTTTTTTTCGTTTTCGGGCGAAAAATCAAGTTTCTCCAATCTTCTCAAAACTCTGGATTATGATAGAGGGCCGCGAGACTTTTACCTGAGCGCAAAAATGGAGGCTCTAGACCCTTCCAGAGCTGAGATATCGAAACTCAAAATTTCGACCCGAAAAAAAAAACGACAGTGTTACCCCTTACGTTTTTTTTTTCGTTTTCGGGCGAAAAATCAAGTTTCTCCAATCTTCTCAAAACTCTGGATTATGATAGAGGGCCGCGCGACTTTGACCTGAGCGCAAAAATGGAGGCTCTAGACCCTTCCAGAGCTGAGATATCGAAACTCAAAATTTCGACCCGAAAAAAAAACGACAGTGTTACCCCTTACGTTTTTTTCCGTTTTCGGGCGAAAAATCAAGTTTCTCCAATCTTCTCAAAACTCTGGATTATGATAGAGGGCCGCGAGACTTTGACCTGAGCGCAAAAATGGAGGCTCTAGACCCTTCCAGAGCTGAGATATCGAAACTCAAAATTTCGACCCGAAAAAAAAACGACAGTGTTACCCCTTACGTTTTTTTTCGTTTTCGGGCGAAAAATCAAGTTTCTCCAATCTTCTCAAAACTCTGGATTATGATAGAGGGCCGCGAGACTTTGACCTGAGCGCAAAAATGGAGGCTCTAGATCCTTCCAGAGCTGAGATATCGAAACTCAAAATTTCGACCCGAAAAAAAAACGACAGTGTTACCCCTTACGTTTTTTTTCGTTTTCGGGCGAAAAATCAAGTTTCTCCAATCTTCTCAAAACTCTGGATTATGATAGAGGGCCGCGAGACTTTTACCTGAGCGCAAAAATGGAGGCTCTAGATCCTTCCAGAGCTGAGATATCGAAACTCAAAATTTCGACCCGAAAAAAAAACGACAGTGTTACCCCTTACGTTTTTTTCCGTTTTCGGGCGAAAAATCAAGTTTCTCCAATCTTCTCAAAACTCTGGATTATGATAGAGGGCCGCGAGACTTTGACCTGAGCGCAAAAATGGAGGCTCTAGATCCTTCCAGAGCTGAGATATCGAAACTCAAAATTTCGACCCGAAAAAAAAAACGACAGTGTTACCCCTTACGTTTTTTTTCGTTTTCGGGCGAAAAATCAAGTTTCTCCAATCTTCTCAAAACTCTGGATTATGATAGAGGGCCGCGAGACTTTGACCTGAGCGCAAAAATGGAGGCTCTAGACCCTTCCAGAGCTGAGATATCGAAACTCAAAATTTCGACCCGAAAAAAAAACGACAGTGTTACCCCTTACGTTTTTTTTCGTTTTCGGGCGAAAAATCAAGTTTCTCCAATCTTCTCAAAACTCTGGATTATGATAGAGGGCCGCGAGACTTTTACCTGAGCGCAAAAATGGAGGCTCTAGACCCTTCCAGAGCTGAGATATCGAAACTCAAAATTTCGACCCGAAAAAAAAAAACGACAGTGTTACCCCTTACGTTTTTTTTTCATTTTCGGGCGAAAAATCAAGTTTCTCCAATCTTCTCAAAACTCTGGATTATGATAGAGGGCCGCGAGACTTTGACCTGAGCGCAAAAATGGAGGCTCTAGACCCTTCCAGAGCTGATATATCGAAACTCAAAATTTCGACCTGAAAAAAAAACGACAGTGTTACCCCTTACGTTTTTTTTTCGTTTTCGGGCGAAAAATCAAGTTTCTCCAATCTTCTCAAAACTCTGGATTATGATAGAGGGCCGCGAGACTTTGACCTGAGCGCAAAAATGGAGGCTCTAGACCCTTCCAGAGCTGAGATATCGAAACTCAAAATTTCGACCCGAAAAAAAAACGACAGTGTTACCCCTTACGTTTTTTTTCGTTTTCGGGCGAAAAATCAAGTTTCTCCAATCTTCTCAAAACTCTGGATTATGATAGAGGGCCGCGAGACTTTGACCTGAGCGCAAAAATGGAGGCTCTAGACCCTTCCAGAGCTGAGATATCGAAACTCAAAATTTCGACCCGAAAAAAAAAAACGACAGTGTTACCCCTTACGTTTTTTTCCGTTTTCGGGCGAAAAATCAAGTTTCTCCAATCTTCTCAAAACTCTGGATTATGATAGAGGGCCGCGAGACTTTGACCTGAGCGCAAAAATGGAGGCTCTAGATCCTTCCAGAGCTGAGATATCGAAACTCAAAATTTCGACCCGAAAAAAAAAACGACAGTGTTACCCCTTACGTTTTTTTCCATTTTCGGGCGAAAAATCAAGTTTCTCCAATCTTCTCAAAACTCTGGATTATGATAGAGGGCCGCGAGACTTTGACCTGAGCGCAAAAATGGAGGCTCTAGATCCTTCCAGAGCTGAGATATCGAAACTCAAAATTTCGACCCGAAAAAAAAACGACAGTGTTACCCCTTACGTTTTTTTTCGTTTTCGGGCGAAAAATCAAGTTTCTCCAATCTTCTCAAAACTCTGGATTATGATAGAGGGCCGCGAGACTTTGACCTGAGCGCAAAAATGGAGGCTCTAGACCCTTCCAGAGCTGAGATATCGAAACTCAAAATTTCGACCCGAAAAAAAAACGACAGTGTTACCCCTTACGTTTTTTTTCGTTTTCGGGCGAAAAATCAAGTTTCTCCAATCTTCTCAAAACTCTGGATTATGATAGAGGGCCGCGAGACTTTGACCTGAGCGCAAAAATGGAGGCTCTAGACCCTTCCAGAGCTGAGATATCGAAACTCAAAATTTCGACCCGAAAAAAAAACGACAGTGTTACCCCTTACGTTTTTTTTTTCGTTTTCGGGCGAAAAATCAAGTTTCTCCAATCTTCTCAAAACTCTGGATTATGATAGAGGGCCGCGCGACTTTGACCTGAGCGCAAAAATGGAGGCTCTAGACCCTTCCAGAGCTGAGATATCGAAACTCAAAATTTCGACCCGAAAAAAAAACGACAGTGTTACCCCTTACGTTTTTTTCCGTTTTCGGGCGAAAAATCAAGTTTCTCCAATCTTCTCAAAACTCTGGATTATGATAGAGGGCCGCGAGACTTTGACCTGAGCGCAAAAATGGAGGCTCTAGATCCTTCCAGAGCTGAGATATCGAAACTCAAAATTTCGACCCGAAAAAAAACGACAGTGTTACCCCTTACGTTTTTTTTCGTTTTCGGGCGAAAAATCAAGTTTCTCCAATCTTCTCAAAACTCTGGATTATGATAGAGGGCCGCGAGACTTTTACCTGAGCGCAAAAATGGAGGCTCTAGACCCTTCCAGAGCTGAGATATCGAAACTCAAAATTTCGACCCGAAAAAAAAAACGACAGTGTTACCCCTTACGTTTTTTTTCATTTTCGGGCGAAAAATCAAGTTTCTCCAATCTTCTCAAAACTCTGGATTATGATAGAGGGCCGCGAGACTTTGACCTGAGCGCAAAAATGGAGGCTCTAGACCCTTCCAGAGCTGAGATATCGAAACTCAAAATTTCGACCCGAAAAAAAAACGACAGTGTTACCCCTTACGTTTTTATTCGCTTTCAGGCGAAAAATCAAGTTTCTCCAATCTTCTCAAAACTCTGGATTATGATAGAGGGCCGCGAGACTTTGACCTGAGCGCAAAAATGGAGGCTCTAGATCCTTCCAGAGCTGAGATATCGAAACTCAAAATTTCGACCCGAAAAAAAACGACAGTGTTACCCCTTACGTTTTTTTTCGTTTTCGGGCGAAAAATCAAGTTTCTCCAATCTTCTCAAAACTCTGGATTATGATAGAGGGCCGCGAGACTTTTACCTGAGCGCAAAAATGGAGGCTCTAGACCCTTCCAGAGCTGAGATATCGAAACTCAAAATTTCGACCCGAAAAAAAAAACGACAGTGTTACCCCTTACGTTTTTTTTCATTTTCGGGCGAAAAATCAAGTTTCTCCAATCTTCTCAAAACTCTGGATTATGATAGAGGGCCGCGAGACTTTGACCTGAGCGCAAAAATGGAGGCTCTAGACCCTTCCAGAGCTGAGATATCGAAACTCAAAATTTCGACCCGAAAAAAAAACGACAGTGTTACCCCTTACGTTTTTATTCGCTTTCAGGCGAAAAATCAAGTTTCTCCAATCTTCTCAAAACTCTGGATTATGATAGAGGGCCGCGAGACTTTGACCTGAGCGCAAAAATGGAGGCTCTAGACCCTTCCAGAGCTGAGATATCGAAACTCAAAATTTCGACCCGAAAAAAAAAAACGACAGTGTTACCCCTTACGTTTTTTTTTGTTTTCGGGCGAAAAATCAAGTTTCTCCAATCTTCTCAAAACTCTGGATTATGATAGAGGGCCGCGAGACTTTTACCTGAGCGCAAAAATGGAGGCTCTAGACCCTTCCAGAGCTGAGATATCGAAACTCAAAATTTCGACCCAAAAAAAAAAACGACAGTGTTACCCCTTACGTTTTTTTTCATTTTCGGGCGAAAAATCAAGTTTCTCCAATCTTCTCAAAACTCTGGATTATGATAGAGGGCCGCGAGACTTTGACCTGAGCGCAAAAATGGAGGCTCTAGACCCTTCCAGAGCTGAGATATCGAAACTCAAAATTTCGACCCGAAAAAAAAACGACAGTGTTACCCCTTACGTTTTTTTTTTCGTTTTTGGGCGAAAAATCAAGTTTCTCCAATCTTCTCAAAACTCTGGATTATGATAGAGGGCCGCGAGACTTTGACCTGAGCGCAAAAATGGAGGCTCTAGACCCTTCCAGAGCTGAGATATCGAAACTCAAAATTTCGACCCAAAAAAAAAAAAACGACAGTGTTACCCCTTACGTTTTTTTTTCGTTTTCGGGCGAAAAATCAAGTTTCTCCAATCTTCTCAAAACTCTGGATTATGATAGAGGGCCGCGAGACTTTGACCTGAGCGCAAAAATGGAGGCTCTAGACCCTTCCAGAGCTGAGATATCGAAACTCAAAATTTCGACCCGAAAAAAAAACGACAGTGTTACCCCTTACGTTTTTTTTTTTCGTTTTCGGGCGAAAAATCAAGTTTCTCCAATCTTCTCAAAACTCTGGATTATGATAGAGGGCCGCGAGACTTTGACCTGAGCGCAAAAATGGAGGCTCTAGACCCTTCCAGAGCTGAGATATCGAAACTCAAAATTTCGACCCGAAAAAAAAACGACAGTGTTACCCCTTACGTTTTTTTTTTCGTTTTCAGGCGAAAAATCAAGTTTCTCCAATCTTCTCAAAACTCTGGATTATGATAGAGGGCCGCGAGACTTTGACCTGAGCGCAAAAATGGAGGCTCTAGACCCTTCCAGAGCTGAGATATCGAAACTCAAAATTTCGACCCGAAAAAAAAACGACAGTGTTACCCCTTACGTTTTTTTTCGTTTTCGGGCGAAAAATCAAGTTTCTCCAATCTTCTCAAAACTCTGGATTATGATAGAGGGTCGCGAGACTTTGACCTGAGCGCAAAAATGGAGGCTCTAGACCCTTCCAGAGCTGAGATATCGAAACTCAAAATTTCGACCGAAAAAAAAAACGACAGTGTTACCCCTTACGTTTTTTTTCATTTTCTGGCGAAAAATCAAGTTTCTCCAATCTTCTCAAAACTCTGGATTATGATAGAGGGCCGCGAGACTTTGACCTGAGCGCAAAAATGGAGGCTCTAGACCCTTCCAGAGCTGAGATATCGAAACTCAAAATTTTGACCGAAAAAAAAACACGACAGTGTTACCATTTAAGTTTTTTTTCATTTTCGGGCGAAAAATCAAGTTTCTCCAATCTTCTCAAAACTCTGGATTATGATAGAGGGCCGCGAGACTTTGACCTGAGCGCAAAAATGGAGGCTCTAGACCCTTCCAGAGCTGAGATATCGAAACTCAAAATTTCGACCCGAAAAAAAAACGACAGTGTTACCCCTTACGTTTTTTTTTCGTTTTCGGGCGAAAAATCAAGTTTCTCCAATCTTCTCAAAACTCTGGATTATGATAGAGGGCCGCGAGACTTTGACCTGAGCGCAAAAATGGAGGCTCTAGACCCTTCCAGAGCTGAGATATCGAAACTCAAAATTTCGACCCGAAAAAAAAACGACAGTGTTACCCCTTACGTTTTTTTCCGTTTTCGGGCGAAAAATCAAGTTTCTCCAATCTTCTCAAAACTCTGGATTATGATAGAGGGCCGCGAGACTTTGACCTGAGCGCAAAAATGGAGGCTCTAGATCCTTCCAGAGCTGAGATATCGAAACTCAAAATTTCGACCCGAAAAAAAAACGACAGTGTTACCCCTTACGTTTTTTTTTCGTTTTCGGGCGAAAAATCAAGTTTCTCCAATCTTCTCCAAACTCTGGATTATGATAGAGGGCCGCGAGACTTTGACCTGAGCGCAAAAATGGAGGCTCTAGACCCTTCCAGAGCTGAGATATCGAAACTCAAAATTTCGACCCGAAAAAAAAACGACAGTGTTACCCCTTACGTTTTTTTTCGTTTTCGGGCGAAAAATCAAGTTTCTCCAATCTTCTTAAAACTCTGGATTATGATAGAGGGCCGCGAGACTTTGACCTGAGCGCAAAAATGGAGGCTCTAGACCCTTCCAGAGCTGAGATATCGAAACTCAAAATTTCGACCCGAAAAAAAAACGACAGTGTTACCCCTTACGTTTTTTTTTCGTTTTCGGGCGAAAAATCAAGTTTCTCCAATCTTCTCAAAACTCTGGATTATGATAGAGGGCCGCGAGACTTTGACCTGAGCGCAAAAATGGAGGCTCTAGACCCTTCCAGAGCTGAGATATCGAAACTCAAAATTTCGACCCGAAAAAAAAACGACAGTGTTACCCCTTACGTTTTTTTTTCGTTTTCGGGCGAAAAATCAAGTTTCTCCAATCTTCTCAAAACTCTGGATTATGATAGAGGGCCGCGAGACTTTGACCTGAGCGCAAAAATGGAGGCTCTAGACCCTTCCAGAGCTGAGATATCGAAACTCAAAATTTCGACCCGAAAAAAAAACGACAGTGTTACCCCTTACGTTTTTTTCCGTTTTCGGGCGAAAAATCAAGTTTCTCCAATCTTCTCAAAACTCTGGATTATGATAGAGGGCCGCGAGACTTTGACCTGAGCGCAAAAATGGAGGCTCTAGATCCTTCCAGAGCTGAGATATCGAAACTCAAAATTTCGACCCGAAAAAAAAACGACAGTGTTACCCCTTACGTTTTTTTTCGTTTTCGGGCGAAAAATCAAGTTTCTCCAATCTTCTCAAAACTCTGGATTATGATAGAGGGCCGCGAGACTTTGACCTGAGCGCAAAAATGGAGGCTCTAGACCCTTCCAGAGCTGAGATATCGAAACTCAAAATTTCGACCCGAAAAAAAAAACGACAGTGTTACCCCTTACGTTTTTTTTCGTTTTCGGGCGAAAAATCAAGTTTCTCCAATCTTCTCAAAACTCTGGATTATGATAGAGGGCCGCGAGACTTTGACCTGAGCGCAAAAATGGAGGCTCTAGACCCTTCCAGAGCTGAGATATCGAAACTCAAAATTTCGACCCGAAAAAAAAACGACAGTGTTACCCCTTACGTTTTTTTTCGTTTTCGGGCGAAAAATCAAGTTTCTCCAATCTTCTCAAAACTCTGGATTATGATAGAGGGCCGCGAGACTTTGACCTGAGCGCAAAAATGGAGGCTCTAGACCCTTCCAGAGCTGAGATATCGAAACTCAAAATTTCGACCCGAAAAAAAAAACGACAGTGTTACCCCTTACGTTTTTTTTTCGTTTTCGGGCGAAAAATCAAGTTTCTCCAATCTTCTTAAAACTCTGGATTATGATAGAGGGCCGCGAGACTTTGACCTGAGCGCAAAAATGGAGGCTCTAGATCCTTCCAGAGCTGAGATATCGAAACTCAAAATTTCGACCCGAAAAAAAAACGACAGTGTTACCCCTTACGTTTTTTTTCGTTTTCGGGCGAAAAATCAAGTTTCTCCAATCTTCTTAAAACTCTGGATTATGATAGAGGGCCGCGAGACTTTGACCTGAGCGCAAAAATGGAGGCTCTAGACCCTTCCAGAGCTGAGATATCGAAACTCAAAATTTCGACCCGAAAAAAAAAATACAGTGTTACTACCCCTTACGTTTTTTTCCGTTTTCGGGCGAAAAATCAAGTTTCTCCAATCTTCTCAAAACTCTGGATTATGATAGAGGGCCGCGAGACTTTGACCTGAGCGCAAAAATGGAGGCTCTAGATCCTTCCAGAGCTGAGATATCGAAACTCAAAATTTCGACCCGAAAAAAAAAACGACAGTGTTACCCCTTACGTTTTTTTTCGTTTTCGGGCGAAAAATCAAGTTTCTCCAATCTTCTCAAAACTCTGGATTATGATAGAGGGCCGCGAGACTTTGACCTGAGCGCAAAAATGGAGGCTCTAGACCCTTCCAGAGCTGAGATATCGAAACTCAAAATTTCGACCCGAAAAAAAAACGACAGTGTTACCCCTTACGTTTTTTTTCGTTTTCGGGCGAAAAATCAAGTTTCTCCAATCTTCTCAAAACTCTGGATTATGATAGAGGGCCGCGAGACTTTTACCTGAGCGCAAAAATGGAGGCTCTAGACCCTTCCAGAGCTGAGATATCGAAACTCAAAATTTCGACCCGAAAAAAAAAAAACGACAGTGTTACCCCTTACGTTTTTTTTTCATTTTCGGGCGAAAAATCAAGTTTCTCCAATCTTCTCAAAACTCTGGATTATGATAGAGGGCCGCGAGACTTTGACCTGAGCGCAAAAATGGAGGCTCTAGACCCTTCCAGAGCTGATATATCGAAACTCAAAATTTCGACCTGAAAAAAAAACGACAGTGTTACCCCTTACATTTTTTTTTCGTTTTCGGGCGAAAAATCAAGTTTCTCCAATCTTCTCAAAACTCTGGATTATGATAGAGGGCCGCGAGACTTTGACCTGAGCGCAAAAATGGAGGCTCTAGACCCTTCCAGAGCTGAGATATCGAAACTCAAAATTTCGACCCGAAAAAAAAACGACAGTGTTACCCCTTACGTTTTTTTTCGTTTTCGGGCGAAAAATCAAGTTTGTCCAATCTTCTCAAAACTCTGGATTATGATAGAGGGCCGCGAGACTTTGACCTGAGCGCAAAAATGGAGGCTCTAGACCCTTCCAGAGCTGAGATATCGAAACTCAAAATTTCGACCCGAAAAAAAAAAACGACAGTGTTACCCCTTACGTTTTTTTCCGTTTTCGGGCGAAAAATCAAGTTTCTCCAATCTTCTCAAAACTCTGGATTATGATAGAGGGCCGCGAGACTTTGACCTGAGCGCAAAAATGGAGGCTCTAGATCCTTCCAGAGCTGATATATCGAAACTCAAAATTTCGACCCGAAAAAAAAACGACAGTGTTACCCCTTACGTTTTTTTCCATTTTCGGGCGAAAAATCAAGTTTCTCCAATCTTCTCAAAACTCTGGATTATGATAGAGGGCCGCGAGACTTTGACCTGAGCGCAAAAATGGAGGCTCTAGACCCTTCCAGAGCTGAGATATCGAAACTCAAAATTTCGACCCGAAAAAAAAAACGACAGTGTTACCCCTTACGTTTTTTTCCGTTTTCGGGCGAAAAATCAAGTTTCTCCAATCTTCTCAAAACTCTGGATTATGATAGAGGGCCGCGAGACTTTGACCTGAGCGCAAAAATGGAGGCTCTAGACCCTTCCAGAGCTGAGATATCGAAACTCAAAATTTCGACCCGAAAAAAAAAACGACAGTGTTACCCCTTACGTTTTTTTCCATTTTCGGGCGAAAAATCAAGTTTCTCCAATCTTCTCAAAACTCTGGATTATGATAGAGGGCCGCGAGACTTTGACCTGAGCGCAAAAATGGAGGCTCTAGATCCTTCCAGAGCTGAGATATCGAAACTCAAAATTTCGACCCGAAAAAAAAATGACAGTGTTACCCCTTACGTTTTTTTTCGTTTTCGGGCGAAAAATCAAGTTTCTCCAATCTTCTCAAAACTCTGGATTATGATAGAGGGCCGCGAGACTTTGACCTGAGCGCAAAAATGGAGGCTCTAGACCCTTCCAGAGCTGAGATATCGAAACTCAAAATTTCGACCCGAAAAAAAAACGACAGTGTTACCCCTTACGTTTTTTTTCGTTTTCGGGCGAAAAATCAAGTTTCTCCAATCTTCTCAAAACTCTGGATTATGATAGAGGGCCGCGAGACTTTTACCTGAGCGCAAAAATGGAGGCTCTAGACCCTTCCAGAGCTGAGATATCGAAACTCAAAATTTCGACCCGAAAAAAAAAACGACAGTGTTACCCCTTACGTTTTTTTTTTCGTTTTCGGGCGAAAAATCAAGTTTCTCCAATCTTCTCAAAACTCTGGATTATGATAGAGGGCCGCGCGACTTTGACCTGAGCGCAAAAATGGAGGCTCTAGACCCTTCCAGAGCTGAGATATCGAAACTCAAAATTTCGACCCGAAAAAAAAACGACAGTGTTACCCCTTACGTTTTTTTCCGTTTTCGGGCGAAAAATCAAGTTTCTCCAATCTTCTCAAAACTCTGGATTATGATAGAGGGCCGCGAGACTTTGACCTGAGCGCAAAAATGGAGGCTCTAGACCCTTCCAGAGCTGAGATATCGAAACTCAAAATTTCGACCCGAAAAAAAAACGACAGTGTTACCCCTTACGTTTTTTTTCGTTTTCGGGCGAAAAATCAAGTTTCTCCAATCTTCTCAAAACTCTGGATTATGATAGAGGGCCGCGAGACTTTGACCTGAGCGCAAAAATGGAGGCTCTAGATCCTTCCAGAGCTGAGATATCGAAACTCAAAATTTCGACCCGAAAAAAAAACGACAGTGTTACCCCTTACGTTTTTTTTCGTTTTCGGGCGAAAAATCAAGTTTCTCCAATCTTCTCAAAACTCTGGATTATGATAGAGGGCCGCGAGACTTTTACCTGAGCGCAAAAATGGAGGCTCTAGATCCTTCCAGAGCTGAGATATCGAAACTCAAAATTTCGACCCGAAAAAAAAACGACAGTGTTACCCCTTACGTTTTTTTCCGTTTTCGGGCGAAAAATCAAGTTTCTCCAATCTTCTCAAAACTCTGGATTATGATAGAGGGCCGCGAGACTTTGACCTGAGCGCAAAAATGGAGGCTCTAGATCCTTCCAGAGCTGAGATATCGAAACTCAAAATTTCGACCCGAAAAAAAAAACGACAGTGTTACCCCTTACGTTTTTTTTCGTTTTCGGGCGAAAAATCAAGTTTCTCCAATCTTCTCAAAACTCTGGATTATGATAGAGGGCCGCGAGACTTTGACCTGAGCGCAAAAATGGAGGCTCTAGACCCTTCCAGAGCTGAGATATCGAAACTCAAAATTTCGACCCGAAAAAAAAACGACAGTGTTACCCCTTACGTTTTTTTTCGTTTTCGGGCGAAAAATCAAGTTTCTCCAATCTTCTCAAAACTCTGGATTATGATAGAGGGCCGCGAGACTTTTACCTGAGCGCAAAAATGGAGGCTCTAGACCCTTCCAGAGCTGAGATATCGAAACTCAAAATTTCGACCCGAAAAAAAAAAAACGACAGTGTTACCCCTTACGTTTTTTTTTCATTTTCGGGCGAAAAATCAAGTTTCTCCAATCTTCTCAAAACTCTGGATTATGATAGAGGGCCGCGAGACTTTGACCTGAGCGCAAAAATGGAGGCTCTAGACCCTTCCAGAGCTGATATATCGAAACTCAAAATTTCGACCTGAAAAAAAAACGACAGTGTTACCCCTTACGTTTTTTTTTCGTTTTCGGGCGAAAAATCAAGTTTCTCCAATCTTCTCAAAACTCTGGATTATGATAGAGGGCCGCGAGACTTTGACCTGAGCGCAAAAATGGAGGCTCTAGACCCTTCCAGAGCTGAGATATCGAAACTCAAAATTTCGACCCGAAAAAAAAACGACAGTGTTACCCCTTACGTTTTTTTTCGTTTTCGGGCGAAAAATCAAGTTTCTCCAATCTTCTCAAAACTCTGGATTATGATAGAGGGCCGCGAGACTTTGACCTGAGCGCAAAAATGGAGGCTCTAGACCCTTCCAGAGCTGAGATATCGAAACTCAAAATTTCGACCCGAAAAAAAAAACGACAGTGTTACCCCTTACGTTTTTTTCCGTTTTCGGGCGAAAAATCAAGTTTCTCCAATCTTCTCAAAACTCTGGATTATGATAGAGGGCCGCGAGACTTTGACCTGAGCGCAAAAATGGAGGCTCTAGATCCTTCCAGAGCTGAGATATCGAAACTCAAAATTTCGACCCGAAAAAAAAAACGACAGTGTTACCCCTTACGTTTTTTTCCATTTTCGGGCGAAAAATCAAGTTTCTCCAATCTTCTCAAAACTCTGGATTATGATAGAGGGCCGCGAGACTTTGACCTGAGCGCAAAAATGGAGGCTCTAGATCCTTCCAGAGCTGAGATATCGAAACTCAAAATTTCGACCCGAAAAAAAAACGACAGTGTTACCCCTTACGTTTTTTTTCGTTTTCGGGCGAAAAATCAAGTTTCTCCAATCTTCTCAAAACTCTGGATTATGATAGAGGGCCGCGAGACTTTGACCTGAGCGCAAAAATGGAGGCTCTAGACCCTTCCAGAGCTGAGATATCGAAACTCAAAATTTCGACCCGAAAAAAAAACGACAGTGTTACCCCTTACGTTTTTTTTCGTTTTCGGGCGAAAAATCAAGTTTCTCCAATCTTCTCAAAACTCTGGATTATGATAGAGGGCCGCGAGACTTTGACCTGAGCGCAAAAATGGAGGCTCTAGACCCTTCCAGAGCTGAGATATCGAAACTCAAAATTTCGACCCGAAAAAAAAACGACAGTGTTACCCCTTACGTTTTTTTTTTCGTTTTCGGGCGAAAAATCAAGTTTCTCCAATCTTCTCAAAACTCTGGATTATGATAGAGGGCCGCGCGACTTTGACCTGAGCGCAAAAATGGAGGCTCTAGACCCTTCCAGAGCTGAGATATCGAAACTCAAAATTTCGACCCGAAAAAAAAACGACAGTGTTACCCCTTACGTTTTTTTCCGTTTTCGGGCGAAAAATCAAGTTTCTCCAATCTTCTCAAAACTCTGGATTATGATAGAGGGCCGCGAGACTTTGACCTGAGCGCAAAAATGGAGGCTCTAGATCCTTCCAGAGCTGAGATATCGAAACTCAAAATTTCGACCCGAAAAAAAACGACAGTGTTACCCCTTACGTTTTTTTTCGTTTTCGGGCGAAAAATCAAGTTTCTCCAATCTTCTCAAAACTCTGGATTATGATAGAGGGCCGCGAGACTTTTACCTGAGCGCAAAAATGGAGGCTCTAGACCCTTCCAGAGCTGAGATATCGAAACTCAAAATTTCGACCCGAAAAAAAAAACGACAGTGTTACCCCTTACGTTTTTTTTCATTTTCGGGCGAAAAATCAAGTTTCTCCAATCTTCTCAAAACTCTGGATTATGATAGAGGGCCGCGAGACTTTGACCTGAGCGCAAAAATGGAGGCTCTAGACCCTTCCAGAGCTGAGATATCGAAACTCAAAATTTCGACCCGAAAAAAAAACGACAGTGTTACCCCTTACGTTTTTATTCGCTTTCAGGCGAAAAATCAAGTTTCTCCAATCTTCTCAAAACTCTGGATTATGATAGAGGGCCGCGAGACTTTGACCTGAGCGCAAAAATGGAGGCTCTAGATCCTTCCAGAGCTGAGATATCGAAACTCAAAATTTCGACCCGAAAAAAAACGACAGTGTTACCCCTTACGTTTTTTTTCGTTTTCGGGCGAAAAATCAAGTTTCTCCAATCTTCTCAAAACTCTGGATTATGATAGAGGGCCGCGAGACTTTTACCTGAGCGCAAAAATGGAGGCTCTAGACCCTTCCAGAGCTGAGATATCGAAACTCAAAATTTCGACCCGAAAAAAAAAACGACAGTGTTACCCCTTACGTTTTTTTTCATTTTCGGGCGAAAAATCAAGTTTCTCCAATCTTCTCAAAACTCTGGATTATGATAGAGGGCCGCGAGACTTTGACCTGAGCGCAAAAATGGAGGCTCTAGACCCTTCCAGAGCTGAGATATCGAAACTCAAAATTTCGACCCGAAAAAAAAACGACAGTGTTACCCCTTACGTTTTTTTTCGTTTTCGGGCGAAAAATCAAGTTTCTCCAATCTTCTCAAAACTCTGGATTATGATAGAGGGCCGCGAGACTTTGACCTGAGCGCAAAAATGGAGGCTCTAGACCCTTCCAGAGCTGAGATATCGAAACTCAAAATTTCGACCCGAAAAAAAAACGACAGTGTTACCCCTTACGTTTTTTTTCGTTTTCGGGCGAAAAATCAAGTTTCTCCAATCTTCTCAAAACTCTGGATTATGATAGAGGGCCGCGAGACTTTTACCTGAGCGCAAAAATGGAGGCTCTAGACCCTTCCAGAGCTGAGATATCGAAACTCAAAATTTCGACCCGAAAAAAAAAACGACAGTGTTACCCCTTACGTTTTTTTTTTCGTTTTCGGGCGAAAAATCAAGTTTCTCCAATCTTCTCAAAACTCTGGATTATGATAGAGGGCCGCGCGACTTTGACCTGAGCGCAAAAATGGAGGCTCTAGACCCTTCCAGAGCTGAGATATCGAAACTCAAAATTTCGACCCGAAAAAAAAACGACAGTGTTACCCCTTACGTTTTTTTCCGTTTTCGGGCGAAAAATCAAGTTTCTCCAATCTTCTCAAAACTCTGGATTATGATAGAGGGCCGCGAGACTTTGACCTGAGCGCAAAAATGGAGGCTCTAGACCCTTCCAGAGCTGAGATATCGAAACTCAAAATTTCGACCCGAAAAAAAAACGACAGTGTTACCCCTTACGTTTTTTTTCGTTTTCGGGCGAAAAATCAAGTTTCTCCAATCTTCTCAAAACTCTGGATTATGATAGAGGGCCGCGAGACTTTGACCTGAGCGCAAAAATGGAGGCTCTAGATCCTTCCAGAGCTGAGATATCGAAACTCAAAATTTCGACCCGAAAAAAAAACGACAGTGTTACCCCTTACGTTTTTTTTCGTTTTCGGGCGAAAAATCAAGTTTCTCCAATCTTCTCAAAACTCTGGATTATGATAGAGGGCCGCGAGACTTTTACCTGAGCGCAAAAATGGAGGCTCTAGATCCTTCCAGAGCTGAGATATCGAAACTCAAAATTTCGACCCGAAAAAAAAACGACAGTGTTACCCCTTACGTTTTTTTCCGTTTTCGGGCGAAAAATCAAGTTTCTCCAATCTTCTCAAAACTCTGGATTATGATAGAGGGCCGCGAGACTTTGACCTGAGCGCAAAAATGGAGGCTCTAGATCCTTCCAGAGCTGAGATATCGAAACTCAAAATTTCGACCCGAAAAAAAAAACGACAGTGTTACCCCTTACGTTTTTTTTCGTTTTCGGGCGAAAAATCAAGTTTCTCCAATCTTCTCAAAACTCTGGATTATGATAGAGGGCCGCGAGACTTTGACCTGAGCGCAAAAATGGAGGCTCTAGACCCTTCCAGAGCTGAGATATCGAAACTCAAAATTTCGACCCGAAAAAAAAACGACAGTGTTACCCCTTACGTTTTTTTTCGTTTTCGGGCGAAAAATCAAGTTTCTCCAATCTTCTCAAAACTCTGGATTATGATAGAGGGCCGCGAGACTTTTACCTGAGCGCAAAAATGGAGGCTCTAGACCCTTCCAGAGCTGAGATATCGAAACTCAAAATTTCGACCCGAAAAAAAAAAACGACAGTGTTACCCCTTACGTTTTTTTTTCATTTTCGGGCGAAAAATCAAGTTTCTCCAATCTTCTCAAAACTCTGGATTATGATAGAGGGCCGCGAGACTTTGACCTGAGCGCAAAAATGGAGGCTCTAGACCCTTCCAGAGCTGATATATCGAAACTCAAAATTTCGACCTGAAAAAAAAACGACAGTGTTACCCCTTACGTTTTTTTTTTCGTTTTCGGGCGAAAAATCAAGTTTCTCCAATCTTCTCAAAACTCTGGATTATGATAGAGGGCCGCGAGACTTTGACCTGAGCGCAAAAATGGAGGCTCTAGACCCTTCCAGAGCTGAGATATCGAAACTCAAAATTTCGACCCGAAAAAAAAACGACAGTGTTACCCCTTACGTTTTTTTTCGTTTTCGGGCGAAAAATCAAGTTTCTCCAATCTTCTCAAAACTCTGGATTATGATAGAGGGCCGCGAGACTTTGACCTGAGCGCAAAAATGGAGGCTCTAGACCCTTCCAGAGCTGAGATATCGAAACTCAAAATTTCGACCCGAAAAAAAAAAACGACAGTGTTACCCCTTACGTTTTTTTCCGTTTTCGGGCGAAAAATCAAGTTTCTCCAATCTTCTCAAAACTCTGGATTATGATAGAGGGACGCGAGACTTTGACCTGAGCGCAAAAATGGAGGCTCTAGATCCTTCCAGAGCTGAGATATCGAAACTCAAAATTTCGACCCGAAAAAAAAAACGACAGTGTTACCCCTTACGTTTTTTTCCATTTTCGGGCGAAAAATCAAGTTTCTCCAATCTTCTCAAAACTCTGGATTATGATAGAGGGCCGCGAGACTTTGACCTGAGCGCAAAAATGGAGGCTCTAGATCCTTCCAGAGCTGAGATATCGAAACTCAAAATTTCGACCCGAAAAAAAAACGACAGTGTTACCCCTTACGTTTTTTTTCGTTTTCGGGCGAAAAATCAAGTTTCTCCAATCTTCTCAAAACTCTGGATTATGATAGAGGGCCGCGAGACTTTGACCTGAGCGCAAAAATGGAGGCTCTAGACCCTTCCAGAGCTGAGATATCGAAACTCAAAATTTCGACCCGAAAAAAAAACGACAGTGTTACCCCTTACGTTTTTTTTCGTTTTCGGGCGAAAAATCAAGTTTCTCCAATCTTCTCAAAACTCTGGATTATGATAGAGGGCCGCGAGACTTTGACCTGAGCGCAAAAATGGAGGCTCTAGACCCTTCCAGAGCTGAGATATCGAAACTCAAAATTTCGACCCGAAAAAAAAACGACAGTGTTACCCCTTACGTTTTTTTTTTCGTTTTCGGGCGAAAAATCAAGTTTCTCCAATCTTCTCAAAACTCTGGATTATGATAGAGGGCCGCGCGACTTTGACCTGAGCGCAAAAATGGAGGCTCTAGACCCTTCCAGAGCTGAGATATCGAAACTCAAAATTTCGACCCGAAAAAAAAACGACAGTGTTACCCCTTACGTTTTTTTCCGTTTTCGGGCGAAAAATCAAGTTTCTCCAATCTTCTCAAAACTCTGGATTATGATAGAGGGCCGCGAGACTTTGACCTGAGCGCAAAAATGGAGGCTCTAGATCCTTCCAGAGCTGAGATATCGAAACTCAAAATTTCGACCCGAAAAAAAACGACAGTGTTACCCCTTACGTTTTTTTTCGTTTTCGGGCGAAAAATCAAGTTTCTCCAATCTTCTCAAAACTCTGGATTATGATAGAGGGCCGCGAGACTTTTACCTGAGCGCAAAAATGGAGGCTCTAGACCCTTCCAGAGCTGAGATATCGAAACTCAAAATTTCGACCCGAAAAAAAAAACGACAGTGTTACCCCTTACGTTTTTTTTCATTTTCGGGCGAAAAATCAAGTTTCTCCAATCTTCTCAAAACTCTGGATTATGATAGAGGGCCGCGAGACTTTGACCTGAGCGCAAAAATGGAGGCTCTAGACCCTTCCAGAGCTGAGATATCGAAACTCAAAATTTCGACCCGAAAAAAAAACGACAGTGTTACCCCTTACGTTTTTATTCGCTTTCAGGCGAAAAATCAAGTTTCTCCAATCTTCTCAAAACTCTGGATTATGATAGAGGGCCGCGAGACTTTGACCTGAGCGCAAAAATGGAGGCTCTAGATCCTTCCAGAGCTGAGATATCGAAACTCAAAATTTCGACCCGAAAAAAAACGACAGTGTTACCCCTTACGTTTTTTTTCGTTTTCGGGCGAAAAATCAAGTTTCTCCAATCTTCTCAAAACTCTGGATTATGATAGAGGGCCGCGAGACTTTTACCTGAGCGCAAAAATGGAGGCTCTAGACCCTTCCAGAGCTGAGATATCGAAACTCAAAATTTCGACCCGAAAAAAAAAACGACAGTGTTACCCCTTACGTTTTTTTTCATTTTCGGGCGAAAAATCAAGTTTCTCCAATCTTCTCAAAACTCTGGATTATGATAGAGGGCCGCGAGACTTTGACCTGAGCGCAAAAATGGAGGCTCTAGACCCTTCCAGAGCTGAGATATCGAAACTCAAAATTTCGACCCGAAAAAAAAACGACAGTGTTACCCCTTACGTTTTTATTCGCTTTCAGGCGAAAAATCAAGTTTCTCCAATCTTCTCAAAACTCTGGATTATGATAGAGGGCCGCGAGACTTTGACCTGAGCGCAAAAATGGAGGCTCTAGACCCTTCCAGAGCTGAGATATCGAAACTCAAAATTTCGACCCGAAAAAAAAAAACGACAGTGTTACCCCTTACGTTTTTTTTTGTTTTCGGGCGAAAAATCAAGTTTCTCCAATCTTCTCAAAACTCTGGATTATGATAGAGGGCCGCGAGACTTTTACCTGAGCGCAAAAATGGAGGCTCTAGACCCTTCCAGAGCTGAGATATCGAAACTCAAAATTTCGACCCAAAAAAAAAAACGACAGTGTTACCCCTTACGTTTTTTTTCATTTTCGGGCGAAAAATCAAGTTTCTCCAATCTTCTCAAAACTCTGGATTATGATAGAGGGCCGCGAGACTTTGACCTGAGCGCAAAAATGGAGGCTCTAGACCCTTCCAGAGCTGAGATATCGAAACTCAAAATTTCGACCCGAAAAAAAAACGACAGTGTTACCCCTTACGTTTTTTTTTTCGTTTTTGGGCGAAAAATCAAGTTTCTCCAATCTTCTCAAAACTCTGGATTATGATAGAGGGCCGCGAGACTTTGACCTGAGCGCAAAAATGGAGGCTCTAGACCCTTCCAGAGCTGAGATATCGAAACTCAAAATTACGACCCGAAAAAAAAAAACGACAGTGTTACCCCTTAAGTTTTTTTTCATTTTCGGGCGAAAAATCAAGTTTCTCCAATCTTCTCAAAACTCTGGATTATGATAGAGGGCCGCGAGACTTTGACCTGAGCGCAAAAATGGAGACTCTAGACCCTTCCAGAGCTGAGATATCGAAACTCAAAATTTCGACCCGAAAAAAAAACGACAGTGTTACCCCTTACGTTTTTTTTCGTTTTCGGGCGAAAAATCAAGTTTCTCCAATCTTCTCAAAACTCTGGATTATGATAGAGGGCCGCGAGACTTTGACCTGAGCGCAAAAATGGAGGCTCTAGACCCTTCCAGAGCTGAGATATCGAAACTCAAAATTTCGACCCGAAAAAAAAAACGACAGTGTTACCCCTTACGTTTTTTTTTTCGTTTTCGGGCGAAAAATCAAGTTTCTCCAATCTTCTTAAAACTCTGGATTATGATAGAGGGCCGCGAGACTTTGACCTGAGCGCAAAAATGGAGGCTCTAGATCCTTCCAGAGCTGAGATATCGAAACTCAAAATTTCGACCCGAAAAAAAAACGACAGTGTTACCCCTTACGTTTTTTTTCGTTTTCGGGCGAAAAATCAAGTTTCTCCAATCTTCTTAAAACTCTGGATTATGATAGAGGGCCGCGAGACTTTGACCTGAGCGCAAAAATGGAGGCTCTAGACCCTTCCAGAGCTGAGATATCGAAACTCAAAATTTCGACCCGAAAAAAAAAAATACAGTGTTACTACCCCTTACGTTTTTTTCCGTTTTCGGGCGAAAAATCAAGTTTCTCCAATCTTCTCAAAACTCTGGATTATGATAGAGGGCCGCGAGACTTTGACCTGAGCGCAAAAATGGAGGCTCTAGACCCTTCCAGAGCTGAGATATCGAAACTCAAAATTTCGACCCGAAAAAAAAAACGACAGTGTTACCCCTTACGTTTTTTTCCGTTTTCGGGCGAAAAATCAAGTTTCTCCAATCTTCTCAAAACTCTGGATTATGATAGAGGGCCGCGAGACTTTGACCTGAGCGCAAAAATGGAGGCTCTAGACCCTTCCAGAGCTGAGATATCGAAACTCAAAATTTCGACCCGAAAAAAAAACGACAGTGTTACCCCTTACGTTTTTTTTCGTTTTCGGGCGAAAAATCAAGTTTCTCCAATCTTCTCAAAACTCTGGATTATGATAGAAGGCCGCGAGACTTTTACCTGAGCGCAAAAATGGAGGCTCTAGACCCTTCCAGAGCTGAGATATCGAAACTCAAAATTTCGACCCGAAAAAAAAAAAACGACAGTGTTACCCCTTACGTTTTTTTTTTCATTTTCGGGCGAAAAATCAAGTTTCTCCAATCTTCTCAAAACTCTGGATTATGATAGAGTGCCGCGAGACTTTGACCTGAGCGCAAAAATGGAGGCTCTAGACCCTTCCAGAGCTGATATATCGAAACTCAAAATTTCGACCTGAAAAAAAAACGACAGTGTTACCCCTTACGTTTTTTTTTCGTTTTCGGGCGAAAAATCAAGTTTCTCCAATCTTCTCAAAACTCTGGATTATGATAGAGGGCCGCGAGACTTTGACCTGAGCGCAAAAATGGAGGCTCTAGACCCTTCCAGAGCTGAGATATCGAAACTCAAAATTTCGACCCGAAAAAAAAACGACAGTGTTACCCCTTACGTTTTTTTTTCGTTTTCGGGCGAAAAATCAAGTTTCTCCAATCTTCTCAAAACTCTGGATTATGATAGAGGGCCGCGAGACTTTGACCTGAGCGCAAAAATGGAGGCTCTAGACCCTTCCAGAGCTGAGATATCGAAACTCAAAATTTCGACCCGAAAAAAAAAAACGACAGTGTTACCCCTTACGTTTTTTTCCGTTTTCGGGCGAAAAATCAAGTTTCTCCAATCTTCTCAAAACTCTGGATTATGATAGAGGGCCGCGAGACTTTGACCTGAGCGCAAAAATGGAGGCTCTAGATCCTTCCAGAGCTGAGATATCGAAACTCAAAATTTCGACCCGAAAAAAAAACGACAGTGTTACCCCTTACGTTTTTTTCCATTTTCGGGCGAAAAATCAAGTTTCTCCAATCTTCTCAAAACTCTGGATTATGATAGAGGGCCGCGAGACTTTGACCTGAGCGCAAAAATGGAGGCTCTAGACCCTTCCAGAGCTGAGATATCGAAACTCAAAATTTCGACCCGAAAAAAAAAAACGACAGTGTTACCCCTTACGTTTTTTTCCGTTTTCGGGCGAAAAATCAAGTTTCTCCAATCTTCTCAAAACTCTGGATTATGATAGAGGGCCACGAGACTTTGACCTGAGCGCAAAAATGGAGGCTCTAGATCCTTCCAGAGCTGAGATATCGAAACTCAAAATTTCGACCCGAAAAAAAAAACGACAGTGTTACCCCTTACGTTTTTTTCCGTTTTCGGGCGAAAAATCAAGTTTCTCCAATCTTCTCAAAACTCTGGATTATGATAGAGGGCCGCGAGACTTTGACCTGAGCGCAAAAATGGAGGCTCTAGATCCTTCCAGAGCTGAGATATCGAAACTCAAAATTTCGACCCGAAAAAAAAACGACAGTGTTACCCCTTACGTTTTTTTTTCGTTTTCGGGCGAAAAATCAAGTTTCTCCAATCTTCTCAAAACTCTGGATTATGATAGAGGGCCGCGAGACTTTGACCTGAGCGCAAAAATGGAGGCTCTAGACCCTTCCAGAGCTGAGATATCGAAACTCAAAATTTCGACCCGAAAAAAAACCGACAGTGTTACCCCTTACGTTTTTTTTCGTTTTCGGGCGAAAAATCAAGTTTCTCCAATCTTCTCAAAACTCTGGATTATGATAGAGGGCCGCGAGACTTTTACCTGAGCGCAAAAATGGAGGCTCTAGACCCTTCCAGAGCTGAGATATCGAAACTCAAAATTTCGACCCGAAAAAAAAAACGACAGTGTTACCCCTTACGTTTTTTTTTTCGTTTTCGGGCGAAAAATCAAGTTTCTCCAATCTTCTCAAAACTCTGGATTATGATAGAGGGCCGCGCGACTTTGACCTGAGCGCAAAAATGGAGGCTCTAGACCCTTCCAGAGCTGAGATATCGAAACTCAAAATTTCGACCCGAAAAAAAAACGACAGTGTTACCCCTTACGTTTTTTTCCGTTTTCGGGCGAAAAATCAAGTTTCTCCAATCTTCTCAAAACTCTGGATTATGATAGAGGGCCGCGAGACTTTGACCTGAGCGCAAAAATGGAGGCTCTAGATCCTTCCAGAGCTGAGATATCGAAACTCAAAATTTCGACCCGAAAAAAAAACGACAGTGTTAGCCCTTACGTTTTTTTTCGTTTTCGGGCGAAAAATCAAGTTTCTCCAATCTTCTCAAAACTCTGGATTATGATAGAGGGCCGCGAGACTTTGACCTGAGCGCAAAAATGGAGGCTCTAGATCCTTCCAGAGCTGAGATATCGAAACTCAAAATTTCGACCCGAAAAAAAAACGACAGTGTTACCCCTTACGTTTTTTTTCGTTTTCGGGCGAAAAATCAAGTTTCTCCAATCTTCTCAAAACTCTGGATTATGATAGAGGGCCGCGAGACTTTTACCTGAGCGCAAAAATGGAGGCTCTAGATCCTTCCAGAGCTGAGATATCGAAACTCAAAATTTCGACCCGAAAAAAAAACGACAGTGTTACCCCTTACGTTTTTTTTCGTTTTCGGGCGAAAAATCAAGTTTCTTCAATCTTCTCAAAACTCTGGATTATGATAGAGGGCCGCGAGACTTTGACCTGAGCGCAAAAATGGAGGCTCTAGACCCTTCCAGAGCTGAGATATCGAAACTCAAAATTTCGACCCGAAAAAAAAAACGACAGTGTTACCCCTTACGTTTTTTTCCGTTTTCGGGCGAAAAATCAAGTTTCTCCAATCTTCTCAAAACTCTGGATTATGATAGAGGGCCGCGAGACTTTGACCTGAGCGCAAAAATGGAGGCTCTAGATCCTTCCAGAGCTGAGATATCGAAACTCAAAATTTCGACCCGAAAAAAAACGACAGTGTTACCCCTTACGTTTTTTTTCGTTTTCGGGCGAAAAATCAAGTTTCTCCAATCTTCTCAAAACTCTGGATTATGATAGAGGGCCGCGAGACTTTTACCTGAGCGCAAAAATGGAGGCTCTAGACCCTTCCAGAGCTGAGATATCGAAACTCAAAATTTCGACCCGAAAAAAAAAACGACAGTGTTACCCCTTACGTTTTTTTTCATTTTCGGGCGAAAAATCAAGTTTCTCCAATCTTCTCAAAACTCTGGATTATGATAGAGGGCCGCGAGACTTTGACCTGAGCGCAAAAATGGAGGCTCTAGACCCTTCCAGAGCTGAGATATCGAAACTCAAAATTTCGACCCGAAAAAAAAACGACAGTGTTACCCCTTACGTTTTTTTTCGCTTTCAGGCGAAAAATCAAGTTTCTCCAATCTTCTCAAAACTCTGGATTATGATAGAGGGCCGCGAGACTTTGACCTGAGCGCAAAAATGGAGGCTCTAGACCCTTCCAGAGCTGAGATATCGAAACTCAAAATTTCGACCCGAAAAAAAAAAACGACAGTGTTACCCCTTACGTTTTTTTTTGTTTTCGGGCGAAAAATCAAGTTTCTCCAATCTTCTCAAAACTCTGGATTATGATAGAGGGCCGCGAGACTTTTACCTGAGCGCAAAAATGGAGGCTCTAGACCCTTCCAGAGCTGAGATATCGAAACTCAAAATTTCGACCCAAAAAAAAAAACGACAGTGTTACCCCTTACGTTTTTTTTCATTTTCGGGCGAAAAATCAAGTTTCTCCAATCTTCTCAAAACTCTGGATTATGATAGAGGGCCGCGAGACTTTGACCTGAGCGCAAAAATGGAGGCTCTAGACCCTTCCAGAGCTGAGATATCGAAACTCAAAATTTCGACCCGAAAAAAAAACGACAGTGTTACCCCTTACGTTTTTTTTTTCGTTTTTGGGCGAAAAATCAAGTTTCTCCAATCTTCTCAAAACTCTGGATTATGATAGAGGGCCGCGAGACTTTGACCTGAGCGCAAAAATGGAGGCTCTAGACCCTTCCAGAGCTGAGATATCGAAACTCAAAATTACGACCCGAAAAAAAAAAACGACAGTGTTACCCCTTAAGTTTTTTTTCATTTTCGGGCGAAAAATCAAGTTTCTCCAATCTTCTCAAAACTCTGGATTATGATAGAGGGCCGCGAGACTTTGACCTGAGCGCAAAAATGGAGGCTCTAGACCCTTCCAGAGCTGAGATATCGAAACTCAAAATTTCGACCCGAAAAAAAAAACGACAGTGTTACCCCTTACGTTTTTTTTCGTTTTCGGGCGAAAAATCAAGTTTCTCCAATCTTCTCAAAACTCTGGATTATGATAGAGGGCCGCGAGACTTTGACCTGAGCGCAAAAATGGAGGCTCTAGACCCTTCCAGAGCTGAGATATCGAAACTCAAAATTTCGACCCGAAAAAAAAACGACAGTGTTACCCCTTACGTTTTTTTTCGTTTTCGGGCGAAAAATCAAGTTTCTCCAATCTTCTCAAAACTCTGGATTATGATAGAGGGCCGCGAGACTTTGACCTGAGCGCAAAAATGGAGGCTCTAGACCCTTCCAGAGCTGAGATATCGAAACTCAAAATTTCGACCCGAAAAAAAAAACGACAGTGTTACCCCTTACGTTTTTTTTCGTTTTCGGGCGAAAAATCAAGTTTCTCCAATCTTCTCAAAACTCTGGATTATGATAGAGGGCCGCGAGACTTTGACCTGAGCGCAAAAATGGAGGCTCTAGACCCTTCCAGAGCTGAGATATCGAAACTCAAAATTTCGACCCGAAAAAAAAAAACGACAGTGTTACCCCTTACGTTTTTTTCCGTTTTCGGGCGAAAAATCAAGTTTCTCCAATCTTCTCAAAACTCTGGATTATGATAGAAGGCCGCGAGACTTTGACCTGAGCGCAAAAATGGAGGCTCTAGATCCTTCCAGAGCTGAGATATCGAAACTCAAAATTTCGACCCGAAAAAAAAACGACAGTGTTACCCCTTACGTTTTTTTCCGTTTTCGGGCGAAAAATCAAGTTTCTCCAATCTTCTCAAAACTCTGGATTATGATAGAGGGCCGCGAGACTTTGACCTGAGCGCAAAAATGGAGGCTCTAGACCCTTCCAGAGCTGAGATATCGAAACTCAAAATTACGACCCGAAAAAAAAAAAGACAGTGTTACCCCTTACGTTTTTTTTCATTTTCGGGCGAAAAATCAAGTTTCTCCAATCTTCTCAAAACTCTGGATTATGATAGAGGGCCGCGAGACTTTGACCTGAGCGCAAAAATGGAGGCTCTAGACCCTTCCAGAGCTGAGATATCGAAACTCAAAATTTCGACCCGAAAAAAAAACGACAGTGTTACCCCTTACGTTTTTTTTTTCGTTTTCGGGCGAAAAATCAAGTTTTTCCAATCTTCTCAAAACTCTGGATTATGATAGAGGGCCGCGAGACTTTGACCTGAGCGCAAAAATGGAGGCTCTAGACCCTTCCAGAGCTGAGATATCGAAACTCAAAATTTCGACCCGAAAAAAAAACGAGAGTGTTACCCCTTACGTTTTTTTTCATTTTCGGGCGAAAAATCAAGTTTCTCCAATCTTCTCAAAACTCTGGATTATGATAGAGGGCAGCGAGACTTTGACCTGAGCGCAAAAATGGAGGCTCTAGACCCTTCCAGAGCTGAGATATCGAAACTCAAAATTTCGACCCGGAAAAAAAAACGACAGTGTTACCCCTTACGTTTTTTTTTTCGTTTTAGGGCGAAAAATCAAGTTTCTCCAATCTTCTCAAAACTCTGGATTATGATAGAGGGCCGCGAGACTTTGACCTGAGCGCAAAAATGGAGGCTCTAGACCCTTCCAGAGCTGAGATATCGAAACTCAAAATTTCGACCCGAAAAAAAAACGACAGTGTTACCCCTTACGTTTTTTTTTCGTTTTCGGGCGAAAAATCAAGTTTCTCCAATCTTCTCAAAACTCTGGATTATGATAGAGGGCCGCGAGACTTTGACCTGAGCGCAAAAATGGAGGCTCTAGACCCTTCCAGAGCTGAGATATCGAAACTCAAAATTTCGACCCGAAAAAAAAACGACAGTGTTACCCCTTACGTTTTTTTTCGTTTTCGGGCGAAAAATCAAGTTTCTCCAATCTTCTCAAAACTCTGGATTATGATAGAGGGCCGCGAGACTTTGACCTGAGCGCAAAAATGGAGGCTCTAGACCCTTCCAGAGCTGAGATATCGAAACTCAAAATTTCGACCCGAAAAAAAAACGACAGTGTTACCCCTTACGTTTTTTTTCGTTTTCGGGCGAAAAATCAAGTTTCTCCAATCTTCTCAAAACTCTGGATTATGATAGAGGGCCGCGAGACTTTGACCTGAGCGCAAAAATGGAGGCTCTAGACCCTTCCAGAGCTGAGATATCGAAACTCAAAATTTCGACCCGAAAAAAAAAAACGACAGTGTTACCCCTTACGTTTTTTTCCGTTTTCGGGCGAAAAATCAAGTTTCTCCAATCTTCTCAAAACTCTGGATTATGATAGAGGGCCGCGAGACTTTGACCTGAGCGCAAAAATGGAGGCTCTAGACCCTTCCAGAGCTGAGATATCGAAACTCAAAATTTCGACCCGAAAAAAAAACGACAGTGTTACCCCTTACGTTTTTTTTTCGTTTTCGGGCGAAAAATCAAGTTTCTCCAATCTTCTCAAAACTCTGGATTATGATAGAGGGCCGCGAGACTTTGACCTGAGCGCAAAAATGGAGGCTCTAGACCCTTCCAGAGCTGAGATATCGAAACTCAAAATTTCGACCCGAAAAAAAAACGACAGTGTTACCCCTTACGTTTTTTTTCGTTTTCGGGCGAAAAATCAAGTTTCTCCAATCTTCTCAAAACTCTGGATTATGATAGAGGGCCGCGAGACTTTGACCTGAGCGCAAAAATGGAGGCTCTAGACCCTTCCAGAGCTGAGATATCGAAACTCAAAATTTCGACCCGAAAAAAAAACGACAGTGTTACCCCTTACGTTTTTTTTCGTTTTCGGGCGAAAAATCAAGTTTCTCCAATCTTCTCAAAACTCTGGATTATGATAGAGGGCCGCGAGACTTTGACCTGAGCGCAAAAATGGAGGCTCTAGACCCTTCCAGAGCTGAGATATCGAAACTCAAAATTTCGACCCGAAAAAAAAACGACAGTGTTACCCCTTACGTTTTTTTTCGTTTTCGGGCGAAAAATCAAGTTTCTCCAATCTTCTCAAAACTCTGGATTATGATAGAGGGCCGCGAGACTTTGACCTGAGCGCAAAAATGGAGGCTCTAGACCCTTCCAGAGCTGAGATATCGAAACTCAAAATTTCGACCCGAAAAAAAAAAACGACAGTGTTACCCCTTACGTTTTTTTCCGTTTTCGGGCGAAAAATCAAGTTTCTCCAATCTTCTCAAAACTCTGGATTATGATAGAAGGCCGCGAGACTTTGACCTGAGCGCAAAAATGGAGGCTCTAGATCCTTCCAGAGCTGAAATATCGAAACTCAAAATTTCGACCCGAAAAAAAAACGACAGTGTTACCCCTTACGTTTTTTTCCGTTTTCGGGCGAAAAATCAAGTTTCTCCAATCTTCTCAAAACTCTGGATTATGATAGAGGGCCGCGAGACTTTGACCTGAGCGCAAAAATGGAGGCTCTAGACCCTTCCAGAGCTGAGATATCGAAACTCAAAATTACGACCCGAAAAAAAAAAAGACAGTGTTACCCCTTACGTTTTTTTTCATTTTCGGGCGAAAAATCAAGTTTCTCCAATCTTCTCAAAACTCTGGATTATGATAGAGGGCCGCGAGACTTTGACCTGAGCGCAAAAATGGAGACTCTAGACCCTTCCAGAGCTGAGATATCGAAACTCAAAATTTCGACCCGAAAAAAAAACGACAGTGTTACCCCTTACGTTTTTTTTCATTTTCGGGCGAAAAATCAAGTTTCTCCAATCTTCTCAAAACTCTGGATTATGACAGAGGGCCGCGAGACTTTGACCTGAGCGCAAAAATGGAGGCTCTAGATCCTTCCAGAGCTGAGATATCGAAACTCAAAATTTCGACCCGAAAAAAAAACGACAGTGTTACCCCTTACGTTTTTTTCGTTTTCGGGCGAAAAATCAAGTTTCTTCAATCTTCTCAAAACTCTGGATTATGATAGAGGGCCGCGAGACTTTGACCTGAGCGCAAAAATGTAGGCTCTAGACCCTTCCAGAGCTGAGATATCGAAACTCAAAATTTCGACCCGAAAAAAAAAACGACAGTGTTACCCCTTACGTTTTTTTTCATTTTCGGGCGAAAAATCAAGTTTCTCCAATCTTCTCAAAACTCTGGATTATGATAGAGGGCCGCGAGACTTTGACCTGAGCGCAAAAATGGAGGCTCTAGACCCTTCCAGAGCTGAGATATCGAAACTCAAAATTTCGACACGAAAAAAAAACGACAGTGTTACCCCTTACGTTTTTTTTTCGTTTTCGGGCGAAAAATCAAGTTTCTCCAATCTTCTCAAAACTCTGGATTATGATAGAGGGCCGCGAGACTTTGACCTGACCGCAAAAATGGAGGCTCTAGACCCTTCCAGAGCTGAGATATCGAAACTCAAAATTTCGACCCGAAAAAAAACCGACAGTGTTACCCCTTACGTTTTTTTCCGTTTTCGGGCGAAAAATCAAGTTTCTCTAATCTTCTCAAAACTCTGGATTATGATAGAGGGCCGCGAGACTTTGACCTGAGCGCAAAAATGGAGGCTCTAGACCCTTCCAGAGCTGAGATATCGAAACTCAAAATTTCGACCCGAAAAAAAAACGACAGTGTTACCCCTTACGTTTTTTTTCATTTTCGGGCGAAAAATCAAGTTTCTCCAATCTTCTCAAAACTCTGGATTATGATAGAGGGCCGCGAGACTTTGACCTGAGCGCAAAAATGGAGGCTCTAGACCCTTCCAGAGCTGAGATATCGAAACTCAAAATTTCGACCCGAAAAAAAAAACGACAGTGTTACCCCTTACCCCTTACGTTTTTTCTCATTTTCGGGCGAAAAATCAAGTTTCTCCAATCTTCTCAAAACTCTGGATTATGATAGAGGGCCCCGAGACTTTGACCTGAGCGCAAAAATGGAGGCTCTAGACCCTTCCAGAGCTGAGATATCGAAACTCAAAATTTCGACCCGAAAAAAAAAACGACAGTGTTACCCCTTACGTTTTTTTTCATTTTCGGGCGAAAAATCAAGTTTCTCCAATCTTCTCAAAACTCTGGATTATGATAGAGGGCCGCGAGACTTTGACCTGAGCGCAAAAATGGAGGCTCTAGACCCTTCCAGAGCTGAGATATCGAAACTCAAAATTTCGACCCGAAAAAAACGACAGTGTTACCCCTTACGTTTTTTTTTCGTTTTCGGGCGAAAAATCAAGTTTCTCCAATCTTCTCAAAACTCTGGATTATGATAGAGGGCCGCGAGACTTTGACCTGAGCGCAAAAATGGAGGCTCTAGACCCTTCCAGAGCTGAGATATCGAAACTCAAAATTTCGACCCGAAAAAAAAACGACAGTGTTACCCCTTACGTTTTTTTTTTCGTTTTCGGGCGAAAAATCAAGTTTCTCCAATCTTCTCAAAACTCTGGATTATGATAGAGGGCCGCGAGACTTTGACCTGAGCGCAAAAATGGAGGCTCTAGACCCTTCCAGAGCTGAGATATCGAAACTCAAAATTTCGACCGAAAAAAAAAACGACAGTGTTACCCCTTACGTTTTTTTTTCATTTTCGGGCGAAAAATCAAGTTTCTCCAATCTTCTCAAAACTCTGGATTATGATAGAGGGCCGCGAGACTTTGACCTGAGCGCAAAAATGGAGGCTCTAGACCCTTCCAGAGCTGAGATATCGAAACTCAAAATTTCGACCCGAAAAAAAAACGACAGTGTTACCCCTTACGTTTTTTTTCGTTTTCGGGCGAAAAATCAAGTTTCTCCAATCTTCTCAAAACTCTGGATTATGATAGAGGGCCGCGAGACTTTGACCTGAGCGCAAAAATGGAGGCTCTAGACCCTTCCAGAGCTGAGATATCGAAACTCAAAATTTCGACCGAAAAAAAAAACGACAGTGTTACCCCTTACGTTTTTTTCATTTTCGGGCGAAAAATCAAGTTTCTCCAATCTTCTCAAAACTCTGGATTATGATAGAGGGCCGCGAGACTTTGACCTGAGCGCAAAAATGGAGGCTCTAGACCCTTCCAGAGCTGAGATATCGAAACTCAAAATTTCGACCCGAAAAAAAAACGACAGTGTTACCCCTTACGTTTTTTTTCGTTTTCAGGCGAAAAATCAAGTTTCTCCAATCTTCTCAAAACTCTGGATTATGATAGAGGGCCGCGAGACTTTGACCTGAGCGCAAAAATGGAGGCTCTAGACCCTTCCAGAGCTGAGATATCGAAACTCAAAATTTCGACCCGAAAAAAAAACGACAGTGTTACCCCTTACGTTTTTTTTCGTTTTCGGGTGAAAAATTAAGTTTCTTCAATCTTCCCAAAACTCTGGATTCTGATAGAGGGCCATGAGACTTAGACCTGAGTGCAAAAATGGAGGCTCTAGACCCTTCCAGAGCTGAGATATTGAGATCCCACGTAGCGTTTATGCCATTATTATCTGAATATCTCAGTTCTGGAAGGGTCTAGAGCCTCCATTTTTACACTCAGGTCTAAGTCTCATGACCCTTTATCAGAATCCAGAGTACTTTATAGCCAAATCTCGTTGAGTATGAATGCCAACCGGACATCTGCCATGTTGACGTTATCATGTGACCTACGACGCGTTATCACAAGCGCAACACCTTAATATAAGAACGATACGTTTAATTCATACGTTCATCTATAAATATCTTGATATTGATGAAACTTGCTTGCTCATTTTGTTGTGGTATTGTTGAAGAAACAGCCGCCCATTTATTTTGTGAATACATTTACGGTTGATTTAAGTTGTTATATTTTAAACTCTACTAATGACCAACAGTGTTATTCTTATAACGATATTTTTTATTAAGAAACCCCAAAATCATCATCTCTTGATTATGTTGTTAATTTCTTTTTTTTATACCCAAAAAGTTTCTCCTTTAGGTTTTCCTCTTTTTCCTTCATGAATTTACCTCGTTTCATCCCTCAGACATATAACAACTTCTTTTAATGTATTATGACGAACTATAATGAAGATATTTAGCCTTTTTTATTGTTCTTGTGTATAAATATAATTTTATGTCATATTATGATGTACACAAACCAATTATCTTTATATTTTCTGTTTTGCATTATGATTGTTACATAAACTATAGTATCTTTCCATGATCTTGCATGTAATAAGTTTAAGCGACAGGTGCAATAACACTTCATAACATCAGTGACTCGACAGCACAAGCTAGAACAGTTTTCATCTGCGTTTGTAACGTCTGCACAAAGGAGACGGGCAGCTGCTTGAAGACCTCTTTTGGAGAAAACTGTTGACTCAATAAAAATGTATTAAAAATTAATATTACCTCAGAATGAATTGCATTGTTATCCTACCCCAAAACTTAAACAAAATAATAATATTAAATGTTGACCAATACTTAATTAGATTATTTTTTTACTAAAAATATAATTTTATAAAACAAGCTAAATGTAATTTGTTTTGTCATATGACAGTTATGCATGAATTCATTTATATTGCTAAATGCAGTGAAACATCTAAATCGTCAGTCAATCGATGAATTAATGCATACATTAATTAAATTGTATATGCTGACAACAATTAGAAACATGAATAAATGAGTAAAATAACAAATAAAAGTAACCATCACAATAAACAAATGTATATACAAGTCAACAACACATGAAACAAAGCTTTATTCAAACTACAAGCATGTATTTACAGCCACTGAACACCACATCCTACTGCCGACTCAACACAGCGGTTCCCATTCTGCAGCTTTATTCTGATGAATTCACCAGAGGGGACTGTGCCTTCGTGCTGGAGCTTGTTGCTGCGCTTCACAATCTGAGGCAATAAGGGCAGGTGGAGCGATAGAGGGTCTTGTAAGGGCAGGTGGAGTGATGGAGGGACTCATAAGGGCAGGTGGACAGATGGAGGGACTCATCCATGGCACCACTTCCAGGATTCAGCTCTGGGCTCCTCATCTTCAGTGCTCACACCAGTCTGCAGACTTTTCAGATCCTACAAAGATGCTCACAAACATTACACAAAAGCAGTCATTTTAACAGCACAATGTCATTTGATTTATGTATTAAAAATAGCCTTATTTTATATTTGAGTAAAATCCCTGAAACCTTTTTTTCCCCCAACAAATGCTGCCATCATCTTTCCTTGCAGGTCCTGCTCCACCACAAAAGCTCTGCAGCAAAATGCAGAAATCAAGACTCAGAAAGGTGGTGTTGTAATTTCTCAGTTTGAAATTACAATCATTCAAATAAACTACAACTTAACATTCAATAGATTTTGTCATCCATTTCTGTAGTATTCAGTGGTATGAATAGGTTTTGGCACCCATGCTAAAGTTGCCTAAAAAGAGGAATAAAAATCTTTTGGATGTTGATCTTAATGCCTTAATTAAAAAAATGAGAAAAACTCCAACCTTTAAGGACACAAATTTTCTTTGTGAATGAATAATGCATCATAAATAAATAAATGTTTTTCCTTAAAATAAAGGGTGCATAAGTCATTGCCCCCCTATGTTAAATTCCCATAGAGTCAGGCAGATTTTTATTTTTAAAAGCCAGTTATTTCATGGATCCAGGATAATATGCATCGTGATAAAGTTCCCTTGGCCTTTGGGATTAAAATATCCCCACATCATCACACACCTTCCACCACACCTAGAGATTGGCATGGGGTACTTTCCATAAGATCATCTTTCAATGCAAATCAAACCAGCTATTAGGCTAACTGAAGTAAAACCATGTCAATCTCTAGGTGTGGATCAATATCCAAAAGATGATTTTTTTATTCCTCTTTTTAGGCAACTTTAGCATTGGTGCCAAACAGTGTTACCCCTGTGTTTTTTTTTTTTTGGGTGCGAAAAAATGAGTTTCTCCAATCTTCTTGAAACTCTGGATTCTGATAGAAGGCCATGAGACTTAGACCTGAGTGCAAAAATGGAGGCTCCAGACCCTTCCAGAGCTGAGATATTGAGATCCCAAAATTTAGACCCTCCCAAAAAATGACAGTGGGGACTTTGGAATTAAAATATCCCCACATCATCACACACCTTCCACCACACCTAGAGATTGGCATGGGGTACTTTTATATATAAACATTTATTTATTTATGATACATTATTCATTCACAAAGAAAATTGGTGTCCTTAAAGGTTGGAGTTTTCCTCATTTTTCTAATTAAGGCATTAAGATCAATATCCAAAAGATGATTTTTTTATTCCGCTTTTTAGGCAACTTTAGCATGGGTGCCAAAACTTGGGTGCCAAAACTTAAACGACAGGGATAACTGTAAAAAATGACAGTTATCCCTGTCGTTTTTATTTTTTTGTGCGAAAAAATGAGTTTCTCCAATGTTCTTGAAACTCTGGATTCTGATAAAGGGCCATGGGACTTAGACCTGAGTGCAAAAATGGAGGCTCTAGACCCTTCCAGAGCTGAGATATCGAAACTTAAAATTTCGACCAGAAAAAAAAACGACAGTGGTACCCCTTACGTTTTTTTTGGGGGGGCAAAAAATTAAGTTTCCCCAATCTTCTCAAAACTCTGGATTCTGATAGAGGGCAATGAGACTTAGACCCGAGTGCAAAAATGGAGGCTCTAGACCCTTCCAGAGCTGAGATATCGAGACTCAAAATTTCAACCAGAAATAAAAAACGACAGTTTTACCCCTTTACGTTTTTTTTTTTTTGGGTGAAAAATTAATTATCCCCAATCTTCTCAAAACTCTGGATTCTGATAGAGGGCCATGAGACTTAGACCTGAGTGCAACAATGGAGGCTCTAGACCCCTCCAGAGCTGAGATATCGAGACTCAAAATTTCGACCGGAAAAAAAAACGACAGTGGTACCCCTTACGTTTTTTTTGGGGGGGCAAAAAATAAAGTTTCCCCAATCTTCTCAAAACTCTGGATTCTGATAGAGGGCAATGAGACTTAGACCCGAGTGCAAAAATGGAGGCTCTAGACCCTTCCAGAGCTGAGATATCGAGACTCAAAATTTCAACCAGAAAAAAAAACGACAGTGGTACCCTTACGTTTTTTTGGGGGGGGGGGGGCAAAAAATAAAGTTTCCCCAATCTTCTCAAAACTCTGGATTCTGATAGAGGGCAATGAGACTTAGACCTGAGTGCAAAAATGGAGGCTCTAGACCCTTCCAGAGCTGAGATATCGAAACTCAAAATTTCAACCCGAAAAAAAAAACCACAGTGGTACCCTTTCGTTTTTTTTTTTCGGGCGAAAAATGAAGTTTCTCCAATCTTCTCAAAACTCTGGATTCTGATAGAGGGCCATGAGACTTAGACCTGAGTGCAAAAATGGAGGCTCTAGACCCTTCCAGAGCTGAGATATCGAAACTCAAAATTTCGACCCAAAAAAAAACGACAGTGGTACCCCTTACGTTTTTTTTTGGGGGGGGCAAAACCTTAAGTTTCCCAAATCTTCTCAAAACTCTGGATTCTGATAGAGGGCAATGAGACTTAGACCCGGGTGCAAAAATGGAGGCTCTAGACCCTTCCAGAGCTGAGATATCGAAACTCAAAATTTCGACCAGAAAAAAAAACGACAGTGGTACCCCTTACGTTTTTTTTGGGGGGGGGGGGGGCAAAAAATTAAGTTTCTCCAATCTTCTCAAAACTCTGGATTATGATAGAGGGCCATGAGACTTAGACCTGAGTGCAAAAATGGAGGCTCTAGGCCCTTCCAGAGCTGAGATATCGAAACTCAAAATTTCGACCCGAAAAAAAACAACAACAGTGGTACCCCTTACGTTTTTTTTGGGGGGGCGAAAAATTAAGTTTCCCCAATCTTCTCAAAACTCTGGATTCTGATAGAGGGCCATGAGACTTAGACCTGAGTGCAAAAATGGAGGCTCTAGACCCTTTCAGAGCTGAGATATCGAAACTCAAAATTTCGACCAGAAATAAAAAACGACAGTTTTACCCCTTTACGGGTTTTTTTTGGGTGAAAAATGAATTATCCCCAATCTTCTCAAAACTCTGGATTCTGATAGAGGGCCATGAGACTTAGACCTGAGTGCAACAATGGAGGCTCTAGACCCCTCCAGAGCTGAGATATCGAGACTCAAAATTTCGACCGGAAAAAAAAACGACAGTGGTACCCCTTACGTTTTTTTTGGGGGGGCAAAAAATAAAGTTTCCCCAATCTTCTCAAAACTCTGGATTCTGATAGAGGGAAATGAGACTTAGACCCGAGTGCAAAAATGGAGGCTCTAGACCCTTCCAGAGCTGAGATATCGAGACTCAAAATTTCAACCCGAAAAAAAAAACGACAGTGGTACCCCTTACGTTTTTTTTGGGGGGGGGGGCGAAAAATTAAGTTTCCCCAATCTTCTCAAAACTCTGGATTCTGATAGAGGGCAATGAGACTTAGACCTGAGTGCAAAAATGGAGGCTCTAGACCCTTCCAGAGCTGAGATATCGAAACTCAAAATTTCAACCCGAAAAAAAAAACGACAGTGGTACCCTTTCGTTTTTTTTTTTCGGGCAAAAAATGAAGTTTCTCCAATCTTCTCAAAACTCTGGATTCTGATAGAGGGCCATGAGACTTAGACCTGAGTGCAAAAATGGAGGCTCTAGACCCTTCCAGAGCTGAGATATCGAAACTCAAAATTTCGACCCAAAAAAAAAAACGACAGTGGTACCCCTTACGTTTTTTGGGGGGGGGGGGGGGCAAAAACTTAAGTTTTCCAAATCTTCTAAAAACTCTGGATTCTGATAGAGGGCAATGAGACTTAGACCCGGGTGCAAAAATGGAGGCTCTAGACCCTTCCAGAGCTGAGATATCGAAACTCAAAATTTCGACCAGAAAAAAAAACGACAGTGGTACCCCTTACGTTTTTTTTGGGGGGGGCAAAAAATTAAGTTTCTCCAATCTTCTCAAAACTCTGGATTCTGATAGAGGGCCATGAGACTTAGACCTGAGTGCAAAAATGGAGGCTCTAGGCCCTTCCAGAGCTGAGATATCGAAACTCAAAATTTCGACCCGAAAACAAAACAACAGTGGTACCCCTTACATTTTTTTGGGGGGGGCGAAAAATTAAGTTTCCCTAATCTTCTCAAAACTCTGGATTCTGATAGAGGGCCATGAGACTTAGACCTGAGTGCAAAAATGGAGGCTCTAGACCCTTTCAGAGCTGAGATATCGAAACTCAAAATTTCGACCCGAAAAAAAAACGACAGTGGTACCCCTTACATTTTTTGGGGGGGGGGGCGAAAAATTAAGTATCCCCAATCTTCTCAAAACTCTGGATTCTGATAGAGGGCCATGAGACTTAGACCTGAGTGCAAAAATGGAGGCTCTAGACCCTTCCAGAGCTGAGATATCGAAACTCAAGATTTCGACCAGAAATAAAAAACGACAGTTTTACCCCTTTACGTTTTTTTTTTGGGTGAAAAATTAATTATCCCCAATCTTCTCAAAACTCTGGATTCTGATAGAGAGCCATGAGACTTAGACCTGAGTGCAACAATGGAGGCTCTAGACCCCTCCAGAGCTGAGATATCGAGACTCAAAATTTCGACCGGAAAAAAAAACGACAGTGGTACCCCTTACGTTTTTTTTGGGGGGGCAAAAAATTAAGTTTCTCCAATCTTCTCAAAACTCTGGATTCTGATAGAGGGCCATGAGACTTAGACCTGAGTGCAAAATTGGAGGCTCTAGGCCCTTCCAGAGCTGAGATATCGAAACTCAAAATTTCGACCCGAAAAAAAAACGACAGTGGTACCCCTTACGTTTTTTTTGGGGGGGCAAAAAATTAAGTTTCTCCAATCTTCTCAAAACTCTGGATTCTGATAGAGGACCACGAGACTTAGACCTGAGTGCAAAAATGGAGGCTCTAGGCCCTTCCAGAGCTGAGATATCGAAACTCAAAATTTCGACCCGAAAACAAAACAACAGTGGTACCCCTTACGTTTTTTTGGGGGGGGGCGAAAAATTAAGTTTCCCCAATCTTCTCAAAACTCTGGATTCTGATAGAGGGCCATGAGACTTAGACCTGAGTGCAAAAATGGAGGCTCTAGACCCTTTCAGAGCTGAGATATCGAAACTCAAAATTTCGACCCGAAAAAAAAACGACAGTGGTACCCCTTACATTTTTTTGGGGGGGGCGAAAAATTAAGTATCCCCAATCTTCTCAAAACTCTGGATTCTGATAGAGGGCCATGAGACTTAGACCTGAGTGCAAAAATGGAGGCTCTAGGCCCTTCCAGAGCTGAGATATCGAAACTCAAAATTTCGACCCGAAAACAAAACAACAGTGGTACCCCTTACGTTTTTTTGGGGGGGGGGCGAAAAATTAAGTTTCCCCAATCTTCTCAAAACTCTGGATTCTGATAGAGGGCCATGAGACTTAGACCTGAGTGCAAAAATGGAGGCTCTAGACCCTTTCAGAGCTGAGATATCGAAACTCAAAATTTCGACCCAAAAAAAAAACGACAGTGGTACCCTTTACGTTTTTTTGGGGGGGGCAAAAAATTAAGTTTCTCCAATCTTCTCAAAACTCTGGATTCTGATAGAGGGCCATGAGACTTAGACCTGAGTGCAAAAATGGAGGCTCTAGACCCTTTCAGAGCTGAGATATCGAAACTCAAAATTTCGACCCGAAAAAAAAACGACAGTGGTACCCCTTACATTTTTTTGGGGGGGGGGGCGAAAAATTAAGTATCCCCAATCTTCTCAAAACTCTGGATTCTGATAGAGGGCCATGAGACTTAGACCTGAGTGCAACAATGGAGGCTCTAGACCCCTCCAGAGCTGAGATATCGAGACTCAAAATTTCGACCGGAAAAAAACGACAGTGGTACCCCTTACGTTTTTTTTGGGGGGGCAAAAAATTAAGTTTCTCCAATCTTCTCAAAACTCTGGATTCTGATAGAGGGCCATGAGACTTAGACCTGAGTGCAAAAATGGAGGCTCTAGGCCCTTCCAGAGCTGAGATATCGAAACTCAAAATTTCGACCCAAAAAAAAAACGACAGTGGTACCCCTTACGTTTTTTTTGGGGGGGCAAAAAATTAAGTTTCTCCAATCTTCTCAAAACTCTGGATTCTGATAGAGGGCCATGAGACTTAGACCTGAGTGCAAAAATGGAGGCTCTAGGCCCTTCCAGAGCTGAGATATCGAAACTCAAAATTTCGACCCGAAAAAAAAAACGACAGTGGTACCCCTTACGTTTTTTTTGGGGGGGGCAAAAAATTAATTTTCTCCAATCTTCTCAAAACTCTGGATTCTGATAGAGGGCCATGAGACTTAGACCTGAGTGCAAAAATGGAGGCTCTAGGCCCTTCCAGAGCTGAGATATCGAAACTCAAAATTTCGACCCGAAAACAAAACAACAGTGGTACCCCTTAAGTTTTTTTTGGGGGGGCGAAAAATTAAGTTTCCCCAATCTTCTCAAAACTCTGGATTCTGATAGAGGGCCATGAGACTTAGACCTGAGTGCAAAAATGGAGGCTCTAGACCCTTTCAGAGCTGAGATATCGAAACTCAAAATTTCGACCCGAAAAAAAACGACAGTGGTACCCCTTACATTTTTTTTGGGGGGGCGAAAAATTAAGTATCCCCAATCTTCTCAAAACTCTGGATTCTGATAGAGGGCCATGAGACTTAGACCTGAGTGCAAAAATGGAGGCTCTAGACCCTTCCAGAGCTGAGATATCGAAACTCAAAATTTCGACCGGAAAAAAAAACGAGTTTTACCCCTTTACGTTTTTTTTTTGGGTGAAAAATTAATTATCCCCAATCTTCTCAAAACTCTGGATTCTGATAGAGGGCCATGAGACTTAGACCTGAGTGCAACAATGGAGGCTCTAGACCCCTCCAGAGCTGAGATATCGAGACTCAAAATTTCGACCGGAAAAAAAAACGACAGTGGTACCCCTTACATTTTTTTTGGGGGGGCAAAAAATAAAGTTTCCCCAATCTTCTCAAAACTCTGGATTCTGATAGAGGGCAATGAGACTTAGACCTGAGTGCAAAAATGGAGGCTCTAGACCCTTCCAGAGCTGAGATATCGAAACTCAAAATTTCAACCCGAAAAAAAAAACGCCAGTGGTACCCTTTCGTTTTTTTTTTCGGGCGAAAAATGAAGTTTCTCCAATCTTCTCAAAACTCTGGATTCTGATAGAGGGCCATGAGACTTAGACCTGAGTGCAAAAATGGAGGCTCTAGACCCTTCCAGAGCTGAGATATCGAAACTCAAAATTTCGACTCAAAAAAAAAAACGACAGTGGTACCCCTTACGTTTTTTTTTGGGGGGGGCAAAAACTTAAGTTTCCCAAATCTTCTCAAAACTCTGGATTCTGATAGAGGGCAATGAGACTTAGACCCGGGTGCAAAAATGGAGGCTCTAGACCCTTCCAGAGCTGAGATATCGAAACTCAAAATTTCGACCCGAAAAAAAAACTACAGTGGTACCCCTTACGTTTTTTTTGGGGGGGCAAAAAATTAAGTTTCTCCAATCTTCTCAAAACTCTGGATTCTGATAGAGGGCCATGAGACTTAGACCTGAGTGCAAAAATGGAGGCTCTAGGCCCTTCCAGAGCTGAGATATCGAAACTCCAAATTTCGACCCAAAAAAAAAAACAACAACAGTGGTACCCCTTACGTTTTTTTTGGGGGGGGCGAAAAATTAAGTTTCCCCAATCTTCTCAAAACTCTGGATTCTGATAGAGGGCCATGAGACTTAGACCTGAGTGCAAAAATGGAGGCTCTAGACCCTTCCAGAGCTGAGATATCGAAACTCAAGATTTCGACCAGAAATAAAAAACGACAGTTTTACCCCTTTACGTTTTTTTTGGGTGAAAAATTAATTATCCCCAATCTTCTCAAAACTCTGGATTCTGATAGAGGGCCATGAGACTTAGACCTGAGTGCAACAATGGAGGCTCTAGACCCCTCCAGAGCTGAGATATCGAGACTCAAAATTTCGACCGGAAAAAAAAACGACAGTGGTACCCCTTACGTTTTTTTGGGGGGGCAAAAAATAAAGTTTCCCCAATCTTCTCAAAACTCTGGATTCTGATAGAGGGCAATGAGACTTAGACCCAAGTGCAAAAATGGAGGCTCTAGACCAGGGGTGCCCAATCCTGCTCCTGGCGATCGACTGTCCTGCACAGTTCATCTCAAACCCTAATCAAACACACCTGAAGTAGCCAATTAAGGTCTTTAGGATCACATTCAGGTGTGTTTGATTGGGGTTGGAGATGAACTGTGCAGGACAGTCGATCGCCAGGAGCAGGGTTGGGCACCCCTGCTCTAGACCCTTCCAGAGCTGAGATATCGAGACTCAAAATTTCAACCAGAAAAAAAAAACGACAGTGGTACCCCTTAGGTTTTTTTTGGGGGGGCGAAAAATTAAGTTTCCCCAATCTTCTCAAAACTCTGGATTCTGATAGAGGGCAATGAGACTTAGACCTGAGTGCAAAAATGGAGGCTCTAGACCCTTCCAGAGCTGAGATATCGAAATACAAAATTTCGACCCGAAAAAAAAAACGACAGTGGTACGCTTTCGTTTTTTTTTTCGGGCAAAAAATGAAGTTTCTCCAATCTTCTCAAAACTCTGGATTCTGATAGAGGGCCATGAGACTTAGTCCTGAGTGCAGAAATGGAGGTTCTAGACCCTTCCAGAGCTGAGATGTCGAAACTCAAAATTTCAACCCGAAAAAAAAAAACGACAGTGGTACCCCTTATGTTTTTTTTTTGGGGGGGGGGGGCGAAAAATTAAGTTTCCCCAATCTTCTCAAAAACTCTGGATTCTGATAGAGGGCCATGAGACTTAAACCTGAGTGCAAAAATGGAGGCTCTAGACCCTTCCAGAGCTGAGATGTCGAAACTCAAAATTTCGAACCGAAAAAAAAATATCAGTGGTACCCCTTTTCGTTTTTTTTTCGGGCGAAAAATGAAGTTTCTCCAATCTTCTCAAAACCCTGGATTCTGATAGAGGGCCATGGGACTTAGACCTGAGTACAAAAATGGAGGCTCTAGACCCTTCCAGAGCTGAGATATTGAGATCCCAAAATTTTGACCCCCCAAAAAAACGACAGTGTTACCCATGTCGTTTTTTTTTTTTTTGTGCGAAAAAATAAGTTTCCCCAATCTTCTTGAAAGTCTGGATTCTGATAGAGGGCCATGAGACTTAGACCAGAGTGCAAAAATGGAGGCTCTAGAGTCTAGACCCTTCCAGAGCCAAGATATTGAGATCCCAATATTTCGACCCCCCCCAAAAAAACGACAGTGTTACCCCTGTCTGTTTTTTTTTTGGTGCGAAAAAATGAGTTCCTCCAATCTTTTTGAAACTCTGGATTCTGATAGAGGGTCATGGGACTTGGACCTGAGTGCAAAAATGGAGGTTCTAGACCCTTCCAGAGCTGAGATATTGAGATCCCAATATTTCGACCCCCCAAAAAAAGACGACAGTGTTACCCCTGTCGGGGTTTTTTTTTTGGTGTGAAAAAATACGTTTCCCCAATCTTCTTGAAAGTCTGGATTCTGATAGAGGGCCATGGGACTTAGACCTAAGTGCAAAAATGGAGGCTCTAGACCCTTCCAGAGTTGAGATATTGAGATCCCACGTAGCATTTATGTACTTATAAAAATCTCAATATCTCAACTCTGGAACGGTCTAGAGCCTCCCCTTTTGCACTCAGGTCTAAGTCCCATGGCCCTTTATCAGAATCCAGAGTTTGAAGAAGATTGGAGAAACTCAAAATTTCGACCCGAAAAAAAAAAAAAAAAACGACAGTGTTACCCCTGTCGTTTTTTTTTTTTTTTTTTTGGTGAGAAAAAATGAGTTTCTCCAATCTTCTTCAAACTCTGGATTCTGATAAAGGGCCATGGGACTTAGACCTGAGAGCAAAAATAGAGGCTCTAGACCAGGGGTGCCCAATCCTGCTCCTGGCGATCAACTGTCCTGCACAGTTCATCTCAAACCCTAATCAAACACACCTGAAGTAGCCAATTAAGGTCTTTAGGATCACATTCAGGTGTGTTTGATTAGGGTTTGAGATGAACTGTGCAGGACAGTCGATCGCCAGGAGCAGGATTGGGCACCCCTGCTCTAGACCCTTCCAGAGCTGAGATATTAAGATCCCAAAATTTTGAAGAGGAATAAAAAATCATCTTTTGGATGTTGATCTTAATGCCTTAAATAGAAAAATAAGGAAAACTTCAACCTTTAAGGACACAAATTTTCTTTGTGAATGAATAATGTATCATAAATAAATAAATGTTTTTCCTTAAAATACAGGGTGCATAAGTCAGGGCACCCCTATGTTAAATTCCCATAGAGTCAGGCAGATTTTTTTTTTGAAAAGCCAGTTATTTCATGGATCCAGGATAATATGCATCCTGATAAAGTTCCCTTGGCCTTTGGAATTAAAATATCCCCACATCATCACACACCTTCACCACACCTAGAGATTGGCACGGGGTACTTTCCATAAGATCATCTTTCAATGCAAATCAAACCAGCTATTAGGCTAACTGAAGTAAAACCATGGCAATCTCTAGGTGTGGTGGAATGTGTGTGATGATGTGCATGTAAACTTTCCAATTAAAACGCTGCAGATTTTTTTATTTTTTTATAATGACCTGTATAGAGCTCTGAAACTAGTTAATGCAGCATTTAATAAAATGTAGCTATAGATCAATCAATAGGGCTGATTTCGGGACGATTTCCCCCTTCCGGTAATCCTATATGTCCCGATTATCTTGATTGTTCTACAGATTATCTTATCAGATTCTCCCTCGGTGTGTTAAAGGGATAGTTCACTTTGAAATTAATTTTTGATATGTTTTATCTTACCTCAAGGCCATCCAAGATGTAGGTGTCTTTGTTTCCGCAGTAGTTTAAGTTTTGATATTTTTAGGTCAAACCGTTCTTGTCTGTCAGTCATATAATGGAGTTTTATAATTTATTTTATAAATATGCTTAAATGTGGCATTTAATATATAGGACATAAACAAATCGTTTATGTAGCAAAATAACTATATATATATAATTTGTATTTAATATCCAGACATATTTAGAACAACCCAAGTGGAAATGTATATGCAAAAGCTGAAAAATAATGGGGAATTTAATTATTTTGCAAATATAATCATATTATGCAAAAAAAAAAAAAAAAGTGTCAGATCAGTTTGACCCCCTTTAGGCATCTGAGGGTTTGGAAAAAGATTAAGGCTTATATTATATGTGGACATTTCTGACTTACAAAATGGAAGAAAAAAAATAGCCAAAAATATACGCCATGTAATTTTTTCACATATATTTTTTCAAATACATATTTCAAAATATACAAAACAAAATTGCCAGAAATACATTTGCTAAAATATTTTTTATGTAAATGTTTTCTTCTAAAAAATGTTTGGTCATTCATACATTTGGTAAAGGAATGGCCAAATTCATAAAGTCATATATTTTTGAAAAAATATAATTTGCCCTCCACACATATATATATATGTGTACAAACCAATTTATAATTGGAAAAAACAAGAAGAAGACATACTTGATCCAACAGATGTATACTTGAACAAACCCAATATATACTTGAGCAAACCGATGCATCTAAACATATACAGTAGTTGAAGAAGTCAATGTATAGTTGAACAAACCCAATAAATACTTAAAGGGATAGTTCACTTAAAAATGAAAATCCTGTCTTTGTTTAGTCACCTGTATGTTGTTCCAAATCAGTTTTTTTTCTTTTCTTCTGAACACAAAGGGAGATGTTTTGAAGAATGTTGGTGACCAGACAGTTGACAGTATCCATTGACTTTCATAGTAGGAACAAATAAAACTATTGGAAAAAGTAGATGAAGTAAGTAAATACAGGATTTACATTTTTGGGTGAACTATCCCTTTAATGACTCTTCAAGGCAGACACTCGTAGGTTGTTTTGCCTTTAAACTAGTGCAGTGTGTACTTTGCTACTTGGTTTTACTTGACCAAAAAACAAAACTAAAAAAAACCTTGTACTAGTGTTAATTAAATAAAACAGCACATAGAATGGTTTTACTGCTGTGGTAAAACACATCTTTAAAAATATATGTGATCAAAGGTTTGAGAGTCATATTAGTATTATGTTAAGAGTAACACTTGTAGTGAAGCATTATTTAGCACAATTATATATGGCAGTGTTTCCATCAACACATTTCCCAGTTCATCTAAACCCATGAAGATTTTCACACACAACTCAAAAAACTCGTTCTCACTTTCATCACATGTTTCTAGAAGCTTATAAAAGACTGAGCTGAAGTGCTGATGATGTCACAGTGATTGAAGCTGGTAGGCATGTAGGCATGTCTTATCTCATCAAACTAAACTCGTCTTCTACTGCTAAATCTCTCCATCATCATCATCATCATCATCATCATGATCTATTTGGCTAGAAGGTGTTTCTATTCCTGAGGATTCTGGAAGGGGACAATCACAGACATTAATATAAGAGAGAAATCTGGAAATCATTTCTTAAGTTATTCATGAGAAATTAAAATGTCAATTATTAATCATCAAATTACCAATAGAAATTAGATGTACAAAATAATTGACAATAGCACATTGTTTGGGCACTTGCTGTTTTCTCATCAATGAACATGACGTTTGTTATATTTGTGAATTCAGGGTAGGTTTACACAACACCGAAATGGAAAACGAATGTGTTTTGGCCGCTCATTTACACGACAACAGAATTTTGGGGGCCTAAAAACACGAGGTTTTGAAAACTGGTTTTAAAATCTATGCTTTACCTTCTCAATATAAAAAAAAACCTAAAATGTGAATCTGTGAAAACAGTGAAGTCACGTGCATACATATGTGCTCACACATCAGTATTATGTTTTCGCAAGGAGTTTTTTTGACAAAGTGACACCGCCATCTACTGACATGCACATTACAGCCTTTTTGGTCATTTTTCGCAGATCCGTGGTAACAGGAATCATATATTCCTTAGTGCTTTCACAGACCCAATGGCCACCAAAGCGCTTTACATTTGCCTCACATTCACCCATTCACACACTCATTCATACACTGATGGCGGTGTCAGCCATACAAGGTGCCATCCAGCTCATGGAGAGCAGCTGCATGGGGTTAGGTGTCTCGCTTACGGACACCTCGACACTTGGTCAGGTAGAACCGGGGATTGAACCACCAACCTTCCGGTTTGTACATAAACTACAAACTACTATTGAATGAACAATCCCTTCTTGCATTAAAAAAATAAATCAAAAGACTCACCATGATCTCCAGCATGTTCAGTACTGGGGTTACTGGGGATTCGAATGCTCCTCCTGCCCCGTCGGTCTATGGATGCCATGTTAGCACCTATCGCTATACTTAAGGCAGTCTCCTCAACATACATGCACCGTTCCCCTTCACCTTCCTCCATATTTGTGACATCAGCGCCTAGAAATAGAGAAATGCAAAGATCAAGTGCGTGTTTGCATACGAACCTCAGAGATTGAAATTACTACACAGAGGATTACCAGGATTTGTATGACTATAGAACGCGTCAAGTGTGTAAGGCTCAACTCTTTCTAGCTTGTCACAAACACATTTGATGAAAAAGAGTTTGCTTTATCGAAGTTCTGTTGCTTGGAATATGGTTCCCATAAACATCCGAAAGAGTAAAAGCACATGTGTTTGTGTAAAGATGTTGTAACTTGTATCTTTAATGTGCTGCTACTGCGAAGATGTACAGTTTGATGATTTGATTGGAACAATTTTATTTATTGTCGTTTATTTATTGCTCTGTGGACCCCAGAAAGTTTGAGATGGTCCTCACTGCAGAACACGATATCCAGGGGGGGTTAGGTTTAGGGGAGGTTTAGGTATATGTAAGGTGGGAGGAGTTAGATCTGGATTCAACTCCTCCAACCTTACATATACCTAAACCTACCAATCTCCGCCCCCTGATCTCTAACCCCACCCCTAAACCTACCAATCTCCACCCCCTGATCCCTAACCCCACCCCTAATCCTACCAATCTCCACCCCCTGATCCTACCCATCTCCACCCCCTGATCCCTAACCCCACCCCTAATCCTACCCATCTCCACCCCCTGATCTCTAACCCCACCCCTAATCCTACCCATCTCCGCCACCCAATCTCTAACCCCACCCCTAATCCTACCCATCTCCGCCACCCAATCTCTAACCCCACCCCTAATCCTACCAATCTCCAACCTTTATCCCTAACCCCACCCCTAATCCTACCCATCTCCGCCACCCAATCTCTAACCCCACACCTAATCCTACCAATCTCCAACCTTTATCCCTAACCCCACCCCTAATCCTACCCATCTCCACCGCCCAATCTCTAACCCCACCCCTAATCCTACCATTCTCCACCCCCTGATCTCTAACCCCACCCCTAATCCTACCCATCTCCGCCCCCTGATCTCTAACCCCACCCCTAATCCTACCCATCTCCGCCCCCTGATCTCTAACCCCACCCCTAATCCTACCCATCTCCGCCCCCTGATCGCTAACCCCACCCATAATCCTATCCTTCTCAACCCCCATAATTTAAAATAATGTACAAACCCAATTCCATAAAAGTTGGGACACTGTACAAATTGTGAATAAAAACAGAATGCAATGATGTGGAAGTTTCAAATTTCAATATTATATTTAGAATACAACATAGATGACATATCAAATGTTGAAAGTGAGACATTTTGAATTGCCATGCCAAATATTGGCTCGTTTTGGATTTCATGAGAGCTACAAATTCCAAAAAAGTTGGGACAGGTAGCAATAAGAGGCCAGAAAAGTTAAATGTACATATAAGGAATAGCTGGAGGACCAATTTGCAACTTATTAGGTCAATTGGCAACATGATTGGGTATAAAAAGAGCCTCTCAGAGTGGCAGTGTCTCTCAGAAGTCAAGATGGGCAGAGGATCACCAATTCCCCCAATGCTGAGGCAAAAAATAGTGGAGCAATATCAGAAAGGAGTTTCTCAGAAAAAAATTGCAAAGAGTTTGAAGTTATCATCATCAACAGTGCATAATATCATCCAAAGATTCAGAGAATCTGGAACAATCTCTGTGCATAAGGGTCAAGGCCGGAAACCCATACTGAATGCCCGTGATCTTCGGGCCCTTAGACGGCACTGCATCACACACAGGAATGCTACTGTAATGGAAATCACAACATGGGCTCAAGAATACTTCCAGAAAACATTATCAGTGAACACAATCCACCGTGCCATTCACCGTTGCCGGCTAAAACTCTATAGGTCAAAAAAGAAGCCATATCTAAACGGGAACCAGAAGCGCAGGCGTTTTCTCTGGGCCAAGGCTCATTTAAAGTGGACTCTAGCAAAGTGGAAAACTGTTCTGTGGTCAGACGAATCAAAATTTGAAGTTCTTTTTGGAAAACTGGGACGCTATGTCATCCGGACTAAAGAGGACAAGGACAACCCAAGTTGTTATCAGCGCTCAGTTCAGAAGCCTGCATCTCTGATGGTATGGGGTTGCATGAGTGCGTGTGGCATGGGCAGCTTACACATCTGGAAAGGCACCATCAATGCTGAAAGGTATATCCAAGTTCTAGAACAACATATGCTCCCATCCAGACATCGTCTCTTTCAGGGAAGACCTTGTATTTTCCAACAAGACAATGCCAAACCACATACTGCATCAATTACAACATCATGGCTGCGTAGAAGAAGGATCCGGGTACTGAAATGGCCTGCCTGCAGTCCAGATCTTTCACCCATAGAAAACATTTGGTGCACCATAAAGAGGAAGATGCAACAAAGATGACCTAAGACAGTTGAGCAGCTAGAAGCCTTTATTAGACAAGAATGGGACAACATTCCTATTCCTAAACTTGAGCAACTTGTCTCCTCAGTCCCTAGACGTTTGCAGACTGTTATTAAAAGAAGAGGGGATGCCACACAGTGCTAAAAATGGCCTTGTCCCAACTTTTTTGAGATGTGTTGATGCCATGAAATTTAAAATCAACTTATTTTTCCCTTAAAATTATGCATTTTCTCAGTTTAAACATTTGATATGTCATCTATGTTGTATTCTAAATAAAATATTGAAATGTGAAACTTCCACATTATTGCATTCTGTTTTTATTCATAATTTGTACAGTGTCCCAACTTTTATGGAATTGGGTTTGTATTTAATTCTGTTCTGTGTGACTTCTCATTCAGTAAATGCATAATTTTAACCACAACTATGCTTTTTAAAATCTTAAAATAATAATAATACAAATCTGTAATAATTAACCATTAATTATCATGCAAAATGTATTTTGTTTGACACGTGTATTCCGGGCTAAACCAGCTGTAGAGATCAGACTTTACTAAAGATTATCAAAGACAGCTTCTCTTGCATGTGTTTTTTGACGTAGTTGCTGTTTTCAGTCACTCATGTAATAAGAAGGTCTAAATTTCTATAAGCTTATAAGTTATAGCACAGCAACAAACCTCTTTTTCATTGAACATTTATTGTCACACAACAAAACACATTGTACACTTGCTGTTTTAGTTGCAATACTCACATATTTCCTTTTCAGAGTTCTTCATTTCATCTGTCAAGGCTGCACAGAGAAACAGAGAAATTAGATTACAGCGAATTAATAGATGAATGACAGTGATAGTGATATATATATATATATATATATATATATATATATATATATATATATATATATATATATATGTAATAGGTAATCTTCATTGCCATTTAAGTGAAATCACTGAACTTAAATATACAAGCTTGATAAAAATTATCATTCTAGAAGAAAATTTCAAATGGCACTTAGAGGCTTTTGCATCTGAACTCTTCATATATAAATACACACATGCATGTATATTTAAGAAAAAAAATATTATTTATGTATAAATTATTTATATTTATATATATAATATAAATTATATATAAATCTATATACAGTATATACATGCAAATATTTCTTAAAGATATATAAGCACGTGTGTGTATTTATAGATATAATATAATTATACACACTACACACATATATATTATGTAAACACAAACTTTTATTTTGGATGCGATTAATCGCGATTAATCGTTTGACAGCCCTAATATATATATATATATAAAAGGGGGTAATAGGATAATACATAAGACATTTCTTTCAACTCTAATAAATGAAAAGCTACTCAAAATATTTTTTAAACAACAATGGAATGAGCATCATGACCATATTTAAGGATGTCAATGTAAGATACTGACTAAAAACTGATGCACCTCTTGATGAAAATAGCATCAACAACAGTTATTTCCATCAAAAGGTGCATCACGTTTTGTTACACTTGCTGTCTTATTGGTAATACTTACGCAGTCGCTCTGGATTTTCAGGTTTCTTGCTTTCATCTGTTACAGCAGTACAAAGAAACAGAGAAATATGGACAGATACTGTGTTTTTTTATTAATGATCAGTAAAATCCGTTAAATCTAACACTAACATGAATTATCAATACTTTTCACAGTAATTTATTAATTAGTTCAGGACAGTTTCACACCTGTAATATCTAGAAGTTAAACTCTACTCTCACATAATGAAGCGATTTTTTTTCTCTCACTGCATCAGCTGCGATACTTACACACTTTCTTTATGTTTTCAGAGATCTCGACTACAGGTTACAGCAGCACATAGAAACAGACATGAGGAGATTAGAAGTGAAAGATCATATATTAATATTATGCACCTCAATCTCTCACAAGCAGAACATGTGAGAAATGATAAATACTGGCAAAGAAAAAAGATTTCCGCTGCAGCACAATAATACGGAGGCGTATTGCATTCACTTGAAGAAAAAAATCTACTCTGTTTTCCTGAATTAACGAGTTAATTTTTCATGAGAAAAAAATGTTTTTGCTCTGTTTTTCTGAATTAACGAGTAAATTTTTCATGCAATTTTTTTTCTCTGTTTTTCTGAATTAACTCGTTAATTCAGAAAAACAGAGCAAAAACATTTTTTTCTCATGAAAAATTAACTCATTAATTCAGAAAAACAGAGCAAAAACATTTTTTTCTCATGAAAAATTAACTAATTAATTCAGGAAAACAGAGCAAAAAAAATTCTCATGAAAAATTAACTCGTTAATTCAGAAAAACAGAGCAAAAACTTTCTTCCATGAAAAATTATTTCGTAATTCTGAGATAATTACCTTGTTAATTCAGAAAAACTCAGTAGATTTTTTTTCTTCAAGTGAATGCAATACGCCTCCGTACTATAAAGCTTATCTTTCATCGGGTTTAATACGTACACAGTCGCTCTGAGATCTTCTCTTCATCTGTTACAGCAGGACATAGAAACAGAGAAACGAGATTATAGCAAGTGATCAGATGAACATGTCAGAAAAACTGACACAGCGCAGACAACACTCAAAATAACAGATCCAGAGTCAGCAGGAATGTGATTTTTGATTTACTGCTATCAGTATTTTAATATGCAGCTCAATACTGGACAATCACTCACAAGCAGAACTTTATAAATATTGACTTAAATATCATTTATAATCTACTACAGTAGACAGTTCTGTTGTATCAGCTGTAATACTTACGCAGTTGCTGTAGTTGTTTGGAGATCACCGCTTCATGTCACAGCACATCGAAACAGAAATGAGTGAATAGATGAAACACTGATGAAACACATCATCTTCTACATCTACATGACTATATTAATGATCAGTAACAATTACAGTAAAGTAGTGTGTGAATATTAAAGCATAATGTGAATTAATAAACAATACTTTCCACAGCATTTTGATTTGAAATTAGTTCAGAGATGATGAATGATAAATTATTGACTATGATTCCTATAAGCCATTGTGCCGGATTCCCTTCAGGTGTTTCTCTGCCTATACAAGTCCTGTGTTTTACTCTCACGCTGTGTTTACACTCTCACTAGGATTCCTTGTGTTATGGTGTTGATCTTTAGCCTAGTTTCCTGGATTTCAATGTTTGCATTTGGTTTTGACCTTTTTATAGCTATTTGGAATATGATTGTGGATTACTCTTAATAACGATTACTCTTAATAAGAGTTTCCTCAGCACTAGTCTAGATTATAGCACAATAAAACTACTTTTTATCTTGGTAAATGGTAAATGGTAAATGGACTGCATTTATATAGCGCCTTCATAGACCTAATGGCCACCAAAGCGCTTTACATATTGCCTCACATTCACCCATTCATACACACATTCACACACCGACGGCGGTGTCAGCCATGCAAGGCGCCAGCCAGCTCGTCGGGAGCAGCTGGGGTTAGGTGTCTCGCTCATGGACACCTCGACACTTGGCCAGGTGGAACCGAGGATTGAACCACCAACCTTTCGGTTCGTAGACAACCCACATGAACCACTGAGCCACTGCCGCCCCATCATGCTGTATCACCTTTGAAACTTACGTATTTCTCTTTTACAGTCCTCGGCTTCGTGTAACAGCAGCACATAGAAACAGAAATAAGGAGATTATTAGAGAGCGATCAGAAACACTGAGAATATACTGTGTCATTCTTCATCAGCTGATCTAGACTAGCAATGTGTCGTATTGTAGCACAATAAAGCTCACTTTTCCTTTGTATCCGCTGCAATACTTACACATTTTCTTTAGTTTTTCCGAGATCTTTGCTTCATGTCACAGCATCACATAGAATCAGAAATAAGGAGATTATAAATAAGTGAATGAACAGATGATTTCATATACAGAATTAACATCTTATATAAATATAAATTTTAAATTTACCAATTTACTACAGATCAGTTTTACTATCACTGCATCAGTATAAAGTACTTACTTATTTCATTTTCACAGCCCTTCGCTTCATGTTCTGCAGCACATAGAAACAGAAATGAGGACAGATGAAGAAACACTGTGTGATTATCACCTCATCATCTGCAGGTCTATATCTTAATGGTCTGGAACAATTACAGTAATGTTGTGTGTTAAAGTCACCATGAAATCAAATCTGACAGTTTTATTAATATGTATAGTTTATATCTTCAGTCAAATGCTCCGAACGAACATAATCCTCTAAAGTGATCTGAAACGGCATTAAAAATAAAATATTCAATGTTTAGTTTTTTTTTTTTTTTTTTTTTAAAGATAATGGTTTTCATAGTTAATTTATGAATTTGTTTGACTTTTGCTGCATCAGTTTTAACACTTACCCAGTTCTTTCTCATCGATCTTGGCTTTGTGTTCCAGCAGCGCATAGAAACAGAAATGAGGAGATTATGAGTAAATGATGAACATGTCGGAAACACTGAGAAGATACTGTGTGATTGTGTGATAATGACAATATATTCACTCATCCAGAAAAGATCCATCAGCTTGACAACAAGATCCATAATTCCGCTTAATGCTTTGCATCATAAATATATGCTTTTGTTATTGTAAGAGGTTAGTGACCCCTAGCGGTGAAAAATCCTTCATATTGTACCTTTAACAACATTATTTAACGTGAACACGAAAAAGTGCATACTTCTCATTATAACAAATAGGACTATATCATAAAGTTAAAACTTCTAAAATATGAATTGATATTTATTTTAAAATTACTTCAGTGATGTATGACACCTGTAATGTTTTTGTATTAAGCTTTATTCAGTTGCTGTATCAGCTTTAATACTTACACAAGCGTTTGGAGAGCTTCGCTTCATGTCACAACAGCACATAGAAACAGAAAAGAGGAGACTCAAAATTTACATGTCAGAAACACTGAGAAAATAGTGTGAGATTTCCCGCAATTAGTATTATTTTTTTTTAAATTGTGACTACTTATAATTATATTAAAAGTTGTGTCAGCCATTTCAAACATAAATGATACCATTCATCTAAACGATCCGCTAGCCTCATAAAGCCTCACAAAAATTGTGTCTCTGTAGACAGCCTAGGCTCTGAGATGTACACACAACAACACTACTACACCAAACACTCAAAACCAAAATAAATAATCAATACTGTTCCAAACAATCACCGACAGGGGGTGGGTGTTGTGAGGTTTTGCGCTCGTGCACGGCTGCGCGGCGGAGGAGGAGGATTAGGAGGAGAAGGATTAGGAGGAGGACTAGGAGGAGGAGAAGGAGGAGGATTAGGAGGAGGATTAGGAGGAATAGGATTAGGAGAGAAGGAGGATTAGGAGGAGGAGGATTAGGAGGAGGACTAGGAGGAGGAGAAGGAGGAGGAGAAGGAGGGGATTAGGAGGAGGAAGAGGAGGATGACTAAGAGGATGAGGATTAGGAGGAGGATGAGGATTATGACGAGGAGGATTAGTAGGAGGAGGAGGAGGATTAGGAGGAGGATTAGGAGGAGGAGGATTAGGAGGATTAGGAGGAGGATGATTAGGAGGAGGACTAGGAGGAGCAGAAGGAGGAGCAGAAGGAGGGGATTAGGAGGAGGAAGAGGAGGATTAGGAGGAGGATGACTGAGAGGATGAGGATTAGGAGGAGGTGGAGGATTATGAGGAGGAGGATTAGTAGGAGGAGGATTAGGAGGAGGATTAGGAGGAATAGGATTAGGAGAGAAGGAGGATTAGGAGGAGGAGGATTAGGAGGACTAGGAGGAGGAGAAGGAGGAGGAGAAGGAGGGGATTAGGAGGAGGAAGAGGAGGATTAGGAGGAGGATGACTAAGAGGATGAGGATTAGGAGGAGGAGGAGGATTATGACGAGGAGGATTAGTAGGAGGAGGAGGATTAGGAGGAGAAGGATTAGGAGGGGGAGGATTAGGAGGAGGATGATTAGGAGGAGGATGATTAGGAGGAGGACTAGGAGGAGCAGAAGGAGGAGAAGGAGGGGATTAGGAGGAGGAAGAGGAGGATTAGGAGGAGGATGACTAAGAGGATGAGGATTAGGAGGAGGTGGAGGATTATGAGGAGGAGGATTAGTAGGAGGAGGATTAGGAGGAGGATTAGGAGGATTATGAGGAGAAGGATTAGGAGGAAGTGGATTAGGAGGAGGAGGGGGATTAGGAGGAGGATTAGGAGCAGGAGGATTAGGAGGAGAATGATTAGGAAGAGGAGGAGGATTAGGAGGAGGTGGATGATTAGGAGGAGGATTAGGAAGAGGATAAGGAGTATGATTGGGAGAAGGAAGAGTAGGATTAGGATTAGGAGGAGTAGGTTTAGGACGACTAGGAGGAGGGGGATTAGGAGGAGGATTAGGAGCAGGTGGAGGATTAGGTGGAGGTGGAGGATTAGGAGAAGGAGGATTAGGAGGAGGATTATAAGGGGGAGGAGGAGGATTAGGAGGAGGATTAGGAGGAATAGGATTAGGAGAGAAGGAGGATTAGGAGGAGGAGGATTAGGAGGAGGACTAGGAGGAGGAGAAGGAGGAGGAGAAGGAGGGGATTAGGAGGAGGAAGAGGAGGATTAGGAGGAGGATGACTAAGAGGATGAGGATTAGGAGGAGGATGAGGATTATGACGAGGAGGATTAGTAGGAGGAGGAGGAGGATTAGGAGGAGGATTAGGAGGAGAAGGATTAGGAGGATTAGGAGGAGGATGATTAGGAGGAGGACTAGGAGGAGCAGAAGGAGGAGCAGAAGAAGGGGATTAGGAGGAGGAAGAGGAGGATTAGGAGGAGGATGACTAAGAGGATGAGGATTAGGAGGAGGTGGAGGATTATGAGGAGGAGGATTAGTAGGAGGAGGATTAGGAGGAGGATTAGGAGGAATAGGATTAGGAGAGAAGGAGGATTAGGAGGAGGAGGATTAGGAGGACTAGGAGGAGGAGAAGGAGGAGGAGAAGGAGGGGATTAGGAGGAGGAAGAGGAGGATTAGGAGGAGGATGACTAAGAGGATGAGGATTAGGAGGAGGAGGAGGATTATGACGAGGAGGATTAGTAGGAGGAGGAGGATTAGGAGGAGAAGGATTAGGAGGAGGAGGATTAGGAGGAGGATGATTAGGAGGAGGATGATTAGGAGGAGGACTAGGAGGAGCAGAAGGAGGAGAAGGAGGGGATTAGGAGGAGGAAGAGGAGGATTAGGAGGAGGATGACTAAGAGGATGAGGATTAGGAGGAGGTGGAGGATTATGAGGAGGAGGATTAGTAGGAGGAGGATTAGGAGGAGGATTAGGAGGATTATGAGGAGAAGGATTAGGAGGAAGAGGATTAGGAGGAGGAGGGGGATTAGGAGGAGGATTAGGAGCAGGAGGATTAGGAGGAGAATGATTAGGAAGAGGAGGAGGATTAGGAGGAGGTGGATGATTAGGAGGAGGATTAGGAAGAGGATAAGGAGTATGATTGGGAGAAGGAAGAGTAGGATTAGGATTAGGAGGAGTAGGTTTAGGACGACTAGGAGGAGGGGGATTAGGAGGAGGATTAGGAGCAGGTGGAGGATTAGGTGGAGGTGGAGGATTAGGAGAAGGAGGATTAGGAGGAGGATTATGAGGAGGAGGAGGATTAGGAGGAGGATTATGAAGAGGAGGATTAGGAGGAGGAGTAGGAGGAGGACGACTAGGAGGAGGAGGATTAGGAGGAGGATTAGGAGCAGGTGGAGGATTAGGAGAAGGAGGATTAGGAGGAGGATTATGACGAGGATTATGAAGAGGAGGATTAGGAGGAGGTGGAGGATTAGGAGGTACACTAATACCTTTGTGTTTATTCCAAGACCCAAATAGTTATCTGGAATTCTTTTGAAAGGTGGAGAGAACTTAAAGAACTGAAGATGTTTAAATCGGACGCCGGGGTTGCACTGTTTCTTTTGGACAGGTGACTAGCTGCTAGTGCTGACCTTTTTGGATGTGAACACTGTGTGAAATATCCTTCTTGAGAAAAAAAATTAGTGAAGCGTGACTAAACTTGGGCAGATCTAGCTAACGTACGCGACATTATGCCGAACTAGTGAAGATTGTATGTGAGGGAGGGGCGAGCTAACTTGGTTTGTTTGGGATCTCGCACGAAGTGACGTCACCCACAATTGCTGATACAACCTAATTCATTACATTTATATTTTTCTCTGCACTCAAAGCGTTTTACATAGAAGGGGGGAATCTCCTCAACACCACCAATTTACAGCTCCACCTGGATGATGCGACGGCAGCCATATTACGCAGAGAAAAAATAAAATGAACTAAAGCACAGTAACAATATAAAAATACTTTGTAATATCTACCTCTGGTTGTGCGTGATTCATTTAAATTCATGCATATCAATACTGGATAATCATAAACTTTATTAATTATTTATTTATAAGCAGAATTTGTGGCAAAAACAAATTAAAAAATCATATTAAACATTAAAACTATGCGTATCAGGTGTAACACTTACACAACTCCTCCAGCTGTTTGGATATCTTCGCTTCATGTCAGCAGCCGCACAGCGAAATAGAAATGAGATAAGTGAGCTTGTTCCAAATTCAGCATTTAAAACAGAGCGATTCATTCATGATTATATTAATATCACACAGCTCACTGGATAATCATAACAACTTATGGAGAAAATTATAAATATTGCCTTAAAAATCGGTTATAATCTACTACAGTAGACAGTTCTGTTGTATCAGCTGTAATACTTACGCAGTTGCTGTAGTTGTTTGGAGATCTCCGCTTCATGTCACAGCACATCAAAACAGAAATGAGTGAATAGATGAAACACTGAGAAGACACTGTGTGGTGATTCATCATCTGCATGAATTCTGTATGACTTACGTATGAGTTTTTTGAGTTCAGAGTCTCTGTGTCGCCAGTAAATCCCGACACCAGTCGCAGCCGCAGTCGCAGCCGCCAGCATCAAAACAACACATATCCCGACCAGCACTCCTGGAGGAAGACCTGGCACTGACATGAGGAAGAGACACATGATCAACTCAATCATGAGGAGACGCTAGTGCTTTAGAGCTGTACTGGCAGAAAATAACAACTCACCAGAGACAGTAACAGTGAATCTCTTGAATAAGATCCCTCTGTCATTAACAATCTTTAGTCTATATTCTCCAGCATGTACAGTTTCAATGTCACTGATGATCAGAGATCCAGTGTTGTCCATCTTCAGTCTGTTTCTGAATCTCCCATCGTCCACGTCATAGAGTGATGCATGATCGTCTTCTCTATTGCCTTTAGCGATAAGAGATCCTTCAGCTCCATATCTCCATAGTATGAGATCTCGTGTCCGCAGTTCAGTGTCAGTGTGGAGAGTCTCAGAGTTTCCCTTTGTGGCTAACAATGCCTTGATTTCTTCATTATCTTCAACAGACTTGAGTGGAGATTCTGCAAAAATAATATCTCATAGTCTCATAACTGTTGGTTATTTATTACAAAAATAGAGATCAAACGGTATGAAAATTTCAAATCACGATCATCAATATTATCACGTTTTTGTTCAAATGAGATGAAAATGTTGATACGCACACTGAAAAGTTGTATAGTTGAAAATCAACAAATGACAAATATAATGAGCAGCTCTATGCACTTATTTAAAGCTGCAGTAAGTAACTTTTTTGTGTTAAATTGACAAAATCTATGTAATGAGCAAGTATCAATAAAGGAGCACAGTGTGTTGTTCTTTGCTCGGTTTTTAACAAAAGGAAACGTTCAAATCGCTTAAAAACAGACGCGATAGCTGATTCGAGCGAGTGATGTTCGACGGCGGCGTCCATCTTTGTAAGGTGCCGGTACTCTCTTGCATTGGCAAATCTTGACATTTGAAATTTTTACAGGGAAAAACAAAACTTGGAAATATTGCTCTTACAACAACAATTTATTGTTAATTATTAACAACATCAATGTATTTAAACAAGTCGCGTGTGTGCGCATTTCTTTAAAAAGAAACATTGTCTTTTTAGAAGTTGGTCATTAGTAAACTTGATTCTTGAAGTTTGTTAAGATTGGGGAAGTATACAACAATTGCATGTAAATGATAAACAACAGAAACAACCTAGAAAACAGCTCCCGATATTGTCTTTTCAGTCATACTTCGATATGTTTACAAGACAGCAAGCATAAAAAAGTAGGCCTACACTAGGTTTGATTTGGGCATGTAGGCTACCTGTCTGTGTAGGCTAATACATAAACTAAAAGAAAAGCTTATATTCTGACTAGCTTGCTCGTTTTATTTATTTATAAAACATAGTTTTACCCAAACTAATAATTAAGACAAGTTTAAATGGCTAAATCTTGTAGTCTTTTTCTTTTCTGACTTAGCCTACTCCAGTTCTTGTTAAAACACACAAGACATGCAAATTCTGTGCATTTTGGTCACTTTTTGTGTGAAATCATATTTATTTTCTCCATCAAAAGTGTGCTTTTACCTTAAATGAGCGTGAACACAACAAAGATAGACTCTCACTGCTGCTTACGCGACGCTCCTCCTCGCGGTGTACACTTCATGCAAGCCGAAAAAGATACGTGCTACTCACGCTTGCGGTGCGGTGGCCGCGATCAGCTCCGGTTGCCGTTTCACAGCCGTAACGCGCCACAGATGTGTGCAGTAAATAAAGGGATAAACGGCCGTCGCGCTTTTTCTGTCAGTGGTATAGAGTACCAGCTATATCTGCGAGAAGTAGCGGTACGCAACAAAAAGTGCAGTTACGCTGAAGAGTAAAATGTAGAAGTGCCGTACTGCGTACCGGTGAGTACCGCCCCACTTCGAGCACTGCATGTGTCATGAAAAAAATGCCACCCCCGGCGACTGCCCGGTTTGCCCGTGCCCAAAACCGTTACTGTCCACACTTAACCCAATGTAACCACAGTATACCCACACTTTTCCCACTGCATGGGGACCCACTCGGTCACGTATGTGCCCCGAATTTCACACCAGTGTCTGTGCCCACACTCTAAAAAATGCTGGGTTGTTTTAATCCAATTTTGGGTCAAATATGGACAAACCCGAAATGTTGGGTTAAGAATGTAATGTAAAAATTTAACCCAACGGCTGGGTTAGTCCATATTTGACCCAAAGTTGGGTTAAAACAACCCAGCATTTTTTAGAGTGCACAGTGGGCTGCCCACAAGGTGCTCTCGTTTCATTCAAATGCAACTTGCCTACTCACAAAGAAGTTCAGATTTAATGTACTCACCTTTCACAATAACTTGAAATTTCTTGAAATTGGTCTCTACACTGCTGATACTCTCGACTGTGTATTCACCAGAGTGTTTGATTCTCATGTTCCAGATGGTGAGAGATCCAGTTTGATCCAAATGAAGTCTGCCACTAAACATCATCATCAACTTCACATCACTATATTCAACTTTACCAGTTGCTTTGTTAATTGTTGCTATCCTCGTCTCATTAATAATCCACCGTGCAAGTCCATCTGTCTGTGTTGCAGTGAAATCAGCATGTAGAGTGAGAGAATCTCCCTCGATCACCGTCTTCACTTCCACTGGATCTACATCCCACACGCCTGCAGAACACATGGAAACACCAGATGTCACATGTATACCTTTTATCAAAAATAAAATATTGCCAGAAAAAGAAAACAAAAATGTTAAAGGGAAAAAGTAACACAATTAAATGTGATGCAGCACAACTGTTTCAGAAATAAATAACATTTTAAATTATATTAAAACAGAAAACCATAATCTCTGGTTACCTTGTGAAATTCTAATTTGTAATAATATTTATTTATTTTTAAATACATGCATTGAATACATCCAAATGATGTTAATTGCAATAATTAAAGAACAATGTAGTCCTAAGTATAGTTTTACAGTAATTATTTGTTACCTTTAGTCTTCTTCTGTATTTTTTTTTAATTTTATTACTTTATATTCTGAAAAATATTGAATAACTTCACTGTAATTCCATCAAATCCAGTCCACACACCAATGCTCTCCTTTACAACAATTAATTTGAATATATATATATATATATATATATATATATATATATATATATATATATATATATATATATATATATATATAGTATATGATGTGTGAACCGAATGGTGACATTGTTACTGTGAAGATATCTAATATTTTCATAATAAAAACCCATAACTGCATAGTAAAATTATGCAAAAGCCCTTTATTTGCTAAATGATGTCATATAATCAGTAGGAGACGACTGATGTGGAAATTGAATTTACTGACAGTACAGTGTGTATCATTGAAGTTATTGATTCAGTAATTTCGAATCTGTGAATGTTATCAACTTTACTAAACCAAGTTTCCTTTAAATCAGAACATTTCGTGGATCCTATAAAGTCAAGCACATTATCTATCATAGACCTTATGTGTAGTTTAAAACGCGTTTCATAAGCAAAGGCATTTGAAGACAACACTTGTCACACCTGACAGGTAAGTTACAAAGAGAAACTGAAAGCATCACAGAAAACCGAATTAAAACACTTACCTTCTATGGCGAAGCAAAATACACAGATAGAAAACACGATCTTCATTTTGTTGAGAAGTTGAGTGACAGTTGAGTTTAATAAGGCCGATTGTGGCTATCAATATCCACCGTTGTGTCTGTGTTGTGAGTGTTTGATTTCTGAACCGCACCCACCGCTGAAATCCCGCACTGCGCCTGCGCAAACTCACCTGTCGTCGTCTTCTTCTTCTTCTTCTTTGAGCTTATTGGCGGTTCGCATTCTTAAAAAGAGCATTACCGCCATCTACTGCAGGAATAGATCAGAGACACATATCAAAACTCTGCTTCAATGTTGCTGCGTGTTCAGCTCCTCTATTTACAGCCAAAGTCCATTATCTTCCAGAGAAGGATACAGATACTAATAATACTAATAGCCTATCTATATTCTAAAGATCAAATTTGTTCTACTTAAAAACTTTATTATTAACCTACTCCCCTCTAATAAGTTTAAAACCATCTTTAACGTTAATTGTTGATTAGGCTATCTTTCAACTCACCTGTGACTGACTGTCTTATGTTGTTAGCTGGGAAAACAAGATCCAACATAACGAATGGCAATGATTCATGAATATTATATTCTGTTTATCAATTTTGTTTTAAAGAAATGCTCATTTAAAAGCAGGATACTTAAAAAGAGAACATTAGGGCGGGTGGATGATGTGTTTTTGGCTGCGGATTCCGGTTTCTCATTGTAGCCTATTTGCGTGTGTGTGTGGTTTTTTTTTTTTTTTTTTTTTTTGAACACACTTATTTACAAAAAAAGCAATTTACAAAATCTCTCGTTGGGAGACTCATGTGCATAACATAACAGTTACATTGAACAAAATTCAATAAACAAAATAAAAACAAATAAACCTAAAATTAAATCAATTATAAGCAAAGGCATTTCAGTGTGTGTGTGTGTGTGTGTGTGTGCGTGCTCGGGTCTCAAATGAGTCCGTGCGTGCCTGCGTGGAGAGTTTGTGTGAGCGTGCCTCATATGAGCATGTGCGTGGAGAGTTTGTGTGTGTGTGTGTGTGGCTGTGCGCGCGTGGATGTGCCTGGAGAATTCCGCGCATCTCGTGTGTGTAGAGTTTGCGTGTACAGTATGTGCATGAGCGACTTTAGGTGTGTGAGCATTCAGTAGGCCTATATGTATCATGTTTGACTATTTATTATGTGTATGCAAGTGTTTTATATATGGGTGAGTGAATGAAGTTTGATTAAAGCCTCATATATTGTCTCTTTGCCCATGAAATATAAGCAAACTTTTGAGCGCTTCTGCCTCGATGTCATGATTGCTACTCTGAACCAAAACAACAGCGCGTGTGTGACGTCATGACACAGTAGCGTCAACAGACAACAGTATTGTGAAATGCAGTCTATTAAATGTGAACAGTCTATTAGATAACAGTATTGCCAGTATTTTGCTGTAAACACACACACACACACACAAAACTCTAACAAAACTCCTAAGCTCTACATTTCAGAAACTCAAGCAAAATTATTGTTTTCTCATTTCCTATTAAAACTGACTCTACCAAAAGGGAAATGACACCAATAAAAGTTGTGGTTTGTGGTTTTATGAGTGTAACTCGACACAAAATAAGGGGACAGGAGTTCATTCTGACGGCTGACTTTCACAAACACCACGTCATACAACTTTTGTTCTCATTTAAGTGTTAAACTAGTGGGCTTTGAAGAGTTTTCCACAGATTCATGCCAACTGATAGGCTATTAGCTACTGGAGACGTCTGCGAGCGTTTGAGGAAAATGCTTCGTCTGTTTGCTGTGCTCTGTTGTTTGTGGAGTCCCGTTGGTAAGCATATGTGGCTTCAGTAATTAAAAAAACTACTATGTCCTCTAAATGTACGTTGATATTGATTTATTATAGCTAAAACACATCTTTTTTTTGTCTTTCCTTTTTTTTTCTCAATTTATTTACCCAGCTAAAACAGAACCTGACCTTGATGCTAGTCAACTTTTGTCTTCATTTAAAATACTGTATTTAATTCTGTAGATTGTTATCGGTGTGTATAGTCCTTAGGTGTGTGTGTTTGTTGTGTTTTGCAGGTGTGTTTGGTGATGTCGATGCAGTGAAGTCTGTGTCAGTGACGGAGGGAGATTCAGTCACTCTAAAGCCTGGTGTTGCGACTCTGAGAGATAAGATACTGTGGAGGTTTGGAGATCAAGGGGTTCTCATTGCTCTCATAGATGCCGGTCAGATCTCATTATATAAAGGTCCTGATGGACGATTCAAAGACAGACTGAAGCTGGATCTCACTGGATCTTTGACCATCACACACACCAGAACCTCAGACTCTGGACCTTATGACGTAAACATCAAGGGAGGAGCAGGAGACCAAGTCAGCAAATTTAAGCTCACCGTCTATTGTGAGTAACAAAATCATTGGTACAAAATAACAATATTGAAATATGATTTAAAATAGATGGGATGGGAAAAAGAACATTTTTATAGCATTGGTCTTAGATGTTCACATACTCTACTTGTTAGTATTGTTATATAACAATTTCTAGAACTGAAACATCTGTCAAATGTTTCAGTTCAAGAAACTTCCTTTTTCAAAACCTCTCCAGGAGTAATACAGAGGACACTAAAGGCCAATTTATACTTCTGCGTCAACCCGGTCTCATCCCAAGACGTCATATAACTGACGTTTTGGGACGTCTTTTGACCATACGTCAATATTCGCCTTTTTAGGGCCCCCTTAAACGTCGGTAGATGAGGTAACTCTACCCCATACCTAAACCTAACCCGTCACCTAACTGACGTTAAAGGTAAAGCGTCAGTTGTATGACGGCCCGGGATCGCCATCTACCGACGTTTAAGGGGGCCCTAAAAAGGCGGATATTGACGTATGGTCAAAAGACGTCCCAAGACGTCAGTTATATGACTTTTTGGGATGAGACTATGTTATCTGCGTCGAGGGTACGCCTTAGTGTACGGCGTAGGCGACGCCGTCGTGAGCATTTATACTTCTGCGTTCAGGTCTTGGTTGCTCTGCAGTACTGCTCCGAAACACTAGTTGGCGGCGGAGGGTTTTAATGTTCCACTGTGTTTAGATTCCTTGCGGCTAGGTAACTACAAGCAATGGCGACTGAAAGAGAGCGGATCATGTTGGAGTTGGAGCTTATTGCGGTGGAAAAACAGTTAATTTAGTGAAGTTAATAAAATAAAAGGCAGAAACGAGAGAAGACGTCGGAGGAGATGGTACGTGCGGAAATGCGTAGGAGGAAATGCGATGCTACCAAGCCGACCAATCACAGATCTTGCGGTCCGCGTCGTCACGACGTGTAGTTACATTTTTGAGGAGGTGCGCGTCAGGCTACGACGAAGGGTATGTGGTATGCTACTCCGCACCTACTGCGCGCACCCTACGCAGAAGTATAAATTGGCCTTAACCGCTGTTATCTGTGGAGTTAGAAACGGCCCAGACAGCTCCCCCTGCTGGTCATGAAATATAGAAGAATATTAATGCGTGTCAGTTATAACTCAGATTATTATGACCTATCTTTAGAACAAACAAGTTGTGTCCCAATTCAAACCGTACGTTCACACCGCCGCCGGCGAGAGCGGCAAAATTCGCTCTTGCCGCCCTGTCAACGACGCCGTGCAAAGATTCGTGGACGCTCTGATGCTCTGACGTAGATCGAATGCGTGATCTTTTTTTAAAACGGTATGCAAACAAGCAAACAAAAATGTCGGTTATTTTTGCCGAAAATTGATCGATGGAAATAACTTTAAAATTATAGTGACATGTTTGCTAATGAAATAAACAAATTAAAAGCCATATGTGTGGTGTGGCTTTTGTGTTCATGGTTAAGTGCTATTATAATTTGCATTCCCGCTGAAAAAGTGTTCTAGCACGAAAATCTTGCCTAATTCAAATTATCAACCTCCTCTATTTTGCTTGGGAACTAATGTGGCCGGAACCAAAGTTTACAGGACTACATTCTCTGGGATACTCTCAAACGGAGCACTTCTACATTCCGATTGGTTGCCGCCGAACCGCGTCATTGCTTATTACCATAAAGTTGAACTGATTTCAACTCTCCTCGTCGCTCTTGCCGTCCGAAACGCGCCGCGCTGCTCTCGCCGCCGGATCTCAATGAAAATGAATGACTTCCGGCCACTTTGACGCTCTCGCCGGTGGCGGTGTGAACGTACAGAAAGTCTGCATCCGTCATATGACCACACTTTAAAGGCCACAATGATTGAACCAATGGGACGGCCATCGACGAGCGACAGTAACCGCGGTAAAAAGCAGCCAGTAAGTGTTTTATAGGCACACTCTGAGTTTTTGAGACTTTAGCTTATTCACCGTATAGATTTAGATAAGTCCATAATACCTTTTTCATCTCCGTTCGTACTGTAATTCTGTCTGACGCACCCACCGCTAGCCTAGCTTAGCACAAAGACTAGATGTAAATGGATACAGCTAGCATACTAATCCCAATAAGAGACAAAATTGCGCAAGCATTTTCCTACTTACATGTTGTGATTTGTATAGTCACAGAGTGTCCAAATAACAAGGCCATATGAGACACAGCCATCTTTTAACCGTATAAATATTGGGAACTATATTCCCAGAAGGCAAAGCACTGCTACTTGGGCGGAGTGATAACCGCAGCACCGAGACGCGCCGTGGTCAGGAGTAAAGAGTTTGCTCAGAGTTGGAATATAGAGTCAGCAATTCGAAATAAAGTTCGTGGAAAAGCTAAGCGAGCCGAACCATAGTGAGCCGTACCAGCAGGGGAAAAGTGCCATAAGTAAAACCAAATAATTCAATTTAAAAGTCCCAAACAGCAACATAGTGTCAGCCCAGATAATGTTGCTGTCTACGGTGCAAAATCCTTCCATGACTGGCGCGCAATAATGATGCTACTACTTCGTAAATGCACTTTGAATTGGAACAGACTTTATTGTGCCACAGTGACATTAGAAGGACGCAGCCTCTGAATTAGGAGTCATTTTTTAAATTAGTTTACATTTATTAGCCCAAAGTGATTATGTCTGTTTATTCTCCAGCTCGTCTGCCTGTTCCTGCCATCACCAGAGACGCTTCACAGTGTTCTACATCATCAAATTGTTCATTGCTGTGTTCAGTGTTGAATGTGAACCATGTGACTCTCTCCTGGTACAAAGGAAACAGTGTATTGTCCAGCATCAGTGTGTCTGATCTCAGAAGCAGCATCTCTTTACATCTGGAGGTGGAAGATCAGGATAAGAACCCCTACAGCTGTGTGCTCAACAACCCCATCACAAACCACAGCACACATCTGGACATCAGGCGGCTCTGTCAGCCGTGTCCAGGTGTGTCAGTGTCGATATTAGCTACAGTGATGTAAATTCAAGGAGAAAACATCTAATTCCTATTTTTTCCTTTAGAAATCTACAGCTGTGGTTTTGCTGAACCTGTCACCCGATTGGTCGTCGCTGCTCTGGTGGGCGTGGCTGCTGTTGCTTTTGTGGTTTATGACATCAGATCCGGATATGCAAAAAAAGCAGAGACATCATCACGAGGACTTTGATGATAAATCATACTGTAATAATCTATAACAGCTGAATTTTGATGTCACATTAAGTAAGGGATCAACATATATTTTATTTTGAGTTGTGTATAATACAAAGTTCAACATGGCACCAAAAATCAATTGTCAAACAACTGGATTGAACACTAGTCCACCATTAGTGCCCAATCTTTGGTTTTAAGACATTTAGAAGTCATTTCATGCTATTATTGCTTTCCTCTGAGGCTAATCATGCTAAATAAACTGATGTGAGAGATTCATCAATGGTTGTCAAGCTGTTTTATCATAGTTTTAATGTCTTGACTTAAAGGAAAAGTTCACTTTAAAAAAAAAAAAAAAAACTTTTGCTGATAATTTACTCACCCCCATGTCATCCAAGATGTCCATGTCTTTCTTTCTTCAGTCGAAAAGAAATTAAGGTTTTTGATGGAAACATTCCAACATTTTTTTTCCATATAATGGACTTCAATGGGGTCCAAACGGTTCAAGGTCCAAAAGGCAGTTTCAGTGCAAAATGTTCAAAGGGCTTTAAACGATTCCAGACGATGAATAAGGGTCTTGTCAAGCGAAATGATCGCTCATTTAAATTAATAAATAAATAACAAAGTTTAAGTTTTGTAAGCTCAAATGCTCGCCTTGCTCTGTTCTGTGATGCGAGTTCGTGACTCTCTTGTTCGAACTCGTTCATCAAAATGAACAAATCTTTTCAAGTCAATTCGTTCATTTGAACAGGAGAGTCACGAACGCGCATCACAGAACAGAGCAAGGCGACCATTTGAGCTTATAAAACTTAAACTTTGTTATTTATTTATTAAATGAGCGATCGTTTCGCTTGATAAGACCCTTATTCATCGTCTGGTGTCGTTTAAAGCCCTTTGAACAGTTTGCACTGAAACTCTCATTTAGACCTTGAACCGTTTGGACCCCATTGAAGTGCATTATATGGAGAAAATCTTGGAATGTTTTCATCAAAAACACTAATTTATTTTCGACCGAAGAAAGAATGACACGGATCTTGGATGACATGGGGGTGAGTAAATTATCAGCAAAAGTAAACTACTATTGCTTACAATTTTATTAGAAAAGCACGTATTTTAAAATACATATTACAGACGACTTTCGGGCGAAGCGTTGGTCTCCAGAGAGCCCTTCCAAAGCCTACGCTGGCCAAAACTTTCCCTTCCTCTATAGTCAGAGGAGCAGAACTGGGAAAACCACCAGTCTTATTTGCTTCTCTTTTTCCCTCCGCTTCAGGGCTGTTTATACCCAACATCATGAGATTCCACCAGAGTCCTTTTAATGGTTTATATTTCTTATACATTTCTACTGATTTCATTTTGAATTAGGATGACATTACTTTCAGCTTTTAAAGGAACACTCCACCGTTTTTTGAAATTGGGTTATTCACATTCTTTCCTACATTTAGACATGTGTGCAAATGCATTTTTGTCTCAGTGCATGCATTGTTTTAGTTCGACAGGGTCGGCGCTAGCTTAGCTTAGCACAATGAATTAATTCCTTTGTTCCCAGCAAGCATGTCCTGAGTAAAAGTGGTTAAAAAGAATAAACAAACCCACGTTATTACTTATTGTGGCCTGCGTATTCACAACGAGTACAAATAGCGACGCAGAATAACACTAGGCAGATATTGACTTGGGACTATATTAGGGGGAAGCATTCTCAAATCAAAGTAATAATAAATCAAGTTCTCTCTCGAACTGATGTTTTTACTGATATATCACTCTCCTCCACTAAAGGCACACGAGGATCACTCGTATGAGCTTGAATGAAGAGTCTGGCTCTGTGTTAAGGAGAAGCCCTGTAGCCTCTCTGAGACCGTATGAGATTTATCTGGCTAAATAAACCTTCACAGCTTTTCTTTGGTGTTTTTTTTTCATGGTTTATTATTTGTTATATCTGCACTTAACCCTTTCTGGGTCGTTTAAATGATTTGTCTTACAATTATCCTTAGTCTAATCAAGTTTGATATTGAGTGCTTTCTTCTATTTAACCCTACACTCTTATGTTTCCTACTAAAAAGTTTCTTGTATTTTGAGCAATTGGTCATTGATCCTGGCCAGAAATCAGTAATCAATCCCGTCTTACCACGTCGAACGCCATGGTGCGTAATTTTAAACACCTTTAACCTTATTTTAATTATTCTCAGGTTAGGTAAATTAATTCAAATCTGTCCTAAATAATAAGCATTTGAAATTTAATTTCAATCACAGAAGACTGTGATCAGTTTAGCTCAATCTTTTGTAAAACAGACACAGGCGAGCTTCTTAATTTCAGTTGTATATATTTTTTATTAAGTACAGGTTAACTAGTTAACAGAAAAAGGTACTACTATATGAAACACAAATAAAAGTCAATCAAAACCAAATCATTTCCAAGCTTGAACTGCATGAGGCGCAATGGCAAGGCATCTAACCGCGAGGCCGTCTTTGGGGAATCAGCGTCTGCTGGACATCATCTCTCCAGTCCATCAAACTCTCTGACATCTCCATAAATCTCCTGGAAACTTCCTAAGATTTGTTATCAGAAATCCCCTGGCGGAAACTCCCAAAGACTGCATATTTTCTAACAAATAGTTCAACAAAAACCTCTCGTGTCTTGCTTTATAAAAACACTATTCAAAGTTACAAAGTAGAGAAAATGGCTTGCAGACAATAGCAAGCTCTGAAAACTGAAAAAGGCATACTTTTGGTAACACAGTCCTAGATGACAAAACAATAATATATAAAAAATTTATGAAAGTATGCAAAAGTATGAAAAGGTTACAACTTTTAAGGGAGTATCAACATGTAGTAGTTAAATTGTTAGGCATCGTAGTATTCCACATGAAAAAAAAAAGGGAAAAGAATGCGGTGGATATGAATTGAACAAATAAAAAGAGTTGACAATCAGGAACCTGTGGTATATGATTTGAGATAAGGGGTTCCCGGGTCTTCAATGCATATGGAGTCAAAAAGAAAAGTTTTAGAATCTCTAGTACGGTTTCTTGAAACATGAATAAATTGCCTTAAAGAAAATCAAAAAGGTGTTGTTTTCAAACCTAAACTTGATGAACTTCAATCAATAGTTGATGTAATTAACTATGGAAGCTTGTTTCCACCACTGAATTTAAAAAAAGAAAAAAATAATTTCCACTTTTTAACTCACAATTGCAAGATTTGAAGTCAGAATTGTGAGAAATAAAGTCGCAATTGCGAGATATAGTCAGAATTGCCTGATAGAAAGTCGCAATTGCCTGATATAAAGTCAGAATTGCGAGATATAAAGTCAGAATTGCGTGATATAAAGTCTGAATTGCGTGATATATAGTCTGAATTGCGAGATATAAAGTCTGAATTGCGTGATATAAAGTCTGAATTGCGTGATATAAAGTCTGAATTGCGAGATATAAAGTCTGAATTGCGAGATATAAAGTCTGAATTGCGAGATATAAAGTCTGAATTGCGAGATATAAAGTCTGAATTGCGAGATATAAAGTCAGAATTGCGAGATATAAAGTCAGAATTTCAAGATATAAAGTCAGAATAGCAAGATGTAAAGTCCGAATTGCGTGATATAAAGTCAGAATTGCGAGATAAAAAAAATCAGAATTGCGAGTTATAAAGTCAGAATTGCGAGATATAAAGTCAGAATTGCGAGATAAAAAAAATCAGAATTGCGAGTTATAAAGTCAGAATTGCGTGATATAGTCAGAATTGCGAGATATAAAGTCAGAATTGTGAGATATAGTCAGAATTGCAAGATATAAAGTCAGAATTGCGAGATATAAAGTCAGAATTGTGAGATATAGTCAGAATTGCGAGATATAAAGTCCGAATTGCGAGATATAAAGTCAGAATTGCGTGATATGTGAGATATAAAGTCCGAATTGCGTGATATGTGAGATATAAAGTCCGAATTGCGAGATATAAAGTCAAATTTGTGAGATATAGTCCGAATTGCGTGATATAAAGTCTGAATTGTGAGATATAAAGTCCGAATTGCGAGATATAAAGTCTGAATTGTGAGATATAAAGTCCGAATTGCGAGATATAAAGTCTGAATTCTGAGATATAAAGTCCGAATTGCGAAATATAAAGTCTGAATTGTGAGATATAAAGTCCGAATTGCGAGATATAAAGTCCGAATTGCGAGATATAAAGTCTGAATTCTGAGATATAAAGTCCGAATTGCGAAATATAAAGTCAGGATTGCGTGATATAAAGTCAGAATTGCGTGATATAAAGTCAGAATTGTGAGATATAAAGTCCGAATTGCGAGATATAAAGTCTGAATTGTGAGATATAAAGTCTGAATTGCGAGATATAAAGTCTGAATTGTGAGATATGAAGTCCGAATTGCGAGATATAAAGTCTGAATTCTGAGATATAAAGTCCGAATTGCGAGATATAAAGTCTGAATTGTGAGATATAAAGTCCGAATTGGGTGATATAGTCCGAATTGCGTGATATAAAGTCTGAATTGTGAGATATAAAGTCCGAATTGGGTGATAAAGTCAGAATTGCGAGATATAAAGTCAGAATTGCGAGATATAAAGTCTGAATTGTGAGATATAAAGTCCGAATTGCGAGATATAAAGTCCGAATTGCGAGATATAAAGTCTGAATTCTGAGATATAAAGTCCGAATTGCGAAATATAAAGTCAGGATTGCGTGATATAAAGTCAGAATTGCGTGATATAAATTCAGAATTGTGAGATATAAAGTCCGAATTGCGAGATATAAAGTCTGAATTGTGAGATATAAAGTCTGAATTGCGAGATATAAAGTCTGAATTGTGAGATATGAAGTCCGAATTGCGAGATATAAAGTCTGAATTCTGAGATATAAAGTCCGAATTGCGAGATATAAAGTCTGAATTGTGAGATATAAAGTCCGAATTGGGTGATATAGTCCGAATTGCGTGATATAAAGTCTGAATTGTGAGATATAAAGTCTGAATTGCGAGATATAAAGTCAGAATTTCAAGATATAAAGTCAGAATAGCAAGATGTAAAGTCAGAATTGCGTGATATAAAGTCAGAATTGCGAGATATAAAGTCAGAATTGCGTGATAAATTCCGAATTGCATGATAAAGTCCGAATTGCGTCATATAAAGTCGCAATTCTGAGAAAAAAAGACAGTGCAACTTTTTATCTCACAATTCTGACTTTAAAGAAATAAAGATGTAAGATGTAAACTCGCAATTGTGAGAAAAAAAAGTCTGAATTGTGAGATAAAAAGCAACAATTACCTTTTTTATTTTTCATTCTGTGGCAGAAACAAGCTTCTATAATTAACAGTAAAGACCTCAACAACAACAAAAAAGTCTCAAATGAAAAGTAAATGAAATGCACACGGTGTTACTGTAAGATGGCAAAAAACAAAGATGGAAAAATAGACAAAAGCAAAAAATTAAATACTTAGTTGAATGCATACATCTGATGTATGATGTTTCAGTAATGAAAATAATTCAGTTTATGTGCTGTTACAATAAGAAGAGGAATTTATTTTAACTCAGTGTGTAAAGTAGAGCCAGACCGATTTATCGGCAGGCCGATATTAGGCATTTTCCAAACTATCGGTATCGGCAGTTATAATGGCAGATAAATGAATATTTCAAAAATAAAATAAAAACAGACGAAACACGCTTCTACCATATCATGAGTGTCGGAGTTGTATAGTTTGTCCACCAGAGGGCGCTCTACACCGTTCCTGTTGGCAACACTCATTGAATTGACCTTTCGCCGGCCCCTCCCACAAAATGGCCATTGTCCAATCACACATCATAGCAACCGTTACTGTGTGAGCTGTTCCGTCAAACAGTTAAGTGGTGCGCCCACGGCGTTAGTAAATCGGACACATGATACCCCGAGAAATTGTGTTTTTTCCCTTTCCAAAGCCCAAAACACAACGCGAGCGGTGCCTAAGATGTATTAAATAGTGTGGACGCCCCAATTCCAGTTAAATGTGTCGAACATGGTTAACTCGTCTCGCGTGCGACTGAGATTAGTCAAAGAAGCACGGAGAAAGCAGATCAAGAGGATCCACAAAGGACTTACTGTACATTTTCTAAAGGGTTGTTGTTAACATACCATGATATTCTCTGGGAAAATGAGCAGCAGTCAGCTAAGTTAGCAGTGCAGCACCGTAGACTACAGTTTAGAGGACGTTCGCAACGGGGAAAGCATGAAGCTTACATGACAACATCAGTTCATATATCAATATCGTAACGAATAGAAATAACCTTAAATAACGTATGGTTCTCTGCCTCTTTCCGTCTCTTATGCATAACGTTACTTTTTAAACACGAAAATCGCATTCAGCATGAGCATGACACGCAATCATTTGTTTGACGGAGGTATCAACAGTAACTAAGGGGGGCGGGGCTCGGCGAAAGGCTAATTGGTCACGAGACATACATTGTTTGAATAACAATTAAAAGATCATCCCCATCAGTTCACTTAACTCAAATAAGCATGACAAAATTTGTGACCATCATGTCCAGTTTTGCTGCTGTTAAATAAGCCGAGAGTGAAGCGGAATTAGCTAGTAATAGTTACGTTACAGTGTAGTTGACTGACTGTCCTTTTAACTTTTGACAATGTGACTGAAGTATTTCTTTAATGGCGTGTGACAGTTACAGCAATGAGACGCATCATCTCTCCTTGGCCTGTTATATTGAAAATGCATGTTTTTCAATTTAGGTTTTACGTTATCCATTGCTAAATTATGGCTCATCATAGACTAGCTAACCACAAAGCTAGCTAATGCCACTATCATCAGTCTGTTCTGTTGTGACAATAAAAGAAGCAAAATGAATTATCATATTATTTTAGTTAAAACTCATACAAATAACTAATGTTAGCGAAATCTGTTAATGTTTTGTTGCGCGTTTCTGAAATGTAAAAAAATATATAATTATCGGCCGATATATCGGATTTTAAAACCAACAAATATTTGTATCGGTATCGGCCATCAAAATGCTTTATCGGTCGGGCTCTCTCTTATGAAATAGGGTTTAGGTCTGCCGCTGCCCAATGACCAGCACTTTTCCTCTGTATGGCCTGTTTTGTGACAGGAATCACAGAATCTGTTCAGTTTGGCACAGTGTGGTTTTCTAAATAACACAGCTACCTCACAATGTATTTTGTGCTGGAGAAGCACCACACGAGTGATGGCTGTACACACACCCTGCATTTATAAGCATTAATTCAAGGAGATTTACACTTTAATTACAGAATACTCACAAAAAGTTAAAAGATTTGAAAGATTTCACTCTCAGGCTCATTTTGATACATTGACTGCACAATGGTGCCCGTCATTAAAACATGTGGTATCTTATTGATCAGTACATCTGGAATTGAGCAGATAACAATTTGCCAAATGTATCTAAAATATAACAGTCATTCCTGTCAGTTGAACACAAGCTAATAGATATCAATCAACAAAATGTCCTGTGCTCACCACACACCAGCTACAGGTGGAGAGGAGAGATGTGGCTATCAGGTGATGTGTGGATAACTTACACAGAACAGACTTTGTTGTTCATCACATGAAAACCATCTTAGCGTGATTTCAGACTGTGTTTCAGTGGTTTATACACTACATGGACCTTCATGTGTCGCTTCAGGTTATTTTTAATAGAGAAACTCTTCCCGCACTGATCACACGTGTGCGGCTTCTCTCCAGTGTGGATCATCTCATGTGTTTTCAGATTTACTGACTGACTGAATCTCTTGTCACAGTGTGAACACTTGTAAGGTTTTTCTCCAGTGTGGATCCTCTGGTGCCGTTTTAAACTGTTTGCTGTAGTAAAAGTCTTCTCACACTCAATGCACATGTACTCGCTTTCATTAGTGTGGATTTTCTCATGTCCACGTAAATATTGCAGCTGTGAAAAACTCTTTCCACACACAGAACATGAATGCGGCTTCTCCTTCGTATGAACTTCCAGGTGTGTCTTCAGCGCTGATGCCCTAAGAAACATTTTGCAACAATGATGACATGTGAACTTCTTCTCTCCGGTGTGGATCAACATGTGATCGTTAAGAGAATTTTTGGATGTGAAACTCTTCCCGCATTGATGGCATTCATACGGCTTCTCTCCAGTGTGGATCCTCATGTGTATCATCAGGTCACTTTTACCGGAGAAACTCTTCCCACACTGATCACACGTGTGCGGCTTCTCTCCAGTGTGGATCCTCTCATGTCTTTTCAGAGTTGATGAGTGATTGAATCTCTTGTCGCAGTGTGAACACTTGTAAGGTTTTTCTCCAGTGTGGATCATCATGTGCCTTCTCAGGTCAGCTTTAGAAAAGAAACTCTTCCCGCACTGATCACACGTGTGCGGCTTCCCTCCAGTGTGGATCATCTCATGTGTTTTCAGATTTCCTGCCTGATTGAATCTCTTGTCACAGTGTGAACACTTGTAAGGTTTTTCTCCAGTGTGAATTCTCTGGTGCACCTTTAAACTTTTTTCTGTAATAAAAGTCTTCCCACACTCAAAGCACATGTATTCTTTCACACCAGTGTGGATTTTCTCATGTCTACGTACAGATTGACTCTGAGAGAAACTCTTTCCACACACAGAACATGAATACGGCTTCTCCTTCGTATGAACCATCAGGTGTGTCTTCAGGTGTGATGCAGTAAGAAATGTTTTTCCACACTGATCACATCTGAACGGCTTCTCTCCGGTGTGGATCCTCATGTGAACATTAAGGCTTGATGATTGACTGAAACTCTGCCCACACTGATCACATGAGAACGGCCTCTCTCCGGTGTGGATCATCATGTGCATCTCAAGATATTGTTTGGTTGTGAAACTCTTCCCACACTGAGTGCAGGTGAAAGATTTCTCGGCTCTTCTTTTCTTTAAAAATGTCTGTTTAGTCTTTGAGCGACTCGAAGGTTTTCCTCCAGGTTGGACATGATGTTCCTCCTCCACTTCACTCAGTTCTTCACTCTCCTCGCTCTCTTCCATCAGGTCTGACAGGAATGAAACAATTATTACATGAAAGTAAGCCCTGATGTAATGGTAGAAAGTAGACAACTGTTATAAAATATTATGATAACTTCATGTCTTTTTATTAATTGATTACATGTCCTTGAAAGTTGCCATGAATGAGCTAAATTTATCTTCCAATTATAATTTTTAAAACATTATAGGCACACATCCCATGTTTCTTTAGCAATGACACAATCATCTAACATAATATTAACATTAAAATATTTAGACACCAACTTTATAACTATTATACAAAAACGTTTTAATTATTAAAGCTGCAAGCAGCATTTATCGGTGTTCAAGCAGTCCAGGCCTTTAAGCACAAAAGCATCGAAAGGCATTCAATTTTATTTAACATGCATTTATCCACGGACATAATAGATGTAAAACACCATTTACAATCAATACAGGCAATTTAACATTGGAAATGCATGGTTTTAAAGCTTTTTAACAGTTATAGTGCCACCTATGGTCCGATCTCCATGAAACTGTGCATGCTTCTTCGGCAAGTTATGAGACATGTGCTCATCAATTTTTGATGAGCATATGTAAAAGAGCAAAAGAGTTTTCCTTTAGGATTTATATGATTTTGGGTGCATTTTGTCCCACCCCTTTTGTAAACGACTCTGTTAAAGCCAATCAAAAGCAAAATTTCTACTTTTTTTCGATAATTATTTATCTAGAGAGTCCAGAGAATAGTATTGGGCAAAAAACCAGGGACTAGTTCGCAAAAGTGGGTTTTGGACAAAAACCGAAATAACAAATTTTACTCTCCATGGCAGAGTTTATCAGCTGAACACCAGACCGGAAATCTACCTTTGGTGTACCAAACCATCGCAAGGTAGAGACTTACATCTCTGCGTCTTTTTCCTGCCGCCATGCAGGCCCAGATGGTAGCCTATATGATTGTGATTAGCATGCCTATTATAAAGACACAAACCTTTTACTATCATGTCCTATCATGAGAGAGACAGCATGCAAGACAGCGCTTATGTTGTGTGAAGACGTGATAGTGCGCGCGCTCTCTCTCTCTCAGCTCGTTAGCGCCCGGTCAAACGCATCAGTCATTCTATTATACAACACTCGCCGATCAAAAAGGCTTTGGCAAGACAAAAAGCGGACGATCCGACAGGTTTTAGAAGATTAAATACAACCCGAAAGAAACAAAAAAACAAAAAAAAACCCCAAAAAACGACCCGTCAAAATAGTCAGTGATACATTTGCGACCCATAAAAAATTAGGGTCGCAATGGGATTTCAAAAGGTCGCATATGCGACCATTTTGGTCGCAGTGTAGTTCCCTGCCACCTTGATTCTGACTTTCAATACGAAAAAGTTTTCCAACCATCTAGCTGCAGAGACATATCTAAAGACGGTCATAGAGCCTGAGTTGGAAAAACAAGACAAGGAAGAGGCTTGATAAGAGGTAGCAGGAAGAATTTTGTGAGACTGTACAACAGAATGTTTCATAATAACTAAACGATTATAAGTTTGTTTCTGTATTCGTTACCGCAGAGTAATGTGAAAATAATTTTATGTTTATGTCTGGAGATGGAATGGAATGAACTTTGTCACTTGGTCACAAGTACCAGCGAAATTGTCCATCAACCTGCCCATACAAACATATATACGATATGACAAGGGGGTAGACAGGACAGGAAGACAGGGAATTGAGGAAAATACAGCATGACATGAGGAGAGGTGAGGAAAAAGAGGCAACCCCCAGACTATCCTCCTGTAAGGAGTGCATTGTGGGAACCAGAAAAAAACACCTCAGCAACATTAGCACAATCAGTACAACATGAACAAAACTTGCAACAGTGTTGGGGAGTGGGGGATGGACCACAGGTACGGGACGCTGGTCACAGACCCGCCTGTCAGACTGGGGGTACACAGCGAGGCGAGGGATGGGGTGTGGGGCAGGTTAATGCATATCTGTATTTATGTGTAAGAGTTTGTGTGTGTGTAGGCCTGGAGAGTCGCTATGCCTGGCATCATAATCTAGGTGCCTCAGTCCGCAGGATTGTCATAGCGATACACAGCAAGTTACCATGGAGAAAACCTTGATCAGGTGCCAGACAGAGTCAACAATCACCAGGTGTCTGTGGAGTCGGGGAAGAAACGCAAGAGCGGCTCACTGCAGTGCTCTTCCGGGGGAGTTGTTGATCCAGCAGCGGTCTTGGCCAAGGCCAGTGCTGGTTGAGGGCGGCCGAAAACAGATAAGATTGGGATTGTTTGGTCTTGAGGCGAGAAGCCCTGTTGGTCTCTGAAACGATCCATATCCTTCTGCAAAGCTGTGAGCTTCTTTAATCAGTTGTTATGTATATGTATAACAACGGTTATGGTAAAAGATGGATTAAATATTAAAGGGTTACGCATAGCATATTTAATTATCTTTAGTCTGAGAAATAAGATTCAGGATATTTTGGAAGAGAAAAACAAAATAGATATTTGGGGAGAAAAACTGAAATAGTGCCGTCTTTTATTGAAGTTGCCGGATCCTTTTTGACTAAACCCAGTGATATTGCAAATCATTTAAGTTCTTATTTCAAGAATAAAGTTTCAACAAGTCAAGGTATGAACTGTATTTTTTTTAGTACATTGCTGTATGGTTAGTATGAATGTTTACACTCATTTTTTGTCTATATAATGTATGGTTTTATGTTATAAGAATTTTTTTGTGTGTGTTGAAGTCTATAGACCCAGTAGTTGCAGTAGCTAATGGGGATCTTAATAAACTAAACTAAACTTGGTACAAAAACTACACTAAAACCTGTTGGAAAGCATCTTTTGCAGCGATATTTGTGTGAGCATATCAGTGAACAACCCAGACCACTCGGTGAGTTTCACGTCTTTGTAAACTAAAGTTTAATGCGTTTTATGAATGATTGTTCCAGTGCGCATAGACCATTTTAAAGTCGATAAATCTTTGTGACCCAATAAACATAAGGATAAATAAATAAATATATCACAAAGAAAATGTATGCATTAACAAAATATGTATGACCATTTTTAAGATCACTTAAGCTTCCAGTTAACTATTTAAAAGAGATACAGATATTTGACAAAGCACTTTTTTTTTATTAACCTGTTGTTGACAATAAGCGAAATGCAGAGGTGAAATGAGAAATGAAGAGTTGACAGGGCATCTCACTGTTTTCATATTCTCATCATTACAGTGTACACAATATACTATAATAATTATTATAGGCTTAAATTAAAATATCCTGACAGTGAGACTTTGTAACCATGCATGGCTCACTACCACTGCATAAAAAATGCCTAAACAGGTAAAAAAAAACTATACACACAATTAGTATATATTCATCTACCCCCCTAATAAATCTAATGCAATATAAATGACTATAACATAGTATTCAATATAAATATTCCACATTTATTGGGAATGTTAAGGCTGTTTCATCCGATTTAAAACTAGATAAAATCATTGAGTGATTTGTGGTTTTTAAGAGTGTCCGCAACGCTTCTCACTAGATGTCACAACGCTGTTTAATAATAGTGTCCGGGACCGGGAGTAAACGCGACTCCTTTAAGCTTTGCGTTTCGTTATCCACTGGGCCGTGCTGCCTAGTTCAAAGTAAACTAGTGAAACAACTGAACCCAGCGCTATTTTGTTCTCTGTTTGTTATTACTGACCGAGAAAACGCTTCAGGTGAACGAATCTAAATCGTTTCAGACCGTTATGCACGCGCGTTTGGCCAATTCATGGAAAGGAAATAATCAAACCAACGAATGATTAATATCGCTGGTTCAATCGACAGAAATACGGGACACAGATAAGGACTGCTGAAATATTCGGACTGTAAACTTTTCTCTCAGGTCAGTCGGAGCGCCACACACAGTGCGTATAGTCGTCCAGCTGCGGCCACGCGCATATCTAACCAAATTTAGCCGCACCACTAGAAAATAGGAGGAGGGAGGTTGGGGTGCCCTCGGGCCGTATGGAGATTAATGGCGGGCCGCACTTCACCCACGGGCCGCCAATTGAATAGCCCTGATCTAGAGAGTATATATAGCACACTGAAAAATAGTGCTCGACTTGGCGACCCATTCAAAATCTTCCACGACCCATTTGTGGGTCGGGACCCCGCCTTTGGGAATGACTGGCATAGACAACCATTGTGTAGGTGGGGGTGCTAACACAGAAAACTACAATTCTCGGGACAGCAGCATTTGTCCAAATTTCAATCTTAACCGTTCTATTTCATCAGATACGATCTTAAAACAGGGCTTTAAGTGTAAAATATCAAACTAACCTTACTTTAAATCAACCATTTTTATCAGCATTATCTGTGTCCTACATGTTTCACTTAACCCTGTTACTCCTGACATGAATTTCCTCTTTTAAAAGACAGAACATTTCTTGACGGGAAGACGAGAAAATAATCTCAATCCATCGTCATCGTTTTTACACAAACCGTAGCATTGACTGCATTCATCAACCCTGTTACCAAAGTTACTGTAAGAGGAATCTCTATAACTATGAATAACTTGTGTGATATTTGAAAAATACAACTGCATTAGTAACTTGTATTTACTGATTATTCTTATTTCTTAAAAAAATATAATTGTTAAAAATGACAAAAATAAATTCTGGTAACGTTGTTGCAAATTGGAAACCAGACATAAAATAAATGTAAAATAGTATTTAGCTTGATTTAATATTGATAATCAATATAAATCCCTTTACTGACCATTTGTTGAAGAAAACCCAGAACATTCTGTAGCATTTGATAGTTTAACTCTTTATCTAAATGTGATGAAGAGCTTGAATGTTTCCAACATGAATGTTCTCCAGCATCATGAATGAATGAAGAATAAACACCAACCTCTTTGTTCTTCAGGATCTTCAGTGTGTTTCATTCTGCAGGGTTCTGGATCTCTCATGTTCTCACTGTCCTCTTTAATAAACTCAGTCTTTGCAGATTTCAGCTCTTCCTGATGCTCGTCTTCACTTGTAACTGATGGGAATTTACAGCATTTATTGCTGAATTACTGTGGGAGGAGCTTCACTGATGATGTGACAACAGTGGGAGGAGTTTCACTGATGATGAATTCCAGAGTTGGGGGAGCTGATCTGCCAAAATCAAAAGTATCAATTACTGAGTTTGTTTTTATAATAAATTACACTTGTAAGTGTAACTGGCGCAGTCTGCACTTCGTTATGGTAAACTGATGACAGGACACTGACGATCTTCAATCAGAATCAGTCTCTCTTAGTCAAGTAAAATGCAGACTCATGAAAAAAATCTGAAAATAAAATACAGAAAAATGACAATGAAAAATGAACATATCACATTAGGCTTGTTTTTACCATGTGTATCTGTCATATTGTGAGTTATTTCTGTTATTAAATTGGTAATGACGTTATATTAAAGATAATGTTTTACATTAAGCATCATGAAATAAACCATCTTCCTTTCACTAGTTTACACACAGTAACATGCATGAATCAAAATGAACAGGCTTCACATCTGGGCTGTTCAGCGCCATTGAACACAAATCAATACAAGAAAACTTGTATATGAACACATTATATTTTAAACCATTGGAAGTAGTCTACATACCTGTACAATTTCACAGAGAGCAAAAGTTCAGGATTATATCTCCATTCAGAATCAGCCTAACATTAGAAAAAGGAAAACTGAAACATGTGGGCTTCATTACAAGACGATAGAACGGCGAGCGCGCTAGCATACAGCAAAACAAACCGTGAGGAGAGCTATGCTAGCAATTTCTTAAGCACTCAAAACAGCAGTTCTCGACACATCTTCACTAAAAGTATGTTCACTCATCATAAAATACACGTACAAGTTACCATGTGTATTAAAGCTAAAGTTTCAACCGGTATATTTCAAGCGGACATCGCACTGATGTGAACACGTACCTCTCTCAGTCCAGTAAAATGCAGACTAAGAAACGAGCGGGAAGATTCAGTAAATGAGCGCCACTGTCGCCTCTGTCCAATAGAGGGCGAACCTACACAACAAACAACTCTCACAATACATGTGACTGATCAATACAAGACTCATTAAATACTCACAATAGAAAATGAAAGGTTGCAAAAGTATTCGTTCTTTAACTTAAATTATACACAAATAAGCATTTATGTCTTTCTATCTACTCAGAATAAAGTGAGATGATCTGCTGATGATCCTGAATGGCTTGTTGAATGAGTGTTGATAGTCTGAGCTGAGGATCGTCAATATTAACAGATTTGCTGAAAACACTCTTTATTTCATGACAATAGTTCCTGTTTTCACCTCATTTATTATGCTGATGTCTTCACATCTCCTGTAAATTGAGACTTAAAGCTCATTTCATTGGTGTCAGCAGACTGAGGGGATTTGGTGGTTACTATGTACATTTATTTCTGTCTTTATGCATTGAATTATTTCCTTACCATTATTTATCTTTGGGATAATTTTATTACAATATTTATATTCTGCTATCTATACGTATAAAAGAGCCACCGACAGTATGACATTTCTGTCCCCAGGACTTTATAAATGCATGAAAATTAACTCTGATTATTAAGCAAAATGATCCTGCATATTAAGCTAACTAGAAATTTAAAATGTAGGCTATAATAATAAAAAAATCAAAAAACAACAACTAAGAATACACACACACAAAAAAACAACATTTTCAGCATGTCCCCACTCTCTATCTCTAAACTTTACTATGTAACATAATGATAAAAATCCTTCAGAAATCTTTTTATTTTTATTTTTATTTAGCACACATTATAAGACGGCCGTTGCCCAAGGTGCTTCACAAACAGTGGAATAAAATAATTTCAAACATTACTGTAGTAAGGTTCAGGGAAGAAGGAGGCAGGAACCGGAGAACAATCAAATAAAAACTTTATTCAAATGAAATAAACAAACAAAATACCTGCCAGCAATCCCTCGCGGACGACTGCTGGCTACCAAAATAAAATATAACAAAATACAAACAAAAGCAGGCCTGTTCCTCTCTCCCTCATCCACGTTGTCGCTCCCCCTTTAAATGCTTCTGCTCCTCTGTGAGAGATGGTTTCCAGACCAAGTCTCGTTCTCAATGATAAACGGTCTGGCGTTAGCCAGGCTAGCTATTGTATCGAATTGTGGAATTGAGAGAAATCGCGATTGCTTATGAGCAACAGCTGTGAGTACACCGGTCTCGCGACATTCTCTCACGTCCCTCTGCCGTCCTGTTCGCCACAATTACAGCTAGCCTGGCTAACGCCAGACCACGTATCATTGAGAACGAGATGTGATCTGGAAACCACATGTTCATTTTCTCGTATTTGAGGCGTGGTTTACGAATGCCCAGAGCCGTATTATTGGGTGCTACGAATGTCTATCAAATGCGCCTGTGCGTAGCTCATCGCCAATCGGGTCAATGATACCAGATGACGTATGTAGAGCGACAGAAAATTAGACGATGAAGACGACGATGGGTCAGAGATTTAGATTTATGTATACACAAAGGCTCCCTCCCTGTTCTGTGATTGGTTCCCTATCTCAGGGGAAAATTTGGTTCATGACGTAGTACTGAAGCTAGACGTAGTACTGAAGGAAAATGATAATTGAGCAGACGTGCGTAGGACGCCGGAGCCAGGCTAGCAACAGGGAGTACATCAACATCTTTTTAGTGAGATGGGGAATGAGACTTGATCAGGTGATCAGGTTGCAAATGGTCAAATTACTTTTCATCTAGGTTTGTTACTAGAGCATGGTAAAAGACAAATTTGTGAAAAAACAAACAAACATCTATATGGCTAACAGAACTGTAAAGCATAGCCGTGTGGCGTTTCTGTGCTCCTGTGTTTGTTTTAACTCCAGCTATATGGAAAATAGCAGTGCGACACTAAGGAGACAAACTCATTCAACACATGTTGATTGTACATGATTAACAATAACAGTATTTTTCATTTTTAACACTAGACATTTGGTCTAGTTTGCATTTACAATTTTGAAAATGAAGCACCACACGAGCGATGGCTGTACACACACCCTGCATTTATAAGCAGTAATTCAAGGACAATTACACTGTTGTGGAAAACATCTTTAATTCCAGAATACTCTCAAAAAGTTAAAAGATTTGAAAGATTTCACTCTCAGGCTCATTTTGATACATTGACCGTACAATGGTGCCTGTCATTAAAACCGGTGGTATCTTATTGATCAGTACATCTGGAATTGAGCAGATAACAATTTGCCAAATATCTCAAATATCGCAGTCTAGAGCCCTGTATATATATTTGCTTTGACTTGAACTGACGAATTACACATTCCTGTCGGTTGAACACAAGCTAATAGATAATCAATCAATCAACAAAGTGTCCTGTGCTCACCACACACCAACTATAGGTGGAGAGGAGAGATGTGGCGGGTGATGTGTGGCTAACTTACACAGAACAGACTTTGTTGCTCATCACATGAAAATCATCTTAGCGTGATTTCAGACTGTGTTTCAGTGGTTTATACACTACATGGATCTTCATGTGTCGCTTCAGGTTAGTTTTAATAGAGAAACTCTTCCCGCACTGATCACACGTGTGCGGCTTCTCTCCAGTGTGGATCATCTCATGTGTTTTCAGATATGATGATTGACTGAATCTCTTGTCACAGTGTGAACACTTGTAAGGTTTTTCTCCAGTGTGGTCCATCTCATGTGTTTTCATATTTACTGAGTGACTGAATCTCTTGTCACAGTGTGAACACTTGTAAGGTTTTTCTCCGGTGTGGATCCTCATGTGTATCTTCAGGTTATTTTTAATAGAGAAACTCTTCCCACACTGATCACACGTGTGTGGTTTCTTTCCGGTGTGAATTGTCTCGTGTGTTTTCAGAGATGATAACACACGGAATCTCTTGTCACAGTGTGAACACTTGTAAGGTTTTTCTCCAGTGTGAATTCTCTGGTGCAGTTTTAAACTTTCCGCTGTAGTAAAAGTCTTCTCACACTCAATGCACATGTACTCGCTTTCATTAGTGTGGATTTTCTCATGTCCACGTAAATATTGCAGCTGTGAAAAACTCTTTCCACACACAGAACATGAATGTGGCTTCTCCTTCGTATGAACTCTCAGGTGTCTCTTTAGCTCTGATGCCCTAAGAAATGTTTTGCAACAATGATGACATGTGAACTTCTTCTCTCCAGTGTGGATCAACATGTGATCGTTAAGAGAATTCTTGCATGTGAAACTCTTCCCGCATTGATGGCATTCATACGGCTTCTCTCCAGTGTGGATCCTCATGTGTATCATCAGTTCAGCTTTACCCGAGAAACTCTTCCCGCACTGATCACACGTGTGCGGCTTCTCTCCAGTGTGGATCCTCTCATGTCTTTTCAGATGTGATGAGTGATTGAATCTCTTGTCACAGTGTGAACACTTGTAAGGTTTTTCTCCAGTGTGGATCCTCATGTGCCTTCTCAGGTCAACTTTAGAAGAGAAACTCTTCCCGCACTGATCACACGTGTGCGGTTTTTCTCCAGTATGGTTCATCTCATGGGTTTTCAGATTTCCTGCCTGATTGAATCTCTTGTCGCAGTGTGAACACTTGTAAGGTTTTTCTCCAGTGTGAATTCTCTGGTGCACCTTTAAACTTTTTTCTGCAGTAAAAGTCTTCCCACACTCAAAGCACATGTACTCTTTCACACCAGTGTGAGTTTTCTCATGTACACGTACAGATTGACTCTGAGAGAAACTCTTTCCACACACAGAACATGAATACGGCTTCTCCTTCGTATGAACCATCAGGTGTGTCTTCAGGTGTGATGCAGTAAGAAATGTTTTGCCGCACTGATCACATGTGAACGGCTTCTCTCCGGTGTGGATCATCATGTGAACATTAAGGCTTGATGATCGACTGAAACTCTGCCCACACTGATCACATGAGAACGGCTTCACTCCGGTGTGGATCATCATGTGAACATTAAGGCTTGATGATTGACTGAAACTCTGCCCACACTGATCACATGAGAACGGCCTCTCTCCGGTGTGGATCATCATGTGAACATCAAGATATTGTTTGGTTGTGAAACTCTTCCCACACTGAGTGCAGGTGAAAGATTTCTCGGCTCTTCTTTTCTTTAAAAATGTCTGTTTAGTCTTTGAGCGACTCGAAGGTTTTCTTCCAGGTTGGACATGATGTTCCTCCTCCAATTCACTCAGTTCTTCACTCTCCTCGCTCTCTTCCATCGGGTCTGGCAGGAATGAAACAATTATTACATGAAAGTGAGCCCTGATGTAATGGTAGAAAGTAGACAACTTTTATAAAATATTATGATAACTTCGAAAAAGTTTTCCAACCATCTACCTGCAGAGACATAACAAGTACCAGCGAAATTGTCCATCAACCTGCCCATACAAACATATATACGATATGACAAGGGGGTAGACAGGACAGGAAGACAGGGAATTGAGGAAAATACAGCATGACATGAGGAGAGGTGAGGAAAAAGAGGCAACCCCCAGACTATCCTCCTGTAAGGAGTGCATTGTGGGAACCGGAAAAAAACACCTCAGCAACATTAGCACAATCAGTACAACATGAACAAAACTTGCAACAATGTTGGGGAGTGGGGGACGGACCACAGGTACGGGACGCTGGTCACAGACCCGCCTGTCAGACTGGGGGTACACAGCGGTGAAGACGAGGGATGGGGTGTGGGGCAAGTTAATGCATATCTGTATTTATGTGTAAGAGTTTGTGTGTGTGTAGGCCTGGAGAGTCGCTATGCCTGGCATCATAATCTAGGCGCCTCAGTCCGCAGGATTGTCATAGCAATACACAGCAAGTTACCATGGAGAAAACCATGATCAGGTGCCAGGCAGAGTCAACAATCACCAGGTGTCTGTGGAGTCGGGGAAGAAACGCAAGAGCGGCTCACTGCAGTGCTCTTCCGGGGGAGTTGTTGATCCAGCAGCGGTCTTGGCCAAGGCCAGTGCTGGTTGAGGTTGAGGAAAACAGATAAGATTGGGATTAGATAAGATAAGATTTGTCATAGCAATACACAGCAAGTTACCATGGAGAAAACCTTGATCAGGTGCCAGACAGAGTCAACAATCACCAGGTGTCTGTGGAGTCGGGGAAGAAACGCAAGAGCGGCTCACTGCAGTGCTCTTCCGGGGGAGTTGTTGATCCAGCAGCGGTCTTGGCCAAGGCCAGTGCTGGTTGAGGTTGAGGAAAACAGATAAGATTGGGATTGTTTGGTCTTGGGGTGAGAAGCCCCATTCAATTTACACGGCTAATCTTAAGGTCCATGTTGGTCTCAGAAACGATCCATATAAGCTGTGAGCTTCTCAGATTTGCAGAAGGATATGGATTGTTTGGAGACCAAAGACCATGAGAATTAGCCGTGTAAATTGAATGCGGTTTTTCACCCCAAGACCAAATAATCCCAATCTTATCTGTTTTCGGTTGCCCTCAACCAGCACTGGCCTTGGCCAAGACCGCTGTGGGAACGCTGTTGGCATGGCTGCCAATTGGTTTTGCTCATAAATCAGTCCTTCCAGAAAAACGCAGTTTTTTTGTGATTGTTGCGGGCAAAAAGCCTTGATTACACGGCCCGTTTTCTTTAAAAATGCGATGGAATATGCGGGACATTTTTGCAATTTTATGCGATGAAATTGCGGGAACTTGCAAAAACTGCGGTTTGATGAAAAAGTGAAAAAAAAAGTGATTCCCCCAACATCCTGTTCTCACTAGGCTACTACCTTAATGTAAAGAGTCATTTCTTATTACTTCCTTTGATAAGCAAGCATACTACATCATAGAAAGTAATGGGAATATTTAATTTCTCATCTTGTTTTATTTTAGACTGTAACGAGTATAAGGTGTGGCCCCTTTAAGAGCTGCGCGCTCCCTGTTGAAGTGTTATATGTGCACCTCGAACACCCCATGTGTGGGGGTAATTTCTGTTTGATGCAACTTGTTTCATCTTAGTAACGATGTGACGGTAGAACGTGTGACAGACAGTTATACGAGTTCGATTTGGGAGATGTCAATCGCCTCCGTGAGTCTGTCTGGCCTCTGCAGTAACTTCAGCTGTGAGCTTTATCCGTCGCGTAATTGCATCACTTCATAACGTTCCCATGGAAACGGGGAAATTGCTGCTCTTGTGTGAAGCAAACGCAAAATTTTTCAACTTTCTGCTTAGATATATGTGACTTTTTTGCAACGAAAACGCGAGGATTATGAAATCACGCAAACCCCGCATATTTTGCACAGAAATCGGCAATTTATGCGGCGAAAGTGCGGTGTATTTGAAAAATGCGGCCCCCGCATAAATATGCGGACTTTGGCTGATTTTGCATTGTTTGTCTGGAGGGTCTGAAAAATGTTGACAAGTGGGGTTTGCATAAGTGTGTGTGTTTGTATGTTGTTTTGGTTGTTTGTATTGTTGTGGAAATTTTAATATTCGCTGATTAATGGACATTGCATTGAAAATACCATATGATCTCTGTATTCCTGAATACCAGAACAGAGAGCCTCTTGTGTTTCTGTTGTTGTGTGTATGCAGCTGGAGAGTGTGTGTGAGGCACTCAGCAGGTGGTTGGGCAGACACCTCTGAGGTGAGAAGACCCCCTGGTCATTAAAAGTAGTCATAAAGTTCTTTGAAAAGAATAGTATAAAGAGTGCTAGCAACCCCCTGCTCTCTGTCTCACTCCGCCTACAGCTGGACTGAATGGTTGACTGGGAACTTTTTTGCAAGAAATAAATCTTTTTTTAATACAATTTGGAATCTGGGGTCTCTTAACGTGATGCTCTGTTTAATTATTGATTTTGCCACATCAGTGTGCTTCTATGTGGTTCTGTCTGTATATTTATTGTTAGATGTTATTTATTGTTGTTGTACACTTCTACTATTGACAGAGATGGATTAAATATTAAAGGGTTACGCATAGCATATTTAAATGTCTGTAGCCTGAGAAACAAGATTCAGGATATTTTGGAAGAGAAAAACAAAAAGGATATTTGGGGAGAAAAACTGAAATAGTGGCATCTTTTATTGAAGTTGCCGGATCCTTTTTGACTAAACCCAGTGATATTGCAAATCATTTAAGCTCTTATTTCAAGAATAAAGTTTCAACTTTAAGTCAAGGTATGAACTGTTGTATTTTTTTTAGTACATTGCTGCATGGTTAGTATGAATGTTTACACTCCTTTTTTGTCTATATAATGTATGGTTTTATGTTATAAGAATTTTTTTGTGTGTGTTGAAGTCTATAGACCCAGTAGTTGCAGTAGCTAATGGGGATCTTAATAAACTAAAATAAACTTGGTGCTAAAACCTGTTGGAAAGCATCTTTTGCAGTGATATTTGTGTGAGCATATCAGTGAACAACCCAGACCACTCGGTGAGTTTCACGTCTTTGTAACTAAACTTTAATGTGTTTTATGAATGATTGTTCCAGTGCGCATAGACAACCATTGTGTGGGTGTGGGTGCTAACACAGAAAACTACAATTCTGCCGCATTTGTCCAAATTTCAACCTTAACCGTACTATTTAATCAGAAATGATCTTAAAACAGGGCTTTAAGTGTAAAATATTAAAATAACCCTTTAAATAAACCATTTTTATCAGCATTATCTGTGTCCTACATGTTTCACTTAACCCTGTTACTCCTGACATGACTTTTCTCCTTTAAAAAAACACAACATTTCTTGATGGGAAGACGAGAAAATAATCTCAATCCATCGTCATCGTTTTTACACAAACTGTAGCATTGACTGCATTCATCAACCCTGTTACCAAAGTTACTGTAAGAGGAATCTCTATAACTATGAATAACTTGTGTGATATTTGAAAAATACAACTTCATTAGTAACTTGTATTTACTGATTATTCTTATTTCTTAAAAAAAATATAATTGTTAAAAATGACGAAAATAAATTCTGGTAACGTTGTTGCAAATTGGAAACCAGACATAAAATAAATGTAAAATAGTATTTAGCTTGATTTAATTTTGATAATCAAAATAAACATGTCACAAACCTCCCTTTACTAACCATTTGTTGAAGAAAACCCAGAACATTATTTAACTCTTTATCTAAATGTGATGAAGAGCTTGAATGTTTCCAACATGAATGTTCTCCAGCATCATGAATGAAGAATAAACACCAACCTCTTTGTTCTTCAGGATCTTCAGTGTGTTTCATTCTGCAGGGTTCTGGATCTCTCATGTTCTCACTGTCCTCTTTAATAAACTCAGTCTTTGCAGATTTCAGCTCTTCCTGATGCTCGTGTTCACTTGTAACTGATGGGAATTTACAGCATTTATTGCTGAATTACTGTGGGAGGAGCTTCGCTGATGATGTGACAACAGTGGGAGGAGTTTCACTGATGAGGAATTCCAGAGTTGGGGGAGCTGATCTGCCAAAATCAAAAGTATCAATTACTGAGTTTGTTTTTATAATAAATTACACTTGTAAGTGTAGTTGGCGCAGTCTGCACTTTATGTTAAACTGATGACAGGACACTGACGATCTTCAATCAGAATCAGTCTCTCTTAGTCAAGTAGAATGCAGACTCATGAAAAAAAATCAGAAAATAAAATAAAGAAAATTTACAATGAAAAATGAACATATCACATAAGGCTTGTTTTAACCATGTGTATCTGTCATATTGGGAGTTATTTCTGTTATTAACTATGGGTAATGACGTTTTGACGTTATAATAAAGATAATGTTTTACATTAAGCATCATGAAATAAACCATCTTCCTTTCACTAGTTTACACACAGTAACATGCATGAATCAAAATACTGTACAGGCTTCACATCTGGGCTGTTCAGTGCCATTGACACCAATCAATACAAGAAAACTTTCATGAACACATTATATTTTAAACCAGGTGTTGGAAGTAGTCTACATACCTGTAAAATTTCACAGAGAGCAAAAGTTCAGGATTATATCTCCATTCAGAATCAGCCTAACATAAGAAAAGGGAAAACTGAAACGTGTGGGCTTCATTACAAGACGATAAAACGGCGAGCGCGCTAGCATACAGCAAAACAAACCGTGAGGAGAGCTATGCTAGCAATTTCTTAAGCACTCAAAACAGCAGTTCTCGACACATCTTCACTAAAAGTATGTTCACTCATCATAAAATACACGTACAAGTTACCATGTGTACTAAAGCTAAAGTTACAACCGGTATATTTCAAGCGGACATCGCACTGATGTGAACACGTACCTCTCTCAGTCCAGTAAATGCAGACTAAGAAACGAGCGGGAAGATTCAGTAAATGAGCGCCACTGTCGCCTCTGTCCAATAGGGGGCGAACCTACACAACAAACAACTCTCACGTTACCCGCGACTGATCAATACAAGACTCATTAAATACTCACATATCCACACAATAGATAATGAAAGGTTGCAAAAATATTCGTTCTTTAACCTGTTAAGCATTTATGTCTGTCTGTCTATCTACTCAGAATAAAGTGAGATGATCTGCTGATGATCCTGAATGGCTTGTTGAATGAGTGTTGATAGTCTGAGGATCGTCAATATTAACAGATCTGCTGAAAACACTCTGTATTTCATGACAATAGTTCCTGTTTTCACCTCATTTATTATGCTGATGTCTTCACATCTACTGTAAATTGACACTTAAAGCTCATTTCATTGGTTTCAGCAGACTGAGGGGATTTGGTGGCTACTATGTACATTTATTTCTGTCTTTATGCATTGAATTATTTCCTTACCATTATTTATCTTTGGGATAATTTTATTACAATATGTATATTCTGCTATCTATAAGTATAAAAGAGCCATTCCACCGACAGTGTGACATTTCTGTCCCCAGGACATTATAAATGCATGAAAATTAACTCTGATTATTAAGCAAAATGATCCTGCATATTAAGCTAACTAGAAATTTAAAATGTAGGCTATAATCAAAAAATCAAAAAAACAACAAGAACACACACACACACACACACACACACATTTTCAGCATGTCCCCACTCTCTATCTCTAAACTTTACTATGTAACATAATGATTAAAATCCTTCAGAAATCTTTATTTATTTATTTTTATTTAGCACACATAATAAGACGGCCGTTGCCCAAGGTGCTTCACAAACAGTGGAATAAAATAATTTCAAACATTACAGTAGTAAGGTTCAGGGAAGAAGGAGGCAGGAACCAGAGAACAATCAAATAAAAACTTTATTCAAATGAAATAAACAAACAAACTACCTGCCAGCAATCCCTCGCGGACGACTGCTGGCTACCAAAATAAAATATAACAAAATACAAACAAAAGCAGGCCTGTTCCTCTCTCCCTCATCCACGTCGTCGCTCCCCCTTTATGCTTCTGCTCCTCTGTGAGAGATGGTTTCCAGACCAAGTCTCGTTCTCAATGATAAACGGTCTGGCATTAGCCAGGCTAGCTATTGTATCGAATTGTGGAATTGAGAGAAATCGTGATTGCTAATGAGCAACACCTGTGAGTACACCGGTCTCGCGACATTCTCTCACGTCCCTCTGCCGTCCTGTTTGCCACAATTACATGTAGCTAGCCTGGCTAACGCCAGACCACGTATCATTGAGAACGAGACGTGATCTGGAAACCACATGTTCATTTTCTCGTATTTGAGGCGTGGTTTACGAATGCCCAGAGCCGTATTATTGGGTGCTACGAATGTCTATCAAATGCGCCTGTGCGTAGCTCATCGCCAATCGGGTCAATGATACCAGATGATGTATGTAGAGCGACAGAAAATTAGACGATGAAGATGACGATGGGTCAGAGATTTAGGAGATTTATTTATACACAAAGACTCCCTCCCCATTCTGTGATTGGTTCCCTATCTCAGGGGAAAATTTGGTTCATGGTGTCCAGGCTGCCTAGCAGCGTGAATAAAATCGTACTGCAGCGAGGGGAAACCCAGGCTATACAATAGCTTGTTTTCATATGACGTCACGCCACTGCGTTGCCATGATGCAAAATATAAATGGAGGGCAGGAAGTGATTTGCTGCATTTAGAAAGCAATGTAACAAACTCAAAATGCCTGTGTTTTGAGTAATTTATGGTTACTTGAATCGATCAAACCACAAGGAGTTTTTCTCGCGTACCAAAAGAAATCATAGAAACTGCAACCAGTTAGGCCCCATCCACACTACTGCGCTTTAGTTTAAAAAGGAGACCTTTTGTTACGTTTGCACCTCCCGTCCAGACTAAAACGGAAAAAACAAAGCCCTAAAACGGAGAAGTTTCGAAACGCTGCAGCTCCGTTTTGCGTTTTTGAATCTCCGGACGGCGTTTTAGTGAGGACTTTAGAAACGATGACGCAAAGACTCACGCTCGGCTCTATGATTGGGTGTCATCAGTCATGACGTGTGCTTCCCTGATTCGTCAGCCACCCATCACATGACCCGTCCCCAAATCTGAGGAATAGTCAATCCGTTTCGTGTTTACACCGGCACGCGCATGCCCAGTGTTGGTGAATGGTCACATGATCCACGTTTTCAGTCGTTTTAATGTGGACGGAGATCAATTCTAATACACAGATAAAACGCTGGTGTGGACGGAGATCGCATTTGTTAATGGTCCGTTTTTAAACGAAAACGCAGTGTGTACGGGACCTGAGAGTCTGGCCACTCTGATAAGAATTCATTTCCTAGAAGGTCGCTAAGGATCGCTAACGTTTGGTTGTGACGTATATCTACTCAAACATGATAAAAGACAAATTTGTGAAAAAACAAAACAAAACACATCTACATGGCTAACGTAACTGTGAAACATTGTAGCCGTGTGGCGTTTCTGTGCTCCTGTGTATGTTTTAACTCCAACTTTATGGAAAATAGCAGTGCGACACTCATTCAACACAGACAAACTCATTCAACACATTTTGATTGTAAATGATTAACAATAACAGTATTTTTCATTTTTAACACTAGACATTTGGTCTAGTATGCATTTACAATTTTGAAAATGAAGCACCACACGAGCGATGGCTGTACACACACCCTGCATTTGTAAGCATTAATTCAAGGACAATTACACTGTTGTGGAAAACATCTTTAATTACAGAATACTCTCAAAAAGTTCAAACATTTGAAAGATTTCACTCTTAGGCTCATTTTGATACATTGACTGCACAATGGTGCCTGTCATTAAAACCGGTGGTATCTTATTGATCAGTACATCTGGAATTGAGCAGATAACAATTTCCCAAATATCTCAAATATCGCAGTCTAGAGCCCTGTATATATAGTCGTGCTCAGAATTAATGGCACCCCTGGTAAATATGATGAAAACTGTCTGTAAAAAATAATTCTGCATTTTTTATCCTTTTGATCTTCCATTCAAAAAATTGGCAAAATTCTAACCTTTCATTGAAGCAAAAGAATTGAAACTGGGGGTAAATCACACTATGAAATACATGTTTTTTCTCCAAAACACTCTGGCCATAATTATTGGCACCCTGTTATTAAAAACTTTTTGCCACCTCAGATCTGTAAACTTTTGCCAAGATAACAGATCTTCTCCTATAATGCGTGATGAGTTTGGAGAACACCTGACCAAAGATCAGACACCATTCCTCCATACAGACTCTCTCCAGATCCTGCAGATTCCCCGATCCATGTTGGTGCTTCATCTCTTCAGTTCACTCCACTCATCAGGTCAGGGTCTGGAACGGTCATGGCAGAAGCTTCATTTTGTGCTCCGTAACTAATTTTTGTGTTGATTTTTGATTTTTGTTTTGGATCGTTGTCCTGATGGAAGATCCAACCACGGCCCATTATAAGATTTCTAGCAGAAGGCGTCAGGTTTTTATTTTTTATCTTTTTGTATTTGATAGAATCCATAATGCCATGTATCTGAACAAGATGTCCAGGACCTCCAGCAAATAAATAGGCCCACAACATATAAGATCCAGCAGTATATTTAACCGTAGGCATGGGGTACTCTTCATCCCTGTTTGCACCAAACACATCTGCTGGGTTTGCTGCCAAAAAGCCCCTTTTTTAGTCTCATCTGACCACAGAACCCTGTGCCGTTTGAAGATCCAGTCGTGTCTGACACCTGAATATGCTGGAGTTTGTTTTTGGAGGAGCATTTTTCTTGAAACCCTCTCAAACAACATGTGGGGATGTAGGGGTTGTCAGATAATTTTTTTTTAGGTTTTCTGACCCCAAGACTCAACTAATCTCTGCAATTCTCCATCTGTGATCCTTGAAGAGTCTTTGGACACTCAAACTTTCATCCTCACCGTCCATTAAGGCAAAAAAGACACACGTCCTCTTCCTGGCAGAATCATAAGATCTTTAGTTGATTAACTTCTTAATTATTGTCCTGATGGTCAAAATGGGGATTTTCAATTCTTTAGCTATTTTCTTACATCCACTTTCTATTTTGTGAAGCTCAACAATCTTTTGCTGCACATCAGAACCATGTTCTTTGGTTTTATTCATTGTGATGGATGATTCAGGGAATTTGACCTTTGTGCTTCCTGATATTTAAACTCCTTGAAACAAGAAGTCATAGCTGGACAATTTCATGTTCCTAGTCCCCCTGATTTGCTTAAAAAAATAAATATTAATGGGAATGTACTTCAGAGATATTTTTCTCATAAAAAATTCTAGGGGTGCCAACAATAATGGCCAGAGTGTTTTGGAGAAAAACATTTATTTCATAGTGTGATTTACCCCCACTTTCAATTCTTTTGCTTCAATGAAAGGTTAGGATTTTGCCAATTTTTTGAATGGAAGATCAAAAGGATAAACAATGCAGAATTATTTTTTACAGCCAGTTTTCCTCATATTTACCAGGGGTGCCATTAATTCTGAGCACGGCTGCATACTTTGACTTGAACTGACGAATTACACATTCCTGTCGGTTGAACACAAGTTAATAGATAATCAATCAATCAACAAAGTGTCCTGTGCTCACCACACACCAACTATAGGTGGAGAGGAGAGATGTGGCGGGTGATGTGTGGCTAACTTACACAGACGAGACTTTGTTGCTCATCACATGAAAATCATCTTAGCGTGATTTCAGACTGTGTTTCAGTGGTTTATCCACCGCATGGACCTTCATGTGTCGCTTCAGGTGAGTTTTACCAGAGAAACTCTTCCCGCACTGATCACACGTGTACGGTTTCTCTCCAGTGTGGATCCTCATGTGCTTTCTCAGGTCAGCTTTAGTAGAGAAACTCTTCCCGCACTGATCACATGTGTGCGGCTTCTCTCCAGTGTGGATCATCTCATGTGTTTTCAGATGTGATGATCGACTGAATCTCTTGTCGCAGTGTGAACACTTGTAAGGTTTTTCTCCAGTGTGAATTCTCTGGTGCACTTTTAATTTTGTCTCTAAAAAAAAAGTCTTCCCACACTCAAAGCACATGTACTCTCTCACACCAGTGTGGATTTTCTCATGTACACGTACAGATTGACTCTGTGAGAAACTCTTTCCACACACAGAACATGAATACGGCTTCTCCTTCGTATGAACTCTCAGGTGTGACTTCAGGTCTGATGCCCTAAGAAATGTTTTGTCGCACTGATCACATGAGAACGACTTCTCTCCGGTGTGGATCATCATGTGAGCATTAAGGTGTGATGATCGACTGAAACTCTTCCCACACTGATCACATGAGAACGGCCTCTCTCCGCTGTGGATCCTCATGTGACCATTAAGGGAAGAAGATTGTGTGAAACTCTTCCCGCACTGATCACATGAGAACGGCTTCTCTCCGCTGTGGATCCTCATGTGACCATTAAGGGAAGAAGATTGTGTGAAACTCTTCCCGCACTGATCACATGAGAACGGCTTCTCTCCAGTGTGGATCATCATGTGTCTCCTCAGGTCACTTTTATAAGTGAAACTCTTCCCGCACTGATCACACGTGTGCGGCTTCTTTCCAGTGTGGATCCTCTCATGTGTTTTCAGATTTGCTGAAACACTGAATCTCTTGTCACAGTGTGAACACTTGTAAGGTTTTTCTCCAGTGTGTATCCTCAGGTCAGCTTTAGAAGAGAAACTCTTCCCGCACCGATCACATGAGAACGGCTTTTCTCCAGTATGAACTCTCATGTGAACCTCAAGATTATGTTTGGTTGTGAAACTCTTCCCACACTGAGCGCAGGTGAAAGATTTCTTGGCTCTTCTTTTCTTTAAAAATGTATTTTTAGTCTTTGAGTGACTCAAGGGTTTTCCTCCAGGTTGGACATGATGTTCCTCCTCCACTTCACTCAGATCTTCACTGTCCTCACTCTCTTCCATCAGGCCTAACAGGGAAGAAACAATTATTACATTTCATTTTTAGTACATCAAAATATTTCCCTTCAAAGAGAGAAATATAAAGTGAAAGGACATGAAAGTAGACAACTGTTATAAAATATTATGATAACTTAATGTCTTTTTATTAATTGATTAAATGTCCTTGAAAGTTTCCATGAATGAGGTAAATTTATCTTCCAATTATTATTTTTTAAAACATTATAGGCACAAATCCCATGTTTCTTTAGCAACGACACAATCATCCAACATAATATTAACATTAAAATGTACTGACATATTTAGACACCAACTTTGAGATTGATATTTATTTTACAAAAACGTTTTAATTGTTAAAGGAACACTCCGACTTTTTGGGACTTTAGCCTATTCACCTTACCCCCCAGAGTTAGATAAGTCCATACATACCTTTTTCATCTCCGTGCGTGCTATAAGTCTGTTTGACGCACCCACCGCTAGCCTAGCTTAGCACAAAGACTGGATGTGAATGGTTGCAGCTTTCATACTAATCCAAATGAGTGGCAAAATAACGCAAACGTTTTCCTATTTACTTGTTGTGGTTTGTATAGTCACAGAGTGTGCAAATATCAAGGCCATATGAGACACAGACATCTTTTGACCGTATAAATACTATATTTTCTGAAGGGGAAGCACTGGGCAGAGTGATAACAATCACCTGAGACGCACCGTGACGAGGAGCAGAGAGTTCGCTTCGCTCAGCGTTGGAATAAAGAGTCAGCAATTACTAACGTTAGATAGAAAAGCATAGTTTATCATGGGTGTTTGCTTTATTGTATGAGCTGTGACAATAAACAGGGGAGACCAGGTAATACAGTACCATGTTTCATTGATTTCCAACCAAAAACGCACCCAGATTTATAAATATCACATGAATAAATAATTATTATTACAGGAATCAATATATTTTAAATGCAATTTATTAGCTGAACCAAATGTATTCAACAGTAGCCTGTATAATATACAGTATTGCATTACTATAGGATAGAATAAGGGGAAAGTAATAGCACAAATTGTTTTTGCACAATGAACTCACAGCCTATCGTACCCTTTTGCACGCTCAAGTTCGTTATTTCCATGGTTATTTCAAATTTAGGCTACTAGGCGCGCCGCGTGCAGGGTGCAAGTTCAACGCGGTGAACGCGCTCGTTTTTTTTCCCAAGCGCGTCCGCACCGCATCAAGATAAAAACATATTCATACCCTAATCATATAATAGTGTCACTAACGTTACATTAGCTCTGGCTAATGGCACTGTTACAGTAGGTCATCTAAAAACATAACGGAACACTTACCTCAGCCGCAGGTGATCCACTTGTCCTGTCTGTGCTATCGATGGGATGGCCGTATCCTTCAGCACATTATGGTCCGTGTGGCAAATTTCATTTTTTCAAAACAGTCGTCTTCATTGAAATGTACCGAGCAAACATAATGTCCCTTGATAATCTTAGGTGTGTTTGGATAAATATCCAGAGTAAGTTAGCCATTTCTTTATCCAGTCAGCGTTTTTAGTTGGAATTCTGTGAAACATGGTATTACCTCCCCTGTTTACTGTCGCAGCTATTTACAATAGAGCGAAAACCCATGACTGTAAACTACGCTTTTACTATTTATAAATTGCTGACTCTATTATCCAAACACTGAGCGAACTCTCCGCTCCTCACCACGGCGTGTCTCCGGTGATGCGGTTATTACTCCGTCAAAGTAGCAGTGCTTCGCCTTCAGAGAATAGTTCCCAGGTTTTATACGGTTAAAAGATGTCTGTGTCTCATTTGACTTTGTTATTTGTACATTATGTGACTATACAAATCACAACATGTAAATAGGAAAACGTTTGCGTTATTTTGCCACTCATTTGGATTAGTATGAAAGCTGCAACCAGTCACATCCAGTCTTTGTGCTAAGCTAGGCTAGCGGTGGGTGCGTCAAACACTGTAGATGATTCTCTCATCTATACAGATGCATTTTTTCTTTTTGCTAATAATATGTTATTATAAGGAAAAATATTTAACATGAGGGAAATCATTGTTGTGTCCATGACGATGGGAAAAATAGGCATAAAGCTAACAGATTTACCCAAATTATTATATGCATGTTTAACCGAAGCTAATTTGGGTGTGTTTGTCGCATCCCCAATGTAAGGGACTCTTTCTATTACGGCCCTGACGAGAACATCTGTGTGACTGTATTTAGCTGTGTGTTTGTGTGATCGTATTTAGCTGTGTGTTTGTGTGATCATATTTACCTGTGTGTTTGTGGACCATGCTCCAACCCAAGGTGAGAAAGGTTGCTGTTGACAATTATGATGTAAATTTGGTCCTGTGATGCAACAAGGTCACCTGGAGCTACCAGACTCTTGAACATTTCATTTGTACTCAGACCCAGTCCACACTACTGCGCTTTCGTTTAAAAATGGAGACCTTTTGCTACGTTTGCACCTCCCGCCCAGATTAAAACGAAAAAAAAACGAAGGACTAAAACGTAGTTTAGAAACGGTGCAGTTCCGTTTAGCATTTTTGAATCTCCGGACGGCGTTTTAGCGAAGACGGGACAAGACGGAGGACTTTAGAAACGATGACGCAAAGACTCACGCTCAGCTCTATAATTGGGTGTCATCAGTCATCACTTTTCTGTCCCTGATTCGTCAGCCACCCATCACATGACCCGTCCCCAAATCTGAGGAATAGTCAATCCGTTTCGTGTTTACACCGGCACACGCATGCCCAGTGTTGGTGAATGGTCACGTGATCCATATTTTCAGTCGTTTTAATGTGGACGGAGATCAATTCTAATAGGCAGATAAAACGCTGGCGTGGACGGAGATCGCATTCGAAAATTCTCCGTTTTTAAACGAAAACGCAGTAGTGTGTACGGGACCTGAGAGTCTGGCCACTCTGATAAGCGTTAACTTCCTTGAAGGTCGCTAAGGATCGCTAGCATTTGGTCGTGACGTATATCAACTCAATCTAGGGCAGTTAAAAATCAACAGGAGAAAACCTAAGAATTCACCGCAAGCCCAGACGTAGTACTGAAGGAAAATGAAAATTGAGCAGAAGTGCGTAGGACGCCGGAGCCAGGCTAGCAACAGGGAGTCCATCAACATCTTTTTAGTGAGATGGGGAATGAGACTTGTGATCAGGTTGTAAATGGGATCAAATTACTTTTCATCATGGTTTGTTACTAGAGCATGGTAAAAGACAAATTTGTGAAAAAAAAAACATCTACATGGCTAACAGAACTGTGAAGCATAGCCGTGTGGCGTTTCTGTGCTCCTGTGTATGTTTTAACTCCAGCTATATGGGAAATAGCAGTGCGACACTAAGAAGACAAACTCATTCAACACATGTTGATTGTAAATGATTAACAATAACATTATTTTTCATTTTTAACACAAGACATTTGGTCTAGTTTGCATTTACAATTTTGAAAATGAAGCACCACATGAGCGATGGCTGTACACACTCTACATTTGTAAGCAGTAATTCAAGGACAATTACACTGTTGTGGAAAACATCTTTAATTACAGAATACTCTCAAAAAGTTAAAACACTTGAAAGATTTCACTCTCAGGCTCATTTTGATACATTGACCGTACAATGGTGCCCGTCATTAAAACCGGTGGTATCTTATTGATCAGTACATCTGGAATTGACCTTATGCACAGCTGCACTACTTCCTGAACTTAAGCCAGCTCCTTGTTTCCTGTCTGTCATTATTGGACAAATTGATTAATCCAGAGGTGCGTTCCATTCGACCGTAAGTGGACTGCGAAGTGGACTTCACAGGGTATTTAGCCATCTTAAGTGAGATTCCAATTCGAAGGGAACAAACATGTTCAGTTCGAAGGGCACTGCAAACGGCATAGGGAATAAGGGAACATCGATACATCACTTCACAGGAAGTCAGTGAAGTCCACTTCAAATGATAAACCGTGTTCAGGGAGTAGGGAGCAGTGAACACTGCGTAGGGACCCTGACGAATGGAACACCCCTGAGGTGTGCCTGACCTCAGTAGTCACGGCAACAATAATCAAACACACCTGAATTAATCAAGTTCGGCCAATAATGGCAGACAGGAAACAAGGAGCTGGCTTAAGTTCAGGAAGTAGTGCAGCTGTGCATAAAGCCAATTGAGCAGATAACAATTTGCCAAATATCTCTGTCTAGAGCCCTGTATATATATTTGCTTTGTCTTGAACTGACGAATTACACATTCCTGTCGGTTGAACACAAGATAATAGATAATCAATCAATCAACAAAACTATCGGGTGATGTGTGGATAACTTACACAGAAGAGACTTTGTAGCTCATCACATGAAAATCATCTTAGCGTGATTTCAGACTGTGTTTCAGTGGTTTATACACTACATGGATCTCTTCAGGTTAGTTTTATTAGAGAAACTCTTCCCGCACTGATCACACGTGTGCGGCTTCTCTTCAGTGTGAATTATCTCATGCTTTTTCAGATTTGATGACTGATTGAATCTCTTGTCACAGTGTTAACACTTGTAAGGTTTTTCTCCAGTGTGGATCCTCTGGTGTCGTTTTAAACTGTTTTCTGTAGTAAAAGTCTTCTCACACTCAAAGCACATGTACTCTCTCACACCAGTGTGGATTTTCTCATGTCTATGTAAATATTGCAGCAGTGAAAAACTCTTTCCACACACAGAACATGAATGCGGCTTCTCCTTCGTATGAACACTCAGGTGTGACTTCAGCGCTGATGCCCTAAGAAACGTTTTGCAACAATGATGACATGTGAACAACTTCTTTCCGGTGTGGATCATCATGTGAGCATTAAGGTGTGCTGATTGACTGAAACTCTTCCCACACTGATCACATGAGAACGGCTTCTCTCCGTTGTGGATCCTCATGTGTATCTTCAGTTCACTTTTAAAAGCGAAACTCTTCCCGCACTGATCACACGTGTGCGGTTTCTCTCCAGTGTGGATCCTCTCATGTGTTTTCAGATGTGCTGAGTGATTGAATCTCTTGTCACAGTGTGAACACTTGTAAGGTTTTTCTCCAGTGTGAATCCTCATGTGTTTCTTCAGGTTATTTTTAATAGAGAAACTCTTCCCGCACTGATCACACGTGTGTGGTTTCTTTCCAGTGTGGATCCTCTCATGTTTTTTCAGATATGATGATTGACTGAATCTCTTGTCGCAGTGTGAACACTTGTAAGGTTTTTCTCCAGTGTGGATCCTCTGGTGCAGTTTTAAACCGTTCGCTGAAGTAAAAGTCTTCCCACACTCAATGCACATGTACTCGCTTTCATTAGTGTGGATTTTCTCATGTCCACGTAAATGTTGCAGCCGTGAAAAACTCTTTCCACACACAGAACATGAATGCGGCTTCTCCTTCGTATGAACTCTCAGGTGTGACTTCAGCTCTGATGCCCTTAGAAACATTTTGCAACAATGATGACATGTGAACTTCTTCTCTCCGGTGTGGATCAACATGTGATCGTTAAGAGAATTTTTGGATGTGAAACTCTTCCCGCATTGATGGCATTCATACGGCTTCTCTCCAGTGTGGATCCTCATGTGTATCATCAGGTCACTTTTACAAGAGAAACTCTTCCCGCACTGATCACACGTGTGCGGCTTCTCTCCAGTGTGGATCATCTCATGTCTTTTCAGATGTGATGAGTGATTGAATCTCTTGTCACAGTGTGAACACTTGTAAGGTTTTTCTCCAGTGTGGATCATCATGTGCCTTCTCAGGTCAACTTTAGAAGAGAACCTCTTCCCGCACTGATCACACGTGTGCGGTTTTTCTCCAGTATGGTTCATCTCATGGGTTTTCAGATTTCCTGTCTGACTGAATCTCTTGTCGCAGTGTGAACACTTGTAAGGTTTTTCTCCAGTGTGAATTCTCTGGTGCACCTTTAAACTTCTTTCTGTAATAAAAGTCTTCCCACACTCAAAGCACATGTACTCTTTCACACCAGTGTGGATTTTCTCATGTACACGTACAGATTGACTTTGAGAGAAACTCTTTCCACACACAGAACATGAATACGGCTTCTCCTTCGTATGAACCATCAGGTGTGTCTTCAGGTGTGATGCCCTAAGAAATGTTTTTCCACACTGATCACATGAGAACGGCTTCACTCCGGTGTGGATCCTCATGTGAACATTAAGGCTTGATGATCGACTGAAACTCTGCCCACACTGATCACATGAGAACGGCTTCACTCCGGTGTGGATCATCATGTGAACATTAAGGCTTGATGATCGACTGAAACTCTGCCCACACTGATCACATGAGAACGGCCTCTCTCCGGTGTGGATCCTCATGTGAACATCAAGATGTTGTTTGGTTGTGAAACTCTTCCCACACTGAGTGCAGGTGAAAGATTTCTTGGCTCTTCTTTTCTTTAAAAAAGTCTTTTTAGTCTTTGAGCGACTCGAAGGTTTTCCTCCAGGTTGGACATGATGTTCCTCCTCCACTTCACTCAGTTCTTCACTCTCCTCGCTCTCTTCCATCAGGCCTGACAGGAAAGAAACAATTATTACATGAAAGTGAGCCCTGATGTAATGGTAGAAAGTAGACAACTTTTATAAAATATTATGATAACTTCATGCCTTTTTATTAATTGATTACATGTCCTTGAAGTTGCCATGAATGAGCTAAATTTATCTTCCAATTATAATTTTTAGAACATTATAGGCACAAATCCCATGTTTCTTTAGCAATGACACAATCATCTAACAAAATATTAACATTAAAATATTTAGACACCAACTTTAAGATCGATGTTTATTATACAAAAACGTTTTAATTTTTAATGGCCGTCCACACTAGACTTTTCCTTGCACTGACTTCCATTCATGAGTCTGTGAAAGTGGGACACCAGAAACACAAGCTCAACAAGAAAAGGGTGCAAGAGATTTTCCAGATATCTCAATCCAGGGAACTACAATAACCTTTTCCACTGGTGGCACTTGCGCTATTAACTTTTTCAGTTAAGGGCGCAAAACATGATATGTTCGCACAAATTATTTATAGTAAGCCGCTCTCTGGAATAGTAATGAATAATAATGAAACTGCATTAGGGGTGGAACGGTACAGAAGTCACGGTTGGGTTCATACCTCGGTTCAGTACAATTTCGGTACAATGGAGTGAAAAGCAAAACAAAAATGCAGAAGGCATTTTTATAAATCTCTTAAGCCTCGTATTTAAGTTTTATTAATAAAGGAACCAGTTTATTTGTAGTGCACGGACAATAGTTTTATATAATTAGTTTATTAATTAAATGAATAAAAAGACAAAATGACCTTAATATATGTTTGGTAATTGTACTTCAATGAATGTAAAATTAATTTGCTATATTTCAGATCAATATATTTGTTTTCCTTAATTTTAATTAACACTTTATTCTCATCTGAATTATAAATAAATGGTTTACGTATAAAATAATTACCATTAAAACACATTTGATTTTCTTTTTTAATCAATGTAGAATTATGGACGCAGGACTGTTGGCAAACTGTGATGACAATAAAATGATAGCTTATATCTCTGGTTGTTGTTTCTGTTCCACAACATTTTGTATGTCATGTTTGGGGTGTGGGATGAAGAGAGGGGTATTTTCAGTAATTATTTAATAAAACATTATTTAATTTATCCTCAGTGTTTAGTATTAGCCATTCAGGTGTCTTGACGCGAATCACGCGATTATGATTCAGCCTACACAGCACAAAAAAAAACTAGTCTAAAAAACTGCCAGTGATCATATAACGTTAGTCGATGTCAACATCAGCGCTAGCAATATAATTAGTTAGCTCATGGCAGAGTTTATCAGCCGAACTCCAGAGCGCAAATCTACCTTTGGTGTACCAAACCATCGTAAGGTAGAGACTTACATCTCTGCGTCTTTTTCCTGCCGCCATGCAGGCCCAGATGGTAGCCTATATGATTGTGATTAGCATGCCTATTATAAAGACACAAACCTTTTACTATCATGTCCTATCATGAGAGAGACAGCATGCAAGACAGCGCTTATGTTGTATGAAGACATGATAGTGCGCGCGCTCTCGCTCTCAGCTCGTTAGCGTCCGGTCAAACGCATCAGTCATTCTATTATACAACACTCGCCGATCAAAAAGGCTTTGGCGGGACAAAAAGCGGACGATCCGACAGGTTTTAGAAGATTAAAAACAACCCGAAAGAAACAAAAAAAACCCCAGTGATATTGCAAATCATTTAAGTTCTTATTTCAAGAATAAAGTTTCAACTTTAAGTCAAGGTATGAACTGTATTTTTTTTAGTACATTGCTGTATGGTTAGTATGAATGTTTACACTCCTTTTTTGTCTATATAATGTATGTGTAACCGCTAAGCTTAAAACAGCCGAGGGTTATGCAGAGGGTTGAAGTGGGCTATAGTTGACGCGCTTACCGTGGTCGATTTGGCTTGATTGAATAATGCAACAAAGCTTAAAGTTCGGTTTTCTTCTCTGTTGTGAGAGATTTATTGGATTTACACAAGGATTTCCTTTTCCATAACGGAACAGTATTCCATCTTCACCAACACTTTCACATAACAAAACATTCAACCACAGCCTCGGTGGCGGTCAAAAACTAGTTTGCCCTTTTCCCTCTGGCACACCTGTCCTTGATTACAGCTAACCTCCTAAGTAGATGAGCCCCAATTCATGTGCCATAACCCTAGTGCCACCTAATGGCCAAACCTGGACATAAACATTGAAATGGCTCCTACAACACCGGCCCCCAATTGGAATGGTTAACAAACATTACAATTCAAAACAAACCAAATTAAGGAGCCATCACCAACCTGACATAACATATTATCCAACATTTGTTACAAGAGTTCACACACACATTAACCCTGAAAATTGCCCATTTAACCTGCAGCCTCAAGCAAAAGGCAGAGCTTTGTAACAGGACGTTGAATGACACTTGACTTTGTTTGTAGACTCACTGAACGCACAAATCCCTTTTTATCCTGGAAAGCTTCCAACACTCTTCCTAGTGGCCAAGAACCTCGTGGGGCAGTAGGATCCATAATAACGACAATATCTCCAGGCGTCAGGTTTCTCCTGATTTCATGCCATTTTTGCCTCTCTTGCAGCAAAGGTAAATACTCCCGTATCCAACGTTTCCAAAAAAGTTCAGCAATATACTGGACTTGCTTCCATCTCCTTTTTAAATACAAGTCATGTGGCTCAAACAATCCTGGCGGCAATGATGGATTTCCTTTCATCAGAAGAATGTGGTTGGGAGTAAGTGGCTCCAAATCATTTGGATCATCTGAGAGTTTGGTGATAGGCCGATCATTTAGGATGGCTTCAGCTTCACACATAACTGTATGAAGCCCATCATCGTTCAGGGTCTGCTGTTGAAGAACTGAACTTAAAATCCTTCTCACCATGCGGATAACACGCTCCCAAACTCCACCATGATGTGAACCTGCTGGAGGATTAAAGCTCCACTTAACTCCCCTTTGCCGTAGAACTCTCTGAATTTTTCCATGATCCAAAGCTGCGAGAGCCTCTCTTAGTTCTCGCTCTGCTCCTATAAAGTTGGTTCCATTATCAGATATAATATGAGAAACTTGACCCCTTCTACAGATGAAACGTCGCAGAGCATTGATACATGCATCAGTGTTCAAAGAGTCAGCCACTTCGAGATGGATTGCTCTGCTTGCCAAGCAGGTTAGTATCACGCCATAGCGCTTGTCTGTACCACGTCCTTTCCTCACTGTAATTGGGCCAAAATAATCAATGCCAACGTTAGTAAATGGTGGTTTGTCAGGAAGAATCCTTTCCTCTGGCAAATCTGCCATTTTTTGCTCCTGCATCTTTCCATTATATTTCTTGCAACAGAAACATTCTGCAATGACCTTTCTTACAGCGGAGTTGGCGCTAGTGACCCAATACTTCTTCCGTAGTGTTGATAGCGTGTGATTCCGCCCACTATGGCCCTGCTGCTGATGAATGTGCTTGAGGATGAGAGTGGCCACATTTTGATCCTTGGCGAGGATTATTGGATGTTTAATCGACTCTGGCAAAGAACCTTTAGTCAGCCGCCCTCCAACTCTGAGAAGCCCATCATCCAAGCGCGGATCCAACCTATGGATTGTACTACGCCTGCTCACTGTAGATTTCCCAGCTGACAACATGGCGATTTCCTCTCCAAATCTCTGTTGCTGACAGTATCGAATGATAGCCAGCTCAGCTCCCATAAGGTCATCTATGGACAAATTTTGCCCTCCAGGCTTGTCCTTTAACCCTTGCCTCCTCCATGACACATTATTGTCTGTAGTCTTACCAGCAACAGCAGATTTCTCCTCCCTCCTCCTGCAGCATTTTTCCAACAGGATGGTTTTCCATTTAAGTAACCAGGCTACTGCCACCTTGAGCTTACTCCAACTTGAGAAGTAAGTCAGTAACCGGTTTGTGGCATCAGGTAGGCCATCCACAGACACAACATTCACTGTGACTTCCTTCTTGACCTCCTGATCATCTGGTTCCATGATAGTTTCTACCACATTTGTTATCCAATTAGCTTCTGGTTTACGCAAAAAACTTGGACCCTCTATCCACCTACGGCCATGAATAAAGTCTCCAGCCCTCACTCCTCTGGATGCCTCATCCGCTGGATTTTCCTTGGAACTGATGTATCGCCATTGTGAAGTTTTAGTGGCTCCTCTTATAGTTGAAACCCTGTTGGCCACAAATGTATGAAAACGTTTATCTTCGTTTTTTATATACTTCAACACAGACGTACTGTCGGTCCAAAAAATGGACTGCTGCAACTGGAATCTCAGCTCAGCCTTCAACAGCAGATCAACACGAATGGCAAGCACAGCAGCAGTTAGCTCCAGGCGAGGAATAGTAACAGTCTTTAAAGGTGTAACCCTGGCCTTGCCCATCAGGAATGCAACATGAATATCATTTCCTTCATTCAGCATCCTGAGATATGTGACGGCACCATATCCTGTTTCACTAGCATCTGCAAAGTGATGCAGCTGAGCATGTCTTGATTGTCCAAAGCCCTTGGGCTTAATACACCGATCAACCTTAAATTCAGACAGCATATCCAATTCCTCCAACCACCTGAACCACCGTTGCAAGATGTCTTGTGGCACAGTCTCATCCCATCCATAATTTCTTCTGCAAAGTTCTTGTAGCATGATTTTGGCAGGCAACACCACAGGTGCAACAAAGCCAAGAGGATCGTACACCGAACTAGCCACTGACAACATTCCTCTCCTGGTGACTGGCCTCTGCTGGATCTCCATTTTGAACTTGAACGAATCACTCTCAACGCACCATTGCAAGCCAAGAGCTCTCTCAAGAGGAAGTTTGTCTCTATCCAGATTCAGTTCAGTCAGATCTTTAGCTCTGTATTCCTCTGGAATAGTCTGCAGGGTGGTGCGACTGTTACTGATCCATTTCATCAGAGTGAATCCTCCTGCCTGACAGAGAGTAATTAAATTTTTGACCATAAAGGCAGCTTCTTCATCAGAGGGCATGCTCTTCAAACAATCGTCCACATAAAAGTTCTCCTTTACTGTTTGAAGAACTTCTGCTGGAAATTCAGATTGATTATCAGCTGCTGTTTTTCTCAGAGCAAAGCTAGCACAACTCGGGGAGGACACAGCACCGAACAGATGGACAGTCATACGAAACTCAGCTACCTCCTTGCTGAGATCTCCCTCTGGCCACCATACAAAGCGCAGGAAGTCTCTATCCTCCTTTGCAACTCTGACCTGATGGAACATTGCCTGTATGTCACCCATAACTGCTACAGGTTCCAGCCTAAACCTGAGCAGGACACCAAGCAATGTACTGGTCAAATTAGGACCTTGCAAGAGCTGCTGGTTCAAAGATGTTCCCTTAAAGGTTGCGCCACAGTCAAACACCACCCGCAGACTCCTCTTCTTGGGGTGACATACACCATGGTGCGGGAGATACCACACCCTACCACTATTGTGATCCAACTGCTGATCTGGAACTTGCTCTGCGTAGCCCAGACTGATCACCCTGTTGAGGTTCATTTTGTATTCCTCATAAAACTCTTTGTTATTAAGGAACCTCCTTTTCAGCCCGAGCAACCTTTGCTTTACTACCGAGAAGTTGTTGGGCAGAGAAACATTGTTCCTTTTAAAGGGCAGCTTCAAACTGTAATGACCATCGTCCAGTGTTACAGAATTTTCCATAATTTCCATGAACTTGATGTCTTCTACTGAAGGGCCTTTGTCCTCTGTAGCTCTTTCATTGAAATCATGATTGTACTGGCTGTGTAGCATTTCTTCCAATCGTCTCACAGAAATCCTGTTGACAACTACTGAAGAGGCCTCTGTTTCCAAACTGCTGTCATTAGACTGCAAAGGGCCATTAAGGACCCACCCCAATACCGTCTTAATTGCATATGGTCCTCCCCCTTGGCTGTTTATGACCTCCCAAGGTTCCAATATCCTGGGAGCATTGCTTCCAATCAATAGGTCGACATTAGCCTCTAAGCTGGGAATCTGTACTTTTGCCAGATATGACCATTTTGCCAACTCTTCTTTAGAGACAATACTGTCTGCACTTACAGGCATTTTCTTCTGCGTGAGGACTTCTGGTAGCTTATAGAAAACATTACTATCCATACCAGACACCTCCAAGTCCGACAATAAATTTGCTGGCACGACCCTTTCCTGTCCCATGGTCTGTAACAGAAAATGTGTTCGTTTACCAGACAACCCAAGCCTTTGCATGAGATGTTCCGAACAGAAAGTGGCTGAACTGCCGGGGTCCAGAAATGCATAAGTTTGTACTACTCTGCCTCCTTTGATAGATTTGACTTGGACTGGCAAGATGGAAAGGAGGCAGCGATCACTTCCGACCCCTACACGGCCACAGGCTTCTTTAGATGCTGTGGTGTTGGGTCTCACAAGCTCCTTAGATCGCTCCATGTATGCATTGGCTTTGTCTCTCCTGTCGACATGAAGCACACTAGGATGTGCTTGACCGCAAATCCCACAGGTTGCACGCTTTCCACAACTGCGACTCATGTGCCCAGCACATAAACAGCCAAAGCAAAGCTCTTTCTCCTTTAGAAAGGTTATTTTATCCTGGTGCTTCTTCCCTTTGAACTGTTGACATTCCTCCAAAGAGTGACTTTGCGAACAACACACACAAATTGATCTAATAGTAGAACCATTTTCTGGCAAGACAGTCTTTCTCTCTCCAAAGCCCCTTGCTGAATGTACAGGGGCAATACTGGTGGCAAAACTGTTTCCTTTAAATCTTGTGCCTGGCTGCGACTTCAGCCCAATGACCTTAGCACCACCTGTACCTGGTGCTGAGTCCCGAATATCGCCAAATAAAGGGTCTGACAGAATATGGACATGTTTCTCAATGAATGCCACCAAATCCTTGAACAGAGCTCTGCGGTCAGATGTATGCATTATGTTATGTGCCACCGACCTCCATTGCTCCCTCAGCTTGAATGGGAGCTTGGACGTGACTGTTCTCATGTTGCTTGTCATGTCTAACTCCTGCATATGTTGTATGTTCTCCATGACATTACAGCATGAGCGCAGAAAAAGTGAATAGGCCTGCAGTGCATTGACATCTTCTGCCCTTATAGACGGCCACGCAAAAACCCTTTCCATATATGCAGAGGCAACCTTATACTCGTTGCCAAAGTGTTGTTTAAGCAGCTCCTTTGCTTTAACATAACCTAGATCAGCTGCCATGTGCTGGCAGCTTCGTACCAATTCCCGTGGCTGTCCTCTCGTGAATTGTTCCAGGTAATATAAACAATCACTTTGACTAACCTTATCCTCCACTACCTGCTCAAATGCTCGCATAAATGAAATATATTGAAGAGGATCCCCATCAAATAAGGGAATCTCTCTTGCAGGCAATAACATGAAGCGCTGCTGTTGGACCAATGCAGTAGTTATTTCGTTTTGCCTTTCCATTATGGAACAGATGTTCCCCCGCTGCTGTTCCTCTAATGGCTGAGCATTGAATGAGTGGGGTCCCAAACTTTGTGGTGGTACAATATGATGACCGTCCTTTTGAGAACCAATCCTTTGGTTTAGCCCAGCCTGGCTTTGGTGACTAGACTGCTGTGTTAGCCTAGCTGTAGGTTGTGGATTGCCAATTGGCAATGCCCAATCCTGGCCCTGCTGTGCTTGGTGGTGGTTTACAGGCCTGTATTCCTTTGCCATAGGATTGAGCGCAGTAACATTTGCTGGTCTTTTGCTTTTACTCATATAAGAACTCATTCCATTAGATGTGGTACTGATGTCAGAGGCAGAGGCCAGCACTTCCAGTTTGGCATTGGAGGCAGCTAGCATAGCTTCCAGCTCAAGTTGCTCTCTTCTCCTTTTTAGTTGTTGCTCCTGTTCCTCCAATGCATGCCGTTCCTTTAAAGATGCAGCCTGAGCAAGCAGTGCAGCTCTTTCTGCCTTTTCCTTTATTCTTGCAGAGTTAGTAGATTTTCCACTACGACAACTCCTCCTGCTTGATTGCTTGCTAGAAACATTTGAGATACTGTCCTCTGGCCTGATATCATCATTATTCTGCTCATGCCTTTTACCTTTTTGAGAACCTTTTTCATCACCACATTCATTACCTTTATTACCTTTTTTTAATTGAATAGCATTTAACCAGCGGTTTACCTCAGACAGCATTTCATCATTGCAAATCATTTTTGCTTTGAACCAAATATCATGTTTTTCCCTTTCACCCTCAGGTAATATGACCAGCAAGGAATCATGAACACATTTTGCATCATCACACAAATCAACAAGAGCACTCATTGTACATTGTACACCCTCTTTATCACTTATTTGCATAAGCTCTTTGATTTTCTCCCTTAGCTTAGAAGCCTTATTTAATTTAGCCTTCCTATCATTTTGCAGTATTTCCAGCTTTTGTTCAAATGCCTTTGCAGTTAATGTTACAACACGTTTTTCCTTTTCTTTTAACACACCCGGACCATCTGCTTTACTGTTACATTCAGCTGATTGCGCAACCGCCTCAGCAGCTGACACGTCTTTTTCAAGTAAACTCATAGTGCACTTAAACGTCACCACGTAATCAATTGTCAATGCAATTTGTTGTCAATACAAAGTTACCGTTCAGTTCTTTCTTTACCAATGCATTGGATTTTTTACGCCCGGGTAATTATAATAGTGTGCACACAACTCATGAATGGCCATTCAATTACTTTGTAGCGCTACAACATACCTTACGTGGGGCGCCTTGTAGATGAAGAATCGTTTCACGATGTCCTCACATTGGTGAATGATGAAAGAAGTTTATCGTTGTCCTCAAACAGTTGCATAGATTGGTTCCGTGCTGGCTGAGCACCGCCGCGTCACATCACCGATGCTGGGCTGAGCGGGTAATCTCCCCGCTGACTCCGTTTCAGCCTGTCCTCTCGCCGGGTTCCGATGTGTAACACAGCCGGGCAGATACACGATGAGTAGCTTTCAGATGTCCCCTTTCCAGCGTCCACTCCGCATGTCTTTAACGGTGGACATCTAACTCCACACGCGACGATCTTCCCGCTTCATAAAAGGTAGTTTTTGACTTTGTGTAACCGCTAAGCTTAAAACAGCCGAGGGTTATGCAGAGGGTTGAAGTGGGCTATAGTTGACGCGCTTACCGTGGTCGATTTGGCTTGATTGAATAATGCAACAAAGCTTAAAGTTCGGTTTTCTTCTCTGTTGTGAGAGATTTATTGGATTTACACAAGGATTTCCTTTTCCATAACGGAACAGTATTCCATCTTCACCAACACTTTCACATAACAAAACATTCAACCACAGCCTCGGTGGCGGTCAAAAACTAGTTTGCCCTTTTCCCTCTGGCACACCTGTCCTTGATTACAGCTAACCTCCTAAGTAAATGAGCCCCAATTCATGTGCCATAACCCTAGTGCCACCTAATGGCCAAACCTGGACATAAACATTGAAATGGCTCCTACAGTATGGTTTTATGTTATAAGAATTTTTTGGTGTGTGTTGAAGTCTATAGACCCAGTAGTTGCAGTAGCTAACGGGGATCTTAATAAACCAAACTAAACTTGGTACAAAAACTACGCTAAAACCTGTTGGAAAGCATCTTTCGCAGCGATATTTGTGTGAGCATATCAGTGAACACCCAAGACCACTCGGTGAGTTTCACGTCTTTGTAAACTAAAGTTTAATGCGTTTTATGAATGATTGTTCCAGTGCGCATAGACCATTTTAAAGTCGATAAATCTTTGTGACCCAATAAACATAAGGATAAATAACTAAATATATCACAAAGAGAATGTATGCATTAACAAAATATGTATGACCATTTTTAAGATCACTTAAGCTTCCAGTTAACTATTTAAAAGAGATACAGATACAAAGCACTTTTTTTATTAACCTGTTGTTGGCAATAAGCGAAATGCAGAGGTGAAATGAGAAATGAAGAGTTGACAGGGCATCTCACTGTTTTCATATTCTCATCATTACAGTGTACACAATATACTATAATAATTATTATAGGCTTAAATTAAAATATCCTGACAGTGAGACTTTGTAACCATGCATGGCTCACTACCACTGTATAAAAAAATGCCTAAACAGGTAAAAAAAAAACTATACACACAATTAGTATATATTCATCTACCCCCCTAATAAATCTAATGCAATATAAATGACTATAACATAGTATTCAATATAAATATTCCACATTTATTGGGAATGTTAAGGCTGTTTCATCCGATTTAAAACTAGATAAAATCATTGAGTGATTTATGGTTTGTAAGAGTGTCCGCAACGCTTCTCACTAGATTTCACAACGCTGTTTAATAATAGTGTCCGGGACCGGGAGTAAACGCGACTCCTTTAAGCTTTGCGTTTCGTTATCCACTGGCCCGTGCTGCCTAGTTCAAAGTAAACTAGTGAAACAACTGAACCCAGCGCTATTTTGTTCTCTGTTTGTTATTACTGACCGAGAAAACGCTTCAGGTGAACGAATCCAAATCGTTTCAGACCATTATGCACGCGCGTTTGGCCAATTCATGGAAAGGAAATAATCAAACCAACGAATGATTAATATCGCTGGTTCAATCGACAGAAATACGGGACACAGATAAGGACTGCTGAAATATTCGGACTGTAAACGTTTCTCTCAGGTCAGTCAGAGCGCCACACACAGTGCGTATAGTCGTCCAGCTGCACGCGCCACTGCGGCCACGCGCATATCTAACCAAATTTAGCCGCACCACTAGAAAATAGGAGGAGGGAGGTTGGGGTGCCCTCGGGCCGTATGGAGATTAATGGCGGGCCGCACTTCACCCACGGGCCGCCAATTGAATAGCCCTGATCTAGAGAGTATATATATAGCACACTGAAAAATAGTGCTCGACTTGGCGACCCATTCAAAATCTTCCACGACCCATTTGTGGGTCGGGACCCCGCCTTTGGGAATGACTGGCATAGACAACCATTGTGTAGGTGGGGGTGCTAACACAGAAAACTACAATTCTCGGGACAGCAGCATTTGTCCAAATTTCAATCTTAACCGTTCTATTTCATCAGATACGATCTTAAAACAGAGCTTTAAGTGTAAAACATTAAACTAACCTTACTTTAAATAAACCATTTTTTTCAGCATGATCTGTGTCCTACATGTTTCATTTAACCCTGTTACTCCTGACATGACTTTCATCCTTTTAAAAAACACAACATTTCTTGATGGGAAGACGAGAAAATAATCTCAATCCATCGTCATCGTTTTTACACAAACCGTAGCATTGACTGCATTCATCAACCCTGTTACCAAAGTTACTGTAAGAGGAATCTCTATAACTATGAATAACTTGTGTGATATTTGAAAAATACAACTTCATTAGTAACTTGTATTTACTGATTATTCTTATTTCTTAAAAAAATATAATTGTTAAAAATGACAAAAATAAATTCTGGTAACGTTGTTGCAAATTGGAAACCAGACATAAAATAAATGTAAAATAGTATTTAGCTTGATTTAATATTGATAATCAATATAAATCCCTTTACTGACCATTTGTTGAAGAAAACCCAGAACATTCTGTAGCATTTGATAGTTTAACTCTTTATCTAAATGTGATGAAGAGCTTGAATGTTTCCAACATGAATGTTCTCCAGCATCATGAATGAATGAAGAATAAACACCAACCTCTTTGTTCTTCAGGATCTTCAGTGTGTTTCATTCTGCAGGGTTCTGGATCACTCATGTTCTCACTGTCCTCTTTAATAAACTCAGTCTTTGCAGATTTCAGCTCTTCCTGATGCTCGTCTTCACTTGTAACTGATGGGAATTTACAGCATTTATTGCTGAATTACTGTGGGAGGAGCTTCGCTGATGATGTATTTGCAGTGGGAGGAGTTTCACTGATGATGAATTCCAGAGTTGGGGGAGCTGATCTGCCAAAATCAAAAGCATCAATTACTGAGTTTGTTTTATAATAAATTACACTTGTAAGTGTATCTGGCGCGGTCTGCACTTCGTTGTGGTAAACTGATGACAGGACACTGACGATCAGAATCAGTCTCTCTTAGAGTAAAGTAAAATGCAGACGCAGTATTTTATCAAATTCAAAACTCAGAAAATAACATTGTTTTAACCATGTGTATCTGTCAATTTGTGAGTTATTTCTGTTATTAACTATGGGTAATGACGTTTTGACGTTATAATAAAGATGTTTTACATTAAGCATCATGAAATAAACCATCTTCCTTTCACTAGTTTACACACAGTAACATGCATGAAGCAAAATGTACAGGCTTTACATCTGGGCTGTTCAGCGCCATTAGAGCAAAAGTTCAGGATTATATCTCCATTCAGAATCAGCCTAACATAAGAAAAAGGAAAACTGAAACATGTGGGCTTCATTACAAGACGATAAAACGGCGAGCGCGCTAGCATACAGCAAAACAAACAGTGAGGAGAGCTATGCTAGCAATTTCTTAAGCACTCAAAACAGCAGTTCTCGACACATCTTCACTAAAAGTACGTTCACTCATCATAAAATACACGTACAAGTTACCATGTGTACTAAAGCTAAAGTTACAACCGGTATATTTCAAGCGGACATCGCACTGATGTGAACACGTACCTCTCTCAGTCCAGTAAATGCAGACTAAGAAACGAGCGGGAAGATTCAGTAAATGAGCGCCACTGTCGCCTCTGTCCAATAGAGGGCGAACCTACACAACAAACAACTCTCACAATACCCGCAACTGATCAAAACAAGACTCATTAAATACTCACATATCCACACAATAGATAATGAAAGGTTGCAAAAATATTCGTTCTTTAACCTGTTAAGCATTTATGTCTGTCTATCTACTCAGAATAAAGTGAGATGATCTGCTGATGATCCTGAATGGCTTGTTGAATGAGTGTTGATAGTCTGAGGATCGTCAATATTAACAGATCTGCTGAAAACACTCTGTATTTCATATATTATCAATAGTTCGTGTTTTCACCTCATTTATTATGCTGATGTCTTCACATCTCCTGTAAATTGACACTTAAATCTCATTTCATTGGTGTCAGAAGACTGAGGGGATAGTGGTTACTATGTACATTTATTTCTGTCTTTATGCATTGAATTGTTTCCTTACCATTATTTATCTTTATACAATATTTATATTCTGCTATCTATAAGTATAAAAGAGCCATTCCACCGACAGTGTGATATTTCTGTCCCCAGGACATTATAAATGCACGAAAATTAACTCTAATTATTAAGCAAAATGATCCTGCATATTAAGCTAACTAGAAATTTAAAATGTAGGCTATAATAAAAAAATCAAAAAGCAACAACTAAGAATACACACACACACACACACAAAACATTTTCAGCATGTCGCCACTCTCTATCTCTAAACTTTACTATGTAACATAACGATTAAAATCCTTCAGAAATCTTTATTTATTTATTTTATTTAGCACACATAATAAGACAGCCGTTGCCCAAGGTGCTTCACAAACAGTGGAATAAAATAATTTCAAACATTACTGTAGTAAGGTTCAGGGAAGAAGGAGGCAGGAACATAGACATAATATATACATAGACCCCCTATTGGCCGCTTTGGAACGTTGCTGCGATAAGTCAACGGGTCCGCCATTTTGCGGAGGTCAAGACTGCATTGTAATTAAATGCAAGTAAACAGAATCGTAACATCTTTAGTTGATTAACTTCTTAATTATTGTCCTGATGGTCAAAATGTGAATTTTCAATTCTTTTCCTATTTTCTTACATCCACTTTCTATTTTGTGAAGCACAACAATCTTTTGATGCACATCAGAACCATGTTCTTTGGTTTTATTCATTGTGATGGATGATTCAGGGAATTTGGCCTTTGTGCTTCCTCATATTTAAACTCCTTGAAACAAGAAGTCACAGCTGGACAATTTCATGTTCCTAGTCACCCTGGTGTGCTAAAAAAGGTAAATCTTAATGGGAATATACTTCATAGACATTTTATTCATAAAAAAAAATCTAGGGGTATGAAAAATTGTCACCACACACCAACTACAGGTGGAGAGGAGAGATGTGGCTATCGGGTGATGACTAACTTACACAGAAGAGACTTTGTTGCTCATCACATGAAAATCATCTTAGCGTGATTTCAGACTGTTTCAGTGGTTTATCCACCGCATGGATCTCCATGTGTCGCTTCAGGTTAGTTTATATAGAGAAACTCTTCCCACACTGATCACACGTGTACGGCTTCTCTCCAGTGTGAATCCTCTCATGTGTTTTCAGATTTCCCGACTGATTGAATCTCTTGTCGCAGTGTGAACACTTGTAAGGTTTTTCTCCAAAGTGGATCCTCTCATGAGTTTTCAGATGTGATGAAACACTGAATCTAGTGCTGTCAAACGATTCAAATGTTTAATCGCGATTAATCGCATTAATGTTATAGTTAACTCACGATTAAATCGCACATTTTTATCTATTCTAAATGTCTCTTGATTTCTTTTTGTTACATTATTTTTTTTTCTCATTTTAATGCTCTTATCAATATGGAAAAGTGGAAAAATTATTATCGAAAATAACACTGGAATAGTGTTCAATTTCACACTAAAATATAGCCTATAAATAATCTCTCACACAATGTAACACTGGCTATCAATAAAAGGGTGAAAGAAAGAAATACTGACGAGGCCCTAATATTGGCGAGGGGGTGGAGAATTCGCATCATCTGTGTGTGTGTGTGTGTTTGCTTGGCCATCAAGTGGTGTTTCTGACTGGACGTACTGCGATGATGATCGCTCAGTTCACAATGACAAAACACACAGATCACTTGGTCTTGTCAATGGGACAATATGGCAACTTTTTAAAAGTAAACTTTCGATTCAGAATTTTAGGGCATCCATTTCGGCATCTCGCACTCGTCATCCACTCAAAAGTAACGTTACTATTTGGCCGGCTCGCAAGCCGAAACGACCTCACGCTGCGCTCTGAAACCCATTCATTTCAATGGCTTGCGCTGGGCGAGGACATTTTGTTGCTTCTTCGACCAAAGCGCAAGCGGATCAAGACCATAAACAAAACAACAGGCACGCCGCAAACACACGTTTGGACTTGCGAGCCGGCTTTGAGTGGACAAGCGCGAGACGCCGAAATGGATCAGGACGCATGCCGCGTCCTGTTGCAAAAGCATGTGAAAAAACTACAAAGTTTGCTAGGACAAAAAAGACTGTTAATCGCGCGATAAAAAAATTAACGCAGTTAAAATGGGTTTGCGTTAATGCCGTTAATAACGCGTTAAACTGACAGCCCTAACTGTATCTCGTCACAGTGTGAACACTTGTAAGGTTTTTCTCCAGTGTGAATTCTCTGGTGTAGTTTTAAACAGTTTGCTGTAGTGAAAGTCTTCTCACACTCAAAGCACATGTACTCTCTCACACCAGTGTGAACTTTCTGATGTAGTTTTAAATATTGCAGCCGTGAAAAACTCTTTCCACACACAGAACATGAATGCGGCTTCACCTTCGTATGAACTCTCAGGTGTGTCTTCAGCTTTGATGCCCAAAGAAACGTTTTGCAACAATGATGACATGTGAACTTCTTCTCTCCAGTGTGGATCATCATGTGAGCATTAAGGGAAGAAGATTGTGCGAAACTCTTCCCGCACTGATCACATGAGAACGGCTTCTCTCCAGTGTGGATCATCATGTGTCTCTTCAGTTCACTTTTAAAAGCGAAACTCTTTCCGCACTGATCACACGTGTGCGAATTCTCTCCAGTGTGGATCATCTCATGTCTTTTCAGATTTGCTGAAACACTGAATCTCTCATCACAGTGTGAACACTTGTAAGGTTTTTCTCCAGTGTGGATCATCATGTGCATCCTCAGTTCAGATTTAGTAGAGAAACTCTTCCCGCACTGATCACATGCGAACGGCTTCTCTCCGGTGTGGATCATCATGTGTCTCTTCAGTTCACTTTTAAAAGCGAAACTCTTTCCACACTGATCACACGTGTGCGGTTTCTCTCCGGTGTGGATCATCATGTGTCTCTTCAGTTCACTTTTAAAAGCGAAACTCTTTCCACACTGATCACACGTGTGCGGCTTCTCTCCAGTGTGGATCCTCTCATGTGTTTTCAGATGTGATGATTGACTGAATCTCTTGTCACAGTGTGAACACTTGTAAGGTTTTTCTCCAGTGTGGATCATCATGTGTCTCTTCAGTTCACTTTTAAAAGCGAAACTCTTCCCGCACTGATCACACGTGTGCGGCTTCTCTCCAGTGTGGATCCTCTCATGTGTTTTCAGATGTCCTGTCTGATTGAATCTCTTGTCGCAGTGTGAACACTTGTAAGGTTTTTCTCCAGTGTGAATTCTCTGGTGCACCTTTAAACGTTTTTCTGTAATAAAAGTCTTCTCACACTCAAAGCACATGTACTCTCTCACACCAGTGTGGATTTTCTCATGTATACGTACAGATTTACTCTGTGAAAAACTCTTTCCACACACAGAACATGAATACGGCTTCTCCTTCGTATGAACTCTCAGGTGTCTCTTCAGGTGTGATGCCCTAAGAAACGTTTTGTCGCACTGATCACATGTGAACGACTTCTCTCCGGTGTGGATCATCATGTGAGCATTAAGGTGTGATGATCGACTGAAACTTTTCCCACACTGAGTGCAGGTGAAAGATTTCTCGGCTATTCTTTTCTTTAAAAATGTCTGTTTAGTCTTTGAGCGACTCAAGTGTTTTCCTCCAGGTTGGACATGATGTTCCTCCTTCACTTCACTCAGTTCTTCTCTCTCCTCCTTCACTTCACTCAGTTCTTCTCTCTCCTCCTTCACTTCCATCAGTTCTTCTCTCTCCTCCTTCACTTCTCTCAGTTCTTCTCTCTCCTCCTTCACTTCACTCAGTTCTTCTCTCTCCTCCTTCACTTCTCTCAGTTCTTCTCTCTCCTCCTTCACTTCCATCAGTTCTTCTCTCTCCTCCTTCACTTCACTCAGTTCTTCTCTCTCCTCCTTCACTTCTCTCAGTTCTTCTCTCTCCTCACTCTCTTCCGTCGGGTCTGACAGGAAAGAAACAATTATTAAATTTAATTTTTAGTACATCAAAATATTTCTCTTCAAAGAGAGAAATATAAAGTGAAAGGACATGAAAGTGAGCCCTGATGTAATGGTAGAAAGTAGACAACTGTTATAAAATATTATGAACTTCATGCCTTTTTATTAATTGATTACATGTCCTTGAAAGTTTCCATGAACAAGGTAAATTTATCTTCCAATTATCATTTTTAAAACAGGCAAAAATCCCATGTTTCTTTAGCAATGACATAATATTAACATTAAAATATTTAGACACCAACTTTAAAATTGATATTTATTTTACAAAAACGTTTTAAGGTCCCACTTTATATTAAGTGGCTTTAAGTACTATGTACTTACATCAAAAAATAAGTACAATGTACTTATTTTGTTAGGGTTGTATTGTAAAACACTTTTGTTGCTATTGAGGTGTGATACGGGTAAGGTTAGGGTTAGGTGTGGTTGTATGGGTCGGTTTAAGGGTGGGTTAAGGTGTAAGGGAAGGGTCAACTGTGTAATTACAAATGTAATTACATTTATTAATTACAGCTGTAATTACATGCAGGTATTTTCAAAATATAAGTACAATGTAAAAACATGTATCTACACAATAAGTCCATTGTATCAAATTATTAATTTCAATGTAAGTACATAGTACTTAAAGCCACTTAATATAAAGTGGGACCCGTTTTAATTATTAATGGCCGTCCACACTAGACTTTTCCTTGCACTGACTTCCATTCCTGAGTCTGTGAAAGTGGGACACCAGAAACACAAGCTCAAGAAGAAAGGGTACAAAAGGTTTGCGGAATGAAACTTCGCTTCTTTCCAGATATCTCGACGGAGATGGCTAAAATACGAGCGTATGTTTATGTATTCGTTACCGCAGAGTCATGTGAAAATAATTTGATGTTTATGTCTGGAGATGGAATGGAAGGAACTGTGTCACTTGGTCACAAGTACCAGCGAAATTGTCCATCAACCTGCCCATACAAACATATATACGATATGACAAGGGGGTAGACAGGACAGGAAGACAGGCAATTGAGGAAAATACAGCATGACATGAGGAGAGGTGAGGAAAAAGAGGCAACCCCCAGACTATCCTCCTGTAAGGAGTGCATTGTGGGAACCGGAAAAAACACCTCAGCAACATTAGCACAATCAGTACAACATGAACAAAACTTGCAACAGTGTTGGGGAGTGAGGGACAGACCACAGGTACGGGACGCTGGTCACAGACCCGCCTGTCAGACTGGGGGTACAAAGCGAGGCGAGGGATGGGGTGTGGGGCGGGTGATTGCATATCTGTATTTATGTGTAAGAGTTTGTGTGTGTGTAGGCCTGGAGAGTCGCTATGCCTGGCATCATAATCTAGGTGCCTCAGTCCGCAGGATTGTCATAGCGATACACAGCAAGTTACCATGGAGAAAACCTTGATCAGGTGCCAGAGTCAACAATCACCAGGTGTCTGTGGAGTCGGGGAAGAAACGCAAGAGCGGCTCACTGCAGTGCTCTTCCGGGGGAGTTGTTGATCCAGCAGCGGTCTTGGCCAAGGCCAGTGCTGGTTGAGGGCGGCCAAAAACAGATAAGATTAGGATTGTTTGGTCTTGGGGTGAGAAGCCGCATTCAATTTACACGGCCATTCTTAAGGTCCATGTTGGTCTCCGAAACGATCCATATAAGCTCACAGCTTTGCAGAAGGATATGGATTGTTTCGGAGACCAGAGACCACGAGAATTAGCCGTGTGAATTGAAAGCGGCTTTTCGCCCCAAGACCAAACAATCCCAATCTTATCTGTTTTTGGCCGCCCTCAACCAGCACTGGCCTTGGCCAAGACCGCTGTGGGAACGCTGTTGGCGTGGCTTTGCATAAGTGTGTGTATGTGTGTGTGTTTGTATGTTGTTTGTTTTGTAGTGGAAATTTTAATATTGGCTGATTAATGGACATTGCATTAAAAAAAATACCATATGATCTCTGTATTCCTGAATGCTAGAACAGAGAGCCTCTTGTGTTTCTGTTGTTGTGTGTTGTTGTGTGTGCTGGAGAGTGTGTGTGAGGCACTCAGCAGGTGGTTGGGCAGACACCTCTGAGGTGAGAAGACTCCCAGGTTATTAGGGGTAGTCATAAAGTTCTTTGAAAAGAATAATATGAAGACTGCTAGCAACGCCCTGCTCTCTGTCTCACTCCGCCTACAGCTGGACTGTATGCAGGGCTCCAGGCTGCAACCAAATGGTCGCATTTTGCAACCAAAATTTGAGAGTATGCGACTGACTTTTACATCCAGTCGCACATGTGCGACCAGTAAATTTGCCACACGTTAAACGCATGGTAAAGCGTGGAATGGGCGCGTCAATTAATCCGTGACAAGAATAGCGTAAATTTGCCACACGTTAAACGCATGGTAAAGCGTGGAAGGGGCGCGTCAATTAATCCGTGACAAGAATAGCGCGCGTAAACGTCTGTGGGAAGGAGACAAATATCACAACCTGATGTGCATCTGAGTAATCAGCGATCTATCGACTCGTTAGTCGTTACCTAGCAGCGAATGCAAACTAAATGGAAGTGGAACACTTCTACGCCACTCAACGCCACTCAAATATGATTAGCCAATCTCGCTCATGCAACTACTGTTACTAGGAGATCCAGTGAAGAAATCCATTGAATTCGCCTCAGAATTATTAACATCAACATCATGAGATCCAGTGAGAAACACTCAGAGTTCTGTTATATCAGATCAAACAGCGCTGATGTTGAAACCAGGAGAAACACTTATAGAAGGCTTTCAATCCACAAATCAGCCTAACAGAACCATGGATTTAGGCTAATGTAGTAAGTTAACTAACCATAAATATGATAATGTGTAAGAAAGTCAAATGCTTACAAGTAGCCTACTACACATCTTTTCCCAGCACTTCAATAATATCATATATAAATGTTTTATTTTTTTTAATTTTTTTATGTGATAAACGTTACCAACACATTTTTTGTTCATCCTTTAAAGATTGTCCTGAAACGCAAAAAATTTAAGATGTTGGAAAACTCTTATTTAAACACTAAAATAATTAATAATAATACCATTGTAAACAGTAGGATGTTTATTGGCTATTTTCACTCCATATACATATTATTATTTTAATTAATATTAAGACATTATAAATAATAATAACTAAGTTAATTTCATCTACATCCTAAATTAAGCTTAGTGATTTATTGTCAGCCCCAGTGCTACCAGAATTTTTTTTTTTTTTTGTAGAACTCGCTGTGAGTTCTCATTTGAGGTGATGCTGCCCCTCAACTTTGAGTCTGGAACCCTGTGAAGTTAAAATAAAACAGCGTATCATAGTTTTAAGTCTATTTATTATTAAAGAATTTGTCAGTATTACAGTAATTTTGGGGGAAATTTGAATAATTGCATTGCAAGCTGATTTAAGGTGTGCCCCTAAATTTTCTGCTTGCGCTCCTAAAATTTTCAGTCAGGGGCAACTGCGCTCCTAGTAAAAAAGTTAGTCTGGAGCCCTGTACTGGCATGCGTTTTATGCTTATTAAAGACAAAACCGACTATATTTAGACTATTGTACTCACGAAGACCGAAATTGACACAGTTTTGAGTGTTAAATGCAATATAATCCGTGAAAAATAACTTTTGTTACTGGCCAGCTGTTCTTGAGGCGGATTTTCTATGAATGTGCGCATAGTCATCCCAGAGAGCGCGCAAGCACTGATTAGTTTAAAATCGCCTGAATGTTTAAACTGCTAAGACTTAAAAAGTCGTGCAACTGGTAAACTTCATTCACGATGCACTGCTTGCCCGATTGTGCAAGTGAATATTCCGTCATGTCCCACTCCTGAACGCGAGTGTGTATTCTCGCAGCAGTGACTGATGCTTGCCTTCCACAACATTGAGAGGAGAGAAGACGCGGCACCGCTGAACACTCACGCTGTTTGTGAAATTGCGTCTGGCATTTTATAATCTTTGTGGATTACGATTGCGGGAATATCCCGCATTATAATTAGGAGACCTGTGGGGAATGAATAGAATTATGCGCAATACCCGCGCCGAAATTCGAGCCCTGTGAACTCACATACAAAATGTCTTTCGTCCTGTAGGCGTCCTGGAGAATATTTCTGTTCGTCCTAAACACATTTTCTATCGTCCCCAGGACGATAGGTCGCCGTTAGTCTCGAGCCCTGACGTGGCCTGAGGGGGCTGTGACGCTCACCTGTGGCCTCCTCCGCAACGCAAACCGGCTGAAGGCTGCTGCTGGGGCCGCGTGGGAGGGAAGGGGCGTCCTCGGCGGCGAGCAGGCGGAGGCGTCTGAACTGACGGCTGAGTGGAGGCAGCAGCTGGCCGTCGGGGCAGAAGTGTACAACCGCCTCCGTCTGCTCCTGGGCGGTCAAAAACCGCTGGGCGAAGTCCTGGACCGCACCGCCGAAAAGTCATAGATGACGCTCCTGGACCACCGTGGTGGCCATCACCTGACCAGGGGAGCGAGTGGCCACTTCCGTCGCCTGTTTGAGAGCGAGGTCGGCGGCAGCTCGCTTGGTCCGTCCCCCCCTCGTGCATATCCCTGAGCAGCTTTGCAGGTGCTTATCACTAGCAGGGCGGAGGCTGCCTGTTCCGCCGCTCTATAGGATCGCGCCGCCATAGACGACGAGAACCTACAGGCTTTGGGTGGGCGCTTGGGAGTACCGCGGGAGGACGCGCTCTGCGGACGCAGAAGCATCACAACAGAGCGCTTCACCGGGGGAGTTCCAGTGTACCCACGGGCAACCGGCCGCCGAGGAGAGGAAAGGCGGGGAAGCTGAAGCGCGCTCTCGGGAGGACGAAGGGGCCCACCAAGTGCGTGTCAGTTCCGCATGCAACTCGGGGGAAAAAAGGAAATTGGGGTTGGCTGTGGCTGTGGCCGTGAGGCGGCTGCTTTAACCAAAAACCAATTATCCATCCGTGAGAGATCGGGACAGGGCGGAGTTCCACTCCCACCCGATGCTCACGGTGGCCCGATATAGCATGGCCTTCATCTCGGGATCAGACACGGCGAAGCTGACGCTCCCGAGGGAGGCAGCGCAGCCGCATCCTCACTTCCCGAGGAATCAAGCCCGCCTTGTGATGCTGCGATCGACATCGGATCATCCTCTGGAGCGCCGAACGAAACAGACGGTACCTGCGAAGAGGCAGACCCCTGCCGCGATCCGGCGCTCGCTGGCTCTAAAGCCTGTTTTATGCTTCTGCGTCGAATCGACGGCGTACCCCCGCAGACCCCTATCCGTCGACGCGAACCCCTCTCCGACCCTTCCGCCGTAGCTCGACGTGCACCTCCAAAAATTTGTAACTACGCGTCGAGGCGACGCAGACAGCAAGGGCTTTGATTGGTCAGATTATACATAATTTCAGGAGTGTAGCTTTTCCGATTTCCCCCTCCCGCTATTAGCTCTATTTTTAACATTTGCACCTGCACCCTCGTTCTGATAATTATAATACTCTTATAAAGAAAGTAAATAAAGAATTAATCTAAAAATAAACTATTTTTTTATTTCATTGTTAATATATATGTCTATATTCTTTTCTTTCTTTTTTGCTCGCAATAAACTTCAATCAATCAATAAATCAACGTTTGTTTTGAAACACAGTTTGTTGTTTATTTTCAATACAATGTTCACGGTTACATCATTGATAATACAGTACTAACCAAGTCTGCCACGGGACACATTATCCTGAATAGCACAGTTCCATGTGGAGACTGAAAAAAATCCTTTCAAGTCATTTCGAACAGGTATCGTTATGGCAGCTTGGGTGGAACCTTTATTTTACTGTCTATGGGTGGAACGGGCCCTGGACATCCGTGTTGATTCTGTGGGGATAAAGTTTGTGTCGTCTTGTTATTCAATGTCGATTAGCTCCAGCTGGCAGCTGCAAAAACAACAACATTCGCTCTCTTTCGCTCGCGGCGCACGGAACCAAAGAGATTCGCGAACCCCCCTAGCGTTCTGGCGGCAAAATGCACCGCGATGCACCACAACCTCACGCAGAAGTATAAAACGGCCACGACGCCGTAGCAGTGACGACGTAGCTACGCCGTGGAGTTGACGCAGAAGCATAATGAGGCCTTAACACTCGAACGGTGGGTGTGGCCCGAGGAGCTAGCGTCGGGGGTCTGTTCCACACAGTCACCGTCAAATCACCCTGTCCGCGAGTCGAAGAGCTTCTATTAAGAAGAAGCAGAACGAGTAGCGGACACGGGGACTCTCACTTTATCAGATCATTGAGTCTAGATCACAGTGTAGAGACGATCATGTTCCCCTTATTCAGAAGGAACATGAGTCATCCACGAATGCTGCTACTGCATGCAGAATGCCCAGACACGCAGAGCAGCGATCGTGACCATCAGAAGATGACATGGATCGACCGCACCCAGAAGAACACGGGCGAACCATCTTTAAAAAGACGTGCCACGTGCAGCTCTTTTTTAATAGAGAGGAGGAAATTCACTCTTTCTATGCGAAACCCCCATTCTCCATCACTCCTGACGTAACTCGGAGTGACTACGAAAGGGACCTACAATTCTCGGGACAGCAGCATTTGTCCAAATTTCAATCTTAACCGTTCTATTTCATCAGAAACGATCTTAAAACAGGGCTTTAAGTTTAAAATACCGAACTAACCCTTTAAATACACAATTTTTATTAGCATGATCTGTGTCCTATATGTTTCACTTAACCCTGTTACTCCTGACATGATTTTCTTCCTTTAAAAAACCACAACATTTCTTGATGGGAAGACGAGAAAATAATCTCAATCCAGTTTTTACACAAACCGTAGCATTGACTGCATTCATTAACCCTGTTACCAAAGTTACTGTAAGAGGAATCTCTATAACTATGAATAACTTGTATGATATTTGAAAAATACAACTTCATTAGTAACTTGTATTTACTGATTATTCTTAAAAAATATAATTGTTGAAAATTACAAAAATAAAATTCCGGTAACGTTGTTGCAAACTGGATACCAGTCATAAAATAAATGTAAAATAGTATTTAGCTTAATTTAATATTGATAATCAATATAAAATTGTCACAAACTTCCCTTTACTGACCATTTGTTGAAGAAAACCCAGAACATTATTTAACTGTTTATCTAAATGTGATGAAGAGCTTAAAGCTTTCTAACATGAATGTTCTCCATCATCATGAATGAATGAAGAATAAACACCAACCTCTTTGTTCTTCAGGATCTTCAGTGTGTTTCATTCTGCAGGGTTCTGGATCTCTCATGTTCTCACTGTCCTCTTTAATAAACTCAGTCTTTGCAGATTTCAGCTCTTCCTGATGCTCGTCTTCACTTGTAGAGATGGGAATTTACAGCATTTATTCCTGAATTACTGTGGGAGGAGCTTCGCTGATGATGTGACAACAGTGGGAGGAGTTTCACTGATGATGAATTCCAGAGTTGAGGAGCTGATCTGCCAAAATCAAAAGTATCAATTACCAAGTTTGTTTTTATAATAAATTACACTTCTGAGTGTAGCTGGTGTGGTCTGCACTTCTCTGACTCCTGCGTTGTGTTCTGGTAAACTAATGACAGGACACTGACGATCTTCAATGAGAATCATTCGAGTAAAATGCAGACTCAGTATTTTATCACAATCAAAACTCAGAAAATAAAATACAGAAAAATTACTACGAAAAATGAACATATCACATTAGGCTTGTTTTTACCATGTGTATCTGTCATATTGTGAGTTATTTCTGTTATTAACTATGGGTAATGACGTTTTGACGTTATAATAAAGATAATGTTTTACATTAAGCATCATGAATAAACCATCTTCCTTTCACTAGTTTACACACAGTAACATGCATGAATCAAAATGTACAGGCTTCACATCTGGGCTGTTCAGCGCCATTGAACACAAATCAATACAAGAAAACTTTTATATGAACACATTATATTTTAAACCGGGACTGGAAAGCCTACATACCTGTACAATTTCACAGAGAGCAAAGGTTCAGGATTATATCTCCATTCAGAATCAGCCTAACAGAAGAAAAAGGAAAACTGAAACATGTGGGCTTCATTACAAGACGATAGAACGGCGAGCGCGCTAGCATACAGCAAAACAAACCATGAGGAGAGCTATGCTAGCAATTTCTTAAGCACTCAAAACAGCAGTTCTCGACACATCTTCACTAAAAGTATGTTCACTCATCATAAAATACACGTACAAGTTATGTGTACTAAAGCTAAAGTTACAAAAGGTATATTTTTAAGCGGACATAGCACTGACGTGAACACGTACCTCTCTCAGTCCAGTAAAATGCAGACTAAGAAACGAGCGGGAAGATTCAGTAAATGAGCGCCACTGTCGCCTCTGTCCAATAGAGGGCGAACCTACACAACAAACAACTCTCACAATACCCGCGACTGATCAATACAAGACTCATTAAATACTCACATATCCACACAATAGATAATGAAAGGTTGCAAAAATATTCGTTCTTTAACCTGTTAAGCATTTATGTCTGTCTATCTACTCAGAATAAAGTGAGATGATCTGCTGATGATCCTGATCATGCCCAGTGTTGGTGAATGGTCACGTTATCCACGTTTTCAGTCGTTTTAATGTGGACGGAGATCAATTCTAATACGCAGATAAAACGCTGGTGTGGACGGAGATCCCATTTGTAAATTGTCCGTTTTTAAACGAAAACGCAGTGTGTACGGGACCTGAGAGTCTGGCCACTCTGATAAGAATTCATTTCCTAGAAGGTCGCTAAGGATCGCTAACGTTTGGTTGTGACGTATATCTACTCAAACATGATAAAAGACAAATTTGTGAAAAAAACAAAACAAAACACATCTACATGGCTAACGGAACTGTGAAACATTGTAGCCGTGTGGCGTTTCTGTGGTCCTGTGTATGTTTTAACTCCAACTTTATGGAAAATAGCAGTGCGACACTCATTCAACACAGACAAACTCATTCAACACATTTTGATTGTAAATGATTAAAATTATCAGTATTTTTCATTTTTAACACAAGACATTTGGTCTAGTATGCATTTACAATTTTGAAAATGAAGCACCACACGAGCGATGGCTGTACACACACCCTGCATTTATAAGCATTAATTCAAGGACAATTACACTGTTGTGGAAAACATCTTTAATTACAGAATACTCTCAAAAAGTTCAAACATTTGAAAGATTTCACTCTCAGGCTCATTTTGATACATTGACTGCACAATGGTGCCTGTCATTAAAACCGGTGGCATCTTATTGATCAGTCCCTCCAGAAAAACGCGATTATGCGATCGCTGAATTCAACGCAAAATCAGCCAAAGTCCGCATATTTATGCGGGGGCCGCATTTTTTCAAATATGCCGCACTTTCCGCATAAATTGCCGATTTTCGTGCAAAATATGCGGGGTTTGCATGATTTTATAATCCTCGCATTTTCGTTGCAAAAAAGCCACATATATCTTAGCAGAAAGTTGAAAAATGTTGCGTTTGCTTCACACGAGAGCAGCAATTTCTCCGTTTCCATGGGAACGTTATGAAGTGACACAATTACGCGACGGGATAGCTCACAGCTGAAGTTATTGCAGAGGCCAGACAGACTCACGGAGGCGATCGATATCTCACAAATCGAACTCGTATAACTGTCCGTCACACGTTCTACCGTCACATCGTTACTTAATAAACAACATAAGATAAAGGAAGTAGCATCAAACAGAAATTACCCGCACACATGGGGTGTTTGAGGCGCACACACTTCAACAGGGAGCGCGCAGCTCTTAAAGGGGCCACACCTTATTTACACTCGTTACAGTCTGAAATAAAACAAGATGAGTAATTAAATATTCCCAGCACTTTCTATGATGTAGTATGCTTGCTTATCAAAGGAAATAAAAAGAAATGACTCTTTACATTAAGGTAGTAGCCTAGTGAGAACAGGGTGTTGGGGGAATCACTTTTTTTTCTCTTTTTCATCAAACCACAGTTTTTGCAATTCCCGCAATTTTTGCAAGTTCCAGCAATTTTATTGCATAAATTTGCATAAATATCCCGCATATTCCATCGCATTTTTAAAGAAAACGGGCCGCGTAATCAAGGATTTTTGCCCGCAACAATCACAAAAAAACTCCGCGTTTTTCTGGAAGGACTGATTGATCAGTACATCTGGAATTGAGCAGATAACAATTTGCCAAATATCTCAAATATCGCAGTCTAGAGCCCTGTATATATATTTGCTTTGACTTGAACTGACGAATTACACATTCCTGTCGGTTGAACACAAGCTAATAGATATCAATCAATCAACAAAGTGTCCTGTGCTCACCACACACCGGCTACAGGTGGTGAGGAGAGATGTGGCTATCGGGTGATGTGTGGCTAACTTACACAGAAGAGACTTTGTTGCTCATCACATGAAAATCATCTTAGCGTGATTTCAGACTGTGTTTCAGTGGTTTATCCACCGTATGGACCTTCGTGTGTCGCTTCAGGTTAGTTTTAATAGAGAAACTCTTCCCGCACTGATCACACGTGTGCGGCTTCTCTCCAGTGTGGATCATCTCATGTGTTTTCAGATTTCCTGCCTGACTGAATCTCTTGTCACAGTTTGAACACTTGTAAGGTTTTTCTCCAGTGTGGTCCATCTCATGGGTTTTCAGATGTGATGAGTCACTGAATCTCTTGTCGCAGTGTGAACACTTGTAAGGTTTTTCTCCAGTGTGAATTCTCTGGTGCACCTTTAAACTGTTTTCTGTAATAAAAGTCTTCTCACACTCAAAGCACATGTACTCTCTCACACCAGTGTGAGTTTTCTCGTGTCTATGTAAAGTTGTCAGCAGTGAAAAACTTTTTCCACACACAGAACATGAATGCGGCTTCTCCTTCGTATGAACTCTCAGGTGTCTCTTCAGCTCTGATGCCCTTAGAAACGTTTTGCAACAATGATGACATGTGAACAACTTCTCTCCAGTGTGGATCATCATGTGAACATTAAGGTGTGAAGATTGTCTGAAACTCTTCCCGCACTGATCACATGAGAACGGCTTCTCTCCGGTGTGGATCCTCATGTGTATCTTCAGTTCAGCTTTACAAGAGAAACTCTTTCCGCACTGATCACATGTGAACGACTTCTCTCCAGTGTGGATCCTCATGTGAACATCAAGATATTGTTTGGTTGTTAAACTCTTCCCACACTGAGTGCAGGTGAAAGATTTCTCGGCTCTTCTTTTCTTTAAAAATGTCTGTTTAGTCTTTGAGCGACTCAAGGGTTTTCCTCCAGGTTGGACATGATGTTCCTCCTCCACTTCACTCAGTTCTTCTCTCTCCTCCTTCACTTCCAACGGGTCTGACAGGAAAGAAACAATTATTACATTTAATTTTTAGTACATCAAAATATTTCTCTTCAAAGAGAGAAATATAAAGTGAAAGGACATGAAAGTGTGAAATAGACAACTGTTCTAAATTATTATGATAATGTCATGCCTTTTTATAAATTGATTACATGTCCTTGAAACTTTCCATGAATGAGAGATGGTCCTCACTGCGGAACATGAAATCCATGGGGAGGAGTCGGATCCAGATCCAACTCCTCCCACCTTACATACACCTAAACCTAATCAACTCCGCCCCCTAATCCCTAAACCCAACCCTAATCCTACCCATCTCCACCCTTTGGATCGTGATCCGACTCCTCCCCGTGGATCTCATGTTCTGCATTGAGGTGCTACTGATGAATGAGGTAAATTTATCTTCCAATCCAATTATAATTTTTAAAACATTATAGGCACAAATCCCATGTTTCTTTAGCAACGACACAATCATCCAACATAATATGAACATTAAAATGTACTGCCATATTTTGACACCAACTTTGAGATTAATATTTATTTAACTAAAATGTTTTAATTATTAATGGCCGTCCACACTAGACTTTCCCTTGCACTGACTTCCATTCATGAGTCTGTGAAAGTGGGACACCAGAAACACAAGCTCAAGTCAATAACCCGGAGAGAAATAACACAAACATTATCATTCAATAAATTTCTGTTTGTGAAAAAGCTGCCGCAGAATGTGACGTCATTTCACGACCGTTGCAGTGTGTGTAGAAACTTCACATGCTCACAGTGTAGAGTGGCCACGGCTTTAACTAACTGTAAAAGGGGGCGCGTCGAGATCAGACTGCACGATTTTGGCTTGCCGACAGGTTTTGGAAGAATTAGTAGAAATTTGGCAGGAGCACTCGTGTCTGTTTGACGTTTCATCTGAGCTGTAACCGGTCTTGCACATGAGCGTTGTTTCCTTGTCAAATCTCGCCTGTGTTTGTTGTGAAACGTAGTTTACGCGCAGCGTGCTAGACAGAGTTCTCGGCGATTCTATAGTAAAATCATGCAGCGACTGAATGCTGGCCAAGATAGTCATGCGGTGTGAATAAAACAGTGACCCGACTACTTTGAAAATCGTACAGTCTGAACTCGGCATTAATTGAAATAGATAGATAGATGAAAGGATAGATGGGTTCAAAAGATGCTTCTGTAAAAAGATGTTTTATCGTAGTTTTAGTCTGACTCCACTGACTTGATACAAAAACTATGTTAAAACCTGTTGGAAAGCATCTTTTGCAGCGATATTTGTGTAAGCATATCAATGAACACCCCAGACCACTCGGTGAGTTTCACGTCTTTGTAAACTAAAGTTTAATGCGTTTTATGAATGATTGTTCAAGTGCACATAGACAACCATTGTGTAGGTGGGGGTGCTAACACAGAAAACTACAATTCTCGGGACAGCAGCATTGGTCCAAATTTCAATCTTAACCGTTCTATTTCATCAGAAACGTTAAGCGTTAAGTGTAAAATATCAAACTAACCCTTTAAATAAACCATTTTTATCAGCATGATCTGTGTCCTACATGTTTCACTTAACCCTGTTACTCCTGACATGATTTTCATCCTTTTAAAAAAAAACACAACATTTCTTGATGGGAAGACGAGAAAATAATCTCAATCCATCGTCATCGTTTTTACACAAACCGTAGCATTGACTGCATTCATCAACCCTGTTACCAAAGTTACTGTAAGAGGAATCTCTATAACTATGAATAACTTGTGTGAGATTTAAAAAATACAACATCATTAGTAACTTGTATTTACTGATTATTCTTAAAAAATATATATAATTGTTAAAAATTACAAAAATAAATTCTGGTAACGTTGTTGCAATTTGGAAACCAGTCATAAAATAAATGTAAAATAGTATTTAGCTTGATTTAATATTGATAATCAATATAAATCCCTTTACTGACCATTTGTTGAAGAAAACCCAGAACATTCTGTAGCATTTGATAGTTTAACTCTTTATCTAAATGTGATGAAGAGCTTGAATGTTTTTAACATGAATGTTCTCCAGCATCATGAATGAATGAAGAATAAACACCAACCTCTTTGTTCTTCAGGATCTTCAGTGTGTTTCATTCTGCAGGGTTCTGGATCACTCATGTTCTCACTGTCCTCTTTAATAAACTCAGTCTTTACAGATTTCAGCTCTTCCTGATGCTCGTCTTCACTTGTAGCTGATGGGAATTTACAGCGTTTATTCCTGAATTACTGTGGGAGGAGCTTCGCTGATGATGTGACAGCAGTGGGAGGAGTTTCACTGATGATGAATTCCAGAGATGGGGGAGCTGATCTGCCAAAATCAAAAGTATCAATTACTGAGTTTGTTTTTATAATAAATTACACTTCTGAGTGTAGCTGGTGCGGTCTGCACTTCTCTGACTCCTGCGTTGTGTTCTGGTAAACTAATGACAGGACACTGACGATCTTCAATGAGAATCATTTGAGTAAAATGCAGACTCAGTATTTTATCACATTCAAAACTCAGAAAATAAAATACAGAAAAATTACTATGAAAAATGAACATATCACATTAGCCTTGTTTTTACCATGTGTATCTGTCATATTGTGAGTTATTTCTGTTATTAACTATGGGTAATGACGTTTTGAAGTTATAAATAATAAAGATAATATTTTACATTAAGCATCATGAATCTTCCTTTCACTAATTACACACAGTAACATGCATGAATCAAAATGTACAGGCTTCACATCTGGGCTGTTCAGTGCCATTGAACACAAATCAATACAAGAAAACTTTTATAAACACATTATATTTTAAACCAGGTATCTGAAGTAGTCTACATACCTGTACAATTTCACAGAGAACAAAGGTTCAGGATTATATCTCCATTCAGAATCAGCCTAACAGAAGAAAAAGGAAAACTGAAACGTGTGGGCTTCATTAAAAGACGATAGAACGGCGAGCGCGCTAGCATACAGCAAAACAAACCATGAGGAGAGCTATGCTAGCAATTTCTTAAGCACTCAAAACAGCAGTTCTCGACACATCTTCACTAAAAGTATGTTCACTCATAATAAAATACACGTACAAGTTACCATGTGTACTAAAGTTAAAGTTTCAACCGGTATATTTCAAGCGGACATCGCACTGATGTGAACACGTACCTCTCTCAGTCCAGTAAATGCAGACTAAGAAACGAGCGGGAAGATTCAGTAAATGAGCGCCACTGTCGCCTCTGTCCAATAGAGGGCGAACCTACACAACAAACAACTCTCACAATACCCGCGACTGATCAATACAAGACTCATTAAATACTCACATATCCACACAATAGATAATGAAAGGTTGCAAAAATATTCGTTCTTTAACCTGTTAAGCATTTATGTCAATGAGTGCTGATAGTCTGAGGATCGTCAATATTAACAGAAATGCTGAAAACACTCTTTATTTTATGACAATAGTTCCTGTTTTCACCTCATTTATTATGCTGATGTCATCTCCTGTAAATTGACACTTAAAGCTCATTTCATTGGTGTCAGCAGACTGAGGGGATTTGGTGGTTACTATGTACATTTATTTCTGTCTTTATGCATTGAATTGTTTCCTTACCATTATTTATCTTTGGGATAATTTTATTACAATATTTATATTCTGCTATCTATTGTATAAATAAGCCATTCCACCAACAGTGTGATATTTCTGTCCCCAGGACATTATAAATGCACGAAAATTAACTCTAATTATTAAGCAAAATGATCCTGCATATTTAGCTAACTACAAATTTAAAATGTATAATAAAATAATAATAAAAAAAAAACTACTAAGAACACTAAAAAGAATACATTTTCACTTTACCATGAAACATAATAATTAAATTCCTTCAGAAATATTTTTTCTTTATTGTTATTTTTTTTTATTTTTTTTTTTATATATATATATCAAACATAATACAACGGCAGTTGGCCAAGGTGCTCCACAAACAGTGCAATAAAATAATTTAAAACATTACATCCAATAGCTTGTTTTCATATGACGAAATACAAGTGGAGGGCAGATTTAGAAAGCACCATAACAAACTCAAAATGCCTCAAGTTTAATTCCTCGAATAAACTGACCTGTGTGAGTTATTCAGCACATGCGTTTAGTTCGGAGAATGATTTGTCCTTAATCCTTTATTTCCGCGGGACTCGCGTTGCGTGTGGTATACGTCCAGCAATCACGCCCTGCATTATACTACAGTCATGATAAAAACATCAATGTATTCACTCATCCATAAAAGATCCATCAGCTTGACGACAAGATCCACAATTCTGCGTCATAAATATGCGCCTTTGTTATTGTAAGAGGTTAGCGACCCCTGGTGGCGAAACAATCTTGCATATTGTAGCTTTAAGGGGCTTTAAATGTTATCAACTGTCGAAATTCCCCGAACACACACCTACGCAAACTTGATCATATTCTGAATTAAGAAATCGTTATATTGCAGTAAAAAGTAATTTACAGAGAACATATAATTACTTTACCTTCCGAGTCTTTCGTTCATTTGTCGCGTGACGGACGCAATGAATGGATCGTTCACGCACGACGTTGAGTTATTCTCAATGTTTTGCAACAGTCTCATCAATTGTATTGGTAGGCCTAGTAGTAGTAGTGGTTTCGGCCATTGTGAAATATTAATTAACATATTAATATATTGCGTGTAATTAGCTTTAAGTTTGTTGTGATCTTTTGTGAACTCTTTGTTTCTGTCTTTAAAGCGTATGGTTCTTTTATTTATAAAGTGTATTGTAATTTGTGTTTTTATCTAATTTAATTTTTTTTTAGTTTGATTTATTTCTGAGCACTTCCTGAAGCGGGTTCTTTACTTCCTTAAGGGTTGGCGTTAGTTATTTCTTTTTCAGTATTGATGTGTCATTATTTGCAGCCAACTTTCTGGATGTGATTCTGATTGGCTGTGTTGAACTCGCCCGCTCTCACGTACAAAGCCCATAACTATTGCTAATTTTCTTTTTTTTTCTGTTTTATTCAACCAATAACTGATTTGATTGTTCACTTCCAGTTTTAAAAGATTGTTGGCCAACTATTTTCGCTTTAATAAAAGATATTTTTTTGAAGAGGAACTCACGCCTTTGCCCTTTTCTAAGTGGAAGTCTTTATTTGGATTGTTTTTTCCTGTTATTTCAGGCTTACGTAGTCGCTAAGAATTTAGTATGGAGCTAATTTGTGCCATAATTAAAAGAAAAAGCCAAGTGTCTCACAATTATAACAGACAGATTGTTTGTTCAAAGGTTACATGCAATTTGAAGAATGGTTTGTATTTACTTGTGAAAGATTATTTAGGCTAATTTATTTATATTTGCGAAGCACAATGCATATGTGTTACTCCACTGCATTTTCGCTCAATTTGGCCTTTGTACTGGCACATTGCTTTCTGTTTGTTTCCGAGTCGAGTTTTCCTTTGCAAAGCAGATTGAATTTGTTTGCAAAATGCTTTATATGTTTGTTTATTTATGGCACATATTAACTCCATAATCGAGCCACTTACTACATAAGCATTAATATTAAAGTGAAGTAACACTTCTCAGGGTTTCATCACCCAGTCTGTCAAAACAGAGGAAGTTCACAACCAGAGGAGGAGTTGACGATGTACGACAAGAGGAAGAGCTGTAACTATATCTAATGAAGACGAAGACGGACAGAAGCAGAAATGTCTGATCAGTGTGATCTGTGTCTGCTGGGACTGATCATTCTCTCTTCACTTCTCACAGGTAAAGAAATCTGTATTTTCTCTAAACACATTTAGTGGAATTAGTCTGGAAAGAGTTGATTTGAACATGCTCAGTTTATTCCTGCACACATTCACGTTGTGATCTCAGAGTTGTGTATTGATACACACAGATTATACTGTATTATTCCTGATACTGGACATAGTGTCACTCAAACATCTGATGATGAAGAATGATCTTCATATTAAGAGTGTGTCAGTGATTTGAACAGCTCTCTGATAAACACTCATAGTTTATTCTGGAGAGTGTGTTGATTGCTTTTAGTGAGGAAAAACACTGTATAATTTGAATCTTCTGCTTGTTATGCTGGTATAGTTTATGGTTTAATTTATTAATAAATATCATAATGATCACTGAGATCTACTGTGTTTCAGGCACCAGTGGAGTGGATGATCATCATGTGTTCATCAGTTCTGGTGTAAATGTCCGTCTGTCCTGTAATAATGCTCTTTCTGGCTGCAAATCAACTACATGGATCTACAGCTTCAGTCATTCAACAGTTGAACTGATTACTTTAGGGGTAAAGAATGAAGACACAGAGAGACATGAGAGACTGAGTCTGGAGTCTGACTGCTCTCTGAACATCAAGAACGTCACAGGAGAAGATTATGGATCTTACAACTGCAGACAATATGTGAACAGACAACAACACGGACCTGATGCACCTGTTTATCTGCATGTTCTTCATGGTAAGTTTATGATTATATGGTCAATTTAAAATTGGCAGATTCTTTATTAAACTCAGATGATGATTGAAGAGTCTGTGATTTGTGTCTTTTGTTCAGTTTCAGTGTCTCCATCTTCATCATCATCTTCATCCTCACAGACTGAGATCAGTCCAGGCCGCTCTGTGACTCTCTCCTGTCAGTTGTATACATATATTAGATACACCTGTGATGATTTGGTCAGTTCTGAGGGAGTTGAGCTGTTGTGGGTGAATCAGGCTGGTGTTGACCTGAAGACAGACTCCAGATATCAGATATCATCATCATCATCATCATCATCATATCGCTGTATCATCACTCTGACTACAACACTCCTGAATGAAGATAACAACAGACAGTGGAGATGTCAGCTTACTCACAGAAATCAACTCCAGACCTCAGTCACATACACTGTCAAGTATTCAGGTGAGAAACACTCTCATTAATCAGTATTAAAAGTTATCCTGTTATCCTTAACTTTTGACAATATGATAATATTGTACATTATGAATCATCTGAACAAACATTCATCTTTACAGCTCCAGTTGATCCAACACCACCAGTGAGTCCTTCTACAAAAGGTACACGATGATGCTGATGCGTTTAAGCCTTGATGTTATTCACAGAACAGATTTGTATTACAATTTAATAGAAAATATAAATGATTTACCATATATACACTCTACCACATTATTTAAATAATGTATGTAAGACCCCGTTTACACCTGGTATTAAAATGCGATCTGTATCCAGATAAGTTATCCGGATAATAAAAAACGCATGTTAATACAAGGTGTAAACGCGTTGTGATCGGATCGTGATCGGATCTGCCTGACCACATCTGGAGGTAGTCTGGCTCGCATTGTGTCCGGATCTTTACTAGGTGTAAACGCAATCTGGTTGTTGAAACCACATATGTATATTTTACTCCTCCCAAAAATGCTAAAAAAAATAAACGAGTGAGAGCGTGTTATATAGGCTATGACATGTTATAGCCTAGTCAGATGCGACACGCGACACGCATCACCGCAGATGAGCAGCTGAGCGTCGATTCAACGTGCAAACATCGCAAATAAAAGTGAAAGTAAGTCACAGACGCAGTTAACACATCTTTAAGTAAAGAAACGAAATTATCTTACCAGGCCTATTGCCACTCTCTCTTATTGATGTCTCTGATTTGGAAATTAGCTGATGATCAATAAAATGCCGCTCAGATCTGTTGCTTTTGGTGGCGTGCAATCCAATAAATCTGCATACGCGGGAGGTGAAGATCGGATTTATATCCGTTTTGCAAAAACACATTTATGTGGCCAGGTGTAAATGGAATCAGTGCTTATTATCCGGATAACTTATCTGGATACAGATCGCATTTTAATACCAGGTGTAAACGGGGTCTAAGAGTTGAGATGACTTTTTCCTTTCATTTCTTGAAAGAAGAGAAATGAACAATAAATAAATCTCATGGCATTAATCTACAGTCAGAATCATTTGAAATGTCATCCGGTGTCGATGGCTTTCGTCTTTGTCTATAACTGTCCCTAATCATCCTTTTCAGCTCAAGCTGATACAACAAAACCAGGCACAGACTCTCAGGATAATTCAACTACAAACACAGGTTCATAATCACATCTTTTGTCTATAATTGTCCTCAATCTGACCTGTCCGTCTCTGACTCTGAGCTCGATCTCTTCTTCAGTCATAGGGATTTCTGTCGCTGCAGTCGCTGTTCTCCTTCTTGCTCTTCTCTGGCTGATCTACAGAAAAACAGCTGGTGAGATTCAGATTTACTCCTTTACAACGATTAAAAACAGTTCAGATGAGCAAACAAACACATCATGTTCAGACTGTAAGTATCACAGAAACATGTGGATAATATTCAATTCTCAAACAGAAGTTTATTCCTGCTGAGAAATCCTGTAATGTCAATCTCAAATAGTTATCAAGTGAAACAAAAATCTTTCCTACTCGTATTGCATCTTTGCTGGTCGCTATGGGGGGAACTTCTTTTCTCCGAATTTTGAAGCCTTTAAATGAAAAAAGCAGCGCCACTACACACTTATAACAGTGCAGAGATCTGAGCACATCAGTGGGAACTGCATGAACCCTTAGCTAAGCAGCGTGTCTATGGCAGCCAATGAATGGTCTGCATTGGTCGAGCTCAGTGGACATGAGCGACACCAAGTCTGGTATTGACACTCGCAGCTGCGATGATGATTGGTTCCAGCCGGGGCGCCTGCAGACTCCTCTCCAGCGAGGAGCACCTTTCTTCATTGAGGGTCACGACGAACTTGGCGCATTAGCACTGTTCTCATTACCGTTGATGGTGCCGTGGAAAAAGTACACGAGAGTCACCTGCCCCCTTAATCTCTAGGAATACCTCTGTGTGCCCACTGCCACTGGATGGAAAGGTGGCTCGTCCAAAAAAGGATAAGCATGATACTGTCCACTATACGACCATCTTCATAATCACTTTGGTGCGACCACCGAAACATACAAGGAGCTGATTGTCTGAAATGGACAGAGCACTGTATATATACTGTATATATACCGAGCAGGGCAGAGTAAGTGAGGTTGACGCTGGTCTTCTGAATCGGGAAGAGCGGACAGCGTAAGAACTTGAGCTTATCCACTCGCTTGACCGATGCTAATGCTAGCAGTAGTGCGGCCTTTAGCGAAAGTGGCCTGAGCTCAGCCGAGGGGCCGAGAACAAGAGGCCTTTGAGAGCCCTAAGGACCGCAGATAGATCTCTGACTCTGTTCAGAGTTCGGCATGCAGGACGACTTCAGCCAATGCCGGGCAGGCTTACACGTCCTCTGGCTAATCGAGCTTAGCTTTTCATACCATGATGGACCCTTTATCATGGTAATGGTGAATGGACTGCATTCATATAGCGCTTTCACAGACCCAATGGCTTCCAAAGCGCTTTACAGTTTGCCTCACATTCACCCATTCATACACCGACGGCGGTGTCAGCCATGCAAGGCGCCATCCAGCTCGTCGGGAGCAGCTGGGGTTAAGTGTCTTGCTCACGGACACCTCGACACTTGGTCAGGTGGAACCGGGGATTGAACCACCAACCTTCTGGTTTGTAGACAACCTACATGAACCACTGCCGCCCCCAAGTTAAAAGTGCACTTACAATAAATGCAGGTCTGGATTGGACACCCAGGACCCCTCGCTGCGCATCCGGGGTGAAGGTACTCATACAAAGTACCTCTGGGACTCTCATCTTACAAGACCTCATCACACTCCGGTGGCCGGCCAGTCTCTGGGTAGAAGCGACTTGCTCGTCCGCTTCCTGAAAGGGGCAAGGAGTCTCAACCTGCCTCGTCCTCTTACCGTACCCTCTTGGGATCTATCTTTCCTTAGAGGCCCTGTTCGAGCCGCTACAATCGGCTGAGCTCAGGCCACTTTCGCTAAAGGCCACACTACTGCTAGCATTAGCATCGGCGAAGCGAGTGGATAACCTGCGAGCTCTCTCCGTCAGCGCTTCCTGCCTCGAGTTTGGGCCTATCGACTCGAAGGTCATCCTCAAGCCACAGCATGGCTATGTGCCCAAAGTGCTCTCTAGTCTGTTCAGAGCTCAAGTTCTTACGCTGTCCGCTCTTCCCGATTCAGAAGACCAGCGTCAACCTCACTTACTCTGCCCTGCTCAGGCCTTAGGCGTATATATACAGTGCTCTGTCCATTTCAGACAGTTAGAGCAGCTCTTTGTATGTTTCGGTGGTCGCACCAAAGTGATTATGAAGGTGGACGGATAGTGGACACTATCACGCTTATCCTGCTGGATAGTGGACACTATCACGTTGGCTTATGCTTCAGTGGGCCTCCAATGCCCCATCGGAGTCGTGAAGCGTGGGGTCTTCCTGGGCGTGGTCCAGTTGTGTGTGTATTGGCGACATCGGTGCGCTTCTCGCCGTCCACCTTCGCCAGATTTTACAACTGCAGGCTCAAATCCTCTGTCTAGCAGGAGTTGATCTCAGAGGGAGCTCAACCAACTATAACCTCTCCGGAGGCGCCGACCTCAGTCCGACCACCTTTTTTGATCTGATAACTTGCCCTTCCCTAGCCCTATTGCCTATAGACCCCTTTTGCGACGACATCACAGTTACGTCACGGCGCTAGCTGGAGGCAAAGCAAAGTGAAAACTGGAGGCGGCCAATGCAAACCAGCACAGATTCGGCTACATAATAAGGAGCTTAAATTACTGTTAATATTTTTGAATGTCATCTTATTGTGTTGTTTGGTGCAAGAATCAATGAAAAATGAATATGCTGTATCTGGATTTTTCATTTCTAGAAAATATTCACATGATTAAAATCGCACCGTAATGACACTCTTTACATTGTCGTGGTCTCGGCGCTGGCTCGGCAGAACTGCGGATCATACACACAAGTCTTGTACAGGACCATATAGTCATCTAAAGATTTATATGCCCTCAGTTTCTCTTTACGATCGGTTTCTCTATAAGGTAGGTGTAGAAGTCAGGCCACTCAACCGAGGTAACGTACGTTAATCCTGTCAGATTGTCCATCATTGAGTGAGCGTGTAGCCGGCTACGGGTCGGCCAATCTGGTTCCGTCTGTTAAAAGTTACTTGTGTAAATAACAATCGCGGTCCTGGACACTGAGTGACCTTACACATCAAGATAAAATCTATTTTTCTCCAGTCATTGTTAAAAAAACAAGCTAATAAAACTTGCTAACTAGCGTTAGTGAAGCGGCCGGAGGGATCGTTCTGCTTCCACCTAAGCTCCGCCCACATAAAAACGTCACCATGTTTACCAACTGAAAAGGGATCTATAGACCCTTACCCAAGCATCCCAGGCTAGGGCCACAGAATATGTCATAATGCTCACATAGATTGGTTCCCCATAGCATCTAGCATAGATACAATACAAGTAAACATTTCGAAACGGAAAGTCTTGGTTATTTATGTAACCTCGGTATATAAAAATACCTGTGGGGTATTTTGAGCTAAAACTTCACGTACGCACTCTGGGAACTCAAAGATTTATTTTACATCTTGTGAAAAGGACATTAAACCACCCCTTTAAAGGCTTAACAATTCTGAGAAAAGGAGTTTCCCCCATTGCGTCTAGCAAAGACCCAACACTCGTTTCCGTTCTCTTAGGGAACTGAGGTTACGTAAGTAACAGAGACGTTTTTAGTACTCACAAAACTATCTTATTGTGAAGATTGTGTGTTTTGCACATGTGTGTTTTATCATAAATAGTTGTATTTCATGAGGCACTTGTTTTTGTTTTCAGATAATAAACGAGGGACTGGCGACTCTGCGGTGAGTTCAGTAATGCAGTGATTTAGATTTGATTAGTCTTTAAAGCTCAATAAAGTGTCATTCATGAAGTTTTAATCGTTTGTTGTCTAAAGGTCAAAGATGAGGATGAACATAAAGAGACGTATGAGACGATCAACATGTCCATTCCTCCTGCTGCAAGAGCCGATGTGAGTCTAAATCATCAAACATTACGTTCATGTTTGTGTTATTCTACATATTTTAGTGAGAGAAATGTCTGTTCTGTGTGTTAAACTCGACTCTCTGTACGTTTGCATTGATGTTTAGGAGCAGACAGATGAGGTGACTTATTCTGAGGTCACTTCTTCCAGTACAAAGCCAGCAAAATCGCTCAATGTGAGTAGATACCAGCTCATGCTCTAATAATAATAATAATCGCTGTGGTTCAAACATTGATGGACAGAATCTGTTCTTTCAGGATCATGATACTGTGACTTACGCTGCCATCAGAGGAAGAGAAGATAAACCGCAGGATGAACTTTACAAGAACTAGACCATAAATAAACATTAATGATTCAGATCATGATCTCATCATACGGGAAGTTTTCATCTCTCTGGTGTTTGGAGGAACTATCATCTCGTCTGTAGTCGATCAGAGCACAGAATCTCATCTATATCATCACGGCTACAGTAAAAGAAAAACTTTGCCATGTTTTCATACAGACCTTCTGGGGTCTTTCCGTCAGCAGTGGCTTGACTCCCTCCCCTCTTTCTCTCTGTGTTTTGATTTCCCGCCGTGTGTTGTCTGTTGTTGTTTTGCTTCGGTTCTGTGTCAAGATTTGGACCTCATTCGCTCTGTCTTGTTTTGAGGTAATGGCTTGTTATTGTGTTTGCTGGCCGTGTGCTTGTGTTTTTTGTCATTTTTGTTGTGAGCATGCGTGTTTCCTCATGCCATGTGGTCTCCTTTCAATTGTCTAACCCCTTGTGTCCTGATTATTGGTTAATTTTCCTCACCTGTCCTCCCTCATTACCTGCTTTGTTTGCTCCCTATTTATTTTCCTTGTGTTTGCAGTCCTGGGCTAGTTCGCTGTCGTATGAGGTTTTCAAGAGCACGATGTGCGTCTGTAACCAGTTATGATTAACTAACAAATGTTACGTGCTGTTGTGTAGACAATTATAATTGCTAACTAACACAACATTAAACGTTAACTATAATTTAAATTAAGAAATGGGCGCATTGAAAGGTCTTTACGATTGGTTGTGAAAGCTGCCTGTTCTGCATCATAGACATATATAAACTAGACGTCACCTTGGCTACGGCAGTTCATTGGAACGAATGCGTCAATAGAGCCGCCATCTTGAAACAGACGAGCCCCTCCACTTTAATGCATCAGCGTCAATGTAGACTCAGGTCTAACGGAAATAAAATCACCATAAATAATCATGAACGCGATTTTTTTCTCGTTTTTTTGGTTTGTTCCAACGGTCAGACTTGTAAAAAAAATTAAAAACATTCTTCCTAGTTCAGATTTCATCCGTGAACATCATACGCTGCACAACAGTCCGCCACCATCAATGAATTCGAAGTAAAGGCAGAGATAGCAGCGTTATCTACTGTAGCTTCTTCCTATGACAAGACCCCTGTTCCAAGATGGCGGCGGTTTTGACGCATGCTTAGAACCCCCAGGTGAGGTCTGGTGTTTATGTCTATGGTTTGGCATAAACGCTTCAGTGCTTTCTGCTTAAGTCTTGTGTCACCGCTTCCAGATCTAAACTTTCTGCCAGACAAGAAAACAACAAACGGTATGACGTAACGTAAATTTGATCTTCATACAGAAATCCCAGATGAATTTATCCCAATAAATTGTTAAATTACTTGTGTTGTGTCTGCGAGCACGAAGACTGTAGTCTACTCTGCAAGTTTTTAAGTGCTGTATAGGCTAATTTAAACACACTGTGTAGGCCGTTTTGTGTCTAACATAGAGGAAATGAAACTCAGTGGTTGTCTTGTGCAACATATTTTGTGTGACTGTTAACTGTCTGATTGTGACTTCCTTTCTGACAGCGGCACACTCTCTGTGTGTCCGAACAAGCTTCTTGCAAGAATAAAATGTATAAAGACACCGGTTGTTTCTCCATTTCAGCCTCACCGTTATTAAAGTTATAATCTTTTTTTTAGTTTCTACTAAATTAAATGTGTAATATGAATAAATAGCGCTCATAAACGGCTGTTGAGAGTATTCTAAATAAATATTTATTTAAATAGGATTTTTACACACACACACACACACAAAAACAACATCAGCATTTTATGTTAAATAAACTGGTAACACTTTACAATACGGGTGCACTAATATGCATTAATTCATGCGTAACTAATGCACAGATAATCATGAGTTAATGTATAACTAATGAAGAACTAAACCATTAATTAATGATTACTGCATCAGCAACTAATAAAGAGTCTATATGATTAATATATTTAGTATTACATGAATTGCTATTAATTCAATGTGTCATTGTGGATTAATTCCTTAAAGGATTAGTTTTGAAAAAACTTTTGCTGATAATTTACTCACCCCCATGTCATCCAAGATGTCCATGTCTTTCTTTCCTCAGTCGAAAAGAAATTAAGGTTTTTGATGAAAACATTCCACTATTTTTCTCCTTATAATGGACTTCAATGGGAACCAGGTCTAACCGAGGTCCAAACGACAGTTAATAACAGTTTCAGATGCAGCTTCAAATGTCTTTAAACGACACCAGACGATGAATAAGGGTCTTATCATGCGAAACGATCGGTTATTTCAAAACTTATTCCAAAAATGTAACTTTTCTAAGGACAAATGCTAGCCTTTCTCCATTCTGCGAGGCGCGTTTGCAACGTCACGTAATACGTAATTACGTTCAAAAGGTCACGGGTGACGTAGCCGGAAGTACAGAGTCAGTGTTTACAAGTTGAACGCATAGGTTGAACGTGAAAACTAACTCAAACGCCGTTTACAAAAAAGGAATTAAAAGGAAAAACAACGATGTCGGGCGATTTTGATTCTGTACTTCCGGCTACGTCGCCCGTGACCTTTTGAACGTAATTACGTATTACGTGACGTTGCAAACGCGCCTCGCAGAATGGAGAAAGGCTAGCATTTGTCCTTAGAAAAGTTACATTTTTGGAATAAGCTTTGAAATAACCGATCGTTTCGCATGATAAGACCCTTATTCATCGTCTGGTGTCGTTTAAAGACATTTGAAGCTGCATCTGAAACTGTTATTAACTGTCGTTTGGACCTCCGACCAACTGGTTCCCATGTAAGTCCATTATATGGAGAAAATCCTGGAATGTTTTCATCAAAACCCTTAATTTCTTTTCGACTGAAGAAAGAAAGACATGGACATCTTGGATGACATGGGGGTGAGTAAATTATCAGCAAAAGTTTTTTCAAAAGTGAACTAATCCTTTAATAACATATTTTATTAACTAATCGTGTAAATTAATGTGTTAATTACCATAATTAGTCAAAGCTATGCACTTCAACTTCCAGTTGTCTGCTTTAATTAATCATTAGCTAATAAAGTATCATTATATCATGACTTTACTTGTTGGGGCACATCATTATTAACTAGTCATTTAATAATTGTGGTAATTTGCACATGAATTTGCAGTAACAATGTAATAAAGTAAATTAATCAAATTAAAAAAGTAATTAATCATGTATTAATGCAAATTAATGTACCTGTCATATTATCTGGAAGTTGAAATACAAGGCTTTGGCTCATTCTGGTAATTAACATATTAATTAACACTATAAGTTAAAAAATTAGTTATTATGAAATTAATCCACAATTACATATTTAATTAATAACATTTTGTGTATGAACTAATACATTAACCTTACAGACTCTTAATTAGTTCCTAATGTGGTAATCATTAATTTATAGCTTAAATAATCATTAGTTACACATTAATTCAGTATTATCTGTGCATTAGTTAAGCATGAATTAATGCCCCCGTATTGTAAAGTGTTACCAATAAACTTTATAAAAGACCCAGATTTCTAACTTTCATTCCTGGGGATACCATGGATAATTTTATAAGGTTTAATGTAAAACTTTTGCTCATTATTTGGAAAATACAGGTTAAAATTTGTAATAAGTCACTTTAACCACTAGATGGCTATAGAGCTCCTAGGCCTATATACTATTTGAATTACTGAAAGATATAGTTTCTAAAGTTGGATTCATATCTAAATATTATAAAATCACAATTATAACAAAAATAAAATATTTTTTGTCAAAGTTTAGCATTGGTTTTTGTACTGAAGAAACCACAGTTTTTCAATAATGTTACATTATGATTAGAATTAAACCTGAACAACATATTACAGAGAGAAATGTTGGAGTCTTAAGATTTGATCATTTATTTCAGCTGAACAGCAGTAACAAATAAGCAGATAAAGCAGTTACACGTGCATGTACCATGATACACTGTTACCCGCTAAAATGTCACGATTCCAACAACATGATAACAAATAATTTATCTAAAAAATTAACACGTCAAAATGAAAACACAGATGCTTACAAGACAAAAGTGGGAATGTATTTTACCTGTTGTCGTCGACCCTCAGCTGAATGCATGCATGCTCTGCCTCGTTTAAAATACTTGAAAAAATGGTCGATCGCGTGACCGGTGATCTGTGCTATCAAGTCTCGCGTTGTCAGCATGTCTCAGTAGGGCTGTTCCCATCTAGCGGTTGAGAAATGTAATTGTATTTTTATTTAATTTAAAATGAAAGACAGTCAAATAAAACCGTAGATTTTTTATTAATGTGTGACTGTGACAGCAAACATGAAGCTGCGTGGGTGAAAAACAAGTAAACAATTTTAAGATTTTATTTTGGCTATACTAATCGCTGGTCTAAATCAGGGCTATAGCCAAGCCGTTAAACGTAGACCACTGATTGCCTCGATTTCGCCGGTGGACTAAAAGCAGACTGTACATAGCCCATCCAAGAGGATCGTGACTATACAGATCGATCATGTAATGATATGACACTGGCACCTTGTAGATATGTTTACTAATGCGAACATGATGGGATATCAAATATCAACCATCTCATGCGTTGCCTGCCCAACAATTCGTTAAAACGACAATTAATCAGTTTCGACTAGAAGTGGGCTATAAATAGCCGGGCAGACTATACGAGCTAGATCGCGTCTACACACAGCCTACACATAGAAAATGTCAAAGAAATCAAACCAAACACCTTGTAATCACAGTTGACTTTGCTTACATGATGGAATAAATACATTTTGCAAGCTATTTTGGAAAAAATTACATTTAGCCATGATTCAATGTTATTTTGGCTAAAAGTGGGTTACACATAGCCGGACTATATCGGGTCTATATTTAACCTAGATGGTGAAATGAGGGCTATTGCTTGCTGGGCAGTCCCTCTTCTGTTAACTGAAACATAATGTCACAGGAAAGTTTATGATCAAACACACAGTCTATAATGCAGATGACAATCAGTTTTTAAAATTTTGTCTGTTGTTACAAAATATGAAAAACTCACCTGCTCTTTTCTTACGAATCACCCAGAGAATAAGAGCCAGAGCGAATGAAGCGGCAACAATCACAATCACAGCCACAAGCCCTGAGAGAGACATTATAAATAGAGAGACACATTCAGCAGGACTATATTACTGTTTAACCAAAAACATAAAAACAACTATAGCATAATTATCCATATTTATCATGAAGTAAATTGATGATTTTATATAAAGTTCAGTAAGTTTCTGTCAGATATTATTATAGTGATGGTCCTCTGAGATCCTGTTGTTGCTTCATAGTTCAGCAGCTGTAAAGTGTTTATTATCTTAAAGCCTTAACTAAAAATACAGCAACAACACAAACAATATCAGTAAATAAGAGTATATATTAAGTGTATACTCAATATAATATATTAATAATATTTCAAGTATTGCAGATTGTTTATATGCTGCTGAAAGCCATCTGGACACTGACTGCACCACACATGTTCACTAGTCGGTGTGTGACGAAATCTCGTGAAGCTAAAATGTGACGGGATCTCGAGAGACTAAAATGTGATGAGATCTCGCAATACTAAACTGTGACGAGATCTCACGAGAATAAAATGTGACGAGATCTCGCGAGACTAAAATGTGACGAGATCTCATGAGACTAAAATGTGACGAGATCTCGCTAGAATAAAATGTGATGAGATCTCGTGAGACTAAAATGTGACGAGATCTCGCTAGAATAAAATGTGATGAGATCTCGTGAGACTAAAATGTGACGAGATATTTCAATACTAAAATGTGACAAGATCTCACGAGACTAAAATGTGACGAGATCTCGTGAGACTAAAATGTGACGAGATCTCGCTAGAATAAAATGTGATGAGATCTCGTGAGACTAAAATGTGACGAGATATTTCAATACTAAAATGTGACGAGATCTTGCAATACTAAAACGTGACGAGATCTCGCGAGAATAAAATGTGACGAGATCTCACGAGAGTAAAATGTGACGAGATCTCGCGAGAATAAAATGTGACGAGACGATCGGTCTTGTGATATCGCCTTGACGGAGTGCAAGGGTGGAATTAGCACAGAATATGCGCCACTACATTCACATTATGACTGCATCACTGCCTCCAAGATCGTTTTGCTGTTTCTATAAAAAATAAAAACCATTGTAAACTATTGTAAACGTCTGCTCTGCTCATCCAGCACGAGTCGCCAGAGTAGGACTCACAGTTCACTGATCACGTGATGATGGCGAAGGGTTTGCTGCGCAACAGAGCTATCAAACCTATCCTGGACTGAGTAGTTGTAGCTCTGGTCTCTGTTTGCACTTTGAATATTGAGAGAGGTGTAGCGTCTGAAGAACGATAGATAAGGGAGGTTGAACACAAAACAGTGCTGAACACTTTCTCTCCACCAACGATCAACATTTCCTGCTCAGCTACTGTTCGGACGCTCTTGCTTACTGCTCCGCGCTTTGTTTTATCGCTTTTATATTTTTATCGCTCTATCGCTTTTATATTTTTAGCCTTACATATTACAGCCTTATTTAAGATAACACCAGAGCAACTATCCCACTCTTTTGCTGCAAGCCCCCAGATGTCAACCAAAAAACGCCAGGCCTCACAACCACCAAAGCCTGTAGGCCCAGCTCACCCCCAAGCCCCCCTCCCCCCTCCTCCGAGAGCTCTTTGGCCTATGACACAGCGCCAGACCCCATACCCTCCTCCGGCGGCTCGAGGTGAACCAAAAACAACTGATACTAGCTCTCAGTGATATGTATCGGGTCTCCGCTATGATAACAGTAACTTTCTTGAATGTTTACAAAACAAGCGGGAACCCAGTGTATCTTTGTATGATGTATCTTTGACAATAACAATCAATATTTGTGATCAGCTGTTTGAACAACTTTAGAGACGATTCAGATACTGATTCTATAAAATCTATGAGTCGATCAAATGAGGATGATGTTCATACACACCTGGATTCAGAGATTTTGCTGTGGGATGTGCTATTACTGTAGTTGATGTAGTTGTAGTTACAACTATTAAAACAAGATGGAAATAGAAATATGTCATATTTTAATACATGAACAGAATGTCAAGGCATTTATTTTCCAAAAATGAATCCTAAATATCATTTGAATTTATCATGGGATGGCATGAGATACACTATCGGTATAATATTTATAATTAATTTGCATCAGACAACAGGAAGTACAAGTCATACTGTATGTATCAAAATGGCTCACTGACAAATCTGACTTAAGAGATACTTTTTGTAGATAATATCTGTGATAATAAACCAGCCTGAGAGAGCCAGTGCAAACCACTGAAGCGAGAGTGATGATGTGTGTTCAGAAACTGATTCTCTGGATGATGAGGATGATGTTCATACACACCTGGATTCGGAGAGTTTGCTGTGGGACGTGTTGTTACTGTAGTTGATGTAGTTGTAGTTGCAACTATTAAAACAAGATGGAAATAGAAATGTCATATTTTAATGCATGAACACAATATATCCTTTGAGGTTTCAATACTGAATTGATGGAATTATCCGGCTGATTTTACTGTGGTGTGATCAAACCACTGAAGCGAGAGTGATGATGTGTGCCAGTGGTCATGTGATCATGAACCTTGTGTAGGAGCTGTTGCTGTAGTTCTGCTTGATGTCTTCTCAGAGTTTGATCTGCTGACTGGAGTCAGTGTTGTTGAAGAGACTGGAGCTGCAGAAGATGAATGTTCACACACATCACCTGTAGGACATTAACGATGCTTTCCAACAGGTTTTATCTTAGTTTTTGTACCAAGTCAAGTCAATGGAGTCGGACAAAACTACGCTAAAACCTGTTGGAAAGCATCTTTTGCAGCGATATTTGTGTGAGCATATCAGTGAACACCCCAGACCACTCGGTGAGTTTCACGTCTTTGTAAACTAAAGTTTAATGTGTTTTATGAATGATTGTTCATGTGCACATAGACAACCATTGTGTAGGTGGGGGTGCTAACACAGAAAACGTCTCAGTTACGGATGTAACCCTCGTTCCCTGAGTAGGGAACGGAGACGTTACGTCAGAAGTGACGGAGATTGGGGGTTTCGCATAGAAAGCCAATCCTCTTCGAGTATTTAAAAACGAGCCAATGGCGTGAAATGCCTTGGGGCTGCGGAAATTTGCATAGCGTACTCCGCCCTACTCCGTGAGTATAAAAGGAGGAAGTGAACGCAACCGCAGTATGTCTTCGCTGAGGAGCCAAGATTGAACTCGGCGTCTACCCAGCGATACAGCAGAAGTGGCAGGGAGACGTAACGTCTCCGTTCCCTACTCAGGGAACGAGGGTTACATCCGTAACCGAGACGTTCCCTTTCGTAGTCACTTCGAGTTACGTCAGAAGTGACGGAGATTGGGGGTCTGTGCCATCACGCCATCTTCAAGCTGTCTACCAGTGCCCTGCGAAAGTCTGGACCCCTCCTTTTTTTTTTTTTTTTAGGGATATCCAGTGGGACAGCCGTTGCTTTGAGAGAGCCCTTCCCTTCTGGCTCCCCCCATGACAGACAAAGAGCTGGTCTGAGGTCCTGAAACACCGCGTTCTGTCGACATAGGTGCGGAGAGCACGTACCGGACAGAGCAGTGCCAAGGCTGGGTCTGCCTCCTCCAGGGGCAGCGCTTGCAGGTTCACCACCTGGTCCCGGAAGGGAGTGGTGGGAACCTTGGGCACATATCCAGGCCGGGGTCTCAGGATCACGTGAGAGTAAGCCGGCCCGAACTCCAGGCACGCTTCGTCAACGGAGAATGCGTGCAGGTCCCCCACCATCTTGATGGAGGCCAATGCAACCAGGAGTGCTGCCTTCATGGACAGAAACTTTAACTCTACCGATTGCAAAGGCTCAAAGGGATGCCTCTGCAGTGCACTTAAAACTACCGAGAGGTCCCAAGAGGGTACGAGGGGAGGACGAGGCGGATGTAGCCTCCTCGCTCCCCTCAGGAACCTGATGACCAGGTCGTGCTTCCCTAAGGACTTACCCTCCACTGCTTCATGAGAAGCGGCAATGGCCGCGACGTAAACCTTAAGGGTGGAGGGCGACAGCCTGCGCTCCAACCCTTCTTGCAGGAAGGAAAGCACAACCGCGATCGAACATCTCCGGGGGTCTTCTCCGCGAGAAGAACACCAATTGACGAAGAGGTTCCACTTCAACGCATAAAGGTGTCTCGTGGACGACGCTCTTGCGGAAGTGATGGTTGCCGCCATCGCAGGTGGCAGCGAACTCAAACCTGCCTCGACCCGTCCAGGAGCCACACATGCAGCCTCCAAAGATCGGGACGAGGGTGCCACAGAGTGCCCCGTCTCTGAGAGAGTAGGTCCTGTCTCAGAGGAATAGGCCAAGGAGGTGCTGTCGCGAGGAGCATGAGTTCGGAGAACCACGTCTTGGTGGGCCAATAGGGGGCTACCAGCAAGACCTGCTCCTCGTCCTCCTTGATCTTGCACAACACCAGTGCAAGGAGGCTCACTGGGGGAAACGCATACTTGCGTGGGCCCCGTGGCCAGCTGTGCGCCAGTGCATCTGAGCCGAGCGTACCCTCGGTCAGGGAATAAAACTGGGCGCAGTGGGATGAGTCCCGAGAGGCGAACAGATCTATCTGTGCCTCCCCGAACTGGTCCCAAATCAGCTGGACCGACTGGGGATGGAGTCGCCATTCGCCGGAGATAGGATGGACCCGTGACAGTTCGTCGGCTGCCAGGTTCCGGTCTCCAGGAATGTAAACTGCACGAAGGGACCTCAGGTGCTTCTGACTCCATAACAAGAGGTGGCGGGCGAGCTGCGGACAACCGGCGTGAGCGTAGACCCCCCTGGTGGTTGATGTACGCTACTGCCGTAGTGTTGTCTGAACGGACAAGCACATGCTGGCCCGTGAGCAACACTCGGAAGCGGTGCAGGGCGAGCCGCACTGCCAGCAGCTCGAGGCAATTGATGTGCATGAGGCGCTGGGTTCCTGTCCAGGAACCCGCGGCTGCATGCCCATTGCACATGGCACCCCAACCCGTGGTAGACGCATCCGTGGAGACAACGAGATGCCTGGAAACTCGCTGAATAGGGACGCCGGTCCGTAAGAAGCTGAGGTTCGACCACGGGAAGAAGGTTCGGCGGCATGCTGGAGTCACTGGAACTCGGAGCGAACCGCGATGCCATGCCCACCTCGGGACTCGATCGCGAAGCCACAGCTGAAGCGGTCTCATATGAAGCAAACCGAGCGGCGTTGCCGCGGCAGCGGATGCCATATGCCCCAGGAGCCTCTGAAATAGTTTCAGTGGAACCGCACTCTTGCCCTCGAACTGTCGAAGACAAGTCAGCAGTGAGTGCGCGCGCTAGATCGTGAGCTGCGCGGACATGGCGACCGAGTCTATCTCCATGCCGAGAAAAGAGATCCTCTGCACGGGGCAAAGTTTGCTTTTCTCCCGGTTGACCCGAAGGCCCAGACGGGCTAGGTGCCGGAGCACCAGGTCTCTGTGTTCGCAAACCTGAGCTCGAGAGTGTGCCAGTATCAGCCAGTCGTCGAGATAGTTCAGGATGCGAACCCCGTTCTCGCGAAGGGGAACAAGGGCTGCCTCGACGATCTTCGTGAAGACGCGAGGGGACAGAGCTAACCCGAATGGGAGAACCGTGTACTGATATGCCTGGCCCTCGAAAGCAAACCGAAGAAACGGTCTGTGTCGAGGCAAAATGGAGACATGAAAGTACGCGTCCTTCAGGTCGATCGCTGCAAACCAATCCTGAAACCGAACGCATTCGAGAATGCGTTTGGCTGTGAGCATTTTGAACGGTAGTCGATGGAGAGAACGGTTCAAAATGCGCAGGTCTAGGATCGGTCGTAACCCACCGGTCTTTTTGGGGACAATGAAGTAGGGGCTGTAAAACCCGGACCTCATCTCGGCTGGAGGGACCGTCTCGATTGCACCCTTCGCCAGCAGGGTCGCAATCTCCGCTCTCATAACCGGGGCATTGCCACCGACCATCGTGGAGCGAACTCCCCCGAAACGGGGAGGAGACTGTGCGAACTGAATCGCGTAGCCGAATCTGATCGTTCTGATGACCCAGCGGGACAGCCCGGGAAGCTCTAGCCAGGCTTTCAGGAATTGAACCAGCGGGGTCATCCGAACCACAGACGTCCCCCCGGAGGGGCAGCGAGGCGGGTCGACCGGCATGCGCGCAGGAGTTACCCCGCCCGGATGCACCGTCGAGGCCCGCTCCCCGACAGAAGAGACCAGGGAAGGCAAAGCGTTTCACGGGGGTCTGGCGATAGAGGGGGAAGGGAGGGGCGTAGCCCGGGGACGACACACGCTCCCTTCCACGCCCTCAGAGACAGAGAGGAATGAGTGGGCTGACGCACTGGGACGTCGAGCGCACCCAATCCTGTCTGTGTGTTTAGTGATGTCAAGTCTTTCTTTAACCAACTCAGGGTACTGCTCACCCGTGGGTGAGCAGCGGGGAGCTGAGAACAAAAGATTCTCCCCCGGCCCTCCACCGGGGGAAGGAGGGGGCCTGCTACCGCCTCCTGGGAAAAACTCAACCTCATCACTGAGCAGCCCGTCTCAGGAACGTCGCTTAGCCTGGCGTTTAGCGGGGCGTGCGGCCTGAGGGGGCTGTGACGCCTGCCTGCGGCCTCCTCTACGCCGCGGCCTCCTCTATGCCGCGGCCCGGGTGAAGGCTGCTGCTGGGGCCGGGCGGGAGGGAGGGGAGCCGCGGGGGGGCGTCCTCGGCGGCGAGCAGCGGGAGGCATCTGTGCCGACGACTGGGTGGAGGCAGCAGCTGGTCGTCGGGGCAGAATATGTTTAATTGCCTCCGTCTGCTTCTGGGCAGTCGAGAACTGCTGGGCAAAGTCCTCGACTGCACCGCCGAAAAGGCCAACCTGGGAGAGTGGGGCGTCGAGCAGACGAGTCCGCTCAGCGCTCCGAGTGTCTGCCAGGTTGAGCCAGAGATGACGCTCCTGGACCACACTGGTGGCCATCACCTGACCAACGGCGCGAGCGGCCACTTTCGTCGCCCGGAGACCAAGGTCAGTGGCGGACCGCAAATCTTTGAATGCCGTTGGATCAGTCCCGCCCTCGTGCATATCTCTGAGCAGCTTCGCTTGGAAGACCTGCAAAGTGCTCATCGCATGCAGAGCGGAGGCCACCTGTCCCGCCGCTCAATAGGAACGCGCCGCCATAGCAGACGAGAACCTACAGGCTTTGGATGGGTGCTTAGGAGGACCACGGGAGGAGGCGCTCTGTGGACACAGCTGCATCGCAACAGAGCGCTCCACCGGGGGCATCCCAGTGTACCCACGGGCGGCCCCACCATCGAGGGGGGGAAAGGCGGGGGAGAGATTGCGCTCTCGAGTGGACAGGGGAGCCCCCCAAGAGCCCGACAGCTCCACATGCAGCTCGGGGAAGAAAGGCAATGGAGTTGGCCGTGGCCTTGCGGCGGCAGCTTTGTCCAAAAACCAATCATCCATCCGTGAGAGATCGGGGGAAGGGCGGAGGGTTCCACTCTAACCCGATACTCCCAGCGGCTCGAGACAGCATGGCCGTCAGCTCGGGATCCGACACGGGCAACGCTGGCACTCCCGAAGGAGGCAACGGAGCCGCATCCTCATCTCCCGAGGACTCTAGCCCGCCTAGTGATGTTGTGATCAACATCGCATCATCATCTGGAGCGCTGTCCGAAGCAGCCGGTACCACTGAAGAAGCAACCGACTGAATCGAACTAACGCTCGCTGGCTCTCGCACTGAGGCGGGAGGTGTGGCCCGAGGAATCGTCGGGGCTTTGTTCCACACCGTCACCGTTAGATCACCAGGTCCCCGAGTCGACGGGCCCCCCGTGAGGGAAGCAGAACGAGTAACGGACACGGGGACTCTCACTTTAGTCAGATCATTGAGTCTCGACCTCAGTGTAGAGATGGTCATGTTCCCACAGAAGGAACATGAGTCATCCACGAACGCTGCTGCTGCATGCTGAATGCCCGGGCATACAAAGCAGCGATCGTGACCATCAGATGACGATAGAAATCGACCACACCCAGAAGAACACGGGCGAACCATCTTTAAAAAGACGTGCCACGTGCAGCTCTTTCAATGAGAGGAGGAAATTCACTCTTTCAGCACTGAGGCGACCAGGGAGAAGCGCAAAGTCTAGCAGACCACTGCTCAGATCGCAGGCGATGCAGAATCTCGCTGGGTACCGCCGTCACACCAACACTGAAGAGGACGCTCGTCTCGAAGAGTCTTGAACAGTGAGAATGGCTTTCAGGAGTGAAGAGGTTCTCTTGGCTCCGAAGCAAAAACATACTGCGGTTGCGTTCACTTCCTCCTTTTATACTCACGGAGTAGGGCGGAGTACGCTATGCAAATTTCCGCAGCCCCAAGGCATTGCACGCCATTGGCTCGTTTTTAAATACTCGAAGAGGATTGGCTTTCTATGCGAAACCCCCAATTTCCGTCACTTCTGACGTAACTCGAAGTGACTACGAAAGGGAACTACAATTCTGCAGCATTTGCCCAAATTTCAATCTTAACCGTTCTATTTCATCAGAAACGATCTTAAAACAGGGCTTTAAGTGTAAAATATCAAACTAACCCTAGAGAGGTTTGTTTTTTAATAACAACAACTTAAAAAAATATTTTAATGATATAAGTAAAGTAAAAATATAATATGTAGCCTAATATAGTGGACATATTTAACAAAACACTTCTCTCTATAGCTAATTTGTCTAGCCTGTATGATCATTAAATGGCTTTCGTGAGGTAAATGTAACGTTGACATGTTGTTCTCCAGCTGTTTTATGGACCTCTTTCCCCGGTTGATAAACACTGATCAAGAGTTTTATTTCAAATTTTCAAATGAGATATTTTTCAAAATGGCCTATTGATCATTCGTGCTTATATTAGTAGTAAAGAAGAGTAACAGATGATCGGTTACGTGCCGCTTGAACTGAAGCGCTACTGAGATCTGTCACGACACACTTACAAGAGCCAAAACGCCATTTATTGATTGAATTTGGTAATAAAATGGACAGAATCTGAGCGCTGATCATTTGTTTTGTATTAAAGTAACCTGCTATGTCTTGTCTGTCGGTGTCAGTGTCCTCTTTGCTACATGATCATTCTCTGTGTGAGTAAATGGATGTGTGGTGAGAGTGTGTGGAAAGGGTCAACTGTGTGAGTCTCGCGCTCAATGCGTGACAGTTTACAGTAAAACTCGTCAGAACTCAGCGAATCACAACAAGTGTATCAGTGAAAACACTTATTTAAACAGCACACACACACACACACACAAACTTGACTGCACATCACATTTTTGACATTATTGGTCCTGCTTTCAATCGTATTGCAACGGACCCGTCTAATAATTTTATGTGATTTATATGAGAGTGAAACACAGTTGAGCTGCTTCCCATAAACCTTCAGCTTTCCTGAATGAAGGACATTATTAAGCCGTATAACTCCTAAAGCTGACCTCCTACATGGGTCATACTAGGCTTTAATAGATGTATAAAATATTTCATATATGATCCATGTAGGAGGTTAATACTAATATTTTACAATTTCCAAACGTATGAAGTCATCATAAAGAGTAGAGCCAGTCTGTGGAAGTTTTCTCAAATCTGTCTTCTAACAGTTTCTCACCTGAATACTTGACAGTGTATGTGACTGACGTCTGGAGTTGATTTCTGAGAGTAACCTGACATCTCCACTGTCTGTTGTTATCTTCATTCAGGAGTGTTGTAGTCAGAGTGATGATACAGCGATATGATAATGATGATGATGATGATGATGATATCTGATATCTGGAGTCTGTCTTCAGATCAACACCAGCCTGATTCACCCACAACAGCTCAAATCCCTCAGAACGAACCCGATAATCACAGGAGTATCCAGTATATGAATACAACTGACAGGAGAGAGTCACAGAGCGGCCTGGACTGATCTCAGTCTGTGAGGATGAAGATGATGATGATGATGATGATGACACTGAAACTGAACACAAGACACAATTCACAGAATCAAAGAATCTGCCCTTTTTAAATTGACCATATAATCATAAACTTACCATGAAGAACATGCAGATAAACATGTGCATCAGTTTCTGGTTGGTGTTGTCGTCCGCTCACACATTGTTGGCAGGTGTATAATCCATAATCTTCTCCTGTGGCGTTCTTGATGTTCAGAGAGCAGTCAGACTCCAGACTCAGTCTCTCATGTCTCTCTGTGTCTTCATTCTTTATCCCTAACTCAATCAGTTCAACTATCTGTGGACGTCTGAATATGTTAGAGTAGATCCATGTAGTTGATTTGCAGTCAGAAAGAGCATTATTACAGGACAGACGGACATCTACACCAGAACTGATGAACACATCATCCACTTCACTGGTGCCTGAAACACAGTAGATCTCAGTGATAATTATGATATTTATTAATAAATCAAACCATAAACCATACCAGCATAACAAGCAGAAGATTACAATCATACAGTATTTTTCCGGTAACGCTTTACAATAAGGGTTTATGAATAATCATGTACCATAGAGGTCTGCACACACAAGGCAGGGGCGGATTGGCCATCGGGAATACCGGGAACAATCCCGACCGTCCGGTCCAATTCAGGCCGAAGACCGGTCGGTGGTCAAAGAGTTTAAAAAAAAATGTATGATACGTGACCAGCCGCTCAGCCGCAGCAGAACACTATGTGTGTGTGTGTGTGTGTGTGTGTCATGGTGCGTTCACGTGCTATAGAAAATATATTTTCCACTTGTGAACTGGTATTTAACGTTACCAGTGTGTTGCATTCAAGTGCTTTTGTTGTCGTAATGTGGTAAAAAGATGGAGATCCAGACCTGTTATTAAGCTAAAACTATTTTAGATTGCTAAAGTCATCTGCTACAGCACAAAAGTGATTTATCAAAACTTAAACGGTAAATAATATGCTGTATATTTTCTAGATCATGAAAAGTACATAGTTTTACCATTCACGACTCTCGTGTTGCTCTCCGCCATTTTGAAAAGGTCAAAGGTTATCTCATCTCGGCAACTCGTGCATCAAAATATTCTACGAGCTGCCCAGTGGAAATACCACATGAGTGTGTTCAAGTGCATTTCCCACGATTTACCATAATTACCATAGCACGCGAACGCATCATCAGACCGGGCCAATACTTTCAATCTGAGGGGGGATACGAGCGGCCCCTCCCAACTTGGACTGATCCTCGTTTCTCCTGACATCCGATTGGCTCAAACTAGGCGTCAATCAAAGGAGTTTACTTTTCATCATGTTTGGCAGGTTTGTGTGAATGCAACAGAGACGGATGGTAAAATGGCCAAAAGAAGGAAAGAAGAGAAAGAAATGGATGTGGCCAAAAAAATATGAATTAAAGAAAAAAAAACATTGGCACAAGAGGCAGCTAAATGGCAGCTGGAGGTGCAGATGAGGAAGGACCCAGCAGCATGGACAGCACAGGAGCACGATTAGTGATATATTAGTGATTTATTATACACTGTTATTGTTCATATTTGCATTTAAAGATAGGCATTTATTACATGGCTTGGTAGAATTACACAGTTTCTTGATAACAGACACCGCTCAGTATAACACACGGGTGTCAGTTTGGGTTGAAATGTGCTGGGACAGAGACGCATTCGGAAGTGCATTTTCAAAAGTGCTGGTACAAACTGTGCAGCCTTTCTGCTCAACCCGTAAATAAATGCATCGATCCGCAAATATTTGCTCGAGTTCTTCAATGGTCTAGTGGAAGATCTTTTGCCAAGCGTGTCAGAGGTTACGGGTTCTGATCCGCACTCGTACAGTTTTATCTCTCATCAAAACCGAATATGTTCATCAGTGGTTACAGTCTATATCAAGCAGGGACACGTTTGAGTGCATTTTATTTCGTGATTTCACCAGAATGAATAGAGTCTCCGTAACAGCGATAGATTGAAGTACGCGCAGTGTGTGTCCGAGTGAAGACTGTCCAAACACTGTATCCATGACACTGACAGCAGCGATAACGAGCGCTCAGCTTGATTTATTTTAGCACTAGATCTCTTATTAAAGAGCGAACTGAATTAATGCTCTGCTAGTTAACTCGAGATGTTTTATTTGTATTAGGTACATCTGCACCAAATAAATCAATAATTTGACACAAAATATTGATTTAAAAAGGAGTTTATTAATTTAAAAACGATTATATTACCGGAGTGAACAGAACTGCGTCCATAGCAACACAATCTAGCTGTTAAAACATGCAATGGTAAAATATGTGATCAACAAAAAAGGCTAACGTTAACGTTATATGAAGTAAAAATTAAAGGTACTCTATGGAGTTTTTAGCGGCCTCTAGCGGTGATGTTTTAGAATACAACAAGAGCGCTCGTGCTCGTGAGCGTGATCAATCTCAAGAGCGAGCATTCACTACCGGCCACACGGAGACTTTCAACGCAACGGCGAAATCATCACACAACATGCTGGAAACTAATGTAAACTCCCACTGCAGGTACAATAATAGCCTACTTTTATCAGCTTGACGTTGAAGTAATGCTCTGTGCTCGTACCATGATCATAATGTTACAATAAACGTCTCGGTTACGGATGTAACCCTCGTTCCCTGAGTAGGGAACGGAGACGTTACGTCAGAAGTGACGGAGATTGGGGGTTTCGCATAGAAAGCCAATCCTCTTCGAGTATTTAAAAACGAGCCAATGGCGTGAAATGCCTTGGGGCTGCGGAAATTTGCATAGCGTATTCCGCCCTACTCCGTGAGTATAAAAGGAGGAAGTGAACGCAACCGCAGTATGTCTTCCCTGAGGAGCCAAGATTGAACTCGGCGTCTACCCAGCGATACAGCAGAAGTGGCAGGGAGACGTAACGTCTCCGTTCCCTACTCAGGGAACGAGGGTTACATCCGTAACCGAGACGTTCCCTTTCGTAGTCACTTCGAGTTACGTCAGAAGTGACGGAGATTGGGGGTCTGTGCCATCACGCCATCTTCAAGCTGTCTACCAGTGCCCTGCGAAAGTCTGGACTCCTCTCTTTTTTTTTTTTTTTTTTAGGGATCCCACTTTAACACAGGATTACCAAGGTACACTGGGAAACATATCCCGGGAGGGACATGCTACCAGCTGCCTACCAAGGGGAGGACTTACAATACACATATGGCCGCATAGGAACGCATATGGAAACTCTGGAGCACCAACCGAGGTGGCTACTAAAATTTAACTCCAGGGGTGGCAGATGGCTTGCCAAGGGAAGACACATGCTCAGAGAGGCTTACAGTGGAAAATACACATGAGATGGTTACCATGGGGAACCGTGCGCATGGAGGCACCTAGCCAGCATCCAGAGCAACAGCAGTGGTGCCCGCATCGTCGGTGCTGGAGGACTCAAGACTTCAATGGAAGAACTGAGGAAATATCGCACTTATCCAGTCTGGGGAGTGGAGTGGCGAGCAAGCGAAGACACCTGAGCGGGTCCAGTACTGGCGGAAGCGAGTACGTGAGAGGACACCGGCTCAATTCGCAGATTATAGAATCTGGCGAAGGTGTTGGGTGTCGCCCAGCCTGCAGCTCTGCAGATGTCTGTTAGCGAGGCGCCGTGCGCTAGAGCCCAAGAGGAGGCCACACTCCGAGTGGAATGGGCCGTCACACCAAGGGGGCACGGACGGCCTTGCTGCTGGTAAGACAAAGCAATGGCGTCCACTATCCAGTGGGACAGCCGTTGCTTTGAGAGAGCCCTTCCCTTCTGGCTCCCCCCATGACAGACAAAGAGCTGGTCTGAGGTCCTGAAACACCGCGTTCTGTCGACATAGGTGTGGAGAGCACGTACCGGGGAGAGAGCAGTGCCAAGGCTGGGTCTGCCTCCTCCAGGGGCAGCGCTTGCAGGTTCACCACCTGGTCCCGGAAGGGAGTGGTGGGAACCTTGGGCACATATCCAGCCCGGGGTCCCAGGATTACGTGAGAGTAAGCCAGTCCGAACTCCAGGCACGCTTCGTCAACGGAGAATGCGTGCAGGTCCCCCACCCTCTTGATGGAGGCCAATGCAACCAGGAGTGCTGTCTTCATGGACAGAAACTTTAACTCTACCGATTGCAAAGGCTCAAAGGGATGCCTCTGCAGTGCACTTAAAACTACCGAGAGGTCCCAAGAGGGTACGAGGGGAGGACGAGGCGGATGTAGCCTCCTCGCTCCCCTCAGGAACCTGATGACCAGGTCGTGCTTCCCTAAGGACTTACCTTCCACTGCTTCATGAGAAGCGGCAATGGCCGCGACGTAAACCTTAAGGGTGGAGGGCGACAGCCTGCGCTCCAACCCTTCTTGCAGGAAGGAAAGCACGACCGTGATCGAACATCTCCGGGGGTCTTCTCCGCGAGAAGAACACCAATTGACGAAGAGGTTCCACTTTAACACATAAAGGTGTCTCGTGGACGACGCTCTTGCGGAAATGATGGTTGCCGCCACCGCAGGTGGCAGCGAACTCAAACCTGCCTCGTCCCGTCCAGGAGCCACAGAGTGCCCCGTCTCTGAGAGAGTAGATCTTGTCTCAGAGGAATAGGCCAAGGAGGTGCTGTCGCGAGGAGCATGAGTTCGGAGAACCACGTCTTGGTGGGCCAATAGGGGGCTACCAGCAAGATCTGCTCCTCGTCCTCCTTGATCTTGCACAACACCCGTGCAAGGAGGCTCACTGGGGGAAACGCATACTTGCGTGGGCCCCGTGGCCAGCTGTGCGCCAGTGCATCTGAGCCGAGCGTACCCTCGGTCAGGGAATAAAACTGGGCGCAGTGGGATGAGTCCCGAGAGGCGAACAGATCTATCTGTGCCTCCCCGAACTGGTCCCAAATCAGCTGGACCGACTGGGGATGGAGTCGCCATTCGCCGGAGATAGGACGGACCCGTGACGGTTCGTCGGCTGCCAGGTTCCGGTCTCCAGGAATGTATACTGCACGAAGGGACCTCAGGTGCTTCTGACTCCATAACAAGAGGTGGCGGGCGAGCTGCGACAACCGGCGTGAGCGTAGACCCCCCTAGTGGTTGATGTACGCTACTGCCGTAGTGTAGCACATGCTGGCCCGTGAGCAACGCTCGGAAGCGGTGCAGGGCGAGCCGTACTGCCAGCAGCTCGAGGCAATTGATGTGCATGAGGCGCTGGGTTCCTGTCCAGGAACCCGCGGCTGCATGCCCATTGCACATGGCACCCCAACCCGTGGTAGACGCATCCGTGGAGACAACGAGATGCCTGGAAACTCGCTGAATAGGGACACCGGTCCGTAAGAAGCTGAGGTTCGACCACGGGAAGAAGGTTCGGCGGCCTGCTGGAGTCACTGGAACTCGGAGCGAACCGCGATGCCATGCCCACCTCGGGACTCGATCGCGAAGCCACAGCTGAAGCGGTCTCATATGAAGCAAACCGAGCGGCGTTGCCGCGGCCGTGGATGCCATATGCCCCAGGAGCCTCTGAAATAGTTTCAGTGGAACCGCACTCTTGCCCTCGAACTGTCGAAGACAAGTCAGCAGTGAGTGCACGCGCTCGTTCGTGAGCTGCGCGGACATGGCGACCGAGTCTATCTCCATGCCGAGAAAAGAGATCCTCTGCACGGGGCAAAGTTTGCTCTTTTCCCGGTTGACCCGAAGGCCCAGACGGGCTAGGTGCCGGAGCACCAGGTCTCTGTGTTCGCAAACCTGAGCTCGAGAGTGTGCCAGTATCAGCCAGTCGTCGAGATAGTTCAGGATGCGAACCCCGTGCTCGCGAAGAGGAACAAGGGCTGCCTCGACGATCTTTGTGAAGACGCGAGGGGACAGAGCTAACCCGAATGGGAGAACCGTGTACTGATATGCCTGGCCCTCGAAAGCAAACCGAAGAAACGGTCTGTGTCGAGGCAAAATGGAGACATGAAAGTACGTGTCCTTCAGGTCGATCGCTGCAAACCAATCCTGAAACCGAGCGCATTCGAGAATGCGTTTGGCTGTGAGCATTTTGAACAGTAGTCGATGGAGAGAACGGTTCAAAATGCGCAGGTCTAGGATCGGTCGTAACCCACCGGTCTTTTTGGGGACAATGAAGTAGGGGCTGTAAAACCCGGACCTCATCTCGGCTGGAGGGACCGTCTCGATTGCACCCTTCGCCAGCAGGGTCGCAATTTCCGCTCTCATGACCGGGGCATTGCCACCGACCATCGTGGAGCGAACTCCCCCGAAACGGGGAGGAGACCGTGCGAACTGAATCGCGTAGCCGAATCTGATCGTTTTGATGACCCAGCGAGACAGCCCGGGCAGCTCTAGCCAGGCTTCCAGAAAGTGAACCAGCGGGGTCATCCGAGCCAAAGACGTCCCCCCGGAAGGGCAGCGAGGCGGGTCGACCGGCATGCGCGCAGGAGTTACCCCGCCCGGATGCACCGTCGAAGCCCGCTCCCCGACAGAAGAGACCAGGGAAGGCAGAGCGTTCCACGGGGGTCTGTTCTGCCGGGGGTCTGGCGATAGAGGGGGAAGGGAGGGCCGTAGCCCGGGGACGACACACGCACCCTTCCGCGCCCTCAAAGACAGAGAGGAATGAGTGGGCTGACGCACTGGGATGTCGAGCGCACCCAATCCTGTCTGTGTGCTCAGTGATGATGTCAAGTCTTTCTTTAACCAACTCAGGGTGCTGCCCACCTGTGGGTGAGCAGCGGGGAGCTGAGAACAAAAGATTCTCCCCCGGCCCTCCACCGGGGGAAGGAGGGGGCCTGCTACCGCCTCCTGGGAAAAACTCAACCTCATCACTGAGCAGCCCGTGTCAGGAACGTCGCTTAGCCTGGGGGTGTCCTCGGCGGCGAGCAGCGGGAGGCATCTGTGCCGACGACTGGGTGGAGGCAGCAGCTGGTCGCCGGGGCAGAATATGTTTGATTGCCTCCGTCTGCTTCTGGGCAGTGGAGAACTGCTGGGCAAAGTCCTCGACTGCACTGCTGAAAAGGCCAACCTGGGAGAGTGGGGCGTCGAGCAGACGAGTCCGCTCAGCGCTCCGAGTGTCTGCCAGGTTGAGCCAGAGATGACGCTCCTGGACCACACTGGTGGCCATCACCTGACCAACGGCGCGAGCGGCCACTTTCGTCGCCCGGAGAGCAAAGTCAGTGGCGGACCGCAAATCTTTGAATGCCGTTGGATCAGTCCCGCCCTCGTGCATATCTCTGAGCAGCTTCGCTTGGAAGACCTGCAAAGTGCTCATCGCATGCAAAGCGGAGGCCGCCTGTCCCGCCGCTCTATAGGAACGCGCCGCCATAGCAGACGAGAACCTACAGGCTTTGGATGGGTGCTTAGGAGGACCACGGGAGGAGGCGCCCTGTGGACACAGCTGCATCGCAACAGAGCGCTCCACCGGGGGCATCCCAGTGTACCCACGGGCGGCCCCACCATCGAGGGGGGGAAAGGCGGGGGAGAGATCGCGCTCTCGAGTGGACAGGGGAGCCCCCCAAGAGCGCGATAACTCCACATGCAGCTCGGGGAAATGGAGTTGGAGTTGGCCGCGGCCTTGCGGCGGCAGCTTTGTCCAAAAACCAATCATCCATCCGTGAGAGATCGGGGGAAGGGCGGAGGGTTCCACTCTAACCCGATAGTCCCAGCGGCTCGAGACAGCATGGCCGTCAGCTCGGGATCCGACACGGGCAACGCTGGCACTCCCGAAGGAGGCAACGCAGCCGCATCCTCATCTCCCGAGGACTCTAGCCCGCCTAGTGATGCTGTGATCGACATCGCATCATCATCTGGAGCGCTGCCCGAAACAGCCGGTACCACTGAAGAAGCAGCCGACTGAATCGAACTAACGCTCGCTGGCTCTCGCACTGAGGCGGGAGGTGTGGCCCGAGAAATCGTCGGGGCTTTGTTCCACACCGTCACCGTGAAATCACCAGGTCCCTGGGTCGACGGGCCCCCCGTGAGGGAAGCAGTGGAGGAGAAGTGGAGGAGTAGGGGGGACCGGGACTCTCACTTTAGTCAGATCATTGAGTCTCGACCTCAGTGTAGAGATGGTCATGTTCCCACAGAAGGAACATGAGTCATCCACGAACGCTGCTGCTGCATGCTGAATGCCCAGGCACACAGAGCAGCGATCGTGACCATCAGATGACGACCATCTTTAAAAAGACGTGCCGCGTGCAGCTCTTTCAAAGAGAAGAGGAAATTCACTCTTTCAGCGCTGAGGCGACCAGGGAGAAGCTCAAAGTCTGGCAGACCACTGCTCAGATCGCAGGCGATGCAGAATCTCGCTGGGTACCGCCGTCACACCAACACTGAAGAGGACGCTCGTCTCGAAGAGTCTTGAACAGTGAGAATGGCTTTCAGGAGTGAAGAGTTCTCTTGGCTCCGAAGCGAAAACATACGGCGGTTGCGTTCACTTCCTCCTTTTATACTCATGGAGTAGGGCGGAGTACGCTATGCAAATTTCCGCAGCCCCAAGGCATTTCACGCCATTGGCTCGTTTTTAAATACTCGAAGAGGATTGGCTTTCTATGCGAAACCCCCAATCTCCGTCACTTCTGACGTAACTCGAAGTGACTACGAAAGGGAACTACATTTAGCTAACATGTGATGTTATATAGCATAAGCCATTTCTCTAACTATTCGTGTATCTTTCACAATCAGATATGTCAACACAGGTGAATGTATAATATGATAACGAAAACGGTTAGTGAACTAAACTGAACAGTTTCAGTGTATCAGTAAGATTGTAGGAAGTGACATTACTGTAGTGAACGTGTCTGGAAATGTGTATAAACAATATGGTAGTAGTGGATGAGTGACGTTAGTCAGTAGATCTAGTAAATAAAATAAGTTACATCCTAAAGCACCGACTTTTTGTTATCCTGGATCATTCTTTTGTATTCATGTCATGTTTCATGTACTTTACCTGCTATTTCACTAGAGTTTACTAATATGTTGCCGATGTTGATCCGCGTTTGCGTCCGGAGTCGATCAGATTCACGTTTTGCCTGACGAGCTTCAGCAGATAAAACTTTTGTTATTTTTGTGGAGTCTGTGTTGTGAGACGTTTTGGGGAGTTATCAGACTCCGTGTCGTCAGCTGAAGTGCCGTTGGTCGCATGTTGAAATCAAAGGGGTTACTGTGTCCATTTCCTTTACTGTCTATGGGTCGCATAGGCTGTAGGATAGAGAGGCTCGGGAGCGTGCATGCACGTCACATCCGAAGGATTTCGCAGGGAATCCGACCCGGAGACCTCTCATATAAATATGAATATTGGCCTTCAGAGGTAATAGCAAAACCCGAAAAGTGGATCATTGCAATGTGTGATTACAACCCCTTCAAAAACACAGGCAATAAAAAGAGGATTCATTTTATAAAAAAAGTTCCATATAGAACCTTAAAAGGGTAACTAAACACCAAAACAACTTTTTTAGTTAATGATCTGTAAGAATGGAGCTTCATAAATGCTGTTCATTGATTCGAGTACATTTTTTGACAATTGAGTATAAAGTGTTTTGATTTTCAAATATATGGTGTAAAAACGTCTGAGTGCTGCCCTCTTCAGGTTAAACGGAAAGCTCCTGCAGTAGGGGTACTTGCTGACGTAGCGAACTCTCAGACGCACTCTGTCACACCCTTGGTGCGAGCTCACCACGCCCTTGGCAGCCCCTGGTATAAAAGCATCTGGTTCCGTCAAAACTACTGTAGCGAGTCAGGAGTTGGATTTATGAGTATTGAAAACGATCAGGATAGCATATATTAGCATCTAGTTAGCATAGCATTTATATAGTTATTTATGAAAACAATCAGGATAGAGTATTGTTGCATCTATTTAGCATAGCATTATATAGATAATTTAGATTATTTTGTGTAGCTAGTAGCATAGTACAGTTAGGATAGCTTCAAGTTAGCATAGATTTATCAGTGTTTAGTACAGTGATCAGGATAGTAACGGAATAGAGGTGGACATGGGCTTCTCCACACAGCGCCAAACACAGCTCCTCCTGCATGGACTCCTCCACCGCAGCGGCGTCTTGATGTGAGTGATCATGGATATTTTAATCACAATTTATGGTTAGGATAAAGTTAATCCTCTGGGGTCGACAAATGAGCCGGTGCATTTTGCTGGATTTTTTCACATAGCGGCAGAATATCAATATGAATATATGCCCACAGAGCGCGCGCTATTGAGATCAACTCGACGACAAAACTCATCAGATGCCGGTCGCGATGCGGGAGTTAAGACCGCAGTTTGAGCCAGCGGCTCGAATGGATTTGGCCCTGTGTCTACATACAATTCACCCTCATCCACTTCAGGTGAAGGTGAAGGAGAAAAGTCCTCGACTTCAAATGGCCGCTCTGTTGCAAAGGCAGCTACTTGCGTCACTCCAGTCTCTCTCTATTTTAGAGTCTGACAGCAGCTGTCACTCACGGGTCACGGCTGGTCTCAGGTGCACGCCCCTTGGCTCCGCTGGGGTCTGCCCATTTTTTCAGCATTTTTCAAATATTGCTAGTGGGTGGAGTCAGGCTCTGACCAGGGGTTTAGTTACTCTTTAATAAGTGAATCACCGGTATAAGGGAACAGCTTTAAATCCCCCCTCGTAAATCACTTGAGCTGATAATGTAATTAATGTATCTATTAATAGTTTAACAAACATTAAATAAATGGCAAAACTGAAATTATACTTAAACTTGCTTACATTTGAAAGCACATTGCCGTTATCACTCCGACTCCGCTAACGTCCGACATTTTCTATTTTTTGAACAAGCGATCAGGATTGGGGGTGATTTGAGAGCGTTAGGCTACACGCATCCTTTCCTGTGAATGGGATATTTCCCGAAATAAGGACTCACTCCTTGGTTGAAATTCTGAGGATCCTCCACATTCAAAGTCAGGGTATTTGTAAGACGTTGTGTTCGGAGTAAACTATGGAAATCTCATTTTATCTGGAGTCGTTTCAGAGGCCACAGACTCACGGAGCGATCGGGAATTCACAACTCACTCTTTATTCCCCAGTTGATCTCCTGTAACTCTCTGTCAGACACGATCAACCGTCCACAGCGTTATTAACTAAACACAATTACTTTAAAAAGAGCATCAGACAGAAATAACCGGCATGGTGTGATCGAGACGCACATACAAAAGCAGAGCATTCAACAGGGAGCGCGCAGCTCTTAAAGGGGCCACACCTTATTTCTACTCGTTACTTCTTTCCTTTTTTTTTTTTAGGTCACCACTTTTGAATTTTTGAAAGTCTATAAAACTCGTCAAAACTCCACAAATTACAACAAGCGTATCGATGAGAACACTTGTCTAACAGAACACAGTTTAAACATCAGTCATTCTATGAAACGGGTGCCACTTCCACTTAGCAATTATCCAAATTTTCATAAAAAAAAGATTATTTTTTAAAAGCGTACAACTTTAAAGATACATTAATCCTCCACAAAACATATTTTCCCACCTCAGGCACAAAATCCTTAATATCCTTTTTATGCAGGCAAGGTCACCCCGTCACAGACAATATGCAATATGTGCATTGTCTAACAAGACATATATATTTTTAAATCTAATGTTTTCCTAATAGTAAAATGCTATTGGAAACCATCAATATAAAGTCTGTATTTTTTTCTTAGTTTTTAATCTTGAAATTTGAATTTGACATTTCAATGGCCTCATTGTTTATACTGAAGAAAAAAACCACAAAAATAAATTCACTTAAAAAATACAAATAAAGTTACATTTATTTGATTAGTCCACATAACAAGAACAGCATTCAACATTAATTCACGTAGATGTGAAATTGGCAATGTACTAATGACAAATTATTAAAAATAGTATGTTATTCTTTAAAAATAGTATTTTATCACATATCTTGAATTAATAACTTTAAGCTTTATAAACACATTTTGGGACATTTTGTGCCTTAAACATCTCATCAAACGTTGCGGACCCAAATGGCACCAGTTTGCTAGAATGACTCGCATCAAATTTTTTACATTATTTTCGACATTATTGATACTGCTTTCAATCGTAATGCAACGGACTGGTCTACAGGACATAAATTAACCCTTTAAATAAAAGGGTTATTGTGCTGTTTACACTGAAACAAACACACAATAGAAGAGCGTACACAGATACAGGAAATAGAAATGAACACAAAAGCTGCAGCTGCTGCACCCCCACTTCCTGTATCTCTGGTTTGATTAAGTTTATCCATAAATGTTAATGAATTAATTAATTATCAAACATGTATAACATGTAGTGAAGGCTGCCGTTATTGATGTGTGAATCCGTAATGACAGTCCAGGATAACTCTTCATTGGTTCATGATTCGGTCGTGCCTTCAATAATTATTAGTTCATGTTTAATAAAGTATTAATTCAGGTATTAGTGCATGATTATTCATGTAGCCTTATTGTAAAGTGTTACCCTGTGACACTATGTCCAGTATCAGGAATAATACAGTATGATCTGTGTGTATCAATACACAACTCTGAGATCACAACGTGAATGTGTGCAAGAATAAACTGAGCATGTTCAAATCAACTCTTTCCAGACTAATTCCACTAAATGTGTTTAGAGAAAATACAGATTTCTTTACCTGTGAGAAGTGAAGAGAGAATGATCAGTCCCAGCAGACACAGATCACACTGATCAGACATTTCTGCTTCTGTCCGCTTCTGTCTGTCTTCCTCTTTATTATATATAGTTACAGCTCCTCCTTTAAACATCATCAGCTCCTCCTCTTCATTATATATAGTTACAGCTCCTCCTCTTTAATATATATAGTTACAGCTCCTCCTCTTCATTATATAGTTACAGCTCCTCCTCTTCATTATATAGTTACAGCTCCAACTCTTCATTATATAAAGTTACAGCTCCTCCTCTTCATTATATAGTTACAGCTCCAACTCTTCATTATATACAGTTACAGCTCCTCCTCTTCATTATATAGTTACAGCTCCTCATCTTCATTATATACAGTTAGAGCTCCTCCTCTTCATTATATACAGTTACAGCTCCTCCTCTTCATTATATATAGTTACAGCTCCTCCTCGTCATTATATATAGTTACAGCTCCTCCTCTTCATTATATAGTTACAGCTCCTCCTCATCATTATATATAGTTACAGCTCCTCCTCGTCATTATATATAGTTACAGCTCCTCCTCCAACAGATAAGTTATTTTCTGTGACCATTTCATTTACAATAACCGCCTTAGGTGTGAGCGATCTAATGTTTAGAAGACCTAGCTTTAGAAATTGTTTTTGTTCACCGATATTTAGATTTTCTGGTTTAATTACAATAAGATTTTTGCTAGATCCTATATAATGTTTCTATATAATGTTCCACACTATGCATATTAGGTAAGTTTGGGCCGCAAAGGGTGTGATTTGGACTTTGACTTACTAGTTCTGCGTAAATAGTCTACTGAACCTTTCCTGTCCTTGTCTGTACGCGGGAAGCGGTCCAGACACGATGATCGTTGCTTTAGGTGCTGTGCTGCGTACCGTCTCGATCAGGCTCCTGTAGTCCTTCTTCAGAACCTCCGTCTGCCGCAGCCTGATGTCGTTCGCTCCCGCGTGCAGCACAACAGCTCCGACGCGCTCGTCCCCATTCAGGATCTCGGGAACCTGTGCAGCGACATCAAGAACACGAGCACCAGGAAAGCAGTGAGTGCGCACCTTACCTTTCCCCGAAGTAGTAGCGCGGACGTGACGGACCATGGATGTGCCGATAATCACGGCGTCGTCGCGTTCCGGCTCGCGAAGAGGGGAGAAGCGGTTCCGGGTGGAGATCTCGAAGACCGGGAGGGGCGGAGAGGCAGCTCTGGTCCTAGCTTGTGTCTTCCGCTGTGTGATCCACGGTCCATGTTGCTGTTTCGGTGCCGGAGTGAATGAAGCCCGAGATGATCGCGTCCTCCTGGGCAGAGGAACATACGGAGTAGAGGAAGTCGGAGTCAAAGAGTTAACGTTACTAACCACTGATTTGCGCGTGATGCTTCAAGCGTTGAGCGCCGATCCAACAGCTCGGCTTGCTTCACCAGCAGACCACGGATCTGTTTCTCGACGTATTCCAGCTCCTGCTTCACCGTGAAGAGCTCGAACGTGTCCTCACCTGCACTCAGAGGTAATGTTAGACACGCATCTGATGTGTTCGCCATTATAACAGATGAACAGTAAGTTAGTAGTGATACTACAACCATCACCACTAATTTAGGACTGAAATGCCGGAAATAACCAGGATTCAGTGAAACGGATGTAAAATGAGACGATCAATAGGCCACGCGTGGAATGCTAGCGGGCTAAAGGCTAGTAGCCGGGATTAGGAAGGTTGGATATAAGTAACGATATCAAAGCAATCCAATTGTTTTTTATGAGGAATAGTATCAAGTTCACATGATATAAAAATAGAAAGTGCTTGTTTATAAATAAGTGGTAAAGAAGAAAATCAAGGATTAGTGAAGAAATTCTCCAGAGCTACAAACACAAACATGAGTTGTGTGCTTATAATGTTTAAAATGTATTTAAATTAAATCGAAAAGAAGCAGAGTGGTGTTTTATAATCGTTTTATAATATAATTAGTTTTATTGTTGAGCATTACACGAGGATCCACACTGGAGAGAAGCCGTTCACATGTGATCAATGTGAAAAGAGATTACCATCAGTAGGGATGGGCGGATCGATCCTTAAGTATCGATATTTTTTCGATACTGCTTTTGTATCGAAAGGATCGATTCTCACATACAAGTATCGATACTATCTGTTTTTTGTGTACGTTTTTTTTTTTCATTTTTAAAATGAGTAGTACACCGTATTGTACAAATACACTTAAATTATAACGTCAATGGGAACTATATCTTCTTACGTGAGCGAACTGTATCACCGCGTTCGCTCACGTTACGTCTCCTTCCGCTGTATATCACCGTGCGCGCCGCGGCGCTCAAACACTCACAACAAGTCCAGCACAGGAGCACGCTCAGTCAGTCAGCGCAGACAGTCAGGTTTAAGAAAGGTGATCGTTAGAGTGCATGGCTGCGATGAGTGAAAGAAAAAGAAGTGTAATTTGGAGTTATTTCACTCCAGTAAATACTGATGAAGCCTCGTGTGACATTTGTAAAAAAAACATACGCCACTGTGGTAATACCACAAATTTGACAAAACATCTTAAAGCAAAACACCCTACAGACACGACGAAGTGCAGCTGAAGCGAGCAGAGGAGGTAACACAGACACGACCCCCATCTTCTGGTTCGAGGCAGAGTTCATTAGCAGAATGCTTTCAGAGAGGTCAACGACGTTATCCAGGTATCAAGTGGTTGTTAGATTATTTGAATACAAAAAGTTAAAGGGATAGTTGACTTTGAAATTAATTTGATATGTTTTATCTTACCTCAAGGGCATCCAAGATGTAGGTGTCTTTGTTTCCACGGTATTTTCAATTTTGGCATTTTTCAGTCAAACCGTTGTTGTCTATCAGTCTATCTCTGGAGGCTAAGGCCAAAAAGCATGCACAGAGAAGTCAAAATTAAACATGATTTAATGACTCGTAAATGTAAGTACACATTGATGGCCTAAGACACGAAACGAGAGGTTTGTGTGAGAAAACGAACATAATTTATATAGTTTTTACCTTTTACCAGTACCTTGAGGTTAGCTAAAACATATCAAAAATTAATTTCAAAGTCAACTATCCCTTTAAGTCACTATATTTTATAGCTATAGGCTACTTTGTACAATACATAGGCCTACTGTTTCGGATATGAAGATGTGGAGCAGAATATTAAACTGGATATTTTGCTTTAAATGTTTTTCATTAGCTATATCTATTTCTGTTACTTGATAGGCTATCTGGTGGATATTCTTAATTAAATAATTTATATATTATTTTTATCATTTAAAAAAATTATTAAACAAATGACAGTTTAAGTGTCAAGTAATACAGGAGAGATTTACTGTCATTATAAATTCTTAATGCCTGTAACAGCTTTAAGAATAAAATATATGTATTATATTTTATAGATGACTCGTAGAGAGCATCAGAAATTACAAGAGGCATAGGAGAGATGATTGCAAGGGACCTCCAGCCAATCTCAGTTGTAGAAGACAGAGGATTTATTGCTCTTGTCAAGATTCTTGATCAACGTTACCAAATCCCTTCTCGGAAAAAGATGATGGAGTGCACAATTAACAATATGTATGCTGAATGTAAAGCCAAAGTAATGACAAAATTACAACATGCAAACCATGTCATTCTCACAACAGATATGTGGACCTCAAGGTCCATAGAGGCATATTGAACTGTGACCTGTCATTTTATTGACAACTGGCAAATGCAGGATTTTGTGCTAGAAACCTGCCATTTCAGTGTACAGCGCACAGCTGACAATATTAGTGCAGAGCTAAAAAGAACAGCTGAAGAATGGGGCATAACTCAAAAGGTGCTTGCAGTTGTCACAGACAATGGTGCAAACATGGTTGCAGCAGTGCATAAGGCTGGGTGGAGGCATTACCCATGTTTTGCCCACACATTAAACTTGGTGGTCAAAGATGCAATAAAGGAATCTCCGGAGACCGTTCATCTGCTGGAAAAATGCAGAAGCATTGTATCCTTTTTTCCACCACAGCACAAAAGCCACAGAGAAGCTTAAACAGATACAAAATCAACTGAAAGTGGCAGAACATAAACTGATTATTTCAGTTGAAACCCGGTGGAATTCAGCTTTCTACATGTTGGAGAGGCTACATCCGGTTACCACAGCCCTCTGTTTACTTGGAAAAGAGTGACCTGTGCTTTACAACTGAAGAGCGGTCTGTTATCCACCATTGAGGCCCTGAAACCTTTTGAGGAGGCAACACGTGAAGTATCAGCAGAAACATACACTTCTGTCTCAAAGGTCATTCCCCTAGTATCACTGCTGCTTAAAGCATCTGCTGCCACTGAGCGTCAAGGAAGCTCTTTTGCCACAGAACTGGCACAGCAATGTCAGCGGAGATTCACAGTCTTGGTGCCAGCACCTTTCTTGACATAAGGTTTAAGCACCTGGCATTTCGTGACAAGGATCATGTAGAACAGGGGTGCCCAAACTTTTTCCTACGAAGGGCCAAAAATCAAACTTGATTGTAAAGTAAATTTTGCATCATAAATCAAACGGTATTACATTAAAGTTGCTATGGGTTTATTTATTTTATAATATTTAAAATAAATATAAAACAACTTCAATCTGATTAACTAATGCAGTTTTATTTGTAAAGTTTTGCATTTTAAAGAAATCCCCTCCAGTGTTTCCTCTAGGATTTTTCCAAGCTGTGGTGGCAGGCCCATATCCCCAGGGGGAGGGGGCGTGGCCCACGAGTGATATTCCCTTAGGCCACGCCCCCTTGTCTCCCCTAAAGGCCAATTTATACTTCTGCGTAGGGTGCGCGCGGTAGGTACGCCGTAGCATACGCACAGACGCGTCCCATACCGCGTACCCTTCGCCTGACGCGCACCTCTTCAAAAATGTAACTACACGTCGCGACGACGCAGACCGCAAGATCTGTGATTGGTCGGCTTGGTAGCATCGCATTTCCTCCTACGCATTTCCGCACGTACCTTCTCACTCATTTCCACCACTATCTATGATTTCCACACGTACCATCTCCTCCGACGTCCTCTCTCATTTCTGCCTTTCAGTTTTAGTAATTTCACTAAATTGAACTGTTTTTCCACCTCAATAAGCTCCAACTCCAACATGATCCACTCTCTTTCAGTCGCTATTGCTTGTAGTAACCTAGCCGTGAGGAATCTAAACACAGTGGAACATTAAAACCCTCCGCCGCCAACTAGCGTTTCGGAGCAGTACTGCAGTGCAACCAAGAGCTGAACGCAGAAGTATAAATGCTCACAACGGCGTCGCCTACGTGCGTAGCCAACGCCGTACACTACGGCGTACCCTCGACGCAGAAGTATAAATTGGCCTTAAGTATTATAATATGAAAGGCTCCACAAGCGATCGAGCTTTTTAAAAAAATTATTAGGCTTAAAAAAATATAACAGCTTTTAAATAAAGTGAACTTCAAACAATCCTCACATAAACCCATAAGTGCCATATTTACATGTGCCCTTCCTGTCTTAAAAAGTAGGATACAGAAATTGAATAAACAGTCTGCGCTGCATGAATTATAAATTATATACAGACTTTATTAAAGCTACTAAAGTTCTTTAGTCAAGAGCAGTGAGTAAAAAGAGCAGCAGTTGCCGAGACGCGGATCTCACGCGCGCCTCATTCTCCCACATGCACAACTCTTTTCGTCCATATAAGACTTTTCTTATGTTATTAACATACTCGACAAAACGACATTTTGGCATAATTGTGTGTGTTATTGTTCGTTCAAGCTCGAAAGAGAACTGCATTCTCTGGTACGCGGTCTGCGCATTATTCTGGCGCGCGTCTTTCTGCGAGTCTCATTCAGGACATCCAGGCAGCGCGCTCTCTTTTGACTTCTTGTCGTACAAAATGCAAAACGGCATTTTCACGAATAAGAGCGGGATCATGGAACACTAGTCAAAGGATGACAAAAAAGAAGAGATATCCTACTGTACTGCGTTAATATCCCTAATTTGTTTATTTAATAAAATCGCGGCATTTTGCGTTATATAGCCTACTAAACGCTATTATTACGATTGCTATATGATATGATTAATCGTGCAGCACTAATGCTTAGTGTATTCTATCTATGCAACAGTTTTTTTTAGCCTTTTCTTTTAACATTTTTAAATTTCAGTTACGCAGTGGGCATGAAGAACAATTATAGCACTCGACTCCAGTGCTGGAATCTTACGGACACCTGGGAGAAAGGGATATGATTTAGAAAGGGCAATAAACTCCAACGAGAAAGTCATTTTAGACCTTTATGCTTTATCTACAAATAAAGTAGCCTATTATAATGGGAACATTGATCTTGAAGAGAGTGTCGTCGTGTTACTGTCGCAACCGAACGCGACGTGCAGTTTGAATGCTGAATGGAGAATGACTGAGGAGAGATGACTTAACTTTACGACTTAAATATTCATTTTACCTCACATTATGCTATTGAATGACTTTAGAAGTCTTGCAATATAGTGCGAAAACTCGATTGTGCTTTACAACGTTTTTTATGCCTTTAGTGGGGCTCAACAAAACAACACAATACAGAAGCTGCAGCCGTGCAGGGAGGATTTGTGTGGCGGCCCGCCACAGCGGAACGAATGTAGCGGAAACACTGCTCTCTCCCCGGACGGTATGGCGGGCCAAATCAATCAAATTAATCAATCAAATTTGGCCCGCGGGCCCTAGTTTGGGCATCTCTGATGTAGAAGCTGTAAAAAAGCGACTCCTATCTGAAATGCGGGATGTTCACTTGAGCTACCTCAACATCTACCCTAAGGTCTGTGTCAGTACCTGCAAACTGTGCATCATCCGAGACTCCTCCAATGACCCCATGTACTGCATCATCTACAGCTAAAGGAGGCATATGGGGGGATTTTGACTCGCAGGTTCTATCAGCACAACAACAACAATCAGGAAGCAGCGATTCCATAATTGAAATGCGTCGCTATGCTGAGGAAAAAGTACTTCCCCGAAACCAAGACCCATTAGTTTGGTGGAGAAATCACGAACAAACGTTTCCAACTCTCAGCAAACTAGCAGGAAAATATCTTGGGGTCACTGCATCATCTGTCCCTTCTGAGAGACTTTTTTCCAAAGCAGGGGAGTTGATCAGTCACAGAAGAAACAGACTAAAGGGCAAAAATGTCAACATTCTCTTGTTCCTTAACAAAAACCTATAAATCAGTTCTAAATCATTTAATGGTTTACTCATGCTGGCTGTGTATATATCAGTACATGCACATATGCAACCCGGTCTCACCTCAAGACGTCATATAACTGACGTTTTGGGACGTCTTTTGACCATACGTCAATATTCGCCTTTTTAGGGCCCCCTTAAACGTCGGTAGATGAGGTTATGGGATCCTAACTCTACCCCATACCTAAACTTAACCCTAAACCTAACACGTCACCTTACTGACGTTAAAGGTAAAGCGTCAGTTGTATGACGGCCCGGGATCGCCATCTACCGACGTTTAAGGGGGGCCTAAAAAGGCTGATATTGACGTATGGTCAAAATACGTCCCAAAACGTCAGTTATATGACTTTTTGGGATGAGACTGTGTTAACATATGAAGATTCCAACTTAACAAGTTCAGGTTCAAGTTTGACATTTAACTAATTTGAAGTGTTCTCAGCCTAACAGTCATCCCTGGTTTGGTTTCAAGTGCATTCCAGTCTTTTATCAGGGGGTTATTTTATTTTTTAAGCTGTAGAGTTTATCAGTCATAGAAAAAACAGGCTCAAGAGGAAAATGTTAATGTCAACTTGTTTCATCTCAAAAACCTATAAAGGGAAGAAATGTGGTAAAACAGTGTTCAGTGTTTGTTAATAAACGCAAGCAAAACGTTATCATGTCCATTTTATTTATTATTAATAATGTTGCTATCAAAATACTCTATAAAATCCCGTACATAAAAATATTTCATAAAAGTATCGGTATCGGTATCGGCGATACTTGTCCTGAAAGTACTTGGTATCGGATCGAAAAGAAAATCGTAGCGTAAAAAAGCGTAACGTTATAATGTTAAGTATGTTGCATGATCCATATCAAATATATATAACTTCTTTTTACCTCTTTCTCTTCTTCTTCGTCTTCTTTTCCTTGTTCTACAGTGTGCTCCGCCATAATTAAAACTTTTACTGTCTTAAAACCTTTTTCTGTGTAGTCTAAACACGTCTAAACATGAACTCCGTACAGTTCCGGCATCGGACTGCTATCCGCCCACTTCCGCCTTCAGACTGTCGGGCTGGCGCAGTGGTCCTCAGACTGTTATGACATAATAGTTCTGCGGTGCTGAAACATCAGCATTTTATGTTAAATAAACTGGTGACACTTTACAATACGGGTGCACTAAAATACATTAATTCATGCGTAACTAATGCACAGATAATCATGAGTTAATGTATAACTAATGAAGAACTAAACCATTAATTAATGATTACTGCATCAGCAACTAATAAAGAGTCTATATGATTAATAGATTAAGTACATTAATTGCTATTAATTCAATGTGTCATTGTGTATTAATTCCTTAATAACACATTTTATTAAGTAATCGTGTAAATTAATGTATTAATTACCACAATTAGTCAAAGCTATGCACTTCAATTCTGGTAATTAATGTAGCAAATGCAACATTTAATAATATACATAAAATGTATTTAAGGGGGCCGAAGGCCAATTTAGCTCAAAGGGAAATGATTCATTGATTTGCAATGAATCTATGGAACCGAATCACTGAACCGAGCAAATGACTCGCTTAGAATTCATTTGAACGGGCCGTAATTATAACCTTTGCAAGGATATAAATACCAAATCTATAGTGAAACACTATGTCTTAGCAAGGTAACTTTAGATCGAACAGTACAAGACATTAAATGTGCAAACACAACACAAGGCAATTATCTTTTCAAATATATGGAAGACTTTATTAGCTATTCTAAACCCAAAACTAAGGTCTAAACATAATCACGCACACACATTCATACAGTCGCGAAAGGGAAAGAGTGAGTTGGAAAGAGTGAGAGAAAGTTTTAACTTTCTATATGCACGTAAGACATGACCTGAAAGGACCACCAAGCATTAATTTGAACCTTCGTTTCTTAGAGAGGTTATTCACTTCACATTAAAGCACCAGTTCAGCTAAGAGTCTGGAGTACTTGCTTGTGTCTTTGCGTGGCTTTGGGGATTCCTTTGTTGCGTTGCATCGAAGGCGGTTCCCCGGGTCCTCGTGGCGGGTTGTCTTTAAAGTGCCTGGCTGGAAGTTCCTGAGTTTGCCGGTCACGTGTGACTAGCAGCCGAATGAAAAGTCTTTACGATTTCGAAGCGCGTTGCGGAGAGCCGTTTAAAACGAAGCTTGGCAGCAAACTTAACTTTGAAACGAGACTTTTACGAAAAAGGAAATAAAGGAAAGAAATGAAAGTAAGGCGAGTCGGATGGCTTGACTGAGCTGAATTGTAACCCTGATCTTGATGGGTTATTCGTCTGCTGGTCGAATTTGGTCTAGTCGATGTAGAAGCATGCGAACACGCTCTTTTTTTTTCAGAGATAAGCACGAACAGAACACTCTCTTGCTGGTTTTAGAGAGAGGCACGAACTTAACAGTTACAAACTGGAAAACACGAACAGAAAAATCTAACAGGAACGGAACAAAAATCTAACATGAGGTCCTTTGTTCTTTGTTCAAATCTTTAACTTAGACTTTAGTCCAACCTCCTAGAAACTTCTGGCCAATGAGGTAATGGCATGATTTAAGGAGGTGGATCTACTTCTTGCTTATCATAATTTATGCATGGTCTGTGAGCTGGTCTCCAGCACTTAGCAGAGAGACAAAAGACTATAGTTTAAACCTTATGATTATTGTAATCATAAAACAAAACCGTTTACGCAGATTTCAATCAAGCCATCTTTTGAATTAGGAGAATACGGTTCGTTTAAGAGTAAACGAGGCATTCACACTCCTAATGGTTGTATGACAATTACAAGAGTTAATAGTTAACAACAATTACATGATTATTATGTGATCTAAGCATAATAACACATGAAGTGTAGGAACAACAAGAATTATGACTGGTTATAAGTAGGGTTGGGTATCGAGAATCGAGTATTGATTGGAACCGAGACTAACTTTTCGTTTTTCCCGGAATCGTTCAAAACAAAAGTTAAAATTTCGATTCCTAGTTTCGATATTCACAGTCCGCCGAGCGGAAGAAGAAACCGCTGAACAACACTAACGAAGAAGCGTCTGCCGGAAGTGTTGGCATAACCACGCGAGTCGAACATGAGTAGCTTACGTCGGCGATCCAAAGTGTGGCTTCACAGTATTTTTACAGAAGGAGTATTTCCTTCAGAAAGGCAGTTGGTTAGCAAGGTTAGCTAAACTTTTTTGACCCTGCCTCTTAAAAGAATCGGAATCGAGAATCGTTAGGAACCGGAATCGAAACAAGGAATCGGAATCAGAATCGTTCAAATTCAAACGATACCCAACCCTAGTTATAAGTCCAAGAATTGTTCTGTGGTGAGTTTATATGATTTTATGTGGGAGATCTCCAAACTCAACCGCAAGGTCACTGAGGGTTCAACTCGTAGGGGACGAGGAAAGGTGTTCTGTGGAACATCTCTGTCAGTGGATCAAAGGGGTCTTTGTTGTGAGCCTCTCGTTCCACCATTTTGGAGCCGATTTGTCTTAGTAAAACATTAACATATTGACACGTTTCTTCCTGTGGCATTCTGTTGCTATCTGCAGGACCATAAAAAGTCTTCGGAGGGGGGGGGTTATTGTCCTTTTGGAGCAGACCCTTGGTGCCGTTCCGTGACTCTGTTGAAGCCATGTGAATTAATCCCATGAGAGATTAATTTGATTAAGTTGTGTTTGATTCGCCTCGATTCTCTACATTAAGATATTAATTAACACTATTAGTTAAACAAAAATTGTTATAATGGAATTAATCCACAATTATGTGGAGTGCAAAAAGAAGTAGACTGGAGATGGGAATGCGTTGAGTTAGCTTTACTCTCCACTTCAATAATACAGAACTACACAACAGTCAAATCGACACAACAACGTCACCCCGGAACTACCAACTGCCTCCTCCTCTCTTAAAGGTATATTTCTTAGGTGAATGTCTCGCAGTGTTATTTGTGGGTCACCACACAGGCCCCCCCATAATTCACCCATAAACAAGTCCAAAACAAACGGGCACCCCCAACAGAACATAGGGCGCTATTCACCAGTGCAAAACAGAACAGTCCAGGTCCGAACAGTCTTTAGAAAAGTCAACGCATAGGGGGGCGGACCGGGCGGCCATACCGGCTGCGCTTCACCAAAGAGGGGCCAGGGGCTTGGGGCGGGGCAGGTACCTGGTTCGAGGCCTCCGCAGGGGGGCGCCCCCGCCGTGGGGGCAGGGCCAACTGCAGGGGTTCGCCAATATCCACATGAGCAGGCTTGAGCCGGTCTATAGCCACCCGCTCAGGCCTACCTCCCATATCCACCACAAAGTTCTTAGACCCTCCCGTCAGGACACGGAAGGGCCCATCATAGGGGGGACGCAGTGGAGTACGATGTCCGTCGTGGCGGATGAACACATACTTGGCTGACGGTAAATCCTTGGGCACGTAGGTCTGGGGGAGGCCATGGTGCGACGTTGGAAGAGGAATAAAAGCGTTGGCAATGTCCCGAGACACAGTACGATGGGAGTCAACCGACCACGGGGCCGTTGCATCTGGAAGAAACTCCCCCGGGACGCGCAGAGGCTGGCCGTACACCAACTCTGCCGATGAGGCTTGAAGATCCTCTTTGGGGGCAGAACGAAGGCCAAGCATAACCCATGGGAGGCGGTCAGCCCAGTCGCTACCCGTGAGGCTGGCCCTGAGCGCGGCCTTCATGTCCCGATGGAACCGCTCGCAAAGTCCGTTGCTCTGGGGGTTATAGGCTGTGGTACGGTGGACCTTCACTCCCAGGACCTCGGCGACCGCATTCCAAAGCTCCGACGTAAACTGCGGACCTCGGTCCGAGGAGAGGTCAGACGGCGTACCGAAACGGGCCACCCAAGCCATAATGAACGCCCGTGCCACCTCAGCTGATGTAGTGGAGGCCAGGGGCACCACTTCCGGCCATCTGGTGGTCCTGTCCACCATGGTGAGGAGGTAGGAGTAACCACGGGAGGGGGGAAGTGGGCCCACCAGGTCCACATTCACATGATCAAAACGCCTCTCCGGCACTTTGAAGGTTGCCAAAGGGGCCTTGGTATGACGAGTCACCTTTGCGCGCTGGCACGCCACACAGGAAGCAGCCCACGCCTTGACGTCCCTCCGCAGGCCTGGCCAGACGAACTTGGCCCCCACCAGCTTGGTCGAGGCCTTCACCCCTGGGTGGGAAAGACCGTGTATAGTGTCAAACACCTTACGTCTCCAGCCAACAGGTACCATGGGGCGCGGTTGTCCAGTGGAGACGTCGCAGAGAAGTGTAGAGTTGGCAGTGTCAAACACCACATCCTCCATGAGCAGCGCTGTGGGAGCCGTCCTGTAGGCTTGCACCTCAGAGTCCGCGGTTTGATCCTCAGCCATAGCTGCGTAGTCAAGGCCCAAGTGGACGGAACCAATGATCGCCCGGGAGAGACAGTCGGCCACAAAGTTTTCCTTACCGGCCACATGCTGAATGTCGGTGGTATATTCAGATATGGCAGAGAGCTGACGCTGCTGGCGACCAGACCATGGCTCTGAAGACTTGGCCATAGCAAACGTCAGCGGCTTGTGGTCAACGAAAGCCGTGAACCGCCGGCCCTCCAACAGGAAACGAAAATGACGGGTGGCGAGGAAAAGACCCAGGAGCTCCCTGTCGAAGGCGCTGTATTTCCTCTCGTTGTCCCGGAGCTTCCTGCTGAAAAAGGCCAGCGGCTGCCAGGCTCCGCCCACCCACTGCTCACACACTGCCCCAACGGCGTAGTCCGAGGCGTCCGTAGTCAGAGCCACTGGGGCGGTAGGAGATGGGTGCGCTAGCAGAGCAGCATTGGCCAGCGCCGTTTTGGCAGCATCAAAAGCACAAACCATCTCTGGGGACCAATCCAACACTTCCGCCGCCCGCCCACCACGCAAGGCATCGTACAATGGTCGCATGAGCTGAGCCGCATGGGGGAGGAAACGGTTGTAGAAGTTGACCATACCCAGAAACTCCTGCAGGGACTTTACCGTGTGTGGGCGAGAGAAATTGGCGACGGCATCCACCTTGGCCGGGAGGGGGACGGCCCCTTGCGGTGTGACGTGATGGCCGAGGAAAGTGATGGATGACCGGCCAAACTCACACTTGGCCGGGTTGATGATGAGACCATGTTCACTGAGCCTGCCAAACAGCTGCCGGAGATGCGTCAGGTGGTCGTCTGCGGACGCGCTGGCCACGAGAATGTCATCCAAATAGACAAATAGAAACGGCATGTCTCTCAGCACAGAGTCCATAAGGCGCTGAAACGTTTGCGCTGCCCCTTTAAGGCCGAAAGGCATCCGTAAGAATTCAAAAAGGCCAAAGGGTGTGATGACCGCTGTCTTGGGGACATCCTGCGGGTGGACCGGCACCTGATGGTAACCGCGCACCAGGTCCACCTTTGAGAATATGGTGGTGCCGGCTAGGTGGGCGGAAAAGTCCTGTATGTGCGGCACCGGGTACCGGTCGGGGGTTGTAGCGTTGTTCAGGCGACGGAAATCACCACAGGGACGCCAACTGCCATCGGACTTTGTCACCATGTGCAGGGGGGAAGCCCACGGGCTGTTGGAGCGGCGCACGATGCCGAGGTGCTCCATAGTGGCAAACTCCTCCCTGGCGATCGCGAGCTTGGCAGAGTCGAGGCGCCGAGCTCGTGCGTAGACTGGTGGGCCCACCGTGGTGATGTAGTGCTCCACGCCGTGTTTAGCCACCGCCGATGAAAACGTGGGTGTGGTGATGTCAGGGAACTCAGCGAGAAGACGTTGGTACAGGTCCCCTGTGGCTAATGTGTTTGACAGACAAAGTGCCCCCGTCCCCCCAGTGTACAGGGGTATGAAGCAAAAGAGAGGGCGTCGATCAGGCGGTGGTTTGTAACGTCCACCAACAGCCTGTAAGCACAGAGGAAATCCGCCCCCAGGAGCGACGTAGACACGGCAGCCATGACGAAATCCCAGCCGAAACGCCGCCCGCCGAAACACACTTCCACATACCTTGTGCCATATGTACGAATGGGTGTGCCGTTGGCGGCATCCATTGGGGGGCCATGCCCGCCAGCCATTGTGTCCACCAGCTTCGCCGGCAAGATGCTACGCTGAGCCCCCGAATCGACCAGCAACCGCCGGCCGGACAATGTGTCAGTGATGAATAACAGCTTGCAGTCCCGGCCAGCGCCCATAGCTGCTAATGAGCGCCGGCCCTGGCTTTTCCCTGGGCTCCAAAACTGCAAGGTTGGCGACACTGTTTGGCCTTGGCCCCAAACCTTGAATGGTAATAGCACCACCCGTTTTCACGCTGCCGGCGGGCCGTCACCGCAGCCGCGGTGTCTGGGTCGTCCGCTGCGGGTGGAAACGGAACAGCCGCGTGCGGGGGGGGAAGCAGTGCGTGGACAAACTGTTGCCGGTTGGCGAGAAAAATCCTGTCTGCCTCCACAGCAAGCGCTCGGTAGTCTCTGGAGGAAGGGAGGGCGGAGCTGGCCAGTGCGGTGCGCACAGGTGCTGGAAGTTGCCGCAGGAATATGTGGGCGAAAAGGAACGCGGGATCCGCCGCGCCCAGCACCGCTAGCATCCTCTCCATTAACTCAGACGGCTTACTGTCACCAAGGCCGTTCAGGGACAGCAGGCGATCTGCTTTTTCTAGCTCCGACAGTTCAAAGAGGTTTAACAGAAACGTTTTGAGCGCGTCGTATTTGCCGTCAGCTGGCGGAGCCTCTAATAACGCCATAGCCCTGGCTGTTGTCGATGCATCTAAGGCCGCTACCACATGGAAATACTTTGTAACGTCCTGTGTTATTCCTCTCAGCTGGAACTGTGCCTCGATGTGTTGAAACCACGGCCGTGGATTGTGCTGCCAAAAGTCCGGTAACTTGATGGTGGCCGCGTATATAGCGCCGACATTAGCCGCGCCGCTAACAGCATCTGGCGCCGCAGCAGCAGCGTTTTCGCCACCGTCGTTGTGTGACATAATTCTGCCGTATCCAACTCGCGTCGGGGTCACCAATGTGGAGTGCAAAAAGAAGTAGACTGGAGATGGGAATGCGTTGAGTTAGCTTTACTCTCCACTTCAATAATACAGAACTACACAACAGTCAAATCGACACAACAACGTCACCCCGGAACTACCAACTGCCTCCTCCTCTCTTAAAGGTATATTTCTTAGGTGAATGTCTCGCAGTGTTATTTGTGGGTCACCACAATTACATATTTAATTAATAACATTTCATGTATGAACTAATACATTAACCTTTCAGACTCTTAATTAGTTCCTAATGTGGTAATCATTAATGAATAGCTTAAATAATCATTAGTTACACATTAATTCAGTATTATCTGTGCATTAGTTAAGCATGAATTAATGCCCCCGTATTGTAAAGTGTTACCAATAAACTTTATAAAAGACCCAGATTTCTAACTTTCATTACTGGGGATGCCATGGATAATTTTACAAGGTTTAATGTAAGACTTTTGCCCATTTTTTTGTGTGGAAAATACAGGTTAAAATATGTAATAAGTCACTTTAACCACTAGATGGCTATAGAGATCCTAGGCCTATATACTATTTGAATTACTGAAAGATATAGTTTCTAAAGTTGGATTCATATCTAAATATTATAAAATCACAATTATAACAAAAATAAAATACTTTTTGTCAAAGTTTAGCATTGGTTTTTGTACTGAAGAAACCACAGTTTTTCAATAATGTTACATTATGATTAGAATCAAACCTGAACAACATGTTACAAAGAGAAATGTTGGAGTCTTAAGATGTGATCATTTATTTCAGCTGAACAGCAGTAACAAATTAGCAGATAAAGCAGTAAAGATTAAATATTTGAAAAAAAAAAAGAAAAAAAAAGTAAATGGGCCTTGTTCCCACTGTGCAGGCTGGTGGTGGTGGTGTAATGGTGTGGGGATGTTTTCTGGACACACTTGAGTGCTGAAGTGATGATGTCACTTTGTGGGACAACTCAGAAGTTAGCAGCACATGGGTTCCCTCGATCGAAAAGCTATGCATTTTCACCATTAAAATTACGTAGAATTAAAGCAATTCTGAAGGTGAAATGGGGTCAAACACAGTATTAGTGTGGTGTTCCTAATAATCCTTATATATATGAAGAGTTCAGATGCAAAAGCCTCTAAATGCCATTTGAAATTTTCTTCTTTAATGATGATTTTTATCAAACTTGTATATTTAAGTTCAGTGATTTCACTTAAATGGCAATGATAATTACCTATTAATTGTTATTTAAGTGAAATTACTGAACTTAAATATACAAGTTTGATAAAAATCATCATTAAAGAAGAAAATTTCAAATGGCATTTAGAGGCTTTTGCATCTGAACTCTTCAATATATGTATAATGTTTGATTCACTGACCATTTACACACATTTATTTGGGGTCAATAAAACATGATAAGGAATACATCAAGGATCTGCGATATAGACCATTTCACAAGATGTAAACAACACTGGTCCAGAAGCACTTCCTGTTTCAGTTTTTTAACACATAAAAGCTGGGATAAAATACAACCAACAGAACATTTAAAACTGAATCAAAAAGTTAAACAAACATCTTTAAGATGTTTTCTTTACATGTGAAATAAAGAAAACAGTTACAAACTGAAACAGGAAGTGTTTCTGGACCAGTGTTGTTTACATCTTGTGAAATGGTCTATATGGAAGTTCATTTTCTCTTGCAACATTGTTTTCATGTTCAGGTTCAGTCCAAACTGGGTTCAGAGATGACCAGTTGTGTGTGGGTGAGGATGTCAGTTCCTCTTCTTTCTTTCTTCTTTAACCACACATGTTTCTCTAATAGCGTGTGTGGTTAAACTAACTGAGCTCTCACACACATCAGTAACATGTTCCCAGACCTCAACAGTGAGTTCATCGCTCTGAAAATACTACTGAAAATATGAAGTCACACTAGCTCCAATTAATTAGACTAAAGGTTATTAAAATAGTTCTGAAAGCACAAGAACTCCAAGAGGACAAAAGACAACAATTAGGCAGAAACACGTGTGTGTTAGTTTGGCCATACTGGTTTTAGACATTGAGAATTGAGAAAGCCATAATTCTATTGGAATAATAATAATATTAAAAAAATATATATGATACAGTTAAAAAATGATTTAAATAGTAAAAAGATGATGCATTAGATAAACTTCTCATCTGGCAAAACTTGGATGTATTGTATTTTTCACAACACCCAGTTTTACCCTGAGATTTTCGATTACACTTGTTGTTTTGGCGCAATATAAATCTACTGGGTGTCTCTGATGGACCCGATTTCCCCCTAAAGTCGGACAGGACGAGCTCTAGGACTGACTCACGGGGTAACCTCGGGTTCACAAACCCCCAAAACCCATTTGTCCAAACTGGGTTCAGAGATGACCAGTTGTGTGTGGGTTAAGATGTCAGTTCCTCTTCTTTCTTTCTTCTTTAACCACACGTGTTTCTCTAATAGCGTGTGTGGTCAAACTAACTGAGTTCTCACACACATCAGTAACATGTTCCCAGACCTCAACAGTGAGTTCATCGCTCTGAAAATACTACTGAAAATATATACCGTTAGTCACACTAGCTCCATATCGCTAAATTAAAACTAGACCAAAGGTTATTAAAACAGTTCTGAAAGCGCTAGAACTCAAAGCCAGAACACAAAGAGGATAAAAGACACAATTCACTACAATTAGTTTGTTAACATGTTAAAGAATGAGTTATATTAGATTGATATTCCTCTGCTGATGTGTGTTTTGTATAATTATTTGACTGGTGTGTTCTTGTTCACAGAGGCATAAAGTTCACTGCAGTTCTCCTGAGCTCCAGCTTTTGCTCCTCTGATGGAAGCATACGTCACTCTATCATCACAGCGAACCTGAATGAACATCACAGTCGTTTCAACCCACCATTATTACAGCATGTTGTCTGAGCTCAATTCATGAAGAACTGCATATCATCACACAAATCAAGAATAACTGAATATGAGAGGAAAACACAAACTATCATGTTGAGTGAAGCTGGACAACATCAAGGAAGTGTTCGCTCACCTTGTTCTTTTTGTTTTGTTTTTTACTGTACGCAGCGACTTCAGTATAAGTCACGTCATCTGTCTGCTCCTAAACATCAATGGAAATACGATTAAAAATCAAATGCCATCCATCAATAATATTTTACTCAGGTTTTGCAGTAGCACAACAACACACACACACTCAGGGTACGTTTACTCTAAAACATTATGCTTAAAAAAATAAGTTTTTCCTTTGAGTTTTCCGCGTACAGACGACACGATTGTCAAAATTATCCCCGTTCACACAGATCCGCGAAAACGACTAAACACTGTATTTTTCTGCCAGGCCACTAGATGGCGATGAAACACTATAGACTGAACATGTAATACGCATGTGCATGATGTTATCGTCTCCACAGATTCACGTTTTTGTTGTTTACATTTCACAGATTTCAGGCACCCAAAACACTGTCGTGTAAATAAAAAGTTTTAAGTTTTTGGTTGAAAGCGTTGTCGTGAACGTGTCGTTGTCGTTGAACGTTCCTCACGAAACTGATTTCAGACTTCTGCTACGGTTTAATAATCTACAACAAAATAGAGCGAGCTTTGGTGAAAACTGAGAGAATATTTAATGACTACAATAGTAATTTATCGCTAGAAATGACACCACAAGCGGTAAAAGTTAATCAAAAATTTACATTTACACACAAACAGCCGCAACTTTCAGACGCCATCTTAATTTGTCAGTTTCACTTTATTTGGATGGTCCCTTTAACACATTCAGTTGACTATAAGTGACGTTGCACCTACATGTGGTAGCGAACCTATGTGCCTCATGAAATTTCCCAGTTTATGGAAATGTGGTGGTGTAGTCTGCTCTTTATCTTACTCTATTTTGGACATTAGTGTAATTTTTGCCCTTCCCCACCACATGAACATTAATAACTCATGGTTAAACCTGCAATACTTACCACAGAGTCACCAGTCCCTCTTCTGTTGCCTGAAACATAATGTCACAGGAAAGTTTATGATCAAACACACAGTCTATAATGCAGATGACAATCAGTTTTTAAAATTTTGTCTGTTGTTACAAATATGAAAAACTCACCTGCTCTTTTTTTACGAATCACCCAGAGAATAAGAGCCAGAGCGAATGAAGCGGCAACAATCACAATCACAGCCACAAGCCCTGAGAGAGACATTATAAATAGAGAGACACATTCAGCAGGACTATATTACTGTTTAACCAAAAACATAAAAACAACTATAGCATAATTATCCATATTTATCATAAAGTAAATTGATGAATTTATATAAAGTTCAGTAAGTTTCTGTCAGATATTATTATAGTGATGGTCCTCTGAGATACTGTTGTTGCTTCATAGATCAGCACCTGTAAAGTGTTTATTATCTTAAAGCCTTAACTATAAATACAGCAACAACACAAACAATATCAGTAAATAAGAGTATATATTAAGAGTATACTCAATATAAGAGTGATATTAATAATAATTCAAGTTTTGCAGATTGTTTATATGTGCTGAAAGCCATCTGCACACTAACTGACTGTACCTCACATGTTCACTAGTCGGGGTGTGACAAAATCTCGCGAGGGTAAAATGTGAAGAGATCTCATTGGACTTAAATGTGACGGGATCTCGTGGGACTAAAATGTGGTGAGATCTCACAAGACTAAAATGTGACAAGATTTCGCAATACTAAAATGTGACGAGATCTCACGAGAATAAAATGTGACGAGATCTCGCGAGAATAAAATGTGACGAGATCTCACGAGAATAAAATGTGACGAGATCTCACTAGAATAAAATGTGACGAGACCTCGCTAGAATAAAATGTGTCGAGACCTCGCGAGAATAAAATGTGACGAGACCTCACGAGACAAAAATGTGACGAGACCTCGCGAGAATAAAATGTGACGAGATCTCACGAGACAAAAATGTGATGAGACCTCGCGAGAATAAAATGTGACGAGACCTCGCGAGAATAAAATGTGACGAGACCTCGCGAGAATAAAATGTGACGAGACCTCGCGAGAATAAAATGTGATGAGATCTCGCGAGAATAAAATGTGACGAGATCTCACGAGAATAAAATGTGACGAGACCTCGCTAGAATAAAATGTGACGAGATCTCACGAGAAAAAATGTGACGAGACCTCGCGAGAAAAAAATGTGACGAGATCTCACGAGACAAAAATGTGACGAGACCTCGCGAGAATAAAATGTGATGAGATCTTGCAATACTAAAATGTGACGAGATCTCGCGAGAATAAAATGTGACGAGATCTCACGAGACAAAAATGTGACGAGATATCACGAGACAAAAATGTGACGAGACCTCGCGAGAATAAAATGTGATGAGATCTCTTGTCGAGTGGAAGTGGTCTTGTGATATCGCCTTGACGGAGTGCAAGGGTGGAATTAGCACAGAATATGCGCCTCTACATTCACATTACGACCGCGTCACTGCCTCCAAGATCGTTTTTGCTGTTTCTTTAAAAATAAAAACCATTGTAAACTATTGTAAACATCTGCTCTGCTCATCCAGCACAAGTCGCCAGAGAGGACTCACAGGGATACAACCACGTTCTGCCTTCCACAAGCAACAACTTATGATGTAAACAGGGAACTTCAGAACATTCTGATGAAACATATTGATTCATCATTCATGTGGGGAAAGATTGATATTCATAAAGAGCAGTCAGAACTCCTAAAGAATGATTTCAATGAACTTTTTGAAGCACTTAAAAGACTGAAAGTTCAGACATTCATCAGTGGACCACTCCCAGCAAGAGGAACAAACAGGTTTTCACGGTTGCTTTGGGTTTAATACATGGCTGCAAAAAACCTGCAATATAAAAGGAGGGAACTTCATTGACAACTTCAATCTTTTCTGGAGTCAGAGGCAACTGTTTCAACGGGATGGCCACCACCCAAACAAACTTGGTTCAAGAGTGCTCAACGACTATATCTTCTTCTCCCCCAATCATCCTTCTGCAATGTGTGGCAATCCACTCAACCTGAATGGCACACACACACCTGGACACAGTATGAATGACCACAGGACTTCACGTCAACACCTGAATGGACATGCGGTTGACATACCACACAAGGACAATGATAACACCTCACAGACACAATTTCAGCTGAGCTCTGCCCACAATTCACCGCAGACAGACTGTGACATGCTAGAACTGCTCCAAGATTCAGATACCAGGGACAACTTTCTGGAAAAAAGCGAGGGAACAGTTATCCCTCTCTCCAGCATTTCAACCAGGAAATACTGGTGTATGCTGGAACTAAACTATCCCACTCTTTTGCTGCAAGCCCCCAGATGTCAACCAAAAAACGGCAGGCCTCACAACCACCAAAGCCTGTAGGCCCAGCTCACCCCCAAGCCCTCCTCCCCCCTCCTCTGAGAGCTCTATGGCCTATGACACAGCACCAGGCCCCATACTCTCCTCCGGAGGCTCGAGGTGAACCAAAAACAACTGATACTAGCTCTCGCTGATATGTATCGGGTCCCCGCTATGATAACAGTAACTTTCTTGAATGTTTACAAAACAAGCGGGAACCCAGTGTGCCTGTATCTTTCTCTATTGCTGTGCACAATAGAAAGTCTAAGGCCTTCAAAAGCTGCACAGCAAACCCATCTAATCTGATGCCTATTACATGCCAAACTAAGATTGCTGTGGGGACAAAAAGACTGTTAAGTTAGCGCTTTTAAACATCCGCTCACTTAAAAATTAATAACTTCTGGTCAACGACTTAATAACCACATAAAACCTGGACTTTATGTTTCTAAATGAAACTTGCCTATAAGACAGTCCTCAATGGAACTTTACAGTTATGAGTGTCTGCAGAGCGGGTATAAGAGGCAGGGGATTAGCTGCTCTTTTTAAATATGTTTATGAATGTAAGCAAATCACTCCCCTATTGTTTAGGACAGTCTGGATGAGAATGATGTATCTTTGACATTTAATAACAAACAATATTTGTGATCAGCTGTTTGAACAACTTTAGAGAGGATTCAGATACTGATTCTATAAACTTTGAATCGATCAAACGAGGATGATGTTCATACACACCTGGATTCAGAGATTTTGCTGTGGGAAGTCCTATTACTGTAGTTGATGTAGTTGTAGTTACAACTATTAAAACAAGATGGAAATAGAAATATGTCATATTTTAATGCATGAACAGAATGTCAAGGCATTTATTTTCCAAAAATGAATCCACACTATCATTTGAATTTATCATGGGATGGCATGAGATACACTATCTGTATAATATTTATAATTAATTTGTATCAGACAACAGAAAGTACAAGTCATACTGTCCCAGTAAGCAAAATTATGTCCAAAAGGCGTCTTTTGGACATCATTGTGTTTAGTGGGGTATGTATTAAAATGGCATAGACTCACTGACAAATCTGACTTAAGAGATACTTCTTGTAGATAATATCTGTGATAATAAACCAGCCTGAGAGAGCCAGTGCAAACCACTGAAGCGAGAGTGATGATGTGATCAGAAACTGATTCTCTGGACAATGAGGATGATGTTCATACACACCTGGATTCGGAGAGTTTGTTGTGGGACGTGTTGTTACTGTAGTTGAAGAAGCTGTAGTCACAACTATTAAAAACAAGATGGAAATAGAAATGTCATATTTTAATACATGAACACAATATATCTGTAACGGTTACCAGCTGGAGTGCCCTCTTGAGCCACCAGAGGGCACTCCAGATAAGACTATGTTTCACACAAACTACATTTCCCAGAACTCACTGCCCGGACTCATCATCACTGATCACATACACCTGTACCTCATTCACTGATTGCATTCACCTGTGTCTCATCCTGTTAGTGTGTCTATATATACCTTGTGTTCACGTTCAGTGTTTGCGAAGTCTTGTTTAAGTGTTACACTGCATTTCTGAGCGTTTTCCGTGTTTGTTTTCTGGTTTTTGACGTTGGATTGTTCTTGGATTTTGATTACTGCTGCCTGCCCTGACTTCTGCCTGTTTCCCGGATTCCCACTGTGTATTCTCCATTGTCCTGTCTGCTAATTCTCGACCCTGCCTGTACGACTAATCTTAAATAAAGCTGCATTTGGATCTTCATCTCCAAGTCTCGGAGCAGTTCGTAACAGAAGACTTCGCCACACCAAGATCCAGCAGCCATGCCAACAAGAAGCCCAGACGTCCAGATCTTGCGTCTCCGTCAGGAGAATCGGTCCGTCGAGGACTATGTTTCTGAGTTCATTGAACTGGCCCATTTCGCCTCAATGAGCACAGAGTGTTTAATGATCTTTTTCCGAGGAGGACTCTCTGAACCCCTTAGTTCACTCATGCCCTTACACAATCGTCACGGGACATTAGAGGACTATATTAACCAGGCCCTTTTGCTAAGCGGTTCCTTGTTTACTGTGGGCGTTGTAGAGAAGGAGATTCATGAACCCGTGGTATCTACTCAACCAGAGCTTCACGTTATGCCAGAGCTTCATGCCGAGCCCGCGCTCACCGTCAGCCCTGCCGCGCCTGCGCTCACCTTCCAGCCAGAGTCTCGTCCCGCCGAGACAGCCCAGCCAGAGTCTCGTCCCGCCGAGACAGCCCAGCCAGAGTCTCGTCCTGCCGAGACAGCCCAGCCAGAGTCTCGTCCTGCCGAGACAGCCCAGCCAGAGTCTCGTCCTGCCGAGACAGCCCAGCCAGAGTTCCATGTCAGCCCTACCGAGACAGAGACGCTTCACGTCACTTCTGCCGAGCCAGAGACGCTCCACGTCACTTCTGCCGAGCCAGAGACGCTCCACGTCACTTCTGCCGAGCCAGAGACGCTTCACGTCACTTCTGCCGAGCCAGAGACGCTCCACGTCACTTCTGCCGAGCCAGAGACGCTTCACGTCACTTCTGCCGAGCCAGAGACGCTCCACGTCACTTCTGCCGAGCCAGAGACGCTCCACGTCACTTCTGCCGAGCCAGAGACGCTCCACGTCACTTCTGCCAAGCCAGTGTCTAAAGACAAGATGGCCGCCTCCAAGCCAGTGTCTACGGACAAGATGGCCGCCTCCAAGCCAGTGTCTACGGACAAGATGGCCGCCTCCATGCCAGTGTCTCCGGACAAGATGGCCGCCTCCAAGCCAGTGTCTACGGACAAGATGGCCGCCTCCAAGCCAGTGTCTCCGGACAAGATGGCCGCCTCCAAGCCAGTGGCTGCGTTCCAAACCGCATACTTCCCTACTATTTAGTATGGGAAAAAGAGTAGGCGAGCAAAAAAGTATGAATGAATCCAAAAGAGTAGGCGAGAATTACCTGGGTGACGTAGCAATTGTCGCGAGATTCGGACTTAAGTGCGTTCCAATATGCCTACTTTCCTACTATATAGTAGGCGAAAACAGTACGTGAAGGAAGCAGTACGTTCCAAACATCAGTTTTCATAAAAAGAGTAGGCGAGAAGTTCCCGGATGGCTTACTGCTTCCGCCCAGATTTTTGAGTGCTTTTCCACGGCTACTCATGATACTCATCTATCCCAGGAGGCCACGCGAGAGGATACGTCAATGCACATAGCTTGCAAACTGCCAATAAAAATCACAGAAGAAGAAGAAGAAGAAGAAGAGAGGATACGTCAATATCAACATCGCGGAGATAAGCGACGCGGGGGTTTTCAAATGTGAGTAAATACGGTTTAAATCGTATGTGTTAAACTACTATAGAGTAAACGTTTTAACTGTTGAACGTCTAAAGGAGTTAGACAGTATAGTATAGTTGTGATTTTGCTGTAAACACATGTTTTATTATGTATTGATAACAGGGGAGCTCCAGTAACCGTAAAGTTACGTTTCCAACGTGTATTTACATAACCATACATCTTAAAAACGCTTATTTAAAATGTCTATTTACATCAGGAAGGAAAATATTGTATAAGTATTGCAGGTGAGCACATCCCAACATGAAAAATACATGTGTGTGCTATTATGTAGGATAATTCACTGTTGTCAACACTGCTTACATTAGACAAATTATGTGCTGTGAATAAAAACATATATAAAGTAACTAAACATGATATATATTTAATTTGTCCCTTATTGGTGTTGATATATTGAGGAACATTTAAGTTGGATTAAAAGTGAGTTAACACATCAACCTCAACATGTAAATGCAGTGTTGAGCTCGTAATGTGAATCTTGTCTGTATGTTACAGGGACAGGAGAACACGCGTGTGTTTATCCAGTGGAGAGAGGCTCATGATGCTGAATGCTGTCATCAAAGAATGGGAACCGCTGTGTTGAGTCGGCAGTAGGGTTTGGGGTTCAGTGCCTGTAATACATGCTTGTAGTTTGAATAAAGCTGTTTCATGTGTTGACTTGTATATGCATTTGTTTATTGTGATGGTTACTTTTATTTACTTTTATTTGTTCTTTTACTCATTTATTCATGTTTCTTATTGTTGTCAGTATATAAAATGTAATTAATTTATGCATTAATTCATCGATTGACTGACAATTGAGATGTTTCACTGCATTTAGCAATATAAATGAATTCATGCATTACTGTCATATTACAAAACAAATGACATTTTGCTTGTTTTATTAAATTATATTTTTAGTATATAAAAAGTTATATAAGTATTGGTCAGCATTTAATATTATTATTTTGTTTAAGTTTTGGGGTGGGCTAACAATGAAATTCATTCTGAGGTAATATTAATTTTTAAGCAGTGATACTTACATTTTTGGAGTATAAAATCAACAGTTTTCTCCAAAAGAGATCTTCAAGCAGCTGCCCGTCTCCTTTGTGCAGACATTACAAGCGCTGTTCTAGGTTGTGCTGTCAAGTTACTGATGTTATGAAGTGTTAGAGCACCTGTCGCTCATATAATTTAAACTTATTAATATGCAAGATCATGGAAAGATACTATAGTTTATGTAACAATCATAGTGACAAAACAGAAAATATAAAGATCATTGGTTTGTGTACATCATAATATGACATAAAATTATATTTATACACAGGAAATAAGAACAATAAAAAAGGCTAAATATCTTCATTATAGTTCTTCATAATACATAAAAAAAGTTGTTGTTATATCTGAGGGATGAAACGAGGTAAATTCATGAAGAAAAAGAGGAAAACTTAAAGGAGAAACTTTTTGGGTATAAAATAAAGAAATTAACAACATAATCAAGAGATGATGATTTTGGGGTTTCTTAATAAAAAAAAAGTATCGTTAGAATAACACTGTTGGTCAGTAGGGTTTAAAATATAACAACTTAAATCAACCCTAAATGTATTCACAAAATAAATAGGCAGCTGTTTCTTCAACAATACCACAACAAAATGAGCAAGTTTCATCAATATCAAGATATTTATAGGTAGATTAATTAAACGTATCGTTCATATTTTTTTTAATTGCATGAAGGTGTTGCGCTTGTGATAACGCGTAGTAGGTCACATGATAACGTCAACATGGCAGATGTCCGGTTCGCATTCATACTCAACGAGATTTGGCTATAAAGTACCTACTCTTTTAGCGCTCGATGAGTAAGTACTTATTGAAATTAAGTACCTACTCATTGAGTATGCGGTTTGGAACGCAGCCAGTGTCTCCGGACAAGATGGCCGCCTCCAAGCCAGTGTCTCCGGACAAGATGGCCGCCTCCAAGCCAGTGTCTCCGGACAAGATGGCCGCCTCCAAGCCAGTGTCTCCGGACAAGATGGCCGCCTCCAAGCCAGTGTCTCCGGACAAGATGGCCGCCTCCAAGCCAGTGTCTCCGGACAAGATGGCCGCCTCCAAGCCAGTGTCTCCGGACAAGATGGCCGACCCAGTGTCTCCGGACAAGATGGCCGACCCAGTGTCTCCGGACAAGATGGCCGACCCAGTGTCTCCGGACAAGATGGCCGACCCAGTGTCTCCGGACAAGATGGCCGACCCAGTGTCTCCGGACAAGATGGCCGACCCAGTGTCTCCGGACAAGATGGCCGACCCAGTGTCTGTTCCTGAGTTTGTTTCTGTGTTTGTGACCATTTCTGTTCTAGTGTCTGTTCCTGAGCCGGTGTCTGTTCCTGAGCTGGTGTCTGGTCCCGAGCCGGTGTCTGGTCCTGAGAGGGCATCACCGCCCAGGCCGCCCAAGGGGTCTTCACCGCCATGGCCGCCCAAGGGGTCTTCACCGCCGTGGCCGCCCGAGGGGTCTTCACAGCCGTGGCCACCCGAGGGGTCTTCACCGCCGTGGCCGCCCGAGGGGTCTTCACCGCCGTGGCCGCCCGAGGGGTCTTCACCGCCGTGGCCGCCCGAGGGGTCTTCACCGCCGTGGCCGCCCGAGGGGTCTTCGCCGCCGTGGCCGCCCGAGGGGTCTTTGCCACCGTGGCCGCCCGAGGGGTCTTCGCCGCCGTGGCCGCCTGAGGGGTCTTTGCCGCCGTGGCCGCCCGAGGGGTCTTCGCCGCCGTACCTGCCCGAGGGGTCCTTGCCGCCGTGGCCTCCCGAGGGGTCTTCGCCGGCGTGGCCGCCCGAGGGGTCTCCGCCGCCTTGGCCTCCCTTACAACCTGCTCCGCCCTGGCCGCCTGCACAGCCTGCTCTGACCTGGTCGCCTCCACAGCCAGCTCCGCCGCAGTCTCCAGGTCCTCTTCCGCTCCACGGGCCTGGCCCTCCATCCCGCCCCCAGGTCCGCCTCCGCTCCACCTCCCTCCTGGACATTTTGAGGAGCATCTGGAATCCGCTCCTTAAAGGGGGGGCTATGTAACGGTTACCAGCTGGAGTGCCCTCTTGAGCCACCAGAGGGCACTCCAGATAAGACTATGTTTCACACAAACTACATTTCCCAGAACTCACTGCCCGGACTCATCATCACTGATCACATTCACCTGTACCTCATTCACTGATTGCATTCACCTGTGTCTCATCCTGTTAGTGTGTCTATATATACCTTGTGTTCACGTTCAGTGTTTGCGAAGTCTTGTTTAAGTGTTACACTGCATTTCTGAGCGTTTTCCGTGTTTGTTTTCTGGTTTTTGACGTTGGATTGTTCTTGGATTTTGATTACTGCTGCCTGCCCTGACCTCTGCCTGTTTCCCGGATTCCCACTGTGTATTCTCCATTGTCCTGTCTGCTAATTCTCGACCCTGCCTGTACGACTAATCTTAAATAAAGCTGCATTTGGATCTTCATCTCCAAGTCTCGGAGCAGTTCGTAACAATATCCTTTGAGGTTTCAATACTGAATTGATGGAATTATCCGGCTGATTTTACTGTGGTGTGATCAAACCACTGAAGCGAGAGTGATGATGTGTGCCAGTGGTCATGTGATCATGAACCTTGTGTAGGAGCTGTTGCTGTAGTTCATTCATACACACCTGGATTCAGAGAGTTTGTTGTGGTGTCTGGAGTCAGTGTTGTTGAAGAGACTGGAGCTGCAGAAGATGAATGTTCACACACATCACCTGTAGGACATTAACATCATATCTTCACATTGTGAAGATGCTTTCCAACAGGTTTTATCGTAGTTTTTGTACCAAGTCAAGTCAATGGAGTCGGACAAAACTACACTAAAACCTGTTGGAAAGCATCTTTTGCAGCGATATTTGTGTGAGCATATCAGTGAACACCCCAGACCACTCGGTGAGTTTCACGTCTTTGTAAACTAAAGTTTAATGTGTTTTATGAATGATTGTTCCAGTGCGCATAGACAACCATTGTGTAGGTGGGGGTGCTAACACAGAAAACTACAATTCTCGGGACAGCAGCATTTGTCCAAATTTCAATCTTAACCGTTTTATTTCATCAGAAACGATCTTAAAACAGGGCTTTAAGTTTAAAATACCGAACTAACCCTAGACAGGTTCGTTTTATAATAACAACTTAAACATTTTTAATGATATACAGTAAGTAAAGTAAAAATATAATATGTAGCCTAATATAGTGGACATACTTAACAAAACGCTTCTCTCTATAGCTAATTTGTCTAGCCTGTATGATCATTAAACGGCTTTCGTGAGGTAAATGTAACGTTGACATGTTGTTCTCCAGATGTTTTATGGACCTCTTTCCCCGGTTGATAAACACTGATCAAGAGTTTTATTTCAAATTTTCAAATGAAATATTTTTCAAAATGGCCTATTCATCATTCGTGCTTATATTAGTAGTAAAGAAGAGTAACAGATGATCGGTTACGTGCCGCTTGAACTGAAGCGCTACTGAGATCTGTCACGACACACTTACAAGAGCCAAAACGCCATTTATTGATTGAATTTGGTAATAAAATGGACAGAATCTGAGCGCTGATCATTTGTTTTGTATTAAAGTAACCTGCTATGTCTTGTCTGTCGGTGTCAGTGTCCTCTTTGCTACATGATCATTCTCTGTGTGAGTAAATGGATGTGTCGTGAGAGTGTGTGGAAAGGGTCAACTGTGTGAGTCTCGCGCTCAATGCGTGACAGTTTACAGTAAAACTCGTCAGAACTCAGCGAATCACAACAAGTGTATCAGTGAAAACACTTATTTAAACAGCACACACACACACACACACACACACACACACACACAAACACACACACACACACACACACACACTCGACTGCACATCACATTTTTGACATTATTGGTCCTGCTTTCAATCGTAATGCAACGGACCTGTCTAATAATTTTATATGATTTATATGAGAGTGAAACACAGTTGAGCTGCTTCCCATAAACCTTCAGCTTTCCTGAATGAAGGACATTATTAAGCCGTATAACTCCTAAAGCTGAACTCCTACATGGGTCATACTAGGCTTTAATAGACTCTTCTGATTTATGCAATTTATCATGTGTGAAATATATCGGGACTTTTAAGGATTTTTATGCAGTTTATGACTTTGACCACTAATATTTTACAATTGAAGTCATCATAAAGAGTAGAGCCAGTCTGTGGAAGTTTTCTCAAATCTGTCTTCTAACAGTGTTTCTCACCTGAATACTTGACAGTGTATGTGACTGAGGCCTGGAGTTGATTTCTGTGAGTAAGCTGACATCTCCACTCTCTGTTGTCATCTTCATTCAGGAGTGTTGTAGTCAGAGTGATGATACAGTGATCTGGAGATGATGATGATGATGATGATGATGATGATGATGATATCTGATATCTGGAGTCTGTCTTCAGATCAACACCAGCCTGATTCACCCACAACAGCTCAACTCCCTCAGAACGAACCCGATCATTACAGGAGTATCTCATATATTTATACAACTGACAGGAGAGAGTCACAGAGCGGCCTGGACTGATCTCAGTCTGTGAGGATGAAGATGATGATGATGATGGAGACACTGAAACTGAACACAAGACACAAATCACAGACTCTTCAATCATCATCTGAGTTTAATAAAGAATCTGCCCTTTTTAAATTGACCATATAATCATAAACTTACCATGAAGAACATGCAGATAAACATCAGCATCAGTTCCTTGTTGTCTGTCGTTCACATATTGTTGGCAGCTGTATAATCCATAATCTTCTTCTGTGGCGTTCTTGATGTTCAGAGAGCAGTCAGACTCCAGACTCAGTCTCTCATGTCTCTCTGTGTCTTCATTCTTTATCCCTAAAGTAATCAGTTCATCTGTCCATGAATGTCTGAAGCTGTTATAGAGCCATGTAGTTGATTTGCAGTCAGAAAGAGCATTATTACAGGACAGACGGACATCTACACCAGAACTGATGAACACATGATCATCATCATCCACTCCACTGGTGCCTGAAACACAGTAGATCTCAGTGATCATTATGATATTTATTAATAAAACCATTGTAAACTATTGTAAACATCTTTTTTAATTTTTTTAAATGATAAGCGATCGGCCGCTCAGCTGCAGTGGAACACTGTGTGTGTGTGTGTGTTTCATGGTGCGTTCATGTGCTATGGTAAATATGATATTTTCCACTCTTGAACTGGTATTTAACGTTACCAGTGTGTTGCGGTCAAGTGCTTTTGTTGTCGTAATGTGGTAAAAAGATGGAGATCCAGACCTGTTATTAAGCTAAAACTATTTTAGATTGCTTACATCATCTGTTACAGCACGAAAATGATTTTTCAAAACTCAAACGGTAAATAATATGCTGTATATTTTCTAAATCATGAATAGTACATTATTTTACCATTCACGACTCTCGCGTTGCTTTCCGCCATTTTGAAAAGGTCAAAGGTTATCTCGTCTCAGCAACTCGTGCATCAAAATATTCTACGAGCTGCCCAGTGGAAATACCACATGAGTGTGTTCAAGTGCATTTCCCACGATTTACCATAATTACCATAGCACGCGAACGCATCATCAGACCGGGCCAATCTGAGGGGGGATATGAGCGGCCCCTCTCAACTTGGACTGATCCTCGTTTTTCCTGACATCCGATTGGCTCAAACTAGGCGCCGATCAAAGGAGTTTACTTTTGGTCATGTTTGGTGGGTTTGTGTTAATGCAACAGAGACGGATGGTAAAAATGGACAAAAGAAGGAAAGAAGAGAAAGAAATGGATGTGGCCGACAAAATAAGAATTAAAAATTTAAATAAAAAACATTGGCACAAGAGGCAGCTAAATGGCAGCCGGAGGTGCAGATGAGAAAGGACCCAGCAGCATAAACAGCACAGGAGCACGATTAGTGATATATTAGTGATTTATTAGGGCCCAAGCCCTGAAAGGGCGAAGGCCCTATTGTTTTCCTTCCGATTATTTTTATATTTTATTTTTCTAACGACTATTCCGGCACTTTTGGGGCCCTTAACATGCTCAAAAACTCTTGAAACTTTGCACACGGGTCAGAACCCGCGGCCATCAGGGCCGGGCTGAAGATGGTACCCGGGCGTGGCAGAGGGGCTCGACAGCGGTACACATATCGACCTCATTGTTTCATATATACTTCGCACTTTTACTTTTTACCCCAGCCCAACAGGAAGTTGGCTATTTAGGGTTGTTCGTAAAACACTTGCAATGGAATTTGAAATACTCCTCCTAGAGCTTTGATCCAAATTCGACCAAACTCGAGCAGCGTGAAGTTAAGACATTGAGGATAAAAGTTTGCGAGGGGATTTTTTATATCTCGAACGGTTTGGCCGTGGTGAGGAAACGAAATTATGGCGAGAAACAGGAAGTGTGTCATAACTTCAGCATACATTAACTGATCTTGATGAAACTTCAGCAGTGTGTTCGCTGTAAGAGGACGATCACATGGATGTGACTATTGTGAGTCAAAGTTATAGCGCCACCACTGCCAAAACGCTTTGAAATCACCCTCTAATTTTAACTCGATTTGCTTCAAACTTCATCTGTATAATGGAAATACATGGCAGATGAAGACCTGTGAATGGATTCTTGATATCTTTGAAACTGTTGCCGTGGCAACGCATCAAACTTTACCATTCTTTTAGGATGCTTTTGAGACTCTTAGCATGCTTCAAATTGCATGAAACTCGACAGACACATCACATTTATTAGCCAGTAAACATGTGCAAAGTTTCAGAAACGGGCGTGGTGAGGGCTCAGTAGCACCACCTTTTGACAAAAGTGGGGTTGTTAGTTTTAACTAGAGTTACAAAAATTGGTATGTACAAACCCGATTCCAAAAAAGTTGGGACACTGTACAAATTGTGAGTAAAAAAAGAATGGAATAATTTAGAAATCTCATAAACTTATATTTTATTCACAATAGAATACAAATAACATATCAAATGTTGAAAGTGAGACATTTTGAATTGCCATGCCTAATATTGGCTCCTTTTGGATTTCATGAGAGCTACAAATTCCAAAAAAGTTGGGACAGGTAGCAATAAGAGGCCAGAAAAGTTAAATGTACATATAAGGAACAGCTGGAGGACCAATTTGCAACTTATTAGGTCAATTGGCAACATGATTGGGTATAAAAAGAGCCTCTCAGAGTGGCAGTGTCTCTCAGAAGTCAAGATGGGCAGAGGATCACCAATTCCCCCAATGCTGAGGCAAAAAATAGTGGAGCAATATCAGAAAGGAGTTTCTCAGAGAAAAATTGCAAAGAGTTTGAAGTTATCATCATCTACAGCGCATAATATCATCCAAAGATTCAGAGAATCTGGAACAATCTCTGTGCGTAAGGGTCAAGGCCGGAAAACCATACTGAATGCCCGTGATCTTCGGACCCTTAGACGGCACTGCATCACACACAGGAATGCTACTGTAATGGAAATCACAACATGGGCTCAAGAATACTTCCAGAAAACATTATCAGTGAACACAATCCACCGTGCCATTCACCGTTGCCGGCTAAAACTCTATAGGTCAAAAAAGAAGCCATATCTAAACGGGAACCAGAAGCGCAGGCGTTTTCTCTGGGCCAAGGCTCATTTAAAGTGGACTCTAGCAAAGTGGAAAACTGTTCTGTGGTCAGACGAATCAAAATTTGAAGTTCTTTTTGGAAAACTGGGACGCCATGTCATCCGGACTAAAGAGGACAAGGACAACCCAAGTTGTTATCAGCGCTCAGTTCAGAAGCCTGCATCTCTGATGGTATGGGGTTGCATGAGTGCGTGTGGCATGGGCAGCTTACACATCTGGAAAGGCACCATCAATGTTGAAAGGTATATCCAAGTTCTAGAACAACATATGCTCCCATCCAGACATCGTCTCTTTCAGGGAAGACCTTGTATTTTCCAACAAGACAATGCCAAACCACACACTGTGTCAATTACAACATCATGGCTGCGTAGAAGAAGGATCCGGGTACTGAAATGGCCAGCCTGCAGTCCAGATCTTTCACCCATAGAAAACATTTGGCGCATCATAAAGAGGAAGATCTTTATTAGACAAGAATGGGACAACATTCCTATTCCTAAACTTGAGCAACTTGTCTCCTCAGTCCCCAGACGTTTGCAGACTGTTTTTAAAAGAAGAGGGGATGCCACACAGTGGTAAAAATGGCCTTGTCCCAACTTTTTTGAGATGTGTTGATGCCATGAAATTTAAAATCAACTTATTTTTCCCTTAAAATTATGCATTTTCTCAGTTTAAACATTTGATATGTCATCTATGTTGTATTCTAAATATAATATTGAAATTTGAAACTTCCACATCATTGCATTCTGTTTTTATTCACAATTTGTACAGTGTCCCAACTTTTATGGAATTCGGTTTGTATATTGTACTCCTCGAGCCGGACAACTTTCTAATTTACACTTATTAGCTAGGACCCACAGAAAGTCAGATATTTTTGTTTGAATATGGTCATGCTCACTCTGAGCCTACATGTCTCTGTGTCTTTGGCTTTGTGTGTGTGCCTTAACCATTTCACTGCTGTGTGTATGTGTAACCCCTCACACCCGGGTCCTACTCGCCCCGCTCCGAGCGGGCCTCGAACCCGGGTCTCCGGCGTGAGAGTCGGACGCTCTAGCAAGGAGGCTAAAGACTGCAGCCTCTAGCGTCTGTCGCTAGAGCGCCTTATTGAGATCGGGGAGTGAGGTTTACTCGCACAGCAACTACTAGCTGGCCTCCGTTACACTCACCCCCCTAAACCTCACTCTCATCCGGGTCACGGCACCAATGTAACCCCTCACACCCGGGTCCTACTCGCCCCGCTCCGAGCGGGCCTCGAACCCGGGTCTCCGGCGTGAGAGTCGGACGCTCTAGCAAGGAGGCTAAAGACTGCAGCCTCTACATATGACCTGCATAAAGAAAATACATTTCTTAAGCCTGGTATTTTTTAAATAAGTTTTTATTTTCATTTTTTATAAGTAAATGCATATAACTAGTTTAATTGTAGTGCATTGACAATAGTTTTATATAATTAGTTTATTAATCAGATTAACTTGGTCAATAAACTTGGTCTGAAAATTTGGTCCATAAATCAAACACACTTGCTTGTAATAATATGAAACTCGGTAAACATATGGATCTCATCGGTTCATGTATACTTCACACTCTTACGTTTTACCCCAGCCCAACAGGAAGTCGGCTATTTAGGGTTGTTTGTAAAAAAAACATGCAATGGAATAATTTAAAGTACTTCTCTAGAGAATTCAAAGAAATGCCACAAACTCGATCAGCGTGAAGTCAAGACATTGAGGATAAAAAATTGCCAGGGGATTTTTGATATCTCGAACGGTTTGGCCGTGGCGAGGAAACAAAATTATGGCGAGAAACATGAAACAGGAAGAGTGTTATAACTTCTGCATACATTAACTGATCCTGATGAAACTTCAGCAGTGTGTTCGCTGTAAGAGGATGATCACATGGATGTGACTATTGTGAGTCAAAGTTATAGTGCCACCAACTGGCAGCAGAAAGTGTGTCACTTTCAAAATGCTTTGAACTCCCCCTTTTATTTTTACCCGATTTGCTTCAAACTTCATCTGTATAATGTAAATACATGGCAGATGTAGACCTGTGAATGGATTCTTGATATCTTTGATACTGTTGCCGTGGCATAAACTTTACCATTCTTTCAGAATCACTTCAGACGATAGTTTAAACTCAAAATCATAAGTAGGGCTATAATGCACTCTTGTGTCATTATTTTTCTATATTTATTACGTATGTGACAGAGGATGTTATTTTATTGCGAGTGTACACAAATATAGGTAAAGAGTTTGCAGTCTGAATGTTGTCCTTTATGAACAAAATAACGGATTATGTTTCCTGTTTCCACTGTTCACACACACACACACACACTCCGGCTTGAGAGAAGCGCACGCGTCGAAGTGTGTGTATTAAAGTTCCCTTTGAGCGTGTGCACTTCTGAAGCCACTGGGGCGCAGAAAATAAGAAAATGCCACGCAGAGGACCAACGCGAAATGTGTGGAAATCCATTTGATTGTAGTTTAAGTGAGAAATAATTTCAGTGCTCTGGTTAACCGCTGTAGAGTGAAAACGTCTCGGTTACGGATGTAACCCTCGTTCCCTGAGTAGGGAACGGAGACGTTACGTCAGAAGTGACGGAGAATGGGGGTTTCGCATAGAAAGCCAACCCTCTTCGAGTATTTAACAACGAGCCAATGGCATGAAAATGCCTTGGAATTTGCATAGCGTATCTCCGCCCCACGCAGTGAGTATAAAAGGAGGAAGTGAACGCAACCGTAGTATGTCTTCGCTGGGGAGCCAAGACTGAACTCCGGCGTCTAACCAGCGATACAGCAGAAGTGGCAGGGAGACGTAACGTCTCCGTTCCCTACTCAGGGAACGAGGGTTACATCCGTAACCGAGACATTCCCTTTCGTAGTCACTTCGAGTTACGTCAGAAGTGACGGAGAATGGGGGTCAGTGCCATCACGCCATCTTCAAGCTGTCTTCCAGTGCCCTGCGAAAGTCTGAACCCCTGAACTCTTTTTTTTTTTTTTTTAACAGGGGTCCCACTTTGACACAGGATTACCAAGGTACACTGGGAAACATATCCCGGGAGGGACATGCTACCAGATGCCTACCGAAGGAGGACTTACTAATATGCATATGGCCGCGTAGGAACGCATATGGAGATCACTGGAGCACCAACCGCAGGTGGCTAATAGAATTTAACTCCAGGGGTGGCAGTTGGCTTGCCAAGGGAAGACACATGCTCAGAGAGGCTTACAGTGGATAATAAACATGAGACAGTTACCATTGGGAACCGTGCACACGGAGGCACCTAGCCGGCATCCAGAGCAACAGTAGTGGTGCCTGCATCGTCGGTGCTGGAGGACTCAAGGCTTCAATGGAAGAACTGAGGAAAAATCGCACTTATCCAATCCGAGGAGTGAAATGGCGAGCAAGCAAAGACACCTGAGCGGGTCCAGTACTGGCGGAAGCGAGTCCGTGAGAGGACACCGGCTCAATTCGCAGATTATAGAAACTCGCGAAGGTGTTTGGTGTCGCCCAGCCTGCAGCTCTGCAAATGTCTGTTAGCGAGGCGCCGTGCGCTAGAGCCCAAGAGGAGGCCACACTCCGAGTGGAATGGGCCGTCACACCAAGGGGGCACGGCGGCCTTGCTGCTGGTAAGACAAAGCAATGGCGTCCACCATCCAGTGAGACAGCCTTTGCTTTGAGAGAGCCCTTCCCTTCTGGCTCCCCCCATGACAGACAAAGAGCTGGTCTGAGGTCCTGAAACACCGCGTTCTGTCGACGTAGGTGCGGAGAGCACGTACCGGACAGAGCAGTGCCAAGGCTGGGTCTGCCTCCTCCAGGGGCAGCGCTTGCAGGTTCACCACCTGGTCCCGGAAGGGAGTGGTAGGAACCTTGGGCATATATCCAGGCCGGGGTCTCAAGAACACATGAGAGTAAGCCGGCCCGAACTCCAGGCACGCTTCATCAACGGAGAGTGCGTGCAGGTCCCTTACTCTCCTGATGGAGGCCAATGCAATCAGGAGTGCTGTCTACATAGGACAGGGCTAAACTCTACCGACTGCAAGGCTTCAGGGGAGGCCTCTGCAGAGCACTTAGATCTACTGAGAGGTCCCCAGAGGGCACGAGGGGAGGAAGGTGGTTTTAGCCTCCTCGCTCCCCTCAGGAACCTGATGACCAGGTCATGCTTCCCATAGACTTACCTTTCACTGCATCATGAGACGCGGCAATGGCCGCGACATGAACCCTAAGGGTGGAGGGCGACAGCCCTTCTTGCAGGAAGGAAAGCACGACTCCGATCGAACATCTCCGGGGGTCGTCTCCGCGAGAAGAGCACCAGTTGATGAAGAGGTTCCACTTCAACGCGTACAGGTGTCTCGTGGACGACGCTCTAGCGGAAGTGATGGTTGCCGCCACCGCACGTGGCAGCGAACTCAAACCTGCCCCGTCCCGGAGCCACACGTGTAGCCTCCAAGATCGGGACGAGGGTGCCACAGAGTGCCCCGTCTCTGAGTGAGTAGATCTAGTCTCAGAGGAATAGGCCAAGGAGGTGCTGTCGTGAGGAGCATGAGTTCGGAGAACCACGTCTTGGTGGGCCAATAGGGGGCTACCAGCAAGACCTGCTCCTCGTCCTCCTTGATCTTGCACAACACCCGTGCAAGAAGGCTCACTGGGAAAACGCATAGGCCCCGCGGCCAGCTGTGCGCCAGTGCATCTGTGCCGAGTGAGCCCTCGGACAGGGAATAAAACTGGGCGCAGTGGGATGAGTCCCGGGAGGCGAACAGAAGTATCTGTGCCTCCCCGAACTGGTCCCAAATCAGCTGGGCCGTCTGGGGATGGAGTCGCCATTCGCCGGAGATAGGGCGGACCCGTGACCGCTCGTCGGCCGCCAGGTTCCGGTCTCCTGGAATGTACACTGCACGAAGGGACCTCAGGTGCTTCTGACTCCATATCAGGAGGTGGCGGGCGAGCTGCGACAACCGGCGTGAGCGTAGACCACCCTGGTGGTTGATGTACGCTACTGCAGCGGTGTTGTCTGAACGGACAAGTACGTGTTGACCCTGAGCAGTGCTCGAAAGCGGTGCAGGGCCAGGCGTACTGCCAGCAGCTCGAGGCAATTGATGTGCATGAGGCGCTGGGGTCCTGTCCAGGAACCCGTGGCTGCATGCCCATTGCACATGGCACCCCAACCCGTGGTAGGCAAGGCAAGGCAAGTTTATTTATATAGCACATTTCATACACAATGGCAATTCAAAGTGCTTTACATAGAAGAAATTAAAATAATCAAAAGAAATCAGAATAATTAAAACAGTTTAGAATAAAAAATAAGAAATAATGAAAAAAATAAAAATTATGATAAAAATAAAATACAGTAAATTAAAACTATTTAGAATAAAATAAAGTGCAGTAACAGTTGGACGAACAGTGGCACAGTGCTCATTCAGTAAATGCACAGCTAAATAGATGTGTTTTGAGTCTTGATTTGAATGTGACTACTGTAGGAGCACACCTGATCTCTTCTGGAAGCTGGTTCCAGCTGCGGCTGGCATAATAGCTAAAAGCAGACTCTCCATGCTTAGAGTGAACCCTTGGTATTTCTAGCTGATGTGATCCTAATGATCTGAGTGATCTGTTGGGTTTATATTCAGTGAGCATATCTGCAATATATTGAGGTCCTAACCCATTAAATGATTTATATACCAGTAATAATACTTTCAAATCAATCCTAAATGTAACTGGCAGCCAGTGTAAAGACCTGAGGACTGGTGTGATGTGTTCATATTTTCTGGTCCTGCTCAGAATCCTGGCAGCAGCGTTCTGTATGAGCTGCAACTGTCTTATGGTCTTTTTAGGAAGGCCAGAGAGGAGGCCATTACAGTAATCCACCCTGCTGGTGATGAAAGCATGCACAAGTTTCTCTAAGTCTTGACTGGAAACAAAGCATCTAATTCTTGAAATATTTTTCAGATGATAGTATGCTGATTTAGTAATTGCTTTGACATGACTATTGAAACTAAGGTCTGACTCTAGAGACACACCAAGATTCCTGACTTGATTTTTAGTTGTTAGACCCCTAGCGTCAAGGTATGCATTCACCTTAAGAACTTCATCTTTGTTTCCAAACGCAATAACTTCAGTTTTGTCTTTGTTTAACTGCAGAAAGTTTTGACACATCCAACCGTTTACTTCATCAATGCATTGGCACAGGGAGTCAATGGGGCTGTAGTCGTTAGGCGATAGGGCTAAGTAGAGCTGTGTGTCGTCTGCGTAGCTGTGGTAAGCTATTTGGTTCTTTTTCATTATTTGGCTCATTGGGAGCATATACAGGTTGAATAGGAGTGGCGCAAGAATCGAGCCCTGAGGGACTCCGCAAGTCATGGATGTCCACTCAGACTTATGTTCTCCCATACTCACAAAATAACCTCTCCCTTCTAAGTATGACCTGAACCATTTTAGGACTATCCCAGAAAGCCCCACCCAGTTTTCCAGCCTGTCAAGAAGTATGTTGTGATCAACAGTGTCAAATGCAGCACTGAGGTCGAGTAGTACCAACACGGATAATTTGCCTGTATCAGTATTTATATCGTTTATTATCTTTATGAGAGCTGTCTCCGTGCTGTGATGCGATCGGAAACCAGATTGAAAATTGTCAAAATATCCATTTGAGCTTAAGAATTTGTTCAGCTGATTGAAGACAACCTTTTCAATGATCTTGCCTATGAAAGGAAGATTTGAGATCGGTCTATAATTGCTCAAGATGGTCTTATCCAGATTGCTCTTTTTCAGGAGGGGCTTGACAACTGCAGTTTTCAGGGAGTTCAGAAAATTCCCAGAGCGAAGTGAGGCATTTACCACTTCTAGGAGATCTGCTTCTAAACAGTTTAACACACTTTTGAAAAAAGATGTGGGAAGTGTGTCAAGGGCGCAGTTTGATGTTTTAAGGTGCTGTACGGTTTCTACCAAAATTGTGTCATCAATTTCTTCGAAATCAGACATAGTAACTACTTTCTCAGGTTGTGGTCTGATCTGCCTGACCCCAGAGCAACTCAAGGATGTGCTGATCACCTTTCTGATGTTATTGATTTTCTCAGAGAAGAAAGAAGCAAACTCACTGCATTTCCTTTCTGAGAGCATTTCTATGGGAGTCTGGCTCGGGGGGTTTGTCAGTCTCTCTACAGTAGCAAAAAGAGTGCGTGTGTTGTTTATATTGCTGTTTATAATATTTGAGAAGAAAGTCTGTCTGACTTTGCCTAGTTCCCTATTGAAAGCGTGGATGCTGTCTTTGTAGATGTTATAATGGACTACAAGTTTTGTCTTCCGCCACATGCGTTCTGCTCTTTTCATATTTTGCACAGCTGTTGAGTTTCTCCAAGGTGCTTTTTGTCTGCCACTATTCTTCCTGACTTTGACAGGAGCAATATCATCAATTACACTCTTAACTTTTGAGTTAAAAGAATCAAGGAGAAAATCAACAGAGTCAGCAGATATGCTTGGTTTTAAAGCTATAGCCTTCATAAATAGCACACCAGTGTTTTCATTTAAGAATCTCTTCTTGACAGACACAGCTCTAGCTTCAACGGCAGGAGAGATTAATATATCAGAGAAAATACAGAAATGGTCAGACAGTGCTACATCCTTAATAACAATCGATGAGATGTTTAAACCCGTACTGATAAGTAAATCTAGAGTGTGTCCACGATTGTGTGTGGGACCGTGTACATGCTGTGTCAGATCAAAAGTTTTTAAAACAGTTTTAATTTCTTTTGCCATATTGTTTTCTGCGTTATCTATGTGAATGTTAAAATCTCCAGCAATGGCAAAACAGTCAAACTCAGAGGCAATTGTTGATAGCAATTCAGTAAAATCCTCAGCAAAGGCTGGAGAGTATTTTGGAGGCCTGTAAACTATGATAAGTAAAATACGTGGAGCACCTTTTAACACAATAACCAGATATTCGAAAGAGGGGTAATTCCCAAATGATATTTGCTTACATTGATAAACATCTTTTAAAAGAGCAGCTAAGCCGCCACCTCTCTTACCCGCTCTGCAGACACTCATATAAGTAAAATTTGGAGGGGATGTTTCGTTTAGGACCGTTGCACTACAGCTGTCTTCTAGCCAAGATTCAGTTAGAAACATGAAGTCCAGGTTGTGTGTGGTTATTAAGTCATTGACTAGAAGTGATTTATTTTTAATGGAGCGGATGTTTAAAAGTGCTAACTTTATAGTCTTACTTTTTGTCCTCACAGCAGTCTTAGTTTGGTGTGTAATGGGCACCAGATTAGATGGGTTTGCTGTACGGCTGTTGAAGGCCTTAGATTTTCTATTATGTAAATGAACAGCAATAGAGAAAGATTCAGGCACACTGCGTTCCCGCTTGTTCTGTAAACATTTTATAAAGTTATTGTTTTCATAGCGAGGAACCGAAATATTTCACTTAGAGCTGGTATCAGTTGTTTTTGGTTCACCTTGAGCCGATGGGGGAGAGTGTGGGCCCTGGCGCTGTGGCAGAGGCCGAAGAGCTCTCCGAGGAGGGGGAGGGCGAGCTGAGCCCGAAAGCTTTGGTGGTTTTGGGGCCTGCCGTTTTTTTGGTTGGTATCTGGGGGCTTGCAGCAAAAGAGTGTGATAGTTTGGTTCCAGCAGACACCAGTTGTTCCATTTTCTCTGAGAAGCACAGAAGTGGAGATGCTGGAGAGAGTGATAACGTGTCAGGTGAGATGGGCTGTTGCTCTGGTGTTATTGGGGGGTGTAAAATGCTGTCCTGGTTTCCCTCGTTGTTTTCCAGAAAGTCGTCCTTGGGTGCTGAATCTGGGAGCAGTTCTGATATGTCACAGTCTGTCTGTGGTGAGCTCTGTGGGCAGAGCTCTGTTGAGATTGTATCCATGAGCAGAGGTTGTTGTTGTGGCTGAGTGGTGTTATCATTGTCCTTGTGTGATGTGTCAGCAATATGTCCATTTAGGTGTTGAAGTGAAGTCCTGTGGTCGTTCATACTGTGTCCAGGTGTGTGAGTGCCATTCAGGTTGAATGGATTGGCACACACTGCAGAAGGATGATGGAGGGAGAAGTAGATTGTAGAGTGGAGTGGTAGATGCATCCGTGGAGACAACGAGATGCCTGGAAACTCGCTGAAGAGGGACACCGGCCCGTAAAAAGCTGAGGTTCGACCACGGAGAAGGTTTGGTGGCACGCTGGAGTCACTGGAACTCGGAGCGAGCCTCGATGCTATGCCCACCTCGGGACTCGATCGCGAAGCCACAGCTGAAGCGGTCTCATATGAAGCAATCCGAGCGGCGTTGCCGTGGCAGCGGATGCCACCGCACTCTTGCCCTCGAACAGTCGAAGACAAGTCAGCAGTGAGTGCGCGTGCTCATTCGTGAGCCGCGCGGACATGGCGACCGAGTCTATCTCCATGCCGAGAAAAGAGATCCTCTGCACGGGGCAAAGTTTGCTCTTCTCCCGGTTGACCCGAAGGCCCAGACGGGCTAGGTGCCGGAGCACCAGGTCTCTGTGTTCGCAAACCTGAGCTCGAGAGTGTGCCAGTATCAGCCAATCGTCGAGATAAATCAGGATGCGAACCCCGTGTTCCCGAAGGGGAACAAGGGCTGCCTCGACGATCTTCGTGAAGACGCGAGGGGACAGAGCTAACCCGAAAGGGAGAACCGTGTACTGATGCCTGGCCTTGAGGCAAACCGAGAACGGTCTGTGTCGAGGCAATATGGAGACATGAAAGTACGCGTCCTTCAGGTCGATCGCTGCAAACCAATCCTGAGGCCGAACGCATTCGAAAATGTGTTTGGCTGTGAGCATTTTGACGGAAGTCGATGGAGAGTACGGTTCAAAATGCGCAGATCCAGGATCGGTCGTAACCCACCGGTCTTCTTGGGGACAGAGAAGTATGGGCTGTAAACCCGGACCTCACCTCGGCTGGAGGGACCATCTCGATTACACCCTTCGCCAGCAGGGTCGCAATCTCCGCTCTCATGACCGGGGCATTGCCACCGACCACCGTGGAGCGAACTCCCCTGAAACGGGGAGGAGATCTCGCGAACTGAGTCGCGTAGCCGAATCTGATCGTTCTGATGACGCAGCGGGACAGGTCGAGGAGCTCTAGCCAGGCTCCCAGGAACTGAACCAGCGGAGTCATGCGAACCACAGACGTCCCCCCGGAGGGGCAGCGGTACAGGGAGACCGGCATGCACACAGGAGTTACCCTGTGCGGATGCCCAGTCGAGCCCCGTTCCCCGACAGAAGAGACCAGGGAGCACACGTTAGCGGGGCACACGGCCTGAGGGGGCTGAGATGCTTACCTGTGGCCTCCTCCGCGACGCGAACCGGCTGAAGGCTGCTGCTGGGGCCGCGTGGGAGGGAAGGGAGCCGCAGGGGGGCGTCCTCGGCGGCGAAAAGGAAACTCGGGGAAAAAGGAAATTGGGGTTGGCCGTGGCCGTAGGGCGGCAGCTGAACGAAACAGACGGTACCTGCAAAGAGGCAGACGTCTGAAGCGATACAGCGCTCACTGGCTCTAACACTGGAGCGGTGGGTGTGGCCCGAGGAACTAGCGTCGGGGGTTGTGCCACACATTCACCGTCATATCACCCTATCCGTGAGTCGAAGAGCTTCTATTTTAAGAAGCAGAACGTGTAACGGACACGGGGACTCTCACTTTATCAGATCATTGAGTCTCGATCACAGTGTAGAGATGCTCATGTTCCATTCAGAAGGAACATGAGTCATCCACGAACGCTGCTACTGCATGCTGAAAGCCCAGGCACACAGAGCAGCGATCGCGACCATCAGAAAATGACATGAAACGACCGCACCCAGAAGAACACGGGCGAGTTGTCTTTAAAAAGACTTGCCGCGTGCAGCTCTTTCACTAGAGAGGAGGAAATTCACTCTTTCAGCGCTGAGGCGACCAGGGAGAAGCGCAAAGTCTGGCAGACCACTGCTCAGATCGCAGGCAATGCAGAGTCTCGCTGGGTACCGCCGTCAAACCAACACTGAAGAGGACGCTCGTCTCGAAGAGTCTTGAATCAGTGAGAATGGCTTGAGGAGTGAAGAAATCTCTTGGCTCCGAAGCGAAAACACTGCGGTTGCATTCACTTCCTCCTTTTATACCCACTGCGTGGGGCGGAGATACGCTATGCAAATTCCGCAGCCCCAAGGCATTTTCATGCCATTGGCTCGTTGTTAAATACTCGAAGAGGATTGGCTTTCTATGCGAAACCCCCATTCTCCATCACTTCTGACGTAACTCGAAGTGACTACGAAAGGGAACTGGTGAATGCAGTTTACAGCTTTCATAGAAAGAGAATGATGTGAGAACGTGTGATTGGCAGTGAGTCCTGTGTGCGGACAAAATAGCTCAATAGGAAAGGCAACGAGAAACAATAAGACGTGAAATAAAATCACAACATAATGTTTAAAGAAGAGTGGTTTGATTAAAGTGGTGGAAATAACAGTTGATGGACACAGAACAGTAAAAATTACACACCCACCCACGTGAAGCCAAAATACATCATTAGTTTAATTACTATTAAAGAGTTTGCAATTCACTTTTCTTGAACATATTTAGCTATTAGATTTATTTAAATGCTTCAGTTTATTTTCATATTATAATAATATAATATGTGCACAAATTGAAGCATTTAAACTGATATATTATATCACTTCAAATACTTCAATTCGTTTTTTTATATTATATTATATTAGGCCTCTTTTGTATTACATTATGAGCCTAAATAAAGAATCTAACAAAGCTATTGTTTAGGTTGAATTAGGCCTATATTTTATTATATTTTAAGGCTAAATTAAGAACCTCACAAGTGTATTGTTTAGGGCTCATTGCCATTAAAAAGTCTGAAACCCCTTGTATTGCTAAAGAAAATATTGAAAATTCACAAGAAACAAACAATCATTTAACTTTGATGGTTTAATGCTTCCTGTACACAATTCATTGACTGTACAAAAACACTATGGTTTTCCCAAACCATCTCAGTGTAACAGCTTACTTTTCTTTCTTACTATATTCTTTTATTGTAAACAATTGAACTGTCCTGCAAAAGATTTAAATAATGTAAATAATTTTTCATAGTGTTTATTGGTAAAGACTGTACAGTTAACAGCACTGGAAAAAAATATCAGATAACCTAAAATGTGCTTCATTTAGTGACTTCTTAACAAACTGCTTGTTTTCACAAATATAATTTAATACCAATAAAGCCTAGTTCACACTACATGATTTTAAAATGTCGGGCTGAACTGTGCGGTTCACACTACATGACTTGCTCTCAGTGAAATCATGAGTGTTCAAGTTGTTTAGCTGTTCACACCACACAACACAACGTGATTGATCCACAACAGGAGGTAACTCACTACACGAGTTAACAACGCACTACATAGAGATACAACCACGATCGGATGATAAGAGCATATCATTTGTGACTCAATGAGAGCTGTTTCAGTACTATAGTACGGTCTAAATCCTGAAAATAATCAAACAAATAACGAGTTGACAACAACACAATTCTATCTGGACTAGAAACCATGTTTTGTCACGAGAAACCACGCAATAAAACGAACCAGAAATGACGCGAAACTGCAGAGAAGAACACAACACACGAATATGGACGTCAGACAGAAACTACTGCTGCACACTGTTTGCTCGACGATCTGCTCTGAGAAAAAAAAATGCAAAAAAGAAAAGAAAAAGTAAGATTTACCTGGTGTCCTCAACCCATGCGTTGCTATGATTGGCTGTACTCATGACATCACTGAGTTTGAGTCGCGCGACTGCTCTGGATATCTAGCAGGCTAGATATTTTTCTGGGCTCGGCGACGCGTCTGCGAGCGTTTTCGCTGCGTTGTTGGCTCTTTCATACTAACAGATTGGCAAGCGTTCATCGCCCGCTAATCTCCCGCGATTTGCACGCGATAACACCCTGACCTGTCGGCGACTCAACGATTTGCAAATCGGGCATAAATCGGGCTTAAAATCATGTAGTGTGAACTTGGCTTAAGTTACATCAAGGGTCAAATAAAATATAAATGGCATACTCAAGTTAAAAGTTAAAACTGAATGTTGAAACCATTGTGTTTCTACGTGCTGTACAGGTATTTTTGATCAGGTGGTGAAAAATGTGAGCCAAATATTAAAAATCTCAGCAAGTAAAAAATTAAAGGGAATTGAACTGTGTTCACAATCATAGGTCCTGTCCCAAATGGCTCACTTCATATGTATTTTCAGTCTTGTGTACTTATATCATGTGTCCGTTAAATCCATGACGTCTGTAGGGCGTCTCATTTTTCATTTTAGGTTTCAGAAGGTTACTCACGCATACTTTGTGGTTTATATATGCCCTCGATGCCGCACTTTTGCACCCACACTGTCAAAAAGAACTGTGGTGTCAAGCTTGCATCAGTCAAAGCAGGGTTACGTTTTGCATGTCGTGCACAATAACCCTCAAGGCACCATGGTGGCAGTGCCACTGGCTTATATATATATATATATATATAAATAGCTGTGAGCAGCAATGAGGGCCAAAGCCAGTGGAACCACACCTAAAGGCACCGCGATTGCGGTGCCACCGGCTTGGGCCCGGAATCGCTGCTCGCAGCTATATTTATACACTGTTATTGTTCATATTTGCATTTAAAGATAGGCATTTATTACATGGCTTGGTAGAATTCCACGGTTTCTTGATAACAGACACTGCTCAGTATAACACACGGGTGTCAGTTTGGGTTGAAATGTGCTGGACAGAGACGCATTCGGAAGTGCATTTTCAAAAGTGCTGGGAACAAACTGTGCAGCCTTTCTGCTCAACCCGTAAATAAATGCATTGATCCGTAAATACTTGCTCGAGTTCTTCAATGGCACCGCAATGGACTCGTGACAAGTCCTCTTACCGGCTCCCGCTTCCTCGCTCTCCCCCTCCTTCTTATTTCCGTCAATGCAACCAACGTGACATGCGACAAAGCGGGAGCCGGTAAGAGGACTTTTCACGAGTGAAGGTATTATTGCGCCAAGTTGAAGTGCTCTAAAGCACTTTTTTATGGTATTCCGCCATACAATATAGTCATTAATTTTAAACGCTTAGAAAAACACAACGTTTTATTTTGTGTCACCAGCCTAGGTCGAGGTACACTAATCGAGTAACTGTGTTTAAATAGGGAAAACGAGGAAGTGCTTCTCTTTTTGGCCCATATTTAATGCACTGGGCTAAGCTAAGTGCTAACATAGTTTTGCGGCAATACAGAGCGATAGAGTGCACGCACTGAGACGAGAGAGGTATGCATCAGCTCGTCTTAGTGAAGGGAATAACATAGTTTAATATGAAAACCCGGTGGAGTATCCCTTTAACTAAAGACAATTACTTTAAAAAGAGCATGAGACAGAAATAACCCGCATGGTGTGATCGAGACGCACATACAAAGAAGACCGTTTAACCGGGAGCGCGCAGCTCTTAAAGGGGCCACATATTTCTACTGTTACTTCTTTCATTTTTTTTTTTAGGTCACCACTTTTGAATTTTCGAAAGTCTATAAAACTTGTCAAAACTCTGCAAATCACAACAAGCGTGTCTAAAGAACACAGTTTAAACATCAGTCATTCCATGAAATGGGTGCGACTTCCACTTAGCAATTTTCCAAATTTTCATTAAAAAAATATTATTTTTTAAAAAACTTACAACTTTAAAGATATGTTAATCCTCCAAAAAACATATTTTCCCACCTCAGGCACAAAATCCTTAATATCCTTTTTTTTCAGGCGAGGAAGTCTTGTCACAGACAAGAAATATATATTTTTTTATATCTAATGTTTCCCTAGTAAAATGCTATTGGAAACCATCGATATAACGTCTGTATTTTTTTTCCTTAGTTTATAATCTTGAAATTTGAATTTGACATCTCAATGGCCTCGTTGTTTATACTGAAAAAAAAACACAAAAATGAATTCACTTAAAAAATACAAATAAAGTTGCATTTATTTGATTAGTCCACATAACAAGAACAGCATTCAACATTAATTCACGTACATGTGAAATTGGCAATGTACTGATGACAAATTATTAAAAATAGTATGTTATTTTTTAAAAATAGTATTTTATCACATATCTTGAATTAATAACTTTAAGCTTTATAAACACATTTTGGGACATTTTGTGCCTTAAACATCTCATCAAACGTTGCGGACCCAAATGGCACCAGTTTGCTAGAATGACTCGCATCAAATTTTTGACATTATTTTCGACATTATTGATACTGCTTTCAATCGTAATGCAACGGACTGGTCTACAGGACATAAATTAACCCTTTAAATAAAAGGGTTATTGTGCTGTTTACACTGAAACACACAATAGAAGAGCGTACACAGATACAGGAAATAGAAATGAACACAAAATCTGCAGCTGCTGCACACCCACTTCCTGTATCTCTGGTTTGATTAAGTTTATCCATAAATGTTAATGAATTAATTAATTATCAAACATGTATAACATGTAGTGAAGGCTGCCGTTATTCATGTGTGAATCCATAATGACTGCAGTCGTAGTTCAAGATAACTCTTCATTGGTTCATGATTCGGTCGTGCCTTCAATAATTATTAGTTCATGTTTAATAAAGTATTAATTCAGGTTTTAGTACATGATTATTCATGTAGCCTTATTGTAAAGTGTTACCCTTTGACACTATGTCCAGTATCAGGAATAATACAGTATGATCTGTGTGTATCAATACACAACTCTGAGATCACAACGTGAATGTGTGCAAGAATAAACTGAGCATGTTCAAATCAACTCTTTCCAGACTAATTCCACTAAATGTGTTTAGAGAAAATACAGATTTCTTTACCTGTGAGAAGTGAAGAGAGAATGATCAGTCCCAGCAGACACAGATCACACTGATCAGACATTTCTGCTTCTGTCAGCTTCTGTCTGTCTTCCTCTTTATTATATACAGTTACAGCTCCTCCTTTAAACATCATCAGCTCCTCCTCCTCATTTTATATAGTTACAGCTCCTCCTCTTCATTATATAGTTACAGCTCCTCCTCCAACAGATAAGTTATTATCTGTGACCATTTCATTTACAATAACCGCCTCAGGTGTGAGCGATCTAATGTTTAGAAGACCTAGCTTTAGAAATTGTTTTTGTTCACCGATATTTAGATTTTCTGGTTAAGATTTTTGCTAGATCCTGCACTAGATTTATTGTTTGGCTTCACTAAACGAGGAATAGACACAGTTTCTATATAATGTTCCACACTATGCATATTAGGTAAGTTTGGGCCGCAAAGGCTGTGATTTGGACTTTGACTTACTAGTCATCTGGTGCGTAACGTCTTGGAGATGTTGTCCGACAGCACAGCCGCTCCGATTCTGCTGGGGTGAAGGCCATCAGCACGATACAGCCTGGGTCTCTCCCAAAACAGATGCCAATTATTTACAAAGAGCAGCTTCTGTTCATTACACAATGACATTAACCATTCATTTAATGCAAATAGTCTACTGAACCTTTCCTGTCCTTGTCTGTACGTGGGAAGCGGTCCAGACACGATGATCGCTGCTTTAGGCGCTGTGCTGCGTACCGTCTCGATCAGGCTCCTGTAGTCCTTCTTCAGAACCTCCGTCTGCCGCAGCCTGATGTCGTTCGCTCCCGCGTGCAGCACAACAGCTCCGACGCGCTCGTCCCCGTTCAGGATCTCGGGAACCTGTGCAGCGACATCAAGAACACGAGCACCAGGAAAGCAGTGAGTGCGCACCTTACCTTTCCCCGAAGTAGTAGCGCGGACATGGCGGACCATGGATGTGCCGATGATCACGGCGTCGTCGCGTTCCGGCTCGCGAAGAGGGGAGAAGCGGTTCCGGGTGGAGATCTCGAAGGTTGGATATAAGTAGCGATATCAAAGCAATCCAATTGTTTTTTATAAGGAATAGTATCGAGGATAAGTTCACATGATATAGAAATAGAAAGTGCTTGTTTATAAATAAGTGGTAAAGAAGAAAATCAAGGATTAGTGAAGAAATTCTCCGAAGCTACAAACACAAACATGAGTTGTGTGCTTATAATGTTTAAAATGTATTTAAATGAAATCGAAAAGAAGCAGAGTGGTGTTTTATAATCGTTTTATAATAAAATTAGTTTTAATGTTGCCTAGAATGTACATACACAGATAACCGGAGTAGCAGAGCGAGGTGAAAACATTTTAAAAAATATATTTTTTCTTTTATTTCAGACCTGATGGAAGAGAGCGAGGAGAGAGAAGAACTGAGTGAAGTGGAGGAGGAACATCATGTCCAACCTGGAGGAAAACCCTTGAGTCGCTCAAAGACTAAACAGACATTTTTAAAGAAAAGAAGAGCCGAGAAATCTTTCACCTGCACTCAGTGTGGGAAGAGTATTACAACCAAATGTAGTCTTGAGATTCACATGAGAGTTCATACTGGGGAGAAGCCGTTCACATGTGATCAGTGTGAAAAGATCACCACATCACCACAGTCTGAAATCACGGTAAGTAGTTTATTTTCATGTGCTTAGTAACAAATTCTCTTTTGTGTAAGTTAGCCACACATCACCCTAAAGCCAAATCTCTCCTCTCCCCCTATAATGCTGGAGAGGAATGAAACCCCGCTACTCGTCTGAGCTGTGCATCGCAAACAGTTTATCAGCTCAGAGCAATACGACAGGGTTTACTCGGGTTTGCCGATCTCAATCACAAAACAGCATTAATACACAGAGCTGGGAGATTCATTGAAAAAGCTTTTTAAAGGGATATTTCCATTTTCCATTTGAATTCTTCAATAGTCTAGACGCCTGCCGCAAATGGCTGGTGGCCGAGGGACGCAACGTCGAGGGAGTCATCGAGCTGGTGGTACTGGAGCAGTTCATCACTAAGCTGCCGAAGAAAACCGCGCAGTGGGTCCAGTGCCACCGGCCGACGTCGCTGGACCAGGCCATCACATTGACGGAGGACCAGCTGGTGGCGTGCCCGGGGGTCGGCGAACCCCAAACATCTTCTTCTCTCTCTCTCTCTCTCTCCCCCTCCCTCTCTCTCTCGCCCTGTCCCTGCCCCCAGGTCCCGAGGCGGAATACCCCCGCGACCGGCACCCCGCTGGAGACCCGGGCCGAGCACAGAGGCGGCCCCAGCGCCCCGTGCTCCACCTCGGGGAGGATCCCTGACCGGGAGCGCTCCTCCGTTCTCTGGCCCCGCGCTCTCCCCTCGCCAATCCCTTGACCCGCTTCCCGCCACCGGAGTGGCGGGGAGGCCTGGGCCGGCCTGTTGGCGTTGTGGGGACCCGGGGCACTTTATTGATAGGTGTCCATTGATGGAGGTGGACACCTTCATTCGGGTCCCCTATGCGCCACAGGCCGCCCCCGATCAGACTGGGCTGTATCAGATACCTGTAAGTATTAAGGGGGATACGTATCAAGCTTTGGTGGATTCAGGTTTTAACCAGACCTCCATCCACCAAAGTTTGATTCAGCCGGTGGCATTGGATAGGAGCCGCGAGGTTATGGTGCGGTGTGTGCACGGCGAGGTGATGGGTTATCCCGTCGTGCCAGTTATAATTCAATTTAGGGGACAAAAACATAGTGTGGAGGTGGCAGTTAATCCGCACCTCCGGCACCCGCTGATTTTGGGAACCAATTGGCCAGGGTTTCAATCTTTATTGGCTTGTTTGCGTGCGGGTGCTCCTGGGCAAAAACAACGGCACCGGACTGTTCAGGCTGGTGAGGCTATACCGGGACCATCGGCGGCTGGTTCAGAGGAACAGAGCGGGACCGAAATACCCATCTTTTCGGTCCGTGATGATTTTCCTCTGGAACAGTCCCGTGATGACACGCTAAAAAACGCGTTTGAACGGGTCCAGGTCATTGACGGACAGCCGGTACGGCCGGATCAGCCGCTCACGTACCCTTATTTTGCCATGATAAAAGACAGGTTGTATCGGGTGACCCAGGACACCCAGACAAAGCAAGATACAACCCAGTTGTTAGTTCCTAAGAGCCTTCGGGAAACGCTATTCCAGCCGGCTCATTGTAATCCGATGGCTGGACACCTCGGGCAGGCAGCCACGTTAAATCGTCTAATGACCCGATTTTTTTGGCCGGGCATTCATGAGAACGTGTGCAGGTGGTGCGCGTCTTGTCATGAATGTCCGTTAGTGAACCCGCCGGCCCAAAATAAAGCACCATTGTGCCCGCTTCCGTTAGTCGAGGTCCCCTTCGAGCGAATTGGGATGGACCTCATCGGGCCATTAGAGCGATCACCACGGGGGCATCGCTTTGCATTAGTCCTGGTGGATTATGCAACGCGATACCCGGAGGCAGTACCACTTCGCAATATCTCGGCTAAAAGTGTTGCGAGTGCACTGTTTTCATTAATCTCCCGGGTGGGAATCCCGAAAGAGATTCTCACCGATCAGGGCACGGCGTTTATGTCACGGACCTTACGCGAACTGTATGAGTTATTGGGCATTAAATCGATTCGCACCAGCGTCTATCACCCACAAACGGACGGCTTGGTGGAACGATTTAATCGCACGTTAAAGTCCATGATTCGTAAGTTCGTGCGGGAAGACGCCAAAAATTGGGATAAGTGGTTAGAACCCCTCTTGTTCGCTGTACGGGAGGTCCCGCAAGCCTCCACGGGGTTTTCCCCCTTCGAGCTTCTCTATGGACGCCAGCCCCGTGGGGTATTGGATGTGCTTAGAGAGGCTTGGGAGGACGGACCTTCTAATAGTAAAAAAAATGTAATATGTCCAGGACCTGCGAACAAAACTCCACACTTTGGGGCGGCTCTCCATGGAGAATTTGTTTTGTCTGCGGATTCTTCTTGCTTCACGAATAATTCATTGTTTTGGGAACTAAGTAAAAATGTTCGTGACACTTTACTTGAAGGGGTGTGCATAAGACTGACACGACACCCTTCATAACCATGACATGACATGTGTCTTGAACATGAAGTAAGGTTTTATGACAACTGTCATTAAGTCTTTCACTCAATAATGACATTTTTAATGCAAATATGGAATTGTTTAAGAAGTCTTTATCATGACAACCACAAATGCACAACCCCCAGAAGTGTTGTTGACATCATGATCACACTTCATCTATATTTACACAGCAAAAACACGAGTGTTAAAATAACTCTCCTGAGAATTCATTTTAGACCACACTAAAAACTGTTAAAACAAAGGCACATTCAAAATCTCAATCTCATGAGCCCAACTTAAACACTGATCACTATAATGGTGACTTAAAGGTACAATATGTAGGATTTTTGCAGTAAAATATCCAAAAGCGAGAAAATTGCGATGGTAACCAAGGAAACGGGGCGTGTGAGCAGGGCTGAGGGAGTTTCCAGTCAATGGCGTCATATCCACGTTACCCTCAGTTTCTGCTCAGACAACCACAGTAACCATGGCGACAGACGTCGAGAAATGGAGGAAGAGTTTTTTATCTGAGAAGAAAAAAATAAAACGAACTCAGTTTTTGCTATTGTAAATATTATTGCAGATTTGCTCACAACTCACCAGTTTTTATTGTTGTATTGCAGGCATCTCTATTTCCTCCGGGTGTCTCGAGTCCTTCCTCCCTGCAAAATAAAAGCATTGCCTGACCTCTGGTGTGTGTTTATCATGATTGCAGATGTTCAGATCAGACGAGTGTGAATCTTCAGAGTGTGTGCGGCTCAAACTCACCAGCTCTTCTTGCACAGATGATCTGAAGAAGAATCACAGTAGGAGCAGCAAACACTGCCATCTCAACAATACTCACAATCACTGCAGGAAACATGAGAGGAAGAAGAGAAACTGGACATGACTGAAGTCAAGGGTCTTCATCTATCAACAGTTATTGATGAAGCATTTACAGACGGACTGATAGTGTAATGTTAGAAAGCTGTCCGTCTAAATCAACGTGTCGTACCTCTGTATAATAATCCAGCAGTTACTGTGGGACGTGCTGTTACTGTAGTTGATGTAGTTGTAGTCACAACTATTAGAAAACAAGATGGAAATAGAAATGTCATATTTTAATACATGAACACAATATATCCTTTGAGGTTTCAATACTGAATTGATGGAATTATCCGGCTGATTTTACTGTGGTGTGATCAAACCACTGAAGCGAGAGTGATGATGTGTGCCCGTGGTCATGTGATCATGAACCTTGTGTAGGAGCTGTTGCTGTAGTTCTGCTTGATGTCTTCTCAGAGTTTGATCTGCTGACTGGAGTCAAGTGTTGTTGAAGAGACTGGAGCTGCAGAAGATGAATGTTCACACACATCACCTGTAGGACATTAACATCATATCGTCACATTGTGAAGATGCTTTCCAACAGGTTTTATCGTAGTTTTTGTACCAAGTCAAGTCAATGGAGTCGGACAAAACTACGCTAAAACCTGTTGGAAAGCATCTTTTGCAGCGATATTTGTGTGAGTATATCAGTGAACACCCCAGACCACTCGGTGAGTTTCACGTCTTTGTAAACTAAAGTTTAATGTGTTTTATGAATGATTGTTCATGTGCACATAGACAACCATTGTGTATGTGGGGGTGCTAACACAGAAAACTACAATTCTCGGGACAGCAGCATTTGTCCAAATTTCAATCTTAACCGTTCTATTTCATCAGAAACGATCTTAAAAGATTAGTTCACTTTTGAAAAAACTTTTGCTGATAATTTACTCACCCCCATGTCATCCAAGATGTCCATGTCTTTCTTTCTTCAGTCGAAAAGAAATTAAGGTTTTAGATGAAAACATTCCAGGATTTTTCTCCATATAATGGACTTACATGGGAACCAGTTGGTCGGAGGTCCAAACGACAGTTAATAACAGTTTCAGATGCAGCTTCAAATCTCTTTAAACGACACCAGACGATGAATAAGGGTCTTATCATGCGAAACGATCGGTTATTTCAAAACTTATTCCAAAAATGTAACTTTTCTAAGGACAAATGCTAGCCTTGCTCTATTCTGTGAGGCGCGTTTGCAACGTCACATAATACGTAATTACGTTCAAAAGGTCACGGGCGACGTAGCCGGAAGTACAGAGTCAGAGTGTTTACAAGTTGAACGCATAGGTTGAACGTGAAAACTAACTCAAACGCCGTTTACAAAAAAGGAATTAAAAGGTAAAACAACGATGTCGGACGATTTTGATTCTGTACTTCTGGCTACGTCGCCCGTGACCTTTTGAACGTAATTACGTAATACGTGACGTTGCAAACGCGCCTCACAGTTTAATACAAGGCTAGCATTTGTCCTTAGAAAAGTTACATTTTTGGAATAAGTTTTGGAATAACCGATCGTTTCGCATGATAAGACCCTTATTCATCGTCTGGTGTCGTTTAAAGAGATTTGAAGCTGCATCTGAAACTGTTATTAACTCTCTTTTGGACCTCCGACCAACTGGTTCCCATGTAAGTCCATTATATGGAGAAAAATCCTGGAATGTTTTCATCAAAAACCTTAATTTCTTTTCGACTGAAGAAAGAAAGACATGGACATCTTGGATGACATGGAGGTGAGTAAATTATCAGCAAAAGTTTTTTCAAAAGTGAACTAATCCTTTAAAACAGGGCTTTAAGTGTAAAATACCGAACTAACCCTAGAGAGGTTCGTTTTATAATAACGACAACGTAAAAATATTTTAATGATATAAGTAAAGTAAAAATATAATATGTAGCCTAATATAGTGGACATATTTAACAAAACACTTCTCTCTATAGCTAATTTGTCTAGCCTGTATGATCATTAAATGGCTTTCGTGAGGTAAATGTAACGTTGACATGTTGTTCTCCAGCTGTTTTATGGACCTCTTTCCCCGGTTGATAAACACTGATCAAGAAATTTTATTTCAAATTTTCAAATTAGATATTTTTCAAAATGGCCTATTGATAATTCGTGCTTATATTAGTAGTAAAGAAGAGTAACAGATGATCGGTTACGTGCCGCTTGAACTGAAGCGCTACTGAGATCTGTCACGACACACTTACAAGAGCCAAAACGCCATTTATTGATTGAATTTGGTAATAAAATGGACAGAATCTGAGCGCTGATCATTTGTTTTGTATTAAAGTAACCTGCTATGTCTTGTCTGTCGGTGTCAGTGTCCTCTTTGCTACATGATCATTCTCTGTGTGAGTAAATGGATGTGTGGTGAGAGTGTGTGGAAAGGGTCAACTGTGTGAGTCTCGCGCTCAATGCGTGACAGTTTACAGTAAAACTCGTCAGAACTCAGCGAATCACAACAAGTGTATCAGTGAAAACACTTATTTAAACAGCACACACACACACACACACACACACACACACACAAACTCGACTGCACATCACATTTTTTATATTATTTGTCCTGCTTTCAATCGTAATGCAACGGACCCGTCTAATAATTTTATATGATTTATATGAGAGTGAAACACAGTTGAGCTGCTTCCCATAAACCTTCAGCTTTCCTGAATGAAGGACATTATTAAGCCGTATAACTCCTAAAGCTGAACTCCTACATGGGTCATACTAGGCTTTAATAGATGTATAAAATATTTCATATATGACCCATATAGGAGGTTAATACTAATATTTTACAATTTCCAAACGTATGAAGTCATCATAAAGAGTAGAGCCAGTCTGTGGAAGTTTTCTCAAATCTGTCTTCTAACAGTTTCTCACCTGAATACTTGACAGTGTATGTGACTGACGTCTGGAGTTGATTTCTGTGAGTAAGCTGACATCTCCACTGTCTGTTGTTATCTTCATTCAGGAGTGTTGTAGTCAGAGTGATGATACAGCGATATGATGATGATGATGATGATGATATCTGATATCTGGAGTCTGTCTTCAGATCAACACCAGCCTGATTCACCCACAACAGCTCAAATCCCTGAGCATAAACCCAATCATCACAGGAGTATCTAATATATGAATACAACTGACAGGAGAGAGTCACAGAGCGGCCTGGACTGATCTCAGTCTGTGAGGATGAAGATGATGATGATGATGGAGACACTGAAACTGAACACAAGACACAAATCACAGACTCTTCAATCATCATCTGAGTTTAATAAAGAATCTTCCCTTTTTAAATTGACCATATAATCATAAACTTACCATGAAGAACATGCAGATAAACAAGTGCATCAGTTTCTGGTTGGTGATGTTGTGTGTCGTTCACATATTGTCTGCAGGTGTAAGATCCATAATCTTCTTCTGTGACGTTCTTGATGTTCAGAGAGCAGTCAGACTCCAGACTCAGTCTCTCATGTCTCTCTGTGTCTTTCTTTATCCCTAAATATATCAGTTCAACTGCTGCTAAATGTCTGAATCTGTTATAGATCCATGCAGTTGATTTGCAGTCAGAAAGAGTTTTATTACAGGACAGACGGACATTTCCACCAGAACTGATGAACACATGATCCACTCCACTGGTGCCTGAAACACAGTAGATCTCAGTGATCATTATGATATTTATTAATAAATCAAACCATAAACCAAACCAGCATAACAAGCAGAAGATTACAATCATACAGTATTTTTCTGGTAACACTTTACAATAAGGGTTTATGAATAATCATGTACCATAGAGGTCTGCACACACAAGGCAGGGGCGGATTGGCCATCGGGAATACCGGGAACAATCCCGAACAGCCGGTCCAATTCAGGCCGAAGACCGGTCGGTGGTCAAAGAGTTTAAAAAAAAAAAGTATGATACGTGACCAGCCGCTCAGCCGCAGCAGAACACTGTGTGTGTGTGTGTGTGTGTGTGTGTGTATGTGTGTGTGTGTGTGTGTGTCATGGTGTGTTCACGTGCTATAGAAAATATATTTTCCACTTGTGAACTGGTATTTAACGTTACCAGTGTGTTGTGATCAAGTGCTTTTGTTGTCGTAATGTGGTAAAAAGATGGAGATCCAGACCTGTTATTAAGCTAAAACTATTTTAGATTGCTTACATCATCTGCTACAGCACGAAAATGATTTATCAAAACTCATACAGCAAATAATATGCTGTATATTTTATAGATCATGAATAGTACATAGTTTTACCATTCACGACTCTCGCGTTGCTCGCCGCCATTTTGAAAAGGTCAAAGGTTATCTCGTCTCGGCAACTCGTGCATCAAAATATTCTACGAGCTGCCCAGTGGAAATACCACATGAGTGTGTTCAAGTGCATTTCCCACGATTTACCATAATAACAATCCACAAGTTTCCGAGGGGCGCTCCTGTAAAAAATAAAGTGGGTGAAACTTCCGGTGAGGCGGCGGAAGTAGCATTCCAATGGTATTTTGTGTGTTAGTTAGCGAAGAGGCTAGCTGTTTTTCGGAGATTTATTTTACTATTTAAAGACGCCAATCTTTATGAGAGATGTCGTTACGGAGCTCAGGGACAACATGTGCTGTTCGCGGTTGTATGTATAACCGGACTAAACTAATTTAGTGGCTTAAACGTGATTGTTTTGAACATAAGCCGAAAACGAAATCAGAGTGATCCTGCCAACCACTGTAGTTTCCATCACCTCCCAAAAGAAAACGAATCTTCCTGTGTACATTTGTTTAAATTCTTAATATTCTATAAACTCTATCAGCATGTGATTGGCTGTTCGCTACTGATGTTACACCTAAACTCAGGATCAAAGCCTGTGTTGACAGAATACCAAATGTGCCAGTAATGTATTCAAGCAGCACATTCATTTATAATTTTGAATAAACTCCAAAGCACAACGACTAAGTGTGTATTTTTTATTTTAATTGTTTGTCAGCTCACACAACTGTCTGTCACCATGCCTTGATGAGTATTGATTATTAATAATGTTATTATAATACTCCCAATCAACTACTGCGGAGGGTAAAGGTACTGTTCTTCACTAGGGGTGCAACGGATCAAAAAACTCACGGATCGGATCGTTTCTCGGATCAGGGTCACGGATCGGATCATTTTTCGGATCAGCAAAAAAAAAAAAATTACTGTAAATAATAACCAAAATAACTGTAATAGCCTACTGACAAATTCTTTAATAATAAATAGACTTAACATTATGATATTCTGTTTTATTTTAACTTCACAGGGTTCCAAACTGAAAGTTGAGGGCAGCATCACCTCAAATGAGAACTCACAGCGAGTTCTACAAAAAAAAAAAAAAAAAAAAAAAAAAATTCTGGTAGCACTGGGGCTGACATTATAAATCACTAAGCTTAATAGGGTGTAGATGAAATTAACTTCGTTATTATCATTTATAATGTCTTAATATCAATTAATAAAAGTAGTGAAAATATCATCGTACTTTTTTCATTTTAGGACAATCTTTAAAGGATAAACAAAAAATGTGTTGGTAATCACATAAAAAATTCAAAAAAATAAAACATTTATTTATGATATTATTGAAGTGCTGGGAAAAGATGTGTAGTAGGCTACTTGTAAGCATTTGACTATTTCTTACACATTATCATATATAGGCTGATTTGTGGACTGAAAGCCTTCTTTAAGTGTTTCTCCTGGTTTCCACGTCAGCTCTGTTTGATCTGATATGGTTTATAACAGAAACCTGCGCCGAATCGGAGTGTTTCTAATTGGATCTCGTGGTGTTGATGTAATTAATTCTGAGGCGAATTCAATGGATTTCTTCACTGGAGCTCATCTCCTAGTAACAGTGTTGCGTGAGCGAGATCGGCCCGCGACTGTCAAGTTCGGGGCTTTATTTTGTCAATGGATCGCTGCTGCTGCTCCGACCACGGTCCTAATCATAAATGAGTAGCGTATTTTCGTTCCACTTTCATTTTGTTTGCATTCGCTGCTAGGTAACGACTGACAAGTCGATAGATCGCTGATTGCTCAGACGCACATCAGGTTGTGATATTTGTCTCCGTCTCCCTCCCACAGATGTTTACGCGCGCTATTCTTGTCACGGATTCATTGACGCGCCGCTTTACCATGCGTTTAACGTGTGGCAAATTCACTGGTCGCACATGTGCGACTGGATGTAAAATTCAGTCGCACACTCTCAAATTTTGGTCGCAGTCTGGTTTGGAGCCCTGAAATGACGCGGGGCGTTCAAGCTTCTCGATCCGTTCCTCCGCTCGCTATGACGAAGCTGTGCGTTGACTGAACAACATGCGCACGTTTTTTTTTTCATTTTTTTTTCATAATCAATCCGCGGATCACGTGTGTGCCGAACCGAAGACATTGATCCGAACGAATCACGGATCAGTAATGATCCGTTGCACCACTATTCTTCACCCTTTTGAATTTCGTTGAGGTTGTGTTCCCACATCGTTAGCTAGTTTGGATCGCTATAACTTGAATGACTGTCAACTGTTGAATGAACGAGTGTCAAGCATGTCAAGTAGCGCTTTGTTTACTTCAAACCGGAAGTCGCGCCCACTTTTGACGCAAGGCCTCATGGGGCGTAGGAAACTTGTGGATAGCACGCGAACGCATCATCAGACCGGGCCAATACTCTCAATCTGAGGGGGGATACGAGCGGCCCCTCCCAACTTGGACTGATCCTCGTTTTTCCTGACGCCGATCAAAGGAGTTTACTTTTGGTCAAGTTTGGTGGTAAAAATGTCCAAAAGAAGGAAAGAAGAGAAAGAAATGGATGGGGCCGAAAAAATATGAATTAAAAATTAAAATAAAAAACATTGGCACAAGAGGCAGCTAAATGGCAGCTGGAGGTGCAGATGAGGAAGGACCCAGCAGCATGGACAGGACAGGAGCACGATTAGTGATATATTAGTGATTTATTATACACTGTTATTGTTCATATTTGCATTTAAAGATAGGCATTTATTACATGGCTTGGTAGAATTCACGGTTTCTTGATAACAGACGCCGCTCAGTATAACACACGGGTGTCAGTTTGGGTTGAAATGTGCTGGACAGAGACGCATTCGGAAGTGCATTTTCAAAAGTGCTGGTACAAACTGTGCAGCCTTTCTGCTCAACCCGTAAATAAATGCATCGATCCGCTAATATTTGCTCAAGTTCTTCAATGGTCTAGTGGAAGATCTTTTGCCAAGCGTGTCAGAGGTTACGGGTTCTAATCCGCACTCATATAGTTTTTTTCTCCCATCAAACCGAATATGTTCATCAGTGGTTACAGTCTATATCAAGCAGAGACACATTTGAGTGCATTTTATTTCGTGATTTCACCAGAATGAATAGAGTCTCTGCAACAGCGATAGATTGAAGTACGCGCAGTGTGTGTCCGAGTAAAGACTGTTGGTCGCATGTTGAAATCAACGGGGTTACTGTGTCCATTTCCTTTACTGTCTATGGGTCGCATAGGCTGTAGGATAGAGAGGCTCGGGAGCGCGCATGCACGTCACATCCGAAGGATTTCGCAGGGAATCCGACCCCGGAGACCTCTCATATAAATATGAATATTGGCCTTCAGAGGTAATAGCAAAACCCGAAAAGTGGATCATTGCAATGTGTGATTACAACCCCTTCAAACACAGGCAATAAAAAGAGGATTCATTTTATAAAATAAGTTCCATATAGAACCTTTAATAAGTGAATCACCGGTATAAGGGAACAGCTTTAAATCCCCCCTCGTAAATCACGCTGTTAATCTAATTAATGTATCTATTAATAGTTTAACAAACATTAAATAAATGGCAACTTTAAATAAACTGAAATTACACTTAAACTTGCTTACATTTGAAAGCACATTGCCGTTATCACTCCGACTCCTAACGTTCGCCATTTTCTATTTTTTGAACAAGCGATCAGGATTGGGGGTGATTTGAGAGCGTTGGCTACACGCATCCTTTCCTGTGAATGGGATATTTCCCGAAATAAGGACTCACTCCTTGGTTGAAATTCTGAGGATCCTCCACATTCAAAGTCAGGGTATTTGTAAGACGTTGTGTTCGGAGTAAACTATGGAAATCTCACTTATCTGGAGTCATTTCAGAGGCCACAGACTCACGGAGCGATCGGGAATTCACAACTCACTCTTTATTCCCCAGTTGATCTCCTGTAACTCTCTGTCAGACACGATCAACCGTCCACAGCATTATTAACTAAACACAATTACTTTAAAAAGAGCATCAGACAGAAATAACCCGCATGGTGTGATCGAGACGCACATACAAAAGCAGAGCATTCATCCGGGAGCGCGCAGCTCTTAAAGGGGCCACACCTTATTTCTACTCGTTACTTCTTTCCCTTTTTTTTTAGGTCACCACTTTTGAATTTTTGAAAGTCTATAAAACTCGTCAAAACTCCACAAATCACAACAAGCGTATCGATGAGAACACTTGTCTAAACAGAACACAGTTTAAACAGTCATTCTATGAAACTTCCACTTAGCAATTATCCAAATTTTCATTAAAAAAAAATATTATTTTTAAAAAACGTACAACTTTAAAGATACATTAATCCTCCACAAAACATATTTTCCCACCTCAGGCACAAAATCCTTAATATCCTTTTTATGCAGGCAAGGTCACCCCGTCACAGACAATATGCAATATGTGCATTGTCTAACAAGATATATATATTTTTAAATCTAATGTTTTCCTAATAGTAAAATGCTATTGGAAACCATCAATATAAAGTCTGTATTTTTTTTCTTAGTATTTTATCTTGAAATTTTAATTTGACATTTCAATGGCCTCATTGTTTATACTGAAAAAAAAAACACAAAAATGTATTCACTTAAAAAATACAAATAAAGTTACATTTATTTGATTAGTTACATTGTCATTACTCTATGCCCTATAGACTAGCGTTATACTAGCGTTATAGGCTAAACTGTTTTTATAGATAAAACTATTTAGATTCGGCAATCATGAAAAAAAATCTCAGATAACGGTTGAATAGGTAACAATGTGCAATTAGACCAAAGGTTCATTTTGCGCCGGAGTTGTCCTTTAATCTAAAACCATTTGAGATTGCTTACATGATCTGCTACAGCACAAAAATGATTAATCAAAACTCAAACGGTAAATAATATGCTGTATATTTTCTAGATCATGAAAAGTACATATTTTTACCATTCACGACTCTCGCGTTGCTCTCCGCCATTTTGAAAGGGTCAAAGGTTATCTCATCTCGGGAACTCGTGCATCAAAATATTCTACGAGCTGCCCAGTGGAAATACCACATGAGTGTGTTCAAGTGCATTTCCCACGATTTAGGCAAGGCAAGGCAAGGCAAGTTTATTTATATTGCACATTTCATACACGATGGCAATTCAAAGTGCTTTACATAGAAGAAATTAAAATAATCAAAATAAATCAGAATAATTAAAACAGTTTAGAATAAAAAATAAGAAATAATGAAAAATAAAAATTATGATAGAAATAAAATACAGTAAATTAAAACCATTTAGAATAAAATGAAGTACAGTATCAGTTGGACGAACAGTGGCACAGTGCTCATTCAGTAAATGCACAGCTAAACAGATGTGTTTTGAGTCTTGATTTGAATGTGACTACTGTAGGAGCACACCTGATCTCTTCTGGAAGCTGGTTCCAGCTGCGGCTGGCATAATAGCTAAAAGCAGACTCTCCATGCTTAGAGTGAACCCTCGGTATTTCTAGCTGATGTGATCCTAATGATCTGAGTGATCTGTTGGGTTTATATTCAGTGAGCATATCTGCAATATATTGAGGTCCTAACCCACTAAATGATTTATATACCAGTAATAATACTTTAAAATCAATCCTAAATGTAACTGGCAGCCAGTGTAAAGACCTGAGGACTGGTGTGACGTGTTCATATTTTCTGGTCCTGCTCAGAATCCTGGCAGCAGCGTTCTGTATGAGCTGCAACTGTCTTATGGTCTTTTTAGGAAGGCCAGTGAGGAGGCCATTACAGTAATCCACCCTGCTGGTGATGAAAGCATGCACAAGTTTCTCTAAGTCTTGACTGGAAACAAAGCATCTAATTCTTGAAATATTTTTCAGATGATAGTATGCTGATTTAGTTATTGCTTTGACATGACTACTGAAACTAAGGTCTGATTCTAGAGACACACCAAGATTCCTGACTTGATTTTTAGTTGTTAGACCCCTAGCGTCAAGGTATGCATTCACCTTGATAACTTCATCTTTGTTTCCAAACGCAATAACTTCAGTTTTGTCTTTGTTTAACTGAAGAAAGTTGACACATCCAACCGTTTACTTCATCAATGCATTGGCACAGGGAGTTAATGGGGCTGTAGTCGTTAGGCGATAGGGCTAAGTAGAGCTGTGTGTCGTCTGCATAGCTGTGGTAAGCGATTTGGTTCTTTCTCATTATTTGGCTCATTGGGAGCATATACAGGTTGAACAGGAGTGGCGCAAGAATCGAGCCCTGAGGGACTCCGCAAGTCATGGATGTCCACTCAGACTTATGTTCTCCCATACTCACAAAATAACCTCTCCCTTCTAAGTATGACCTGAACCATTTTAGGACTATCCCAGAAAACCCCACCCAGTTTTCCAGCCTGTCAAGAAGTATATCATGATCAACAGTGTCAAATGCAGCACTGAGGTCGAGTAGTACCAACACGGATAATTTGCCTGTATCAGTATTTAAGCGAATATCGTTTATTATCTTTATGAGAGCTGTCTCCGTGCTGTGATGTGATCGGAAACCAGATTGAAAATTGTCAAAGTATCAATTTGAGCTTAAGAATTTGTTCAGCTGATTGAAGATAACCTTTTCAATGATCTTGCCTATGAAAGGAAGATTTGAGATTGGTCTATAGTTGCTGAAGATGGTCTTATCCAGATTGCTCTTTTTCAGGAGGGGCTTGACAACTGCAGTTTTCAGGGAGTTCGGAAAATTCCCAGAGCGAAGTGAGGCATTTACCACTTCTAGGAGATCTGCTTCTAAACAGTTTAACACACTTTTGAAAAAAGATGTGGGAAGTGTGTCAATGGCGCAGTTTGATGTTTTAAGGTGCTGTACGGTTTCTTCCAAAATTGTGCCATCAATTTCTTCGAAATCAGACATAGTAGCTACTTTCTCAGGTTGTGGTCTGATCTGCCTGACCCCAGAGCAACTCAAGGATGTGCTAATCACCTTTCTGATGTTATTGATTTTCTCAGAGAAGAAAGAAGCAAACTCACTGCATTTCCTTTCTGAGAGCATTTCTATGGGAATCTGGCTCGGGGGGGGGGGGGGGGGGGTTGTCAGTCTCTCTACAGTAGCAAAAAGAGTGCGTGTGTTGTTTATATTGCTGTTTATAATATTTGAGATGAAAGTCCGTCTAGCTTTGCCTAGTTCCCTATTGAAAGCGTGGATGCTGTCTTTGTAGATGTTATAATGGACTACAAGTTTTGTCTTCCGCCACATGCGTTCTGCTCTTCTGCATTGTCTTTTCATATTTTGCACAGCTGTTGAGTTTCTCCAAGGTGCTTTTTGTCTGCCACTATTCTTCCTGACTTTCACAGGAGCAATATCATCAATTACACTGTTAACTTTTGAGTTAAAAGAATCAAGGAGAAAATCAACAGAGTCAGCAGATATGCTTGGTTTTAAAGATATAGCCTCCATAAATAGCACACCAGTGTTTTCATTTAAGCATCTCTCCTTGACAGACACAGCTCTAGCTTCAACGGCATGAGAGATTAATATATCAAAGAAAATACAGAAATGGTCAGACAGTGCTACATCCTTAATAACAATTGATGAGATGTTTAAACCCGTACTGATAAGTAAATCTAGAGTGTGTCCACGATTGTGTGTGGGACCGTGTACATGCTGTGTCAGATCAAAAGTTTTTAAAACAGTTTTGATTTATTTTGCCATATTGTTTTCTGCATTATCTATGTTAATGTTAAAATCTCCAGCAATGGTAAAACAGTCAAACTCAGAGGCAATTGTTGATAACAGTTCAGTAAAGTCCTCAGCAAAGGCTGGAGAGTATTTTGGAGGCCTGTAAACAATGATGAGTAAAATACGTGGAGCACCTTTTAACACAATACCCAGATATTCGAAAGAGGGGTAATTCCCAAATGATATTTTCTTACATTCATAAACATCTTTAAGAAGAGCAGCTAAACCCCCCCCCCCCCCCCCCTCTCTTACCCGCTCTGCAGACACTCATAAAATTAAAATTTGGAGGGGATGTTTCGTTTAGGACCGTTGCACTACAGCTGTCTTCTAGCCAAGTTTCAGTTAGAAACATGAAGTCCAGGTTGTGTGTGGTTATTAAGTCATTTACTAGAAGTGATTTATTTTTAATGGAGCGGATGTTTAAAAGTGCTAACTTTATAGTCTTACTTTTTGTCCCCACAGCAGTCTTAGTTTGGTGTGTAATAGGCACCAGATTAGATGGGTTTGCAGTGCGACTTTTGAAGGCCTTAGATTGTCTATCATGTAAATGAACAGCAATAGAGAAAGATTCAGGCACACTGGGTTCCCGCTTGTTCTGATAACATTTGATAAAGTTATTGTTTTCATAGAGAGAACCCAAAATATTTCACTTAGAGCTGGTATCAGTTGTTTTTGGTTCACCTCGAGCCGATGGGGGAGGGTGTGGGCCCTGGCGCCGTGGCAGAGGCCGAAGAATTCTCGGTGGAGGGGGAGGGCAAAATGGCTGGCCCCGAAAGCTTTGGTGGTTTTGGGGCCTGCCGTTTTTTGGTTGGTATCTGGGGCCTTGCAGCAAAAGAGTGTGATAGTTTGGTTCCAGCATACACCAGTTGTTCCATTTTCTCTGAGAAGCACAGAAGTGGAGATGCTGGAGAGAGTGATAACGTGTCAGGTGAGATGGGCTGTTGCTCTGGTGTTATTGGAGGGTGTAAAATGCTGTCCTGGTTTCCCTCGTTGTTTTCCAGAAAGTCGTCCTTGGGTGCTGAATCTGGGAGCAGTTCTGATTTGTCACAGTCTGTCTGTGGTGAGCTCTGTGGGCAGGGCTCTGCTGAGATTGTATCCGTGAGCAGAGGTTGTTGTTGTGGCTGAGTGGTGTTATCATTGTCCTTGTGTGATGTGTCAGCAATATGTCCATTTAGGCGTTGAAGTGAAGTCCTGTGGTCATTCATATTGTGTCCAGGTTTGTGTTTGCCATTCAGGTTGAGTGGATTGGCACACACTACAGAAGGATGATGGAGGGAGAAGTAGATATTGTCCTTTAGCACTCTTGAACCAAGTTTGTTTGGGTGATGGCCATCCCGTTGAAACAGTTGCCTCTGACTCCAGAAAAGATTGAAGTTGTCAAAAAAGTTCACTCCTTTTATATTGCAGGTTTTTTGCAGCCATGTGTTGAGCCCAAGCAACCGTGAAAACCTGTTTGTTCCTCTTGCTGGGAGTGGGCCACTGATAAATGTCTGAACTTTCAGTCTTTTAAGTGCTTCAAAAAGTTCATTGAAATCCTTCTTAAGGAGTTCCGACTGCTCTTTATGAATATCGTTCTTCCCCACATGAATGATGAATCAATATATGTTTCACCAGAATGTTCTGAAGTTCCCTGTTTACATCAGAAGTTGTTGCTTGTGGAAGGCAGCATGTAGTTGTATCTCTGATACTAATGTTTCTGATTATGGAGTCGCCCACTATCAGAGTCCTGGGCCCCGCTGTGCTCTGAGCTCAGTGCCGCTGTCTGCTCGACCTTGAGCGCCGGTTAGCATCAGTGTTAGCTACAGGCTGACTCAGTCTGTGTTCGATCACATTAGTCAAATTCAGGGATTAATTCATTAATACTTCGAATCTGTTCTCAAGATGAATAGGCGGTGGTAGGAGACCAGTGGTTGCATTCCTGGTCAGAGTCATATCTGGGGTAGATGATGCTACTGCTGAAATATGTGGTGCTCGTGACAATCTGATGTCTCGAATGCCTTTGGGTCTCGCTCCCTGTTTGTGCCATCGATTTGTAAGTCGATCGGCTTGTTTCTCTACAGTCAGTATAGCTTGTCGAGGAGCACTAGATTCATGGGACTCACCGGCTGTATGCTGAGGGCGTCCATGACGAAGCTCTGTTGTGCCTTCCGTCTGGTTTGTCAGTCCCGAAATTAACTTTGTTTCAAGAACTGCAATCCTTTGTAAAAGTCTGTGGCAGTTAGTGCAGCAAGTAGATTCCCGAAGAGGCATTTTCTTATCCTTATGAATGTAGGGAGTTGTGTTTTCTCACGTAAGCAGTGAGAGGCTGGTTGAATAAAAGTGTGAAGTACTTTTTAAGTAATCCCAGCGTCTGAGCACTGTGCTGATTTGCTGAAGTTAAAATTAGGTGAAAAGGAGATAAAATATATAAAAAATATTAAAGCGATAGAGCAAAGCGCGGAGCAGTAAGCAGGAGCGTCCGAACAGTAGCTGAGCAGGAAGATAACCCTGCTATGGCATTTACCATAATTACCATAGCACGCGAACGCATCATCAGACCGGGCCAATACTTTCAATCTGAGGGGGGATACGAGCGGCCCCTCCCAACTTGGACTGATCCTCGTTTTTCCTGACATCCGATTGGCTCAAACTAGGCGCCGATTAAAGGACTTTACTTTTGGTCATGTTTGGCGGGTTTGTGTGAATGCAACAGAGACGGATGGTAAAAACGGCCAAAAGAAGGAAAGAAGAGAAAGAAATGGATGGGGCCAAAAAATATGAATTAAAAAGAAAAAAACATTGGCACAAGAGGCAGCTAAATGGCAGCTGGAGGTGCAGATGAGGAAGGACCCAGCAGCATGGACAGCACAGGAGCACGATTAGTGATATATTAGTGATTTATTATACACTGTTATTGTTCATATTTGCATTTAAAGATAGGCATTTATTACATGGCTTGGTAGAATTACACGGTTTCTTGATAACAGACGCCGCTCAGTATAACACACGGGTGTCAGTTTGGGTTGAAATGTGCTGGACAGAGACGCATTCGGAAGTGCATTTTCAAAAGTGCTGGTACAAACTGTGCAGCCTTTCTGCTCAACCCGTAAATAAATGCATCAATCCGCAAATATTTGCTCGAGTTCTTCAATGGTCCAGTGGAAGATGTTTTGCCAAGCGTGTCAGAGGTTACGGGTTTTATATCCGCACTCGTTTTTTTCTCCCATCAAAACCGAATATGTTCATCAGTGGTTACAGTCTATATCAAGCAGAGACACGTTTGAGTGCATTTTATTTCGTGATTTCACCAGAATGAATAGAGTCTCCGCAACAGCGATAGATTGAAGTACGCGCAGTGTGTGTCCGAGTGAAGACTGTCCAAACACTGTATCCATGACACAAAACATTGTTTTAAAAAGGAGTTTATTAATTTAAAAAACGATTATATTACCGGAGTGAACAGAACTGCGTCCATAGCAACACCATACCTGCCAACTTTTGGGTTTTGCTTGGCGTGAGATCTGTTGATGGCAGGACCGGCTCTACATTATTTGGTGCCCAAGGCGAGAGTGCCCTCAACCCCCCCCCCCCCCCCCCCCCCCCCCATTGAAAAAAAAATAGTAATAAATAATATTTTCTTCATGTATCAAAAAAAAATCCAGCATAAATCTGAATTTTTTTACACAGAAATGAAGGCCTAGTACTAGAGCATACATGCAATGTATCATTAAAAAAAAAAAATTCATATGCAAGCTAATGTAGTTGAGGAATTAAAGAACAAAAGTACTTTATATCTCCAAAAACACAGCATTAATGAATAAATGAGAAGTAAACAAAAAAAATATATAATATTTGTATGATTAAAAATGTATATTTTTTGTACAATTACTCAATCAATTGTTGGGGTCGTATAGACCCCGAAGCCCAGAAGTGTAAACAGGAAACGAAGACCATTTGAAGGTTAATATAACACCGACGAACTAGCACTGATGAAAGCCGACTGTGTTGTCGCCTCTCGTCCGCTCTCGTCGGGGTAAAAAGCTGCACTTGAACCATGACTTGAACACACCGAGAGAACTACAGGCGACTGTCAGCTATAATGTGCATTCTGCGCCTGCGTGCAATGAGCCAACTGTCTATTTCTGCAGATATATTAGTCTTTATTCGTCATTCAAAAAGGAAAACCGACGCTGTTGGCCGGCTGCAGAAATAACGTAAACAAAGCAGCGCGTGCCAACCATTTTGAATATACACGGGCATCCCCTTGTCAACATGTGGAATCGGGCGAAACAAAGCCGACGAGGACTATTTTGAGCCGAAGGCACGGAACCGTGCGTATCACACCGAGGAAACTAAAGCGCTAAAACCGTCAGATGTTTTCGCGCCACTCCCGGTTGCTGAGCAACGCGCGTGAGTTTGACAGCTGCCTGTCGGAGTCACTCAGTCGTTTTTTAGGATTGTATAATCTTGTAAAAGAAATGGACAAATACAAGCAGTGTGTGGACAATGCACAGTAAAATTGTACAGCGTGTGCACAGCTTTCCATAGTACGATACATACATTTAATTAACTTTTATTTTTCAATTCTGCAATTTGCGCCCCGTCCAGCAGATGGCGCCCCAGGCGGCCGCCTGTGTCGCCTGTCGGCAAAGCCGGCCCTGGTTGACGGGATCTACTTCCTGAACTTCAGCCAGCTCCTTGTTTCCTGTCAGCCATTATTGGCCAAATTGATTAATTCAGGTGTGTCTGATTATTGTTGCCATGACTACTGAGGTCAAGCACACCTGAATTAATCAATTTGGCCAATAATGGCTACCAGGAAACAAAGAGCTGGCTGAAGTTCAGGAAGTAGTGCAGCTGGGCATAAAGCCCATTTGCGGTACAGTTAGTGGATCAAGAGTGGCCCAACAGATTTTTTTCGGACAATTCTTACTCACAAAGCAATAAATCAAAAAGTCTAAAGAGTTCAGAACTAGCCCACTGAAGAAATAGAAATTTATTCAATGTTTCATTAAGGTTTAACAGTATTTTCAACTGTAAAATGTATACAGTGTTTACCATTTTGAGGCCAATAAGATTAAGCCAAGCATTCCAGGTGTCACACATTAGCTTTTGTCTTTATGCGCTTCCTGGCCATTAAGTTCAAGATTCAGCTTTGCTTTTGTAATGGTAAAAGTGTGACCACGCTGGTCAGACTGATTAGATTAGCGTCTCTGGTAATCTGCTGAATCATTTACATTTGCTTTGTTTCAAGAGACTCCTCCTCAATGTAACTCCTCCAGATTAGCATCTCAAGGCACAGAAAACTGCTATGCTGATGAACTGAGGTGCCTGTTGAATCATATTCATTTGCATGCTTTGTTTCAGTTTCTCCCCCCGCAATGTAAACTCCTCCCCTCTAAATGTATAAATTGTAAGGGAATATTTTCCCTTAGTTAGACTATCTTTGAGATGACTACAGCTACGCAATAAAGAACTTCTGCGTGTAAGATACCTCAAGAGTCTCCTGGTCTGTTGCGTGGAAGAAGAAAAACTTCACTACAGATGGTGCCTTGTGACCCGGATAGAGAAATCTTACCTGAATCAAGAACTGCAACAAAAGATTTCAACAGAGAAATCTTACCTGAGTTCCAGAACAAGATCAACAAAGTGAACTGAGTTCCAGAACAAGAACAAAAAGAACTTTTCTGACTGAGTTCCAGACTGAATCTTTTCATACAAGCAACGATTCGGTGAGTTTCACTCTATTCAAAGAACCAGACCAGTACCAAAGTTGTGCCTCTGCGCCGTCAGAGAAAGAGTTATCAGGCAGCTGTAGTGTTTGATTAACTAAAGTTATCCTTTAAAAGTGGTCTTTTAAAGATGATAGATATCCTCTGTTGTCAGGCAGGGAAGATTGACATTAAATGTTAATATTTTGGGATCCTCTGAATAAGTCAGGGAAGTTCTAAGATATCCTCTGAATGAGTCAGGGAAGTTTTTTCGAACGGAATAGTGCCTCTACGTTGCTAGAGAAGATATCCTCTAAACTTAGGGAAGATTAACATTACGTGTTAATATTGGTGATAACCTCTGTTCGCAGAGAAGGATTAGCATTTTTTTTTTTTTTTTTTTTTTTGCTAGTTTTTTTGGTCATCCTCTAAAAGTTTTGGAAGGTGAAAGATCCTTTCCATTTTCTTTCAGGGAAGATTAGCGTAACATGCTAATAGTTTGTGTTGTTTTTTTTTTTTGTTTTGTGGTGTTACCCTCTAAAAATGTACTTTAGAGATGAAAGTTTGAACCTCTGTACAAACAGGGAAGTATTAGCATAAAGTGCTAGTAATATTGTGGATTTCCTTTGCTCTGTCAAAGAAGGTTTACAACAGTCGATCTGTGTAAACAAGTGTAGCCTCTGTTGATCAGAGAAAGTTAGTTGTTTTGTGTGATAACAAAGAAACTCACAAAATGGTTGTGACGAATGCTAGGTTGGTTCCTACAACTGAGAAAAGTGGCCTTGCCGCTCCATTGTGGTCAGATAGTGAATTTAAGTCATTGTTAGGAGAGCACATGGACTCCATAGTGACTCAGTCAGTCAGAGTGAATTTGACAAAGAAATTTGGCATTCACCCAGAAAAAGTATGGTCTATAGATGAGTGTAAAAAAGTGCTAGGAGCAAGTATTCGCAAGAACAATGTGAAAGCTATTATCTGTTGTTACAAAGAATACAGTTTATCCATTGCACAAGAGCAAGCTAGGTGTATTGCTAAGTTAAATGAACAGAACAAACAATTGCAGACTCAATTGTCCTGTTTCAAGACAAAGGTGGGCCATAACCAGGCCTCAGCCAAATGTAACACTGAAGACCAACAGTCAGATGAAACTTTTCCTGACTTACAAGCATTGTTTGAAAGAGATGTAGACATCCCATCAGTAACAGATAAGCATGTAAATTCAGTGAAGGTGTGTGCTGCTAGAAAAAGACCGCAGGGAATTGAACAGTCAGAAAGTGTTCCTTCCAGTGCTTCTGTTGTTCAAATCCAAACTGTTGCTACAACGCTTGGACCTAGAGACATAGAGAGATTGTCACAGAGTTTACCGCCAGCACGCACACAGTTCACTGAATTTAGAAGAGCATTGGTCAGCAAAATGCGTCTCTACGACATGTCGTTAACAGAAATCACACAGTTAATGTCTCAAATTCTAACTGAATCTGAATTCAACAGTTTTGAGTCTGCTGTTACTTCTGAACTGCAACATGCCAGAAAAGATGAATTGAGAGAAGGTGTTCTGAAAATCCTAAAGAATATCCTAGGACCCAAGATAGATTGGTCTAGAATTACTAACTGTGTACAAAAGAAAGAAGAAACTGTGAATGAATACACTGAGAGGTTTTGTCAGTCAGCTGTAACGTACAGTGGAATAGTGGATGATTCTGAAAGTGTACTCAATGACAAAGGACCGCTGGTCCGCATCTGGTCAGATGGCCTTATAGCTGACTACAGAAGTGCTTTGCCATTTTTGGATCTGACTTGGTCTCACAGAACTCTTAGAAGTAACCTGGACAGGTTAACTGCTTGGGAAAGAGATTTTGATGTTAAGGCAAGAGTACAAATTGCAGCAGCCTCTTTTAAGGTCAGCACAGAAAACCCACAGATACGTAAATGTCCTAAGAGAGAGGGCAGGTGTTATTACTGTGGTCAGCCGGGACATTGGAGCAGAGAGTGTAGAAAAAGCAGAAAGAAATTTAACGAAGTCAACCTTTTTGCCCAACTTCTCAGTTTGCTTGCTACTCTGAAGCCGCCATTCCCCACGTCTTTAAACGGGTGGGGCAGCTTGTTGCCGTGTTAACCATTTGGACTGTGAGTGCTTAATTTCCCCAGTAACTTACAACAGAGATAAAAGACTTATGTTTGTTTAACGGAACAAAAGGAAAGTGACTGTCTCAGCTTTTCCTTTGGGGGACTGCTTTAAGTAAACTCACAGCCTTAAATGGTATTCTACAGCACAGGCCTTTCATCAATAATAGTGTTAGGTCAGACTGTAAAGGCCCACATGCAGTGTAGCAATAATGAATGAAGCAAAAGTCAATTTTGTCACCTTTTCCCATTGGGGAAAGTGATTTAACTATCCTCACCCATTCTCACGTATGATGTCTACAACGACTGATGTTTTGTTAGAGGATGAAGGAGAAATAACTCATAATTGGGTTATGCAGATCAAAGTACACATGTCACAGGACAGGTCAAGCCATTAGAGCCTAAGTGGCATGTGCCCCATCAAGGGATGTTGATCGGGCAGTATTGTGTCAAGGAAGAAAAGAAACTTGGTATCATGTATCACAATGAAAAGTGTTCTGTCACATTGCAAAGTGTTCTGCAAAGTTCTGCCCACTGACAGGGACATAAAAAGGACACGAACCAGTGAGGAACCCAAGGGAAGAACCGAAATGCCATATGCGTCGGGGGTCACCCCTTGGGCGAAGATTCCCTCATAGGCCTTCCCCATCCATTTAATCCATCCTCACCTCACTGTTTTCTTTAGGTGTCAAGAATTAAGGAATAGGGAAAGAGGGAACAATAGCAGACTCAGTGTTTACTCAGCAGGATACAACCCTTGTCTTTGAAGAAATACTGCTCTCTTGTTTTCTTTTTCCTCTGTGCAGATACCACTTGATGACTATCCCGAGACCCATACACACCGACCCTTCACCTGTGTAGGAAGACACCACTTCCAGAAAAACAACGAGACCCACTGCCGGGCCAACTAGCATCAAAGAAAAGAAGAAAAAAATACACAACGCAGAGAAAAGACTTACGGAACCTTCAGTCATCCAACATGATCAAGATTGTCGTACTACTAACCATCCTGGACATCACACAGAGTGTGGACGTCAGAAACAACATATTCCTAGAACTCATGAATATGTCAAGAAACGCCTTGTTTGCGGGAAAGAACGTGTGCATGCCACACGCACCTTCAGTAGGAGCAGGAATCCCATGGGTGGCGCATCCTATCTCCAAATGTGACACGTGCACCTTATTCGATCATCATAGCAGTGGATTATACAACAAGGACACATGCCACAACATAACACTTCCTCCAGTTTCTTCATGTTGCATTCCAGGACTACCATCCTGCAACCTAACTTCAGCTACTCCCATCATGACAGATGTACTTCTGCCAATGATGTTCTACTGGTGCATGGAAAATTATGCTCCAGCATCGACTCCACTGGGTGAAATTCCTCGTGAACGCTGCAGATTTGTGATTGAAAGAGGAGAAGAAGAATCCCATGTGTATGTTCTAACAACCGAGGAGAAACAGGAAAATGACTTAAAAAGTTGTCTCTACAGGAACCCATCCCTACCAAAATTTTTTGCCGTAAATCAGTTGTGTAGGATCCCTCCACCACCTGACACTTTTTGGTTATGTGGAACTTCTGTTTACAGCATCCTCCCCAGCCAGTTCAACGGAAGGTGCACGCTGGTTTATGTTCTACCAGCTATCAGAGAGAATACACATTCCACCTCAAGCTCCCCACAGCTACAAAATTCAGCTCCCACCACAAACCAAGAAGATGGGTGCATTCCTGGACTCACTTGTGCACAAACATGGTGGTCAAGAACTCTTGGAGCATTAATACCGTCTTATGGTGTCATGCAGGCCTTGGATCAAGTCAGAAGCTTATCGAATTCTGTACAAAAATTGGCCAATGATACAGCATTAGCACTGGGTAACATCACAAACACTCTCGCTTCACACAAGATAATGATCTTACAGAACAGAGTGGCCTTGGATTACATTCTAGCATCACAAGGAGGAGCCTGTACCATCATCGGTCCTGAGTGCTGCACCGGGTTAATGGACCCCACAGAAAACTTGACCAAAATCCAACAAGACATTCTTGATCTCTCAACTGGATTAAAGAAGATGACTGAAGACAATTCGACATGGTTCGGAAACTTGATTGGTAAACCGTGGATGTGGATGAAGGAAATAGCAATTCTGCTGTTGTTTCTCTTATTAGCGTACAATCTATGTGTCCACAGTATCAAGTGTTTCATCCAAAAAATGAATTACACCTCTCACGAGAAAATCACCGTTCCAACCAGTAAAGACTATTATCCGTAAGAACTTCACGGACCCTAATTGCATGTTTGTTTTCTGTGTCAGCACGCAATTATAGAAAAAGCAAACACAGAACATAAGTATGTGCCTGTAACTAGCACAAGTTACATGAATTAACTTTCTTAAGTGTTTAAATTTGTACATAATGTGAGAGTTATTAATACTCTCAAAAGGGGGGACTGAAGAAATAGAAATTTATTCAATGTTTCATTAAGGTTTAACAGTATTTTCAACTGTAAAATGTATACAGTGTTTACCATTTTGAGGCCAATAAGATTAAGCCAAGCATTCCAGGTGTCACACATTAGCTTTTGTCTTTATGCGCTTCCTGGCCATTAAGTTCAAGATTCAGCTTTGCTTTTGTAATGGTAAAAGTGTGACCACGCTGGTCAGACTGATTAGATTAGCGTCTCTGGTAATCTGCTGAATCATTTACATTTGCTTTGTTTCAAGAGACTCCTCCTCAATGTAACTCCTCCAGATTAGCATCTCAAGGCACAGAAAACTGCTATGCTGATGAACTGAGGTGCCTGTTGAATCATATTCATTTGCATGCTTTGTTTCAGTTTCTCCCCCCGCAATGTAAACTCCTCCCCTCTAAATGTATAAATTGTAAGGGAATATTTTCCCTTAGTTAGACTATCTTTGAGATGACTACAGCTACGCAATAAAGAACTTCTGCGTGTAAGATACCTCAAGAGTCTCCTGGTCTGTTGCGTGGAAGAAGAAAAACTTCACTACACCCACATATGTGTGAGAAAGAGCACTGTGTCATTAAAAAAATACCATCCCTGCTGAAAAATCCAGCTAAAACCAGCCTAGGCTGGTTGGCTGGTCTTTAAGCTGGAAGTAGCTGGTTTTAGTTGGTCACCCAACCTGGCTTAGCTGGTCAAGCTGGTCTCCCAGCCTGGCTTAGCTGGTCAAGCTGGTCACCCAGCCTGACCAGCTAAGACCAACTTGATCAGCTAAGATCAGCCTGACCAGCTGAAAAAGTGTTCAAAACCCCTCTAAAACCAGCCTGATAAACCAACTATAACCAGGCTGGGAGACCAGCCAAAACCAGCCAACCAGCCTTAGCTGGTTTTAGAGCCCTGCACGGGCCTCAAATCTAGGCCCTAGCCCGGCCCCTGGCCCGAGACGTCCAGGCCCTAGCCCGGCCCGTGTCCGACAGCTCATCAGAATGATCAGCCCGAGTCCGACCCGAGCCCGTTATTTAAAAAAAAAAAAAAACACCTTACACAGCCTGCCCTGTTGCAGCAGTCATGTCCTCAATGGCAAAGTAGTTACCGTTTAGATTATTTTCATTTCTTTATAAAGTTAATTAAGACAAATGTTTCTTTTTATTTTTTTATGACGACCAAGCACCCGACAGCGAGTTAAACATGTTTGATCCATTTATAGCCTCTCAAATCAACACTTTACTTGGCTACAATAACATCCATAGATATAAAACAACTTAAACATATTCACAAAGACAGTTAACGTTAGTGTAAACATTTGTTAAACGTTTATTGTCATTTTTGAAAAGCTGAGGGAAACTGCTCTGCTGCTCGCAACAGCGCTCGTAAATGCTTACAATACAATACAATACAGAGAATGCAATCTAAACAAATCAGATAAATTACATTAAAAACAAACATGCAGGTTATCTTACCTCAAAAATCAAGTCTTCACTACAGAACATGGCCATTCGTATTTCCAAAAGTTTCCAACAGACTCATGAAACTGAAGTCCAATCAAAAAACAACAAGACAACCTCCTAAACAGTCTCTTACAGAGCATCGTGCAGAAAAAGCACCATCCACCGAGGAAAGTTTTAATCCAGTCGTACTTTTTCCAGCTGCGCTGAAGTCACACTCACTACTTCTGCTGCTGGCGGGACACTAAACAGAGAACGAGCCGGTCGCGCGGATCGCGTTGCCGGGAAACCTGTGTGCGCGTGTGCGTGCCGTGAGCAGACTGTCAGTCATATATGTCAGTATGACGTTATAAAACGTCTTTCTATGTTTGCTTTTCAATAGTCATCTTCTCATATTTTATTTTAAGTAATATCGAAAATAGGTTATAAAAAAGATAAGCCTAAAACAGGCCCGAGGCCCGGCCCGCGTGTGAACTATGACGTTAAAATTGGCCCGAAGCCCGGCCCGAGGAGTGTAAATAAGTCGGGGCCCGTCGGGCTCGGGCTGAAATGCAGGCCTCTAGCTGGTTTTAGCTGGATTTTTCAGCAGGGATAGAGAATGTTTAAATACTAAGATCAGGTTACGAGGGAAAAGGGGAGGCTGCTTCTGCTGGAGATGATTGGGAGAGGTCTCTGCACCTTGAGGTCTCTGCGCACGCTGACATGGAGTAAAGCCTATGAGTAAAGCCTTGTTTATACTCGACGCGTCTGCACGAGCGCGGTAAAAATGACGCGTTGGGTGCGCAAGACCGGCAATACCTCACTTCGAGCTGTGTGCAAAGCTATTGTGTTACAGCGGGCGCGGAACCGCATCCGAGGACGATCGACTTCAAGCCGAATCTGTCCGAGCTTGTACGTCTCACACAATCAGAGTGTAAAAATACGAGATATTTTACGGGAAATACTAACATGGGAAGACAGTAAAAGAGCTAAAATACGTGAGAAACCCGGAAAAACGGGAGGGTTGACACTTCAGCGTGAGAAATCGGGGGTGTGGCGTGTGAACGTGTGAAACCAATCAAATGCGGGTGTCTCACGGCCAATGCGTGAGAGTTGGCAGCTATGCAACACAATCTAGCTGTTAAAACATGCAATGGTAAAATATGTGATCAACAAAAAAGGCTAACGTTAACGTTATATGAATAGTAAAAATTAAAAAGTGAATCAGCGGTATCAGCGGTAAACAGCTTTAAATCCCCCCTCTCTAAATCACTTGAGCCGATGTGTTTAATAGTTTAACAAACATTAAATAAATGGCAAAACTGAAATGAATCTTAACATTTGCTTACATTTGAAAGCATATTGCCGTTATCACTCCGACTCCGCTAACGTTCAACATTTTCTATTTTTTGAACAAGCAAAGCTATCAGGATTGTGGGTGATTTGAGAGCGCGAAGCCTACACCCTTTCCTGTGTATGGGATATTTTCCGAACGAAGAGGATCCTCGTCATTCAAAGTCAGGGTATTTGTAAGACGTTGTGTTCGGAGTAAACTATGGAAATGTCACTTATCTGGAGTCGTTTCAGAGGCCACAGACTCACGGAGCGATCGGGAATTCACAACTCACTCTTTATTCCCCAGTTGATCTCCTGTAACTCTCTGTCAGACACGATCAGCCGTCCACAGCGTTATTAACTAAACACAATTACTTTAAAAAGAGCATCAGACAGAAATAACCCGCATGGTGTGATCGAGACGCACATACAAAAGCAGAGCATTCAACAGGGAGCGCGCAGCTCTTAAAGGGGCCACACCTTATTTCTTATACCTTATTTTTGAAAGTCTATAAAACTTGTTAAAACTCCGCAAACTTGTTAAAACTCCACTTGTCTAAACAGAACACAGTTTAAACATCAGTCATTCTATTAAACTTCCACTTAGCAATTTTCCAAATTTTCATTAAAAAAATATTATTTTTAAAAAAACGTACAACTTTAAAGATACGTTAATCCTCCACAAAACATATTTTCCCACCTTTTATTCAGGCAAGGTAGTCTTGAAATATAACAGACAGAAATATATATTTTTAAATCGAATGTTTCCCTAATAGTAAAATGCTAGTGGAAACCATTAATATAAAGTCTTTATATATTAATATTCAGGTATTAGTGCATGATTATTCATGTAGCCTTAATGTAAAGTGTTACCCTTTGACACTATGTCCAGTATCAGGAATAATACAGTATGATCTGTGTGTATCAATACACAACTCTGAGATCACAACGTGAATGTGTGCAAGAATAAACTGAGCATGTTCAAATCAACTCTTTCCAGACTAATTCCACTAAATGTGTTTAGAGAAAATACAGATTTCTTTACCTGTGAGAAGTGAAGAGAGAATGATCAGTCCCAGCAGACACAGATCACACTGATCAGACATTTCTGCTTCTGTCAGCTTCTGTCTGTCTTCCTCTTTATTATATATAGTTACAGCTCCTCCTTTAATCATCATCAGCTCCTCCTCTTCATTATATATAGTTACAGCTCCTCCTTTAATCATCATCAGCTCCCCCTCATCATTATATATAGTTACAGCTCCTCCTTTAATCATCAGCTCCTCCTCTTCATTATATGCAGTTACATCTCTTTCTCTTTAATAACTTTTATGTCCGCAGGTTATACATTCATGTTAAAAATACAATATTATAAAATAAACAGTTTAGTTATTTAAAATTATATTTATTGCACCACGAAAAAATGTTATACACTAAAATCAGTATGATTTCCATTTTTAAAATTATTTTCATCACTAATATTTGGCTATTCAGGCCTTGTCCCCAACCCAGACTTCAAAACTTGTCTGCTCTAAAAATGTGATAAAATGTTATCAGTTCATTAAAAAATTACAATATATGTTTAAACAGTAACTTTAAAAGGCACTTGATGCATAATTCAGGTTAATATCTGTGCAATTTGTGAATATTTTTAACAATTTAGTATTGTCCACAACAATACTGTCATTACCGCAACAGTCTATAATTACAACAAGGATATTTCTGAGGGTGAGACTTGTTTATCCCGTAACCATGGAAATGAAGACTAGAAGTGGAGCACTTGTCAGCCATGAAAGAACAGTGAAATTTGATGTCTGAAAAAGTAAGTTATTTAATCTTGAATTCTTTCTGACCATGGAGTAGACTTATTCAGCGTCATTACCATAAATGTTGTAGCAGCAATATTTTGATACATTTATATATACATTCACGTGATTTATGTGTATTTAAAGTTTTTTTGTACTAGCTGTTGAGTAATGTTAGCAAAACCATGACCTAGCATCTTTTTTCCTGAAAAAAATTAAAAATGTCATTACCGCAACACGTCATTACCAACACACAACTTGTTGTGATGGTAATGACAAGTGATGGTGGTAATGACATGTTCCGTGTCACTATCTATATCATATTGTGTGTTTTTTAATTAAGTTAAAGAAGCATAATACTGTGGTTTTACAGTGAAACTTAAGTGATAGGTCTTACTTCATAAAACATTTATTTCTTATTTTTTTAACCAGAATGGCTTCCAAGAAATCAACAGAAAGGTCTATAGATTATAGAAAAAAATTGATGGGAGATCCTGTAAAATATCAGCAGTATGTTGACAGAGAAAAGGAAAGATAGAAAAGAAGAAAAGAAACAGGAAAGCTTAAAGTAATCTCACACTTTAAGGCATTTTTCCACTACACAGTACCAGCTCGACGGTGTTAGGCCACTCGTGAGCAGTGTGGAACCTGTGTTAGGCTGGGTCCATTTGTTGCGGTCCCTGTGACGGGAGTGTGTGATGCAAATCACGCACGCCAATTACATTGGCTTGTTCAATAGTACTCGAAGAACATAGGCTCTCTGGCATGATCCCCATTCAGGTCAACAGTCGACTACGTCCTCCGTTCCCTCCTTCAGGGAACGGTGGGTTGCATACGCAACCAGGGCGATTTCTTTTAACAACACTCACCAGAAGCCATTATTTTAAGCCTTTAAATTTGCTTTACGTATCAGTGCACTTTTCATTTATGTCATTACCAAAACACTATGTCATTACCAGAACAGTATGTCATTACCGCCACGTTGCTTAATTTACAGCAAATGTACCTTTAAAAATGTTTTATGTTCAATCCTGAGGTGCTACATGAAAAGCCTAATAAAATACTCATTCACCTATTCAAAAAAAAAACATCTAAAATTTATTTTCCAGAAATTAAACAAAAGTGTGCTTTGATGAACACAGAAAAAATACGTTTTTATGGTAAGAACAAGACAATATCCGTAATTCGCTGAGTGGAAACATTTTGTTTTTTATACGCATTGTTAAAGGTTAAAAATATTTGCAAGATAAATGAGTTTAAATGATCTCCTTGATGCATTCTGTGCATTATAAGACTTTTTGATGTTGTGATGGGAATGACATTTTGAAGTGCCAGTTGACAAATAGATATAAAATACTCAAATAATATTTAAGCTCAGTTGCGGCCATTATTAGATCTTTACATCAAAACATGTAAACATTGTCTTGACATAATTCTAACAAAATTTAACCAAATTTCATTAATCAAAATCTAAGATGGCAAAATAGCCCCCAATTGAAGAATCACCCATATATAGTTACAGCTCCTCCTCTTCATAGTTTCAGCTCCTCCTCCTCTTCATTATATAGTTACAGCTCCTCCTCTTTATTATATATAGTCACAGCTCCTCCTCTTCATTATATATAGTTACAGCTCTTCCTCTTCATTATATAGTTACAGCTCCTCTTCTTCATTATATAGTTACAGCTCCTCTTCATTATATAGTTACAGCTCCTCCTCTTCATTATATATAGTTACAGCTCCTCCTCTTCATTATATAGTTACAGCTCCTCTTCATTATATAGTTACAGCTCCTCCTCTTCATTATATAGTTACAGCTCCTCCTCTTCATTATATATAGTTACAGCTCCTCCTCTTCATTATATACAGTTACAGCTCCTCCTCTTCATTATATATAGTTACAGCTCCTCCTCTTCATTATATATAGTTACAGCTCCTCCTCTTCATTATATAGTTACAGCTCCTCATCTTCATTATATATAGTTACAGCTCCTCCTCTTCATTATATACAGTTACAGCTCCTCCTCTTCATTATATATAGTTACAGCTCCTCCTCTTCATTATATATAGTTACAGCTTTTCCTCTTAATTATATATAGTCACAGCTCCTCCTCTTCATTATATATAGTTACAGCTCTTCCTCTTCATTATATAGTTACAGCTCCTCCTCTTCATTATATAGTTTCAGCTCCTCTTCATTATGTAGTTACAGCTCCTCATCTTCATTATATACAGTTACAGCTCCTCCTCTTCATTATATATAGTTACAGCTCCTCCTCTTCATTATATATAGTTACAGCTTTTCCTCTTCATTATATATAGTCACAGCTCCTCCTCTTCATTATATATAGTTACAGCTCTTCCTCTTCATTATATAGTTACAGCTCCTCCTCTTCATTATATAGTTACAGCTCCTCTTCATTATATATAGTTACAGCTTTTCCTCTTCATTATATATAGTCACAGCTCCTCCTCTTCATTATATATAGTTACAGCTCTTCCTCTTCATTATATAGTTACAGCTCCTCCTCTTCATTATATACAGTTACAGCTCCTCCTCTTCATTATATATAGTCTCCTCCTCTTCATTATATATAGTTACAGCTCCTCCTCTTCATTATATAGAGCTACAGCTCCTCCTCTTCATTATATATAGTTACAGCTCCTCCTCTTCATTATATATAGTTACAGCTCCTCCTCTTCATTATATACAGCTACAGCTCCTCCTCTTCATTATATACAGTTACAGCTCCTCCTCATCATTATATACACTTACAGCTCCTCCTCTTCATTATATAGTTACAGCTCCTCCTCCTCATTATATATAGTTACAGCTCCTCCTCTTCATTATATAGTTACAGCTCCTCCTCGTCATTATATACAGTTACAGCTCCTCCTCCAACAGATAAGTTATTATCTGTGACCATTTCATTTACAATAACCGCCTTAGGTGTGAGCGATCTAATGTTTAGAAGACCTAGCTTTAGAAATTGTTTTTGTTCACCGATATTTAGATTTTCTGGTTAAGATTTTTGCTAGATCCTGCACTAGATTTATTGTTTGGCTTCACTAAACGAGGAATAGACACAGTTTCTATATAATGTTCCACACTATGCATATTAGGTAAGTTTGGGCCGCAAAGGCTGTGATTTGGACTTTGACTTACTAGTCATCTGGTGCGTAACGTCTTGGAGATGTTGTCCGACAGCACAGCCGCTCCGATTCGGCTGGGATGGAGTCCGTCTGCACGATACAGCCTGGGTCTCTCCCAAAACAGATGCCAATTATTTACAAAGAGCAGCTTCTGTTCATTACACAATGACATTAACCATTCATTTAATGCAAATAGTCTACTGAACCTTTCCTGTCCTTGTCTGTACGTGGGAAGCGGTCCAGACACGATGATCATTGCTTTAGGCGCTGTGCTGCGTACCGTCTCGATCAGGCTCCTGTAGTCCTTCTTCAGAACCTCCGTCTGCCGCAGCCTGATGTCGTTCGCTCCCGCGTGCAGCACAACAGCTCCGACGCGCTCGTCACCATTCAGGATCTCGGGAACCTGTGCAGCGACATCAAGAACATGAGCACCAGGAAAGCAGTGAGTGCGCACCTTACCTTTCCCCGAAGTAGTAGCGCGGACATGACGGACCAAGGATGTGCCGATGATCACGGCGTCGTCGCGTTCCGGCTCGCGAAGAGGGGAGAAGCGGTTCCGGGTGGAGATCTCGAAGACCGGGAGGGGCGGAGAGGCAGCTCTGGTCCTGGCTCGTGTCTTCCGCTGTGTGATCCACGGTCCATGTTGCTGTTTCGGTGCCGGAGTGAATGAAGCCCGAGATGATCGCGTCCTCCTGGGCAGAGTAACATACGGAGTAGACGAAGTCGGATTCAAAGAGTTAACGTTACTAACCACTGATTTGCGCGTGATGCTTCAAGCGTTGAGCGCCGATCCAACAGCTCGGCTTGCTTCACCAGCAGACCACGGATCTGTTTCTCGACGTATTCCAGCTCCTGCTTCACCGTGAAGAGCTCGAACGTGTCCTCACCTGCACTCAGAGGTAATGTTAGACACGCATCTGATGTGTTCGCCCTTATAACAGATGAACAGTAAGTTAGTAGTGAAACTACAACTATCACTACTAATTTAGGACTGAAATGCCGGAAATAACCAGGATTCAGTGAAACGGGTGTAAAATGAGACGGCCAATAGGCCACGCGTGGAATGCTAGCGGGCTAAAGGCTAGTAGCTGGGATTAGGAAGGTTGGATATAAGTAGCGATATCAAAGCAATCCAATTGTTTTTTATAAGGAATAGTATCGAGGATAAGTTCACATGATATAAAAATAGAAAGTGCTTCTTTATAAATAAGTGGTAAAGAAGAAAATCAAGGATTAGTGAAGAAATTCTCCAGAGCTACAAACACAAACATGAGTTGTGTGCTTATAATGTTTAAAATGTATTTAAATTAAATCGAAAAGAAGCAGAGTGGTGTTTTATAATCGTTTTATAATATAATTAGTTTTATTGTTGAGCATTACACGAGGATCCACACTGGAGAGAAGCCGTTCACATGTGATCAATGTGAAAAGAGATTACCATCAGTAGGGATGGGCGGATCGATCCTTAAGTATCGATATTTTTTCGATACTGCTTTTGTATCGAAAGGATCGATTCTCACATACAAGTATCGATACTATCTGTTTTTTGTGTACGTTTTTTTTTTCATTTTTAAAATGAGTAGTACGCCGTATTGTACAAATACACTTAAATCATAACATCAATGGGAACTATATCTTCTTACGTGAGCGAACTGTATCACCGCGTTCGCTCACGTTACGTCTCCTTCCGCTGTATATCACCGTGCGCGCCGCGGCGCTCAAACACTCACAACAAGTCCAGCACAGGAGCACGCTCAGTCAGTCAGCGCAGACAGTCAGGTTTAAGAAAGGTGATCGTTAGAGTGCATGGCTGCGATGAGTGAAAGAAAAAGAAGTGTAATTTGGAGTTATTTCACTCCAGTAAATACTGATGAAGCCTCGTGTGACATTTGTAAAAAAAACATACGCCACTGTGGTAATACCACAAATTTGACAAAACATCTTAAAGCAAAACACCCTACAGACACGACGAAGTGCAGCTGAAGCGAGCAGAGGAGGTAACACAGACACGACCCCCATCTTCTGGTTCGAGGCAGAGTTCATTAGCAGAATGCTTTCAGAGAGGTCAACGACGTTATCCAGGTATCAAGTGGTTGTTAGATTATTTGAATACAAAAAGTTAAAGGGATAGTTGACTTTGAAATTAATTTGATATGTTTTATCTTACCTCAAGGGCATCCAAGATGTAGGTGTCTTTGTTTCCACGGTATTTTCAATTTTGACATTTTTCAGTCAAACCGTTGTTGTCTATCAGTCTATCACTGGAGGCTAAGGCCAAAAAGCATGCACAGAGAAGTCAAAATTAAACATGATTTAATGACTCGTAAATGTAAGTACACATTGATGGCCTAAGACACGAAACGAGAGGTTTGTGTGAGAAAACGAACATAATTTATATAGTTTTTACCTTTTACCAGTACCTTGAGGTTAGCTAAAACATATCAAAAATTAATTTCAAAGTGAACTATCCCTTTAAGTCACTATATTTTATAGCTATAGGCTACTTTGTACAATACATAGGCCTACTGTTTCGGATATGAAGATGTGGAGCAGAATATTAAACTGGATATTTTGCTTTAAATGTTTTTTATTAGCTATATCTATTTCTGTTACTTGATAGGCTATCTGGTGGATATTCTTAATTAAATAATTTATATATTATTTTTATCATTTAAAAAAATGATTAAACAAATGACAGTTTAAGTGTCAAGTAATACAGGAGAGATTTACTATCATTATAAATTCTTAATGCCTGTAACAGCTTTAAGAATAAAATATATGTATTATATTTTATAGATGACTCGCAGAGAGCATCAGAAATTACAAGAGGCATAGGAGAGATGATTGCAAGGGACCTCCAGCCAATCTCAGTTGTAGAAGACAGAGGATTTATTGCTCTTGTCAAGATTCTTGATCCACGTTACCAAATCCCTTCCCGGAAAAAGATGATGGAGTGCACAATTAACAATATGTATGCTGAATGTAAAGCCAAAGTAATGACAAAATTACAACATGCAAACCATGTCATTCTCACAACAGATATGTGGACCTCAAGGTCCATAGAGGCATATTGAACTGTGACCTGTCATTTTATTGACAACAACTGGCAAATGCAGGATTTTGTGCTAGAAACCTGCCATTTCAGTGTACAGCACACAGCTGACAATATTAGTGCAGAGCTGAAAAGAATAGCTGAAGAATGGGGCATAACTCAAAAGGTGCTTGCAGTTGTCACAGACAATGGTGCAAACATGGTTGCAGCAGTGCATAAGGCTGGGTGGAGGCATTACCCATGTTTTGCCCACACATTAAACTTGGTGGTCAAAGATGCAATAAAGGAATCTCCGGAGACCGTTCATCTGCTGGAAAAATGCAGAAGCATTGTATCCTTTTTCCACCACAGCACAAAAGCCACAGAGAAGCTTAAACAGATACAAAATCAACTGAAAGTGGCAGAACATAAACTGATTATTTCAGTTGAAACCCGGTGGAATTCAGCTTTCTACATGTTGGAGAGGCTACATCCGGTTACCACAGCCCTCTGTTTACTTGGAAAGAGTGACCTGTGCTTTACAACTGAAGAGCGGTCTGTTATCCACCTAACCATTGAGGCCCTGAAACCTTTTGAGGAGGCAACACGTGAAGTATCAGCAGAAACATACACTTCTGTCTCAAAGGTCATTCCCCTAGTATCACTGCTGCTTAAAGCATCTGCTGCCACTGAGCGTCAAGGAAGCTCTTTTGCCACAGAACTGGCATAGCAATGTCAGCGGAGATTCACAGTCTTGGTGCCAGCACCTTTCTTGACATAAGGTTTAAGCACCTGGCATTTCGTGACAAGGATCATGTAGAACAGGGGTGCCCAAACTTTTTCCTACGAAGGGCCAAAAATCAAACTTGATTGTAAAGTAAATTTTGCATCATAAATCAAACGGTATTACATTAAAGTTGCTATGGGTTTATTTATTTTATAATATTTAAAATAAATATAAAACAACTTCAATCTGATTAACTAATGCAGTTTTATTTGTAAAGTTTTGCATTTTAAAGAAATCCCCTCCAGTGTTTCCTCTAGGATTTTTCCAAGCTGTGGTGGCAGGCCCATATCCCCAGGGGGAGGGGGCGTGGCCCACGAGTGATATTCCCTTAGGCCACGCCCCCTTGTCTCCCCTAAAGGCCAATTTATACTTCTGCGTAGGGTTCGCGCGGTAGGTACGCCGTAGCATACGCACAGACGCGTCCCATACCGCGTACACTTCGCCGTCGCCTGACGCGCACCTCTTCAAAAATGTAACTACACGTCGCGACGACGCAGACCGCAAGATCGGTGATTGGTCGGCTTGGTAGCATCGCATTTCCTCCTACGCATTTCCGCACGTACCTTCTCACTCATTTCCACCACTATCTATGATTTCCACACGTACCATCTCCTCCGACGTCTTCTCTCATTTCTGCCTTTCAGTTTTAGTAATTTCACTAAATTGAACTGTTTTTCCACCGCAATAAGCTCCAACTCCAACATGATCCACTCTCTTTCAGTCGCTATTGCTTGTAGTAACCTAGCCGTGAGGAATCTAAACACAGTGGAACATTAAAACCCTCCGCCGCCAACTAGCGTTTCGGAGCAGTACTGCAGTGCAACCAAGACCTGAACGCAGAAGTATAAATGTTCACAACGGCGTCGCCTACGTGCGTAGCCAACGCCGTACATTACGGCGTACCCTCGACGCAGAAGTATAAATTGGCCTTAAGTATTATAATATGAAAGGCTCCACAAGCGATCGAGCTTTTTAAAAAAATTATTAGGCTTAAAAAAATATAACAGCTTTTAAATAAAGTGAACTTCAAACAATCCTCACATAAACCCATAAGTGCCATATTTACATGTGCCCTTCCTGTCTTAAAAAGTAGGATACAGAAATTGAATAAACAGTCTGCGCTGCATGAATTATAAATTATATACAGACTTTATTAAAGCTACTAAAGTTCTTTAGTCAAGACCAGTGAGTAAAAAGAGCAGCAGTTGCCGAGACGCGGATCTCACGCGCGCCTCATTCTCCCACATGCACAACTCTTTTCGTCCATATAAGACTTTTCTTATGTTATTAACATACTCGACAAAACGACATTTTGGCATAATTGTGTGTGTTATTGTTCGTTCAAGCTCGAAAGAGAACTGCATTCTCTGGTGCGCGGTCTGCGCATTATTCTGGCGCGCGTCTTTCTGCGAGTCTCATTCAGGACATCCAGGCAGCGCGCTCTCTTTTGACTTCTTGTCGTACAAAATGCAAAACGGCATTTTCACGAATAAGAGCGGGATCATGTAACACTAGTCAAAACGATGACAAAAAAGAAGAGATATCCTACTGTACTGCGTTAATATCCCTAATTTGTTTATTTCATAAAATCGCGGCATTTTGCGTTATATAGCCTACTAAACGCTATTATTACGATTGCTATATGATATGATTAATCATGCAGCACTAATGCTTAGTGTATTCTATCTATGCAACAGTTTTTTTTAGCCTTTTCTTTTAACATTTTTAAATTTCAGTTACGCAGTGCGCATGAAGAACAATTATAGCACTCGACTCCAGTGCTGGAATCTTACGGACACCTGGGAGAAAGGGATATGATTTAGAAAGGGCAATAAACTCCAACGAGATAAAGTCATTTTAGACCTTTATGCTTTATCTACAAATAAAGTAGCCTATTATAATGGGAACATTGATCTTGAAGAGAGTGTCGTCGTGTTACTGTCGCAACCGAACGCGACGTGCAGTTTGAATGCTGAATGGAGAATGACTGAGGAGAGATGACTTAACTTTACGACTTAAATATTCATTTTACCTCACATTATGCTATTGAATGACTTTAGAAGTCTTGGAATATAGTGCGAAAACTCGATTGTGCTTTACAAAGTTTTTTATGCCTTTAGTGGGGCTCAACAAAATAACACAATACAGAAGCTGCAGCCGTGCAGGGAGGATTTTAGGTGTGGCGGCCCGCCACAGCGGAATGAATGTAGCGGAAACACTGCTCTCTCCCCGGACGGTATGGCGGGCCAAATCAATCAAATGAATCAATCAAATTTGGCCCGCGGGCCCTAGTTTGGGCATCTCTGATGTAGAAGCTGTAAAAAAGCGACTCCTATCTGAAATGCGGGATGTTCACTTGAGCTACCTCAACATCTACCCTAAGGTCTGTGTCAGTACCTGCAAACTGTGCATCATCCGAGACTCCTCCAATGACCCCATGTACTGCATCATCTACAGCTAAAGGAGGCATATGGGGGGATTTTGACTCGCAGGTTCTATCAGCACAACAACAACAATCAGGAAGCAGCGATTCCATAATTGAAATGCGTCGCTATGCTGAGGAAAAAGTACTTCCATTAGTTTGGTGGAGAAATCACGAACAAACGTTTCCAACTCTCAGCAAACTAGCAGGAAAATATCTTGGGGTCACTGCATCATCTGTCCCTTCTGAGAGACTTTTTTCCAAAGCAGGGGAGTTGATCAGTCACAGAAGAAACAGACTAAAGGGCAAAAATGTCAACATTCTCTTGTTCCTTAACAAAAACCTATAAATCAGTTCTAAATCATTTAATGGTTTACTCATGCTGGCTGTGTATATATCAGTACATGCACATATGCAACCCGGTCTCACCCCAAGACGTCATATAACTGACGTTTTGGGACGTCTTTTGACCATACGTCAATATTCGCCTTTTTAGGGCCCCCTTAAACGTCGGTAGATGAGGTTATGGGATCCTAACTCTACCCCATACCTAAACCTAACCCTAAACCTAACCCGTCACTTAACTGACGTTAAAGGTAAAGCGTCAGTTGTATGACGGCCCGGGATCGCCATCTACCGACGTTTAAGGGGGCCCTAAAAAGGCTGATATTGACGTATGGTCAAAATACGTCCCAAAACGTCAGTTATATGACTTTTTTGGGATGAGACTGTGTTAACATATGAAGATTCCAACTTAACAAGTTCAGGTTCAAGTTTGACATTTAACTAATTTGAAGTGTTCTCAGCCTAACAGTCATCCCTGGTTTGGTTTCAAGTGCATTCCAGTCTTTTATCAGGGGGTTATTTTATTTTTTAAGCTGTAGAGTTTATCAGTCATAGAAAAAACAGGCTCAAGAGGAAAATGTTAATGTCAACTTGTTTCATCTCAAAAACCTATAAAGGGAAGAAATGTGGTAAAAGTGTTCAGTGTTTGTTAATAAACGCAAGCAAAACGTTATCATGTCCATTTTATTTATTATTAATAATGTTGCTATCAAAATACTCTATAAAATCACGTACATAAAAATATTTCATAAAAGTATCGGTATCGGCGATACTTGTCCTGAAAGTACTTGGTATCGGATCAAAAAGAAAATAACTGGTATCGCCCATCCCTAGTTTTGGATAAGCGTAACGTTATAATGTTAAGTATGTTGCATGATCCATATCAAATATATATAACTTCTTTTTACCTCTTTCTCTTCTTCTTCGTCTTCTTTTCCTTGTTCTACAGTGTGCTCCGCCATAATTAAAACTTTTACTGTCTTAAAACCTTTTTCTGTGTAGTCTAAACACGTCTAAACACAGCTAATGAAGAGACGGCGCGAGCGAGCGGTGACGTCATCGGCAAACCAACGCACGAGTGTACGGACACCCCCGCAAGCAATCAGGGCCACGCCATAGTACGGAATACAGTCGTTTCTCTTTTGATTACGGAGCAGCTACATGTTTTTTTCAATTCACTACTTAGCTTTTGTAAAATGAATGGGGCAGACAGAAGCATGTGTGCATAAAAGCATTTTATGTTAAATAAACTGGTAACACTTTACAATACGGGTGCACTAAAATACATTAATTCATGCTTAACTAATGCACAGATAATCATGAGTTAATGTATAACTAATGAAGAACTAAACCATTAATTAATGATTACTGCATCAGCAACTAATAAAGAGTCTATGATTAATAGATTAAGTAATACATGAATTGCTATTAATTCAATGTGTCATTGTGGATTAATTCCTTAATAACACATTTTATTAAGTAATCGTGGAAATGAATGTGTTAATTACCACAATTAGTCAAAGCTATGCACTTCAATTCAAAAAATGTATTTAAGGGGGCCGAAGAAGGCCAATTTAGCTCAAAGGGAAATGATTCATTGATTTGCAATGAATCTATGGAACCGAATCACTGAACCGAGCAAATGACTCGCTTAGAATTCATTTGAACGGGCCGTAATTATAACCAAATCTATAGTGAAACACTATGTCTTAGCAAGGTAACTTTAGATCGAACAGTACAAGACATTAAATGTGCAAACACAACACAGGGCAATTATCTTTTCAAACATATGGAAGACTTTATTAGCTATTCTAAACACAACTAAGGTCTACACATAATCACGCACACACATTCATGGGTGATTCTTCAATTAGGGGAACTTTTATGTCCCCAGGTTATACATTCATGTTAAAAATACAATATTATAAAATAAACAGTTTAGTTATTTAAAATTATATTTATTGTACCACGAAAAAATGTTATACACTAAAATCAGTATGATTTCCATTTTTAAAATTATTTTCATCACTAATGTTTGGCTATTCAGGCCTTGTCCCCAACCCAGACTTCAAAACTTGTCTGCTCTGAAAATGTGATAAAATGTAATCAGTTCATTAAAAAATTACAATATATGTTTAAACAGTAACTTTAAAAGGCACTTGATGCATAATTCGGGTTAATATCTGTGCAATTTGTGAATATTTTTAACAATTTAGTATTGTCCACAACAATACTGTCATTACCGCAACAGTCTATAATTACAACAAGGATATTTCTGAGGGTGAGACTTGTTTATCCCGTAACCATGGAAATGAAGACTAGAAGTGGAGCACATGTCAGCCATGAAAGAACAGTGAAATTTGATGTCTGAAAAAGTAAGTTATTTAATCTTGAATTCTTTCTGATCATGGAGTAGACTTATTCAGCGTCATTACCATAAATGTTGTAGCAGCAATATTTTGATACATTTATATATACATTCACGTGATTTATGTGTATTTAAAGTTTTTTTGTACTAGCTGTTGAGTAATGTTAGCAAAACCATGACCTAGCATCTTTTTTCCTGAAAAAAATTAAAAATGTCATTACCGCAACACGTCATTACCAACACACAACTTGTTGTGATGGTAATGACAAGTGATGGTGGTAATGACATGTTCCATGTCACTATCTATATCATATTGTGTGTTTATTAATTAAGTTAAAGAAGCATAATACTGTGGTTTTACAGTGAAACTTAAGTGATAGGTCTTACTTCATAAAACAATTTTTTCTTATTTTTTTAACCAGAATGGCTTCCAAGAAATCAACAGAAAGGTCTAGAGATTATGGAAAAAAATTGAAGGGAGATCCTGTAAAATATCAGCAGTATGTTTACAGAGAAAAAGAAAGATACAAAAGAAGAAAAGAAACAGGAAAGCTTAAAGTAATCTCACACTTTAAGGCATTTTTCCACTACACAGTACCAGCTCGACGGTGTTAGGCCTACCACTCATAAGCAGTGTGGAACCTGTGTTAGGCTGGGTCCATATGTTGCGGTCCCTACAGTGACGGGAGTGTGTGATGCAAATCACGCACGCCAATTACATTGGCTCGTTCAATAGTACTCGAAGAACATAGGCTCTCTGGCGCGATCCCCATTCAGTCAACAATCGACTACGTCCTCAGTTCCCTCCTTCAGGGAACGGTGGGTTGCATACGCAACCAGGGCGATTTCTTTTAACAACACTCACCAAAAGTCATTATTTTAAGCCTTTAAATTTGCTTTACGTATCAGTGCACTTTTCATTTATGTCATTACCAAAACACTATGTCATTACCAGAACAGTATGTCATTACCGCCACGTTGCTTAATTTACAGCAAATGTACCTTTAAAAATGTTTTATGTTCAATCCTGAGGTGCTACATGAAAAGCCTAATAAAATACTCATTCACCTATTCAAAGAAAAAACATCTAAAATTAATTTTCCAGAAATTAAACAAAAGTGTGCTTTGACGAACACAGAAAAATACGTTTTTATGGTAAGAACAAGAAAATATCCGTAATTCGCTGAGTGGAAACATTTTGTTTTTTTATACGCATTGTTAAAGGTTAAAAATATTTGCAAGATAAATGAGTTTAAATGATCTCCTTGAAACATTCTGTGCATTATAAGACTTTTTGATGTTGTGATGGGAATGACATTTTGAAGTGCCAGTTGACAAATAGATATAAAATACTCAAATAATATTTAAGCTCAGTTGCGGCCATTATTATATCTTTACATCAAAACATGTAAACATTGTCTTGACATAATTCTAACAAAATTTAACCAAATTTCATTAATCAAAATCTAAGATGGCAAAATAGCCCCCAATTGAAGAATCACCCTCATACAGTCGCGAAAGGGAAAGAGTGAGTTGGAAAGAGTGAAAGAAAGTTTTAACTTTCTATATGCACGTAAGACATGACCTGAAAGGACCACCAAGCATTAATTTGAACCTTCGTTTCTTAGAGAGGTTATTCAATTTACATTAAAGCACCAGTTCAGCTAAGAGTCTGGAGTACTTGCTTGTTTCTTTGCGTGGCTTTGGGGATTCCTTTGTTGCGTTGCATCGAAGGCGGTTCCCCGGGTCCTCGTGGCAGGTTGTCTTTAAAGTGCCTGGCTGGAAGTTCCTGAGTTTGCCGGTCACGTGTGACTAGCAGCCGAATGAAAAGTCTTTACGATTTCGAAGCGCGTTGCGGAGAGCCGTTTAAAACGAAGCTTTGCAGCAAACTTAACTTTGAAACGAGACTTTTACGAAAAAGGAAATAAAGGAAAGAAATGAAAGTAAGGCGAGTCGGATGGCTTGACTGAGCTGAATTGTAACCCTGATCTTGATGGGTTATTCGTCTGCTGGTCGAATTTGGTCTAGTCGATGTAGATACATGCGAACACGCTCTTTGTTTCAGATATAAGCACGAACAGAACACTCTTGCTGGTTTTAGAGAGAGGCACGAACTTAACAGTTACAAACTGGAAAACACGAACAAAAAAATCTAACATGAACGGAACATGAGGACTTGTTCCTTTGTTTGAATCTTTAACTTAAACTCTAGTCCAACCTCCTAGAAACTTCTGGCCAATGAGGTAATGGCATGATTTAAGGAGGTGGATCTACTTCTTGCTTATCATAATTTATGCATGGTCTGTGAGCTGGTCTCCAGCACTTAGCAGAGAGACAAAATACTATAGTTTAAACCTTATGATTATTATAATCATAAAACAAAACCTTTTACGCAGATTTCAATCAAGCCATCTTTTGAATTAAGAGAATACGGTTCGTTTAAGAGTAAACGAGGCATTCACACTTCTAATGGTTGTATAACAATTACAAGAGTTAATAGTTAACAACAATTACATGATTATTATGTGATCTAAGCATAATAACACATGAAGTCTAGGAACAACAAGAATTATGATTGGTTATAAGTAGGGTTGGGTATCGAGAATCGAGTATCGATTGGAACCGAGACTAACTTTTTGTTTTTCCCGGAATCGTTCAAAAGTTAAAATTTCGATTCCTAGTTTCGATATTCACAGTCCGCCGAGCGTAAGAAGAAACCGCTGAACAACACCAACGAAGAAGCGTCTGCCGGAAGTGTTGGCATAACCACGCGAGTCGAACATGAGTACCTTACGTCGGCGATCCAAAGTGTGGCTTCACAGTATTTTTACAGAAGGATTATTTCCTTCAGAAAGACCGTTGGTTAGCAAGGTTAGCTAAACTTTTTTGACCCTGCCTCTTAAAAGAATCGGAATCGAGAATCGTTAGGAACCGGAATCGAAACAAGGAATCGGAATCAGAATCGTTCAAATTCAAACGATACCCAACCCTATAAGTCCAAAAATTGTTCTGTGGTGAGTTTATATGATTTTATGTGGGAGATCTCCGATCTCAACCGCAAGGTCACTGAGGGTTCAACTCGTAGGGGACGAGGAAAGGTGTTCTGTTGAACATCTCTGTCAGGGGATCAAAGGGGTCTTAGTTGTGAGCCTCTCGTTCCACCATTTTGGAGCCGATTTGTCTTAGTAAAACATTAACATATTGACACGTTTCTTCCTGTGGCATTCTGTTGCTATCTGCAGGACCATAAAAAGTTTTCGGAGGGGGGGGGTTTATTGTCCTTTTGGAGCAGACCCTTGGTGCCGTTCCGTGACTCTGTTGAAGCCATGTGAATTAATCCCATGAGAGATTAATTTGATTAAGTTGTGTTTGATTCGCCTCGATTCTCTACATTAAGATATTAATTAACACTATTAGTTAAACAAAAATTGTTATAATGGAATTAATCCACAATTACATATTTAATTAATAACATTTCATGTATGAACTAATACATTAACCTTTCAGACTCTTAATTAGTTCCTAATGTGGTAATCATTAATGAATAGTTTAAATAATCATTAGTTACACATTAATTCAGTATTATCTGTGCATTAGTTAAGCATGAATTAATGCACCCGTATTGTAAAGTGTTACCAATAAACTTTATAAAAGACCCAGATTTCTAACTTTCATTCCTGGGGATACCATGAATAATTTTACAAGGTTTAATGTAAGACTTTTGCCCATTTTTTTTTTTTGTGGAAAATACTGGTTAAAATCTGTAATAAGTCACTTTAACCACTAGATGGCTATAGAGATCCTAGGCCTATATAGGCTACTATTTGAATTACTGAAAGATATAGTTTCTAAAGTTGGATTCAGATCTAAATATTATAAAATCACAATTATAACAAAAATAAAATACTTTTTGTCAAAGTTTAGCATTTGTTTTTGTACTGAAGAAACCACAGTTTTTCAATAATGTTACATTATGATTAGAATCAAACCTGAACAACATGTTACAAAGAGAAATGTTGGAGTATTAAGATTTGATCATTTATTTCAGCTGAACAGCAGTAACAAATTAGCAGATAAAGCAGTAAAAATAAAATATTTGTAAAAATAAATAAAAGTAAATGGGCCTTGTTCCCACTGTGCAGGCTGGTGGTGGTGGTGTAATGGTGTGGGGATGTTTTCTGGACACACTTTAGTGCTGAAGTGATGATGTCACTTTGTGGGACAACTCAGAAGTTAGCAGCACATGGGTTCCCTCGATCGAAAAGCTATGCATTTTCACCATTAAAATTACGTAGAATTAAAGCAATTCTGAAGGTGAAATGGGGTCAAACACAGTATTAGTATGGTGTTCCTAATAATCCTTATATATATGAAGAGTTCAGATGCAAAAGCCTCTAAATGCCATTTGAAATTTTCTTCTTTAATGATGATTTTTATCAAACTTGTATATTTAAGTTCAGTGATTTCACTTAAATGGCAATGATAATTACCTATTAATTGTTATTTAAGTGAAATTACTGAACTTAAATATACAAGTTTGATAAAAATCATCATTAAAGAAGAAAATTTCAAATGGCATTTAGAGGCTTTTGCATCTGAACTCTTCAATATATGTATAATGTTTGATTCACTGACCATTTACACACATTTATTTGGGGTCAATAAAACATGATAAGGAATACATCAAGGATCTGCGATATAGACCATTTCACAAGATGTAAACAACACTGGTCCAGAAGCACTTCCTGTTTCAGTTTTTTAACACTACATAAAAGCTGGGATAAAATACAACCAACAGAACATTTAAAACTGAATCAAAAAGTTAAACAAACATCTTTAAGATGTTTTCTTTACATGTGAAATAAAGAAAACAGTTACAAACTGAAACAGGAAGTGCTTCTGGACCAGTGTTGTTTACATCTTGTGAAATGGTCTATATGGAAGTTCATTTTCTCTTGCAACATTGTTTTCATGTTCAGGTTCCCAGGTTCAGTCCAAACTGGGTTCAGAGATGACCAGTTGTGTGTGGGTGAGGATGTCAGTTCCTCTTCTTTCTTTCTTCTTTAACCACACATGTTTCTCTAATAGCGTGTGTGGTTAAACTAACTGAGCTCTCACACTCATCAGTAACATGTTCCCAGACCTCAACAGTGAGTTCATCGCTCTGAAAATACTACTGAAAATATGAAGTCACACTAGCTCCAATTAATTAGACTAAAGGTTATTAAAATAGTTCTGAAAGCACAAGAACTCCAAGAGGACAAAAGACAACAATTAGGCAGAAACGCGTGTGTGTTAGTTTGGCCATACTGGTTTTAGACATTTGGCGCTTTTCCACTGCATAGTACGGTACGGTTCGGCTCAGTAGCGAAGCGAAAACTGCGTACTGTACCGTACCATGCAGTGGAAAAGCACCACAAGTGAGCCGTACCGAACCGAACCATACTATGCAGTGGAAAAGCGCCTATTGAGAATTGAGAAAGCAATAATTCTATTGGTATATTTATAAAAAAATAAATAAAAAAAGATATACAGTGGTATGAATAAGTTTTGGCACCCATGCTAAAGTTTCCCAAAAAGAGGAATAAAAAATCATCTTTTGGATATTGATCCACACCTAGAGATTGGCATGGTTTTACTTCAGTTAGCCTAATAGCTGGTTTGATTTGCATTGAAAGATGATCTTATGGAAAGTACCCCATGCCAATCTCTAGGTGTGGTGGAAGGTGTGTGATGATGTGGGGATATTTTAATCCCAAAGGCCAAGGGAACTTTATCACGATGTATATTATCCTGGATCCATGAAATAACTGGCTTTTAAAAATAAAAATCTGCCTGACTCTATGGGAATTTAACATAGGGGTGCCCTGACTTATGCACCCTGTATTTTAAGGAAAAACATTTATTTATTTATGATACATTATTCATTCACAAAGAAAATTTGTGTCCTTAAAGGTTGGAGTTTTCCTCATTTTTCTAATTAAGGCATTAAGATCAATATCCAAAAGATGATTTTTTTTATTCCTCTTTTTAGGCAACTTTAGCATGGGTGCAAAACTTATTCATACCACTGTATGATACAGTTAAAAATTATTTAAAATAGTAAAAAGATGTTGCATTAGATAAACTTCTCATCTGGCAAAACTTCGATGTATTGTATTTTTCACAACACCCAGTTTTACCCTGAGATTTTCGATTACACTTGTTCTTTTGGCGCAATATAAATCTACTGGGTGTCTCTGATGGACCCGATTTCCCCCTAAAGTCGGACAGGGCGAGCTCTAGGACTGACTCACGGGGTAACCTCGGGTTCACAAACCCCCAAAACCCATTTGTCCAAACTGGGTTCAGAGATGACCAGTTGTGTGAGAGTTAAGATTCAGTTCCTCTTCTTTCTTTCTTCTTTAACCACACGTGTTTCTCTAATAGCATGTGTGGTCAAACTAACTGAGTTCTCACACACATCAGTAACATGTTCCCAGACCTCAACAGTGAGTTCATCGCTCTGAAAATACTACTGAAAATATATACCATTAGTCACACTAGCTCCATATCGCTAAATTAAAACTAGACCAAAGGTTATTAAAACAGTTCTGAAAGCGCTAGAACTCAAAGCCAGAACACAAAGAGGATAAAAGACAACAATTCACTACAATTAGTTTGTTAACATGTTAAAGAATGAGTTATATTAGATTGATATTCCTGTGCTGACGTGTGTTTTGTATAATTATTTGACTGGTGTGTTCTTGTTCACAGAGGCATAAAGTTCACTGCAGTTCTCCTGAGCTCCAGCTTTTGCTCCTCTGATGGAAGCATACGTCACTCTATCATCACAGCGAACCTGAATGAACATCACAGTCGTTTCAACCCACCATTATTACAGCATGTTGTCTGAGCTCAATTCATGAAGAACTGCATATCATCACACAAATCAAGAATAACTGAATATGAGAGGAAAACACAAACTATCATGTTGAGTGAAGCTGGACAACATCAAGGAAGTGTTCGCTCACCTTGTTCTTTTTGTTTTGTTTTTTACTGTACGCAGCGACTTCAGTATAAGTCACGTCATCTGTCTGCTCCTAAACATCAATGGAAATAAAATTAAAAATTAAATGCCATCCATCAATAATATTTTACTCGGGTTTTGCAGTAGCACAACAACACACACACTCAGGGTATGTTTACTCTAAAACATTATGCTTAAAAAAATAAGTTTTTCCTTTGAGTTTTCCGTGTACAGACGACACGATTGTCAAAATTATCCCCGTTCACACAGATCCGCGAAAACCACTAAACACTGTATTTTTCTGCCAGGCCACTAGATGGCGATGAAACACTATAGACTGAACATGTAATACGCATGTGCATGATGTTATCGTCTCCACAGATTCACGTTTTTGTTGTTTACATTTCAAAGATTTCAGGCACCCAAAACACTGTCGTGTAAATAAAAAGTTTTATGTTTTTGGTTGAAAGCGTTGTCGTGAACGTGTCGTTGAACGTTCCTCACGAAACTGATTTCAGACTTCTGCTACGGTTTAATAATTGACAACAAAATAGAGCGAACTTTGGTGAAAACTGAGAGAATATTTAATGACTACAATAGTAATTTATCGCTAGAAATGACACCACAAGCGGTAAAAGTTAATCAAAAATTTACATTTACACACAAACAGCCGCAACTTTCAGACGCCATCTTAATTTGTCAGTTTCACTTTATTTGGACGGTCCCTTTAACACATTCAGTTGACTATAAGTTACGTTGCACCTACATGTGGTAGCGAATCTATGTGCCTCATGAAATTTCCTAGTTTATGGAAATGTGGTGGTGTAGTCTGCTCTTTATCTTACTCTATTTTGTACATTAGTGTAATTTTTGCCCTTCCCCACCACATGAACATTAATAACTCATGGTTAAACCTGCAATACTTACCACAGAGTCACCAGACCCTCTTCTGTTGCCTGAAACAGAGTCACCAGTCCCTCTTCTGTTAACTGAAACATAATGTCACAGGAAAGTTTATGATCAAACACACAGTCTATAATGCAGATGACAATCAGTTTTTAAAATTTTGTCTGTTGTTACAAATATGAAAAACTCACCTGCTCTTTTTTTACGAATCACCCAGAGAATAAGAGCCAGAGCGAATGAAGCGGCAACAATCACAATCACAGCCACAAGCCCTGAGAGAGACATTATAAATAGAGACACATTCAGCAGGACTATATTACTGTTTAACCAAAAACATAAAAACAACTATAGCATAATTATCCATATTTATCATAAAGTAAATTGATGAATTTATATAAAGTTCAGTAAGTTTCTGTCAGATATTATTATAGTGATGGTCCTCTGAGATACTGTTGTTGCTTCATAGTTCAGCAGCTGTAAAGTGTTTATTATCTTAAAGCCTTAACTATAAATACAGCAACAACACAAACAATATCAGTAAATAAGAGTATATATTAAGAGTATACTCAATATAAGAGTGATATTAATAATAATTCAAGTTTTGCAGATTGTTTATATGTGCTGAAAGCCATCTGCACACCAATTGACTGTACCACACACGTTCACTAGTCGGGGTGTGACAAAATCTCGCGAGGGTAAAATGTGAAGAGATCTCATTGGACTTAAATGTGACGGGATCTCGTGGGACTAAAATGTGGTGAGATCTCACAAGACTAAAATGTGACAAGATTTCGCAATACTAAAATGTGACGAGATCTCACGAGAATAAAATGTGACGAGATCTCACGAGAATAAAATGTGACGAGATCTCGCGAGAATAAAATGTGACGAGATCTCACGAGAATAAAATGTGACGAGATCTCACTAGAATAAAATGTGACGAGACCTCGCTAGAATAAAATGTGTCGAGACCTCGCGAGAATAAAATGTGACGAGACCTCACGAGAGAAAAATGTGACGAGACCTCGCGAGAATAAAATGTGACGAGATCTCACGAGACAAAAATGTGATGAGACCTCGCGAGAATAAAATGTGACGAGACCTCGCGAGAATAAAATGTGACGAGACCTCGCGAGAATAAAATGTGACGAGACCTCGCGAGAATAAAATGTGATGAGATCTCGCGAGAATAAAATGTGACGAGATCTCACGAGAATAAAATGTGACGAGACCTCGCTAGAATAAAATGTGACGAGATCTCACGAGAAAAAATGTGACGAGACCTTGCGAGAAAAAAATGTGACGAGATCTCACGAGACTAAAATGTGACGAGACCTCGCGAGAATAAAATGTGATGAGATCTTGCAATACTAAAATGTGACGAGATCTCACGAGAAAAAATGTGACGAGACCTCGCGAGAATAAAATGTGACGAGACCTCGCGAGAATAAAATGTGATGAGATCTTGCAATACTAAAATGTTACGAGATCTCGCGAGAATAAAATGTGACAAGATATCGCAATACTAAAATGTGACGAGATCTCGTGAGAAAAAAATGTGACGAGATCTCACGAGACAAAAATGTGACGAGATCTCACGAGACAAAAATGTGACGAGACCTCGCGAGAATAAAATGTGATGAGATCTTGCAATACTAAAATGTGACGAGATCTCGCGAGAATAAAATGTGACGAGATCTCACGAGACAAAAATGTGACGAGATATCACGAGACAAAAATGTGACGAGACCTCGCGAGAATAAAATGTGATGAGATCTCTTGTCGAGTGAAAGTGGTCTTGTGATATCGCCTTGACGGAGTGCAAGGGTGGAATTAGCACAGAATATGCGCCTCTACATTCACATTACGACCGCGTCACTGCCTCCAAGATCGTTTTTGCTGTTTCTTTAAAAATAAAAACCATTGTAAACTATTGTAAACATCTGCTCTGCTCATCCAGCACGAGTCGCCAGAGAGGACTCACAGGGATACAACCACGTTCTGCCTTCCACAAGCAACAACTTATGATGTAAACAGGGAACTTCAGAACATTCTGATGAAACATATTGATTCATCATTCATGTGGGGAAAGATTGATATTCATAAAGAGCAGTCAGAACTCCTAAAGAATGATTTCAATGAACTTTTTGAAGCACTTAAAAGACTGAAAGTTCAGACATTCATCAGTGGACCACTCCCAGCAAGAGGAACAAACAGGTTTTCACGGTTGCTTGGGCTCAACACATGGCTGCAAAAAACCTGCAATATAAAAGGAGTGAACTTCATTGACAACTTCAATCTTTTCTGGAGTCAGAGGCAACTGTTTCAACGGGATGGCCACCACCCAAACAAACTCGGTTCAAGAGTACTAAAGGACTATATCTTCTTCTCCCTCAATCATCCTTCTGCAATGTGTGGCAATCCACTCAACCTGAATGGCACACACACACCTGGACACAGTATGAATGACCACAGGACTTCACGTCAACACCTGAATGGACATGCGGTTGACATACCACACAAGGACAATGATAACACCTCACAGACACAATTTCAGCAGAGCTCTGCCCACAATTCACCGCAGACAGACTGTGACATGCTAGAACTGCTCCAAGATTCAGATACCAGGGACAACTTTCTGGAAAAAGCGAGGGAACAGTTATCCCTCTCTCCAGCATTTCAACCAGGAAAAACTGGTGTATGCTGGAACTAAACTATCCCACTCTTTTGCTGCAAGCCCCCAGATGTCAACCAAAAAACGGCAGGCCTCACAACCACCAAAGCCTGTAGGCCCAGCTCACCCCCAAGCCCTCCTCCCCCCTCCTCTGAGAGCTCTTTGGCCTATGACACAGCACCAGACCCCATACCCTCCTCCGGCGGCTCGAGGTGAACCAAAAACAACTGATACTAGCTCTCAGTGATATGTATCGGGTCCCCGCTATGATAACAGTAACTTTCTTGAATGTTTACAAAACAAGCGGGAACCCAGTGTGTCTGAATCTTTCTCTATTGCTGTGCATAATAGAAAGTCTAAGGCCTTCAAAAGCCACACAGCAAACCCATCTAATCTGGTGCCTATTACATGCCAAACTAAGATTGCTGTGGGTACAAAAAGACTGTTAAGTTAGCGATTTTAAACATCCGCTCACTTAAAAATTAATAACTTCTGGTCAACGACTTAATAACCACATAAAACCTGGACTTTATGTTTCTAAATGAAACTTGCCTATAAGACAGTCCTCAATGGAACTTTACAGTTATGAGTGTCTGCAGAGCGGGTAAGAGAGGCGGGGGATTAGCTGCTCTTTTTAAATATGTTTATGAATGTAAGCAAATCACTCCCCTATTGTTTAGGACAGTCTGGATGAGAATGATGTATCTTTGACAATAACAATCAATATTTGTGATCAGCTGTTTGAACAACTTTAGAGAGGATTCAGATACTGATTCTGTAAACTCTATGAGTCGATCAAATGAGGATGATGTTCATACACACCTGGATTCAGAGATTTTGCTGTGGGAAGTCCTGTTACTGTAGTTGATGTAGTTGTAGTTACACCTATTAAAACAAGATGGAAATAGAAATATGTCATATTTTAATGCATGAACAGAATGTCAAGGCATTTATTTTCCAAAAATGAATCCACACGATCATTTGAATTTATCATGGGATGGCATGAGATACACTATCTGTATAATATTTATAATTAATTTGTATCAGACAACAGAAAGTACAAGTCATACTGTCCCAGTAAGCAAAAATTATTTCCAAAAGATGTCTTTTGGACATCATTGTGTTTAGTGGGGTATGTATTAAAATGGCATAGACTCACTGACAAATCTGACTTAAGAGATACTTTTTGTAGATAATATCTGTGATAATAAACCAGCCTGAGAGAGACAGTGCAAACCACTGAAGCGTGAGTGATGATGTGTGATCAGAAACTGATTCTCTGGATGATGAGGATGATGTTCATACACACCTGGATTCGGAGAGGTTGTTGTGGGACGTGTTGTTACTGTAGTTGAAGTAGTTGAAGTAGTCACAACTATTAAAAACAAGATGGAAAAAGAAATATGTCATATTTTAATGAATGAACACAATATATCCTTTGAGGTTTCAATACTGAATTGATGGAATTATCCGGCTGATTTTACTGTGGTGTGATCAAACCACTGAAGCGAGAGTGATGATGTGTGCCAGTGGTCATGTGATCATGAACCTTGTGCAGTAACCTTTTGTAACAGCTGTTTCTTGCTTGTTGTTGTTTGCTGTGGTGTCTGGAGTCAGAGCTGTTGCTGTAGTTCTGCTTGATGTCTTCTCAGAGTTTGATCTGCTGACTGGAGTCAGTGTTGTTGAAGAGACTGGAGCTGCAGAAGATGAATGTTCACACACATCACCTGTAGGACATTAACATCATATCTTCACATTGTGAAGATGCTTTCCAACAGGTTTTATCGTAGTTTTTGTACCAAGTCAAGTCAATGGAGTCGGACAAAACTACACTAAAACCTGTTGGAAAGCATCTTTTATAGCTATTTTTTGTGTGATTTGTGTATCAGTGAACACCCCAGACCACTCGGTGAGTTTCACGTCTTTGTAAACTAAAGTTTAATGCGTTTTATGAATGATTGTTTCAGTGCACATAGACGACCATTGTGTATGTGGGGGTGCTAACACAGAAAACTACAATTCTCGGGACAGCAGCATTTGTCCAAATTTCAATCTTAACCGTTTTATTTCATCAGAAACGATCTTAAAACAGGGCTTTAAGTGTAAAATACCGAACTAACCCTAGAGAGGTTCGTTTATAATAACAACTTAAACATTTTTAATGATGTAAGTAAAGAAAAAATATAATATGTAGCCTAATATAGTGGACATATTTAACAAAACGCTTCTCTCTATAGCTAATTTGTCTAGTCTGTATGATCATTAAATGGCTTTCGTGAGGTAAATGTAACGTTGACATGTTGTTCTCCAGCTGTTTTATGGACCTCTTTCCCCGGTTGATAAACACTGATCAAGAGTTTTTATTTAAAATTTTTAAATTATATATTTTTCAAAATGGCCTATTGATAATTCATGCTTATATTAGTAGTAAAGAAGAGTAACAGATGATCGGTTACGTGCCGCTTGAACTGAAGCGCTACTGAGATCTGTCACGACACACTTACAAGAGCCAAAACGCCATTTATTGATTGAATTTGGTAATAAAATGGACAGAATCTGAGCGCTGATCATTTGTTTTGTATTAAAGTAACCTGCTATGTCTTGTCTGTCGGTGTCAGTGTCCTCTTTGCTACATGATCATTCTCTGTGTGAGTAAATGGATGTGTGGTGAGAGTGTGTGGAAAGGGTCAACTGTGTGAGTCTCGCGCTCAATGCGTGACAGTTTACAGTAAAACTCGTCAGAACTCAGCGAATCACAACAAGTGTATCAGTGAAAACACTTATTTAAACAGCACACACACACACACACACACACACACACACACACACACACACACACACACACACACACACACAAACTCGACTGCACATCACATTTTTGACATTATTGGTCCTGCGGATTGGCCATCGGGAATACCGGGAACAATCCTGAACGGCCGGTCCAATTCAGGCCGAAAACCGGTCGGTGGTCAAAGAGTTAACGTTATATGAAGTAAAAATTAAAGGTACTGTATGGAGTTTTTAGCGGCCTCTAGCGGTGATGTTTCAGAATGCAACAAGAGCGCTCGTGCTCGTGTCCATGTCTGTGCTAGATCTCAAGAATGAGCATTCACTAGCGGCCACACGGAGACTTTCAACGCAACGGCGAAATCATCACACAACATGCTGAAAACTAATGTAAACTCCCACTGCAGGTACAATAATAGCCTACTTTTATCAGCTTGACGTTGAACTAATGCTCTGTGCTCGTACCATGATCATAATGTTACAATAAACTGCATTTAGCCGACATGTGATGTTATATAGCATAAGCCATTTCTCTAACTATTCGTGTATCTTTCACAGTCAGATATGTCAACACAGGTGAATGTATAATATGATAACGAAAACGGTTAGTGAAATAAACTGAACAGTTTCAGTGTATCAGTAAGATCGCAGGAAGTGACATTACTGTAGTGAACGTGTCTGGAAATGTGTATAAACAATATGGTAGTAGTGGATGAGTGACGTTAGTCAGTAGATCTAGTAAATAAAATAAGTTACATCCTAAACCACCGACTTTTTGTTATCCTGGAACATTCTTTCGTATTCATGTCATGTTTCATGCACGTTTTGGGGAGTTATCAGACTCCGTGTCGTCAGCTGAAGTGCCGTTGGTCACATGTTGAAATCAAAGGGGTTACTGTGTCCATTTCCTTTACTGTCTATGGGTCGCATAGGCTGTAGGATAGAGAGGCTCGGGAGCGTGCATGCACGTCACATCCGAAGGATTTCGCAGGGAATCCGACCCGGAGACCTCTCATATAAATATGAATATTGGCCTTCAGAGGTAATAGCAAAACCCGAAAAGTGGATCATTGCAATGTGTGATTACAACCCCTTCAAACACAGGCAATAAAAAGAGGATTCATTTTATAAAATAAGTCCCATATAGAACCTTTAATAAGTGAATCACCGGTATAAGAGAACAGCTTTAAATCCCCCCTCGTAAATCACTTGAGCTGATAATGTAATTAATGTATCTATTAATAGTTTAACAAACATTACATAAATGGCAAAACTGAAATTAATCTTAAACTTGCTTACATTTGAAAGCACATTGCCGTTATCACTCCGACTCCTAACGTCCGACATTTTCTATTTTTTGAACAAGCGATCAGGATTGGGGGTGATTTGAGAGCGTTAGGCTACACGCATCCTTTCCTGTGAATGGGATATTTCCCGAAATAAGGACTCACTCCTTGGTTGAAATTCTGAGGATCCTCCACATTCAAAGTCAGGGTATTTGTAAGACGTTGTGTTCGGAGTAAACTATGGAAATCTCATTTAAGTTATCTGGAGTCGTTTCAGAGGCCACAGACTCACGGAGCGATCGGGAATTCACAACTCACTCTTTATTCCCCAGTTGATCTCCTGTAACTCTCTGTCAGACACGATCAGCCGTCCACAGCGTTATTAACTAAACACAATTACTTTAAAAAGAGCATCAGACAGAAATAACCGGCATGGTGTGATCGAGGCGCACATACAAAAGCAGAGCATTCAACAGGGAGCGCGCAGCTCTTAAAGGGGCCACACCTTATTTCTACTCGCTACTTCTTGACTTTTTTTTTTAGGTCACAACTTTTGAATTTTTCAAAGTCTATAAAACTCGTCAAAACTCCACAAATCACAACAAGCGTATCGATGAGAACACTTGTCTAACAGAACACAGTTTATGTACTAATGACAAATTATTAAAAATAGTATGTTATTCTTTAAAAATAGTATTTTATCACATATCATGTTAACAAAAAAAAAAAAACTTGAATTAATAACTTTAAGCTTTGTAAACACATTTTGGGACATTTTTGTGCCTTAAACATCTCATCAAACGTTGCGGACCCAAATGGCACCAGTTTGGTAGAATGACTCGCATCAAATTTTTGACATTATTTTTGACATTATTGATACTGCTTTCAATCGTAATGCAACGGACTGGTCTACAGGACATAAATTAACCCTTTAAATAAAAGGGTTATTGGGCTGTTTACACTGAAACACACAATAGAAGAGCGTACACAGATACAGGAAATAGAAATGAACACAAAAGCTGCAGCTGCTGCACCCCCACTTCCTGTATCTCTGGTTTGATTAGGTTTATCCATAAATGTTAATGAATTAATTAATTATCAAACATGTATAACATGTAGTGAAGGCTGCCGTTATTCATGTGTGAATCCGTAATGACAGTCGTAGTTCAACAAAACTCTTCATTGATTCGGTCGTGCCTTTAATAATTATTAGTTCATGTTTAATTAAGTATTAATTCAGGTATTAGTGCATGATTATTCATGTAGCCTTATTGTAAAGTGTTACTCTTTGACACTATGTCCAGTATCAGGAATAATACAGTATGATCTGTGTGTATCAATACACAACTCTGAGATCACAACGTGAATGTGTGCAAGAATAAACTGAGCATGTTCAAATCAACTCTTTCCAGACTAATTCCACTAAATGTGTTTAGAGAAAATACAGATTTCTTTACCTGTGAGAAGTGAAGAGAGAATGATCAGTCCCAGCAGACACAGATCACACTGATCAGACATTTCTGCTTCTGTCCGTTTCTGTCTGTCTTCCTCTTTATTATATATAGTTACAGCTCCTCCTTTAAACATCATCAGCTCCTCCTCTTCATTATATATAAGTAGTTACAGCTCCTCCTCTTCATTATATATAGTTACAGCTCCTCCTCTTCATTATATAGTTACAGCTCCTCCTCCTCATTATATATAGCTACAGCTCCTCCTCTTCATTATATATAGTTACAGCTCCTCCTCTTCATTATATATATTTACAGCTCCTCCTCCTCATTATATATAGTTACAGCTCCTCCTCCTCATTATATATAGTTACAGCTCCTCCTCCTCATTATATATAGTTACAGCTCCTCCTCTTCATTATATATAGTTACAGCTCCTCCTCTTCATTATATATAGTTACAGCTCCTCCTCCTCATTATATATAGTTACAGCTCCTCCTCTTCATTATATATAGTTACAGCTCCTCCTCATCATTATATATAGTTACAGCTCCTCCTCCTCATTATATATAGTTACAGCTCCTCCTCTTCATTATATATAGTTACAGCTCCTCCTCATCATTATATATAGTTACAGCTCCTCCTCCTCATTATATATAGTTACAGCTCCTCCTCTTCATTATATATAGTTACAGCTCCTCCTCTTCATTATATATAGTTACAGCTCCTCCTCTTCATTATATATAGTTACAGCTCCTCCTCCTCATTATATATAGTTACAGCTCCTCCTCTTCATTATATATAGTTACAGCTCCTCCTCTTCATTATATATAGTTACAGCTCCTCCTCCTCATTATATATAGTTACAGCTCCTCCTCTTCATTATATACAGTTACAGCTCCTCCTCCAACAGATAAGTTATTATCTGTGACCATTTCATTTACAATAACCGCCTTAGGTGTGAGCGATCTAATGTTTAGAAGACCTAGCTTTAGAAATTGTTTTTGTTCACCGATATTTAGATTTTCTGGTTAAGATTTTTGCTAGATCCTGCACTAGATTTATTGTTTGGCTTCACTAAACGAGGAATAGACACAGTTTCTATATAATGTTCCACACTATGCATATTAGGTAAGTTTGGGCCGCAAAGGCTGTGATTTGGACTTTGACTTACTAGTCATCTGGTGCGTAACGTCTTGGAGATGTTGTCCGACAGAACAGCCGCTCCGATTCTGCTGGGGTGAAGGCCATCAGCACGATACAGCCTCGGTCTCTCCCAAAACAGATGCCAATTATTTACAAAGAGCAGCTTCTGTTAATTACACAATGACATTAACCATTCATTTAATGCAAATAGTCTACTGAACCTTTCCTGTAATTGTCTGTACGTGGGAAGCGGTCCAGACACGATGATCGCTGCTTTAGGCGCTGTGCTGCGTACCGTCTTGATCAGGCTCCTGTAGTCCTTCTTCAGAACCTCCGTCTGCCGCAGCCTGATGTCGTTCGCTCCCGCGTGCAGCACAACAGCTACGACGCGCTCGTCACCGTTCAGGATCTCGGGAACCTGTGCAGCGACATCGAGAACACGAGCACCAGGAAAGCAGTGAGTGCGCACCTTACCTTTCCCCGAAGTAGTAGCGCGGACGTGACGGACCATGGATGTGCCGATGATCACGGCGTCGTCGCGTTCCGGCTCGCGAAGAGGGGAGAAGCGGTTCCGGGTGGAGATCTCGAAGACCGGGAGGGGCGGAGAGGCAGCTCTGGTCCTGGCTCGTGTCTTCCGCTGTGTGATCCACGGTCCATGTTGCTGTTTTGGTGCCGGAGTGAATGAAGCCCGAGATGATCGCGTCCTCCTGGGCAGAGGAACATACGGAGTAGACGAAGTCGGAGTCAAAGAGTTAACGTTACTAACCACTGATTTGCGCGTGATGCTTCAAGCGTTGAGCGCCGATCCAACAACTCGGTTTGCTTCACCAGCAGACCACGGATCTGTTTCTCAACGTATTCCAGCTCCTGCTTCACCGTGAAGAGCTCGAACGTGTCCTCACCTGCACTCAGAGGTAATGTTAGACACGCATCTGATGTGTTCGCCATTATAACAGATGAACAGTAAGTTAGTAGTGATACTACAACTATCACTACTAATTTAGGACTGAAATGCCGGAAATAACCAGGATTCAGTGAAACGGGTGTAAAATGAGACGGCCAATAGGCCACGCGTGGAATGCTAGCGGGCTAAAGGCTAGTAGCCGGGATTCGGAAGGTTGGATATAAGTAGCGATATCAAAGCAATCCAATTGTTTTTTATAACGAATAGTATCGAGGATAAGTTCACATGATATAAAAATAGAAAGTGCTTGTTTATAAATAAGCGGTAAAGAAGAAAATCAAGGATTAGTGAAGAAATTCTCCGGAGCTACAAACACAAACATGAGTTGTGTGCTTATAAATTTAAAATGTATTTAAATGAAATCGAAAAGAAGCAGAGTGGTGTTTTATAATCGTTTTATAATATAATTAGTTTTATTGTTGCCTAGAATGTACATACACAGATAACCGGAGTAGCAGAGCGAGGGGAAAACATTTAAAAAATATATTTTTTCTTTTATTTCAGACCTGATGGAAGAGAGCGAGGAGAGAGAAGAACTGAGTGAAGTGGAGGAGGAACATCATGTCCAACCTGGAGGAAAACCTTTGAGTCGCTCAAAGACTAAACAGACTTTTTTGAAGAAAAGAAGAGCCGAGAAATCTTTCATTTGCACTCAGTGTGGGAAGAGTTACACAACCAAATGTAGTCTTGAGATTCACATGAGAGTTCATACTGGGGAGAAGCCGTTTAAGTGTGATCAATGCGGGAAGAGTTTCACACACAAACAAAATCTTGAGCATCACATGAGGATCCACACTGGAGAGAAGCCGTTCACATGTGATCAATGTGAAAAGATCACCACATCACCACAGTCTGAAATCACGGTAAGTAGTTTATTTTCATGTGCTTAGTAACAAATTCTCTTTTGTGTAAGTTAGCCACACATCACCCTAAAGCCAAATCTCTCCTCTCCCCCTATAATGCTGGAGAGGAATGAAACCCCGCTACTCGTCTGAGCTGTGCATCGCAAACAGTTTATCAGCTCAGAGCAATACGACAGGGTTTACTCGGGTTTGCCGATCTCAATCACAAAACAGCATTAATACACAGAGCTGGGAGATTCATTGAAAAAGCTTTTTAAAGGGATATTTCCATTTTCCATTTGAATTCTTCAATAGTCTAGCGGGTTTTATTCCGCACTCATATAGTTGTTTTTGTTTTGTTTTGATTTTTTCTGTTATGAATGACTTCAGTAGTGAGACTCCAAATGAAATCCAAATTTCTATGAAATTCTGTTTTAAAGCCAAAGTGAAGTCGGGCTGCAGCTATCGATTATTGTAGTAATACTCAATTTTACCAATTATCCCACAGATAAGTCGAGTGATCCACGTGAAACAACAGCCTTTAAAATACAAATATTTAATAACAAGCAATAATTGGTTCAAATAAACTATCAAAGTAATAATTTGGCTTTTATTAAACAACAAATGAATTACACGATCAAAGACATGTTTTAAATATGTGATTACCGTTATTACTAAGGCCGTGTGTCCACCAAAGCATTTTTTCACGCACCTGGCGACTGCCGTATTTTTCCAATTGTTTTCAATGGGAGCGCCGTGTTTTTAAACGCCGTGATCGTAATGAGGCGCTGACCTTTTTTTTTCACGCTAAAGCACTGAGTGTCCGCCGTTTTTACTGGTCGCCCACAGTTGAAAAAAATTAAACTTTGGGGAAAACGCAGCGCTCATCATTTACACCGCCGTCCAATCACAGTGGAGGAGGGGCGGGGCTAATACCACACCGACCAACTGTCACAACAATCTTTCTGTACAACGACGTCAACCAGCAGAGCTAACCGAACAAAATACATTTTTAGTATGAAACAAATTATCTGCGAAATCGGTTTCAAGTAAACTGTGCTGCGGATATTCTGTATCATAGCAACGAAACGTCTCAACGGAAAAACGTTCACAGCGAAGCGTATTCAGTTTTTAATTCAAATTTACGAACGCGTTTTTTCGTGTTCGTCAGTCTAAAAATTCGTCATGCACAGAAACCTTGCACACTGAGTCCGATGGGTATTTATTAAACCTTTGCGGAAAAAAACGCACAAAAATACAAAATGGATTCGTCAAGCAGTGAGGATGATTTTGTTGCCCTCTTATTGAAAAGAGAAGAAAGAGAAAATATTGGGTCCATCCAATCCTGAAAATGCTCCGAGGAAGGAGAGTTCATCTTCCTTATCAAGGAGTCGCGAATTTATCCCGAGATCTTCAAAATTTACTTCAGAATGTCAGTGAAACAGTTTGATGCTTTGCTAGCCAATTTCAGTGAACCAATCGATCCTGAACAGAGACTGGCAGTATGTCTAAGCCAGGTATGGACACACACACACACACACACACACACACACACACACACACACACACACACACACACACACACACACAGCCCGGTGGAAGAGCTGGGCAGACAGAACAGCTGTATCTACAGGTTATTGTACCCAAATAATACAGTAGTTACCGAATTGGCTGCTCAATCACACCTTAATCGATCCGAAATTTTGGGGAGGTTTCCTTTTCTAACCCGATCGAGAGAACATAAATACTTGATCGAACTGAACACCGAAACTGAAAGGACTGCGCATCTGCGATGATGTGCGGATCGCCGAGTTCCCCCCGGCCCTGAATTGTCAAAAAACTTTTCAAAATGCTGGCTGTGGATGCGAAAAACGCAGAAAATCGAACCTGATCCGACGCCGACGTAACGTGAGGTCGCTTTTTTTTAACGCGCGAAAATTTCAGATGCGAATTTCGGACTCAGCGTGCAACGGCCTTCAGTCTGAAATACTGATTATTCCTTTCACATCACGTCTGTTAGAAATGCAACTTGTTTGTTTTTAGCAGAACTGCCCGAGATCACGCCAGTGATCCAGAACCTGCAGAATGAAACACACTGAAGACACTGAAGAACAAGAGGTTGGTGTTTATATCATTATAATTGTATCTACAGCTTGTTGTTATTGTCCAATTTTATTGTCTGCGTTTATTGTCTGTTCGTGACACTTTACTTGAAGGGGTGTGCATAAGACTGACACGACACCCTTCATAACCATGACATGACATGTGTCTTGAACATGAAGTAAGGTTTTATGACAACTGTCATTAAGTCTTTCACTCAATAATGACATTTTTAATGCAAATATGGAATTGTTTAAGAAGTCTTTATCATGAAAACCACAAATGCACAACCCCCAGAAGTGTTGTTGACATCATGATCACACTTCATCTATATTTACACAGCAAAAACTCCAGAGTTAAAATAACTCTCCTGAGAATTCATTTTAGACCACACTAAAAACTGTTAAAACAAAGGTACATTAAAATCTCAATCTCATGAGCCCAACTTAAACACTGATCACTATAATGGTGACTTAAAGGTACAATATGTAGGATTTTTGCAGTAAAATATCCAAAAACGAGAAAATTGCGATGGTAACCAAGGAAACGGGGCGTGTGAGCAGGGCTGAGGGAGTTTCCAGTCAATGGCGTCATATCCACGTTACCCTCAGTTTCTGCTCAGACAACCACAGTAACCATGGCGACAGACGTGGAGAAATGGAGGAAGAGTTTTTTATCTGAGAAGAAAAAAATAAAACAAACTCAGTTTTTGCTATTGTAAATATTGTTGCAGATTTGCTCACAACTCACCAGTTTTTATTGTTGTATTGCAGGCATCTCTATTTCCTCCGGGTGTCTCGAGTTCTTCCTCCCTGCAAAATAAAAGCATTGCCTGACCTCTGGTGTGTGTTTATCATGATTGCAGATGTTCAGATCAGACGAGTGTGAATCTTCAGAGTGTGTGCGGCTCAAACTCACCAGCTCTTCTTGCACAGATGATCTGAAGAAGAATCACAGTAGGAGCAGCAAACACTGCCATCTCAACAATACTCACAATCACTGCAGGAAACATGAGAGGAAGAAGAGAAACTGGACATGACTGAAGTCAAGGGTCTTCATCTATCAACAGTTATTGATGAAGCATTTACAGACGGACTGATAGTGTAATGTTAGAAAGCTGTCCGTCTAAATCAACGTGTCGTACCTCTGTATAATAATCCAGTGGTTCCTGTGGGATGTGTTGTTACTGTAGTTGATGTAGTTGTAGTCACAACTATTAAAAACAAGATGGAAATAGAAATATGTCATATTTTAATGCATGTACACAATATATCCTTTGAGGTTTCAATACTGAATTGATGTAATTATCCGGCTGATTTTACTGTGGTGTGATCAAACCACTGAAGCGAGAGTGATGATGTGTGCCAGTGGTCATGTGATCATGAACCTTGTGTAGGAGCTGTTGCTGTAGTTCTGCTTGATGTCTTCTCAGAGTTTGATCTGCTGACTGGAGTCAGTGTTGTTGAAGAGACTGGAGCTGCAGAAGATGAATGTTCACACACATCACCTGTAGGACATTAACATCATATCTTCACATTGTGAAGATGCTTTCCAACAGGTTTTATCTTAGTTTTTGTAGCAAGTCAAGTCAATGGAGTCGGACAAAACTACGCTAAAACCTGTTGGAAAGCATCTTTTATAGCTATTTTTTGTGTGATTTGTGTATCAATGTACACCCCAGACCACTCGGTGAGTTTCACGTCTTTGTAAAATAAAGTTTAATGTGTTTTATGAATGATTGTTCCAGTGCACATAGACAACCATTGTGTAGGTGGGGGTGCTAACACAGAAAACTACAATTCTCGGGACAGCAAAATTTGTCCAAATTTAAGTGTAAAATACCGAACTAACCCTAGAGAGGTTTGTTTTATAATAACAACTTAAAACTATTTTAATGATATAAGTAAAGTAAAAATATAATATGTAGCCTAATATAGTGGACATATTTAACAAAACGCTTCTCTCTATAGCTAATTTGTCTAGCCTGTATGATCATTAAATGGCTTTCGTGAGGTAAATGTAACGTTGACATGTTGTTCTCCAGCTGTTTTATGGACCTCTTTCCCCGGTTGATAAACACTGATCAAGAGTTTTATTTCAAATTTTTTAAATAGATATTTTTCAAAATGGCTTATTGATAATTCGTGCTTATATTAGTAGTAAAGAAGAGTAACAGATGATCGGTTACGTGCCGCTTGAAATGAAGCGCTACTGAGATCTGTCACGACACACTTACAAGAGCCAAAACGCCATTTATTGATTGAATTTGGTAATAAAATGGACAGAATCTGAGCGCTGATCATTTGTTTTGTATTAAAGTAACCTGCTATGTCTTGTCTGTCGGTGTCAGTGTCCTCTTTGCTACATGATCATTCTCTGTGTGAGTAAATGGATGTGTGGTGAGAGTGTGTGGAAAGGGTCAACTGTGTGAGTCTCGCGCTCAATGCGTGACAGTTTACAGTAAAACTCGTCAGAACTCAGCGAATCACAACAAGTGTATCGGTGAAAACACTTATTTAAACAGCACACACTCTTAGCTGTCCATCGCATTCGATGATGACACTTGCTCCAGGGGTGGGGGTAGGAGGGGGGTTGGGTTCAGCGACCTTGCCGCTGGTGCCACTTCTCGTGGGCATTGAGTCCGATCCTTGAGCCGCACACTCGTCCGCAGATGGAGCAAGGGAAACCAGATGCCAGGGGGGTGCCAGCCACCCACTGATGTCTCTTGATGCGCCTCTCGGATCGTCGGTCTTGGTTGGTTTGGTGTATTTGTGAGACTGCAGAGGCACAGGTGACCTGCCAAGCCGATCTGTCGAGTGCCAGAGATTCAAGCTGCGTAAGGGGGATGTTCGCTCGCTTTAGGATGTCCCTGGTGTAGTCCTTATAGCGCCGCTTTTGCCCTCCAGCAGTCCGCTTTGCACCCATTAGTTGACCATAGAGGACCTGGCGGGGCAAGCGATGTTCAGGCATACGTATGGTGTGCCCGATCCAGCGCAGATGTTTTTTGGCCACAGCTGCTTCCATACAGATCGAGTTAGTGTTACTTAGGATGACTGTATGCAACGGATATGGAATGCCTCTAAGGTGGTGATGTGCTGGCGGTATGGGGCCCATGACTCTGCCCCGTAAAGCAGAGTGGTAAGACACACCGCATTGTAAACTGCAACCTTGGTACTAATCTTCAGGTTACGGTTTTCAAAAACCCTGCTGCGTAGGCGTCCAAAAGATGATGAGGCTTTATTTATCCGGGTGTGTATTTCTACATCAAGGGAGCAGCATGAGGACAGAGTGGAACCAAGGTAGGTGAAGTGGTCCACTGTTTTAAGTGGAACACCATTTATGTGAAAACTGGGGGATGTGGAAGCGGGGGTGGTGAGATGGAACATGACCTCGGTTTTTTGGGTGTTGACCTGTAGGCCAAAGGATTGGTACAGACTAGATATTGTGTTAAGGGCATTCTGCATAGAGTCCGGGCTGTGAGCTAAGACAGCACAGTCATCAGCATACTGAAGCTCACAGATTTTGCGTGTTGTTGTCTTTGTACGGGCCTGAAGCCGACGGATGTTGAAAAGGCTTCCGTCAAGTCTGTATTCCATATGGACACCGTCTTCATGTCCCATTACACGGTGGAAGAGGCAGGTGATGGCAGAGAGGAGAATATTAAAGAGCACTGGAGCCAAGACACAGCCTTGCTTCACCCCAACATTTACCTCGAAAGAATCTGATTGGAGTTCTCCCATAAGGACTCTGGCTTGCATCCCATCATGTAGCTGCTTTAGGATGGTGAGAAACTTGGGTGGAACCCCAAGTTTGGAGAGGTGTTTCCAGAGCAGTTCACGGTTGATGGTATCAAAAGCTTTGCTGAGGTCGATGAAGGCGACGTAAAGGTCTTTGTGCTGTTCTCGGCTCTTTTCCATCAGCTGCCTCAAGACAAAAACCATGTCTGTTGTGGATCTGGTTTTCCGGAAGCCACACTGGGTTTCCGGAAGCACCGTTTCCGAGATGTGCTCAACCAATCTGCTGAGCATGATCTTGGCCAGGACTTTCCCTGCAATGGATAGAAGAGATATCCCGCGGCTGTTGCCGCAGACTGCTCGGTCTCCTTTCTGTTTGAAAATGACCACAATGTTAGCATCCTTCCAGTCTTGTGGGAGGGTCCCATGTTCCCAGATGTTTTGGATCAGGAGGTGCAAGCGACGCGTGAGGATGTATCCCCCGTGTTTGAAAACCTCTGCAGGGATTCCATCGGGTCCAGGGCTTTTGTTGTTCTTCAGCCCTGCAATGGCTTGTCGGAGTTCTGAGTAGAGTGGTGGGGTGTCCAGGTGTATGGTGGGTGGCAGGTCTGGAAGATTATCCAGAATATGTAGGTCAACAGGGTTGATGTGGTTGAGGAGATTTTCAAAATGATTTGCCCAACGGGCAATGATCTCGTGGCGGTCCTTGAAGAGCTTGGCGCCATCAACTGATCGGACTGGGGCAACTGCCCGCTTCCTGGGGCCGTACAGTGCTTTGATGGCATCATAAAAGCCTTGAATATTATTGCAATCTGCCAGGTTCTGGATTTCTTGTGCCTTTTGTACCCACCAGGTGTCCTCCATAGATCTGAGGGCTCGCTGGGTTGCTGTTCTTGCAGCATTGAAGGTGGCTTTAAGGGTGGGAGATCCGGGGCAGGACAGGAGAGCTTTGTGGGCCTCATGCTTAGTTTTTAGGAGTGATTGTATCTCAGCTGAGTTACAGTCAAACCAGTCCTGATGGTGTTTCCTTGATTGGCCTAGTGCCTCTGAGGCTGCGCTGTGAATAGCCTGGCACATAGCTGGCCAGTCGGTTGATTCCTCAGGGATCTTGTTGAGGTTTTCAGCAAGGAGCCGTCGGAGGTTGTCTTTGGTGGTGAGGCTATTCAGCGCTGTGCAGTTGAGTTTCTTGTTAGGAGCTGTCCTTGGGCCACGGGGGTGAATGCTCATGAGTAGTTTGGATCTGACCATGCGGTGGTCAGTCCAGCACTCAGCTCCGCGCATAACACGGGTGATGAGGACATCCTGTCTGTCCTTTTGACGGACAATCACATAGTCAAGAAGATGCCAGTGTTTTGAGCGGGGATGCTGCCAGGTGGTCTTAAGCCTGTTCTTCATCTGGAAGATGGTGTTAGTAATGACTAGCTGGTGCTCCGCACAGAGGGAGAGGAGTCTGAGCCCGTTGTGGTTCATTTTTCCCACACCATGCTGGGCAATGACTTTGCTCCATACCAGGTGCCCCGTGCCCACTCTAGCATTGAAATCTCCCATGAGTATGAGCTTGTCTGTAGCCGGTATTTTCTGTAAGATGGCATCAAGAGCTCTGTAGAAATCCTCTTTGACGTTGTGCTCGGCATCAAGTGTTGGAGCATATGCACTGATGAGAGTGGCGAAGCGTTCCTTTGCCAGGGGAATGCGCCATGTCATCAGTCTTTCATTGATGCCGATGGGGGATTCCGGAATGCACTGCAGCAGTTTAGACTTTACAGCAAAGCCAACTCCATGGTTACGGCGAGTGCCTTCGGGGACCCCCTTCCAGAAGAAGGTATACCCAGCACCAACCTCTGTCAGGGAGTCCTCCCCATGTAGTCTGGTCTCACTGAGCGCTGCTATGTCGATGTTATATCTTGCGAGCTCCAGGGCCACCAGTGCTGTCCTGCGATGGGGCCTATCAGGAGTTTCGGTCAGGTCCAGCAGTGAGCGAACGTTCCACGAAGCAATGCTTAACTTTTTTTTCACTTTGAGTTTTCGACCGCAAAAGGGGGATGCTCCGACGGTTGCGGCTTACCGTCCGGAGTATGAGGAGCAGACAATTTTTGGACCACCTTTTCCAGGTCCTTCCCCATTCCAGGGGTGAGCAGTGTGGAGCTGCTCAGTCACAGTGGAAGCTGCCGAAAAGACGCACTGCTCCATCCTGCAGTCCTAACGACCATCACTCCATTGCCGCCTGTGTGCATGGTTTGGTTAGACACTCCCAGCCACATCCTTGGCCTGTGTCCACCACCATTCCACATCGCCACAGGACTTTGGTGGGGGGGGGGGGGGGGCAAGAAGCTTGCGCATAGGTGAGGATTAAGGTGAGGGTGTGGGTGCGCAGACCTCACTCCCACCATCTTCACTCCTACCAGATGACTTCCAGTGGCACGAGAGAACCCATGACGACCTTTGACTGGCAGGAGTTGCAGGGGGCTGCCGGTGATCCGGTCATTTGGACTCCGCCTTTGCCTGTCCCCAGGTGCAGGTTTGTCATCGGGGTTTGCTCCCCTAGCCACTACACCCTCCTGGGTTAACCCACGTGGCCTGGGTTTGCCTTCTTCCGCCTTTCCAGCCGTTGTGGTGGTTCTCACATCACCATCTTCCGCCTGCGCCGTCGTTGAGGTCTTCACTGTTTACCCATAGCTGGGGCTATTTGCCCATAACTGGGACAGTGGTTAACGGGAATCAGGGCATTTCCATACACCGATGGGCCTGCATGCCGCGTCTCTGGGGCCCACTGCTGCTCCGAGATCCCGTACAACTTAGCCTGGAACCTCAAAGGGACCAGTTACCATGTGTGCCGCGAGGAGGCGTGTACGAGATCTTGGCAGTGGAGAGGCTATGTACCGGCTGAGGAGGCTTACACACTCGGCTCCTCTTTTCACCCCTGAAAACAGAGGGCTATCCGGTGGCAGTAGCTGAAAGCAGAAAGGCAAGCAGAGGCAGCATGCAGCATGCACTAACTACAAGCATTCCTACTCCAACACTGCTGCACTGACGCATCACACGCCCTGTGTGTATTCACACACACACACACACAGCACACACACACAGCACACACACACACACACACAAACTCGACTGCACATCACATTTTTGACATTATTGGTCCTGCTTTCAATCGTAATGCAACGGACCTGTCTAATAATTTTATATGATTTATATGAGAGTGAAACACAGTTGAGCTGCTTCCCATAAACCTTCAGCTTTCCTGAATGAAGGACATTATTAAGCCGTATAACTCCTAAAGCTGAACTCCTACATGGGTCATACTAGGCTTTAATAGACTCTTCTGATTTATGCAATTTATCATGTGTGAAATATATCGTGACTTTTAAGGATTTTTATGCAGTTCATGACTTTGACCACTAATATTTTACAATTGAAGTCATCATAAAGAGTAGAGCCAGTCTGTGGAAGTTTTCTCAAATCTGTCTTCTAACAGTGTTTCTCACCTGAATACTTGACAGTGTATGTGACTGACGTCTGGAGTTGATTTCTGCGAGTAAGCTGACATCTCCACTGTCTGTTGTTATCTTCATTCAGGAGTGTTGTAGTCAGAGTGATGATGATGATACAGCGATATTGATATGATGATGATGATGATGATGATGATGATGATGATGATGATATCTGATATCTGGAGTCTGTCTTCAGATCAACACCAGCCTGATTCACCCACAACAGCTCAACTCCCTCAGAACGAACCCAATAATCACAGGAGAGTCCAGGATATGAATACAACTGACAGGAGAGAGTCACAGAGCAGCCTGGACTGATCTCAGTCTGTGAGGATGAAGATGATGATGATGATGATGGAGACACTGAAACTGAACACAAGACACAAATCACAGACTCTTCAATCATCATCTGAGTTTAATAAAGAATCTGCCCTTTTTAAATTGACCATATAATCATAAACTTACCATGAAGAACATTCAGATAAACACGTACATCAGTTTCTGGTTGGTGATATAGTCCGTGCACATATTGTCTGCAGCTGTATAATCCATAATCTTCTTCTGTGACGTTCTTGATGTTCAGAGAGCAGTCAGACTCCAGACTCAGTCTCTCATGTCTCTCTGTGTCTTTATTCTTTACCCCTAAATTAATCAATTCAACTGTTGAATGTCTGAAGCTGTTATAGATCCATGATGTTGATTTGCAGTCAGAAAGAGCATTATTACAGGACAGACGGACATCTACACCAGAACTGATGAACACATGATCATCATCCACTCCACTGGTGCCTGAAACACAGTAGATCTCAGTGATCATTATGATATTTATTAATAAATTAAACCATAAACCATACCAGTATAACAAGCAGAAGATTACAATCATACAGTATTTTTCCGGTATCGCTTTACAATAAGGGTTTATGAATAATCATGTACCATAGAGGTCTGCACACACAAGGCAGGGGCGGATTGGCCATCGGGAATACCGGGAACAATCCCAACCGTCTGGTCCAATTCAGGCCGAAGACCGGTCGGTGGTCAAAGAGTTTAAAAAAAAATGTATGATACATGACCGGCCGCTCAGCCCCAGTGGAACACTGTGTGTGTGTGTGTGTGTGTGTGTGTGTGTGTCATGGTGTGTTCACGTGCTATAGAAAATATATTTTCCACTTGTGAACTGGTATTTAACGTTACCAGTGTGTTGCGGTCAAGTGCTTTTGTTGTCGTAAAAAGTGTGGTAAAAAGATGGAGATCCAGACCTGTTATTTAGCTAAAACTATTTTCAGGGTGGCTACAGGTATAAACAATTTAAATTTAAGACTTTTTAATACCACTTCTAAATTAAATTTAAGACCAAACTTACGATGGAAATATAAATTAAAACTGAAAATATACAGTAATATTTAAAAATTATACACACTGTCTGTTCAAGAGAGTGAAAAGAAATATAAAAGGTATTTTTATAAATGTCTTAAAAATAATAAAGTATATTAATAAAGGCTTAGATTTAATTTACTAATAAAGGCATAGAACCAGTTTATTTATAGTGTACTGATAATAGTTTCATATAATTAGTTTGTTAATTAAACTAATAAAAAGATAAAAAAAAGGTTTGGTTATTGTACCTTTAATTAATAAATTAAAATTTATTTGCTACATTTCAGATCAATATGTTTATTTTCCTTAATTTTAATTAACCCTAACTTTATTCTCATCATAAGAATTATAAATAATTGATTTCCGTATAAAATAATACTAAAAACACTTAAAAATAAACAGATTAGTGCCCTGTTTTGAGGACAAGAAATGAAAACCAATACGATATGATGAATGTCCGAAAGATGGAACTTTGTAACGGCCACCTAGTGTTCAGTAGGGTTCATGACATGTTGATATGCCTTTAAGATGACTTCTATGGCGTTCGTTATGGGCTCTATGCACGGCGGTATTTCCGGTGAAGGATTAAGGATGCTCGATAACTTCCGCCGATCGTAGAGTCCAATGCAATACAGAGAATTTATATTGAATTTAATACTCCATGGTTATACTAATGAAATGTTAGTCACAAAAACAGATAAAACAGACACCCCTCGTTGTGCTTCTTTTTAAAATTATATTAAATAAACATAACTATATATAAAATTACATCTAAACGTATGTACGTTTCGTTTCAAAAACGGGAGGACAGTAAATTTTGAAGACTCTGCCATAATCCCGTTTTCCTCTGTTCTCCTCCACTTAAATCTCCATAACCGGAAAAGGACGAGCATCCTTACGTCAAATGCGGAACTTATGCGTGCATATAGCCCATTGTACCGATATGCGTGATGTTGTTATGTGAGCACGCACGCTCAGTGAGAATGCTCGTGTGACGGTCCTCTATTTATTACTCTTGTTGTGTATATGGAACATCTGCACAAGGGGAAACCAAAACGAATCAGGAGTGGCATGACATCGCAAACAGAGAATAAAACACAGCCCTACACAACACACAGTAAATCAGATGGAGGAATATCATTAGCGGCAGCCATGCAACATGTGCTACATATAACATTAAACTCTAAACTAGTGACTCACTCAACATCAGACAAACAGCATACATCTCTTAATTACATTATTACAAAAATACAGTGAAATAAACATTGTGTAGTGATATTTAAGGCACTTAGGCTATTTTTGTCTCTGCAGCGTTTAACATGCGACTTACCACAGCAGTTACCAGAAATTCTGCTGTGGATTACCCAGAATTCGCCATTTTTAACACCGTGGCGCAATACCAAGTGACGCCAGCAGATGGCGCTTACCCCATTTAAGCAGGAATTTAACTATATACAAACCGTTACACTCGCGCAAAGAGGGAGATTAACGTTCTATCGCGGGTTTGTTTTATTATAATGTGTTTACTTCCACTTTGATTTGTAGCGTTTAACAGAGTGTTTTCTTTAACCTGTTATCATCCGGATGTTTGTGAAGAGTGTGCTTAACTGAAAGAAAGCAACTATAAAAGGACTCGTGGAACTATCAGTTCGTTTGCACTGTCTTTCCTATTCTTCTTCTGGGCAGACCTCAAGCTCTTGACAGTTGTTACAAGGGGTTGGATAAATATGTTTTGCTTTTAAAACTGTGTTTTAATGCGAGTATAGGCCTACACAAATATAAGTAAACACTTTGCAGACTGAATGTTTGACCTGTATGAACAAAATGACGAATGTTTTTCATGACTCCACTGTTCGATCGCACCCGCGTGTCTCTAACACACACACACACACACACACACACACACACACACACACACACAGGTTACGTTACCTTGTAGAAAATATTCAACCTGGCTGGCAGAATGATTGCCTTTGCCTGCATCTTTGCGGTGACATGACAAACATATTTAAGACCTATTCAATCTGAATTTAAGACAATTTAATACTTTTTAAGGCCTTATTTTTAGGAAAATTGATTTAAGACTTTTTAATACTTTTTAATGACCCGCGGCCACCCTGATTTTAGATTGCTTACATCATCTGCTACAGCACAAAAATGATTTATCAAAACTTAAACGGTAAATAATATGCTGTATATTTTATAGATCATGAATAGTACATAGTTTTACCATTCACGACTCTCGTGTTGCTCTCCGCCATTTTGAAAAGGTCAAAGGTTATCTCATATCGGCAACTCGTGCATCTAAATATTCTACGGGCTGCCCAGTGGAAATACCACATGAGTGTGTTCATGTACATTTCCCACGATTTACCATAATTACCATAGCACGCGAACGCATCATCAGACCGGGCCAATACTTTCAATCTGAGGGGGGATACGAGCGGCCCCTCCCAACCTGGACTGATCCTCGTTTCTCCTGACATCCGATTGGCTCAAACTAGGCGCCGATCAAAGGACTTTACTTTTGGTCATGTTTGGTGATAAAAATAGCCAAAAGAAGGAAAGAAGAGAAAGAAATGGATGAGGCCGAAAAAATATGAATTAAAAAGTAAAAAACATTGGCACAAGAGGCAGCTAAATGGCAGCTGGAGGTGCAGATGAGGAAGGACCCAGCAGCATGGACAGCACAGGAGCACGATTAGTGATATATTAGTGATTTATTATACACTGTTATTGTTCATATTTGCATTTAAAGATAGGCATTTATTACATGGCTTGGTAGAATTACACGGTTTCTTGATAACAGACGCCGCTCAGTATAACACACGGGTGTCAGTTTGGGTTGAAATGTGCTGGACAGAGACGCATTCAGAAGTGCATTTTCAAAAGTGCTGGTACAAACTGACACAAAATATTGATTTAAAAAGGAGTTTATTAATTTAAAAACGATTATATTACCGGAGTGAACAGAACTGCGTTCATAGCAACACAATCTAGCTGTTAAAACATGCAATGGTAAAATATGTGCTCAACAAAAAAGGCTAACGTTAACGTTATATGAAGTAAAAATTAAAGGTACTCTATGGAGTTTTTAGCGGCCTCTAGCGGTGATGTTTCAGAATGCAACAAGAGCGCTCGTGTCTGTGCTAGATCTCAAGAGCGAGCATTCACTAGCGGCCACACGGAGACTTTCAACGCAACGGCGAAATCATCACACAACATGCTGGAAACTAATGTAAACTCCCACTGCAGGTACAATAATAGCCTACTTTTATCAGCTTGACGTTGAACTAATGCTCTGTGCTCGTACCATGATCATAATGTTACAATAAACTGCATTTAGCCGACATGTGATGTTATATAGCATAAGCCATTTCGATAACTATTCGTGTATCTTTCACAGTCAGATATGTCAACACAGGTGAATGTATAATATGATAACGAAAACGGTTAGTGAAATAAACTGAACAGTTTCAGTGTATCAGTAAGATCGCAGGAAGTGACATTACTGTAGTGAACGTGTCTGGAAATGTGTATAAACAATATGGTAGTAGTGGATGAGTGACGTTAGTCAGTAGATCTAGTAAATAAAATAAGTTACATCCTAAAGCACCGACTTTTTGTTATCCTGGATCATTCTTTTGTATTCATGTCATGTTTCATGTACTTTACCTGCTATTTCACTAGAGTTTACTAATATGTTGCCGATGTTGATCCGCGTTTGCGTCCGGAGTCGATCAGATTCACGTTTTGCCTGACGAGCTTCAGCAGATAAAACTTTTGTTTTTTATATTTTTGTGGAGTCTGTGTTGTGAGACGTTTTGGGGAGTTATCAGACTCCGTGTCGTCAGCTGAAGTGCCGTTGGTCGCATGTTGAAATCAACGGGGTTACTGTGTCCATTTCCTTTACTGTCTATGGGTCACATAGGCTGTAGGATAGAGAGGCTCGGGAGCGCGCATGCACGTCACATCCGAAGGATTTCGCAGGGAATCCGACCCGGAGACCTCTCATATAAATATGAATATTGGCCTTCAGAGGTAATAGCAAAACCCGAAAAGTGGATCATTGCAATGTGTGATTACAACCCCTTCAAACACAGGCAATAAAAAGAGGATTCATTTTATAAAATAAGTCCCATATAGAACCTTTAATAAGTGAATCACCGGTATAAGGGAACAGCTTTAAATCGTAAATCACTTGAGCTGATAATGTCATTAATGTATCTATTAATAGTTTAACAAACATTAAATAAATGGCAAAACTGAAATTAATCTTAAACTTGCTTACATTTGAAAGCACATTGCCGTTATCACTCCGACTCCTAACGTTCGACATTTTCTATTTTTTGAACAAGCGATCAGGATTGGGGGTGATTTGAGAGCGTTAGGCTACACGCATCCTTTCCTGTGAATGGGATATTTCCCGAAATAAGGACTCACTCCTTGGTTGAAATTCTGAGGATCCTCCACATTCAAAGTCAGGGTTTGTAAGACGTTGTGTTCGGAGTAAACTATGGAAATCTCATTTAAGTTATCTGGAATAATTTCAGAGGCCACAGACTCACGGAGCGATCGGGAATTCACAACTCACTCTTTATTCCCCAGTTGATCTCCTGTAACTCTCTGTCAGACACGATCAGCCGTCCACAGCGTTATTAACTAAACACAATTACTTTAAAAAGAGCATCAGACAGAAATAACCGGCATGGTGTGATCGAGACGCACATACAAAAGCAGAGCATTCAACCGGGAGCGCGCAGCTCTTAAAGGGGCCACACCTTATTTCTACTCGCTACTTATTTCCTTTTTTTTTTAGGTCACCACTTTTGAATTTTTGAAAGTCTATAAAACTCGTCAAAACTCCACAAATAACAACAAGCGTATCGATGAGAACACTTGTCTAAACAGAACACAGTTTATGTACTAATGACAAATTATTAAAAATAGTATGTTATTCTTTAAAAAAAGTATTTTATCACATATCATTTTAACAAAAAAAAAAAAAAAACTTGAATTAATAACTTTAAGCTGTGTAAACACATTTTGGGACATTTTTGTGCCTTAAACATCTCATGAAACGTTCCAGACCCAAATGGCACCAGTTTGCTAGAATGACTCGCATCAAATTTTTGACATTATTTTCGACATTATTGATACTGCTTTCAATCGTAATGCAACGGACTGGTCTACAGGACATAAATTAACCCTTTAAATAAAAGGGTTATTGGGCTGTTTACACTGAAACACACAATAGAAGAGCGTACACAGATACAGGAAATAGAAATGAACACAAAAGCTGCAGCTGCTGCACCCCCACTTCCTGTATCTCTGGTTTGATTAAGTTTATCCATAAATGTTAATGAATTAATTAATTATCAAACATGTACAACATGTAGTGGCTGCCGTTATTCATGTGTGAATCCGTAATGACAGTCGTAGTTCAAGATAACTCTTCATTGGTTCATGATTCGGTCGTGCCTTCAATAATTATTAGTTCATGTTTAATAAAGTATTAATTCAAGTATTAGTACATGATTATTCATGTAGCCTTATTGTAAAGTGTTACCCTTTGACACTATGTCCAGTATCAGGAATAATACAGTATGATCTGTGTGTATCAATACACAACTCTGAGATCACAACGTGAATGTGTGCAAGAATAAACTGAGCATGTTCAAATCAACTCTTTCCAGACTAATTCCACTAAATGTGTTTAGAGAAAATACAGATTTCTTTACCTGTGAGAAGTGAAGAGAGAATGATCAGTCCCAGCAGACACAGATCACACTGATCAGACATTTCTGCTTCTGTCAGCTTCTGTCTGTCTTCCTCTTTATTATATATAGTTACAGCTCCTCCTTTAAACACCATCAGCTCCTCCTCTTCATTATATAGTTACAGCTCCTCCTCTTCATTATATATAGTTACAGCTCCTCCTCTTCATTATATACAGTTACATCTCTTTCTCTTTAATATATATAGTTACAGCTCCTCCTCTTCATTATATATAGTTTCAGCTCCTCCTCCTCTTCATTATATAGTTACAGCTCCTCCTCTTTATTATATATAGTTACAGCTCCTCCTCTTCATTATATAGTTACAGCTCCTCATCTTCATTATATATAGTTACAGCTCCTCCTCTTCATTATATAGTTACAGCTCCCCTATTCATTATATATAGTTACAGCTCCTCCTCTTAATTATATATATGTAGTTAAAGCTCCTCCTCTGTATTATATATAGTTACAGCTCCTCCTCTTAATTATATAGTTACAGCTCCTCTTCATTATATAGTTACAGCTCCTCATCTTCATTATATATAGTTACAGCTTTTCCTCTTCATTATATATAGTTACAGCTCCTCCTCTTCATTATATACAGTTACATCTCTTTCTCTTTAATATATATAGTTACAGCTCCTCCTCTTCATTATATATAGTTTCAGCTCCTCCTCCTCTTCATTATATAGTTACAGCTCCTCCTCTTTATTATATATAGTTACAGCTCCTCCTCCTCTTCATTATATAGTTACAGCTCCTCATCTTCATTATATATAGTTACAGCTCCTCCTCTTCATTATATAGTTACAGCTCCCCTATTCATTATATATAGTTACAGCTCCTCCTCTTAATTATATATATGTAGTTAAAGCTCCTCCTCTGTATTATATATAGTTACAGCTCCTCCTCTTAATTATATAGTTACAGCTCCTCTTCATTATATAGTTACAGCTCCTCATCTTCATTATATATAGTTACAGCTCCTCCTCTTCATTATATATAGTTACAGCTCTTCCTCTTGATTATATAGTTACAGCTCCTCCTCTTCATTATATAGTTACAGCTCCTCCTCTTCATTATATAGTTACAGCTCCTCTTCATTATATATAGTTACAGCTCCTCCTCTTCATTATATACAGTTACGGCTCCTCCTCTTCATTATATATAGTCTCCTCCTCTTCATTATATATAGTTACAGCTCTTCCTCTTCATTATATAGTTACAGCTCCTCCTCTTCATTATATAGTTACAGCTTCTCCTCTTCATTATATACAGTTACAGCTCCTCCTCTTCATTATATATAGTCTCCTCCTCTTCATTATATATAGTTACAGCTCCTCCTTTTCATTATATACAGCTACAGCTCCTCCTCTTCATTATATATAGTTACAGCTCATCCTCTTCATTATATATAGTTACAGCTCCTCGTCATCATTATATACAGTTACAGCTCCTCCTCATCATTATATACAGTTACAGCTCCTCCTCATCATTATATACAGTTACAGCTCCTCCTCATCATTATATACAGTTACAGCTCCTCCTCATCATTATATATAGTTACAGCTCCTCCTCTTAATTATATAGTTACAGCTCCTCCTCTTCATTATATATAGTTAAAGCTCCTCCTCATCATTATATATAGTTACAGCTCCTCATCATTATATATAGTTACAGCTCCTCCTCTTCATTATATAGTTACAGCTCCTCCTCTTCATTACATAGTTACAGCTCCTCCTCGTCATTATATATAGTTACAGCTCCTACTCTTCATTATATATAGTTACAGCTCCTCCTCCTCATTATATATAGTTACAGCTCCTCCTCTTCATTATATACAGTTACAGCTCCTCCTCCAACAGATAAGTTATTATCTGTGACCATTTCATTTACAATAACCGCCTTAGGTGTGAGCGATCTAATGTTTAGAAGACCTAGCTTTAGAAATTGTTTTTGTTCACCGATATTTAGATTTTCTGGTTAAGATTTTTGCTAGATCCTGCACTAGATTTATTGTTTGGCTTCACTAAACGAGGAATAGACACAGTTTCTATATAATGTTCCTCACTATGCATATTAGGTAAGTTTGGGCCGCAAAGGCTGTGATTTGGACTTTGACTTACTAGTCATCTGGTGCGTAACGTCTTGGAGATGTTGTCCGACAGAACAGCCGCTCTGATTCTGCTGGGATGGAGTCCGTCTGCACGTTACAGCCTGGGTCTCTCCCAAAACAGATGCCAATTATTTACAAAGAGCAGCTTCTGTTAATTACACAATGACATTAACCATTCATTTAATGCAAATAGTCTACTGAACCTTTCCTGTCCTTGTCTGTATGTGGGAAGCGGTCCAGACACGATGATCGCTGCTTTAGGCGCTGTGCTGCGTAACGTCTCGATCAGGCTCCTGTAGTCCTTCTTCAGAACCTCCGTCTGCCGCAGCCTGATGTCGTTCGCTCCCGCGTGCAGCACAACAGCTCCGACGCGCTCGTCCCCGTTCAGGATCTCGGGAACCTGTGCAGCAACATCAAGAACACGAGCACCAGGAAAGCAGTGAGTGCGCACCTTACCTTTACCCGAAATAGCGCGGACGTGACGGACCATGGATGTGCCGATGATCACGGCGTCGTCGCGTTCCGGCTCGCGAAGAGGGGAGAAGCGGTTCCGGGTGGAGATCTCGAAGACCGGGAGGGGCGGAGAGGCAGCTCTGGTCCTGGCTCGTGTCTTCCGCTGTGTGATCCATGGTCCATTTTGCTGTTTCGGTGCCGGAGTGAATGAAGCCCGAGATGATCGCGTCCTCCTGGGCAGAGGAACATACGGAGTAGACGAAGTCGGAGTCAAAGAGTTAACGTTACTAACCACTGATTTGCGCGTGATGCTTCAAGCGTTGAGCGCCGATCCAACAACTCGGTTTGCTTCACCAGCAGACCACGGATCTGTTTCTCGACGTATTCCAGCTCCTGCTTCACCGTGAAGAGCTCGAACGTGTCCTCACCTGCACTCAGAGGTAATGTTAGACACGCATCTGATGTGTTCGCCATTATAACAGATGAACAGTAAGTTAGTAGTGATACTACAACTATCACCACTAATTTAGGACTGAAATGCCAGAAATAACCAGGATTCAGTGAAACGGGTGTAAAATGAGACGGCCAATAGGCCACGCGTGGAATGCTAGCGGGCTAAAGGCTAGTAGCCGGGATTAGGAAGGTTGGATACAAGTAGCGATATCAAAGCAATCCAATTGTTTTTTATAAGGAATATTATCGAGGATAAGTTCACATGATATAAAAATAGAAAGTGCTTGTTTATAAATAAGTGGTAAAGAAGAAAATCAAGGATTAGTGACAAAATTCTCCGGAGCTACAAACACAAACATGAGTTGTGTGCTTATAATGTTTAAAATGTATTTAAATTAGGGATGCACCGATCCACATTTTTTCACTTCCGATCCGATCCCGATACCTGACTTTGGATATCGGCCGATACCGATACTTTTCCGATACCAGACCTGTGTTTGCTTTAACATTATTTATCATTATTGTTGATTTTATATGATGCTGAAATAAACACCTCTCTACAAGCAAGGATGATGCGTACGTATGTAGCCTATGTCAATATATATATATATATATATATATATATATATATATAATATATATATTAAACAATAGATAGACAATTAAACAAATATATACGCATTATACAGGCCTACACAGTGCTTTAATTTCAGGAAGGTCTACTAACATTATTCAGGTATATCGTCTAAAAAGAATTATAATAAAGTAATCAAAAGTAAAATAGCACTGCAAAGTTTATCACAGATAGATTTATGCTTATTAAAGCTGAAGTTATTCATTCAAGAGCTGTGAGTGATTTTCTCTTTGCCTTTTGTTGTTTTATTCTCAGTAATGTCGCAATCATCACGTTTATACTGCTGCCCCTTTAAGAGTGCGGATTTCATAGTCTACTGATGCACCATATTTTCTCCCAACTATTTCCATAAACTAAACTAAATTTCTTTAGGGAGAAATGACAGTGCACCGCCGCGATGGGAAGGAAGTTGGCTACACAGAATGCGGCTATTGTTTAATGTTTTTTTTTACCTCAATATATTCTTTAATCTTTGGAAATCAGACTAATATCACAGATCTAAAGTGTAACCAGGCTATGTTTCCTCTGTCGTCACTCATTAAGCAGGGCTGTCGTGTTGTGCGTGCTGTGGCACCGCGTGAGAGATCTCTCTCTCTTTCTCTTCTGGACTGCGAATTGCAAACATGCATCACAGACAAATAGTTTAATTTATACGGCTTTGCAAACATTGCATTTTGCTGTCTTGCTCTGCTGCGGTATTTCCAGTGTGAAGTATTTCCACCATAGGATTTCCACACAGCGAACATATTGGTAGCTCAATGCTATCCTGCTAGCTGGCTGCAAACTGCGGAATGGATTTCTTGAGCGGGCGTCTGTGTGTCTCATTGAGCCCTATTTTTTACAGTCTATGATTAAGCTGCACCTCCGTTCAGGTTATCCATTCCACAGTTTGCAGCCAGCTAGCTGACTAGCAGCCCCGGGGAATCCCTTTTGGAGTCATTTCAGCAGCCAACGTTAAAGCGCAGACATGGATCATAAATATCGGATTTTTATCCGCAGGTTGGATCGGAAAAATCCGATACGTGAATTACGCTGGTATCGGTCCCGATACTGATACTGGATCGGATCGGCCCCATCCCTAATTTAAATGAAATCGAAAAGAAGCAGAGTGGTGTTTTATAATCGTTTTATAATATAATTAGTTTTATTGTTGCCTAGAATGTACATACACAGATAACCGGAGTAGCAGAGCGAGGTGAAAACATTTAAAATATATATTTTTTCTTTTATTTCAGACCCGATGGAAGAGAGCGAGGAGAGAGAAGAACTGAGTGAAGTGAAGGAGGAACATCATGTCCAACCTGGAGGAAAACCCTTGAGTCGCTCAAAGACTAAACAGACTTTTTTAAAGAAAAGAAGAGCCGAGAAATCTTTCACCTGCACTCAGTGTGGGAAGAGTCTCACAACCAAATGTAGTCTTGAGATTCACATGAGAGTTCATACTGGGGAGAAGCCGTTTAAGTGTGATCAATGCGGGAAGAGTTTCACACACAAACAAAATCTTGAGCATCACACGAGGATCCACACTGGAGAGAAGCCGTTCACATGTGATCAGTGCGGAAAGAGTTTCTCTATTAAAAGTCACCTGAAGCAACACATGAAGATCCATACAGTGGAGAAACCACATCACCACAGTCTGAAATCACGGTAAGTAGTTTATTTTCATGTGCTTAGCAACAAATTCTCTTTTGTGTAAGTTAGCCACACATCACCCTAAAGCCAAATCTCTCCTCTCCCCCTATAATGCTGGAGAGGAATGAAACCCCGCTACTCGTCTGAGCTGTGCATCACAAACAGTTTATCAGCTCAGAGCAATACGACAGGGTTTACTCGGGTTTGCCGATCTCAATCACAAAACAGCATTAATACACAGAGCTGGGAGATTCATTGAAAAAGCTTTTTAAAGGGATATTTCCATTTTCCATTTGAATTCTTCAATAGTCTAGCGGGTTTTATTCCGCACTCATATAGTTGTTTTTTTGTTGTTGATTTTTTTGCTATCTGCACGTTTTCGTCGATGGGCGTGTCCGTGGCATCGATGTTTCGCCATGAAACAGGAAGTTGTAGTAACTTGGCTGTAAATGCCCAGATCTGCACGAAATTTTACACATTTGACAAGAGTCCCGCCCTGAACAAACCTACATGTCGATATTCACCCACAGTCAAAGCGCCACCTGCTGGCAACAGGAAGTGACCTTTAACGAAGCAGCCCCCGTCGCATGTTTGACCGACATGTACGAAATATCTGTGGTACATCTACCATGTCCAGACGCACAGAAAAGTCTCTTGGAGCGATGCCCTAAACTCAACAGGAAGTCAGCCATTTCTAATTTTACCGCCATTTTGGGATGATTTACTCATTACGTACTTTAACAAACTCCACCTAGGGATTTAGTTGGATCGACTTCAAATTTCTGCTGTGCCTTCTAAAGGCATTGACGATGTAAAGTTGTGCTATCTGCGCGTTTTCGTCGATGGGCGTGTCCGTGGCGTCGAAGATTCGCCATGAAACAGGAAGTTGTAGTAACTTGGCTGTAAATGCCCAGATCTACACGAAATTTTACACATTTGACAAGAGTCCCGCCCTGAACAAATCTACATGCCGACATTCACCCACAGTCATAGCGCCACCTAGAAAATTGGAAAAAATTAGCCCCTCGTCCATGTTCAACCTACATGCACGAAATTTTGTGGGGACGTGTATCATATCAAGATGCACAAAAAAGCCTCAAGATCCCATACCCTAAACTCAACAGGAAGTTGGCCATTTTGAATTTGGCGGCCATTTTTGGACGATTTACACACTCCGTACTTTAACGAACTCCTCCTAGGGATTTAGTCGGATCGACTTCAAATTTCTGCTGTACCTTCTAAAGGCATTGACGATGTAAAGTTGTGCTATCTGCGCGTTTCCGTCGATGGGCGTGTCCGTGGCGTCGAAGATTCGCCATGAAACAGGAAGTTGTAGTAACTTGGCTGTAAATGCCCAGATCTGCACGAAATTTTACACATTTGACAAGAGTCCCGTCCTGAACAAATCTACATGCCGACATTCACCCACAGTCATAGCGCCACCTGCTGGCAACAGGAAGTGACCTTTAACGAAGCAGCGTAGCAAATGCACATCCGCACTGGCTGAGCTGCAGAAAATGCAACACGGCTGCCTCAGACCCCGACGTGCTACAGGTGCGAGGGCCCGCCCATCGCTGCTTGCAGCTTTAATTATTTTATTTTTTCACATTTTTTCTGCAAAGTAGGCGCCATTTTCGGGGTCGCAACATGCTCAAAAACTCACCAAATTTGGCACTCATGTCAGGACTGGTGAAAAATTTCGTATCGATGATGACCAGGTCGTGCTTCCCTAAGGACTTACCTTCCACTGCTTCATGAGAAGCGGCAATGGCCGCGACGTAAACCTTAAGGGTGGAGGGCGACAGCCTGCGTTCCAACCCTTCTTGCAGGAAGGAAAGCACAACCGCGATCGAACATCTCCGGGGGTCTTCTCCGCGAGAAGAACACCAATTGACGAAGAGGTTCCACTTCAACGCATAAAGGTGTCTCGTGGACGATGCTCTTGCGGAAGTGATGGTTGCCGCCACCGCAGGTGGCAGCGAACTCAAACCTGCCTCGTCCCGTCCAGGGGCCACACGTGCAGCCTCCAAAGATCGGGACGAGGGTGCCACAGAGTGCCCCGTCTCTGAGAGAGTAGGTCCTGTCTCAGAGGAATAGGCCAAGGAGGTGCTGTCGCGAGGAGCATGAGTTCGGAGAACCACGTCCTGGTGGGCCAATAGGGGGCTACCAGCAAGACCTGCTCCTCGTCCTCCTTGATCTTGCACAACACCCGTGCAAGGAGGCTCACTGGGGGAAACGCATACTTGCAGCTGTGCGCCAGCGCATCTGAGCCGAGCGTACCCTCGGTCAGGGAATAAAACTGGGCGCAGTGGGATGAGTCCCGAGAGGCGAACAGATCTATCTGTGCCTCCCCGAACTGGTCCCAAATCAGCTGGACCGACTGGGGATGGAGTCGCCATTCGCCGGAGATAGGACGGACCCGTGACAGTTCGTCGGCTGCCAGGTTCCGGTCTCCAGGAATGTAAACTGCACGAAGGGACCTCAGGTGCTTCTGACTCCATAACAAGAGGTGGCGGGCGAGCTGCGACAACCGGCGTGAGCGTAGACCCCCCTGGTGGTTGATGTACGCTACTGCCGTAGTGTTGTCTGAACGGACAAGCACATGCTGGCCCGTGAGCAACGCTCGGAAGCGGTGCAGGGCGAGCCGTACTGCCAGCAGCTCGAGGCAATTGATGTGCATGAGGCGCTGGGCTCCTGTCCAGGAAGACAACGAGGTGCCTGAAAACTCGCTGAATAGGGACGCCGGTCCGTAAGAAGCTGAGGTTCGACCACGGGAAGAAGGTTCGGCGGCCTGCTGGAGTCACTGGAACTCGGAGCGAACCGCGATGCCATGCCCACCTCGGGACTCGATCGCGAAGCCACAGCTGAAGCGGTCTCATATGAAGCAAACCGAGCGGTGTTGCCGGGCCGCGGATGCCATATGCCCCAGGAGCCTCTGAAATAGTTTCAGTGGAACCGCACTCTTGCCCTCGAACTGTCGAAGACAAGTCAGCAGTGAGTGCGCGCGCTCGTTCGTGAGCTGCGCGGACATGGCGACCGAGTCTATCCCCACGCCGAGAAAAGAGATCCTCTGCACGGGGCAAAGTTTGCTCTTTTCCCCGTTGACCCGAAGGCCCAGACGGGCTAGGTGCCGGAGCACCAGGTCTCTGTGTTCGCAAACCTGAGCTCGAGAGTGTGCTAGTATCAGCCAGTCGTCGAGATAGGGGAACAAGGGCTGCCTCGACGATCTTCGTGAAGACGCGAGGGGACAGAGCTAACCCGAATGGGAGAACGGCGTACTGGTATGCCTGGCCCTCGAAGGCAAACCGAAGAAACGGTCTGTGTCGAGGGAGAATGGAGACATGGAAGTACGCGTCCTTCAGGTCGATCGCTGCAAACCAATCCTGATACCGAACACATTCGAAAATGCGTTTGGCCGTGAGCATTTTGAACGGTAGTCGATGGAGAGAACGGTTCAAAATGCGCAGGTCCAGGATCGGTCGTAACCCACCGGTCTTTTTGGGGACAATGAAGTAGGGGCTGTAAAACCCGGACCTCATCTCGGCTGGAGGGACCGTCTCGATTGCACCCTTCGCCAGCAGGGTCGCAATCTCCGCTCTCATGACCGGGGCATTGCCACCGACCATCGTGGAGCGAACTCCCCCAAAACGGGGAGGAGACTGTGCGAACTGAATCGCGTAGCCGAATCTGATCGTTCTGACGACCCAGCGGGACAGCCCGGGAAGCTCTAGCCAGGCTTCCAGGAAGTGAACCAGCGGGGTCATCCGAACCACAGACGTCCCACCGGAGGGGCAGCGAGGCGGGTCGACCGGCATGCGCGCAGGAGTTGCCCCGCCCGGATGCACAGTCGAAGCCCGCTCCCCGACAGAAGAGACCAGGGAAGGCAGAGCGTTTCACGGGGGTCTGGCGATAGAGGGGGAGGGGAGTGGCGTAGCCCGGGGACGACACACGCTCCCTTCCGCACCCTCAGAGACAGAGAGGAATGAGTGGGCTGACGCACTGGGACGTCGAGCGCACCCAATCCTGTCTGTGTGCTCAGTGATGATGTCAAGTCTTTCTTTAACCAACTCAGGGTGCTGCCCACCCGGCGGGGAGCTGAGAACAAAAGATTCTCCCCCGGCCCTCCACCCTGCTACCGCCTCCTGGGAAAAACTCAACTTCATCACTGAGCAGCCCGTGTCAGGAACGTCGCTTAGCCTGGCGTTTAGCAGGGCGTGCAGCCTGAGGGGGCTGTGACGCCTGCCTGTGCCGACGACTGGGTGGAGGCAGCAGCTGGTCGTCAGGGCAGAATATGTCTGATTGCCTCCGTCTGCTTCTGGGCAGTGGAGAACTGCTGGGCAAAGTCCTCGACTGCACTGCCGAAAAGGCCAACCTGGGAGAGTGGGGCGTCGAGCAGACGAGTCCGCTCAGCGTCCCGAGTGTCTGCCAGGTTGAGCCAGAGATGACGCTCCTGGACCACACTGGTGGCCATCACCTGACCAACGGCGCGAGCGGCCACTTTCGTCGCCCGGAGAGCAAGGTCAGTGGCGGCCCGCAAATCTTTGAATGCCGTTGGATCAGTCCCGCCCTCGTGCATTTCTCTGAGCAGCTTCGCTTGGAAGACCTGCAAAGTGCTCATCGCATGCAAAGCGGAGGCCGCCTGTCCCGCCGCTCTATAGGAACGCGCCGCCATAGCAGACGAGAACCTACAGGCTTTGGATGGGTGCTTAGGAGGACCACGGGAGGAGGCGCCCTGTGGACACAGCTGCATCGCAACAGAGCGCTCCACCGGGGGCATCCCAGTGTACCCACGGGCGGCCCCACCATTGAGGGGGGGAAAGGCGGGGGAGAGATCGCGCTCTCGAGTGGACAGGGGAGCCCCCCAAGAGCGCGACAGCTCCACATGCAGTTCGGGGAAGAAAGGCAATGGAGTCGGCCGTGGCCTTGCGGCGGCAGCTTTGTCCAAAAACCAATCATCCATCCGTGAGAGATCGGGGCAGGACGGAGGGTTCCACTCTAACCCGATAGTCCCAGCGGCTCGAGACAGCATGGCCGTCAGCTCGGGATCCGACACGGGCAACGCTGGCACTCCCGAAGGAGGCAACGTAGCCGCATCCTCATCTCCCGAGGAATCTAGCCTGCCTAGTGATGCTGTGATCGACATCGCATCATCATCTGGAGCGCTGCCCGAAGCAGCTGGTACCCCCGAAGAAGCAACCGACTGAATCGAACTAACGCTCGCTGGCTCTCTCACTGAGGCGGGAGGTGTGGCCCGTCGGGGCTTTGTTCCACACCGTCACCGTCAGATCACCAGGTCCCCGGGTCGACGGGCCTCCCGTGGAGGAAGCAGTGGAGGAGAAGTGGAGGAGTAGGGGGGACCGGGACTCTCACTTTAGTCAGATCATTGAGTCTCGACCTCAGTGTAGAGATGGTCATGTTCCCACAGAAGGAACATGAGTCATCCACGAACGCTGCTGCTGCATGCTGAATGCCCAGGCATACAAAGCAGCGATCGTGACCATCAGATGACGATAGAAATCGACCACACCCAGAAGAACACGGGCGAACCATCTTTAAAAAGACGTGCCGCGTGCAGCTCTTTCAATGAGAGGAGGAAATTCACTCTTTCAGCGCTGAGGCGACCAGGGAGAAGCGCAAAGTCTGGCAGACCACTGCTCAGATCGCAGGCGATGCAGAATCTCGCTGGGTACCGCCGTCACACCAACACTGAAGAGGACGCTCGTCTCGAAGAGTCTTGAACAGTGAGAATGGCTTTCAGGAGTGAAGAGTTCTCTTGGCTCCGAAGCGAAAACATACTGCGGTTGCGTTCATTTCCTCCTTTTATACTCACGGAGTAGGGCGGAGTACGCTATGCAAATTTCCGCAGCCCCAAGGCATTGCACGCCATTGGCTCGTTTTTAAATACTCGAAGAGGATTGGCTTTCTATGCGAAACCCCCAATCTCCGTCACTTCTGACGTAACTCGAAGTGACTACGAAAGGGAACAACAGTTTTTCAATAATGTTACATTATGATTAGAATCAAACCTGAACAACATGTTTCAACAAGAGAAATGTTGGAGTCTTAAGATTTGGTCATTTATTTCAGCTGAACAGCAATAACAAATTAGCAGATAAAGCAGTAAAAATAAAATCTTTGAAAAAAAAAAAGTAAAAGTAAAAGGGCCTTGATCCCACTGTGCAGGCTGGTGGTGGTGGTAGTGTAATGGTGTGGGGATGTTTTCTGGACACACTTTAGGCCTCTTAGTGCCAATAGAGTGCCGAAGTGATGATGTCACTTTGTAGGACAACTCAGAAGTTAGCAGCACATGGCTTCCCTCGATCGAAAAGCTATGCATTTTCACCATTAAAATTACGTAGAATTAAAGCAATTCTGAAGGTGAAATGGGGTCAAACACAGTATTAGTATGGTGTTCCTAATAATCCTTATATATACATACTCATGTTTAATTCACTGACCATTTATACACATTTATTTGGGGTCATTAAAAGCATGTTAAGGAATACATCAAGGATCTGCGATATATGGAAGTTCATTTTCTCTTGCAACATTGTTTTTATGTTCAGGTTCCCAGGTTCAGTCCAAACTGGGTTCAGAGATGACCAGTTGTGTGTGGGTTAAGATGTCAGTTCCTCTTCTTTCTTTCTTCTTTAACCACACGTGTTTCTCTAATAGCATGTGTGGTTAAACTAACTGAGCTCTCACACTCATCAGTAACATGTTCCCAGACCTCAACAGTGAGTTCATCACGCTGAAAATACTACTGAAAATATGAAGTCACACTAGCTCCAATTAATTAGACTAAAGGTTATTAAAATAGTTCTGAAAGCACAAGAACTCAAAGAGGACAAAAGACAACAATTAGGCAGAAACGCGTGTGTGTTAGTTTGGCCGTACTGGTTTTAGACATTGAGAAAGCCATAATTCTATTGCCATATTTATAAAAAAAAATAAAAATTAAAAAATATATATGATACAGTTAAAAAATGATTTAAATAGTAAAAAGACGATGCATTAGATAAACTTCTCATCTGGCAAAACTTCGATGTATTGCATTTTTCACAACACCCAGTTTTACCCTGAGATTTTCGATTACACTTGTTCTTTTGGCGCAATATAAATCTACTGGGTGTCTCTGATGGACCCGATTTCCCCCTAAAGTCGGACAGGACGAGCTCTAGGACTGACTCACGGGGTAACCTCGGGTTCACAAACCCCCAAAACCCATTTGTCCAAACTGGGTTCAGAGATGACCAGTTGTGTGTGGGTTAAGATTCAGTTCCTCTTCTTTCTTTCTTCTTTAACCACACGTGTTTCTCTAATAGCATGTGTGGTCAAACTAACTGAGTTCTCACACACATCAGTAACATGTTCCCAGACCTCAACAGTGAGTTCATCGCTCTGAAAATACTACTGAAAATATGTACCATTGGTCACGCTAGCTCCATATCGCTAAATTAAAACTAGACCAAAGGTTATTAAAATAGTTCTGAATGCGCTAGAACTCAAAGCCAGAACACAAAGAGGATAAAAGACAACAATTCACTACAATTTGTTTGTTAACATGTTAATGAATGAGTTATATTAGATTGATATTCCTCTGCTGACGTGTGTTTTGTATAATTATTTGACTGGTGTGTTCTTGTTCACAGAGGCATAAAGTTCACTGCAGTTCTCCTGAGCTCCAGCTTTTGCTCCTCTGATGGAAGCATACGTCACTCTATCATCACAGCGAACCTGAATGAACATCACAGTCGTTTCAACCCACCATTATTACAGCATGTTGTCTGAGCTCAATTCATGAAGAACTGCATATCATCACACAAATCAAGAATAACTGAATATGAGAGGAAAACACAAACTATCATGTTGAGTGAAGCTGGACAACATCAAGGAAGTGTTCGCTCACCTTGTTCTTTTTGTTTTGTTTTTTACTGTACGCAGCGACTTCAGTATAAGTCACGTCATCTGTCTGCTCCTAAACATCAATGGAAATAAAATTAAAAATTAAATGCCATCCATTAATAATATTTTACTCAGGTTTTGCAGTAGCACAACAACACACATTTACTCTAAAACATTATGCTTAAAAAATAAGTTTTTCTTTTGAGTTTTCCGCGTACAGACGACACGATTGTCAAAATTATCCCCGTTCACACAGATCCGCGAAAACGACTAAACACTGTATTTTTCTGCCAGGCCACTAGATGTAATACGCATGTGCATGATGTTTTTTTTTTGTTGGTTTTTTTGTTTTTTTTATGTGCATGACGTTATCGTCTCCACACATTCACGTTTTTGTTGTTTACATTTCAAAGATTTCAGGCACCCAAAACACTGACGTGTAAATAAACAGCCAAAACCCATAAAAAGTTTTACATTTTTGATTGCAAGCGTTGTCGTAAATGTGTCATTGTCGTTGAACGTTCCTCACGAAACTGATTTCAGACTTCTGCTACGGTTTAATAATCTACAACAAAATAGACCATGCTTTGGTGAAAACTGAGAGAATATTTATTGACTACAATAGTAATTTCTCGCTAGAAATGTGGTGATGTAGTCTGCTCTTTATCTTACTCTATTTTGTACATTGGTGTAATTTTTGCCCTTCCCCACCACATGAACATTAATAACTCATGGTTAAACCTGCAATACTTACCACAGAGTCACCAGTCCCTCTTCTGTTGCCTGAAACAGAGTCACCAGTCCCTCTTCTGTTGCCTGAAACATAATGTCACATGAAGGTTTTTGATCAAACACACAGTCTATAATGCAGATGACAATCAGTTTTTTAAATTTTGTCTGTTGTTACAAAATATGAAAAACTCACCTGCTCTTTTCTTACGAATCACCCAGAGAATAAGAGCCAGAGCGAATGAAGCGGCAACAATCACAATCACAGCCACAAGCCCTGAGAGAGACATTATAAATAGAGAGACACATTCAGCAGGACTATATTACTGTTTAACCAAAAACATAAAAACAACTATAGCATAATTATCCATATTTATCATGACGTAAATTGATGTTCGTGATGAATTTATATAAAAATTCAGACTAAAATGTGACGGGATCTTGTGGGACTAAACCAGGGGTGCCCAATCCTGCTCCTGGCGATCGACTGTCCTGCACAGTTCATCTCAAACCCTAATCAAACACACCTGAAGTAGCCAATTAAGGTCTTTAGGATCACATTCAGGTGTGTTTGATTGGGGTTGGAGATGAACTGTGCAGGACAGTCGATCGCCAGGAGCAGGATTGGGCACCCCTGGACTAAACTGTGATGAGACAACGCGAGAATAAAATGTAACGAGATGTCGTGAGGCTAAAATGTGACGAGATCTTGTGGGACTAAATTGTGATGAGATTTTGCGAGAATAAAATGTGACGAGATCTTGCAATACTAAAATGTTGAGATCTCGCAATACTAAAATGTGACGAGATCTCACAAGACTAAAATGTGACGAGATCTCACGAGACTAAAATGTGACGAGATCTCACAAGACTAAAATGTGACTAGGTCTCGCGAGAAAAGTGACGAGATCTTGCGAGAATAAAATGTGACGAGATCTTGTGGGACTAAAATGAGACGAGATCACGCGAGAATAAAATGTGACAAGATCTTGTGGGACTAAAATGAGATGAGATCACGCGAGAATAAAATGTGACGAGATCTTGTGGGACTAAAATGAGATGAGATCACGCGAGAATAAAATGTGACGAGATCTCGTGGAACTAAAATGAGATGAGATCACGCGAGAATAAAATGTGACGAGATCTCCCGAGACTAAAATGTGACGAGATCTCACCAGAATAAAACGTGACAAGATCTTGTGGGACTAAAATGAGATGAGATCACGCGAGAATAAAATGTGACGAGATCTCACGAGAATAAAATGTGACGAGATCTCGCGAGAATAAAATAATAATAATAATAATAATAATACGTTTAATTTATAACGCACTTTTCATCCAAGGATCTCAAAGTGCTACAGGTTAAAAACAATAAAAGATAAACAGTTCTTTAAAAAGAGAGGGAAAAAGAAAAAAAAAAAAGAAAGAGAAAAAAAAAAAGGAAAAAAAAAAAAAAAAAAACATCTAAAGGGTATCAAAAGCTTTGCTAAAAAGGAATGTCTTAAGGCCTTTTTTAAAACATTCAGTGGATTGAGGTGCCCTCAAGGTGTCAGGGAGTGCATTCCACAGTTTTGGGGCAGCAGCACAAAAGGCCCTATCTCCCATTGTCGTAAGTCTGGTTCTGGGTATGTGGAGGAGGTTTGAGTGAGTGGAGCGGACAGAACGTGTTGTGTTATGTGGGTTGATAAGTTCTTTGAGGTAGGGGGGGGCATGACCATAGATGCACTGATGTGTGAGAAGAGAAACCTTGTACTCAATCCTGGTGGAGATGGGAAGCCAGTGGAGTGAGTGGAGAATGGGGGTAATGTGCTCATGTTTCCGGACTCTCATCAGGATCCTAGCTGCAGAGTTTTGGATGTACTGAAGCCTCTGCAGACTCTTTCTAGGAATCCCAATGAGAAGTGCGTTGCAGTAATCCAGTCTGGAGGAGACAAAGGCATGAACCAGCTTTTCAGCATCTGAGAGGGAGAGAATGGACCGGACTTTGGAGATGTTACGGAGATGGTAGAAAGAAGTCTTACACAGGTGATTTATATGGGCTTCGAAAGTAAGTTGGGGGTCCATTTTTACACCAAGATTAGTGACTGTTTGTGAGAGGGGGATGATGGTGCCAGAAAAAGTGATGCTGGTTATGAGTGATGATTTAACCTGGTGAGGAGTGCCAACCAGGATGGCTTCGGTTTTGGAGCTATTTAGTTGAAGGAAGTTGTGTTCCATCCATACCTTTATCTCCTCCAGACAAGTGATGAGTTTTGATGTGGATGACTGTGAGCCGGGGGGGTCAGCTGTGGCATTTACATAGAGCTGTGTATCATCGGCATAGCAGTGAAATGAAATTTTGTGACGGCTGATGATTTGGCCAAGTGGGGTGAGGTAGAGGATAAAGAGGATGGGCCCAAGGACTGACCCCTGGGGGACACCACAAGTAACCGTGTGTGGTTTCGATTTGGAGTGGCCCAGGGAGATGTATTCTGTCCGGTTTGTGAGGTATGATCTGAACCAACTGAGGGCAGTGTCATTTAGTCCAGTAGTGAGGTGGAGCCGGTTTAAAAGAATGCCATGGTCGACAGTATCAAATGCAGCAGAAAGGTCAAGGAGGATGAGAAGGGAGGGAGAGCCAGCATCGGATGATATGAGGAGGTCGTTTGTGACTCTGACTAGGGCAGTCTCTGTGCTGTGTGCAGAGCGAAAACCTGACTGGAATTTTTCAAAGAGGTGATTATGTTTGAGGTGATTTTGAAGGTGGGTGGCAACTGCTTTCTCAAGTACTTTTGATATGAAAGGAAGATTGGAGATGGGCCTATAGTTGGATAGGACTTCAGGATCAAGAGTGGGTTTTTTGAGCAGTGGTGTGATAATGGCATTTTTTAAAACAGGGGGAACGTGACCAGTTTGGAGAGAATTATTTATAACAGAGGTGATCAGGGGACTTAGGACAGTGATATGGGTTTTTACCAGAAAGGTTGGGAGAGGGTCCAGGGGACAGGTGGAGGATTTCATTTTCCTAATGATGTTCTGCACCTCTTCAGATGAAATCTCAGGAAAGCAGTTTAAGGGTTTGGAGACGGTAGATTTTGGGGGGACAGTTTGGGTGGGAGGACCAGAAAGGGCTGAGCGAATATGTGCAGTTTTTGATGTGAAGAAATCCATGAATTTATTGCACTGCTCTTCTGTAGTGGTGGTAAGTGATGGAGATTGTGGTTTGAGAAGATGGTTTATAGTGGAAAAAAGCTGTTTGGAATTTCCTGGGCTATTTCTGATGGCATCGGAGTAAAACTGTGACCTTGCCTCATTGAGGGACTGTGCATATTTTTTTTGTTGCTCCCGGTAAATTTCTTTGTGGACAGTGAGGCCAGAGGCTCTGAAACGGCGCTCAAGGACCCGCCCTGCTGCCTTCATTTTACGAAGCCTGTCTGTGAACCAGGGTGCTGAGCGGGTGAAGGTGACTGTTCTTGTTTTAACAGGGGCATGGAGGTTCAGGAGGCTGCTCAGATGGCTGTTGTAGTAGTCCACTGCTTCGTCGGCTGATGCAAAGTGAGTGGAAAGATGCTGAAGGTCTGCTTCCAAAAGTTCTTGGTTAATGTTTTTTAGTTTTCTGAAACAGATATTCCGCTTAGGCTTGGAGAGGCTGGATGGAGATGGCAAAACCATAGAAATGGCCTTGTGATCAGACACACCCAAGTCATACGCATGCAGGTTGGTGAGAGGGGCAGAGTTAGTAATGACCAGATCCAAGGTATGCCCCCTGGTGTGTGTGGGAACACCAACAAGTTGTTTTAAATTAAAACAGTCCAGTAGTTGTAGAAATTCAGCCGCAAAACGGCAGGAGGGGGTGTCAACATGAATGTTCATATCACCTAAAATTATAACATCAGCAGAGGATGTGCAAAATGTTGTGAGTAGATTTGACATCTCAGTGATAAATAGTGGGTTTGGTTTTGGTGGTCGGTACATGAGGAGAAACAGCACAGGGGAAAGGGACTTGCATTTAAATGCAAGGCATTCAAATGAAGACAGTTCTGGTAATGGTTGCAGAGATAACTCCAGATCGCTGCGATAGATAACGGACAGGCCGCCACCACGCCCTATGCTACGGGCTTTCTGGAGATAGCTATATCCTTGGGGACAGCTCTCATTTAAAGAAGAAAATGTATTTGGTTGGTGCCAGGTCTCTGTAATGCACATATAATCCAGACCTTTATCCAGGATATGGTCATGAATGAAGCAGGATTTGTTTGTAATAGACTGTGCATTTAAGAGTTCGATTTTACTTTTTGATGATGCAACAAATCTTTGTACTGGTCGTAGCAGACTGAAGTCCACTCCACGTTTTCCATTCAGCTCACTGAGAGGTGTTGCCATGGAGACGTCCAAGCTACTTCTCCGGTAAGAGACAGCATTCTGATGACGTGTGCGTGGAGCGACAGTTCGCGTTGTTGACCAGAGAGCCGGGATAGTAGTCCCGTCACTCGACTGAGAGCAGAAAAACGTTTTGCGGGAACTTCTATGTATATAGCGCGGGCGACGAAGAAGTCCTAGTTGTTTAATCACTGCAGTACACGCTGGAGTGAAAAAACTGTTGAGATTCACCAGCTGTTCGACGGAATAACTCAACATAGTGGTGAATGCCGACGGATGGTTTCAGGCTTCCTAGATGCACTTTACGCTGGCATGGACAATTGAGTCCAGGCTGTCCAGGAGGAGACTTTTCCGGCTGCAGTAGCAGCGGCGATGACCAATTCCAGGGTGACTCCGAGCAGGTGTTTTGCTAGCGGCAACAGGTAGGCCACCGCTAGACTCAAAGCTACCTGATACCTATCCAGATCCTCAGTTCGGTGGTGCGGAAAGTAAACGTTGTTTAAAATGTCCACTGGTTGGTGGCACGGACATTAAAAGTAATAAAACAAAGTAAAAAAAATATGCATTAGTTGCATTAAAAACTTGACCGTATTTTAGCGTGACTGGAGAAGCGGCGAACAGACAGCGCCTGCGTCCTCTCCCAACTCAACCGCTGTGTGTTAACAGCAGGTGTTCATCACTAATGCTCAATCATGCTCAACTGATGTGACGAGATCTCACAAGAATAAAATGTGACGAGATCTCGCGAGAATAAAATGTGACGAGATCTCGCGAGAATAAAATGTGACGAGATCTTGTGGGACTAAAATGAGATGAGATCACGCGAGAATAAAATGTGACGGGATCTTGTGGAACTAAAATGAGATGAGATCTCGCGAGAATAAAATGTGACGAGATCTCACGAGACTAAAATGTGACGAGATCTCACGAGAATAAAATGTGACGAGATCTCACGAGAATAAAATGTGACGAGATCTCGCGAGAATAAAATGTGACGAGATCTTGTGGGCCTAAAATGAGATGAGATCACGCGAGAATAAAATGTGACGAGATCTCCCGAGACTAAAATGTGACGAGATCTCACGAGAATAAAATGTGACGAGATCTCACGAGAATAAAATGTGACGAGATCTCACGAGAATAAAATGTGACGAGATCTCGCGAGACTAAAATGTGACGAGATCTCGCGAGACTAAAATGTGACGAGATCTCGCAATACTAAAATGTAACAAGATCTCGCAATACTAAAATGTGACGAGATCTTGTGAGACTAAAATGTGACGAGATCTCATAAGACTAAAATGTGACAAGATCTCGCAATACTAAAATGTGACGAGATCTCGCGGGAAAAGTGACGAGATCTCCCGAGACTAAAATGTGACGAGATCTCACGAGACTAAAATGTGACGAGATCTCGCGAGAATAAAATGTGACGAGATCTCGCAATACTAAAATGTGACGAGACCTCGCGAGTATAAAATGTGATGAGATCTTGCAATACAAAAATGTTACGAGATCTCACGAGACTAAAATGTGACGAGATCTTACGAGACTAAAATGTGACGAGATCTCACAAGACTAAAATGTGACTAGGTCTCGCGAGAAAAGTGACGAGATCTTGCGAGAATAAAATGTGACGAGATCTTGTGGGACTAAAATGAGACGAGATCACGCGAGAATAAAATGTGACAAGATCTTGTGGGACTAAAATGAGATGAGATCACGCGAGAATAAAATGTGACGAGATCTTGTGGGACTAAAATGAGATGAGATCACGCGAGAATAAAATGTGACGAGATCTCGTGGAACTAAAATGAGATGAGATCACGCGAGAATAAAATGTGACGAGATCTCCCGAGACTAAAATGTGACGAGATCTCACCAGAATAAAACGTGACAAGATCTTGTGGGACTAAAATGAGATGAGATCACGCGAGAATAAAATGTGACGAGATCTCACGAGAATAAAATGTGACGAGATCTCGCGAGAATAAAATAATAATAATAATAATAATAATACGTTTAATTTATAACGCACTTTTCATCCAAGGATCTCAAAGTGCTACAGGTTAAAAACAATAAAAGATAAACAGTTCTTTAAAAAGAGAGGGAAAAAGAAAAAAAAAAAAGAAAGAGAAAAAAAAAAAAAAAAAAAAAAAAACATCTAAAGGGTATCAAAAGCTTTGCTAAAAAGGAATGTCTTAAGGCCTTTTTTAAAACATTCAGTGGATTGAGGTGCCCTCAAGGTGTCAGGGAGTGCATTCCACAGTTTTGGGGCAGCAGCACAAAAGGCCCTATCTCCCATTGTCGTAAGTCTGGTTCTGGGTATGTGGAGGAGGTTTGAGTGAGTGGAGCGGACAGAACGTGTTGTGTTATGTGGGTTGATAAGTTCTTTGAGGTAGGGGGGGGCATGACCATAGATGCACTGATGTGTGAGAAGAGAAACCTTGTACTCAATCCTGGTGGAGATGGGAAGCCAGTGGAGTGAGTGGAGAATGGGGGTAATGTGCTCATGTTTCCGGACTCTCATCAGGATCCTAGCTGCAGAGTTTTGGATGTACTGAAGCCTCTGCAGACTCTTTCTAGGAATCCCAATGAGAAGTGCGTTGCAGTAATCCAGTCTGGAGGAGACAAAGGCATGAACCAGCTTTTCAGCATCTGAGAGGGAGAGAATGGACCGGACTTTGGAGATGTTACGGAGATGGTAGAAAGAAGTCTTACACAGGTGATTTATATGGGCTTCGAAAGTAAGTTGGGGGTCCATTTTTACACCAAGATTAGTGACTGTTTGTGAGAGGGGGATGATGGTGCCAGAAAAAGTGATGCTGGTTATGAGTGATGATTTAACCTGGTGAGGAGTGCCAACCAGGATGGCTTCGGTTTTGGAGCTATTTAGTTGAAGGAAGTTGTGTTCCATCCATACCTTTATCTCCTCCAGACAAGTGATGAGTTTTGATGTGGATGACTGTGAGCCGGGGGGGTCAGCTGTGGCATTTACATAGAGCTGTGTATCATCGGCATAGCAGTGAAATGAAATTTTGTGACGGCTGATGATTTGGCCAAGTGGGGTGAGGTAGAGGATAAAGAGGATGGGCCCAAGGACTGACCCCTGGGGGACACCACAAGTAACCGTGTGTGGTTTCGATTTGGAGTGGCCCAGGGAGATGTATTCTGTCCGGTTTGTGAGGTATGATCTGAACCAACTGAGGGCAGTGTCATTTAGTCCAGTAGTGAGGTGGAGCCGGTTTAAAAGAATGCCATGGTCGACAGTATCAAATGCAGCAGAAAGGTCAAGGAGGATGAGAAGGGAGGGAGAGCCAGCATCGGATGATATGAGGAGGTCGTTTGTGACTCTGACTAGGGCAGTCTCTGTGCTGTGTGCAGAGCGAAAACCTGACTGGAATTTTTCAAAGAGGTGATTATGTTTGAGGTGATTTTGAAGGTGGGTGGCAACTGCTTTCTCAAGTACTTTTGATATGAAAGGAAGATTGGAGATGGGCCTATAGTTGGATAGGACTTCAGGATCAAGAGTGGGTTTTTTGAGCAGTGGTGTGATAATGGCATTTTTTAAAACAGGGGGAACGTGACCAGTTTGGAGAGAATTATTTATAACAGCGGTGATCAGGGGACTTAGGACAGTGATATGGGTTTTTACCAGAAAGGTTGGGAGAGGGTCCAGGGGACAGGTGGAGGATTTCATTTTCCTAATGATGTTCTGCACCTCTTCAGATGAAATCTCAGGAAAGCAGTTTAAGGGTTTGGAGACGGTAGATTTTGGGGGGACAGTTTGGGTGGGAGGACCAGAAAGGGCTGAGCGAATATGTGCAGTTTTTGATGTGAAGAAATCCATGAATTTATTGCACTGCTCTTCTGTAGTGGTGGTAAGTGATGGAGATTGTGGTTTGAGAAGATGGTTTATAGTGGAAAAAAGCTGTTTGGAATTTCCTGGGCTATTTCTGATGGCATCGGAGTAAAACTGTGACCTTGCCTCATTGAGGGACTGTGCATATTTTTTTTGTTGCTCCCGGTAAATTTCTTTGTGGACAGTGAGGCCAGAGGCTCTGAAACGGCGCTCAAGGACCCGCCCTGCTGCCTTCATTTTACGAAGCCTGTCTGTGAACCAGGGTGCTGAGCGGGTGAAGGTGACTGTTCTTGTTTTAACAGGGGCATGGAGGTTCAGGAGGCTGCTCAGATGGCTGTTGTAGTAGTCCACTGCTTCGTCGGCTGATGCAAAGTGAGTGGAAAGATGCTGAAGGTCTGCTTCCAAAAGTTCTTGGTTAATGTTTTTTAGTTTTCTGAAACAGATATTCCGCTTAGGCTTGGAGAGGCTGGATGGAGATGGCAAAACCATAGAAATGGCCTTGTGATCAGACACACCCAAGTCATACGCATGCAGGTTGGTGAGAGGGGCAGAGTTAGTAATGACCAGATCCAAGGTATGCCCCCTGGTGTGTGTGGGAACACCAACAAGTTGTTTTAAATTAAAACAGTCCAGTAGTTGTAGAAATTCAGCCGCAAAACGGCAGGAGGGGGTGTCAACATGAATGTTCATATCACCTAAAATTATAACATCAGCAGAGGATGTGCAAAATGTTGTGAGTAGATTTGACATCTCAGTGATAAATAGTGGGTTTGGTTTTGGTGGTCGGTACATGAGGAGAAACAGCACAGGGGAAAGGGACTTGCATTTAAATGCAAGGCATTCAAATGAAGACAGTTCTGGTAATGGTTGCAGAGATAACTCCAGATCGCTGCGATAGATAACGGACAGGCCGCCACCACGCCCTATGCTACGGGCTTTCTGGAGATAGCTATATCCTTGGGGACAGCTCTCATTTAAAGAAGAAAATGTATTTGGTTGGTGCCAGGTCTCTGTAATGCACATATAATCCAGACCTTTATCCAGGATATGGTCATGAATGAAGCAGGATTTGTTTGTAATAGACTGTGCATTTAAGAGTTCGATTTTACTTTTTGATGATGCAACAAATCTTTGTACTGGTCGTAGCAGACTGAAGTCCACTCCACGTTTTCCATTCAGCTCACTGAGAGGTGTTGCCATGGAGACGTCCAAGCTACTTCTCCGGTAAGAGACAGCATTCTGATGACGTGTGCGTGGAGCGACAGTTCGCGTTGTTGACCAGAGAGCCGGGATAGTAGTCCCGTCACTCGACTGAGAGCAGAAAAACGTTTTGCGGGAACTTCTATGTATATAGCGCGGGCGATGAAGAAGTCCTAGTTGTTTAATCACTGCAGTACACGCTGGAGTGAAAAAACTGTTGAGATTCACCAGCTGTTCGACGGAATAACTCAACATAGTGGTGAATGCCGACGGATGGTTTCAGGCTTCCTAGATGCACTTTACGCTGGCATGGACAATTGAGTCCAGGCTGTCCAGGAGGAGACTTTTCCGGCTGCAGTAGCAGCGGCGATGACCAATTCCAGGGTGACTCCGAGCAGGTGTTTTGCTAGCGGCAACAGGTAGGCCACCGCTAGACTCAAAGCTACCTGATACCTATCCAGATCCTCAGTTCGGTGGTGCGGAAAGTAAACGTTGTTTAAAATGTCCACTGGTTGGTGGCACGGACATTAAAAGTAATAAAACAAAGTAAAAAAAATATGCATTAGTTGCATTAAAAACTTGACCGTATTTTAGCGTGACTGGAGAAGCGGCGAACAGACAGCGCCTGCGTCCTCTCCCAACTCAACCGCTGTGTGTTAACAGCAGGTGTTCATCACTAATGCTCAATCATGCTCAACTGATGTGACGAGATCTCACAAGAATAAAATGTGACGAGATCTCGCGAGAATAAAATGTGACGAGATCTCGCGAGAATAAAATGTGACGAGATCTTGTGGGACTAAAATGAGATGAGATCACGCGAGAATAAAATGTGACGGGATCTTGTGGAACTAAAATGAGATGAGATCTCGCGAGAATAAAATGTGACGAGATCTCACGAGACTAAAATGTGACGAGATCTCACGAGAATAAAATGTGACGAGATCTCACGAGAATAAAATGTGACGAGATCTCGCGAGAATAAAATGTGACGAGATCTTGTGGGCCTAAAATGAGATGAGATCACGCGAGAATAAAATGTGACGAGATCTCCCGAGACTAAAATGTGACGAGATCTCACGAGAATAAAATGTGACGAGATCTCACGAGAATAAAATGTGACGAGATCTCACGAGAATAAAATGTGACGAGATCTCGCGAGACTAAAATGTGACGAGATCTCGCGAGACTAAAATGTGACGAGATCTCGCAATACTAAAATGTAACAAGATCTCGCAATACTAAAATGTGACGAGATCTTGTGAGACTAAAATGTGACGAGATCTCATAAGACTAAAATGTGACAAGATCTCGCAATACTAAAATGTGACGAGATCTCGCGGGAAAAGTGACGAGATCTCCCGAGACTAAAATGTGACGAGATCTCACGAGACTAAAATGTGACGAGATCTCGCGAGAATAAAATGTGACGAGATCTCGCAATACTAAAATGTGACGAGACCTCGCGAGTATAAAATGTGATGAGATCTTGCAATACAAAAATGTTACGAGATCTCACGAGACTAAAATGTGACGAGATCTTGCAATACTAAAATTTGACGAGTTCTCGCAATACTAAAATGTGACGAGATCTCACGAGAAAAGTGACGAGATCTCGCGAGAATAAAATGTGACGAGATCTCCCGAGACTAAAATGTGACGAGATCTCGCTAGAATAAAATGTGACGAGATCTTGTGAGACTAAAATGTAACGAGATCTCATAAGACTAAAATGTGACAAGATCTCGCAATACTAAAATGTGACGAGATCTCGCGAGAAAAGTGACGAGATCTCCCGAGACTAAAATGTGACGAGATCTCACGAGACTAAAATGTGACGAGATCTCGCAAGAATAAAATGTGACGAGATCTCGCAATACTAAAATGTGACGAGATCTCACGAGACTAAAATGTGACGAGATCTTGCAATACTAAAATTTGACGAGTTCTCGCAATACTAAAATGTGACGAGATCTCACGAGAAATGTGACGAGAGATCTTGTGAGAACAAAATGTGACGATATCTTGCGAGAATAAAATGTGACGAGATCTCTTGTCGAGTGGAAGTGGTCTTGTGATATCGCCTTGACGGAGTGCAAGGGTGGAATTAGCACAGAATATGCGCCACTACATTCACATTATGACTGCATCACTGCCTCCAAGATCATTTTGCTGTTTATATAAAAATAAAAACCATTGTAAACTATTGTAAACGTCTGCTCTGCTCATCCAGCACGAGTCGCCAGAGTAGGACTCACAGTTCACTGATCACGTGACGATGGCGAAGTGTTTGCTGCGCAACAGAGCTATCAAACCTATCCTGGACTGAGTAGCTGTAGCTCTGGTCTCTGTTTGCACTTTGAATATTGAGAGAGGTGTAGCGTCTGAAGAACGATAGATAAGGGAGGTTGAACACAAAACAGTGCTGAACACTTTCTCTCCACCAACGATCAACATCTAAGCTCTTGCTTACTGCTCCGCGCTTTGTTTTATCGCTTTTATATTTTTATATTTTATCTCCTTTTATCACCTAATTGTAACTTCAGCAAATCAGCACAGTGCTCAAAAACTTGATTACTACAAAAAAGCAGAATTCTTTTCTCCGACCAGCCAAACAGGGAACTTATTTAAGATAACACCAGAGCAACAGTCCCTCTCCCCGGACACGTTATCCCTCTCTCCAGAATCTCCACTTCTGTCCTTTTCAGAGAAAATGGAAATACTGGTGTATGCTGGAACCAAACTTTCCCACTCGTTTGCTGAAAGCCCCCAGATGTCAACCAAAAAACGCCAGGCCTCACAACCACCAAAGCCTGTAGGCCCAGCTCACCCCCAAGCCCCCCTCCCCCCTCCTCTGAGAGCTCTTTGGCCTATGACACAGCGCCAGGCCCCATACCCTCCTCCGGCGGCTCGAGGTGAACCAAAAACAACTGATACCAGCTCTCAGTGATATGTATCGGGTCCCCGCTATGATAACAGTAACTTTCTTAAATGTTTACAAAACAAGCGGGAACCCAGTGTGTCTGAATCTTTCTCTATTGCTGTGCACAATAGAAAGTCTAAGGCCTTCAAAAGCCACACAGCAAACCCATCTAATCTGGTGCCTATTACATGCCAAACTAAGATTGCTGTGGGTACAAAAAGACTGTTAAGAAAGCGATTTTAAACATCCGCTCAGTTAAAAATGAATAACTTCTGGTCAACGACTTAATAACCACATAAAACCTGGACTTTATGTTTCTAAATGAAACTTGGCTATAAAACAGTCCTCACTGGAACAGCCCCTTCTAACTTTACAGTTATGAGTGTCTGCAGAGCGGGTAAGAGAGGCGGGGGATTAGCTGCTCTTTTTAAATATGTCAATGAATGTAAGCAAATCACTCCCCTATTGTTTAGGACAGTCTGGATGAGAATGATGTATCTTTGACATTTAATAACAATCAATATTTGTGATCAGCTGTTTGAACAACTTTAGAGAGGATTCAGATACTGATTCTGTAAACTTTATGAGTCGATCAAATGAGGATGATGTTCATACACACCTGGATTCAGAGATTTTGCTGTGGGAAGTCCTGTTACTGTAGTTGATGTAGTTGTAGTTACACCTATTAAAACAAGATGGAAATAGAAATATGTCATATTTTAATGCATGAACAGAATGTCAAGGCATTTATTTTCCAAAAATGAATCCACACGATCATTTGAATTTATCATGGGATGGCATGAGATACACTATCTGTATAATATCTATAATTAATTTGCATCAGACAACAGGAAGTTCAAGTCATACTGTATGTATCAAAATGGCTCACTGACAAATCTGACTAAAGAGATATTTTTTGTAGATAATATCTGTGATAATAAACCAGCCTGAGAGAGCCAGTGCAAACCACTGAAGCGAGAGTGATGATGTGTGATCAGAAACTGATTCTCTGGATGATGAGGATGATGTTCATACACACCTGGATTCGGAGAGTTTGTTGTGGTGTCTGGAGTCAGTGTTGTTGAAGAGACTGGAGCTGCAGAAGATGAATGTTCACACACATCACCTGTAGGACATTAACATCATATATTTACATTGTGAAGATGCTTTCCAACAGGTTTTATTGTAGTTTTTGTACCAAGTCAAGTCAATGTAGTCGGACAAAACTACGCTAAAACCTGTTGGAAAGAATCTTTTGCAGCGATATTTGTGTGAGTATATCAGTGAACACCCCAGACCACTCGGTGAGTTTCACGTCTTTGTAAACTAAAGTTTAATGCGTTTTATGAATGATTGTTCAAGTGCACATAGACAACCATTGTGTAGGTGGGGGTGCTAACACAGAAAACTACAATTCTCAGGACAGCAGAATTTGTCCAAATTTCAATCTTAACCGTTCTATTTCATCAGAAACGATCTTAAAACAGGGCTTTAAGTGTAAAATACAGAACTAACCCCAGAGAGGTTAGTTTTTTAATAACAACTTAAAACTATTTTAATGATATAAGTAAAGTAAACATATAATATGTAGCCTAATATAGTGGACATATTTAACAAAACACTAATTTGTCTAGCCTGTATGATCATTAAATGGCTTTCGTGAGGTAAATGTAACGTTGACATGTTGTTCTCCAGATGTTTTATGGACCTCTTTCCCCGGTTGATAAACACTGATCAAGAGTTTTATTTCAAATTTTCAAATGAGATATTTTTCAAAATGGCCTATTGATCATTCGTGCTTATATTAGTAGTAAAGAAGAGTAACAGATGATCGGTTACGTGCCGCTTGAACTGAAGCGCTACTGAGATCTGTCACGACACACTTACAAGAGCCAAAACGCCATTTATTGATTGAATTTGGTAATAAAATGGACAGAATCTGAGCGCTGATCATTTGTTTTGTATTAAAGTAACCTGCTATGTCTTGTCTGTCGGTGTCAGTGTCCTCTTTGCTACATGATCATTCTCTGTGTGAGTAAATGGATGTGTGGTGAGAGTGTGTGGAAAGGGTCAACTGTGTGAGTCTCGCGCTCAATGCGTGACAGTTTACAGTAAAACTCGTCAGAACTCAGCGAATCACAACAAGTGTATCGGTGAAAACACTTATTTAAACAGCACACACACACACACACACACACACAAACTCGACTGCACATCACATTTTTGACATTATTGGTCCTGCTTTCAATCGTAATGCAACGGACCCGTCTAATAATTTTATATGATTTATATGAGAGTGAAACACAGTTGAGCTGCTTCCCATAAACCTTCAGCTTTCCTGAATGAAGGACATTATTAAGCCGTATAACTCCTAAAGCTTACCTCCTACATGGGTCATACTAGGCTTTAATAGACTCTTATGATTTATGCAATTTATCATGTATGAAATATATTGGGACTTTTAAGGGTTTGTATGCAGTTTATAACTTTGACCACTAATATTTTACAATTGAAGTCATCATAAAGAGTAGAGCCAGTCTGTGGAAGTTTTCTCAAATCTGTCTTCTAACTGTGTTTCTCACCTGAATACTTGACAGTGTATGTGACTGACGTCTGGAGTTGATTTCTGCGAGTAAGCTGACATCTCCACTCTCTGTTGTCATCTTCATTCAGGAGTGTTGTAGTCAGAGTGATAAAACAAGGATATTGAGATGATGATGATGATGATGGTGATGATGATGATATCTGATATCTGGAGTCTGTCTTCAGATCAACACCAGCCTGATTCACCCACAACAGCTCAACTCCCTTATAATTAACCCAATTATCACAGGAGAATCCAATATATGAATACAACTGACAGTAGAGAGTCACAGAGCAGCCTGGACCGATTTCAGTCTGTGAGGATGAAGATGATGATGATGATGATGGAGACACTGAAACTGAACACAAGACACAAATCACAGACTCTTCAATCATCATCTGAGTTTAATAAAGAATCTGCCCTTTTTAAATTGACCATATAATCATAAACTTACCATGAAGAACATGCAGATAAACAAGTGCATCAGTTCCTTGTTGTTCGTTCACAAATTGTCTGCAGGTGTAAGATCCATAATCTTCTTCTGTGACGTTCTTGATGTTCAGAGAGCAGTCAGACTCCAGACTCAGTCTCTCATGTCTCTCTGTGTCTTTATTCTTTATCCCTAATTCAATCAGTGCAACTACTGCTGAATATCTGAAGCTATTAGTGTAGGTCCATGTAGTTGATTTGCAGTCAGAAAGAGCATTATTACAGGACAGACGGACATCTACACCAGAACTGATGAACACATGATCATCATCCACTCCACTGGTGCCTGAAACACAGTAGATCTCAGTGATCATTATGATATTTATTAATAAATGAAACCATAAACCATACCAGCATAACAAGCAGAAGATTACAATCATACAGTATTTTTCTGGTAACGTTTTACAATAAGGGTTTATGAATAATCATGTACCATAGAGGTCTAAACACATGCAAGGCAGGGGCGGATTGGTCATCGGGAATACCGGGAACAATCCTGAACAGCCGGTCCAATTCAGGCCGAAGACGGGCTTTTTCATTTTTAATGATACGCGACCGGCCGCTCAACTGCAGTGGAACACTGTCTGTGTGTTTCATGGTGCGTTCAATATGATATTTTCCACTTGTAAACTGGTATTTAACGTTACCAGTGTGTTGTGATCAAGTGCTTTTGTTGTCGTAATGTGGTAAAAAGATGGAGATCCAGACCTGTTATTAAGCTAAAACTATTTTAGATTGCTTACATCATCTGTTACAGCAAGAAAATGATTTATCAAAACTCAAACGGTAAATAATATGCTGTATATTTTATAGATTATGAATAGTACATTATTTTACCATTCACGACTCTCGTGTTGCTCTCCGCCATTTTGAAAAGGTCAAAGGTTATCATCTCTGCAACTCGTGCATCAAAATATTCTACGAGCTGCCCAGTGGAAATACCACATGAGTGTGTTCAAGTGCATTTTACACGATTTACCATAATTACCATAGCACGCGAACGCATCATCAGACCGGGCCAATACTTTCAATCTGAGGGGGGATACGAGCGGCCCCTCCCAACTTGGGCTGATCCTCGTTTTTCCTGACATCCGATTGGCTCAAACTAGGCGCCGATCAATAGAGTTTACTTTTGGTCATGTTTGGTGGTAAAAATGGCCAAAGGAAGGAAAGAAGAGAAAGAAAGGGATGTGGCCAAAAAAATATGAATCAAAAAGAAAAAAAAACATTGGCACAAGAGGCAGCTAAATGGCAGCTGGAGGTGCAGATGAGGAAGGACCCAGCAGCATGGACAGGACAGGAGCACGATTAGTGATATATTAGTGATTTATTATACACTGTTATTGTTTATATTTGCATTTAAAGATGGCATTTATTACATGGCTTGGTAGAATTACACTGCAGAACGCGGTCGGTTTCTTGATAACAGACGCCGCTATAAGGATTGTGGGTGATTTGAGAGCGCGAAGGCTACACCCTTTCCTGTGTATGGGATATTTTTCGAACGAAGAGGATCCTCGACATTCAAAGTCAGGGTATTTGTAAGACGTTGTGTTCGGCAACATGACATCATGACTTGCGTAAACATACACGCAGGGATTAAAGTGAAAAAAATTCTTCTGACTGAAATTTTTTTCAGGCCAAGTCATATTCCTGTAACTTTATTTAAATAGTTGAGACCAATAGCGTTTTAAGGGGAGATGTTTTAAACCGATCTAATATTGCCAGTTTGCGTAATTTAAAAGCTATTTTAATCTATGAAAAACAATTACTTATCTTGACAAATAATCAACCATATACATAACTTTTCAGTACATGTTTTTATTTATCTTATGAGACCAAACAATGCTAAACTATATTAATATATAGTTTGTGCCATGGCAAATTGTTTTGGCTAAGGGCAAAGTGAAGTTTTATAACTTTATTATGTAGGCTATTTAACTTTAACTTTGTAGCCTATTAGAGAGCTGATTTATGTTTAACTGAATTGTTTGCTTTATTCATCATTGTATAGCTTATTATAGCCTACCTATTAGGCTACTTATAGTTTTGAACGGGATATTAGCATTAAAACTGACATTTAACAAAAAAGAGACATGGTTGTGTAATTTTATATATAAAATATATAAAATATTATATTACTGTAACGCGCGTGAGTTATCCTCTGCTTATAGTTCTTACCCAGCGCTGTTCCGTGGGTTCTTGGCCTCGCTCTGTGATCACCACAATAAGGAGGGCACTGACAAAGGGCTCCGGTGACTACAACACTTGTTTATTGAACATCACAACATCGTGAAATGGCCGCAGCCGATTACATAGTGCATCTCGTCTGTTCCTCTCTCTGAACTCTACTCTCACTGTTTTCTCCCGCGCTCTAACTCGCGGGGCTCCGTTCTCGCGATATTATCCCAAATCCTATTTAAAGTCATAGAACATAACTCTTACATTTCACTTCCTACATAATACTCCCTTACCCAACAAGAAATGTCCTCATTTCTATAACACTGTCCTTAAAACACAAAAAACAAAAATAAAGTAGACAAAATGTTTCAGAACATCTGTATCAAAAAAAATAAAAAAAAATTGCAATCAACAAAACATGTTTAACAATACTGAAACATATAATAAATGAAAGAGAGATCCCTAAACTTCAATAAATGATCATACTCCCATTGATTCCACTTTGCACATCAATTAGAGAACACATGAGAACCATGAACATTTAGCAAATTAGTAAAGTGCAAAGTCTTTCAAATGGTGCGGCAACCGACGTGTCCTGGGGGGCACATTCCGAGTGGACACTGGAGTATCAGAAAACTCAGAAACACCTGTTGATGGTCTAGCTTCCGGTATGCACAGAGGAACCAGTTCAGAGTGCAGAGTAACCAGGCTGTCCTGTGCGTTTTGCGTATTGCTGGAGGGTTGTGGAGTGCCATGTTGTTGGACATGAGGTTGCAACTGGGACAATGGAATGGGCTCCAATGGAACCTGGGGTGCAGGAGGAAGTCCCGGAGGCACCGGTGTAGTGAGGGGTGGGAGGAGTCCTGACAACGTCGTCAGGGTATTTGGTTTAATAATGGAGGAAGGGGGGGTGGAAGCAAGTGAGTTCCTTGAGTCTGTGATGTAGGGTTTCATGCGATTGTAATGAATGATTTTCGCTTTTGCACCCGGTCTGGATACATCACGAACTTCAAAATTAACCGGGGTGGAAATACCCGAGGGGCATATTGGTTGCAAAACCTCATAGGGACCCACCCAACGTGGACACAGTTTATTGTGGTGGCGGGCAGGGTCATCCACTAACACTAGGTCACCCTGGCTATACGGAGTGTACTTTAAGTGACGATCATAGTTCAGGCGTTGCTGATCTTGTGCCCTGTCTCTGTGAGCGGTTGCAAAACGGTAAGCAGAGGTCAATCTTTTCCGCAGCTTGTTAGCATATGCTGCTGGCGTGCCCACTGTCGCTGGACTGACAGCAGTACTATCCTGGAGTATGGTGTCCAGGGAAATGCGCGCCTCACGGCCATGAGCCAGAAAGAAGGGTGTCAATCCCGTACTAGTGTGTTTGGTGGTGTTATAAGCCAATGCAACCAGCGGGAGGTGCTCATCCCACTCTGTGCCCGATGCAAAAAGATGTTTGGAAAGTTCATCCTTAAGAGTACGATTAAAGCGCTCAACAGCCCCGTCACATTGAGCGTGATAAGGAGAGGTACGAAGCTTCTTGATTGATAGCAAGTTACAAAGGTGCTGTATGAGGTCGGATTCAAACTGTCTGCCCTGGTCAGAATGTAGGGCCTCAGGGACACCATGTTGTGGAATATAGTGGTCAAAGATGCAGCCTGCTACTGAGACAGCAGTTTGATCCTTCAATGGGTAGAGATTGACAAACTTAGTGTACAGGTCCATTATTACTAGAACATAACGGTTGCCCTTGGTAGAAATGGGCAACTCTGTTATGTCTGCAGCCACTATTTGAAATGGACTGTCAGGAGAGATAGGAATGAGTGGTGCCTGAGGTCGGGGCACCGGAGAACGCCTTGACTGACAAGCAGCACACTGGGAGCAATGTTTGGCAACGTCTGACGACATGTAAGGCCAGTAGAAGGACCGCATTGCTCTGTCCAAAGTCTTGGCCAGGCCATAGTGACCCACTGAAGGGTGTCCATGAACGTGATTGAGAACATCAGGAATCAACAAGGTAGGAATGACAACTTGCAAGGCATTATCCCCAAAAGATCTGCGTGAATGTCTGCATAACACTCCATTATGAACAACTAGGTGACTAAACTGTGCCCACAGTTTCCTGAGGTATGATGAAGCGTTACGTAGCTTCCATAAGGCTGGTCTACGTCCTGTTTCCATCCACGAGAGCACAACGGCTAAATCTGGGTCTGACCTTTGTTGTCCCATGACATTCCACTCACTTTGGAATTGCACAAGATTTGATGATGTGTAGTTTGGAACAATCACGGGCAAAGGGGCATTTACGTCCCTAGACAGTGTTTGGGAGTGTGCTGACATCGGTTCAGCCTGCAAAGCTATTGATGTAGTCTGAGTGGCTACAGGGACAGTAGATGCGTCGCTCTGAAGACTCCCATCTGGTTCCTGAGGAACGGTCTCTGGCCGTCTGGACATGGCGTCTGCATTAAGGTGTTTAGCGCCATTACGGTGAATGACATGCCAGTCATAAAGGTCCAGTTCTATGGCCCAACGTGCCCTTCTACCTGTAGGGTCATGGTCCAACGGAAGTTTCTTGAGACCGACCAGAGGCTTATGATCAGTAATGATGGTGAACGGATGGCATGCAAGGTAGTGTCGAAAATGACGGACCGACCACACAATGGCATACAATTCCCGATCAAACGTAGACCATTTTCTTTCAGCAGTAGACAGCACGTGGCTGGCATATGCGATGACATGCTCTTTTCCGTCCACTTGTTGTGAAAGAACAGAGCCCAGCGAATGAAGGGAAGCATCAGTGTAAAGGATAAAAGGAATCGAAAAATTCGGAAATGCCATAACTGGTTGTGACGTCAATTCCTGCTTCAATACACTGAAAGCTTCATTTGCTTCAGCTGACCAAGAAAATGATACTCCTTTGTGTGTGAGATGGTACAAGGGTTCAGCTGTGCGTGCAAAGTGTCTAATAAATCGGCGATAGTATGAGCACAGACCCAGAAAAGCCCTGACTTGCGTGGCTGATGTCGGAATTGGCCATGTCCTGACTTTGTCAATGTTAGAGGGGTCTGGCTCAACCCCGGCACTCGAAACACGATGGCCCAGGAAAGTCACCGAAGAGCATGCCAGATGGCACTTGGACGGCTTAAGTTTGAGTCCAGCCGTACGAAATCGCTGAAAAACGTCGCGCAGATCCTGGAGGTGTTGTGGAAAATCAGCACTGTAGACGATAATATCGTCTAAGTAGATTAAACAAATACTCCAGTGCAGACCCCGAAGCACAAGCTCCATTAAGCGCTGGAAACTGGGAGGGGCATTCGAGATCCCCATTGGCATCATACAGAATTGGTATAGGCCGGTACCAGTGGAGAAAGCCGTTTTCTCTTTGTCCTCTGGATTGAGTGGTATTTGCCAGTAACCAGCAGTTAAGTCAATTGTGCTGAACACTCTGGCCCCAGAAAGTCTATCGAGGGTATCATCCACCCGAGGAAGAGGGTGTGAATCTTTGATTGTGACATCATTCAGACGTCTGTAATCTACACAGAACCGGTGTGTGCCATCCTTTTTTCCGGACAAGCACAACCGGAGCTGACCACGGACTGTGAGAGTCCTCGATGACATTCTGGTCCAAAAGCCTCGACACCTCTTTTTGTAATACAGCCTGAGTAGCTGGTGACGTTCTATAAGGGCGCAGTTTTATTGGAGCAGCGTCACCCGTGTTGATACTGTGTGTAATTAGGTTAGTTTTCCCATAATCATGAGGATGGGAGCTAAAAATGTTAGAGAACTCAGTCAGCAGGGTTTTGAGCTGTGCCTGTTCTTCAGCGTTTAAGTGTGTATCCTCCAAATGTACATCAGGCACTGGATGGACAGCTTCTGTGGAAGTAGTTACAGCTGAGACTAATGCATACTCATCAAGTGTATTGCCAGTGATAGAGAAAATCTGACCTAGTGGGCATCCAGCCTCAAGAGAGACGGTTTCATTAGTCGGGTTAACAACTCTAATAATGCCCCTCCCCTTTTGAACTGATGTCAGTGTTCGAGCGATGCCTAAGGTCACGACTGGAGGGGGCTGAGGTTCCAGTATACCCACATACGTGTCTGTGAAAGGATTCGCTACACCATTATCTTTGACAGAAATTGGGATTGCCATCTCCGACATAGGTGGAACAGTTACCTGGGCGACACTGATAGCAGAACTTTGAACCGGAATCAGGGACTGGGGTAGTGAAAGAGGCACCGACGTGTTGTACAGGTGTAAACGTGCATTTGGTATGTCAACAGTGACGGTGTGTTCAATCAAGAAATCCCATCCTATTAGGACAGGATGAGTGGCTGTGCGTACCACATGGAAAACATGAGAAAATGTTACATCTCCGATATGTATGGGCGCTATCACAGAGCCAATTATGTCCAATAACTGTCCCGTTACCGATGATGCTAACACAAATGACTTGCTGATAGACTGGGTAGACAAAGCTGGAATCGACCTACGACAGTCATCTGTAATGAGGGACAGACCTGACCCAGTATCGACCAAAGCATGGAGGTCTGTACCCGCCAGTCCAATCTGAATGAATGGTGTAGGTGGGGAAGATTTAAGACTGACTGTACTAGAATGGACCACTACAGGGGATGAAGCTGGCATTTGGTCCCCAATGACAGCTTCTACTCGTTTCCCCGCTGTGGTGAGGAAGGGGCCTTGTGGGATGGGGAGAAATGTACATGTCGTGTGGGTGATCTTGGTGAACTTTGGGAATGGGGGGGTAGCGATGGAGAGCGGTTTCTGTGGTAAGTGGAAGTTCTGTACTGTGGGTTTGGTGAGGGGGAACGAACATAACGGGCTCTGTATTCATATTCAAAGTCAGACCGGCGGTCTCGTGTAGGCGATCGGCTAGAGCTACCATAATGATGTCTATGGGGGGTGTATTCGTCATATTGTGTGGTGTGAGGAAGTTGTGACTCACGACCTCGGGAGGGAGGGGAGTAGCTTGAATGTCTTTGGCCAGAGAAGTCATCCTTTGGAAGTGCTCGATCAGTTTCTGCACGGCCCTGGTAGCGTCGTGGGGGATAACAGTCATCCTCAAAGTGTCGTTGTCGACCTCGCTGTGTGCGTTGTGAAGAACAGCAGCAATCCTTGCAGTAGTGATGATCATAACGATCAGGCTGGCGATGGCGTGCTGTGATGTCGTAGTCCACGGCTGCGCAGGCCTGATGCGGAGAGTGTGTGGAAGACGTCACCTCGCCCTGAAGGCTGGAAATCCGCCTCGAGAGCTGGTCCATGCGTTCATCAGTTCGTCGTAGGTGAGATTGACGTAAGTCATGCATGTCTGTTCGGAGTTCAGCAATGGCTGCTGCTAATTCAGTGATGTGAGTCGCAGTCACTGAGTGGGCCGATGGTGGTGAATTTACTGTGACAGGCATAACAGCTGCAGGGTTGGCAACACTAATGGCCAACTGAGCACGTTCACACTGTGTGGCCACTTTCAAGGCATTGTCTAAAGTCATAGCACCGTGCTCATGGATTTTCAGTTGAAGTGATGGATCTAAGCCGGTAACAAATCTACGAAAAATTTCACAATTTCGTGCTGCTGTATCATAATGTGGAAATGCTTCAGTCACTAGATTTGTGAGCTCAGTAGCATAGACTTCAAGGGGTTCTTGTGGTTTACGTGGACGAGCATTCAAAAATGTCTGAAATGTGGCCAAAAAAGTTGTACGTCCAAAAACACTGCTCAAACTAGCTTTAGTCAACTCATAGTCAGCTTTCACCGCAGGGGAGAGAGACTGCCAGTATGCAAATGCTGAACCAGTAAGCTTTACTGGGAGAAGTTTGGCCTTATCCAGTGGTACAGCTGAGACATTTAGTGCTACCTCAAATCTCTGAATCCATGCACTAAACGGCTCTTTACCATCTCCGGAAAAATGAGGAGGGAGGTCAATTTTAAATGGTAGATGTGAGCTTGCGTCCTCTGCTGCGTGTCTGTCTCTCTGTATAGGAACTGCGTCATTCTCATCGTCCGCCATTTTAAGCGAGAGGAAGAAAGAAGAAAAAAAAAAAATGCACGTAATCCGATCTTGCAAAAGAAACACGTGAAAAAAAATTAAGCAGTCTTTAAACGGCTCTGCAGATTAAAGCGGCGATATTCACGTCGTTCAATACGGGAAAAACAAGCGTCTCAACAGAAAGCAAGCCAACCAACGCTGCCACCAGTGTAACGCGCGTGAGTTATCCTCTGCTTATAGTTCTTACCCAGCGCTGTTCCGTGGGTTCTTGGCCTCGCTCTGTGATCACCACAATAAGGAGGGCACTGACAAAGGGCTCCGGTGACTACAACACTTGTTTATTGAACATCACAACATCGTGAAATGGCCGCAGCCGATTACATAGTGCATCTCGTCTGTTCCTCTCTCTGAACTCTACTCTCACTGTTTTCTCCCGCGCTCTAACTCGCGGGGCTCCGTTCTCGCGATATTATCCCAAATCCTATTTAAAGTCATAGAACATAACTCTTACATTTCACTTCCTACATTACTATGCATTCTCTTCACTGTATGTGTACGCATAATACAATAAAACGATACAACCCTGTCTGTTTGTTAATGTCAGTTTTAATGATAAATAATGTTTCATATTTTTAAAATGAAAACAAAAAGAATCAGGTTTGTGTTTTAGCTATATTTTGTGTTGTTATAAATATATGATAATCAATGTGCGTTGCCTGAACCACATTTGTGTGGCCATTTATATGTTTATGATAATAATTATGTTCATTTATAAATGAAAAGAGGCACAGTGGTGTTGATGAAAAAAGGCAGAGTTGATAACCGGAGTAGCCGCGTGCTGAGTGACGCGATCAAGAATAAAGGCCAATTTATACTTCTGCGTAGGGTGCGCGCAGTAGGTACGGCGTAGCATACGCACAGACGCGTCCCATACCGCGTACCCTTCCGCGTTGCCTGACGCGCACCTCTTCAAAAATGTAACTACACGTCACGACGACGCGGACCGCAAGATCGGTGATTGGTCGTCTTGGTAGCATCGTATTTCCTCATACGCATTTCCGCACGTACCTTCTCACGCATTTCCACACGTACCATCTCCTCCGACGTCTTCTCTCATTTCTGCCTTTCAGTTTTAATTTCACTAAAATGAACTGTTTTTCCACCCCAATAAGCTCCAACTCCAACATGATCCACTCTCTTTCAGTCGCTATTGCTTGTAGTAACCTAGCCGTGAGGAATCTAAACACAGTGGAACATTAAAACCCTCCGCCGCCTCCTAGCGTTTCGGAGCAGTACTGCAGAGCAACCAATACCTGAACGCAGAAGTATAAATGCTCACAACGGCGTCGCCTACGTGCGAAGCCAACGCCGTACACTACGGCGTACCCTCGACGCAGAAGTATAAATTGGCCTTAACGCGCTGTTAGCAGCGTCCTCTCGTCCTCGGGAGTTTGTCCGAAGTTTGCGTACTTGGTATTGAGAAACGACCAATATTGACCCGCGTTCTGTTTTCTATCATGGGACCGCAGCAAACGAGCAGTAGCCTCGCCTGACAAGATTGAGTGAACAGGGTCCAGACTCCAGGGAGCAGTTTTTCCGTGAGCGGGAATTGAAAACCCGGAGTGGACCATGAGCAAAGTGATTACAGAATGCTGAGAGTGGAGAGAGTAACGTGCTTTCGCTCCACTCCAGGCTTTATCACATCCCCCCTCAGCAGGGTGAATACACATCATCTTTCCTTAATTTAAGACCTATTCAAACTAAAATTAAGACAGTTATCACACTGTTTGCGAAATGAAAGCCTATTTACGGCCTTAAAATTATGAAAAGTTAATTTAAGACATAAGGACAGACGGGAACCCTGCAATTGACGGATATCCGTCATAGACGCGCTGCAATTAACGGAAATCCGTCGTAGCGACGGAGGACTTTAATCCCTGTACACGCCACTTTCGTGTTATCTCTACGCATTTTGAGCTATCCGCGTGTATCCGCGTGTATGTCTACGCCATTAACGTCCGCGTCATTCCACGTGTCTGTACACGCAGTCAAATCTCCAGTCATAAATGCCATTAACCCCAGTGACGGTTAAGTTTAGGGATGGGGTTGAGGTAAGTCATATATTTATATAAAGTTAAGTCAACGGCGTTCATAAACACGCTGAAAGGCGATTATGCGTCTTGATAGCACGCCAAAAATGGAAATACGAATTGGCGTGTCATACACACGCTACTTCATGGTAAACTATGTATATCTCACTTATCTGGAGTCATTTCAGAGGCCACAGACTCACGGAGCGATCGGGAATTCACAACTCACTCTTTATTCCCCAGTTGATCTCCTGTAACTCTCTGTCAGACACGATCAGCCGTCCACAGCGTTATTAACTAAACACAATTACTTTAAAAAGAGCATCAGACAGAAATAACCCGCATGGTGTGATCGAGACGCACATACAAAATCAGAGCATTCATCCGGGAGCGCGCAGCTCTTAAAGGGGCCACACCTTATTTCTACTCGCTACTTCTTTCCTTTTTTTTTTTAGGTCACCACTTTTGAATTTTTGAAAGTCTATAAAACTCGTCAAAACTCCGCAAATCAGTAGCGTATCGATGAAAACACTTGTCTAAACAGAACACAGTTTAAACATCAGTCATTCTATGAAACGGGTGCCACTTCCACTTAGCAATTTTCCAAATTTTCATTAAAAAAAAAATATTATTTTTAAAAAACGTACAACTTTAAAAATACGTTAATCCTCCACAAAACATATTTTCCCACCTTTTATTCAGGCAACGTAGTCTTGTACCACCCCGTCACAGACAGAAATATATATTCTTTAAATCTAATGTTTTCCTTATAGTAAAATGCTATTGGAAACCATCAATATAAAGTCTGTATTTTTTTTCTTAGTTTTTAATCTTGAAATTTGAATTTGACATTTCAATGGCCTCATTGTTTATACTGAAAAAAACACAAAAATTAATTCACTTAAAAAATACAAATAAATATACATTTATTTGATTAGTCCACATAACAAGAACAGCATTCAACATTAATTCACGTACATGTAAAATTGGCAATGTACTGATGACAAATTATTAAAAATAGTATGTTATTTTTTAAAAAATAGTATTTTATCGCATATCATGTTAACAAAAAAAAAAACTTGAATTAATAACTTTAAGCTTTATAAACACATTTTGGGACATTTTGTGCCTTAAACATCTCATAAAACATTGCGGACCCAAATGGCACCAGTTTGCTAGAATGACTCGCATCAAATTTTTGACATTATTTTCGACATTATTGATACTGCTTTCAATCGTAATGCAACGGACTGGTCTACAGGACATAAATTAAGTTTAAATAAAAGGGTTATTGTGCTGTTTACACTGAAACACACAATAGAAGAGCGTACACAGATACAGGAAATAGAAATGAACACAAAAGCTGCAGCTGCTGCACCCCCACTTCCTGTATCTCTGGTTTGATTAAGTTTATCCATGAATGTTAATGAATTAATTAATTATCAAGCATGTATAACATGTAGTGAAGGCTGCCGTTATTCATGTGTGAATCCATAATGACTGCAGTCGTAGTTCAAGATAACTCTTCATTGGTTCATGATTCGGTCGTGCCTTCAATAATTATTAGTTCATGTTTAATTAAGTATTAATTCAAGTATTAGTACATGATTATTCATGTAGCCTTATTGTAAAGTGTTACCCTTTGACACTATGTCCAGTATCAGGAATAATACAGTATGATCTGTGTGTATCAATACACAACTCTGAGATCACAACGTGAATGTGTGCAAGAATAAACTGAGCATGTTCAAATCAACTCTTTCCAGACTAATTCCACTAAATGTGTTTAGAGAAAATACAGATTTCTTTACCTGTGAGAAGTGAAGAGAGAATGATCAGTCCCAGAAGACACAGATCACACTGATCAGACATTTCTGCTTCTGTCAGCTTCTGTCTGTCTTCCTCTTTATTATATATAGTTACAGCTCTTCCTTTAACCCTAAAACCGTATTCTGGACAAATTTGGGCAAAATCATTTTGATTATTTTTTTTTAAAAATACTTCCCTTGATCTGAGCGGTACAAGACTTGGCTACTTTTCCTAAGTTTGCCTCCAGAACACACACAATTTAATCTATCTATCTATCTATCTATCTATCTATCTATCTATCTATCTATCTATCTATCTATCTATCTATCTATCTATCTATCTATCTATCTATCTATCTGTCTATCTATCTATCTGTCTATCTATCTATCTGTTTTACTTAACCAAAACTGTCTTTCATATTGAAAACATTCAAACTTCATGCTTTTATAACTTCTTCAAACTCTCTGGTTAGGCTTTTTAAAGAAAACTTAACATTTGTCTACAAACCTTTTTAATCTAATTGTAAAGTGTTACCTTATTATATGGTAAACATCATGTACACATGGTACAAGTACAACGCTGCATGATTCAAGCTTTTTTTAAAAGCCAAGCCAGTCTATTACTTTTCACCTGTGAATTTTCTTTTTGAGTGTCATCCTCTTTCTGACCTGACAACCCTAGGCTCCCTGTTTCTTGGTCAATCTTGACAACACAGAAGAAGAAAAAAATAAACATTAAATTAGTGCAATAATATTATTGAACCCTATAAATTAAGACCTAAATCAGAACATTAATGCATACAATTGCATACTGCATTTATATTGAATGGTAACACTTTACAATAAGGTTTCATTAGTTATCTATCTATCTATCTATCGGTCTATCGGTCTGTCTGTCTGTCTGTCTGTCTGTCTGTCTGTCTGTCTGTCTGTCTGTCTGTTTTACTTAACCAAAACTGTCATTCATATTGAAAACATTCAAACTTCATGCTTTTATAACTTCTTCAAACTCTCTGGTTAGGCTTTTTAAAGAAAACTTAACGTTTGTCTACAAACTTTTTCAATCTAATTGTAAAGTGTTACCTTATTATATGGTAAACATAATGTACACATGTTACAAGTCAAGTGCAACGCTGCATGATTGAAGCAAATAAGTTAGATAATGGCAGAAAATTAGGCAAAGTTATTCATCAATGACAATGAGCAACAAAATTCGGATACCACATTACAACTTACAGTTCTTGACTTTTTTGCGAAAAAAGTGTGAAGTGTTTTTCGCCGTTTTGAATTCCTTTCGACCTCGACGATGGATTCAGTGCGGGTACGAGCACGGGCGTGTGGTGATGCACGAGCGCGAGTGACTGATTACCATGGCAACGTGAAAGTCACGTGTAGAGACAGTAGATAGGCGATCTTTTCTCTTTGAATGTTAAATCTGTATCTATAAATACACATTGGCTCGCGGAAACCTCAACATGTCGTGAACACTTCCCCTATGAAAAAGTGCGCAGGACAAATTTACATTTTATAAAATGTGGGGGGGACACGTCCCCCGCGTAATCTACGCCCTTGCACACACACACACACACACACACACACACACAATGCATTCAGTGGCTTGGCTTTTTAAATGCTAATTTCTTTTGGGACTGGCAGCTCAAGTTTGCCCCTATTCCCCTGCCCCCCTCATTAGTATTCAGGAAAGGTGATAGGGTTTACATCGTGTCAATCTTCAACAAGTGTTACGGAGAGCAGAGTGGAGATGTTACTCCTTTACATAGGGACAATGTGGCTATTAAATCTCTGAGTTCGAACGAAAACAGACTGGTGTATATGGCAAATGAAAGTTTGAAGAGGATATTTGAAAAGCTGGAGATGATGGACATGAGGTTGGATAAGATGAAGGCTGACATCAATGAGCTCAAAGAGGCAAAAGAGGAGCCTGCTTCAAAGAAATCAAAGAGAGCTGGGAATAATTCTGTTGCGGTAAGTTATTTTCTGACCATCACGGTGTCTGCTTAACTTTGTGTGCTTTATTTATAAATGTATTCGAATTGAGCCCTCATACTATGTTGGAACAATGTACACAAATATGACCCACAGACAAGGTATATCTTTAAAACTATTCTGTCATAAAAGTCTTTTCTTCTAAATTATATTTTTAATCAACCTTCTTTAATTACTGCTTCACAGTCTATCCTCCCCCCACAACCTTGAGGTCATAACCTATCTTTTTAATGGCTGTACCGGACGTAGATCCTGCTGTTGTTAAAGGTAAGTCACAAGAGAATGTACCAAGGCTACAACTATTTAACTGTATAGATTAGTTAGTTATAAATAAACATATTCTCCCCCATCTCTCTAGTATCCTGCTATTTTGAAACTGTTAGAAAGGGTTACACGATGGCCCAAGATGAGAACAAAGACAAGATGGAGGACAGCAGGATCATTATGCTCATGAGACAAAGAAAAAGAAGAGTAAGTATAAATACATATAAATCTCAGTAAAAGCCTCAGCCTGGGAGAGGCTCCCATCCCAACCTATTTGATATTTTCAGTGGTTTAATTACTTTTTTCCCCATTTTGCAGCTGCTAAGCTGCAGGACTGGGGTTCTCCAGACAGAGGAAGATGCATCTATCTGAAAGACTGCAACAGTTGACCACATGTCTGAACAGTAGGATGCCATCTTGGATGGAAAGTCGGTGTGGGTTGTTCGGGTTATTATATTGTTTTACATATATTATACACAGGCCTTATATATTATATGGGGTTATTTGTTGTATGACTAATAGTAAAACGTATTCTGTGCTAATGTTTTTTATTATTATTTATAGAGTTTTGACTGTGTGTATATAAATATATATGTCATGTGCCCAGTGTCATTTACAAATAATAAAAATAACAAACTCAACTTTGTCTATCTGATTGTCTTGACATTAGAACCATGAACACCAATGACATGAATATTAATAATGAGTAATAATAAACCCAAATGAGGCCATAAACTGAACCAATAGTGTGGGGGTTTAGAGGAGGGACAAAGCATTGAGCACCCAATCCTATGTAAGATCTCTGACCAATTGAAGGAGGCCACTAGCCTGGTTCAACCAGACTCTAGTTCATTTCATTTCCACATAGAATCTGGAATCGCTCCATTGAGAAACGTTTTCTTCCTTGTAGGCGGGTTCACTATTAAAGTTCAAATCTATTGGATCTGCCCAAAGTCACTCACGATCTGCCATAGCCAATGGCTAACGGGGTGTCGTGAGTGACGTATGTCACGCGCCGAAATGGCTGGAAACAACAAGTCCGAATGATCAGAGGATTATGTTTACAATAGGATTTCAGTCAACGAGAGCTGCAGGTTTTGTTAATCTAGGAACAATTATTAATTCGAAATGTATATTTGACACGAAGGACAGTGATATATTCATTTAACGGTGGAAGCTGTGTCTAATCATTACAAATACGCCGCTGTGGTCGTTTCTGATCTGCCGCAAATGATCAGTCTGTCTTTATCTGCAGATGTGTAATAAACAACAATTTTTCATATTACGTCTTATTGTTTCTTAATTACCTTAATTATGGTCTTCAAAGTATGTGTTTGAACATTTTTATGTGGCATTTAGTTTTTTCTAGTAAAACAAATCAACCATTGCCATCTAAAACTGAAAATCAAATATCTTCAAAGTATGGTTTCACATTTTTATTTATGACAATTATTTTTAAAAAATCACAACCAATTTGTATGATTTCCAACATGTAAAACTGACGCACCAACCTCCTGCACGAGTGCACAAAGGGGCTCAAAATGTTCTATTCATCACAAGAATCAGTAAATATACAGTCGGGAATCTGAGCGACTGACATGTCTCCTGAGCGGATCTTCAACAATAGTTTAGCAGCCAGGACTCGGGCCTCTGAACACCGCGAACACCAGGCTAAACCGTCCGTCGGTCATCGTGCACGAACTGCCCAGCACAAACTTCTAAACTTTCCTTCACTTGGTCCTCAGTTGTGCAACAAGAGGTGAGACGACAACAATCCGGCTATAAATTCTGTATATTCGGCAGTTTCTTTTCCAACAACGGACCGAATAGCTTTTCTCACGTCTTTCTCCGCTGCCATTACTGAACTCAAACTGACGCGCTTACATCAACGTCATCTTTCTCAGCCACTCCCTCTATTCGCTGATTGGTCCTACAAAAAATTGATTTCTGGAAACCTAAGGATATGGAGCGATCCCAGACGTAATACTGAAGTAAAATGAAATTGAGCGGAAGTGCGTAGGAGGGCGCAGCCAGGCTAGGAGGCCACTGCCTTGTGTCCCAAAGGTGTGAAACGCTAATGTTCCCTTGCATTGATTATTTGTCGCCACCTAGTGGAATCTTTCATAAAAGAAACTCTCTGAGTGGATTGGAAATACATTTACTGGTCAATATATTTGTGTGCCATTCTTGTGCTACTGTCATATTCCTGCAGTAATACTTGGAATATTCTGTAATGAACCCATGGTCCTTAATAGTTTAAAGCTGCAATACCTAAGATTTAGATGCCGCTAGAGGGCGCTACATTCAAAACAACAACAACGGCTTTGCTTGATGACGACGTGGAGAAACGCGGAATGATGGGAACTGTTGTTTTCAACTCCACCGTGGATAAATCAGTCAGACAGAAATCGAATTAGTTGTCATGGATGAGGTAAAGTTCGATTTCTATAAATGCTGCGTTTACATGCTGGGTTTTCCTTAAACTGAAGTAACCGCAAGAGAAGTCAGGTTTAAAAGTAAATTAGTTATCACAGATGTTACTGTACGAGTCACTGGACGAAGCTATGGTGGAGAGGGTTTGAAGGGGCAGGTCTCTTGCAATGAGTTGACGTGGTTGGTCCTCCTTTTTGGTAACTTAATAAAAATAATATAAAATAAATCTTTTCATGTCGAGTAAGTATTCAACCACAGCTACAGTTTCACAAAATTAACGTTAAGGGGGTCGCACACCGGACGAGAAGCTCAGCGCCGCGCCACATATTTAAAATTCGAACACATTATTATAAGTGTACACATACCGGCGGCGCCATTCGGCGTCTGTCCGCGGCGCCCAGCAACGCCTCAGGACCGTGTTCAAAATCCTGCTGCACCACAGAGCGCCATTTACATGGTTTATTTTTGTCTCAAATCGTTGCTAATGGATCCTGACTTCGCCCTATGCTTCAATATGCATTTAGTTTTGCATTCATTTACAGAAATCAGCTGCTTGAATGACAATTGCTGATGTTATTGGATTTTTCAGGTGAGATTCTCAATTCATTCAGTGAACGGATGATCTGAGGTAAAGTTTTCAGAATGCAGACTCAGCAACGATTGTATTTAATTGTACAGTACAATCATAACATAGAACAGACATTTCCTGTCATTAAACATAACAAGATTGCTGGCCATACACTGATGAGAAAGTGCGCGTCCGGTGTTCGATAACGTTACTGTGGAGTTGTCCTAAACGTGGCGCGGCGCTTCTCGTCCGGTGTGCGACCCCCTTTACAGCCAACAGTTCACATTCCCAGAATAAATGAAAAGAATAATTGTGCTCCATTCCATAACAAATGCGCGAAACAAGTAGGGCTGTATTCAACCAAAGAAATCCTTAGTCGACCAAAGTCGAGTCCTGCGCAACGATTAGTCGACTAAAAAAAACAACAATTAACAACAATTGTCATTGAGCATTTATAAAACAACAACGAAAAAACATCATAAATAAATAAAACTATAATAATAATACAATTCTTTGAAAATTAAGTGATTTTTTTAACTGCAAAAAGTGAAGAGCTCTGTTCTAGGTCTATAATAACAATCACAATCGCGCCCCTGACCACACCACACGCTGCAAAAAATATAACTGCTATCTGCCACATAATGAAAAATCCTAACAAAAGCTCTCGTTTATACAGGCTTTATATTCTTCTTTACTTTCAAAGTTATGGGTTAACTTTAGTCCTGACGATCAAGGCGTTTTAAACAACACACAAAAAAACAAATAACTTAAAAACAATCCTAATAATAGGCTGTAGGACCGCGTATAGGTTTATTTTCGTTTTGTTGCATTATTTAGGCTGTTTTCAAATGCGTCAAGTGTACAAACGAAAACATTAAGAAAACACAATCTATTGAGTCAGCATGATATAGCCGTTAAAAGGCTGCTCGCGTCTTTTGCGCGCTCAAGTTCGATTTCAAATGTAGGCGCGCGACTTGCGCGCTCATAATGGAGCAACGCGATCGCCTCCCTCCACAGTCTTGTCGTCTTTGTTTTAAAATGCAGCCAGACAAAAGATTTAGATTTCCTGGACATTTTGTCGACTAAAGCCAAAACAAGCAGCGTTCTAACTGAATGAATACAGCATCCCTTACCGAGCGCGAGCAGCAGCGCAGCCACAGGTGCGGTTCCCGAGTGTATTATGTGTGTGCGCTAAACTGTGGCGCAGTTACAAAAATAGCCTAAATTAAAGCATTTTAAAGTTGGGGACAAAACATAGGCTAATTATATTTAGAATACAGTAATAAATAACTGCTTATAAATGAATAAATATCAAGGAGTAAATCATTTAAAAATTCTTTCTATTGGTAAAAAAAAAAAAAAAAAAAAAAAAAAAAAATGCAACTGGTCGACCAATAAGAATGTCAGTCGACCAAGACGGCATCGACCGATTAGTCGACTAAACGACTAAAGTTGACAGCCCTAGAAACAAGCTTACATTTGTTGCTTGATAGACGCTAACGCACAACTACAACTACCGCATTTGTCCAGGACTACACGTAGTACGAGCGGAAACCGAGGTAAGCGGATATGACGCGATTGACTCGCGACTCCCAGCTCACCCCTGCTCACATGCCCCGTTTCCTTAGTTAAAATCTCAATTTTCTCGCGATTTAAACATTGTTTGAAACATTTGGAATATTGTAAGTTATCATCTTAACTAAATATATAACACTGGCCTTGTGATTTTGGGATATTTTAATGCAAAAATCTTAGGTATTGCACCTTTAACTGTTTTGTACTATTCCTGGAACCTTCATTTCTTTTATGGTAACATAGTATATAGTATTCTTGCAAGAAAAATGATTTGTCCATTATAAACCTGTGATATTACTTGCATACTAGTCATAATCTGAAAATATAGTACACATGCAAGATAAGCTTTAGTCGTGACATGTTGATATACAAGGTAAATTATTACAGTAAGTCGTGTTTTGTGACATTAAATACACTTGTGGTATTACATTGTAACATTTATTCACAACAAATACCATGACTGTTCACAATAACACATAGCATGAGATAGCAACTGTATAGGCAATAGTTTAAATTAGTAAAAAATTATTCTTGTCACGATTGCTAAGTTTTCACTCATTTGAGAGTTTGTTGCGAGTCCACATCAGCGAATGCACATCTCAACTTTACTGCAAATGAAAATCAATAGTAGCTGAATGTCACTGCATAGTATGATAGAGGAATAAATGATAATGGGTCGTTGAATCACTGAAAAATTCAAATCAAATGAGATGATTAAAATCAAAACTGCTCGCAAAGTAGTAGCGGCCACACGAAACAAACATCTTTAAGAGCAATTTTTGTGTTTGTGGCCTTCATCATACCATACATCCTCCAGTCCAAACTAACCCAGCTCCCTGTGCCCGCCTCCATCTGTCAGTGGATCACCAACCTCCTGACGGACAGGCAACAGTAAAGCTGGGAAACCCTCATCCAGCACCTGCATATTCAGCACTGGCGCCCCCCAGGGGTGCGTTCTCTCCCCACTGCTCTTCTCCCTGTACAGCAGCGACTGCACCGCAAAAGACCCCTCTGTCAAATATCTGAAGTTTGCAGGCGCTGCTTAAACACTTAAACACTATTTATACATTGATTTATTCAACACACAACATTTCTTCTTTACATTTCCTTGCATTTGTACATGCATCAAATTTTTGTTTGTGTATTTTACTTATTCTGTTTTTTAATTGTATTATATGACAACAAACTGTACAAGACATGTATCAAAATGTCATTCATTTAAACGCATATTTAAAGAGCTTTTTATGTAGATAATATCTGTGATGATGGCGCAGTGGATTAGACACATGCCTTTGGTGTGAGAGACCCGGGTTCGAATCCACTGTGAGACACCAATGTGTCCCTGAGCAAGACACTTAACCCCTAGTTGCTCCAGAGGCGTGCGACCTCTGACATATATAGCATAATTGTAAGTCGCTTTGGATAAAAGCTTCAGCTAAATGAATAAATGTAAATGATAAAGCAGTCTGTAAGAGCCAGTGCAAACCACTGAAGCGAGAGTGATGATGTGTGCCAGTGGTCATGTGATCATGAACCTTGTGTAGGAGTTGTTGCTGTAGTTCTGCTTGATGTCTTCTCAGAGTTTGATCTGCTGACTGGAGTCAGTGTTGTTGAAGAGACTGGAGCTGCAGAAGATGAATGTTCACACACATCACCTGTAGGACATTAACATCATATCTTCACATTGATCATGACATGCAGTTTGTGTCTCGGCTATAGAACGAGTTCTTCCTCCCCGCAGTGAGTTGGGTTATTATCGTTCCAAAGAGGGATGGGGAGTTACGTCCAATTTTAGATCTGCGCCTGTTAAATCGCTCAAAATTCAAAATGCTTACTCTCAAGCAGATCGTGTCACAGATCAGGTCAGATGACTGGTTTGTCACGATAGATCTAAAGGACGTATACTTCCATATTTCCATCCTTCCACAACACAGGAAGTTCCTGAGGTTCGCTTTCGGGGGCGAAGTGTACCAATATCGGGTTCTTCCGTTCGGCCTAGCACTGTCTCCCCGAACTTTCACGAAATGTGTGGATGCAGCTCTGGCTCCGCTGCGACTCCAGGGCATCCGCATTTTAAATGATCATCAGGCGATTCGGCATCGAGATGTCGTGCTCGCCCATATCAAAAAGTTGGGGTTGAGGCTCAACGCCAAGAAGAGTGTGCTTTCTCCACTACAGAGGACTTTTCTGGGTGTGGTTTGGGATTTGACGACGATGCAGGCACGTCTGTCTCCTGCTCGTATAGCTTCGACTCTCATAGCCGTCAAACAGGCAAAGCGAGGCCAATATCAGAGAATTCTGGGTCTGATAGCAACAGTGTCCAATGTTTTACCTTACGGCCAGCTGTACATGAGACCACTGCAGTGGTGGATCAAGGCCAAGGGGTTCTCCCTGAGAGGAAACCCACTCAGCAAGATCAGGGTCACGTGACGGTGTCTTCGCGCCCTGGCTATGTGGAAAGAACCTTGGTTCCTGTCCTTAGGACCTGTGCTGGGGGCTCGGTGTCGTCGTGTAACACTAACGACGGACGCCTCTCTCACAGGCTGGGGGGCGATCATGAGTGGTCGCTCGGCCCAGGGTCTGTGCAGGACCATCATCTTCAATGGCACATAAATTGTCTAGAAATGATGGCCCTGAAAACTTCCTCCCAGACCTGAGAGGTCACCAAGTTCTGCGTTTGCGCCCGTTATACAAGCTGGCTCGCCAGATCCTTCTATGGTCTCAGGGAAAGCTTCTTTTATTGAGGACGCAGGGGCCGAGGACCGGGGAGTGGAGACTCCATCCTGAGGTGGTGGAGCTCCCATAGAAACATTTCGGTCGTGCCGAGGTAGACCTATTTGCATCAAGGGAAACATCACACTGCCAACTGTGGTTTTCCCTAAGTCCTCCCGCCCCTCTGGGGTTGGACGCGATGGTCCAGGAGAGGCCGAGGTCACACCTGTGCGCATCTCCCCCGATTGCTCAGCTCCCAGGAGTTCTGGAGAGGGTTCGCCGGGACGGGGTCAGTCTATTGTTGGTAGACCCGTACTGGCCGGCCCGAGTTTGGTTCGCGGACCTAATTTCTCTCCTCTGGAGATTCGATCAGGAGGGACCTTCTCTCTCAGGCAAGCGAGTCGATACTTCACCCCCGCCCAGATCTATGGAGGTTGTGGGCTTGGCCTCTGAGAGGTCCAGCTCATAGAATCTGGTCTCTGAGGTTGTGAAGACCATCCTCCTCTCCAGAGGAGTGGGAGCTTTAGAAAACAATGAGCAAGCTAATCAAGGTCTTCAGGATCACACAGGCAGGTGTGTTTGATCAGGGTTGTGGACAGTGGCCCTCCAGGACCGAGTTTGAGGAACACTGAACTAAATCAAACACCGATCACAATGGTGACATCAAACCAAACTATTATTTTCAAAAATCAACATGGCCAACATCTAAGCCTCTGTTAATCTCAATAAGAACTTCTCCACATATGACAGAAGTAAAGTCAGTCTGGTTCGTAATAAGTAAAGCTGTTTGTGGAGATGTTTAATGATGTTGGAGTCTGACATCAAACAAATGTTTAGACGTTAACCCAGCTTATATTTTCAACCAAACTTTGATGTCTAAACGATGAAGTTCATGTCCAATAATATTTCTAGCTATGATGACTCACATTGTGGCCATAATATGAGCACACAGTGAGTGGACTGCGAGGTTACACTTTTAGCTCACTCCCAGCAAACAAATTTAGGTTCTGGGAACGTTAGATTTTGGTTCCCAGAACGTTCCTAGAACTTTCCCTCAAGGTTAAGGGAACGTTCCCGGAACATTCTCCTTACGTTATAAAAATGGAACCTAAAAATAACCTACATGGAACATTCCTATAAAGTTCTTGTTTGGGTCCCAAAAAAATAACCTCATGGGACCATTCGGGAACGTTAGGGGAACGTTCTGTGTTTGCTGTGACTCACACTGTGATTGTAAAATAAAAATAAATAAATAAAACAGATTTGCTCACAACTCACCAGTTTTTATTGTTGTATTGCAGGTATCTCTATTTCCTCCGGGGGCTTCGAGTCCTTCCTCCCTGCAAAATAAAAGCATTGCCTGACCTCTGGTGTGTGTTTATCATGATTGCAGATGTTCAGATCAGACGAGTGTGAATCTTCAGAGTGTGTGCGGCTCAAACTCACCAGCTCTTCTTGCACAGATGATCTGAAGAAGAATCACAGTAGGAGCAGCAAACACTGCCATCTCAACAATACTCACAATCACTGCAGGAAACATGAGAGGAAGAAGAAGAGAAACTGGACATGACTGAAGTCAAGGGTCTTCATCTATCAACAGTTATTGATGAAGCATTTACAGACGGACTGATAGTGTAATGTTAGAAAGCTGTCCGTCTAAATCAACGTGTCGTACCTCTGTATAATAATCCGGTTAATGATGGCGGATTAACTGGAGCTGTGGATCACATTAGTTCAGTTCAACACACAATGTCAAGATATTTCTTATCTTTAAGCCAGTAAGCCAGTGTGTGAGAGCCAGTGCGAACCACTGAAGTGAGAGTGATGATGTGTGCCAGTGGTCATGTGATCATGAACCTTGTGTAGGAGTTGTTGCTGTAGTTCTGCTTGATGTCTTCTCAGAGTTTGATCTGACTGGAGCCTGTGTTGTTGAAGAGACTGGAGCTGCAGAAGATGAATGTTCAGATTTAATGGTTATGATAATGTGTACAGTCAGAAAAGTTCCTTATAAGCAATTCTGTGTGTTAAAAAGAGGAAAATAAGCAATTTGCTTTAATGCATAGTGTTTTAGTACTAAAAAAAGGGCGAAGACCACATTATAATTCATGCCCATATATAGAATATTGGTAAGAGAGAGTAATAGCACTGTGATTTCCTGATTGAATGATCTATTAGCGATTACTTTGGTCTTCAAGTTAAAGAGTCATAAGATGATGCATTAGCACAATAACATGCCAAAAACTGTATTATTTAAAAGTTACTCTGCTCATATATTGTTGCACCTTATTTTTTATGTGGTTGCAATTCAAAGTTTGTGTTAAAGAGTTCGCCTGTTGATCGGGAATCGGTTGATTATGCCTGTTGTTAAACACGAAAAGCTGTGAAGTGATACATGTGGTTGTTTCTTCTTTGGTTTGAAAGATTAAAAGGTAAGCAATGGGACGGACCGGCATTTAGTCTCGGCTGCAACTGCTAGCGCTGTCAGCGGGAAAAAGCTTACTCTACTTCCGGTCTCGGCGGTCATTTTTGTGAAATAGGCCTATAGTTAGTTTGCTAGCTGCATCACGTGGTGTACTTCGCATGGTGGGGATATACAACTATACGGTTCATGTACAATGTTCAGCACTTAAAGAGAAGATGTGTTTAATGAGAAATAACTGGGATATGTTATATTATTTTGTGTAGTTGAGAAGAGTGATGTTAATTGCTAAACTATCAGTGCGTGTTAAATATTAGAATAGTAAAATTCATGTTTGTTAATTAGTCTGGTCAGCTTCTACGTATATAAGAGGAATAATACAGCCCGTTTCATGTATTTAAAGTAACCAGTTGCATTTGTACTTTGCCGGTTGGTGTAAAGTGGTTATTTAGACCTGATTTTGCATTTAGTAATAAAATGTATTGTTGAAATATTGTTCTTGTAAAAGAAATGCATTATTACACTGGACGTGAGGGAAGTAACACTGTGTCGTGTGTCTTATTACTCATCATTCCCCTTTTCCAGGGGTGTAACACAGACACATCACCTGTAGGGCATTAACATCATATCTTCACATTGATCATGACATGCAGTTTGTGTTCAATCATCACAGCTTACAGTGGCAGTAGTCGAGAAGAGAGATATTACTGGATCATTTATTCCTGTATTCATTTATTGACCCCCCCCCCCCCCCACCCCACACACACACACACACACACACACACACACACACACACACACACACACGAAATTCGATTGGCCAACTTGATCACCAAAGAGAATGACCATTACTATTTCTGATCTTTGTGACCAATTCAGAGATCTATTTTATTCAGTAAGCTTGTAGCCTATAGCCTAATAAATAACATTTATAATTTGATTTAATTCCATATTTTAAAACCCGACGCAGCACAAACTAATTTTTACCGCACACGAACAAGATTATTTTGAATGAATTTGGATCATGTGGGGGGCTGAGTGACCTCACAATGACCAAAAAAATATTAGTATTTTACTATCTAAAAAAAATGAAGCAGCTCAAACTAAATTTTTTACAGCACAAGCGAAGCGCAAACCATTGAGAATATTTTGATGGCGTTTTGGGTTGGGTGGGTCAACTTCACGCAGGTTTATATCTGCAGTGCAGAACATGATATGACATCAATAAATGTAACTGGCCCCTCTAACAGTACAACTGGCCCCAGCTTGGCCCCCCCGAGTTGAAATGGTCTAAAACCGCCCCTGAACACTAGTCTGTCTTCTCAGAGTTTGATCTGTCTGTCAGAAAACTACAGTGTTTCTCACCTGAATACTTGACAGTGTATGTGACTGAGGTCTGGAGTTGATTTCTTTGAGTAAGCTGACATCTCCACTCTCTGTTGTTATCTTCATTCAGGAGTGTTGTAGTCAGAGTGATGATACAGCGACGTGATGATGATGATGATGATATCTGATATCTGGAGTCTGTCTTCAGATCAACACCAGCCTGATTCACCCACAACAGCTCAAATCCCTCAGAACTGATCCGATCATCACAGAGGAATCTAATATATGAATACAACTGACAGGAGAGAGTCACAGAGCGGCCTGGACTGATCTCAGTCTGTGAGGATGAAGATGATGATGATGATGATGGAGACACTGAAACTGAACACAAGACACAAATCACAGACTCTTCAATCATCATCTGAGTTTAATAAAGAATCTGCCCTTTTTAAATTGACCATATAATCATAAACTCACCATGAAGAACATGCAGAAGAACAGGTGCATCAGTTCCTTGTTGTTCGTGCACATATTGTCTGCAGGTGTATGCTCCATAATCTTCTTCTGTGACGTTCTTGATGTTCAGAGAGCAGTCAGACTCCAGACTCAGTCTCTCATGTCTCTCTGTGTCTTTATTCTTTATCCCTAATTTAATCAGTTCAACTATCCATGAATGACTGAATATGTTAAAGTAGGTCCATGTAGTTGATTTGCAGTCAGAAAGAGTTTTATTACAGGACAGACGGACATCTACACCAGAACTGATGAACACATGATCCACTCCACTGGTGCCTGAAACACAGTAGATCTCAGTGATCATTATGATATTTATTAATAAATTAAACCATAAACCATACCAGCATAACGAGCAGAAGATTACAATCATACAGTATTTTTCCAGTAATCATGTACTAATACCTGAATTAATACTTAAAGGCACTCTATGCAAGATCTGTACCTTAATATAACAGCTTCAAAGTCGTTTTGGTGGTTAACAAAGTCATAGTAGGGCGAATCATCCTGGTAGGAAAGCTTGGGGGGGACGCCGCCGGAAAAACCAACCATGCAAGTTTGAGAGTGGCGCCCCTGACACAGCGCGTGAGAATCACGAAATGGTTTACGGCAACGACGTCACACGCATCAACAACATCATACTGTATAAAGCTACTTTCGAAACAGGGAAAGAGAATCGGACCGTGCTAGAAACCGGACAAGAGTCCACTCGGTCGGGCTTTCACTCGTTGGCGCGAGCTTAAAAGCTGCACTGGATTGTAACTGCGATGCTGACCTGGCGATCTTGTTGATGGACTTGTAAGTAAATCTCTTATTTATAAACTTGTTTGTATTTGTATACTAGTTGTTTCTATATTGTATGTTGCTGCACTGGCTTGTGGTATGTAATTTTTTACGGTGCTGTTCATTCATCCGTTGTTGATAATAAGACCAATTCAATAATTCTCACATGTCTATAGCTTTCGATTACCAGAGCTTTAAGCAGACTTCCTAAAAACAGTCGTTTCTCTTAGTCTTGTTGTTTTTTCCGTTAGCTGCTATGTTTTATTGCCGAGCTTGCCACAAGAGCTAGTTTGCCAGCTGAACTCAGGTGTTGTGATGTGTATTTATCACGTATCTTTAGTCCTGTGTCTGGTTCGGATTTCTTATGACGTGTGTAAGTTACTGTTATATCAAGTTTATCTGACTATAACAGTACACTTCCCGACTGTAACTTCAAATTGTGTTGATTATGAATCAATCAAATCTTGACGCTGTTGATGTTGATTCTTGCGATTACCATGAGGACATAGTCAATATCTCACATAATTATTAGGACATATATAAGCCTAGAGGTTGTAAATAATTGAACACAATTTGCTATTATGATAAATTGTAATCATGTCTAAATCATAACGTCCAATGTTATGAAATAATGCGACGTACATTTAACTTGATTGATGTCATCTGACATTTTGTAATTTTAACATTACAATCAAAAAACATGAATGAAATTATACAGTAGCCTATACACTATAGGCTATTTACTTCTGATTTTGCAGAAATCATGTAAAAACGCTATAAGCCAGCAAACGCGATAGGCAACTTTATTATTAAAAAGCAGTCTAGCACTTGACAGTATATGCAGTAACAGGGGAATAACGGTTATTTACGACAGTGCAAGTACACCACAGCGGCTCTAGAGGTCACTGTTTTACAAAAAAACCAGAGAGTGCGTAGTGTGCCTTTAATTCAGCATGATCTAATGATAATTAAAAGCAGAGGTGTAAAGTCCAGGTTCAGAAAGTAAAAGTCCTCCTCAGTATTTTGTTCAGCTGGATTTGCTAACGATCAGTTTTCCAGCCGGAGAGAGAATTAATTAGTGGAATAAACAAATGGCAGGACTTTTACTTTCTGACCCAGGACTTTACATCTCTGATAAAGCCTGAACTAATCATGAACCAATGAAGAGTTATCCTGAACTACGACTGGAGTCTTTATGGATTCACACATCAATAACGGAAACCTTAAAGGGGCAATGAATACTTTTTATGTATACGGTCTTCACTTAAAGCAGAATAAACTATGATTGTTTATCAGAGAGCTGCTCAAATCACTGACACACTCTTAATATGAAGATCATTCTTCATCATCAGATGTTTGAGTGACACTATGTCCAGTATCAGGAATAATACAGTATGATCTGTGTGTATCAATACACAACTCTGAGATCACAACGTGAATGTGTGCAAGAATAAACTGAGCATGTTCAAATCAACTCTTTCCAGACTAATTCCACTAAATGTGTTTAGAGAAAATACAGATTTCTTTACCTGTGAGAAGTGAAGAGAGAATGATCAGTCCCAGCAGACACAGATCACACTGATCAGACATTTCTGCTTCTGTCCGTTTCTGTCTGTCTTCCTCTTTATTATATATAGTTACAGCTCCTCCTTTAGTCATCAGCTCCTCCTCTTCATTATATATAGTTACAGCTCCTCCTTTAAACATCATCAGCTCCTCCTCTTCATTATATATTAGAGATATATGGTTCCAGACATTTACTGTAATTCTACAGTTTTTAATTCTACAGTATAAAGTTAGAATATAAATACGGTTTTCTATTTACTCTATTGTCTGATATCTATTAGCATCCCTATATGTAGCATAATGCAAACAGACTTTTTACTCAATGGAAAAAAAAAATTAAGAAAAATTAGATTAAGAAAATTATACATTTGTTTAAAACAGGTATCAGGTTAACAATTCATTAACATTATTTAAAGAAAAAAAAAGTGACAGAAAATACATTTTAAAATGCAAGAGGAGCCAGTAGGCAAAAGCAGAAATATTACAAAGAGGCAAAAAACCAACAAACAAAAAACTATCAACAGACGACATGTCAATCAGGCCAGAGAGGAAAACACTGAGAACCAATGGATGAAAAATCCTTGATAGAGTCAAAAACTGCCAAAACATCCCAAACCTGCTTTCGAAAGACATGGCCTAAGAGGAAGTCCAGATCTGAGAGGACATAATCACGAGAACCAATGAAAGAAGAGGCAAAAAACAGCCCACACGTCCCACATCAGCTTTCAACACATCCGGTCTGAAATCAAGAAGTGGTAAAATAACTTAGTGGTAAAATAAAGCACATGACAAAAACTAGTCATCACATACTCTACAAACACTTTTACAAGAGACATAAAATGATCATGTTAATGTACTTATCTAATCTAAGAGAGCAAATGAGGGTGTTTGTTTGATACAGCATGAAGGAAAAACATTAAAAACATAATATTAACCTCTGTGTCGCACGCCCTATTCTGAATAAACATGAAAATGCACAATTTGAACTTAAATGGTTGTAATTGAAGAATGCTTTGGAATATACAGATGTAATATTGGTCTTGTTTTAACCCTTTAGGGTTAAACGTTCAATTTTCACATCTTAATCTCAAAAGACTATATCTTAAAAGCGAAACAAGATAGATACTTTCTGTAAATTAGAGAAATATTAAGGATGCCCCAAAGTTTATGTAGGGATTAAATTTCCCCATCTAATTTGCATATTATGACGTCATATGGTGGCAGCAATCTTGGATTATAGACATTTTTGTAGAAGAAAGTGAAACAGAAAAAAAAGTTAAAATAAAAGTTTGGGTAGGCTATATGAAAATGTACAAATTTAATTATTCATATTTTATATAAAATATTTTTTTTTTCAAAACTTGGCGACTCCAAAAATGCAATAAAATCAAAGCCAAAACTCTGAACAAGTTGTGTTTCAAATGTTAGGTTTGGGCACAGTACTGAACTTTTTCACCTGATGAAAACCAGACTCCATTACTGCCCATATAACGGCCTGCAAAAGCTGTGAACCCTCAACCTTTTGGAATTGGTTGGTTTTCTGCATTAATCGGACATAAAATGTCATTTGATCCTCAAGTATAGACAAACACAATGTCCTGAGATGGATAGTTCACCCCAAACATCCTCATGCTATTACACATGACAATCTTTGAGTCCATAATGGCATTGATTGACACTTAAAAAAACAGCGGCACAACGATCGTGACAAAAGTTCGCAAGACCCCAGTGGATGAATCAATGTCTTACGATATGTGTGTGAATATGAATTTTTAACTCACTTTATTTTTGTGTAAGAAAAACATATTTACATAAAATGTAAATATAAAAAAAAAAAAACTATAAATCAGCTTCCAATCTATAAGTGTGTTCACCAGAAGCACAGGGTGACGTGAGTGAGTTCATGTGAAGTGTTGGTCACTTCTCGCACAAGATTTCACAATTCACATGTTACAATACCCATTTCGTAAGTGCTCGTATGACAGTAAACTGGAAGCAGTGAGTTCTGGGTAATTCAGCATTTTTAGGTTTCCTTTATTGTATCATACAGACGTATCTCGTTTGGCTTCAGAAGGCATTAATTCATCCACTGGGGTCATACCATCACCATCACTATTTAAAGTGTCAGACATGCGACAGTCGTTCATTTGTTTCCTAAATATCGAGAGAAAAAAACGAGATATATATATTAGGAATCACATGTAATGATGAAAGATTATTTTGGGTGAACTAGCCGTTTAAGCTAACAACACACACACACAATTACAATCTTCCATGTCTTTACTAAACACATCCCATTAAACATTCACAGTAAGTGAACTTCTTATGTAAGTGAACATTGCTAAGTTTAACTATGAACAACCATCACAAAACAAAAACAACATTTGTGGTTCAGAGGTCAGAAGGTAGTCATTTACATTTGTATTACGCAGCACTGAGAGTGGCTAACGGGATGTGTTGAGTAAAGTCATTGAAGATTATAATAATGTGTGTAGTAGAGCCAGACCGATATATCGGCCGATATTAGGCATTTTCCATAATATCGGTATCGGCAGTTATAATGGCCGATAAATGAATATTTAAAAAATAAAATAAAAACTGATGAAACACGCTTTAATCATCTCCCCTTGGCCTGTTATATTGAAAATATATGTTTTACAATTTGCAGTACGATGTTATCTATTGCTAAATTATGGCTCATCATAGACTAGCTAACCACAAAGCTAGCTAACGCCACTATCATCAGTGGAAGACCGCTAACGTTAACATTAATGAGCTTGGAAACCACAATGAACTTTTTCTGCCTAAATAAAGTAATGATTACTGTATTTATAACTAGCATATCTCTAGTTACAGTCCCTGCATTGTAAAATGTAAGTTGTACTTGCGAGGAGTGAACATTTAGACATAGAGAAAAAGTATCAAACGTGTCAACTTGTGCAGAAAAGTTAGCTTTTCTTTTACACGTGTGTGAAATCCAACAATATTTAATAAAAAAAAACAATATCGGCCGATATATCGGATTTTAAAACCCAAAAATATTTGTATCGGTATCGGCCTTCAAAATCCTTTATCGGTCGGGCTCTAGTGTGTAACTAGCTTAAACTCTCTGTGTTTAATCTATACGAGGTCACATGACATTTTATGACCATTTAATGGATAAAATCATCCAATTCCAAAAAGGTTAGATATTTTCTAAATATGAACGCAGTTAAGATGTTAATTATTTTAGGAAGCTGGTCCACATGCACAGGAAGCCACAATAATCTGCCAAATAAAATGACGCAAATTCCACACAGCGTCACACACACTCAAACTACAGAGTTGTTAGATAATCTGATAATTATACATAAAATGTTAGCAACGATCCAAACCTAACAATCTAACACACACACACACACACCTCTGCTCGTGGCTATAAGTTAAACACGGCATCCAGCGCTCGATACTAGCTCCATTAAATCACCCGCGCGCTCACACACTTGCCTCACGGATTTCCCTGCGTTTGACATCGAATCAATAAATTAAATTAAATTAATATAGAATCAACAAAGTAAACGTCTGTGTGTATCAGAAACAAAAGGCCACACTCACACCTCACTATGGCGCTTCGGGGTCACAACACTGGAAGGAAAAGGTCAAAGCGTCAGGAAGTCATGACGTCTGCGCTATTATAGCGAAGAAAGGAGACCAAAACTCCATCAGTGACAGAATGGCGTAAAAACCTTCGGAGAACCGAGACTCAGTCGGGGGCCAGTTCTCCTCTGGACACCGAATAAACAGTGTGTGATTATGATTCAGGGCCGACGAGGCCTTCACAGGGGAGAGTCTACTTAACACAAGATTAGGGTTGGGTATCGAGAATCGAGTATCGATTGGAACCGAGACTAACTTTTCGTTTTTCCCGGAATCGTTCAAAAGTTAAAATTTCGATTCCTAGTTTCGATATTCACAGTCCGCCGAGCAGAAGAAGAAACCGCTGAACAACACCAACGAAGAAGCGTCTACCGGAAGTGTTGGCATAACCACGCGAGTCGAACATGAGTAGCTTACGTCGGCGGTCCAAAGTGTGGCTTCACTTTTCTAAAAATAACGAAATCTCGGCAAAATGCAAAATTTGTGACAAAAGGAGTATTTCCTTCAGAAAGGCCGTTGGTTAGCAAGGTTAGCTAAACTTTTTGACCCTGCCTCTTAAAGCTAGGGTATACGATTTCAAAGATTGTTCATTATTAATATCCTCGTTTAGATGCTGGTTATGGTTATATAGTACAATCCTAACAATATAAATAGAAAAAAGAACGAAAAAAATCCATTCACTCTATTGGCTGGACAGCTGCAGAAAAGTTGACCAATGTAAGCTGTGCGGCCGCACAGCTTATATTGGTCAACTGCTCTCATCCAATCACCAGCTCCACTTGAAACTCCGCCTGGCGCTCGCGTCTCCAACCCAACCGCACCCGCCCCCGCCCCCCTCCGTGCGTGAGCAAACAGCTGACAGACTGTCTATGGTAGCTAGCTAGTAGCGTCAGATCAGCAATGGATAAAAATATAAACGACAACAGCAAGCGGCCCCTGCTTGCCTCTACTGTAAAGTTTAAACGCAAGAGAAAGTCTGTGGAGGAAAGATCAGAGATTAAAAAGAAATGTGAAGAACGCCGGACTCTAAGTAGGATAAATATAGCGTCCTTCATTGACCATTGGAGAAAACTTCAGGGAGATCTGGGGCTGAAAACAACGCTGACACGGATGACTTTTTGTTGAGCAGGTAAACATTTATTTATTCTTTAATGGTGTGACGTGTTACGTGGCTTTTTATCAGTTTGACAACTTGCTCATGCTGCCGGTCGGCATTGGAATTTGGAATGGTTAGCCGTTTAGCATCGCCGATCGCGGTTCAAAGTAATTATATTTCTTGTTCGAGGTTTCTGTTCGAGCCGATCGGAATTTGAACAAGATGCGCTGCGTGCTGCAATAACAATCACTGAAAACCTTAGCAATACTAGTAGTATTATAATGGTGGTGGGGAGTTTAGAACATTTCATGTGTTGCTAATCTTGCGTTGACGTGAACTCAAACGTGACATACGTCAGGGATCAGGTAGCACAGAGGGGAGGGGGTGTGTGTGGAGGGGCGGGATGAGTTTTTTAAAACTTCCCTACCGTCTCGACCGATTTTTAACATCGTATACCATAGCTTTAAAAGAATCGTAATCGAGAATCGTTAGGAACCGGAATCGAAACAAGAAATCGGAATCAGAATCGTTCAAATTCAAACGATACTCAACCCTACACAAGATCCGCGGGCACTTCAGGGATGTGTTGTCATGTCTAGGCTCAGGTCCTCCATCTGATCTGGGTACGGCCCGGGTCCGGCTGATTACAGTTAACCTCGGAATAAACAGAAAAACTAAAATTAGCATAGATGCCCTCCGTCTTATGATGTAGCGAGTACATCGGGTGTTATAGGAAGTGTTTTATGCAGCCTAATAATCTTGAATAATAGGATAATGTTATATGTGAACGCCAGGTTAAAAAGATGTGTTTTCAATCTAGATTTAAACTGACAGAGCGTGTCCACAAAGCCCCTTTTCCCTCAGTCCTCATGCTGCAAACAATGATCTGGATTAAAGACAAGGGCCACACATGGGCTATAACTGGCTGACATGCTATGCTATATGAATATTCATTTATATAGTCATATTTAATTCACTGACAATATAAACATTTTTAAGGAATACATAAAGGATCTGCAATATATCAAAGTTATTTTTTTCTTGCAACATTAATATGTTTTTACGTACTTATGTGACTGAATAAAGTATACATTTTAAAATTTAAATAAGGTATTTTTGTGTTACCAGGTTCAGTCCAAACTGGGTTCAGAGATGACCAGTTGTGTGTGGGTTAAGATGTCAGTTCCTCTTCTTTCTTTCTTCTTTAACCACACGTGTTTCTCTAATAGCATGTGTGGTTAAACTAACTGAGCTCTCACACTCATCAGTTTCCAAACCTCAACAGTGAGTTCACCACGCTGAAAATACTACTATGAAGTCACACTAGCTCCAATTAATTAGACTAAAGGTTATTAAAATAGTTCTGAAAGCGCAAGAACTCAAAGAGGACAAAAGACAACAATTAGGCAGAAACGCGTGTGTGTTAGTTTGGCCATACTGGTTTTAGACATTGAGAAAGCCATGATACTATTGGAATAATAATAATAATAAAAGTTACAATGACAATGGATACAATTTCCAGGTTGAGAAAATCCCTCTTGTACATTTAGGTTTCCAATGTGTTTTCAAAAACTTCCCTAGTAGGAAAAAATAAATACTATGGAAGTCAATGAGACCAGAAACTGTCTGGATATTGATATTCTTCTAAATATCAGAAAATCGTCTCCGGGGAGTTGGAAAATGAGCCTATTTCCAAAAATCATCTGCATTTTTGGAATTGTAATTCCCTTGTCTGTAACAGTTTGGCCAGCATTTTTTATATCTTTTGAGCTATTCTAAGAAAATACATAAAACAATTTGTGTTCTGTTTTTCTAAGAAATGGATAAGTATTGTCAATGACATGAGATCATTCATAAAACATGTTTTATTCATAAAAAACACTGTGGATCTATCTGTGTTCAGGGACCAGAGCTCATGGCCTTGGGGGAAGAAGAAAAGCAGAGTCTGTCTAAAGAGGCGTTATTGCTGATCATTAAATACTCGAGTGTTGGAAATCTCACTTTGTTTTTACAATCAGTCTTTTTTTAACTCCTAGCAGTGTACTTTGAAATGTGAACACCAACACAATCTTTATTCTACACGCCAATGATTCGGTCAACAATATTATTTGTCGCCACCTAGTGGAATCTTTCATAAAATAAACTCTGGGTGGATTAGAAATACATTTACTGGTCAAAAACCCTTGTCAAACTCCATTTGAGATTGAATTTTGGTAAAAAGTTAATGTAAATAAAAGTAATAACACACAGATCATCACTGTCTGAGGGAACCCTTGTGTCCAAAACTTTTTTACTTTTCAGGAAATGAAACAGAACCTGTTTTTTCCCCAAAATAATTTCCAAGCTCTTTTAATGCTTTCATTGGTTAAATATTTGCAAAACGCATTAGCAGATGTAACGTGTGACCAATAGCATTTTATTTTTTGAAAAAATATGGAGATATAGGCTAAAATATGGATTCTGTTTGATACATTGTTGCTGTTGGGATGGAAACCTTGTATCTCCATATTTATATTAAAAATAATTATTTATTTTTTGTTAGGTCTACCGACCACCTACTAAGCGCAATGCTGCTACATCCTACTCCTTTGGGGTCAAGCAAAACTATATACAAACAAATTGTAAACAAGGTCACAAAACTGAAAAAATAAAGATTAAACACCCCTCAGTCCATTCAATAAACTCGGTTAAGAAAAAATATGTGCCCAGTAGATAGCTTCAGTTCAGAAAAACAGAGTCCATTCGATAAATGCAGTTCAGAAAAACATACCTGAGTCCATTAGATTTCAGGAAGAAATACGACAACAAATGGATGAGAAGATAAGAAGTAAAAGATCCAAGTTCAGTCCGGGAGGCTCGCCATCTTTCTTTTCTCTCAGCACGGCTTGATGAATCCTCACCATGCACATAAATCACAGCAGAAAATCCAAACGATCTACACAAACAACAAAAACCGGCCTGTACACACAGGATAACATTTTTAGAAACTCATTTATAACCTCCGTTTCAACAATATTTACTCTTCACATCAACATTTAGCGTTCAGGTACAACATAGGCCATACTTCAAATACACTTAATTTTAACACACACAGAAATACAACACACCATTATAATTCATCACATATATGAAAAATAAATCCACAACTCACCGATTCCTCTGAATTAACAGTGTTTTGTTAACATTTTCTCCAGATTACACCACAAACTGTAGCGATGACTCAACTAACGTAACTTTACCTCGACGTTCAGGATCAACAAGGCCATAACAGGTAAGCTCTTTCACAACACTTCTCAAATTGACACTTAATTAAACTTAAAATAACTTTTATATTCTTTGTTTAGTAGTTGTATACGAAATGTTTGTTCAAAATTAGATCGTTTATCTCAAATTCCTAGAGCTTTGATCACATGCGTTTTTCCAGTTCTCTCTCAGACAGTTTACCGCGTCTCCCAGTGGGCGGAGTCAACATTGCCGCTGATCGCACTCGATTGGAAGATCTACATCTGCAGTCCAGATTCTAACTATCTAATTGGATTTTTTTTACTGCAGTAATTTGCATATTACTAATATGATTAATAAAGCATTTTATTTGCCTCAATTTTCTTTTATCTCTAACTTTTTCACATAAACAGTTTTACTGGAAGGGGGCATATGCAAAATACACACACGTAAAAAGTGCCGCGAAATCAATCCAAATCGCGGAATTCGATTCACCGTGAAGGTCTCAAGGTTCCGTCTTTTCCACGGCAAAGTAAATTTTAATTAAATGCAACACATTTAATCTTATGTATTAACTCGTTTCATCGATGAAATGAAAAGGTTTATGATATAAAATGAAAAGGTTTATGATATCTGTGCATCATTTAATACGTTGATACTTGACTATTCCTTTTAACTCTAATGAAAATAAAGTCAAAGTCTGTTAGAATAGCCAAATATAACAATTTATTATGTCAGGTAAATGTATTATTACAATTCCACAAGATAATCAATGCAAACCATTAAATGTTTCAAAGAACAAAGAACTTTACCCAAGGCTACATGAGCTGAGGCTAGAAGACACAACATCATGGGCTTATCTGAGTACAGAAAGGCAGCCCCGAACTCTAGTTAGACCTCACCTGATATGTAAATCACCAGGTTATAATGGAAAGTTACTGAATCCCCCTACTATGTTTATTGGGGGCAGACCATTTGCTTGGTTGTAATTTGCATTCAGACAACAAGGCAGAAGGTGTTAAGTAAAAAGACACATCCTTCTTTGTGTTCAAGATATTTCTATATTCTTAAAAACCTTATTACCTTTTCTTTTATTACTTTGGAAATGAGACATTATTACCAGTCACAAAATGATTCTAAACAATCCTTAAAGATTATCACATTCACATTAAAAACATATTCTTGTGAGAGTTTTCAATTTACTGACTCAGAGAGAGAGAGGATGTAGATAAGATGCTCAGAGAAAAGGGGGTAGGGTGTCAAATGTTAATCTGCAATGCCATCTGTCTTCAGAAGATACTGGTCAGACTGATTACATCAACCAGTTCCAGTTTTCCAGTCTTACGCACACACATATATATAATTTGAGTCTGGGTTACACCAACAAACTCCCAGCCAACACCTGGGCTATCTAACTGGCACCCAACCAGTTTTGCTCCTGGTTTCCATGGTGGCCCCACATGGGTTTGCCCAGATGAACTGAACACTGCTCACTGTGCACACTGCAGGATGTTAAATGTAACACATATCAGGCCCTGTTTACATGAGAACGCTCGCGCGTGAAAACGTAAAAATATTGTATCGGATGTGCCTTTCGTTTATTCGGCGACGGCGTTTTTGAGGCTTAAAAACACAAAAAAGTGAAATCACCCTCCAGAGTGGAAATCTTAAAAACGCTCCACCGCCGCGTTCCCGTGTAAACGGTAAAAACACAAAAGTCGCTTGACGGTTAAAGTTGTACGCAGGCGCGTGGACTTGGTGTTGTTGTAGTATGCACTCCTAGCCGCCTGAAGTGCATACTACATTGAATTTCAAACACTTTTGCGTCACTGTATGAACGCGGATTTCCCACTCAAATCGATCGTCTAAACGCAGAATAAAAAGTGATGACGCAACGCCACTTTTGCGTTTTCTCTTCAGAATCGTTTCCGTGTAAACATAGCCTCAGTGTAGGTGTTAATGCGATATTTAATTGATTGAATAATGATAGAGCATTATTGATGAACACCTGATTTTAATAAGCAGAAGAGTCACTGAAGAAAAGAGAAACACAAGAACTACTTCCAGCCACAGCCTTAAATGAAATCAACTGAAGATAAAATACACAAAATCTCTCAAGATCTGATCACACAACTCCACAAACAGCATTACCAGCTTCACTAACCAGATTTACTTAATTTCTGATATACAGAAGTTCTTATTGAAAATTAACTGAGGTTAAAATGTTGATTATTTATTAAAAACAATAGTATAGTTTGATGTCACCATTGTTGTGATAAGTGTTTGCTTTAGAAGGTGTGCTGACTTTAAAAAATTTAAATGGTATTTTTTTTGTGTATTTTATTTTGCTATTGCATTCATTATATTGTGAATTTTTCTCCATGACTTTTATTTTGAAATAGCGATCTGATAGCACAATTGCGGATATGTTATGACATGTTCAGAATGCAATAGAGAAGGGAAAGCATCGCAGCACAGCTTAGAAATGCGATCTTCTAACAGTTCAGCCTTGGGAAAACATTTGACTGTAAGTAATTAACGTGTTTATTCCACTATAATTAAGTTATGATTATTGAATACAAGTGATTGAACTGATTACAACATTGAAACGAACGTGGTAGAGAATGGTTTGAACTAAGAGCAATCAGTGACTGTTATCCAACAGTATTATTGTATTTGTTTTCCTGTAATATATATTTACATGTTTTATTATTTGTATTTCAGTTTTACAGTATAAAGAATAATCACCAAGAAAAGTTACGCCTTGGGACTTTATTTCAATCTGTTCACTATCTGTCTAATGCTCTAACAGTCACGCTCTGTGAGGGCAGAATAGTTGGGCTTTCTACTTTTTAACATTAGCTTCTCTCTGCTCAGTTGTATCTGATTGTTATGTTGAGAACAGCGAAAGAAAATACAATCAGATGTTGTAAACTGATTGATGAGTAGAATGTAGTCATGTAGTGGCTTAACTCATTAGTTTTAAATGGGTGATATGTTATTCATTTTGATTTATTGTTGTAACTCCTTACAAGGAATGCAAAAAGCAGGAAATATTTACAATTGTTGTTGAACACAAAAGTCGTTAATCTTCTGGCCTCACAATGGCCTCCTAAGAAGCGTTACCTTATCTATGCTAAAGGTCACATTTGCAACATCTGCATAGCTTATGCAATAACAGCGCAAAGGAAAGACAATGCAAATTAAAAATAACATTTCAGACAGCCGATCGAGCAGGATTGCATCTCAAAAGATTCAATTCTCTTCTGCATGTCCGACATTTCACATTTAGGACATTTAAGTTCACTCATTAGCATAAACTTTTTTACAACATGCATCAGTCGTTTATTCAGTCGTTCCATTTTCTGTATTGTTGCTATCATTCTTCCACTCTGCCAGATCAGGTCGTGCTGCAAGGTCAAAGGTCGACTTTTTCTTCCTTCTGGAGCTGCTTTCCGTGCGCCTACAATTGAAATAACGACCTCGAGCGCGCAAAAGACGCGATACGTAAACTAATCAGACCCCATGACATCGCTTCTGTGCACGGCACCTTCTCAGCAAGCAGAGGCGCCATTGTCAATAATTGGATCGAAATGATAGAAAATAGAAAACCTTTCTTAATGAACAAGTTTCAAATGTGGTTTATTACAGAAGTGTTCTACAGGCAAAAAGAAATACCTGTAACAAGACAATTACGTCAGTAGCGTCAATCGCATTGGAGTGACGTCAACTCTCCTCTTCGATTGATTGGCTAGAGGAGGAGCTGTCAATCTAGAACTATGGACCAATGGTGACGCTTAAGCTCGCCCTAATTTACATGAAACTCGAACCGCAACATTTGGAAGAGCAAGCGCAGAACACGGAAAGAAGAGCCAAAAACATGAACATAATTTTCGTGCGTAATATTTAAAGTTGCTTGTTATTTTTTGATTCACACTTATATTTTGATCCGTGACCACGTTGTTTGCTTTTCTGATCATTTTGCAGTTTGTGCAATATATTTTAAAAAATGTTTAATCACACTAATTATTTTTTGATCAGTGGCCGCAATGCATTTGGCAGGATTTTGATCCCATACATCAGCTATTCACCACATTTGAAGCCCCTCCTGTGTCAATTACATCACCAGTGAAGCTCCTCCTACCATAAACGCATCATCAGTGAAGCTCCTCCCACAGCCTATAAGTGAAGACGATCATCAGGAAGAGCTGAAATCTGCAAAGACTGAGTTTATTACAGTGAGAACATGAGAGATCCAGAACCCTGCAGAATGAAACACACTGAAGATCCTGAAGAACAAAGAGGTTGGTGTTTATTCTTCATTCATTCATGATGCTGGACAACATTCATGTTAGAAACATTCAAGCACTTTTAGATAAACAGTTCATCTATGAAATTGGTTCAAATGTTCTTGTTAATTTTCAACAAATGGTCAGTAAAGCAAGGTTTGAGGTCAAATTTCTATAGAGAGGAGTGATATTGAAACTCTATATAACTATTTTGTTTCTCACCATGACAATAATAAATTCTGCTAAAAAAAGCTTTCAAATGAGACCATACTTACGGTTGTACAGCGAAGGCTTCATGAACTGTATCTGTTTTATTTATTGCTATGCCTTTTTTTATTCAAACAGAGGCCGATGAATCAGAATTCTTATTTATGTTTTATTAAATCATTCATATCTTTAATATCATTTGATGAAATGTAATCAAGTATATTTCTAGTACTCATATAGTTTGATGTATTCATCATATTGAATGCATGTTCAACGCTTTTATTAGTCTTGATATCTCAGTGTAGCCGACTTAGGTTTAACTTTTGTGCTTCAGTTTCAGTTAAGTGCTGAGAGATGTTATCTGGGCTGTGTGTGTGTGTATGTGTGTGTGCTCACACCCCACACTGTAAAAAATTTCACAGAAAATAACTGTGATTTTTGCCGATCATTTTCTTTCATTTTAAATTGTACTCAAAACACTGTAAAATTACAAATAATATCTGCAAAATAAAAAATGCAGCTGTTATTTTAGGTATTGTTACATTAAAGACAAATTACGGTCATTCACATTTTTTTTTTTTACAGAAATTGATTGTATTTTTCATACAGTATTTTTCTGTTTTCTTAAATTATATAAAAATGTATGTAATATTACAAATATAATCTGTAATTAAATGGTAAAATGATTAAATGACTGGCAGCTCAAAAAACTGTAACATTAAACCCTTCAGACCTCACATGGTTTTCCCCTGAGCACAAACCATGTGCATATATAAAATAATAAAAATACAGCATTTGGCAAGACGGTTATACAGCAAACAGTCGGTTTAGGCCCCTCGGCTTCCTGAAACCCTTCACAGATCTTTTGCAATTCTCGCTTCCCCATAACTGAACTTTTTCTGCTGAACTTCCTCCTGCTGCAAGTCTCATATAGCAAATGTGCTTTTACTTAATCTGCTGAGTGTTTTCTTTAAAACAAGACTAAACTCAGGTCTTTATTCCAAAGCATACTTGAACCAAGTTTTAGGGCCAATCCCAATTCTACCCCTTACCCCTTCACTTTCCCCTTCCCCTCCGTTTTGCGCGTCCACGTGAAGGGGTAGGGTTGTCCCAATTCTCTTTTGGTTGGAGGGGGAGGGCTAGGGAGAAGGGCCAGATAGCCCTTCAAACGAAGATTTTTCGGGAGCACACTTCAAACGAAGGGGTATGAGAAGTGTCACTGCTAACCCAGGCTGGCTGCCCAAGCGACAAAGGAGACAGATACATTTAAGTATTTGTGGCTTTAATAAGTATTGTAACGACAAATAATGATTTGCTTTATGTTACATTCAATATTGTGTTCATATTTACGGTCAGTTTCGTCACAGAAATGTTTGTAAAAAAATCGCTAAAATTACTGTAGTTTGCTAACGATAGTCCAGCAACACATTTTTGTCGTCTCCGTTGTTTCCTGCGAACTTCACAAGATAAATGCAAGAAAATAGCTGTAACCCACGCAACTGAGATAACTGCAGCTGTCGACGGCATCTTGGAAGTTGTGATAAACATCGGCGCATCTCCTGTGACGTAGGCGCTAGCGACGACTTATAATGACGTTTAACGGAGGCGTAGTGGTGTCCCATTTCTTAGGGGAATATTTTCACCCCTACGCATTGCCACTCTGTTTCAAGGGTCAAGGGGAAGGCGAAGGGGTAGGGCTAGGGGAAAGGGAAGGGGTAAGGGGTAGAATTGGGATTGGCCCTTAATAGTGCATTGTAATGTCCGTTCTCAAAAAGTGGGGTTAACCGTTATGTGCCAAATCAACCGTTTGGTTGAGCATGTTTTTGAAAAATTATTAAAAATATACTTACGCTTTTTCATAGCACCAAGTAACATCATTTTGTAAAGTTAGGGCTCTTACAATGTAATATGGAAAAAAAATATGCTTAGCTTGCAAAATTTCACCAAAAACAGTTCACATGGCTGGGGAGATTTATTCGTTTCTGACATCCATGTTAGAAGAAGTGTTGTGACATGCATAACCAGATGATAGAGATGGCTCAATCAGTTTGAGTTAAGTTAGGTACTCCTCTCCATAAAATATAGTGTCTTTGAGTTATTTTGATGCTCTGAAAATTAAATTAAAGAAAGACATTTTTTCTTTCCCGTCAGACCTGATGGAAGAGATCGAGGAGAGAGAAGATCTGAGTGAAGTGGAGGAGGAACATCATGTCCAACCTGGAGGAAAACCCTTGAGTCGCTCAAAGACTAAAAAGACAATAAAAAATACAACAAAAGCCAAGAAATCTACGACCTGCACTCAGTGTGGGAGGAGTTTCACAAGCGAAAAAAGACTTGTTCTTCACATGCGAATTCATTCAGTCGAGAAGTCATATGTATGCCATCAATGTGGGAAGAGTTTCTGTAATTCAACAAAACTTAAGGAACACATGTGGATCCACACCGGAGAGAAGCCGTTCACATGTGATCAATGTGGGAATCGTTTCTGTACTTCAGCAAAACTTAAAGAACACATGATGATCCACACCGGAGAGAAGCCGTTCACATGTGATCAATGTGGGAATCGTTTCTGTACTTCAGCAAAACTTAAAGAACACATGATGATCCACACTGGAGAGAAGCCGTTCTCATGTGATCAATGTGGGAAGAGTTTCAGTAATTCAACACAACTTAAGGAACACATGTGGATCCACACTGGAGAGAAGCCGTTCTCATGTGATCAATGTGGGAAGAGTTTCCCACACAAATCAACTTTTAAGATTCACATGAGGATCCACAGCGGAGAGAGGCCGTTCAGTTGTGATCAGTGCGACAAAACATTTCTTTTCCAACATCACCTGAAGAGACACCTGACAGTTCATTCAAAGGAGAAGCCATATGCATGTTCTGTGTGTGCAAAGAGTTTTTCACGGCTGCAATATGTTCTAACGCATGAGAAAATTCACATTGGTGTGAGAGAGTACATGTGCTTTGAGTGTGAGAAGACTTTTTTTTCAACGACAAAATTAAAACTGCACCAGAGAACTCACACTGGAGAAAAACCTTACAAGTGTTCACACTGCGACAAGAGATTCAGTCAGTTTGGAGATATGAAAACGCATGAGATGAACCACACTGGAGAACAACCTTACAAGTGTTCACACTGCGACAAGAGATTCAGTAAATCAACAACTCTGATAACACATGAGAGGATCCACACTGGAGAGAAACCTTACAAGTGTTCACACTGCGACAAGAGATTCAGTCAATCATCATCTCTGAAAAAACATGAGAGGATCCACACCAGAAAGAAACCACACACGTGTGATCAGTGCGGAAAGAGTTTCTCTTTTAAAATTGGCCTGAAGCTACACATGAAGGTCCACACATAGGAGAAACCAGATCAATGCAGTCTGAACAGTAAGTAGTTCATCTTTAGCCCTATCCGGATGGGATTAGTAGAGGGAGTAATGTCATTTTACCACAGAGCGTCTACAGTATTAAGAAATCTCAGCAAAACAGAAGTTTTACTCACCACCGTCACCTTCCTGTTGTCATGTGTGTGTTATGTTGCTTCCTGATTTCATGTGCGCAAACCAGGGGCGTAGGAGCCATTATACGTGCCCCACATTTCAAAATCTAAGTTTTGTCCCCCCGACTATTTCCCAATGTAAGATTTTGTTTTGCATTGCCTGCCTATCTCTGCCAATTTTGGAGTCTCCCAATTAATCCATTCTGCAACTTTTAAATACATAATTCAATTTTTAAAAACGGCCGTATTCTTCAGCTGCTGTCAGTCGACCATGATCGCGGCATCGCGCACCGCTCGCACATCTAGGTGACACGGATAAATGTAGGCATTATGTTCCTGGGAGATCTGTAGTTGCATGGGATGTGGAAGCGCGCAAAAGTTCCAGAAATGTACAAAAGTGCCCTGGCCTTGAATGACAAGGTAAGGAAAATAAGTCTAAACCAAAATTAAATAACCAAGACTTGGTTGGTATTTTTCTCAGGAGATGTTTTGAGCATTTTACTTCAGACACCGGATTATCAGCAAACTGCAAAGAGAGCTGCTAGCTGGCTACTCAAAATAAACTAGCAATCTATTCAGTCAGCATATTTGTGTTTGATCTGTGTGAAAAACTTGAAATATAATTGCTAGACCTACTTTTAGCTACCAAGCAACCTTTCCACAAGGGATAGATTGATTTTATTTTTTAGTATTTTATAGTTAATGGAAATCAAATCAACCATTTATTTAAGTTAATCAGTACATAACTGATTAACAGTAATGTAAATGCTAAATGCCCTAATGCATGTTGATACTACAACAATCCAAAGTATATGCTCTTAACCTTGCAGTTTTTCACATATCATGTAAGACTCAATTTCTCAATTTCTTTGCACAAAACTCTCCAGAAAGTGTCATTTCATGGTTTATTTTTCAAAAAATTTCCCCCCGGACCCCCCTAGCATTGACTGTCCCCCCCAGGTTCAGAATTGCTCCTACGTCCCTGGCGCAAACACATATAACCTATATTTTAATGCACTCACCTAAAGGATTATTAGGAACACCTTTTCAGTTTCTCATTAATGCAGTTATCTAATCAACCAATCACATGGCAGTTGCTTCAATGCATTTAGGGGTGTGGTCCTGGTCAAGACAATCTCCTGAACTCCAAACTGGATGTCAGAATGGGAAAGAAAGGGGATTTCAGCAATTTTGAGAGTGGCATGGTTGTTGGTGTCTGAGTATTTTACAATCTGCTCAGTTACTGAGATTTTCACGCACAACCATTTCTAGGGTTTACAAAGAATGGAGTGAAAAGGGAAAAACATCCAGTATGCGGCAGTCCTGTGGGCGAAAATGCCTTGTTGATGCTAGAGGTCAGAGGAGAATGGGCCGACTGATTCAAGCTGATAGACTGAAATAACCACTCGTTACAACCGAGGTATAGAGCAAAGCATTTGTGAAGAAGACACAACACACACAACCTTGAGGCGGATGGGCTACAACAGCAGAAGACCCCACCGGGTACCACTCATCTCCACTACAAATAGGAAAAAGAGGCGACAGTTTGCAAGAGCTCACCAAAACTGGACAGTTGAAAACTGTAAAAATGTTGCCTGGTCTGATGAGTCTCGCAGATGGTAGGGTCAGAATTTGGCGTAAACAAAATGAGAACATGGATCCATCATGCCTTGTTCCCACTGTGCAGGCTGGTGGTGGTGCTGTAATGGTGTGGGGGATGTTTTTCTTGGCACACTTTAGGCCCCTTAGTGCCAATTGGGCATCGATTAAAGGCCACGGCCTACCTGAGCATTGTTTCTGACCATGTCCATCCCTTTATGGCCACCATGTACCCAGCAGGAAAATGCACCATGTCACCAAGCCCGACTCATTTCAAATTGGTTTCTTGAACATGACAATGAGTTGACTGTACTAAAATGGCCCCCACAGTCACCAGATATCAACCCAATAGAGGATCTTTGGGATGTGGTGGAACGGGAGCTTCGTGCCCTGGATGTGCATCCCACAAATCTCCATCAACTGCAAGATGCTATCCTATCAATATGGGCCAACATTTCTAAAGAATGCTTTCAGCACCTTGTTGAATCAATGCCACGTAGAATTAAGGCAGTTCTGAAGGTGAAAGAGGGTCAAACACAGTATTAATGTGGTGTTCCTAATAATCCTTTAGGTGAGTGTATATAAAACAGTTAGGTCTGGTTGACGATTTATTAATTAAATACTTCTTGGATTATGATGGTAATGGGAAATTACATACTGCAAATTTTTCGTGCCTCTAACGATTAGTGTCGCCGTAATCATTACTGACATTGTTCGTAATGATCACTGAGATTTCGGGACTAAAATCACTGAGAAGCTCTGGTAATAATTACTCTACCCCAACTCTCCATGTTTAACTAATCCTGTTTGAATAGGGCTTTAACGTGCTGAGTAACAAAGTCTCTTCTGTGTCAGTTAGTTTCCTAACAACCACAATGAGCGGCAGGACAGCTTTCATAGAAGTACCTTAACTTGTTTTACATGTAGAATTTGAAACTTACATTTAGGGTCCAACAACAAATTTCTATTTTAGTCAGAGTCTTTGAGCTTGATGTGCTGGAACTCCTTCTGTAAAGTTAAACAGAGACTCGCTCGCTCTCAGGACAAGGATTAAAGCACAATGGAAAAACTCACATGACTTTTACAGATAAAGGATATAACCCAGGGATAGGCCAACGCGTTCTCATCCTAGGGCGTCATTTAGTGACACTTGAAATTTCGTCTAAATCCAACGCACATGGCATCCTTTAGCGTCAATATAACATGCACAGAGCTTTGTTCGGTTATGGGTAGGTTTAGGTCTGGGGTAGGGTTAGGGTTAGACCACTAGGAGGCGCCTTCTGGCCCATATATATCTGCGTCTCATATTGACACTAAAGGGTGCCATGTGCGTTGGATGTAGACGAAATGTCAAAAGCGTCAGTATATGACGCCATTGGGATGAGAACGGGCTGCAGTGTCAGTCCAGGAGAGATTTGCTCCAACCCTGATTTAAAGATTCTCCTGCCTTTAAGTTTCTAGTAACCCTTCAGACCTTGATTAGCTTCTGGTGAGTTTGATGAGGGTTGAAGCAAAACTGTGGCTCTCCTGGACCAACGTTGGCAAACCCCTGATATAACCGTTAAATTCAATGTCAGTCATGCAATGGGAAAAACACATCTGATGTCTGTACAGCATCTGTACGACATCCAGGGAGAACTGTATTAAACTGTGCGTTTATGAGTTTATTTGAAGCTCTTAATGTAAAGCAGTTTCATGTTTAGGACAGCTTGGCTTGTGTGCTCGCTCATGTGATTTATTGTTTCTCATTTGAAAACTCACGTTTTAATGTTTCTTTTAGATGTGAAGAAGAACTGAAGCTAAAACATCTGTCTCCTGCCCGCTTCACATGTAAATGAAGGCTGAAGATTCACATGAGAGTTCACACTGGGGAGAAGCGGCTCAAGCTTTCGCTCTGAAATCACTTCTGCTTCTCATTCTGAAGAAAGACCATTTAACCGTGATCAGTGCGGTAAACCGTTTCATTGGGCTTCATTTCCATAATGACCAAGGCAATCTACCAGTTAGCGTCTGGTTTAAGACCGGCTTTTTTTGGGGTGGTAAATAATGGCGCAAACACCAGTACATTGACGAGCGCAAACCTTAGTAAACCACCTTGCCTGATTCATTTAAATACTCTCCTCTCAAAAATGTTGCGTCTGAAAGGGAAACTCATAAGGTCAGCTGCAAAAATAACTGTGTCCATGACTTTTCAGCACTAATTTTTCAATGTTTGTCTTTAGTAAATCCTGACAGTAGTTTTTTAATGTTAGTAGATGGTTTGTGCTGGTTAATCTGGCCCTTAGTTTCTATTTTACTTCTACTCTTTCATGCAAATGCAAGATATACTTTCATAGCTTTGAAACTGGAGACTTTGCTTCTCTTCTTCTCTTCGATAAAGAAAGAGATCCGTCTCATTCGCTTTCACTTTTACTTAATGTTTGTATTGCTTCAATAATTGATTAAATGAATTTGAACAACAATTCATTGTTATTGTCCATTTCTATTTCATTCTCATTCTGCTTGGATCAGGAATATTTGTTTTGAAATATTATATTATGGTGGCTTTTTAAAATGTCCATTTTGTTAATTAATCAATAGAGCTTTTAAATACCTATTAAAATATATTTAACCACACACATGAGTGACATTGAATGAGATTTGCTGCCTGTCTACATTATTAAAGGGATAGTTCACTCCAAAAATGTACATTAGCTCATGATTTACTCACCCTCACGTCATCATAGGTGTATATGACATTCTTCTTTCAGATGAATACAATCGGAGGTAATAAAACATATTTTATCTTGTAAAACATCTAGCCTTCGCAATCATTTATAGGAGAAAAAACTTTAAATGATAATTAAATCCATTTGAAGTCCATTATATGGAGAAAATCCTGGAATGTTTTCATCAAAAACCTTAATTTCTTTTCGACTGAAGAAAAAGACATGGACATCTTGGATGACGTGGGGGTAAGTAATCATTAAAGTTTTTTTTTTTTAAGTGAACTACTCCTTTAAGCTCATTATTTTATTGTGAATTTTATTATTGTCTTTATTTTTACCTCCTAAAGGTAATTTTTACGCTAAATCAAAACCTTAAGGCGAAACCTATAGCTTCAGCTTAGCACACGTCTTGCATGATATGCAACCAGGACGTTATCATGATCATTATTTCACATTACAATAGAAAATTATAGTCAAATAAATTAAACATTAACTTGTACTTTTGAGATTGCAGTGATGCATGACATGGTGAAAAATGACAGGTGTGCCCCTAAAACCACAAGTGAATAGACATCAGTTTTAATAAGTACATGTAATCTGCCAAAGATAAATTTCAACAAAGAAATTAAAGTAATGAAAACGGCAACCGCAACATTAGAGATCGATTCCCCTCACATATCTCAAACTTTAACTCTTCACATTCAGTGACAGATCTCACTACAAACATCGAGACTATCACACAAACACACACTCGCTCAGGTCTGAATGAACTCCACATATTCTCCTCAGGCTCGTTGCTGCTGAACTAAATGTGTAGCCTATATCAGGAGGAAGACGCCAGAACAGACCCACAAGTATCGCTGTGATCGATGAAAACAACACAGAAATGAGTCTGTCGCCTAATCAAACTGTGAAGTGTGTGTGTGATGGGTGTATAAAGATGAGAAAATACCGAAAATGCTCGCCTCACCTCAGAAGACTCGACGCTGAAACTCACTGAGGGAAAAAGCGGCGCGAGCGAGCGGTGACGTCATCGGCAAACAAACGCACGCGCGTACCGGACACCCCCGCAGCCAATCAGGGCCACGCCATATAGTACGGATATACAGTCGTTTCTCTTTTGATTACGCAGCAGCTGCAGTTTTTTTTTTTTTTTTCAATTCACTACTTAGTTTTTGTAAAATGAATGGGGCAGACAGAAGCATGTGTGACCTATCACTTGGTTTGGAGGAAGTCACTGAAGCTATTAAAACGCCTATATAATATCTATAAATGAAGACAAAAATAGCATTACATCTAATACTCACAAGATTGTATCCTTTATTGAGTATATTGCACATACATGTTATAAATGTGAATGTACACACACACACACATTCATGGAATGAGTTACAGTAGATTTCTTAATCCCACACTATGCTTTTTAATAAATGCTTAAAACATTAATTATGCCATGTTTTTCTTTAAAAACCAATTTCTCAATAAACATTTTTCTCCCCACGACTCTTGTGGAGTTTTTGGTCCTCTTCTATTCATCCTACACACCCATCTGTGCACAAATCTATGATAGCAACATTATCCTCAAGTTTGCTGACGACACTGCTGTAGTTGGATTGATATATCATAATGAGTCCAAAAACTCACTGCCTGGAGCTCTGACAACACTTTCACACTCAACTCCTCAAAAACAAAGGAGTTGGTGATAGATTTTAGGAGGAAGAGGGAGGAATGTGCCGCTCTTCACATCAATGAGGACATTGTGAGGGTCAGTGATGTTAAATTCCTGGGAACACACATCTCAATGTACCTCACATGATCTGTTAACACCAGGCTCTTGTGGATAAAAACACGACAGCGACGGACACAGAGAAGTACAACAACTTCATGCTTTACTTTTTGTGGTTGATTACTATACAGACGTGTTCTACAGACAAAATATATACTTATAACTAGACAATTGTGTATTTTCCACAACAGTATAAAAACAAACTCAGGAACTGATATATGTTTTTTGTTTTGAGCACATCAGTAGGCTATGGGATCAAAATCCCGCCAAATGTATTGCGGCCACGGATCAAAAAATAATAAGCGTGATTCAAAAATGTAAAAACACATGTAAAAATATATTGCACAAACTGACAAAAAAAGCAAATTTATCAGAAAAGCAAACAAAGTCGTCACAGATCAATGTATAATAAGCGTGAATCAAAAAATAACAAGCATTGATAAAAACTTTAAATATTACGCACGAAACTTATGTTCATGTTTTTCGCTCTTCTTACCGTGTTCTGCGCTTGCTCTTCCAAATGTTGCGGTTCGAGTTTCATGTAAATTAGGGCGGGCTTAAGCGTCACCATTGGTCTATAGTTCTAGATTGACAGCTCCTATTCTAGCCAATCAATCGAAGAGGGGTGTTGACGTCACTCCAATGCGACTCACGCTACTGATGTTCACTCATCCAGGTGAAGGACTTTTAAGCAGATCTATTACGCAATGCATTTGGTGGGATTTTGATCCCATACATCAGCTCCTCCCACTGCAATTCACCACATTTGAAGCCCCTCATGTGTCAATTACATCACCAGTGAAGCTCCTCCTACCATAAACGCATCATCAGTGAAGCTCCTCCCATAAGATACAAGTGAAGACGAGCATCAGAGCAGCAGGAAGAGCTGAAATTTGCAGTGTATTAAAGAGGACAGTGAGAACATGAGTGATCCAGAACCCTGCAGAATTAAACACACTGAAGATCCTGAAGAACAAAGAGGTTGGTGTTTATTCTTCATTCATTCATGATGCTGGACAACATTCATGTTAGAAACATTCAAGCACTTTTAGATAAACAGTTCAACTATGAAATTGGTTCAAATGTTCTTGTTTGTCAGTTTTCAACAAAGGTTTGAGAAACTCTCATATTGATGGCACTGAAACGTTCTTTGTTTAGATCAGTTCGAAGTTAGTTTTAATGTAAAATATTGTAATCACTTCAACAAACTAAACATCACTAAAAAGACTGAAGACTCAAGCTTTAGTATTTGACCTCTATTTAATTCTGAAAATCTTATAGTGACAATGATGTCTTAATTTCAGTCAGGAGTTATGAGTTTACGATGAATGAGACTTTGCTGCATCCATTGAGGAAATAAACACACTCCTGTCTGCACATTTGAAGAAATTTTGATAGATTCTCAAATTTTTGGGGCATTTCTAAAATTTATATAGAGAGGAGTGATATTGAAACTCTTTATAACTATTTTTTGTTGTTTTGTTCACCATGACAATAATTAATTCTGCTAAAAAAAGCTTTCAAAAGAGACCATACTTACGGTTGTACAGCGAAGGCTTCATGAACTGTATCTGTTTTATTTATTGCTATGCCTTTTTTTTATTAAAACAGAGGCCGATGAATCAGATTTCTTGTTTATGTTTTATTAAATCATTCATATCTTTAATATCATTTGATGAAATGTAATTAATTATATTTCTAGTAATCATATAGTTTGATGTATTCATCATATTGAATGCATAACGCTTTTCTTTTATTAGTCTTGATATCTCAGTGTAGGTTACTTAGGTTATGCAAAATAAAAATGCAGCTGATATTTTAGGTATTGCTACATTAAAGGCAAATTCCAGTCATTCACATTTTTTTTTTTTTACAGAAATCGATTGTATTTTTCATACAGTATTTTTCTGTTTTCTTAAATTACATAAAAATGTATGTAAAATTACAAATGGTATCTGTAATTAAATGGTAACAAAACAGTTAAATGATTACATGACTGGCAGCTCAAAAAACTGTAACATTAAAGTAAAACGTCATAAATTAAATAAACTGAAAAACACTGTTATTTACAGGTATTTCCTGCATTATTATGATCAAATACCTTCATCAAAAAATCATTAAAAAATGGTCAAATGACTGCCAAACAAAAACCATAAAATTAAAGTAAAATATTATATTTTAAATAAACCAAAAAAAAAAAGTTTTCACAAGTATTTACGTTAAAAAAATGGTCAAATGTCACCATGATTGAGATCAGTGTTTGCTTTAGTTGGGCTCTTGACCTTTAATTTATACCAATAGTTTTTCTCTGACTTCTTTAACTGCATTCAACATACAATTGTTATAGCATTGAAAGCAGGAGAAAATATCAGCTGATGTTGCTCATTTATTGGTGATGTTATAGTCATCATATGGTGACCTGATTCACTGATCTGACAGAAAAATACCCTAGTGTATCTGTTGAAATTACATTATAAATAGGCATGCTTAAATTTTAGATAAAATCTATGATTGTCGTACTTTTCCCCATGAACCTTGAAATATTTAAACAATAATTTATAACAAGTGTAAAAGTGAGTGTAAAATATTCAAACAATATTTTTTAGGAGTATGACATCAATAATCAACATATGAATCTCAACAATGGTGACAATCAACAAAGCTTTTATGTGACTTTATAATAGTTCAGAGTTCATCACCATTGTAGTAAGTGGTGGCTCGATGGGATTGAGCTCGATGGGATTGGTTGTCCATGGTCAGATAATAGTTTTTAGAAGATTTTATAACAAGAGTTGTAGAGAAGTTTACCAATCACCACATTCAAAGGTTTTAGTACAAGAATACAAATCAACATAACATACGAGTAGTTTCAACCTCTAACCTCTGTTTAAAGTCTGACAATTTAAACCCTTCAGAGCTCACATGGTTTACCCCTGAGCACAAACCATGTGCATATATAAAATAATAAAAATACAGCATTTGGCAAGACGGTTATATAGCAAACAGTCGGTTTAGGCCCCTCAGCTTCCTGAAACCCTTCACAGATCTTTTGCAATTCTCGCTTCCCCATAGCAAACGTGCTTTTACTTAATCTGCTGAGTGTTTTATTTAAAAGAAGACTAAACTCAGGTCTTCAGCACAACGTTCTCAAAAAGGGGGGTGACGGTTAACCGTTATGTGCCAAATTAACCGTTTGGTTGAGCATGTTTTTGAAAAATTATTAAAAATATACTTACGCTTTTTCATAGCATCAAGTAACATCATTTTGTAAAGTTAGGGCTCTTACAGTGTAATATGTAATATGCAAAATTTCACCAAAAACAGTTCACATGGCTGGGGAGATTTATTTGTTTCTGACATCCATGTTAGAAGAAGTGTTGTGACACGCATAACCAGATGATAGAGATGGCTCAATCAGTTTGAGTTAAGTTAGGTACTCCTCTCCATAAAATATAGTGCCTTTGAGTTATTTTGATGCTCTGAAAATTAAATTAAAGAAAGACATTTTTTCTTTCCCGTCAGACCTGATGGAAGAGATCGAGGAGAGTGAAGATCTGAGTGAAGTGGAGGAGGAACATCATGTCCAACCTGGAGGAAAACCCTTGAGTCGCTCAAAGACTAAACAGACGTTAAAAAATACATCAAGAGCCAAGAAATCTACGACATGCACTCAGTGTGGAAAGAGTTTGGCAACCCAAAAAAGTCTTGTTCTTCACATGCGAATTCATTCAGTCGAGAAGCCATATGTATGCCATCAATGTGGGAAGAGTTTCTGTACTTCAATTCAACTTAAGGAACACATGTGGATCCACACCGGAGAGAAGCCGTTCTCGTGTGATCAATGTGGGAAGAGTTTCCCACACAAATCAACTTTTAAGATTCACATGAGGATCCACAGCGGAGAGAGGCCGTTCAGTTGTGATCAGTGCGACAAAACATTTCTTTTCCAACATCACCTGAAGAGACACCTGACAGTTCATTCAAAGGAGAAGCCGTATGCATGTTCTGTGTGTGCAAAGAGTTTTTCACGGCTGCAATATGTTCTAACGCATGAGAAAATTCACATTGGTGTGAGAGAGTACATGTGCTTTGAGTGTGAGAAGACTTTTTTTTCACAGACACAATTAAAACTGCACCAGAGAATTCACACTGGAGAAAAACCTTACAAGTGTTCACACTGCGACAAGAGATTCAGTCAGTTTGGAGATATGAAAACACATGAGAGGATCCACACTGGAGAGAAACCTTACAAGTGTTCACACTGTGACAAGAGATTCAGTCGGTCATCATCTCTGAAAACACACGAGAGGATCCACACTGGAGAGAAACCTTACAAGTGTTCACACTGTGACAAGAGATTCAGACAGTTATCATCTCTGATAAAACACGAGAGGATCCACACTGGAAAGAAACCACACACGTGTGATCAGTGCGGGAAGAGTTTCTCTATTAAAAGTGGCCTGAAGCTACACATAAAGATCCACACATTGGAGAAACCCAACAAATTCTCATCCCAAGACGTCATATAACTGACCATACGTCAACATCCAACGTTTTAGGGTACCCTTTAGCGTCAGTTAGGTTCTTAGGTCTGGGGTAGGGTTAGGATTAGATAGCGCCATCTAACCAACGTTAAAGGGTACCCTAAAACGTCGGATGTTGACGTATGGTCAAAAGCGTCAGTTATATGACATCTTGGGATGAGAACGGGCTGAGAAACCAGATTAATGCAGTCTGAACAGTAAGTAGTTCGTCTTTAGGCCTGTTCGTGTAACGGAGCTAGAGGCTGCAGTCTTTAGTCTCCTTGTTAGAGCGCCTGACTCTCATGCCGGAGACCCGGGTTCGAGGCCCGCTCGGGGCGGGTTGAGTAAGACCTGGGTGTAGGGGTTACATTCGGACAGGATTAGTTTTACAAGGGTAGATGGAGTAATGTAATTTTACCACAGAACGTCTGTAGTGTTAATAAATCTCAGTAAAACAGAAATGGGAAGACCAACTTGGTTTACTCACCACCGTCAGAAGGCGCCTTCTGGCCCATATATATCTGCGTCTCATATTGACGCTAAAGTGTGCCATGTGCGTTGGATGTAGACGAAACGTCAAAAGCGTCAGTATATGAAACCTTGGGATGAGAACGGGCTGCAGTGTCAGTCCTGGAGAGATTTGCTCGAACCCTGATTTAAAGACTCTCCTGCCTTGCTGTGTTGGGGGATGATGGCCCAACGAGCTAACTTTGTTAGTAAAACGAATGACTATCGAAGTGTTATGCTGAATAAAAAACTTGTCCATCTTGGTATCTCTCAAATCACATGAGAAAGCACCGACCAAGGGTCATTGTCCACAAATACAAAGGAACTATTATCTCTTCTACACTTGCTGGGATATTGACACTCGTGATATTGAAATGACAGTCATGTGCCTTATGTTGTGCATTATATTAACTATGCTGAGACCTGGATAAAGCTCAAACCTCACATCTTTGGAATTCCCTCCCTCCAGATCTTCGTACCATGGACTCGTTTAATCTTTTTAAATCCAAACTCAAAACTCTGTTGTTTAGCCATTCATATTCTACTTGACCCCACCCCAATGTTGTCTTGTCAATTTTATTGTTTTTGTTTTAATGGTTTTTATCTGCTTGTACAGTGTCCTTGGGTGTCCTGATAAGGCACTTAAAATAAAATGGATTATTATTATTATTGCTCTTCCTTGCGATCTCCAGTCTGATACACCAGCAGATATCGGACACAAGAAGCTTTATGCCTAGCTAGTGTTGCTCTGTTAGAATTAGTACTCGTTTTGTAATCTGTAACAAGTGCTCTTTTCATTGTTGATTCTTTTAATAAATATTATTAAACATTTATCATAATCATCTTGACTGGACCTTGGATTCTTGAGTGCGCGTCACATTCTTCTTTCCGGATCAGGAAAGAAACGGCAAGAGGGTGAGCATTCGTTTGATGTAAGAACTGTGAGATTTGATTGATTAAATAGCCTAGCCAAAGAGGAAGCTTACGACAGGGTTATTGTTGGATAGCGAACAAAGTTGAAGACTACCTTATGCTACGTTCACACTGGACACGAATAGCGCATCAAATTCGCGTCTACCGCGTCTAGTTTGACGCTTGACCACTTTGTGTTAATTCGCGCGTCAAGAGCGAAACTGACGCGTGTAAAATCAAAAGTTTGAAGCGAAATTTACGTCAAAATCGAAACCCGTTGGCGGCCATCTTTTTTTATGTTGATCGAGCATTCATCGAGAGATTCACCGCACTGTATTTGCTCTGGAGAGCAGAACAGCGGCGTGGGGATCATCTTCGCTGTATTTGTGTCCACCGGACCCTTCGGAGGCGAACCGTTTGGCGAGTTTCACCATTTGCTCGCCCTTGGATGACGGCCGCTGTCAGCAGTACTTCCGCCTGTCCCGCGCCAAGTTTGATTACCTGTTGTCCCGCATCGGAGCGAGGATCACCCTCGCCTTCTTTCACCTAATCTAGTCATTTATTTTTGTTTTGATGATAAATAGAGCCAGCCTCCAAAAGTGATTAACCTGTCCTCTCTCACGTCCAGACACAAATTTACGCACATGTATGTTGGTTGTCTTTACATCATAATAATATTTCATATAATCTAGATATGGAACGAATAACATTCATTACAAAATGAACATGTCTCGTATATAGAAATAAAGTTTTAAGTGATAAAATATTTGCTTTGTTTTGCATAAGAATCCCACCATATATTTAGTCATATTACAAAATAATTTATTGAAGCATCCAGATCCTTCACCACGTGAGCAAGCAGCAGGCTCCTGATTGGTTAACGCAGCCAAAGTTTGACGCCAAAGTTCCGAATTTTCGACTCGGGCGGCAGGCGCGAATTCGCGTCAAATGCATGAGTGCACAAATAGCACTAACTAAATCATTTGCGCACAATGCGGCAGACGTTCAATTCGCGCCAACTTGACGTGCTAACGAGGCGTATTCGCGTCTACCGCGCCGCGCTCCACGCCTCATTCGCGCCGCAGGAATTTTACGTGCGTAACGCATCTTTGTGCAATCATTCGTGCCTGACGCGCTATTCCTGTCCGGTGTGAACGTACCATTATATTACAAAGGGGAAATCTTTTACATTTATAATTTATTATCTTTATAATAGAATGTGAATTTGTAGAGACTGATCGCCTAACTCTTAAAGGCATGACTAAAAGAATAGGCTCTTTAGTTACCGCGGGATTATCCAACACATTCTCATCCTTTGGCGTCATATAGGTGACGCCATATGACATTTCGTCAAAATACTACACACATGGCACCCTTTAGCGTCAATATAACACGCACTGTTATGGGTCTCATATTGACGCTAAAGGATGCCAGTCCCCTGTATGAGGCCTTGGGTCTGCGTGTTATATTGACGCTAAAGGGTGTAATATTTAGACGAAATGTCATATAGCATCACCTATATGGCGCCAAAGAATGAGAACGGGCTTGATTATCCATATGTTCTGGATAGGATAATTTGGAACGGTATTAATCGTGATACAACTTTACAAAAAAACTTCACTAGAAAATGACATAAGTAGAGAAGATGACCTGTGTTTAAAAGAAGAAAATGAAGAGCAGAGGCCAAAAGGAGGATTGGGTATAAGCTTAGCTGAAGTAGCAGCCTCCTCGATAAGTGGAACTAATTACCACATCAGGGAAACATATAGAGAACAATGGGACTCTTGTGAAGAACCTGAATCAAGTGAGTTTGCTTCCTCAGAAGAAGAATTTGATCCTAGGCCAGCAAGAAAGACTAGGGCGAGACCTAAACATAATATAACAGCCACAGAATGGGTATGCTTAATGGGATGAAGCTAGATTTAAAAGATAGCATGAGAAGCTGCCAAAAATAGTGGAGCTAGGAAAGAGGCTTAATATCCATGACGAAGATACAGAGCTAATGATTAATCAACCTAAAAATGGATGATATTTCCCTTCACCAGAAAAACATGTCATGCAGTAACTGCAAAGAAAAATATGATAAAGGCCCGAGAGAAATAAAGAGTACAGGGGTACTAATATTCTGCAAGAATAGAGTCCATGAGGGCAGAGAACCAATACAAACAGTAGCTAAAGTTTGAAAAAGACCTCCCAGGTCTGGCTCCGTTAAAAACTTGGGGAAAAGAGACTAACTGGGAAGAGTTACAGACTTTTGCAGTAAGGTGCGATAGAGGGTGCAAACAAGAGGCAGAAAGAAAAGGAAATCTAAATCCGAATGACCTAGCAAATAGTAGGCAGCAAAGTCAAAAACGACCAGAGAGACTTAGAGGAGCGCAGGGCCGAATTGCCCAACAACGGCCCAGATATTTTGAAATGAAGAGAGAGAACAAAGAACAAAGGAACCAAGTCAGCACAGCTGGATTTCAGAGAAGAGACAGATCTCAGAGTCGAGGAAGGACTCACAACAAAAGCCAGCATTCATAAAAAAATGCCAATATAGTCTCTAAAGATGACTGGGACAAAATGACTCCAGAATAACAAACCAAAGTCAGGGAGCAAAGAGCTAAACAAACATCAACTGTGAAAAACTCAAACAGTAATGAACAGAGTGAGACTAAATATGTGAGAACTAATGAATTTGAGCAATGAGAAATGAGGAGACCCCAAAAAGAAAAGCAGCCATCCAATCTGAAATCCCCAGTGTTAAATCAACATGTATATGGACCCAATCTACAGAGTGTTAAATGACATGGGGGAGAGTAAATTATCAGCAAAAGTTTTTCTTAAAAGTGAACTACCCCTTTAAGCTCATTATTTTATTGTGAATTTTATTATCGTCTTTATTTTTCCCTCCTAAACGTAATTATTACGCTAAATCAAAACATTGCACAAACCATGAGGCGAAACCTAGTCTGTTTGGTATCGTTGGACTCGGCAAGGATTCAGGAATATAAGGTGTCATGTGACACACAGGGATGTGTGCGTCCATCTCGAAGAGCAAAAGGTACCAAACCGGCTTGAGATTAACATGGATGATTTGCTTGTAGCCAGTCTTCAAAAGAAACTAAACAAAGAGAGGAAAGAAAGGTCCTTATCAAGAGACAACAATCTCCAAAGCAAGAGAGATGATTTGAATAATTAGACAACAAGAGCAATTAAATACAATATTAATGAAACAGTCAATTGGGGGAAAGTTATTTGAAATATAAAGTGGACAAACTGAATTATAAAATTCGACACCGCCTGTTGAGTGTGTTTCTGTTAAGTAATGAAATAAGTCTGATGTGTAACTCATATATGAGTTTTGAGACTTTAAATGGTTCGAAGGCGAACGTTGTGGTGAAGACTACTCATATTTTTATGTTGATTTTCATTATTTACTTTGTTATTAAAACGAAACCATTAAATGTGGTGATTCGTAAACTTATCTAAAACACGTCTCAGAGTGATTTAATAAAAAAAAAGTATTATTTGTACCGGGATAATAATCCTATCGAGCCTCAAGAGCGCCCGAATCCGGACTGAGTTTGGCACAGACTCCCCCTGAAATTTCCGTAATGCTAATGCGTTCATAAAATGCAGTATTTTACCACAAAATACCAAATGCCAGTAGCCAGTTGGGTCTTCAGGTCAACTGGGAGAGAGTAATCTCGCACACGGGCTGAGCATCTCTTTTCCAGCACAAATGAAAAGTTATCATCCCTCCTGTAGCAGCCCTTCAACTTGGAATAAACAGGCTTGGGAGTGTTTCCATACGGGTGTACTTTTATTCCGACAAGTGTGCATAGCATCAACACCGTGAAAACTTAAAAGGAAAATAACAAAGGCAGTTTAGCTTGATACAAATAATCCTTTGACAAATGCACATATGCTAGAAAGCTAGCATCAGATAGATAACAGCATAGCAGGCAACAATCATCACAAAATGAATCTCATTTCCATTTACATAAACATATTAAATGAATTAGTATGCAAATGTACATTACAATGAACCACATACCTCGCTCCGCATATCAAAGGGTGCTAATAGTGATCCAGGGGGGTTTCTGCCACCATTTAACTTAAACTTGGACAAACTTCGTGAATTAGCTTTACTGCCAAACAAAGGAATAACACTTAACATTTTAGTTTAAGATTACATTAATATTTTCCGACCTCTGACATGCCTCATATCATACCTTCCCGCGTTTACACCGTTCATGAGTGAGCACGTGAGCGCGCGAACACAGAGAAAATATAGTCCCCCCTACAGATAGCATGTCAAAATAAAAGTCTCATAAAATAAAAATATAAAAAACAGGATAATCATAATAAAACACTGATACTGGCCAACTACACCTCCTTTTGATGCATGGTCCAACCCGTGATTCAATCATCATAGTGGATGAAGAAATGTTTTCCATTAACACTAAACCAAACGCATCTTTAATACTGGAGCCGAAGACTTCTCTGAAGCAAAAGACTGCATGCTCCGAGTCCGAAAAATCAAGGTTACTTCAGATAACGTGTTACACAATCTCCTGTGTTTTTCAACTGCGTCTGCCCTGCATTTCCTACAGAAACTAATCTTTTACAGAAACTAATCTTTTTTTTTTTGTTAGGATGCGCTGCACATTTACAAATGGAAATTTGATCAGGCAACAAAAGAGCGTCCAGCCAATTTGATATGAACTTGGCATGAAGAATAGGTCGACCATCTGTTTTAAAAAATGAATATCACCCCAAAATCATGTACTCGAAACTAATGATGAGAGACCGTGTAAATGTTCACACATTTCCCTGACATTAATCTCAGTTAAACCACCAGATCAGCTGCTTGATAACGAGTCATTTGAGGACAACGGGCCGAGACTTCAGGCTCAGCGGTCACTGCCTCTCCTATGCAATTCAGTCCTGTTTTTTTCTCATTGAAAGCAGAGCCATCTACAAACAACACGTTCCCAATCACACAGTTATCCAGTGCTGTTTCTACAGGTCAGGTCATGGTTTACAGACTTATTGTCAAACAACAGTGATGTTCCCATCGTCCTCTTTGGTTCACCCACAACCTTTCATAAATGCAAGAGGGTTCTCTTGATAATTTGATAATGCACTGTGCAACGTGACGTTAGAGTGACGTCTTTTCTATGTAATTTTTGGACGTCCAATTTCGGTCCACTGAAGGGGTTTTTTTTTTGTAACGCCAGGCGACGTCTTTATTCGACGTCTTTTGCACGTCTAATATTGACGTCGGTGGAACCAAATATGGTCGTTTGTGGACGTCTTTTCAACATCAAATTTAGTATCTTCTATAACTGTAAGTCCCATGATTGAAAAAGTTTTTAGAGGATGTTATCTGTACCATATATTTATATTTTTGCATTTGGCAGATGCTTTTATCCACAGTGACTTACACATTTACATTCCTGCTTTCCCTGGGAATCAAACCCATTATCTAAGCATTGCACTAGATGGCCGTTTTACAAGCGCCAACGCTCTACTGTTTGAGCTACAGCATTATAACTTTGTATGCGTCAATTACCACCTTCTGCTTGAGACAATCAAATGCATCTTAAATAGTTAAAAATAGTCTGCATTTATATGTATTAATCATGTTGATAACAACATTGTTGATATTTGATAATAAAAAATAGCAAATTAATCATGTACATTTCCGGCACCTGTAATAGACGTCCAAATGAGGTCCAAAAAAATTACCCAGTTCAACAGTCAAAATGATGAACGTCAACATGACGTTCAAATTGGGTCGTGGTTGGACGTCCAAATAGTGGACCTAGTTTGGACGTCGAATAGTTGTCCAGAATTGGTCATGGACCGACGGACCCAATATAGACATGATCTGCACGTCTATCCGACGTCCAGTGTTTAGTGGGGGGAATCCAGGTCACAACATCCCACAACTGAACATTTTGACTTGCCCTCTCGTAACTTCTGCATCATTGAGCTTTGACTACAAAATCGGAGCGAGGAATAATAACGGCGGATTGCTCGGAGTGTTGGGCCGGTAGTCAATGTCAGGGCTGCCAACTCTCACGCATTGAGCGCCACACCCCCGATTTCCCACGCTAAAGTGTCAAGCCTGCCGGCAAAATACCTGAAGGATGAGTTTATCTATAGATCAACCAGTTGAGCCACTCGTGATCGACTAGTTATACCACAAATTAGTTAAAATATCCTCTAATATAGAGTAAACGTGCATGCAAGACAGATGTTGAGCTCCTAACGGGGCGGACGCAAAACCAGGACAGGAGTCAAAGCCAATTCCTCTCTTCTGTTATCACTCCGATTAAATCCACTACGGGTTTTCCAGTCTCACTCACAGGAAAAACTGCTCCGTGTTCAATCGATTCTAAAAGATACTCTTATGTTTTACTAGCCGTGTTTCCATCCGTTTTTCAATCGAATTATCTGAAGTTCGGTAAAAAAACTCATGCGGATAAAGCTGGTGAATGTGTGTTTTCATCCGACGGCTTTAAAGCGAATAAAAACCTGTACGTAATGACGTCACATGCTGTTTTGCGACCAAATTGGTATATCGAATTAATTTTCGCACTGAATCGAACAACATTCAAGCAAACTTTTGCTAGACAAAACGGATTGCGCCATCTACCAACAAATGATCAACATTTCACAAGTTGAAGCCTAATGCTTATGTGCCAGCTGATAACGACATATGTATGGGATAATGTATATGCGAGGGGGTTGTTAGCCTGAAGGGGTTGTATTCGCTATAATCGCCTCGCTATACATTATCCTGCTTATTACATGGCTACCTACCAAATAAATCAATAATTTGACACAAAATATTGACTTAAAAAGGTGTTTATTGATTTAAAAACGAGTATTGCTTCTGCTAAAGAAAATGGTATGTTCCGTCTCTGAACTGCGTCCATGGCAACGGTGTGTTATACTTAGCAGTATCCATCAGCTTTTATCGCATTAGCCATATATCGATCAAGATAAAATCCGATGAGACCGAATGTATTTCATTTGAGTCGATATTCATGAAATTTAATCGAATTTTACTGTTTCCATAAGGTATTTCCATAAGGTATTTTTCATTCGATATCACTCAATTCGGATAAAAAGGTGTGGATGGAAACATGGCTACTGACTGCTCTCCCGCAAGAATTTTTTGTACATTTTAAGGTTAAATACATCAATCTTGTGCTCTCTGAGAGATCGAAATTAAGAGCTTCAACCCATGACCTGCTCGTTGAACAAATAAAAAGCATTGATTTGTACCAGGACAATAAAAAGGGCTCAAACATCTTTTTAATTATGAGAGTCTCAGTCTACATTACATTATCAATGGTGTTTTAGGATGCCAAACAATTATTATAATAATGTAATAATGATTTATATAATTATTCCTATGACGTAAAATCCATATAGCCTATAAATGTAGGCTACTATATAAATGAAAATGAATATTTCAAAAGTATAATTTAGTCAACATTAAACTATAATATAGGACAATTAAAATACTTTTGTCCTTATTTCTTCACTTGCAAGAAATAAACCCTTGAGCTTGTATTTTAGGAGAAAACACCAGATGATGTTCGATTTTAGTTCATTGGCAAAATATAACGCTAGAGACCTTCATGTTAGTTTATACATTTTACATCTCATATGTTCGGCAAAAGGCGGATTCGAACTCGGATCCGAGCGCATCCAATGCTCTGTCACGAACTACACGCTCTACGACCTACGCCACTGTAGCTGTTCCGAGATGGCCGAGATGGGTGTGTTTTTTTGTAAAAAGACAGACACTAAGTGCAAATATAGGCTACGCTTCGTTTTGATCAGACCGGCCCTCGCGGCCTCGAAACCCCCCTCCTCCTGAAAAGCTCCTTTCATTTATTATTTTGACTCCCCTCTGACAGAGTTTGTTTTGCTGTTAATATTCAGCTCATTTTCTGCTTATCATTAAACTTGTTATCAGTGTCAATAACATATTAAATGCAGGACTGCATTTGCCGAAAGCATCGTGAGTCCAGGTTGATCGGAAAGACCATTGGCACCAATTACGGTGCTTTTGGGAAACGCCATGGCATGAGACCAAACCAAGACAAAGGGCACGAGATCACGGTGATTTGTTAAAATAAAAATGTTTTAATTTTTTTTTAAAACGAGGAAATAAAAATATCGGATAAATATGAGGACGAAAATAAAATAAAAAATAAAAAAAATAAATAAATAAAAAAAAAATTATTTGTAGAGAGCTTTTCACAACACATGGTTTCAAAGCAGCGTCTACATTACAATTTAGAGTGATCTGTTATCAGATGTGACTGTGTTAAGTTATCTAGAGTAAAAGTAAAGGTATTCTGCAGAAATCCTCCTTGCATCTATTAAAAAGCTTGCCTGCTTAAAGTATTTTAATTACAAAAGTGAGCTGATCAGAACACAGAGAAGTCTTCAGACTTCAATTGATTGAGAGTATGAAAACTCAGATGCATAAGATTTAGGACATATTCAACTTACTTTACCCAACCTGAAAATAATCAAATTAAGGTTAAGGTGTCTAGAAATATGCACCATAAAACAAATGGTTTTGCATTAATATTACTACTGCACTACTGTTTATGTTACATTTTACCTCTGAATATGTTCAAGGTTGTTAAATTTAAACTACTTTATATACTGTTGGGTAGTTTAATGTTGAATCATACTCTAAACAAAAGCTACTAAATAGTCTAATCACACTGTCACACTCAAAGTGTACACTGCGCACAATAAAGAAGAACCACCACCACAAGGAAGTCGAACCACCACCCTGCAGTAGAAAATGACAAAAAATGAACATAGAAATGGCAATAAAGACATAACCAATAAAGCAAAAATAAGAAAAACAATAACCTAAAAGGATCAAAGAGTTGGTCTTGAGATTATCACAAAGCAATGTCCACAGCAGACACAAACGGGATGACATTCATGGATCTCAAATCACATGCATCCAGATAACCACTTTGTTGGTTCATTACCGTTTCATATTTTCAAGCTATAGTTATCAAAAGGACCTGCATGTACTAGAGCATTTAACCAAGAGACTATCACTGTGCTGAGAAGTGCACAGACATAAACTTTTTATTAAATATTGTAATTACGGTCTTTATGGTGTTCAGCCAATCATCAACTGAACCACAGGCTTTACTCTTTAGCACAATGACCCCAAAAACTTGGAAGTGATTGGCGTTTTCGAGTCTTCTGCCCGTTCCACGGATGATTAAATTGCTTAATTTTCATTTCAGTGCTTCTGGGTTAGGAATAGGATTCCAAGTGATTTAGAAAAAATGGTCAAAAAAGAAAATCACATACCCCATCTTTAATTTTAACATTTGCACTCCTGTCAGAAGTCAGTCAGAAGTGAAGCATGCTGGGAACTAACTCGTTCTGTGAATGTGTGTGTGTGATCATACATTCATATTTAATTGAGAACATGTATGTGCAATATTTGTACACAAAAAAGGTTTTGTCTTAATTTATAAATACTTTATATATTCATATATAGACATACATGATCATTGCATTTTTGGAGTGTATTGAAAAATATAAGCACTAGTTTCTATTATGTAATACAGTATATTGCATTATATTTTGCAGTATATTCCCATATATTGTTGTTCTGTAAGGGTAGAGCACAATGAGGCAGTGGAAGGGGCCACTCAAATCTTGCCTAGGGTAATCGATCAGGGCCGGTCCTGGGTCAATCAGTGCAAAGTCCTGTACGAAAGGCAAACATAAAACCACATAAAAGCACATCGAATCCAAAAGAGAATCACAGATTAAGACCAAACCTTTTCTTGGTGAGTATTGCTCGTATGCTTCACATGTTTGGGTAGACGTACAGACTTTATTTAGGTAAGAAAATAGATGGTACTCATTTTTATAAAAATACTTAATTTGATGCAGACAAATGTGTTTGTGCGTCAACATTTATAGGTCTGTGCCAGAAGTGGGAATTGGTAAGCATGTGAAAATAATAATAAAAAAAGCCTAAATTACATATTTATACCTAAATATAACTTGCATAATTTGTTTTTGCACCAATTTGTATTTTAGGGTTATCTGAATTTTTTGTACAATGACTAGCTGGTAACACTTTAGTATGGGGAGCACACACAGCAAAATCAAATTCAAAATCAAAAGTTAAATTAACACTTTAAAGTGTGAATTATATAAACTCAGAGTGTTAATTGAACACTGATGCAGTGTTAAAGTTAACGAGACAATTTAGTGAATAGCTGAGTGATGATTGAGCATTATTGAAGACACCTAATGTTAACAAGCAGAATCACTGAAGGAGAAAACCGTAATGTTTAAGTCACCATTATGGAGATCAGTGTTTGGTTTAGTTGGGCTCTTGACCCTTAAATCATTAACTTTAGATTTTGTTTGGCTGCAATACATGACATTTAACAATCATTATTTCACAATCATTTGACCTGAATCACTGAACTCATATAGAGCCTAATGTCTGAGTTAGGTTTTCTTCATTAATTATAGCAGCGGTGACCTTGTGCAGCATAATATTTATAACGTTTACAATGTATTCAAAATAATTTCTTAAAATCTTTCTTATAAAATGTTTTATTTCTCTACAATTTTAAGACACACAGACATCAATAATTAGCCTGTGAATCTCAACAATGGTGACAATCATAAAGAATGTTGCATTGCATTCTGGGTGCCACCAATCAAAACTCATTCATGGCTCCCATCATGCATTGCTGCATGAATAAATAATGACCTTATGTTCAGAGGTGATCTGTTTGTCACCATTGCTGAGATTTATACGCTAATTCTTGATGTCTGTGTTTTTCTATATAAAATATTTTTGGAACTATTTTTATTTTATTTGATCATTTTTCATTGAAAAGGCTAAAAATGGTGTATGTCCTAAAATGACCGTGCTGCTAAAATCCTTAACCTCCTAAGACCCGAGTTTTCCAAGACCGTTTACACGACACCATTTACACGACTCTATGTTCCACGAGACCATTTACACTTTACATGACACCGTTTACACGAGACCGTTTACACGACACCGTTTACACGAGACCGTTTACACGAGACCGTTTACACGAGACCGTTTACACGAGACGTTTACACGACACCGTTTACACGACACCGTTTACACGAGACCGTTTACACGACACCGTTTACACGACAACGTTTACACGAGACCGTTTACACGAGACCGTTTACACGAGACGTTTACACGAGACCGTTTACACGAGACCGTTTACACGAGACCGTTTACACGAGACGTTTACACGACACCGTTTACACGACACCGTTTACACGAGACCGTTTACACGAGACCGTTTACACGACAACGTTTACACGAGACCGTTTACACGAGACCGTTTACACGAGACCGTTTACACGACACCGTTTACACGACACCGTTTACACGAGACCGTTTACACGAGACCGTTTACACGACACCGTTTACACGAGACCGTTTACACGACACCGTTTACACGACACCGTTTACACGACACCGTTTACACGACAACGTTTACACGCCACCGTTTACACGAGACCGTTTACACGAGACCGTTTACACGAGACCGTTTACACGACACCGTTTACACGAGACCGTTTACACGACACCGTTTACACGACAACGTTTACACGAGACCGTTTACACGAGACCGTTTACACGACACCGTTTACACGAGACCGTTTACACGAGACCGTTTACACGACACCGTTTACACGAGACCGTTTACACGACACCGTTTACACGAGACCGTTTACACGACACCGTTTACACGACAACGTTTACACGACACCGTTTACACGACAACGTTTACACGACACCGTTTACACGACAATGTTTACACGACACCGTTTACACGACACCGTTTACACGACAACGTTTACACGACACCGTTTACACGACACCGTTTACACGAGACCGTTTACACGACACCGTTTACACGACACCGTTTACACGACAACGTTTACACGACACCGTTTACACGACAATGTTTACACGACACCGTTTACACGACACCGTTTACACGAGACCGTTTACACGAGACCGTTTACACGACACCGTTTACACGAGACCGTTTACACGACACCGTTTACACGACAACGTTTACACGAGACCGTTTACACGAGACCGTTTACACGACACCGTTTACACGAGACCGTTTACACGAGACCGTTTACACGACACCGTTTACACGAGACCGTTTACACGACACCGTTTACACGAGACCGTTTACACGACACCGTTTACACGACAACGTTTACACGACACCGTTTACACGACAACGTTTACACGACACCGTTTACACGACAATGTTTACACGACACCGTTTACACGACACCGTTTACACGACAACGTTTACACGACACCGTTTACACGACACCGTTTACACGAGACCGTTTACACGACACCGTTTACACGACACCGTTTACACGACAACGTTTACACGACACCGTTTACACGACAATGTTTACACGACACCGTTTACACGACACCGTTTACACGACACCGTTTACACGACAACGTTTACACGACACCGTTTACACGACAATGTTTACACGACACCGTTTACACGACACCGTTTACACGACAACGTTTACACGACACCGTTTACACGACACCGTTTACACGAGACCGTTTACACGACACCGTTTAAACGCTGTTTCGCTTTTTGTCGCTATGTTCTGAAGCCTTACATATTATAATACTTTTATGCAAATAAATATTAAATATGAAAATCAAGATTAAATGTGAAAAATCCTATTTTGCAATGAAAGATCATTAGAACGTAGCACTATAACTTCAAAAGAAATGTCTTTAAATGTCATATAGGTTTTGTTTTTCATGAATGTATTTGATACAAAGGGCAATGTGTGACAGCTTTAGTGCTAGAAATTCACTTTTATTTGTTTCCCACAAAATAATGTTTTATCACTAAATGTTTAGATTTACAATTATTGTACACTCAAGATTTTTCTAGAATAACTTTTGAGCTGTTTTTTTTTTAGTTTACCTAGTTTATAATAGTATTTTCGTTTTCATTTGTTATTTTTCTTTATAATTAAGTAGCTTGTGTACACACAAAGCATGATTATAAGTTTAACACAAATGCTGTAGAAATGCTACATTGATGTGGTTGTATCGGATTGGTATCAGTATCGGCCTTGATACTCAGTAGTTTTGGTGTCGGATCAGTTCTTAAAAACTGGTGCCGGAGCATCCCTAGTTATTACAGCGTGTCAACTCCTATTTATTATTCTCCTCTTTATAGAAAGAATGGAGTATCTTCACACTTGTCTGTTTTTGGTCCTCCTCTCCTATTCAACATGGCCAAGTGTGGGGAAAACTTACTTCACTCATCTCGGAACCAAGTGTACATCAGACTGCAGCTTTGATGGTAACTATTACATGTGTTGGACTAATCAAACTGGATATGAAAAGAAATTGTACTGTTCACCAAAGGAACATTTCGACTTCCGGAATTATAAGTGCAAGGGTATATGTGAAAAGTTTGGAGCAGACTACTATTGGTGCAAAACAGATTACTTCTTTTCTTGGGGATACTGTGGGATGGTGATGGAGGAGAAGACCCACTATGGATCTAAGACAGGCCTCAGGTGTAAAGACCACTGTGAGAGAACAGATAAAGGATACTTTTCATGCACTACTGCACAGGGATTGGATCACTGCTCGCCATCTAAAAACAGAGATTACAAGAACAGTCAGTGTCAGGAAGACAGTCCTTGTGGCAGATCTAATCACGAGTACAATTGGTGCAAGGTGAAGGAAGGACACGCGAGTTACTGTGGGCTTGTGGAAGCAAAGTCAGTGCTCCACCGCTCTATCTATCATTATACTTGCATTGATGAGTGCAGGTATGATGAGAGTTACCATTATTACTGGTGCCACACTGCCAATGGCTGGGACAATTGCTCTCCAGATGCTAATGTAACCTATAAAGGCAAGCCCTGTCGCTCAGACCACCCCTGTGACCTACATGGTGAAAGTTACAACTGGTGCTTTACCTCAGTGTCAGATTACGATTTCTGTGGACCCATTGAATCGAGACACCGCGACAGGAGAGATCTAGAAGACAGAACATTGGCATGCACACTGGAGGACAAGGGTCAAACTAAAATAAGTAACTTCACTGTGGTGCCAGCTCCTGATGACATCACTGATGGCAGTCAATGGAGAAACGAGACAGAAACCTTAATCCGTCGCTGGGACAATAGGTACCTGGTGGACATGGCCCGTGCAAACCTGATCCACTCTGATCATCTCCGCATCGACATACAGGGCACCATCACTCGCAAAAAGCAGCTCTACTACAACCTGCAGGTGAACGTGAGACGGAGACCCGGCACCACTGTGTCTCAGATCATCGTGTCCCGAGGAATCCCAGAGTGCTACATCCGCAGAGCCTTCATGGAGAGCTTCAGGAAACGGGCTCGGGTTTATGTTGATAAAATATACTGACACATTTTAAATTCTAACTGTTTTCAAATATTACTAATTCTTCCAGATGTTCAAGTTTTAATTCAAACATTCTCTTGGGTTTCCTAACCTTGCTTTGAGGGATCTTATGACAACAAACAATTAAAATATTGAAGTACAGCCTGTGAAATTCTCTAATAAATGTCTTACATCGCCTTCCCTTGATGAATTACTGTATATAGAACAAAAAGGACTGAGAAATATGAAATGTTTATGGACGATCTTTTAGTTGCCCACACTGTAAAAAATAAAATGGTAAAAAAAAAGGGTCAGCAAAGCCAAACAAATACCATAAAAATAAAGTAAAATATCCTATGCAAAAAAATTTTTGGTCCCACTTTATATTAAGTGGCTTTAAGTACTATGTACTTACATTGAAATTAATAATTTGATACAATGGACTTATTGTGTACATACATTGTACTTACATTTTAAAAACACCTGCATGTAATTACAGCTGTAATTAATTCATGTAATTACATTTGTAATTACACTGTTGACCCTACCCTTGCATCTTAACCCACCCTTAAACCGACCCATACCACCACACCTAACCCTAACCTTACCCGTATCATACCCCAATAGCAGCAAAAGTGTTTTACAATACAGCAGGAACACAATAACACTTTGTACTTATTTTTAGATGCAAGTACGTAATACTTAAAGCCACTTAATATAAAGTGGGACCAAAATTTTTTTTACAGATATTTTTCTTAAATGTTTTACAGAAAAACACATTATTATTGTTATACATTGTTATACACATTGTTATTTCACAGCTATTATCTGCATTATTACGATCAAACACTCTAACTGTAAAACAATATTCACAATACCTTCATTGTAAAAAAGTCCATTGTAAATTAAAGCTGCAAGCAGCGATGGGCGGGCCCTCGCACCTGTAGCACGTCGGGGTCTGAGGCGGCCGCGTTGCATTTTCTGCAGCTCAGCCAGTGCGGCTGTGTATTTACTACGCTGCTTCGTTAAAGGTCACTTCCTGTTGCCAGCAGGTGGCACTATGACTGTGGGTGAATGTCGGAATGTAGATTTGTTCAAGGTGGGACTCTTGTCAAAGGTGTAAAATTTCATGCATATCTGGGCTTTTACAGTCAAGTTACTACAACTTCCTGTTTCAAGGCGAATCATCGACGCCACGGACACGCCCATCGACGAAAACCCGCAGATAGCACAACTTTACATCGTCAATGCCTTTAGAAGGCACAGCAGAAATGTGAAGTCGATCCGACTAAAGCCCTAGGAGGAGTTAGTTAAAGTACGTAATGAGTAAATCATCCAAAAATGGCAGTAAAATTAGAAATGGCCGACTTCCTGTTGAGTTTAAGGCATCGCTCCAAGAGACTTTTCTGTGCGTCTGTCCATGGTAGATGTACCACAGAAATTTCTTTCATGTCGGTCAAACATGCGGCGGGGGCTGCTTTGTTAAAGGCCACTTCCTGTTGCCAGTAGGTGGCACTATGACTGTGGGTTAATGTCGGCATGTAGATTCGTTCAGGGCGGGACTCTTGTCAAAGGTGTAAAATTTCATGCATATCTGGGCTTTTACAGCCAAGTTACTACAACTTCCTGTTTCAAGGCGAATCATCGACGCCACGGACACGCCCATCGACGAAAACCCGCAGATAGCACAACTTTACATCGTCAATGCCTTTAGAAGGCACAGCAGAAATGTGAAGTCGATCCGACTAAAGCCCTAGGAGGAGTTAGTTAAAGTACGTAATGAGTAAATCATCAAAAAATGGCGGTAAAATTAGAAATGGCCGACTTCCTGTTGAGTTTAAGGCATCGCTCCAGGAGACTTTTCTGTGCGTCTATCCATGGTAGATGTACCACAAAAATTTCTTACATGTCGGTCAAACATGCGGCGGGGGCTGCTTTGTTAAAGGCCACTTCCTGTTGCCAGCAGGTGGCGCTATGACTGTGGGTGAATGTCGGCATGTAGATTTGTTCAGGGTGGGACTCTTGTGAAATATGTAAAATTTCGTGCAGATCTGGGCATTTACAGCCAAGTTACTACAACTTCCTGTTTCATGGCGAATCATCAACGCTTCGGACACGCCCATCGACGAAAATGCGCAGATAGCACAACTTTACATCGTCAATGCCTTTAGAAGGCACAGCAGAAATGTGAAGTCGGTCCGACTAAATCCCTAGGAGGAGTTCGTTAAAGTACGTAATGAGTAAATCATCCAAAAATGGCAGTAAAATTAGAAATGGCCGACTTCCTGTTGAGTTTAAGGCATCGCTCCAAGAGACTTTTCTGTGCGTCTGTCCATGGTAGATGTACCACAGAAATTTCTTTCATGTCGGTCAAACATGCGGCGGGGGCTGCTTTGTTAAAGGCCACTTCCTGTTGCCAGTAGGTGGCACTATGACTGTGGGTTAATGTCGGCATGTAGATTCGTTCAGGGCGGGACTCTTGTCAAAGGTGTAAAATTTCATGCATATCTGGGCTTTTACAGCCAAGTTACTACAACTTCCTGTTTCAAGGCGAATCATCGACGCCACGGACACGCCCATCGACGAAAACCCGCAGATAGCACAACTTTACATCGTTAATGCCTTTAGAAGGCACAGCAGAAATGTGAAGTCGATCCGACTAAAGCCCTAGGAGGAGTTAGTTAAAGTACGTAATGAGTAAATCATCAAAAAATGGCGGTAAAATTAGAAATGGCCGACTTCCTGTTGAGTTTAAGGCATCGCTCCAGGAGACTTTTCTGTGCGTCTATCCATGGTAGATGTACCACAAAAATTTCTTACATGTCGGTCAAACATGCGGCGGGGGCTGCTTTGTTAAAGGTCACTTCCTGTTGCCAGCAGGTGGCGCTATGACTGTGGGTGAATGTCGGCATGTAGATTTGTTCAGGGTGGGACTCTTGTGAAATATGTAAAATTTCGTGCAGATCTGGGCATTTACAGCCAAGTTACTACAACTTCCTGTTTCATGGCGAATCATCAACGCTTCGGACACGCCCATCGACGAAAATGCGCAGATAGCACAACTTTACATCGTCAATGCCTTTAGAAGGCACAGCAGAAATGTGAAGTCGGTCCGACTAAATCCCTAGGAGGAGTTCGTTAAAGTACGGAGTGTGTAAATCGTCCAAAAATGGCCTCCAAATTCAAAATGGTGGACTTCCTGTCAAGTTTAGGGCATCGCTCCAAGAGGCTGTTTTGTGCGTCTGGTCATAGTAGATGTACCACAGAAGTTTCGTACATGTCGGTCAAACAAGCGGCGGGGGCTTCTTCGTTTAAGGTCACTTCCTGTTGCCACTAGGTGGCGCTATGACTGTGGGTGAATGTCGGCATGTAGATTTGTTCAGGGTGGGACTCTTGTCAAATGTGTAAAATTTCGTGCAGATCTGGGCATTTACAGCCAAGTTACAACAACTTCCTGTTTCATGGCGAATCATTGACGCCACGGACACGCCCATCGACGAAAACACGCAGATAGCACAACTTTACATCGTCAATGCCTTTAGAAGGTACAGCAGAAATTTGAAGTTGATCCGACTAATTCCCTAGGAGGAGTTCGTTAAAGTACGGAGTGTGTAAATCGCCCCAAATCGGTCGCCAAATTCCAAATGGCGGACTTCCTGTCGAGTTTAGGGTATGGGTTCTTGAGGCTTTTTTGTACGTCTGGTCATGGTAGATGTACCACAGAAATTTCGTACATGTCGGTCAAACATATGGCGGGGGCTGCTACGTTAAAGGTCACTTCCTGTTGCCAGCAGGTGGCGCTATGACTTAGGGTGAATGTCGGCATGTAGATTTGTTCAGGGCGGGACTCTAGTCAAATGTGTAAAATTTCGTGCAGGTCTGGGCATTTACAGCCAAGTTATTACAACTTCCTGTTTCATGGCGAATCTTCGACGCCACGGACACGCCCATCGACGAAAACGCGCAGATAGCACAACTTTACATCGTCAATGCCTTTAGAACGCACAGCAGAAATTTTAAGTCCATCCGACTAAATCCCTAGGAGGAGTTCGTAAAAGTACGGAGTCTGTAAATCGTCCAAAAATGGCCGCCAAATTCAAAATGGCGGACATCCTGTCGAGTTTAGGGTATGGGTTCTTGAGGCTTTTTTGTGCGTCTTGATATGATACACGTCCCCACCAAATTTCGTGCATGTAGGTTGAACGTGGACGAGGGGCTAATTTTTTCCAATTTTCTAGGTGGCGCTATCGTGCCATTTTGCCCCGCCCATCCGCGAAACCCACAAAATACGAAATTTTTCACCAGTCCTGACATGCGTGCCAAATTTGGTGAGTTTTTGAGCATGTTGCGGCCCCGAAAATGGCACTTACTTTGCAGAAAAAAGAAAAAAAAAAAAAAAAAAAAAATAATAATCCTAACAGTTTCAATAGGGTCCTCGCACTGTTAGTGCTCGGGCCCTAAAAACAGTTAATGACCGTCAGCAATGGCTGCCATACAAAACCCATAAAATGAATGTAAAATCGCCTAATTTAAATAAGTGCAGAAGTAGAAATCCTCATTAAGCTTTTTAACAGAAACGCAGTTATTATTTCACATATTTTCCAGAATTTTTATTAAGAAAAATGTAAGTGATGTATGATTTACTATCACTGCATCAGCAACTACACAGTTACTGTCAGTTAAATAAAGCATCATGCAACATTTCATCAGTGTTGCTCTGCTCATCAAAGCTTCAGCTGTTTGTTCGGCTCTCCGTTACATGGTTTGTAAACTCGCCAAAGTAATATAAATACAGAGTCTCCTCACTATATATTCAAACACATATAATATATGGTATATATAATACTGGTAATACCGCAAAAATGGCAGGATCGGAGCCGATACCAATCCTGAGTATCGGATCGGGATATACCTGCTTTTAGGGGACCCAATACACAAACTTAACATATGATGACTTAGGTCAAATATCTACCATGCTGCTTATTGGTAGATGTCCAAAATTAACATAGGTAAGGCTTTATGTTGACATGATGAGCCCATTTCATGCATAGGCCATGACCATTCGCCTATCATACACCCCAACCCCCTCCCCTGACAAAATCATGCTTTCCTGAAAGGTCTGCATTGGGATACACTACCTGTTTTAGCCCTGAATAGGAAAACTCTAAAAAACGATTTTAAGCTATTTTAACACGTCGAGATTGGCCTAGTCAATCAGAACAGCTTTTAGGTTACCCAATACGTGTCAGTGTTCATCCAAACACTTTAATAAACACACGGGAAGTAACTCTGGCAAATACTCTCCGACTACAGTCACATGTGACCAGTGTTGGGTGTAACTAATTACTAAGTAATTAGTTACTGTAATTTAATTACTTTTCCCTTGAAAATGTAAAGTAAGGGATTACTCGTCATTTATCTGTAATTTAATTACAGTTACTTCTGATGTAATTGAGGTAAATACTGTGTATAGATCAATCCCATCTCACAGCGATTCATATGCATTTTATGAGGTGTCTAAATCGTACGACCGCACTTGTACAAATTTGTATGAAAAAAGTGAAATATCATGAGATCAGACATAAAACAATAGTGGGTTTAACATCAAAATGTATTGTCTGATGTTAAAAAAGTGTGTTTTTATAATGTAACCTTCTCCACCTTGGTCAGTTTAAGGATAATTCACTGAATTTTATAGTATTTATTTGAAAGAATTAAAACAGATTCATGTCTATCCTTGTATTATTCAGCTGGTTGGGATTGATATGGGATTTTGAAAGTAATTGGTAATTAAAAGTAATTAAATACTTTTTAGAGAGAGTAATTAGTACAGTAATCTAATTACACTGTTGAAGAGGTAATTAGTAACTAGTAATTAATTACTTTTTTAGAGTAACTTACCCAAAACTGCATTTGACGCATATCTGACACAAGTTGTGTTACTATAATACATTAGTGTGTACAAGGTTTCAACAACACACTGCTGTGTAACACATTAGTTGGGTTTAACGTAACACAAAATGTGTAATCCTTATAAACACAGAGATGTGTAAAGAAACGACACAGGTTGTGTGTTAAAATCTACACAACATGTGTCATTTTTAACATCTCTTTTTACAGGTTGTGTTATTTTCAACATCATTTTATAAGAGTGCACCAGTGTAAATAAAACTTATTTACACACAATATTTTGTCAGTTGCTACATTTTAATCTAATTCAAAGTGCAAACATAATGAAAGCTTAGTGACAATAACACACTGGTTGAGTTAAAAGTAACACAAAATGTGTTGTCTTTAACTAGACACACAGGTGTGTTAAGATATAACACAGGTTGTGTTGTTTTTAACACACGTTTTAGGTTTTTCAGTAACTTTAGACAAAGTTTGATTGTTAGTCTGAAGAGTAAAATAATTTATTTTGATAGATGGACCACGTGATAGCGGTCTTTGCGAAACCTCGTTGATAAAACAATAATAGAAAAATAACTTATTAAATTCGCGTGTTAGTTTTCATTTACCTCGGTCAAACCAATGCCCACCGAATGCGAGCGCGCTCCCGCGACCGGGTCACGTTTCATGTCGATGGTGATCATTATTTTCTGCGCAGATTTTGCTCAACCGAACTGTACCTTGAACTTTAACCTGCACTTTCCGTCACAGATTGAAACCGGGTTTTATCTTTGTAATGTGACTGACTCCGCCTGCATACCTCTTCCTGCTGCTTTCATTTTGAAGGGAAGAAAGAAACGTCTAAACTCAATGAAACTTCGACACAGAGGTATGGTTTCTTTATAAAAACCCTCTTTGTGTTTGTTAAATGAAATGTAAGTGACATCTGTAACAGAACTGAATGTGATTAATAACTTAATGAGGTAGTGTAACGTGGGTTTCAGCCTATCAGAAACAAATGAGACTTCTTTTGGTACAGATGTAACATGTGAAATGAGATTTTAGAACAAACAAACAATGTCAAATTACTGCATTAGTTGTAAGTGTAAAGATTAAAGATCTGTCGCATGTTGTATGCACCGATACCACTTTTTAAGGTTCAAGTATTGTTGTGATTAAGTTTCAATGATGAAGTGAATGAGGAAGCTCTCAGTTTTACTTCATCATGAGGATTTATTTCAACTCCTTCAGGTGCGCTACATCAGCAAATACACAACTGAGTCTTCCAGGACCTGTACAAGTGCTGTAGCCAATAAGAACACAGGATACATTGTATGTGGCATGTGATTGGTTCCTAGCAGAAGAAAACTACAAGTAGGAGTACCTTCTGGTACTAGGTTAGTTTTTCTCTCTTTTTTTTCTGTGATGTGGCAATTTTCCACAGTAAGAGAAATGATCATCATATAATTTAAATATTTCCACACTGCTGAGGCTGACGTTGTGTGTCTGTGCACTGGAAAGAGTATTTTTACGAGTACGAGTACAAGTACTTGAGCTCAGTATCAGTGCATCCCTATCATGTTGTTCAACTGATTATATATTTTGGACTTATTTATTGAATCAAGTCGCAGAGAGCAGCTTATTTACATCAGTAAATCTGCAGGTGCTTTTATTTAAAGGAGTAGTTCACTTTTAAAAAAACGTTTGCTGATAATTTACTCACCCCCATGTCATCCAAGATGTCCATGTCTTTCTTTCTTCAGTCGAAAAGAAATTAAGGTTTTTGATAAAAACATTCCAGGATTTTCTCCATATAATGGACTTCAATGGGAACCAAACGGTTCAAGGTCCAAATGAGAGTTTCAGTGCAGCTTCAAAGGGCTTTAAACGACACCAGACGATGAATAAGGGACCCTTCGAGTCACGAATCGAAAAAAGATTTGTTCATTTTGATAAATGAGTTCAGGAGAGTCACTTTAACTTAAAACTTTAACTTTTGTATTTATTTTTGAAATGAGCGATCGTTTCGCTTGATAAGACCCTTATTCGTCGTCAGGAATCGTTTAAAGCCCTTTGAAGCTGCACTGAAACTCTCATTAGGATCTTGAACCATTTGGTTCCCATTGAAGTCCATTATATGCAAAAAATCCTGGAATGTTTTCATCAAAAACCTTAATTTCTTTTTGACTAAAGAAAGAAAGACATGGACATCTTGGATGAGTAAATTATCAGCAAAAGTTTTTTTAAAAGTGAACTACTCCATTAAAGTGGCTTGCCGTGAATTGAAGCTGAATGTTTGATCAGTGTGTTTGATGATTAGGAATCGAACCTGTGAATATCAGCAGATGTGCAGCTTCATACGACATGAACAGAGTCTCAGGATTGTGGAGAACTGTTGCAGGACGTCAGGAGTCGCAGATCAGCTGAAGACTTAGAGAAACAGAATATCAACATGTCCAGGCCAGACATCACAGGTGATGAACACAGACACGTCTGAATCTGACATTAATGCTCAAACATATCTGATATCAGTGTTAATATGGTTAAATATCAAACTGAAGCTGATTTAAAAATAACATTTACTTAAAATAAAAGTTTTTTTTGGGGCAAAATTACATTTTCTTACTAGCCAAAACAAAGTCTGTCTTACTAAACTAAAAATTTCCAATTGAAAACCTTCAAACTTTCTAGTTAAGACTTTTTCAAGATGACTTTTTTTATCCAGGCCTAATTGTAAAATGTTACCAAATTATAATAAACATCATGTACACATGTTACAATAACGCTGATTCAATCCTGATTCGAGTGGCTATTAAATACAAATTCACAATTCAGCATTAACATTCACCATGTTTATTCTAATTTGAAGGGCTTTGATAACAAATCTGTGAAAATAAAATGCATTACGAGTAAAAAAAAGTTTTATATTGCATGTTTATTCAGGTAGCGAATTGTGTTGCACAATGATGAATAACTCCGCCTATTTCTCTTGTTGAATAATTAACAGGTTTTGTTGTAAATTCACGGACACTGCATGACTTACAGTGCTTGACTTTTTCGTGAAAAAGGAGTGAAGAGTTTTCTTTTTGCCATTTTGAACTCTATGAAATGGATTGCAACGTTGATCTAGGAAACAACGTTGATCTGGCATTGTTTTGCTCATCGAATTAACGTTGAACCATCGTCAGACGCGGCATTCTTCAAAGCTAAATGAAAATCGACGCAATTGGTTTGCTTTCCTCAAGTCGATTTTCCGTTAGTTTTGAAAGAACGACGCGTCTGACGTTGGTTCAACGTTAATTCGATGAGCAAAACAATGCCAGATCAACGTTGTTTCGATGTCATGTTTCACGTTGATTCAATGTCAGTTTGCTATCTGGGATGGGCGTGTCGTAGGCTAATGCACGAGTGACTGATTACCATGGAAACGTGAAAGTCACGTATGTAGATAGACTATCCTTTCAGCGTGTTTATGAACGCCGTTGACTTAACGTTATATAAAGATATGACTTACCTCAACCCCGTCCCTAAACTTAACCGTCACTGGGGTTAATGGCATTTATGACTGGAGATTTGACTGCGTGTTCGGACACGCGTAATGACGCGGACGTTAATGGCGTAGACATATACGCATACACGCGGATACACGCGGATAGCACAAAATGCGTTGAGATAACACGCCACCTGACTCGAAAGTGGCGTATATGTTTACGCAAAAGTCATGATGTCATGTTGCTTTGGATCCTAAATCTCGATGTAGGGTATATACACACCCGCGAAAACCTCAGCTTGTCGTAGACACACTTTTCGTATGAAAAAGTGTGGGGGACGAATTTACATTGTATAAAAAGTGGTGAACGCGTAATCTACACCTATGCTAGAATGAACACGTTCACTGTAGCGTTCATCAGGCAGTAATACAGTTCACGTTCGCCCAAAATAATATCGTCACAGTCAAACCCCTAGTTACACCAGCGATTTCAAAGCGTGTTTTTAAGACTGTCTTTGGTTCACTGCAGTTTTAAGAAGGAAATACTCAGCAATGCTGTCCACTTATGAATGTAAAGCATATTAAAAACACCACAGACAACATTAAACGCTGCATTTTCACCAGGGCATTTTTTTTTTTTAAAGATTGTTAATATTACTTTTTAGATTCAGATTGTATATCTTTATTCGGTGTAATTTAATTAATTAATTCCTGTAGGACACAATAATGTTCACCAGATTCACTAACAATCTGTTTGTGTGTTTATTTTTCAGCGGAAAGAAGAAGTCCAGACTTGAATCGCCCCGACTGTACGTTAAACTGATTTACAGTAACTGCATTATGATACGGTTATACGGATTTGATGAACTGTGTCTGATATTTAGCGCTGTAAATGCTAAGCAGGAAAATAATCACAAATTCTGCTTGTGTTTGTCAAATCTAGCACTTATTTCCCTTTATCAGTTTCAGAGAAGCTGAATCTGGCTGTGTGTGGAAGTGACGACACATTAAAGTCGTCCATATCAGAGCTGATCCTGCAGCAGAAAGACAGAAGATCAGACGTGGATCTTCATGGGCGTCTGATCAGTCTGGTGGAGCTCCCGGCTCTCATTCATCTCTCAGAGGAGGAAGTGATGCGTCACTGTGTGTCTCTGTGTCATCCTGGAGTTCATGCTTTACTCCTCATAGTTCCTGAAGCTCCACTCAATAATGAAGACAAAGCAGAAATGGAGAAGATCCAGAGGATATTCGGCTCCGGAGTCAACAAACACATCATGATCCTCATAATGCAGACTTCAGCAGAGCTCAGTGAAGGAACACAGTCTGTCATCGAGAGTTTTGGAGGACGACAACAATGTTTTGGTCCCACCACACAAGTGTCCACGTTGATGGAGAACATTGAGCAGATGGTGAAAGAAAACGGAGGAGAGTTTTTCTCCACAGAAACATTTCTGGAGGCGCAGATGAAGAAACTGCTGCAATTTGAAGAGATGAAGAAGAAACTCGACTCACTAGAGACAAATTTACTGTCACGAGGTAATGACCAGAAAAATGTAAACTAAACTAAACTCTTAAACTAAAAAGAGCAATTCTAGATGGGACATTAACTAAATTGAATCGTTTATGTGTTTTTTTGTCTTTTACAACAGTACAGGTGAAATTCAGAACTTTCTAAAATAAAAATAAAACAAGGTCAAAGATCAAGCTTAGAGGGATAGTTCACCCAAAAATGTAAATTTTGTATTCAGTATTTACTCTCCCTCATGTTGTTCAACCCCGTAAGACTTTCGCTCATCATCCGAACACAAATTAAGATATTTTTGATTAAATCTGAGAGCTGGATCACTCCTTCTGTGTTGCAGCGCTTCTGTGTTGTACGTCACATAGGCGTACTATTGTTAAACGAATGAAATGGACAGTAAATAGAAAAATATATTATTATAAAACAATGTACATTATTTTAATGTTGCTGTGGGACAATGTAAGAGAAATCTGTTAACTTAAATATTAAAATAGTATCATTACTAAACTGGAACAACGAAACACAATAGATGAACTTTTAATATTTTTTGCACAGCACAACTGGCCGACAAATAATTGTGTAAAAAAATGTGGTTCTTTATATTCGATGACACACTCAAAAGTATTTACATAAAGACCACACAGCAAACATTATACAATAACCTACCCCATGGCTTCACACTAATGCAATACTGTTTGATGAGTAGCAGTACAAATAAACCTTAGAAAATCTGAAATTCATCCAATGTTTGGTGTCATATGGCTCGTTTCCACAGAGGGGTACGGGTCGGGTACACCATGATCAGGCTTGCGTTTCCACCGCTAACAGTACCCTTACTTGATTGGCGTAGTATGCTGGAAAGAAGCGACGTCATTTTCGCGCGAAGAAAGCCACTAGAAACAAGCGCTGGCATTAGGCGTTTCTCAATACCAAGTAGCCAACGCAAAGTCCGAATCAGAAAAATGATCACGAGATCGCGAGTCGCGAGGAAAGGCTGTTCCAGGCGCGGGACACGAGCGCGAGCGTCCAGTGATCCCTTGGAATGGATCTCAGTCAAATTATCATAAATCTATAAATAAATCACAGATTTGAGCTTTAAAAAACTACTTTCTCGCCTGAAAAACTCTTAAAACTACATTTCGTGACACAATAACAGTAGCACGCGCAAGTGACGATACTCCGTCCACCAATCAGCGTTCTGCAGTGAGTCTAGCTCCGCCTTTTAGTACCCTTTCACTGTGCTAGGTACCCCAACAGAAGGGTACCCAAAAAGTGGTACGGTTCGGCTTTTTGGTACCATTCACAACTTTTGACAGTGGAAACGCAAATTATTGCGTACCGTACCGTACCACTCAGTGGAAACGAGTCAATAGAGTCAATGGTTGCATTTGCAGCGATGGCGAGCAGAGCAATAATCGTCCCGTGACAGAAGTGAAGCAGTTACAAGGTGTAATCCACAATTATTCCAAACCCCATATGACCACAGTCAAGCTTTGGAAACACTATCCTTAGGGTATTAAATTATCATGTTCAAGTCAAATTGCAGCCTTGAGACTCATCGAAACATATGACAAACAGATTATATTCAAAGAGTCCTTCTACAAACAAAACAAATACATACTTCAATTAGATGTTGTTTTTAAACCAAACAATAGCCGAAACCCCTTCCCCCAAAATACAGCTTACACAGAAATAACTTCGGTTGAAATAACTAATCATAGAAAGAAAAACACTTACTTGATTGATCTTGAGACAATAGTTTCTCAATCTGGACTCTAAACAAATTGTGTGGGGATAAAGAGAAGAACCATGCTTCTCTCTCCACACCCTTGTCCTAACTTCTTCTTCTTTCCGGTTTAATGGCAGTTTGCAAACCAAACTTTAATGATGCATTCCCGCCACCTACTGGATTGGAGTGTGGATAACGTTATGGTAGTACTGACCTAAATCCTGTTAATTAAATGAGTATCCTTTAAAAAATGAAATAATAATTCATATATTTTAAATTGCTTTGGGCCATTCCCTAATAATGCTTTGATAGACAAATCTTCAATTTCCATTTCTCTTAATAATTTAAATCTTTCTCTCGTATACGCCTCACACTTTAACAATACATGTTCTACTGTTTCCATATTTCCTGAACTGCATTTGTCACAATATCCAGTCTGGTATTTCCCAATCCTGGCCATACTTTGATTTAATAAACAATGGCCAATACGCATTCTTGAAATTATAACATCCCTCCTTCTATTACCATTTTTTTTTCTTACTGAACCAACTGTTCCTTGAATTTTGTATAGATGCCGACCCATATTTCCACTCCTTGTCCTAACTTCTTCTCCTACATAGCTATATACAACGGAGCATGGCACTTGGAGCCCCCTACTGCATAGTAGTGGAATTACATGCAAAGAATGAATACCAGGAACCAAACTCTGTGTGGTTGCACTTAACGTCAACTGCGTTCATAAACACGCTGAAAAGCGACTATGCGTGTTGACAGCACACCAAAAATGGAAATACGAATTAACATGTCATACACACGCTACTTCATGAGATCAGTCTGCAATCTAATATAATTTCTTACCATTTCGGAGAGAAATGTTGTCGCTCGTTCATCTGCTAGTCGTGGGTCTTTCAAGCGGAGACTCAGTTTGAATATAATGATGCATTTAAAAGTTAATGTCTTACGTATCTTTACAAAAGTTCACAATTCTTCTGCAGATGCAATATAATGTAACCAACACTGAATAAATACATTTTCGTCAAGTTAGATACTGATAATTAATCACTCAAACCCCTTTCTCTAAACGCCTCAACACAACCGCCGGACTCGCGCATCCTCCATGTCTGTAGTTCTTTAACACTTTTCACTCGTGTTTGTAGTTCTAACCGAATCTCGTTAGCGTGTGCATCGATCTACACTTCAGATTCTGACCGGATATAGTAGACCATCCGGGTCTCTTTGGATCACTCATTTCAACATACTACGATTTGGGACGTACTAATTGTATTTTTGAATACTATTTAGGGCGGATAGTATGCGAATTGGGACGCAGCACTATCGAGCGCGCTCTCGGACACACTCGGTTTTATTTTATTTTATTGTCAGCAACTTTAATGGAGGGAACAGTACTGTAATTAGTTTGATTACTCGTTACTGAAAAAAATAACGCCGTTAGTAACGCCATTTATTTATAATTTATATATTTATATTAGGGCTGTGCAAAAATTAATTGCGATTAATCGCATCCAAAATAAAAGTCTGTGTTTCCATAATATATTTGTGTGTGCTGTATAAAATTATTTTGTATATATAAATACCTATGCATGCATGTATATATTTAAGAATTATTTGCGCTTAAAAAATATAAATATTTTATATATGAAAAACACATTTTCTTAAAAATATACATGCATGTGTGTGTATTTATATATACAAAATAATTATATACAGCACACACAAATATATTATGTAAACACAGACTTTTATTTTGGATGCGATTAATCGCAATTAATTTTTGCACAGCCCTAATTTATATTCTTCCTAGTTTTCCTTGCAAATACAGTGAGCTTCGTGGTGGCGGTAACAATATTACTTTTAGCTACAGTATATTGCATATCATTTTTAAAAATTATTTTCCTCTTTTACAGGTTCAACAGAGAGTAAAGATGAATTAAGGATTGTGCTGCTGGGAAAAACTGGAGTTGGGAAGAGTGCAACTGGAAACACAATCTTAGGAAGAAAAGCGTTTACAGCAGAAACATCTCATGAATCAGTGACTAAAGAGAATCAGAGAGAAACATCTGACATCAACGGCCGACGCGTTTCTGTGATCGACACTCCAGGACTGTTTGATACTGAACTCACGAATGAGGAGATCCAGAGAGAAATCAGCAACTGCATTCCCATGATCCTGCCGGGACCGCATGTGTTTATCATTGTGCTCAATTTAGGACAACGATTCACTCGAGAAGAAGCAACATCAGTGAAGATCATCCAGGAGACGTTTGGAGAGAAATCTTTAATGTTCACCATGGTGCTCTTCACCAGAGGAGACTATCTGAAGGACAAAACCATTGACCAGTTTCTGGGTAGACCTGGATCTGCTCTGATGAACCTGATCGAAGAGTGTGGAAACAGATATCATGTGTTCAACAATAATCAGACTGGAGACCGAACACAGGTGTCTGATCTACTGGAGAAGATAGATGACATGGTGAACGCAAATGGAGGGAGTTTCTACTCCTGTAAGATGTTCAGAGAGATGGAGAGAGAACAACAAGAACGACAGATAAAGATCCTGATGGACAGAGAAGAACTGATGAAGAAACTAGAAGAAGAAATGAAAAGAGAACGAGAGATGTTTAAAAATAAAATAGAGCAAATGACGAAAGAAAAAGAAAAACTGCTAATGAAATACGAGACAGAAATAGACAGACTGATGAACAGAAACGAGAATGAGAGGAAGAAAAGAGAAGAGGAATGTATAAACCGAGAAGAACGATATAAAACATTAATGAAAGAGAAAGAAGATCTTCAGTCTAAGCATGAAGCAGAAGAAAACAAGATGAAGATCCTGATGGAGAGAATGGAGCAAATGAACAGAGAAAGAGAAGAACTGATGAAACAGAAAGAGAGAGAAGACCGATATAAAAGAGAAACGAAGGAACAGGAGGTGCAGATGAGAGATGAAATGAAGAAAATAAAAGAGATGTGTAAAGATGAATTAAATGAAATGAGGCAAGACAAAGAGACTGTGAAAAAAGAAAAAGACAGTCTTCAGATCAAATACCACACAGACATAGACAGACTGATGAACACAATCGAGAATGAAAGACAAAATCATGAGAAAGACAGAAAGAGAAGAGAAGAAGAATTCAATGAGAGAGAAGAACGATTTAAAAGAGAAATGAACGAGAGAGAGGAGCTCGAGAGAAAGATACGAGACGAGATGAGACGAGAAATGGAGGAAATGAAGCAAGAAAAAGAAAAACTTCAGATCACATACAAAACAGAAATAGACAGTCTGATGGACAGAATACAGAATGAACGACAGAATCATGAAAAAGAGAGAAAGAGAAGAGATGATGAATATACAGAAAGAGAAGAACAATATAAAACACGGATGAGAAGAGAACAAGAGGATTGGGACCGGCAGAAACTGGAGGAAAAGACGAGAAGAGAAGAAAGTGAGAAAAGGAGAGAGAGAGAAAGAGTCATTTGTGATGAACAGATTCAGAAACTGAGGACTGAAATGGAGGGAATAATCAGAGAGAAAGAGATGACGATGGAGAAAGAACGACAGAATTATGAAAGTGAGAGAGAGAAAAGAGAAGAAAGTGAGAAAAGAAGAGAGAGAGATAAACAGATTCGTGATGAACAGATTCAGAAACTGAAGACTGAAATGGAGGGAATAATCAGAGAGAAAGAGAGAATGGAAAGAGAGAGACAGGGACAACTAGATGATGTAGAGAAGAGACGGAAAGAAATAAAAATAAGAGAAGATCAACAACAGATCTTTAAAGAAAAACTGGAGAGAAGTGGAAGACAACCAATCAAGCATCTGTTTCACACACTTCATCTTCACAATAAACTAAGAGTTGCAGATGTTCTTCAGATAACTGAGTATTCATTACAGTCACGTGAGTCTTGTGCTGAAGAGGAGCTGATTCAGACTTTCACACAAAAACTACTGATGATGGACTACAGAGCCAGATATATTAAAACTACAGAGACCCATGAGGAACATCACATTCAACAAAGAGACAGTGACTCAGACAGAGACAGTGATGAAATGTTTATGTCAGACGAAGAAGACAGACAATCTGAACTCATTCACCCGATGGATGTTCAGATGGCTGTGTTTCATTGTGCTGATGGTTTCCTGAAGCAGTTGATGGTCACTAAACTGTCCCAGTGTCAGTACGCTCTGCCTCTGCTTGTCCCTGATCCATTCACACAACAGATTGAGTTTCCTCTCTGGACATTCAGACAAATCAACAAGAGCTGGAAGATGATAAACACTGACAATGAGATCATCAGTCAAACCCATCCGATCTGCAAGGCAGAAACTCCAATGGTGTCCTTCTTCAGGTTTGACTCTGTGTCTTCATCCAAGTCTGAGCTAATGAACAGTCTGATCAATGAGAGACACAACACGTTCTTCCACAGGAACTGTCCAGGCAGCAGCAGCACCAGAGTCCTGATGGATGGAGTGGTGGAGATCGCCTGGTTCTGCCCGTCTGGATCAAATGATGATAAATTCACGGACTGTGTTGCGTTCTGTAATCTACACGGGGATGCAGGAGAACATGAGAAACAGCTGCAGATCCTCACTGGAATGGCCTCAGTCAATGTTGTTCTTCTACCACGACTGGACAAGAATGACAGAAATGCAATAATAATACAAAATCTGTACAGTGAAAGAAAGCCATTGATTTGTCTTTTTACAGAGGATGAATCTACTGTTATTCAGACAAAGAAAGGGAAATTCAAGATTGGTCTGAAAGACAGAAATCTGGCAGATGTATCTGAAGAACTCAGAAGAGCGATAAATGAGTGTCTCTCAGAATCAACTTCCACTTTCAGACTTGAAGATTTGTCCAAACACTCAGACATCAGAGATGATGAGGAAGATGATGAAGACTGCAGGAGAGGGAGAGAAGCAGCACAGCAGATGATGAGTTTGCTGGAGAAGAAAGATCTGACAGAAGTCAAAGATTCATTTCTGCCTCATCAGGGGAAACTGTGGCGTCAGTGGAGTCAGAAGAACAAAGAACTACATCGACCTCAAGGAGATGATATAGAAATGGACATCAGTAGAAAACAAACAGAGATGAAGAAAATCCGTCAAATGCAGCATGAAACTGACGTCAGTGTGTTTATGACATACTTTATTAAAGAAATAAACTCACATAGTGAACATGAAAAGATGTTTTTCCTTAAATGGCTAATAATCCTCCTGGATGAATCTACATCAGCAGGTCTTGCTGCTTTACATCATAAGTATGATGAAAAATGGTCAACAGTCTTAAAACTGAAAGACTATCATGATAAATCTCAAAAACTGACAGCTGAACAAACTGACCTTGAGAGAATATCTAGGGATCTTCAGACTGTATCCTTTGGTTTGGAGCACATCATGAGGGAGATCGGTCAGATCTATGAATCATGTTCATCTGTGGAGAAGAACAAGAAAGATCTGCCGTTTGACTCCTCTTCTCTCCCGAGTCTCGCAGCAGAGATGATGATCTCTGGGTTTCCACTGGAGCTGATGGATGGAGATGCTGCTCATGTTCCTGTGATCTGGATCTCTGCTGTTCTAGATCAACTCATCCAGAAACTGGGAGACCAGAGAGTCTTTGTGCTGTCGGTTTTAGGGATTCAGAGCTCTGGGAAATCCACCATGCTGAACGCCATGTTTGGACTCCAGTTTCCCGTCAGTGCTGGCAGAACAACCAGAGGAGCTTTCATGCAGCTGGTCAAGGTCTCAGACGAGATGAAGACACAGATGAACTTTGACTATATTCTGGTTGTTGATACTGAGGGTCTTCGTGCTCTAGAACTGACTGGAAGATCAACAACACATCATGACAATGAATTGGCCACATTTGTTGTTGGTCTTGGAAATATGACACTAATCAACATCTTTGGAGAAAACCCATCTGAGATGCAGGACATTCTTCAGATTGTCATTCAGGCCTTCATGAGGATGACGAAGGTCAGACTGAATCCCCGCTGTGTGTTTGTACATCAGAACGTTTCAGACGTCTCAGCTGGAGAGAAAAACATGGAGGGAAGGAGACGACTGCTGGAGAAACTGGATGAGATGACAAAACTCGCTGCTGAAGAGGAAGTCTGTGATGCCGAATGTTTCAGTGATGTCATTAGATTTGATGTCCAGAATGATGTGAAGTATTTCGCTCAGCTCTGGGAGGGAAGCCCACCAATGGCACCACCAAACCCAAAGTACTGCGACAATATTCAAGAACTAAAGAAAACTATTATGTGTCATGCCTCAAAATCACATAAAATGATGTTGATAGACCTAAAAGATCGTGTTAAAGATCTCTGGGAGGCTTTACTGAAGGAACGATTCGTCTTCAGCTTCAGAACTGCTCTGGAGATTTCAGTTTACAGGAAACTGGAGACCGAATACAGCAAGTGGTCCTGGAGTCTTCACAGTGCCATGATGGAAACTGAGAATAAACTACACAACCAAATAGAAAATGAAGCAATCCATGAGGTTGAGGAAACTGATCTTCAAAGAGAACTGAAGAAGACAAGTGAAGAAGTGGAAAAATCAATGTCTGAATTCTTTGAGAAAGACAGAGATAAAGATATACTGATTCAGTGGAAAACATCATTTGAAATCAAAACTAAAGAGCTTCAGGAAAAGATTGTGAGAGAAACAAGGAAGAGATTAAATGATATTCTTAATCAGCGAGACCTGAAGAAAAAGATTGATGATCTGAGGACACAACATGAAAACACTCTCTATGAAAAGACCAAGGAACTTGCCTTACAACTCAAAAACAAAGCAAATGATGAAGAAACACTGAAGAAAGAGTTTGATTTGTTTTGGGATCAGAGTGTTAATAAGATCCCCAGAGACACTCAGGCAATCAGAGACATTGATATATTTAGAGATGTGAAATTACTCCTTGGTGACAATTTTAAAATCGTTCCTGTAGACCACTGGAAAGATGGTAGTGAGTACAACGACATTTTCACTGTGGAAAGTTATTCTGAATATGTTGTTTTCAACAATCCAAACAACCCAGTTAAAAGGTTGATAACGAGTATTAACAGAAATGTGAAGAAACTTGGATTTCCTCGACCTCAAGATGATGAAGCCAAGATAAGATCATTTGTCACAGATGTTGCTCAGCAGACAGAAAGAATTATTCAGTGTTTTAACATTTCAAAGATGGGCTACAACAAGAGCTACATTCAACAGGTCATAGATTACATCAAGGAGAGTATAACAGAACAAGAAAAAACATTGACATATAAGTTCAAAAATGAATTTTTTGTTGATTTGATTATTTCTATCTGTATGAGAGCAAACAAGACGATCACTGACCAACACAGACTGTTCAGAGAAGCCAATGATCCTGTAATATATGTTAACAAAAAAAGAGAAGAGTACTACAGTATTTTCCAGAAATACTGTCATGGAGTCGCATCAGCTGCCATTTTTGGAGAGATCATCTGTCAGAAACTCAAAGAGCCCATTGAGCAGAGTCTCTACAAGAGGACTGCCAGAGATCTGACACATGAAATGAGATCAAAGTGTGAATCACTGAATGGAAACAGATCAAAACTAGAGAAACACATCCTGAAGACACTGGCTGAAGAAGAGGATTTCAACAAATACATGAACTACATTCATAAACCCAGAGATCACTTCAAGAGTTTCATCAGAGATGAAGTCAGTCGGTACATTTCTAACATGTTTGATGACAGCATTATACACAAGATGAAGAAGAACATTGAACTCCTGAAGCAGAAGATCATGAAAGCAGCTCATGAATCTACTGAACATGTTCAAGTCTACAGAGGAGATGTGGGTTTGTGGTTGAAGAGTTTCTCACAGAAGCTCTCAGATGAGCTGATCTTCTCTGAAAAAGACCTCAGTGAAGTCAAACACGATGATGTTGATGATTTCAACTTCCTAGAAGATGTGATAAGACATGAGCTAACTGCGATAATGACTGACATCTGCAGTAGATTCAACATAATGACATTTCCAGTAAAGCTGGACTATAAGGACAGACCAGATGAGCTTCTGATTGGTCACTTCTGTCAGTGCTGTTGGGTTCAGTGTCCGTTCTGTAAAGCCGTCTGCACCAACACCATAGAAAACCATTATGGAGATCACAGTGTCCCTTTCCACAGAGTGTGGGGAATCAATGGGACATATTACAGCTCAACACCGAATCTCTGTCCTGATATTTGCACAAATTTAGTAGCAAGTCATCAGGATTTTTATACACCACATGGCAGGTTTAAATATAGAGATTACAGAAGAGCAGGAGGAGTGTATGCAGACTGGAGCATCACCTCTGACCTCTCTGAACTGCCCTACTGGAAGTGGTTTGTGTGTCGATTCCAGAAAGATCTGGAAAAACACTACAGTAAAACATTTGAGATACCAGATGAATGGAGAAGATACTCTAAACATGACGCTATTGAGAGTTTAGATAAATACATGTAATGGATTTCCAGAGATCCAGATCACAGATATCAATGAGTTTCTGTGACATGAGAATCTGAGCTCATCTACACCTCACAAGATCATTGCTTCATCAAATACACCAGAGATTCAATTCCTCATTTGTGATCTGAACTTATTTCTGAACATATGCCTAAATGATAAAGCTCAAACATCTCGATAATGAACTGAAACAGATCTGTGGTGATTGGTGATAGATGTTTGAAGTATACATGTGTTTGTTAAAGCTCAGTGCTGATGAGGAAAATGTGAGAAATAAACAGCAAATTAAACATCACGAAGCCGTCGATCTGATTTATGTGAAAATTACTCTGGAAAAAACTTCACTCAATAATGTCCACATCTCTGAGGACACATCGTGAATTGACTGACATTGTCCAGTGTCCTTTCACACTAGTTTAATATAGACATATTATGAAAAATTTAGGAATTGAATTGAAAAGACTAAAACAATCTATAGCAGAACGTCAGTCATTACACTGTAAAAAAAAAATATTTTCAAGATCACATTTTTCTTTTGTCAAATCAACTTAAATAATTTATTTAGTTCAGATAACTTATTATTTTGAGTTTCTGATGATTAAATCAATCTCCTTCATTGTATTAACTCACTTTTTCTAGTTCAATCAACTTAAAATTAAGGCAACCAGGTTACTAAATTTTTTAAGTTGAACCAACAATATTTTTTTTGGTAACACTTTACAATAAGGTTCGTTAGTTAACATTAGTTAACTACATTAGTTACTATGAACTAATAATGAATAGCACATATACAGCATTTGTTAATCTTTGTTAATGTTATTTTCAACATTTACTAATACTTGATTAAAATCTTAGTTAATGCACCGTGAACTAACATGAACAAACAATGAACAGCTTTATTTTCATGAACTAACATTAACAAAGATTAACAAATGCAGTAACAAATGTATTGCTCATGGTTAGTGCATGTTAGTAAATACATTAACTAATGTTAACTAATGAACCTTATTGTAAAGTGTTACCATTTTTTTTACAGTGTACTAAAATGCATTACTTAGACATTACTAAAACATATCTCATGGAAAATAATGTTTATTACACAATACTGTGATCAAGATCTCGCTGCATACGTCTAAACAACAAAACTAACGTCGACAGCCTGTGCTTCAGTCCAGGAGAACATCTACAAACATTGATGATTCGCTGTGTGTTGCTTTATTTAACACGCAGTGACTGTGTAGTTGCCGATCCAGTGGAAATCTCTTTATGTACAATTTATTTATATACATAGTTCCCACAGGCGAATTAATGTCACGTGACCTCCCCGGAGACGCCATCTTTGAGGGCAAAACCGCTGTGTTTACCATAGGCGTTTACAAAGTTTTATCAGAGAATGTCGTTTTACAAACAAATATTTATTTATGTTTATATTGTTATGCAAATCATGAAAAGACAAAGTGAAATAGATTATAAAGAGACTATTAAAACAAGACAGAGAGAGGTACAATGCGAACATTTCATTCATAAAAGGTGTGTATCCGTATGCAGTAACGAAGGAAGCACTGAGCACCGATTATGCAACTTTGCCTCAGATACAGTATTTTCATGTGTACCATTATCTGGTATTGGTGAGGAGTTTTTACACATGTGAGCAATTCCAAGCCTGGAAATCACTGGAAGTGTACGATCAGATTGACGTGGGGTTGGTTTGGTGACGTTTGCTCAAGTGCAATCAATTGAAAAGTAACTTAGTCATCATAGCGAAGTAGCGTGATGCTAATCTGTCTATTAAAAAGCCATAGCCTGCACAACTTAATTCCTATGTTCCCCTAAAAACAGTCACCGGTGATTTCTGTCATATGCATGTACTTGCGGGCGTCATGGTTCGGTGCATGAATATTAAAATAAATAACTCGCGTGCAATTTAAGTAATGTAATGCGGAACTACATTATACGCGGGATCTTTAGGGACGTAATCTGAGATTGCAATGCTGGAATGTGAGATCAAACAGTGGAAACAATGTTGTTTTGTATGTTTTTAATAGCTCGTCATTTTGTTCATACAGGACATTATTCAAACTGCAATGTGTTAACTTATATTCGTTTACACTCGCAATAAAACACAACATTGTGCTTTTGTCAAACAAATTCGTGCGTGTTTTGAGTGAGTTTCTTTCCTGTTTATGCTCGCCAGCCATAATCTCCGTCGTTGTTCGGACAAAAGCTTAGTCTTCTCACATCCATGGAGTCTAATGACGGGTATAGTGTAAAATCCCGATTTAACTGAACATCCGGCACGATTTTATCATCCATTGACTCAGCAGGAGATGACCATTTTCACTTTATAGCACGAAACTCATTTCACTTCGTTCAACTCGTATTGCTTCTTCTTATGTTTTGCCCTAAGCAATGGCGCCGGGTCGGCAAATGCCCGTATGTTGTGACGTCATGTGGGAACTATGTATTTTTTACTTGCTCACGTTATTTATGCATTATACATTTTAGTTAATACATTTTAAATACACTTGGTTTCTGCAAGTGAAATTAGTGCATACAGTAACCAGCCCGTTCTCATCCTTTAACGTCATATAGAGCGCTATATGACAAAACGGCGCTATACTACGCTAAAGGCACCCGTTATCGTTAATATAACACGCGAACCCAAGACGTTATAAATCCTTTAGCGTGAATATGACACGTACACCCTACCCCACACCTAAACTTAGCCCTCACAGCACGTGTTATATTAACGATAACGGGTGCCTTTAGCGTAGTATAGCGCCGTTTTGTCATATAGCGCTCTATATGACGTTAAAGGATGAGAATGCGTTGCAGTAACACACTGTAGATTACAGTAAAGAACTGTACAATTAACAGTAAATTACTGGTAACAGTGTTTAAACTGTATATAAACTTTCAGCAGTGCTTTACGTTGTTACATCTGGAGGTAATTTAGAGATTTTGGGAAAGTTAAAGGAAATAAAAAAAAAAGAAGGATATTTTGAAGAATGTTGTAAATCAAGTCAGTCCATTGATTGTCTGGTTACCAACATTCTTCAAAATATCTCTATATGTGTTCATCAGAAGGAAGAAATCATGACTGAACCTCTCCTAAAGTTATTATCCCCCTTTTTTACGTTAAATTACTGTGAAAGTAATGCAATTAAACTGTAATTACACTCTGAAACTGTTAACAGTGTGTTGGATATATCAATCACAAGTTTCAATGCATTGAGTTTAAGAGCAACACAGCTTTTGAATTTGCTAACATTACCCTGAAACAATGTGTAGAAATTACTTTGAAATATTTTTTCCATTTCAAAATGACTAATTACTAGTAAATTAAAAAATGAACAGCTAATTAAATGTGAATTTTTGAAGCATAAATTCTTAAATAGCCGCTCCTGTTTGCCAGATCTGGGCCACAAGCAGGCCATAGCAATGCCACAGGTCAGCAATGAGCAAAGAAATAAACATGAAGAGCTAAAAAATGGTGGATGATTATGATTTGGGGCTGCTAACACACACACACACTCTTGAAGCTCCGCCCACTGTGTCTGGAGCTGCAGCTCATTTGCATTTAAAGGGCCAGACACAAAACGGTGCGTTTTTGCTAAACCTCAAAAAGTGACAACTTTAACATGCTATATAAAAATATCTGTGGGGTGTTTTGAGCTAAAACTTCACATACACACTCTGGGGACATCTGAGATTAACTTTACATCTTGTGAGAAGGGCATTATACCACCCCTTCAAACATTATACATATATCGAAGAGTTCAGATGCAAAAGCCTCTAAATGCCATTTGAAATTTTCTTCTAAAATGACCATTTTTATCAAGCTTGTATTTTTAAGTTCAGTAATTTCACTTAAATGACAATTAATAGGTAATCTTCATTGCAATTTAAGTGAAATTACTGAACTTAAATATACAAGCTTGATAAAAATGGTCATTTTAGAAGAAAATTTCAAATGGCATTTAGAGGCTTTTGCATCTGAACTCTTCATATATATATATATATATATATATATATACTGTTGGTGGTCATTTTAGGATGCCATATTACTTATTCTAACTTGTGTTAAGAAAAGAGAGAGACTGTAGAGCGATACCCAAATTATAAAAAAAATGGTGTTTTAATGGAGTTTTTTTTTTAAATTATCATTTACAAAAAAACTATCAAAGAAACAAAATTAGCCTTCTTTCAAACACATTTATTACTTCCATTGAACATTTCTAAAGGAAAGTAATGAGTTAAAGTAGCTTGTTTCTATTGACGTTTGCTGGTTCATCTCACACACACGAACAGCTTCTTTACAGTACATACGTAAAGAAGCGTATACGTATATTATGCTCAATGAAATAATGTTTATTTCAATGTATGTTAATGAACATTCAAAGCACTTACTATATTTTAGCTGAAGGCAGCGCTCATTGTACTGGTTATCAGGCTCGTCAGACGACCAGTATTGTTAGCATGACAGTATTGTTAGCATAGTTAGCATATAGCGGTATCTCTCTATAATGTGATCAGTCATGGCTGGTCCCTCGAGCGTACGATCACACCGGTGTTAGTGGAACGGTCAGTGCATCACATGATCAATGGCTAAATTCAAACGTGCTTCCGCGCGTTGGCTAAGCTGAGCCCGAGACGGACACACTCAGTGATGTCATATATCATAACTATTCAGTGTTTTCAACTATTTAATGTTCATTTAAGGTTTCAGAAATGTAAATACACAACAACTATCAAAACAGCACATTTAGAATTTGTAAAATACAAGTAGCAATAATAATAATTTCCATTATAATTAGACATAATATGTTTTATTTATATCAGATATACACATTGTGTAATTAACTTTAAAGTTTTCTCTATTCTACCAGTTCATCAGCCACTTACTTTCATATATTTCGGGAGAAGTGGATGAATTCTTATGTTGTAAATCCAACAGATCCGCTTCTCTGACCAGTGGCACAAACTAACATGGCGGCGCCCATACAGCTCAACTAACGCGATCGTTATAAAGGTGTTTAAACAACAAAACACTTCCACAACTTGCATTTATTTGTTCTGTTTTGGGTCTGTTAAAGCGCTATAGAAATGCAGTCCATTTACCATTTGACAAAAGGAATATCAGATATTTCATGCCATAGCTAACACATTTCTGAATATTTAAAATAAAAAAGGAAATAAAAGCAGTTCAGCACGAAAAAGCATTTAAAAGGCATGTTTTAGCTTATGAATCCAGGAAGGAGGCAAAGAAAGATAGTGAACACGTATACATTGGGCCATTACAGCAATATAATATTAAAATGTAGGATATTAGGCCTACAATTACAAAAATATAAACCAAGCAGCTTTATTTACCTCATATGAATTAGTGTCTGCATTAACTTCTGCTCATTTCCATATTATTAAAATGTCATCCATCATTTTGAGATAAATTTAAAATTATTTAAATCCAATTTATTTAAACAAGCCGGTTTAATTAAGCAGACTTCCATTCACACTCTGCACTTGCCTGTGAGCGCCCCCTCATGGACAGAGAAGTACCTGACCTCTCATCATACCGGACTCGCGCGTCCTCCGTATCTGTAGTTTTTTAACACTTTTCACTCGTGTTTGTAGTTCTAACCGAATCCTCGTCCAGCGTGCGATGGGTTGTGGATAATATCAGCCGTTATGCGTGTGCACCGATCAACACTTCGGATTCTGACCGGATATAGTAGACCATACGGGTCTCTTTGGATCACTCATTTCAACATACTACGATTTGGGACGTACTAATTCTATTTTTGAATACTATTTACTATAGTATGCGAATTGGGACACAGTAAGTGTCAAGTTCAAGCGCTGGAGAAATGAAAAACTCATGACTCACACAGCTGAAAGGAGTAGTTCACTTTTAAAAAAAAACTTTTTCTGATAATTTACTCACCCAAATATCATCCAAGATGTCCATGTCTTTCTTTCTTCAGTCGAAAAGAAATGAAGGTTTTTGATGAAAACATTCCAGCATTTTCTCCATATAATGGACTTCAATGGGGTCCAAACGGTTCAAGGTCCAAAAGACCTTTTTAAAGTGAACTAGTCCTTTAACACCCATCGCTCGACTCTGCCCCTAATGGTCAGGAGTAGCATCGCACACTTCTCGTTTTTTAAAAGAAATCACATTAAAATAAAACCCTTTTGAATGTTTCTTTTTCCAAAATAACACAATAACATATTCAAAATGAAACAAATCATTTTTAATATACTTTAAAAAACAATTACAAAATTTGTGATGGTCACAAGCACATTACACATATACATACACATCAACATGACACGATAGTTTCAGAGATATTTCTCTTTTGCAGAGAAAAACAAAATGTTTATTTTGCAAAACAAGTGCAATTACAATTTCGATCTCTCATTATTGATGTTAAAAATGACACCATCTTACATTTTATTCATTAAAAAAGTGATTGTCTTACATAATTTTAGCCTTAGAGTGAAATAATACTAATAATACAGATATTATTTCTCCTCATTGTAATTGCTGATGCATAAATCTGTCGGACACTATAATAGAGGAGAACGGCTGATCATGAGCTTGTAGTTTCTGTGTTTAGACTCACTCATGCCTGAAAACTTCATTAGCAATGAATTACAGATGTTTTCTAGCAAGAGGAATGAAGATAACAACATCTCAGAGGAGTTTTGATATCACATGAAGGATCTGAGCGCCGTCTGAAGGATTGAACATTCAGTCTCAGTGTTTCTGATGGAGGAAGAGACACAACTGAACATTTACTGACTTCATGATCCTGAGACTAAAGTTAAATATAACACTGATTTCCCTCTCTGTTAATGATCTTAATAGAGTTTAAGATCAAGATTCATCTGTAATGTTGAAGTTTACACCTAGAATTAGTTATAAAAGCAAATCACTATTACATGAACACACAGAACAAGTGTTAAACATCCTGCATATATTTACAGCTATTCACAAAACCAAAGAAACGTCCATTAGTAAAAACAGTCTCGATAACGAATGCAGAATGAGATTGAGCTCTTAAATCCAACACAGTCTCATGAAAGTGTGTATCTAAACCACGAATGCCATTTCTCATGCCATTTATAGACCAAAAACGTTGTTTTTTTTGCGCACTGAAAACCCCTTAGGGGGATGGGGAGTGTGTGTGTATTAAACGCCATAAAGTGTGTATCATATAGACCCAAAAACTATTTTTGGCGAATAAATGGCACAAGAAATAACATTCATTGTATAGACGCACACTTTCTTGAGATCGGGCTGCTTAACCCTCTGGTGCTCTTCGGTCATTTCTGACCGAAAAATGTTCTGTTTTGAATATTTAAAAATCACAGCTTCTTCAGAAAATTACGAAACTTGGTGAATTTTATGGCATTATGTATGTGAACACACACAAAAATTGAGGTCATGATCTGAGCATGCTAAGTGGTCTTAAAAAAATAGTCACACTTGTGGTCTTTGGTCAAAAATGACCCCCATAGGAAATGAATGGGAAATTGTCAAAAAATTGTGAATATTTGTTTTTTGTCATTTTTTTTTAATAAGAAATAGTTTTTGAGATTGTTTCAACTATATATACAAATCCACCACCAACAAAAAAAAAAATGTGTTGATAAACAGCTGGGGAATTCACATGCCCCTCCATAGAGAGCTGTACACGCCATCTAGTGGTTACACCATGATTCTACACTTTTTCTCTATACTGTAACCAGATGGTGCTAATTTTCTTCAAAAAATATTTTTTTTTCTGAAGGCCTAGACTCTATATTAAACTAAAATACTGCATTAATATATTTTTTTTTAAATAATATTTATATAGAAATATATATATATTTTTCCATGGCAAAAATAGGCCATAAATGTTGCATAAATATTAATAAATTCAATTAAATTGTCTCAAAATACTAAATTAAAAAGAATAAATATTATAGAACAAAAATAAGTTGCATTGGTTTTACTGGGATGGAGAAGGTTTCATTTTTAGGTGTCCGGTCACTTTTGACCGGGAAGATAACAAGTGTGACTCCGAAAACGAAGAGCACCTGAGGGTTAAATCACAGTCAGAAGTTTCTCAGGAGTGTTTCTCTCGGACTGGTGATTATGGCTGTGACAACACTTCATTCAGTAGAGGATTCATCTCGTGAGATCCTGCTGGGTTCTGGATCTGGTCCTGGTTCTGGATCTGGTCCTGGTTCTGGTTCTGGTTCTGGATCTGGATCTGGTTCTGGTTCTCATTCAGTAGAGGCTTCATCTCGTGAGATCCTGCTGGGTTCTGGATCTGGTCCTGATTCTGGATTTGGTTCGGGTTCTGGTTCTGGTTCTGGATCTGGATCTGGTTCTGGTTCTCATTCAGTAGAGGCTTCATCTCGTGAGATCCTGCTGGGTTCTGGTTCTGGTTCTGGTTTGATCCACTGGCTGTAGTTTCATCAGGACCTGCTGTATTCTGTGATGAGAATAAGAGAGAATGTTTTAACATGTATTTCCAACAGAATCACAGCAGTGTTTCTCAGTCCTCATAGAAAACACAGTTGAAGGAAATGACGCTTCAAACCCAGTTTGTGTCAGAGAAGACAATCAGGATTACTGAGATTACAGGTTTACAGACTCAATGATCTGAAATGAAGTCAAGGAAAGCGCTGATGTTCTCCAGGAGGATTGAGGAACACTGATGATCTACATCATCTCTGGAGGAAAGTGGAAAAATCCACAATGATTCTGACGCTAACCTGAGATTCCTGAGATCCAGCGGATCGAGATCGACGAGACTTTATTGCCTTCTGTGTTCAAGACAAGACACTTCATTAACACACACATCTAAATGAAAACATGAATATAAAATGGCCGCACCTTTAACATGAAGTCAAACCGCAGGTGAAATAATCAAATATAATTCACATTAAATATGAAACACTAACCTGACATGACTGTAGACACGGTTTGATCCCTGTGAGACGGAGGAGGAAAAGAGATTTACAGGATTATTCAGATTCAACACTTCACACTCTATAATACACGAGTCCTGATTTAACCAAGAAATATCTAATCAAGATAGATTCATCAATCATCACAAACTCAGCATTTATTACTCTCGGTCACATATGTTTTATAATGATAATCCCTTAAATAAATACGAGAGGCACCGAAACCCCTGCCGTGAATGTGTTACTGTAATTGTCTTTAAGTTGAGTTTATACTCACAGGGTTCAAATATCAGTAGAATAATGAGAAATAAAGTGAAGAGGATTTCAGAGGAAAACACGACGATCCTCATATCTCCGACGGCTCCTACTCCATTAACTGAGGATGAGAAGAACAGTATAATGTGTGTGTGTTTTACTCAGATATTATTATTATATAAGTGATGTTGAAGTGTTCTCGCCTGTTCTCAGGATCAGTTCAGTCATCAGAGCAACAGCGTTCAGGAAAACTACAACGACTGATCCAAACACATACACAGGAACAACACTGACAAGATCTGGAACACACAATAACACACTTTCATATCTTCAGATAATAATACAGTTTCAGATCTTCAGATAATAATACAGTTTCATATCTTCAGATAATAATATAGTTTCATATATTCAGATAATAATATAGTTTCATATCTTCAGATAATAATATAGTTTCATATCTTCAGATAATAATACACTTTCATATCTTCAGATAATAATACAGTTTCATATCTTCAGATAATAATACAGTTTCATATCTTCAGATATTAATACAGTTTCATATATTCAGATAATAATATAGTTTCATATATTCAGATAATAATACAGTTTCATATATTCAGATAATAATACAGTTTCATATCTTCAGATAATAATATAGTTTCATATATTCAGATAATAATACAGTTTCATATCTTCAGATAATAATATAGTTTCATATCTTCAGATAATAATATAGTTTCATATATTCAGATAATAATACAGTTTCATATATTCAGATAATAATACACTTTCATATCTTCAGATAATAATACACTTTCATATCTTCAGATAATAATACACTTTCATATCTTCAGATAATAATACAGTTTCATATCTTCAGATAATAATACACTTTCATATCTTCAGATAATAATACAGTTTCATATCTTCAGATAATAATACAGTTTCATATCTTCAGATAATAATACAGTTTCATATCTTCAGATAATAATACAGTTTCATATCTTTAGATAATAATACAGTTTCATATCTTCAGATAATAATACAGTTTCATATCTTCAGATAATAATATAGTTTCATATCTTCAGATAATAATACAGTTTCATATCTTCAGATAATAATATAGTTTCATATCTTCAGATAATAATACAGTTTCATATCTTTAGATAATAATACAGTTTCATATCTTCAGATAATAATACAGTTTCATATCTTCAGATAATAATACACTTTCATATCTTCAGATAATAATACAGTTTCATATCTTCAGATAATAATACAGTTTCATATCTTCAGATAATAATACAGTTTCATATCTTCAGATATTAATACAGTTTCATATCTTCAGATAATAATACAGTTTCATATCTTCAGATAATAATACAGTTTCATATCTTCAGATAATAACACAGTTTCATATCTTCAGATAATAATACACTTTCATATCTTCAGATAATAATACAGTTTCATATCTTTAGATAATAATATAGTTTCATATCTTCAGATAATAATATAGTTTCATATCTTCAGATAATAATATAGTTTCATATATTCAGATAATAATACAGTTTCATATCTTCAGATATTAATACAGATTCATATCTTCAGATAATAATACAGTTTCATATCTTCAGATAATAATACAGTTTCATATCTTCAGATAATAATATAGTTTCATATATTCAGATAATAATACAGTTTCATATCTTCAGATAATAATACAGTTTCATATCTTCAGATAATAATACAGTTTCATATCTTCAGATAATAATACAGTTTCATATCTTCAGATAATAATATAGTTTCATATATTCAGATAATAATACAGTTTCATATCTTCAGATATTAATACAGATTCATATCTTCAGATAATAATACAGTTTCATATCTTCAGATAATAATACAGTTTCATATCTTCAGATAATAATATAGTTTCATATATTCAGATAATAATACAGTTTCATATCTTCAGATATTAATACAGATTCATATCTTCAGATAATAACACAGTTTCATATCTTCAGATAATAACACAGTTTCATATCTTCAGATAATAATACAGTTTCATATCTTCAGATAATAATACAGTTTCATATCTTCAGATAATAACACAGTTTCACATCTTCAGATAATAATACACTTTCATATCTTCAGATAATAATACACTTTCATATCTTCAGATAATAATACAGTTTCATATCTTCACCATTAGAGATAATAATAGTTTCATGAATAAACATAATAAACAGAAGAGGAGAATAAACGAGAGAGATGAAGATGATCAGAGATGATGAAGATGAATATTAATACTGTACCACATGTAAATGAGAATGTGAAGTTCACCACTGTCCAGAGTGACTGAAGAAACACGATCACACACACCCATCCGACACGATCTGAACATCAACACACACACATCAGCTTCATCACTAACAGTTCATCAACACACACACCTCAGCATTATACAGCAGGAAGAGGTTTCAGATTTATACATATAATCAATCATCATATATAATCATATATAATCGTACCCTTCTCATTCTCCAGAGCTGTGTTGTAGAAATACACCAGTACAACATTGACCACTAACATGAAGATCACATACACTGATCTCCTGACCGAACGTAAACCTGAAACACACGATTAATAAGAGTTTAATAACTGTGTTTGAACAAATAAACCTGAAAAACAGGATTACAGTTTTTTCCAGTTGTTAACACACTAAAGTGACATGCACAGCACAATTAAACGGACACACAGAGAGCAAAACTTCTTCTCAAGTTTCCTAAAGTCTAAACACATTTTCTGCTTTACACACATTTAGCGTTTCAAAATGCCCCTTTTTAAATGCACTGAACACAGTTCTCTGCATAACACACAACAATCTGACATAAAGTCACATGTTTGCCATTTCTAAACACTACCATTCAAAACGACACTAATTGACCAATTATATGTGCCGTCTGGCCAAACACCTCAAGGGTTCATTGTTAACACTTCAATCAGTTATTATAAAACTATAAACAATTATTTTTATTTTTCCACTTTTTTTTACTGTAACATATTTTCTGGAAGTTTCTTTTTTAGTTTACTGTTTTTTTGTAAGTCATTTTTTTCAGTCCCATGTAAATATTTCTGCTGTACACTGTAAAAAGAAAAGGTGCCTGGAGGAACCTTTTGGGGTTCTTCACTTTGCCACGCCGGCGGAACCGTCTGTAGATCCTCTAGGAACCCTTTAAAAAAGGGACAGTTCTCTGAGGAACCACCCAGGTTTCCTGAGGAACTCTTATATTAGGCACTGCATGGAACCGCTTTGGGTGCTTCCAGGACCCAATTTTTATTTATTTATTTATTATTATTATTTCATGTTGTTACTATGGTTAGCATTAACTTCTATTATTATAAACAAACTGAACCAAATTCAAGGTAAGAATTGTTTATTACATTTTAGATCCATTTTAATACATACACTTCCATGCACTCGGGAAAAGAAGCTAGTAATAGATTAATATCAATGAATAGAATACACAAACAAATAGTATAATACATACTGTAAGCAACATGAATAATCAACAATGTACAGTATATACAATAGGGTATACAAGAAAAGACATCTCAACAAAATGCATGGAAACACATCACATTAATAAAATAAAAAAAAACAATTAAGTTAAGTTGTGTCAATGGACTTTTTTTGCCTGTGTAATTTCAAAAATTTGACCGCACCTTTACTTGCTGAAACATAAAATGCAATCATTAATAAAATCTTAACAAGGGACATGTGAGGTTAACGAGTTAGAACAGTACAATTTTCCGTTTGTTTTTCCTCTTTACTGGTGGATGGTCCAGGCACTTCAATGATTTTCAGGTCTACAGGAGAATTATTTTTCTTGTTCAAACTTGTATTTCAGCTTACCGAGGTGCCTGCAAAGAACCAAAATTTCTGTCAGCAGTGTTATTAAAGTGATAGTTGTGAATTGAAAATAATTTCCTTGTGACATTCCGAACCTGTTTGACTTTCTGTCTGTGGAACCCAAAAGCAGATCTCAGGCGTAATGCAACCCCAGTCATCATTCAGTTACACTGCAGGAGACAAGCAAAACAAAACTGTGTAAATCATTCATGAAACCATTCTTATGTACACTTGTTTTGTTCAATTCAATGCAACAATTTATGTAAAAATGGTTAAATATTGTGTTAATCTCCAAAAATGTCACAGAAAAGATCATAAAAATATGAAAAATTAAATTGAAAAATTGGTCCACAACTCATGTGTTATGAGTTGTGTTGCAAGTCTTCTGAAGCCATATAATAGCCTTTGTATTTTTTGTCTAAAAAGACTACAGTTCGATTTTTTTTATATTCAAATGCAAATGATTAAAGGGGAAATGAAGCAGTGAATCAAGTTTACATGATTTACAAGATTGATTTCCAATATAATCAACAATTATATAAGAAACATTACAAATGTAAACATTTAGAAGAAAAAAGGAAAAAAATTTGTCGCCAATCTTTTGCCGCCAGGGTGCCGCCATTGTGCAGTTGACGTCACGGGGTTGGTCACTTGTTATTCATAACGCAAATGACGACAGTCGACAGCAGGAATTAGCTATTAATGTTATATCAGCAATTTGAAGACACAGTTGTACAGAATACATTTAAGTGAATGACTAAAACCATCTAAGACAATAAGTCAATGATTTTCATTAATTCTTTAACGTTAGATTAGTTAGCGTCGCGGCTCAAACCTTCATACCACATAGGTAGCCAATGTGCAATAAACGAGTGGTAAACTCTGTAAGAACGCGTGTTTTAGTTTATATATGTATGTGTTTGAATATATAGTGAATAGACTCAGTATTTATATTTCTTTGGCGAGTTTACAAACCTTGTAACGGAGAGCCGAACAAACAGCTGAAGCTTTGATGAGAGGAGCCGTTACTTTCAAATCCGACAACGATCAGCTGATCTGTGTTGCGCGCGGGCAGCGCGAGGTTCACTGAAGCGATAACAGCAGATGAATAGCAGCAGTTTCGTTACAGGATAAAACTGTTCTCTTCCTTCTTCTTCTTCTTCTTCTTCTTCTTCTTCTTCTTCTTCTTCTTCTTCTTCTTCTTCTTCTCATATTCATATGATCATATTATCATTATAATTATTATTAGACATACTTACTATTTTTTGTCGTTGTTTAAGTTTTAAATGAATCAATAAAATAGGCCAATTACTAATTAAATGTAAGTATACTAGCTGCATCAGAAATATAATTTTCGAAATATATATATATATATATATATATATATATATATATATTAGGTATAACAATACTTAAGTATAACAATAATAGGATAATAATAGTATTATTTAATTATTTTAATAATAGTATTATATAATAGTATTATAATAATTGTATTCTGGACTCATTAGGTTCCTCCAGATGCTGACTTTAACATAAGAGATCATCCAGGAACCATTTAAATGTTAAAAGATCTTACAATAACCCTTTTATAGCATTCAAGTTCCTCTAATTTCCCCCAAAGCACTTCGAGGTCTCATGGTAGTGAAAAGGTACCTCCAGAACCTCTGAAATTAATACAAAGTGCTTCAAGGATCCCATAAGTTCCAGCAAGAACCGCTAAGATTGTCAATGCTCCTCCAGTAACCCCAACTCTATGAGAAAGAGCTTTGAGGCACTTAAATTGTGTTTTTAGGTTCCTTGAGTATCCGACAGGATATTTGAGGCACCTTTAGTTTTTACAGTGTACATACGTTACACTGACCTGTTTACTGTAGTGAAAAAATACATTACTGTAAAATGAAGTTTCAACAGCATGTGTGTGTCTGCAAATATTTCTGTGCATGTGAACAATCTGATACACATTTTAGTATTATGGCAAAGCATACTAAAGATAGGAGTGCTTTTCATTATCCCCAACAGTGTGTAGCTGTTTAGGCACAAATCTGGTCATATGACTGAAGTGTGTGCCAGTTCATGCAAAAGTTTGATTTTGATAATGCTGTGTGTAGTTTCGGTTGCAGTGCTTCATTTTGCAGGATATATGAGGTATTTTGCAGTTTGGGTGTGTGGTTTGTGAATTGTGTTACAGTTTTTCTCGATTGTTTACACACATTTTCTGGTACTTGAGACACAATGAGCACAACATGAAACTCATTCACCAACTCCCTGAACCAGTTCTGCTGAACTACAAGCACAATTCCTGCCTTACACTCAAACTGCAGCAATAAAACACACTTTTTTCAAAACACTACACACAATTATCTGCATTTAGCACAATTTTCATGCAGAAAATCTCTTGTTTTCATGAGGAACACACTGACATTCAGATATTCACACTGACTCGTCACACGGGCAAACACATTTCACACAGTTTTACAATCAGCGATCAGAGCTTTAGCATAAAATACCAAAACCAAAGAGAGGATGCAGCACAGATATTTATATATTTCTTTTTTTACTGTAACAGCATAAGAAATCCTGTAGTTTTGTATGTAGATCACTGTATGTGCAACTGTGTGTTGGTTGGGGTATGAAATCTGGGATCTATCTCCCATTGATTTTGTGGGAAAATAAAATATATTTGTTACCGTGTATTTGTGTGTTCTGGGTATAAAAACAATATTCTCAAATATTTTACAACACACTTATGTATGTAATGTCTGTAGTAAGTGTAACACTGAATAAAAAAGGCCCAAATCATTATGATGAATGGAGAAGAAGTGTTTTACATTGATCACATCATTCAGTGTTCAACTGCTTCTTTTACAGTTTTTCTCCGTCGCTTTGGTGCATTTCTCACATCACTATTTACATTTGCACAACAGTTAGTTCAACCTCCACAACATTTTGTTATTTGTGCACATCATAGTAGCAGTTTCTCATTCCATCCAACAATTCTGAGAATATGAGGCAAACTTGCACTACTGAACACAGATTATTATTCTGTATTTCTACTGTCATTACAGTTTTTCTGGATTGTTTACACACATTTTCTGAAAGAACGCCTCATACTCTCAGAACTCTACACACAAATATAAAAACACTCGGCAACAATCGGCAAAACCCCTCAATTCTCCTGCAAAATGAAACTTTACATTCAAAACAATGTTTTATATTCTCAAAATGTTATTTTGTTTTCAAATGACACACACAAACCATCATATGAATAGACATTTATAAGAAGCAGATGAACACTGAATGATGTGCTCAATGTAAAACACTTCTTCTCCATTCATCAGAATGATTTGGGCCTTTTTTGTTCAGTGTTACACTTACTACAGATATTACATACATAAGTGTGTTGTAAAATATTTGAGAATATTGTTTTTATACCCAGAACACACAAATACACGGTAACAAATATATTTTATTTCCCCACAAAATCAATGGGAGATAGATCCCAGATTTCATACCCCAACCAACACACAGTTGCACATACAGTGATCTACATACAAAACTACAGGATTTCTTATGCTGTTACAGTAAAAAAAGAAATATATAAATATCTGTGCTGCATCTTCTCTTTGGTTTTGGTATTTTATGCTAAAGCTCTGATCGCTGATTGTAAAACTGTGTGAAATGTGTTTGTCCATGTCACGAGTCAGTGTGAATATCTGAATGTCAGTGTGTTCCTCATGAAAACAAGAGATTTTCTGCATGAAAATTGTGCCAAATGCAGAGAATTGTGTGTAGTGTTTTGAAAAAAGTGTGTTTTATTGCTGCAGTTTGAGTGTAAAGCAGGAATTGTGCTTGTAGTTCAGCAGAACTGGTTCAGGGAGTTGGTGAATGAGTTTCATGTTGTGCTCATTGTGTCTCAAGCACCAGAAAATGTGTGTAAACAATCGAGAAAAACTATAAATCCAAAATACGACATTCATAATGACACAAGCGTTTATGGATTATAGATTGATCACATTATGATGTTATTTGTGTTTATATGAGTGATAGGATCATAATTCATAAAACACTCACAGCCCATCCGTTGACCACATACTGTGTCCCAGTTATATCTCGTCACTGTAGTCAACACCGGCAACACTGCAACAACGAGGAATCCTGCACACAGAAGACAATACAGCACACAATTACATGTGTTGTGCTGTTAAATGTGTTGTTAAATGTGTTACTATTATGTTTATTGATTATGTTATTAAATGTGTTATTAATTGTGTTGTTTAATTATTGCTAAATAAATAACTGCTGCTGAGGTCAGCAGGTGGAAGACTAGTGCAGTTACTCAGTTTGGACACTAGATGGGGGTGAGAGTCTGCCTTTGAGTGAGTCATGAAACTGTTCCCAGATCAGAGCTGACGCCATTACAATATCCCTACATGTTTAATGGATCACACACACAATCGGTTATGATTTAACCACTCCTGTAGTGTGAGCCGGGCATACAAGTGTGTGTTATCAGCCACTTCTGTTCATGTGTGTGTGTGCTTTCAACATGGAGGAAGAGAGAGAGAGTGTGTGTGTGTGTGTGTGTGTGTGTGAGAGAGAGAAACACGACGGAAGAGTGTGTGTTCGTCTGTCACAACATGACGGAAGTTATTTTTATTAATTATTATTTGAAAAATTTTCAGTGATTGCTTTGAATTATTATAAATGATAAATTATTATTAATTATTATTATTAACACTCTTTCATATTATTTTACAATCACGTGTAATTTCCTCAATAAATGTCATTCTGTAATGAAATCTGTTGTTAATCACGTCAATTAATGACCAATCGTGTTTATAGAGTTTACACGAATAAAGTTAACACAGTTTATTAAAAGAGTTAATAGAGTTTATAGAGTTTATAATAGAGTTATTAGAGTTGACATGAATAGAGTTAATAGAGTTATAGAGTGTATAGAGTTGAGCATGAATAGAGTTAATAGAGTTTATAGAGTTTATAATAGAGTTATTAGAGTTGACATGAATAGAGTTAATAGAGTTATAGAGTTTATAATAGAGTTATTAGAGTTGACATGAATAGAGTTAATAGAGTTTATAGAGTTTATAATAGAGTTATTAGAGTTGACATGAATAGAGTTAATAGAGTTATAGAGTGTATAGAGTTGACATGAATAGAGTTAATAGAGTGTATAGAGTTTATAGAGTTGAGCATGAGTGTAATGTGACCTGTTCTTGACCCGAAGCTGAAGATCAGGAGGATGAACTGCAGTGCAGGAAGAACATCATAGCTTATATCAGCCAGAACGTTGAATATAGTCTTGATCCGCTTGCTCACCGTCACAGTTAATCTGAGCAACACTGTGAAAGATAAACTACAGTTCATAACTCATACAACTGATGCAGAATTAATGCACTCTTCACACATTTATTATTCACAACATGTTTCATAATGTCTTCATAATGCTTTGAATGTGTGTGTGATTGAGTGTGTGTTTGATACAGTGAAATGAGTTATTCATGTGTGTTTAAGAGTTTTCCAGTGAGATATTCATAAGTTTATAGTTTTGAAGAGGGAAATGATGAATGATTGTGAAGATTGTGAGTTAGTGAAGTGAGTTTACTCCTGTATTTATGGGTTATGATGATGGTTTATGCTTTTGTTGAGATATCGCAGATATCCTCATTTTAAGGCAGAATGAAACAATATTATTAGTTATTATAATCTAAAAAATATCAATATTTTTATATCAATAAAAATATCAGTATTTGATTCCATAAAAAAAATATATATATATATATATATATATATATATATATATATATGATCAATAATAATCTAATCTGAGAGAAGTGGATCATGTGTTTTTATTGATATCGAATGTAAACTGAGTAATTGCTTTATATGAATATGACAATCATAAACAACAATCATCATAATCACCTTCATAAGCAGAACATTGTGTGACGTGTGTGTGCAGTGAAATATGAATATAAAGTGTGTGTGTTTCTCTATGAACGTCTGAACTGATGATGTCTGTATTTCAGATCTGACACTATATATAATAATACATGATTGAATTATATGATTTATTTCCATGATTTATGGTGGTCTGGAAGCAGAGACGTGCGCTCAGGGTAGACACACACCAAAGGACATGTTCACATTACATTTATTAATTCCAAGAGCTTTGATTATTCACCACATTATTAATTGCATTTATTTTATTCCAAATATACATTTTTGAAACAAAAAAATTCAGGAATACTCATATTAATTTTGCCATAGTTTGCTCCTAGAAACCATAGTTTGATGCAGGAAATTCAAGGTCATGGCCATTGAGGCGGAGTTTCAGTGCACTGCTGCTTGAAAACAAAGATGGCGGCTGGCGAACTGCTGGCTTTCAATGAACTTATCTAGACGTTGGACGTTGGCATGAACACTCGCTCTCACTCGATCCGCGATTCTGGCTTCGCTCTGCAGACCGCGATGTGATGACGCCTGATATGAACTTGGGCTGCTACATTAACTCAATTAATATACAGTGGCTTATCTTTGTTTTGCCAGTGGGTGGGACAGGTGTGTGTGTGTGTGTGTGTGTGTGTGTGTGTGTGTGTGTGTGTGTGTGTGTGTGTGTGTGTCAGAGAATCAGTGAATCAGAAAATCAGAGACTGAGTGAATCAATGAATCAGAGAATCAATGAATCACAGAATCAGTGAATCAGACAATCAGAGACTCAGTGACTAAGAGAATCAGAGACTCAGTGAATCAGAGACTCAATGAATCAATGAATAAGATAATTCAGTGATTCATAGAATCAGAGAATTAGTGAATCAATGAATCAGAGAATCTGTGAATCAGTGAATAAATGAATGAGAGAATCAGTGAATCAGAGATTCAGTGAATCAATGAATCAGAGAATCAGTGATTCATAGAATCAGAGAATCAATGAATTAGAGACTCAGTGAATCAGAGACTCAGTGACTCAGTGAATCAGAGACTCAGTGAATCAGAGAATCAGTGAATCAGAAAATCAGAGACTGAGTGAATCAATGAATCAAAGAATCAGTGATTCATAGAATCAGTGAATCAGAGACACAGTGAATCAATGAATCAGATAATCAGTGATTCATAAATCAGAGAATCAATGAATCATAGAATCAGTGAATCAGACAATCAGAGACTCAGTGACTCAGAGAATCAGAGACTCAATGAATCAATGAATAAGATAATCAGTGATTCATAAAATCAGAGAATTAGTGAATCAATGAATCAGAGAATCTGTGAATCAGAGAATCAGTGAATAAATGAATGAGAGAATCAGTGAATCAGAGACAATGAATCAGAGACTCAGTGAATCAGAGACTCAGTGAATCAGAGAATCAGTGAATCAGAGACTCAGTGAATCAGAGACTCAATGAATCAATGAATCAGATAATCAGTGATTCATAGAATCAGAGAATCAGTGAATCAATGAATCAGAGAATCAGTGAATCAGAGAATCAGTGAATAAATGAATGAGAGAATCAGTGAATCAGAGAATCAGTGAATCAATGAATCAGAGAATCAGTGAATTAGAGAATCAGTGAATCAATGAATCAGAGAATCAGTGAATCAATGAATCAGAGAATCAGAGAATAAATGAATGAGAGAATATGTGAATCAGAGAATCAGTGAATCAGAGAATCAGTGATTCATAGAATCAGTGATTCATAGAATCAGAGATTCATAGAATCAGAGAATCAATGAATCAGAGACTCAGTGAATCAGAGAATCAGAGACTCAGAGACTCAGTGAATCAGAGAATCAGAGACTCAGTGAATCAGAGACTCAATGAATCAATGAATCAGATAATCAGTGATTCATAGAATCAGAGAATCAGTGAATCAATGAATCAGATAATCAGTGAATCAGAGAATCAGTGAATAAATCAATGAGAGAATCAGTGAATCAGAGAATCAGTGAATCAATGAATCAGAGAATCAGTGAATCAGAGAATCAGTGAATCAATGAATCAGAGAATCAGTGAATCAGAGAATCAGTGAATAAATGAATGAGAGAATCAGTGAATCAGAGAATCAGTGAATCAGTGGATCAATGTCAAGAGGGATCGAACGCCTCAGAAAACCCTTCAATAAGAGAGTGTGTGCAGAAGATAATAATAATGAAAGTGCTGAGAGTGTGTGTGAGGGAGAGCGATAACACACGCCAGAAACACACACACACGCCTGCATAATGACACATGTGTATATTAATGTGTATATTAATGTTAATATACAGTGTGCTAATATGAATAATTGAGTATGCTGTGTATAGTTGGAGAATCTGTCCTGTTTTAAATCACTCGATGATCTGAGACTGAATAAACTGAAGACTTTACGAGCTGATTCACTCAGTTTACATCCTTTAATCACCGGGACTTTCTTTTTTACTCATTTCATACATTACAAATGTACACTTTGATTATTTTACTTTCTGTTTTTCTTCTATTCTTTCATCAGTTTCTCGTGTAAAACTCTGATATGTGTAATGAATGATATGGTAAAACTCTGATCTGTGTAATGATATGGAATGAGCTGATAAATCAGGTGTGATGATGATTTGTGTATTCTGTAACCCTGACTCCAGTAATCTGGTAAACATGATTGACAGCTCATATTATGACTGACTCATGATGGAAGAAACACTTACAGTAGATAATATAGAGGAGGTTTAGCAGGAGCGCGATCACAAACAGGACTATAATCACGACTCCTTCAAATCCAGTGTAGTTCAGACTTTTGTCATACGCAGATTTAAACAACACTGGAATAAAGGAAGACAAACAACAATTACTGAAATAGAAAAGTAACATATAAATATATATTATAAAACACTTCTCATTGAACAGATGCTTTTATACACAACACTACAACACATTCTCTGTCTGATCGTGACCCTTGACCTTTGTGCTGATGATGACCCTGACACATGCTGAGATGTCAATCAGAAGTAACTTTATCTTCAGTCTCAGTCTCTACATGATGTCTACTGTGATAATTCATGCAATATTTCCATAATTAAGCGGCGGTGTAGTGTAGAATATCTTACAGTAACACAACACACTTCACAGTATTCATGTCATGGGTTTAAGATTTCCGGCAGGATATTGAGAATATTACATCATTTACATGTAATTATTGTTCAACTGTTAATGTGTTTATGATTATTACTGTGGATGTGCATTTGGATTTATTTACCTGAGTAAAACACAGCTGAGAAAACTAGATATTCTGTATAATAACTGTCATACAGAATCCATGTTTTAATCTTGCCTGTAAAACAGAACAGATGAAATAATCACATCCACAATATCATTTACAACAGCAACACAACAAAACACAAATATAGCATTGAATTTACTGCTGTCAAACGATTAAAATATTAAATCGCGATTAATCGCATTAATGTCATAGTTAACTCACGATTAATCGCAATTAATTGCACATTTTTATCTATTCTAAATGTCTCTTGATTTCTTTTTGTCCCATTATTTTTTTTTCCACATTTTAATGCTCTTATCAATATAGAAAAGTGAATCGGCTTGCTTCGTGCAAATGTTTTTTATTGAAAACAAAACCAACACAGTCTCATCCCAAAAAGTCATATAACTGACGTCTTGGGACGTCTTTTGACCATACGTCAATATCCGCCTTTTTAGGGCCCCCTTAAACGTCGGTAGATGGCGATCCCGGGCCGTCATACAACTGACGCTTTACCTTTAACGTCAGTTAGGTGACGGGTTAGGTTTGGGTCTGGGGTAGAGTTAGGATCCCATAACCTCATCTACCGACGTTTAAGGGGGCCCTAAAAAGGCGAATATTGACGTACGGTCAAAAGACATCCCAAAACGTCAGTTATATGACGTTTTGGGATGAGACTGCACTGACAAAACACACAGATCACTTTGGTCTTGTCAATGGAATTATTTGGCAACTTTTTAGTAAAGTTTCCAAGCAGAATCTTATTGGCATCCATTTCGACGTCTCGTGCTCGTCATCCACTCAAAACGTAACATTAGCCAACTATTTGGCAACTAGCAAGCCCAAACGAGTGTGTGCGGCGTCGTGCCTGTTGTTTTGTTTCTGGTCTAGCTAGATCTGATTGTGCTTTGATCAACAAAGCAACAAAACGTCCTCACACGGCGCAAGCCATTGAAATGAATGGGTTTCAGAGCGCAGCGCCACATATGCTGTAGGCTACCTGTAAGAACTGTAGGTTTATGGGAATGGTTCAGGCAGAGTAAGGTTGGGTGAGCAAACAGAGTCTCAGTCAAAAGACATCAAATGGTATGGGACGGTGAATGAGGTAGAGAGAAGGCAAAGGCTTTTGTTTTTAACACCAGTAGTATTTATTATTGCCTCATGCTTATTCACTTGAGGTCAATGCATTGTCTGTGTGCTGTATAAAGAAATAACAAAGAGATAATACAATTAGTGACAGTGATTAACACCCATTAGACAATTATATAAATGAACAACAAAAATGTGAGTGTACTAATCATAATAAAACAGGCCGTAACATATATATAAAAAAAAAACAATCTTTACACATGGCTCAAGGCACATGTGTGGCAAACAAACCAATCAATCAACAGTGCACATGTTGACAGAGTGGCAGTAAATCATAAAAAAGCTTAAAGAGAGAAAACACAATCAACTAATAAATGAACTCACGTAATTCATAAAGACGCACACAGCTATGCATCCATGGTGCCAGGAGAAAGTGCAAAGAATGAACCAAAGGGTTCAGAATCAACTTATAGACAACAGGTGAGGTGGGCGTGGTCAGGTGACAGGTGGCAAAGTATCATGGAAAGAGCAAAATGGAGTTGAAAGGGAATAGAAGGGCAGGAGTCTTTTCATAGCCGCCCCGGAATTGGGATCAATTCCTCCTGGGTAAAAGACTCATTCCTCGACCAGCTCCGGAAGCACCATCAAACGTGACACTGGTCTTGTATAAATCTGACTGCCAACTTGGACGTCCACTGACCGGAAACGCCCATCCCTCCCGGTCGTAACATTGGTGACACGCCCTGTTGGCCACGAGGCCCGAGGCAGTTGGGGGTCGAAGATGAGAACAGTCTTCCCTACTTCGAGATTCTGGACTTCCCTCATCCACTTTCCTCTGGGTTGCAGGATAGGCAAATAGTCACGAATGAACCGTGTCCAAAAGTGGTCAGCCAAAATCTGGCTATGACGCCACGTCCTTCGCCCAAGGAGCTTACTACTGACAAACATGGCTTGTGGCAGAGAGGCATCCCGCCGCCCCATCAAGAGCAAATTGGGAGTGATCGGATCAGGATCCGCTGCATTTGAGGACAGATAACCTAGAGGCTTTGAATTCATGATGCCTTCTACCTCTATCAAGACAGTTTGAAGGACAGCTTCAGAGGTGGTCTGCTTTCCAAGAATCACTCACAGGGCATTCTTAACTGATCTGATTTCACGCTCCCAAGCTCCACCGAAGTGTGGAGCTCCTGGTGGATTGAAGTTAAATGAAATCTGCTGATTGGCCAAGTGTTCCTTGAGCTTGGGTTCCATCGCCTGGAAGGATTTATTCAGTTCTCTGTCCCCAGCACGGAAGTTTGTTCCTCTGTCTGCCCAGATCTCCAAGGGCTTGCCACGACGTGATATGAAACGACGGAGAGCTAGGAGAAAGGCGTCAACATCTAAACTTCCCAGCAAGTCAAGATGTAAGCAACGAGTAGTTAAACACTTAAAAATAATTCCCCAGCGTTTTTCTGTTCTACGGCTCTGGTAGATAATGAAGGGTCCAAAACAATCTACCCCGGTGGACCAGAATGGTGGTTTGAAAAGACGCAGCCTTGCCGGGGGCAGATCAGCCATCTTCGGCACTTCAGGAGAAGATTTCCATCTCTGACACTCCCTGCAACTGTGCTGATGTTTACGGATGGCTGGTCTTCCTCCTACAATTCAATACTTGCGTCTCAATTCTCCAAAGACCCTCTCTGGGCCCGGATGCAGCAGGGACTCATCATAGTCCTTAATGATGAGCTGTGTAATAGGATGCTTCGGGTCTAGAATAATTGGGTGAATGATGTCGGGGTCCAGGTCCTGGGACCGACGTAGTCTTCCTCCCACTCTAATCAACCCCACATCTGGATCAAGTTCAGGAGACAATGAGAGGAGACGACTTTGCCTATGTAGAGGTTTCCCTTTCTGGAGAGCATCGAGTTCTTCTGGGAAACATGACGCCTGGGCTTGTTGTAAAACAAAAGTTTCGGTTGCTGCCCCTGTGGAGACTTTGTCGGCCTGAGTTCGTGCCTTCTCAGTGGCGATGATGAAGTCACTCCAGTTTTGATACTGAGAGACGTCTGGCAATGTACTGGTAGCAGCAGAAACATTCAGACACAAAGCAGCTTTCTTCACTTCATTGCGGTCTGAGAGTGGTGATGGGTGGACAACATCAGGGGCAACAGGCCAGCAATTTTCAGGCTTCTGTAGGAAGAGCGGACCGGTCATCCAGCAGTTGGGTCGAGCCAAGTCACATAGCTTCTTGCCTCGGGTCAGGACGTCCGCTGGGTTATTTAAACTGTCTACATATCTCCAGTCATCGCTGTCTGTGAGTTCCTGGATTTCTGCGATCCGGTTGCCCACGAAGACCTTATAGTGGCATGACTCAGATTTCAACCAGGTCAGCACCGTTGTGGAGTCACTCCAAAGGATAGTTCGAGCCAAGGACAAGGTGAGTTCAGACCTCAAGGTGGTGGCTAACTGCGCCCCTAATAAGGCAGCACTCAGTTCGAGTCGGGGTATTGACAACTGTCTCTTTGGTGACACTCTGGAACGGGCCATGATGAAAGCCACATGCAGATGATTTTGATTGTCATGGACACGCAAATAAGTCACCGCGCCATAGGCCCGCTCCGCGGCATCGCAGAAGACATGGAGCTCTCTGTGTATACCCGACTGATCCGCACAAGGGGGCACATAACAGCGGGGCATTCTGATGCTGGAAAGCTCAGACAGTTCATGTTCCCACCTCAGCCACTGATCTGCCAGTTCAGACGGAGTGATGGGGTCATCCCAGCCTTGTTTTATTTTCCACAAGTCCTGCACCAGCACTTTGGCCCGGGTGGTATAAGGTAAGAGGTACCCTAATGGGTCATATTGACTGGCAAGAGTATGGTATATGAGGCGGAGTGTGGGAATACTAAGGGGAGTCACCCGGTGTTTGTATCCCAGGCTATCGGAAAGGCAGCTCCAACGCAAGCCCAAAGTGGATTCTTCTGAATCAACACCCGCTTGAGAGAGCCACAAGTCAGTGCTCACAGATCTCGCCTCAGGGGGAAGATGTTCTACCACACTGGAGTCATTACTGGCCCACTGACGGATCTCAAATCCTCCTTGGGACAGTGTGGCACGAAGTTTGTCCAACATGGCTTTGGCGGTAGCTGATGTGTTAAACTCTGCAGGCAATTGTCAACATAGAAAGCTCTGAGCACTGAGTTTAACACTTCATGATCCCCTCAGGGTGCTCCTTTGCGTGACGCTGCAGGGCGTAAATGGCACAACAAGGACTACAAGTTGTGCCAAAAGGTAACACTTGCCACTCATAGGTCTTCGGGTGAGTTGCTGTAGCCATAGACCGCCAGAGAAACCGGAGTAATGGCCGGTCAGCAGGGAGTAGGTGAACTTGGTGGAACATAGATTTTATGTCGCCGCTAATAGCCACACTATGTTCCCGAAAACGGAGGAGCACGCCAAGAAGGGAGGGACCGAGAGTTGGACCAGGAAGAAGGCTACTATTCAGGCTGAGACTATGAAGCTGAAAAGAGCAGTTGAAGACCAGTCGATGTTTCCCACTGGCTTGTTTGATAACATGATGTGGGACTAGCCAAGATTCCGAACCTGGCTGGTCGTTTTTGGGATCCACCTCTTTCACATACTCCATATCAATAAGCTTCTGGATCTCCTGGTTGTAGATCTCAATTAACTCTCGGTTCTTCTTCAGCCTACGCTCTGTTCCCCGGAGCCATGGCAACAAGGTATGAACTGTGGAGAATAACTTCGGACTGTTGGGTGCTCTAAGCAGTGGGGTAGCATACCGCAATACCTTGCCTACTTCTTTTATAGCAGTCTCAGTCTCAAGCAGTTCCAGACAAAAATTGTCTTGTTTAGATCGGGTTACTTCCTTCTCTTTGCGTTGTGGGAAGGAATCCATTCTCCACAGTCTCTCCACATTCTCAATCAACTCCACAGTAGCTGGGCAGGATACACGATCACAAGGAGTGAACAAGGCTTGTGCAGTTGAAGGAGGAGATCGAGGTACAGCATTGGATGGGCCTTGAACAGCCCATCCTAGTGCAGTATGAACGGCGATAGGTCCTCCATAAGATCCAATACGGACAGGCTCGTAAGGCACCAGCAAGTGTGAATGATCTGAGCCTATTAAGATTGATGGCTGAGCATGGACGAAGTCCGGTAGAGGTAAGCCTCGCAGATGGGAATGTTCCCTCTGCAGGTCAGAGGCACGACAAGAATGCTCAGCCAGGTTGAGAAATGGAGCAGTAAAGTCATTGGTTATAGGAAACCTAATCTTCTTCTTCCTCTGGCTTACTGGGGAGATATAACAGGAGATGGTCTCACCACTCATGGGAATTACTTCGTGCCGCACAGTCCTGAGATTAAGGCTCTCTGTTGGTCCTCTAAGTTGTAGCTGGGATGCTGCCGAAGTCAGGATGATTGTTCGCTCTGAGCCATCATCAAGTACGGCATACGTCTTCAGCCTCTGCCGGCCATTGATCAGTAAGACCGGAACTACCTTCAACATCACCCGAGGAGATCGATTTGGCTGATCAATGTACAGTGTGTCCTTAGTACAGGGTTCCCGTACAAGTACATTGAGAATGTCTGCTGTAGCTAAGGTCTCTGGGCGTTGTGATTGTGTGGCCAGTTGACGTGCAATGCTATGCAGGATGGTGAGATGTAGTTCGCTGCAGGTGTTGCAGGGCTTTTTAGGGTGCATTTCTCCGTCTTATGGCAGCGGGCACATCTGTAGCAACGATCATTCTTCTCTATCCAAGTTCTCAGTTCCAATGGGCTAAACTCTTTCACTTTTGGACAAGTTCCCAGGAAATGGTCATTGTTGTTACAGTATGGACAGAAAGGTTGGAACTTGGGTTTACCATAGAAGGTCATCCCTTTTCCACGGCCTCCTTGAACACTTGACTGGCTTTCCAACAGTGGCTGTGTTGCTTAGGTGCATAGCGGTAGGCGTCACCCTTCTCCCTTGACTTTTCTGGACTGGCTCTCGTCTCTCCACTGAAGCAGGGACTGAAACTTGTTGGGCAATACTCTTTGCTCTGGCTTTCACTTGGAGCCAGGCAGAGAAGTCTTCTAAGGTATATGTTTGTTCTGCGCCATCTTTCAGGATGCCACGATTCAAACAGTGCTCAACAAAACTGTCCCGGTAGTGAGGAGGAAGCTTGGTCAGTAGCCTGTCAACATGAGAGCGACACCGCAACTCACTTCCACCTGCACCGTCCACCGACTGCAGCATGCCGATCAATGACTGTACAGAAAGAGCAAAATCTTGGAATGTATGGCTATCTCCGAATCTGACAGGTGGTGAATGAAGGATGTCGGCTAGTTCACTTTGGACCAACTGCTGTGGCTGGCCATACTTTGCCTTAAGGGCAGCAAGAGCAGATGTATAGAGAGTTGAGGCGTGCATATAAGACTTTGCTAGCTTGTACGCAGTAGGCAGTCTCAAGTGGTCCATCAGAACCTGGAACTTATATTGTTCAGATAGGTGAGCATGAATATCTAACAGATTCTCCAATGCCATTTTAAGCAAAACAAAGTCACTTTCTCTTCCACTCTCAAAATAAGGCAGTTTTGGCTTGGGAATGCCAAAAGCAGTGGCTACTAACAGCTCCATGATACTAGCTCCTTCTGAGGTCCTGTCAATGGGCATATGCAAGGAAAGAGGTGCAGGCAATTTAGGAACTGGATCTGAGGGTCTTTGAATTTGGGCAGGACGAGGTACAGTCCGCGCTAAATGGAGGAACGAAGGAGGTGAAGGAGTTGTCTGTCCTGGACTAGACGTCCGAACTGCTTGATGTATCTCTTGAACAGGAGGTAGAGTCTCAGCCTGACTCACCGGATTTACATGCGGAGGTAAAGATTGGAACGAAGTGGTTGGCTGATTCACTGGAACGGAATCAGGGACAGATATTTGAGGACTAACTCCGGGAGCTTGCTGCTCTGAAACCAGGTCTACAGGTTCACCTGACTCCAAAACTCTAGAGCTCATTGAAAAAGGAGCCAACTCTTGAGGTGGTGGCAGAGCAGTTGGATGTTCCATGGTCACTTCTCTGGTGAATGAGGTTATTAGCCGAGCCTCTTCCCATTCTCGTTGAACTCTCCGCAGCCGTCGCTGTAGAGTCAGAGAGCGGGAGATCCTCTCTCTCTCCTTCAAAGCTGCTTGTGCTTGCCTGTCCAGTTCCAGAGTCTGACCATCTAAGGCTTGTTCCTCCTGGATTTGAATTTGGATCTCTTGCAATTCTCCACGTTTCCTCCTCTCCTCAATCATGGCTGCCTGTAGAGGGGTGAGCTCCACCTGTCTCCTCTTACATGAGCTTTGTGAACTTCCACTGCTATAAGTGTACGTATAAGAGGTGGCTTTCTTCGACCTGGATAATGACTCCCCCTCATCCCTCTTTCCTATAGATAGTTTAGGTCTCCCTTCTCTCTGTGAGGGTGGAGCTGGTTGTGAGGCTAGTTGTGGAACTGCATACTCCTCTGGTGATTTGGGCTGGACATAACAGTGGCTGATTTCTTCTTCCTCCACTCCTAGCTCATTGGATTCAGTCTCCTTTTTGTCCTCCACGTCTCCATCCTCAACAGCTGTTGTGTTAGATGGTTTAGTTTCTTGGCTGTGATGAGGGAGGCTCTTTGGCTTACTGGAAGCTTTTCCAACTGGAACCGGGAAGCCATAGCGGTCAGGTTGGCGCCTCTTCCGCCTGGATAAGGTGCTACGGGTTGTAACTGGATGAGCCCTCTCCAACTCTCTTTCATCTTTTTCATCCATACCAATGTCTGCCATGGCAACCCTCACTCAGTCTCCGGCTCGAAGGACCATTGTAAGAACTGTAGGTTTATGGGAATGGTTCAGGTAGAGTAAGGTTGGGTGAGCAAACAGAGTCTCAGTCAAAAGACATCAAATGGTATGGGACGGTGAATGAGGTAGAGAGAAGGCAAAGGCTTTTGTTTTTAACACCAGTAGTATTTATTATTGCCTCATGCTTATTCACTTGAGGTCAATGCATTGTCTGTGTGCTGTATAAAGAAATAACAAAGAGATAATACAATTAGTGACAGTGATTAACACCCATTAGACAATTATATAAATGAACAACAAAAATGTGAGTGTACTAATCATAATAAAACAGGCCGTAACATATAATGAAAAAAAAAACAATCTTTACACATGGCTCAAGGCACATGTGTGGCAAACAAACCAATCAATCAACAGTGCACATGTTGACAGAGTGGCAGTAAATCATAAAAAAGCTTAAAGAGAGAAAACACAATCAACTAATAAATGAACTCACGTAATTCATAAAGACGCACACAGCTATGCATCCATGGTGCCAGGAGAAAGTGCAAAGAATGAACCAAAGGGTTCAGAATCAACTTATAGACAACAGGTGAGGTGGGCGTGGTCAGGTGACAGGTGGCAAAGTATCATGGAAAGAGCAAAATGGAGTTGAAAGGGAATAGAAGGGCAGGAGTCTTTTCACTACCTGTTGCAAAAACGTGTGGAAAAAACTACAAAGTTTGCTAGGCCAAAAAGGCTGTTAATCGTGTGATTAAAAAAATGAACGCCATTAAAATGGGTTTGCGTTAACGCCGTTAATACGTTTAACTGACAGCCCTAAAATGTACTGTCAGTTTATGTGAAAACAATGTGTCTATCATAATTGATATACTATATGAATCTATAAATATAATAAATCAGCCACACCTGTGAAGTGATTGATATACGGAGCCGTCCAGAGCAACATCAGCGGCCTCAGGAGATACAGAGCAGAACAAAACACTGACTCAAACACAGATCCTGAAACACACACACACACACACACATTACTAACAACAGACCGACTCAAACACTGATCCTGAAACACACACACACACACACACACACACACACACACATTACTAACAACAGACCGACTCAAACACAGATCCTGAAACACACACACACACACACACATACACACACACATTACTAACAACAGACCGACTCAAACACAGATCCTGAAACACACACACACACACACACACACACACACACACATTACTAACAACAGACCGACTCAAACACAGATCCTGAAACACACACACACACACACACATACACACACACATTACTAACAACAGACCGACTCAAACACAGATCCTGAAACACACACACACACACACACACACACACACACACACACAGAAATGAGTTGTTGATTATTAACTCTCAGTCCTGAATCACTGACCTTCAGATAACCCCCAGAGGACGAAAGCGAGACACATCAGAATATTTGGACAGAAGACGAGGAACATCTGAAGATGAAAGACTGAGTCTGAGAGAAACACACAATAACACATGTTCAGTTAAACAGATTTAAGAAAGATTTAAATTATCAGTATCAGTTATTCAGTTTTATTTAAGTCACACATCTCTGTTATTTCTGGCCATTACATTTATAAATGAATTAAATTGTGTTGGAAACACAAATGTAATATTATAACTGAACACTAATTAAGCATAGAAGAGTTGCTCTTTTCCTATGGAAGGATTATTAGGTCAGATTGAAAACTAAAGTCTAAATTTGAAACTAAAAGTCTAAATCAAAAAGTTGAAAGTTGAAAATGAATTTGGTATTTAGGATTGGGCATTTGGTATTATTGGATGGACCCAATAATGATTCCATACTTTTCTTTTCTGTTGACTCACCCAGTAGTTTCAGCAACACTTTTATCTTGGTTGTAAATGTGCTGGGATTCTCAGGTGAGCCACTGTGAACTGTACATGTGTATCGTCCTTCATCTTCAGCTCTCAGATGGTCCAGCCGGAGGGAGAAGTTTCTGTGTTTAATCTCCTCAGTGAAGAAATGAGCTCTGTCCTGATAATCCTGCGACTGTGCCTCTGGTCGACTCTCACCACCTTCATACAGATGAACTAAAGTCTCTGAGTCTGTGTCTGAGTCTGAGTCTGGGTCTGAGTCTGGGTCTGGGTCTGTTCTTCTCCATTCCACCTTCAGATCCTCCATTAGTAAGGGTTCATCAACATCATCATAATCATCATGACAGGGCAGAAGCACTGAAGATCCCAGAGGAACAGGTGTGTGGCAACAACGTTCCACAGAGAATCCTAAAAATGAAACATTTATGTGAAATGTTAAGGCATAAAAAAAAAAAAAAAAAAAAAAAAACAACAACAATGAGGCCTTCTTTGTAAAACAAAAATTGCATTAACCTTCGAATGGTTTTCGTTTCCTGTTTACACTTCTGGGCATCGGGGTCTATACGACCCCAACAATTGAGTAATTGTACAAAAAAATATATACATTTTTAATCATACAAATAATATATCTTTTTTTTTTTTATTTCTCATCTATTCCTTAATGCTGTGTTTTGGTGATATAAAGTACTTTTGTATCCATATACCACACAATTCCTCAACTACACCATTAGCTTGCTTTTACCAGAGCCCGTCTAACGGAGAGCCTTGGCACTTCCTATTAGCCTTGTTGTGTATCATCTTGGTTGCAGTTCCATTAGAATTCCACTGGGGGTGATCGCGGGCGAGAGCAGAATGAATGGGAGTCTATGGGGCTAAACGGCTAAAAGTGTCTCTTTCGCCTGCTTGTCGTTAAATCAAAATAGATTTTATTGTTGATTCCGCAAGTTCAATATAGATTATAGGCCAAAAGTCGAATGAACGAGTACTTATGTCCTTTTGATTTCTTACAGGTTAGGCCGTTGTTGGCCGTAACGCGCTAGCATTCTGCTATTGTGTGACGTCATCACAGTTTTGAACGGATTTTTAGACCAGATAAGTGAACTTAAAAATGCAATTTTCAGCTGAGTGTATTTTCTTAGCCCTCCCTTTTGAATGCAACTTTCAAATTACATCCTGAGAAAAGTGGATTTCTGGGGGTGAAACCCCATTGACTCCCATTCATTCTGCACTCGACCGCGAGCGCCCCCGCATGGACAGAGACGTGTTATTGCAGTCAGTCCAGAACCCGGAAGTGACCAGCCAGTGCCAATTCTCTTCAATTAGACATTCTCTGCTTTTACTTGTTTTACTTTTACTTTTTTTGTTTTATATATGTGAAATACTTATTTTCTGTTGTGATACTTTCTACTCGAATCTCTAAACATTTTCTGTGTTCTTTCGGATCATTCATGAAGAAGTTAAAGCAACTTTTAAAGGCTGTTCTCACATCAGTGTATAATTGAGGGATAATGAGTTCAGTTTCTGCTGAGTAGAGATGTGTTTCTCAGCTCAAAACCACCATAATTCATTACACTCATTGGGATTTTTTTAACATTATCTGCTAACAGATTTTAAATACACATTCACATGTACAAACCCAGAACCAGCTGATAAAGCATATTAATACATCCTCAGATATAAATGCATTCATTCATTCAAAATTAAAATGTATAATTAATAATATATGACCAGCCCAGACAATTATATTTATCATTAAATGCATCAAACAAATGTTATTAAAAGTCTGAAATGCTCTTTCTATTGTAACTATATTGCTTAATCATAGTCATACACTAATCACGGCTACAACCGCAGCGGTTTCTGTCTTTTTTCCACTTACCCAGTTTCAACTGTCTTTCTTTTGAACGCACACACTCCTCGTCTCTGTAAACGGTATATCTGTAAACTCCTTCATCTCCAGCTCTCAGCTTTTCCAGACGGAGGGAGAAGTTTCCATCTGTAATCTTCTTATTAGAGAAATGAGCTCTTTTGTGAAAGTCCTTGTGCTGTTCCTCAGCTCGACTCTTTCCATCTTTATACAGAAGAACTAAAGCCTCTGAGTCTGAGTCTGTTCCTCTAGTTCTTCTCCATTCCACCTTCAGACTTTTCTTTAACAATCTTTTCTTAACCTGACAGGGCAAAACCACTGAAGATCCCAGAGGAAAGCCTTCACCAGACATTAATAACGCTATAAAGGATTAGAAACATGTGTTAAATGTCCAAAAACTATTTAAAAGAGAAAGGAAGTGGACAAAAGATCATCTGCGGTTCAGTAACTGTAAGAATATTTTGTCAAGTTTCTTTGTCAGTCTCTTTAAAAAATGTGCATTAAAAAGGCCCTTTATTGAGGGTTTATTACGGGTTAATCACAGAAGGTTATGTTTATCAGTGAAAGAACTGACGTCTGATCCTCACACAGACGATCATCATCCATACACACAATGTCTTATCAATTATATAGGAACAAAAGACACACCACACTTGCATAATCGCTAGTCCATCATTCACAACTTTCTATTAATTAAAGCTGCAGTCCGTAGCTTTTCCTCTTTGTCGCCATCTCTGTTCGAAATCTGCAACTGGAGTTATTCGCGAAATTATCAGCTTTACATGGGTTGTAAATCGGCATGAAACAGCGCGGAAGAACACAGTGTTTTGAGGCGAGTGCTGCTGTCAATCACCGCGCTGTGTGGATACTGTCATACAGAATCACAGATTTACTTTTTGAAAGTTTGACCAACATAAGAACATTCACCGGAAAATGTCTTCTGAACAAGTAAGTAACATCCATTTCGTTCTGATCAACTAAGGGGGAAAAGCATTCGACATGATAAGCGTCGTTAGATTTAATCATTTAATTTTAATCAATAATTTTCTAAAGCCAGATAAAACGATGTTTAAATCCTTGGGTTTGTATGAGACGGTTTCCTTAAATCCGAAGTATGACGTCTTTTGGGTTTTATAACTGCTGAATCTCCAGTTGACACTGATGATTGTTGTTTGGATCTTTCTGGATGCCATAAGTTTAATTATGTGAAGTGCTGCGAGAAAAGCCTATACATCTTTACATCTCCTCACGCGCAGTATAGCCGGCTAGCCGAAACTCCTTTTTTGTGTTTACAGGTGTGACGTAATGACGCAAAGACATGCTCGAATTTCCCGCGGAAACCCACCAGTACCACTGGAATTAAAATCATTATTACAAGCTAACCGTTTTGAATCTAGCTATGGCAAGCAGATAGTTTTGACCACTGGCAGAATATGTTTTTTTTTAAATAATAATTTTGGATTTTTTAAAACTATTTTTAACGGACAGCAGCTTTAATTCTTATGGTTTAATATCCAAAATACAACAATAAATGCTGTGTTTTCAGTTTAATGGTATGCATGAATTAATTAAATAGCAAACAATCAGAATATGTTTCAAATTAATCTTAAATGTGCTGAATGACAACTTTTCCAGTTTCAAATCAGAAAAACACTGGTATGCAATACATTGCAAAAAGTGGAAATTAGCAATTTTTTAGAGGGATGCATGTTTCTTAAAGGGATACTCCACTTTTTTTTGGAAATAGGCTCATCTTACAAAATCTTACAACTCCCCAAGAGTAAACAGTCGGGTTTTACCGTTTTCAAATCCATTCAGCCGATTTTCTAGTCTGGCTAACGCCAGACCATGTATCATTGAGAATGAAACGTGGTCTGTAAACCACATGTTAAATTTCTCGTATTTGAGGCGTGGTTTACGAATGCCCTGAGCCGTATTATTGGGTCCTACGAATATCTATCAAATGTGCCCGTTCTGTGTTTGGTTCCCTTTTTCAGGGGAAAATTTGGTTCATGGTATCAGAATAAAATCGTGCTGCGGCAAGGCAGAATGGGGAAAGCCAGGCTACCGATTTTCTGATATTTAGAGGAATATCAGTAACCAGACAGTTTCTGGTCCCATTCAGAAACTGTCTGGTCACTAATATACAATTTCAAAAAAAAAAAAAAGTGGAGTATCCCTTTAAGTATTTGGTTGAACATCAGTAAGTGTAATTATTGTGTAATTATAAGTGTAATTATTGCAGTGTATGTGCAATCATCCCATCACTGTACACTGATAGATTCATATCATATCACTGTGTAGACACCAACTGATAACATATATCTTCTGAATATGTAATCTTGATCATACAGTTAGCTATAGCTCTGAATATATAAATAAAAATCCTGAATATAATATACAAATAGTATTGTTGATTTACTATTAAGAGTCGAGTTTGATTTGTTTTTATCCATTGACTTACCCTTAACCAGATTTGTCTTGGCTGAAAACACACACTTGTTCTTGCTGTGAACTGTACATGTGTATTCTCCTTCATCTCCAGCTCTCAGATCGTTCAGACAAAGGGAGAAGTTTCCATGTTTAATGTGTTGAGGAAGTAAATGAGCTCTATCTTTATAATCCTCCTGCTGTTTCTCTGCTCCGTCTTCATACAGATGAACTAAAGTCTCTGAGTTTCTTCTCTTTCTTCTCCACTCCACCTTCAGATCTTCAGTTAATAAGTTTGGAGGAACATGACAGGGAAAAACCACATAATCTCCCAGATCGACATTAATGTTGCAAGAATTCTGCACAATCAAACCTGAGAAGGAAAATAAGTTTAATTTCAAATGTGAGGTAAATGTGAGGTTTTAATAAATCTATCACAAATTAAATAACACAAAAACATGTTCATATGCCAATCCGATTTATTTATTTATTTATTTATTTGAGGGACGATGTACACTGATCAACATTCAGAACAAATGTAAGTGTGCCCGAGTTAGCCACAGGCTAGTTTTCATCGGCCCCCTTGTCAGATGTTATTGGGCATCCTAAAATAATAATTTGTTATAATGCAATACAATTCCTTATACAATAAATAAAAAGTTAAAAAATGTAGACTGTGTTAAAATCACAAATAATCGAGTAAACATGATGAGCAGATAAAATCAAAAAAATAGATATTTTTTATATATTTTTTATATATGATACAGTTATTGTTGGTGAATGGGACCACCCAGACAGCAAACTGACATTGAATCAACGTGGAAACAACGTTGATCTGGCATTGTTTTGCTCATCGAATTAACGTTGAACCAACGTCAGACGCGGCATTCTTCAACGCTAAATGAAAATTGGTTTGCTTTCCTAACATTGAAACAAGTTGATTTCAAGTTGATTTTCCGTTAGTTTTGATGACGCGTCTGACGTTGGTTCAACGTTAAATCGATGAGCAAAACAATGTCAGATCAACGTTGTTTCGATGTCATATTTCCACGTTGATTCAATGTCAGTTTGCTATCTAGGCATTGTCAATGTTGACAGTGTATTTTCAATAAGCCATTTCTTAACATTAATCTTAAATGAGTAATAGGATGTGGACTCTCTAATTAATGGTGGTAATTGTGCAGTCCCTCCTCGCTGCACCTCTTGAAACTCTGTTTGCATTGGATTTTAAATTGATAAGGCCAAACAAAAGAGGAGGAGCTGAACTGTGCACGATCTTATAAACTAAGCCGACATTTCTGTATTTTATGAGGTTTTCCCAACTAAGCAGTTTATGCTTCTGTAGGATATGACAATGATGATAACAAAATGTTTTTTTTATCTAGAACTTTAAGTGTTTGTTTGTATAATTACAAGTGGTTTTAAAGGAGAACTCCGGCGCAAAATAACCCTTTGGTCTAATTACACATTGTTACCTAGTCAACCGTTATCTGAGATTTGTTTTCATGATTGCCGAATGTAAATAGTTTTATCTCTAAAAACAGTTTAGCCTATAACAGTTTAGCACAGTTTGGCCTTTAGCCTATGCTTCGGTTTGAATGTAGGGACCCTTGTTATGCTGTCGTGTTACTGTGGGGCTATTTTGAGCCTTGTTAGTGATAATAACAAGCGATTTTTATTTGTCATTACTCTATGCCCTATATACTAGCGTTATACTAGCGTCATAGGCTAAACTGTTTTTAGAGATAAAACATTTTAACATTCGACAATCATTAAAACAAATCTCAGATAACGGTTGACTAGGTTACAATGTGTAATTAGACCAAAGGTTCATTTTGCTCCGAAGTTCTCCTTTAAGGCTCTAGAGTGTGCGTTGGACCAACTTATCAAACAGTAGGTGATGTGTGAGAGAACCAATGAGTGGAAGTATACCTTAGCGGCCTCAATTGATAGGAGGATTCTGATATACCTGATTAACCAAATTGAACGTCTCTGGTTGCGTATGAAACCTTAGTTCTCTGAGAACATGCAGGGAATGAGACACTGTGTTGATGATGCTATGGGGAACGCCTCAGGTGTGACAGGTGTCTGAAATCAAATATCAACTCACAGTAATCAGGTTGACCGGCGACAGCCCGTGCATCATCAGCTTGAATGATGAGCACGCACCCTGGTTGTATAAGAAGGGCGCCTTGAAACCGTGACAACATCTTTTCATCTTGGCATGGCAAGGAACGCAGTGTCTCGTTCCCTGTTCTCAGGGAAATAAGGTTACGTAACCAGGGACGTTCCCTTTCGAAAGGGAACTCAGCACTGTGTTGATGATGCATTGGGGAATGAAATACCCATGCCGCCATGAGGGGAGTGCATGTCAGAGGCAGTGACAACTGTCAAAATCAGTAATTCAAAGGAACACTGAAATCACTCACCCTAGGTCACATTGGGCTGTCCGGTCATAGCCCAAACTAATGAACCAAGAAAGCCAGACCATAATCAATGGGGGGGGGGGGGGGTATATCTGGGCCAGCTCAAAGTCTTAGGATCACAACTTCCTAAAGGAAGAGGTCACATCTAGGGACCCCCAAAGGGACCCCCAGCCAGTCACTATTCAGTCGAAATACCTCCTGAAATGCCCCCAGGTTGGCCTGGTGATCTAAACTAAGATGCATAGTCTGGCCATTGCCTGTCTGTTCAAGACAGAGCCTCTGGAAAATGCCTTGGAAAGGCATCCAAAAACCGAAAGCCAGTGAAGCTGGCAGAAATCATTCAGTTCAATCATAAGACCTGTAACCTGACATCCACACCGCGTGGGAGCTACTTTCAGAAGTTTAGCTAGAGAAGGGAGTCTTTCGTACCCTATGTCAATGACAGGACGCATCTTAGAGTGGGTCCTGAGGTCAAGATCTAGGCGGAATTTGGCGACCACAGTATGTGTGAGCTCATAACCAGAAAGGCCTGTTGAGGCCTGTAACCCTGTGACCACAGTATCTGGTAGCTCACATTGAGGGAGGCCGGATGAGGCCTCGAACCCAATAGGCACAATATGTGGGAGCTCAACAGTATGTGTGAGCTCATAACCAGGAAGGCCTGTTGAGGATTGTAATCTGGCGACCACAATATGTGGGAGCTCATAACCAGCAACACCTGGTGAGGCCTGTAACACAGCGACCACAGTATGTGGGAGCCTGTAACCAGGAAGGACTGGTGAGGCCTGAAATCTGATGACCACATGATGCGCCCTGCTCCCCCTGCTGGGAGGAGGCGGTGCACCGAAAGCGACACTGGCCTTCTGGGTCTGTCCCAGACCATGACGGACCAAGCCCTCCCCTCTGCCTGGGCTGGGACGAGGACCTCGGCGGTATGCAGCTCTTAAACGCCACAGAGCGCGCCCCCGCCTCCCTGAACTTATCGACCACCATCTCGACTGAAGTTCCGAAAAGCTCGGATGGCGAAACCACAAAATCGAGGAGAAAAGTTTTTCCTTTCTCCCTGATGTCAGCCTGGTTGAGCCACAGATGGCTCTCTGTGGCCATCATAGCCACCATCGCACAACTGATTGAAACAGCTGAGAGTCAAAGCCGCGCAGCTCTGCAACCACGTCAGACATTTGCAACAGTTTATTTTTTTACACAAAGTTTGATTTTACGCAATTCATCTGTTTTGCAGTTCCTGCCTCTATTGTTTTCACTTGCAGATTGCTGTTCACAGGCTTGCAATACTTTTGGCCGCAGTTGTGCGCAAAAACCATGCCAAAAGTGTAACTTGTACTGATACTTCGCACCCTCGATGCAAGAACACAGAATGACCTGTGGAGCGGAGGGATCGAGATCTGAAGTACTGTCCTTCGGGTCGAACACTGCAGGCTATCTAAGGGACGGAGCATTTGGAAATGCACCTGTGTAATGCACCCGTTTTAGTTGACACAGGTCTAAGATGGCCCTGACCCACCACTCTAAGGTACAGTGAAATACAGGTTAAAGAAACCAATTTTCATATCGGCTGGAAGGAAGGCTACATCGTATCCTTTGCCAGTAGGATGCGATGTGCGCTCACAGGACAGGAGCAATGCTCAACACATAGGTGTGATGGATATCACTAGCTTTAGGAGCATTTTAGCTCAACACCTAGGTATGAATAAAATCACGAGCCAGGGCGGAAGCCAGCGAACTGAATCGCAATGAGTCTGATGGCAGACGTACCTGAGATGGGGCAGCAAGATGGAGACAGGGACCTGGCCCGGAGGCGGCCCGAAGCAGGGTCTGAGTGTGGAGCATGACACTTACCTGTCTCCACTGAGTGACAGCGTGAGAAGGCAGATAATCGGGTCCTCGATCACATCCAGGGGCCAGCTGGCGAACAACTAACTCTTGGAACCCAGGGAAGGAGAAATTGCTCTTTTTTTTTTAAATGTGGGTACCGCTGGTTCCACATTTTGGGAACCAGCAGCAGAACAAACACACACAAAACAAAAAACCTCACTCGGTCCTCCTCCGAGTGAAGGGAGTGGCTGGAGACCATCTCCAAGAGCATTCCTCCATCCTTGGGGTGCCCGCATCAGGTCAACGTTTCCGCTGTCGTTTACCGCCTGAGGCGGGCGGGGCGCCCCTTCTGCGACCGTCTCCACGCTGAGACCTGGGTGACGTCTGCTGTGATGGTCCAGCAGGAGCGGAGGCAGCAGCAGGTCGTCGTGGGGAGGATGTGCCGGATGGCCTCCATCTGCTTCTGGGCAGCCGAGAACTGCTGCGCAAAATTCTCAACCGCTTCGCCGAACAACCCAACCTGGAAAATGGGAGAGTCCAGGAATCGAACCTTGTCCGCTTCTCTCATATCTGCCAGGTTGAGCCAGAGATGGCGCTCCTGGACCACAAGAGTGGACATCGCCAGACCGACCACGCAAGCTGCAACTTTCGTGCCCTGGAGGGCGAGGTCAGTTGCAGTGCGGAGCTGACCCATGAGCTCACGGTCTGAACTACCCTCTTGCATGTTCATGAGTGCCTGGGCCTGGTGGACCTGAAGCAACACCATGGCATGCAGAGAAGAAGCGGCTTGCCCACAGGCTTTGTAAACCTTGCCTGTGAGAACGGATGAGAACTTACAGGCCTTAGAGGGGAGACGAGGCTCCCCCTTTCATGAGGTAGCGGTCGCACTCCAGAGCTCTTCTGGGAAGATAACCCAGAAGGGACACTAGAGAGGGGCTTGGGGATGGGGACCCTCCTCTCATTCTCACGAACGAAAGTGAGTCTAGACCTTAGCACAGAGAATATATACAATATTCAAAGAAAATGGAGTAATCTTTTTTCCCTTTTACCGCACACATTACTGATGAGCAATCTGTCTATTATTTTACTATAGTTTCCTGAGTTTAGTACACTAGAAACACAGAGCTTTAGGATGCTCCAAATGTGATGATTTAAATTACACAATACTATATCACAGCTTCCATCAAAATGTCTTTAATGTTTTATAACAAATGTATAATCTGTCTCCCTATCTTTGTGTTGTATATGTCAAAAGATTACTGATTAATGATAACTAAGATGAATGAAACCCATCATCTGTCACACTAACAAACTTTTGACTTATTGACATTTTCTAAACTGTGTGTGTGTGTGTGTGTGTGTGTGTGTGTGTGTGTGTGTGTGTGTGTGTGTGTGTTATATGTGTACCTTTAATATGAGATCTACAGTAGATCAGAATATGTGTGTGTTATTTGTGTACCTTCAGTAGGAGATCTACAGTAGATCAGACAGAAGAGCAGAAGCACAGATCCAGATGCAGAGATACAGAGAATCAGCATTATTATGTGTAACACAGAGAAACCTGTCAAAAAACACAGTTATTAATAACATTAATCTGCAAAGTTTCTTATATATAGTTCACAAATTTGCACCTAAAACATGATTAAGTAGGAACAGACACACATTTAGCTAAAATTGGACATTTAATAGATTTCTACTACTGAATTTGATATTTTTAACACAGGTAATATTGTTACACTTGCCATTTTTTCTAGTGTATAGCAGTTTGCTATGTCTCCACCTCCCCATAATGAGTTTATTAGATGAAATCATAACTCATCTACTAGAGAAGATTGTACAATAACACATTGAAGTAGAATTATGGTTTAATTCTGTGTCTAGTTAAAGTCATTTTGTGTTGAGCTGAGCTGCAGACCCCGCCCCTCCTGGTGCTGGAGGTGGTGCCTATCTGCAGTCAGCTAGTTAGTCACCAGGTGGGAAGAATCTGGTGATTAGGTGTCTTGGAGTCACTCACAGAGTGTTCAGCAAGCTGGAATGATGTGCTGAGGAGCTGGAAAAAATGAGATTGCAGGACTAAAGCTTGTTTGAACAAGGAAGGAGTCGGTGAGCATTCGTTTGTGCAGTGTGGTGGATTTTAACATAAAAGTGAATCATCTAATTATATTTAGGGTAAAATGTGTGTATAAAATCATGTGCTAAAGATTGTGTAAAAGAATCATGTGTTTGAATTGTAACCTGAAGTGTTATACATTTAACATTATAAAGGTTTAAAAGCATAGTTAAAAGAAATGTATTGTAAAGTTTTAAAGGGGTTAAAAAGCTGCTAGAGTTAAGGTAAAATCATTTTAGCAGTGCTTTAAAAGTGTCTTTATTTGAAAAGTGTCCTCAAGAATGATGCTTTATTATGGTTACTTTATTGTGTTTTGATTTACTTGTGTTTGTGTTTAAGGTTTTTACCTGCTTTTGGCCATGACAACTTTCAAATAAAAGAAAAGAAAAGAAAGAATTGATTCCTGGTCATTGAGTAAAATCCAGTCCAAACCTTCAAAAACAAGCATACCCTTTCAAGTGGGGAAAACTACAGGGATAAACTTCACTAGAGTGAGGGAACTTGACATTTTGTATTTGTGTTAATATGCTCTGGTTATGGCTATGTTTGCTAGAATGTGCTTTTATATGATTTTCCATGTTTTATGGACTTATGGCTTGACAAGTCAAAACTGTCATTTTTATAATTTCATGCAAGTATTCAGAAAAAAAAAGAAATGAAACGAAGGATTTAAATGTGCTTTATGTGTGACTGAAGTTACAGCTAACATGTCTATCGTTTCTCTCGTGACGAACACTGTCCTGAACTGTGTATTCTGCTATACAGCACACACTGTAGCTGTGTGAATCTGATCTCAGAGGAACTGTCACTCTACAGTCGTTTCTTTGCATATAATGCTGTTCGGTTATTGTCCATTAAAAACAGCAGTTGTATTCATTGGAATAAATCAAAATCACTTCGAGGTTAAAATTGGAATCTTAAAAACTTGTATATACAACTGCATGCAAATGTATAACTGAATTCCACTTGTGTATTATTTATTGACTCACCCAGTCGGTCCAGCACCACAGTTGCATTGGCTGAATGTCTTCCAGCAAACACATGACACATGTAAACCCCTTTATCCTCCGTTCTGACGCTCTTCAGTCGGACAGAGAAGTTTCCTCTGGGGATTTCAGCGGTGAAGAACTCAGCTCGGTCTCGGTATCGCTCATCTGATGAACCTGGAAAGGTCTTGTTGTTTTGGTAGAGCAGGACCAGAACATCTTCATCTTCATTATCTTCATCAGTTTTCTTCCAGGAAACCTCTTCTAAGTGTTCAGGTTTGATGTGAGAGTCGACAGAGCAGTTCAGAGTGACGTCTTCACCCACAGACGCAGAGATGGACCGATCTGATCCTGAGACCAGCAAACGCTCTGAAAGAACAAACTGTGTAAATATCACACACCTATCTACACACACAGATCATTTCAGTTCAGACTCACCAACATCTTTTATTTGAACCTCCGTTTCTCCAGAGTCCTGATGACTGTAAACTGTACATGTGTATCGTCCTTCATCTTCAGCTCTCAGATGGTCCAGCCGGAGGGAGAAGTTTCTGTGTTTAATCTCCTCAGTGAAGAAATGAGCTCTGTCCTGATAATCCTGTGACTGTGCCTCTGGTCGACTCTTTCCATCTTGAAACAGATGAACGAAAGTCTCTGAGTCTGTTCTTCTCCATTCCACCTCCAGATCCTCCATTAGTAAAGGTTCATCAACATAACAGGGCAGAACCAGTGAAGATCCCAGAGGAGCAACCAGAGGACCAGAGGGACCGTGCACAATGAATCCTGAGACAGATACATAAAATAAAGCTTGCTATGTCATTTTTTCAAAGCATAATGGATACATCCTCATATAGAGCATGATTACTGACAATGTACAGTAGGTGCATTCAGGGGTGTCCCTATATGTTGTTGTTTTTGTTTTCAAGTTATTTAGTTTGTTTACTCGCAGAGGGTCACTGACAGCCTCTTGGTTTTGCCTTTCACATTTACGACACACTTATAGCATCGCAATATTTAATCTTGGGAAACATGTCATCCAAAAGGGTGTCAAAAATATTTACTATTTGACCGAATTGGAATCTCGCCTGAGACGGTCCCCTTCCAGCACCCCGGTTAACCCGCCTGATCCCCCGTTACCTGTTGGGGTGGAAGAAGGGACAAGGCTTTGCACTGAGAATGTCTATGACTGTTACGTTCCCCTTACCGTCTAGGGGTTGCAAGGGGAAGTAACAAAAGGAAAAGCCAAAAGGAATGGGTGAGAACACACTTCAATCCTCTGTCCCAGTGTAGTGAAGATAATAGGTAGACACTCAGTCTATGTGCTAGTTCTGGATTTATCACCAAGTTCACTCAGGTGTGTCGGCCAGAACACCTCTTAAGGCCAAATGTTCCAGAGTATGAAATAAATAGTGGAGAAATAATTCTGATTCTGTTTCTTTATTCCTCTTTCTTGCAATTCTGTGAGTATTGGTGGTGTGTGTGTGTGTGTGTGGTCTCTATAAAGAGAGAAACAAATTACAAATGAATAAATCAAACATAACTATGCATGCACTCATTCCTCTCTATGCACTAATATACATTACTAAAAAAAAGCAAACAATAATCAGCATATAACTATACAGTATATCTCTTAAACTCTAATACTGTAAGAATAATATAAAGATTCAAACACTTATTATAAAGATCCTCAGATTTTCCATTATAAGTAAAATTCTAACATCACTTACTTCTTATAATACTCAACCACAAAGTACTGATCAATCCTAACAAATATAAAGGATAAACACATCTACTGATCAATCCTAACAAATATAAAGGATAAACACATCTAAACACGATATTACTATCTTTAACCTGACGTACTAAATCAGATGAGTCGAAACTCTAACGTGAAAAGTACTAACGCGAATATAATTAGCACCTCAGTCTCAAATCGACTCCTTAAACTCCCAACTCTTATCTACATCAAATAACAGAAATAACTAGTTTAACAAATAATATAATACCACAGTTTTACTTACTTTTTTCATTTACGCACACTCTGAGGGAAAGTGCAGCTCACACAACCAACTGACCAACCGACTATCTCTATCGTACTGCATACTAAGTATGTGATGTCAGATAGTATACAAACCAGCGCGCGCCTCAGCCACCGTTACAAGCGCTGAATCAACGGAAGTGAATGTGAAACATAAACCCTAATATTGTCAACTACACTAAATAATAGCAACACTAAAATAACTTTGGGGCCTTTTCTACACCCAGAGTGAAGATGACACCAGACAATATAAATGTCAAAGAAAGGATTTTATTTACAAACAATATATTAAGGGAAAAAAAGGACAGAACATGAGTTCCTAGGAAGCAATGGCTCAGGGGAGAGCAAGGCCTTAAACAACAAACAAAACCGCCCACTAACTAAATTTTGGAGGAGTTCTAACTTACCTAAGAAGGGTTAAACAAAAAGAAATAAACAACACAAACTTTAATCAACTCCCTTACTATACCAAAAAAACAGAGTCAAAACAGAATTCAAAGAAAAAGGCACTCACCCCCTACAGCTTCCCTTACAAAAGTAAATATTAAACAATAATCAAGCAAGAGTTCAAGTGCAATCAATTCCTTCTCAGTTTTTAGTGAGAACAAGATCTCTCAAATCAGGCCACAGCTAAAGTGAGTTAGCCACTGCTAACTCCTAACCACAATCTCTGAAAATCAGCAGAGAGTTATCAACAGTTCAGTCTGGATCAGGGGAGAAGTGTGCTCTCCTCTGCAAACGCTGACTGCACCCTTATACTCTCCGTCTCAGGTAGCTTCACAAATGAGTGTCAGGTGCTGATGATTAGGCCTGAGAGCGAGTAGAGAGAGGCAGCAAGCAAACAACACAGGGAACACGACCATGCCCACTCTTTCAGAAACAGAGTAAATCAAAAAGGTTCAAAGAAAAAACAAAATCAATAATATAAACAAATAAATAAATGAATGAATACGTCCTGGGACGTAACACTGACGTTCCATCTAACCCTGTATAGTGAGGCTATTGGAGAGCAGAAAGCATGCAACACTCCACATGTTCCTCCCGGAGTGGTTATAGTCCATAATATTACATATGGACAGATCATAAGGGCAGTGCTACAGACAGATCCCGCCTTGTGCAGGGGTGAAGTCAATACCATTACAGAGATGGTTGAGTTAACTCTGCTGAGGGAAACACGGGCCTGCCAACAGCCCAGCTAACAGGGAACGTTCCCAGAACATTCACTAACGTTCTTTAAAAGTTGTGTAAATGTTAGGACAAAACGTTATTAAAATAATGTTTTCGGAACCATCATATAACGTTATTAACGTTCTTGTAACGTTGAGAGAAAACGTTCTTACAACAACGTTCTTGGAACGTCTTTATCACGTTATTTGTATTTGATGAACGTTCTCATTACGTTGATAAAAAACGTTCTTAGAACAACGTTATCGGAACGTCTTTATCACGTTATTTGTGTTTGATAAACGTTCTCATAACGTTCCAGCAACATTATGCTAACCTTAGGATAACGTTCTAACAACATTATGCTAACGTTCCAGCAACGTTCTGCAAACATTAAGACACCGTTCCAGCAACGCTAAGCAAACTGGACATTTCCACGTTTTTAGAACATTTTAAATTAACGTTCCCACAACCAAAATGGAACGTTAGAAAAACGTTCTCAGAACCTAACTTTGTTAGCTGGGAGGGAAGCCGTACCGTGGAAGAACACACATATGGGATCAACGAGAAGGGGAATCACAACAGATGGGTATCTAGTCTAGTAGGCAAGACAAGTTTGGTTATATAGCACATTTTATACACAATGGTAATTCAAGGTGCTTTACATAGAAGAAATTTAAATTCTCAAAAGAAATCAGAATAATTAAAACAGTTTAGAATAAATAAAAAAATACATTACAAACACTCACAGTGGTATAATATTTGAGTAGTCTAGTTCCTTATTGAAAGCATGGATGTGGTCTTTGCAGATTGTTACGACCCTGCGTTCTGCTTGCTCGCCTGCTGGTGGCGTAGTTGCTCAGAGAGCGTGGGAGATCACATACACCTGCTACCTGATTATCTTTAATTGTGAAGAGGATCAAACATCTCCTCTTCACTTCGTCTATTGGACTGACAGCCTCTGGCGAAGTCATTTGAACCTTTTGATTTACAGCCCATACCAGCCGTCTTTTACTCCCCAACCGGATTATGATTTTCCCCTTTTGATTTGAAACCCTAGACTTTGTTATATTCAGTTAATTGTGATTTTTGAGGACAAATAAAAACTTGCAAGTCATTTTGTTGTACTTGTATCTCTATATCTGGACTACAAGTTTTGTCTTCCGCCACATGCGCTCTGCTCTTCTGCATTGTCTTTTCATATTTTGCTTTTTTTCTACCACTATTCTTCCTGACTTTCACTGTTAACTTTTGAGTTAAACGAATCAAGGAGAAAATCAACAGAGTCAGCAGATATGCTTGGTGTTAAATATATCGGGCTCTATCTTGCACCCCGCGCAAATGATTTTATATAGGTGATGCATGTCTCATTCCTATTTTGCAAAGCGGACTTTTCCCCTCCACAGACGCACGTCGGTAAACTAGGGAACGAACTTGCGCTCCCTGGGCGGATCGGCGCAGAAAGGAGGCGTGTTTCGGCGTAAACATTCCCTGGTGCTATTTTACACTACCAGAACACAATTGCGCCACTGACCAGAAAAACCTGGTCTAAAGTCAGTGGCGCGTTGAGCGTTATTCATAATGCTATTTTAAGTGCGCATGCTTGGCCATAATTTAGCGGGTACACAACGCGCTATCAACACAGATGCAGTTTTCAAATCATACATTATAACAAGGAAAAATATGAACACATGAGGGAAATCACTGTGGTTTACATGAAGATGAACAAACCTTATTGTTATTACCCATTTTTAAGGCTAATTACTGAAGGATCAGACCTGTTTGCCCAATAGTGGCAAGACACATACGTATATAATGTTTAACCGACGCTGATGTGCGAGAGTTCTCCCATCCCTATACAACGTCACCTCTCTGTCTTTCACTGTCCTGACGAGAGCGTCGGTCTCAGGAGTGCGTGAACGCTCCTGGCGCGCTCCTGGTAAACCCGCCGTTATAATAACAATCCGTCATGCTGTTGGATGGCGCTCGGATTGGTTTATTTCCGTTATGCCCAAACCACACCTATGAATAATGAAGCTACTTCAGACCAACCCCTTTTAGATTAGCGCCAGGCGCAAGAGGCATTTATCCCGCCGGGAAAACAGCAACAGCGCCGGGACCCGCACACAAAGTTACTTGCGCTTTGACACTTGCGTTTCAGATCGTTAAAATAGGACCCCGGGTGCAACATAACATTCTAATCATAATTAATTCAATTTCAGAGGGCACTAATTAAATGAATAAATTAACCATGTTAATAAATAGTGTTCTAAATTGGGGGGATGACCACACAACATTAATTGTCTCCTGAATTTTAATTCTTGCCGCCACATTCCAACAATGGATCCAAAAATGAATGAAGAAATCATGAATTACAAAACTCAAGGCACATACCCATTTGACATAAAAAAAGACCATAAACATGTAATTCGCAGACGTTCCTCTAATTTACAAATTGATGGCAAGTAATGCAAATGATAATTATTCTACACAGTGGAGATAGCTCTAGATACAGACAGGAGTGATGTATAATGATACACCACTTGATACAAACAAAAAAAACAATACTTGTCCATGGACTATAGCCTTCATATAATTGACTTGCCAGCAACTAACATCAAAAATACTGCAATTTCAGTTCCTATTTCTTTCATTGGGCCTTTATAAAGGATCCATCTAAATTGTTGTTTAGATTTATTTTACTAAAGCTATAAAGCTATTTCAATGGATGGCCAACTACAAAAATGGAATATAAATGTGTTTCTTGCAATAAATAACGAAATCAGTCTTTTTCCTGCGCTAGAGGCTTATATTTTACAGAGCCTTAATAAAACATCACATTGACATTGGTAATACGTTTTAAATTTGAAAAGAAATAACCTGGATTGAATCGACAGATGGGAAAAACTTTCGGAAAGTTTCGGGAAAAAATACAATAGCCTACTTTTTTTTTTTTTTTTTTTTTACATTTTGGCTTCCGGTACATCCAGTTGCGCTTCTTGCTCGTATTTAGTTCTGGTGGTACGTGTGAGAACGCATGATTTTGTATTTTTGTAAAGGGAACAGGAATTCCGTTAGAGAACAGAATCGACCGCTAAAAAAACAAAAAAAAAAAACAAAAAAAAAAACATAGACCTACAATAGAAGTTTGAAAAAGAAGCCACAGCGGGCACTTTCACCAATCACTTCCAGTATGCGCACAGAGAGAATATAATCAAAATATAATAGTCTACGTACCATCAGCGATCAGCAGCAGTACTGACAATATAATACAGTTCGTCTGGTGCATCTTCAAATGCCTTTTAGATGTTTCGCTAACGGATGCTCATGCCCGTTATGTCCGCAGAACAATTTTACTTTCACTTGTATTCTTTAGCTACTTTCAATTTTAAATGTTCCTCCGGCTGCGTCGAGCAACTTCCTAAAATACAGGCAGTAGAAACATACTGATATGATCAATCCCAGAGATAGTTATCATGTCTTTATAACAGAGCATCACCAAACTAACAGGTTTGCCACTGGTCACGCCATGCAGCCGCAGTTTAAAGCCAGATTTGTCTTTTTTAATGAAGAAAAAAAAAAAAAAAAAACAAACATTGTGCGCCTATTACTATGATTACGGTACTGTCAGGAACTGCGAGAAAGAGAATGAAGTAAATAAATACATTAAAAATAAATAAATAAGTATTTATATAAAGTAGGCTACATAACGCTTTTTCAGACGTCATCATTAGTTTTATAGTAGGAAAGGCTAAAAATAATGTTTTGACCTGCAATGTGATTTTAGCTATTTAAAGAAAGTAAACATATGATTTAGGCTGTGACTTAGATGCATCAGTTCATGAACTGCCAGTTCATCTGGATAGTAAACGTACAGTAGTTTGCTGAATTCCATTCCTTAAAGGGATAGTTTACTTTGAAATTAATTTTTGATATGTTTTATCTTACCTCAAGGGCATAGGTGTCTTTGTTTCCACAGTATTTTCAATTTTGATATTTTTAGGTCAAACCGCTGTTGTCTATCAGTCATATAATGGAAGTCTATGGAGCCCACCTCAAAGAGCATGCACAGAGAAGTCCAAATTAAACATAATTTAATTTTCTTAGTTTTAATGTTGTCTGTTGTGTGTCCAGCAGATGGCGCCAAATCTCCATTCAGACTGATGACGTTTGATCTTCCGCTAAATCTAACATCTTTAGCCGCTTTCATTCATACGAGGATTTATTAATTATTAATATAATCAGCTCACCGTTATTATACAATACCGTTATTGAACAAGCGCTCTCGTGAGTCACGTCTCTCTCTCTCTCTCTCTCTCTCTCTCTCTCTCTCTCTCTCTCTCTCTCTCTCTCTCTCTCTCTTTGTGTGTGTGTGTATGTGTGTGTGTGTGTGTGTGTGTCACCAATCTGCTTTTTTTGCTCTCAATTATTTCTGTGATAAAGCCACATGTATGGGAATACCACCTCCTCTGCAAGATCGCGTTATGATGATGATGGTGACGTCACGGCACCGGAGAGGAATAAATCACGTGGTACCGAAAGTGAAAGTGTTTATCTAGAAACCGTCTTAATGAGCTTTATGTGTTCAGATTCAGTAAAGATGATCAGAGCTGAAACACTTCCTGGTAGAAACTCCTTTTGCACGCTTTAAGACAAAATAAGACAATAATAATAATAATAATAATAATAATAATATATTGATACTGATGATATTCAGTGGCATTTTTGTTCATTTCTGCTGTCTTCTTTCTCTTAATCCGGAAAATTACAATACGAGTCTGCCTTATTTTATATATTCATATACTCCATATTGTCTGTCTCTTTCAGAGACGTCTGTTCCAGATGATCCAGTGATCCGGGTTCTTCTGATGGGCAAGAACGGCTCTGGGAAAAGCTCAGTCCCCAAAAGCTGCATGTCATATATAATTTTCAGTAGGGCTGCACGATTAATCGCAGGATATTGTTATGCGCATCTAATCAGTAAAACCGGTTCCTTGATTAGTAGTAAATCACCTTCACCTGCTTTCAGATGGACGATATGATGCTTTCAGTATATTAAAAAACTCATAGGGGAATTAGCATGCTAATCTGAATTAGCACGACAGGTTGCCTATAAAACATGGAATGAAAAAAGAAAAGCTTAAAATTGCATGGAACTGAGAAGCAAATCCAAAGAAAACAATGGCATCAGAAAAAGACTGCAATCAAAAAACATTTACTAACAGAAAATTATTTTTATGCAAGCTAAATAATCTGCACTCACCAGCTATGGAAGAAAAGAGAAGAAATGTCGGGAAATCTGGGAAAAGTGGTTGCTTTATTAATTATAGCCTACAGCTTGAATTTTTGTAGCAGGTCCTCGATCCAAGGCTTCACCAAAACGGTAACCCCCAAAAATACTAACATAACATAAACGTTTAAATAACAACATAATAATAGAACATTAAACATTCTCTCCGTTTTCTCATTTTACTAAAATAATCGCATAAAACATCACTTTATTTCAAAATTTACATTTCAGCCCTGCAAAGCATGATGGGAAGTGAATGTCATGTATGACTGGGTTACTAGATTGAACATTTCAAAATTAAAACATCAAAGTGAAGTCAAAGTGAAGTGACCATTTCAAGTTAGTTTAACATGAACTAATCACATTTTAACAAGAAACCCGATACAAATAAAACAATTAAATGTTTAAATGATATATTGATATATGTACTGTATGTGTATCCAAGTAATGCAGGTGTCTTCTTTGAAACACAAAGTTAATCTGAATTTAAACTTGCCTCCTGGTAGGTTTAATTTACGACTCAATTTAGTCCTGGAGTAACTGTAGTCTTCCTCCAGGAAATCGGCTTATTAAACTCTGCATTAAACTAAATCTAGGACTATTTAAAGCCATGACATAGAAAGCAGATTTCTGTTAATCAGGTTTAAAGGGCCGTTTTAATTAATCTCTGTCCGGAAAACCGCCCCTAAGAGTATAAAATCAACAGTTTTCACCAAAAGGCGAGATCTTCATTCAGACACATTACAAACGCTGAAGTTATGTTTATGAGTTAATAAGTAATGAGAAATCAGTCATGAAATATGGATATTAAGTGATGTTATGACCTCACTCATATCATTATATAACTTAGGCTATAGTTACATACAAGATCAGGGTTGTATCTTTGAACAATCATAATGACAAAATATCATAATATGAGATTATATAGATTATATTAATCATTAATCATGTCTTAAAAAATGGCTTAAAAAGGTACAGATTAGTTACATATGGAGTCCTGAAGTAAAATAAATCAGATTAAATTAAAACCAACTGTGCTAATCTTAATTAGCATGACAGAGGTTGCCTTTCTAAGAAAAGCTTAAAATTGCCAGAACAAACACCTTCTGTGAGAACGCAAACACGGCCCGGGATTGGTGCCGCCCGGTTGGGGACAGAGTAACAAGCTGTGTTCAGTCCCGGAGCGCGCGCTGTGTGAACAAAAAAACATAATCAATGGCGCGTTGTAATGATGCTGCGTTGAATGATTGTAATGTTGTAATTGATGCCGGGATCGTTCGCCAGCGTGAAACGGTACGTGATGCTCTAGTCTATGATCGAATCAGAGAAAGAAATGCACAAGCGTGGTTTCTCGAGAAATAAATCGCAGCTCATAAGCAAACTATAGACGCTGCTGAGACATGTCACGCTATCTCACGACCAATTCGTACGAGTGATTAAAAAGTGGCTAATTCGTACTAATTTGTACGACCTCACTCGTACGAATTCATATGATTTGTCTAAACCCACGTGACGGTTATGTTTAGGGGCGGGGTCAGGGGTAAGTCATTCGTACGAATTCATACGAATTGGCCAATTCGTAAAATATGTACGATTTAGCAAAAATCGTACTAATTTGTACGAGTGAGGTCGTATGAACTGTTACGAATTAGCCACCTTGTAAAATTCGTACGAATTCCCGTGAGATCGGCACTCTCTGATTTCTCAAAAACTGAGTCAACTCAGTAACAGGAGCTGCTTGTACCAAAGAAACACGCAAATAAAATAGAGAGACTGACAAACGCTCAGCAGCAAGTGCCTCCACTCCACACAGCAGCTTTCCATCTCCTTGTAATCTCCAGCGATCAACATTACAGTTTAAGTACTTCTACTTGTCGACCCCTGGTATACAGGTAGCCTATTATAGATATGGACAGCAGAAGTAGGGTTGGGTATCGAGAATCGAGTATCGATTGGAACCGAGACTAACTTTTCGTTTTTCCCGGAATCGTTCAAAAGTTAAAATTTCGATTCCTAGTTTCGATATTCACAGTCCGCCGAGCGGAAGAAGAAACCGCTGAACAACACCAACGAAGAAGCGTCTACCGGAAGTGTTGGCATAACCACGCGAGTCGAACATGAGTAGCTTACGTCGGCGATCCAAAGTGTGGCTTCACTTTTCTAAAAATAACGAAATCTCGGCAAAATGCAAAATTTGTGACAAAAGGAGTATTTCCTTCAGAAAGGATTATTTCCTTCAGAAAGAGCGTTGTTTAACAAGGTTAGCTAAACTTTTTTGACCCTGCCTCTTAAAAGAATCGGAATCGAGAATCGTTAGGAACCGGAATCGAAACAAGGAATCGGAATCAGAATCGTTCAAATTCAAACGATACTCAACCCTAAACAGAAGTTAGGGGAGACATTGATGTAACCGTTTGCAAATCACGACAAGACACGTTTTGTTTCTCAATAATGACAGACGCAAAGCAGTATTTTATTTAACAGACAAAAAGAGAAAAACAATAAAGTGTAGAGAGTGAAAAAAAAAATTCAACCAACAATCTCAGGAAATATGCGATCCCAAAAATAACGCACAAAACAATCCGCTAACTCTACGAAAAGAAAACTAACTTAGCTAATAAAGAAAAATCAAAAGAAAAACAATACACTACCCTTCCTCCCTTGTCCACAAAACAACAGAAGAAACGATTTAAAAGAAAAAGGATGTCATACTCCTTATAAATACCCGTAACACTTATTATTTTCTAAATTGTTTGACTAATGCACAAATCACACACCCTTATACAGTGTATTGTATAAGTCAAAAGTGTCCAGAAAGTTCTGTGAACACATTATATCAGTTATACACAGTGAATAAAAGTGCTGAAGAGAAGTCTCAACAATTATAGAATTATAACATCTAAAATGGGCCATAGTTTTTATATTCTTTAAGTAAAAGTTTCATAGCTAAACAAGAACAGCAATAATGCGGTATATTGAGAGTAAAGTTAATATACATTCAGTTTCCTGTTTTTGCATTAGGACCAACAGATGCACCCGTGTCAACTCCAAGCCCAACTTTCACACCTACTGGACCGGCTCTAGCTGACGCACTGCCGACTTCAGCTCGAGCCATTAATTCGCCTCCAACCGTATTGGTGTCAGCCTTAATTGAGGCGTTGGGCCCTTTTGCAGTGTAACCTGAAAAAAAAAATACAAGGCATATTGTTACGTACTCGTACGTATTTAAGTGTTGCAATATGGATGTGGGTGTGTTGTTGTTGTAGTGTGTTTCAGGTGTCCGTTGGATCAATCTGCTGTCAATCTCCATTCTGACGGTGACGTTTTGGTCCGCCTCCTCCAATCACATCTCACCACGGCAGTTAAAGACCGCGCTCACTCAAATGTTGACCAGCTGTTTGCTCACTTTTGTTTGTTCGCTTGTTTGATTTACTTTCAATGAGTTTTTTTTTTTGTGTGTGTCTAACATTTCAGTTGCTGTTTATTGTTGCCTAGTGTTTTGAGATTATAATGTCAACCTGATGACTTTACACGGAGTGTGTAAAGCTGGGAAGAGAGCAGGTTAGTAGGTCGCGCGACATACACTTTGCATTTAGGATTATTGATTGTGTTAGACACACTAGTTTAGGAGAATGCCCACTTTGTAAGTTCTGTTATGTAGTTAGTATAGTTTAGTTAGAGCGTCTTGACGCCGAAGATTATTACTTTCTACATTTTGTGTTTGGTAGTTAGTTTAGTTAAATTTAACCTTTAGATAATTCGTTTTGTTTTATTGATTTCTTTGATTTGGGTATCTCTCGTGCTCACTTTTCCCACTTTAAGTATTTGTTCAATGTTATGTTTGTTATTGTTCTTATATTGTTTGTACCTGTGGCAAACACACCTTCTTAAAAATGGCAATGAGGATTAATAAATCCTTTTTGAGCTGAGTTCTGGCGAGTACGTTTTATTTTTCTTGTTCTGTCCGGCACTTTGAAGATGCACACACTATTATTATTATTATTATAAGTGTTGCTTCCTTAATCCCTAGAAAAATAGCAGAGGGACGTAACACATATAAAAAAGGCAAACGTAATATTCTGCATCTTCATCATCTGTTGGATCTGCATGGAAATGTCAAGAAGTCGTGAAAAGTGCAGCTTTTCGGGTGTGGAGATATTCTCTGTCCAACTGGTGGGAGTGTGTAGTGGATCACATTAGGAAAGTTGGCCACAATTATTGGCACCCCTAGACATTCTTAGTAAAAAGTAAAATGTCTTATAAAGTATAACGGGAAGTATATTTCCATTCGTTTCACATTTACGATTTTTTTCAGCACACTATGACATTGAAATTGGAAATCCTAAATAGGAATATGAAATCGTCGGTTGTTATACAGTATGTTATAACCATAACCCTAACAAAGGATCTTGAAAAGATTGTTGAGCTTCACGAAATAAAAAGTTGCTGTAAAAAATATTTTGAGTGAACGCAATCTCAGATAATATTATAGTAAATTTTAAAAGAAAAGAAAAAAACTAAACTAAATCAATAAATAGCGTAATTGTTTAATTGTAAACACATATATTTATATAATTTCAAATGTATAGCCTACCTGACCTGTATATACTCAGGTGCGCAAAATTTGAATATCGCAAGAGAACAGAATCTTCACTTCACTGATAAACCGGCACTAAATATCACTAAGAAAAGAAATGTTGTATTTAAATGTCTTGTGCATCAGAGCCAGCAGACGAGACGCAATAAAGTTATCGCGTAAGAGTTCTGTGAGGTACCACCTATACTGAAACACTTTGACGTCAGACTTGCTGTGCAAAGAGTTTGGTTAATGCCGTCAAATTTTAATGCCCATCGGGGAATTTATTCAGCAAGTGTGTTTTCACTGAATAAAAAAAATGATCTGAATTATCTGACTCAATTGAGGGCATACTTTCTTTTTGCGCTATTCTAAAATGCTCATAAAAAAAGGTGGATGGAAACAAAACCACAACCGTTTCCAAGCTATGGTGTCTGACACAATTCTATATTTTCAGCAAATAAGAATCATGAGTATTTGTATGCTGGTGTCATTATTGCATGGAGGAACAGGACAACAATTTCAGCAATTCAGCACAAACATATTTACAGGTAATTGTAACAAAAAAAAGCACAATTTTTGAGAAATGCCAGAGCAAAATGAGTCATTTTAGCCCGCATTTGTTTTTTTGTTGTTGTTTTTTTGGACTGACTCCTATCAACAATACAATACAGAGATCGCACTGTCTGAGAGTGCATTCACATGAAACATTTCAGAAGTAGATATATTAACAAATACAGAGTTGTTGCAATGTTAGACTTACCAAAATCTTCAGGTCTTAGAAATGGGTTTCCAGACATTCTGATGTCCAAAGTCTAAAAAGCTCAATAGGTCTGTGGTGGTGATGTAAGAGCTGTACCTCAGTCTTCAGTCGTGCAGCTTCTGTCAAACAGCTTTAAGGTTGAAACATTTATAGTCCATAAAGCATGCCGGAAAGGAATGTTTTTCCTTGTTTTGGGAATCCCCTGCTCCCCTCTGTTCTCTTTCCTGGAGGCCTATTAAATGAAACTGCTAGTAATGATATTATTATTGCAATTACATATTCGGTCTCATTGAAATGCATATTCAGCACAAAATGTACTGATACAACCTTAAAAAGTTAAATCTTCATTTTTTTCTAGGGTTAAACTAAAGTATTTTAACAGTGTGACTGAGTTGGTAACAAATAAAACCACGTGTGGCTCTTCACACCATGGTAAAAATGTAACTATGACTATAAAACTATATTTGTCATATTCACTCATTTACACACACACTAAACTGACATAGTTTTATACAAAAAAAGTTCTCATGCTCATTTACAGTTTTTCTAAATTGCTACTTTCTCAAAACCTTAAACACAAACCAAATCTTCAAACCATTCAGAAAAATTCTGACTCTTCACTTGCTTCAATAATGCTTTCAGACCTTATACACATCAGTCAGTGTATAAACACTACAGATCCTTCATTAGACACTGCATGAAAAACAAACAGAGAATGCAGTTACAAAAAAAAGGTAACACTTTATTTTACGACCCGCAAACAACTGTGTAAGTATACTGACATTACGGTGTACGTTTCTGTAATTGTAGTGTACTTCTGTGTAGGTATAAGGGAACAATATGTTAAGTTTTGGGTAATAAAGGGGTAACAAACAGATATACAACCTGCAAATAACTTTAAGTACACTGAAATTACGGTGTACGTTTCTGTAATTATAATGTATAAGGGAACAATATGTTAAGTTTGCGGTAATAAAGAGGTAACAAGCAGATATACAAGCAAATTATTAGTTAAAAAATAACAGGTACATATTCTGTTAATATATTCCAGGCAAAAATTATACGTCTGTTGTTTATAAAACGTATCACAATGGCAAAATATGTTCTTGTGCAACAGGGTAATTTTGACATCTGTGGGCTAAAAATTAATCTTACACACACATATATACTATGATAAAAAAATAAATGCATTGGCTTTTCTTACTAGATTACTTATGTTAAGTCAAAATAATTTGTTTTTGCTATGATTTTAATTTAGATCGTGCCATGTGGTAATTAGTACTTACCTTATCCCATTGAATTGCAATGACACTTAAATGTCAGTGCAAATATACTGTGTAATTAAAATGTTTTTTTTTTTTTGATAACAGTAATATTTTTTGATAAGAGTAAACTCTGTAATTTCAGTGCAAATAGTGTCGTTTCGTATTGCTGCATGCATGCTGCATAATAAGCGTATGAAAGACCAAAGAGCTTTAGATTTACAACAGCAGTGTTTATGGCATATCCAAAAATGTATTATTATGAAAGAAGTGTTTGCCATTTGATGCAAATGCTTCATTCTGACATGTTTATGGCATTTTGAATGCATTTTGAAGGAGATGTGAGGCATTTTGCATTTTGTGTGTGCAGTTTTGAAAAAAAGGAGACTTAGTTTTGAAAACGTGTGTATCATGGGCGGTGTCGTCTCTCGCCAGTCGAGGGAAAACCCCATAGTGAGTTGGATCCTGTCTTGGCAACATTCCCCACATTTTGCTTTCTCATACTCTTCCTCCTCATCCTCCTCAAATACTCTTCTTCCTCTTCCTCCTCTCCCTCTCAGATTGTTTGCATCTATCTTTCTCACTCGTTCACTCTGAGCTGGCTTATAAATCATTAGAAACAAGTGTGGTAAATTTTGAGTTGTTGTGTGTAAACAATGTTGTTGTGTTTAACTTTTGCCTGCCTGTGATTAGAGTTTTGCTAAATGTGTTTTACTGAGTGAGAATGTGTTTAGAGGTTTGCAAACAGTGTCTAATTGCCTGAACTTGTTGAATGTTTTACAGAAATTATTCAACAGATTGGTTTAGGCTTTTGAGAATTTGGCTCAGAGAATGAGGTTTAGCGTTTAAGCAATTCAGAAAAACAGTAATACATACGGAGGCGTATTGCATTCACTTGAAGAAAAAAAAAACAACTCTGTTTTTCTGAATTAATGAGTTAATTTTTCATGAGAAAAAAAAATTGCTCTGTTTTTCTGAATTAATGAGTTAATTTTTCATGAGAAAATTTTTTTTTGCTCTGTTTTTCTGAATGAATGAGTTAATTTTTCATGAGAATTTTTTTTGCTCTGTTTTTCTGAGTTAATGAGTTAATTTTTCATGAGAAAAAAAGTTTTTCTCTGTTTTTCTGAATTAATGAGTTAATTTTTCATGAGAAAAAAAAGTTTTTGCTCTGTTTTTCTGAATTAACGAGTTAATTTTTCATGAGAAAAAAAAGTTTTTGCTCTGTTTTTCTGAATTAACGAGTTAATATTTCATGGAATTTTTTTTTTTTGCTCTGTTTTTCTGAATAAACTCGTTAATTCAGAAAAACAGCAAAAACTTTTTTTCTCACGAAAAATTAACTCATTAATTCAGAAAAACGGAGCAAAAACTTTTTTCACATGAAAAATTAACTCATTAATTCAGAAAAACAGAGCAAAAAAAAATTTCTCATGAAAAATTAACTCGTTAATTCAGAAAAACAGAGCAAAAACTTTTTTTCTCACGAAAAATTAACTCATTAATTCAGAAAAACAGAGAACATTTTTTTTCTCATGTAAAATTAACTCATTAATTCAGAAAAATAGAGAACATTTTTTTCTCATGAAAAATTAACTCATTAATTCAGAAAAACAGAGTAGATTTTTTTCTCATGAAAAATTAACTCATTAATTCAGAAAAACAGAGAACATTTTTTTCTCATGAAAAATTAACTCATTAATTCAGAAAAACAGAGAACATTTTTTTCTCATGAAAAATTAACTCATTAATTCAGAAAAACAGAACATTTTTTTCTCATGAAAAATTAACTCGTTAATTCAGAAAAACAGAGTAGATTTTTTTCCTTCAAGTGAATGCAATACGCCTCCGTAAATACAATAATACATTACTATTACAGTTTTTTTTTTAATCAATTGGCAAGCCACGTTGAAAACTCTTCAGACATTCAGTGAAAAAGATGTAAACGGCCTCGGGCTGTTCTTGAAAGCTGTGATGAAGTTCTGGCTACACGAGACTGTAGTCCTTATTTCATTCACTGATAAAGTTACTGAGTCATAATGTTGAATTCTGATTCACAGGCATACGACTAAAGTTTTTGACTAAATATTGAACATATCTCTTTTACAAATATGCTCAAACACCGTCAGAATAATATTTCAACTGAATTCACTATAACATTGAATCCACCAACATATAATTGTCTGTGTTTATGTTTTTCTTCTCCAATTCCCCATTCTAAACACAATACTTCATGAAATCTTCATGATCTTTACATTTTTAATAAATGTTTTTTTTTTCTGATTATTGTCACTTAATGACCAAATTAAAAGTTAAATTTGAGAAATTTGTGTCACACCAAGAAGGAAATTGTGTCTTTTTCTCCAACATCAGGATGTTACGACTTTTTTTTAAACAATGTTACGTGTTTATTTAGGGCTAATTATTTTGTTTGTTTATTTATTTATTTTTCCTAACTATTATTTAGTTTTATAAGGATTTCTTCTCACTCTTTCTTTAGTTATTAGTAATGCAATAAAGTCAAACATTCTTCAACTCTAAGAATTAATTAAACACGTCATTCCATACATTATTGGAGGACAATTTCATGAATGCCACAAGTGAATGGTTAAGGTTGGATGATTGGTTCTTAAACATTCTTAAAATTGTTGGATAAACATTCTTAAAAAATAATAAGTGAAGTAAACACTCATTTCCTCATTATTTCCTCATTTCATTCCTCATTCTGTAAAACTATACAAATGTCATATTCATCTCCGGAGAATTTGACAGGTCAAAGCAGGGAGGTACCACGTCACAGTCAGAGGTGGGGGAGGGGTGACGTGGGGGGACCAGGTCAAAGGTCACAATCCATCATTTTGGCACTCGGTCCCTCGTAAGTATTTACGATCCATGGTTTCATCATCAAACGGTGAATGAACAGCAAGGTGGGCAAAACTGAGGAGTATAGTCCATGGTGATCTTTTATCAGAGGAAACTGTTATGAAAGTTACATATTTCAAAATTGTTCAGATACAAATCATGCAGTTAGCTAATAAGTTAACGGACGTTACGAAGCTTTTCGAACAGATGTTTCGAAACACTGATCCGAAGCGTGATTCAAACCACCCATGTCACGTGACTACGACTAAATGAAGCTTCGGAGTGTTTCACAAGTGTTTCGACAGGTCCGCCGAATCAGCGTTTGATTGACAGGTTCGGGAACAGACATCTGGATAAAAGTGAAGTCAACGCATCTTGACCTCGTGGTTTTTTGTGCGAGGATTTTTGGTGATATCGTGACATTTATAGTGCGATTTGTTTAGTTATATTTAGGCTTACATTTAAATTGACATTGACTGATAGGCTAGAGATTGAGTATACATATACACATGCAGATAGAAATATAGACAGATAGATTAAAGGAGTAGTCCACTTTAAAAAAAACTTTAGCTGATAATTTACTCACCCCCGTGTCATCCAAGATGTCCACGTCTTTCTTTCTTCAGTCGAAAAGATATTAAGATTTTTGATGAAAACATTCCAGGATTTTCTCCATATAATGGACTTCAATGGGAACCAAACGGTTCAAGGTCCAAATGAGAGTTTCAGTGCAGCTTCAAAGGGCTTTAAACGACACCAGACGACAAAGGTCGGTCATTTAAAAAATAAAATAAATAATTTAAGTTTTATAAGCTCAAATGCTGACCTTGCTGTGTTCTGTGATAAACGTTCGTGACTCTCCTGTTTAAACTCGTTCATCAAAATGAACAAATCTTTTTTCGAGTCATGACTCGAAGGGTCCTAGATAAGACCCTTATTCATCGTCTGGTGTCGTTTAAAGCCCTGTGAAGATGCACTGAAACTCTTATTTGGACCTTGAACTGTTTGGTTCCCATTGAAGTCCATTATATGGAGAAAATCCTGGAATGTTTTCATCAAAAACCTTAATTTCTTTTCGACTGAAGAAAGAAAGACATGGACATCTTGGATGACACGGGGGCGAGTAAATTATCAGCAAAAGTTTTTTTTAAAGTGAACTACTCCTTTAATAGATGGACACATATTCACATATTAGAAAAATACAATAATAAAAAAACAAATTGTTCAATGGCTCGTTGTAAAGGTTGTTTCAGATCAACACCTGCAAGTGACCACTAGGTGTCGCCGTTGAGACGGGTGTCGGATTGTTTCGAAGCCTCAACACAATATGGCACAACTGTTTCATTGTTTCACGAAAACCTCGATCTGCCCACGACATCAGAGAGCCTTGGATGAACATTTTATCGTCCTCTGCCTCCTTTAGATGATATACACTTATGCAAATAAATGTATACTGTTTAACATCAGGATATGGGACTTTTAACCAGTATGTTTCTGTAGAGAATCACCTGTAGGGAATGTGAAGGTGACGGGTAGGATGGGATGTGAAGGATATTTACAGGATCGCGCCCTATCCGTGACGCACTGCGTCAAGTGACAAAGATGGCGACGGCTCCACTTTAGGCTTCAAAAACACTCTTCAGAAACCTATGGGTGATGTCACATCAAAATGACAAGATAGTTTCAGAGATATTTCTCTTTTGCAGAGAAAAACAAAATGTTTATTTTACAAAACAAGTACAAAACAGAACATTTCGATCTCTCATTATCGATGTTAAAAATGACACCATCTTACATTTTATTCGTTTAAAAAAGTAATTGTCTTACATAATTTTAGTCTTAGAGTGAAATAATACTAATAATACAGATATCATTTCTCCTCATTGTAATTGCTGATGCATAAATCTGTTGGACACTACAATAAAGGAGAACGGATGATCATGAGCTTGTAGTTTCTGTGTTTGGACTCACTCATGCCTGAAAACTTCATTAGCAATGAATTACAGATGTTTTCTAGCAAGAGGAATGAAGATAACAACATCTCAGAGGAGTTTTGATATCACATGAAGGATCTGATCTGCCGTCTGAAGGATTGAACATTCAGTCTCAGTGTTTCTGATGGAGGAAGAGACACGACTGAACATTTACTGACTTCATGATCCTGAGACTAAAGTTAAATATAACACTGATTTCCCTCTCTGCTAATGATCTTAATAGTGTTTAAGATCAAGATTCATCTGTATTGTTGAAGTTTACACCTAGAATTAGTTATAAAGTAAATCACTATTACATGAACACACAGAACAAGTGTTAAACATCCTGCATATATTTACAGCTATTCACCAAACCAAAGAAACGTCCATTAGTAAAAACGGTCTCGATAACGAATGCAGAATGAGATTGAGCTCTTAAATCCAACACAGTCTCATGAAAGTGCGTTTCTATACCACGATCTCGTGCCATTTATACACCAGAAATGTTTTTTGCATACATATGCGCACTGAAAACCACTTGGGTAGGTTTGGGGAGTGTGTGCATATTACACGCCATAAAGTGTGTATCATATAGACCCAACAACTATTTTTGGCGTATATATGGCACAAGAAATAACATTCATTGTATAGACACACACTTTCTTGAGATCGGGCTGCTTAAATCACAGTCAGAAGTTTCTCAGGAGTGTTTCTCTCGGACTGGTGATTATGTTTGTGACACCACTTCATTTAGTAGAGGATTCAGCTCATGACATTCAGCTGGGATCTGGATCTGGTTCTGGTTTGATCCACTGGCTGTAGTTTCATCAGGATCTGCTGTATTCTGTGTTGAGAATAAGAGAGAATGTTTTAACATGTATTTTCAACAGAATCACAGCAGTGTTTCTCAGTCCTCTTTTTACCACATTAAAGTTTTACCACACAGTTTTAACACATTAAATAATTTGCTGTTTTCACACAGCAAAATCCCCAGTGTTAAATTAACACAGAGAAGTGAGAATTATAAACTCTGAGCAGAGTGTTAAATGAACACTGAAGCAGTGTTAAAGTTAATGAGATAATTATGTGAATAATTGAGTGATGATTGAGCATTATTGAAGACACCTGATGATAACAAGCAGAATCACTGAAGGAGAAAACCGGAATTTTTAAGTCACCATTATGGAGATCAGTGTCTGCTTTAGTTGGGCTCTTGACCCTTAATTTATTAACTTTAGATTTTGTTTGGCTGCTGTATGTGAATTATAACAGCCAGATGAACACATAGACAAGGTGATCTGATGGTGTTGGTTGTGTTTCAACACAATCATTAATTGACCTGAATCGCTGAACTCATCAAGAGCATACATTCTGAGTTAAATTTACCTTAAGGATTTTAGCAGCACGATCATTTTAGGATGCAACATTTTTAGCCTTTTCAATGAAAAACTATAAAAAAATTAATAAATAATCCCTAAAATGTTGTATATAGGCATACACAGACATCAATAATTAGCATATGAATCTCAGCAATGGTGACAAACAGATCACCTCTGAACATAAGATCATTATTTATTCATGCAGCAATGCATGATGAGAGCCATGAATGAGTTTTGAATGGTGGCACCCAGAATGCACTGCAAATTTCTGTATAATTGTCACCATTGTTGATATTCACAGGTTAATTATTGATGTCTGTGTCTTAAAATTGTATAGAAGTAAAAAATGTGTAAGAAAAGCTTTTAAGAAATTATTTTGAATACATTGTAGACGTTAAAAATATTATGCTGTACAAGGTCACTGCCACTATAATTAATAAAGTAAACCTAACTCAGACGTTAGGCTCTATATGAGTTCAGTGATTTAGGTCAAATGATTGTGAAATAATGATTATGTTAAAACACAACCATCACCATCAGATCACCTTTTCTATTTTTTCATCAGGCTGTTATAACTCACATACAGCAGCCAAACAAAATCTAAAGTTAAAGATTTAAGGGTCAAGAGTAGGGGTGCACGATATTGACAAAAATGTGATATTGCGATATCGATAATGAATATTGCGATATCAATATTAATTTCAATATTTTTAAATGGATGTAAAACTACAAAAGTTATAGGAAAACACATCAAAAAAGATTAATAAATAAAACAGGTTCTTACAACATAAGGTTTATTTCAACTGACAGTCATATTGGACTGGTACAGCATGAATATATGAATAATAACCATGTCTACAGAACAGGACATGTTTTACTAGTTGTGCAGGCCTACACTACAGTGTAAAAGACATTAAATAAGCAAGTCCACAGAACACACTATATGCAACATAAACGCCACTATATGCGTTTTCTTTGACCGGATAGCTATCTGATCGTGAAAAGACCAGGTGTAAATGCCCTGTGAAACGCATTCGTGACGTATTTAAATCTAATCGCTCAAACCACTTCAGGAGGAGGTCTGGGCCGCATTCCAGACGAAACTGGACAAATGTAAATGCATCTCGTTATTGAATAAACCACATATGTAAAATGTACTCCTTCCAAAAACGCTAAAAATGAGAACGTTGTTACAGGCTTGTCATGTTATGGCCAGATATGATGACGCGCACGACTGCAACACGCATCACCGCAGATCAGCTGAGCATCTCTTCATCATGCCAACGCGCAAACTATGGCAAATAAAAATGAAAGTAAGTCGCAGACACTTTTCACACAGTTATCTTCATTAAAAGTAAATGAACAACCTTATTTTACCTGATGATCGTATGCAGCCCATAACTGTTGCTTTCGGTGACGTACATGCACTCCATTAAATCTGCATATAGCGCGGGAATTGAAGATCGTATTTTGATAAATCAGATATCCGATCAGTGAAAATGCATGAAGTTGCCAGGTAGCCTGATGTTTATGCTTGTGCGCGTCGAGCCGGCCGGGGTAGTGTGTGTGTGTGTGGGCGGACTGTGTGGTAGTAGACCAAATGAGAAGTGAGAGAGTGACGGCGATTAGCTTTGAAGCAAATAGCGACTCTTAAGAAAAACAAAGTGTCTCCCCTGTTCTTTCTGACCACTGTGGGAAATCTGTAGCATGAAAAGTTAAACCTCTCCTTGATTTCATGTTTTTTATGGAGAAGGAGAATCAGGAAATGAATCAGGGGAAATGAAACGGTGACGGACGCATCATAAACAAAATATTGCATAAATATCGCGAGACTTTCGATATGTATATCGAGCAACGTGATATCGCGATGATGATATTGATTCGATATATTGTGCACCCCTATAGAGCCCAGCTAAAGCAAACACTCATCTCCATAATGGTGACTTAAAAAAATCAGTTCCCCTTCGTAGTCACTCCGAGTTACGTCAGGAGTGACGGAGAATGGGGGTTTCGCATAGAAAGCCAATCCTCTTTGAGTATTTAATAACGAGCCGATGGCATGAAAATGCCTTGGGGCTGCGGAATTTGCATAGCGTAACTCCGCCCCACCCCGTGGGTATAAAAGGAGGAAGTGAACGCAACCGCAGTATGTTTTCGCTTCGGAGCCAAGAGACTTCTTCACTCCTAAAGCCAGTTTCACTGAGTACAACTCTTCGAGACGAGCGTCCTCTTCAGTGTTGGTGTGACGGCGGTACCCAGCGAGATTCTGCATTGCCTGCGATCTGAGCAGTGGTCTGCCAGACTGTGCGTTTCTCCCTGGACGCCTCAGCGCTGAAAGAGTGAATTTCCTCCTCTTATTGAAAGAGCTGCACGTGGCACGTCTTTTTAAAGATGGTTCGCCCGTGTTCTTCTGGGTGCCGTCAATTCATGTCGTCTTCTGATGGTCACGATCGCTGCTCTGTGTGCCTGGGCATTCAGCATGCAGTAGCAGCATTCGTGGATGACTCATGTTCCTTCTGTGGGAATATGATCATCTCTACACTGTGATCTAGACTCAATGATCTGACTAAAGTGAGAGTCCCCGTATCCGCTACTCGTTCTGCTTCTTCTTCTAGAAGCTCTTCGACTCGCGGTCAGGGTGATTTGACCGTGACTGTGTGGAACAGACCCCCAACGCTAGCTCCTCAGGCCACACCCACCGCTCCAGTGTCAGAGCCAGCGAGCGCCGAATTGCATCAGGCGTCTGCCTCCTCGCAGGTACCGTCTGTTTCGTTCGGCGCTCCAGAGCATGATGTGATGTCGATCGCAGCATCACAAGGCGGGCTTGAGTCCTCGGGAAGTGAGGATGCGGCTGCGCTGCCTCCTTCGGGAGCGCCAGAGTTGCCCGTGTCTGATCCCGAGATGACGGCCATGCTATCTCGGGCCGCCGTGAGTATTCGGGCTGCCGCTTCCACCCAGCCGTCAGCTCAGACGCCTCCACCTGCTCGCCGCCGAGGACGCCCTCCTGCGGCTCCCCTCCCTCCCACGCGGCCCCAGCGGCAGCCTTCATCCGGGTCGCATCGCGGAGGAGGCCGCAGGACAGCGTCACAGCCCCCTCAGGCCGCGCACCCCGCTAAACGCCAGGCGAAGCGGCGTTCCTGAGACGGCCTGCTCAGTGATGAGGTCGAGTTTTTCCCAGGAGGTGGTAGCAGGCCCCCTCCTTCCCCGCTGCTCATCCACGGGTGGGCAGCACCCTGAGTTGGTTAAAGAAAGACTTGACATCATCACTGAGCACACAGACAGGAATGAGCGTGCACGACGTCCTAGTGCGTCGCCCCGCTCATTCCTCTCTGTCTCTAAGGGTGCGGAAGGGAGCATGTGTCGTCCCTCGACTACACCACTCCCTTCCCCCTCTATCGCCAGACCCCCGGCAGAACAGACCCCCGTGTAACGCTGGTCCTTCCCTGGTCTCTTCTGTCGGTGGAACGAGGCTCGACTGTGCACCCGCACGGGGTAACTCCTGTGCGCATGCCGGTCTCCCCACCTCGCTGCCCCTCCGGGGGGACGTCTGTGGTTCGCATGACTCCGCTGGTTCAGATCCTGGGAGCTTGGCTAGAGCTCCCCGGCCTGTCCCGCTGGGTCATCAGAACGATCAGATTCGGCTACGCGATTCAGTTCGCACGGTCTCCTCCCCGTTTCAGGGGAGTTCGCTTCACGGTGATCGGTGGCAATGCCCCGGTCATGAGAGCGGAGATTGCGACCCTGCTGGCGAAGGGTGCAATCGAGATGGTCCCTCCAGCCGAGATGAGGTCCGGGTTTTACAGCCCCTACTTCATCGTCCCCAAGAAGACCGGTGGGTTACGACCGATCCTGGATCTGCGCATTTTGAACCGTACTCTTCATCGATTGCCGTTCAAAATGCTCACAGCCAAACGCATTTTCGAATGCGTCCGGCCTCAGGATTGGTTTGCAGCGATCGTCCTGAAGGACGCGTACTTTCATGTCTCCATTTTGCCTCGACACAGACCATTTCTTCGGTTTGCTTTCGAGGGCCAGGCATATCAGTACATGGTTCTCCCATTCAGGTTAGCTCTGTCACCTTGCGTCTTTACGAAGATCGTCGAGGCAGCCCTTGTTCCCCTTCGCGAACAAGGGGTTCGCATCCTGAACTATCTCGACGATTGGCTGATCCTAGCACACTGTCGAGAACAGGTTTGCGAACACAGAGACCTGGTGCTCCGGCACCTAGCCCGTCTGGGCCTTCGGGTCAACCGGGAAAAGAGCAAACTTTGCCCCGTGCAGAGGATCTCTTTTCTCGGTATGAAGATAGACTCGGTCGCCATGTCCGCGCAGCTCACGAACGAGCTGACTTGTCTTCGACAGTTCGAGGGCAAGAGTGCGGTTCCACTGAAACTGTTTCAGAGTCTCCTGGGGCATATGGCATCCGCAGCCGCGGCAACGCCGCTCGGATTGCTTCATATGAGACCGCTTCAGCTGTGGCTTCGCTATCGAGTCCTGAGGTGGGCATGGCATCGCGGCTCGCTCCGAGTTCCAGTGACTCCAGCGTGCCACCAGACCTTCCTCCCGTGGTCGAACCTCAGCTTTTTAAGGGCCGGAGTCCCTCTTCAGCGAGTTTCCAGGCATGTAGTTGTCTCCACGGATGCATCTACCACGGGTTGGGGTGCCATGTGCAATGGGCATGCAGCCGCGGGTTCCTGGACAGGACCTCAGCTCCTCATGCACATCAATTGCCTCGAGCTGCTGGCAGTGCGCCTGGCCCTGCACCGCTTTCGAGCACTGCTCAGGGGTCAACACGTACTTGTCCGTTCGGACAATACCGCTACAGTCGCGTACATCAACCATCAGGGTGGTCTACGCTCACGTCGGTTGTCGCAGCTCTGAAAGCACTGATGTTCTCCAGGAGGATTGAGGAACACTGATGATCTACAACATCTCTGGGGAAAAGTGGAAAAATCCACAATGATTCTGACGCTAACCTGAGATTCCTGATCCTGAGATCCAGATCGACGAGACTTCATTGCCTTCTGTGTTCAAGACAAGACACTTCATTAATACACACATCTTAATGATCTTCACTAATGTGTTAATATACACAGATCTTCACTAATGTTTTTCTGTTTTTACACAGTTATTTACAGGTACAGTCAGTAATTTAAAGAAAATAATGATATAAATGATGAGTCATGAAGGATCAGTTTTATTTCTCTCTTGACTTCATACGCGCCAGAGAAACATCAGTATAAAATCACTGACTGCACCTCTATGAAGTCAAACCGCAGCTGAATTTATCAAATATAATTCACATTAAATATGAAACACTAACCTGACATGACTGTAGACACGGTTTGAACCCTGTGAGACGGAGGAGGAAAAGAGATTTACAGGATTATTCAGATTCAACACACTTCACACTGTATGATAGACGAGTCCTGATTTAACCAGGAAATATCTAATCAACCAGTTCAATAATCACACGTCATCAATCATCAACAACACAAAACTCAGCATTTATTACTATCGGTCACATATGTTTTATAATGATAATCCCTTAAAGAAATACGAGAGGCACTGAAACCCCTGCCGTGAATGTGTTACTGTAATTGTCTTTAAGTTGAGTTTATACTCACAGGGTTCAAATATCTGTAAAATCATGACAAATAAAGTGAAGAGGATTTCAGAGGAAAACACGACGATCCTCATATCTCCGACGGCTCCTACTCCATTAACTGAGGATGAGAAGAACAGTATAAAGTGTGTGTGTTTTACTCAGATATTATTATTATATAAGTGATGTTGAAGTGTTCTCGCCTGTTCTCAGGATCAGTTCAGTCATCAGAGCAACAGCGTTCAGGAAAACTACACCGACTGATCCAAACACATACACAGGAACAACACGGAGAAGATCTGGAACATACAAGAAATAGAGATAATAATACAGTTTCATATCATCACCATTAGATATAATAATACAGTTCCCTTTCGAATGGAACTTGCACTGCGTCAAATGACGGTTTAGGGAATGCCTCAGGTGTGACAGGTGTCTGAAATCACTATCAAAAATTATTACATCAATCACATTGACCGGTGACAGCCCGTGAATCATTAACGTGAATGATTAACGTGCAAACTGGAAGTATATAAGGGCGCCTTACAAACATGACAAATCATCTCATCGTCTTCAGGGACTGTTTTTATGAAATGCTATTCAAGTTACGTCAGAAAAAGGTGAGAGAAGAAACGCACAGCAAAGGCAGATTGTTTTCGTAAGTGTGCCGACCCGTGTCCAAGGTTTCTGACGCCGGCAGATACGAGATATATCCAGCTGCAGACCCCAGTTTCAGAACCCCAGCGCCAGAACCGGAAGTGAGGGAGGGGCGGAATTATTATTATTGCATTATAGTTATTTTAGCAAGAATGTAAGGACAAAATGGGCCTGAGAGTGAGGTCCTCATTTTATACATTGTAAGTTAAATTTATACAAGATTGTTGTGATAAAACAGGCCTGCTAGGCAAGGGCGTAGGAATGTCTTTGACATTGGGGTGGGACATATTGGCAACTATGAATCAACTTCTATCCCACCACCATAATAGTAACATACAGTTTGGTGATTTGGTACATGCAGTGGCGGTCTGAGGCTCTGAGCCTTTTGGGGGCCCTAAGCTGAATTGGATTTGGGGCCCCCTTCCACTACGCGAAGTCACCTGTGCTTGACGATTATTGACACAAATGTCACGCAATGATGACACATTTTATATGAATACAGTTTTAATAGAAAATAAATACTTTATTAAAAAATAGATGCCTACAGTAACACTTTAGAATACTGTATCTTACTTACTGCAGAATTAATAAGGAATTATTGACGAACTAATAGGTAATTCTTCATTAACTACTTCTTCACTACTGTTAACCACTAAGGAAGATGTGTTAACTAATCAGTATGTAATATAATTTTATGATTGTGTTAAGTAACAGTTAGTCAATCAATAACTATGGATTCTGTCATACCTCCTGAAGAACTACTACTAATTATCTACTAATTAAGGTTCAAGAAACATAACTATGAAGTAACTACTGAACAGTCATACAAAAACTAACCTCAGATTATTTGTATATTTTATATACAGTACTGTGTGTGTCTGTTTTCCGCACAGAATGCCACTGAGTAAATTCATGTATTTGAGGCAACGACTGAGGGAAACTGAAAATATTGGAAACTTATTAGTAATTAATAAATAAGTATCAAATAATTCTGCAGGAATTACTTAAGCTGGAACAGTATTCTAAAGTGAGAATATAGGGAACCCATTAGTAATTAATAAAGAAATAATCAAATAATTATTCAGGAATTAGGCTACTTATTATCTGAAACAGTCTTCTAAAGTGAAAATATAGGGAACCCATTAGTAATTAATAAAGAATTATCAAGTAATTATCCAGAAATAAGGCTATAATCTGAAACACTCTTGTAAAGTGAAAATATAAGGAACTTATTAGTAATTAATAAATAACTTTTAAATAGTTCTTCAGGAATTACTTAGAACCTTGAACAGTATTCTAAAGTGACAACACAGGGAACCCATTAGTAATTAATAAATAATTATCAAATAATTATCTAGGAATTAGGCTACTTATAACCTGAAACAGTCTTCTAAAGTAAAAATATAAGGAACTTATTAGTAATTAATAAATAATTATTAGATAGTCCTTCAGGAATTACTTAGAACCTGAAACAGTATTCTAAAGTGACAATATAGGGAACCCATTAGTAATTAATAAAGAATTACCACATACTTCTGACTCAAATCAAACTTACTGTAATATATATATATATATATTAATGTAATCATCTAAACCTTTGTAAAATACACGACAATTACTTGCGACAAAGGCGAAGAGGAGTGAAAAAGGCAACAGTGGCAAGGAACCAAAACTCCATCAGGTGACAGAATGGAGAAAAAACCTTGGGAGAACCCAGGCTCAGTGTATGTGGCTACCGCGATATTGCCAGAACTTGAATGGGGCAAAAGAAGTTTAAAATGTATAAGAACTAAGTATAATAATAAGGTGTAATATACATGATATGTTTTTGCTTATTTGCTTATTAGGTGTGTGATATTATAAGTAACATGGAGCTAAGAAAAACAAATAAATAACAAAATAACATTGTCAGATTAGATAAATGAATCATGTAGGTTCCAGTTCAAAGCTGGTGCGTTTCTAGTGTAACGTTACACTCTTAGAAAAAAAGGGTTCTTTACTCAACTCCAAAGGACATTTTATGCTAAAAAAGGTTCAATAATGAAAAGAAAGAACACTTTATGCACAAAGGTTTTTTAAATATTAATATCAGCTTACGAGGGAAACGGAGGCGGATTAGTGGTGCTTTGGAGTGCTGGAGATGATTCCGTGGTCCGTGTGAGGTCCGTGCACCAATCAGAGCAAGCGCTGACACGGAGTAAAGCCTTTATACTCAACACAACAGCACGGCAAAAAATGACAAGTTGGTCCTTTCGCCACAGCTTTTTTGTAACAGCGCGCGGCGCGGCGCCGGCCGCATCCGAGGATGAACGACTTCAAACCGAATATGTCCGAGCTTGCTCTGACCGTCGCAACTCTGTCGTCATTATGTTAAGCCCGCCCGCCTACTCTATACACAATATGATTGGCCCTACCAGAGTTGGGGTTTTCCAGCTAAAACGTCTATGGAGAGTTGCTAGACCACACTTTGCTGCAAAATAATTTTTGCTGCCGCTAGGGTGCGTCTAGATTTCTAGGCTACAAAATTAGTAAAAGAACAAATATTGCAGTAGGAAATATCTCCATGCTGAGCCTTTTTTGCACTTCTTGATTTCCCTACTTGAGAATCCTTGTCCAATGAATGGACGACCTTAGCACACGTGTGGTTTTGTTTACAAATTTTGGTTCACTTGCAAAAACAGCAGTGTGAAAGCGAACCGTACCAAAAAAAATAAATAAATATAGCTGTAAGCAGCAATTACCGGGGCCAAGCACAATCAGACGACAAGACATGCCAACATTGCTGAAAGTGTCAGAGCAACTGCAACAATGAGCAATTAAAGCACACTGTTAGACCTTACCAGGTTTTTTTTTTTTACAGTACTGGCAACACTGTTGTCAGTTATTTACTGTAGAAATGCACTAAAACTCGAGTTAACAAAAAAAAAAACGTATTAGTTTTAGTGCATTTTTACAGTAAATAACTGGCAACGGTGTTGCCAGTTATTTACTGTAAAAATGGACTAAACCTCGAGTTAACTAACTTCACTTGCAGAAACTGACTTAAAAGAATCAACTAAATTTATAATGCATTAAAGTCCCTGTAAAGGCAATTCTACAAAAAAGTTCTAAACGCATTATAAATGTTACATATTGCTAAAACATATTACAAAGTCTGTGAACTGTGAAGTACTGAAATGTGGAGTTAGACCGTTAAACAGTTTTTCATCATTGCAATTTTACGGATTGTTTGGGCGGGGCTAAAACAGGGCTCGATGACGCACTGGAGCCCATGAGCTGCTGGACACGCCCCTATTTGATGACGCACAGAGTCTGATATCTCCCCTAACACACAATAACACTCCCCGAGCACATTCGCATTCACCGCTCAATCGCGAGTGACTGTCAGTACAACTACAGCTGAGCCTACAGTTTTCTAGCTATGCCTTTGACACGGACATGCATGGGCTACTACCTGGATGCGATTATGTACAAAACAGATCGGTATCTTTATTTAAATTCCCTAAAAACGATCACATCAAGAAGAGGTTTTTAGAGAGCCTAACGTTACCTTGATGAAGAGCTGAGGATCACCGCCAACACCCGCCTCTGTAGTGATCATTTTACACTGGATAAACATTTTACACTGGTTTTATAAACTTTCCTCAGAGACAACTGGGATTCACTGATGATCCGCTGTTACTGGTGAACGGGGCCAAAACGACTATCCCCCGCCTCAGTGTTCATCCTCCCGTCCCGAAAGCAGTATCAGCTAATATCACTGTCGACAGCTTTCCCGCGAGTGGGCGTGGTTTCAGGCAGTGGTGGACAGTAAAGAAGTAAATGTAATTCGTTACTGAACTTAAGTAGCTTTTTTGCGTATCTGTACTTTACTCAAGTATTTAAATTTTTGGAGACTTTTACTTTAACTCCACTACATTTCAAAGTCAAATATCTTACTTTTTACTCTACTACATTTTCAAAATCAGTCGTTCCTTTTTATTTATGAGTGGATAAAAACATAACTGGTCAAACGAGCCACTAATCACAGTACAGCGCACGCGCTTTGTTTTGAACTTGCCTTGGCATTAACTACTAAGCGCAAACCAGAGCCGTTTAATATGAGAGTTGCGTACATAGATGGTTGTGACAGTGATCTCACTGCCGCGCGGTCACGTTATTTGTGTAGCTCTCAATAGTTCCAAACAAATCGCGTTGACAATGATTTTAAGCGGGACAAAGAGCAGTATTATTGGAGCAATATCGGTAAGTATTGACTCATAATGTACATTGCTTACGTTGCCACTAAAATGACTTGCATATAATAACTTTTTTTCTAGGGAGTAGCCTAGCAGAAACACTGCATTAATACGTTTTTGTGTTTAATTTTGGAGGGAAATTGGCTGCTCCCATAACATAGAATATAGAATATATATATAGGGGTGTAACGGTACATCTATTCGTATTGAACCGTTTCGGTTCGAGGCTTCCGGTTCGGTACGCATACAAACCGAACGATTGCTTGGACCATTTTTCCTGCCGGCAAAATTCGCGCTAACGCCGCCAACACATCGTTGCGCAACATCAAATAGCAAATGTAATGAAAGCAGAACGAAACTGCGCTACTCCATTATGTGCTTCACGGATTATATGCTTCACAGATCGTTTATCAGTTCGGACCAGCAACATCTGTGCAGCGCGAGCCGATCTCCATCAAGCAACACTGTTACTACACAGCGCTAAGAGATCCGGTAAAGAGAACATTTGAATTCGCCACTGAGGTAATAACATCGCTGAGATCTAGTGAGATGCATTCACATTTCTCCGTTATTAACCGTAGATCTCTATTAGATCAAACAGCGCTGTCATGGAAACCAGGAGAAACATTGTGCCGTGAATGAACTAGTAATACTTTACGTCCACAGATCAGCAACATTTACCATGGATTTAATGTAGTAACACTAACTGGAACCAGTTTGGCTGGAATGGTGAAATGCTTTCAAGTACTTCACACATCTTTTTCCAGCACTTCAAAATTCAAATATTATATAAATAAATATATATTTAAATGTTATTTCTAATGTGATGACCAAACATTATTTGTTCATCCTTCAAAGATGACCCCCATTTATAAACCTGAAAGTTTCAAGATCTAGAAAAAACATCTCAGTTACGGATGTAACCCTTGTTCCCTGAGTAGGGAACGGAGACGTTACGTCAGAAGTGACGGAGATTGGGGGTTTCGCATAGAAAGCCAATCCTCTTCGAGTATTTAATCACGAGCCAATGGCATGCAATGCCTTGGGGCTGCGGAAATTTGCATAGCGTACTCTGCCCTACTCCGTGAGTATAAAAGGAGGAAGTGAACGCAACTGCAGTATGTCTTCGCTGAGGAGCCAAGACTGAACTCAGGCGTCTACCCAGCGGTACAGCAGAAGTGGCAGGGAGACGTTACATCCGTAACCGAGACGTTCCCTTTCGTAGTCACTTCGAGTTACGTCAGAAGTGACGGAGATTGGGGGTCAATGCCATCACGCCATCTTACAGCTGTCTTCCAGTGCCCTGCGAAAGTCTAGACCCCAGAACCTGGTAGTTAATCACCAGGAGTCCTACTTTGACACAAGAATACCAAGGTACACTGGGAAACATATCCCGGGAGAGAGATGCTACCAGATGCCTACCGTAGGGAGGACTTACGAATACACATATGGCCGCATAGGGACGCATATGGAGATCACTGGAGCACCAACCGCAGGTGGTTACTGAAGCTCCAGGGGTGGCAGATGGCTTGCCAAGGGAAGACACATGCTCAGAGAGGCTTACAGTGGAAAATACACATGAGACATTTACCATAGGGAACCATGCACATGGAGGCACATAGCCGGCACCAGAGCAGCAGCAGTGGTGCCCGCATCCTGGGTGCTGGAGGACTCAAGGCTTCAACGGAAGACTACTGAGGAATATCGCACTTACCCAGTCCGAGGAGTGGAATGGCGAGCAAGCGAAGACACCTAAGCGGGTCCAGTACTGGCGGAAGCGAGTACGTGAGAGGACACCGGTTCGACACGCAGATTATAGAATCTGGCGAAGGTGTTGGGTGGCGCCCAGCCTGCAGCTCTGCAAATGTCTGTTAGCGAGGCGCCATGCGCTAGAGCCCAAGAGGAGGCCACACTCCGAGTGGAATGGGCCGTCACACCAAGGGGGCACGGACGACCTTGCTGCTGGTAAGACAAAGCAATGGCGTCCACCATCCAGTGAGACAGCCTTTGCTTTGAGAGAGCCCTTCCCTTCTGGCTCCCCCCATGACAGACAAAGAGCTGGTCTGAGGTCCTGAAACACCGCGTTCTGTCGACGTAGGCGCGGAGCGCACGTACTGGACAGAGCAGTGCCAAGGCTGGGTCTGCCTCCTCCAGGGGCAGCGCTTGCAGGTTCACCACCTGGTCCCGGAAGGGAGTGGTGGGAACCTTGGGCGCATATCCCGGCCGGGGTCTCAAGACGACGTGAGAGTAAGCCGGCCCGAACTCCAGGCACGCCTCGTCAACGGAGAATGCGTGCAGGTCCCCCACCCTCTTGATGGAGGCCAATGCAACCAGGAGGTGGGCTCCTTGTCCTCCTTGATCTTGCACAACACCCGTGCAAGGAGGCTCACTGGGGGAAACGCATACTTGCGTGGGCCCCGAGGCCAGCTGTGCGCCAGTGCATCTGTGCCGAGCGTGCCCTCGGACAGGGAGTAAAACTGGGCGCAGTGGGATGAGTCCCGGGAGGCAAACAGGTCTACCTAAGCCTCCCCGAACTGGTCCAAAATCAGCTGAACCGACTGGGGATGGAGTCGCCATTCGCCGGAGATAGGGCGGATCTGTGACAGCTCGTCGGCTGCCAGGTTCCGGTCTCCTGGAATGTAAACAGCACGAAGGGACCTCAGGTGCTTCTGACTCCATAGCAAGAGGTGGCGGGCGAGCTGCGACAACTGGCGCGAGCGTAGACCTCCCTGGTGGTTGATGTACGCTACAGCAGTGGTGTTGTCTGAACGGACAAGTACATGTTGACCCCTGAGCAGTGCTCGAAAGCGGTGCAGGGCCAGGCGTACTGCCAACAGTTCGAGGCAATTGATGTGCATGAGGCGCTGGGGTCCTGTCCAGGAACCCGCGGCTGCATGCCCATTGCACATGGCACCCCAACCCGTGGTAGATGCATCCGTGGAGACAACGAGATGCCTGGAAGCTCGCTGGAGCGGGACACCACGGGGAGAAGGTAAGGCGGCACGCTGGAGTCACTGGAACTCGAAGCGAGCCGCGATGCCATGCCCACCTCGGGACTCGATCGCGAAGCCACAGCTGAAGCGGTCTCATATGAAGCAATCCGAGCGGCGTTGCCGCGGCTGCGGATGCCATATGTCCCAGGAGCCTCTGAAAGAGTTTCAGTGGAACCACATTCTTGCCCTCGAACTGTCGAAGACAAGTCAGCAGTGAGTGCGCGCGCTCGCTCGTGAGCTGCGTGGACATGGCGACCGAGTCTATCTCCATGCCGAGAAAAGAGATCCTCTGCACGGGGCAAAGTTTGCTCTTCTCCCGGTTGACCCAAAGGCCCAGACGGGCTAGGTGCCGGAGCACCAGGTCTCTGTGTTCGCAAACCTGTTCTCGAGAGTGTGCCAGAATCAGCCAATCGTCGAGATAGTTCAGGATGCGAACCCCTTGTTCGCGAAGGGGAACAAGGGCTGCCTCGACGATCTTCGTGAAGACGCGAGGAGACAGAGCTAACCCGAAAGGGAGAACCATGTACTGATATGCCTGGCTTTCGAAGGCAAACCGAAGAAACGGTCTGTGTCGAGGCAATATGGAGACATGAAAGTACGCGTCCTTCAGGTCGATCGCTGCAAACCAATCCTGAGGCCGTATGCATTCGAAAATGCGTTTGGCTGTGAGCATTTTGAACGGTAGCCGATGAAGAGTACGGTTCAAAATGCGCAGATCCAGGATCGGTCGTAACCCACCGGTCTTCTTGGGGACAATGAGAGAGAGGGGGAGGGGAGCGGCGTAGTCGAGGGACGACACACGCTCCCTTCCGCACCCTCAGGGACAGAGAGGAATGAGCGGGGCGACGCACTGGGGCGACGAGCGTACTCATTCCAGTCTGTGTGCTCAGTGATGATGTTAAGTCTTTCTTTAACCAACTCAGGGTGCTGCCCACCCGTGGGTGAGCAGCAGGGAGCTGTGAACAAAAGATTCTCCCCCGGCCCTCCACCGGGGGAAGGAGCGGGCCTGCTACCTCCTCCTGGGAAATACTCAACTTCATCACTGAGCAGCTCGTCTCAGGAACGCCGCTTCGCCTGGCGTTTAGCGGGGTGCGCAGCCTGAGGGGGCTGCGACGCATGCTTACGGCCTCCTCCATGCCGCGTCCCGGGTGAAGGCTGCTACTGGGGACGCGTGGGAGGGAGGGGAGCTGCAGGGGGGCGTCCTCGGCGGCGAGCAGAGGCAGCAGCTGACCGTCGGGGCAGAATATGTTTAATGGCCTCCGTCTGCTTCTGGGCGGTCAAACTGCTGGGCAAAGTTTTCAACCGCTCCGCCGAATAGGCCAACCTGGGAGAGGGGGGCGTCGAGCAGACGTGTCCGCTCAGCGTCCTTTGTGTCTGCCAGGTTGAGCCACAGGTGGCGCTCCTGGACCACGCTAGTGGCCATCACCTGCCCAACGTCGCCCGGAGAGCAAGGTCAGTGGCCACTCGCAGCTCATTAAAAGCCGCTGGGTCAGTCCCGCCCTCGTGCATGTCCCTGAGCAGTTTGGCTTGAAACACTTGCAAAGTGCTCATGGCATGCAAAGCAGCGGCTGCCTGTCCCGCCGCTCTATAGGATCGCGCCGCCATAGACGACGAGAACCTACAGGCTTTGGAAGGGTGCTTAGGAGCCCCACGAGAGGAGGCGCTCTGCGGACACAGTTGCATCGCAACAGAGCGCTTCACTGGAGGGATCCCAGCGTACCCACGGGCAGCCGCGGAGGGGAGGGGAGTCAAGGGGAGGAAAGGCGGGGGAGACTGGAGCGCGCTGTCGAGAGGTCAAAGGAGCCTTCCAAGTGCCAGTCAGCTCCACATGCAGGTCGGGAAAAAATGGAATTGGGTTCGGCTGTGGCCTTGCGGCGGCAGCTTTCCCCAAAAACCAATTATCCATCCGTGAGAGATCGGGGCAGGGCGGAGGGTTCCACTCCAACCTGATACTCACGGCGGCCCGAGATCGCATGGCCGTCATCTCGGAATCAGATACGGGCAACGCTTGGCGCTCCCGAGGGAGGCAACGCAGCCGCATCCTCACTTCCCGAAGATTCGAGCCCGCCCTGTGATGCCGCGATCGACATCGCGTAATCCTCTGGAGCGCCGAACGAAACAGACGGTACCTGCGAAGAGGCAGACGCCTGAATCGAAGCAGCGCTCGCTGGCTCTGACACTGGGGCGGGGGGTGTGGCCCGAGGTTCTCTCGTCGGGTTTTTGTTCCACACCGTCACCATCAGATCACCCTGTCCGCGAGTCGAAGAGCTTCTCGAAGAAGAAGCCGAACGAGTAGCGGACGCGGGGACTCTCACTTTTGTTAGATCATTGAGTCTCGATCGCAGTGTAGAGATGGTCATATCCCCACAAAAGGAACATGAGTCATCCACGAACGCTGCTGCTGCATGCTGAATGCCCAGGCAAACAGAGCAGCGATCGTGACCATCAGAGGACGACATGAATCGACCGCATCCAGAAGAACACGGGCGAACCATCTTTAAAAAGACGTGCCACGTGCAGCTCTTTCAAATAGAGAGGAGGAAATTCACTCTCTTTCAGCGCTGAGGCGTCCAGGGAGAAGCGCACAGTCTGGCAGACCACTGCTCAGATCGCAGGCAATGCAGAATCTCGCTGGGTACCGCCGTCACACCAACACTGAAGAGGACGCTCGTCTCGAAGAGTCTTGTCAGTGAGAATGGCTTTCAGGAGTGAAGAGGTCTCTTGGCTCCGAAGCGAAAACATACTGCGGTTGCGTTCACTTCCTCCTTTTATACTCACGGAGTAGGGCGGAGTACGCTATGCAAATTTCCGCAGCCCCAAGGCATTGCATGCCATTGGCTCGTGATTAAATACTCTAAGAGGATTGGCTTTCTATGCGAAACCCCCATTCTCCGTCACTTCTGACGTAACTCGAAGTGACTACGAAAGGGAACTCACATTTATTTTCTTCTTTACCACTCATTTATAAACAAGCATTTTCTATTTTTATATCATGTGAACTTATCCTCGATACTATTCCTTATAGAAAACAATTGGATTACTTTGATATCGCTACTTATATCCGACCTTCCGAATCCCGGCTACTAGCCTTTAGCCCGCTAGCATTCCACGCGTGCTCTCTCGCCTACTGGTCGTCTCATTTTATACCCGTTTCACTGAATCCTGGTTATTTCCGGCATTTCAGTCCTAAATTAGTGGTGATAGTTGTAGTATCACTACTAATAAGTCCTATATTAGTGGTGATAGTTGTAGTATCACTACTAATTTACTGTTTATCTGTTATAATGGCGAACATATCAGATGCGTGTCTAACATTACCTCTGAGTGCAGGTGAGGACACGTTCGAGCTCTTCACGGTGAAGCAGGAGCTGGAATACGTCGACAAACAGATCCGTGGTCTGCTGGTGAAGCAAGCCGAGCTGTTGGATCGGCGCTCAACGCTTGAAGCATCACGCGCCGACGCTCACAAATCAGTGGTTAGTAACGTTAACTCTTTGAGCCCGACTTCCTCTACTCCGTATGTTCCTCTGCCCAGGACGCGATCATCCCGGGCTTCATTCACTCCGGCACCGAAACAGCAACATGGACCATGGATCACACAGCGGAAGACACGAGCCAGGACCAGAGCTGCCTCTCCGCCCCTCCCGGTCTTCGAGATCTCCACCCGGAACCGCTTCTCCCCTCTTCGCGAGCCGGAACGCGATGACGCTGTGATCATCGGCACATCCATGGTCCGTCACGTCCGCGCTACTACTTCGGGGAAAAGTAAGGTGCGCACTCACTGCTTTCCTGGTGCTCGTGTTCTTGATGTCGCTGCACAGGTTCCCGAGATCCTGAACGGTGACGAGCGCGTCGGAGCTGTTGTGCTGCACGCGGGAGCGAACGACATTAGGCTGCGGCAGACGGAGGTTCTGAAGAAGGACTACAGGAGCCTGATCGAGACGGTACGCAGCACAGCGCCTAAAGCAGCGATCATCGTGTCTGGACCGCTTCCCACGTACAGACAAGGACAGGAAAGGTTCAGTAGACTATTTGCATTAAATGAATGGTTAATATCATTGTGTAATGAACAGAGGCTGCACTTTGTAAATAACTGGCATCTGTTTTGGGAGAGACCCAGGCTGTACCGTGCAGATGGACTCCATCCCAGCCAAATCGGAGCGGCTGTGCTGTCGGACAACATCTCCAAGACGTTACGCGCCAGATGACTAATGAGTCAAAGTCCAAATTACAGCCTTTGCGGTCCAAACTTAACGAATAAGCATAGTGTGGAACATTATATAGAAACTGTGTCTATTCCTCGTTTAGTGAAGCCAAACAATAAATCTAGTGTAGGATCTAGCAAAAATCTTATTGTAATTAAACCAGAAAATCGAAATATCAGTGAACAAAAACAATTTCTAAAGCTAGGTCTCCTAAACATTAGATCGCTCACACCTAAGGCGGTTATTGTAAATGAAATGGTCACAGATAATAACTTCGATGTTCTGTGCCTTACTGAAACCTGGCTTAAACCAAATGAGTATTTTGGTCTAAACGAATCTACTCCGCCAGGATACTGTTATAAACATGAGCCTCGTCTGATCGGTCGTGGCGGCGGTGTTGCAACAATCTATAAAGATATTTTTAATATTACTCAGAAAACAGGTCACAGGTTTAATTCATTTGAAGTACTTGTGCTAAATGTTACGCTCTTAGATGCAAGAAGGAAATAGCCCTGGCTACTGTATATAGACCTCCAGGGCCATATGCTGAATTCCTAAAAGAGTTTGCAGACTTTCTCTCGGATCTATTGGTGAACGTCGATAAAGCAATAATTGCTGGAGATTTTAACATACACGTAGATAATACAAATGATGCTTTAGGGGCTGCGTTTACAGACTTATTAAACTCCTTTGGGGTCAAACAAAACGTCAGTGGTCCCACTCATCGTCTAAATCATACACTAGATTTAATTATATCATATGGAACCGATCCAACTGATATAGATATTATACCGCAAAGCGATGATGTCACTGATCATTACATGGTGACTTGCATAATACGTACTGATGAAATATGTCATGTTGCGCCACGTTATAGACCAGGCAGAACAATCCTTCCAACCACTATAGATGGATTTTCAAATAGCTTACCTGATCTATCTAAGCTGCAAAGTGAACCCAAACAAACAGATGAATTAGAGGAAATGACTAGCAGTTTAAGCACCATTCTTACTAGTACATTAGATATTGTTGCGCCAATTAGATTAAAAAAGGTTCGAGAGAAAACTAAAGCACCATGGTACAACAGTGCTACGCATGCTATCAAGAGAGAAACTCGCAACTTAGAGCGTAAATGGAAACAAACTAATTTAGAGGTCTTTAGAATCGCGTGGAAAGACAGTATGTCACGTTATAAAAAGACACTAAAAACAGCCAGGGCTGAGCATCTCCGCAAACTAATCGAAAATAACCAAAATAATCCAAGGTTTTTATTTAACACCGTGGCTAGACTAACAAATAAACAGACATCACCAGAGAAAAATATACCGTTACAGTTTAGTAGTAATGATTTTATTAATTACTTCAATGCGAAAATAGAAAGCATCCGAAACAAAATTATAAATGTACAATCCTCTATGGTGTCTTATGATTCAGCTTCAATTATGGACCCTCTAGAACATCTAAACCGCTTTACAACGATAGGACAGGAGGAGCTAAATAAACTTATCATTGCATCTAAACCAACAACTTGTTTATTAGATCCAATACCCACTAAACTACTGAAAGAACTATTACCTGTAGTGGAAGAGCCTCTCCTCAATATTATTAACTCGTCTTTATCTTTAGGTCATGTCCCAAAAATATTCAAGCTGGCTGTAATAAAACCACTCATTAAGAAACCGCAATTAGATCCAAATAACTTGGCAAATTACAGACCCATCTCAAATCTTCCATTTATGTCCAAAATACTTGAAAAAGTAGTGTCCGCTCAATTGTGCTCTTTTTTGCGAGAAAATGATATCTATGAAAAATTCCAGTCAGGATTCAGACCGCATCATAGTACAGAAACTGCGCTAGTTAAAATTACAAATTATTTACTTTTAGCTTCTGACCAAGGCTGTATCTCAATACTAGTCCTACTTGATCTTAGCGCTGCGTTCGACACTATAGATCATATAATACTCTTGGATCGACTACAAAACTTCACTGGTGTCCAGGGACAGGCATTAAGCTGGTTTAGATCGTACTTATCGGACCGTTCTCATTTTGTCTGTTTAAATGGGAAAAAATCAAAGATAACGTCAGTAGACTATGGAGTACCGCAAGGATCGGTTTTAGGCCCTCTGCTATTCTCAATATATATGCTGCCACTTGGTAATATTATAAAACATGGAATTAATTTCCACTGTTACGCTGACGACACTCAATTATATATTTCATCACGACCAGATGAAAACACTAACTCATCTAAAATGACAGAGTGTCTCAAAGATATAAAATGCTGGATGACGCGTAATTTCATGCTATTAAATTATAATAAAACGGAGGTATTACTTATTGGTCCAAAAAACTACTCACAAAACCTCTCACAATACAACTTTAATATAGACGGATGTCCTGTTACTTTATCCACTACAGTAAAAGACCTGGGTGTTATACTAGACCGCAACTTGTCGTTCGAAAATCATATTTCATATGTTACAAGAACAGCCTTTCTCCACCTTAGAAACATTGCTAAGCTGCGTAACATGCTATCTGTTTCTGATGCAGAAAAATTAGTTCATGCATTCATGACCTCGAGACTAGATTACTGTAATGCTTTATTAGCCGGTTGTCCTGCATCCTCAATAAACAAGCTACAGTTAGTACAAAATGCAGCTGCTAGAGTTCTTACTAGGTCAAGAAAATATGATCATATAACACCGATTTTATCATCTCTACACTGGTTACCTATTAAGCTCCGTATCAATTACAAAATACTGCTACTAACCTATAAAGCCCTAAATGGTTTAGCACCTATGTACTTAACGGACCTTCTTTCGCCCTACAATCCACCGCGTTCCTTAAGATCACTAAATTCAAGGCTTCTGGTCATTCCTAGGATATCGAAGTCCAGTAAAGGAGGGAGGGCGTTCTGGCATTTAGCTCCAAAACTCTGGAATGGCCTTCCCGATACGGTCCGAGCCTCTGACTCGCTGACACAGTTTAAAACTAGATTAAAGACGCTTCTCTTTAGTCAAGCATTCACATAATGCTTACCTTCTAGTCCTCTGTTATGCCATACGGAACCGTTTGCCACTGAAACTGCTTAACGCACCAGTGGGGCTCGACAGCCTCTTAGACAAACGGGTCGGCGCGTATGGTTGGGTTGCGGAGAGTTCAGGTTACGGAGAGTTTGTGAGTTATAACGGAAATCATTATGAACATCAGCTATGCTAATTATTTCCCATCTGCCTTTCTGCTGTTATCTCGGGACGCTTCTTTTGTCCACCAGCTGCTCGTTTGGCGCCTTGTAGTTGGCCATAGAGAACTTGGCGAGGCAAGCGGTGGTCCGGCATACGGATAGTATGTCCTATCCATCGTAGATGTTTCTTAGCCACAGCGGCTTCCATGCAGATAGAATTGGTGCTCTGTAAGATTTCCGCATGTCGGACTCGGTCCATCCAGGAGAGGCCGAGGATCTTCTGGAGACAACGGATGTGGAAGGATTGCAAAAGAATGATGTGTCGGCTGTATGGAGTCCATGTTTCTGCCCCATAAAGCAGGGTGGAGACACACACAGCATTATAGACGGCAACCTTGGTGCTGACCCTCAAATTTCTGTTTTCAAAAACCCTAATACGAAGGCGACCAAATGCTGATGAGGCTTTTTTGATAAGGGTGTATATTTCCTTGTCAAGGGAGCAGCAAGAGGACAGAGTTGAACCGAGGTAGGTAAACTGATCTACATTCTTAAGTGGGATGCCGTTTATATGGAAGCTGGGGGGGGGGAGAGGTTTGAGAGACGATTTGGGAAATAACTTCAGTTTTTTTGATGTTAACCTGAAGACCAAAGGATTGGTAGAGACTAGTTACCGTGTTGAGGGCGTGCTGCATGGACTCTGGACTATGTGCCAGAATTGCGCAGTCATCCGCATATTGTAGTTCAGCTATGCAACAGGATTTGGTCTTTGTATAGGCCTGCAACCTCCGAATGTTAAAGAGGCTTCCATCAAGGCGGTATTCAAGAAGAACACCATCCTTTTGTCCTAAAGCATAATGAAAAAGTTGAGTGACGGCAGAGAGAAGGAGGTTGAAAAGGACTGGGGCCAAGACACAGCCCTGCTTCACCCCAACATTTACATTAAAGAACTCTGAGTGAAATTCTCCTATGGTGACTCTGGCTTTCATCCCATTGTGCAGCTGCTGTAAAATGGTAAGGAACTTAGGTGGTACCCCAAGTTTGGAAAGTTGTTTCGAGAGCATCTCACGATTGATTGTATCAAATGCATTTCTGAGGTCAATGAAGGCTATGTGGAGGTCTGTGCGCTGCTCTCTGCTTTTTTCTAGCAACTGCCTTAAGACAAAAATCATGTCGGTGGTGGATCTAGTCTTCCGGAAGCCACATTGCGTGTCCGGGAGTGCAGCTTCTGAGATGTACTTGACTAGCCTATTGAGCATAATTTTTGCCAGAACTTTCCCTGCGATGGAAAGGAGGGAGATTCCACGGCTGTTGCCACACACAGCTCTGTCCCCTTTTTGTTTATAGATGACCATAATGTCGGCATCCTTCCAATCTTGTGGGAGGGTCTCACATTCCCAGATGTGACAAATGAGGAGGTGCAGACGGCGTGTAAGAAGGTATCCTCCATGTTTGAAGACCTCTGCCGGTATGCCATCAGGTGCAGCACTTTTATTGTTTTTAAGACTCGCAATGGCTTGGCGTGTCTCCAGAAACTGGGGGGGGATTATTGAGGTGTGTGACTGGTGCTAGGTCAGGGATATTATCCAGGATAGAAGTGTCAACAGGGTTATTAAGGTTGAGGAGAGTCTCAAAATGGTTTGCCCAGCGGGTGAGGATCTCTTGGCGGTCCTTGAGGAGGGTAGAGCCATCAGCTGAGCAAACTGAGGCAATCGCTCTCTTCCTGGGGCCGTAGAGAGTTTTAATGGCATCATAGAAGCCCTGTGAGTTGTTACAGTCTGCCATGCGCTGTATCTCTTCTGCCTTGTTCACCCACCAAGTGTCCTCCATGGTCCGGAGGGCACGCTGGGTTGCAGATCTCGCTGCATTAAAGGTGGCTTTCCAGGGCAGGACAGAAGAGCTTTATGAGCATCGTGTTTTATTTTGAGGAGTGTCTGTATCTGAACCGAATTATTGTCAAACCAGTCCTGAGTAATGATTTTCAGCATCATTACTCCAGTCTTCAGTGTCACATGATCCTTCACAAATCACTCTAATATGATGTTTTTATGCTCCAAAAACATGTAAGATTATTATCCATGTTGAAAACAGTTTTTTACATTTTTATTTCAGGATTCTTTGATGAAAAGAAAGTCAGCAGCATTTTTTTAAACAGCATTTATTTAATTAGAATCTTTTCTAACATTACAAATGTCTTTCCTGTAACTTTTGATCAATTTAACTCATCCTTGATGAATAGAAGTATTGATTTCTTATTTATTTCCCCAAAAAATAAAATACAAATTCTTACTGACCCCAAACTTTTTAAAGGGTAGTGTTTTATGTAACAAAAGCTTTCCATTTCAGATAAAAGCTGTTCTTTTGAACTTTCTATTCATCAAAGAATCCTGAAATAAAAATGTAAAAAACTGTTTTCAACATGGATAATAATCATAAATGTTTCTAAAGCAGCAAATCATCATATTAGAGTGATTTGTGAAGGATCATGTGACACTGAAGACTGGAGTAATGATGCTGAAAATTTGATGCTGAGGAATAAATTACATTTTAATATATATTAACATAAAAAAGTCATTTTAAATTGTCATAATATTTCACAATATTACTGTTTTTTTTGGATTTTTTATAAAAAAATTGCAGCCTTGGTGAGCAGAAGAGACTTCTTTTAAAAACATAAAAAATCTTACCGATCCTAAACTTTTGACCGGTAGTGTGTGTGTGTATATATATATATATATATATATATACATATACATATACACACACACATCAGACTAATTAATGTCATTTCATTAATAGATTGGTGTGCCAAAAGTGTCATTAGTCTTCACTTAAATTGAGTTAAGCAAGAGTCTTGTGACAAATTACAATAGGACATTATAGCCATAAAAAAAAATTAAAGTACTTGGATAGTCAAGTACATTTGAAGGCAAATACTTTTGTACTTTTACTCAAGTGAATGTTCAAAAGCAGCACTTCAACTTTTACTTGAGTAATATTTTACCTTGAGTATCTTTACTTTTACTCAAGTACATGGTATGTGTACTTCGTCCACCACTTTTTTCAGCACAGCCAGCAGACACGCCCCCAGCGTTTGAGAACAGAGATAACTGCTCATTTTTTCAAGATTTTGATAGCTTATTTCATGTACTTGCCAGCTGTTTTATCATTCAAATTTGGCTGGGTGGCTAATAACACATTTTTCCGTGGTGTGACAAACTCAGAACACATACTTTTTTACTTTACAGGGACTTTAATAATGTGAGCAAAGTATTAATGTGAACTTATTTAATTAGAAACCACAAAATATTACTTTTGTAAATAAAGAGATTTCCACCAGATCAGCGACTACACAGTCAGTGCCTTTTAAATAAAGCAACATGCAGCATATCATCAATGTTTGTAGATCTTCTCCTGGACTGAAGCTCAGGCTCTACTCTTCAGCACAACGGTGACCCAAAAAACAAGATTTTACAGTAAACTATTGGCAACAGTGTTGCCAGTATAAACCGGTTTTATAACTTACAGTTTATTACTGTCAAAATACATTTTGTGGGAGTGTCTTTTTATCTTACACTATTAACCCTTTCTACTCCACAGGAAAATCTACACTTGTGCAGACACAGTTTATTAAAGCTGCAGTAGGGAGTTTTGAGAAAACGTTGACTTGGTCTGAAAGGTAACACTTTAGAATACGGTTCCTTCGTTAATAAATAACTACACAATAACTAATGAGTAACACAATATTAACAATCTAGTAACTATTATTAACTAACAAGAAACTCTGATTAACGAACTAGTAAGTAATAGCGCACAGATGAAAGTGTTACTAGATACTTCTGTGGGAATTACTAATTATTTGGATCTGTATTATAAAGTGAAGATCATTGGAACTAACTAGTAATTACTCAAGTGTTACTACATGATCTAGTCATGATTTGTGCAAATGTCTGAGATTTTTTGGTGAACTTTAGTAACTTTTAGAAAATGTCTTTAGTAACACTTGAGTAATTACTAGTTAGTTCCAATGATCTTCACTTTATAAAACAAATCCAAATAATTAGTAATTCTCACAGAAATATCTAGTAACACTTTCATCTGTGAGCTATTACTTACTAATTCGTTAATGAGAGTTTATTTTAGTTAATAGTAGTTACTAGATTGTTAATAAACTTTTTCAGTAGTTCTCTGGGAAGTATTAAAAAAATAGTAGTTATTGATTTCTTAATAGTGAACTACCACTTTCGTCTGTGCGCTATTACTCACTAGTTCGTTAATCAGAGTTTCTTGTTAGTTAATAATACTTGTTAATATTGTGTTACTCATTAGTTCTTGTGTAGTTATTCATTAACGAAGGAACCGTATTCTAAAGTGTTACCGTCTGAAAATTTGAACAAGCACAACTACAGGTCCCACCCCCTTGCTCTCTGCTCTGCTGCGCTACAGCTCCCTCCACAGCTCGTCCCCCACAGCAGAGCCGGTCGTGAACGCGCAGGCTAGTAAACAGGGCCACCGATGACGGCGGGTAAACAGTTATGGCACATTCACTCCCTGCGTCCCAATTCACATACTATCCGTCCTAAATAGTATTCGAAAATAGAATTAGTACGTCCCAAATCGTAGTACGTTGAAATGAGTGTTTCAAAGATACCCGGATGGTCTACTTTTTCCGGTCAGAATCCGAAGTGTAGATCGATGCACACTCTAACGGCTGATATTGCCCACAAACCATTGCGCGTTGGACGAGGATTCGGTTAGAACTACAAACACGAGTAAAAAGTGTTAAAAAACTACAGACACGTAGTCGATACGGAGGACGCGCGAGTCCCCGCGGTTGTGTAGATAAAGAGCTTTGAGTGATTAATTATCAGTATCTAACCCTATCTAACCTAATGAAAATGAATTTATTAAATGTTGTCAACATTATATTGTATTTGCAGCAGCATTGTGAACTTTTGTAAAGACACGTTTAGCTATTACGTTTTAAATGCATCATTATATTCAAATTGCAAACACGAGGAGAGCATGAAAGACCCACAACTGGCAGATGAACGTGCTCTCCGAAACGGTAGGAAATAAAATTAGATAGAATGGAGGATTTTAACTGTGACAAGATGATTGATAGGGCAGTTTACGGTGACAGGATGCACGCAGCACGCGACAGAGCTGTCCGTTAAAGATGACGGGATAGTACGTCCCAAAGCTCTTTTGCTAAACACTCAAAAGTATGTACTTTTTCCTCACAAAAAGAGTACATACTTTTAGGGCGTAGTATAAGTAAGCAAATTGGGACGCAGCAACTGATTGGGACTAAACGTCAACAATATGCTTTACATTGACTATGGCCTGCCCATTCTTTGACTACAAACTTGGTCCTCAAATCCTTATGTATTTTGCAATACATGTAACTTCATGTTGCACTCTTTCTATAAGTTATAAATAGCTAGTAAGATAACGTTAATATAACGGTAACTAAGGTTACAGTATGTAAGTAATTATTCTAGCGATATATAATGCTAGATGTGCTAGTACATTATTTCAGCAACATGTCAAGCCAGTGAATTAGCAGGTTTCAATTGTTGCTTAGCAGCAGACATTTTATCAACATGTTTGCGGCTACAATGGGCTGACAAATTAGACAAGATTGTTTATCATCATCGGTCTTTTCCCCTTTACCTCTCTGTTTTATGAGCAGGTGTCCCTCGAGAATTGGCAGTTTAGGGTACTTCTCCGTCATAAGCACAACTGCAGCTCGCCGGCAATCTTAAAGTTTGAACGACGGTACGTGCTCGCGCTGTGCAAAAGAGGGGTGTGATCAGCGCGTACACGAGCGTGATTGACACTGCTAAGACATTCCTCCTGGCTCTGATTGGGTTGTCTCTGACGGGAGCGTTGTGTTTCTGAAAATGGCAATAGGACCACTGGGAGGAGCCAGAGGAGCTTGATTTTTTCACAGATTGTCTGTCTCATACTCTACTGTCAGGACATAATGACAGTTTTAACAAATATGTAAAAAATATTTTTTATAAAAGTTACCTACCCCAGCTTTAATGATTGGATTTGTCAAAATATGAAAATCATTATATTGTCTGTTCATTTACTAAAGAATTCATTCTCACTCATTCAGAGTTTAATCCTCAATCAAGAGTGTTACATTACCACCACCGTGAAACCACAGCAACAAATTACGACTCATTTTTTTAACATATCATACACAAACCAAAAAAACAGAGCTAGACAGTCTTGTAGAAACACCAAGATATCAAAATTTAGCACATTAATCTCAACAATGGCGGCAATATTTTTTTTATTCATGCAGCAGTGCATGCTGGGAGTTTTATACTATCCTGGAACCCAGCATGCACTGCTGCATGAAACCTTTGATTGTTACCATGGTTGAGATGAATATTATAATTGTTGATGTCTGTGTGTGTCTGACTCAAGCATGATATTATTTTAATGTATTATATAATTACAATATTATTCAGAAGACATGATTAACCATCATATTGATTTCGTTTTGTAGATTCACAGATTTATTTTCTACTCATAACTTAATGTAAGTTTCATATTATATACCCATACATTTAAAGAGTATATACAGGATAGATCTGAAAATTAGACATATCCAGAATGATCGTGACATCATCGCAAAAGCCAATAACACCAGATCAACATCCTCTTGACTTTTTCTTGCTACAACAAATATGTTTTAAAACTCACTGTTGCAGCAGTCTGAGAGAGAGATGAGTGTAACAAGTCCAGGGATAAGAGACCTACTAAAGCAAATACTGATCTCCATTATGGTGACAACAAACTTTATTATTAATTAAATTCTCAACAAGAACTTTTGTACATGTATGAAAGAAATAAAGTTGCACTGGTTTGTAAACTGTTTTCACACTTAGTGTTGCTGGAAGTCAGTTGTAGATCTTGTGTTTCTCTTTTTCAGTTCTTGTTTTTCTGTCTTTCAGTGATTCTGCTTATCAGGTGTTCATCAGTGTCTCAATTCACTCACTTCTTTTCATTCAAGTGGACTATATTAGTGAACTAATGTAGGGAATAGTGAATGAGGGTATAGGGTGTGATTATGAACACAGTCTCTGAGTGTCGACTTTGAGAGCTGTTAATTCACAGTATATTCCTGTAGCCTAGTTTTGTTTTCTACGGTATATTACTGTTTTAATGGAAAATGGTATGATAGTTTCAGAATTTGGCCTGTTGCCAGTATTTTACTGTAAAAAAAATCTGGTATGGTCTAACAGTGCATTTAAAGACAATTGTAGGCGAAATGGCTGAAAAATCATAGAAACTGTAAATAAAAATATGATTTAATGGATTATCACTTTCAACCAATTGGTGGCCCAGTTACAAAACTGATGTGATGTGGTCAGAGTTTGGTGACGATGAAAAAACCTTCAGACCAGTGGCATTAAAATACGCAGATTTATTCAAAAGTTATAAGCATTATTAGAAATGTTGTTATAACTTTGACCAAAAGGTGGCGCTGTCTTGAAATCTTTTGAGTACCTTCAGGGGATAGTGCTGATGGCACAAACTGAGTTTCGTAATGTTACACTAATGCATTAGTTAAGTATAGCATGTTATGTTCTTTTATAGCGCCATCAAGAGGCTCAGTCACACCATTTTTTTCACTTGTCCTCAGAGTGAGCCCATACATCTCTGTGCCAATTTTGGTGGAAATATCTCAATTTGTTTCGGAGTTATAAACATTTATGTGAAAAAACACGTAAAAAATGACTGACGCATGACTTTGATTGAGTTTTACTACCCCTTACTATCAGTATTTTTGCATTTGGGCAATAGCGAGTAGCCAGCGACCTGTTCCCAATTTTCTGAGGGTGGTTTTGTCTTGATCGGACTAGTCGTTTTGAAAATATCGCCAAATGTTTTTACGCGCTAAATCGCAACACTACACAAAGTGTAAGACAAAACCCAGCATGTGTGGTATCGTTGGACTCGGCAACGATTCAGGAACTCAAGGAGATGACTCCCGTGAAAATAAGTCAACCACAGCCAGAGCTATAAGCATTTGAATTTTTTTTATTTTACCACTTGGTGGCGCTGTTTCGAAACTTCTCAGGCTCCTTCAGGGCATCGTACGATGACCCATACCGAGTTTCGTAACAATTCGTCAATATGTAAAAAAAATGCATTTTAGGACATAATTCAAAATGGCCACCAGTCAAAATGGCCGATCTGGGAAAATTGGATATCAGTCGACTCGGCATGACACCCTGAATCTAACAAGACCAAGTTTATGATTTTTGGACAAACCGTTTAGAAGTTATGAGCAAAATAGCCATTTTGAATATCTCCGGACCAGTAGATGGCGCTGTGCCGAAACGCAGCATGTAGCCTCAGATCTTGCTTATGATGACATGGACCAAGTTTGGTCTAAATAGGATAAAGCATTGCATAGATACTGCCTTATGTCTGTTTTTGCAAGCGTTCCGTAAAATTAATTTGCACGGTATTCAAAAACGGCAGTGGTGGAGGAAGTACTGAATCTCAGTACTTAAGTAAAAGTACAAATACCCAGATAAATATTTACTTTAGTAAAAGTAGAAGTAACACAATGACAACCATACTTAAGTAAAAAGTAAAAAGTACTTTATTTTAAATGTACTTTAAGTATTAAAAGTAAAAGTACTTTCATAACAATTTATTATCTTAATTTCTATTTTCTAATGATTAATAAAACATTTAATTCTAACTCATTCAACCTAATAGCCTACTCCTATAATGATGTTCAATAATGATGGAAAAAAATGTCACCATTTCTGAAACAAGCTTGCAATTAGGCAATATCATGCTTATCCTTACTATATGTTAATATGTTTGGCAGTAAACGTGATTCATTTAGGTGTAATTCTGAACCTCTTGGCTTGCCATAATCCTAACCAAACCAAACATATATTACACACGGTGCGTTTCCTATGCACGTACAAACAAATTTTCGCGTATGAGTTGCACGATAAACACACTGCGTGTGAGACGCATTTAGTGTGACCGGGTTGATATACTGTATCTATGGCAACCAAACGTCACTGGTGAGACAAACGTGCAACGAACGGACGGTCAGATTACGTTTTGTCAGGGGAAAAACTGATCAGAAAATGTAACGAAAATGTAACAGAAGTTGTAGAAATGTAGTGAAGTAGAAAGTAGAATAATTGCTGCAAAATGTAACGAAGTAAAAGTAAAAAGTAGGCACTATTTATTGTACTTAAGTAAAGTAAAGATACGTGAAAAATGTACTTAAGTAAAGTAACGAAGTATTTGTACTTCGTTACATTCCACCACTGAAAAACGGTTAAGCGAATCAACTTGAATTCCCTAACGTTTGGTCAGCTCTGCCTGGAGATGATCTGGTGCAATTTTGGTGAAAATCGGACAAATCGTCTAGGACAAGTTAGCAAAAGTAGGTTTTTTGAACGATTCAAAATGGCAGCCATTTTTGATTATGAAAAATGACATCATAGGATGCGATCAAATCGTCATGAGCTCTGGAATCAGAGGAAAAAAGAATTTTGTTGATAGGCCTTATGGTTCAAAAGTTATTCGCTAATAATTTTGGAAATTTTGGACAGGTTTGAGGCACTAGAGGGATTGAGTTGGAGACTCCAAATTTGCTATGAAGACTTTTCAGACTGTCCTCTACCAGTCTACCAGATTTCATAACTTTCCCGCAAGTGGTTCTATGGGCTGCCATAGGCTCCCAGAGCGGAAGAAGAAGAATAATAAGAACGGGAATGGATACAATAGGTGCCTCCACTATTCGGTGCTTGGCCCCTAATCATAATTTATTTGGTCCGGACCAAAGCAAGTGAACTATCGGACTTTCCCTGTGTGAATACACCCTATATCTTTCCAGAAGAGAAGAACAGAAGAGGAGAATAAATGAGAGCTAGAGATGAAGATGATCAGAGATGATGATTAATATAAATACTGTACCATCATCTGTAAATGAGAATGTGAAGTTCCTCACTGTCCAGAGTGACTGAAGAAACACAATCACACACATCCATCCGACACGATCTGAACATCAACACACACATCAGCCTCATCACTAACACTTCATCACTTCATTCAGCATAAAACAGCAGGAAGATGTTTCAGAAATATACATGTACCTAATCATACATATATAATCATACATATAGACCCCTTTTCAGTTGGTAAACATGGTGACGTTTTCATGTGGGCGGAGCTTAGGTGGAGGCAGAACGATCCCTCTGGCTGCTTCACTAATGCTAGTTAGCAAGGATTGTTAGCTTGTTTTTTAACAATGACTGGAGAAAATCCGATTTTATCTTAATGTGTAAGGTCACTCAGTGTCCAGGACTGCGATTGTTATTTCCAAAAGTTATTTTAACGGACAGAACCAGATTGGCCGACCCGTAGCCGCCTACACGCTCACTCAATGCATGGACGATCTGACAGGATTAACGTTACGTTACCTGATGTTGTAAAATGACAACCGGATTCGCCCATACATGTTCAACCCAGAGTCTGTGTGTTGCACAATTCCTGTCAGATCCAATATAGACGGCACAGCGCCGTTCTTTACTCTTAATCGCTCTGCAAATCCAGTGTTGTTGACAAAACAATCCTCAGTCCTCGGTGAAATGAAGCGACAGACGACCATGTTTTACCCTCATAAGCTGGAACCTCATTAAAAATAAAGTGTATCCACAAAGTCCTATTGGAATCCAGAGGAAGATTATGCAGCGACTGTCTTCCACAACCAGGCGCTGCACAATATTCTGTATCGCTCGGTAGAACGATCTGGTTTGTCATCACGAGGTAGGCATGTATGTTAGGCTACTTAGCTATGCGTGTAATGCACGAATCGGCTAAACCGGCCGTGTTGAAGTGGGCGTTGATCTTCTTCTGCGGGGGTGGTGTTTTAACCCCTTCGACATCATAGTTTCCTACTTTTAAAAACGAGGCGTTTTCAGAGGCTGGTGTCAATAAAAGCTTTTATTGGACTAACAAGGACGTTTTCAGTTCTGAAACTTACAGGATATTCTTATAATATGATAACCTCTTAGATATCAAAAGCTCAAGGAAAATTTGATTTCTCAGTTCATCACCCCTTTAATAATAATAAAAGTAATTTAAGCTCCTTATTATGTAGCCGAAACTGTGCTGTTTTGTATTGGCCGCCTCCAGTTTTCACTTTGTTTTGCCTCCAGCTAGCGCTGTGATGTAACTGTGACGTCGGCGCAAAAGGGGTCTATATAATCATACATATATAATCACATATATATTATTATACATATATCATCACACAAATATTATCATACATATATTAGCATACCTATATAATCATACATATATAAGCACACATATATAATCATACCCTTCTCATTCTCCAGAGCTGTGTTGTAGAAATACATCAGTACAGCATTGACCACTAACATGACCATTACATATAATGATCTCCTGACCAGAGGAGAACCTGAAAAACATGATTAATAAGAGTTTAATAACTGTGTTTGACACTGACTGAAGAAAACATCAAGAAAATTCATAAACATTAAATAATAAAACATTCAGAAATGTTCAAAACGACTGAACGTAGATTATTATTCTGTATTTCTACTCTCATTTCAGGGCTCCAGACTAACCTTTTGCCTTGGTTGCACTGGTACGGCTAACTTTTTAGGTGCACTCTGTAAGATATTATAGTCTGCTCCGATCCAACTTCCACTCCAATATAGATATATTGAAATGTTCCTTCTCTTAAAAGAGCTTATTTATCATAGAATCAATTCCTTACAATCTTAAATTTATCACAGAGTCGCCTATAGAGTGGGAAAGACTGTGGGTATTCAAGAACCATCTTGATTAGGGAGCTTCAAATAGATATTATCACCTTTAAACATTTGACCGTATCACTCTAACACTTGCATCGTTCTCTTCGATTTACATTTAAAGATGAACTGAACTGAAAAAAATCGACGTTGAAAACATGTTATTTATGACAATTAAAAGTAAATTACACTAAACATTTTAATTAAAAAAATATTAATATAGCTTTTTTTAAGCAACGCAAAATTGCGCTTGTTAGCACTGGCAATTTCGATGACGTCACTGGCATGGTAGGACCGATGCCAGTAGTACAATCTGTGTTGTGCTACTTACATGTTATCACTGTGAAGCTGCTTTGATACAATCTGTATTGTGAAAAGCGCTATATAAATAAATGTGACTTGACTTGACTTGACTTGACCCGCGTGATGTTAACGTGATGTGTTGAACTTGTAACTTGTGTAAATAAAACATTTAATGAAGACATTGTCAGACGTTTCATGTACTCATTGACAAAAGTACATATCTCTAGATAGTGTGTCGCTAAAAATTATGTTTCCTCAGCCATGTCAGCACGCCTCAGACTGTTTACAAGCTACGGCTGTTCTGCTGGTGCGGGTAGGCAACGGAGTGGCTTACCATGCCAGTGACGTAGTCGAATGTTGAAATCCAACATGGCGGCGCCCGTGTAAAAAAAACAACACTTTCAATGTACCATTTTATCCCTTTTAACAAATTCTGCCATTTTAAAAATTGTACCAATGATAATAAATAAAATACATCTGTTATGTCACCTTTTCTCAAATTTCAGTTCAGTTCATCTTTAAAGACAGAGTTTGAATAACAAAGACATAGACACGGAGGCACCACTTGTATTGTTCTCTTCAATTTACATTTAAACACAGAGTTTCAGCTCCACGCTGATAGAGAAGACGAATCTGTTTGTCTTGATTTACATTTAAGAGAAAGCTTCATTTACAAGCTGAGGGGGAAGACAGATGTAATACTGTATAAAATGTTTGCGCTGGGATGAGTTCGGGGTTCATTCTGACGCCGGTGAACCCAAGGTGCTTTATGTGCCTTGCCACTGCTATGCTGTAAATAAACTTAATTTTTGAGATCTTCGACGTCCACTTCATATTTCTTACAACTCAAATTTTTCCCCGTCTCGCGTCGCCTTTACCGTCACAATTTCAAGGTCACCTTTTTATCACGCTCCATATATTCATATATATTATGTATGCTTTTAAACAAGAATAAGGTAAGCACAATTATACTGTGTATAAAAATATAAAAATGCTGTTCCCTTTCGTAGTCACTTCGAGTTACGTCAGAAGTGAAGGAGAATGGGGGTTTTGCATAGAAAGCCAATCCTCTTCGAGTATTTAATAACGAGCCAATGGCATGAAAATGCCTTGGGGCTGCGGAATTTGCATAGCGTAACTCCGCCCCACCCCGTGGGTATAAATGGAGGAAGTGAACGCAACCGCAGTATGTTTTCGCTTCGGAGCCAAGAGATTTCTTCACTCCTCAAGCCATTCTCACTGACTCAAGACTCTTCGAGACGAGCGTCCTCTTCAGTGTTGGTGTGACGGCGGTACCCAGCGAGATTCTGCATTGCCTGCGATCTGAGCAGTGGTCTGCCAGACTGTGCGTTTCTCCCTGGTCGCCTCAGCGCTGAAAGAGTGAATTTCCTCCTCTGTATTGAAAGAGCTGCACGAGGCACGTCTTTTTAAAGACGATTCGCCCCGTGTTCTTCTGGGTGCGATCAATTCATGTCATTTTCTGATGGTCACGATCGCTGTTCTGTGTGTCTGGGCATTCAGCATGCAGTAGCTGCGTTCGTGGATGACTCATGTTCCTTCTGTGGGAACATGAGCATCTCTACACTGTGATCTAGACACAATGATCTGATAAAGTGAGAGTCCCCGTATCCGTTACTCGTTCTGCTTCTTCTTCTAGAAGCTCTTCGACTCGCGGACAGGGTGATATGACGGTGATTGTGTGCACAACCCCCGACGGTAGCTCCTCAGGCCACACCCACCGCTCCAGTGTTAGAGCCAGCGAGCGCTGTATCGCTTCAGGCGTCTGCCTTTTCGCAGGTACCGTCTGTTTCGTTCGGCGCTGCAGAGGATGATGCGATGTCGATCGCAGCATCACAAGGCGGGCTTGACTCCTCGGGAAGTGAGGATGCGGCTGCGTTGCCTCCCTCGGGAGCGTCAGCGTCGCCGTGTCTGATCCCGAGATGACGGCCATGCGATCTCGGGCCACCGTGAGCATCGGGTGGGAGTGGAACTCCGCCCTGTCCCGATCTCTCGCGGCTGGATAATTGGTTTTTGGGTAACGCTGCCGCCTCACGGCCACAGCCAACCCCAATTTCCTTTTTTTTCCGAGTTGCATGCGGAACTGACACGCACTTGGTGGGCTCCTTTGTCCTCCCGAGAGCGTGCCTCAGTTTCCCCGCCTTTCCTCCCCTCGGCGGCACTGGGACTCCCCCGGTGGAGCGCTCTGTTGCGATGCTACTGCGTCCGCAGAGCACGTCCTTCCGCGGTGCTCTCAGATGCCCACCCAAAGCCTGTAGGTTCTCGTCGTCTATGGCGGCGCGATCCTGTAGAGCGGCCTCTGCCTTGCATATGATGAGCACTTGCTAGCTGCTCAGGAATATGCACGAGGGGGGGACGGACCAAGAGAGCTGCGAGCTGCCGCTGACCTCGCTCTCAAATGGGCGACGGAAGTTGCCGCTCGCTCCCTTGGTCAGGTGATGGCCACCACTGTGGTCCAGGAGCATCATCTATGGCTTAACCTGGGCGCGGGATGCTGAGTGGATTCGTCTGCTCGATGCCCCCTCTCCCAGGTTGGCCTTTTCGGCGGTGCGGTCCAGGACTTCCCCCAGCAGTTTTCGACGGACCAAGAGCAGACGGAGGCGGGTTTTCACTTCTGCCCCGACGGCCAGCTGCTGCCTCCACCCAGCCGTCGGCTCAGACGCCTCCGCCTGCTCGCCACCGAGGACGCCCCCCTGCGGCTCCCTTCCCTCCACTTCTGCCCCGACGGCCAGCTGCTGCCTCCACCCAGCCGTCGGCTCAGACGCCTCCGCCTCCTCATTCCCCAGCAGCAGCCTTCAGCCGGTTCGCGTCGTGGAGGAAGCCACAGGTGAGCGTCACAGCCCCCTTAGGCCGCGTGCCCCGCTAACGCCAGGCGAAGCGATGTTCCTGAGGGGGGCTGCTCAGTGATAGTGTCACGGTTTTTCACAGGAGGCGGTAGCAGGGCCCCCCCTTCCCCCGGTGGAGGGCCGGGGGAGAATCTTTTGTTCTAGCTCCCCGCTGCTCACCCCTGAGTGAGCAGCGCCCTGAGCTGGTTGAAGAAAGACTTTGACACTATCACTGAGCACACAGACTGGAATGAGCGCGCACGACGTCCAGTGCGTCGCCCCGCTCATTCCTCTCTGTCTCTGAGGGTGCGGATGGGAGCATGTGTCGTCCCTCGACTACGCGACTCCCCTCCCCCTCTATCGCCAGACCCCCGGCAGAACAGACCCCTGTGGAACGCTGGTCCTTCCCTGGTCTCTTCTGTCGGGGAGCGGGCTTCGAATGTGCATCCGCACGGGGTAACTCCTGTGCGCATGCCGGTCTCCCCGTCTCGCTGCCCCTCCGGGGGGACGCCTGTGGTTCGCATGACCCCGCTGGTTCAGTTCCTGGGAGCTTGGCTAGAGCTCCCCGGCCTGTCCCGCTGGGTCATCAGAACGATCAGATTCGGCTACGCGATTCAGTTCGCACGGTCTCCTCCCTGTTTCAGGGGAGTTCGCTCCACTATGGTCGGTGGCAATGCCCCGGTCATGAGAGCGGAGATTGCGACCCTGCTGGCGAAGGGTGCAATCGAGACGGTCCCTCCAGCCGAGGTGAGGTCCGGGTTTTACAGCCCCTACTTCATTGTCCCCAAGAAGACCGGTGGGTTACGACCGATCCTGGATCTGCGCATTTTGAACCGTACTCTCCATCGACTACCATTCAAAATGCTCACAGCCAAACGCATTTTCGAATGCATCAGGCCTCAGGATTGGTTTGCAGCGATCGTCCTGAAGGACGCGTACTTTCATGTCTCCATTTTTGCCTCGACACAGACCGTTTCTTCGGTTTGCTTTCGAAGGCCAGGCATATCAGTACACGGTTCTCTGATTCGGGTTAGCTCTGTCACCTTGCGTCTTCACGAAGATCGTCGAGGCAGCCCTTGTTCCCCTTTGCGAACACGGGGTTCGCATCCTGAACTATCTCGACGATTGGCTGATACTGGCACACTCTCGAGAACAGGTTTGCGAACACAGAGACCTGGTGCTCTGGTGGTCTGGGCCTTCGGGTCAACCGGGAGAAAAGCAAACTGTGCCCCGTGCAGAGGATCTCTTTTCTCGGCATGGAGGTAGACTCGGTCGCCATGTCCGCGCAGCTCACGAACGAGCGCGCGCACTCACTGCTGACTTGTCTTCGACAGTTTGAGGGCAAGAGTGCGGTTCCACTGAAACTTTTCAGAGGCTCCTGGGGCATATGGCATCCGCAGCCGCGGCAACGCCGCTTGGATTGCTTCATACGAGACCGCTTCAGCTGTGGCTTCGCTATCGAGTCCCGAGGTGGGCATGGCATCGCGGCTCGCTCCGAGTTCCAGTAACTCCAGCGTGCCGCCAAACCTTCATCCGTGGTCGAACCTCAGCTTTTTATGGGCCGGTGTCCCTCTTCAGCGAGTTTCCAGGCATCTCGTTGTCTCCACGGATGCATCTACCACGGGTTGGGGTGCCATGTGCAATGGGCATGCAGCCTCGGATTCCTGGACAGGACCTCAGCGCCTCATGCACATCAATTGCCTCGAGCTGCTGGCAGTACGCCTGGCCCTGCACCGCTTCGAGCACTGCTCAGGAGTCAACACGTACTTGTCCGTTCAGACAATACCGCTACAGTAGCGTACATCAACCACCAAGGGTGGTCTACGCTCACGTCGGTTGTCGCAGCTCGCCCGCCACCTCCTAAAATGGAGTCAGAAGCACCTGAGGTCCCTTCGTGCAGTGTACATTCCAGGAGACTGAAACCTGGCGGCCGACGAGCTGTCACGGGTCCGCCCTATCTCCGGCGAATGGCGACTCCATCCCCAGACGGTCCAGCTGATTGGGACCAGTTCGGGGAGGCACAGATAGATCTATTCGCCTCCCGGGACTCATCCCACTGCGCTCAGTTTTATTCCCTGTCCGAGGGCACGCTCGGCACAGATGCACTGGCGCACAGCTGGCCGCGGGGCCCATGCAAGTATGCGTTTCCCCCAGTGAGCCTTCTTGCACGGGTGTTGTGCAAGATCAAGGAGGACGAGGAGCAGGTCTTGCTGGTAGCCCCCTGTTGGCCCACCAAGACTTGGTTCTCCGAACTCATGCTCCTCGCGACAGCACCTCCTTGGCCTATTCCTCTGAGACAAGATCTACTCACTCAGAGACGGGGCACTCTGTGGCACCCTCGTCCCGATCTCTGGAGACTACACGTGTGGCTCCTGGATGGGACGAGGCAGGTTTGAGTTCGCTGCCACCTGCGGTGGCGGCAACAATCACTTCCGCTAGAGCGTCGTCCACGAGACACCTTTACGCGTTGAAGTGGAACCTCTTCATCAACTGGTGCTCTTTTCTCGGAAAAGACCCCCGGAGATGTTCGATCGGTGTCGTGCTTCCTTCCTGCAAGGAGGGTTGGAGCGTAGGCTGTCGCCCTCCACCCTTAAGGTTTACGTCGCGGCCATTGCCGCGTCTCATGATGCAGTGAAAGGTAAGTCTAAGGGAAGCATGACCTGGTCATCAGGTTCCTGAGGGGAGCGCGCAGGTTAAAATCCGCCTCGTCCTCCCCTCGTGCCCCCTTGGGACCTCTCAGTAGATATAAGTGCTCTGCAGAGGCCTCCCCTTGAGCCTTTGCAATCGATAGAGTTAAGTTCTGTCCTAAGAGGACAGCACTCCTGGTTGCATTGGCCTCCTTCAAGAGGGTAGGGGACCTGCACGCATTCTCCGTTGACGAAGCGTGCCTGGAGTTTCGGGCCGGCTTACTCTCACGTGGTCTTGAGACCCCAGCCTGGATATGTGCCCAAGATTCCTACCACTCCCTTCCGGGACCAGGTGGTGAACCTGCAAGCGCTGCCCCTGGAGGAGGCAGACCCAGCCTTAGCACTGCTCTGTCCGGTACGTGCGCTCCGCGCCTACGTCGACAGAACGCGTTTTTTCAGGACCTCAGACCAGCTCTTTGTCTGTTATGGGGGGAGCCAGAAGGAAAGGGCTCTCTCAAAGCAACGGCTGTCTTACTGATAGTGGCTTACTTTGGCATTGCTTTGGCTTACCAACAGCAAGGTCGACCGTGCCCCCTTGGTGTGACGGCCCACCCCACTTGGAGTGTGGCGTCCTCTTGGGCTTAGCGCATGGCGCCTCGCTAACAGACATCTGCAGGGCTGCAGGCTGGGCGACACAAACACCTTCGCAAGATTCTTTAATCTGCGAATTGAGCCGGTGTCCTCTCGTGTACTCGCTCGCGCCAGTACTGGACCCACTTAGGTGTCTTCGCTTGCTCGCCATTCCACTCCTCGGACTGGATAAGTGCAATAATCCTCAGTTGAGTCTTCCGTTGAAGCCCTGAGTCCTCCAGCACTCATGATGCGGGCACCACTGCGCTTGCTCTGGTGCCGGCTAGGTGCCTCCGTGTGCACGGTTCCCTATGGTAACTGTCTCATGTGTATTATCCACTGTAAGCCTCTCTGAGCATGTGTCTTCCCTCGGCAAGCCATCTGCCAAACCTGGAGCTAAGTTCTAGCCACCCGTAGGTTGGTGCTCCAGTGATCTCCATATGTAGTCCCTAACATGGCCATATGTGTATTCTTAAGTCCTCCCTACGGTAGGCATTTGGTTGCATGTCCCTCCTGGGATATGCTTCCCAGTGTACCTTGGTATTCCTGTATTAAAGTAGGAACTCCTGGTTATAAGGTAAGTTCAGGAGTCCAGACTTTCGCAGGGCACTGGAAGACAGCTGGAAGATGGCGTGAAGGCACAGACCCCCATTCTCCGTCACTTCTGACGTAACTCGAAGTGACTACGAAAGGGAACGTCTCGGTTACAGATGTAACCCTCGTTCCCTGAGTAGGGAACGGAGACCTTACGTCTCATTGCCACTTCTGCTGTACCTGGGTAGACGCCGGAGTTCAGTCTTGGCTCCTCAGTGAAGACATACTGCGGGTGCGTTCACTTCCTCCTTTTATACCCACGGGGTGGGGCGGAGTGACGCTATGCAAATTCCGCAGCCCCAAGGCATTTTCATGCCATTGGCTCGTTATTAAATACTCGAAGAGGATTGGCTTTCTATGCGAAACCCCCATTCTCCGTCACTTCTGACGTAACGTCTCCGTTCCCTACTCAGGGAACGAGGGTTACATCTGTAACCGAGACATTTTTACATTGTTCAAGTTAGGGCAGGGTATTGACACAAATTTCACAATTCGATTCAATATTGATTATTTTGGATATCAGGTACAATACATGGCAAATTTTCCCAAGGAAAACAAATCTCAACTAATGCTGTAAACTGGGAGTCAGTTGTGGCCCACTATGCTTCATTAGCCTACTATAATACTGAAGGTAAAAATTACCTGATTTGTACACAAACACTTAAATTACACTTTTATTTATTTTTATAATAAAGTTATTTGAAATATAAACATTTAAATGGTGGCTGCATAAAAACTTGCCAGATTTTTTCAAACAACATGCATTAAATATTGAAAAACATAAAAAATTATAATGAATATGAAATATGGTGCATGTATTTGGCAAAATTCTCCTCTAGAGTTAATTTTTCTAGCTGGTTAACGAGTTTATGATCACTGGATGTGTTTTTTCTGAGGTAAATGTGACGTTACATTACATTGTTTACACGGGTTTTGACGTCTTTCCACGGTTGAAACACTGATTGTACTCTATCTTTTAACACACTTTCAGATGCTCGTTCATGTTTATTTCGGTATTATAACTGGTATTATTAAGGCGGAAGAGAAGCTCATGTGCGCTCTGCGCTGCTGCTTCTCTTGAGCTGAGCTGAGCCAGAGCGATCTCACGCCACAGCGTCAATACACTATTTATGTTTTTGAATTTCGTAAGAAAATTGACCTAATTTGAAATTGAGACTTTGTTTCAAATCAATATAGTAACAAAGCACAAATATTATTGTGATTTATTGGATGGGATGCGCTCTACAATGTTCCATTCATTCATCAACTGAAAACAGCATTGCCCAATGGTTCGTAAAAATGAGAATGTTTAAAATCGAGAAATCAATATTTTTTACCTATCCCTAGTTCAAGTAGCCTACATTTTTAAAAGTTTCTTCGTCATCTTTTTCTTCTGCTGCTGATTGCCGTAACTGACTCTCTGGTGGCAATTTATTTCGTATCACACAGCACGAAGCATTTTAGTCCTACAGGAATCTCTGAACCACAGCCAATCAGAGGCAAAGACCCGCCCAATCTCTATCTCTGATTGGTTTAGACCATTTAACAACAATCATATTTAACAATATGATCCAACCGTGCGTGCAAGGAGAACAGTAGACTCGTTTGTGGGGACTCAGCGGATATGATCATTAGGTGCACTGGTGCGACCTAGGAAAAAATTTGGTCGCACCCTTACAAATTTAGGTCGCACTCTAGAGCCCTGCATTTAATCCAAAATATGTACAGATAAGACACAAGTGTGTATGGATTATAGATTGATCACATTTTGATGTTATTTGTTTATATGTGTGATAGGATCATAATTCATAAAACACTCACAACCCATGTCTTGACCACATCTAATGTCCCAATTATATCTCGTCACTGTAGACAACACTGGCAACACTGCAACACTCACGAATCCTGGAAACAGAAGAGAATATATTATACAATTAATGTGTTGTTAAATGTGTTGTCGTTAAATATGTTGTTGTTAAATGTGTAATTAATTGTGTTGTTAAATGTGTTGTTGTTAAATGTGTTGTTAAATGTGTTGTTAAATATGTTGTTAAATGTGTTGTCGTTAAATGTGTTGTTAAATGTGTAGTTAAATGTGTAATTACTTGTGTTGTTAAATGTGTTGTTAAATGTGTTGTTGTTAAATGTGTTGTTGTTAAATGTGTTGTTGTTAAATGTGTTGTTAAATGTGTAGTTAAATGTGTAATTAATTGTGTTGTTAAATGTGTTGTGTTGTTAAATGTGTTGTGTTGTTAAATGTGTTGTTAAATGTGTTGTTGTTAAAAGTGTTGTTGTTAAATGTGTTGTTCCCTTTCGTAGTCACTCCGAGTTACGTCAGGAGTGACGGAGAATGGGGGTTTCGCATAGAAAGCCAATCCTTTTCGAGTATTTAATAATGAGCCAATGGGATGAAAATGCCTTGGGGCTGCAGAATTTTCATAGCGTAACTCCGCCCAACCCCGTGGGTATAAAAGGAAGAAGTGAACGCAACCGCAGTATGTTTTCGCTTCGGAGCCAAGAGACTTCTTCACTCCCAAAGCCAGCTTCACTGAGTACAACTCTTCGAGACGAGCGTCCTCTTCAGTGTTGGTGTGACGGCGGTACCCAGCGAGATTCTGCATTGCCTGCGATCTGAGCAGTGGTCTGCCAGACTGTGCGTTTCTCCCTGGACGCCTCAGCGCTGAAAGAGTGAATTTCCTCCTCTCTTCTGAAAGAGCTGCACGTGGCACGTCTTTTTAAAGATGGTTCGCCCGTGTTCTTCTGGGTGCCGTCAATTCATGTCGTCTTCTGATGGTCACGAGCGCTGCTCTGTGTGTCTGGGCATTCAGCATGCAGTAGCTGCGTTCGTGGATGACTCATGTTCCTTCTGTGGGAATATGAGCATCTCTACACTGTGATCTAGACTCAATGATCTGACTAAAGTGAGAGTCCCCGTATCCGCTATTTGTTCTGCTTCTTCTTCTAGAAGCTCTTCGACTCGCGGTCAGGGTGATTTGACAGTGACTGTGTGGAACAGACCCCCGACGCTAGCTCCTCAGGCCACACCCACCGCTCCAGTGTCAGAGCCAGCGAGCGCCGGATCGCTTCAGGCGTCTGCCTTTTCGCGGGTACCGTCTGTTTCATTTTCATGCCATTGGCTCGTTATTAAATACTCGAAGAGGATTGGCTTTCTATGCGAAACCCCCATTCTCCGTCACTCCTGACGTAACGTCTCCGTTCCCTACTCAGGGAACGAGGGTTACATCCGTAACCGAGACGTTAAATCTGTTGTTAAATGTGTTGTCGTTAAATGTGTTGTCGTTAAATGTGTTGTGTTGTTAAATGTGTTGTTGTTAAATCTATCTATCTATCTATCTATCTATCTATCTATCTATCTATCTATCTATCTATCTATCTATCTATCTATCTATCTATCTATCTAATCTTTCTTTCTTTCTAACTAATCTATCAATCTTTCTTTCTAACTAATCTATCGTTCTTTCTTTCTACCTAACTAATCTATCCATCTTTCTTTCTACGTAACTAATCTATCCATCTTTCTTTTTAACTAATCTATCCACCTTTCTTTCTATCAAATCTATCCATCTTTCTTTCTAACTAATCTATCCATCTTTCTTTTTAACTAATCTATCCATCTTTCTTTCTAGCAAATCTATCCATCTTTCTTTCTAGCAAATCTATCCATCTTTCTTTCTAACTAATCTATCCATCTTTCTTTCTAGCAAATCTATCCATCTTTCTTTCCAACTAATCTATCCATCTTTCTTTCTAGCAAATCTATCCATCTTTCTTTCTAACAAATCTATCCATCTTTCTTTCTAACTAATCTATCGTTCTTTCTTTCTACCTAACTAATCTATCCATCTTTCTTTCTAACAAATCTATCCATCTTTCTTTCTACGTAACGAATCTATCCATCTTTCTTTCTAACAAATCTATCCATCTTTCTTTCTAACTAATCTATCGTTCTTTCTTTCTACGTAACGAATCTATCCATCTTTCTTTCTAACTAATCTATCCATCTTTCTTTCTAACTAATCTATCCATCTTTCTTTCTAACTAATCTATCCATCTTTCTTTCTAACTAATCTATCGTTCTTTCTTTCTACCTAACTAATCTATCCATCTTTCTTTCTAACTAATCTATCCATCTTTCTTTTTAACTAATCTATCCATCTTTCTTTCTAGCAATTCTATCCATCTCTCTTTCTAACTAATCTATCGTTCTTTCTTTCTACGTAACTAATCTATCCATCTTTCTTTCTAACAAATCTATCCATCTTTCTTTCTAACTAATCTATCCATCTTTCTTTCTAACAAATCTATCGTTCTTTCTTTCTACCTAAGTAATCTATCCAGCTTTCTTTCTAACTAATCTATGCATCTTTCTTTCTAATAATTCTTTCTTTCTCTTTCTTTCTTTCTTTCTAACAATTCCATCTTTCTTTCTTTCAAACAAATCTTTTTCTTTCTTCCTTTCTTTCTTTCTTTCTTTCTTTCTTTCTTTCTTTCTTTCTTTCTTTCTTTCTTTCTTTCTTTCTTGAAGCTAATAACATGCTAATCATGCTAGCTTTATGCTAATCATGTTAGCTTCTTGCTAAAAACATGTTAGCATGATGCTAGCTACATGCTAATCATGCTAGCATGATGCTAGCTACATGCTAATCATGCTAGCTTATTGCTAAAACATGCTAACATGATGCTAGCAACATGCCAATCATGCTAGCATGATGCTAGCTACATGCTAATCATGCTAGCTTCTTGTTAAAACATGCTAGCATGATGCTAGCAACATGCTATCATGTTATTATGATGCTAGCTACATGCTAATCATGCTAGCATGATGCTAGCTACATGTTAATCATGCTATCATGATGCTAGCTACATGTTAATCATGCTAGCTTCTTGCTAAAAACATGTTAGCATGATGCTAGCAACATGCTAATCATGCTATTTTGATGCTAGCTACATGCTAATCATGCTAGCTTCTTGCTAAAACATGCTAGCATGATGCTAGCAACATGCTAATCATGCTAGCATGATGCTAGCTACATGCTAGTCATGCTAACTTCTTGCTAAAAACATGTTAGCATGATGCTAGCAACATGCTAATCATGCTATTATGATGCTAGCTACATGTTAATCATGCTAGCTTCTTGCTAAAACATGCTAGCATGATGCTAGTAACATGCTAATCATGCTAGCATGATGCTAGCTACATGCTAGTCATGTTAGCTTCTTGTTAAAACATGCTAGCATGATGCTAGCAACATGCTAATCATGCTATTATGATGCTAGCAACATGCTAATCACGCTAACAACATGCTAATCATCTTAACTACATGCTAATCATATTAGCATCAAGCTAGCTACATGTTAATCATGTTAGCTTCTTGCCAAAAACATCTATCTATCTATCTATCTATCTATCTATCTATCTATCTATCTATCTATCTATCTATCTATCTATCTTTCTTTCTTTCTAATTCCATCTTTAAAACTTCATTCAAACTTCAAGATCCTTCAAACGCTCTGGTCCGGCTTTCTCAAGCCAACTTAAAGTTTGTGTCATCAAACTTTTTTTTCTAGTTATTTTTCTTACCCAAAATTTTCTGACTCTAACTCCTCCTAGAGCTTTAACTCTACAAACTCCAAACTCGGGTCAGACCTTCAGACTGTTCTGACTTAGTGTGCTATATCTTTTCAGACTGATTCGACTTTCAGATTTCTTAAAAATTAATATTAAAAACCATAAAAATCCCATTGACTTTCATTGCAGCATGGTCAAATTGAGCCAAGACTACGGTGGCCCAATAGCGTACAACAAAAACTCAAATCTAAATTCCCTGAAGCCCTAGACTCAATTAAACTACCATTCTATATGAACTAATGAACTATCTATCTATCTATCTATCTATCTATCTATCTATCTATCTATCTATCTATCTATCTATCTATCTATCTTTCTTTCTTTCTTTCTTTCTACCTATTCTATCTATCTATCTTTCTTTCTCTTTCTTTCTTTCTTTCTTTCTTTCTTTCTAACTAATCTATCCATCTTTCTTTCTAACAAATCTATCAATCTTTCTTTCTAACTAATCTATCGTTCTTTCTTTCTAACTAATCTATCCATCTTTCTTTCTCACAAATATATTCATCTTTCTTTCTACCTAACTAATCTATCCATCTTTCTTTCTACCTAACTAATCTATCCATCTTTCTTTCTAACTAATCCATCGTTCTTTATTTCTTTCCTTCTACCTAATCTTTCTTTCTTTCTTTCTAACTAATCTATTCTTTCTTTCTTTCCATCTTTCTTTCTAACAAATCTATCGTTCTTTCTTTCTACCTAGCTAATCTATCCATCTTTCTTTCCAACAAATCTATCCATCTTTCTTTCTAACTAATCTATCCATCTTTCTTTCTAACTAATCTATCGTTCTTTCTTTCTACCTAACTAATCTATCATCTTTCTTTCTAACAAATCTATCCATCTTTCTTTCTAAGAAATCTATCCATCTTTCTTTCTAACTAATCTATCCATCTTTCTTTCTAATTAATCTATCCATCTTTCTTTCTAACTAATCTATCCATCTTTCTTTCTAACTAATCTATCCATCTTTTTTTCTAACTAATCTATCCATCTTTCTTTCTACTTAACTAATCTATCCATCTTTCTTTCTAACTAATCTATCCATCTTTCTTTCTACTTAACTAATCTATCCATCTTTCTTTCTTACTAATCTATCCATCTTTCTTTCTAACAAATCTATCCATCTTTCTTTCTAACAATTCTTTCTTTCTCTTTCTTTCTTTCTTTCTTTCTTTCTTTCTTTCTAACGATTCAATCTCTCTTTCTAACAAATCTATCAATCTTTCTTTCTAACTAATCTATCCATCTTTCTTTCTAACAAATCTATCCATCTTTCTTTCTAACTAATCTATGCATCTTTCTTTCTAACAAATCTATCCATCTTTCTTTCTAACTAATCTATGCATCTTTCTTTCTAACAATTCTTTCTTTCTCTTTCTTCCTTTCTTTCTTTCTTTCTTTCTTTCTTTCTTTCTTTCTTTCTTTCTTTCTTTCTTTCTTTCGTTCTTTCTTTCTTTCTTGATGCTAATAACATGCTAATCATGCTAGCTTTATGCTAATCATGTTAGCTTCTTGCTAAAAACATGCTAGCATGCTTTCTTTCTTTCTAATTCCATCTTTAAAACTTCATTCAAACTTCAAGATCCTTCAAACGCTCTGGTCCGGCTTTCTCAAGCCAACTTAAAGTTTGTGTCATCAAACTTTTTTTCTAGTTAAATGTGTTGTTGTTAAATGTGTTGTTAAATGTGTTGTTGTTAAATGTGTTGTTGTTAAATGTGTTGTTGTTAAATGTGTTGTCGTTAAATGTGTTGTGTAGTTAAATGTGTTGTGTTGTTAAATGTGTTGTTGTTAAATGTGTTGCTAAATATGTTGTGTTGTTAAATGTGTTGTTGTTAAATGTGTTGTGTAGTTAAATGTGTTGTGTAGTTAAATGTGTTGTGTTGTTAAATGTGTTGTTGTTAAATGTGTTGTTGTTAAATGTGTTGCTAAATATGTTGTGTTGTTAAATGTGTTGTTGTTAAAAGTGTTGTTAAATGTGTAGTTAAATGTGTAATTAATTGTGTTGTTGAATGTGTTGTTGTTGTTAAATGTGTTGTTAAATGTGTAGTTAAATGTGTAATTAATTGTGTTGTTAAATGTGTTGTTGTTAAATGTGTTGTTATAGTTAAATGTGTAATTAATTGTGTTGTTAAATGTGCTTTTAAATGTGTTGTTAAATTTGTTGTTGTTAAATGTGTTGTCGTTAAATGTGTAGTTAAATGTGTAATTAATTGTGTTGTTAAATGTGTTGATGTTAAATGTGTTGTTAAATGTGTTGTTGTTAAATGTGTTAAATGTGCAGTTAAATGTGTAATTAATTGTGTTGTTAAATGTGCTTTTAAATGTGTTGTTAAATTTGTTGTTGTTAAATGTGTTGTCGTTAAATGTGTAGTTAAATGTGTAATTAATTGTGTTGTTAAATGTGTTGTTGTTGAATGTGTTGTTAAATGTGTTGTTGTTAAATGTGTTGTTAAATGTGTAGTTAAATGTGTAATTAATTGTGTTGTTAAATGTGTTGTTGTTAAATGTGTTGTCGTTAAATGTGTTTTTGTTAAATGTGTTGTTAAATGTGTTGTCTTTAAATGTGTTGTTAAATGTGTTGTTGTTAAATGTGTTGTCTTTAAATGTGTTGTTAAATGTGTTGTGTTGTTAAATGTGTTATTGTTAAATCTGTTATCGTTAAATGTGTTGTGTTGTTAAATGTGTTGTTGTTAAATGTGTTATCGTTAAATGTGTTGTCGTTAAATGTGTTGTTGTTAAATGTGTAATTAATTGTGTTGTTAAATGTGTTGTTAAATGTGTTGTTGTTAAATGTGTTGTCGTTAAATGTGTTGTTGTTAAATGTGTAATTAATTGTGTTGTTAAATGTGTTGTCGTTAAATGTGTTGTTAAATGTGTTGTTAAATGTGTTGTCGTTAAATGTGTTGTTGTTAAATGTGTTGTTAAATGTGTAATTAATTGTGTTGTTAAATGTGTTGTCGTTAAATGTGTTGTCGTTAAATGTGTTGTCGTTAAATGTGTTGTTGTTAAATGTGTTGTTGTTAAATGTGTTGTTGTAAAGTGTGTTGTTAAATGTGATGTTAAATGTGATGTCGTTAAATGTGTTGTCGTTAAATGTGTAGTTAAATGTGTAATTAATTGTGTTGTTAAATGTGTTGATGTTAAATGTGTTGTCGTTAAATGTGTTGTCGTTAAATGTGTTGTTGTTAAATGTGTTGTTGTAAAGTGTGTTGTTAAATGTGATGTTAAATGTGATGTCGTTAAATGTGTTGTCGTTAAATGTGTAGTTAAATGTGTAATTAATTGTGTTGTTAAATGTGTTGTCGTTAAATGTGTTGTCGTTAAATGTGTTGTTGTTAAATGTGTTGTTGTAAAGTGTGTTGTTAAATGTGATGTTAAATGTGATGTCGTTAAATGTGTTGTCGTTAAATGTGTAGTTAAATGTGTAATTAATTGTGTTGTTAAATGTGTTGTCGTTAAATGTGTTGTCGTTAAATGTGTTGTTGTTAAATGTGTTTTCGTTAAATGTGTTGTTGTTAAATGTGTTGTTAAACGTACAGTATGCAATTTTTGGCCACCAGGGGTCACTTATTTAAAATAATAACAAAAGACGTACTTTGATGACGTCGGGAAAGAGCGTGGGCTCACGGGAGTTTTGTCGCTGTCAATGACAACCAGCTCAGCTCATGACATGACATCATCGTTTCACAAAATATACGGATATACGGCATCTCTCTGTAGATTTAGCTTGTCGAGAAGCTTTAAATGCAACTCCAATGTTTACCTGTGTCATGCTTCTCCTGTCCCAAACCCTTCTCGGGTCATATTTTTCACCCGTACGTTTGAGCTTTACTGAGCTGGCTGTAGCAGCAGAACGTGCAGGCAAAGCGTAATCGTGGCCCATAACTATAATACAGACGAATATAAATATTTATATTACGCTCCTTCAATGAATGAACTATTTTAGAACATTTTTCATATATAGGGCGCACCGGATTATAAAGTTAATAGAGGAGTCAAAGGTTATATGACGCCACAGACGGGCGACGAAACGGAAATAAAGAAACGTCCCATGTCTTCGAATTAAACTATAAATTTCTCCGTATTTGAAAGTTGGTGGAAACTGTCGGGATAATGTAAGTACACATCTAATATAAATATATAACATAGATACAGTTATTTTTGCTATTTTTAAAGCAGAAAAAATACATATTGTGGCTTTAAATGTGTTGTTGTTAAATGTGTTGTCATTTAATGTGTTGTCGTTAAATGTGTAGTTAAATGTGTAGTTAAATGTGTAATTAATTGTGTTGTTAAATGTGTAGTTAAATGTGTAATTAATTGTGTTGTTAAATGTGTTGTTAAATGTGTTGTTGAAGTGGGTTGACTGCTTTTTTCTTTGCATGATTGTGTTTATGGGTTTATGTGTTGTCGTTAAATGTGTTGTCGTTAAATGTGTTGTTATTAAATGTGTTGTCGTATTAATTGTGTTGTTAAATGTGTTGTTGTTAAATGTGTTGATAAAGCCACACTATGCAGCTCTGATGTTTTTTGTGAAACAGCGACCCCTGGAGCCACTGTGGTGTACTTGCACTGTCGTAAATAACCGTAACTTCCCTGTTACTGCATAGTCTACTGATGATGGTAATAGGTTAATAATAACTATATGTCAAGTGTTAAACTATTTTATAATAATAAAGTTGCCTATCGCGTTTGCTGGCTTATAATGTTTTTACATGATGTGTGCTAAATCACAAGTAAATAGCCTAAAGTGTAGAGTTTGAAAATAATGAATAGAGTTTATAGAGCTGATATGAGTAGAGTTTATAGAGTTGACATGAATATAGTTTATAGAGTTGACGTGAGTAGTTTATAGAGTTGACATGAGTAGTTTATAGAATTTGACATGAATAGAGTTTATAGAGTTTGACATGAATAGATTTTGTAGAATTTAACATGAATAGAGTTTATAGAGTTGACCAATAGTTTATAGTTTACATGAATAGTTTATAGAGTTTGTAGAATAGTTGATAGAATATTTATAGTTTACATGAATAGAGTTTATAGAGTTTACATGAATAGAGTTTATAGAGTTTGACATGAATAGAGTTTATAGAGTTTGACATGAATATAGTTTATAGAGTTGACATTAATAGTTTATATTTTACATGAATAGAGTTTATAGAGTTGACATGAATAGAGTGTATAGAGTTGAGCATCAGTGCATGTAATCTGACCTCTTCCCGACCCGAAGCTGAAGAACAGGAGGATGAACTGCACTGAAGGAAGAATATCAAAGCTTATATCAGCCAGAACACCGAAAACAGCAGAGATCCGGTCGCTGAACTTCACAGTTAATAAAGCAAACACTGTGAAAGATAAACTACAGTTAATAACCCATACAACTGTTTCAGAATTTATGCCATCATAAACAATAAATACAGAGGTAAACTCACTTCACTAATTCACAATCTTCACACAATCATTCATCATTTCCCTCTTCAAAACTATATAAACTTATGAATATCAAAGTGGAAAACTCTTAAACACATATATAACTCATTTTACTGTATCAAACACACACAATATCACACACACATTCAAAGCATTCATTCATTCAAAGCACATTTAAATTATGAAGACATTATGAAGACATTATGAAACATGTTGGCAATAATAAATGTGTGAAGAGTTTCAATGTTTTACTGCAGTAATTATTTATGTTGATTATTATTTATTGTATATTCAGCTGAAAATACTGTAATAAACACTTGTAATAAATATCTCCATGATAACCTCTGGAATTATACACTGTAATAAATAATACACTGTAATCACTTATGCTTTTGTTGAGCTATTGCAGATATCCTCATTTAAGGCAGCATGAATTAGTTATTATAATGTTGAATTGAGCTGTGATTAGTAATTTCATCAGGATTTTTACAGAATCTGTTTTAAGAATTTGATTCCCTCAAAAACTGTATAAATGATCAATAATAATATAATCTGAGATACGTGGATCATGTGTTTTTATTGTATATTGAATGTAAACTGTGTAATTGCTTTATATGAATATGACAATCATAAATAACAACAAGCATCATAATCACCTTCATCACCAGAACCACGTGTAACGCTTGTCCAGTGAAATATGAATGTAAAGAGTGTGTGTTTGATGTCTGTATTTTAGATCAGAGACTATTTATAACAATAGATGATTCAAACATTAAAAATAAAATAAAATAAGAGTTTTGAATGAAGGATTGAGCTGTGATTGACACAGATATGAAAGCAAAATTTCACATTGCAGATGTTTATATTGTATTCAATAAGACACAACAATAACTGGATTTAAGACGCAGTTCAAGAGTCCACATATCTTCATTTGTGTATTTTTAACATGTATTTTCCTGAAGGGTTCATTTGTGTTTGTATGAACAAAATCATTGGATCCATGCATAACCATACTTTTAAAAAATATATATACTTTATATAATACCAACATAACATATAACAACACCTAATAAAATAATTCCTATACCAAACCTTAACAAACACTCTTTCATCATATATCCTTGTGATTGAGATATAAAAGACATCTTACCAGCACACTGTAAATCGTCCCAAGTTACGTATGTAACCCTAGTTCCCAGAAGGGACGGACGCTGCATGTAATCGCAGTGGGAACGCCCCCCAGTGTAACGCGTCTGAAGCATGAATGAAATCAGTCCATGGAGAGATGGAGCGTCACAGCGAGTGACGTCATCGACCAGGAAGCAATAAATATCCCCTGAATACACAAGCCGCCAGCTTCTAATGTTACTGAAGCAAGCGACCCAAGGGGATGCCAGGACTATTGTGTTCCCACTGCGATTACACGCAGCGTCCATCCCTTCAGGGAACTAGGGTTATATACGTAACCCGGGACATTCCCCTTCAGGGACTACCGCTGTGTGTAATCGCAGTGGGAACACAATACCCACATCCCCATACGAACAAGTCCCCTTCGTGTGTGATTAGGAGACTCAAGCCGACGTGAGTACCTGAGCCCCGGGAGTGGAGCTAAAATCAAGAGAATAAAACCTGACGAAGGTGTGCGGTGAGGACCAGGCTGCCGCAACACAAACGTCCTGAATAGAAGCCCCTGAAAGAAGAGCTCTAAAGGCAGCCATACTCCTGGTAGAATGGGCCCTTACAGCCAAAGACCTCGACCACCCACTTGCTCATCCTTTGCTTAGATGCTAGACATCCCTTCTTAGGTGACCCGAAACAGACAAACAATTGTACCAATTTCCTCCAGAGGCCAGCTCTGTGGACATCCGCATCTAAAGCCCTAACGGGGCACAGCAAATTAAGTTTCTCCTGGTCTGACGTCAAAAAAGGCGGAGGACAGAAGGCCTGCAGTACTGTAGGTCTAACAGAAGTAGTTGGTACCTTAGGAACATACCCTGGTCTCGGACAGAGAAAAGCCTTAACCATACCAGGAGCAAATTTCAGGCACGAGGGAGCCACCGAAAGTGCTTGAATGTCTCCAATTCTTTTTAGAGATGAGATAGCGAGAAGAAGGATAGTCTTAAGTGTGCAGGGAACTTTTCCGAAACTTCCTCGATGGGCTCGAAAGGAGCTAGGGAGAGACCCTCTAAGACAATGGCCAGATCTCAAGATGGTACCCTCGTGCGAACTGCAGGCCTCAGCCTCAAGGTGCCACGAGGGAAACGAGATATCAGTGGGTGTCTCCCGAGGGAACCTCCACTTGAAAGGGTGTGGTAAGCAGCTAAGGCCGCCACGTAAGCCTTCAGTGTGGAGTGGGATAGCCCCGTGGTCCTGAGACGGTCCTGCAGGAAATCCAGCACTGTACCAACCGGGCAGTTAACTGGGTCCTGCTGGCGCTCTCCACACCAAGAGGTGAAAAGTTTCCACCTCGCAGCATATAACTTCCATGTGGCGGGAGCTCTGGATTGATGGATGGTCTCAACGACCTCAGACGAGAGACCAGAATCTATGAGCTGGGCCCCCTCAGAGGCCAAGCCCACAGCCTCCATAGTTCTGGGCGGGGGTGAAGGATCGACCCGCTCGCCTGAGAGAGTAGGTCTCTCCTGAACGGTATCTCCAGAGGAGAGCCGTCGAGGAGAGACACTAGGTTCGCAAACCACACTCGAGCCGGCCAGTATGGGGAAATTAGCAGAAGACTGAGCCCGTCCTGGCAAACCCTCCCCAGAACTCCCGGGAGCAGAGCTATCGGAGGAAAAGCGTACAGACGTGACCTCAGCCACGGCCACGGGCGGCAGTGGCTCAGTGGTTCATGTGGGTTGTCTATGAACCGAAAGGTTGGTGGTTCAATCCTCGGTTCCACCTGACCAAGTGTCGAGGAGTCCATGAGCAAGACACCAAACCCCAGCTGCTCCCGACGAGCTGGCTGGCGCCTCAGGTGGTTACTCAGGTGGTTATCAAGAACCGTACCTAAATATTTAAAAGTTTCAACAATTTCAACTACTTGACCATTTAGTAAAATTGGCTCTGTTATTATGTCTTGTTTTTTGCCAAAAATTAGCTCATTTGTCTCTGCTACATTAATTTCTAGCTCGCTTTCTTTGGACCATGCTTCAAGAGCCTTTACATATGCAAGATAAGAGGCTTCATCCGAGGAATTCGTTTTTTGGAGAAGTCCTACTAAGGCCATATCATCTGCATATTTAATCAATTTAAAGGTGCTAGTGTTTATATTAAAATCATTTGTAAATAAGGAGAAAAGCATAGGTGAAAGAACGCTGCCTTGTGGGCATCCTGTACTAATAGTACGCACTCCAGACAAAAAGCAGTTTACCTCTGAGGGCGACACGAGAGAAAGTCTCTGATCCAGAGAATCAGGCTGTTATCTATATTAATATTAACTAGTCTTTGCAGGAGAATATGTAGCTTCATAGAATTAAATGCTGCACTAAAATCTATAAATAAAACTCTAGCATGCCCTTTTGGGAGTGCAAGCTGTTTCTAAAAGGACCAGCACAGCATCATCTGTCCCTCTATTACTTCTATAAGCGAACTGCAGCGGATCTACACTGTAAAAAAATGTCTTGTCAAATTAACAGTAGCTTACTGGCAACAATTATCCAGTACTTGCTGTATTTTATTCAACAGTAAAATTACTGTAACACTAACTACAGTACTGTTAAGCATACTGTAAATCAAATAACATTATTTTACTGTAATTTCTTACCATATTAAAGTACAGTATTACACGGTTAATTTTTAATAATACTGTATAGCATTATACAGTTATGAAATGTAATTGTATTTATTGTATTGTGCTACTGTGTAACCTGTAGAATATGTAGAAAATCTGTAGAAATATTATTTTAACTGTTAATGGGAAATAGAAAAAAAGAACAATTGAAGCTTTAACTGCTCAAGGTTTATTGTGTATTTTCAAACACATTAGTACATTTACATATGTACATTTAAATACATGAATACAATTAAATACATGAATAATAATAATGTAATATAATACGATAAAAATCATGCATGACAATCATGCATTTCAATTCATGCAAAAAATGATTATGAACAGGTAAAATAGAAAAGATTAAAGGGGCGCTATCTGATCAATCTATTATTAGAAAGGGGGAAAACAGCTTAAACTAGTCCAAGATGGTCTACTGGTTTGAGATGGACTGCCTAACTGGTCAGACAAGTCTGTTGCTGATTTTAAAGGGTTTTTGGCTCCTTTCTAACTAGAGGACCAGATTTGCAGGGCTGGGAGACATGTATAAACTAGCTTTGACGAGTAAACCACCAATCCAGATGAGTATTACAAAATGACCAGTTGTAATCCAGTGTCCTTTAAAAAAATCTAAACACAAAACAATATCATCATGCACATGTGCCATGAAAAACTTGCATTATGATATTAATAATCATTTATATGCAGACTTAATGTTCTAACATTTGCAATAGGAAGTTCTCTATCCAAACTTTTATGCAACTGAACCTTAAACTGTACAACAATGTTTATTGTGTATTTTCACAGAACAATTCTTAACAACTTGCAGAATTCGCAGATGGCAAATAATCTGTTTAAAATGTTCTCAGTGGGTCAGTATTGGACCAAGGTATAGTAGTAGTTGGATAAATAGAATAATTAAATTAGATTAGATTTACAATTCATCGGTCGTCCAGATGGATGGGGTCTTCTTAATATGCACAGCTCACACATTGTGGAAAAGGAGAACAGACAAGACAGTTAAAATACAGTACAACCGTTTTTGTTGTTGTTGTTTTGTTTTTTTAGCTAAACTGCAGAAACAGACAAAATGATGTCTAAAGTGTAATTCACTTAATGCTAACATCTTGTTTGTTGGACTGTGTTTAAAATCAATTCATTTACGATCACGTAAAAACGTCAATCTTGCTTGTGTGATACTAAGTTCGTATGACAAAAAAAAGCTTGACAAGGCGTCTTTCCCTTCAAATGAGTAACGTTACATGTCAGTTTACACATAGTTATAAAACCAATTACGATATTATAGCAGACAATACTGTAAATGTCACACTTAGCGTTAAACATTAACGTTAACTTAAATGGCAGATTGCCAGGTCAGGATTTACACGAAATAAGCTAAAATAAGCGTGAAAAAATCAATTTGAGGAATTGAAACTTTAATTTTATAACAATAATCCGAATCCTAACCTTGGATATCAGATTTAAGGATACATTTATCGATTTTCAATTCCCAACCCTATAAAGTTATAAAATAACGTGCAGGCGTTTCCACTGACATAACGTGGTAAATAACAAAACTGATTAGACCATTTTGACCTTATAAGAGGCTATATATGATATATATGTTAATAAAATCACATTTAATCAAGTAACTTTTTTGTTGATAAGGCTATCCACATTAAAGAAATCCACGTCTGACTTAAACAGACGTTATAGTTCATGCCGCGGCCAGTTATGTCTATCGTTAATCCGTTAATGTAAGTAACTGATATGGTTTGCATAAAATATAAAATTACTAACCAGATATATCATGTAGACTATGGCGAAAACGTTGCCGACGACATCGACGCGATGCACGGCCTGCGCTCTCACAGAGGGAAGGGAACTGAAGAGTTCTTCATAAAATGGCAGCTTGTTGTGGTTATTTGTCGCGGTCATTTCGTACTTATGTATTTAAATTGACGATAACATGTGCCTGGTTACATTGAAGAGTGTCATATTGTACACATCTTATAGTAAAATGTCTAGAATAGATTAAATTGAATACAGAAATGGTGGTCTGCTATTCTATATAACTTTAAAGTTATTAGCAAGAATCCATAATAATTATTACTTACCAGATAAAGAAGTTCCAGGTCGGCAGAAAAGACAGCGCCACCACTGACACGACAAACTCTTTCAAAATTAAAATGCTCTCTCATGCACACTAAAGACTGTTAATGGTCACCCAGTGCTACTTTTTTATTTATTTATTTATTTATTTAATTTTATGTAAGAATAACATTAGTAGGCTAGCAATTTTACCCCTGGAACTGTGTGTGGAGTTTTTCGCGGTCAATTTGCACTGCTGTATTTAGATTAACAGTAACTAATAATTTCCCAGAATGCATTGAAATTCTACAGTAACATACTGTCAACTGTGTGCACAGTACATAACTGTTGAAAAAACAAAATAATACTGTGAAAACAACTAAATCTACTGTAACTTACTGTACATAGATTATACAGTAAGAAACTGTTGACAAAAACAGTATAATCCTGTGAAAACAACAGAAATCGTTTACAGTGTATCACACTGGTTACTTGGGAGGTCAAGAGATCTACCAGAACTCTCTCCATTGTTTTACATAATATGGAGGTGATGGCTATAGGTCGAAAATCTTCAGGCTTACTTGCACCAGGCTTTTTAGGTATTGGCCTTATTAAAGAAAATTTCCAAGATGTGGGTACACCTAACTAGAAGAAAGTTAAAAAGCCTTAAAAAAACACCTTTTAATTGGGGAGCACAATCTTTCAATAAGTGGGCTTTTAGGCCATCTGGGCCCGTGGCCGTACTTGGCTTTAGTTTAGTGAGGCTTTTTGCAACAGCATCTTCTGTGATAAGTATTGGTGAGCCTATAGAAAGATTTTTACAGATGTCATCACACTCACTCTTATCATCAACAACATCAAACCTGCAGAAGAATGTGTTCATTTCATCTACAAGACTTTGACTGCAGACTACAGGACTGTTGCTTTTGTTACAATTTTTTCCCATTAAAGTATTTAAGCCCTGCCAAGCCTGTTTTATATTCCCGCTAAAAAATGTACTCTCTATTGTGTTTTTATATTCGATTTTTGCCTTTAGGATCTCCCCCCTTAATTGTTTCCTTTTTTCCTGCACTAATTCCATATTGCCTGAGCAAAAGGCACTTTTTCTTTCATTAAGGCAGGTTTTTAATTGTTTGGAAACCCAGGGTTTGTTATTCGGGAATATTCTAATAGACTTTGTTTCAGACACACAGTCCTCACAAAACTTAATATATGAGGTTAAAATGTCCTTAAGTTCATTCTGGCACGATTCGAAGAAGATGTCCCAGTTTGTATTGTCAAAGTCCCTGAGTTGATCTTTATTTGTTCCAGACCACGTCTGTATCTGCTTGATAACTGGTTTCGTCCTTTTGAGCATAGCTTTGTATTTAGGCAAAAGATGAATTATATTGTGATCGGATTTGCCAAGAGGTGGTCTACACATTGCTTTATATGCCTCAGGGATATTTCCATAACAGCGGTCGAGGGTCCGATTTAACCGTGTAGGGCAGTTAACATATTGATGAGCAGTGGGCAAATGTGTAGACAAGTTTCATGAGTTAAAGTCCCCAAGGACAAAGACAGGCTGATCTGCAGAGCGGGCGAGTGCATCACTGTAGCTCTCTTCTATTTTTTCACCCGCTGCTGCGTCGTTCGGTCCGGGCACATACACAAGAATAATAGTAATTTGCCCGAACTCTCGCGGCAGGTAGAATGGCCGGAAAGTTACAGTCAATAGTTCATAGTCCGGTGTGCACACTTGCTCCCGAATGCAATACTGTGTGGCCCAGCGATCATCAATAGCTTTACCTGATCTACTGCGGCGAGAATCGAAGCAACACGAGCAGGTGACAATTGTGCCTACATCGTCGTCGAATCCCACACCACACTGAGAAAAGTGGTTCTCTGTAATGGAGAAAGAACACTCTTCTTGGCGTTGAGCCTCAACCCCAATCTCTTGATGTGAGCAAGAACGACAACTCAATGCTGAACCGCCTGTTGTTCCGATTGAGCTCGAATTAACCAATCGTCTATATAGTTCAGAATATGGATGCCCTGCAGCCTCAGTGGGGCTATAGCTGCATCCATACACTTCGTGAACGTGCGGGGTGACAATGCTAGGCCGAACAGAAGAACACGATATTGGTACGCTTCGGCCCTGAAAGCGAACCTCAGGAACTTCCTGTGTTGAGGGAGGATAGATACATGGAAGCAAGTGTCCTTTAGATCTATCGTGACTAAACAGTCCTCGGATCTAATTTGTGACACGATCTGCTTGAGAGTGAGCATCTTGAATTTGAGCTTCCCTACAGTGCGATTTAAGAGACGCAGATCTAGAATGGGATGCAACCCTCCATCTTTTTCTGAACGATTAAGTACCGCCTGTAGTATCCATCTCCCTGCTGGGTGGAGGAACCCGTTCTATAGCTCATTTTAGCAGCAGAGTTTTTACCTCCTGTTCTAATACCAGAGCCTGCTTGGGGCCCACCACTGTGGGCAGAACCCCTCTGAACCAAGGTGAACGCGTTCTGAACTGAATAGGACCCACTAAGAATATTCAGGACCCACTAAGAAACATTGGGGAGCATTTCCCACTCTGCCAGAAACTCTACTAAGGGAACCAGGCTCTCGAGGCTGGGCTCTGGAAGAACATCCCGAGAAGCAGACACAGCACCCTGTAACATACTGGCAGGAAACAGCTGGTCTGGGCACTCCCTAACCCTCCTCGGAGGGGGCGAGCGCCCCTCGGGAAATTGCTCGCCCAGTCTCTCTACGCCCTGTATAGGCAGGGTTAGTAGAACAGACCCCTGAGGGCATCGGGAAAGACAGGGCACCGTGTTTTTGTGCGGTGAACTCAAGTCTTTCACGATGGGGACCACCCTCAGAGTCCTGGCGTTCAGCACGTCAGGATTTTTTCGACGCGGCCTTCCTGGCGACAATGACTGTCCTCAGATCAGCCCTGTCCCGAGAAGGCCGCGCCGGAGAGCGCCTCGCCTCGTCCCTCCAGTTTCTCTGCGGGGGGCACAAGACGTGACACTCTTACGCAACAATAAATTTATCAAATGTTTACAGAACAAGCGGGAACCCAGTGTGCCTGAATCTTTCTCTATTGCTGTTCATTTACATGATAGAAAATCTAAGGCCTTCAACAGCCGTAGAGCAAACCCATCTAATCTGGTGCCTATTACATGCCAAACTAAGACTGCTGTGAGGACAAAAAGTAAGACTATAAAGTTAGCAATTTCAAATATCCACTCCATTAAAAATAAATCACTTCTAGTCAATGACTTAATAACCACATACAACCTGGATTTAATGTTTCTAACTGAAACTTGGCTAGAAGACAGCAGCAGTGCAACGGTCCTAAACGAAACATCCCCTCCTAACTTTACTTATATGAGTGTCTGCAGAGCGGGTAAGAGGGGGGGGGGGGGCTTAGCTGTTCTTTTTAAAGATGTTTATCAATGTAAGCAAATATCATTTGCGAATTACCCCTCTTTCGAATATCTGGGTATTGTGTTAAAAGGTGCTCCACGTATTTTACTTATCATTGTTTACAGGCCTCCAAAATACTCTCCAGCCTTTGCTGAGGACTTTACAGAACTGTTATCAACAATTGCCTCTGAGTTTGACTGTTTTGCCATTGCTGGAGATTTTAACATTCACAGAGATAATGCAGAAAACAATATGGCAACAGAAATAAAAACTGTTTTAAAAACTTTTGATCTGACTCAGCATATACACGGTCCCACACACAATCGTGGACACACTCTAGATTTACTAATCAGTACTGGTTAAAACATCTCATCGATTGTTATTAAGGATGTAGCACTGTCCGATCATTTCTGTATTTTCTTTGATATATTAATCTCTCCTGCCATTAAAGCCAGATATGTGTCTGTCAAGAAGAGATGCCTAAATGAAAACACTGGTGTGCTATTTATGGAGGTTTTATCTTTAAAACCAAGCATATCTGCCGACTCTGTTGATTTTCTCCTTAATTCTTTTAACTCAAAAATTAAGAGTGTAATTGATGATATTGCTCCTGTGAAAGTCAGGAAGAATAGTGGCAGACAAAAAGCACCTTGGAGAAACTCAACAGCAGTGCAAAATATGAAAAGACAATGCAGAAGAGCAGAACGCATGTGGCGGAAGACAAAACTTGTAGTCCATTATAACATCTACAAAGACAGCATCCATGCTTTCAATAGGGAACTAGGCAAAGCCAGACAGACTTTCTTCTCAAATATTATAAACAGCAATATAAACAACACACGCACTCTTTTTGCTACTGTAGAGAGACTGACAACCCCCCGAGCCAGATTCCCATAGAAATGCTCTCAGAAAGGAAATGCAGTGAGTTTGCTTCTTTCTTTTCTGAGAAAATCAATAACATCAGAAAGGTGATCAGCACATCCTTGAGTCGCTCAGGGGTCAGGCAGATCAGACCACAACCTGAGAAAGTAGCTACTATGTCTGATTTCAAAGAAATTGATGGCACAATTTTGGTAGAAACCGTACATCACCTTAACCATTTCACTGCTGTGTGTATGACCTGCATAAAGAAAATACATTTCTCAAGCCTGGTATTTTTTAAATAAGTTTTTATTTTTATTTTTTATAAGTAAAGACATATAACTAGTTTAATTGTAGTGCATTGACAATAGTTTTATATAATTAGTTTATTAATCAGATTAACTTGGTAAATAAACTTGGTCTGAAAATTTGGTCCATAAATCAAACACACTTGCATGTAATAATATGAAACTTGGTACACATATAGATCTCATCGTTTCATATATAGCCTACTTCACACTCTTACTTTTTACCCCAGCCCAACAGGAAGACGGCTATTTAGGGTTGTGTTTAAAACACATGCAATGGAATTTAAAGTATTGCTCCTAGAGCACTGAACCAAATTCGACAAAACTCGATCAGCGTGAAGTCAAGACATTAAGGATGAAAAGGTGCCAAGGGATTTTTTATATCTCGAACGGTTTGGCCGTGGCGAGGAAACGAAATTATGGCGAGAAACATGAAACAGGATGTGTGTTATAACTTCAGCATACATTAACTGATCTTGATGAAACTTCAGCAGTGTTTTCTCTGTAAGAGACCGATCACATGGATGTGACTATTGTGAGTCAAAATTATAGCGCCACCAACTGGCAGCAGGAAGTGTGTCACTTTCAAAATGCTTTGAAACCACTCTCTTATTTTTAACCAATTTGCTTCAAACTTCATCTGTATAATGTAAATACACGGCAGATGTAGACCTGTGAATGAATTTTTGATATCTTTGATACTGTTGCCGTGGCAACGAATCAAACTTTAACATTCTTTTTTGATGCTTTTGGGACTCTTAGCATGCTTGAAATTGCTTGAAACTCAACAGATACATCACATTTATTAGCCAGTAGACATGTGCAACTATGGCAAAAGATTAAAGTAATGTCAAAAAAGTAAACACTAAAAGCCTCATATCTTCTAAAAATGTAATTATACATCATTTGTTTCTAAATTAAATTATACAAATATTATAACTTCCCCAATTTTTCCTTTTTTTCATTTAAGAATTATGTTTACGTTCAAAAACAGCCAGAATTGTTGTAAAATTCATAAAAAAATAATAATCTGAGTCATACGTAGTGCTATACTGCCCTCTTGTGTTCAATATCAGGTAGGCCTATTGTGTATATTCCCACCGTTTAATCAACGTGTGACTCCGCTGGGACTTGGAAGCTTTTAAATCGCTTACTTAAAACCGAAAGTCGAAATACGGATGTCCGCACAAGACATTAATGGTGTGGAGTAGAGCGAGCATTTTAAATAAATTCCTATTAAGTAGGATTGAACTAAACAGAATGAATGTTCACTCTGTTCTGCTGGTTCCTCGCTGGTGGATCATATGATTACTTTGTCATAATCTATGACAAAAATGCTATTATAAACCATATTAATAATAGATAATACACATTGCTCTTATTTTTGAAAAATACATTCATGAAAAACAAGATAACAAAAATCATAAAAAAATATAGCCATGGCTGCTATAAATGTTTGAAATGCATAGGACAGATGTTTAATGACGCAGCAACATATAATTGAAAGGCAATTAATAATCTGTCATTACGTCACTGCATTATGATATTACGGCTCCAATACGGTGCAGCACAAAGCACTTATGTGCATCCCGAGCGGAGAATGATGTGCTTGAAGCCACATAAAGTTACAGCGCAGTGAGTCCGTATTGAAAAGTTCAAAGCACAAAGGAAATACATATTTATGAACAGTGTATTATACATTATATATCTATGCAATAGTTTATTGAGCCTTTTCTTTTAAAGGTTTTAAATTTCAGTTACTGTGTGCGTGAAGAACAATTATAGTGCTCTGACTCTAGTGTTGTGATCTAACCGACAGCGTCCGACACCCGGTAGAAAGTAACACGGTTAAGTTACAGCAATAAAGTCCAGCAAGAAAAAGTTTCTTCATTCGAAAATATAGACCTTTAGACCTTTATCTTAAAGATCCAGTATAATAGAATTAACATTCAATCATCTTGAAGATCGTTTCGTCATTGACTGTAACCGAATGTGACGTGCTGTTTGAATGCTGAATGGAGAATGACTGACAGGCGCAGAGAGGGAAAAGTTTGTGTTCTTGAATTTAATGACTTAAATATTAATTTCTATATCACATAATAGCTTCAGAACACTAATAATACAGTACACAAAAACTTAATGGTACTTTAGAAAGTTTTTGTGCCTTTGTGCCTAACATAGAATAGTATATATGCACAATATAGAATTTGAATCAGCCTCGTCAAAGATGGCAGTGTCAGAGCCGATACCGATCCTGAGTATCTAATCGGCGCACTTCTTTTCAACAGTCAAATTGAAATTGAAATTGAAATTGCTTGAAACTCAACAGATACATCACATTTATTAGCCAGTAGACATGTGCAAAGTTTCAGAAACGGGCATAGTGCAAGGACTAAATAGCGCCACCTTTTGACAAAAGTGGGGTTGTTAGTTTTATCTACAGTTACAAAAATCGCTATATACATTGTACTCCTCAAGCCGGACAACTTTCTAATACATAGTCATTAGCTCGGACCAAGAGGAAGTCAGATATTTTGGTTTGAATATGGTGAGCCTCTCTCTGAGCCTACGTCCCTGTATGGCAAGCCCTTTTAACATTTAAAAGCTAAGTTTGCCTGTCCGGAATTAACATTGTAGATATCAACAACGTCTTTCTGTCTATTCGTAATTACATTTTGGATAGTTTGTATTATAATTTAAGATATCTGTAACATAATTGTGACTAGTCGAAATGACAGAGTATGGCAAGCCGTTTTAACATTTAATCATAAAAGGGCCAAAGCCTTCGGCACCGCCACCCGGGTGCATTTAGGTAACTAAAGGAACCGGGGTTGCGGTGCCACCGGCTTGGGCCCGCCATCGCTGCTCGCAGCTATATTTATTATTATTATTTATACGACTATTCGGGCACTTTTGGGGCCTTTAACATGCTCAAAAACTCTTGAAACTTTGCACACGGGTCAGAACCCGCGGCCATCAGGGCCGGGCTGAAGATGGTACCCGGGCGTGGCAGGGCGGCTCGTCAGGGATTTTTGATATCTCGAACGGTTTGGCCGTGGCGAGGAAACGAAATCATGGCGAGAAACGTGAAACAGGAAGTGTGTTATAACTTCAGCATACATCAACCGATCTTGATGAAACTTCAGCAGTGTGTTCGCTGTAAGAGGACGATCACATGGATGTGACTATTGTGAGTCAAAGTTATAGCGCCACCAACTGGCAGCAGGAAGTGTGTCACTTTCAAAATGCTTTGATATCACCCTTTTATTTTTACCCGATTTGCTTCAAACTTCATCTGTATAATGTAAACATACGGCAGATGTAGACCTGTGAATGGATTCTTGATATCTTTGAAACTGTTGCCGTGGCAACGCATCAAACTTTACCATTATTTTAGGATGCTTTTGAGACCCTTAGCATGCTTCAAATTGCATGAAACTCATCAGACACATCACATTTATTAGCCAGTAGACATGTGCAAAGTTTCAGAAACGGGCGTGGTGAGGGCTCAGTAGCGCCACCTTTTGACAAAAGTGGGGTTGTTAGTTTTATCTACAGTTACAAAAATCAGTATGTATATTGTACTCCTCGAGCCGGACAACTTTCTAATTGACACTCATTAGCAAGGACCCACAGAAAGTCAGATATGTTTGTTTGAATGTGGTCCTGCTGTCTTTGAGCCTACATCTCTGTCTCTGTCTGTGTGTTTGCCTGTCTGTGCCTCTGTGTGTGTGTTTGTAGGGGGAGGGGGCTTAACCATTTCACTGATGTGTGTCTTGCCTACAGAAAAAGAAAATACATTTCTTAAGCCTGGTATGTTTTAAATAAGTTTTTTATTTTAATTTTTTATAAGTAAAGGCATAGAACCAGTTTAATTGTAGTGCATTGACAATAGTTTTATAAAATTAGTTTATTAATTAAATTAACTTGGTCCATAAACTTGATCTGAAAATTTGGTCCATAAATCAAACACACTTGCATGTAATAATATGAAACTTGGTACACATATGGATCTCATCGTTTCATATATACTTCACACTCTTACTTTTTATCCCAGCCCAACAGGAAGTCGGCTATTTAGGGTTGTGTTTAAAACACATGCAATGGAATGTAAAGTATTGCTCCTAGAGCACTGAACCAAATTCGACGAAACTCGATCAGCGTGAAGTCAAGACATTAAGGATGAAAAAGTGCCAAAGGATTTTTGATATCTCGAACGGTTTGGCCGTGGCGAGGAAACGAAATTATGGCGAGAAACATTAAACAGGATGTGTGTTATAACTTCAGCATACATTAACTGATCTTGATGAAACTTCAGCAGTGTCTTCGCTGTAAGAGGACGATCACATGGATGTGACTATAGTGAGTCAAAGTTATAGCGCCACCAACTGGTAGCAGGAAGTGTGTCACTTTCAAAATGCTTTGAACTCACCCTTTTATTTTTACCCGATTTGCTTCAAACTTCATCTGTATAATGTAAACATACGGCAGATGTAGACCTGTGAACGGATTCTTGATATCTTTGATACTGTTTCTGTGGCAACGCATCAAACTTTAACATTTTTTTAGGATGCTTTTGGGACTATTAGCATGCTTGAAATTGCTTGAAAAAGATAGATACAGATAGCTCGACAGATACATCACATTTATTAGCCAGTAGACATGTGCAACTATGGCAAAAGATTAAAGTAATGTCAAAAAAGTAAACACTAAAAGCCTCATATCTTCTAAAAATGTAATTATACATAATTTGTTTCTAAATGATATTATACAAATATTATAACTAAACCAATTTTTCCCCTTTTTTTCATTTAAGAATTATTTTTACGTTCAAAAACAGCTAGAATGGTTGTAAAATTTAGAAAAAAAATAATAATCTGAGTCATACGTAGTGCTATACTGCCCTCTTGTGTTCAATATCAGGTAGGCCTATTGTGTATATTCCCACCGGTTAATCAACGTGTGACTCCGCTGGGACTTTTAGAGTTTTTAAATCGCTTACTTAAAACCGAAAGTCAAAATACGGATGTCCGCACAAGACATTAATGGTGTGGAGTAGAGCGAGCATTTTAAATAAATTCCTATTAAGTAGGATTGAACTAAACAGAATGAATGTTCACTCTGTTCTGCTGGTTCCTCGCTGGTGGATCATATGATTATTTTGTCGTAATCTATGACAAAAATGCTATTATAAACTATATTAATGGATAATACACATTGCTCTTTGTATTGTTAAAAAATACATTCATTAAAAACAAGATAACAAAAATCAAAAAGATATAGCCATGGGTACTATAAAATTGCTACTAAACATTTTTGAAATGTATAGCACAGATGTTTAATGAGGCAGCAACATATAATTGAAAGGCAATTAATAATCTGTCATTACGTCACTGCATTATGATATTACGGCTCCAATACGGTGCAGCACAAAGCACTTATGTGCATCCCGAGCGGAGAATGATGTGCTTGAAGCCACATGAAGTTACAGCGTGTTGAGTCCGCATTGAAAAGTTCAAAGCACAAAGGAAATACATATTTATGAACAGTGTATTATACATTATCTATCTATGCAATAGTTTATTGAGCCTTTTCTTTTAAAGGTTTTAAATTTCAGTTACTGTGTGCGTGAAGAACAATTATAGTGCTCTGACTCTAGTGTTGTGATCTAACCGACAGCGTCCGACACCCGGTAGAAAGTAACACGATTAAGTTACAGCAATAAAGTCCAACAAGAAAAAGTTTCTTCATTCAAAACCATCGACCTTTAGACCTTTATCATAAAGATCGAGTATAATAGGATTAACATTCAATCATCTTGAAGATCGTTTCATCATTGACTGTAACCGAATATGACGTGCTGTTTGAATGCTGAATGGAGAATGACTGACAGCCGCAGAGAGGGAAAAGTTTACGTGTTCTTGAATTTAATGACTTAAATATTAATTTCTATATCACATAATGGCTTCAGAACAATTATAATGCAGTGCACGAAAACTTTATGGTACTTTAGAAAGTTTTGTGCCTTTTGTGGGGATTAACAATAACATAAAATAGCATATGCACAATATAGGATTTGAATCAGCCTCGTCTGATCAATACCCGATCCGGCAAAGATGGCAGTATCAGAGCCGATACCGATCCTGAGTATCTAATCGGCGCATCCCTAACTACTAAAATGTAAACACACTGCAGATGTATACCTGGATGTACACCTGACCTTTCAGAAGGTTGCTCACGCATACTTTGTGGTTGATATGTGCCCTCGATGCGCACTTTTGCAGAGCCCTCACTGATGCAAGCTCTTCAGCACACTTCTTTTCGACAGTCATAGCGGGGGTACGTTTTAGCTCGTCGTGCAGAATAACCCTAAAGGCACCAAGGTCGCGGTGCCACCGGCTTATATATATATATGTATATATATATATATATATATATATAAATATAGCTGCGAGCAGCGATTGCGGGCCCAAGCCGGTGGCACCGCCACCCCGGTGTTCACATACACGCAACCGCGGAATGATGGGAGGAATTCGGTGGGAAGCTAAAATAATCTAGTTGTAGTCTTGTAAATAGTGTCACTACAAGATTCAGTGTTTGTAAAATCTTTAGTCTGAGACTAAAAACTCTGAACCCAAAGTCTTTAGATGTGAGCTGATAATCTTATAAAGTCTTTTCTAAATCTTTTCAAAGTCTTTTGGTGTACGCCCGGCATTAGACTGTGTCGTCTCTTTTTCTGTTCTCTTCAGAGGAGTAAAGTTCAGGTTCAGAAAGTAAAAGTCCGCCTCAGTATTTTGTTCCAATCACCTGGATTTGCTTATTAGCAGTTTTTCAGTCAGGAGACACAAATCAGCTGAAATCAACTGTCAGTCAGTTCATGGCTGGAATAAACACATGGCAGGACTTCTACTTTTTTTCTACTTCTACTTCTACTTTATACAACACTGATTTTATCCCAGCTTTTATGTAGTGTTAAAAAACTGAAACAGGAAGTGCTTCTGGACCAGTGTTGTTTACATCTTGTGAAATGGTCTATAAAACCAAGTTTTATGTCGAAAATCAGCAAATAACAAATAAAATTTGCATCAATATGGACTTTTTGTTTACGAACATAAAATAATAACATTAAAAATGATGGCCAGGAGTGTCTTGCAACATGTTATCTACTAACATGTACAAGTTCAAATTAAATGTTGACAAAAAAGGTTTTATAGTAGATAAACTTCACATATTTCAGCCTTTAAATAATTTTTATAAAAAGAATGATACAAAAAAGACTGACTTTTACCATGCACATTAGCTTATCCTTTATTATTATTAGTCAAATTCGGTCCGATTTTGCCGTGGTGTCTGTCGTTGCTATGCAACCATTCACTGCGCTCTCCACAAAGTAGCTCTGCTACAAGATTTATTTACGGAGAAGAGAAAAACATCCGTAGTGTTTGGGTGCACCCTCATCCTTCATGTTGACTGAGCTTTCAATGTTGTAACGGAAAGGGTGAAGCTGATTGGTTGTTTCTTGTCACATGACCTGTGGTGAGCTTGCAGCATTCTGAAACTTAGCTATTTTTTCATCTCGCTGTGCCTGGAAAGAATGAGCGTGTGGCCATTCATTCATTTGAAATAACGAACTTGAACACGCAAAAGACACGATATGTGAATGGCCCCTAGGCGAGCTAGTGGTATCTTGCGAGCCACGTGTTTGAGACTGAAAATCAATATCCAACGGAGAATATGAATGGGACTCTGCCAGTCTGTTGGGGCCCCCTTGGAGGGCGGGGCCCGTTTCAATTGAAACGGTTGAAACATTGGTAAGGCCGTCCCTGTGTACAGAGGATAATGATGAAAGTGCTAAGAGTGTGTGTGAGGGAGAGAGATGCACACACGCCAGAAACACACACAAGTCTGCATAATGACACTCATTAATGTTAATATACGTTGTGCTAATATGAATAATTGAGTATGCGGTGTATAGTTGGAGAATCTGTCCTAAATCATTTGATGATCTGAGACGTGATAAACTGAAGACATAAACTGATAAATCAGGTGTGATGGTGATTTGTGTATTCTGTAACCCTGACTCCAGTAATCTGGTAAATATGATTGACAGCTCATATTGTGACTGACTCTTGATGTAAGAAATACTTACAGTAGATAATAAAGAAGAGGTTTAGCAGGAGCGCGATCAAAAACAGGACTATAATCATGACTCCTTCAAATCCAGCGTAGTTCAGACTTTTGTCATACACAGATTTAAACAACACTGGAATAAAGGAAGACAAACAACAATTACTGAAATAGAAAAGCAACATATAAATACATATTATAAAACACTTCTCATTGAACAGATGCTTTTATACACAACATTACAACACATTAGCTGTGTCTGAAATCGCTCACTCGTTCACTCATTCACTAATCCCTATATAGTGTATGGCATTTGAGTGCACTATATCTGCAAGGAGTGAAGGAGATGAAGTGAGTGAATTCGGACGCTGACGTTTACACTGTGCGTCGGAGAGTTGGAGCTGTCGCAGAAAAGGCTTCGTCACGCATACTGATAAAACTCCTTTTATCTTACATTACCTACTTTATAAAATAATATTAACAACAATAACAATCATAATGACTTTATTTTGTAATTATACCTCCGTGCCAGCTTTGTAGTTTCATCGACTGAAATTGTACATTAACTCTCACGTTCACAGATGACGTGTCGTCGAGCGCCCTCCGGCGACCGTTATTATGTTCAAAACGACGATTAACGGATATTTTTCAAATCCTCCACTGGATGTAATGTAATCTCTGGTTTAAACTTGCTCGCGCCGAACTTTCATGCGCGCTCAGTTCTCTCCGCATTGTATTGTGGGAAATAGGGCTTCAGCGAGTGTACATCGAATGTACACTCGAATTCAGAGAGGATTGTGGGTAAAAGTAGTGAATGAATGTAGGGAATGATGTCGTTCACTCAGAATTCGGACACCACTACAAAATGGCCGACACCCGATATAGTGCACTATATAGTGGATAGGGAGCGATTTCAGACACAGCTATTCTCTGTCTGATCGTGACCCTTGACCTTTGTGCTGATGATGACCCCTGACCCTTGACCTTTGTGCGGATGATGACCCCTAACCCTTGACCTTTGTGTGGGTGATGACCCCTAACCTTTTGTGCAGTTGATAACCCCTGACCCTGACACATGCTGAGATGTCAATCAGAAGTAACTTTATCTTCAGTCTCATGCTACGTTCACACCGGACGCGAATCGCGCGTCAAATTCGCGCCTGACGCGTCTAGTTTGACGCTTGACCACTTTGTGTTAATTCGCGTGTCAAGAGCGAAACTGCCGCGCGTAAAAACAAAAGTTTGAAGCGAAATTTACGCGCGTGACGCGCGTCAGAATCGAAATCCGTTGGCGGTCATTGTTTTTATGTCGACCGAGCATTCATCAAGAGAGTTACCGCTCTGTATTTACTCTGGAGAGCAGAACAGCGGCGTGGGGATCATCGTCGCCGTATATTTGTATCCTTCAGAGCCGAACCGTTTGGCGAGTTTCAGCATTTGCTCGCTCCAGGAGCTGCGCTGGATGACGGCCACTGTCAGCGCTACTTCCGCCTGTCCCGCGCCCAGTTTGATGACCTGTTGTCCCGCATCGGAGCGAGGATCACCCTCGCCCTCATCCATCTAATCTAGCTGTCATTTATTTTTTGTTTTGATGATAAATAGAGCCAGCCTTCAAAAGTTATTTTCTCTCACGTCCAGACACGAATTTATGCGCATATGTTGATTGTCTTTACAACATAATACTATTTCATATAATCTAGCTATGGAATGAATAACATTCAATACAAAATGAACATGTCTCGTATATGGAAATAATGTTTTAAGTGATAAAACATTTGCTTTGTTGTGCATAATCCCACCATGCATTTAGTCATATTAACAAAATAAATTATTGAAGCATCCAGACACTTCACCACGTGAGCAAGCAGCTAGGCTCCTGATTGGTTAACGCGGCGCGAATTCACGCCAAAGTTCAAATTTTTCAACTCGGGCGGCAGACGCGAATTCGCGTCAAACGCGTGAATGCACAAATGGCACTTACTGAATCATTCGCGCGTAACGCGCTAGACGCTCAATTCGCGCCATTCGCGCGAACTTGACGCGCGAATGAGGCGTATTCGCGTCTTCCGCGCCTCGCTCCACGCCTCATTCGCGCCGCAGGAATTTTTCACGCGCGTAAAGCGTCTTTGCATTGACTTAACATTGAAATCATTCGCGCCCGGTGTGAACGTAGCATCAGTCTCTACATTATGTCTACTGTGATAATTCATGCAATATTTCCATAATTAAGCGGTGTAGTGTAGAATATCTTATAATGACAAAAATACAACAGTAACACAACACACTTCACAGTATTCATGTCATGGGTTTAAGAATTCCAGCAGGATATTGAGAATATTACATCATTTACATGTAATTATTGTTCAACTGTTAATGTGTTTATGATAATGATTGTGGATGTGCATTTGGATTTATTTACCTGAGTAAAACAGAACTGAGAAAACTATATATTCTATCCAGAAAGTGAAGTACAGAATCCATGTTTTAATCTTGCCTGTAAAACAGAACAGATGAAATAATCACATCCACTATATCATTTACAACAGCAACTCAACGAAACACAAGTTTAACATTGAATTTAATGTAAAATTACTGTCAGTTTATGTGAAAACAATGTGTATCATAATTGATATACTATATGAATCTATAAATATGATAAATCAGCCACACCTGTGAAGTTATTGATATACGGAGCCGTCCAGAGCAACATCAGCGGCCTCAGAAAATACTGAGCAGAACAACACACCGACTCAAACACAGATCCTGAAACACACACACACACACACACACACACATTACTAACAATAGACCGACTCAAACACAGATCCTGAAACACACACACACACACACACACACACACACATTACTAACAATAGACCGACTCAAACACAGATCCTGAAACACACACACACACACACACATTACTAAGATTAGACCGACTCAAACACAGATTCTGAAACACACACAAAAAACACACACACACATTACTAACAATAGACCGACTCAAAAACAGATCCTCAAACACACACACACACACTACTAACAATAGACCGACTCAAACACAGATCCTCAAACACACACACACACACACACACACACACATTACTAACAATAGACCGACTCAAACACAGATTCTGAAACACACACACAAAAAACACACACACACACACACATTACTAACAACAGACTGACTCAAACACAGATCCTCAAACACACACACACACACACACACACACACACACACACACACACACACACACACACACACACACACACACATTACTAACAGACCGACTCAAACACAGATCCTGAAACACACACACACACACACACACACTGTCAGAAAGTCCGTCTCGGAACGGAAAACAAGCAGTGGTCTGACGGACTCTTTTGATAGTTGCAACTTCCTGCAGGCTGATGCAAAAGCCAGTTCCAGCCTGATATCGCTGTTTTCCCTGATATTGTTCAGTAATGTTGTGCGTTCATGCAACAAATGTGAGTAAATATGTTAATATTATTTAGTCAACACTTTATATCTGTTCATGTGAATGTTGGATGTTTAGCAAATGACGATCGCGATATGCAAATGACGATCGCGGAGAGGCGCTAATGGGCTATATGCACGCATAAGTTCCGCATTTGACGTAAGGATGCTCGTCCATTTCCGGTTGTGGAGATTAAAGCGGAGGAAAACCGGAGAAAACGGGATTATGGCAGAGTCTTCAATATTACTGTCCTCCCGTCTTTGAAACGAAACGTACATACGTTTAGATGTAATTTTATATATAGTTATGTTTATTTAATATAATTTTAAAAAGAAGCATAAACACAACGAGGGGTGTCTGTTTTATCTGTTTTTGTGACTAACGTTTCATTAGTATAACCATGGAGTATAAAATTCAATATAAATTCTCGGTATTGCATTGGACTCTACGATCGGCGGAAGTTATCGAGCATCCCTAATGCTTCACCGGAAATAACACCATGCATAGAGCCCATTCCATGGACACGTTATTATTACATACTGCGTCATGCTGTTTATTTGTAGTTTATCTCATTATATGTTTAATTTGTTATCTGACAGTTGAGCATTCATTTGTGATGACTATTTAGTCAGTTATTGATAACTTGTGAGGTAATTTGTGTATATATTGTATTCATACTGTATTCCTTTATTTATATATTCTACAGACCACAACATAACATGATTGCATCATATAACTCTCCTTACCATCCTGAGAGTGTATATGGATGTCACTTACTGCCTGACGAATATCATTAAAGAGAAGTTTGATGAAGATATACTTCTCCTGTGCCTGATTCTCTTACCGGAATCACTGTCCATATTCGTCCGCCTACAGAACTGTAAATTCTCAAACGTTGCTAGAGGTGCTACTCGGCAATACACACATTACTAACAGACCGACTCAAACACAGATCCTGAAACACACACACACACACACACACACACATTACTGTACATCTACAACACACACACATCACTAACAACAGACCGACTCAAACACAGATCCTGAAACACACACACGCGCACACACACACACACACACACACACACACACACACACACACACACATCTCCACAGATATGAGTTATTGATTATTAACTCTCAGTTCTGAATCACTGACCTTCAGATAACCCCCAGAGGACGAACGCGAGAAACATCAGAATATTTGGACAGAAGACGAGGAACATCTGAAGACGAAAGACTGAGTCTGAGAGAAACACACAATAACACGTTCACTTACAGTTTTTCTCAATTACTGAAACCATCACTCACTTTCTCAAAACCTTACACACAAAACCACACTTTCACACACATCCACAGAAACGCTGACTCTACTGACAAAATCAATTATATACTGGCAAATTATATATCATATATATATATATATATCAATTATATACTGGAAAAATCAAACTATTGCCTCAAGACCATTTTACCTGAGCTCAAAGATCACACACACACACACACACACACACACACACGAGTCAAAATTATGAACACTACAGATCATGCATTAGACACTACATCAAAAAACAGAAAACAGACTTCAGAGCATGTTACAGATAAAAGTATAATGCCAATACAGTAATAAGGTGAATAAAATAATTACTGTATCCACAAGTCTGGTATTGCACTGAATATTGAATAGTATCGAATGTCTGAGTCGTTGTGTGTAAACTGTGTGTTGTAGAGTGAGAATGTCAGAGTGCATGAGATCTGCAAACAGTGTTTTAATCACCTGAACTTGTTTAATGTTTTACAGAAAGAGTGATTTATTTGATAAATTGGTTCAGGTTATTGAGAATTTGGATCAGAAAATGAGGTTTAGTGTTTTAGCAAATCAGGAAAACTGTAAACAGATTTAATAAAGATGATTATCAGTCATTCAGTTTTAAGACACACATCTCTGTTCTTTCAGTTATTACATTTATAACTGAATGAAACTGAGTGGCAAACACAAACGTAATATATTATAAATAACTGAACACTGATTCAGGACAGAAGAGTGGCTGTTTTCTGTGGACTCACCCAGTAGTTTCAGAAACACATTTATATCGGTTGTAAATGTGCTGGGATTGTCAGGTGAGCCACTGTGAACTGTACATGTGTATCGTCCTTCATCTTCAGCTCTCAGATGGTCCAGCCGGAGGGAGAAGTTTCTGTGTTTAATCTCCTCAGTGAAGAAATGAGCTCTGTCCTGATAATCCTGCGACTGTGCCTCTGGTCGACTCTCGCCATCTTCATACAGATGAACAGGATCATCTAAGTCTGTTCTTCTCCACTCCACCTCCAGTCTCTTCATTCCAGTGAGTCTTTGTTCATAACAGGGCAGAAGCACTGAAGATCCCAGAGGAACAGGTGTGTGGCAACAAGGCTCCGCAGTGAATCCTGAAAATGAAAAAATATAAATATATATGTAAAATGGCAAAGCAAAAAAAAAAAAAAGGCCTACTTTGTAAAACAAAAATTGCATTGAAAAGCCCAACATTTATAAAAGGTTTAATAAACCGTCACAGAAGTTTATGATTTTCCAGCAGTGAGAGAACTGACATCATCATCAGAAAAGGACACACACATCATAATCAACCCGTCTGAGAAAATCACCATCAAGCGCTGATGAAGATGATATAATCTCTGGATTCGGTTCATGTAAAGTTTGTTATTTAATCAAATCTTTGAAAGATAATCAGCGTTTGTTCAAGGCACTTTATTAAACTAGATATCCACAGTTTCATTTGCTGTGTTTTCTGAATTATAAATGTAAAATACTTATTTTCTGTTGTAATACTTTCTATTCAAGTCTCTAAACATTTTCTGTGTTCATGTCGGATCATTCATGAAGAAGCTAAATCAACATTAAAGGCTGTTTTCACATCAGTGTGTAATTGAGGAATCATGAGTTCAGTTTCACTTGAGTAATTACTAGTTAGTTCCAATGATCTTCACTTTATAATACGGATCCAAATAATCAGTAATTCCCACAGAAGTATCTAGTAACACTTTCATCTGTGAGCTATTACTTACTAATTCGTTAATGAGAGTTTATTTTAGTTAATAGTAGTTACTAGATTGTTAATAAACTTTTTCAGTAGTTCTCTGGGAAGTATTACAAAAATAGTAGTTATTGATTTCTTAATAGTGAACTACCACTTTCATCTGTGCGCTATTACTTACTAGTTCGTTAATCAGAGTTTCTTGTTAGTTAATAATAGTTACTAGATTGTTAATATTGTGTTACTCATTAGTTCTTGTGTAGTTATTCATTAACGCAGGAACCGTATTCTAAAGTGTTACCGCTTAATCATAGTCATATATTGATCAGGTCTACAGCAGCAGCGGTTTCTGTCTTTTTTCCACTTACCCAGTTTCAAGTCTGTTTCGGTTGAAAACACACACTTCTCATCCCTGTAAACTGTACATCTGTAAACTCCTTCATCTCCAGCTCTCAGCTTTTCCAGACGGAGGGAGAAGTTTCCATCTGTAATCTTCTTATTAGAGAAATGAGCTCTTTTGTGAAAGTCCTTGTGCTGTTCTTCAGCTCGACTCTTTCCATCTTTATACAGAAGAACTAAAGCCTCTGAGTCTGAGTCTGTTCCTCTAGATCTTCTCCATTCCACCTTCAGACTTTTCCTTATCAAGCTTTTGTCAACCTGACAGGGCAAAACCACTGAAGATCCCAGAGGAAACACTTTACCCATAAAGAACTCTATAAAGGAATAGAAACGTGTGTTAATGCAAAAACTATTAATAAGAAATAAAAGAGGAAAGAAGCGGACACAAGATAATCTGCAGTTCAGTAACTGTAAGAACATTTTGTCAAGTTTCTTCGTCAGTTTCTTTAAAAATTGTGCATTAAAAGGCTCTTTATTGAGGGTTTATTATGGGTTAATCACAGAAGGTTATGTTTATCAGTGAAAGAACTGACGTTTGATCCTCACACAGATGATCATCACCCATACACACAATGTCTTATCAATTATATACGAACAAAAGACACATCACACTTGCATCCATTCACAACTTGCTGCTAATTAATTTGATTTAATATCCAAAATGCAACAAAAATGCTCTGTTTTCAGTTTTATATTTTCTAATGCATGAATTAATTCAACAGAAAACATTCTGAATATGTATCAAATTGCTCTTAAATGTGCTGAATGACATAATCAGAAAACACAGTCATTACCAAAACGTGGAAATGTGCAATTTTTTCAGAGGGATGAAATGGATGTTTCTTAAGTATTTGGTTGAACATCACACTCTAAAAAATGCTGGGTTGTTTTAACCCAACTTTGGGTCAAATATGGACTAACCCAGCCATTGGGTTAAATTTTTACATTACATTTTTAACCCAACATTTCGGGTTTGTCCATATTTGACCCAAAATTGGGTTAAAACAACCCAGCATTTTTTAGAGTGCAGTAAGTGTAATTATTGTGTAATTATTGCAGTTTATGTGCAATAATCCCATTTACTGTACACTGATAGATTCATATCATTTCACTGTAGACACAGCTGATAACATGTCTTCTGAATATGTAATCTTGATCATATAGTTAGACTATAGCTCTGATTATACAAATAAAAATCCTGAATATAAAATACTCAGTACTGTAGTGTTGATTAACTATAGATTTATCTATTAACTATCCGTTTACTTACCCAGAACCAGATTTGTCTTGGCTGAAAACACACACTTGTTCTTGCTGTGAACTGTACATGTGTATTCTCCTTCATCTCCAGCTCTCAGATCGTCCAGACGGAGGGAGAAGTTTCCATGTTTAATGTGTTGAGGAAGTAAATGAGCTCTATCTTTATAATCCTCCTGCTGTTTCTCTGCTCCGTCTTCATACAGATGAACTAAAGTCTCGGAGTTTCTTCTCTTTCTTCTCCATTCTACCTTCAGATCTTCAGTCAGTACGTTTGGAGGAACATGACAGGGAATATCCACTGAATCTCCCAGATTGATAAACACATTACAAGATTTCTGCACAATCAAACCTGAAAAGGGAAAGATCAATTTTTATTTTTATTTTAATTTCAAATGTGAGGTAAATGTTGAGGAATAAACCCGTTTATATTTCACACATTTAATCACACAAATACAGGTTCATATGAGGCCAATCAGAATATTGGAATATTTCCAGAAAGACATGAGCATAAACATGTATAGTACACTAATGTTTGTTCACACTGAAAGTAATTGAGAGTCTTTCGGCTGCTGGTAGTTTTTCTTCTTCTGCTGTGGAATAAAACTGCATCACATGTCAGATCACTGTTGTGTTATATATAACATCTGAACTGTGTTACAACTCCACACACATTTCAGTGACACTGAGAATAATGCTCTGTTATTATAACCATGAAGTAATGCAGGACTAATGAGTAGTTCTACATTAACACCTCAACGGATATAATCTAATATAGAAACAAGCTTAAAGTTGAACTCCGGCGCAAAATGAACCTTTGGTCTAATTACACATTGTAACCAAGTCAACCGTTATCTGAGATTTGTTTTCATGATTGCTGAATGTAAATAGTTTTATCTCTAAAAACAGTTTAGCCTATAACGCTAGTATAATGCTAGTATATAGGGCATAGAGTAATGACCAATAAAAATCGCTTGTTATTACCACTAACAAGGCTGAAAATAGCCCCACAGTAACACGACAGCATAACAGGGGTCCCTACATTCAAACCGAAGCATTGAGAACTTTGTCCATACAGTTTAATAAGAAGATATTTTATACACACAGTCAACTTCGCAAATACAGGAAGAAGCCATCTTTGAAAAATAGTCTCTACTAGTCGATCTACGAATGCCGATCCAAGTGCGCTGAACTGTGGAGAATCTCATATGATCCGTTGTTTCCAGAAGAAACACAAACACGAACCGTTTTCTTCTCTTCAATATGTACACATAGACTACTGTTCACGCTCACCTTATCACCTTATTCACATCTCACCAGCGCACTTGGATCGGCGTTCGTAGATCGACTAGTAGAGACTATTTTTCCAAGATGGCTTCTCCTGTATTCGCGAAGTTGACCGTGTGTATAAAATATCTTCTTATTAAACTGTATGGACACTGACACAGTTCTCAATGCTTCGGTTTGAATGTAGGGACCCTTATTATGCTGTAGTGTTACTGTGGGGCTATTTTGAGCCTTGTTAGTGGTAATAACAAGCGATTTTTATTTGTCATTACTCTATGCCCTATATACTAGCGTTATACTAGCGTTATAGGCTAAACTGTTTTATAGATAAAACTATTTACAATCATGAAAACAAATCTCAGATAACGGTTGACTAGGTAACAATGTGTAATTAGACCAAAGGTTCATTTAGTGCCAGAGTTCAACTTTAAATAATCAGTAAGTGATATCAAATTTAGGGCAGAGATAGTAATAACTACTAATCACTGTGCAGGAACTACTAGTGATCTGGACCATTATATAAAGTGAAAAAGAAATGCGTTGAATCGAGTGACAATGATAATTCAGATCAATGATAAGTCAGTCAGATCAAGCTGATTGAACCACAAAAACACACTTCACAAAAAAAATTTGTCATCTTTTTCCCTGTTCCCATACACAGCTTCCATCAGAAATGTTTTATAACGTATGTCTTATCTCAATTTGTGTTGTATATGTCAAAATATCACTAACTGATGATAACTCAAATTAATTAAATTCATCATCTGTCACACTAACAAGCTTTTGACTTTGTGAATATTTTTCACTCTCTTAATAACCACTAATTATTAAGACGATGTTGTTATTATTATTATTATTATTATTATTATTATTAGGTTCAAACTTATTTCCCACTGGCAGTAAATCAGAATATGTATGTGTGTGTTATATGTGTACCTTCAGTAGTAGATCTACATTAGATCAGAATATGTGTGTGTTAGATGTGTACCTTTAGTAGTAGATCTGCAGTAGATCAGACAGAAGAGCAGAAGTGCAGATCCAGATGCAGAGACACAGAGAATCAGCATTATTATGTGTAACACAGAGAAACCTGTCAAAACACACAGTTATTAATGCTGTTATTCTGCAACGTTTCTTATACATAGTTCACAGATGTGTCTCTAAAACATGATTAAGTAGGAACACACACACATTTAGCTAAAAGTGGACATTTAATAGATTTCTGCTACTAAATTTGATATTTTTAACACAGGTAATATTGTTACACTTGCCATTTTTTTCTTGTGTATAGCAGTTTGCTATGTCTCCACCTCCCCATAATGAGTTTATTAGATAAAATCATAACTCATCTACTAGAGAAGATTGTACAATAACACAATGAAGAAGAAGTATGTTTTAATTCTGTCTCATAGTTAAAGGCATTTTGTATTTGTGTTAATATGCTCTGATTATCACTATGTTTTGCTGAAATGTGCTTTTATATGATTTTCCATGTTTTATTTACTTATGGACTTTTCTTTGCCATCTGAAAAAGAATATGTACATGATGGATATGAGTACTAGTAAAGAATGTAAATAAGTAGTAAACGTCATCTATTCACTCTGCACTTGAATCCTTCATCAATTTTCCTCAAACCACCGTGACATGTAGGCTATCTATATCTCGGTGGCCATCAGGACTACCGGGAGATTCCCGCTGGGCCGACGTGCTTTTCAGCCAATACATTTCATCCTTGTTTAATTTATTTGTCTTAACGGCCCACAAAACTCATACATTTGTTTGTTGTTTGTTTTTGTTTTGTTTTTTGCTTAATTGGCGGCGCTGTGCTGGTGGAATGCATTGGTCAAAATGTCAGCTTTAGTTTTTTTTTCTGACACACTGGCCCATGAAACATGTCATTATGCGCTTATATCTTTCAAGTATAGAAATTAGTGCAAAACTAATTATGAAAGTTTCCTTTATTTTTCTGTGCATTTGTTTTACAATAGCCTTTATGGCTATTACTATCATGGAATTAATATTATAACTATTATTATGTAGTAGTGTAATGTAGACAGACACTAACTAAAAGAGGTTCAAATTTTTCTCTGTTCACCCTGAATATGGGTTGGAGCTTTTATTTTGAACTCTCAAAGTGCACCAGACTGCTGAATTTAACATTACAGAACACAAAATGTTCTTACGGGGGAGCATGCCCCCGAACCCCCCTAGAGAAACAGAGGTCCACCTACCACAGTTTTACCTAAAATCCTGTGAGAAACACTGGTATTGCTGTTCCAATGGAGCTTATAGTTTTCTTAGGGGGATCATCAAGGTGGAGTAGCTATAGTTTAATTGTGTTAATAAACGACAATTTTGCACTTATTTTTTTCTGTTAGCTCTCATTTCTTTCTACTCACTTATTACACAGCACACTTATATTACATTTATTTATTTTTTATTTTTTTGGGGCTTGGCGCTGAAATTGTTGCTACATACCCCTCTGAAACTGGGTAGTTGCGCCCCTGAGAAGACTTGTCCATCAAGCCTTACATATTCGAGCCAGAGCGAGCAAGTTGATAAAGACGACGAACCTGCATATGAACCTGCCGAACCATATGGATGTATTTGTATGTAAGTTAACTGTTTTGTGTTATTAGTGAAAGTCGACTATTTCTCTTGTTAAAACAAGCACACTGATAAGATAAATGACTACGGTCTAATACGGTCTAAATTTTTTTTTAACTTTTTATTAACGATATTTACAGCTTATGGAAATGCTCTGTTCGTCGTCTCCAAAGATAGAAGGAGTTTACCTCTCATTCAGACGAAGTCGATCGGCAAACCCTTCTGTGTAACGTTACTGGCGGAGGTTGTTGAAGTGGGAATCCCTGAAGTGCTTCAGGTCACTAACGTACATCCAACAACCGAACATTTAGACTTGCCCTCTCGTAACTTCTGCATCATTGAGCTCGGACTACAAAATCGGAGCGAGAAATAATAATGGCGGATTGCTCGAAGTGTTGGGCCGGTAGTCGATGTCTTTATTTGGCAGTTCCGCTGCAAATACGGCGAAGCACTTGCTCAAAAAACGTCATAGACAACAGAAAAATCTGAACAGGTTGAAAAATATGACCAAAACAGAATATAAAGATATAAACGAAGCACCTGATGAGAATAATTTCATCTTTTCTGTACTTGTAAACACTCCAAATATACAACAAAATGCATTTAAGGGCTAAAAAAGTGGATTTTGCATGATATGTGCCCTTTAAACCAAGGAAATGTGCTTTGTGTGTGACTGAAGTTACAGCTAACATGTGTCTATTGTTTCTCTCGTTAACAGTGTGTGTACTGGTATTAGCTGTGTGAAGTCATGTGATCTCAGAGGAACTGTCACTCAACAGTCGTTTCTTTGCATATGTAATGCTGTTCGGTTATTGTCCATTAAAAACAGCAGTTGTATAAATGAATCAAAATCACTTTTCAGTTATTTTCCTTTCCAGTAATCTTAATAAACTTTATATACAACTGCATGTAAATGCATAACTAAATTCCACTTGTGTATTATTTATAGATTGACTCACCCAGTTGGTCCAGCACCACAGTTGCATTGGCTGAATCTTTTCCAGCAAACACATGACACATGTAAACCCCTTTATCCCCAGTTCTGACGCTCTTCAGTCGGACAGAGAAGTTTCCTCTGGGGATTTCAGCGGTGAAGAACTCAGCTCGGTCTCGGTATCGCTCATCTGATGAACCTGGAAAGGTCTTGTTGTACTGGTAGAGCAGGACCAGAATGTCTTCATCTTCATTATCTGTATTAATTTTCTTCCAGGAAACCTCATCTAAGTGTTCAGGTTTGATGTGAGAGTCGACAGAGCAGTTCAGAGTGACGTCTTCACCCACAGACGCAGAGATGGACCGATCTGATCCTGAGACCAGCAAACGCTCTGAAAGAACAAACTGTGTAAATATCACACACCTATCTATACACACAGATCATTTCAGTTCAGACTCACCAACATCTTTTATTTGAACCTCAGTTTCTCCAGACTCCAGCTGACTGTGAACTGTACATGTGTATCGTCCTTCATCTTCAGCTCTCAGATGGTCCAGCCGGAGGGAGAAGTTTCTGTGTTTAATCTCCTCAGTGAAGAAATGAGCTCTGTCCTGATAATCCTGTGACTGTGCCTCTGGTTGACTCTCTCCATCTTGAAACAGATGAACTAAAGTCTCTGAGTCTGTTCTTCTCCACTCCACCTCCAGATCCTCCATTAGTAAAGGTTCATCAACATAACAGGGCAGAACCAGTGAAGATCCCAGAGGAGCAACCAGAGGACCAGAGGGACCACGCACAGTCAACCCTGAAAACATGTTTCCCATTGACAGGGGAAAGAGAAGTGTAGTTGGCCAGTATCAGTGTTTTATTATGATTATCCTGTTTTTTATATTCTATTTTATGAGACTTTTATTTTGACATGCTATCTGTAGGGGGGACTATATTTTCTCTGTGTTCGCACACTCACACGCTCACTCATGAACGGTGTAAACGCGGGAAGGTATGATATGAAACAATGCATGTCTGAGGTCGAAAAATATTAATGTAATCTTAAAATAAAATGTTAAGTGTTATTCCTTTGTTTGGCAGTAAAGCTAATTCACGAAGTTTGTCCAAGTTTAAGTTAAATGGTGGCAGAAACCCCCCTGGATCACTATTAGCACCCTTTGATATGCGGAGCGAGGTATGTGGTTCATTGTAATGTACATTTGCATACTAATTCATTTAATATGTTTATGTAAATGGAAATGAGCTTCATTTTGTGATGATTGTTGCCTGCTTTGCTGTTATCTATCTGATGCTAGCTTTCTAGCATATGTGCATTTGTCAAAGGATTATTTGTATCAAGCTAAACTGCCTTTGTTATTTTCCTTTTAAGTTTTCACGGTGTTGATGCTATGCACACTTGTCGGAATAAAAGTGCACCCGTATGGAAACACTCCCAAGCCTGTTTATTCCAAGTTGAAGGGCTGCTACAGTGAAAACTCGTCGCTGGATGTGGAGTGAAATTCAACTTGACGTTAGAAGGACTGCCACCCGCCATTCTGTGGACAAGGCTGCCACCTGCTGTTCAAACGCTGTCACGTCAACCGGTACCCAGGCAAGATCGGTCTATTTCGTTTGCTGATTGCTGCATAAAATCACAGGGACTCTTTGACTGCGAACAGTGATGTTTATTTAATGGACTGAAGTCACCTTTTATAGATACTGTAAATGTTTGATGTTTTGATGTAACCATACACGTGAAAGGTGAATATAAAGATACAGAAGGGTAATTTAATTAAAAGAGAAAAAGGAGAGTTATTGAACTAACTGAACCTGTTAAAGGTTTAATTCATTCCTGGGTAAATCCTTTGATAGCATTCATTGCTAAGCTGTTTGTGTTAGCCTACATTTTTATTAATGATAATCGCCCAGTGCATGTTTGATATTTAACATTGGTTGAGTTATTGAGCTATATTTCAGTAATTAAACTATAAACCAGTAGTTCAATTTAACCAAACAGCATCACAACTTCAACAAGATGTCACTTAATGAAGAAGAAGCAGCTAGCACACATGACCTACCCATGAAAACCAATAACCCACAGGCCGTCAGGTCTAGTTCACGCGAAAGAACATTTACAGAAAAAGGATTAGAGTTTCGCAAACAGGAAGCTATTAAACACAAGAAGGAATTCATGAGAGCTTATGGCTCCTGGAAAGAGGTGGCAGGAAAGGTTAGGACCACATTAAAATCATTCTGTTCTAAAGATGAACTAAATAAAATGAGAGAAGAAATCCAAATTCGACACAGTGCAGTAAGTGAATGTTATGAGCCCATTCAACGCAACCACAATGCCACCCCGGACATTGTACCGAAAATGGATGCTTGTATAGCACTCACGGTAGAGATCAGTGAAATAATAGAAATACGGCTAAAAACTGTAGATGAGGTCTTCAATCCAGAACTTGAGAAACTACGAGTGAGGATGGCGCTTAAGAAGGATGAGTATGGATCCGTTTTCGGACACACAAAAACAGACACTGTGCTCTCTCCAGAAAATTCAATCCACTCACAGGGCTCAAGCAAACATGTAGATGCGGAAGCAGAACTCGCAGCGCAACAAGAGAAGGTTAAAGCTGTATACCAAATACAAGCTCAAGAAGAAGTTCTTAGCAAGTTAGAAGAAGAGAAGCAGCTGGTTCTTAAAAGGTTGGAAGAAGAAAGGCAAGTAGCTCTTAAAAGAATAGAGACAAACATGCGTCAGGAGAAAAGGAGATTACTGCAAATTCAAGCAGAGTCAGAAGTAAGAATAGCAGAGGCTAGAGTAAACGCATACGAGAGCCTTGAACATGATTCCAGAGAATGGCCAAAGGAGACGGATCTCACAGTTGGATTCAAAAGCCAGCTTAATCCAAAAGCCATCGCATACCAGCCTCCTCAAGCACATGCTAATGTGCTAGCATCTCCTGAGAAAGATGACCTCACTCGAGCACTCATTAACTCACTCAGTATGAACCGCCTGCCTGCTCCTGAGCCACCAAAGTTCTCTGGCGAAGCCCTAAAGTATGTAGACTGGAAGATGTCCTTCATGGCCCTCATAGACCACCAGCCTCTCCCAGCTCATGAAAAAATGTTCTATTTAAAAAACTATCTGAGTGGAGAAGCACGTAAGGCTGTAGAGGGATTCTTCTTTAGAAACTCAGAAGAAGCATATCAGGGGGCCTTAAGAGTCCTGGAGGAAAGATACGGAAACCACTTCATTGTGCAGAAGGCCTTTAGAGACAAGCTCATGAAATGGCCCAAGGTTGGTCCCAGTGATCCTGCTGCACTTCGAGAGTTTGCTGACTTTCTGCAAGGATGCGTTGAAGCGATGCCTCATGTGAAAGGATTATCCATCTTGGATGACTGTGAAGAGAACCACAAATTGCTGAAGAAATTACCAGACTGGATCACACGAAGATGGAGCAGAGTCGTCACGGAAAGACTGGATGAATCCGGTGATTATCCAAGCTTTTCCTGTTTTACAAGGTTCATCCAGAAGGAGGCTCGGATAGCCTGTAACCCTGTCGCCTCTCCACTTCTGATCAAGGCCACAGATGACAGACAGCCCAAGAGAGCTAGAGCACTTCACACAAACATTAAAGGGAGTTATCCCACGGAAAAGGTTGAGAGAGTGTTCAGCACCAAGTCAAGGCCACCTTGTCCTATCTGCAAAGATGAGATGCACGGCGTCGTAAAGTGCCCTACCTTTGCAGCAAAATCTCTGGAAGATAAGAAGACCTTCATACGGGAAAACAATTTGTGCTACGGATGTTTGAGAAAGGGACATAACAGTAAGGATTGCAAAACGCGACATTCTTGTGGCATATGCAGCAGACGTCACCCCACCTGTCTACATGAAGAGAGAGAGAACCGGTCTGTGGAAGCAAAGGAGAAACAGTACACTTCCACAGATAAAGGCACTAGTCAGGAGGAGATCAAGGTGACGTCCCATGCAGTGACACAGCGCATCTTTGCCACATCAAGCATCGTCCCTGTGTTTATGTCATCTGCAAATGAACCAGAGAAAGAAGTTATAACGTATGCTCTTCTAGATACGCAGAGTGATTCTACATTCGTCTTGGAAGACCTTCTAGAAGAACTGAACGTGGAGACTAAACCAGTACGACTCAAACTGAGCACCATGACAGCTGTTGACACACCCATCGCAAGTAAAAGTGTCTGCGGTCTACAAGTTCGAGGACTACAGTCCGGAAAACAGATTCTGCTACGCCAAGCCTACACTCGTGGCTTCATTCCGGTCGACAAGTCCTACATCCCAACTTCAGAAACAGCGCTGCTGTGGCCTCATTTAAAGCATTTAGCAAACAAACTCCCGCTGTTGAAGGACTGTGAGGTAGGACTGTTAATTGGAAGTGATTGCCCTTTGGCGTTAGCCCCCCAGGAAGTCGTCATAGGAGGCGAAAACGATCCTTTTGCTCAGAGAACGGAACTCGGTTGGAGCATCATAGGCTCATCCAATCCACATCTGGATCGCCAGGGAAACCAGAGGTTCGTCCATCGAGTGACAGTGAAGGAAATACCAGCGCCATCAACCATTGACCTGCTGAAGGTCTTGGAATCAGACTTCAATGAAGGGAAGCATGCAGATAAAGACAAGTATGTGTCACAAGATGACATTCGCTTCATTCAGCTCCTGAGTAACAACATAACTCAAAGGAAAGATGGACACTATGAAATGCCCCTCCCTTTCAAGAGCACAGAGCCTCCTCTGTTACCAGACAATAAGAAGCTTGCAACAGTTCGACTGCAGCATCTAAAGAAAAGATTGAAAAATAACGAGCGATATAAAGAACAGTACAAGGCCTTCATGAAAGATATGATAGAGAAAGGTGACGCAGAGCCAGCCTCTCCTGCAACAGGACAGCAGACTACGTGGTACATACCACACCATGGGGTGTTCCACCCCAAGAAGCCAGAGAAGCTACGGGTCGTATTTGATTGTTCAGCGAAGTTCCGTGGTGTCTCACTAAATGATACACTTCTAACAGGTCCTGACCTGATCAACTCTCTCCTTGGAGTGCTCTGTCGTTTCAGGAAAGAGGCTGTAGCCATAATTTGTGACCTAGAGAAAATGTTCCATCAGTTTTACGTTTCACCTGAACTACGGAACTACTTACGGTTTCTCTGGTGGGAGGATGGAGACCTTGAAGCAGAGCCTCAAGAGTATCAAATGGCTGTGCACCTATTTGGCGCCGCTTCGTCACCCGGATGCGCCAACTTTGGTCTGAAGTACCTGGCACGCCAACACAAGGAAGAGTATCCATTAGCATCAGCCTTCATTGAAAAGAACTTCTACGTCGATGATGGGCTTATCAGCGTCCCCTCCGTAGAAGAAGCAAAGAAGTTGATCGCTGAAGCACGAGAGCTGTGCAAGAGAGGAGGTTTGCGTCTACATAAGTTCAATTCAAACGAAAGGTCAGTTCTGGACTCTGTGGACCTAACTGAGAGAGCAGTCACATCTGAACCCCTCGATCTGGACCTAAATGCAGCTCCAGCAGAACGTGCTCTTGGTATCCAGTGGTCCCTTGAACATGACACCTTCGGCTTCAATGTAAATCCACAGACCAGGCCCCCCACACGTCGCGGCATATTATCTGTCATTGCTTCTTTGTACGATCCAGTCGGATTCGTAGCTCCGTTTATCTTAACCGGAAAGTGCATCCTCCAGGAGCTGTGCCGTCGAGACATTGGGTGGGATGACCCACTTCCCGAAGACTTAAGCCCACGGTGGGAGAGATGGAAGAGCGACCTACAAAGGCTTAATGAAGTCTCAATACCAAGATGCTACCAACCGCAAGGTTTTTGCAGAATTGTCTCGAGGGAACTACACCACTTCTCAGATGCCAGCAATATAGGATATGGCTCGTGTTCCTATCTGAGGAGCAAGAATGAAGTTGGTGAAGTTCACTGCAGCCTTGTGATGGCAAAGGCTAGAGTTGCACCTACAAAACTTACAAGCATTCCGAGATTGGAACTTTCAGCAGCAGTGGTCGCTGCAAGATCAAGTGTCATGCTGAGAAACGAGCTGGATATGCCAATCAATGCAGAATTTTTCTGGACTGACTCGCAAGTTGTCCTGGCTTATATTAACAATGAAGCCAGAAGGTTCCATGTCTTCGTTGCCAATCGTGTGCAAATGATCAGAGAACACACCAGCCCCAGCCAGTGGCATTACATAGACACAATAGAAAACCCTGCTGACCACGCGTCGAGGGGTCTCAATGCAGTAGACATCTCCACAACAAACTGGCTACCAGGACCCAAATTCCTGTGGGAACAAGAAATACGTCCAGAGTTTCAGCTCACTCCTGAGTTGCTTGTTGGTGATCCTGAGGTCAGGTCAATGCAGGCGTTTACAACTAAAGTAGAACCTTCTAAGTCTGACTTTCTCAGCCGTCTAAATCGATTCTCCTCTTGGTCAAAACTCCTGAAAGTCATTGCAAGAATCAAGAGGCTGAATTCAAAGCAAACTCGTCCTGGTGAACCTGTAAGTGTGGAAGAGCGTGAGAGAGCTGCCGAATCAGTAATGAGGCTTGTACAAGAAGAAGCATTCTCCCAAGAGATTAAGATACTTCAGAAGGGAAAGGGTCTTCAAAATTCCAGCCCTCTGTTTCACTTGGATCCCATCTTAGAAGGCGGAGCACTTCGTGTTGGTGGGAGACTAGGTCAGTCATCCTTAAGCCTTGAAGTCAAACATCCTTTGATTCTACCCAAAGGAGGACATATTACCAAGCTGATCTTGACTCACTACCACGAGAGGATCTGTCACCAAGGACGGAATCAAACTCTAACAGAACTTCGAGCCAATGGGTTTTGGGTCATCGGTGGAAGTAAGTCTGTTGTTAAGCTGATACACAGATGTGTGAAATGCAGAAGACTCAGGCGGCCTGTGGAAGAACAACGCATGGCAGAGCTTCCTAGGGAACGGGTAGATGCCTCTGCTCCCTTTACATACTGCGGCATCGATTGCTTCGGCCCATTCATCACTAAGAAAGCCCGCAAAGAGCAAAAGCGCTATGGCTTAATCTTCACTTGCCTTGCCTCTCGATCTGTTCACATTGAGATGCTTGAGGACTTATCCACAGATTCATTTATCAATGCCTTAAGATGCTTCATCAGCCTCAGAGGAGCCGTTCGTCAACTCCATTGCGATCATGGAACTAATTTTGTGGGAGCTAAAAATGAATTCAAAGAAGCACTGAAGCAGTGTGACACTAAAACTATCGAGAGCTTCCTCGCAGAAAGCCAATGTGAGTTCATCTTCAATGCTCCCTCAGCAAGTCACGCTGGCGGCGTCTGGGAGCGCCAGATTCGGACTGTCCGTAATGTCCTAAATGTCACATTATGTCAATACTCAGGCAGACTCGATGACTCTTCCCTTCGAACTCTGTTTTATGAAGCAATGGCCATTGTGAACAGCCGTCCATTAACTGTAAATGGGGTAAATGATCCTACCTCGCTCGAGCCATTAACTCCAAACCACCTCATACTGATGAAGTCCAAGATTGCCCTTCCACCGCCTGGCAAATTTGAGAAGGAGGATGTCTATGCAGCTAAAAGGTGGCGAAGAGTCCAGTACCTCGTCGAACAGTTCTGGAGCCGGTGGAAAAGAGAATATCTCATGAACATCTCCACACGCCAAAAGTGGCATACGACTCGACGGAACCTTAAGGTAGATGACTTGGTCATTATAAAGGAAGATACCCCTAGAAATCAGTGGCACCTGGGACGAGTGGTTGAAGCCACACAGGAGAGTGATGGACTAGTGCGTCGTGTCAAGGTGTTAGTAGGAGAAAGGACGTCAGTGAAACAAGATCGCCCTACTAAACCTTTGATAATAGAAAGGCCCATTCAGAAACTAGTTCTCCTCCTCGAGAGTGATTGATCAGTCTTACTGTTTACACCTTTATCCCCTCGTGACATAGGTTACTCTCAGAGCCAAGTAGTACTTATCTGCACATATCTAGAAACACTGATACAGATTTAAGACTCAAGTATGAGCCGTTCAGCCAGGTTGATCCTTTTCTTCACTCTTCATAACATGAGTGGTGTGAGTGTAGTTGGCCAGTATCAGTGTTTTATTATGATTATCCTGTTTTTTATATTCTATTTTATGAGACTTTTATTTTGACATGCTATCTGTAGGGGGGACTATATTTTCTCTGTGTTCGCACACTCACACGCTCACTCATGAACGGTGTAAACGCGGGAAGGTATGATATGAAACAATGCATGTCTGAGGTCGAAAAATATTAATGTAATCTTAAAATAAAATGTTAAGTGTTATTCCTTTGTTTGGCAGTAAAGCTAATTCACGAAGTTTGTCCAAGTTTAAGTTAAATGGTGGCAGAAACCCCCCTGGATCACTATTAGCACCCTTTGATATGCGGAGCGAGGTATGTGGTTCATTGTAATGTACATTTGCATACTAATTCATTTAATATGTTTATGTAAATGGAAATGAGCTTCATTTTGTGATGATTGTTGCCTGCTTTGCTGTTATCTATCTGATGCTAGCTTTCTAGCATATGTGCATTTGTCAAAGGATTATTTGTATCAAGCTAAACTGCCTTTGTTATTTTCCTTTTAAGTTTTCACGGTGTTGATGCTATGCACACTTGTCGGAATAAAAGTGCACCCGTATGGAAACACTCCCAAGCCTGTTTATTCCAAGTTGAAGGGCTGCTACAAGAAGAGTGAAATAAAGCTTGTTCCCTTTCGTCCTGGGAACGGAGACGTGTCGTCGGGGAGTTCCCTGACGAATTGGGATCACGTTAGGGAGCCTTATTACCTTTGATAGAATGAAAACGAGCCAATAACAATTGGCATGCAATCTATTGCATTCCGTGAGCCGCCTACAAGCGGTTAATATAAAAGTGGAAGTAAAACATTGCATAGACGCTTTTTACTTCGGAGCCTCTCAGTAGTCTGTGTGCTGCTGTTCCTTACCTTTTGAAGAGAAACGAGTTGAAGAAAGAAGACTCTTTGACGGCTGCTGGTGTGACGGCGCTTGTGTGATCAACGCAACTGAGAACAGCACAAGGGCTTGCAGTTTCACCCGGTAGTGTCTGCCGCGCTGATCCCGCGGTGCTTCGGCGCTTCAAAGTGCTTTTCTTCTTTTGTTTTCCTTCTGAAAGAGCTCCGCAGTGCGTTCGCGTCCTTTTCAGGATGTCGATTCGCCCGTGCGTTTCTGGATGCCGTCGACTTCTCCCTCAGGCTGATGGCCACAAACAGTGCTTCACGTGTCTGTGCTTAGTGCACGCTGAAGCGGCGTTTGTGGATGAGTCATGCTCTCATTGCGGGAGTATGACTCTCGTGTTGCTTTGTTCGAGACTGAGAACCCTTAAAGGGGCAGTCCCTTCAAATAATCTCCGATCTAGTTTGTCTGCCGGTTCAGTTCAGCTACTTCGCTGATTCCTGTTGGTGAGCGAATGAGGATCACTGTGAGAAACGCGACTGGTGAAAGATCCCGTCGGGCGCCTCACGCCACTAGCTGCACGCTGCCATCGGCGCTTCCGGTGCAGCGGTCGGAGCCCCCACGGGCGGTTCCGGTTTTCTCCTTCGGCGCACCGTCTGAGGATCAGAGGTCTATCGCGGCATCGGAGGAAGAGCGGTCCTCTGGTGATGGCTCGGCGGCACTGCCCCCTTCGGGTGTGGTAGCGTCAGTTGGGTCTGATCCGGAAATGGCTGCTATGCTCGAGCGGGCGGCTGCGAATGTCGGGCTCGTGTGGAACCCTCTGCCGGGTCCCAAACGTTCACGGCTAGATGATTGGTGTCTTGGGGCGGGTCGTGCTGGGGCGGGGCGACCTTATTGGCGTCCCTGGCGTTCAGGCAGAGGCAACCTCACTCCTCCTTCCTCACCACTCTGGACAGCGGGGCGGTGCACGGGTACGAGGGAATCCCCCCAGTGGAGCGGTCTATCGCGATGCAACTGTGTCCGAGGACCGCTTCCGCCTGGCGGGGTGCCCCTTCACTCCCCTCCCGCACCTGTGGGTTTTCCTCTGCTTTCCTGAATCGGGCGATCCGAGGGAGGTCCAGGAATCTGCTCTACAAGGGGGTGCCTCAGCACACCTCCTTCCCCCGGGGGAGGGCCGGGCGGAAAATCTTTTTAGCTGTTCTGCCGTTGACCTCACGGTCAGCGGTACCCAAAATATCTATAGTAGAGCATTTTCCTCCTCCTTTAGGTCATCTTTGGTCGAGACTGGTGGGCACACAGTCTCGACCAAAGATGACCATCCACTGCCTTACTCCACCCAAGAGGGTCCGAACGGCAGTGGATGCCGTCTCCGAGCGGCATTGCTCTCGTTCCCCTCTTCCTGGTCTGCAGATAGCAGCGACGCTTCTTCGGTTGCGTCGCTCCTGTCGGCAGCTGGGCCGGAGGGGCAGAGACCAGCTCACGAGGAGGCAGGGCCTCGTGCTTCGTTTCTTCCCCTCCCCTCGCCACGGTGCGGCCCGCAGCAGAAAGCCCACGGGCTCCCTCTGCCGTCTGCCCCCCGGTGGAAGCAGGTTCCTGGCGAACTTCACGCCCAGACCCCGCTTCCAGTGGTTACTTTGCCACTGGAGCCGGGTCCCTGCCTTCTACCTCGCTGCCCCTCCGCGGGTATGCCAGTGGTTCGGGTGGGCTCGTTGGGTCGGTACCTGGAAGTCTGGTGCTTCCGGGTCCGTCCCGATAGCTCATCCGCACCATTCGGTTTGGCTATTCAGTTTGCACGCCCGCCTCCCGGGTTCAGGGGCATTCACCTGTGTGAGGTCAGTGGACCGCCCCTGTCCTGTGGAAAGAGATCGATGTCCTGCTGGCGAAGGAGGTCCGGGCTCTATAGCCCCTACTTCATTGTACTCAAGAAAGGCGGTGGGTTACAGACAATCCAGGACCTGCCAGTTTTGAATCGGGCCCTGCACAGTCTCCCGTTCAAGATGCTCACGCAGAAGCGCATTTTCGCATTTTCGTCCCCGGGATTGGTTTGCAGCGTTCGACCTGAAGATTGGTTTGAAGCGTTCGACCGCGACGGCCATGGTTCCCCTGAGAGAACAAGTCGTTCGCATTCTCAAGTGCGATCACAGGGACATGGTGCTACGCACCTCAGCCGGTTGGGGCTTCAGGTCAAATGGGACAAGAGTAAACTTTGCCCCGTGCAGAGGATCTCTTATCTCGGTATGGAGTTGGACTCGGTTGCCCAGACGGCGTGCCTCACGGAGGAATGTGTCTAGTCAGTGCTCACCTGCCTCAGGTACTTTCGAGGCAGTAGAGCAGTTCCACTGAAACAATTTCAGAGGCTCCTTGGGCATGTGGCAGCCGCAGCCACAGAAAATCGCTCGGCCTGTTACATATGAGGCCGCTCCAGCACTGGCTTCACGATCGAGTCCCGAGGTGGGCGTGGCAGAGCGGCACGTTCAGGGTCAAAGTAACCCCACACTGTCGCCAAACCTTCTTCCGCATGGCCGGATCCTGAGTTTCTTCGGCCCAGAGTGCCTTAGTCCAGGTTTCCAGGCATGCTGTGGTTTTCACAGATGCCTCTGCCATGGGGTGGAGGGCCACGTACAAAGGGCATGCAGTCTCGGGTCTGTGGACGGGGCCCCAGCTGCATTGGCATATCAACTGCCTGGAGTTGCAAGCAGTGTGCTTGGCTTTGTGCCGCCTCAGGCGGTTTCTCAAAGACAAGCACATACTGGTCCGTATGGACAGCACAGCAACCTTTGCGAATATCAACCGCCAAGGTGGTCTACGCTCCTGCCGCATGTCGCGACTCGCCTCCCACCTCCTCCGGTGGAGTCAGAAGCATCTGAGGTGGCTTTGTGCCACTCATGTTCCAGGGGAGCTCAACCGTGCGGCAGACGAGCTTTCATGGTTGCCTCCCCTGCCAGGAGAATGGCGACTCCACCCCCAGTTGGTTCAGCTGATCCGGAGTGTTTGGAGTCGCACAGGTAGACCTGTTTGCTTCTCCGGACACGAACCATTGCCAATGGTTTTACTCTGTCCGAGGGGACCCTTGGCAGAGACGCCCTGGCCCACAGCTGGCCCCGGGACCTGCGCATGTATGCGTTTCCCCCAGTGAGCCTTCTTGCACAGACACTGTGCAAGGTCAGGGAGGACGAGGAGCAAGTCCTGTTAGTGGCACCATATTGGCCCACCAGGACTTGGTTCACGGAACTCATGCTCCTCGCCACAGCCCCTCCTTGGCCGATTCCTCTGAGGAAGGACCTTCGTTCTCAGAGACGGGGCACTCTATGGCACCCGCGTCCAGACGGCTGGAAACTCCAAGTCTGGTCCCTGGACGGAACGCGAAGGTTCTAGGTGATCGACCACAGGCAGTGGTAAATACCATCACTTCTGCTAGAGCTACCTCTACGAGGCATCTACGCTTTGAAGTGGAACCTGTTCGTCGAGGTTGTTCCTCCCACCAGGAGGACCCCCGAACTTGCCTGATCAGAGTTGTGCTTTCTTTCCTACAAGATGGGTTGAAGTGTTGGCTGTCCCCTTCCACCCTCAAGTGTTTGTTGCAGCAATAGCTGTGCATCACGATGTAGTAGAAGGTAAGTCCATGAGGAATCACGACCTGGTCATCAGATTCCTCAAGGGTGCTAGGAGGTTAAATCCGCCTCGTGCTTTGCACTCTGTACCCTCTTAGGACCTAGCTCTGGTACTGCGAGCTCTCCAAAGTCCTTGAGCCTTTGCTGACAGCACAGCTGAATATCCTGTCCATTAAGACAGCGCTCCTGTTGGCATTGGCCTCTTTCAAGAGGGTCGGGGATCAGCTGGCTTTTTCGGTCAATGAATCGTGCCTAGAGTTTGGGCCGGGCCTTTCTCATGTTATAGTGTGACCCCGCCCTGGATATGTGCCCAAGGTTCCTACTACTCCCTTCGCGGACCAGGTAGTGAACCTGCAAGCGCTGCCCCAGGAGGAGGCAGACCCAGCCCTAGCTTTTCTCTGTCCAGTCCGCGCCCTGCGGGTTTACATTGACAGAACGCAAAGCTTCAGGACCTCAGACCAGCTCTTTGTCTGTTACGGAGGCCAGCAGAAGGGGAAGGCTGTCTCTAAGCAGAGGTTAGCTCACTGGTTAGTGGATGCTATCACTGAGCGTATGAAGCCACGGGTGAGCCATCCCAGATTGCGTGCTCACTCCACGAGAGGTGTTGCCGCCTCCTGGGCTTTGGCTCAAGGCGCCTCGCTGTCAGACATCTGTAGATCTGCGGGCTGGGCGACACCGAACACGTTCGCTAGGTTCTATAGCCTAAGTGTGGAACCTGTTTCCTCACGAGTACTCCCTAAGGCAAGTGTGGTGCGAGGAATAGGTTGTGTCGGCTTGCTACGCCACTCCGTGCCTCAGCCGGATACGTGCGTCTTCTGCTCTGTTGCCACCCTACGTCGGTAGCCTCGGGAGTTCCTACTTCACCCCTCCGGTGCCTGACGCGGTAGACTGACTGGCGCCAGGTCTACTACCTCTAAGGGAGTTGTTGTGTAGACTGAGTGTTATGTCCAGTGGTCTCTTCGGTGACCCATTATGCCATGTGCAGTCCAGCCGTGTCTTCCCCTTGACAGACTCGTTCTGTCGTTCCTGTTGTGTACGCCCCATTTCCCCTTGGATTGGGACTACCTCAGGGACTGCCATATGTTTCACTATCCCTTGGGCTAGTTCATATGTGTATTCCAGGCCTTCACCCAGGACGAAAAGGAACGTCTCGGTTACGTATGTAACCCTCATTCCCTGAGTACAGGGAACGGAGACGTGTCGTCCCTTCGCCATGTTGCTTTACCTTCACGGAGGTCTGGACTCTGTTCGGCTCCTCAGCGAAAAGCGTCTATGCAATGTTTACTTCCGCTTTCATATCCGCGCTTGTAGGCGGCTCACGGAATGCAAAAGATTGCATACCAATTGTTATTGGCTCGTTTTAATTCTATCAGAGGTAATAAGGCTCCTAACGTGATCCCAATTCGTCAGGGAACTCCCTGACGACACGTCTCCGTTCCCTGTACTCAGGGAACGAGGATTACATACGTAACCGAGACGTTTTGTTGTCAAAACTCAATAATGACATTTTTAGCTGTCGAAATAGCTAGAGAATAATAGAGTATCTTGCTCTATTTGTTTACCACTAGTGCATGCTGATGACATTTTATTCTTCTATACTACTTGCATCACAGACTATGATTCAATAAGTATTATCATTGTACAGTCTACATACATGTCGTATCAAAGTTTATTTCATGAGTGCAGTGTTTTGTAATGATCTAATAGACCTTATGCACCAGAGAAACGTGGGCGCCGCCATCTTTAGAATATCGTCTTTGAACTTCCGTTTTTGCGGTCGCTCTGTATATTTCTGTGGCATCGCTGTCGAGGAGTAATTAGCTGGTGAAGTGGATTTACTTATTGTAGAGCTAACAAAAGTTATCATGAGCATTGTAATGTTTATCATAAGCATTGTAAAGCAGATGTCTTAACAAATGTCGACCGGGAAATTTTTTACGAGCAGTTCATTCATACCTATGCAAGATCGCTATGAAAATACAGACCGGAAGTCAAAAGACAATGAGCACAGCGCTGAAAAGGGGCGGGGCTACATAAGGTCTATAGGATTGCTGAAATAGTACAGTCTGTTGCAGGCATAAGACTGTGGCTGAAGTCAGTTGTAATTTTCTTTACTGTGTTTTTCATCTTTTCTTCAGTGATTCTGCTTGTTAACAGCAGGTGTTCATCAATAATGCTTAATCATCACTCAATTAATCACTTTATTACTGCATTAAGTCCACTCTTGAATGTTCTTTGTCCACACGGAGACGCTTTTTGATGTATTTGTAAAAAAGATGTCTCGTATTGCTGTGTCGTCCAGACGGAGCCGCGGTTTTTAGGAGACTGAAATCGCTATTAATTGGGGTCCCATTGTGGATGAATGTGAAAACCACACCCATGTGTTTTAATCTTAACAGCCAATCAGTATATTTTGTGAAACGATGATGTCATCACCCCTAGTAAGAAGAAACAGATAATGACATCCCTATTTTATCTCATGTACGTAATATGATGTACTTTATTTTCGAGAGTAAGCACTGAGGTCCTCCCTATTTTTCTCCTTTTACCCAATGCCAAGCACACACAGCACGATTTTAGCCCAGACTTTCACTCGCAGACGGTTTTGTGGAACAATGCCTGAAATCTGAGGCAAATCGGTGCTTGTTTACATGTGAAAATTGTGTGTACTATAAAAGACGCCATCTAAGAGAAGCGCCTTAGAAATAGAGTATCTTGCTCTATTTGTTTACCACTGATGATGTTTTATTCATCTATACTAGATTCTTGCATCGTAGACTACGATTTAACAAATTTTTTTTTTTTTTTTTTTTACGATTTAACAAATTACCGTAATCGTACAGTCTACATATACATCATATCTATGTGGTTTACAACAGGTGTTCATAACTAATGACTGAAACTGTTATTTTTTTAAACCGGGTCCCATTTATTTGGTGAAACGATGATGTCATCACCCCTCATATCGATCCTTTTCAGAGAACGCTACGCCACGTAACAACAATTTACAGTGTATGTATTCATATTTTCTTTCTTATGCTATGACATTTGTCTGTTGTCTGATTAGGATATTTCAGATTTTGTACCAGGCCATTTATGGTTGTTTAGTTCTTGAAAAATGAAAAGAAGCTACTGAGCCTATTATCTCTGTGGCAGAATTACAGCGCCACACACTGGTCTGGCATGTGTGTACCACATCTTTTTGAGTTGTTTTCAGTAGTTTCATGTGTGCGCAGATATTTCTTGCATTGACGCCGTGATCTTGGTCTACTTGACTACACCTCTGTCATCTATTATCTCAAACAATGGGTCTCAATCTCTAATAACTGCTAATAATGTTCGTAAACATAAGGAAACTTCTCATGAAAAAAATGGCACCTAATTCACAACACGTGTGTGTGTGTGTGTGTGTGTGTGTGCACTTTAATCTGTTCTTAAATGAAAGCAGCAGAAGAGGACTGTAAATGATCTTCCTCAGCCCCAAATAGATTTTAATTAAATGGACAAATTCCAATGGTTATCTGTGCCAAATTAAATTCTATTTTTTATTTTTGCATTTCTCAAGCAAAGGTTGTGTACGAGTCATCAACAGAAATTCTTTCACTTTAGTTGTTGTAGAAAAACGGGTTGTAAACACAGGGTCAACTCAGGTAACAAGGAAAAATAACCTGAGGAAAAATACTGAAGTACAACACAGACTGACACACCTCGACAGGACACCAAACCAGCCTTAACCAGTCCTAATCGAATGTTAATCACATGTGAACATCTTGTGTTTGAGCTTGTTTTTTTTTATCTAGATTCCAGCTCTGGTCACTCTGGACCTTCAGCTTCACGAGGTGCATCATGGGAAGCATTTAAATACTGCTTTTTATTTATTAAAACAAAATATTTTAGCTGCAAAAAGAAATGCATATTAAGTGCCTTTTTATTGTGTGCCTCAGATGCTTGTGCATTACGTTAAAGGGGCACTTGGCAACTATTTCAACTTATTTAAACCATTTAGAAATCATTTGAATGGTTCAATAACCTATTCTGGAGAGAATGGTGGCTTTCCCCGCTCCCCCTTGCGTCCACAGGTGAAAAACTATCCTTGCAACATGACGACTAAAGTCCCGGTAAGTTGGAAATAGAAGTCTCGTGAGAAGCAAGAATGAGTGAGAAACACAAACTGCGTTATGGCAATTCAACATAATTATATGATATTGTGTATGATGTATTACCCGCTCGGTAGACGCAGCTCCACATGATACAGTTGGCTGTCTCTGATAATAACAGAAGCACATGAGCAGCGGTAGAAAGGGGGAGGAAGGCGCCGGAAGTGTGTGTTTTTATGACAGTGTTGTGAAATATAGCTATGCCACACAGCTGTAGGGGGCGCTAATGAGAACATATGCCACAACAAAAGTGGAAATCAGCGAAGATAAAACTGTTTGAGAGAGTTGCCAAGTGCCCCTTTAAAGAGAAAAAGTATAAACCATCAGATATTATAGAATGACAACCACAAATATAAACATAAGCAGATCCATGTTCAGTTATGATAAAATATCTTAATCTCTGTGGCTCGTCAAGTCAAAAAGTTTTATAAGAGATAATTCAGACATGCTGAAACCTGTTTGACTTTACCGTGAAACTGCAATCATCCAGACAAACCGGTTCTGATTAAGTTGGAAAAACATCGCTATAAAAAAATGCATCTCTAAAAAAAACAATCCAGAGTCGGCACCAGAACATATCTATTAAAATCGCATTCTGGCTTCCCGTTCAGTTAAACTCACGTTCGCTTAAATCAAATATGTAAATATATGTGTATCAGATGCGCATTAAAAACATTTATTTTGTGAATCCACTTTTGGGTTTTCTTTACGTTGATTTATCCTTTATCTTTCTATCTACTGTTGTGCATGGCTGCTCTCAGAAGTCCTCAAAATCTGTCTGTTACTCACAGATGAAATACAAGAGGGTTGAAGGGACAAGTTTCAGCATCCAAAAGTGATTTTGAGTTGACACGACGCAGATAACACACCACTATACACTCTCAGAAAAAAAGGTACGAAGCTGTCACTGGGGCTGTACCTTTTCAAAAGGTAAACTTTTGTCCATTTTAGGTGCTAATATCTACATTTTAAGTGTTAATATGTACATTTTACGTGCTAATATGTACATTTTAAGCGTTAATATGTACATTTTAGGTGCTAATATGTACATTTAGGTGCTATTATGTACATTTTAGGTGCTAATATGTACATTTAGGTGCTATTTTATACATTTTATGTGCTAATATGTACATTTAGGTGCTATTATGTACATTTTAGGTGCTAATATGTACATTTTAAGCGTTAATATGTACATTTTAGGTGCTAATATGTACATTTAGTTGCTATTAATTACATTTTAGGTGCTAATATGTACATTTTAGGTGCTAATATGTACCCTTAAGGTACCAATATGTGCCCTTTAGGTACAAAAGTGTACCTTTTGGAAAGGTACAGTGACAGCTTTTGTACCTGTTTTCTGAGAGTGTACATATGGAAGACTACACTGTGTAAAAAACATCAAAAAACACTCAGATTATTCAGAAACTCTTTAATTCCCAACAGAACATTTAACACCAACAGATCTCTTAAGATCTCACAAAGAAATCACAAAAACTGCCTTATGATTGGAAACATATATATATATATATATATATATATATATATATATATATTAGCTGAGAGACATAAATCAGAATAAAAGCTGTAGATACAAATCTCATAATCAGAATCGTCATCTCAAGTAAATCAACCTACAAAACTGACGGGTAAAGCAGGATCGATTATTCGGTAACACTTTACAATACAGGTGCACTAATATGCATTAATTCATGCTTAACTAATGCACAGATAATCATTCGTTAATGTATAACTCCAATTATTCTTATTCACTAACTACAACACATGCAGTGATTTTACCCACTAATTGAAGGAGGACACATGAGCATGTTTTTTCTTCACTATCAGGTACAAATAATACATTTTATAAAGAAAATACAATAAATATTTTGCAAAGAAATCCATATGTATGCACAAACTCATTTCAAGTGTTTTAACATAAGCCTCTACCAGCAAAAATGATTTTTAAGATCATGGGAAACATTCTTGCCAGAATGAACTTGAAGAGAGAAACACATTACGCTTACCGTTGGATATAACTGGAATCACAGTCACAGAAATGAACACGAGCAGGTCCATGTTCAGCTGAAGTTATGATCATCTCTCCGGATCGTCAAAGTAAAATCTGTGAGTGATCTGGCACATGAAGAGAGTGTGTGTTTAACCTTGAATTGATTTCTTCCTTGTGTTTGACACAAAAATGAAAAAACTGCAGCTCATCCTGATAAACCAGTTCTGATTACATGGAAAAACATCACAAAGAGAGTGAAAATGAAAAATAGGGTTAGGCATCTATAAAAAGCTGCTGTAAAGAGAGTATAATCTGAAACTGCAAGTTTTTTAAAAAGATCAAGAAATGAGCAGAAGTTTTACCCTGAATTAAAAATGTTAATAAAATAATGTTGCATTATTCTGCTTCGAAAGATTCTGTTCTGTCTGTAAAGATGACTCGAATTAGAGCTTCACTTTACATTTTATTGTTCTCGTCGACGTCTTTCACATCACTGATGAAAGCATTCAAGTGTCAACAAACACTTTAGGACTATAGACTGAACACGTAATACGCATAAATGTGAATAAATCGCTCCATAATTGTTCCTTAAGAGTGGAGTAAAGTGGTAGGGTATAGCTATGCAAATATAATTAAATACATATGATCCAGTGAATAACCCACAGCATTTATTTTGGGGAAAGTTCAACAAACATATATAACAGCAACAAAAACGGGAAAATCAGGACAAAAGCACTACAAGCATGCGGGCAGATGTATTTAGGTCTACCCACACAGTCCTAATGGTACAAACATGGGAATAAGTTAACAGGTGAGTGGTTTTCAATATTTATTCTGTAAATTATTCTTACTCATTGCACAGTTTGGCCTTTATGATGCTTTTACACGAGAGGTCATCTGTAATATGTAGAGGAGTATCATCCCCAGTAAACTTTATAAATAAAGGTAGTCAAGGCTATATTTCTCACCAGTTTCTCTTAAAAAGCCTTTTTGCAGTTTTCAGGCGCAGTAAAACGAATCGGTTACCTAACGTAACCTCGGTTCTCTCTAGATGAGGGAACGAGTATTGCGTAAGCTAGCTTACGCTACGGGAAAGATTCATCTTTGCTGAGAAGTTGAAGCCAAAAAATTATTCCATAATTTTGTAATCATTGTCAACGCAGTCTCTCCTGAGGCAGACCATGAGCGGGCTAGCTAGCGGCTCATTGGTTCGCTCAGAGAGAATGCACGAACCTATGGGAGAGCGGCGCTGAGTCCGCGCCCAATGAGTGGACGGCGCTCGCTCACTGCGTCACAGCCCGTCAAAAGGGGCGTGGCTACAGTGTATAAAGGTCGCTCTCCCAGCTCGTTCGTTGATTCTGTAGCATGAAGCGAAACGCTAGTGGCGCAAGCACGGCCGGGAACGCAATACTCGTTCCCTCATCTAGAGAGAACCGAGGTTACGTTAGGTAACCGATTTGTTCTCTTACGAGAGGTTCTCTCGTATTGCGTAAGCTAGCTTACGCTACGGGAACACCTGGTCAACGCCGTGCGCGCTAAGTAACCACTAAGCATCCCAGGGGGAAAACACCGGGGGAATCTATAAGTGGATGAAGATAATAAGGCGGCCAGCATAGCGGCCGTTATCATCTAGTGCAAAACGCCCAAAGGCGGCCGGCGAAGCGGGCCGTGATGTGTAGGCTAATGCATAAGCACATAGGGGAACACAAGGGGTGAGCCGGTTGTGATGGAACTCCCGATAGTGCGGCTTCTATAGGAGGGCTGTGAGTACTAGACCGCCAGAATTTTAGCCTGTAAGGCTGGAACTTCCAAGCTATAAAATCTGACAAAAGTGGAGGGGGAGGCCCATCCCGCAGCCACACGAATGTCGTGAATGGAAATCCCACAGGACCATGCCCACGATGAGGCCATGCCTCTGGTGGAATGAGCCCTGATGCCCAGAGGGCAAGGCAGGTCTTTAGCGGCATAAGCAGAGGCAATCGCGTCTACTATCCACCTGGATAGGGTCTGTTTCGAGGCGGCTAGTCCCTTGGTGCGGCCACCGAACAACACAAACAGCTGCTCCGAGCGTCAGAACGCGGCAACGCGTGTAGTGTACACTCTGATAGCCCGAACCGGGCAGAGGCGGTCAGCGTCATGTTCGCTATCGGATGCAGGCAGCGCCGATAGAGAGATCACTTGCGCCCTGAAAGGGGTACCAATCGCTTTTGGAACATACCCGTGTCTGGGTTTTAGAATGACTATGGAATCATTCAGTCCAAACTCTAGGCACGCGGCGCTCGAAGACAGCGCGTGAATGTCCCCCACACGTTTTACTGAGGCGAGTGCCGTCAGAAGAACGGTTTTTAACGAGAGGTATTTAAGCTCCACGGACTCAAGTGGTTCAAACGGTGGGGCTTTCAGAGCTTCTAGAACTATAGAAAGATCCCGAGGGGGGTTCATCCTTCTGGCTCCCCTGAGGAAGCGGATGATTAGCTCGTCTTTGCCCAGAGACTGGGCGCGCCGGGGTTCAACGAACGCCGCGACGGCTGCCACGTAAACCTTAAGAGTGGATGGGGACCTGCCCTTATCCAGCATCTCCTGAAGGAACACTAGCAAAGACGAAACCTCGCACGTCCGTGGGTCCAAGTTTTTGTCGGTGCACCATTTGGAGAACACACACCATTTTGCAGCATAGAGCTTTCTGGTAGAATCCGCTCTGGCGTGTTTGATCGTGTTCATAACCCCTTCTGGCAATTCGACGCGTAGTCGTTGGTCACCCATGCATGAAGCGCCCAGCGCTGTGGATGGGGATGCCAGATCGAGCCGCGGGCTTGAGTGAGGAGATCTGCTCTGATTGGAATGGGCCACGGGGCTATCTGTGACAGCCGCGTTAGCTCCGGGAACCAAATCTGATTCTCCCAGCGCGGGGCTATGAGGAGCACCGAGTGGCGTGAGTCCCTGATTCTCTGAATGACCTGCGGAAGCAGGGAAATCGGGGGAAAAGCATAGAGCGGGCGGCGGGGCCAATCCTGGGCTAGCGCGTCCTCGCTCTTTGAAAAGAATATTGGGCAGTGAGCGTTCTCTTCTGACGCGAAAAGATCTATCTCCGCTCTGCCGAATAGGCGCCACAGTGTTTGGACTGTTTGAGTGTGCAGGGACCATTCTCCGGGGGAGACCAGGTTCCTGGACAGCATGTCTGGGCCGTCGTTCAGGTGGCCCGGTACGTGCGTCGCTCTGAGCGAGAGCAGGTGACTCTGGGACCACAATAGGATGCGGCGTGTCAGATGAAAGAGATTCTTGGATCTGACGCCGCCCTGACGGTTGATGTACGATACCACGGCCATATTGTCGGAGCGAATCAGGACGTGGTGACCGTGTATGCGCGGGAGGAAAAACAGCAGCGCGTTCTCGACCGCGATCATTTCCAGACAGTTTATGTGTAGGGAACTCTCGTGGCTCGACCACTGGCCGGCGGCCGGTGAGCCCTCGCAAACCGCACCCCAACCCGAGTTGGATGCGTCTGTCGAGATGACTTTCCGGCGAGAAAAAGTCCCCATGGTAACGCCCCTCTGAAACCACTCGATTACTGACCATGGCTGCAGTGCAGTGATACATGTCTGAGTAATCTTGATCATCTGGCGGCCCGTCGTCCACTCGCGGTGGGATACGCGGCTCTTTAACCAGAGTTGAAGGGGGCGCATGTGCATAAGACCCAGCTGTAGCACAGCGGAGGCTGAAGCCATATGACCCAGCATCCTCTGAAACGATTTCAGGGATGTATGGGTACCCATCTGAAACGAGGCGGCTAGGCACTGAACACGGCGCGCGCGCTGTGTGGATAAGCGAGCCGTCATAGTGATAGAGTTCAAATCTATTCCAAGGAACGAAATAGTTTGACAGGGCTGGAGAGAGCTCTTTGTCCAGTTGACAGAGAGTCCCAGCGCTTCCAGATGGTTGAGGAGAACCGTGCGGTGCGACAGCAGCTCCGTCTGGGAATCTGCTAGAATCAGCCAGTTGTCCAGATAATTCAGTATGCGCAGCCCCTGACTTCGCAGGGGGGCGAGCGCTGTATCCATGCACTTGGTGAACGTATGGGGTGCTAAGGATAGGCCGAACGGGAGAACGGCATACTGGTAAACTTGGCCCTCGAAGGCGAAACGTAGGAATGGCCTGTGATGAGGGTTTATCTGGATCTGAAAATAGGCGTCTTTCAGGTCTAGAGAGATGAACCAGTCCCCCTGGCGGACGTGCGCGAGGAGTTTCTTGACTGTGAGCATTTTGAACGGTCTCTTCATGAGCGCTTTGTTCAAAGCCCTGAGATCTAAGATCGGCCTGAGGCCGCCGTCTTTCTTGGGAACCAGAAAATAACGGCCGTAAAACCCCGACTCGGTCATAGATGGCGGGACTCTCTCTATAGCGCCCTTCTGCAATAGCTTGTATAACGGAGGCCAGCTAGTAGTTGCTGTGCAAGTAAACCTCACTCCCCGATCTCCATAGGCGCTCTAGCGACAGACGCTAGAGGCTGCAGTCTTTAGCCTCCTTGTTAGAGCGCCTGACTCTCACGCCGGAGACCCGGGTTCGAGGCCCGCTCGGAGCGGGTCGAGTTGGACCCGGGTGTGAGGGGTTACATTGGTGCCGTGACCCGGATGAGAGTGAGGTTTAGGGGGGTGAGTGTAACGGAGGCCAGCTAGTAGTTGCTGTGCAAGTAAACCTCACTCCCCGACCTCAATAGGCGCTCTAGCGACAGACGCTAGAGGATGCAGTCTTTAGCCTCCTTGTTAGAGCGCCCGACTCTCACGCCGGAGACCCGGGTTCGAGGCCCGCTCGGAGCGGGGCGAGTAGGACTCGGGTGTGAGGGGTTACATTGGTGCCGAAACCCGGGATGAGAGTGATGTTTAGGGGGGTGAGTGTAACGGTTTACACTTGAGGCTTTTATGCTCTTTTTGTGAACTCTCTGGGTAGCCGTGAAAACGGCTTTTAGTCGCTCGCAAGCGGGCAGGGAAACCGGCTTGTTTGTGGCGGTAAACTCTACTGAAGTCAGCGGTGAGACGGGGACTAACAGTGGGCGAAGCTTTGACGGCGGTCCGGCCGCGGCGGGAGAAAGCCGTCTTTTTCTCAGCTGTGCTAGGCAGACTTCTGTTGATCGGGCTTCAGCGCGATCTTGGGTCGAGGCCCCCGGGGAGGAGGCTGTCTGCGGCGGCTGTCTGAGCGAGAACGAGGGCGGCCGCCCTGTCTACGCTGGGGCTGCTGAGCTTGCTGAGGCGCGCGCTGCTGTTGGGTTCTGGCGGGCGGCTCGTGAGAGCGGGGCAGGAACAAGTTCATAGCCTGAGTCGCTTTCTGTACCTCGGAGAAGCGGTCAACGATGCCCGTGACGGCAGATCCGAAGAGCCCGGTAGGAGAAATAGGCGCGTTGAGGAACACGGCGCGTTCTGACTCTCCCATGTCGGTAAGCGTGAGCCATAAGTGTCTCTCGGCGACACAGAGGGCGGCCATGCATCTCCCCAGGGCTTGTGCGGCGGCTTTAGTGGCGCGAAGGGAAAGATCCGTAGCGCTTCTCAGATCCGAAAGGACGGGCGGGTGCCTCCCGCTGCTCGCCATTTCGCACAAGATGTCGCTCTGGAGCACCTGGAGGACAGACATGGAATCTGGAAGCGGCCTGACCGGCGGCGGAATAGGCGCGGGCATGGAAATTAGAGGTCGCTCTGCACGCTTTAGAGGGAAGCGTATGAGAAGAACGCCATCTAGCAGAGGGCGGGCAGAGATGAGCGGCGACCGAGTCCTCGACGGGCGGCATGGCAGTATAACCCTTCTCGGCGGCTCCGTCCACTGAGCGCAGCGAAGCGGACACATCGGAGCGATTACGAGCCGAAAGAGGAGCATTCCAGGATTTCGTGAGCTCGTTGTGAAGCTCAGGCAGGAATGGTGCCTGGCGCCGGTGCAGGAACTTCCAATCCATGCGGTTCGGTGGTTGCTCAGGGGGAGGAGACCACTCGAGACCCAGGCGGCTAACGGCCTGTGAAAGGAGGCGCGTTAGTTCCTCTTCGATGCCGGCGCGGGTCCCCGCAGACTCTCTCGTCGATGAGCCGATCGACGACCAATCCTCGCTGTCAGAAGCGTGCAGCGAACAAGAGTCCTTCTCATCCGCGGTGTAATCGGAGGCGACAGAGCGGCCACTCGGCGGCAACTGTAAGTCCGGCAGGGGCGGAGAGGGAGAGCGGTCGGTGGGCGGCGGCGGCGGCCCACATGGATCCGCAGGGGGCTCCGGCGGCCTCTGGGAGCGGCGTTTCTTCTTCCGCGGCGAAGTGAGAGGCGGCGCTGGAGCGGTTTTGACCGCCTGTAGTCGAGCCCGCAGGGATGACAGCGGCAGGTCTTCGCAGTGGTCGCATCCTCCGTTGGCGAGGGCGAGTTCTGCGTGTTCCACTCCGAGACAGAGAGCGCAGATGGGGTGGCGATCTCCTTCATCGAGTGGAGAGCGGCATGAGCCGCAGGAAATACGAGGCATCTTTAAAAAGACGCTCGGCTCTTTTAGGAGTATGGAATAGTAAAAAGGATACGCGTCGGATGGCGCTAGCTTGCTGGGCGGCTGAAGGTGGCAGACGGCCGGCTTCCTCAGACTCCGGAGCTCGCTAGAAGGTGCCTTCTCGACAACGGCGGCTTCTTCCCAGGACAGCGGATGCGTGTAGCTCGCTATATGAAAAAGAATCAACGAACGAACCTTTATACACTGTAGCCACGCCCCTTTTGGCGGGCTGTGACGCAGTGAGCGAGCGCCGTCCGCTCATTGGGCGCGGACTCAGCGCCGCTCTCCCATAGGTTCGTGCATTCTCCCTGAGCGAACCAATGAGCCGCTAGCTAGCCCGCTCATGGTCTGCCTCAGGAGAGACTGCGTTGACAATGATTACAAAATTATGGAATAATTTTTTGGCTTCAACTTCTCAGCAAAGATGAATCTTTCCCGTAGCGTAAGCTAGCTTACGCAATACGAGAGAACCTCTCGTGAGAGAACAACATCTTCATCATCTGAAAACTTCATTTCTTCCTCCATGGGAAGCAGCTCTGCTAGCTGATGTGAACACTTATGATAGCAAATCCTGGTAAATATATATATATGGGCCTTTTACCATAAACCTCTTTTAAAGTATTATTTTTTAAAGTAGGCCAATACATTTTGTCATACATATTTATTTTCAATATATCTCAGACTCCAGAGACCTATAGCTTCATGTTACAGTAGCTGCCGGAGGAGGACTTATCTGGATATGAATATAAACATTGATGTTCTCTTGTCAAAAACAATTTGCATCTTTAATGAAGAAATTGGCTGCATTTATGTTACGATAAGCACAGATTACAGTGTTTCTTAGACTATTAGTGCCTCACAGAACCTGTACAGTGTGTGTCAAATATGAATATCCCGCAATCTTTACATAGGTAATGCTTATAGTTAGTGAGGAGTTAACATGTTTTTCACTTTAAATTAATGGACCACATCACTAGTTCCTGCGGGATGAATGCTTAAGTAGTTAGTGAGGAGTTAACATGTTTTTCACAAATAAAACAAGTTATATAATTTTATATTTGACACACACTGTACAGGTTCTGTGAGGCACTAATAGTCTAAGAAACACTGTAATCTGGAAGATGTGGTTTTGCGCTTATCGCAACATTTTCTTCATTAAAGATGACTTTCAAGTTTACATTCATATCCTAAAGAGAAGTCCTCCTCAGGCAGCTACTGTAACGTAAAGTTATAGGTCTTTGGAGTCTGAGATATATGTGACTAACAATCAATAGAGCTCATAATAGTGAACTAATCCAATCATGAGAGCGTCAGCATCACTTCCTAATTATTTAAGATTTTAAAAAACTATCATTAGCACCGATATGAACATTTTGGCCGATACCGATAATCCATAATTCTTTATATTTGAAAGCCGATAACCGATATATCGGCCGATAAACTTAAATCCAAATTTTTTTAAATCCTGATTACAAAAACAAAAGTCTCACAATTAAAAATCCATGTCCATGTTATAGTGTTGTATAGCCGATATGACAGATTTGCGCTGCACATGTTGTACCGAACCGTATTGTCATTTTTCGAAGAGATTTCAATCATATTTCAAGAAATTCAAAAACATAAACAGTGCTCAACAAGTGTCTCAGCTGAAGGGAATAATGCATTATTTATCGGCTTTACTGTAATATATCGGCCACATTTTCTTACCAGGCCGATAACAATAACATTAAAAATTAACATATATCGGCCGATACCGATATGCTGGCCGATATATCGTGCATCCCTAATTATTAGAATTATTCTATGTTTAAGTTTTAAATAAACAGAGAACATGCGTCCATCCTTTGGCAAGAGTAGTGGTCACAATCTCAACCTGTAGCTAATGTATTTGGGGGGATGTATAAACGTCATAAACTGGTTTCCACAAAAAACCCATTTGAGGCACGTGCTTCTGAAATGTTATGACCATGTTAAGAGTATAAAACCCCCTCAATTGTTCACTTTTTAGACATGTTACTTTTGTGATTAGTAATTAATTGGTTATTATTATTTCTTAGTTCACAAATACTTCTCAATGAGGATATATTTCTTTAGTAATAATCACCAAGAAACTACCTTTGTACTAAATGACCTATTACTTACTGCTTAGTTAATATTGCTTCCATATTACTTAATAGTATTATTAACTTCAGGGTTAATGCAGTACTACCTATTACTTCCTGCATAGCGACTTGTTAACTACGGACCATTATTTTAAAGTGTTACCGAATAAATGAAGAATATGAAGATTGCATGAACTTTTAATGGTCTTTAGATGATATATAGCCTACTTATTCAAATAAATTTATGTTTTTTATCAGGATATGTTTCTGTAGAGAATCACCTGTAGGGAATGTGAAGGTGACGGATAGGATAGGATGTGAAGGATATATTCAGGATTGCGGCCTATCCCGCTGTATTTGCTGTGTTGGAGGCGGTGTTTGGATTTTCTGTCGAGATTCTAATAAACGTCGATTTTCTTTACTATGATGGTAGGGGAACAGTCATAAATGCCATTAACCCCAGTGACGGGTAGGTTTAGGGACGGGGTTGAGGTAAGTAATATATTTATATATACAGTAATAACGTTAAGTCAACGGCGTTCATAAACACGCTGAAAAGCGATTATGCGTGTTAATAGCATGCCAAAAATGGAAATACGAATTGGCGTGTCATACACACGCTACTTCATGAGATCAGTCTGCACATTGATACATTGATTCAATTACATTACCATTGAATGTTTTAAATTTAGAAGTATTATCAAAATTAATTTTCGGGAGCGAATGTGAAGTTGATTTAGTGCAGTTAACATTGAAACATTAAGCTTGATTTAAAGTACCTTCTTTTGTTATATCTACCCAGACAGCAAACTGACATTGAATCAACGTGGAAACGACGTCTCTCATGACATTGAAACAACGTTGATTTTGCTCATCGAATTAACGTTGAACCAACGTCAGACGCGGCATTCTTCAAAGCTAAATGAAAATCGAAAATTGGTTTGCTTTCATAACGTTGAAACAACGTTGATTTCAAGTTAATTTTCCGCTAGTTTTGAAAGAATGACTCGTCTGACGGTTCAACGTTATTTCAATGAGCAAAACAGTGTCAGATCAACGTTGTTTCGATGTCATGAGAGATGTCGTTTCCACGTTGATTCAATGTCAGTTTGCTATCTGGGTATGGTTTAACCCGTTTGAAGAGCGGCCAAAATCTGAATTAAAAATGGACTATTAATCACTCTACGAACTTGACGTGCAATGCTGCGCTAACGGACATGTTTTCGCATGAATCACTCACACACACATGCTCAGAGCACTATTGTAAGTTACTGCATGATAACAAATTTTTTAGCATGCTCAGAATAATAATGCGTCACGATACACAGTCTCACAGTCGCACTTCAAAAGGCAAAAATATAAACTTTAACAATGGGCTTTACTTCTTCAACTCAGCCGTCACTTTAGCGCGAGACCTTTAGCATATAGCATTAGCTCTTTAGCATGAGCTAACTCGATCACGTCGAGCTAGGTGGGCGTGGCTTTAGCATCCAGCACCTTACCCAAACCCCGCCTCTCTGAACTTTTTCTGTCATCCATGAGTGACTGCGTCAAGTGACAAACGACGGCTACTTTTTAGGCTTCAAAAAACGCCTATGGGTGATATCACACACACTATGTCCATATTTCTGTTCAGTCTATGGTTTTAAATTTTCTACGAGTGTTAAGAGTGTGAAAAAACATTTACATGCCTGTTCAGACTACACACTCTACACAACCTGAACATGTTCTGTTATCCGTGAGTGACGCACTGGCAAGATGGTGACGGCCGGCTCCGCCCACTTTAGGCTTCAAAAACGCTCTGAAGAGACGTCAAACCTACAGTATAATGAAATCCGTTGAACATCCTAACAATCACGGACCTCAGTAATAACCTCAACCATTTGAACTTTTCTTGTAACAACCTGTAGATATCGTTATTGTATACTGTTGTTTTTGTATTTTTTTTTATTCATTGTATGGTCTTTCAGTAATTTCCTCAAACTCTACAGTAAATCTTGATATGGAAAGTGTTTATTTATTTATTAAGCCTTTCGTAAAAACTTTATGTGGTCAGAGTGATGGTCATCCCAAAAAAAAGGACTCATTGGAAATGGCATGTCAACTTTAGGAATTTTAATAACGGCAGAACAAAAATCCAAGAAATGAGCAATGTGGTAATGTATTTTGACGGACTTTGCCTTTATTTTCGTTAAAACTCCACAGTAAAATATCTGTGAAATTAGTTCAACTGAAAATAGTTCAATAGTTCCCTATCGAAGGAACTCAAACTGCGTCAAACTGCGTCATGACGTGATGTGTGACGGCACATAGGCAATAGCTATATAAGGACCCGGCACACATGAGATGCCAGCTTTTTGTTCTTCAGCAAGCGCTCTGTGTCAAACTGTCTGTTTTATTTGGTGTTGTTTGTCCCATAAGAATTGTCCTGAATTATTGCAATATGGAATTTAGTGGCTGGGATCTCGCGTTTGCCGAGGCAGCGTGTAGATTTAAAGGGTTAGTTCACCCAAAAATGAAAATTCTGTCAGTATTTACTCACCCTCATGTTGTTCCAACCCCGTAAGACCTTCGTTCATCTTCGCAACACAAATTAAGATATTTAAGATATTAAGATCGCTCCTGCATACTAGTCCATAGGCTTCTTAAGGGAATGACAATTGATGGCCTTGAAAAGTCATTAAAGACATCGTTAAAATAGTCCAAGTGACTACAGGGGCTCAATCTTAAGTTTATCAAACGACGAGAACACTTTTGTGCGCAAAAAAACCAACAAAAATAACGACTTTATTTCAACTATTGGTTTATTTCTCCCTCTGCGCGAGTCAGGTTACTAGTTTAATAGCGTAAGCTTCTGTTATTGTACGTCACACGCATCACACACATGACCAGCGTCGGCCAATAGTGAGCCTACGTGTGACGTAACTTTACGCAATCACACTACGTTAACTTACTACAGGCTCATGGAGAAGGAAGTGAATATTTGAAATAAAGTCGTTATTTTTGTTTGTTTTGGCACACAAAAAGTGTTCTCGTCGTTTGATAGAGTTAAGATTGAGCCCCTGTAGTCACTTGGACTATTTTAACGATGTCTTCAATTACTTTTCAAGGCCTTCAAGTGTCATTCCCTCAAGAAGCCTATGGACTAGTACGCATCTTAATATCTTAAATATCTTAATTTGTGTTCCGAAGATGAACGAAGGTCTTACGGGGTTGGAACAACATGAGGGTGAGTAAATACTGACAGAATTTTCATTTTTGGGTGAACTAACCCTTTAAGGTCTGCATTGCAATTAAGAATCTATAGTATCGGACTCGCGTTGTCGAGGCAGTGCGCAGATTCGGTCTACTCTGCAATAAAGTTTCTGTGTGGGTGCGAGGCATGCACAGTCAGCTCCTGAGGGCGCTGGCTGTGTTCATTGAGAAATATCTCGACGCACACACAGCCGTGCGTTCGGGTGTTTCAGCCTTGTGCCGATTGACTTTCTTCTCGAGAAACGAAAGCCAAATATATTGTGAATGACTCGAATCTCGCCTTTTGCCGAGGCAGAGCGTAGATTACGAGTCTACAATAATAAGGACACATTATCTGCAGACCAGTTACTGGGGTGTTTTGGGACCCCACTTCTAAACAGACCATCAGCAACTGGATTGTCCATGCTATTTCTACGGCCTACCAGGTGCGCGGTATGCTTCACCTGTGGCTGTGAGGGCTCATTACACCAGAGGTATGGCGTCCTCTAGAGCCCTTTTCACAGGGGCTCCCATCCAGGAGGTCTGCGATGCAGCTGAATGGGCCACCCCACATACCTTTATTAGGTTTACAGTTTGGACATTCCGTCGACACCCGGCTCTCTTGTGCTCGCGTCCTGAGTGTGCTTGTGAGCAGCTTCACACCAGGGCAGGCATTGTGGCGTAGTGGGTACTCGTGTAACGGAGGCCAGCTGGTAATTGCTGTGCGAGTAAACCTCACTCCTCTGATCTCAATAGGCGCTCTAGCGACAAACGGTAGAGGCTGCAGTCTTTAGCCTCCTTGTTAGAGCGCCTGACTCTCATGCCGGAGACCAGGGTTCGAGGCCCGCTCTGAGCGGGTCGAGTGGGACCCGGTTGTAGGGGTTACATTGGTGCCGTGACCCGGATGAGAGTGAGGTTTAGGGGGGTGAGTGTAACGGAGGCCAGCTAGTAGTTGCTGTACGAGTAAACCTCACTCCCCTGATCTCAATAGGTGCTCTAGTGACAGATGCTAGAGAATGCAGTCTTTAGCCTCCTTGTTAGAGCGCCTGACTCTCACGCCGGAGACCTGGGTTCGAGGCCCGCTCAGAGCGGGGAGAGTAGAACCCGGGTGGAGGGGTTACACTCGTTCCCCCAAAGTGTCATTTGACGCAGTTTGAGTTCCCTCCATAGGGAACGTCCTCGGGTTACGACTTTAACCCTTGTTTCCTGAGAAGGGAACGAGAACTGCGTCTCGTGGCCACACCTTCCCCTGCCTGGGAGCGCTCGCTTCATCACAGAAGCTGACAGCTCATGTGTGCCAGGTACTTATATAGCTTCCGCCTATGTGCCGTAGCACATATTACGTCATGACGCAACACCAATCAGAGATTGGCACAGTTTCATTCATACTTCAGAGGCGCTACGCTGATGGGTGTTCCCCCAAAGTGTCATTTGACGCAGTTCTCGTTCCCTTCTCAGGGAACAAGGGTTACAGTCGTAACCTGAGGACGTTTTTAATAGGTTGCAATTGTTGAAATACAGGTATTTCTCAGCTTTTTTGGCACCTCCATGTATCCATACTGTAATTCCACAAATAGACGAGCATCAATATCTAGACGGCGGCTGGCTTGACCGAGCGTTTCCAGATGACTACGCTCAAACATCGAGACAATCACACAAACGAACACACACTCGCTCAGGTCTGAATGAACGCCACATATTCTCCTCAGACTCGCTGCTGCTGCACTAAATGTGTATTTCAGGAGGACGACGCCAGAAAAGACGCACAAGTATCGCTGTGCACTTTTATCATGCATAGATGCACTTTTATGAACTTCAAAACAGCATTATAAAGCTTGGAAGAGCCAGGATATTTTTAATATAACTCTGACTGTATTCGTCTGAAAGAAGAATGGCATATACACCTATGAGTTAATATACCAATCAATGAACCAAGTGTCCTGTGCTCACCACACACCGGCTATAGGTGGAGAGGAGAGATGTGGCGGGTGATGTGTGGATTCTTAGCGTGATTTCAGACTGTGTTTCAGTGGTTTATCCACCGTATGGATCTCCATGTGTTGCTTCAGGTTAGTTTTAATAGAGAAACTCTTCCCGCACTGATCACACGTGTGTAGTTTTTCTCCAGTATGGATCCTCTCATGTGTTTTCAGATTTGATGAGTCACTGAATCTCTTGTCACAGTGTGAACACTTGTAAGGTTTTTCTCCAGTGTGGACCATCTCATGTGTTTTCAGATTTACTGCCTGACTGAATCTCTTGTCACAGAGTGAACACTTGTAAGGTTTTTCTCCAGTGTGAATTCTCTGGTGCAGTTTTAAACTTTCCGCTGTAGTAAAAGTCTTCTCACACTCAAAGCACATGTATTCTCTCACACCCGTGTGGATTTTCTGATGTTTATGTAAATATCGCAGCAGTGAAAAACTCTTTCCACACACAGAACATGAATGCGGCTTCTCCTTCGTATGAACCGTCAGGTGTATCTTCAGGTCTGATGCAGTAATAAATGATTTGCCACACTGATCACATGTGAACGGCTTCTCTCCGGTGTGGATCATCATATGTTTCTTATGGGATGATAATTGTGTGAAACTCTTCCCGCACTGATCACATGAGAACGGCTTCTCTCCAGTGTGGATCCTCATGTGAACATCAAGATGTTGTTTGGTTGTGAGACTCTTCCCACACTGAGTGCAGGTGAAAGACTTCTTGGTTCTTCTTTTCTTTAAAAAAAATGTTTTAGTCTTTGAGAGACTCAAGGGTTTTCCTCCAGGTTGGACATGATGTTCCTCCTCCACTTCACTCAGTTCTTCTCTCTCCTCGCTCTCTTCCATCAGGTCTGAAATGAAAGGAAAAAAAGTTTAATTTTGAGTACAACAAAAATAATTCAAAGAGAGGAACATGAAGTGAAAGGACGTATAAAAGAGCTCTGATGTAATAACAAAAAGTACTTTTTTAAAACATTATAGACACAAAACCCATCTTTCTGTAGCAAGAACTATTAAATATATTTGATCAATGACACAATTATATAACGTAATATATTAGCATTAAAAATCATACAGTAGTGTCATAATGTTGATACCAATGTTTAGATTGATCTTTAATTTATTTGACTTAAAACCTTTTAATTATTACAGTCCAGTCACACTAGACATTTAATTCCAATGACTCCCATTACATTTCTTCATTTAGCTGACGATTTTATCCAAAGCGACTTACAATTGTTATATATGTCAGAGGTCGCACACCTCTGGAGCAACTAAAAATGAAAATTAAGTCATTAATTACTCACCCCCATGGTGTACCAACCCCGTAAGACCTTCGTTCGTTTTCGGAACACAAATGAAGATATTTTTGATTAAATTTGAGAGCTGTATAACTACCACATTGGCTGCCTAAGGGACTGCCTCTTGACGGCCCAGAAAGTCAATGAAGAAAATGTTTAAATATCCCAAGTGACTACCGTGGCTCAACTATATGTTTATCAAGCGACGAGAATACTTTTTGTGCGAAAAAACAAACAAAAATACCGACTTTATTCGACTATTCCTTGTTGGCCAGAAACGAGACTTCAAGAGATTTCCACGACGCATGCGCGAGAACTGAACTGAAGTAGTTGAAGGAGATCGCAATTCTCGCGCATGCGTCGTGAATTTAAAGCTCTCAAATTTAATCAAAAACATCTTCATTTGTGTTCGGAAGACGAACGAAGGTCTTACGGGGTTGGTACAGCATGGGGGTGAGTAATTAAAGACTTAATTTTCATTTTTAGGAGAACTATCCCTTTAAGTGTCTTGCTCAGGGACACATTGGTGTCTCACAGTGGATTCGAACCCGAGTCTCTCACACCAAAGGCATGTGTCATATCCACTGCGCCATCACCGCCCCATGACTCCCATTCAGACGCATGTGAACGTGGGACATCAGAAACACGAGTTTCGCTGCGTTCCAGTTCAAGTTGGAAAGCCAGTTAATTAAAGCAAATAGCATGTAGAGCATTTGATTCCTGAGATGCAGAAAACAGGATGGAATCACAGAATCCAGTCACTAATGAAACTTGCTGTTTCTACAAGTCTAACGAAAACTAACGAAAAAGAAAGCTTCAAGCCCAGATGTTTCCAAGCAGCACAGCAGTAATGACTTTATGAATTTCTTCACTTAGAAGATTGTAAATATTGAGAAAATTAAAACTATGCAACCATCTACTACACTATCACATCAGGAAGTGCATTGTTGTCTCCCTAAGGAAAGATTTGGTTCATTTGCTGCCTTTTGTGCCGACGTCACAGTTACGTCACGGCACTAGCTGGAGGCAAAACAAAGTGAAAACTGGAGGCGGCCAATACAAACCAGCACAGATTCGGCTACATAATAAGGAGCTTAAATAATTGTTATTATTATTAAATGTCATCTTGTTGTGTTGTTTGGTGCAAGAATTGATGAAAAATGAATATGCTGTATCTGGATTTTTTATTTCTAGAAAATATTCACATGATTAAAATCGCACTGTAATGTCACTCTTTACATTGTCGTGGTCTCGGCGCTGACTCGGCAGAACTGCGGATCGTACACATAAGTCTAGTACAGGACCATATAGGCATCTAAAGATTTATATGCCCTCAGTTTCTCTTTACGATCGGTTTCTCTATAAGGTAGGTGTAGAAGTCAGGCCACTCAACCGAGGTAACGTACGTTAATCCTGTCAGATCGTCCATGCATTGAGTGAGCGTGTAGGCGGCTACGGGTCGGCCAATCTGGTTCCGTCTGTTAAAAGTTACTTGTGTAAATAACAATCGCGGTCCTGGACACTGAGTGACCTTACACATCAAGATAAAATCGGATTTTCTCCAGTCATTGTTAAAAAACAAGCTAACAATCCTTAATTCGTCTTTGCCGCTAGGATACGTACCAAAAACCTTTAAGCTAGCTATGATTAAGCCGCTTGTTAAAAAAACACACTTGATCCTACAGAATTAGTCAATTAAAGGCCAATCTCGAATCTGCCTTTTCTGTCAAAGATACTGGAAAAAGCAGTATCTTCACAACTATGTTCCTATCTACAAAGAAATGGTATCTGTGATCATTTTCAATCAGGATTTAGACTGTATCATAGTACCGAGACAGCTCTCATTAGAGTCACAAATGATCTGCTCTTATCGTCCGATCGTGGTTGTATCTCTCTATTAGTGTTACTCGATCTTAGTGTTGCATTTGACACAATTGACCACAACATTCTTTAAAATAGACTTGAAAATTATGTAGACATTTGTGGAACTGCACTAGCATGGTTTAAATCACACTTATCTGACCGTTATCAGTTTGTAGCAGTAAATGAAGAGATGTCTTATCGAGCACAAGTTCAGTATGGCGTACCACAAGGCTCAGTACTAGGACCGCTGCTGTTCACTCTGTACATGGTGACTTGACTTGAAATTTGTAGTCTCAAATACAGACAGGAACTCAAAGTCTTTTTTGTAATAAGTAAAAAAAAAAAAAAGACTTCTCATCACAATGTTGTTTTTGTAATCTTGAATACTTTAATTTTTTTTTTGTAATGTTTAAATTTTAATTGAATCAATTGTTGAATTCAATCACTAGAACTGCATAAAAAAACATCTCTTATGTTGAAAAAAAATATTTATAGAATTTTATTCTGTATAATGTAAGTATTTACATTGTACACTGCAAAATTTTCCAGCATTTATCAAATATCGTGAGTGGGCGGAGTCAGGCTCTGACCAGGGGGAGTTACCCTTTAAATGAAATTAACTCATTTGTCACAATTAATTAAATTGAGTTACCCTTTAAAAATATAACAATAAATAATAATATAATAATACATTATATATATTATAGTAAACTAATAACTCAACTATATTGAGAAATGTTCAACATTTTTGTAACATACGTTGCAAAAAAAAAATGCAAACTACATATAAACCAGAGCTAAAATTACACTTTATTTGACCTGATATTGACAATCAATATGAAAGTTTCCCCTTTACTGAACTGTACCCATTTCATAGTTTAACTCTTTATCTAAAAGTGATGAAGGGCTTGAATGTTTCTAACATGAATGTTCTCCAGCATCATGAATGAATGAAGAATAAACACCAACCTCTTTGTTCTTCATGATCTTCAGTGTGTTTCATTCTGCAGGGTTCTGGATCACTCATGTTCTCACTGTCCTCTTTAATAAACTCAGTCTTTGCAGATTGCAGCTCTGTACTCTGAAGCTCGTCTTCACTTGCAGCTGATGGGAATTTACAGCATTTATTGCTGAATTACTGTGGGAGGAGCTTCACTGATGATGTAATTACTGTGGGAGGAGCTGATCTGCCAAAATAGACCAAAAAAGACCTGATGTTGACATAGAAAACCCAGTAAATGCAAGTGTAATGTTTCAAATAACTTTTGTGTAAACAAAATGTCAGAATATAGGTGAAATAATGTTGGATTCACATTCAGCATAACATATATATATATATATATATATATATATATATATATATATATATATATAATGAAACAATTCTGACTTTTTTATAAATATAAGATCATACTAAGAACTTAAATATAACTAAGAGATCATACTAAATTTCAAAAGTAGTAAAGAACTGTAAGAAAAAACATAAAAAACAGCAATAAACACATATATAGTAGCTACCAAATCCCCCCAGTCTGCTTACACTGATGAAATGAACTTTAAATGTCAATTTACAGGAGATCTGAAGACATCAGCATAATAAATGAGGTGAAAACAGGAACTATTGTCATGAAATAAAGAGTGTTTTCAGCAGATCTGTTAATATTGACGATCCTCAGACTATCAACACTCATTCAACAAGCTGTTCAGGATCATCAGCAGATCATCTCACTTTATTCTGAGTGTTTGCAGTTAGAAACACATTATTTGTGTTAAAGTCTGTTAAGACAAAAACACAAGATGACATGGATCTGTGTTTTCCAATCTTTTTTACTCAAGTAAAAATCAAAAACACTTTTTTATTCACAAAATCATTTCTATGCTAGTATGATTAATTTTCAACTCAATGTTATTTTTCAAACAAAAGAAATTCAAGATAGATTTTATTTTTGCAAACGTACTTTGCAGACATTCTTTATAACTTATACAGTAACTAGAACAAATAAGCAGAAGTCAACCTGCAAGTCTTTTTGATTTTTTTATCTTGTTTTTCATTAACGTATTTTACAACAATACAAAGAGCAATGTGTACATTTTTACCAGATTTAGTACTACATTAGTCTCTATTTGTTCCCCACTAAACAATGTTTTTTTTTCTCTAAATGTTCAGATTTTATAAAAATTGTGCACCCGTGATTTTTCTAGAGTCAATTTTACTGATGAATTATACACTAATCTAGTTTATAATAGCATTTTTGTCAGATTACGATCATATATTTTTTATTTATTTGTTGTTTTTCTTTATAATGAAGTTGTCTGTATTAAGTAGACTTCTTCTTTAAGAAGAAGACTTAAGTATATTGTGTTTTAAACTGATAATCACTCTTTTGTGTGTAGAAAGTAGAAATCCTACTTAATTTTAAAAATAAAACTGCGCTGTATCGGATCGGTATCGGTCGATACTCTGAATTTTTAGTATCGGATCGGTTCTGAAAAAATGGTATCGGTGGATCCCAAATGTAAAGTATTTAGCACCGTTGCAGTTTATTTTAACAATGTAAAGTAACTAACAAATGTGTCACAAGAGTAGAAATAAAACAGCAGCAACACTTATCGATATAAAGGTGGTTTGGTGTTGGAAGTTTGACATTTGTCAGAGATTCAGCTCCGAAACACTTCAATACATCAATAACAGTTTGGCATAAGAACGAAAAAAAGGTTGTGTTAGAACTGTTTTAAAATTCTATTTGTACACATACACTCTTTAATAGACGTACTCACGTTTAAACACAATTTTACACAACGTACATTTATTTTATGCGCCTATTTATTTGACAGAAAAGAGCCATTCGCATTATTTTCAAAGCAGAGACCACACAAATCCACTCTTTATTAGGTCAGGATTATTAAAATGTAAAGATATTGTAGAATTGCAAACTTTATTAAGGTGAAGGTGTATTTCTATTTCCGACAAGTGTGAAACACACACCGACACGCCTGTTCAGACTACAGTACACACTAAACAGGGAACTGCACTTGTGGTCGTTCAGAGACACGCTTTCTCAGAGAGATGTGTGACTAACCATACAGAGTTTCTTTCTCAGGCTCATGATCTCGCTGAAGAAAATGCCTCACACATTTATTTTATTCTGTCTCGGTTTGTGGAGCTTAGTTGGTAAGTTATGTTTTTTAGTTCAATTTACAACATGACAGCATCTAAAATAATTAACTGAATGAGAAAATGAAATGATCATATAATGACTGAAATAACTACCCACCAGTTCCTGTGTGTTCTCGAGGTGTTGAGACGGATGAAATGAGGTCAACAGAGGTGATGGAGGGAGATTCGGTCACTCTTCACACTAATGTTACTCAAATACACACGGACGATCTGATTCTGTGGACATTTGGACCTAAAGACACACACATAGCTAAAATCCACCGAGCACATGACGAGATCTTTCATGATAGTGTTGATGGGAGATTCAGAGACAGACTTCAGCTGGACAATCAGACCGGATCGCTGACCATCACACACACCAGCACACCACACTCTGGACCGTACACAGTGGAGATCGTCACCGGAAACAAGGTCTCAGTCAAGACGTTCAGTGTTACCGTCTATGGTGAGCACAGCATTACACTGATCTTTTCTTATTCTCCTTTTAAATGATTGCACTCAACACCCGCAATGATGTTTTAAGAGTATTTATATGTTCGATATGGGGTAAGATGAGCCACTCACTGTGTGTGTCTAGTAGAGGTCTGATGGGATTTCTCCTGTTCCTGCAGTATTTAATAGCTTTAAAAGCTTCCACTCGGTTCTACAATCATGCAAAATTTGCCATTTTTTCACAAAAGTAATTTACTCGTCGTTCGGCACAAATTTGGGGTATTTTGCATATTTTGAAAACCTACTTTTGCGAACTAGCCCAGGTTTTTGGTCTGATCGGAAGCAATCTTGTGAACAATCTCGTGCAGGAAGATTATCCGAAAATTCTACTTTTTAAAAATAATTATTGATAGTCAGACTCGCGGTCGCTAAGGGCCGCCAAAACGTTCACTCACTTTTACTAAAATGGCTATAACTGGCGAAAACAATTGTCCATTTTGTTTAGGCTATAATGGCTATAACTCAAGAACGTAATGAGATATTTTCACCAAACTCAGCGCACCTATGTGGAAAACTTGCGCGACTAACCCTAACTCTGTTAACTTTAAATCCTTATACTTTTTTTCCAGCCCGTTCTCATCACAAGATGTCATATAGTGACGTTTTTGCCTATGCGTAGACATCCAACACACATGGCACCCTTTAGCGTCAATATGAGACGCAGAGATAAATGGGCCAGAAGGCGCCTCCTAGTGGTCTAACCCTAACACTACCCCAGACCTAAACCTACCCATAACCGAAGCGTGTTATATTGATGCTAAAGTGTGCCATGTGCGTTGGATGTATACGCATTGGCAAAAGCGTCACTATATGACACCCTAAGATGAGAATGCGTTGGTATTTCCCATGCTAAATTTCCTGTATTTGCTGTAATCTATGATTGAGATGGTAACATTCTTGCTAAATTAAGTATAATATATTTTTATTTGTGTGCTTTAAGGCCTCAAACTTATTTATGTTTATAATCTTCCGTTTAATAATCCAGATGGCTCAGCTAATGCTTTCGCATGGGTTAACTTAACTCGAATGTGCCGCAAGTTGAACCACTAAAGCACTTTTTTTCTTTATTTTTTGCAAAGTCATAATTTGGTTTCACATTCGGTCTCATTTCTCCTTTCCTAGATTACAACTCAAGTGAAAACTGTCTCATCTTACCCCAGGCTTTCAGATGCCTTTCTTTTTAATGTTATTTTGAACAATTGCTTTCTTTGGGTCCGTTTTTTAAAAAAATGAATCCCATCTAAATGCCGACTAGGAGCCTCATTTATGAAATATTTCATAGAAATTGTCATACACGATAATTTCTCATGCGTGATTCAAAGAACGAACATGCGTCTTCCAGACAACTGTTTCCGATCTCTGCTTTTTAAAAAGTGAGCAGTGATTTGCTTTCCTCTCTCACATTTCCCAGCTTCCCTGTCCATTCCTGTGATCAGCAGCTACTCTTCTGAAACACCATCCAGGTGTGTGTTGCTGTGTTCGGTGATGAACGTGACACAGGTGACCCTCTCGTGGTACAGAGGAGGCGGTTTACTGTCCTCCATCAGCATCCCTGAGCTCAACACCTCCATCTCTCTCCATCTGGAGCTGGACTATGAGGATAACAACACCTACAGCTGTGTGCTGCACAATCCCCTCACACACCGCGCTCGACATCTCAACGCTTCTCACTTCTGTCACACAAACTCCTGTATTAGTGAGTATGAAACTTAATTTCTTTCCTTCTCAGAGTGACTATTGGTCCATAGAGACGAGTGAAGTCGAATCCCAATGAAACACAGATTATTGGGTTTAATAATTCTAATTATTTTCGATTAATATTCATATAGACTATCTTCAGCTAGTAAAGCACTCATGTGAATGATCATAGTCACTGACAGAATTAAGTTCCCTTTTTTTATTCTGTTTTTTTGTCAATGACTGGAACTGAATAAGAACCGATTCTCAGTTCCCAACCCTGTCCATCTTTTTTTTTTGTGAACTTGTACTAATTACTAATGTCTGTTAGTGTAAGATAAAACAATTAGTGTAAGTGTAAATAAAAGTAAATAGTAAGAATACAAAGTTTGTCTTCTCTTCTTAGACTATGCCCACAGTTTTACTGAAGCTGTGATCCGATTGGTCCTTTCTGTCCTGGTGGGTGTGGCTACGGTTGCTGTACTGGTTTATGACATCAGATCTAGAAGAGTGTGATTGGACAGGACAGCAGATACATCACAAAAGTCCTATGATTAGTTGTGTTACTCTTGTTAACAGGAGGTTTTTCTGACGTTTGATGTCATGTCTAAGAACAGGAAAAGTATTTGTTTTCCATTCGTTATTATAGCTTGTATTGGTTTCCATGTTTTATTAAATGTGTACAATACTGTATTTCTGAACATTGCTCAAGTGATCACACGGCTGATTTGCACACAAGCTCTTCGTAAATATGCAACCCACTAATTTGGCATTGCAGCACAATAGCTTACTAAATAAATATAGATGTATACATACATAGTTTTGTGTACATTACTGTATATTATTTCATTCATGTTTATTAAAATATACACAGAGCCAAAAAAAATTACATTGTGCATAAATTAATCTGATGTTTTCTCTTTTGAGTTAGAGTTCAATTTAATGTATTTTAAAATGTATAATGTCCGTCACAAAACAACATCTATTGTGTTGCGGTCATTATAAGTGATTAATTAAGTGATGGTTGAGCATAAGTGATGAACACCTGCTGTTAACAAGCCGAAGATCTCCGCAGAGGAGGATTAAATCCACTGTTGCCGACTCATTTACTTGGGTTAAGGGACTTTTGTGCTAAAAGTTTTAATTTAGATTTTAAAAAATGGCTTACGCTGTTTTTGACTTTCGGCCACACGTACACTCTTACAGTCTGGCATAAGCTGTGACGGAGAAACATATGTGTGTCATATAGCTTAATTTGTTGCTATAGGTACTATTTGAAAACAAAGTTGCTTAGACATTCATAAAAGTAGCTAAATCTAGCAACAAAATGTCTATGTTGGCATCACTGAAAGCATCTGAGCGAAGTGAAATCTACATCCGGTCCAACTCTCTAACATGTAAGAAATTCATATTTGATTTCATAATTAGGTGTTTTAATGCTGTACATATATATATGTGTGTGCATCAAGATCTGCCCCAGCAAAGGGCTGTGTGTCACTGCTGAGAAAACATAAGACTGTTTTTACAAGAAACGTGTAGCTTAGTTTAGTCGACACGTTTCTTCCAGGATGTGGTTTGACAATGAGAGACGCGTACGAGACCGAGTTAACTCTGACACCAGTAAGAAGATGATACACTTTCTCAGTACACTCTCAAGAAAAGGTACAAAAGCTATCTCTGAGATGGTCCCTTTTCAAAAGGTACACTTTAGGTACTAATATGTACTTTCAAGGTACCAGTTTGCACCCTTTACGTACAAAGATGTATCTATTGAAAAAGGTACCGCCCCGCACCACCTTCTTACCTGTAGTTAAACCACTCTTCAAAAGTTTAAGGTGCTATATGTAGTTTTTAGGGGCCTCTAGCGTTGATGTTTCAGATTGCAACTAGAGCGCTCGAGCTCAAACACACGAGCGAACACACACGGTACACACGGCCACGCTAGGCTACTGTTATCCGCTGGACTGAACTAATGCTCCATGCTCGTACATGATAACGCTACATCTGTGCTGTTATCTAGCATCAGGCATTTCACTAACTATTCGTGTATCTAAAACAAAGCGGAGATCTCTCCATGTATCAAACGCTGTGCCCATGTTGATCCGTGTTTTCGATCTGATTGTCATTTGGCCTGACGAGCTTCAGCAGATTTTTTTTGTTTGTTATATTTATGTGGAGTTTGTGTTGGAGTGTGTGTTATGCTGGAGGCAGGAGTGTTTTGGTGTTATCAGACTCATGTCGTGAGCTAAAGTGCCGTCGCATTGACTGTATATAAAGGAGAGAGCCTCGGGAGTGTGTGTTGTGTTGAAGTGTGTCTCGGGACCACGCATTCACGTCACATCCAACGCAGTCTCATCCCAAAAAGTCATATAACTGACGTTTTGGGACGTCTTTTGACCATACGTCAATATTCGCCTTTTTAGGGCCTCCTTAAACGTCGGTAGATGAGGTTATGGGATCCTAACTCTACCCCAGACCTAAACCTAACCCGTCACCTAACTGACGTTAAAGGTAAAGCGTTAGTTGTATGACGGCCCGGGATCGCTACAGACGTTTAAGGGGGCTCTAAAAAGGCGGATATTGACGTATGGTCAAAAGACGTCCCAAGACGTCAGTTATATGACTTTTTGGGATGAGAATGTGTTGTCACATCCGATGGATTTCGCAGAAAATCCGACCCGGAGACTTCACATAGAAACAGGAATATTGGCCTTCAGAGGAAATATCAAAACCCCACAAGTGGATCATTGTAATATGTGATTACAACCCCTTCACACACAGCCAATAAAAAAATAATTCATTTTAGAAGAAAAATTACATATAGCACCTTTAAGTTAGTAAGAGTGCACATTAGTCCCTCAAAGCTACATAATAGTACCTGAATGGTACATATTAGAGCCCATTTGAAGGGTGCTGTCCAAGTGACAGCTTTTGTACCTTTTTTCTGAGTGTTCCTTATTTAGTTTTCAAAGACGTGCACTTCTCTAATGTGATAAAAGCAGAAACATGACTTTTGAATGCCAGAGTGGTTTTCACAGTTCTGAAAAACTATTAAGATCAAAACTAATCTGGGTCGCAATTCTTTAATACGAGTAAAGTAAACGTGCTGCACTCGGTGACTGTGAAAGTGAAAGCTTCTGCTGTGGTTTGAGTTACACACAGAATGTGCTTTATGCAGATGGGTGGACAAACAGCTCCTGCGTGTCTATTATTACATGTTTGTGCGGTGTGTGAAGACTTTATTTTCCTGTCCTATGTATGTGAACTTGATATATTCTAACTTCTAGCAGACGACCATCGAAAACAATGTTTATTATACACAACTTTAAGGCTTAATATGATTTAAACCAGACTGATCTCATGAAGTAGCGTGTGTATGACACGCCAATTCGTATTTCCATTTTTGGCGTGCTATCAAGACACATAATCGCTTTCAGCGTGTTTATGAACGCCGTTGACTTAAGGTTATATAAATATATGACTTACCTCAACCCCGTCCCTAAACCTAACCGTCGCTGGGGTTAATGGCATTTATGACTGGAGATTTGACTGCGTGTAGACACGTGGAATGACGCGGAAGTTAATGGCGTAGACATATACGCATACACGCGGATAGCTCAAAATGCGTAGATAACACGCCACCTGACTCAAAAGTGGCGTGTATGTTTACGCAAAAGTCATGATGTCATGTTGTTTAAACGGATGCGTTATAAAAAACCCTCACAGTCGTCATGAAGGGTAAAAATAAGCTATATAGACGGGGAAAAAAAAAACAACTCTTTTTGCACCAGACTATATACACCAGGGCCGTGCAGAGACCTCTGGAGGGGCAGGTGCTCAAAGTAAATGGGGCACAACAAGGCGTTAAATAGGGCTGTGCTCAAAATATCAATACAGATGATTCTGCATCGATACAGCAGCAAATGCATTGATGTAGTTTTGAAAAAGAAACAGAACAGAAAAGACAAATTTAAAGTTTAACATTTAAAAAATAATAATTTATGAGCTAGATATATAACTTTTTAAATAAATACTGTAATAATAATAGTTTAAAGTAAAAATAATAGTTTTTAGTCAAATAACACCCCTCCACGGCACGCCCGTGAAACTTTTCTCCCTCAAACAGCAAGCTAACGTTACTTCTACAGCCATACACACAGCAATACAAACAACATCTCTGCATGCTCTCTTCACGTCGTTCTAGTAAAATAATAATAATAAGTAGTAAACATACATCAAAATCACTTCGCTGAGAATAAAACACCACTTACCAGCAGCCGCAAGAGTTGAAGCTATCCTCTGGGAATGCGCGAAATTAAAAAATGCGCGTGCAGCGTGAGGAATCGTCCCGGATGAGTTCGTCAGGTGAAAGGTCATCGTGTGGGTCGTTTTATTTATGGCTAAATTATTATTCATTCATTTTACTACTAGTTAGATTGGGCAGGCATTCTAACTTAGGCATCCCACCCCCCCATATTTTTTCTGCTGTAAAGTTGAGCATTTTAACATGGAGACACAGATGTGACTCACTTTCACATCCAGCCTCCAGTGGCCAGCCGCTGAACTGCAGTTTAACTCACTGTCGTGTTGTTTCAAGAGAGAGACTGGGAGGATTACACAATCTTCCTGTTCAGAACTAACACGTCTGGGTAACGTTGTGTGTTTCCTGAGCATCTTGTGTATCAGTCGTGTACGAGATCTGTAGTTGTCCTGAGTGAGATCTGGATCTCAGCATCGAGGAAGAATGGCAGAGAAACTAGCTAGCTATTTTTCTTGTACAGATACAGATCGATCTATTATTATTATTTCATATATTAATACTTATATATTATTGTTGATAGGCTTTTTATATTGCTTCTAAACTGGACTTTATTTGGTTACTCGTAGTAGAAATGTTCATATTGTATGCCATGATGGAAAATTATTTTTCATATAGTTTTTTTGTTATCATTTTAATGTGTTGCTGTTCTAACCTGTATTTTGTGTGTGTGTGTGTGTGTGTGTGTGTGTGTGTTGCTAAATTCATATTAAATTTCATTAATAAACAAGGTGTGTAGCCTACTGTACAAATTAATAAAATGAAATTAAAATTGTGTTCCACATTTTCATCTTTAATGGACTAGAGGGTTACATGAAACTTTGGCTGGAGAATGTGTTTAAATGAACTTAAACTTAAATGAACATGATAACTCGATGTAGTGAACCTGTAATCATTGGAAAGTTGGAAAAATGTGTGGGGAAATATTCAAATAGGTAAAGATATTCATCTTCCATTGTTATAGCTACCATTAAAATACCAATAGGCCTATTGTATTGCGATAGAACAGGGAAGCTTGTTTAGTCAAACTAATGATAAGGAATAGGCAGTGCAACTTTATGGTTTGCAATGATCTGTCCCAGTCTTTTTGAGTGGAAATTCCTCAAACCGAAAGTACTTCTAATGTGAAACGGAGCATTAGCATTTCTGAGCAAAGGAGCATTAGCATTTGGCATTTCACATTAGCATTCCTAATGTGAAACGGAGGCTCGTTAAGGGAGAGCTAACCCTTACACTGCACGAACCGACGAGGAAAGTAAAGGAAAGGGTCAAATCTAAAGCTTTCCGGTATAAACGCGGAAAATACTGCTGTGATGGATGGGTGTGAACAAAAGAAGATCCGTCATTAAAACTAGTAAAGGTCTGTTGTTCGGTTTTATGTCAGCGCAAGATCATGTTTATTAAAGCCGGGATCATGGAAGTCTACAGCCGAATCACGATCATCGTCTTTCTCTCGGGGATCCTGGTATTTCTGGACGGTGAGTGACGCAAATGCTTTCACTTTATTGTCCCACGGGAACTCTCGGGATGTGTGTATTCTGTGAAGATGTAAACCGCATTAATGAACACAGAACCGCTTTTAGAGATTAACTCTGGCATAAAGTTTGCTTTACGTTTAACTTTAGGTATTCGCACATTTAGGGAGCGTCTATAAAGTTACGATACTAACATGTACGTGACTTCAGGAAATAATTCTTACTGTCATACAACCAACTTCAAAATATGTAGGTGTCAGTTATGATGCACACCTTTTATATTGTAGGTATTTATTCAAGTAAACTCAAATCAAATGTGCATTTCTCAGTTTGTGTAAATTCACTTAGGGTTCGGAGTATTTATTATTTCCCACTATAGTTTCACACATCTAGTACAATTATGTGGTGTTTTTCATTAATACAGTGTATTATTTTTTCTTGATTTACTCTGATCCATATAGTGTTTCATTGGTTTAATCCCTGTCACATGTTGTCTAGTTATTTAAGCCCTGTGTTTCAGACTGGTTCCGCCGTTCATGTTTATTTTGTTCCAGTTTGCGAGTATTCATGTTAATTTAAATAAAAAAACTGCAGCAGTTAATATGCTGTATCCTTTCCTAACAACAGCAAAGTTTAAAAATAAAATAATACTAATAAAATTTGACTCTGTCTTTATTCACATTTTCTCATGGTTTCTTAATAGAACAGAATAGGATCGAACATAATAAAATAGAATAGAATAATTCTAATTGGGGCTCATCATTGTAACGTTGTGTGACAACATGCCCCGTCAGAGCAACTCTGATTTAAACCCAGCGAGTGTCTTCTGCTGATTCTCAACTGCTAAAAAAATAATAATACAGACTTAATAATTAAATAAAACGTCAGTAAGAAATTTACTTTTGTTAAATAAATGTTCTGTGATATCTTCAAAACATTTTTTTTTTTTTTTTAATTTTGGAACAATTCTTATATGTTGATATGAAAACTATTAAATGAACTAAGTTTCGTCATGCTGGCATGTGTGTAAAGTTATAAACCATGTTAGTCTGTGCCTCGCCCTCGCTCACCCCGATTTCACTGAGACATATGACAAACATGACATACACCTGACACCTATCAACACTTTACAGTTGGTGTTATTACTGTAAGACATTCTCTACAAATGCCATTGAGCTTTAAATTAATGTGTTTTTTGTGTATGATCCCATACTGTAGTGAAATACATGGCAATTGTTGCATATGTTGACTGTTTACTTTATTAAATATCAGAAATCAAAAATGTGCATCATTCCTGACACCATGAACACTTATTACTGTAAGTCATTATCTCTAAATGCTATTGAAGCATTAGAAACATAAGTGTAACTTTATTGATGCTTCCTAATTTTGCAAATAGCGAACATCAAATCAACTATGCTCGTTTTGGAACATGAATCTTTCCTTTGTCTCATCTAGACACCGCGAGTGAACATGGCAAATATAATCTCCATTAATGAGTTAAAGAGACAAAGTGTGTGTGCTAGTGGATTCCCAGACTGGTTATATAAGCCTAACAGTGCAAAATGAGAATTTGCTTGCCTTGTTTTACAGTAAAAATATCTAAAATCTTTGAAATGTAAATCTTCATATCTGTTTTCCGAGACTGTATCTTAATAAGTAAACAAATCTGGGTAACACTTTACAATACGGGTGCACTAATATGCATTCATTCATGCTTAACTAATGCACAGATAATCATGAGTTAATGTATGACTAATGAAGAACTAAACCATTAATTAATGATTACTGCATCAGCAACTAATAAAGAGTCTATATGATTAATAGATTAAGTAATACATGAATTGCTATTAATTCAATGTGTCATTGTGTATTAATTCCTTATTAACATATTTTATTAACTAATAGTGTAAATTAATGTGCTAATTACCACAATTAGTCAAAGCTATGCACTTCAACCTCCAGTTGTCTGCTTTAATTAATCATTAGCTAATGATTTGCAAAGGTATCATTATGTTATGACTTTACTTGTTGGGGCACATCATTATTAACTAGTCATTTAGTAATTGTAGTAATTTGCACATGAATTTGCACTAACAATGAAGTAATTAATCATGTATTAATGCATATGAGTGTACCTGTCATATTATCTGAAAGTTGAAATACAAGGCTTTGGCTCATTCTGGTAATTAACATATTAATTAACACTATTAGCTAAAAAAAAGAAGAGTTATTATGGAATTAATCCACAAATACATATTTAATTAATAACAATTAATGTATGAACTAATACATTAACCTTTCAGACTCTTAATTAGTTCCTAATGTGGTAATCATTAATGGATAGCTTAGATAATTATTAGTTACACATTAATTCAGTGTTATCTGTGCATTAGTTAAGCATGAATGAATGAATTCGCGTGGAAATTACGTCAACGCATCAAACACAGCTGCGCGTTTCAAGGTACTTCAGTGGGACTTGTTTAAAACTCACTGGTAAGAATTAGTTTTTTCTTTTTTCTGCACACTCACCTGATCTTATGAGATCTTTTTCTTGTCGTTTCATCCAATAAATAATTTTCAATATTTGAAATGTGACTTTTGCCCTGTTATAATTTGCACTTATATAACTGTGGGATCTGCTTCCTGATGAATCTCTGAGGAACTGCTCTTGTTCGCAGGTGAAGCGAAGAAAGTGTCCGTCTTGGAGGGAGATTCTCTTACCTTAAACACGAACCTCTCTGACATACACAAGGTCGATCTGTTGATGTGGATGTATGGAGCTCAAAGCGCTATCATCGCTAAACTCGATGGAAAAAGCCAGACGTCTTCATTTTATGATGTTGACGATGGAAGATTTGAAGAAAGACTTCAGCTGGACAATCAGACTGGATCTCTCAGCATCAGAGACATCAGGACCAAACACTCGGGAGATTATCAGCTGAAGATCATCAGCACTGAGACCTCATACCAGACCTTCGGTGTGACCGTCCACGGTGAGTAGAGCACGCCTGAGCATTTATACAACAATTACAGTGATCAAGCTGTGAAAAACTAGTCCTGTTTGTTCTCCAGATGTGTTTTTTGCTGGGATAACAAACAGTAAAGAGGGAAAATCCATCACTCTACATACTGGTGTCAATGAAATACTGAAATATGATGTGATTCTGTGGACGTTTGGACCGTTGAGTCCAGACTCTTTCATTGCTGAAATCGACATTATGATCCATAAGATCTCGTACAGCGATAATGAGAGATTCAGACTGGATGATCACACTGGATCTCTGACCATCACGAACACCAGAACCACAGATACAGGAGTTTATCAACTACAGGTGACCAACACTAAAGAGACCTTCTACAAGAGATTCAACGTGTTTGTCTGTGAGTAGAGCACACTTTAATGATCCTTCTTACATTGCAATTTATTTTTTATTTAAAAGATGTATAATAGCCGTTTAATTGGTCTACCGGGTCTATAGGTCACCTGACGGTTAAATGACGGCCACCAAAATTATAACTAATCCTATTTGAATTAGAGTCATGCTAACGATTAATACATTATAAAGAAAAAAATCAACTTTGAAGTGTCATGAAACGTTGCTGATCTAGCTCAAGTCTATCTCACATCATTAATAAAATGAATGACCCATTTGAAGGCACTCCGCTTCGGCTCGGGTGGCTCTTTGACTCCACATCCTACATTCAAACAATTGAATGCAAAGCTAGCCATGGATCATCCCTTACTGTGCGTTCACACCAGACGCAAATAGCGTGTCAAATTCGTGCCTACTGCGTCTAGTTATACGCTTGAACACTTTGAAACCATTGGCTCGTCAAGAGCGAAATTGACCCGTGAAAAAACAAAAGTTTGAAGCGAAATTTACGTTCGTCACGCGCGTCAGATTTGGAAACCCATTGGCGGCCATCTTTTTTATGTTATTCAAGCATTCATTGAGAGAGTTAGCGCTCTGTATTTTCTCTGGAGAGCAGAACACCGGCGTAGGGTTCGTCATCGCCGTATTTGTGTCCACCGGACCCTTCGGAAGCGAACTGTTTGGCGAGTTTCACCATTTGACCTGTTGTCCCGCATCGGAACGAGGATCACCCTCGCCCTCATCCACCTAATCTGTCATTTTAGTTTCAGAAATATTTTATGTGCATAACCCATCTTTGCATTGACATAACATTGAAATCACTTGCGCCTGATGCGCAATTCGTGTCCAGTGTGAACGCACCACTACTTATCTAATTCATAGTTTTCATGTGCGGTCAGACTTTCAGGACACATTTACACTAATAACTGTCTCTCTCTAGCGGTTCCTGAGCCAGGTCTGTCTCCAGTAGCTTTGGCCATACTGATTTGTCTCTGTGTGCTGCTAGTTGGGTCTGCAGTTGTAACCGCTGGTGTGTGTTACTATCGCCGCAAGTACTCGAGACTAAAGCGTAAGTATTACAGAGTCAAGTTTGCTTACTTAAGTACTTTTCAAGGAGATCATTTAGCACAATAAGAGTGAGAAACTGTTACTGTGTGCTATTAAACTACACATTTCCGGAGTTTCTTGAAGTTCTGAAATTTGGAGCGACAAACCAGGTTGAGGACAAGTGAGGTTTATCAGTCAATTAAAGTTAAATTTGTGTCTGTTTGCTGATTTTCCTGGCAGTTATATCAGTTTAATTTCCAAGAAACAATCTTTTTATTCTCTGGGTGCAATGAACAGATGAAATGAAGACAAAAGAAGTGACGGAGGGAGATTCTATCACTCTACACACTGGCATAACCGAACCACAGAGATATGATAAAATAGTCTGGACGTTTGGACCTCAAGGCTCCATCATCGCTCAAATTTCTTTAAAGACCAATGCTTTACCTAGCGATGACGAGAGATTCAGAGACCGACTGCTGCTGAACAGTGAGACAGGAGATCTCACCATCAGAGACGTCAAAATCACACAGTCGGGAGATTATCAGCTGAAGCTCATCAGCACCAGAGAGACCAAATCCAAAAGATTCAGGGTTATTCTCTATGGTGAGTAGCTCAATCTTTCATTGGAAACAAAATTATAAGTGATGCTACTTTAGCTTTCTTGCTTGGTTATTAGGGGGGCCAATCACTGTAGGTCTGTTAGATTACTTTTTATAGTCAGGATATGGTGTTCGCAGCTCATTTTTACTAATGTGATTTCTGGGTGAAACAGGATGTTTAACTCTTTCCCTGCCAGCATGATGTTAATAGAGAGAAGCCCCATAATATTTTGTTGTATTAATATCTGAACAAAGAACAGAGCCTCTGCTTTTTAACAAACTGTACCTTCACAGGTGTCGAGTCGTCCCTTCACAGGTGTCGAGTCGTCTCTTCACAGGTGTCGGGTCGTCTCTTCACAGGTGTTGAGTCGTCTCTTCACAGGTGTCGAGTCGTCTCTTCACAGGTGTCGGGTCGTCTCTTCACAGGTGTTGAGTCGTCTCTTCACAGGTGTTGAGTCGTCTCTTCACAGGTGTCGAGTCGTCCCTTCACAGGTGTTGGGTCGTCTCTTCACAGGTGTTGAGTCGTCTCTTCACAGGTGTTGAGTCGTCACTTCACAGGTCGTCTCTTCACAGGTGTTGAGTCGTCCCTTCACAGGTGTCGAGTCGTCCCTTCACAGGTGTTGAGTCGTCCCTTCACAGGAGATGAGTCGTCTCTTTACAGGTGTCGAGTCGTCTCTTCACAGGTGTCGAGTCGTCCCTTCACAGGTGTCGAGTCGTCCCTTCACAGGTGTTGAGTCGTCCCTTCACAGGTGTTGAGTCGTCCCTTCACAGGTGTCGAGTCGTCCCTTCACAGGTGTTGAGTCGTCCCTTCACAGGTGTTGAGTCGTCCCTTCACAGGTGTCGAGTCGTCCCTTCACAGGTGTTGAGTCGTCCCTTCACAGGTGTTGAGTCGTCTCTTCACAGGTGTTGGATCGTCGACGACGACGTTGAGTCGTCCCTTCACAGGTGTTGAGTCGTCTCTTCACAGGTGTTGAGTCGTCCCTTCACAGGTGTCGAGTCGTCTCTTCACAGGTGTTGAGTCCTCTCTTCACAGGTGTTGAGTCCTCTCTTCACAGGTGTTGAGTCGTCTCTTCACAGGTGTTGAGTCGTCCCCTCTTCGCAGGTGTTGAGTCGTCTCTTCGCACGTGTTGAGCCGTCTCTTCCCAGGTGTCGGGCCGTCTCTTCACAGGTGTCGGGTCATCTCTTCACAGGTGTCGAGTCGTCTCTTCACAGGTGTTGAGTCGTCTCTTCACAGGTGTTGAGTAGTCTCTTCACAGGTGTTGAGTCGTCTCTTCGCAGGTGTTGAGTCGTCTCTTCACAGGTGTTGAGTCGTCTCTTCACAGGTGTTGAGTAGTCTCTTCACAGGTGTCGGGCCGTCTCTTCACAGGTGTCGGGTCATCTCTTCACAGGTGTCGAGTCGTCTCTTCACAGGTGTCGGGTCGTCTCTTCACAGGTGTTGGGTCGTCTCTTCACAGGCGTTGAGTCGTCTCTTCACAGGTGTTGGGTCGTCTCTTCACAGGTGTTGGGTCGTCTCTTCACAGGTGTTGAGTCGTCTCTTCACAGGTGTCGAGTCGTCTCTTCACAGGGTCGTCTCTTCACAGGTGTTGGGTCGTCTCTTCACAGGTGTTGGGTCGTCTCTTCACAGGTGTTGAGTCGTCTCTTCACAGGTGTTGAGTCGTATCTTCACTGGTGTCGGGTCGTCTCTTCACAGGTGTTGAGTCGTCCCTTCACAGGTGTCGAGTCGTCTCTTCACAGGTGTTGAGTCGTCTCTTCACAGGTGTTGAGTCGTCTCTTCACAGGTGTTGGGTCGTCTCTTCACAGGTGTTGAGTCGTCTCTTCACAGGTGTTGAGTCGTATCTTCACTGGTGTCGGGTCGTCTCTTCACAGGTGTTGAGTCGTCCCTTCACAGGTGTCGAGTCGTCTCTTCACAGGTGTTGGGTCGTCTCTTGACAGGTGTTGAGTCGTCTCTTCACAGGTGTTGGGTCGTCTCTTCACAGGTGTTGGGTCGTCCCTTCACAGGTGTTGAGTCGTCTCTTCACAGGTGTTGAGTCGTCTCTTCACAGGTGTTGAGTCGTCCCTTCACAGGTGTTGAGTCGTCTCTTCACAGGTGTCGAGTCGTCCCTTCACAGGTGTTGAGTCGTCCCTTCACAGGTGTTGAGTCGTCTCTTCACAGGTGTCGAGTCGTCTCTTCACAGGTGTTGAGTCGTCTCTTCACAGGTGTTGAGTCGTCTCTTCACAGGTGTTGGATCGTCGACGACGACGTTGAGTCGTCCCTTCACAGGTGTTGAGTCGTCTCTTCACAGGTGTTGAGTCGTCCCTTCACAGGTGTCGAGTCGTCTCTTCACAGGTGTTGAGTCCTCTCTTCACAGGTGTTGAGTCGTCTCTTCACAGGTGTTGAGTCGTCCCCTCTTCGCAGGTGTTGAGTCGTCTCTTCGCACGTGTTGAGCCGTCTCTTCCCAGGTGTCGGGCCGTCTCTTCACAGGTGTCGGGTCATCTCTTCACAGGTGTCGAGTCGTCTCTTCACAGGTGTTGAGTCGTCTCTTCACAGGTGTTGAGTAGTCTCTTCACAGGTGTTGAGTCGTCTCTTCGCAGGTGTTGAGTCGTCTCTTCACAGGTGTTGAGTCGTCTCTTCACAGGTGTTGAGTAGTCTCTTCACAGGTGTCGGGCCGTCTCTTCACAGGTGTCGGGTCATCTCTTCACAGGTGTCGAGTCGTCTCTTCACAGGTGTCGGGTCGTCTCTTCACAGGTGTTGGGTCGTCTCTTCACAGGCGTTGAGTCGTCTCTTCACAGGTGTTGGGTCGTCTCTTCACAGGTGTTGGGTCGTCTCTTCACAGGTGTTGAGTCGTCTCTTCACAGGTGTCGAGTCGTCTCTTCACAGGGTCGTCTCTTCACAGGTGTTGGGTCGTCTCTTCACAGGTGTTGGGTCGTCTCTTCACAGGTGTTGAGTCGTCTCTTCACAGGTGTTGAGTCGTATCTTCACTGGTGTCGGGTCGTCTCTTCACAGGTGTTGAGTCGTCCCTTCACAGGTGTTGAGTCGTCTCTTCACAGGTGTTGGGTCGTCTCTTCACAGGTGTTGGGTCGTCCCTTCACAGGTGTTGAGTCGTCTCTTCACAGGTGTTGAGTCGTCTCTTCACAGGTGTTGAGTCGTCCCTTCACAGGTGTTGAGTCGTCTCTTCACAGGTGTAGAGTCGTCTCTTCACAGGTGTTGAGTCGTCTCTTCACAGGTGTTGGGTCGTCTCTTGACAGGTGTTGGGTCGTCTCTTCACAGGTGTTGAGTCGTCCCTTCACAGGTGTTGAGTCGTCTCTTCACAGGTGTTGGGTCGTCTCTTGACAGGTGTTGGGTCGTCTCTTCACAGGTGTTGAGTCGTCTCTTCACAGGTGTCGAGTCGTCTCTTCACAGGTGTTGAGTCGTCTCTTCACAGGTGTTGAGTCGTCCCTTCACAGGTGTCGAGTCGTCTCTTGACAGGTGTTGAGTCGTCTCTTCACAGGTGTTGGGTCGTCTCTTCACAGGTGTCGGGTCATCTCTTCACAGGTGTCGAGTCGTCTCTTCACAGGTGTCGGGTCGTCTCTTCACAGGTGTTGGGTCGTCTCTTCACAGGCGTTGAGTCGTCTCTTCACAGGTGTTGGGTCGTCTCTTCACAGGTGTTGGGTCGTCTCTTCACAGGTGTTGAGTCGTCTCTTCACAGGTGTCGAGTCGTCTCTTCACAGGGTCGTCTCTTCACAGGTGTTGGGTCGTCTCTTCACAGGTGTTGGGTCGTCTCTTCACAGGTGTTGAGTCGTCTCTTCACAGGTGTTGAGTCGTATCTTCACTGGTGTCGGGTCGTCTCTTCACAGGTGTTGAGTCGTCCCTTCACAGGTGTTGAGTCGTCTCTTCACAGGTCGTCTCTTCACAGGTGTTGAGTCGTCCCTTCACAGGTGTCGAGTCGTCCCTTCACAGGTGTTGAGTCGTCCCTTCACAGGAGATGAGTCGTCTCTTTACAGGTGTCGAGTCGTCTCTTCACAGGTGTCGAGTCGTCCCTTCACAGGTGTCGAGTCGTCCCTTCACAGGTGTTGAGTCGTCCCTTCACAGGTGTTGAGTCGTCCCTTCACAGGTGTCGAGTCGTCCCTTCACAGGTGTTGAGTCGTCCCTTCACAGGTGTTGAGTCGTCCCTTCACAGGTGTCGAGTCGTCCCTTCACAGGTGTTGAGTCGTCCCTTCACAGGTGTTGAGTCGTCTCTTCACAGGTGTTGGATCGTCGACGACGACGTTGAGTCGTCCCTTCACAGGTGTTGAGTCGTCTCTTCACAGGTGTTGAGTCGTCCCTTCACAGGTGTCGAGTCGTCTCTTCACAGGTGTTGAGTCCTCTCTTCACAGGTGTTGAGTCCTCTCTTCACAGGTGTTGAGTCGTCTCTTCACAGGTGTTGAGTCGTCCCCTCTTCGCAGGTGTTGAGTCGTCTCTTCGCACGTGTTGAGCCGTCTCTTCCCAGGTGTCGGGCCGTCTCTTCACAGGTGTCGGGTCATCTCTTCACAGGTGTCGAGTCGTCTCTTCACAGGTGTTGAGTCGTCTCTTCACAGGTGTTGAGTAGTCTCTTCACAGGTGTTGAGTCGTCTCTTCGCAGGTGTTGAGTCGTCTCTTCACAGGTGTTGAGTCGTCTCTTCACAGGTGTTGAGTAGTCTCTTCACAGGTGTCGGGCCGTCTCTTCACAGGTGTCGGGTCATCTCTTCACAGGTGTCGAGTCGTCTCTTCACAGGTGTCGGGTCGTCTCTTCACAGGTGTTGGGTCGTCTCTTCACAGGCGTTGAGTCGTCTCTTCACAGGTGTTGGGTCGTCTCTTCACAGGTGTTGGGTCGTCTCTTCACAGGTGTTGAGTCGTCTCTTCACAGGTGTCGAGTCGTCTCTTCACAGGGTCGTCTCTTCACAGGTGTTGGGTCGTCTCTTCACAGGTGTTGGGTCGTCTCTTCACAGGTGTTGAGTCGTCTCTTCACAGGTGTTGAGTCGTATCTTCACTGGTGTCGGGTCGTCTCTTCACAGGTGTTGAGTCGTCCCTTCACAGGTGTCGAGTCGTCTCTTCACAGGTGTTGAGTCGTCTCTTCACAGGTGTTGAGTCGTCTCTTCACAGGTGTTGGGTCGTCTCTTCACAGGTGTTGAGTCGTCTCTTCACAGGTGTTGAGTCGTATCTTCACTGGTGTCGGGTCGTCTCTTCACAGGTGTTGAGTCGTCCCTTCACAGGTGTCGAGTCGTCTCTTCACAGGTGTTGGGTCGTCTCTTGACAGGTGTTGAGTCGTCTCTTCACAGGTGTTGGGTCGTCTCTTCACAGGTGTTGGGTCGTCCCTTCACAGGTGTTGAGTCGTCTCTTCACAGGTGTTGAGTCGTCTCTTCACAGGTGTTGAGTCGTCCCTTCACAGGTGTTGAGTCGTCTCTTCACAGGTGTCGAGTCGTCCCTTCACAGGTGTTGAGTCGTCCCTTCACAGGTGTTGAGTCGTCTCTTCACAGGTGTCGAGTCGTCTCTTCACAGGTGTTGAGTCGTCTCTTCACAGGTGTTGAGTCGTCTCTTCACAGGTGTTGGATCGTCGACGACGACGTTGAGTCGTCCCTTCACAGGTGTTGAGTCGTCTCTTCACAGGTGTTGAGTCGTCCCTTCACAGGTGTCGAGTCGTCTCTTCACAGGTGTTGAGTCCTCTCTTCACAGGTGTTGAGTCGTCTCTTCACAGGTGTTGAGTCGTCCCCTCTTCGCAGGTGTTGAGTCGTCTCTTCGCACGTGTTGAGCCGTCTCTTCCCAGGTGTCGGGCCGTCTCTTCACAGGTGTCGGGTCATCTCTTCACAGGTGTCGAGTCGTCTCTTCACAGGTGTTGAGTCGTCTCTTCACAGGTGTTGAGTAGTCTCTTCACAGGTGTTGAGTCGTCTCTTCGCAGGTGTTGAGTCGTCTCTTCACAGGTGTTGAGTCGTCTCTTCACAGGTGTTGAGTAGTCTCTTCACAGGTGTCGGGCCGTCTCTTCACAGGTGTCGGGTCATCTCTTCACAGGTGTCGAGTCGTCTCTTCACAGGTGTCGGGTCGTCTCTTCACAGGTGTTGGGTCGTCTCTTCACAGGCGTTGAGTCGTCTCTTCACAGGTGTTGGGTCGTCTCTTCACAGGTGTTGGGTCGTCTCTTCACAGGTGTTGAGTCGTCTCTTCACAGGTGTCGAGTCGTCTCTTCACAGGGTCGTCTCTTCACAGGTGTTGGGTCGTCTCTTCACAGGTGTTGGGTCGTCTCTTCACAGGTGTTGAGTCGTCTCTTCACAGGTGTTGAGTCGTATCTTCACTGGTGTCGGGTCGTCTCTTCACAGGTGTTGAGTCGTCCCTTCACAGGTGTTGAGTCGTCTCTTCACAGGTGTTGGGTCGTCTCTTCACAGGTGTTGGGTCGTCCCTTCACAGGTGTTGAGTCGTCTCTTCACAGGTGTTGAGTCGTCTCTTCACAGGTGTTGAGTCGTCCCTTCACAGGTGTTGAGTCGTCTCTTCACAGGTGTAGAGTCGTCTCTTCACAGGTGTTGAGTCGTCTCTTCACAGGTGTTGGGTCGTCTCTTGACAGGTGTTGGGTCGTCTCTTCACAGGTGTTGAGTCGTCCCTTCACAGGTGTTGAGTCGTCTCTTCACAGGTGTTGGGTCGTCTCTTGACAGGTGTTGGGTCGTCTCTTCACAGGTGTTGAGTCGTCTCTTCACAGGTGTCGAGTCGTCTCTTCACAGGTGTTGAGTCGTCTCTTCACAGGTGTTGAGTCGTCCCTTCACAGGTGTCGAGTCGTCTCTTGACAGGTGTTGAGTCGTCTCTTCACAGGTGTTGGGTCGTCTCTTCACAGGTGTCGGGTCATCTCTTCACAGGTGTCGAGTCGTCTCTTCACAGGTGTCGGGTCGTCTCTTCACAGGTGTTGGGTCGTCTCTTCACAGGCGTTGAGTCGTCTCTTCACAGGTGTTGGGTCGTCTCTTCACAGGTGTTGGGTCGTCTCTTCACAGGTGTTGAGTCGTCTCTTCACAGGTGTCGAGTCGTCTCTTCACAGGGTCGTCTCTTCACAGGTGTTGGGTCGTCTCTTCACAGGTGTTGGGTCGTCTCTTCACAGGTGTTGAGTCGTCTCTTCACAGGTGTTGAGTCGTATCTTCACTGGTGTCGGGTCGTCTCTTCACAGGTGTTGAGTCGTCCCTTCACAGGTGTTGAGTCGTCTCTTCACAGGTGTTGGGTCGTCTCTTCACAGGTGTTGGGTCGTCCCTTCACAGGTGTTGAGTCGTCTCTTCACAGGTGTTGAGTCGTCTCTTCACAGGTGTTGAGTCGTCCCTTCACAGGTGTTGAGTCGTCTCTTCACAGGTGTAGAGTCGTCTCTTCACAGGTGTTGAGTCGTCTCTTCACAGGTGTTGGGTCGTCTCTTGACAGGTGTTGGGTCGTCTCTTCACAGGTGTTGAGTCGTCCCTTCACAGGTGTTGAGTCGTCTCTTCACAGGTGTTGGGTCGTCTCTTGACAGGTGTTGGGTCGTCTCTTCACAGGTGTTGAGTCGTCTCTTCACAGGTGTCGAGTCGTCTCTTCACAGGTGTTGAGTCGTCTCTTCACAGGTGTTGAGTCGTCCCTTCACAGGTGTCGAGTCGTCTCTTGACAGGTGTTGAGTCGTCTCTTCACAGGTGTTGGGTCGTCTCTTCACAGGTGTCGGGTCGTCTCTTCACACGTGTCGAGTCGTCTCTTCACAGGTGTTGAGTCGTCCCTTCACAGGTGTTGAGTCGTCTCTTCACAGGTGTTGGGTCGTCTCTTCACAGGTGTTGGGTCGTCTCTTCACAGGTGTTGAGTCGTCCCTTCACAGGTGTTGAGTCGTCTCTTCACAGGTGTAGAGTCGTCTCTTCACAGGTGTTGGGTCGTCCCTTCACAGGTGTTGGGTCGTCTCTTGACAGGTGTTGAGTCGTCCCTTCACAGGTGTTGAGTCGTCTCTTCACAGGTGTTGAGTCGTCTCTTCACAGGTGTTGGGTCGTCTCTTGACAGGTGTTGAGTCGTCTCTTCACAGGTGTTGAGTCGTCTCTTCACAGGTGTTGGGTCGTCTCTTCACAGGTGTTGGGTCGTCTCTTGACAGGTGTTGGGTCGTCTCTTCACAGGTGTTGAGTCGTCTCTTGACAGGTGTTGAGTCGTCTCTTCACAGGTGTTGAGTCGTCTCTTCACAGGTGTCGGGTCATCTCTTCACAGGTGTTGGGTCGTCTCTTGACAGGTGTTGAGTCGTCTCTTCACAGGTGTTGAGTCGTCTCTTCACAGGTGTCGGGTCGTCTCTTCACAGGTGTCGGGTCGTCTCTTCACAGGTGTTGAGTCGTCCCTTCACAGGTGTTGAGTCGTCTCTTCACAGGTGTTGGGTCGTCTCTTCACAGGTGTTGGGTCGTCCCTTCACAGGTGTTGAGTCGTCTCTTCACAGGTGTTGAGTCGTCTCTTCACAGGTGTTGAGTCGTCCCTTCACAGGTGTTGAGTCGTCTCTTCACAGGTGTAGAGTCGTCTCTTCACAGGTGTTGAGTCGTCTCTTCACAGGTGTTGGGTCGTCTCTTGACAGGTGTTGGGTCGTCTCTTCACAGGTGTTGAGTCGTCCCTTCACAGGTGTTGAGTCGTCTCTTCACAGGTGTTGGGTCGTCTCTTGACAGGTGTTGGGTCGTCTCTTCACAGGTGTCGAGTCGTCTCTTCACAGGTGTCGAGTCGTCTCTTCACAGGTGTTGAGTCGTCTCTTCACAGGTGTTGAGTCGTCCCTTCACAGGTGTCGAGTCGTCTCTTGACAGGTGTCGAGTCGTCCCTTCACAGGTGTCGAGTCGTCTCTTGACAGGTGTTGAGTCGTCTCTTCACAGGTGTTGGGTCGTCTCTTCACAGGTGTCGGGTCGTCTCTTCACAGGTGTCGAGTCGTCTCTTCACAGGTGTTGAGTCGTCTCTTCACAGGTGTTGGGTCGTCTCTTCACAGGTGTAGAGTCGTCTCTTCACAGGTGTTGAGTCGTCCCTTCACAGGTGTTGAGTCGTCTCTTCACAGGTGTTGGGTCGTCCCTTCACAGGTGTCGAGTCGTCTCTTCACAGGTGTCGGGTCGTCTCTTCACAGGTGTAGAGTCGTCTCTTCACAGGTGTTGAGTCGTCCCTTCACAGGTGTAGAGTCGTCTCTTCACAGGTGTAGAGTCGTCTCTTCACAGGTGTAGAGTCGTCCCTTCACAGGTGTCGAGTCGTCTCTTCACAGGTGTCGAGTCGTCTCTTCACAGGTGTCGGGTCGTCTCTTCACAGGTGTTGAGTCGTCCCTTCACAGGTGTTGAGTCGTCTCTTCACAGGTGTTGGGTCGTCCCTTCACAGGTGTCGAGTCGTCTCTTCACAGGTGTCGGGTCGTCTCTTCACAGGTGTAGAGTCGTCTCTTCACAGGTGTTGAGTCGTCCCTTCACAGGTGTTGAGTCGTCTCTTCACAGGTGTAGAGTCGTCTCTTCACAGGTGTAGAGTCGTCTCTTCACAGGTGTTGAGTCGTCCCTTCACAGGTGTTGAGTCGTCTCTTCACAGGTGTTGGGTCGTCCCTTCACAGGTGTTGGGTCGTCCCTTCACAGGTGTTGAGTCGTCTCTTCACAGGTGTTGAGTTGTCCCTTCACAGGTGTTGAGTCGTCTCTTCACAGGTGTTGGGTCGTCTCTTCACAGGTGTTGAGTCGTCTCTTCACAGGTGTAGAGTCGTCTCTTCACAGGTGTTGAGTCGTCTCTTCACAGGTGTTGAGTCGTCTCTTCACAGGTGTCGAGTCGTCCCTTCACAGGTGTTGAGTCGTCTCTTCACAGGTGTCGAGTCGTCTCTTCACAGGTGTCGAGTCGTCTCTTCACAGGTGTTGAGTCGTCCCTTCACAGGTGTTGAGTCGTCTCTTCACAGGTGTTGGGTCGTCTCTTCACAGGTGTTGAGTCGTCTCTTCACAGGTGTAGAGTCGTCTCTTCACAGGTGTTGAGTCGTCTCTTCACAGGTGTTGAGTCGTCTCTTCACAGGTGTCGAGTCGTCCCTTCACAGGTGTTGAGTCGTCTCTTCACAGGTGTCGAGTCGTCCCTTCACAGGTGTTGAGTCGTCTCTTCACAGGTGTTGAGTCGTCTCTTCACAGGTGTTGAGTCGTCCCTTCACAGGTGTTGAGTCGTCTCTTCACAGGTGTCGAGTCGTCTCTTCACAGGTGTTGAGTCGTCTCTTCACAGGTGTTGAGTCGTCTCTTCACAGGTGTTGGGTCGTCCCTTCACAGGTGTCGAGTTGTCCCTTCACAGGTGTTGAGTCGTCTCTTCACAGGTGTTGGGTCGTCTCTTCACAGGTGTTGGGTCGTTTGTTCTCATGTTCTATTTTCTTCATGTTTTTGGGTGCTCATGCAGTGGACTCACTACGATTCTCAGAGGGAGAAAAAGTCACTCTAAACACCGGTGTTAGTGAACTACAGAGGGATGATCAAGTGCTCTGGATGTTTGGATCTGAAGACACCATTATAGCTAAAAGAGATGGAGGCACCAATCACCGTTCATATAATGATAGTGATGACGGGAGATTCGGAGACAGACTGGAGATGGATGATGGGACTGGATGTCTCGGGATCAAAAACACCAAAAGCACAGACTCTGGAGTTTACCACCTACAAATCAGCAGCAGAAATAATGTCTGGTATAAGAAGTTTAGAGTTACAGTATGGTGTAAGTAGCTTGAGTTTTAATGAAATGATGATGTTAATACCCCTTATACTCAGTATTGAACCTGCATGCTATTATGATCATATTTTTCCATATTTTTCTGTTGCATGTTTGACGTGACATGAAGTGGATACACTAAAAGTGACAGCGGGGCAATCTGTCACTCTAAGCACTGATGTCCCTGAACTAGAGGAAGACAGTAAGATCCTGTGGACACATGGAGATAATGACACCTGCATTGCTGAAATCAACAGAGCCACCGGTAAGACCTCAGTTTATCGTGGTAACGATGTGAGATTCAGAGACAGACTTCAGCTGGATCACCAGACCGGATCTCTGATCATCTGGAACATCAGCATCGCACATTCGGATGTTTATAAACTCCAGATCAGCAGCCGCACAGTGAATAGATGCAAGAGATTCGTGATTATTGCAGATGGTGAGTATCTCATGACTTTTAACATAATAATATTTGTTTATATCTACAAAACTACAATTTATAGATGATTTGAAATTAACTAATCCACAAAGGGTTATCTAAATGTGTTTAACTTGATCTTATGAGCACATTTCTCTTCTATGTGGTTCTGTGGCATGAAGAAATCAAAGTGCGAGTGATGGAGGGAGATCCTGCCAATCTAAACACTGATGTTCATGAACTACAGAGAGATGCTCTGATACTCTGGATGTTTGGCCCCGAAGACAATCTTATAGCTAAAGCTGATATGGAGAACAATAAAATGTCAACATATGATGGTGTTAATGGCAGATTCAGGGACAGACTGGAGCTGGACCGTCAGACTGGATCTCTCACCATCACAAACATCACAAACACTGACTGTGGACTTTATAAACTCAAGATCATTAGCAGCAGCGAGACCAAATACAAGCGATTCAAAGTTACTATTTGGGGTGAGTACTAGCACAAGTTATTGATTATTATAATGATCTTATTTAGATCAGATCTCTTGTGCAGATGCTATAAAAGACATCTGCACAGAGATCTAAGTTCAAATGTTAAGTTTAAAGTTAGAAGTCCTACATCCATGCCCCAGTATTAAAAAGCCAACATTTATAAACACCATTTATTAAAAAGACTTATATTTGGCTAAAATGTATTGTTTGATGACATTTACACTCTGTATGGCAGTGTATTGTACATAAACTCTAACACACTATCAACAGTCATTACTGTCTTTTCACCATCTGTGATTCTTTCTGTTTTCTTACAGGGAACAGTGGGAGAGAGATCAACAGAGAAGATCCTGAGAGATCCCTTCAGATAGAGAACTCAGAGGGAATACCCTTGCTTCCAGTGAACAGCAGCAGTAGTGTCTGACAGATTAATCTTATCTAAATCCCATTGAAAATTAATACTTTTTTAAAAAAAAAAAAACTTTTTTTATTAAAGGTGCCATGTGTAAGAATTGAGGTTACAATATCCACACAAAAAAATAGCAACATGCATCAAAAGAATAAGAAGAAATAAGGTTGATGATGTTGTAAATAAATGACAAGTTATCTGAGGCTGGACCAGGGCGGCACTGGCCCGCCCAGGCAAGTTTGATAAAAAAAATAAAAAAATAATTAGTTTATTTTTATTATTCCAATGTATTTAAGAAAATGTATTGATATATACTTGATATATTGTTGACTGCTATGTGTGTTTAATTCGTTTCCCTAATAAAAGGGAACTGTTGAAGCAAGATGTAGAAAGCCTCCCTCCGGAATGTTATTGGTTGCTGGGGGAACGTTAGTGGTCGCTATCGTTCATGGGGAAACGTTATTGGTCGCTATGGTTGCTGGGGGAACGTTATTGGTTGCTATCGTTCCTGGGGAAACGTTATTGGTCGCTATGGTTGTTGGGGGAACGTTATTGGTTGCTATCGTTCCTGGGGAAACGTTATTGGTCGCTATGGTTGCTGGGGGAACGTTATTGGTTGCTATCGTTCCTGGGGAAACGTTATTGGTTGCTATGGTTGCTCATCAGTCTATTGGTTTTTAAATGTCATATTATTAATTATATAATATGATAATATAATTTTTAATAATATATTTTAAAAAATATTAAGAAAACGTTGAAGGGGTGGTCAAAATCCCTGGCCTCTTCAGCATATATATATATATATATATATATATATATATCATATATCCTGTTGAATGCTTATGTATTTCTTTTATAAAATCAATAATTAAGTATATTCATTGTTACTTAATCATTTATCGACATATAAATTTATTTTCTTTGTGCTTTTGCTTGTGAAATAATATTCTTAAATGCATACTGATGTAAGTCACCAGGTTCTATTTGGTGCACAAGGCCATTTGTCTCTTTCTCTGGTCTCAGGAGAAAGGTTTATGAATCATAAAGGTGTCGTGAACACATATGTCCAACACATATGATACTTCTCTGTACCGATGGTCAAGCTCTATTGAGCATTGCTTTATTGAACTTTAATTGTTATATTAAAATGTATTCTTTCTATTATATTTGCTTCCTGAGGAGCAAATGTTATCTGTTTTTCTCCCAAACGAGTGAATGTTTTACCATTATGTTTTGGTACACTTAACTGATAATAAGCCGCTTAGACTCTCTTCAGCCTTGATGGGAGCTCTTATTTGCTAGTGTCCTATGTGAATGCGTTAACAGTGAAAATAATAGGAAAATAAGGATTTGGTTTGTGTTTGAGTGTTAAAACATAAAGGGGTCATTGAAGCCAATAGTTTAAGGCACCATTACTCCAGTTGCAGGTTAAGGAACCACTGCCATTATTGGAGGTTGAATGAGTTGTTGTTCTGGACATATTAGCGCCAGCAACCCAAATCTGTGACCTGGAAGGGCATGACGTGCCTCTGAATGTCAGATACATCATCGATGGAGATATGCTTCGTCTATCTGTATATGTGTGGAAAATTACTGTGTTTATCTATTTCTTAGCCAATGAGAATCATTCAACGTGACTGCTGTGATCTTTGTAACTGTAAGGGGGCGGCCTACGAACTCCTGAGTGAGTCTTGAAGCTGACTTCTGCTGATGAAATGGCAAACTATGTTCAGTAAAACTTTCTTTAATTTTTATAATTCAGACTCTGGGTCTTCATTCTTCATATCTGGTTCTGGGTCTTTTGACTGTTAACCCCTAACAACGCACATGTGTTTTTTTGCCTTTTTAAAACAGCATTTTACTTATTACTTTTGCTGCGCTTCGTCATAAGTACAAATACAACAGCTGTACCCAATGGTTGAAAAGAAAGGAGTAAACACGGTCACTCGTAGGTTGTGACAGCTGTCAATCAAAATGTGGACCGGTGATTCGTTTAATATGTTCCCTGTCGAAAAACAAATGGATAATTCTGTAAATTAATCAATTTATCTGTTGTTTAACCTGCTGTTGTTTTAGTTCACATCCTTTCTAAAAATATGAAAGTTTTTGGTTATTTTATTTGTTCATTGTTTATTTTGTTGGATTTTTGTTGGACTTGGTCAGAACTGTTTCTAAAATATTTATATACATGATTCCTGCTGCCTTTGGGCTCAGTGATGTTGAATTTAAATGACATGTAAAATAAAGATTATTTTCTGGAAGGGATTAAAGAATAAATCATTTTCATCAGCTGAAAGGCACAATATAAATGTTTTTTTTTTATCAAGTTAGATAGACATCACATGACCCTAACCCTACACATATAGAAATTCTTTTCACACTATGAAATCATTTAAGTATCTAACCTAAATTAGTTGAGTTTCAGAAACAGTGCAGATGTGAAGAGTTTTCTATTGGGATATTTCTGAGATTTTAAAATGGCCTTAAATTATTACTTGGTAAAAGCGATTTGGAGAATGTGTAGATGAATTGATGGATGGACATGACCCAAACCCCAAAACGTAGCTATATTTAAACAACTTAAATCATCTCTATTTATTGAGAGTTACTAAATATAAAAAAATATCTTTGTGTGCATTTAAAAACAATGTGTGAGGACTTTGCTCAAGTATTTTACAGTTATATTACATGCAAATAATACAAATTCACAGTCTCTCACTTCCACCAATATGGGTGAGTGATTTTGATCAGCGATGCTTTCTTCAGTGAATGCGACGTCACGTGACACAACAAATCCCTCACGGTAAACACATTCCTGTCAAATCATGACTGCGGATATGACCACATGACGCATTTAATGTTCATATCACACCAGTGTTGTCATATAATGGTTTCTGAGCCAAAAGATTGAAACCGGCTCGTGGCAATCGTGACAATTCCCAGTGGGACGCTCATAAACTTGGCAGAATAAATGAATTATTGACAGAATAAATAAACAAACACTCTTATGATGTTTCTGGTGATTTTGTGCATTATAATGTGTTTCTCATGAGGGTTTGTAATGTGTTCTGTGAACATTTAAAGACTTCCGATGCAAAAGCCTCTAAAAAAAGCCACATCTGTCAAAAATGAGATAATAATGTTGAGTGAATGCTCTCTGCAAATAGTCTACGCTCACTAAATACTTTCACTTCAAACTCATTAAATCCCAGCCTTGGGTAGAAACTTATACATAGGAGCCTGATGGAGATGTTAATATTAAACAAAAACTTTAGACGGACTTAGAGGCTTTTGCATCTGAAGTCTTCATTTATTTAATCTACAAATAAGGAATCAGGGATGTGTTGTTCAGGGGAAAAGCAGAAGGGAGGAGCCTTTCCAGAAGTGGAAGAAAATCTCAACAAACTGGAAGAAAATCTCAACAAACTGGAATTGCAGCTCGACTCCTGGTGAGCAACTGCGTGTTTTTGTAAATGTAGGTGCTATTATGTACGTTTTAGATGCTAATATGTAAATTTTAAGCATTAATATGTACATTTTAGGTGCTAATATGTACATTTTAGGTGCTATTATGTACATTTTAGATGCTAATATGTAAATTTTAAGAATTAATATGTACATTTTAGGTGCTAATATGTACATTAAGGTGCTATTATGTACATTTTAGGTGCTAATATGTACCCTTAAGGTACCAATATGCGCCCTTTAGGTACAAAAGTGTACCTTTTGGAAAGGTACAGTGACAGCTTTTGTACCTGTTTTCTGAGAGTGTACATATGGAAGACTTCACTGTGTAAAAAAAAAAAAACCCATTTAAACCACTCAGACCATTCAGAAACTCTTTAAATCCCAACAGAACATTTAACACTAACAGGTCTCTTAAGATCTCACAAAGAAATCACAAAAACTGCCTTATGATTGGAAACATATATATATATATTAGCTGAGAGACATAAATCAGAATAAAAGCTGTAGATACAAATCTCATAATCAGAATCGTCATCTCAAGTAAATCAACCTACAAAACTACTGAAAGCTTAAGACATACGCAAAATCATGTTGAAAATGACGGGTAGGATCGATTATTCGGTAACACTTTACAATACAGGTGCACTAATATGCATTAATTCATGCTTAACTAATGCACAGATAATCATGAGTTAATGTATAACTCCAATTATTCTTATTCACTAACTACAACACATGCACTGATTTTACCCACTAATTGAAGGAGGACACATGATCATGTATTATCAGGTACAAATAATACATTTTATAAAGAAAATACAATAAATATTTTGCAAAGAAATCCATACGTATGCACAAACTCATTTCAAGTGTTTTAGCTGAAGCCTCTACCAGCAAAAATGATTTTTAAGATCATGAGAAACATTCTTGGCAGGATGAACTTGAAGAGAGAAACACATTACTCTTACCGTTGGATATAACTGGAATCACCGTCACAGAAATGAACACGAGCAGGTCCATGTTCAGCTGAAGTTATGATCATCTCTCCGGATCGTCAAAGTGAAATCTGTGAGTGATCTGGCGCATGAAGAGAGTGTGTGTTTAACCTTGAATTGATTTCTTCCTTGTGTTTGACACAAAAATGAAAAACTGCAGCTCATCCTGATAAACCAGTTCTGATTACATGGAAAAACATCACAAAGAGAGTGAAAATGAAAAATAGGGTTAGGCATCTATAAAAAGCTGCTGTAAAGAGAGTATAATCTGAAACTGCAAGTTTTTTAAAAAGATCAAGAAATGAGCAGAAGTTTTACCCTGAATTAAAAATGTTAATAAAATAATGTTGCATTATTCTGCTTCGAAAGTTTCTGTTCTGTCTGTAAAGACGACTCGAATTAGAGCTTCACTTTACATTTTATTGTTCTCGTCGACGTCTTTCACATCACTGATGAAAGCATTCAAGTGTTAACAAACACATTAGGGCTATAGACTGAACACGTAATACGCATAAATGTGAATAAATCACTCCATAATTGTTCCGTAAGAGTGGAGTAAAGTGGTAAGGTATAGCTATGCAAATATAATTAAATACATATGATCCAGTGAATAACCCACAGCATTTATTTTGGGGAAAGTTCAACAAACATATATAACAGCAACAAAAACAGGGGAAAATCAGGACAAAAGCACTACAAGCATGCGGGCAGATGTATTTAGGTCTACCCACACAGTCCTAATGGTACAAACATGGGGATAAGTTAATAGGTGAGTGGTTTTCAATATTTATACTGTAAATTATTCTTACTCATTGCACAGTTTGGCCTTTATGATGCTTTCACACGAGAGGTCATCTGTAATATGTAGAGGAGTATCATCCCCAGTAAACTTTAAAAAGGTAGTCAAGGCTATATTTCTCACCAGTTTCTCTTAAAAGTCTTTTTGCAGTTTTCAGGCGCAGTAAAACGAATCGGTTACCTAACGTAACCTCGGTTCTCTCTAGATGAGGGAACAAGTATTGCGTAAGCTAGCTTACGCTACGGGAAAGATTCATCTTTGCTGAGAAGTTGAAGCCAAAAAATTATTCCATAATTTTGTAATCATTGTCAACGCAGTCTCTCCTGAGGCAGACCATGAGCGGGCTAGCTAGCGGCTCATTGGTTCGCTCAGGGAGAATGCACGAACCTATGGGAGAGCGGCGCTGAGTCCGCGCCCAATGAGCGGACGGCGCTCGCTCACTGCGTCACAGCCCGCCAAAAGGGGCGTGGCTACAGTGTATAAAGGTTCGTTCGTTGATTCTTTTTCATATAGCGAGCTACACGCATCCGCTGTCCTGGGAAGAAGCCGCCGTTGTCGAGAAGGCACCTTCTAGCGAGCTCCGGAGTCTGAGGAAGCCGGCCGTCTGCCACCTTCAGCCGCCCAGCAAGCTAGCGCCATCCGACGCGTATCCTTTTTACTATTCCATACTCCTAAAAGAGCCGAGCGTCTTTTTAAAGATGCCTCGTATTTCCTGCGGCTCCTCGAGAGGATATATTTCTTTAGTAATAATCACCAAGAAACTACCTTTGTACTAAATGACCTATTACTTACTGCTTAGTTAATATTGCTTCCATATTACTTAATAGTATTATTAACTTCAGGGTTAATGCAGTACTACCTATTACTTCCTGCATAGCGACTTGTTAAATACGGACCATTATTTTAAAGTGTTACCGAATAAATGAAGAATATGAAGATTGCATGAACTTTTAATGGTCTTTAGATGATATATAGCCTACTTATTCAAATAAATTTATGTTTTTTATCAGGATATGTTTCTGTAGAGAATCACCTGTAGGGAATGTGAAGGTGACGAATAGGATAGGATGTGAAAGATATATTCAGGATTGCGGCCTATCCCGCTGTATTTGCTGTGTTGGAGGCTGTGTTTGGATTTTCTGTCGAGATTCTAATAAACGTCGATTTTCTTTACTAGGATGGTAAGGGAACAGTCATAAATGCCATTAACCCCAGTGATGGGTAGGTTTATGGATGGGGTTGAGGTAAGTCATATATTTATATATACAGTAATAACGTTAAGTCAACGGCGTTCATAACCACGCTGAAAGGCGATTATGCGTGTTGTTAGCACGCCAAAAATGGAAATACGAATTGGCGTGTCACACACACGCTACTTCATGAGATCAGTCTGCACATTGATACATTGATTCAATTATATTACCATTGAATGTTTTAAATTTAGAAGTACTATCAAAATTAATTTTCGGGAGCGAATGTGAAGTTGATTTAGTGCAGTTGAAACATTAAGCTTGATTTAAAGTACCTTCTTATGTAATATCTACCCAGACAGCAAACTGACATTGAATCAACGTGGAAACGACGTCTCTCATGACATTGAAACAACGTTGATTGAACCAACGTCAGACGTGGCATTCTTCAAAGCTAAATGAAAATGGAAAATTGGTTTGCTTTCATAATGTTGAAACAACGTTGATTTCAAGTTGATTTTCCGCTAGTTTTGAAAGAATGACGCGTCTGACGGTTCAACGTTAATTCGATGAGCAAAACAATGTCAGATCAACGTTGTTTCGATGTCATGAGAGACGTCGTTTCCACGTTGAATCAATGTCAGTTTGCTATCTGGGTATGGTTTAACCCGTTTGAAGAGCGGCCAAAATCTGAATTAAAAATGGACTATTAATCTCTCTACGAACTTGACGTGCAATGCTGCGCTAACGGACATGTTTTCGCATGAATCACTCACACACACATGCTCAGAGCACTATTGTAAGTTACTGCATGATAACAAATTTTTTAGCATGCTCAGAATAATAATGCGTCACGATACACAGTCTCACAGTCGCACTTCAAAAGGCAAAAACATAAACTTTAACAATGGGCTTTACTTGTTCAACTCAGCCGTCACTTTAGCGCGAGGCCTTTAGCATATAGCATTAGCTCTTTAGCATGAGCTAACTCGATCACATCGAGCTAGGTGGGCGTGGCTTTAGCATCCAGCACCTTACCCAAACCCCGCCTCTCTGAACTTTTTCTGTCATCCATGAGTGACTGCGTCAAGTGACAAACGACGGCTACTTTTTAGGCTTCAAAAAACGCCTATGGGTGATATCACACACACTATGTCCATATTTCTGTTCAGTCTATGGTTTTAAATTTTCTACGAGTGTTAAGAGTGTGAAAAAACATTTACATGCCTGTTCAGACTACACACTCTACACAACCTGAACATGTTCTGTTATCCGTGAGTGACGCACTGGCAAGATGGTGACGGCCGGCTCCGCCCACTTTAGGCTTCAAAAACGCTCTGAAGAGACGTCAAACCTACAGTATAATGAAATCCGTTGAACATCCTAACAATCACGGACCTCAGTAATAACCTCAACCATTTGAACTTTTCTTGTAACAACCTGTAGATATCGTTATTGTATACTGTTGTTTTTGTATTTTTTTTTATTCATTGTATGGTCTTTCAGTAATTTCCTCAAACTCTACAGTAAATCTTGATATGTGTAACGGTCACCAGGTGGAGTGCCCTTGAGAGTCACCAGAGGGCACTCCACACCAGATGTTCATGTTTCCCTCACAACTACATTTCCCAGAACTCACTGCCCGGACTCATCACTGATCACATTCACCTGTACCTCATTCACTGATTGCATTCACCTGTGTCTCATCCTGTTAGTGTGTCTATATATACCTTGTGTTCACATTCAGTGTTTGTGAAGTCTTGTTTAAGTGTTTCACTGCAATTCTGAGCATTCTTATGGTTTTCTGGTCTCTTGGTTTTGGATATCTTGCCCTGTTCCCTGGATTACTCTCTTGCCTCTGGTCCCTGCCTGTTTTGTTTGTTTCTTTGTTTATCTGTTTTGGACTGCCTATCTATTTATGACCCTTGCCTGTACATTGGATTACGCCTCTGGATTGCCCTCAAATAAAGCTGCGTTTGGATCTCATCTACAAGCCTCAGAGCAGTTCGTAACAATATGGAAAGTGTTTATTTATTTATTTATTAAGCCTTTCGTAAAAACTTTATGTGGACAGAGTGATGGTCATCCAAAAAAAAAAAGGACTCATTGGAAATGGCATGTCAACTTTAGGATTTTTAATAACGGCAGAACAAAAATCCAAGAAATGAGCAATGTGGTAATGTATTTTGACAGACTTTGCCTTTATTTCCGTTAAAACTCCACAGTAAAATATCTGTGAAATTAGTTCAACTGAAAATAGTTCAATAGTTCCCTATCGAGGGAACTCAAACTGCGTCAAATGACACTTTGGGGGGAACGCCCCTCAGCGTAGCGCCTCTGAAGTATGAATGAAACTATGCCAATCTCTGATTGGTGTTGCGTCATGACGTAATGTGTGACGGCACATAGGCAGTAGCTATATAAGGACCCGGCACACATGAGATGCCAGCTTTTTGTTCTTCAGCAAGCGCTCTGTGTCAAACTGTCCGTCTTATTTGGTGTTGTTTGTCCCATAAGAATTGTCCTGAATTATTGCAATATGGAATTTAGTGGCTGGGATCTCGCGTTTGCAGAGGCAGCGTGTAGATTTAAAGGGTTAGTTCACCCAAAAATGAAAATTCTGTCAGTATTTACTCACCCTCATGTTGTTCCAACCCCGTAAGACCTTCGTTCATCTTCCGAACACAAATTAAGATATTTAAGATATTAAGATCGCTCCTGTATACAGTCCATAGGCTTCTTGAGGGAATGACAATTTATGGCCTTGAAAAGTCATTAAAGACATCGTTAAAATAATCCAAGTGACTACAGCGACTCAATCTTAAGTTTATCAAACGACGAGAACACTTTTGTGTGCAAAAAACAACAAAAATAACGACTTTATTTCAACTATTCGTTTATTTCTCCCTCTGCGCGAGTCAGGTTACTAGTTTAATAGCGTAAGCTTCTGTTATTGTACGTCACACACATCACGCACATGACCAGCGTCGGCCAATAGTGAGCCTACGTGTGACGTAGCTCTACGCAATACACTACGTTAACTGACTACAGGCCCATGGAGAAGGAAGTGAATATTTGAAATAAAGTCGTTATTTTTGTTGTTTTTTTGCGCACAAAAGTGTTCTCGTCGTTTGATAGAGTTAAGATTGAGCCCCTGTAGTCACTTGGACTATTTTAACGATGTCTTTAATGACTTTTCAAGGCCATCAAGTGTCATTCCCTCAAGAAGCCTATGGACTGTATGCAGGAGCGATCTTAATATCTTAAATATCTTAATTTGTGTTGCGAAGATGAACGAAGGTCTTACGGGGTTGGAACAACATGAGGGTGAGTAAATACTGACAGAATTTTCATTTTTGGGTGAACTAACCCTTTAAGGTATTGATTCAGAGTGCGCAGATTCGGTCTACTCTGCAATAAAGTTTCTGTGTGGGTGTGAGGCATGCACAGTCAGCTCCTGAGGGCGCTGGCTGTGTTCATTGAGAAATATCTCGACGCACACACAGCCGTGCGTTTGGGTGTTTCAGCCTTGTGCCCATTGACTTTCTTCTCGAGAAACGAAAGCCAAATATATTGTGAATGACTCGAATCTCGCCTTTTGCCGAGGCAGAGCGTAGATTACGAGTCTACAATAATAAGGACACATTATCTGCAGACCAGTTGCTGGTGTGTTTTGGGACCCCACTTCTAAACAGACCATCAGCAACTGGATTGTCCATGCTATTGCGCGGTATGCTTCACCTGTGGCTGTGAGGGCTCATTACACCAGAGGTATGGCGTCCTCTAGAGCCCTTCTCACGGGGGCTCCCATCCAGGAGGTCTGCGATGCAGCTGAATGGGCCACCCCACATACCTTTATTAGGTTTACAGTTTGGACATTCCGTCGACACCCGGCTCTCTTGTGCTCGCGTCCTGAGTGTGCTTGTGAGCAGCTTCACACCAGGGCAGGCATTGTGGCGTAGTGGGTACTCGTGTAACGGAGGCCAGCTGGTAATTGCTGTGCGAGTAAACCTCACTCCTCTGATCTCAATAGGCGCTCTAGCGACAAACGGTAGAGGCTGCAGTCTTTAGCCTCCTTGTTAGAGCGCCTGACTCTCATGCCGGAGACCAGGGTTCGAGGCCCGCTCGGAGCGGGTCGAGTGGGACCCGGTTGTAGGGGTTACATTGGTGCCGTGACCCGGATGAGAGTGAGGTTTAGGGGGGTGAGTGTAACGGAGGCCAGCTAGTAGTTGCTGTACGAGTAAACCTCACTCCCCTGATCTCAATAGGTGCTCTAGTGACAGATGCTAGAGAATGCAGTCTTTAGCCTCCTTGTTAGAGCGCCTGACTCTCACGCCGGAGACCTGGGTTCGAGGCCCGCTCAGAGCGGGGCGAGTAGAACCCGGGTGGAGGGGTTACACTCGTTCCCCCAAAGTGTCATTTGACGCAGTTTGAGTTCCCTCCATAGGGAACGTCCTCGGGTTACGACTTTAACCCTTGTTTCCTGAGAAGGGAACGAGAACTGCGTCTCGTGGCCACACCTTCCCCTGCCTGGGAGCGCTCGCTTCATCACAGAAGCTGACAGCTCATGTGTGCCAGGTACTTTTATAGCTTCCGCCTATGTGCCGTAGCACATATTACGTCATGACGCAACACCAATCAGAGATTGGCACAGTTTCATTCATACTTCAGAGGCGCTACGCTGATGGGTGTTCCCCCAAAGTGTCATTTGACGCAGTTCTCGTTCCCTTCTCAGGGAACAAGGGTTACAGTCGTAACCTGAGGACGCTTTTAATAGGTTGCAATTGTTGAAATACAAGTATTTCTCAGCTTTTTTGGCACCTCCATGTATCCATACTGTAATTCCACAAATAGACGAGCATCAATATCTAGACGGCGGCTGGCTTGACCGAGCGTTTCCAGATGACTACGCTCAAACGTCGAGACAATCACACAAACGAACACACACTCGCTCAGGTCTGAATGAACTCCACATATTCTCCTCAGACTCGCTGCTGCTGCACTAAATGTGTATTTCAGGAGGAAGACGCCAGAAAAGACGCACAAGTATCGCTGTGCACTTTTATCATGCATAGATGCACTTTTATGAACTTCAAAACAGCATTATAAAGCTTGGAAGAGCCAGGACATTTTTAATATAACTCTGACTGTATTCGTCTGAAAGAAGAATGGCATATACACCTATGAGTTAATATACCAATCAATGAACAAAGTGTCCTGTGCTCACCACACACCAACTATAGGTGGAGAGGAGAGATGTGGCTATCGGGTGATGTGTGGCTAACTTACACAGAAGAGACTTTGTTGCTCAGCACATGAAAATCTTCTTAGCGTGATTTCAGACTGTGTTTCAGTGGTTTATCCACCGTATGGATCTCCATGTGTTGCTTCAGGTTAGTTTTAATAGAGAAACTCTTCCCGCACTGATCACACGTGTGTAGTTTCTCTCCAGTGTGGATCCTCTCATGTCTTTTCAGATTTGATGAGTCACTGAATCTCTTGTCACAGTGTGAACACTTGTAAGGTTTTTCTCCAGTGTGGACCATCTCATGTGTTTTCAGATATGATGATTGACTGAATCTCTTGTCGCAGTGTAAACACTTGTAAGGTTTTTCTCCAGTGTGAATTCTCTGGTGCAGTTTTAAACTTTCCGCTGTAGTAAAAGTCTTCTCACACTCAAAGCACATGTATTCTCTCACACCAGTGTGGATTTTCTGATGTTTATGTAAATATCGCAGCAGTGAAAAACTCTTTCCACACACAGAACATGAATGCGGCTTCTCCTTCGTATGAACCGTCAGGTGTATCTTCAGGTCTGATGCAGTAATAAATGATTTGCCACATTGATCACATGTGAACGGCTTCTCTCCGGTGTGGATCATCATATGTTTCTTATGGGATGATAATTGTGTGAAACTCTTCCCGCACTGATCACATGAGAACGGCTTCTCTCCGGTGTGGATCCTCATGTGAACATCAAGATGTTGTTTGGTTGTGAGACTCTTCCCACACTGAGTGCAGGTGAAAGATTTCTTGGTTCTTCTTTTCTTTAAAAAAAATGTTTTAGTCTTTGAGCGACTCAAGGGTTTTCCTCCAGGTTTGACATGATGTTCCTCCTCCACTTCACTCAGTTCTTCACTCTCCTCCTTCACTTCCATCAGGTCGGAAATGAAAGGAAAAAAAGTTTAATTTTGAGTACAACAAAAATAATTCAAAGAGAGGAACATGAAGTGAAAGGACGTATAAAAGAGCTCTGATGTAATAACAAAAAGTACTTTTTTAAAACATTATAGACACAAAACCCATCTTTCTGTAGCAAGAACTATTAAATATATTTGATCAATGACACAATTATATAACGTAATATATTAGCATTAAAAATCATACAATAGTGTCATAATGTTGATACCAATGTTTAGATTGATCTTTAATTTATTTGACTTAAAACCTTTTAATTATTACAGTCCAGTCACACTAGACATTTAATTCCAATGACTCCCATTACATTTCTTCATTTAGCTGACGATTTTATCCAAAGCGACTTACAATTGTTATATATGTCAGAGGTCGCACGCCTCTGGAGCAACTAAAAATGAAAATTAAGTCATTAATTACTCACCCCCATGCTGTACCAACCCCGTAAGACCTTCGTTCATCTTACGAACACAAATGAAGATATTTTTGATTAAATTTGAGAGCTGTATAACTACCACATTGGCTCCTAAGGGACTGGCTCTTGACGGCCCAGAAAGTCAATCAAGAAAATGTTTAAATATTCCATGTGACTACAGTGGCTCAATTATAAGTTTATCAAGCGACGAGAATATTTTTTGTGCGAAAAAACAAACAAAAATAACGACTTTATTCGACTATTCCTTGTTGGCCTGAAACGAGACTATAAGAGATTTCCACGACGCATGCGCGAGAACTGAACTGAACTGAAGTAGTTGAAGGAGATCGCAATTCTCGCGCATGCGTCGTGAATTTAAAGCTCTCAAATTTAATCAAAAACATCTTCATTTGTGTTCGGAAGACGAACGAAGGTCTTACGGGGTTGGTACAGCATGGGGGTGAGTAATTAATGACTTAATTTTCATTTTTGGGTGAACTAACCCTTTAAGTGTCTTGCTCAGGGACACATTGGTGTCTCACAGTGGATTCGAACCCGAGTCTCTCACACCAAAGGCATGTGTCCTATCCACTGCGCCATCACCGCCCCATGACTCCCATTCAGACGCATGTGAACGTGGGACATCAGAAACACGAGTTTCGCTGCGTTCCAGTTCAAGTTGGAAAGCCAGTTAATTAAAGCAAATAGCATGTAGAGCATTTGATTCCTGAGATGCAGAAAACAGGATGGAATCACAGAATCCAGTCACTAATGAAACTTGCTGTTTCTACAAGTCTAACGAAAACTAATGAAAAAGAAAGCTTCAAGCCCAGATGTTTCCAAGCAGCACAGCAGTAATGACTTTATGAATTTCTTCACTTAGAAGATTGTAAATATTGAGAAAATTAAAACTATGCAACCATCTACTACACTATCACATCAGGAAGTGCATTGTTGTCTCCCTAAGGAAAGATTTGGTTCATTTGCTGCCTTTTGTGCCGACGTCACAGTTACGTCACGGCGCTAGCTAGCAAAACAAAGTGAAAACTGGAGGCGGCCAATACAAACCAGCACAGATTCGGCTACATAATAAGGAGCTTAAATAATTGTTATTATTATTAAATGTCATCTTGTTGTGTTGTTTGGTGCAAGAATTGATGAAAAATGAATATGCTGTATCTGGATTTTTTATTTCTAGAAAATATTCACATCATTAAAATCTCACTGTAATGTCACTCTTTACATTGTCGTGGTCTCGGCGCTGGCTCGGCAGAACTGCGGATCGTACACACAAGTCTTGTACAGGACCTTATAGGCATCTAAAGATTTATATGCCCTCAGTTTCTCTTTACGATCGGTTTCTCTATAAAATAGGTGTAGAAGTCAGGCCACTCAACCGAGGTAACGTAACGTACGTTAATCCTGTCAGATCGTCCATGCATTGAGTGAGCGTGTAGGCGGCTACGGGTCGGCCAATCTGGTTCCGTCCGTTAAAAATAACTTTTGGAAATAACAATCGCGGTCCTGGACACTGAGTGACCTTACACATTAAGATAAAATCGGATTTTCTCCAGTCATTGTTAAAAAACAAGCGAACAATCCTTGCTAACTAGCGTTAGTGAAGCGGCCAGATGGATCTGCCTCCACCTAAGTTCCGCCCACAAAAAACGTCACCATGTTTACCAACTGTAAAAGGGTCTATAGGAGAGGGTGAATTTTGCAAACTCGCTAAATCAACAACATGTATGTTAGACCCAATACCGACTAAACTACTGAAAGAGATGCTTCCAGAGGTCATAGATCCTCTTCTTCATATCATTAATTCGTCTTTGTCGCTAGGATACGTAAGCTATCTATGATTAAGCCGCTTGTTAAAAAAACACACTTGATCCTTCAGAATTAGTCAATTACAGGCCAATCTCGAATCTGCCTTTTCTGTCAAAGATACTGGAAAAAGCAGTACCTTTACAACTATGTTCCTATTTACAAAGAAATGGTATCTGTGATCATTTTCAATCAGGATTTAGACTGTATCATAGTACCGAGGCAGCTCTCATTAGAGTCACAAATGATCTGCTCTTATCGTCCGATCGTGGTTGTATCTCTCTATTAGTGTTACTCGATCTTAGTGTTGCATTTGACACTATCGACCACAACATTCTTTAAAATAGACTTGAAAATTATGTAGACATTTGTGGAACTGCACTAGCATGGTTTAAATCACACTTATCTGACCGTTATCAGTTTGTAGCAGTAGCCTAAATGAAGAGATGTCTTATCGAGCACTAGTTCAGTATGGCGTACCACAAGGCTCAGTACTAGGACCGCTGCTATTCACTCTGTACATGGTCACTTGACTTGAAATTTGTAGTCTCAAATACAGACAGGAACTCAAAGTCTTTTTTGTAATAAGTAAAAAAAAAAAAAAGACTTCATCACAATGTTGTTTTTGTAATCTTGAATACTTTATTTTTTTGTAATGTTTAAATATTAATTGACTCAATTGTTGAATTCAATCACTAGAAATAAGAACTGCATAAAAAAACATCTCTTATGTTGAAAAAAAATATTTGTATAATTTAATTCTGTACAATGTAAGTATTTACATTGTACACTGCAAAATTTTCCAGCATTTATCAAATATCGTGAGTGGGCGGAGTCAGGCTCTGACCAGGGGGAGTTACCCTTTAAATGAAATTAACTCATTTGTCACAATTAATTAAATTGAGTTACCCTTTAAAAATATAACAATAAATAATAATATAATAATACATTATATATATTATAGTAAACTAATAACTCAACTATATTGAGAAATGTTCAACATTTTTGTAACATACGTTGCAAAAAAAAATGCAAACTACATATAAACCAGAGCTAAAATTACACTTTATTTGACCTGATATTGACAATCAATATGAAAGTTTCCCCTTTACTGAACTGTACCCATTTCATAGTTTAACTCTTTATCTAAAAGTGATGAAGGGCTTGAATGTTTCTAACATGAATGTTCTCCAGCATCATGAATGAATGAAGAATAAACACCAACCTCTTTGTTCTTCATGATCTTCAGTGTGTTTCATTCTGCAGGGTTCTGGATCACTCATGTTCTCACTGTCCTCTTTAATAAACTCAGTCTTTGCAGATTGCAGCTCTGTACTCTGAAGCTCGTCTTCACTTGCAGCTGATGGGAATTTACAGCATTTATTGCTGAATTACTGTGGGAGGAGCTTCACTGATGATGTAATTACTGTGGGAGGAGCTGATCTGCCAAAATAGACCAAAAAAGACCTGATGTTGACATAGAAAACCCAGTAAATGCAAGTGTAATGTTTCAAATAACTTTTGTGTAAACAAAATGTCAGAATATAGGTGAAATAATGTTGGATTCACATTCAGCATAACATATATATATATATATATATATATATATATATATATATATATATATATATATATATATATATATATATATATATATATATAATGAAACAATTCTGACTTTTTTATAAATATAAGATCATACTAAGAACTTAAATATAACTAAGAGATCATACTAAATTTCAAAAGTAGTAAAGAACTGTAAGAAAAAACATAAAAAACAGCAATAAACACATATATAGTAGCTACCAAATCCCCCCAGTCTGCTTACACTGATGAAATGAACTTTAAATGTCAATTTACAGGAGATCTGAAGACATCAGCATAATAAATGAGGTGAAAACAGGAACTATTGTCATGAAATAAAGAGTGTTTTCAGCAGATCTGTTAATATTGACGATCCTCAGACTATCAACACTCATTCAACAAGCTGTTCAGGATCATCAGCAGATCATCTCACTTTATTCTGAGTGTTTGCAGTTAGAAACACATTATTTGTGTTAAAGTCTGTTAAGACAAAAACACAAGATGACATGGATCTGTGTTTTCCAATCTTTTTTACTCAAGTAAAAATCAAAAACACTTTTTTATTCACAAAATCATTTCTATGCTAGTATGATTAATTTTCAACTCAATGTTATTTTTCAAACAAAAGAAATTCAAGATAGATTTTATTTTTGCAAACGTACTTTGCAGACATTCTTTATAACTTATACAGTAACTAGAACAAATAAGCGGAAGTCAACCTGCAAGTCTTTTAGATTTTTTTATCTTGTTTTTCATTAACGTATTTTACAACAATACAAAGAGCAATGAGTACATTTTTGCCAGATTTAGTACTACATTAGTCTCTATTTGTTCCCCACTAAACAATGTTTTTTTTTCTCTAAATGTTCAGATTTTATAAAAATTGTGCACCCGTGATTTTTCTAGAGTCAATTTTACTGATGAATTATACACTAATCTAGTTTATAATAGCATTTTTGTCAGATTACGATCATATATTTTTTATTTATTTGTTGTTTTTCTTTATAATGAAGTTGTCTGTATTAAGTAGACTTCTTCTTTTTTAAGAAGAAGACTTAAGTAGATTGTGTGTAGAAAGTAGAAATCCTACTTAATTTTAAAAAGAAAACTGCGCTGTATCGGATCGGTATCGGTCGATACTCAGAATTTTTAGTATCGGATAACACAGTCTCATCCCAAAAAGTCATATAACTGACGTCTTGGGACGTCTTTTGACCATACGTCAATATCCGCCTTTTTAGGGCCCCCTTAAACGTTGGTAGATGGCGATCCCGGGCCGTTATATAACTGACACTTTACCTTTAACGTCAGTTAGGTGACGGGTTAGGTTTAGGGTTAGGTTTAGGTATGGGGTAGAGTTAGGATCCCATAACCTCATCTACCGACGTTTAAGGGGGCCCTAAAAAGGCGAATATTGACGTATGGTCAAAAGACGTCCCAAAACATCGGTTATATGACGTCTTGGGATGAGACCGGGTTGTATCGGATCGGATCGGTTCTGAAAAAATGGTATCGGTGGATCCCAAATGTAAAGTATTTAGCACCGTTGCAGTTTATTTTAACAATGTAAAGTAACTAACAAATGTGTCACAAGAGTAGAAATAAAACAGCAGCAACTCTTATCGATATAAAGGTGGTTTGGTGTTGGAAGTTTGACATTTGTCAGAGATTCAGCTCCGAAACACTTCAATACATCAATAACAGTTTGGCATAAGAACGAAAAAAAGGTTGTGTTAGAACTGTTTTAAAATTCTATTTGTACACATACACTCTTTAATAGACGTATTCACGTTTAAACACAATTTTACACAACGTACATTTATTTTATGCGCCTATTTATTTGACAGAAAAGAGCCATTCGCATTATTTTCAAAGCAGAGACCACACAAATCCACTCTTTATTAGGTCAGGATTATTAAAATTTAAAGATATTGTAGAATTACAAACTTTATTAAGGTGAAGGTGTATTTCTATTTCCGACAAGTGTGAAACACACACCGACACGCCTGTTCAGTACACACTAAACAGGGAACTGCACTTGTGGTCGTTCAGAGACACGCTTTCTCAGAGAGATGTGTGACTAACCTCACAGAGTTTCTTTCTCAGGCTCATGATCTCGCTGAAGAAAATGCCTCACACATTTATTTTATTCTGTCTCGGTTTGTGGCGCTTAGTTGGTAAGTTATGTTTTTTAGTTCGATTTACAACATGACAGCATCTAAAATGATTAACTGAATGAGAAAATGAAATGATCATATAATGACTGAAATAACTACCCATCAGTTCCTGTGTGTTCTCGAGGTGTTGAGACGGATGAAATGAGGTCAACAGAGGTGATGGAGGGAGATTCGGTCACTCTTCACACTAATGTTACTCAAATACACACGGACGATCTGATTCTGTGGACATTTGGACCTAAAGACACACACATAGCTAAAATCCACCGAGCACATGATGAGATCTTTCATGATAGTGTTGATGGGAGATTCAGAGACAGACTTCAGCTGGACAATCAGACCGGATCGCTGACCATCACACACACCAGCACACCACACTCTGGACCGTACACAGTGGAGATCGTCACCGGAAACAAGGTCTCAGTCAAGACGTTCAGTGTTACCGTCTATGGTGAGCACAGCATTACACTGATCTTTTCTTATTCTCCTTTTAAATGATTGCACTCAACACCCGCAATGATGTTTTAAGAGTATTTATATGTTCGATATGGGGTAAGATGAGCCACTCACTGTGTGTGTCTAGTAGAGGTCTGATGGGATTTCCCTCGTTCCTGCAGTATTTAATAGCTTTAAAAGCTTCCACTCGGTTCTACAATCATGCAATAGTTGCCATTTTTTCACAAAAGTAATTTACTCGTCGTTCTGCACAAATTTGGGGTATTTTACATATTTTGAAAAACCTACTTTTGTGAACTAGCCCTGTTTTTTGGTCTGATCGGAAGCAATCTTGTGAACAATCTCGTGCAGGAAGATTATCTGAAAATTCTACTTTTTAAAAATAATTATTGATAGTCAGACTCACGGTCGCTAAGGGCCGCCAAAACGTTCACTCACTTTTACTAAAATGGCTATAACTGGCGAAAACAATTGTCCATTTTGTTTAGGCTATAATGGCTATAACTCAAGAACGTAATGATATATTTTCACCAAACTCAGCGCACCTATGTGGAAAACTTGCGCGACTAACCCTAACTCTGTTAACTTTAAATCCATATACTTTTTTTCCAGCCCATTCTCATCACAAGATGTCATATACTGACGTTTTTGCCTATTCGTAGACATCCAACACACATGGCACCCTTTAGCGTCAATGGGCCAGAAGGCGCCTCCTAGTGGTCTAACCCTAACACTACCCCAGACCTAAACCTACCCATAACCGAAGCGTGTTATATTGATGCTAAAGTGTGCCATGTGCATTGGATGTATATGCATTGGCAAAAGCGTCACTATATGACACCCTAAGATGAGAATGCGTTGGTATTTCCCAAGGTAAATTTCCTGTATTTGCTGTAATCTATGATTGAGATGGTAATATTCTTGCTAAATTAAGTATAATATATTTTTATGTGTGTGCTCAAATGCCTCAAATGCTTGAACCCGATAATTTTTATTTATGTTTATAATCTTCTGCAGTGTTGTAGTACTCGAGACTCGGACTCGTCTCGGACTCGGTCTCGAGACCGTATTTTAATGGTCTTGTCATGGACTCGTGTGCATTTGGACTCGGAATTGACTCGTACTCGAACATTTTTTTTTTTAGGACTCGGACTTATTCCCGAGTCCACTCGAGTTCAATTCAAAATATTTTTCATGATTATTAATGTATGCTAATAAAATATTTCTTTAAATTGATTGACACGCCCAGTGATTTGTGATTTTCTAGTGCGCAACTGCGCATGACAAATTGTAATAAAATTACTTTTAACACCACCTACTATGTGGCCTTTTTACCCTAAACTGATCATATTTTTTAAACTCTAAGTAAATTTAGTAAAAATAAAGGATTTCTCTAAGTAAATAAAACTAAATTAGGTAATCAACCCTCACTGGTCTCGGTCTCGACTTGGACTCGACTCAGACTCGAGTGAGGTGGTCTCGACTACAACACTGATCTTCTGTTTAATAATCCAGATGGCTCAGCTAATGCTTTCGCATGGGTTAACTTAACTCGAATGTGCCGCAAGTTGAACCACTAAAGCACTTTTTTTCTTTATTTTTTTGCAAAGTCATAATTTGGTTTCACATTCGGTCTCATTTCTCCTTTCCTAGATTACAACTCAAGTGAAAACTGTCTCATCTTACCCCAGGCTTTCAGATGCCTTTCATTTCTTTTTAATGTTATTTTCAACAATTGCTTTCTTTGGGTCCGTTTTTTATGAAGGTTTTTCAAAAAATGAATCCCATCTAAATGCCGACTAGGAGCCTCATTTATGAAATATTTGATACACGATATGATACATACACGACATGATACAATATTTGATATCAGAAACTGTGATACACGATAATTTCTCATGCGTGATTCAAATAGACAACTGTTTCCGATCTCTGCTTTTTAAAAAGTGAGCAGTGATTTGCTTTCCTCTCTCACATTTCCCAGCTTCCCTGTCCATTCCTGTGATCAGCAGCTACTCTTCTGAAACACCATCCAGGTGTGTGTTGCTGTGTTCGGTGATGAACGTGACACAGGTGACCCTCTCGTGGTACAGAGGAGGCGGTTTACTGTCCTCCATCAGCATCCCTGAGCTCAACACCTCCATCTCTCTCCATCTGGAGCTGGACTATGAGGATAACAACACCTACAGCTGTGTGCTGCACAATCCCCTCACACACCGCGCTCGACATCTCAACGCTTCTCACTTCTGTCACACAAACTCCTGTATTAGTGAGTATGAAACATTATTATTTCCTTCTCAGAGTGACTATTGGTCCATAGAGACGAGTGAAGTCAGATCCCAATGAAACACAGATTATTGGGTTTAATAATTCCAATTATTTTCGATTCATATTCCTATAGACTATCTTCAGCTAGTAAAGCACTCATGTGAATGATCATACAAGTTTATTAAGGAAGAAGTCACTGACAGAATTAAGTTCCCTTTTTTTATTCTGTTTTTTTGTCAATGACTGGAACTGAATACGAACCGATTCTCAGTTTCCAACCCTGTCCATCTTTTTTTGTGAACTTGTACTAATTACTAATGTCTGTTAGTGTAAGATAAAACAATTAGTGTAAGTGTAAATAAAAGTAAATAGTAAGAATACAAAGTTTGTCTTCTCTTCTTAGACTATGCCCACAGTTTTACTGAAGCTGTGATCCGATTGGTCCTCTCTGTCCTGGTGGGTGTGGCTACGGTTGCTGTACTGGTTTATGACATCAGATCTAGAAGAGTGTGATTGGACAGGACAGCAGAAACATCACAAAAGTCCTATGATTAGTTGTGTTACTCTTATTAACAGGAGGTTTTTCTGACGTTTGATGTCATGTCTAAGAACAGGAAAAGTATTTGTTTTCCATTTGTTATTACAGATTGTATTGGTTTCCATGTTTTTATTGTGTACAATACTGTATTTCTGCTCAAGTTATCACACGGCTGATTTGCACACAAGCTCTTTGTTAATGTTACTCACTGATTTGGCATTGCAGCACAATAGCTTACTAAATAAATATAGATGTATACATAGTTTTGTGTACTACAGTATATTATTTCATTCATGTTTATTAAAATATAGACAGAGCCAAAAAAGTTACATTGTGCATGAATTAATCCGATGTTTTCTCTTTTGAGTTAGAGTTTAATTCAATGTATTTTAAAATGTATAATGTCTGTCACAAAACAACATCTATTGTGTTGCGGTCATTATAAGTGATTAATTAAGTGATGGTTGAGCATAAGTGATGAACACCTGCTGTTAACAAGCCGAAGATCTCCGCAGAGGAGGATTAAATCCACTGTTGCCGACTCATTTACTTGGGTTTGTGCTAAAAGTTTAAATTTAGATTTTAAAAAATGGCTTACGCTGTTTTTGGCTTTCGGCCACACGTACACTCTTACAGTCTGGCATAAACTGTGATGGAGAAACATATGTGTGTCATATAGCTTAATTTGTTGCTATAGGTACTATTTGAAAACAAAGTTGCTTAGACATTCATAAAAGTAGCTAAATCTAGCAACAAAATGTCTATGTTGGCATCACTGAAAGCATCTGAGCGAAGTGAAATCTACATCCAGTCCAACTCTCTAACATGTAAGAAATTCATATTTGATTTCATAATTAGGTGTTTTAATGCTGTACATATATATATGTGTGTACATCAAGATCTGCCCCAGCAAAGGGCTGTGTGTCACCGCTGAGAAAACATAAGACTGTTTTTACAAGAAACGTGTAGCTTAGTTTAGTCGACACGTTTCTTCCAGGATGTGGTTTGACAATGAGAGACGCGTACGAGACCGAGTTAACTCTGACACCAGTAAGAAGATGATACACTTTCTTAGTGCACTCTCAAGAAAAGGTACAAAAGCTGTCTCTGAGACGGTCCCTTTTCAAAAGGTACACTTTAGGTACTAATATGTACTTTCAAGGTACCAGTTTGCACCCTTTAGGTACAAAGATGTATCTATTGAAAAAGGTACCGCCCGCACCAGCTTCTTACCTGTAGTTAAACCACTCTTCAAAAGTTTAAGGTGCTATATGTAGTTTTTAGGGGCCTCTAGCGTTGATGTTTCAGATTGCAACTAGAGCGCGCGTGCTCGAACACACGAGCAAACACACACAGTACACACGGCCACGCTAGGCTACTGTTATCTGCTGGACTGAACTAATGCTCCATGCTCGTACATGATAACGCTACATCTGTGCTGTTATCTAGCATCAGGCATTTCACTAACTATTCGTGTATCTAAAACAAAGCGGAGATCTCACCATGTATCAAACGCTGTGCCCATGTTGATCCATGTTTTCGATCTGATTGTCATTTGGCCTGACGAGATTCAGCAGATTTTTTTTGTTTGTTATATTTATGTGGAGTTTGTGTTGGAGTGTGTGTTATGCTGGAGGCAGGAGTGTTTTGGTGTTATCAGACTCATGTCGTGAGCTAAAGTGCCGTCGCATTGACTGTATATAAAGGAGAGAGGCTCGGGAGTGTGTGTTGTGTTGAAGTGTGTCTCGGGACCACGCATTCACGTCACATCCAACGCAGTCTCATCCCAAAAAGTCATATAACTGACGTTTTGGGACGTCTTTTGACCATACGTCAATATTCACCTTTTTAGGGCCCCCTTAAACGTCGGTAGATGAGGTTATGGGATCCTAAACCTAACCCGTCACCTAACTGACGTTAAACCCGGGATCGCCATCTACAGACGTTTAAGGGGGCCCTAAAAAGGCGGATATTGACGTATGGTCAAAATACGTCCCAAGACGTCAGTTATATGACTTTTTGGGATGAGAATGTGTTGTCACATCCGATGGATTTCGCACAATATCCGACCCGGAGACTTCACATAGAAACAGGAATATTGGCCTTCAGAGGAAATATCAAAACCCCACAAGTGGATCATTGCAATGTGTGATTACAACTAGGGGTTTAACAACTACTGATTTTTGCTAGTCGACTAGTTTTGCATAACAGTCGACAACTAGTCGACTAGTCGTTAAATGGTTTATTCTATGGGTGTGCGATATCACGAATAGCAAATGTCTCCACGATCTGCTTTTGAAGAAATATGGTAGTATCGTGTTTGCATTCTATCAGCTCTGGCGCCTCTGTCTCAACTGTGCAACGCGACGTAGCCTACACATCACACGTTAATGAATAGGTACGGGACACTGCAATTCACAAACGTTCATTATTTGCATAAGCCTCACCGGTTAAACATTAATTAATGCGCTGTTCTAACGTGCGCTTTCCTGAGCGCGCGGCATAACCCCGACGCTCACAGGCGCCTGTCAAACAGCGCCTGAATACTGGACTAAGTTATCTTTCGAGTCTTATTATGCTAATATTGTTAAATACACACAATGTTTACATAAACAGAAATGGCTATGTCTAAAGTGAAAGCAAACATTTGAGAGAAAATCTGGTGTAATATGCGTCTATATTAAACGGGTCGCATGCTGGTCTAAAAGCGAAAGTAGTAATACTCGTATTTTCCGCACTATAAGGCGCACTTAAAAGCCTTTAATTTTCTCAATTCTGCCTTTTCTCAAGCCTTATCGTGTCCATCTTATGCCCGCTTTGTCACATGGCCGGTTATAAATCAGGTTATGTGTGTCTCCCGCTCACGAGTGCTCACTCTTACACACACGAACAGACACACTGTCCCCGGCGTCACAGAATGTGCATAAAGCGCTCCCCGTTCACAGTAACCGGGTCGTCTCATTCAACAGCTGTTGCTGTCTGCGAGTCAGGTTGCGAATGTAAGTTACGTGCCCGCCCCAGCGCGCTCACGCTTACTAAATAAACGCCTCATCTCTGATGCCGCGCATTTGCTGCATTCCCTTTAGCACATCTTGTGGATGCATAACGCAAACCCAGTCAAACGTTTGAAAAATGTTCTAAAATAGGTCATTGAAGGTGCGCCGTATAGTGCTTATAGTATATAGTACTGCCGCTTATATTTAAAGGGATAGTTCACAAAAAAATATATCTATATACGTCATCATTTTGTTTCCGACTAGTCGACTAAGGCCAACAGCGCCAACTAGTGGTTGTGACAGTCGACTAGTCGACTAGTTGATGAAACCCCTAATTACAACCCCTTCACACACAGCCAATAAAAAAATAATTCATTTTAGAAGAAAAATTACATATAGCACCTTTAAGTTAGGTAAGAGTGCACATTAGTCCCTCAAAGCTACATAATAGTACCTGAATGGTACATATTAGAGCCCCTTTGAAGGGGACTGTCCGAAGGAACTTTTGTACATTTTTTTCGGAGTGTTCCTTATTTAGTTTTAAAAGACGTGCACTTCTCTAATGTGATAAAAAGCAGAAACATGACTTTTGAATGCCAGAGTGGTTTTCACAGATCAAAACTACTCTGGGTTGCCATTCTTTAATAAGAGAAAAGTAAACGTGCTGCACTCGGTGACTGTGAAAGTGAAAGCTTCTGCTGTGGTTTGAGTTACACACAGAATGTGCTTTATGCAGATGGGTGGACAAACAGCTCCTGCGTGTCTATTATTACATGTTTGTGCGGTGTGTGAAGACTTTATTTTCCTGTCCTATGTATGTGAACTTGATATATTCTAACTTCTAGCAGACGACCATCGAAAACAATGTTTATTATACACAACTTTAAGGCTTAATATGATTTAAACGGATGAGTTAGAAAAAACCCTCACAGTCATCATGAAGGGTAAAAATAAGCTATATAGACGGGGGGAAAATAACAAAAAAAACTCTTTTTGCACCAGACTATATACACCAGGGCCGTGCAGAGACCTCTGGAGGGGCAGGTGCTCGAAGTATAAAATGGGGCACAACAAGGCGTTAAATAGGGCTGTGCTCAAAATATCAATACAGATGATTCTGCATCGATACAGCAGCAAATGCATTGATGTAGTTTTGAAAAAGAAACAGAACAGAAAAGACCAATTTAAAGTTTAACATTTAAAAAATAATAATTTATGTGCTCTATATATAACTTTTTAAATAAATACTGTAATAATAATAGTTTAAAGTAAAAATAATAGTTTTTAGTCAAATAACACCCCTCCACGGCACGCCCGTGAAACTTTCTCCCTCAAACAGCAACGTTACTTCTAGCCATACACACAGCAATACAAACAACATCTCTGCATGCTCTCTTCACGTCGTTCTAGTAAAATAATAATAATAAGCAAACAAACATCAAAATCACTTCGCTGAGAATAAAACACCACTTACCAGCAGCCGCAAGAGTTGAAGATATCCTCTGGGAATGCGCGAAATTAAAAAATGCGCGTGCTGCGTGATCGTCCCGGATGAGTTCGTCAGGTGAAAGGTCATCATGTGGGTCGTTTTATTTATGGTTAAATTATTATTCATTCATTTTACTACTAGTTAGATTGGGCAGGCATTCTAACTTCGGCATCCCCCCCCCCCCCCCCCCCCCCATATTTTTTCTGCTGTAAAGTTGAGCATTTTAACATGGAGACACATATGTGACTCACTTTCACATCCAGCCTCCAGTGGCCAGCCGCTGAACTGCAGTTCAACTCACTGTCGTGTTGTTTCAAGAGAGAGACTGGGAGGATTACACAATCTTCCTGTTCAGAACTAACACGTCTGGGTAACGTTGTGTGTTTCCTCTGAGCATCTTGTGTATCAGTCGTGTACGAGATCTGTAGTTGTCCTGGGTGAGATCTGGATCTCAGCATCGAGGAAGAATGGCAGAGAAATAGCTGTAGCTATTTTTTCTTGTACAGATACAGATCTTTCTATTATTATTATTTCATATATTAATACTTATATATTATTGTTGATAGGCTTTAATTGTTTCTCTTTCTCATATGAAACTGGACTTTATTTGGTTACTCGTAGTAGAAATGTTCATATTGTATGCCATGATGGAAAATTATTTTTCATATAGTTTTTTTGTTATCATTTTAATGTGTTGCTGTTCTAAACTGTATTTTGTGTTGTGTGTGTGTTGCTAAATTCATATTAAATTTCATTAAAAAAACAAGGTGTGTAGCCTACTGTACAAATTAATAAAATGAAATGTAAATTGTGTTCCACATTTTCATCTTTAATGGACTAGAGGGTTACATTAAACTTTGGCTGGAAAATGTGTTTCAATGAACTTAAACTTAAATGAACATGATAACTCGATGTAGTAATGAACCTGTAATCATTGGAAAGTTGGAAAAATGTGTGGGGAAATATTCAAATACCCTTACCAAAATAAAGTATACTTCAAGTTTATTTTACTAAGTAAACTTAAGTGACTTTCAAGTATTTTTCCCAAGTATACTTTACTTACTAAGTATACTAAGACCATAGTACTAGTAGCATACTTGTAAGTGTACTAATTTAATACTTCTTGGGACTAAATTGGCCCACTTTTAGTATATAAAAGTATACTTTTAAGTATACTTAAAGTGTAATAGTGGTAAACTTTGAGTTCACAACTAGTTTACTTCAAAGTTTTATTTTGTACTGCAGTTATACTACAAGTGAACTTATAGATATACTTCTAGTTTACTAGTTATACTACAAGTGAACTTATAGATATACTTCTAGTTTACTAGTTATACTACAAGTGAACTTATAGATATACTTCTAGTTTACTAGTTATACTACAAGTGAACTTATAGATATACTTCTAGTTTACTAGTTATACTACAAGTGAACTTATAGATATACTTCTAGTTTACTAGTTATACTACAAGTGAACTTATAGATATACTTCTAGTTTACTAGTTATACTACAAGTGAACTTATAGATATACTTCTAGTTAACTAGTTATATACTTCTAGCCTAGATTTTTAGTTTATGAAAGTACATTTTTAAGTATACTACTCAGTAAACTACTAGTTTAATAGTTTTTATACTATAAGTGCACTTGTAAGTTTTCTTTCAGTGAACTTAACATCATACTTATAGTTTACTATTTATATATATATATTTTTTGCACTGTGTACTACTAGGTTACTACTTACAAATTAATATTATACTTGAAATATACCTTTTAGTTTATTTTATGTACACTTGATGTTAACTCACTCTACCAGTGGACTACACATAAATATTCACAAGACAAACTCAGGAGTCAAAATCAAAAGTCAAAAAGTCATTTACTTTATAAAATCAAAGTTTTTAAACAAATATTTTTTGGATGTCCATATCAACAAACAGTAAAAACAAATTAGTAGGGTCACTATCCCACAAAGAGGTTGTACTCCTCTAGTTTCTGCCCTGTTAAAGGGATAGTTCACTTTGAAATAAATTTTTGATATGTTTTAGCTTACCTTAAGGGCATCCAAGATGTAGGTGTCTTTGTTTCCACAGTATTTTCAATTTTGACATTTTTTGGTCAAACTGTTGTTGTCTGTCAGTCATATAATGGAGGTGAAGGGGGTCCTCCCTCGGTTCACCTCAAAGAGCATGCACAGAGAAGTCAAGATTAAACATGATTTAATGACTCGTAAATGTAAGTACACATTGATGGCCTAAGACACGAAATGAGCGGTTTGTGAGAGAAAACGAACAATATTTATCGTTTTTACCTCGTTAACAGCCGTCGAACTGATCTGAATCAGATGTCCAACTGAACCGAACTGAACCGTCTCCAGAAGTTACGCTGGAAACGATCTCTCATGCGTGTACGTCACTAACTAAACATATTTAGAAATATCGAAATTGTCTTCCATTGCGATTTCCCGTATATCTAAATATGTTTAGTGAAAGGTAAAACTTCAGAAATCTCTGTATAAACAAAGAGTGACGTCGGCGCGCAAGAGATCACTTCCAGCGTAACTTTTGGAGACGGTTCAGTTTGGTTCAGTTGGACATCTGATTCAGATCAGTTCGACGGCTGTTAACAAGAGATAAAAACGATATAAATAATGTTCGTTATCTCACAAAAACCGCTCGTTTTGTGTCTTAGGCCATCAATGTGTACTAACATTTACGAGTCATTAAATCATGTTTAATTTTGACTTCTCTGTGAATGCTCTTTGAGGTGAACTGAGGGAGGACCCCCTTCACTTCCAGTGTATGACTGACAGACAAGAACGGTTTGACCAATAAATATCAAAATTGAAAATGCTGTGGAAACAAAGACACCTACATCTTGGATGCCCTTGAGGTAAGCTAAAACATATCAAAAATTTATTTCAAAGTGAACTATCCCTTTAAATGGCAGAGGAACCACAAAACTAAATGTTCTTTTCACACAGTTTTCCTCGCAGTGGCTTGCTTGGCGTAGCTTTCATTATTGCACTTTTTTCGGATTATTCGTCTCACATCATGGATGCTGATGTTGGGAAATTTCAACAGAGCATGGCCTGTGAGTAAAAACACAAATACAAATCAAAACATTACTTTATAACTGATTTTTCTATCACAACAAATTTACCATCCAGAAGTAACACAATTAACAGTCAAAGGAGCATGTAGGGATATGCAATTCAACTTTTTCAAAAATTTTTTCAGATAAGTTTCTGAATATTAATGCAATTTGCAAAATACTATATTTACATGTAACTGAAAACGTCTACCTTTACATAGATTAGGGTAAGCGTTTTTAGGGCATCATCAAAGTGGGCTTTTTGTGTGCATTGTTTGCATAATTTGTTCGCCACATTCAAAAATCTGAACTGATGATCCCAGATTTGACTTTTAGAGATTAGAGACTTTTCACATAATGTTTGAAAGGAATAATTTTTTTCCATGTTGGAGGTAACAGTAATTGAACCACCGTCACCTCCAATATGGAACACTACAGTCATTTTGTAAAAATAATTGTATGAGTAATGCTTAAGAATTTATTTTTAATGAAATTTTCCTTTAATTAAATGCACTCACCAACTATAGCTTCAAGTTTTGTGTTATCGAGTTGTGGTTTGGTTTCTATGTCTTTATGTGCCCCAGATTGTCTCCCCGTCAAACTTGAATGGGACAGCGTTTCCCTGCCGTAGACAAGCACAGCAAGGTCCCCTATGTAGACCGATGGATTTGCAGTCCGCAGACAGTTAAGCTTTTGTCTAGGGACTTTGACATCAGACCCTGGCACAAGAGACACCTGCAAAATAACAGACTGATCACTTAGTTTGTAACTGGTCTAACATTCTTTTTACACAACAAAGTTATGACAATACAATCATACACATTCCCCGGGAAATCTATGTATTCATCAACACTGCAGTATGCATATTAACCAAGTTATTATTGAGGTGTTTTATTTCCCAATAAAAAACATGAATTAGAGTGCAAAATGCTACTGTGCCATGCAAGGGAGAACCTTGCCACGCAGCTGTGTTGTGTCTGTATTGACATTATAGGAGTAGTTCACTAAAAAAACGTTTGCTGATAATTTACTCACCCTCATGTCATCCAAGATATCCATGTCATTCTATTCAGATTATTTTATTTCATGCCATGTAAGCAGTCAGAGCTATTTTCATGGCAAAAATTCATTTACAAAAATACAAACATCATATAAATACAACAAAAACAAAACAAATATAAAAAAGAAGTCATATTATACAATATATTTTTTTAAATTAACATATGATAAAAAATCCAGAACCTTTTCAGGCATAATCTCATTAAATATGTCCTTCAAAGAAGTAACTTCATAAAAGAACCTTTTGCTTGCGTTAAGTCCAGGACAATCTAATAAAAAATGTTTGACAGATAAAGGAATTTTACAAAACATACATAAAGTTGGGTCTTCACCTTTAAGCAAAAAAGCATGGGTCAAACTTGTATGACCCATACGGCATCTGGTGTAGACCACTTGATCAAATCTAGTTTTAAAATTGGTAGAAAGTCTGTTTGTTATTTCCGGATGAGTTTCATACAACTTATTATTCTTGCACATATTCCACTCTTCTTGCCACTTATTTAAAATATATCGGTTAATAATCGGCCTGATATCTGATGGAGGAATTTGACAATCATTCACTTCCTGATTAAGAGCTTCCTTAGCATGTCATTCTATCTTCAGTCGAAAAGAAATTAAGGTTTTGATGAAAACATTCCAGTATTTTTCTCCATATAATGGACTTCAATGGGAACCAAACGGTTTAAGGTCCAAAAGACAGTTTCAGTGCAAACTGTTCAAAGGGCTTTAAACGATTCCAGACAATGAATAGGGTCTTATCAAGCGAAACGATCGCTCATTTAATAAATAAATAACAAAGTTTAAGTTTTATAAGCTCAAATGGTCACCTTGCTCTGTGATGCGCGTTCGTGACTCTCCTTTTCGAACTCGTTTATCAAAATGAACGAATCTTTTTCGAATCAATTTGTTTGTTTGTTTCGTTCGTTGAATGAACCAAATGATTCGGAAAAAGATTTGTTCATTTTGATAAACGAGTTCGAACAGGAGAGTCCTGAACGCGCATCACAGAACAGAGCAAGGTGACAATTTGAGCTTATAAAACTTAAACTTTGTTTTTTTCTTGTTAAATGAGCGATCGTTTCGCTTGATAAGACCCTTATTCATCGTCTGAAATCGTTTAAAGCCCTTTGAACAGTTTGCAATTTGCACTGAAACTGTCTTTTGGACCTTGAACCGTTTGGTTCTCAATGAAGTCCATTATATGGAGAAAATGCTGGAATGTTTTCATCAAAAACCTTCATTTCTTTTTGACTGAAGAAAGAATTTCATGAACATCTTGGATGACATGGGGGCGAGTAAATTATCAGCAAAAGTATTTTTTAGTGAACTACTCCTTTAACCTTTCCAGTGGGAAGAGTGGGAAACCTCCTTGGTTTCCTGTCTGGTTCGGCAATACATAATAACCGGTTAACATGCACATTTATCACACAGTTGAATATGTAGATTTTCCAGGTAATGTGTATATAGTCACTGCCAAGTTGTAATAGATTTACTGACAAACTTTATAATCAACATATTGACACATGGACTGTGACATATTTATGTATGAAATTTAGTTACCATATCATCAGACACCAATTCAGGAGAAACACATGCAGAAGCTGGTGAGTCTACAGATGTTGTTGGTGTTGACAAGTTGGATGCAGAAGTTGAGGACAGGTGTGTGACTTTTTCAATTACTTCTTTCAACTTTGTTACTACTCCAGGAAGCTCTGTTAAAAGAATGAAGATATAAATGATTATGAGACCAGGGTGCAAAAGCTTAAATTGTCTGCAGGTTTCAGAATAATATAAGACATGTTAAGAGTTTTTTATGCAATCTGATTATATTTAATTAAAAAAAATAGGATTTTTTTTTTAAATTCTGTGCTTTTTTCTGAAGGCTTTCACTAATATTAATGAACCAAGGAAACCTTCCAATTTATATGACTTGGTGGATACTGGGGGAATGTTATCAGCATTCACCCATTAGGCAACATGAAGGTGTTGGTCCAAATTGACTGCCAATCTTTAATGTCAATGTCTTTAAGTTAAGTGTACGAAACTGCCATTTTCAGGCTTTGACTTTCAGTGATGCAAAGATTTTTATATTTTTCTATCTGGCTGGTATTCTTTGGTTGCTTTGAAATCATCAAACACGTACCCATTTAACTCCATTACATTAGGATGATGATTGCCAAGTAATCAGGAGGAAATAGAAAGAAATATATTTTATTATTTTCATTGTGGGTGTATTGTTCCTTTAAAAATGTCATGTTGCTTTATTTTCTCTGCATTTTTTTATCTTGTCTAAGTGCAAATTATTTGTTTCTTTAAAATCATAAAAATACCTCTCATGGCATCTAGTATGTCTTCAACGTTGCCTTCTTTCAGCCTCTTGTTTTCTTTTTTAAGTTGTTTTATTTGCAGCTGTGCCTTACTCCAGTTCCTGGGCAGTAGGTCCTCATCTGATGACTCATTTTCAGAAGTTGACTACACCAACACACAAAGACAAAAAAACTCTACAGTGTCAGACACAAGATTAAATAGTCTCCAGCCTCTTTACCAGCAAAGTCACATACAAGCTAGTACTTCAATGAATCACTTAAATAATTTACCTCTAAAGATGCTCGCTTAGCCACCAGCTCCTTCTTCAGGTCTTCAATCATTTGGTCTGCTGTCTCTTTTGAGGTACAGGTTGCCCTTTTGCTCTTTTGCTGTCAAAACGACAATTGAAAGTTTTTAATTCATAGTTTTCAGTCACGTGACATTTTCCTGGACCTGGAGGGCAAAACAACAGACCAACACAACGGCTCACGCCACGACTCCCCCGGCCCTTAGAGACTCCGCAAAAGCAGTTACATTTATTTGGATCATCTCTTAACTCAACTCAAAAAGAAACCTACGAACACAAACTGCAAGTATTGGGCACTTCCAATCCATGTTACAGCATCCGCTGCCATATTTCTATCGTTAAAAAGCGCCAGGTCCCTGCTGCCGCTCAACTGCGGTAATGTTTTAATTTACATTGTGGGGAATCCACAGCTCGGGATTGTGTTTTCCTCGATTTGTGTATCAGAAAGTACAACAACCATCCAGCATTTTAGCCATGCAAAAGTGAAAAACTCATAGTAACAGTGCATCACTTGCTTCCTGGTTGGCAGGCAGTAACAAATAACGTCAGTTTTGCTCTCCAAGGGAGTGTTTTTCATGGAATGTGAAATCACTTGAAAGCTATGAATAGCATGTATGTGCAATAACAGTGATTCTAAAAACAAACAAAGAGAGATTTGAGGCTAATATTGGCTAATTATTGTTGAACCCTTGTGCATCAATTAAAAAAAGTTACACATAGGTAAAAAGAGGACAAAAATGTCCATGTCAGAAAACTGCCATAAAAATGTGATGCTTTGGAGCACAGACTTAAGTTTGGTATCATTTTAAAGAAGACCCTTTGCAAATTATTGCTGAAGCAAAAACATAATAATAAGTGAATCCAAAAAAAAAAAGTTATATAGGTATAAGTGTATGAAAATTATTTATGAAAAATTATTAAATAAAAATTATATTTTATAAATCAGGTTGAACTCAAAACTGCAATAAAATCAAAGCCATAAATCTAAATAGGTTGTGTTCCAAATTTGAGGATGATATCTCAAAAAATGAGCTTTCAGTAACAGTTTGTTTGGGCGTAGTAACATACTTTCCCCATTGGGTGCCAGCAAAACCCCACTGGAGCTCACAGTGATTGGATTTGAATTTGCAGTTTTTCTCTCTCAGTATTTTTCTCTCTCAGCAAACACACATATGCACGCGCACACACACATATTTTTTTTTATAACACACATACTAACCACACTCTGACATCCATATCAACACACCCACACAAATATTCTTGCATAATTAATCCAGTTGGCTCTGTAGTATGCCGAACCAGAAAACAGGAATAAAGCAATATTTGTTTTATAGGCCAAACTTAAAAAATGGCACCATCTCAAAAAAAATGGAAAAAAATAAAAAAAAAATTTAGCCTTGCCATCAGAATGAAAGCCTCCAACAAAGATTGCATAATTTTATAGTTAAAGTCGCCGTGAACCGGAAGTTGCAAACGATTTTTCTCCAGTGCTGTGACGTATTTCCAAGTGAAACGGAATATTGAACAGAGGGCAGGGTTTTACTCTAGCGCTCCTCCTCTCCATCTCTCGCTCATAGCAAACTAACGGTTTGAGGGGAGTGGTTAAGCGTTTCCCCACCTAAAATGTGAAACCTACGTCATCAAAAAAAGAAACCATTCCAGACAAGACGGAAGTAACTTTTCAGATTTTGATTAAAGATTACCAAGGTAAAGCATTTTTTTTATATATATATTTACTTTCACGGATTAATTGTTCACCACAAGACTAGTAATATGCGCTAACAAAGTAAATAGGTTCAATTTTGATTTCACGGGGACTTTAACTGAACCGGGGATTAAAAATGGCAGTTTGAATGGGTTTCAATGGGGACATTTTTGTCCAAAAGGTGCTGAGAGCAAGTATTTTTTGTACCTAATGCAAAAGATATTGTTTTAAGAAAATGACGGTGAAATTGTAAAATTCTAATAAAAATACACACCTGTGCCAAGTTTTTTGCAGTTAGCATTAACACAGGCAAAGTGATCAAAAAAAAAAAAAACTGAAAAGGACAAAAATGTCCATAAGGATGCACAAGGGTTAAATTCTGAGGGTTTAAAGGTTGTGATGATGTAAACCCACCCCCCACCCCAATCCATAAATATCAGTTAAACAAAAATCACAAATGATTATTTATAAGAAATGGTGAAATAGTTCCAGTATTAAATCAAATATTACCACATTTACAAACTTTTATAACTATTATAAAGCATACCATAAAGAAAAAAAAAATGGCATGACTTGTAATTAGTGACCTAAAAATGGTAAACTAAGATGTTAAACCTTGATTACATTTAAATAGGCTTTTGCTTTTCAGTTTAAGTTTTCTTCACATCAATATTGAGTAAGGAAACTAACTAAACTTACCTGTTTTGTTGGCCTTTCATCCTCCTCTTCCACATCCTTCATCCACCTACTGTTTGGCTTTGTCTTCCTCTTGAGTGTTTGGTTCCAGATGTATTCACCCTTTATGAATTCCTCCCTCTTCTTGCAAAGGTCACTGTAATTGTCTGTGAAAAGAGTGTGTGGAAATTACATTGAGCAAATTAAAATCCCGGGTCTTTAGACTATGTCTTTAAGCTCTCCCTAACAGACAGCTTGTTGGCAATATTTAATTATCACATTATCCACAATTTTAAATTATTAGTATCCAAAAACACAAAACAAACCCAGTTATGCTAATCCTTTAAATTAACCATTATAACATTAAGCTAGGTGAGAGATTAAAGGCTAGCAAACTTACCCCCGAACATTAACACCTTAGCAGGAAAAAAGGCCGGACCATCTTTCTTTTTTCTGCCTTTGTTCCACTTAACATTTATCCATCCATCTTCATCCTCCAGTTTCGGGCACTCTGTGACCATTTTTGAAGATTTTTGCTGGTCTTCAACACTCATCCAATCAATTTTTCCAACTTCCACGGTTTTGTCTTTAAAATAATATATCGCAAATGCCATTGTGGAGGAATTAATCTTATCACTGACAATTATGCTTGTTTTTGGCAACCGCGACCGTTAATTAACATCAAAGATGCTGTACCGTCGGGTGAAATGCGCGCGAACCACAGCTCTTTGACGCAAAGGACGCAAACGGCCTGCTATCGCGAGAGGTGCGCGACTGCGTCGAAAAGCATGTTGGGATTAAGCGGGAAATTTACTTTGCTTCTGTAGTTGGCTAACGTTACCTCATTTTTATATGGCTACCTCTCGATCCAGTTTGACGTTTACAGCAGATGTTTTTAGCCGTGCACAACACGCGAATTAATGGCAAAACGTCTTGGACCTTACAAAAGATACTTGCGCGGCATAGACGCAGTACCAAGGAGAACTAAGTTCAGATGGAATGCAAAGGTGAGTTACTTTGGACCACTTTTATTTCTGTTCAAAGTCAGATGACACAGGACAGTTGTAATTTACTGCTGGTCTTGCGCTAATCTATCAAGATGAGGATTTATTTTAAATGTATGCATAACGATGTGTCTACAAACAGTAATGTCTAAAACGTCTCTTTGTCTCTCAAATGCAGAGAAGCCAAGAAGATGGCAGTTCAAATAATGAGAATGGTGATGACAGAAATCTGGTCAGTATGAATGATGATCAGGCTGACACTGCAACTAATATTGTCATTGTTGATTAATCGTTTAAATGTTATAGTAATGGCAAACACCCACCAGAAGTTCCCAGTGCCAATAATGATCTCTTCAAATAGCTTTCTCAATCAGATCAGCAGCCAGAAAAGGCCTTTACATTTTTTTAATATCATAATGATATGAAAGAAGAGAAAGCAAATAATTCTTAGTATTTGTGTAGCTATAACCAGATAATATTTGGTATTTTTACTTTGTAATTTACATATTATTACAAATCGTAAATGACTAAAACTATTAATTTATCATCTAAGTTAGAATTAAATCTCATGCTGATAAAAACTGGGTTTTTTTTTAAGACCTAGCTACCTCATAAATAAATATAGACATATTTATAAGCATTCCTCTTTTGTCCTCAAGTTGTCAAATAGATGTTTACCATTATTCTCATATCACAGTTTCCTGCACGTAAACAGTAATATCTAATATCTATTAATTGTGGTACAAGACAAGCCTGTCATTTCGTGAAATGTTCCTTGGCATTTAACCCTTCATGTTTTTTCCTTTGTTAACCTTTAGAACAACAATAAAGGTGATGCAGTAAACACAGAAGATGACTTGAGGAATGCATCCAACAGTGAAGATGAAGAGGATGAAGTAGACAATGAAGGCTTTTCCACAACTGGGCTGTTGGGTACTGATATTCAAGAGGTAAAGGTGGCAGAGGACCTACACAAATTCAATGAGATTATTCTATTCATCAAATATTTTTTCTCTTTCCCTTGTTAACTTTCAGAACGACCGTGAGGATGACCAAATAAACACAGAAGATGACATGATTATTGCTTCCAACAGTGAAAACAAAGATGATGAAGTGGACAATGAAAACTCCTCCACAAGTAGCCTGCTGGATAGTGACATTGAAGAGGTAAATACACAAATGTACACTGCACAGTTTTTATCTTTACTAAATAAATACCTAGTCCTTTAATTAAGTCTTTCAAGTCATATTTTTCCTTTGTTAACCTGCAGAACAACAATAAAGGTGATGGACTAAACACAGAAGATGACATGAGGAATGCATCCTACAGTGAAGATGAAGAGGATGAAGTAGACAATGAAAACTTTTCCACAACTGGGCTGTTGGATACTGATATTCAAGAGGTAAATACATAATTACACATTTTTAGCCCCACCGGTTATTATGTGTTCTTCCCAACCTATTGTTGACATTATTATTACAACCAACTATGTTATTTTCAAGTTTTAAAATTTGACAAACAAATTGACAGTGTGGTAAAAGCAAGTTTTTTTTTCAGCTACGTCTATTGGCAAAGGTCAAACCTTTTTTAAATCGTTCGGATCTTGAGAAAGCTATTCATGCTTTTATATTAGCTCTTTTAGATTAGATTACTGTAATGCACTTTACATGGGAGCATCTCAGTCATCACTCAGGCGCCTTCAGCTGGTACAGAACGCAGCAGCTCGTCTTTTAACTAATACACGCAAGCGTGAGCATATAACCCCGATTCTTTCTTCGCTTCACTGGCTTCCGGTTTCTTTTAGAGTTGATTTTAAGATTTTATTGTTTGTTTTTAAAGCTCTCAATGGGCTTGGTCCACCGTACGTGACTTACAAGAATCAAACAGGACGAGAATTAAACAGGACTCTCAGGTCAACAAATCAACTTTTGTTGGTTGTCCCAAGGACAAGGTACAGACTATGGGGTGACCGGGATTTTCTGTAGCTGTAGCTTTTCTGTAGACTTTGGAACAAGCTACCTGCCAATTTACGAACTATCAAGGAATTAGGCCCTTTTAAAGCCAAGCTCAAGACTTATTTATTTAGATTGGCTTTTATATCGTAACTTTGTTGACTCATTCTGTGTCATTTTGCATTGTTGTTGTTGTTTTTTATTGTTATTTTGGAAAGCACTTTGGTTCACCTTGAAAAAGGGATGTAAAGGGCTGTATAAATAAATATTGATTGATTGATTGATGTTAACATTATTACTTTTTGTCCAGTTCCACCCTAACACCACTCTCCCACTCCTGGCATTCTCCTAATATGCCCCAAGCCAGTGGCAGCAGAGGACTTGAACACATTCAATGGGATTATTTTATTCATCAAATTATTTTTTTTCTCGTTAACTTTCAGAACGACAGTGAGGATGACCAAATAAACACAGAGGATGACTTGAATTTTGCTTCCAACAGTGAAAACAAAGATGATGAAGTGGACAATGAAAACTCCTCCACAAGTAGCATGTTGGATACTGACATTGAAGAGGTAAATACACAAATGTGCATTGCACAGTTTTTATCTTTACTAAATAAATGCACACCCTTTAAATTAAGTTTTTGAAGTCATATTTTTACGTTGTTAACCTGCAGAACGAGCATGACCTATCAGATTCCAAAGCAAACATGCTTGATGCTGCAAGGAGTGAAGATGGGAACGATGTGGACAGTGAAGATTTGATTGAGGGCAACACTGGTGGAGAAAACACATCTGAATTTTCGGAGGTATGTAGTAAGTGGTTCAATGACATGGTGTTAGTAGTTAGTGTAATAGCTTATGTAAAAAAGTCCGGTTCATGAAATGAGTGCATTAATAGTCAATATAAAATAGCTATGGGCTAGCTATTTCCCATGGATAGATAGAAAGCTATTTGCTGTGTCTAAATAACCTGGGGAAATCACAGTGCGTTGCCTAGAAATCATGTTTTAGGATTTTGTTACATTATATGACACCTTCTTTTATAGTTGTGTTGAGGTAGAGTTGAGGAACCAGGAAGTAGTGCAAGGCTCTCTATTCTATTTTAAATATAACACTGTGTGTAAATGTGGAATTCATTAGAGCTGGTTCCAAACACTCGACCGTTCGACATTCGATTTTCAATTTTGAGATTTGATTGAGTTTTTTTCCACGTGCCTGATCTCCACTGACAGCAGTGAACGTAACACTCCAGTTCACATTAAAGGGAAAACAATGAAGCCCTTAGCTTTGTGGGAGCACTTTAAACTTATTGATGACAGCAGTTGTTTGGAAGAGAACTAGTAAGGATATTTCGACACCATTAGGACTGATTTGACATCATGTATGGGTAATTAGGCTCAAAAGTTTAATGTATAGGTACACACACAGATAGCATTGAGGGCTGGTCAATAAAACTATAGTTATCGCAATGTACTTTTTTCAATAACAGTACAACAAATATTCATTTTGTTTACTTAAATCATAAACTAATTAGGACTTCTTTTTTTTATCAAGATGTATATTTTGTTAAAGAAAAAGGACTGAGATTTGAGCTTTGGCTGTTTGTCTATGTGTGGCCCTGCGATGGACTGGCGACCTGTCCAGGGTGTACCCCGCCTTTCGACCAATGTCAGCGGGGATTGGCTTCCCCCCGTGACCCTGTACACTCAGGAGCACAAATCAAAAGAAACAACGATTTGATACTTACCGTGATAATTAACGATATTGAAAGATATGCAACTTTTTATATGTAACATTTTTGTCCATATCGTTCAGCCCTAGTAGCTACTCTTTCTTTTGGGATTGCAGCTTGATAGGATATGTTGAAACTATTATCAGTTTTGTTATAATCCATGGCATGCATTTCAAGAAAATTACATTTGCTAAAATTAAACACAGTGTGCTAGACTGATAGTCCTGATTCATTCTCTCTCTCTCTCTCTCTCTCTAGGTCAGTGAAGACACAGCAGATACTGGTGACAAGCCCTTGTATCCTGGTGCACCTCTTTCAAAAGGAGAAAGTGTATTGATGCTGATGTCCTATCTGTTACGGCACAATTTAACCGGCGAGGCACTTACTCACTTACTGGAAATGTTTAACCTAATGTTTCCAGGTCTGATCCCATCTTCACATTACATTTTCCACAAAGAATTTGGAAGTTCATCTAAATTTGAAGTTCACTTTTATTGTGAAAGCTGTTTTAAATACTTTGGCATTAGCGCAGACTGTCCCTCCCAATGTGACGCTTGCAACACAGTATTTGATGCCAATGCAAACCTAAAGAATGGCTTTTATTTTCTTGTGTTGCCCCTGTATGCACAGATTAAGCAACTTCTGCAAGAGCATGGTGTCAGTCTTAATGAAAAAACTAGAACCTCTGGAGTCCTCTCTGACATACAGTCTGGTGAAGAGTATCAAAATTTATGTGACAGTGGCATTCTTGGAAAAGATGACTTGACGCTTATTTGGAATTGTGATGGCGCACCAGTGTTTAAAAGTTCTAAATGCAGCATTTGGCCAATTCAGTGTCAGGTAATTGAACTGGAACCAGAAGTGAGGAAAAAGCATATTCTGATGTCAGCATTATGGTTTGGCCCAAGTAAACCATCCATGTTAACATTACTAACACCATTTGTTAAAGAGGCCTCATTATTAGAGACTGAAGGGATTGAATGGCAAGACGTAGAGGGAAACAAGCATGTATCCAAAGTGTTTGTGCTGCTTTGTAGCTCTGATTCGATGGCTCGTCCATTGCTTCGAAACACAAAGCAGTTTAATGGCTTTTACGGCTGTGACTTTTGCTATCACAAAGGTGGTAAATCCTATCCGTATGATCGACCTGAACCCCCACTTCGAAATGAGAGAGATCATTTCAGTCATGCAATGTCGGCTACAGTGAGTGAGCCAGTGTTTGGAGTCAAAGGGCCATCTCCTTTAATGAAGCTCAGTCACTTCCAAATGATCAATGGTTTCATTCCTGAATATCAACACAATGTGTGCCTTGGAGTAACTCGGCAACTGACCACATTGTGGTTTGATACAACAAACAGTGAAACCCCCTGGTACATTGGCAAACAAAGTGAAGAGGTTGATTTGCGACTTGTAAAAATAAAACCTCCTGTTGAGATAACTAGGACACCAAGGTCAGTAAGTGAAAGGAAGTTCTGGAAAGCGTCCGAGTGGCGAGCATTTCTACTCTTTTATGCTCTGCCTGTACTGAAAGGCATACTCCCTAGCAGATTTTGGAATCATTTGTTCCTATTGGTGTTTGGCATATATACATTACTACAGGATAAGATCAAGACTAGCAGCATCCTGATGTCAGAACTGGCTCTTAAAAAATTTGTCATTGAATTTCAAAGACTATACGGGAAAGACCACATGACTTTCAACATACACTTGCTTACACATATCACACAAAGTGTGAAACACTGGGGTCCATTATGGGCAACATCAACCTTTGCTTTTGAATCCAATATGGGGATTCTATTGAAGTATTTTAATGGAACACAGTATGTTCCTTCACAAATAGCTAGAAAATTTCTGTTGTGGAGGGAATTACCAGAAAAGGCAAAGCATACTATCAAAAGCGCAAAGGTTCAATCATTTGTTGAAAAACTTTATTTTAATAAGAGAACAACAGAAAAATGTGAAGTACTAAATGAAAGTGTCAGAGGTTTTGGGCATCCCCCTGTGCAAGAAAATATCACAGCTTCATATAGGCTTGCCATTACTCAGTTATGTGGAAATCTAAGTAACTGCTTCTGGTCCTACAACCGTTTTTTGGTTGATGGAGTTCTGTATCACAGTCATAAGTATGACAGACTAAAGAAAAGATACAACAGTGCTGCATGCTTGAATGATGGAACATTGTGTTTAATTAATGACTTAGTCATTTTTAAACAAAAGTGTACACATCAAAGCCCTGCATCTTGTGCATGTACCAAACATTGCTGTGTTTTAGTTGAGGTACTTGCTCAATCCAGCAGACCTTTATGTAAAGATTCACAAATAAATGTGAAGAGTACTTTCATACATGAGGTAAAGAAGACTGGAAACTTCAGTGCCATCTGGCCTGATATGATAACAATGAAATGCATTGTCGTCGAAATAGTTGAGAAAATGTACATTATACCTTTGCCAAATCCATATGAACGGGACTAAACGAGTCATGAGGGATATTCAGTGTTGTAGCCAATGATTTTTGTGGGCCTTGTACATAGTGAGATGATGTTTTGTGATGATATTTTCAAAACTACTTTAACCAACTTTAAGACTATATGTACTGTGAGTATATAATGAACTGGTAATGTTGTATAGCTCCTTTCACACCATGAAAAAAATTGTCATTAAAATCTGCTAAACATTTATCTGTTTCTGTGTGGGTTAATAACACTACAAAAAAAGATAAGGTTCAGTTCCACCTCTGCACTATAGCACTTACTCTAAGCAATTCCACCCCAAAGCTTACCTGTTACCATGAACTTGAGCATGTTAGTTTAAAAGATGGTGTGTAAAACATGGTTTCATGTGAAAATTATTTAATAAGGTTAAAAGAGTAAACACAAGTACAAGCCAAGTATACTTAAACTTTTAGTATTCAGAAAGAATACTTTTCTTTTGTATATCTTGATCAAATGATTAAGTACAAGTATACTTAGACTTTTCTGTATACTTGTCAGTATAAGCCAAGTATACTTAAGTATAATTTTGTTAAGTATATATCTGAAAAGTATATTGAAAGTAGACTGAAAGCATACTCTCTTATTTTTAGTTTAAAACAAGTATACTAATAGCACACTTGAATAAACTTATTTTTCGTAAGGGTAGGTAAAGATATTCATCTTCCATTGTTATAGCTACCATTAAAATACCAATAGGCCTATTGTATTGCGATAGAACAGGGAAGCTTGTTTAGTCAAACTAATGATAAGGAATAGGCAGTGCAACTTTATGGTTTGCAATGATCTGTCCCAGTCTTTTTGAGTGGAAATTCCTCAAACCGAAAGTACTTCTAATGTGAAACGGAGCATTAGCATTTCTGAGCAAAGGGGCATTAGCATTTAGCATTTCACATTAGCATTCCTAATGTGAAACTGAGGCTCGTTAAGGGAGAGCTAACCCTTACACTGCACGAACCGACGAGGAAAGTAAAGGAAAGGGTTAAATCTAAAGCTTTTCGGTATAAACGCGGAAAATACTGCTGTGATGGATGGGTGTGAACAAAAGAAGATCCGTCATTAAAACTAGTAAAGGTCTGTTGTTCGGTTTTATGTCAGCGCAAGATCATGTTTATTAAAGCCGGGATCATGGAAGTCTTCAGCCGAATCACGATCATCGTTTTTCTCTCGGGGATCCTGGTATTTCTGGACGGTGAGTGACGCAAAACAAATATGCTTTCACTTTATTGTCCCACGGGAACTCTCGGGATATGTGTATTCTGTGAAGATGTAAACCGCATTAATGAACACAGAATCGCTTTTAGAGATTAACTGGCATAAAGTTTGCTTTACGTTTGACTTTTGGTATTCGCACATTTAGGGAGCGTCTATAAAGTTACGATATTGACATAGGCACGTGACTTCAGGAAATAATTCTTCTTACTGCCATACAACCAACTTCAAAATGTTTATTAGGTGTCAGTTATTATGATGCACACCTTTTATATTGTAGGTATTCATTCAAGTAAACTGTCAAATCAAATGTGCATTTCTCAGTTTGTGTAAATTCACTTAGGGTTCAGAGTATTTATTATTTCCCACTATATTTTCACACGTATGTGCCATTGAGCTTTAAATTAATGTGTTTTCTGTGTATGATCCCATACTGTAGTGAAATACATGGCAATTGTTGCATATGTTGACTGTTTACTTTATTAAATATCAGAAATCAAAAATGTGCATCATTCCTGACACCATGAACACTTATTGCTGTAAGTCATTTTCTTTAAATGCTATTGAAGCATTAGAAACATAAGTGTAACTTTATAGATGCTTCCTAATTTTGCCAATAGCGAACATCAAATCAACTATGCTCGTTTTGGAACATGAATCTTTCCTTTGTCTCATCTAGACACCGCGCGTAAACATGGCAAATATAATCTCCATTAATGAGTTAAAGAGACAAAGTGTGTGTGCTAGTGGATTCCCAGACTGGTTATATAAGTCTAACAGTGCAAAATGAGAATTTGCTTGCCTTGTTTTACAGTAAAAATATCTAAAATCTTTGAAATGTAAATCTTCATATCTGTTTTCCGAGACTGTATCTTAATAAGTAAACAAATCTGGGTAACACTTTACAATATGGGTGCACTAATATGCATTAATTCATGCTTAACTAATGCACAGATAATCATGAGTTAATGTATAACTAATGAAGAACTAAACCATTAATTAATGATTACTGCATCAGCAACTAATAAAGAGTCTATATGATTAATAGATTAAGTAATACATGAATTGCTATTAATTCAATGTGTCATTGTGTATTAATTCCTTATTAACATATTTTATTAACTAATAGTGTAAATTAATGTGCTAATTACCACAATTAGTCAAAGCTATGCACTTCAACCTCCAGTTGTCTGCTTTAATTAATCATTAGCTAATGATTTGCAAAGGTATCATTATGTTATGACTTTACTTGTTGGGGCACATCATTATTAACTAGTCATTTAGTAATTGTAGTAATTTGCACATGAATTTGCACTAACAATGAAGTAATTAATCATGTATTAATTAGGGCTGCAACAACTAATCGATAAAATCGATTATAATCGATTATGAAAATCGTTGTCAACGAATGTCATTATCGATTAGTTGGTCTGATTACGTCACGGGGATTGTTTACATGGAACATGCGCTTCTTATATGCGCTTCATGAGGCGCACATGCAGTCTCTCTCCCTCGCCGCTCTACCCTGTCTCGCGCGCGCAACACGGACAGTTTGGAGCACATTATCTTCTGTCTCGCATGCGCACTCTTGATTCAGTGAGTTTGAACTAATTTGCGGTCATCAGGAAACCGCTATCAATATGCAGCACACGAAAATCATTCACCGTTCGGTAAATTCGCCGTTTTGAAACCAAAATAGGTGACCTGTATACTTTATGAAGCCATACTATAGTATAATGTGAGATAGAAATGTATATTTAAGTCATTAAATTCAAGTTAACCTAAGCTTTTCCCTCCACTGCGGCTGTCAGTCATTCTCTATTCGGTGTTCAAACAGCGCGTCGCGTTACAACAGTTAACATGATGATCTCTTTCCAAGATGATTCAATGTTATTATTATAATTGATCCGTAGATAAAGGTCTATGGTGGTTTTTCTATCTTGCTAGACTTTTATTGCTGTAACTTAATCACTTTCTACTGAGTGTCTGTTAGATCACAACACTATAGTAGAGTCGGCGCAGTATAATTGTTCTTCAAGTGCACAGTAGCCTAACCGAAATTTAAAACTGTTAAAAGAAAAGGCTTAATAAACTATTGCATAGATACTGTATAATACACCGTCAATATGTCTTTCTCTTTCCTTGGTGCTTTTAACTTTAATGCGGCGGACACTGAAGAGCTGCGCGCCGCCCTGTGACTCCGTGTTGCTTCAAGCGCATCATTCAGCGCTCGCGATGCGCATTTGCACTCTGTGCAGCTCTTTCATGATCATGTCATAATACTTTTGCGCAATGAAAGCTTATTAATAGCCTTTCTGGTTCTGTCCTATCTATTATATTTTGCTTCCTCACTAAACAGCTGTGCTTTACATTTAAAACAGCTGTGCATCTGATTTTTACGATGTTTTTCATGAATGTATAACAACAATACAAAGAGCAATGTGTACGTTTTACCAGAGTTAGTGCTACACTTATTGTCTCTTATTTGTTCCCCACTAAGGAATGTTTTTTTCACTAAATGTTTAGATTTTATAAAATTATTGTGCACTTGTGATATTTCTAGGCTAAGTTTTGCTGAGTTATCCACTAATCTAGTTTACAATAGCATTTTTGTCATAGGTTATGGTCATATATTTTTTTTTATTTCTTGTTTTTCTTTATAATTAAGTTATCTGTATTAAGTAGATTGTTTAACACACAAAAGAGTGTGGTTTTTAGGGTTTTATTTTGTTATAATAAACAAAAAATGAAATATAATTTTTTATCCGATTAATCGATTAATCGAAAAAATAATCGTCCGATTAATCGATTATCAAAATAATCGTTAGTTGCAGCCCTAGTATTAATGCTTATTAGTGTACCTGTCATATTATCTGAAAGTTGAAATACAAGGCTTTGGCTCATTCTGGTAATTAACATATTAATTAACACTATTAGCTAAAAAAAAGAAGAGTTATTATGGAATTAATCCACAAATACATATTTAATTAATAACAATTAATGTATGAACTAATACATTAACCTTACAGACTCTTAATTAGTTCCTAATGTGGTAATCATTAATGGATAGCTTAGATAATCATTAGTTACACATTAATTCAGTATTATCTGTGCATTAGTTAAGCATGAATGAATGAATTCGCGTGGAAATTACGTCAACGCATCAAACACAGCTGCGCGTTTCAAGGTACTTCAGTGGGACTTGTTTAAAACTCACTAGTAAGAATTAGTTTTTTCTTTTTTCTGCACACTCACCTGATCTTATGAGATCTTTTTCTTGTCGTTTCATCCAATAAATAATTTTCAATATTTGAAATGTGACTTTTGCCCTGTTATAATTTGCACTTATATAACTGTGGGATCTGCTTCCTGATGAATCTCTGAGGAACTGCTCTTGTTCGCAGGTGAAGCGAAGAAAGTGTCCGTCTTGGAGGGAGATTCTCTTACCTTAAACACGAACCTCTCTGACATACACAAGGTCGATCTGTTGATGTGGATGTATGGAGCTCAAAGCGCTATCATCGCTAAACTCGATGGAAAAAGCCAGACGTCTTCATTTTATGATGTTGACGATGGAAGATTTGAAGAAAGACTTCAGCTGGACAATCAGACTGGATCTCTCAGCATCAGAGACATCAGGACCAAACACTCGGGAGATTATCAGCTGAAGATCATCAGCACTGAGACCTCATACCAGACCTTCGGTGTGACCGTCCACGGTGAGTACAGCACGCCTGAGCATTTATACAACAATTACAGCGATCAAGCTGTGAAAAACTAGTCCTGTTTGTTCTCCAGATGTGTTTTTTGCTGGGATAACAAACAGTAAAGAGGGAGAGTCCATCACTCTACATACTGGTGTCAATGAAAAACTGAAATATGATGTGATTCTGTGGACGTTTGGACCGTTGAGTCCAGACTCTTTCGTTGCTGAAATCGACATTATGATCCATAAGATCTCGTACAGCGATAATGAGAGATTCAGACTGGATGATCACACTGGATCTCTGACCATTACAAACACCAGAACCACAGATACAGGAGTTTATCAACTACAGATGACCAACACTAAAGAGACCTTCTACAAGAGATTCAACGTGTTTGTCTGTGAGTAGAGCACACTTTAATGATCCTTCTTACATTGCAATTTATTTTTTATTTAAAAGATGTATAATAGCCGTTTAATTGGTCTACCGGGTCTATAGGTCACCTGACGGTTAAATGACGGCCACCAAAATTATAACTAATCCTATTTGAATTAGAGTCATGCTAACGATTAATACATTATAAAGAAAAAAATCAACTTTGAAGTGTCATGAAACCCTGCTGATCTAGCTCAAGTCTATCTCACATCATTAATAAAATGAATGACCCATTTGAAGGCACTCCGCTTCGGCTCGGGTGGCTCTTTGACTCCACATCCTACATGTAAACAATTGAATGCAAAGCTAGCCATGGATCATCCCTTACTGTGCGTTCACACCAGACGCAAATAGCGTGTCAAATTCGTGCCTACTGCGTCTAGTTATACGCTTGAACACTTTGAAACCATTGGCTCGTCAAGAGCGAAATTGACCCGTGAAAAAACAAAAGTTTGAAGCGAAATTTACGTTCGTCACGCGCGTCAGATTTGAAACCCATTGGCGGCCATCTTTTTTATGTTATTCAAGCATTCATTGAGAGAGTTACCGCTCTGTATTTTCTCTGGAGAGCAGAACACCGGCGTAGGGTTCGTCATCGCCGTATTTGTGTCCACCGGACCCTTCGGAAGCGAACTGTTTGGCGAGTTTCACCATTTGACCTGTTGTCCCGCATCGGAACGAGGATCACCCTCGCCCTCATCCACCTAATCTGTCATTTTAGTTTCAGAAATATTATATGTGCATAACCCATCTTTGCATTGACATAACATTGAAATCACTTGCGCCTGATGTGCAATTCGTGTCCGGTGTGAACGCACCACTACTTATCTAATTCATAGTTTTCATGTGCGGTCAGACTTTCAGGACACATTTACACTAATAACTGTCTCTCTCTAGCGGTTCCTGAGCCAGGTCTGTCTCCAGTAGCTTTGGCCATACTGATTTGTCTCTGTGTGCTGCTAGTTGGGTCTGCAGTTGTAACCGCTGGTGTGTGTTACTATCGCCGCAAGTACTCGAGACTAAAGCGTAAGTATTACAGAGTCAAGTTTGCTTACTTAAGTACTTTTCAAGGAGATCATTTAGCACAATAAGAGTGAGAAACTGTTACTGTGTGCTATTAAACTACACATTTCCGGAGTTTCTTGAAGTTCTGAAATTTGGAGCGACAAACCAGGTTGAGGACAAGTGAGGTTTATCAGTCAATTAAAGTTAAATTTGTGTCTATTTACTGATTTTCCTGGCAGTTATATCAGTTTAATTTCCGAGAAACAATCTTTTTATTCTCTGGGTGCAATGAACAGATGAAATGAAGACAAAAGAAGTGACGGAGGGAGATTCTATCACTCTACACACTGGCATAACCGAACCACAGAGATATGATAAAATAGTCTGGACGTTTGGACCTCAAGGCTCTATCATCGCTCAAATTTCTTTAAAGACCAATGAGGTTTTACCTAGCGATGACGAGAGATTCAGAGACCGACTGCTGCTGAACAGTGAGACAGGAGATCTCACCATCAGAGACGTCAAAATCACACAGTCGGGAGATTATCAGCTGAAGCTCATCAGCACCAGAGAGACCAAATCCAAAAGATTCAGGGTTATTCTCTATGGTGAGTAGCTCAATAGCTCAAAAGAGGGTCGTCTCTTCAGTCGTCTCTTCACAGGTGTTGGGTCGTCTCTTCACAGGTGTTGGGTCGTCCCTTCACAGGTGTCGAGTCGTCTCTTCACAGGTGTTGGGTCGTCTCTTCACAGGTGTTGGGTCGTCTCTTCACAGGTGTTGGGTCGTCCCTTCACAGGTGTTGGGTCGTCCCTTCACAGGTGTCGGGTCGTCTCTTCACAGGTGTAGGGTCGTCTCTTCACAGGTGTTGAGTCGTCCCTTCACAGGTGTCGAGTCGTCCCTTCACAGGTGTCGGGTCGTCCTCTTCACAGGTGTTGAGTCGTCCCTTCACAGGTGTCGAGTCGTCCCTTCACAGGTGTTGAGTCGTCTCTTCACAGATGTTGGGTCGTCTCTTCAGTCGTCTCTTCACAGGTGTTGGGTCGTCTCTTCACAGGTGTTGGGTCGTCCCTTCACAGGTGTCGAGTCGTCTCTTCACAGGTGTTGAGTCGTCTCTTCACAGGTGTTGGGTCGTCTCTTCACAGGTGTTGGGTCGTCCCTTCACAGGTGTTGGGTCGTCTCTTCAGTCGTCTCTTCACAGGTGTTGGGTCGTCCCTTCACAGGTGTCGAGTCGTCTCTTCACAGGTGTTGAGTCGTGTCTTCACAGGTGTTGGGTCGTCTCTTCACAGGTGTTGGGTCGTCCCTTCACAGGTGTTGGGTCGTCCCTTCACAGGTGTCGGGTCGTCTCTTCACAGGTGTCGAGTCGTCTCTTCACAGGTGTTGAGTCGTGTCTTCACAGGTGTTGAGTCGTGTCTTCACAGGTGTTGGGTCGTCTCTTCACAGGTGTTGGGTCGTCTCTTCACAGGTGTTGGGTCGTCCCTTCACAGGTGTCGAGTCGTCTCTTCACAGGTGTTGAGTCGTGTCTTCACAGGTGTTGGGTCGTCTCTTCACAGGTGTCGAGTCGTCTCTTCACAGGTGTTGAGTCGTGTCTTCACAGGTGTTGGGTCGTCCCTTCACAGGTGTCGAGTCGTCTCTTCACAGGTGTTGAGTCGTGTCTTCACAGGTGTTGGGTCGTCTCTTCACAGGTGTTGGGTCGTCCCTTCACAGGTGTTGGGTCGTCCCTTCACAGGTGTCGGGTCGTCTCTTCACAGGTGTAGGGTCGTCTCTTCACAGGTGTTGAGTCGTCTCTTCACAGGTGTTGAGTCGTCTCTTCACAGGTGTAGGGTCGTCTCTTCACAGGTGTCGAGTCGTCTCTTCACAGGTGTCGAGTCGTCCCTTCACAGGTGTCGAGTCGTCTCTTCACAGGTGTTGAGTCGTCCCTTCACAGGTGTTGAGTCGTCCCTTCACAGGTGTTAAGTCGTCTCTTCACAGGTGTTGAGTCGTCTCTTCACAGGTGTCGAGTCGTCTCTTCACAGGTGTTGGGTCGTCTCTTCACAGGTGTTGAGTCGTCTCTTCACAGGTGTTGAGTCGTCTCTTCACAGGTGTTCAGTCGTCTCTTCACAGGTGTCGAGTCGTCTCTTCACAGGTGTCGGGTCGTCTCTTCACAGGTAGCGAGTCGTCCCTTCACAGGTGTCGAGTCGTCTCTTCACAGGTGTCGAGTCGTCTCTTCACAGGTGTCGGGTCGTCTCTTCACAGGTGTCGAGTCGTCTCTTCACAGGTGTCGAGTCGTCTCTTCACAGGTGTTGGGTCGTCTCTTCACAGGTGTCGAGTCGTGAAGAGACGACTCCACAGGTGTTGAGTCGTCTCTTCACAGGTGTTGAGTCGTCTCTTCACAGGTGTTGAGTCGTCTCTTCACAGGTGTTGAGTCGTCTCTTCACAGGTGTTGAGTCGTCTCTTCACAGGTGTTGAGTCGTCTCTTCACAGGTGTTGAGTCGTCTCTTCACAGGTGTCGAGTCGTCTCTTCACAGGTGTTGAGTCGTCTCTTCACAGGTGTTGGGTCGTCTCTTCACAGGTGTTGGGTCGTCTCTTCACAGGTGTTGGGTCGTCTCTTCACAGGTGTTGGGTCGTCTCTTCACAGGTGTTGAGTCGTCTCTTCACAGGTGTCGAGTTGTCTCTTCACAGGGTCGTCTCTTCACAGGTGTTGGGTCGTCCCTTCACGGGTGTTGTGTCGTCTCTTCACAGGTGTTGAGTCGTCTCTTCACAGGTGTTGGGTCGTATCTTCACAGGTGTTGAGTCGTCTCTTCACAGGTGTTGGGTCGTCTCTTCACAGGTGTTGAGTCGTCTCTTCACAGGTGTTGAGTCGTTTCTTCACAGGTGTTGAGTCGTCTCTTCACAGGTGTCGAGTCGTATCTTCACATGTGTCGAGTCGTCTCTTCACAGGTGTTGAGTCGTCTCTTCACAGGTGTCGGGTCGTCTCTTCACAGGTGTTGAGTCGTCTCTTCACAGGTGTTGAGTCGTCTCTTCACAGGTGTCGAGTCGTCTCTTCACAGGTGTCGAGTCGTCTCTTCACAGGTGTCGAGTCGTCTCTTCACAGGTGTCGAGTCGTCTCTTCACAGGTGTCGAGTCGTCTCTTCACAGGTGTCGAGTCGTCTCTTCACAGGTGTCGAGTCGTCTCCTCACAGGTGTCGAGTCGTCTCCTCACAGGTGTCGAGTCGTCTCTTCACAGGTGTCGAGTCGTCTCTTCACAGGCGTTGTGTCATCTCTTCACAGGTGTCAGGTCGTTTGTTCTCATGTTCTATTTTCTTCATGTTTTTGGGTGCTCATGCAGTGGACTCACTACGATTCTCAGAGGGAGAAAACGTCACTCTAAACACCGGTGTTAGTGAACTACAGAGGGATGATCAGGTGCTCTGGAGGTTTGGATCTGAAGACACCATTGTAGCTAAAAGAGATGGAGGCACCAATCACCATTCATATAATGATGGTGATGACGGGAGATTCGGAGACAGACTGGAGATGGATGATGGGACTGGATCTCTCAGTATCCAAAACACCAAAAGCACAGACTCTGGAGTTTACCACCTACAAATCAGCAGCAGAAATAATGTCTGGTATAAGAAGTTTAGAGTTACAGTATGGTGTAAGTAGCTTGAGTTTTAATGAAATGATGATGTTAATACCCCTTATACTCAGTATTGAACCTGCATGCTATTATGATCATATTTTTCCATATTTTTCTGTTGCATGTTTTGACGTGACATGAAGTGGATACACTAAAAGTGATGGCGGGAGAATCTGTCACTCTAAGCACTGATATCCGTGAACTAGAGGAAGACAGTACGATCCTGTGGACACATGGAGATAATGACACCTGCATTGCTGAAATCAACAGAGCCACCGGTAAGACCTCAGTTTATCGTGGTAACGATGTGAGATTCAAAGACAGACTTCAGCTGGATCATCAGACCGGATCTCTGACCATCTGGAACATCAGCATCGCACATTCGGATGTTTATAAACTCCAGATCAGCAGCTGCACAGGGAACAAATGCAAGAGATTTGTGATTATTGCAGATGGTGAGTATCTCATGACTTTTAACATAATAATATTTGTTTATATCTACAAAACTACAATTTATATAATTAACTAATCCTCAAAGGGTTATCTAAATGTGTTTAACTTGATCTTATGAGCACATTTCTCTTCTATGTGGTTCTGTGACATGAAGAAATCAAAGTGCGAGTGATGGAGGGAGATCCTGCCAATCTAAACACTGATGTTAGTGAACTACAGAGAGATGCTCTGATACTCTGGATGTTTGGCCCCGAAGACAATCTTATAGCTAAAGCTGATATGGAGAACAATAAAATGTCAACATATGATGGTGTTAATGGCAGATTCAGGGACAGACTGGAGCTGGACCGTCAGACTGGATCTCTCACCATCACAAACATCACAAACACTGACTGTGGACTTTATAAACTCAAGATCATTAGCAGCAGCGAGACCAAATACAAGCGATTCAAAGTTACTATTTGGGGTGAGTACTAGCACAAGTTATTGATTATTATAATGATCTTATTTAGATCAGCTCTCTTGTGCAGATGCTATAAAAGACATCTGCACAGAGATCTAAGTTCAAATGTTAAGTTTAAAGTTAGAAGTCCTACATCCATGCCCCAGTATTAAAAAGCCAACATTTATAAACACCATTTATTAAAAAGACTTATATTTGGCTAAAATATATATCGTTTGATGACATTTACACTCTGTATGGCAGTGTATTGTACATAAACACTAACACACTATCAACAGTCATTACTGTCTTTTCACCATCTGTGATTCTTTCTGTTTTCTTACAGGGAACAGTGGGAGAGAGATCAGAGAAGATCCTGAGAGATCCCTTCAGATAGAGAACTCAGAGGGAATACCCTTGCTTCCAGTGAACAGCAGCAGTAGTGTCTGACAGATTAATCTTATCTAAATCCCATTTATACTGAATACTTTTATAAAAAAAAAACTTTTTTTATTAAAGGTGCCATGTGTAAGAATTGAGGTTAAAATATCCCCCCAAAAAATAGCAACATGCATCAAAAGAATAAGAAGAAATAAGGTTGATAATGTTGTAAATAAATGACAAGTTATCTGAGGCTGGACCAGGCCACATTACTTACTGGCCCGCCCAGGCAAGTTTGATAAAAAAATAAATAAAAATTAGTTTATTTTTATTATTCAAATGTATTTAAGAAAATGTATTGATATATACTTGATATATTGTTGACTGCTATGTGCGTTTAATTCGTTTCCCTAATAAAAGGGAACTGTTGAAGCAAGATGTAGAAAGCCTCCCTCCGGAAGGTTATTGGTTGCTGGGGAAACGTTATTGGTCGCTATGGTTGCTGGGGGAAAGTTATTGGTTGCTATGGTTGCTGGGGGAACGTTATTGGTCGCTATCGTTCCTGGGGAAACGTTATTGGTCGCTATGGTTGCTGGGGGAACGTTATTGGTTGCTATCGTTCCTGGGTAAACGTTATTGGTCGCTATGGTTGCTGGGGGAACGTTATTGGTCGCTATCGTTCCTGGGGAAACGTTATTGGTCGCTATGGTTGCTGGGGGAACGTTATTGGTTGCTGGGGGAACGTTATTGGTTGCTATCGTTCCTGGGTAAACGTTATTGGTCGCTATGGTTGCTGGGGGAACGTTATTGGTTGCTATCGTTCCTGGGGAAACGTTATTGGTTGCTATGGTTGCTGGGGGAACGTTATTGGTTGCTATCGTTCCTGGGGAAACGTTATTGGTCGCTATGGTTGCTGGGGGAACGTTATTGGTTGCTATCGTTCCTGGGGAAACGTTATTGGTCGCTATGGTTGCTGGGGGAACGTTATTGGTTGCTATCGTTCCTGGGTAAACGTTATTGGTCGCTATGGTTGCTGGGGGAACGTTATTGGTTGCTATCGTTCCTGGGGAAACGTTATTGGTTGCTATGGTTGCTCATCAGTCTATTGGTTTTTAAATGTCATATTATTAATTATATAATATGATAATATAATTTTTAATAATATATTTTAAAAAATATTAAGAAAACGTTGAAGGGGTGGTCAAAATCCCTGGCCTCTTCAGCATATATATATATATATATATATATCATATATCCTGTTGAATGCTTATGTATTTCTTTTATAAAATCAATAATTAAGTATATTCATTGTTACTTAATCATTTATCCACATATAAATTTATTTTCTTTGTGCTTTTGCTTGTGAAATAATATTCTTAAATGCATACTGATGTAAGTCACCAGGTTCTATTTGGTGCACAAGGCCATTTGTCTCTTTCTCTGGTCTCAGGAGAAAGGTTTATGAATCATAAAGGTGTCGTGAACACATATGTCCAACACATATGATACTTCTCTGTACCGATGGTCAAGCTCTATTGAGCATTGCTTTATTGAACTTTAATTGTTATATTAAAATGTATTCTTTCTATTATATTTGCTTCCTGAGGAGCAAATGTTATCTGTTTTTCTCCCAAACGAGTGAATGTTTTACCATTATGTTTTGGTACACTTAACTGATAATAAGCCGCTTAGACTCTCTTCAGCCTTGATGGGAGCTCTTATTTGCTAGTGTCCTATGTGAATGCGTTAACAGTGAAAATAATAGGAAAATAAGGATTTGGTTTGTGTTTGAGTGTTAAAACATAAAGGGGTCATTGAAGCCAATAGTTTAAGGCACCATTACTCCAGTTGCAGGTTAAGGAACCACTGCCATTATTGGAGGTTGAATGAGTTGTTGTTCTGGACATATTAGCGCCAGCAACCCAAATCTGTGACCTGGAAGGGCATGACGTGCCTCTGAATGTCAGATACATAATCGATGGAGATATGCTCCGTCTATCTGTATATGTGTGGAAAATGACTGTGTTTATCTATTTCTTAGCCAATGAGAATCATTCAACGTGACTGCTGTGATCTTTGTAACTGTAAGGGGGCGGCCTACGAACTCCTGAGTGAGTCTTGAAGCTGACTTCTGCTGATGAAATGGCAAACTATGTTCAGTAAAACTTTCTTTAATTTTTTATAATTCTGACTCTGGGTCTTCATTCTTCAAATCTGGTTCTGGGTCTTTTGACTGTTAACCCCTAACAACGCACATGTGTTTTTTTGCCTTTTTAAAACAGCATTTTACTTTTGCTGCGCTTCGTCATAAGTACAAATACAACAGCTGTACCCAATGGTTAAAAAGAAAGGAGTAAACACGGTCACTCGTAGGTTGTGACAGCTGTCAATCAAAATGTGGACCGGTGATTCGTTTAATATGTTCCCTGTCGAAAAACAAATGGATAATTCTGTAAATTAATCAATTTATCTGTTGTTTAACCTGCTGTTTTTTTAGTTCACATCCTTTCTAAAAATATGAAAGTTTTTGGTTATTTTATTTGTTCATTGTTTATTTTGTTGGATTTTTGTTGGACTTGGTCAGAACTGTTTCTAAAATATTTATATACATGATTCCTGCTGCCTTTGGGCTCAGTGATGTTGAATTTAAATGACATGTAAAATAAAGATTATTTTCTGGAAGGGATTAAAGAATAAATCATTTTCATCAGCTGGCAGGCACAATATAAATGTTTTTTTTTATCAAGTTAGATAGACATCACATGACCCTAACCCTACACATATAGAAATTCTTTTCACACTATAATGAAATTAAGTTTTAAGTATTTAATTTAAGTATCTAACCTAAATTAGTTGAGTTTCAGAAACAGTGCAGATGTGAAGAGTTTTCTATTGGGATATTTCTGAGATTTTAAAATGGCCTTAAATTATTACTTGGTAAAAGCGATTTGGAGAATGTGTAGATGAATTGATGGATGGACATGACCCAAACCCCAAAACGTAGCTATATTTAAACAACTTAAATCATCTCTATTTATTGAGAGTTACTAAATATAAAAAAATATCTTTGTGTGCATTTAAAAGCAATGTGTGAGGAGTTTGCTCAAGTATTTTACAGTTATATTACATGCAAATAATACAAATTCACAGTCTCTCACTTCCACCAATATGGGTGAGTGATTTTGATCAGCGATGCTTTCTTCAGTGAATGCGACGTCACGTGACACAACAAATCCCTCACGGTAAACACATTCCTGTCAAATCATGACTGCGGAAATGACCACATGACGCATTAAATGTTCATATCACACCAGTGTTGTCATATAATGGTTTCTGAGCCAAAAGATTGAAACCGGCTCGTGGCCATCGGGACAATTCCCAGTGGGACGCTCATAAACTTGGCAGAATAAATGAATTATTGACAGAATAAATAAACAAACACTCTTATGATGTTTCTGGTGATTTTGTGCATTATAATGTGTTTCTCATGAGGGTTTGTAATGTGTTCTGTGAACATTTAAAGACTTTCGATGCAAAAGCCTCTAAAAAAGCCACATCTGTCAAAAATGAGATAATAATGTTGAGTGAATGCTCTCTGCAAATAGTATATGCTCACTAAATACTTTCACTTCAAACTCATTAAATCCCAGCCTTGGGTAGAAACTTATACATAGGAGCCTGATAGAGATGTTAATATTAAACAAAAACTTTAGACGGACTTAGAGGCTTTTGCATCTGAAGTCTTCATTTGTTTAATCTACAAATAATGCAGGAATCAGGGATGTGTTGTACAGGGGAAAAGCAGAAGGGAGGAGCCTTTCCAGAAGTGGAAGAAAATCTCAACAAACTGGAATTGCAGCATGACTCCGGGTGAGTTCATGTTTCCTGCAACTGCGTGTTTTTAAGCCGATGTGTTAAATTATTGATCTTATAAAACAGGACAGATATTTGTTGAGATTGTTCTTATGTTGTGAATTGCTTATTATTTGTGTTAAATCATTTTCTCAGAAGGATTTTCTTTGGATGTGATCAGTTTGGTGACGAGGACTGAAACTCTTCCTGGTAAGCGAGTGTGTGTTTACTCTGTTAAAGTAAGAAACAGGTACTTTCATGTGAGTTAGTTTGGATAATTTCAGTGTGTCTAAGTGTTTCGTTGTAGTTAAGTTTGAGATAATGTTCTTCATAAATCATGTTTCCCCTGAATATCATTATAAACAAGAATGTACATTTCCAGAAGAGAATGTGAAGTGGTGCTTGCAGTGGGAAATCTCACCACCCGGTTGCTAGAGTGTGCTGGGTGGTTGCTAGGGTATTTGGGGTGGTTGCTATGGTGTTGCTAGGCGGTTGCTATGGTGTTCTGGGTGGTTGCTAGGGTGTTCTGGGTGGTTGCTAAGGTGTTGCTAGGTGGTTGCTAAGGTGTTCAGGGTGGTTGCTAGGGTAATCTGGGTGGTTGCCAGGGTGTTGCTAGGTGGTTGCTAGGGCAAATATTATCAATTTTTTTTTTAACTTTTTAAATTTTTTAAAAAGTTTTATTAAACTCTTAGGCCAATTTGTACAGACAAGGTTAAGGCCTTAGTTCAATTAGTATATTTAAGTAGTTTTTATTATTTAAAAAAAAACATTACTGGTGTGCATATTGAGACAAAACAAGTACACTGACATATTTATTCAGATCAGCTTTCAGTTCAGACGGCTCAAACATGCAGTTTAGTCTGGGACTAGATTAAACCTTTTCTGTGAAACTGGGGGTTAAACTTGTATTTGTATTTAAACTTGTAATGTTGTCTTGCCTTCATTTTGCAGTCATACACTCCATATTTTCTGTCTCTTTCAGAGATGTCGGCGATCAGCTCCAGTCCAGATGATCCAGGTTCTTCTGATGGGCAGGAAGGGTTCTGGGAAAAGCTCATCTGGAAACACTATACTGGGAGAACAGAGGTTTAACATCCACAAACATAAGAAACAGCATGAAGCTGAAGTGTGTGAGGAAGTAACTCAGACCGGAGAGAAGCAGGTGTGTGTGATTGATTGTCCAGATCTACTGGATCCAGATCTGAATAAAGAGAAGCTGAAGGATCAGCTGGTCTCTCGATGTTCATCAGGTCTCAGTGCAGTTCTGCTCACCGTTCCTCTAGAGGAACCTGAAAACAAGGAGGAGATCCTGGATTATATCAAGCGTTTATTACGTCCTGAAGTTCAGAAGTACATCATGATTCTGTTCACACACGGAGATGAGCTGGAGGATCTGGATCAGACCATTGAGGAACATCTACAAGATCATGAGGATCTCCAGCGACTGGTGACTGAATGTGGAGGAAAGTTTCACTGTTTCAATAACAAGTGTAAACATGGTGATCAAGTCCCAGAAGTACTGCAGAAGATTGAAGGAATGATGAAGGAGAACGGTGAGAAATTTACCATGGACCGAATAAGGACTGACAGCAAGGAAATAATTATTGACTGTAAGATGATTTGTTGTATATTCCTTCAATATTACACACCAGTGTTTTATGTTTGTCATGCTCGGATTAATTAAGAGCGTCTACAAATGCATTATATGCAACATTATTGAGATATAATTAAACAGCGCATTGATGTGGTTTGATGTTTCTGTTGTAGTTTCAGGAGAGTCTCCATCTCAAGATTCAGATGAGATTGATGTGATTCCTGAGAGGAAAGACCAGATCCGACTGGTTCTGCTGGGAAAAACCGGATCTGGGAAAAGTGCCACCGGAAACACCATCATCGGCAGAAACCTGTTTAAATCTTTAACCAGTTCAAACTCTGTGACGAAACAGTGTCAGGCAGAAACTACAGTGAGGATGGGTAAAGCGATCTCAGTGATCGACACTCCTGGACTTTATGATACTGAACTCACTGATGAGGAGGTTAAAACTGAAATAGTGAAATGCATTACTTACGCCTCTCCTGGACCACATGCTTTTATTATCGTGATTAAACTGGGTACATTCACAGAGGAGGACAAAAACACAGTGGAGACACTCAAGGAAGTGTTCGGAGAGCAGATGGAAAAATACACTTTAATCCTCTTTACTCACACAAAACAGTTAAAGAAAGAAAAGAAAACCATTGAGCAGTTTCTGCAGGAAAGTGATTCAGGTCTTAGACAACTTGTAGAGAGTTGTGGAAATAGATTATTCTGTCTGGACAATAAATCTGCTGGTAAAGATCTGATAAAGAAAATAAAGAAGATGGTGGCAGAAAATGGAGGACACTTTACAAGTGACGTGTTTGACGAAACAGAGAAACACATTCAGGAGATTCAGAAGCAGAAACTGTATGAGAAAGTGAATAAGTTCAAACAGCAGCACAAATCGGTCACTCAGTCAGAATGGCAGAAAATATCCTGGAGTTTAGTAGAGGAGTCGCTGAATGGAGCCATCGCTCATCTATACCGAGCAGATTATGATCAACTTCTGATGGTGGAGAATCCTGAGGAGAAAGAGAGAGCAATAAAGGAGGCTGAGAGCAAAAGGAACAGTCGTATGAAGGCAGATATTGTAATCAGAGTTACAGGGAAAATAGCAGAACAGACCATGTGTAGAGTTCAGTAAGAGATAGATGCATCATCAAACATGACAAAACTTTTTTTACTTTTTCTTATTGTCAATATAATGATTTCCATTACACAAGAGTAGATGTTATAACATCATGTTGATTTGTACAGATAAGCACAAACTAAGATGTAGCTTTACAGTAACCTATGCTTCTCCATCCATTTATGCTTCTTTCCATTTGTTGACGTGAATCTAGTGTTGTTTTTGGCGGCCTGTTTTAATTTTAGTTTTAGTCTAGTCTTTGTGTCAAGCTGACATTTTAGTTTTTGTTAGTTTTAGTCACCTTCATACTCTTTTTAGTCTAGTCTAGTTTTAGTCGACGAAAACTGATGACATTTTAGTCTAGTTTTAGTCGACGAAAACTGATGCCATTTTAGTCTAGTTTTAGTCAATGAAAATTTTATTTTAGTCTCTTTTTAGTAGGCAATTCTATTTAATCCAGTCAATGTATAAGAAGCCTACCTAGTAGTAGGCTAGCCTATACAAAACCAATTTTTTTTATTTTAGCCAAACCCATTTCAAACAATATCTTCTTATAGTTTTCTTCTTATATTATTGTTAGCTTATAGACTCAAGAATACATCCAGGAAGACGCTCTGAATTTAATTTACAACATATTTATTTTACCAACCAAACATGTTAGTAGCCTACACACATGATGAAATGAAAGTTTTTCCAAATGTCATTTCTTCTTTTTCTCCCAAAGATGAATCCCTTTCTCTCTGTCAGACTTAACTTTGTTTGTTGTCGTTGTGTGCTAACGCCTGTTTCACACATACTCCAGTTGCAGTGCGTATGTTTCCCGCACCCATGTTACAGTTATAACAGTTATAGATTAGCGCTCATACCGCGCGCTCTAGGACGGGTGCGTGCATAACAGCAGAGCAGAAATCTACACAGTACCTCAACAACGTGACACAATGGATGTAGGCTAAAATACTGATTTGAAATAAAAAATAGAGAATAAATGTTGTGATTGTGGTACAGCCGTAGATCAGTTGCGCACTGCAAACGCAGCACATGTGAAAGCAATAACGCGCGCTGCTCCTGCATACACACTGCAACACGAACCGCATAGACGCTACACACGGAGTGTGTGTGAAACAGCTGTAACTCACGCAACTGCTTCTTCTAAATAATGCTGCGAGTAGGGCTTGAGGATCTGAAGTCGCATGCGTTTGCACAGTGCGATCTAATGCAGCCCCTGAAGTGACACAGGAAATAGAAATGCTGCATACTAATAATGCAAGTAGGCTAAACGAGACAATCTAACGTTAAAAAACATTTCGGCTCATCTCGTTTTGGTCAACGAAAATGAAGAGACATTTTAGCATAGTTTTTATTTTTGTAAACCACATTTAGTCTCGTTTTTATTCGTCAACGTTATTGCATTATACATTTAGTTATAGTCATCGTCACACGACCAGCATTTACGTTGCGTCTCGTCTCGTTTTCGTCACGTGATAAAGGTTCGTTGACGATGATATTTCGTCATAATTTTCGTTGACGAAAGCAACACTACGTGAATCTCCTTCATCTTTTGAGAAATTATCTTTTCTCTTTGTTCATTTGGCTGTTATAACAGAAGCACAATAGCCGAACAATTTCTAAAATAAATGACTTAAGGCTCAAGAGCCCAACTAAAGCAAACACTGATCTCCATAATGGTAACCAATTACAATTTTCTCCTTCAGAGATTCTGATGTTATGGTGACTTCAAATGAAACACAGAGTTAAATCTCTGTTAATTCTCAATAAAATCTTCTGTAGAAGTCTGACAGAAATAAAGTCAGTTTGGTTAGTAATAAGTGAAGCTGGTAAAGCTGTTTGTGGAGTTGTTTAATCCTCCTCTGCTGAGATCTTCACAGATTTAATGTCTTCTTTTGTCTTCAGGTGATTTCATCTAAGACTGTGTCTAAAGTCAGTTGTAGTTGTTCTGCTCGTCTCTTTTTCCATTCTCTTCTTTCCAAGTCCATCCAAAATCCACTTAACAATTACAAAACAAAATTTCCTAAATCAATTTACAATGTAACATACCTCATCCAACTCCCCTGCATCTCCCTCACTCATTTTATCATCTGGCTGTTTGATGTTCTGGGAAGAGTTACCATGACAGTTCCCACAAACAGAAATACATTTGACTCTAATATCCATATACTCTAATAACTCTAATATCCTAATCCAATAACCTTTTCCACCCTCCACTCGACAAAAACTCCAACTAAAACCATTATTGATCCCGGACGAGCCCCCAATTTGTGTTACGACCCGGCTCAAAGTCATTACATAAAGAGGACAATACACAAACTGTGTTTCAAAATAGAAAATATAATTTTATATAAAGTTAAACAAATAACGTCTAGGGTCAAAACGCAAGATAATAATATGAAATATCAACACAACATCAAATCAATAAACGGTTGGAAATGAGGTTTGTGGAGTTGTGAAAATCATATGGGAACACAAACTCAAGAACCCACTCTTCAAACAAAGTCACAAAACAAAATTGAGAGAGGCTGGGGAAAATCCAGAAGCTCCTTAAATAGGTTGCCACATGTGCAGCTGATCTTCATTAGGGCAATCCCACCCTCCAGGAAGGAGTTAGTCCTAGAATTCTCACCAGAAAAAAGAAATTAAGAAAAACAGGTAGGGATATAACACAGTCCCCTGCACAGTTGCAGCTGACAAACTTCAGAAGGTAGTCCGGTGCAATGGGGTCTGTTTTTCAGAGGGAAAAGGGCGAAAAAACACATTAACGGCTCAAATTGTGTTATCTTTACAAATATTAAATGGACTGTTATATATATTTAATTTTAAACCATAATTTGTCTTTACATCTTTCCAGGCATTATAATCATGTTAGAAAGGTCAGGCTAGAAAACAATAAAAAGTAAAACTGCACTGATTTGGACATAAATATTTTGGTTGCCTTTGAAGTCAATTATGTGCAGAAACATCCTGAAATTGTTTACATTTATTATTATTTCTTATTGAAGTTATTTTACTTTCCACTGAAGAAAGAAAGACATGAACATCTTGGATGGCATTGGGGTGAGTAAATTATCAGGAAATTTTCATTTTGAGGTTTAACTAATCATTTAAGATATTTTAACTACGCTTATTTCCATCATTGGAATAAGTTATAAGTAGAGGGTGGTAATAGACAAGAAATTTACAGTTTTAGACCATCTCTGTGACGTTTCTTCAGTCATACAGAAGTCTTGCACCCTGAAACCCTGCAGAAAATCCAGCGATAAACAACAACAAAATGGATTTTAAAAGGACTCGTGATGGTGATTAAATGCGGTTCAAATGAGCTGTTGTCACACGGAGGTGGTAAAGTATCAAAGGATCACTTCTCCAGAGGTTTCTCTCCAGTGTGGAGCCTCTCATGTCTTCTCAGAGATGATGATTGTCTGAATCTCTTGTCGCAGTGTGAACACTTGTAAGGTTTTTCTCCAGTGTGAATCCTCTGGTGTAGTTTTAAACAGTTTGCTGTAGTAAAAGTCTTCTCACACTCAAAGCACATGTACTCTCTCACACCAGTGTGAGTTTTCTCATGTCCATGTAAATGTTGCAGCAGTGAAAAACTCTTTCCACACACAGAACATGAATGCGGCTTCTCCTTCGTATGAACTGTCAGGTGTATCTTCAGCTCTGATGCCCTAAGAAATGTTTTGCCGCATTGATCACATGAGAACGACTTCTCTCCGGTGTGGATCATCATATGAGTTTTAAGGTGTGATGATCGACTGAAACTCTTCCCACATTGATCACATGTGAACGGCTTCTCTCCGCTGTGGATCCTCATGTGAACCTTCAGGGCACATTTAAAAGAGAAACTCTTTCCGCACTGATCACATGTGAACGGCTTCTCTCTGGTGTGGATCCTCATGTGAAGATTAAGGGATGAAGAATGACTGAAACTCTTCCCACATTGGTCACATGAGTATGGCTTCTCTCCAGTGTGGATCCTCATGTGAGCATTAAGGTGTGATGATTGACTGAAACTCTTCCCACATTGGTCACATGAGAACGGCTTCTTTCCGGTGTGTATCCTCATGTGAGCATTAAGGTGATATGATTGACTGAATCTCTTCCCACATTGATCACATGTGAACGGCTTCTCTCCGGTGTGGATCCTCATGTGAGCATTAAGGTGTGATGATCGACTGAAACTCGTCCCGCACTGATCACATGAGAACGGCTTCTCTCCAGTGTGGATCCTCTCATGTGTTTTCTGATCTGATACCTTAATGAATCTCTTGTCACAGTGTGAACATTTATAAGGTTTTTCTCCAGTGTGGATCATCTCATGTGTTTTCAGAGTTGATGAGTGACTGAATCTCTTGTCGCAGTGTGAACACTTGTAAGGTTTTTCTCCAGTGTGAATCCTCTCGTGCAGTTTTAAACCGTTCGCTGTAGTAAAAGTCTTCTCACACTCAAAGCACATGTACCCTTTCGCACCAGTGTGCGTTTTCTGATGTATATGTAAAGATTGACTCTGTGAAAATCTCTTTCCACACACAGAACATGAATGCGGCTTCTCCTTCGTATGAACTCTCAGGTGCGTCTTCAGGTTTGATGCCCAGAGAAAAGTTTTGCCACACTGATCACATGAGAACGACTTCACTCCGGTGTGGATCATCATGTGTTCTTTAAGGTGTGAAGATCGACTGAATCTCTTCCCACATTGGTCACATGAGAACGGCCTCTCTCCAGTGTGGATCCTCATGTGAATCTCAAGATTATGTTTGCTTGTGTAACTCTTCCCACACTGAGTGCAGGTGAAAGACTTCTTGGCTCTTGTTTTCATTAAAAATGTATTTTTAGTCTTTGAGCGACTCAAGGGTTTTCCTCCAGGTTGGACATGATGTTCCTCCTTCACTTCCATCAGTTCTTCTCTCTCCTCTTTCACTTCACTCAGTTCTTCTGACATGAAAGAAACAAATTATTGAATTTATTATTATTCATTTATTTTTCAAAAGACATGAAAGTGAGCCCTGATGTAATGGTAATTGATTACATCTCCTTGAAACTTTCCATGAATGAGGTCAATTTATAATCCAATTATTATTTAAAAAAAAAATGATAACACCAGAAACAAGCTCAAGTGAATAACCCTGTGAGAAATAACACAAACATTTAGCATTCAAGCGAAGTGGACTGTTTATTTTAATATATATATATATATATATATATTGGACTATATTATGTTCAATATGTTACATTTATGTTTGTAAAAAATCTGCCACAGAACGTGACGTCATTTCACGACCGTTGCAGTGTCTGTAGAAATGTCACATGCTCAAAGTGTAGAGTGGCCGCGGGTTTAACTAGTTTTTCAATTTAACGATCATCTATTAAAATATAAAAATTAATTAACACACTGTGTTTTTATGATATGACGATAGTTTTCAGTGATTTGGGTGGCTCGCCAATGTATTAGAGTTCTCCAATATACAAGTAAGCTTGACCAGTTCTTGTGGGGAGAAGGATTTATAGAAGGTTTGTAGTGTAGCAGTCCTTCAGTGGCGATGTTAGCATGTCGTCCCTTCAATAATCTTAACTCAAAGTTCTGTCTGTGAGACTTTATACATGAAGACAAAGGCTATGAACTACAAACAGTTAGGACCTCCCACAGGAGATCGATCTAACTTGCTAATCCACTCTGAGCAATGCTGATTCTTTTTATTCTTTCACACCATCAGTTTCTATGGGCCATTCATCTGTATGGGCCATTTGGAAAACACCTTTGCAGATTGAGTGGATTACAGATGAAAATACAAAATTTATCACCATTTAAATACTTTTTATGCGATTTTTCAAATATACTAGTCTATATCGCGATTTTATCCAAGATATGAAAAATCTGTGAATTTCCGCGTTACACAATAAATTCCGTTTTTAGGCCTGGATTCCGCGATTATTTCCATGTTTTCAGTATCGCAGGAATGAAATATAGTCCTATGGTTGCCATAAAGAAGTCATCGTCACATATTCAGGATCGGTGATACTTAGCAGATGTATTTCCAATTTTGAGCTTGAACTTTAGAAATGCTTGGGAAAATATAGCTTGTGTGTAGAGTGTGGACGCTTGATACTTGATCAAAAAAAGAGCTTCGCTACTGAAAAGCTTTTTGATTCAGAAAACAGAGACGCTACCACCACGCTACTGAGAAATGTAGTTAAATTAGTAACGTCACTACTTGTGATGCTACTGTCCAACACTGTTGGTGTTTACCAGAATATTAGTCATGTTTGACAGTTTACAATTTTTTATTTTTTTAAATAAATAATTAGTAATGTTGTTGCAAATTGGGAACCAAATATAAAATAAAACAATTAAAATATTATTTATTTATTATTTTGTATCTCATGTTGACAATCAATATAAAAAAATCTCAAATCTCCATTTACTGACCATTTGTTGAAACCCCCCAGAATGTCCTGTAGCATTGCATATTGTAACTGTTCATCTAAATCTGATGAAGTGCTTGAATGTTTCTAACATGAATGTTCTCCAGCATCATGAATAAATGAATGAAGAATAAACACCAACCTCTTTGTTCTTCAGGATCTTCAGTGTGTTTCATTCTGCAGGGTTCTGGATCACTCATGTTCTCACTGTCCTCTTTAATAAACTTTGCAGATTTCAGCTCTTTCTGATGTTGTGATGCTCGTCTTCACTTGTAGCTGTTGGGAATTTACAGCATTTATTGCTGAATTTCTGTGGGAGGAGCTTCACTGATGATGTGATTGCTGTGGGAGGAGCTGCACTGATGATGTGATTGCTGTGGGAGGAGCTTCACCTATGATGTGCAGGAGCAGGAAAAAAAAAGATATTTCTATTAAATTAAACACATTTGAAAAACCTGTATAAATGGAACACCAAATAACAATATTAAACTATGCCAATTATTAACAATATACCGAAGTAAAATTAATAAACAGTCAAAGCTAAAGGCTAGCACTTCTGTTTCCTTTTTCGAAGGGAACTCGCGCTGGATCCATGACGCTTTGGGAACACCCCCGCGCGATTACATCTGAAGCACGTATGTCAACTAGTCCAATGGAAAGAATGAACGTCACGGACGAGTTATGTCATGACCAGGAAAGGATAAAAAGCACATCCAGTGCAACCGTCGCTAGCTTTCAAAACTGACTGTTAAATTTATTGTTTTTCTGACACATCCTTATCTAAATTACGGCAAAAGAGTTATTCAAGTCATGTGCTTCTCCTTGCCCTCGTTTCCTTACGGGTGGTGGTAGCTACTGCTCCGCATGCTCCCACCTGTCACTATTTGATCTCAGCAGGGTTGGAGATGGGCCTTGCCTTATCCCCTCCCTTATCCGTGGGATCCTCTGACAGTGCCCGAAGCCCACCCTGCGGCTTCTTCCACCCGGGGGAGAGTGCTTCGGTGCTCTACCTTGGGGCGGCATTGGTTCAGTGGTTCATGTAGGTTGTCTACGAACCAAAAGGTTGGTGGTTCAATCCCCAATTCCACCTGACCAAGTGTCTTGCCTCACCTCACCTCGACACTTGACCCCAAAGGCACCATCTAACTCCCGACGAGCTGGGTGGCGCCCAGTCAGTGTGTGAATGAGTGCATGAATGGGTGAATGTGAGGCAAATAGTAAAGCGCTTTGGAGGCAATTGTCTGTGAAAGCGCTATATAAATGGAGTCCATTTACCATTTCTAGCTCTAAGGAGGTAGATGTACTGAGCATTGGAGATAGTCTATTATTCCTTAGCGAATGTTTGATTATTCCTTTTAAACTCTTATTTATATTTTACCCACTCAGATCAGGAAACTGTACCACTTTGAGGACTGTGCGTCTTTTGCAGGTCTCCGACACAATCTCGTGAGTTTCCGGTCATCAAACATTGGCGATTGGTTAAATATCTGAGATTTGCCATATTCACATGTACACAATTAAAGATACTGTAATACCCCCTTGGAATACCACCTCGTGAATTTAATTAAATTGTTTAGTTCGACAGAGTTGTGGCCACCAGTAAAAGAGTCAATCAACTACACTTCTCTTGAAAGTTATAATTAGATTTTGGTTCCCTATTCAGGGGCTCACAATTGTGAGATCCGAATTTGTACCTGAATGGGTTCTTGTTTTACATGCAGATGGTAGCTTGAATGGGACATCTGGGGAACGGAACATCTTTTAAGGAACACATCACTTTTCTCATATTTCATAACTTCTTTTAACTTTTCTTTATAGTTGGGAGATTTAGACCATTTTACCGGGCTCACTGTGACACCAAACACGAATAGTTACACTTTATACACACATAACATTGCATAGGTTTTCAGTGTATTTCAAGTGAGGGGGATGCAGGGGAGATGGTGTGTGTGAAGCGTGAGCTGCGTCTCGGAAGTTCCTGTTACAATCTCGTCAGTTTCCGGTCAAACATTGGTGATTGATTACACTTCTGAGATTTGCCATAATCACACGTACACAATCAAAGATACTGTAATAACCCCCTTGGAATGCCATCTTGTGAATTTAATTCAGTTGTTTACTTCTATAGAGATCAAAGTAAACAATGACTCTGTTGATTATCCCCTTGATTCTTTTAACTCAAAAGTTAAGAGTGTAATCAATGATATTGCTCCTGTGAAAGTCAGGAAGAAGAGTGGCAGACAAAAAGCACCTTGTAGAAACTCAAAAAAATATCAAAAGACAATGCAGAAGAGCAGAGCACATGTGGCGGAAGACAAAACTTGTCCATTACAACCTCTGCAAAAACCACATCCATAAGAAACTAGGCAAAGCTAGACCGAACGAGTTTTCAAAAGTGTGTTACACGGCTTAGAAGCAGATTTCCTAGAAGTGGTAAATGCCTCACTTCTCTCTGGGATTATTTTAATTTCTTCTATGTAAAGCACTTTGAATTACCATTGTGCATGAAATGAGCTATATAAATAAACTTGCCTTGCATATACATGCGAGAGTTCAAGTGTTAATTCTCAGGCCCTTTTGTTTCCTTGAGGGGTCGATCAGAGGGAAGAGGATTCACCATCTCTTTCACCAGCCTACAAGGAGCTTGTGGAGGTGATAACTCATGCTGTAGATAAATAAATCAATTTAGAGGCCAATCGAGAATTTATCATCTCCATCATGGGGCCTTCCATTTTGTCTCAATCTACATATTGAGCTATGTAGATCGTGGAATATACACCATACTCTTCCTGTCTCTTAGTGTTGGGCGATATGCTCCATTTTCATATCGTCCTATCGTCAGCCTGTGAGATCGGCGATACAGGATATTATCGTGAGGGGGCGGGGCTAACTTATTTGATTATTAACTTGATTATTTAGCCTACTCATTAATTTGCTTGTTTTATTAGCCTACTTCGTTTTATATACGAGAATCTTTTTTCTATTTTGCTAGCAAAGGTGGAGTATTTATTAATAGGATCAGGTTATTTCCTGGTATAGTGAGGTAAAAAAAAGAGATCCTAATCCTTTTGTTTGTCAACGGGAAATTTACGGACACATTAGCCTATCCTCATGCCGTTACATGCAGCATTTTGACTAGGGCCTATTTCTAAATGAGATGAAAACACTTTTTAAGAATATGGGTCAGAAAAAGTCTGAGTTTGCGATATGTGCCCCCCTACCAGTGCGCTCTCTGCGCACTTCACATGCGCACTTCAGTAAGCACAAAGTACGCGGGTTAATGTGTTTTAACTGGTTATGCCGATAGAAACAAGAGCAAGGGCCAAACGTCTAGCTGAGTCGATCGGTTTATACTTATACTTATGACTTGACTCAGATAAAGGAAACGTTTACATGACCACATGCATTGTCAAGTTTATTCAACATAATCAGGTTAAGAACGTCGTCGCATGCAAACCCGCTCAATCTCTGAAAGTGAAAGTAAAAACGGACTGCTTTCGCCATCTGCATTAACGCCGCGTTCCCTCAGAGACGACGATGATAACGGTAACTATAATACTATTTTAGTGATATTATTATTAATACTATTTAGTAATTGTATTGTTTTTAGTGTTAGTGTCATTAAACGTTTTGTTAATGTGTTACGGAAACAAATACTGACAATAACGATGCCGTTTTCATCTTGGATCTGTAGGTAATTGATTTTTGCGTCTGTTAAAACGAGCATACTTGATAATTTGTGAATGGATCACCTAGCAATTAAATTTTGATGTGGGATGTTTTTTAGTTTGTTTTAAAAACATTGTCTTAGAGGAGTCCTCATTAGTGCGTGTGTTGTTGCAATTGTTATGAGGTGATGTCGTTGTAAATTTAGGTTACAATACTAGCTTTAATAATACTAAATTTAATAACAATACTAGTTTTATAATAATAATAGGCCTAATAATAATAATTTAATACATTATGGTAAAACGAGCCAATTATCGTATTGATATCGTCAAAGGCATCTGCCATCGGCGATATGTCAGACTATCGTCGATACACGATACTATCATCTATCGGCACAACCCTACTGTCTCTTCAGTCCCAGGAAAATGGGTACTGGGGGAAGATGGCTATGGGTTGATGCCCCAGGCTAAGCAGACGCTGGTGTGCATGAGACCCTTGCAGTAGTGACACAGGACCAGAGAGTTCTCCCAGAGGGAAAAACCACTTCATACGATCAAGGTCACGTGGCGGTCTTTGTCTGAAACTGCAAGTAATGTTGCTCAGCCATATATGTATGAACCGGAATCGGACAGTGAAGGAGAGGCTGAAGAAGTAATTACAACATATAGACTGCAGCAGGAAGTTTATATTTCAAAATGGTTAGTTGAGGTTTTAATTTAGTTCAACCCAGTAATGTAGACTCAACAACTCACTGTAGGCGTCATGCATTCATGTTACGAAATTTGTGGCAAAAGGTGAAAAGACGCATGCGACAGCTTGACCTGACTCCCAGATGTATGGTTGAGCATCCGGGATTGGAGCCCATTTGTTTAAATGAACATTGCAGATTCTACAAAACAGTCTGTACTGTAAACAAACTAGTGAATATTTTACATTTCATTTACAATAGTAAGACATAACTTCAGGAGTCTTAGATTGTCCTTATGAACAGCTCTATAGAATTATAGGCTGTGCTATAAACCAAAACAAACTAGTTCAACTAGTTTCACCTTATAATTTGAATTACACAAACCTTTGCACGATATTCTCATTTTTCATGTTTCACCTGTACATTGAGTCTGACCATGTGCCTGTGTTTTAGTCGTTACAGGTTTATGGCATATGGCTTCTTTGTGAGCTGGTGCTGGGGTTTCCTTGGACGTGGGGTACGTCCAGATATTCCAGCCTGTGTGATGAAGAGGGTTCACCGTGAGTTTCCAGATGATCGGGGCAGATATGCTGGTTTCCTACCAGCTGATGATTGAATCCGGTCACCATGGTGGAGACGACCTCCTCCTTGTCTGGCCGCTCATACTCCGCACAAAAGTCTGGTGGTATGGGTATCTTAAGTACCTCATCCATGGATGGAGCAGGGTCCACAAAAACATGGTCAAATATTAGGTCCAGTAGGTCATCTAGGTACTCTGTGCAAGAAAACGAAATGAATTTGTAGATTTAAGTATTTTATCATTCATTTATATTTCATTTTAAAACAGGGCTCCAGACTGCGACCAATTGTTCGCATTTTGCAACCGTTTTTTCATGCCGGTGCGACCAAATATTTATTTAGGCCAACGAATGCAGACAAAACAAAAATGCGCTATTCGTTTAGCGTCACGGACCGTTTATTAGTTCAAACCAATAATAGACAGTGCAGCGCCCCAAACTTGCCATTCGCGGGCCGATCTTGATGACGCAACACTGTAACTAGAAGATCCAGTGAAGAAATCCATTAAATTCGCCTGAGACTTAACATCATGGCTGTCCTTTGTTGCTATTGATATGAAACAAAGTCTCAATTATCAAATTACGTCCATTTTCTGTAGAAATTCAAAAACGTTTTGGCGCTGTGGCGTGAGATCTGGCGCAGCTAAAGGGAAGCAGCAGCGCTGATGTCTCTTCCGGGTTAATAATACCAGTCACAGCGCCAAATAAACATGAATGAGCATCTGAAAGTGTGTTAAAAGATAGAGTACAACTTATCGAAAACCGTATCATGTCACATTGATTCGCTCAATCAGCGTTTCAACCGTGGAAAGACGTCAGTTAAACAGCTTGTAATCAATGTCATTTTCATATTTACCTCAGAAAACCCACATAAACTCGTTAGTCAGCTAGAAAAAATTAACTCTAGAGAGGAGCATTTAGCTAAATATATAGACCATATTACATATATAATCTTAATGTTCTTCAATATTTAATGCATGTATATATTAAATCTGGCAAGTTTTTATGACAGCCACCATTTAATTGTTTATATTTCATATAATCTTATTATGAATAAAAGTGTAATTTAAGTGTTTGTAAAGCTACAAAACAGTTCATTATTACCTTCATATTAGGCTAATGAAGCCTAGTAGGCTACAACTAGACTCCCATAGTTTACAGCATTAGAGATTTGATTTCCTTGAGAAAATTTGCCATTTATTGCAGCTGATTGAATCGAAATCGAATTGCAAGCTTGTGAATCAAAATCGAATCAAATTGTGAAATTTGTGTCAATACCGAGCCCTAATTTAACAACTACTGCGTAATTGCGTTACATATTTTTAATGCTTTAAACTTTTTTTTTTCACATGTCAACCGCGGTGCCTGAAATCGGTGTTGCGACTGAACACCGTGTAACACCGACTACCATAGCAAGCCTACTGAAGATCTGAATCAGGTGTGTTAAAAAAGGGAGAAAATTCTGAGTCGCACAACTCAAATAACGCACAACAAGGTCTATCTGTTTCCATTAAAAATATAAACAATTAAAAATACTATTTGGCCAGTGGAAAAGATTGAGAAAAACTTTTTCTGAAATGTATGCAACACTATTTGATTTATTTATTCAAAAACAAGGGAAGGATAGGCTACTAAAAAAAAAAAATTATGTTTGTAATAATGTGAAAGCACATCCATATTTCATATTTTCCTAACGTCTAGTACCGTTAAACATGGTATCACGTGGATGAATAATCATATGCAAATTAGCAAATTCGACTACTCCATTTCTATAAACACTATAAATGTAATGAATTATTATTATTATTATTAAGACACTATGAATGTTAATTTCATCCACACCCTAGATTAAGCTCAGTGCTTTATTGCACTCATATGTAAGTCTGGAGCTCTATGAACTGAAAATAAAACTACACATTATAATATCTGTAGGTTTATTTATTTTCATTCGTTTCGTTTAAGTCTATTTATTATTAAAGAATTTGTCATTATTACAGTTATTTTTAGAGCCCGACCGATAAAGGATTTTGAAGGCCGATACCGATACAAATATTTTTGGGTTTTAAAATCCGATATTCCGATATATCGGCCGATATTTTTTACACACGTGTAAAAGTAAAGCTAACTTTTCTGCACAAGATACGTTTGATACTTTTTCTCTACGTCTAAATGTTCGCTCCTCGCAAGTATAACTTACATTTTACAATGCAGGGACTGTAACTAGAGATATGCAAGTTATAAATACAGTAATCATTACTTTATTTAGGCAGAAAAAGTTAATTGTGGATTCCAAGCTCATTAATGTTAAAGTTAGCGGTCTTCCACTGATGATAGTCGCATTAGCTAGCTTTGTGGTTAGCTAGTCTATGATAAGCCATAATTTAGCAATAAATAACATCATACTGCAAATTGTAAAACATACATTTTCAATATAACAGGCCAAGGGGAGATGATTAAAGCGTGTTTCATCAGTTTTTATTTTATTTTTTAAATATTCATTTATCGGCCATTATAACTGCCGATACCGATATTTTGGAAAATGCCTAATATCGGCCGATAATATCGGTCTGGCTCTAGTTATTTTGGAGAAAATTAATTGCATTGCAAGCTGAGTTGTGCCCCTAAATTTTCTGCTTTCGCTCCTAAGATTGGAGCTACAGCGCTCCTATTTAAAAAAAAAAAAATCAAATACAAATATAAAAAATAAATAAATAACTTACTGAATGTTGGTGGTGTCTTCACTTGTTTGATCGTGCATTGTCCTTTCCTGGCCTTTGGAAAGTTCCCTTTGGATAGTGGATGTCCTGCTGATGATGTTGCTTGTGCACCACCAGAATTTTCATTGTAATGAAACGCAGCCAGGAATAGTCTACAAGTGCAGACACAATTCAGGAAAATAGCCTATAGTGATGTAAAATTATTCTAACAGCAATTAAATTACCTGCACAACATTCCAAGATAAGGGAACGCCACGTTTTTTGGGGCAAACCGTTGAATGGCGCTATGAAATGAATCCAAAGATGCAGTCTGGTGATGCGGACTTAGTTTGGTGACGTCCTTCAAAATTTGTTTGTTTGTCATCACTTTCTGCAGCTTGTAGAATGCCCGAGTTCCTATGAGAAATAATAACAAATAATTTTAATTGTAGGTTCTTTACACATCAACTAACAGTCACTTTATGTCGTGTTGCATAAAAAACAGTATCATACCGGCAACAAGCCACTTCTTTCCGTCTCTGCTTCTCTTCAGAGGATGTAGACAAGCAGGAAAATTTGGATCCTCGTGCGTGTGTACGTTCCTGACATGGTTCAGAATCGATTTCCATTTTGCCATTCTTTCTGGTCCAGTGGTTGAAGATGATGCAGTCCAGTGAATGTGGTTTTTAATGCTTCTCTGCCATTTCCATAATTCTCCACAGTCTTTCATCTTGGAAATGTTTTCAAGTTTCCTCGTAATCTCTGTAAATAAAAATACAGACGAGCATTTTATCGCTGAGAGTAAATACCGGGATATTCACAGTTTGCCAGTACTAAATATTTGTGATACGTCTATGGATTGTTCTTCATTTTCATATTATACCCACTTATAAAACTATGTTATTGACTTTGCATGAGTTATAATGAAATTAAACCTTTTTCGATGCGCCACACATCATAAAACTGGTTGATGTTACGTTCTCTGAGGAACTTTTGTATTTGTGGGTGGCGGTCAGTCACAATACACTCCGGAGTAACACCACGAGCTTCCAACAGCGCAAGACTCCTCTGTAATCCTTCTTTTTCCATATGGTAGCTTCCTCCCACTTCGTTACTCTGAAATAGACATGGGAATGAAACATTCTTATACAAACCTGAAATTATAAAATTCTATTTTTAACCCTCTGATGGTCTTCGGGGTCTACTGGCTTGAATTAAAAAAAAAAAAAGTTATCTTTTTCCAAATTGTATGAAACTTCCTACGGCTCTCAACACTTTCTAGATCTACAAAAAAATTTTTTTAAATGGAATGTTATCTGTTTTTATGTAGGCGTGACAAAAATAGTAACACTCGTGGTCCATTGGACCCCCAAAAAATAACATTTAATTTTGTAACAGAACATTAGTAGTTTTTTTTAATTTTATATAATATTAATGTTTAATAATGTTTTTACTCAACATTTGTGCAGTTTTTGGAGGATTTATGATATATTTTAAATATCTATAAATAAATACATACATATTTATTTATCATTGGACTCAAAATAGACAAAATTCGCAGAAATAACGCAGAACAAAGACAGAAATGACAGAAATAAAGTGGCACACTTCCAACAATGCAAAAAATATCCACAATCCAAAATTATCATGCTTACACACGCACGCGCACACACACATATATAGAGGAACACAATATACAGGAATACATACAGACTATAAAAGCTGTTCTCTTATCATTTCTAAAATAAAATACTCTAAAATGCAGAACCACCGCAAAAATAAATTGGTAACATTAAGACACATTGGAAATGTGCACACACACACACACACACACACAGGAATACATTTGTAAGGCTATAAAAAATATAGAAGAGATGAGATCAACTATTGTTCCTAGTTGTTCGATTTTCTTCCCAATTTACTTTTTTTTTTACAAAACAAATGCTAAACTTTGACAAAATGCATTTTATTTTTGTTATAATTGTGATTTTATAATATTTAGATATGAATCCAACTTTAGAAACTATATCTTTCAGTAATTCAAATAGTATATAGGCCTAGGAGCTCTATAGCCATCTAGTGGTTAAAGTGACTTATTACAAATTTTAACCTGTATTTTCCAAAAAAATGGGCGAAAATCTTACATACAACCTTGTAAAATTATCCATGGTATCCCCAGGAATGAAAGTTAGAAATCTGGGTCTTTTATAAAGTTTATTTAACATAAAATGCTGTTTTTTTTGTAAAGATCCTATTTAAATAAATATTTATTTATTTATAGAAATAAGTAAAAAAAAATCATAAATCCTCCAAAAACTACACAAATGTTGAGTAAAAACATTAATAAACAGAGTAAAATTATGTTTGTTAAAAAAACATATATTATTCTGTTACAAAATTAAATCCTATTGTCTGGGGTCCAATAGTCCCCGACTTTTTTTTGAAGACCATCAGACGGTTAAATACTGATCTTTCTTCTCTCCCACCTGAACCAGCTGTACGTCCACAACGGTGTTGGTCTGAAGGTCCATCATTGTATAGCTTCCAAACTTTGCAGAGTGGCCTTTGAAAGTAATATGACAAAGCATTATTACCACGAGTGCATTGAAATCAGTTAGATACTACCTAGAACAACTATGCTTCATTATCCAGGAAGGATTTTACAATCCCATCCATGCATCCTTATTTACAACTATGTACCTGGTGAGTCTGTCCTCATGTCACCTCCAACAATGACACTTTCCCTTTTACTCAGCCGTTCTAGTGTCTCATTTCGCCAATGCGTCCACTTGTGCACTATAGCTGGCTCAATGTACAATCGGGAATGACGCCGAAAGATGTCATACTTGAAAAGCTGCAGATTCATAGTAGAGCATATCTGGTGACACAAAAAGCAGCCAATATTATTTATTTGAAATAATAAATTTTAACATGGTGAAATGTCATTGATATTTTATTTACCTTTTCGAATTTGCAGAATGAAGCCCCGCAGAGATATACGGCAGAAGAAATATGGAGGTTCCCGGCTGGAGTAGAACCGCCTAGAACCGGCTGGCTGTTCCATTTGCGTGAATATTTACAGTGTTCGCAGAGTTGTTCAACTCGTATAAAAGTTCCGATTCTTTGAGAACGCACAGAACAGCTCCGCTTGCAAACCGGGCACACCTCAAACAGCTCCATAATGCATTTTTCGTATATTATGTATTTTCTGGTTTTATGAACGGGACAAGATGCTCGAGCACTAAGAAACAAAAAACTCGTATTGGTTAACCAATATTAAAAACAGGGATGCACCGAATCCAGGATTCAGATTTGGCCGAATATTAGGCTTTTTAAAAGGCCTGTGCTATGTCGACGTCACGCCGCCACTGACGGAAAGGTGTTTATGTTAGGCTTGTTTCAAATTGCTTTCGCGGTACTTTGAGGTCATAAACCGAGCGGTCTGTGTGCAGATAGTTCAACAGGGAGCGCGCGGCTCTTAAAGGGGCCACGCCTTATTTCCACTCGTTACAGTAGGTGGACCGTTCGAATGCAGTAGGTGTGACAACGTGAAAATGGACCTTGTGAGCAGAAACAGTGTTGTTTGGCAGTATTTTCAGTCAAAAGAAGGCGATTCAAGTCGAGCCACATGTTCAATTTGCAATGCTGATCTGTCTCGTGGTGACAAGGACCCTAAACAACACACATCACTGCTGTTAAAATGAATAATATTGCTTATATATATTTTTTTATATAGTTAAAATAAAAAACAAAAATTCACATTGTTTACTTCATTAATGTGTTTACTGTGTTAATGGACTGAAAATGAGAGTAAGATATTTGGATTCGGCAGAATCTTAACCAGTGGATTCGGTATTCGGCCGAACCCCACAAATCTGGATTTGTGCATCCCTAATTAAAAACAAGTCACAAAATATAATAATACTGAAAATAATAAACACCTGAACCAGGGGTGTTTAACTCAGTTCCAGGAGGGTCAACAGGCATACTTGAACTTTAATGAGTCTTAAGCCGAGTTTCAAAGTCAGTCATTCATTCAGTCGCTGCTGTGTTCACACTGAACGATGGATCGGCAACAGGCGGTTTCACACTGCATGACTTTACAAAAGAAAGAAGCGCCGACAACTTCTGCCTGGTCTGCAAACTACGTTTCACAACCAAACACACGTGAGAAGTGATTAGGAAATAACACAAGAGAACGGAGGTCTTGGGCCAGACTCAAATTGTTATTAAAAATGATAGCCTGCAGAAAGCTTGCGATTCCAATTGTCTGTGAGCTGATTTGCAGTAAAAATGAGAAAAGAAAAGCAGATTGTGCAGGAGGAAATGGTTGGAGTGACGAGAGCAAGAGTTGTGTGTTCTGCAAAGAGATTTGGGGTTAAAGAAAATAATTTTACAATGTGCTGCTAGTCAAGCAAATGTGTAGGCTACTTTGTTTCTGATATACTGATATTCTGGTCTATAACACCTAGTCGAACATCCTGCTGTCTAGGGCTGTCAACTTTAGTCGTTTAGTCGACTAATCGGTCGATGCCGTCTTGGTCGACAGACATTCTTATTAGTCGACCAGTTGCATTTTTTTTTTTTACCAATAGAAAGAATTTTTCAATGATTTACTCCTTGATATTTATTCCTTTATAAGCAGTTATTTATTACTGTATTCTAAATATAATTAGCCTATGGTGTGTCTCCAACTTTAAAATGCTTTAATTTAGGCTATTTTTGAAACAAAGACGACAAGACTGTGGAGGGAGGCGATCGCGTTGCTCCATTATGAGCGCGCAAGTCGCGCGCCTACATTTGAAATCGAACTTGAGCGCGCAAAAAGACGTGAGCAGCCTTTTAACGGCTAGATCATGCTGACTCAATAGATTGTGTTTTCTTAATGTTTTCGTTTTTATTTGTACACTTGACACATTTGAATATAGCCTAAATAATGCAACAAAACGAAAATAAACCTACACACGGTCCTACAGCCTATTATTAGGATTGTTTTTAGGCTATTTGGGTTTTTGTGTGTTGTTTTAAAACGCCTTGATCGTCAGGACGAAAGTTAACCCATGGCTTTGAAAGTAAAGAAGAATATAAAGCCTGTATAAACGAGAGCTTTTGTTGGGATTTTTCATTATGTGCCAGATAGCAGTTATACTTTTTGCAGCGTGTGGTGTGGTCAGGGGCGCGATTGCGACTGTTACTATTTTTGCAGTTAAAAAGTCACTTAATTTTCAAAGAATTGTATTATTATTATAGTTTTATTTATTTGTGATGTTTTTTCGTTGTTGTTTTATAAATGCTCAATCACAATTGTTTAAAAAATGTTTAATCAAAACATCACGTTTTTTTTTTTTTTAGTCGACTAATCGTTGCGCAGAACTCGACTTTGGTCGACTAAGGATTTCTTTGGTTGAATACAGCCCTAGAAATATCGATATTTTCGACAACACTACTGCAAAGAGATTTGGGGTTAAAGAAAATAATTTTGCAATGTGCTGCTAGTCAAGCAAATGTGTAGGCTACTTTGTTTCTGATATACTGATATTCTGGTCTATAACTCCTAGTCGAACATCCTGCTGTCCTGTATTTTGCTCTCTCATTGGCTGTCAGAACGCTTTTCACACAGCAGGATTTTGAATCACCGACAGGTCCAGATATCTAGCATGCCAAATATCTCATGGGGACTGGCGACTCGTCTGTGATTCTCTCAGATCGCGTCTTTGCTCATTCACACTGCGTGATTGTCACTCGCGTGAACGAGCACCGATTTGCCTGTGATTTTGGGCATTTGTCTGCGATTTCTCAAAACCTGTCGGCGAGCCAAAATCGTGCGGTCTGAACTCGGCTTTAGAGAGTTGATTAGCTGCCTCAGGTGTTTAATACTGATTAGAGGTAAACTCTGCAGTGCCGTGGCCAGCAAGGAACTCAGTTTGACACCCCGCACTAAAACTTATTTTTGAGTTTTGAAACTTACTTGTCTGCTGTCTCTGTTGAAGTTGTGTCCGTCTCTGCTGGAGCAAATGTATAATCTTGCTCTTCAGTCTTCATTGAGAACGGAGTACCAACCGACTCGGTCAGCGGTATTGTGTCTGTCTGGCAAGCAACATCTCTTGTTCGGCTGCTCTGTTCTGATGTGCTGTCCTTTACAAATAAAAATTACACTATTAGCGCGATAAAAAATAACAACTTTAGAAGTCTAACATGTTATAATGAACTTGAAAAATTCAAAGGCAATTTGGAAAACAAACACATAATACTTACTTCTAGATGCGTAGCTGGATCACCAACAGTTGGCACTGCTACATCCTTCGCAAAACCTGCTTCATTCTGAGCCTCGTTCAAAAAGCTGTCCGGTGTAAAATGATTCGAGCAGACAAATGAATTTTGGTAGAGTTGAGGGAGCATTTTCTAATAAAACAAAATTAATCCACCTCGTCTTCATGGGCTCAGATTTCGGGAGTGAATATATCGAGTTATGTGGATTAATACATCCGACTACACAACACTGACAACACTTGGGAGACATCCTCGTCAGTGCAGCAATACAACTCAACTCGCTGTGAACTCGATCAGGGCAGGTCTATGTTAAAACAGCAGTGTCTGTCGACACTCGTGGGCGGGGCCTGTGGATTTAGTGACATCACTAAACCCACATTCTTAAAGCAGCATTTGGTAACTTTTGAAATTTTATTGTCTTCTACTACTGTCGTAAAATCTGCATGGTTAACCCAGGGGATACACGTGCATTTGTTGACATGCCGATACGATCTTGAGTTTTCGCGAGATCTCACGTCTTGGGCAGACTGCCAGCGTTGCGTGTGAAATGTCTTTATCCCAGGTACATTGGCATATTTCAGCATGTCATATGAATATAATTTCATGGGCTTTATTTTATTTTTTATTTTTCAAATGCCAAAAGATTGCGTAGCTCACGTTTCCAAGCCAGCATATTTATAGTAGCCTATTGGCTGTTTTACACAATGGATATGCTAATTCAATTTAATGTTTGTGTGGTAGGTAATAGCTATATATTATTAACAATATAATATCAAACAACCATAGATGAATCTGCCAATTTGAATACTATTTGTCTCTGTAGCTAACAATCATCTGAAACAACACAATCAAGTATACATATAACAACTCTGAAGCTATGATCACAAATGATAATATTATCGTCCTCCTTTCAAACTATCTACTTGTTTAGTAGACCACCGACTAAATTATCAGATTGATAATTCGCTACTCTACTAGAATTACTTGATTCATGGGGATAAATAGAGTGCCGAAGTGATGACGTCACTTTGTAGGACAACTCAGAAGTTAGCAGCATGGGTTCCCTCGGTCGAAAAGCAATGCATTTTTCCCATAGACTTTTGGAAAATCGCAAAAAAATAAGATTTCTGTTCAACAAAGAGTTGTGACCCATACACGTTTTGTCTATCAAGATTCTTTACAGGTTAATTCAAAATGTATACATTTTGAAACCTATATAAAGTTAAAAAAAACACAAGCAGATACAGTTTTAAAAACAACACGAGCAGGTTATACCTGGTGTGTTTTATGCCATAAATCAAAACGTGAAAATATTTAGAGGCTTTTTTCACCACAGACCTTATTTCAGGCGATTTAGCAAAAACCCATTCAAAAAGCGAGGGAACTGATAACGTGATCACTTCGGCACTCAATGGAGGACCAGATAGCTTCTGTAACACGGCTAGGCAGACAACAAATTCTTAAAAAAAAGAGATAGTATGCAAGAAATATAATAAACTTACTTGTCCAACAGAATGACGGCCAGGTCAGCATCGGTCGGACATCCTTCCTCGTCCTTTAACTCACGCCAGCGAGGGAATGCTTGACCAATATTAATCCTCGTCCGGGCTTTGACTTTATCACTCTCCCGTTTTCTCTTCCTAGTCTCCTCAGACAAAACCTTTACCTTCTTCGGTTTAGTTGCTGCTTCGGCCATTACAACAACACGCTGAGGAAAAAAATCCCGCGCGTTGAGCACTCGGAGAATGTGGGGGTGGTGGGGGAAGTGACGTATGTAGTAGTGGGAAGTTCGGATCATTTTACTGACTCGGATCTTTGAGTCTCGTTCTGCAATATGAACAAATCTTTTTTTTCGAGTCATTTCCTTCATTTCAGCGTAATAGACCTTTCTCACAACTTCCGTATTTGTGACCGGAAATACGCAATTGTCGTGGTAATCTTCTTCCGCTCCATTCATAACAGATAGCGCCGAAGGCAACTAGTGAGAGTTGTTGCGTACCGATCTTTTTTGTTATTCCCAAAAGCAGCCATACCTGTCGTTTTCATTCCTTCCCTCGTCAGTTCCCTGTCGATGAAGTTCGACGGAAATGGATTCAGGCAATCTGGCGGGATGTTATTGATCCTGTGATCTTCTGTACTTCTCATGTCACCATTCACTAATAAGCCGTCATTGTTTGTTTATTTTTTATGTTTTATGATTTGCGTATTTTTGAAGTAACGTTAGTTCATGTTCAACTTTATTAAGATATTTGTATCCAGCGGAATAAGCACATAAAATATACACCACAATATAAAACAAGATAAATAACACACAACAGTGGGCTACATATAAATTTAAAATATTAATATATACCATTCTGAGTATTTAACAATCTGAGTGTACAAGGAATAAATTAATATTTGTATAATTTTTCTTCTTCTTTGATCGTTCTATAGCAACAGCAGTGCAAAAAATTCAGGATAACTGTTGAATAAAACTGACAAACTTCTTTCTGGTATTCTCATCAAAATGTAGTTTATTGTAAATAGGCATAATACTCCCTAAATATGAATAACTTTCCACACACTCCACCTTCTTACCTTTAATTAACGTATATTGGGAAGAATGAGGTTCAGTTCTAAAATCAATATCATATTTTTGGCCTTAGATAAATCAGCTGCAGACAAGCATCACCACAGCATTTTACAAAGTCATCAACAACTGGACCATGACAAGTTTAAATTTTTTCGAAGTTTTGAAGACTCTCTGATCAATTTTCTCCTCCCAGAGTAGGTTTTTCTGATGTGTTAACAGTTGACGGGAACTCCGTTTCCACAACGATTACGTATTTCCGGTTTTTGTGAAAAAGGTCTATATAATTAAAATGGCAAATTAAATATCACACAACACATCTAGTACTTACGAAAATGTTGATTGCATTGGTAAAATAAATATAGTAATGCAGCCAAAGCCAAATTATAAGAAACAAAATGTTTTGTTATTTGATTAATTGTCTGATTCTGTTAGCTCCTCTCGTTTCTCGAGACGTTAACAAAAATTTGGCAACCAAATTTGCCAGTAAATTGCTGTAAATTTTACTGTAGGCTAAATCTTTCACAGTATCATGTTATTAAGTGTTAGTTTGTCAAAGACTTTGCAGCAATCATCCACTAGATGATGGCTCATTTTTTATGTTACCACCATGAATGAAACTAAGAATTGTACATCTTTACAGTGAATTTGACCTAACGTTGCTAGTCTAATAATAAAATTAAGGCACATAATTAAACAATGGTTAGACTAAAAACATGAATAAAGTGAGTGATATTACCTGTTTAAAAAAAAACATATTACAAAATAATATTTTACTGTCTGGTGTCCCCTTATGAAAAGAAAATATAGGCCTTAGTTATTTCCCTACATATATGAATGATGCAATACTATTCAATTGTGTAACAGTATATTTGAAAATATACAGAATATTATATGGTGTTAATATATTACAATATATTGAATACTACATAAGGAATATATATGAAAATATGAATAATACATATTTTTTCATATATTTACTAATATATAATTTTATATTCAGTAATACACTTCATAATATGGGATTAAAGTTATTCTTTGCTACTAGAGTCTGTGATGGATTTCCGTCAATATCAGCATACAGGGGAAAAATATATTTCAAAATATACAAAAAAAATAGCCAAAAAATATATTTGCTCAAATATATTTCAAAATATATTTACATAAATATATTTTCTACAAATACTTTTTGGGCCATTTTTTATATTTATTTATTTATTTATTTATTTATTTATTTATTTATTTATTTATTTATTTATTTATTTTTAAAACATATAGAAATATATTTTGCCCTGCATATATTTCAGTCCTAAAAAAAATACATTCACAATGTCACATTTGAATAAAATCTGTATTTGCTGTAAATATATAACAACAAATAGCTTTTTTTTTTTCAAGCAGTCTCAGTTCCCCCAGCTTGGAATTCACTGCAAAAGCTCCTCTGGACAAATTGGGAAACCTCTTCTAATATATATATATATATATATATATATATATATATATATATATGTATATTTTGTAAGGGTTAGCACCCTAAAATTAAAATTCTGTCATTAATTACTCACGCTCATGTTGTTAACCCTGTTAAGACTCTCGTTCATCTTCTAAACACAACTGAAAATCCTCAAACTAGATTTGATTGGTTTAAAATGACTATTGAACTCAGTGATATTGACTTATGGCTTCCCCTTTATTTGTTTTAGACCTGATGGGTTTAGACCTGAGTTTATTTTATAGCAATAGGTAGACAAACAGAAATATGGCCAACACAAGGGAGAGAAAAGCACAGGACACAGACACGAGATGATCATAGGAGAGATAGGTCTTTACAGATATAGGTCTTTATAGCTCAACTTTGTTGAGCAAGGATTTGAGAGTGGAAATCATCAGGGACATGTATCTTAACCACATGAGGGAACACCACATGAGTGTGAAAAACAAGTTGAAGAAGAAAGTATTGGTCCTGTCAATCCAATCCCTCTTGAACACCCCGATAAATAGTTATGGGTGGATGGATCCTGTTATTATGTTGATTGAAAATGACACACTGGATGGGCTGTAGTGGAAGCTGATGGAACTGTTGTGAAGAAAGCTCTTTCTGGACAATTTTCAGCACAAGTAGCTGAGCTCATAGCACTTACGGAAGCTTTTGAACTGTCTATCGGAAGGAGATCGAGTCAACATCTATACGGAGAGTCGTTATGCTTTTGGTGTGGTCCATGACTACTTTGCCCTGAGTAAAAGACGTGGACTTATCACCAGCAGTGGGAGCGAAATACAACATGCTTCCATAATTCGTCGCTTGATTGCAGCATGCCCCTTACCCAGAGAAGCAGCCGTGATCAATGTAAAAATCACATCAATCTGACGACATGACATCATGACTTTTGCGTAAACATACACGCCACTTTCGAGTCAGGTGGCGTGTTATCTCTACGCATTTTGAGCTATCCGCGTGTATGTCAACGCCATTAACGTCCGCGTCATTCCGCGTGTCTGTACACGCAGTCAAATCTCCAGTCTTAAATGCCATTAACCCCAGTGACGGTTAAGTTTAGGGATGGGGTTGAGGTAAGTCATATCTTTTTTTTTTTCCTAGGATGGTAAGGGAACAGTCATAAATGCCATTAACCCCAGTGACGGTTAGGTTTAGGGACGGGGTTGAGGTAAGTCATATATTTATATAACGTTAAGTCAACGGCGTTCATAAACACGCTGAAAGGCAATTGTGCATCTTGATAGCACGCCAAAAATGGAAATACGAATTGGCGTGTCATACACACGCTACTTCATGAGATCAGTCTGAATCTGACAAGTCCAAAGAAAGTCAAGGAAACACGGCAGCGTCTACAAAAGCAGCTCTACTTCCTCTTACTCCTGTTACCTTGGTAAATGAAAACAGCAAAGATAATCCTGAGCTCCATCTTCTGTCATATCAAATGGAGACAGATGAAGAGAAAGAACAATGGACAAAAGCAGGGGCAAAAGAAGATGATCAAGGTATCTGGTACATTTTACATTTATAAAACCTTAAAGATTAAGAGGTGTTTTTTGGCAACCAATCACGTCATGCCTCTTGTATTTTTCATATGCTGCATTCACAGATCTTTCACTAGTTAGGATTTACCATGATCACCATCTTTCATGGGCTACAGAATTGGGGAAAGTTAAAGCATATGAAAAAATGTCATCTAGACTACTTTGTTTTGGCGAAAGTAGGGTAAATATATGAGGGGCTTAAATATATATACATTTTTCAAATTATAACGTGACTGGTTTCTTTTTTTTTTGGGGGGGGGGGGGGTATTCTTGCAATCTCTATGTTTTTTGTTTTTGTTTTTTACTGTTGGTTTACAATTTTACATTTTAGGATGCCACATTACTTATTCCAACTTGTGTTAGTGAAAAAAAGAGAGAGACTGTGGAGTGATACCCAAATTATGAAATGGTTTAACCGAGTCATTAACTTATCCACACACAAAAAAACAATCAAACAAACAAAAATTAGCCTTCTTTAACACATTTATTATCTCCACTGAACATTTCTAAAGGAAAGTAAATGAGTTAAAGTATTTCTTCTATTGATTTTCCACATGCTGGTTCAGTTCACACACACAAACGGCTTCTTTACAGAACATGTATCATCGTTCCAGTTGCCATCTGTTGCAAGATAGAACAAAAGATTCGTTTTTATCATTTGTGTATTATAAAACATGTATTTATTTAGTTTATTTGGATAGTTTATGAGCATTGACAGAAGTTACTTACTGCCATAGTTCATCTCAAGGCAGTGCTCTGTTCCAAAACCATTACTGGGATTTCCAGTATACCATATTTGAAAGTTCATTTTGGTTCCATCACTCCAGAGCCAAACTCCCTCCTGTGAACAGAAGAGAAAAAGGACATTGGCCCTCATTTATCAATCTTGCGTAGAAACGGGTGTATATTTTGGCGTAAGATTATGCTTACACTCCTCTCACCACCTGATTTATGAAGCTGTGTGTACCTTTGAAATCTAGGTGTACGCAATGCCTGCCCTTTATAAATCCCGTGGCCGAAAACAATCATCATTAGAATAACACGCCCCTAAATATTCAAGTCTCCGCTCCCCCCACGCCCTCATTTTACGCCATGGACACACGGAAGACGGCAAAGAAGAGAAACTTCTCCGACGTGGTGGAGCCGAAATGACCTATCACAATGCATTATTTCACAGCACGTCTTTTTAATTAGCATTCAATTTCGAATCATGTCACATCTATTGGGGTGTACAATAGTGATGACGATGTGATGTGGAGTACCATTCATTCATATTTATTGCTCAATCACAGCAACACTTTATGTGATGGGAATAGATCTAAATACTTCAAAAACATCTCACGATTAGTTAATCTCGATAGCTGTAATAGTAAAAACCTATAATAGCTGTAGTAAAATTATTCGAGACAGTCACATGTCATACATAGCTATTTCATATGCAAGCATGTCAGCCAATCACAGCAGAGGCCAGTTACACACAGTAGACACGCCCCTTCAAACAGAGTGGTCAAAGCAGAGGCTAAAATCAGGCTAGGAAAAATGCCTTTTATTTCTAAATTATGACTATTTTTGATCTAAAAAAAACATACTAACATTATAAGGGCAACCCAGGAAACATTATAAAATAATTTTAAAAAACAGTATAGGGCACCTTTAACTCTCTCCTTAAACACATGTGTCTCTGTCTACATCCACTTATGCACATGCTCCTCCCCTCTTGCCTATGGCAAGTCCCAAAGGACAGAATGTGTTACACACGCATAAACAGAACATTCCTGTAGCCTGTTCTCTGTAATCTGTTACATAAATAATTGCATGACAATTTGTAATATTCATATAATCATTAGTATGATTTTTTTTATTAATGACGCTTCTTGTTATTTAGAAGAAGAATGTTATTATTATTTGTATTAGTATTATTATTTAAAATATATATTTATTGTTATTATGATTAATTATTATTTTGTCAGTCTGAATTATTTTTTGGTCATTGAAAGCCTTTCATTACTGAACCCAGTCCGTGCGCACCTGCCGGGCCTAATCCTGAAATGTCAGGGTAAAGCACACAGGCTCGCAACTGAAGGAATAATATGCTTACAAATCAAATGCTTTGATAAAGTCACACAAATTACATTGAAAAAACATTGAAATCCATATTGCACAAAAATAAACACTGAAGTTTATAATTACTGTTTTTTGTTTGTTTGTTTTTTTTTGTTGTTTTACAGTGGGTCTAATATATCATATCTCTTAGTTTGTCAGTGCGTTTTGTGGTGTTAGGAATTTTTCTGCGCATTTCCGCACTAACTCAAAACGTGCTTACACCACCTCCTGAGCTGGTGTAGGATTTGAGCGTGCCGTACGCCAAAGTCCATATTGATAAATCTCAAACTCACCGTGGTTTTGGGTGTACGCTGGAAATTTGGTGTAAGCACTTTTGATAAATTAGGCCCAATGTGTTTATGTCCACAGCTCACAAAGCTTAATGTTATCTTTATTCATCTAAAAGATGATTCCTCATGAACCCTAACCCATTCTCCACTTTAAATATGTCAGAAATCTAAACAAATGATTTCACAAACAGTATCAGTGAGTATCAGTGAAGAATGTCTTACAAATGCTTAAGACTTTGCTAAATTTCTCATTTATCTCTATCAGCCATCTATTTCACATCAAATTTCACAATAGAAACACTTGAGTATGACATCATCATAGTGAGTAGTGTCTATCACATTGAGGACCAAAAAACATAAATGATAAACACATCTATCTTTTTGCATTTTGAAAAATGTTTTTGATAAAAAAAATGTAAAAAATAAATAAAATGATTGCATACATGAACAGCATCATTTCCTCCAATCCAGGCACGAGTTGAGCTCGCAGTTTCGTATCTAACCAGGTTCTGGATAAGCATGTACTCATCATGGCTGTGCACAGAAGCAAGGTTCGCATCATAGTCCAAGCAAAATTTCTGTGGAGGCGGAGACATGAACAAACACCGCTATTTATATACACACACACACACACATACATATGTATATACAAAGTATATATATATATATATATATATATATATGGTTATATTTAAAATATTTTTTCCAATATCAGTGACATGCCTTCAAATGTATTATTTTACACATGAAGTCTAAAATCTGCCTTTAGAGGTGGGACTAAAAGGTTCTGCTTTTACTGTATTAGCTATAACTAATCCTGATAACTTAAAACTAATGTAACTAGTAATAAGTGATCTTAACACACAACTCTCATGATAACATGAAATGTGTTGTGCCTGTATTTTCCTAAAACTTCATTGTAATTTTTTTACTGCTATTATACTTATTATATTATATATTATACTTATACTATTTTTAAACTGAGGAACAATTTTCAATTATGTTCCTGTGATAATTGACAGGTGTCACAGATGTTTACAGAGCTGTAGTTTGAAAAAGTCCATATTGTTAGAAGCACTATATAAATGAAGGTGACTTGACTTGAGTTGTATTTAACCAAGAATATTTTTGTGTCATATTAGAAGCTGAATGCATCATACCTCTGCATCAATCCACGTTTGAGCGTTATTGAAAAACTTGAAGCATCTGCACTCAAAGGCATACCACCCGTCCAGACAGGCTGTTAAATGGAAGGAACATTTGTGTGTTATTTTTATTTTTTTTATTTATTTTTTATACCATTAATGACCTTTCATGTAATTAAATTAATAACTTTCATTTAAGGACACAGTATGTAACTTTTGTCCCTTTACCGGTTAAAAATAAAAAGGCATGCAACATTTTGGTCTTGCTTTGGCTTTGCATGAAAGCTAAAGGCGACCATTCACAATAAATGCTTTGCAGTGAAATCTGTTAGAGAGAAACATGTGACAGTCTATCTGTTCAATAAAACACCTTACTCATCAGTCGAGTAATAAAAACACCATCACCTCTTCATCGCTTTTACAACATTTCAAATCCCTCAGTTCTCGCCATCTTTGAAAGTTAGAGCGGATGTTACTGTAATTTTATTGTAATATGAGCTCTATCTCGTTCTCTTTTCTCCAGCAGACTCTCCTCCGTTCACTGTTTGATTAAAACGGGTGATTCTCCGGAGGTTGGAGATTTATCTGCTCAATGTCTTTATTGTTCGTTGTGACAACTAACCCTGCCACTAACTAACCAGTGACTACCCTCTGCCACTAACTAACCAGTAACTACCCTGTGCCACTAACTAACCAGTAACTACCCTCTGCCACTAACTTCTACCCTCTGCCACTAACTAACCAGTAACTACCCTCTGCCACTGACTAGTCAAGTCAAGTCACATTTATTTATATAGCGCTTTTTACAATACAGATTGTATCAAAGCAGCTTCACAGTGATAACATGAAAATAATACAACACAGATCAATAATATTGTTGAATATTAAATGTCCCCAAATAAGCAAGGCAAAAGCAAGGCAACCGTGGCAAGGAACCAAAACTCCATCAGGTAACTAACCAGTGACTATCCTCTGCCACTAACTAACCAGTGACTAACGCACGGTTCGTGGTCAAAGTGAATACAGATTGACCTGAAAATGTAGCAATGTCACCATCAGTGTTTCCGCTACATTCATTCTCCCGTGGCGGGTCGCCACCCTTAAAATCCTCGGTTAAAAGCCACGGCTGCAGCTTCTCAGTGACGTCCGATATTCTGCATAGTATTATGTTATTTTGTTATTTAAGCCCCACTAAAGGCATAAAAAACTTTGTAAAGCACAATCAAGTTTTCACCCTATATTCCAAGACTTCTAAAGTCATTGCATAATGTGTAATTTTAGTCGCTAAGTTAAAGTTAACGGAAAGTCATCTCGCCTCAGTCATTCTCCATTCAGCATTCACACAGCGCGTCGCGTTCGTTTGCGACACGACGAAACTCTCTTCAAGGTCAATATTCCCATTATTATACTTTATTTTGTAGATAAAGCATAGAGGTCTATGGTTTGCATAAAATGACTATCTTGCTGGAGTGGAGTTTATTGCCCTTTCTAAATCACATTCCCTTCTCCCGGGTGTGTGTGAGATTACAGCATGGAGTCGAGAGAGTGCTATTGTTCTTCATGCGCACTGAAATTTAAAGCTGTTAAAAGAAAAGGCTCAAAAAACTGTTGCATATAGAATACACTAAGCATTAGTGCTGCACGATTAATCATATCGCAATCGTAATAGCGATCTCAAACCTATGCAATTATATAACGCAAAATGCCGCGATTTTATATGAAATAAACAAAGTAGGGCTATTAACGCAGCATCTCTTCTTTTTTGTCATCCTTTGACTAGTGTTACACGATCCCGCTCTTGTTCGAGCAAATGCCTTTTTGCATTTTGCACGACAAGAAGTGAAAAGCTGCCTGTGAATGCCCTGAGACGCGCGCCATGATGCGCATGCTGACCACGTGCCAGAATACAGTTCTCTTTCGTTTTGTCGAGTATTTTCATAACATAAGAAAAGTCTATGGATGAAAAGAGTTGTGCTATGAGGCGCATGTGAGATCCGCGTCTCGGCAACGGGTGCTCTTAAAGGGCCAGCAGCGAATAAAGCGTTCTGTCAGTCAAGTTAAAAGAACAAAGGGAAATTATAAAATTACTCACTGATCTTGACTAAAGAACTTTTGTAGCTTAAATAAGGATTATTCTATATATAATTTATAATTCATGCAGCGCAGACTGTTTGATAACTTTATTCAATTTCTGTATCCTACCTGTTAAGACAGGATGAGCACAGGTAAATATGGCATTTATTATGGGTTTATGTGGGGATTGTTTGAAGTTCACTTCATTTAAAAGCTGTTATATTTTTTTAAGCCTAATAATTTTTTTTTAAGTTGATAGCTTTCAATTGTAATGATGGAATCACTGTAATGTTGGTTTGGTTGATGGTTTATTGATCATTATAGGTGTTATCAATCATTTAGTTGTTGTTTTTAGTTTGAGTTGAGAAATAAACATTAATCTGTGTGTGCATTTTACTTTAGAACCAAGCAAGTTGGACTCATGAAACCATTTTATTATATCGGAGTCGCAAATCGCAATTGCAATATTGGCTCAATAATGGCAATATGACATTTTCCCCAAATCGTCCAGCCCTACTAAGCATATTATAGATATAATCCCTTCGCTATGTTCTTTTCAATGTGAAGCATTGCGTGCTGTGAGGAAACACTGCACCATAAATGTATTTATGTATTTACTACTGTTTTTCACAGTTATCTTTTATACTTTAAGATCGGGGTTAAGCAAGGAAAACTAGAATTTACCTCAACAAGGACATAATAATGAACGACACTCGTTGTGGAGGTGGAAAAACAAGTTCTTATGCAAGATTTATAGTATTAAATGCAAAAGAAAAGGCATTAGAGTCTGCTGTTTTTGACAATTTTAAATGATTTTAATATAAGCGTGCTACTCCTATCGCACCGCAACACGCACCGCATACACTGCACACGGAGTATATGTGAAACGGGCGTAACAGCTGACTACCCTCTGCCACTCTCACATCATACACACAGTCAATGCAGGGGAGCAACTTCCCTCTATTTACAGATGTCAAAACACACACACAGACGGACGAGTGATGTATGCAATTTCCCCTCAAAACCATCCCAACAGACAGGTCTAAAATATAAACCCTTATAACAGGCTTACCGGAGTAAATATATTTAAATTTTTTTTAACAAAGAAACATCACGATTTGAGGAGATTTAAGATTTTGCACTCTTCCCAGTCACTGTAAGTATTTTTGTTTTCACATTAATTATGCAAACCTGTTTTTCAGTCAAATTTGCTTGTTTCCGAGATGCTCTTTAGAAATTTTTAAAAGCATGCAGGAGAACATGATCATCAGGTATCACACACACTCGTTAACATAGAGAAATGCAAAGGTTTTAGACTTTTGGACTGTACTAAGAGAAGAAGAGAAACCTTACCAGCACAACGTTCATTTACAACAGGATCAATTTCCTCTTAAAGAGAAAGAAATACTGCATTATTGAAACAGAAGTGCTACTGATAATGTATTAGATCATTCTTCTGATTAGTCATTACACAGTCCCAGCTCTGCTAATGTATAGTTCATGTTAAAACAACAGTTATGATGTGAAATTACCTGAAGCAGTCAAAGCTACGAGAAGACAGAGAGACAGGTAGACAGTCCAGGCCGCCATTGTTTCTCAAAGAACACTGAAACAGAACAATACATATATTAATATTACAAAGGTTAAATGGTTCAGTGATGCATTTTCATGACACGAACCTGTTCAGTAGATTCAGTATTGTATTGTGCAGCCCTGGTTTATCTTTATATACTGGAGGAGAGTAAGTTTATCATCATCAGCACCTGCTCATGTTCTCACATCCTGGTCAAATATGGCTTTTTTATAGTTTGTTTTCTATAGTTTGTACTTGACCCACTTCTACACAGCAAAATCTCACGTGTTAATTCAACTCTGCTCAGGGCACACATAGTGCCACACTACAGAGTGTTATAGTAACACTGAAGTTAAAGTTAATGAGATAATTAAGAGATTAATTAAGTGATGATTGATCATTTGTAGTGACACCTGATGATAATGAACAGAATCACTGAAGGACAGAGGAACAACAAGAACAGAAAAAAGGAAAACAGGGTATTTCGGTAATGACCCTTGGAATTCATATAGCATATTATCACTTATTAGGCCTATATTAATTTATAGAATAGCAAAGTATGCCTGATCAATGAATATACCACATATTCTAGATATATGAAGGCTATCATGATCATTTTGCCAACAATGAACCATGGATTTATTTAGTTTATAAATTTTTTATAAAATTAATCACCCGATCAGCATGGCTATCTGTTTTCTCCTAAATAAAAGCTCAAGGGTTCATTTTAAGTCTAGAAATAGGACAAAAGTATTTTAAATTTTTCTATATTATAGTGTAATGTTGATTAAAATATACTTTTGAAATATTCATTTTCATTTATATAGTAGCCTACATAGGCTATATGGATTTTACGTCATAGCAATAATTATATAAATCATTATTACATTATTATAATAATTATTTGGCATCCAAAAACACCATTGATAATGTCATGCAGACTGAGACTCTCACAACTAAAAAGATGTTTTGAGCCCTCTTTATTGTCCTGGTACAAATCAATGCTTTATCTTTGTTTAACGAGCAGTTCATGGGTTGAAGCTCTTAATTTTGATCTGATCTGATGCATTTAACCTTAAAATGTAAAAAAAAAAAATTCTTGCGGGGGAGCATTCAGTAAAACATAAGATTATCTTTCTGTCTGAGTGAAGCCCCGTTCACACTACATGCGATTTTATCGCTGCAGGTCGCCAGTGGCTGCGCTGGAGGGCGTTCCCCACTTCTGGTTGCCATTCAGTGACATCAGTGACATTCACTGATGTTACTCTATGTTAGACAACAATACGTTTTATTGCCTCTACAAACAAATATTTTGTAAGGAAAAGTCTAAATATAAATGGAATCAGTACATAAAATGCATAATATTAAAGATGAACGAGAAACAGTGAGTGCTCTTTGCCATCACAGCTATTTAACTGCAGCAAACGGGCAAATATCAGTCTATCTGGGTTCCCTGAAACCATTCAGTCACGGAGTCAGTACGATGAACACCATTGTATGTACACGGAGATATATCATCAATTATAGGACAGTTTCTGACTGCTAAAACGAGCTTCTCGTCCAACTTGCCTCGGTCAGACTCAGCACTGAAGAGTGACGCGCTCCACTGACTTCACTCCTATTGGTTGTCGCTCGAGAAAATCGCCCTTCATTTGCATAAAGTTAAACATTTCTCAACTTTGTCGCGTCCCTGGACACGCCCCACCGGTCGCCAACGGTCGATGTCGCGCGTGTCCCCGGAAGTCGCCCGCTCACCATTGAAATGAATGGTATCGCGTCGCTTGGTCGCGTGTAGTGTGAACGGGGCTTGAGACTGGAAAATCCGTAGTGGACGAAATCGGAGTGATAACAGAACGCTTAGAGTGCAGAGAGGAATGTGCTCTGACTCCAGTCCTGGTTTTGCGTCCGCGCCGTTAGAAAATCAAGCTCGCAGGCAAGATCGCTCTAGATTAGAGGATATTTTAACTAATTTGCGGTAAAACTACTCGACCACGAGTGGAGTGGCTCAACTGGTGAGGTCTTCATTCATAGTCTGTCTGAGACATATTAGAAGATGTGTCTGTCATGGATTTACACTGAACTGATTCTCAAAAATACGGAACAAAGTGCGTTCAATACGGAACAAGACTTTTATGTGACAAATACAGAACGATTCCGTATTGTACGGAACGGTTGGCAACCCTACTTATGGTTTTATTAGACCAAAGGTTCATTTTGCGCCGGAGTTCTCCTTTAATGCAGAGTTTACACTGAATGATTCTAGCCCAGATTTGCACTCGCCGACAGGTTTTGTGGAATCGCAGACAAATGCCGCAAATCACAGGCAAATCGGTGCTCATATACGCGAGTGACAATCACGCAGTGTGAATTATCAAAGACGCGATCTGAGAGAACAGTGATGTGGCATGGTAAAGATTCATAATCATGCGGTGTAAATGTGTTCTGACAGAAAACTACATTAACAAAGACCGACAGCCACATAGTTATAGATCAGTATTTTAAGAGATATATTTACAATTATTTCAAAAAGAAACAAAGCTCAAACATTTTGTAGCAGCAACAGCAGCACATTTTAAAATTATTTAATAATTCTCTTTGCAGAACACACAATCCCCGCTCGCGTCTCCCCAACCATTTCCTCCTGCATAATCTGCTTTTATTTTTATCCTTTTCGCTGCAAATCATCTCACAGAGAATTTGGATCTCAAATCTTCTTGCAGCCTATCAGTTTTAATAACAATTTCAGTCTCGCGTGAGAACTCCCGCGGGCATGATCTTCCGTAATTTCCTTATCACTTTTCGTGTGTGTTTGCTTCTGAAACGTAGTTTGTGGACAAGAAGCAGAAGTTGTCTGCGATTCTTTCTTTTGTAAAATCATGCAGTGTGAAACCTCCTGTCGCCGATCCAACATGCAGTGCAAACACAGACACACACACACACACACACACATACACACCAGTGACTGAATACCCCAGATAGTCATGCAGTGTGAACACACCAGTGACTGAGTGCTACCCAAAAGAGTTGCGTAGTGTGAAAAGAATAGTGACTCGACTACTTTTAAAACCGGGCATTAGATGAAATCAACAGAAGAGAAAAGAAGACAATAAAACTCTGAAGATCTCAAGTGAGGAGGAATAAACAACTCTACTAACAGCATTACCAGCTTCAGTTTACTTTAGTTTATATATATATATACACACACACACAACTTTCACCCAAACGACATAATTAAAAACAAGTTTTGATTATTATGCACTACCTCATTGATTAATATGCACACAAAAAAAATAAATAAATACGCACCGCTCACGCATGTGGTAGATACCTAATTTCTGTCGCTCTACAAACGTCATCTGGTATAATTGAACCAATTGGCTATGAGCTACGTAAAACCCTGATATGTAGATAATGAAACTATTGTCATATTGTCTTTTATTCCTTCCCGTAAAACACACACACATTTATCATCAGATGCATTTCTTGAGTTCATGCAGTCACTTGATTTTGAAAAATGGGTGGGCAGGCAATATAATACTGTATACTATGGCAAGCCATTTTAACATTTAATCATTTAAACCTACTAGTCTCTATTGCCATTCTACTAGAACTTGTTTTTTAGATACTAGTATCTATTCCATTACTTATTAATGATCTACTAGTGCTTATTTTTTAGATATACTAGTGTTTATTCATTATTTACTAGTACTTATTCATTAGTTACCAGTACTTATTCATTAAATTCTAGTGCCTATTAAATTGCTACTATGGTACTTATTCATTAGATACTAGTACTTGTTAATTAGATACTAGTCCCTATTTATTAGATGCTTGTATCATTTGTAATTGTTAAATATTCTTAGGTGACTAGTTATAACTTTTTTTGTTTTACTAGTTTATGGCAAGGCGTTTTAACATTTAATCATTTTAACCTACTAGTCTCTATTTTCATGCTACTAGTACTTATTTTTTAGATACTAGTATCTAATCAATTACGTATTAGTACTTATTCAATAGCTACTAGTGCTTATTCTTTAGATACTAGTTCTTATTCATTAGATACTAGTCCTTATTTATTGGATACCAGTGCTTATTTATTAGTTACTAGTACTTATTCAATAGATACTAGTACCTATTTATTAGACACTAGTATATTTTGTAATTGTTAACTAATCTTATCTATCTTATCTAATCTAGTCACGACTGCTTTTTTTTACAAGTCTTAAGTTATGACTATTCAGAACAGCCACTGTATAGTTAAAAAATGTTAATAGTAAAATAAAAATTCTTACTAGTAACTTTTGGAATAAATACTAGTATCTAATAAATAGTTACTAGTATCGATTGAATAAGTAGCTACTAGTGTCTAATGAATAAGTACTAGTATGAATAAGTACTAGAATCTAATAATAAGGACTATCTAATGACTACTGGTACCAATTTAATAGGCACTAGAATATAATGAATAAGCACTAGAATCTATAGAAAAGGCCCTATCTAAAAATTAAGTACTAGTAGCATGAAAATAGAGACTAGCAAGTTTAAATGATTAAATGTTAAAACGGCTTGCCATATAATGCTTTATGATGCTGACAAAAGAAATATTAATGACTCAGACTGGTTTCGCTGCCTAAATCTATAAGCGACTTTCTTCTTCAAGAAACAAGTCCTCAGTCGAGTAGCTTATAATAAGAAGATTGTCAACTCTGGAAAGAGAGAAGGAATATACACTAAAAGAAAAGAGAAGTATTGTATATGTTACACGTGTGTTTCAACACGACAGTGGATAGTTTTTATTGTGACGCTGTAAAGCAGAAATCCCCCTGTTTTATCAATCTTCATCCTTCATTAGTTCTCAATCAGGTCAGGACTGCAACAACAGGGGTATGTATTGCTATTAATGTAACTGGACGAGTGTGTGTGTGTGTGTGTGTGTGTGTGTAACGCTGTGTTTACAATCAGATGTAGCATAATCGTAGTTTCATAAATGCCCAAAACGAAATAAAAAACATGTCTTGAAGGCTTTGTTTGGAAAACGATCCAGATTTAAAATACTGAAACATTTGTCCAAGTATCCACTGTACTTTATTAATTTATTCATCGATTGATTTAGAATAGAGGACGAGTGATTGAAACATAGACGCGCTCCTATATTTCTTTTAATGTCATATTAATACACTAATTGTACATATGAAAGTTAGGCAAAGTTCGTTAGCTGGTTTATAGCGAAAACTCTCGATAAAGTCTTGAAAACACCTGACTTTGTTTTTTTTTACTCTTTTATAAGCCTTCTTAATAAAGTAAAATAATAACTTTTAAACTATGGCAGTTTTTCTGGAAATTAGCACAATAAATGTGGCTTAAGTGTGAATTACGTCATAGCCTGTGTTTACTGCTAAATATTCTCTGTGATCAGACTTTAGTAAGGTTAGCAAAGAGACAAATGAATAAACATTAATAATTAAAACATCAGTTTGGTCATATTACAGAACCTGTTTCAGTCCCAGTCTCCCGGTTATTACTGACTCATTTCCACTGAGATATTTGATTGGCTGCTGCCCCATATAAACATTAATACTCAGCCTTTGTTGAATTTCTAAAGACCCATTGTATTCTGCGACAAGTTGTGTACATTTTAAGACTGATAAGAAAGAGACTTCCCATATAATTGTTGCAATATGAAATGCAAAAATGTTGAAGCTCAATATTTCAAAACTGCTCAGAATGCAGACAGAAACTTATATTTCCAGGGTGACAATACTTTTGTGTGTATGTATATATATATATATATATATATATATATATATATATATATATATATATATATATACACACACACACACACACACACACATATGTATATATATATATATATATATATATATATATATATATATACATTTTTTGACTTTTTTAAGTTTGTGTAAATTCACTTGGGGTTCAGATAAAAAAAAAAATCCCATATTTAATTTTACAAAATGATGTGCTTTTGTTTTATGAATACATTGTATATGTTGTTTTTTTCTTGATTTCCCCTGAAAGAGTGGAAGAGACGTGTGAAAACAGGAACATTTATAAGCGATCTTTTATACCTAGTGCAATACATTTTATGAATATATTGCAATAAATTGTACTTTTTTGGACAGAAAGTATAGCCTTGGCTAGACAATAAAGTGGTACAATATAATACAATACAATATGAAGAACACTAAAAGCTCTCGGTCAGTAATTTTTGAAATGTAAATATCATTGATACTTCATTAATGTTCAGCATGTTTCCCCCTATAGATGGCTGAGTATTACAAACTCTCAGACATCGGTGCTGTCAGCGGGTCCTCAAATCACAGCGTTTCTCCTGGCGTGATCAGTGAGTATGAATATCACACACAATATGAAAAACATCACTTTTACTTTGCATAATAATTATCAAATCGTTCTTAGAAACCATCCCGAAATGTTTCGACTTTAATCTCGAAATGTTTGGACTTTAATCCCAAAATATTTCGACTTTAATCCGACTTTAATCTCGAAATGTTTGGACTTTAATCTCGAAATGTTTGGACTTTAATTTCGAAATGTTTCGACTTTAATCCCGAAATGTTTCGACTTTAAACCCGAAATGTTTTGACTTTAATCCCAAAATGTCTCGACTTTAATCTTGAAATGTCTCGACTTTAATCCCAAAATGTTTCGACTTTAATCCCGAAAAGTTTCGACTTTAATCTCGAAATGTTTCGACTTTAATCCCGAAATGTTTCGACTTTAAACCCGAAATGTTTTGACTTTAATCCCAAAATGTCTCGACTTTAATCTTGAAATGTCTCGACTTTAATCCCAAAATGTTTCGACTTTAATCCCGAAAAGTTTCGACTTTAATCTCGAAATGTTTCGACTTTAATTTCGAAATGTTTCGACTTTAATCCCGAAATGTTTCGACTTTAAACCCGAAATGTTTTGACTTTAATCCCAAAATGTCTCGACTTTAATCTTGAAATGTCTCGACTTTAATCCCAAAATGTTTCGACTTTAATCCCGAAAAGTTTCAACTTTAATCTCGAAATGTTTCGACTTTAATTTCGAAATGTTTCGACTTTAATCCCGAAATGTCTCGACTTTAATCCCGAAATGTTTCGACTTTAATCCCAAAATGTCTCGACTTTAATCTTGAAATGTCTCGACTTTAATCCCAAAATGTTTCGACTTTAATCCCGAAAAGTTTCGACTTTAATCTCGAAATGTCTCGACTTTAATCCCAAAATGTTTCGACTTTAATCCCGAAAAGTTTCGACTTTAATCTCGAAATGTTTCGACTTTAATTTCGAAATGTTAAGACTTTAATCTCGAAATGTTTCGACTTTAATTTCGAAATGTTTGGACTTTAATCTCGAAAGGTTTCAACTTTAATCTCGAAATGTTTTGACTTTAATCCCGAAATGTTTGGACTTTAATCTCGAAATGTTTCGACTTTAATTTCGAAATGTTTCGACTTTAATCTCGAAATGTTTGGACTTTAATCTCGAAATGTCTCGACTTTAAACCCGAAATATCTCGACTTTAATCCCAAAATGTTTCGACTTTAATCCCGAAAAGTTTCGACTTTAATCTCGAAATGTTTTGACTTTAATTTAGAAATGTTTCAACTTTAATCTCGAAAGGTTTCAACTTTAATCTCGAAATGTTTTGACTTTAATCCCAAAATGTTTGGACTTTAATCTCGAAATGTTTCGACTTTAATTTCAAAATGTTTCGACTTTAATCTCGAAATTTGGACTTTAATCTCGAAATGTCTCGACTTTAAACCCGAAATATCTCGACTTTAATCCCAAAATGTTTCGACTTTAATCTCGAAATGTTTGGACTTTAATCTCGAAATGTTTCAACTTTATTCTCGAAATGTTTCGACTTTAATCCCGAAATGTTTGGACTTTAATCTCGAAATGTTTCGACTTTAATTTAGAAATGTTTCGACTTTAATCTCGAAAGGTTTCGACTTTGATCTCGAAATGGCTCGACTTTAATCTCAAAATGTCTCGACTTTAATCTCGAAATGTTTTGACTTTAACCTCGAAAGGTTTCGACTTTAATCTCGAAATGTTTCAACTTTAATCCCGAAATGTTTCGCCTTAAATCTCGAAAATGTTTCGACTTTAATCTCGAAATGCTAGATTTATTTATTTTTTTACAGATTTTTTTTTTAGTTACGGGTGTGGAACGACACAAGGCAGAGGAATTAATGACAGAATTTTCATTTTTAGGTAATCTAAGCCAAGATCCAGAATGATAAGAAAGACATCATTAAAGTAATCCATGGGACTGTGTTTATGTTTTGTAAAGCAACTTGAGTGCTTTGTTTGCACAAAATAATTTACCACTTTATTTACAAAATAATATTATCCAAAGTGTGTTCACGCAACAATGTCATCTCTCCCGTGAACAGTCGCGCATTGTGCATGTGCAGATCAATATTTTAGTAAATAAAGTGGTAAATTATGTTTCTTGGTGCATAGAAAGTGCTAGCGTCACTTCATAAAATAGAGGTTAAAGCACTGGAGTCCCATGGATTACTTTAATGATGTCAATTATATCATTCTAGATATTGAAAGTGGTAATTGTGTTCAGTAGCTAAACTAGGATTGTGTTTTAAGGTGTCTCGATCAAAACAGGAATGGATCAGGACAGTCTGATTCAATCAAACAGAGAGTATGAGTTGGTCTGTGTGTGAACATAATTAAAGAAATAATCAGCATAATTTGACTGTTATATCAAAATAAACCACACTAAACATCACATTGCAGTACACTATATAATGTTATAATATAATATAATAACTCAACTTTCCAACTTTACAATGCATTTTGTTGCTGTCATTGTTTAAGTAAACATAATCGTCACGTTGACCCGGAAAGTGTCAATATGAATATCTGAAGATATCCTTAATTGCAGCATTATATTTTGATTTATTAATGACAGAAATTAAATTCTTGGGTGAACTAACCCTTTAGATTACACATTCAAGAAAATATCTAATAAAATAGCACAAAAAAAAGGCAAAATTCATTGCATTCATATAGTGCAATATATACAAACTTTTGTATACATGTTTGTGACTGTTGATTATAGAAGTGGTACAAGAACATGGATACACAATCGAGGACCAGCTTGGACGAGGGGCTTCAGGAATAGCGTTTCTGGTGAAAGACGCAGATGGAGATCTTTATGTGGTCAAACAGATGAACTCCAGAGATGTAAGATCTTACTTGAGTATTGACCACACAACTCACAACGTGTTGCTTAAACGGAAGGGTTTTTCTTCTTTCTTTCAGGAGGAGGAACTGGATTCTGTCAAAAAGGAAGTCGAGATCCTGAAAACTCTGCAGTTTGGATATGTTGTTACTTATGTGGATTCATTTGAAGGTTTTTTTCTTTGTACACTAACGCTCATTTGGAGCAAATTCAAAATTTGGTCATTTTTGTTGTGTTTCTGAAAAATTTAATAGAATTATTTACCACAAAAGACATCAAAAACATCAGTGTAGCTTTCAGAAAATGAAGCTATTTAAATACAGCCAGAGTTAAATTGTTTTCTGAATGGATGTCCATTTATTTAGATAAAGACGCGGGACGCATTTATATTGTGATGGAGTATTGTGAAGGAGTAGACCTTTCAAAAATCATGGAAAAACAGAAAGATGAGAGTTTTTTTGAAGAAAAACAGGTGAGTTTCTATTCTATTCTCTATCCGTTAAAGAACTCTCTCATAAAACATGGTTTTATATGTTATGACCCAAAAAATACAATCCTTGTGGGGACATTATACACATATACAGTACACACACACGTTGGGTTTTCATGTTTTATGAGTATATATAGACGTTATGGTTTTTATACTGTACAAACTGTATATTCTGTCCCCTAAACCCAGTCATCACACACAACTTTCTGCATTTTTACATTTTAAAAAAAACGTTCCTCTTGGAGACCCAAAAATATCCCCACAAATAAGGACCACACACACTGACTCAAACAATCTGGACTCCTCATGTGTGTAGGTCCTCGACTGGCTGGTTCAGATTTGTCTGGCTCTGCAATATCTACATGAGAAGAACATTCTTCATAGAGATATTAAACCTCAGGTATGCCTCAATAAATCATATCACAAAGTCAAATCTGCATGACTTATGAGATTTCTGTTGTCACTGTAGAATGTCTTCCTGACTAAAGATGGTTACATCAATCTAGGAGATTTTGGAAGCTCAAAAGCATTGGAAAGGTAAACAAACTAACATTAATGGGAACTAGTGATGGATCAAAATGAAAATTCTTGGCTAAAACCAAAAGTCCTGGACAGTTACTGGTTTGACTTTACATTGTTTTTCCTTGTAGAACTAATGAATATGCTAATTCAATTGTGGGAGCAAAGCCCTACATCAGCCCAGAAGTTTATAAGAAGAAATATAATTTCAAGAGGTATGCTTTTGGATGTCTGAATCTATATAAAATATTGATGCATGGTTATCAAAATTAAAATTTCCTTGATTGTTGATCCTTGATCAATGCTGGCTAAAACATTTCTTTATTTGTTGTAACATTCTGTTTCCTGCAGGTGTGCGAGGGAAATTGCTAATAAATTGAGATTTAAAAGATAAAAGCAAATTTCACAATTAATATTAAATTCATTGTGTTATAGACAAATAATTTGGGAGATTTTACATGATTTATTCAGTTAGATTCCATTAAAAGCCCTATTCAGATGGTAATTGTTTATCATGCGGTCACAAGGTATTTTCAACATTTTCAATGGATAGTCTGTGATTTTATTTCCATCCAAATCCAGAATGTCAGTGTTTTTTTTCCCCACCCGCTGCGTAAAAATTACCTACAGTTTTTGGACAAACACCTCAAAATGCATCGTTTAAATACTTTTTTATCCCTGCTGAGCACCGTAGTATGATAACTGTTGTGCTTTACTGTAATTTGCATGCGTTTTAAAAATATACACTTTAATCACTGAAATTCTGCACAGTATTTATAAGAACAATTTTTTATATCACGTAAAAAAAAACACGTAAACATTTGAAAAGGGCCGTTATTGTGGCAGCAATACAGTTTTCAAAAATGTAGGCTATTATACAGAACATTAAAAATACTAACCAAGTAGTTTTATTATTATATTATGTAAATAAGAGGCTGCATTTACTTGTTTTCGCTAATTTCCATATTTATAAAATTACATACTTTTGAGATAAATCCTTATTTCATTGCATATACGCATCTGGCTTCCTTTTTTTTTTTTGAAATAATTAAATAATAAAAAGAACATTATTATGCTTTTATTAAATTAAATACAAATTTATTTGTATTATTTCAATCAATAAATCTCCATCCGAATGCATAAGTTTTATCACTGAGCATGCAAATTTATCTTTAAGACGTCCACATGAGAAACACTTACTGTCCGAATAGGGCTCACGCTTTATAATACTCACAAATATCATGTGTAGTATTGTTATAAATATTTAAGTAGATAGCACATAACATTTTTTTGCAGTGTACACACTTCTTGATTTTCATTGTCATGCATCTGTTTTTTAAGTGACATATGGTCATTGGGATGGTTGCTCCATGATCTCTGCATGCTTGATGTGTGGGTGAGCATTTTTTCTTTTTTTTCCAAACAGCACCATAATACTGTCCCGTTTTTAGTCCAATGATGATAAAATGTAAATGATGATAAAAGGGTAAACGAATAAAATACTTATTAAATAACTCAAAAAGGGAAATCCAAACAATGAGGACTCTCGATTCTGAGGATTCTGATTGGCTTGTATGGCTCTCCCTACACTGCCGCCAATAGGTTTGGCATAGATATGATGGCGCTCGGCGGCGTATTTATGCGGGTGTGTGCACAATGTTATTTTTGAAAACGCTTCACACCTGAACCAGCTAATCAGTGCATTCAGAACTACTAAGGGTACATCTACACAATGTTACACAATATGCTTAAAATGGAAAAGTTTTTTCTTTTGAGTTATCCGCACACAGATGGCAACATTGTCAAAATGATCCCCATTCACGCAGATCAGCGAAAATGGCTAAAAACACCGTATTCTGCGGCCAGATAGATGGTGATGAAACACTACAGACTGAACACATAATATGTATGTGCATGACGTCATCATCTTCAGAGGTTCATGTTTCTCATTGTGTCCATGAAGAACGTTTTCAAAAACTTGAACTTTGAAAGTTGTCTTCAAAAGTTTGTTTTCAGGCACCCAAAATGCCAATGTCATGTAAATGAGCGCCCAAAATGCAGCATTTTTAGTTGAAAATTGTGTTGTATAAACAACCCCTTAAAAGGGATAAAAGGGGACACTTTTTTTTGGAAAATTTGACTCATTTTCCAACTCCTCCAGAGTTAAACTGTTGAGTTTTACCGTTTTTGAATCCATTCAGCCGATCTCCGGTTCTGGCGGCACCAATTTTAGCATAGCTTAGCATACATCATTGAACTGCACAAGACAATTAGCATTTCTCCAAAAAAAAAAATGACCAAAGTGTTTCGATATTTATCCTATTTAAAACTTGACTCTTCTGTAGTTTCATCATGCATCACAGACTGATCTCATGAAGTAGCGTGTGTATGACACGCCAATTCGTATTTCCATTTTTGGCGCGCTATCAAGACGCATAATCGCCTTTCAGCGTGTTTATGAACGCCGTTGACTTAACGTTATATAAATATATGACTTACCTCAACCCCGTCCCTAAACCTAACCGTCACTGGGGTTAATGGCATTTTTGACTGCTCCCTTACCATCCTAGGAAAGAAAAAGATATGACTTACCTCAACCCCATCCCTCAACTTAACCGTCACTGGGGTTAATGGCATTTATGACTGGAGATTCGACGGCGTGTTCAGACACGCGGAATGACGCGGACGTTAATGGCGTAGACATATACGCATACACACGCTACTTCATGAGATCAGTCTGAGACATATACGCATACACGCATATAGCACAAAATGCGTGGAGATGACACGCCACCTGACTCGAAAGTGGCGTATATGTTTACGCAAAAGTCATGATGTCATGTTGTGCATTAAGAGAGACGGAAAATGTAAAGTTGCGATGTTCTAGGCTGAAATGGCTAGGAACTGTACTCTCATTCCTGCGTAATAATCAGGAAACTTCACTGTCGTACCACGAGTGCAGCAGGCGTAAGGATATGACGCAGCGCCTGAAAATAGTGCCCAGCTTCCAGTGTGACCGGGACTAAGTTTGTGTAGTCATACGCCTGCCACACTAATGGTACGGCAGTGAAGTTTCTTGATTATTATGCAGAAATGAAAGTATAGATCCATTTCAGCCTAGAACATCGCAGCTTAACATTTTCTGTCAGTTTTAGTGCGCAATGTAAAAAAAAAGTGGAGTATCCCTTTAAGCTACAGGCAGGTGAGTGGTTTTATTTTCAGGTTTGGAGCTAAAATCTGCAGGGGCCAGTTGTTCAAAACATTTAAAGGTGCAATACCTAAGATCTAGATGCCGCTAGAGGGCGCTACATTCAAAACAACAACAACGGCTTTGCTTGATGACGCCGTGGAGGAACGCGGAATGATGGGAACTGTTGTTTTCAACTCCACCGTGGATAAATCAGTCAGACGGGAATCGAAAATTAGTTGTCATGGATGAGGTAAAGTTCGATTTCTATAAACGTTGCGTTTAATGACATGCTTGTATTTCATTAAACTGAAATAACCGTGCAAGAAAAGTCAGGTTTAAAAGTAAATTAGTTATCACAGATGTTACTGTACGAGTCACTGGACGAAGCTATGGTGGAGAGGGTTTGAAGGGGCAGGTCTCTCGCAAGGAGTTGACGTGGTTGGCCCTCCTTGGTAACTTTATAAAAAATAAAAAAATCAATTTAATGTCAGTAATCCCAACCTGCAAGAATTCATTTCCGGGAGGTATATTTCGATAACAAGATTGTGGGGGTGGGAGGGAAGGCTAACTTTCGCGTTCGCGAGGCACAAACGCAAAGTCTCTCCCTCTGTACAGTGCACGCGCAGCGCGCTGTATGTTATGCGCGCAGTATGTCTCGCTCTAACATTATATCCCGGGAGATTTGAACTAATTTGCGGGCATCAGGGAAACGCTATCAATATGCGGGAGATCCGGGAGACTTGGGATGTCTGCAATGTACATTTGACACATCTTTTCATGTCGTGTAAGTATTCAACCACAGCTACAGTTTCACAAAATTAACGTTAAGGGGGTCGCACACCGGACGAGAAGCTGCAGCGCCGCGTTGCACCACATAATTATTCGAACACATTATTATCTATAAGTGTACACATACCGGCGGCGCCATTGGGCGTCTGTCCGCGGCGCCCAGCAACGTTTCAGGACCGTGTTCAAAACCCTGCTGCGCCACAGAGCGCCATTTACATAGTTTTATATAAAATTGTAATTATTTTTGCCTCAAACCGTTGCTAATGGATCCTGACTTTGCCCTATGCTGCAATATCTATGCATTTAGTTTTGCAGTCATTTACAGAAATCAGCTGCTTGAATGACAATTACTGATTATTATTAGATTTTTCACGTGAGATTCTCAATTCATTCTGTGAACGGATGCTCTGAGGTAAAGTTTTCAGAATGCAGACTCAGCAACGATTGTATTTAATTGTACAGTACAATAACATAGACAGACATTATCTTCATTTTCTGTCATTAAACATAACAATATTGCTGGCCATACACTGATGAGAAAGCGTCCGGTGTTCGATAACGTTACTGGAGTTGTCCTAAACGTGACGCGGCGCTTCTCGTCCGGTGTGCGACCCCCTTTACAGCCAACAGTTCACATTCCGAGAATAAATGAAAAGAATATATGTGCTCCATTCCATAACAAATGCGCGAAACAAGCTGCCGTTTGATAGGCGCTAACGCACAACTACAACTACCGCATTTGTCCAGGACTACACGTAGTAAGAGCGGAAACCGAGGTAAGCGGATATGACGCGATTGACTCGCGACTCCCAGCTCACCCCTGCTGACACGTGCCGTTTCCTTGGTTAAAATCTCAATTTTCTCGCGATTTAAACATTGTTTGAAACATTTGGAATATTGTGAGTTATCATCTTTACTAAATATATAACACTGGCCTTGTGATTTTGGGATATTTTAATGCAAAAATCTTAGGTATTGCACCTTTAATCTAGATCAAAATGATCCGGATTTGGAAATCCCATTTTTTCCTATCCAGGATCAGGTAATCCGTCTTACTTTTATGCCGGTTTTTCAAAGCAACATTGGACTGGATCACCCTGATCCAGATACAGTGTGTTTTCAAGATTACCAAATCCGGATTACCAGTGCTCTAAATGGGACAACATATAACAATGTGGGCTAAGAACAGGTAGAAGAGCCAACATGGGGTCACTGTACTTTACTATACTGAATAGCTTAATTGTTAGCCTATGTCTACTTTATCACTGTTACAACGGTTACACAAGTCAAGCGCAAAATATAAATAAAAGTATATACGCTAAACTATACAAATGTATTATTTGACCAATTTTAAAGTTTTACTACATTTTCTTCCTGAAATCCACCTTGAAATCCTACCCCCTATTGGGATCAGGATAATCCTGTTTTTTTGGATCAAAGTTATCCAAGTTTTGAACAACACAAATTGAAGGTTTGATCCAGATTAAAACTAGGATTGGATTCCCTGATCTAATCTGATTTCAGATTAGAATCTTGACCCATTTTCAAGATTTGATCCAATCCGATAACCAAAATCCGATCAGCTTACCTTTGAACAACTGTCCCCAGGATAGCGGCTCTCCAGGACCCTGGTCTAGTTAATTACCTTTATTTTTTTATTCATTATAAACTGCTTGCAATTATATCCAGCTCTTTTATTTCTTCAACCCCTACTGACACTAACCAGACAATTTTTTCCTCCATAGGCAGATGACATGCAGCGTAACATACTTCATTCTATGAGCATGGCAGGGAAACTCCCTCACGTCTCAGAGAGATACTCAGAGGAACTACGAGAATTAATCGGTCAAATGCTCAGCCCTGACCCTAAAGACAGACCTTCAGCTGAAGAGATTCTAGCAAAACCGTTCCTGACAGATGCGGTAGACAGAAACAGCAGAATACCAGAGGCACTGCTACAGACTTTCACAAAGTCCATCAGCGCCTTTGATGGGGCCTACAACAGGCACTATGAAGACCTCGAGGGTTTAGTTAGGGAGTGGGGAAGAACAACAGATTCGATGGAGTCTGCGCATTACAGCGCCACAGCGGGGAGTCTGTCCGGGTCAGTGATCGGAGCAGCGGGAGGAATCACGGCATTAGTTGGTTTAATCTTGGCTCCGTTCACTCTTGGGGCGTCTCTGATTGTTACCGGTGTTGGTGTTGGAGTGGGAGTTGCAGGTGGAGTAACTGGTGCTGCATCCACCATTACTAATACTGTACAACAAAAAGCATTCAGAGAGAGCCTTGAACAAATTCAGCAGAAGTATGAATCTGTAAGCGAACCAATTCTCACACCACTGAACACGCTGAGAAAGGTACTGAGAAAAATTACAAAGTTCAGTGTTTTTTTCGGCAACTCGACTTTCGACAACGTAAAAATATCATGCAATTTAGACAGGAGAAATGTTTTGTGTGCCACACAACTCTTGAATTTAGGTCTGTTGGCAAACATCAGCAGAATTGCTACTCAGACCGCAAGAGTAGGTCGGGTTGTAGCCGAAGCATTCTCAGGAGTGTTAAGCGGACTACTAGTCATCCTTGATGTCGCCTTCATAGTGCTGGATTCTGTAGACATTCACCAGATGAGACAGGGAAATGTAGATGATCCGGAAAAGGTCAAGTCCAGTGTCCTCAAATCCATTGCAGAGATGAGGAGAACACATAATGAGCTTTGCAATGTCCAGACGGAAATAAAAAAAACAAGAGAGGAACTAAAAGACTATATAGAATTGGTCAGGGGGGACAGAGAAATAGACAATGATTTAAATTGTTTAAACATATAGATCACAACTAAGCAAGCCAAAAGCCAAAGGCGACAGTGGCAAAGAACCAAAACTCAATCAGGGACAGAATGGAGAACAAAAAACAACCCCAACTGTATATCAGACACTATAAATCCATTATAAACATCTAAGAAATCTAAGGAAGTCTTGTTTCAAGCCAATAAGGAAGTAATGGAATAGTCGAATAAAGTCATTATTTTTGTTTGTTTTTTCGCACAAAAAGTATTCTCGTGCATTATTATATTGGTCTAATTGAAAACCATGGTGTTCAGTTGAACTAAAAGCAAATAACCCTCCGCATAGAAGAATTGAAAATAAACAGACTAATACAATTTTTCAAAAGAGAAAATTCTTGCTAAATGATTTCTTTTATTTTCAAATTAAGTTGTAAAAACATTAAATATATACACTGACCTACATGCAATTTTTAGCTTATGTCTAAAGAACATTTATTGATTACTGGTATGGCCATACCAGTTTAATCAATCGAAAACAAATACAAACATTAAGTGAACGTCAATGAGACAGATCTCTCTCTTCTCTTTCTTATAAGAGCCAAAGTTATGCCAAAGCCAAACTTAAACACATATAAGTTTATCTTGGATTTGCATGGAAGAGTAGAAGAGGAAGAGAAACTAGATGTTGTAATGAAAAACAATGAAGAATGAGTATATGTATATCAGATTCAAATCTCTTAAAAGTGTTATGGCCTTCTTCTCCAGTGTGAATTTTCTGGAGGTCTTCAGTTCATCTTCTGTAGTGAAACACAAAGCCGTGTCTTCCGTAATATTAAGGATGAATATTCTCCTTTGATTGAATCTTCTGTTCTTTCTTCAGGACTGATGCCCAATTTACCGCACTGATCACAGTTAAACGGTCTTTCTTCAGAATAAGATGAGATTTCAGAGAGAAACCCTGAGCCGCTTCTTCCCAGTGTGAACTCTCATGTGAATCTTCAGCCTTGATTTACTTAAGAAACGTTTTTTACACTGAGGGCAATTTATTGGCTTCTGTTTTGGTCCACGTCCATCAGGTCTAAAAAAAAAAAACCATTAAATAAAGTGAGTTTCATTGGACTATTTTATGCAAATGCCTTGCTAATCATGTCTTACTCATGTAGTTAAAGTTGAGCTGGGCGGTTTCGAAACTGCTTCACGAAGCTCAGAAACCTTTATGAATCTTTTGTTTCAAATCAGTGGTTAAGAGTGTGAATCAAACTGCGACAGTCACGTGATTTCAGTAAATCAGGCTTTGTTGTCACATAACCGTTTAAAAATGTCAATGATCTATGTGAACCCATCATGCGGTGAACCATTGAACAAGTATATATGTTTTTTGCCTGACCTCTGATCAGTTTTAAACATTTGTGGACATTTTAATGATACATCTGCATTATTAAAAGTAATAATAGTAGTCAACTATTAACCCACATGTTATACAGATCTTTAATCTTTATAATATTGGATGATGTGTTGATGACATTTGATTGATTACTTCGATAACACATTTGCAATGGTTTGTAAAAGTTGTTTTTATGTCTGTTTGGCATGAGTTTGTGCTGCATTTACATTGTTCTGACCAATGTGTGGCATTACGAACACTTCAAAACAGTGAATAATGATTAAAAAAGCACTTTGCTCAACTGATTTAAACCTTTGTAAAGGCTTTGTTTTTCCCACCACTACACAAAAAAATCTGGTAATTCTTTCTACTGTAGGATTGAAAATAATCCAAGACATTTGAACCGAACAAAGACATATACTTTACTGTGGTCCGCCCCTTCTTTCAACCACAAGGACCATTTGGAGTTCCCAAAGTCACAGAGGGGCTGATAGTGATCAAGGCCTGTAGGCCAAGATACTTCGGGGGTCTATGAATTGACACATCTTAGAACAATGGGAGATCTGATTGGTCAGTTTGAATATCTCACATTTGGGTTTTAGTCACATGGTCAGGGAGAGGATAAAAGAAGATTGAAACTGTTGCTCTGTCTCTTTTTTATGCTCTGGCTCTCTTTGATTCTCAGGGTCCCTCTTGTAGTTCTATCAAAACAGAAGCAAAACAGGCAAACAGATCTATCTGTGCGCCGCCAAACTGATCCCAAATCAGCTGAACCAACTGGGGATGGAGGAGTCATTCTTCAGGAAGAGGCTGAAACTGTGAGAGCTCTTCGGCTGCACAATTCAGGACCCCTGGAATGTAAATGGCTTGAAGCGACCTCAGAAGCTTCCAACTCCATAAGAAGAGGTGGCAGGCGAGTTGCGACATACGGCGGGACCGTAAAACTTGTCGGTTGATGTACGCTGCTGACGCGGTATGGTCTGATCGGACTGGTACGTCTTGGTTCTTGAGCAGTGCGGAGCGAGACGTACTGCCAGCAACTTCAGGCAATTGACATGCCATTGGCGCTGGAAGTCCTATCCAGGAGCTTGCGGCAGCATGTCCATTGCACATGCCGCCCCAGCCCGTGGTGGAGCCGTCTGTTGAGACAACAACATGCCTGGAAACTCAACCTAAGGGCACTCGGGCCAATAGAAAAGTGAGATTCATGAAGGTCTGATGGCAGGTCGGAGTAACTGGCACTCGGAACGTGTCTTGTTGACATGCCCACCTCAGGACTCGATCGCGAAGCCAGAGCTGAAGTGGTCTCATATGAAGCTGTGGATACCCTCGGATTGTCGCAGGCAAGTCAGCAGTGACTTTTTGCAAACCTGGTCTTAAGAGTGAGCTAGGAACAGCCAGTAATCGAGTTGTTGCCGTAGCGCTCGGTCCGCTTCAGGGCAGCCAAGAACTGTTGGGCAGAGTTCTCGACAGCACCACCGAAAAGGCCACCCTGGGATATGGGGGAGTTGAGGAAGCGTGTTCACTCATTCACTCGCCCATATCAACCAGGTTAGGCCAGAGATGTCTGACCACGCATGTCGACATCACCTGACCCAGGTATTTCGTCGCTTGTAGAGCAAGGTCAGGTGGTGGCACGTGGTTTTTTTATGAGCCCTGAATCAGCCCTACCCTTGCACGAGCATGCATTGAGGCAGCAGACAGCCCCGCAACTCTATAGGTGTTTGCCACCAAATCTCCTGAACCACCACCAATGTGCAGCTCCACCTGGATGATGCGACGGCAGCCATATTGCGCCAGAACACTCACCACACACTAGCTTACTGGTGGAGAGGAGACAGTGATGAAGCCAATTGGTGTATATGGGGATGATTAGGAGGCCATGATGGACAGAGGCCACTGGGCAAATTTGGCCAGGATGCCGGGGTTACACCCCTACTCTTTCGAAAGACATCCCAGGATTTTTTATGACCACAGAGAGTCAGGACCTCGGTTTAACGTCTCATCCGTAGGACGGTGCTCTTTTGACAGTATAGTGTCCCCATCACTATACTGGGGCGTTAGGACCCACACAGACCACAGGATGAGCACCCCCTGCTGGCCTCACTAACACCTCTTCCAGCAGCAACCTGGCTTTCTCAGAAGGTCTCCCATCCAGGAACTAACCAGGCTCAGCCCTGCTTAGCTTTAGTGGGCAACCAGTCTTGGGCTACAGGGTGATATGGCTGCATAAATATATGACCTACCCCAACCCTGTTCCTAAAGCCTGGAACACACCAAGAAGAACTAGCCAACGAACTAGCGCTGATGAAAGCCAACTGTGTTGTCGCCTCTCGTCGAGGTAAAAAGCTGCACTTGAACACACCGAGAGAACTACAGGCGACCGTCATCTAGAATGTGCATTCTGCGCCTGCGTATAATGAGCCAACTGTCTATTTCTGCAGATATATTAGTCTATATTCGTCATTCAAAAAGGAAACACAACGCTGCCGGCTGCAGATACACATAATGTAAACAAAGCAGCGCGTGCTTACCTTTTTGAATATCAATCCTGTTGAACACTTTCTTTATTCCACTCCACTGTTAATATTGAAATATTCGCTAAGGAACACTCAGGTAAGAAGACGTAACATAAGAACAGCCTTCTATCTTTACCGTTTTGACTTCTTTGCTTGCTGTTTTGCTTTTATTCTCTTTCACTAATTCCGAGTTCAGACTGCATGATTTTCAAAGTAGTCGGGTTGCTGTTCTTTTCACACTGCATGACTATCTTGGCCAGTATTCGGTCACTGCTGTGTTCACACTGGACGATTGATCGGCGACAAAGGTTTCACACTGCATGACTTTACAATAGGAAAAAATCGCCGACAGACTCTATCTAGCATGCTGCGTGCAAACTACGTTTCACAACAAACACACGTGAGATGTGAAAAGGAAACAACGCGACACCACACGTGCAAGACCGGAGTTCTCACGTGAGACTTATTTTTTTTTTTCAACCCGGTTGTGGTACAGCTGGTGAAACGTCAAACAGACACGATCGAGTGCTCCTGCCAAATTTATTCTAATTTTTCTTCCATTTATTGTGTCCAAATAGACCGAGAAGAAGCTTTTTTTGTTGAAACAATGCCATATCATGTTGATATGTGATCTATAACTCCTCCCCGAACTCCCTGCTGCTCTGTATCTTGCTCTCTCACTGGCTGCCGGTGATCGCCGATGTAGTTTTGAGTCAAAACACTTTTCACACAGCAGGATTTTGAATTGCCGACAGGTCCAGATATTTAGCATGCCAAATATCTCACGGGCGTCGGCGACTCGTCTGTGATTCTCTCAGTTCGCGTCTTTGCTCATTCACACTGCGTGATTGTCACTCGCGTGAACGAGCGCCGATTTGCCTGTGATTTCGGGCATTTGTCGGCGATTTCTCAAAACCTGTCGGCGAGCCAAAATCGTGGCTAAAATCATGCAGTCTGAACTCGGCATAAGATGAACTTTCTTTAGTTCAATCAGAGTTCTCTCTTTCCCCAATGGCCCAACGCCGATTCAACATGTTGAATCGGACGAAATAAAGCCGACGAGGACTATTTTTAGCCAACGGCACGGAACCATGCGCATCACACCAAGCCAACTTGGTTGGCCGACGCAAAAAAATTTCCCAGACGGCCGACCGTCGGCTTGGTGTGTTCCGGGCTTAAACCTACCCATCACTGGAGTGAATAACATTAATAGATCTACATTTTGCTTTGTTTCGCTCTGACATTTAACGGCGTGTACACGTGGAATCACTCACACATTTAATGGCGTAGACATATACGCAGATAGCTATTCTGATTTTTTATGAGCACCACCTACTGTCAGAGTTTGAATGTGCATTTACTGCCACTTTTTTTGCATTGATCTGAACAGAAAAATCTCAAGTGAATTTTGTGCCGAACATTCGTGTTAGTGCGAAAACGTCCTGTCGCTCATCGTGGCTGTTAAGAAACTAACTTAGAAGTGACTTGGTTGACTCAGCACATAAAGATTAACTACTTACCGTGATCTCAGACTGTGTTTATGTGGTTTCTCCACTGCATGGATCTTCAGGTGTAGCTTCAGGTGACTTTTAAAATAAAACCTTTTCCCGCACTGATCACACGTGTGGCGCTTCTCTCTACTGTGGATCCTCTCATGTTTCTTCCGATTTGTGGACAGACTGAATCTCTTGTCGCATTGTAAACATTTGTATGGTTTTTCTCCAGAGTGGATCCTCTCATGTATTTTCAGATTTGTTGACAGAGCAAATCTCTTGTCGCAGTGTGAACACTTGTAAGGTTTTTCTCCAGTGTGGATCCTCTCATGTGTTTTCAAATTTGTTGACAGAGCAAATCTCTTGTCGCAGTGTGAACACTTGTAAGGTTTTTCTCCAGTGTGGATCCTCTCATGTGTTTTCAGAAATGATGACCGACTGAATCTCTGGTCACAGTGTGAACACTTGTAAGGTTTTTCTCCAGTGTGGATCATCTCATGTGTTTTCAGATTTGCTGACCGATTGAATCTCTTGTCGCAGTGTGAACACTTGTAAGGTTTTTCTCCAGTGTGGATAATCTGATGCACTTTTAAACAAGTTGGTGTAGTAAAAGTCTTCTCACACTCAAAGCACATGTACTCTCTCACACCAGCGTGAGTTTTCTGATGTCTATGTAAATATTGCCGCAGTGAAAAACTCTTTCCACACACAGAACATGAATGGGGCTTCTCCTTCGTATGAACACTCAGGTGTATCTTCAGGGCTCCTGCACTAAGAAATGATTTGCCACACTGATCACATGTGAACGGCTTCTCTCCAGTATGAAGTCTATTGTGAAGTACAAGACTATGTTTGTGTGTGAAACTCTTTCCACACTGTTCACAAATAAACGGCTTCTCTCCTGTGTGGATCCTCATGTGTTCTTTAAGGTATGCTGATAGAATGAAACTCTTCCCACACTGATCACATGTGAACGGCTTCTCTCCGGTGTGGATCATCGTGTGCAACATAAGATTATTTTTTTGTGAGAAGCTCTTCCCGCAATGATCACATGTGAACGGCTTCTCTCCAGTGTGGCTTCTCATGTGCCTCTTAAGATTTCCTTTTCTTGCGAAACTATTTTCACACTGATCACATGCGTACGGCTTTTCTCCAGAATGAACTATCATGTGAGACTCAAGATTTTCTTTGTATGTGAAGTTCTTCCCGCACTGATCACATTTGAAGGGCCTTTCTCCAGTGTGGACCCTAACGTGACGCTCAAGACTAGCTTTGGTTGTGAAACTCTTTCCACACTGAGTGCAGGAGAAAGATTTGTCTCTTTTCTTTAAAAATGTATTTTTAGTCTTCAAGTGATTTTTTCCAGGTTTGACACGATGTTCCTCCTCCACTTCACTCAGTTCTTCACTCTCCTCCTTCACTTCCATCAGGTCTGAAATTAAAGAAAAAATAAATTTCAATTTCTGTACATCAAAATAATGATGACGAGAAATATGAAGTGAAATATCAAAAGTGAGCAGTTATGTAAAAAATGATGTTAAATATTATGAACTTTTATAAAATAATTATATATCCCTGGAACTTTCCATGAATGAGGTTAATTGATCTTCTGGTTATTATTTTTTAAAACATTGTAGCCACAAATCCTGTGTCTGTAGTGTTACTTCCCAGTAACAATCAGGAGTATCGCACTGCGAAGTATACCTAGATGATGTCGTAATAAGATATATGGAAAAAACAAGTTTTCTGTTGTTTGAAGTTTATGTTGGAGGTAGTTGTTTCATTTTCTTTTATAGATTAGACTCCCTTACTTCCAGGTAGCTTAACCTTTTTTTGCTTTTAACTAATAGCGCCCTATCTTTTCTTTTGTTTGGGCTATTTTTACTGTTATCAACCGTACTCTTAACTTCTGTAAAATAAACTTTACTCTACAATTAAAAATCCTAAAGACTTACCCTGTGAGTGTGTGTGCTGAGATTGCAGACAGAACCAAATCTCACTCTCATTTGTGCTTCAATTCGTGTGAATATGCTTTCTTTCCTTTTTAACATCCATCTTTCTCTACCGCTGCGCCTGGACAAGAAGGGGACGTAACAGTAAGGAAAACGAATGAATATATTTGATCAACCACACAATTATCTAACATAATATTGGCATTCAATATATACAATCATGCCATAATTTGTATACCAACATTTAGACAGATAATACATTTATTTTACTTAACTTACGTTCAATAGGGCTGGGACAATACACCTATCTAACGATTCAATACTATCACAAAACTTGGGTGCTGATACAATATGTATTAATTTTTAATAGCAATTCTAGTAATATTGGTATAGGGATGCACCGTTTTAATATTTTTGGCTGATACCGATAATTCTTTACATTTGAAAGCCGATAACCGATATTGGATATTAAATCTAAATCAAATTAATTTTATACACCTATGGACAACGTTCTTTACTAACAAACAGTGACATTTATAATAAGGTTTAATTTCATAGTTAGCATGAACCAACAATTAATGAACAAAACTTCTTAGTTAATGTAGCCTAAAGCTCAACATTTTATAAGAAATTAAGTTCCAAAGTTGTATCTGTTAACATTAGTTAACGTACTGTGAACTAACATGAAGATTTTATTAACTAACATTAATCAAGACTATGCTATCGGTTAGTTCATGTTAGTTATCGAATTAACAAGTGAAATCTTATTAGGGCTGGGTAATAAAACGGTATCGCTTTAAAAAACTGCTACTGTTATTTCTCACTCTGACATGGATAAAACATCAATAACACAAAATTAATCATTAAAGACACTCATCTTCATAAACCGATAATTACAGCAGCATAATATGACCAAATTAATCTAAATATAGCTAGTTTGACCTTATGATAACTACATTAATAACTATAAATAGTATTTGGATCATTTAAAAGAATAACAGAAACTGTAATTATCACAAAACTTTTAAAAATAAAGAGCACCACAAACAAAGCAGTGTTGTTCCAAGAGTAAAACGCTATTGATATTTTAGTATTGGTTTAATGTCTCACGTGTGTCTCATCTCATTATAAGTTCAATACGAATTTAACAGTGTAACTTAGCGTAGTGATATCACACAACACAACAAGCAGTCTCTGTTCCAGTATAACACGATTCCCTAATTCCCCTCACAGATCTTAAACTTTTACTTTTGACTTGAAACAATCACACAAACGAACACACACTCGCTCAGGTCTGAATTAACTCCACATATTCTCCTCAGGCTCGCTGCTGCTGCACTAAATGTATATTTCAGGACGAAGACGCCAGAAAAGACGCACAAGTATCGCTGTGATCGATGAAAACAACACTGAAATGAGTCTGTCGCTTAATCAAACTGTATAAAGTGTGTGTGATGGGAGTGTGTGTGTAAAGATGAGAAATACCGTGAGCTGCTGTCATCGCTGAAACGTCAATGAGGGAAAAGACAGCGCGAGCGAGCGGTGACGTCATCACAAGCCGCCAACGGTATCTGAGCATAGACGCGCCTATGGCAAGCCGGATTAGCATTAAATACCCCCTGTCCCCCACTGGGAGGAGACCCCGGGGTCTAAAAAAAAAGGGGGGGGGGGGGTTACAATAACAGTGTTAAACTAAACCACTGACACTTCTCAATAGTGTTTGTGTTGATCTGAACAGACCTTGTGGCAAAGACAAATTATTTAGTTCCTAAGTAGTAAAATTCCACAACAATGTAAATGTTTGTCAAATACGGCTCTGTTTTCTTTTATCATCTCCCAATAAAACATATTTCTCAAATCATGTCTCTGTGTAGTCTTTATAAAACATTTTCATCAAATCATGTGTCTGTGTCTTGTTCTTCTGGACTTCATTGCATAACCAGCTTTTTAACACTTTTGTAATTTCATGCCTGTAAATAAAAGACTATCTATAAAGTCTTATAAGCAGCTTACATATAAAAGCTATAAAACATAAAATAAAAGACTATTTATAAAGTCTTACATTGGGTATAGCTGAACAAACTGCATTTTTTTCACAACATAGCCCATCCGCCTCAAGGTTGTGGCTTCACAAATGCTTTGCTGCATACCTCGGTTGTAACGAGTGGTTATTTCAGTCAAATTTGCTCTTCTATCAGCTTGAATCAGTCGGCCCATTCTCCAACAAGGCATTTTCGCCCACAGGACTGCCATCGCATACTGGATGTTTTTCCCTTTTCACAGCATTCTTTGTAAACCCTAGAAATGGTTCTGTGTGAAAATCCCAGTAACTGAACAGATTGTGAAATACTCAGACACCAACAACCATGCCACGCTCAAAATTGGTTAAATCCCCTTTCTTTCCAATTCTGACATTCAGTTTGGAGTTCAGGAGACTGTCTTGACCAGGACCACACCCCTAAATGCATTGAAGCAACTGCCATGTGATTGGTTGATTAGATAATTGCATTAATTAGAAATTGAACAGGTGTTCCTAATAATCTATAACTAGTGTATGAAATGGCAAATGTAAATTATATAATTGAACTATTTTCATTTTGTAACAAACTTTGCCCAAATGATGGGAAAAGGTAAATTGAAATTCAGAAATGCATCGCCATTTTACATATTACATCTCATATTGAAAATTGCTGCCCATATGCTTTCATATTAAAGTGCTTCAAATGGCTCTGCACGATCCCAGCTGAGGAATAGGGGCTCATTCAACGAAATGATCGGTCATTCATTTCTAAACACAAAATAAATTAGAATTTTATACTTTTTAAGCACAATTGTCTTGTGCTGGTCTGCCTCGCACCAGGCATTACATTCATCACGTTGGAAAAACTGCATTGATTTAGACTTGAAGTCCATTTGTGTGGAGAAAAATTCTGAATTTTAATTGACTATTATTTATTATTGACATTAATTTACTTTCTACTTAAGAAAGAAAGACATCTTGGATGGCATGGGGCGAGTAAATTATCAGGAAATTCTCATTTTGAGGTGGACTAATCCTTTAAGATATTTTAACTGTGCTTATTTCCGTCATTGGAATAAGTTATAAGTAGAGGGTGGTAATGGACAAGACATTTACAGTTTTTGACCATCTCGGTGACAACGTTTCTTCAGTCATTCAGCCTGAACCCCATGCAGGAAATCCAACGATAAACAATAACAAAATGGATTTTAATAGGACTTGTGATGGTGATTAAATGCGGTTCAAATGAGCCGTTGTCACACGGAGGTGGTAAAGTATCAAAGGATCACTTCTCCAGAGGTTTTTCTCCAGTGTGGATCCTCTCATGTCTTCTCAGAGATGATGCCTGACTGAATCTCTTGTTGCAGTGTGAACACTTGTAAGGTTTTTCTCCAGTGTGAATTCTCTGGTGCTGTTTTAAATTGGCCGATGTAATAAAAGTCTTCTCACACTCAAAGCACATGTAATTTCTCACACCAGTGTGAGTTTTCTGATGTCCGTGTAAAGTTTGCAGCAGTGAAAAACTCTTTCCACACACAGAACATGAATACGGCTTCTCTCCGGTGTGGATCATCATGTGAACATTAAGGGATGAAGATTGACTGAATCTCTTCCCGCACTGATCACATGTGAACGGCTTCTCTCCGGTGTGGATCATCATGTGAGCGTTAAGGTGTGGAGATTGAGTGAAACTCTTCCCACACTGATCACATGTGAACGGCTTCTCTCCGGTGTGGATCATCATGTGAGCATTAAGGTGTGGAGATTGACTGAAACTCTTTCCGCACTGATCACATGAGAACGGTTTCTCTCCGGTGTGGATCCTCGTGTGTTTTTTAAGGGATGATGATTGACTGAAACTCTTCCCACACTGATCACATGTGAACGGCTTCTCTCCGGTGTGAACTCTGATGTGACGTTGAAAATTTTGTTTGGTTGTGAAACTCTTTCCCTTTTTTGTCTTGGAACGACTTGACGGTTTTCCTCCAGGTTGGACATGATGTTCCTCCTTCACTTCACTCAGTTCTTCTCTCTCCTCGCTCTCTTCCATCGGGTCTGAAAAAACAGAAAAACTCATTTACGCATGAGATTTTCAAAATGTTCTAAATCAAAATATGGAGTGAATGGAAATTAAAATGATCCCAGATGTAACTGCAATAAAAAAACAATCATTTTTGAATTTTTATAAATGAATTATACGTCCCTGAAACTTTTCAATCATTCTTGCACCACTCCTGTTTAACCTGTATATGCTCCCAATGAGCCAAATAATGAGAGAGAACCAAATCGCTTACCACAGCTATGCAGACGACACACAGCTCTACTTAGCCCTATCAACTAACGACTACAACCCCATTGACTCCCTGTGCCAATGCATTGATGAAGTAAACAGTTGGATTACTGTTACATACTGGACTGTGTATACTCTAATATTAAAAAGGGATACAGAGCCTTCCCCCTTGCACAACTGGGCCAGTCTGATCACCTGTCACTATCACTGATTCCAGCGTATCGCCCTGTTATTAAAAAGCAGAAACCTATCGTTAGAAAAATTAAGAGGTGGCCTGAGGATGCATCTGCACAGCTACGAGACTGCTTTGAACGAACAAACTGGACCTTGTTTTCTAATCAGGATGTGAATGAGTATGCCTTTACTGTTCTTTGTTACATTAAAACCTGTGTTGAAAACATTACCATCAACACACGCATCAGAATTCACCCTAACAAGAAACCATGGATGACTGCGGAGGAGGTATATGCCCTTCTGAGGGAGCGTAACACAGCTTTTAAATCTGGGGATAGAGTATTATATAGCACAGTGCAGTTAAATCTGCACTCCCCCTCAACTTCGAGCAGCATCAGTATGCCCATAGGGAAAACAGGTCCACTGAGGATGCTATCGTTACAGCCCTCCATGAAGCACTGACTCATCTTGACAAGGGGAAAACTAGGGCTGGGTACCGAGTTCGGTACTTTTTAGGTACCGACCGAATTGCCTCGGTACTACCGAGTATCGAAACACGTCTTGTTTTTCGATACCAAATTTCGGTACCTAAGTGGTTAATCTCGTCAACATCAATGAAACAATAAGCACGCAGTATGATAGGCTGTGGCGGAAAACACTAGTTTACGCGGCTGCTCAGAGAGCTCGTCGCATGTGAGTGTGTGTGTGTGTGCGTGTAAGCATCCCAACCCAGATGGATAGAAAATATGTGGAAATGATCCAAAGTGTAGCCTACCTATGTGGCTGACTCGATGCCAGAAGCACGCGATGTAATATTTTTGACAAGATAATTGCCGCCAAGACCGACACGGTAAATCTGATAAGCTCACACTACAGAGTAGTTGAGAGTAGAAAGTTCATCCGTCTTTGACTGCAAGAACTGAAGCGCGTCACAGATGAACCGACACTCAGGCTCAGCATATGATACTTGCCTCATAGTCAAAGATGAGAAATAGGACTATAGACGGTCAAAACTTTTAAACGAATCGATTAGAAAGTAGTTTGATTACCTAATCCATATAGGCGCGCGCATTCACTGCTGCAGGAATGACGTGCCAACATCGCCATAAACATATTTGCCGCCAGCAGACTTATTAAACACTTGTTCATTAATTAACTAATTAAAATATATCATTGCTGTTGTTTCCTGAGACATCCATAATCATTAGGCTACTTTTGCCAGTGCTTTGCGGCAAGCTTCATGTGTGCTGAACGCGAGGCATCCCGCCCCCCAGAAGCCTATATTTAATTTAATTCACATTTATTTGTATAGCATATTTCAAAATACACATCGTTTCTAAGCAGAAACGCATGTTTTACAGAAAATGCATGTTTTTAAATTACAATTTAGATCTGTTATCAGAGGTGACACGTGACAGTGTAATGCATTTCAATTAATTTTCATTCAGTTTCATTGTTAAACAATGCATTAAGATAAGGCAGAAACAATGAGCTCATTGAAGTAAAGAAAACATGTTAAATGATAGAAACATAGAAAACTTTAGCATTGGTGCTTTTTTAAATTCTCAAAATACGAGTGTGAAAAAGTCAACAAACTGAAAAATAAAATAAAAATTGAGGTAATATTATAGTTGAAACTGGTTACATAAAATTGGTATCGTTCAGGAACCGGTATCGAAGTCAAGGTATCGGTATCGATACCTACATTTTGTTACAATACCCAGCCCTAGGGAAAACATACATGAGACTTCTTCTTATAGACCAAAGCTCAGCGTTTAACACCATCATTCCTAACCGGCTGGTCACCAAAGTCCTTGACTTGGGCCTAAGCAGCAACCTGTCCATGTGGATCAAGGATTTTCTGACAGATCGCCCACAGACAGTGAGAATGGGCCCACACCAATCCTCAAGCCCATCTCTCAGCATTGGAGCACCGCAAGGCTGTGTGTTAACCCCATTGCTCTTCTCCATACACGTATGACTGCACCACCACTTACCCCTCGAATACAATTATAAAATTCGCTGATGACACAACTGTGGTGTCTGGATACCATGGCCAGATTTTTCGCCTCATTTTGGGAACCAATCACAGAACGGGGAGGGAGCAGCGAGACGATGACGACATCTATGCGACACACCAAAGCAGTTTGTTTATATCCAACATGACATCATGACTTTTGCGCAAACATAGACGCCACTTTCGAGTCAAGTGGCGTGTTATCTTCTAGATAGGGATTTTTATGCAATAGGATGTGTTTTAATATATTTTTATTTTATTCTAAGGGTGTGTTTATGAAAGTGAGTGTTGTTTTAGAGGTTTCACAAGCAAATTTCGTTATACAACTGCACAATGATAATTAGTCTTTCTATCTATCTATTTATCTATTTATCTGGATGTGCCTGCACAAAACTCTGGTAAAATTGTTACAAATTGTAAACCATATATCAAATAAATTTAAAATAAAACAGTTAAAATATTTAGATTTAGTTTGAACTGATGTTGACAATATGAAACCTCCCTTTACGGACCATTTGTTAAAAAAACAACAACAACAGAATATTATGTACCATTTCATAGTTGAACTATTGTTGAACTGATGATGTCATTGCAGTGGGAGGAGCTTCGCTAATGATGAATTTGGAGCTACTAATCTGCCAAAAAAAATTACAGTTTCTTTTTACAATAAATTACACTTCTAAGCATTTATGTCATTTATCGTACAGAAAACTGTTGCCAATTCATTATTTATTTTTATTGTTAATTCTAACATTATTATGCTTCTTCATTAAAATACAGGTATCTAGAAATCTATAAAAGAATATAATTTAAATTTTTCAAAATATAAATTATGGTAAGAAAAACAGTTAAATCATAAACAGAAATAAACTTACTTCTTGTAACCAACAAATCCCCTCAGTCTGCTGACACCGATGAAATGAGCTTTAAATGTCAATTTACAGGAGATCTGAAGACATCAGCATAATAAATGAGGTGAAAACAGGAACTATTGTCATGAAATAAAGAGTGTTTTCAGTAGATCTGTTAATATTGATGATCCTCAGACTATCAACACTCATTCAACAAGCCATTCAGGATCATCAGCAGATCATCAGAGTGTTTGCAGTTAACACATTATTTGAGTCAGGATATAAAAGCCAAAAAGAAAAACTGCTACACTGAAAGGCAATACGGTTATTTCTCACTATGACATGGATAAAACATCAATAACACAAAAATAACCACTAAAGACACTCATCTTCATAAACCGATAAATATTTACAGCAGCATTATATGACCAAATTAATCTTATAGCTAGTTTGATCTTATGATAACTATATTAATCACTATAAAAAGTAGTTGGATCATTTAAAAGAATAACAAAAACTGTAATTATCACAAAACTTTTAAAAATAAAGAGCACCACAAACAAAGCACTGTTGTTCCAAGAGTAAAACGCTATTGATTTTAGTATTGCTTTAATGTCTCACGCGTGTCTCATTATAGTTCAATGTAAAGAATTTAACAGTGATATCAAACAACACAACAAGCAGTCTCTGTTCCAGTATAACACGATTCCCTAATTCCCCTCACAGATCTTAAACTTTTACTTTTCACTTGAAACAATCACACAAACGAACACACACTCGCTCAGAATGAACTCCACATATTCTCCTCAGACTCGCTGCTGCTGCACTAAATGTGTATTTCAGGAGGAAGACGCCAGAAAAGACGCACAAGTATCGCTGTGATCGATGAAAAACACTGAAATGAGTCTGTCGCTTAATCAAACTGTATAAAGTGTGTGTGATGGTTGTGTAAAGATGAGAAATACCGTGAACTGCTCTCCTCGCCTCAGAAAACTCGACGCTGCAACTCAATGAGGGAAAAGATAGCGCGAGCGAGCGGTGACGTCATCGGCCGCCAACGGTAGATGAGCAGAGACGCGCCTATGGCAAGCCGGATTTGCATTAAATACCCCTTGCTGTAATAGTCCTAATTTAGTTTTGACTAACTGTCCCGCACTGGGAGGTGAGCCCGGGTCTAAAAAAGAGTTTACAACAACTGTTAAACTAAACTGACACTTCTCAAAGTGTTCGTGTTGATCTGAACAGACCAAGGGACATTCCACAGCTAAAATGAAAATATGCTGCATTCATAGCACAACCTGCTGAAGCACAAGAGTGTATGCTGGCCAGTGTGAGAGTGACTGAGTATGAATGGAGTCAGAGCCGGCTTCAGACCGCTTTTAGCAGGGGGGCATTTATTTTCAATGGGTGGGCACTAGGTAGGTATGGGGACTTTTTTTCCGACATTAGATATCCTATATTTATTATTGCTACTACCTTTTCTGTTAGCTATTAACATGAAGTAATGCAACCCACACAATAAACACATAAAACATTACACATTGTTGCAAGACGAGCGACTCAAAGAAATTTGATCAAGGGTTAAATAGGCCAATACAAAAAAAAAAATTGCAAGACCGACTCTGACCACAGCTTTATAATAGCAAAGCTAACGAACATGTACATAGTCTCTCACTGACAGAATAACCGTTTATCTCAATGGCGGAAGTGAGAAAAAAAAAAGCTAAGGTACTCATCTTTATTCTGCTATGTTCTAACATAAGCATTTACATTCGTAGCCTTAAAAAAAGCATCATGTAGTTAACTTTAAATAAAACCTTTAACACCTTTAACAAATAAAAAACACCCACAACATACACAGATATTATTCTACAATTTCCATTTACAAGAAAATATAGGCTTAAACACCTGTTTCTCCACGGCGGGGGTGAGTGACATTTCAGGACAATGGGCAGCGCAAAAACTAGGCCAACTAAACTATTAGTTTCATCACGTGACAACACATAGTGAACATTACAGTACGCCAGTTAGATAAATAGCTACACTTACGACTCGGACTCGACTGTCTTTGGTCTCGGTCTCGACTACAACACTGCACGGTAGAAGCACCAAATACCAAAGCCGGGCTGTCGTTGTCTTGCTGTATGGGGTAATCGATGTGTAAGGAGAAACTGTGGTATTGAACCATTTTCTAATTTCCATTTTTGGAGAGTTTTCATCTGTTTGCTTTGTTTTGAATGCAGGAAGCTCGCGCGGTCGCGCCAACTGAAAATCATTTCATTCAAGTATTAACGTGCGTGATTGGGGGGGGGGGGGGGGGTTTCCTTACAGCGTCACACTGGTTTTTATGTTGGCTTTATTGTATTTTCAGCTAATGAGCCGTTTGTAGACATATATTTGTACTATTTCTCACTGAAATGTGAATTAAATTAAACTGATATTATTTTGTAAATTATATTATAATTCAATTTGGGGGGCACAAAATACATTTGGGGGGGCATTGCCCCCTAATGCCCCCCCATAGCGCCAGCACTGAATGGAGTGAGAGATGGTGTTTGAAGACAAATCAATTATTTAGTTCCCATGTAGTAAAATTCCATGACAATGTAAATGTTCCATGACAATTTGACAATTAAATTTTTTGTGTGATTTAACCATTTACATATGTTCATACAATGTTTTTATATTCACCACATTTAGCTGAGGTTTGCAACAACAAAAGAGGAAGGGCATTAAGAGATGTGTTCAGAAAGAATAAGAACAGAGAAGGAGGGCAGCAGGAGTGGAGCAGGTTAGTGGTTCATAAACAGTGGAAATATCCTGCTTTCATAACCCAATTCCTAGAGTTCAGGGACAGAGAGCTCAGTTCTTAACCTTGTACGAAGGGTCCGTCAACATCTATATCGGACGTGCAGAACATGTGAAAAAAAGACATCATAAAAATGTTCATTCTGGCTCTTCAGTGGACGTTTCAACGTCTGCTTTTGTGACAAAGACGACTTTTGGACATCTTTTTGCTTAGTGGGTTCTTTCTGACTTTTCAAAAAAATATATACACTCACCGGCCACTTTATTAGGTACACCTGTCCAACTGCTCGTTAACACTTAATTTCTAAGCAGCCAATCACATGGCGGCAACTCAGTGCATTTAGGCATGTAGACATGGTCAAGACAATCTCCTGCAGTTCAAACCGAGCATCAGTATGGGGAAGAAAGGTGATTTGAGTGACTTTGAACGTGCCATGATTGTTGGTGCCAGAAGGGCTGGTCTGAGTATTTCAGAAACTGCTAATCTACTGGGATTTTCACGCACAACCATCTCTAGGGTTTACAGAGAATGGTCCGAAAAAGAAAAAACATCCAGTGAGCGGCAGTTCTGTGGGCGGAAATGCCTTGTTGATGCCAGAGGTCAGAGGAGAATGGCCAGACTGGTTCGAGCTGATAGAAGGGCAACAGTGACTCAAATAACCACCCGTTACAACCAAGGTGGGCAGAAGAGCATCTCTGAACGCACAGTACGTCGAACTTTGAGGCAGATGGGCTACAGCAGCAGAAGACCACACCGGGTGCCACTCCTTTCAGCTAAGAACAGGAAACTGAGGCTACAATTTGCACAAGCTCATCGAAATTGGACAATAGAAGATTGGAAAAACGTTGCCTGGTCTGATGAGTCTCGATTTCTGCTGCGACATTCGGATGGTAGGGTCAGAATTTGGCGTCTACAACATGAAAGCATGGATCCATCCTGCCTTGTATCAACGGTTCAGGCTGGTGGTGGTGGTGTCATGGTGTGGGGAATATTTTCTTGGCACTCTTTGGGCCCCTTGGTACCAATTGAGCATCGTTGCAATGCCACAGCCTACCTGAGTATTGTTGCTGACCATGTCCATCCCTTTATGACCACAATGTGCCCAACTTCTGATGGCTACTTTCAGCAGGATAATGCGCCATGTCATAAAGCTGGAATCATCTCAGACTGGTTTCTTGAACATGACAATGAGTTCACTGTACTCAAATGGCCTCCACAGTCACCAGATCTCAATCCAATAGAGCATCTTTGGGATGTGGTGGAACGGGAGATTCACATCATGGATGTGCAGCCGACAAATCTGCGGCAACTGTGTGATGCCATCATGTCAATATGGACCAAACTCCCTGAGGAATGCTTCCAGCACCTTGTTGAATCTATGCCACGAAGAATTGAGGCAGTTCTGAAGGCAAAAGGGGGTCCAACCCGTTACTAGCATGGGGTACCTAATAAAGTGGCCGGTGAGTGTATATATTTCTTTGTCTTTGCCTTGTATAAAGAGCTTTCTCTAATTCCTAAGTTTTTTTGCCGACTCTACTAGATAATAAATACATAGATAATAGAGATCTAGTAGTGTCCTGGCATGCCCTTTATAACCCTGACCAGGTTATTTTAATAATTTATACGGTGAATTGTTTGTCTAAGATAACTTCTTTTAGACTTTTCTCACTTTTGAGAATTTAACACTAGTTATTTGTATAACCTTTCCATTAGGTTTTACAAATTCGTTATTCATCTTAATATTACGTAATCTACACAATAATTCTCGTTTTTCCTGAGCACTTGTTCAGTGATTTTGGCCAGAAATCAATAATCAATGTGCCCCACATTTGGACGCCATGTTATTTGGTGCAGGATTTTCCCTTTTCTCCTATTAGTAGATCATCAGAACCTTCTACCTTATTTTGTTTATAATCTCAGGTAAGGTAAAGTATAGGTCGAACTCTATACTAGATAATAAGTGTTCAAATTCATACTTACAGTCTAGAAGAAAGACCCCTCGAGGGTTTAGTTCTTTATAAAAAGCAGAGACTTAAAGTAATTTTATTACAGTTCATTTCTCAAAGTTTCCATACGAAGTAAAAAGTTAGAGTATAATAAAGTCAGTTCACAAGTTCCACCAGCAAGTGTCAGGCATGGATCATCAAACAATGGAGAAGCTGGCTCATCTTCCAGCGTCTCACATATACATGGAATACTGTACTTTTTATAATGCATATTACATATCAAACCTCTTCATTACATATTCAATATCATATGCACAATTTGTCCAATCCCAGATCTTGAACATTGGTTAACTCCTTCAATTCTTTCAAAGTTCTCTTATAAAAGGTTCTGCACACCTTCATTCTTCTTCTTCAAGCTCGGTTTCTCAGCATTCTCCGCCTTTTGGTCTGGAATAGGGGTGTCCATAGTTAAACGATTAACTGTTAAACATTGCATAACCGAGTGAAAACTTTTTGTCCGGTTAAGTGGCGTCAATATATATTTGGACAAAACTTTTGCGATTTTTTTTCTTAATGTCGATAAAAAAATATCGTGAAATGACGGCGTTTCCAAAAATGCGACTAAAACATCAAGTCATTCCAAAAATAATGGCAACGGACGTTGGTAGGTATAGGCTATTTCACAGCCACCGCACTAGACATTATTATTATTAATGGATACTGTGTTATCCAAGCATTAATGGCAAGGAAAGACAGGTGTTTCTCCCTCATTTCTGCTCTGATGTCTTGATTGTGGCATTTCTTTGAGGTTTTGTCCAATAGGCTTTTCCTTTAATTGTTCAGACGTAATTTTCCATTGAAAATTCGAATATTGGTCATACTTCCAAAAAGTATAATTTGTGATTCTGAATGCCCGTATCCACACCAGCTCGGTGATTAACAACCGCACACTCACGTCAAAACATTGGATTCATTCATGCCGATGTACAACCCACCTAAAGTTGATAATTCCGTAAATAACTGCAATTACAGTTTTCAAACAGAGATGGCAACAAAGAGGAAAAGCTACGAACAACAGCTTTAATAACAATAAAAAAATATTTATTGTGGTAAAAGACTGTGGCGTGGCAATCAGATGAAAGGGGGCCCTTGGTGTTGCTATAGCCCCAGGGCCCAAAGTCCTCTTAATCCGGGCCTGTCCGCACACACACTTGGATATGCGTCAAAATATTGTATTTATTTGTGCTTTGTTCCTTTTTTGGATAAAGGCCCTTCTACATATGTAGCCTAATAAAATGTTACAAAAATGATGATGATTGTCTGTTGGTTATCTTCTTCTTATTATTATTCCGTAAATGGAAGTCTATAGCAGCCCCATGAACCGTAAGTAGGAAAATGATGAAATTTGACACACTTCTAGTGACGCTAATGAATAGTAATTGGACCAATTTTTGACCCTCTAGGACCAACTCTATAGCGCCACCACCAGTTCAAAAATTCAACATTGAAATGGTTATAACTTTTGAACCCTTTGCTCTAGAGACATGAAACTAAGTACACCTGATTCCACTCATCATGCTGATCACAACCAACACTGTACATCAAGACCCTGCCCGTTACAGTAGTGGCCATTTTGAAATGTACATTTCTCCGTTTTTTTTGCTATGCTTCCTTCAAATTTTGTCCAATTTTCTCCAAACATACACTCTAATGATCTTCAGACTGAGCCGTATAAAAGTACTGTTCTCGATTTTTTTTTACTCATCTTTGTTCAAAAGTTATGTTGTCACAAACTTAACGAGGTCCACCTAAAATTGGCTAAGAGGCTGTATCTCGGCCAAAGTTTGATCAATCGAAACGAAAATTGGTACACTTCATCGGAACCATGTTTTGAGGTTCTATGCCAAAGTTGGGAACAGCGCAACCTACGGGTCGTGAGATATGTAAAATGACTATTTTTGCTCATAACTTCTGAGCAGTTTGTCCAAAAATCATAAACATGGTCTTGATAGATTCAGGGCGTCATGCCGAGTCGACCGATATCCAATTTTCCCAGATCAGCCATTTTGAATTATGTGCTGAAGGAGCCTGAGAAGTTTCGAAACAGTACCACCTAGTGGTAAAATAAAAATTTCAAATGTTTATAACTCTGGCTGTGGTTGACTTATTTTCACGGGAGTCATCTCCTTGAGTTCCTGAATCCTTGCCGAGTCCAACGATACCACATATACTGGGTTTCGTCTTACGCTTTGTGTAGCGTCGCAATTTAGCGCGGAAAAAAAATATTTAGTGATATCTTCGAAACCGCTAGTCCGATTGACACGAAACCACCGTCAGAAAATTGGAAACATAGGTAGCTGGCTAAATGCTAAATGCTAATACCCTAATGCAAAAATATTGATTGTAAGGGGTAGTAAAACTCAATCAAAGTCACGTGTCAGTCATTTTTTACGTGTTTTTCACATAAATGTCTATAACTACGAAACGAATTAAGATATTTCCACCAAAATTGGCACACAGATGTATGGGCTCACTCTGAGGACACGTAAAAAAATTGTGTGACTGAGCCTCTTGGTGACGGTATAACAGAACATAACATGCTAAACTTAATGAATGCATTGGTGTAACATTACGAAACTCAGTTTGTGCCATCAGCACCATCCCCTGAAAGTACTCAAAAGATTAAGACAGCACCACCTTTTGGTCAAAGTTATAACAACAATTCTAATAATGCTTATAACTTTTGAATAAAACTGCGTATTTTAATGCAACTGGTCTGAAGGTTTTTTCATCGTCACCAAACTCTGACAACATCACATCGATTTGTAACTACGCCACCAATTGCTCTGAAGTGATAATCAATTTAATCACATTTTTAGTTAATTTGTATGTGACTTTTCAGCCATTTTGCCTAAATTCATCTTTAAATGTCTTCAATTGCTCCTTGCTGCAGTTGGTCTGACACATGTTGGCATGTCTTGTCGTCTGATTGTGCTTGGCACCGGTAATTGCTGCTTGCAGCTTTATTTATCATTGTAATATGCAGACACGGACCCAAAACACACAAAATGTTGCATTGCAGTTTTGTGAAATATTCCTTTTTCGACTTGCGGAGTTTTTGCGCAATGGACGCGTTTCCAATGTGCGTATTTTCAATTGCCAATTTCGGTCTGAAGGGTGATGGAAGCGCACCTACTTTAACTTCTCTGTCCTTACCACTGTGTTTTATTTCTATGAATTAATTTACTTTCAAATGGGGTCCAACCAAATATTAAAGGTGTTAAATTAATACTGTATCTCCTGGTTGCGGCGCGCACACTATGGTTAACCGAGTATCATGTGTTCTTTAAGGGATGATGATTGACTGAATCTCTTCCCACATTGATCACATGAGAACGGCTTTTCTCCAGTGTGGATCATCATGTGAAGATTAAGGGATGATAAATGACTCAATCTCTTCCCACACTGATCTCATGTGAACGGCTTCTCTCCGGTGTGGATCCTAATGTGTTTTTTAAGGGATGATGATTGACTAAATCTCTTCCCACATTGATCACATGTGAACGGCTTCTCTCCGGTGTGGCTCCTCATGTGTTTTTTAAGGGATGATGATTGACTGAATCTCTTCCCACATTGATCACATGTGAACGGCTTCTCTCCGGTGTGGATCATCATGTGTTCTTTAATAGATGATGATTGACTGAATCTCTTCCCACACTGATCACATGTGAATGGCTTCTCTCCGGTGTGGATCCTCATGTGTTTTTTAAGGGATGATGATTGACTGAATCTCTTCCCACATTGATCACATGTGAACGGCTTCTCTCCGGTGTGGATCATCATGTGTTCTTTAAGAGATGATGATTGACTGAATCTCTTCCCACACTGATCACATGTGAATGGCTTTTCTCCGGTGTGGATCCTCATGTGTTCTTTAAGGTGTGATGATTGACTGAATCTCTTCCCACATTGGTCACATGAGAACGGCTTCTCTCCGGTGTGGATCATCATGTGTTCTTTAAGGGATGATGATCGACCGAAACTCTTCCCACATTGGTCACATGAGAACGGCTTCTCTCCGGTGTGGATCATCATGTGAACATTAAGGTGTGATGATCGACTGAAACTCTTACCACATTGGTCACATGAGAACGGCTTCTCTCCGGTGTGGATCATCATGTGAACATTAAGGTGTGCTGATTGACTGAATCTCTTCCCACATTGGTCACATGAGAACGGCTTCTCTCCGGTGTGGATTATCATGTGAACATTAAGGGATGATGATTGACTGAATCTCTTCCCACATTGATCACATGTGAACGGCTTTTCTCCGGTGTGGATCTTCATGTGTTCTTTAAGGTGTGATGATAGACTGAAACTCTTCCCACATTGGTCACATGAGAACGGCTTCTCTCCGGTGTGGATTATCATGTGTTCTTTAAGGTTTGATGATCGACCGAAACTCTTCCCACATTGGTCACATGAGAACGGCTTCTCTCCGGTGTGGATCCTCATGTGTTCTTTAAGACGTGATGATCGACAGAAACTCTTCCCACATTGGTCACATGTGAACGGCTTCTCTCCGGTGTGGATCCTCATGTGTTCTTTAAGGGATGATGATCGACTGAAACTCTTCCCACATTGGTCACATGAGAACGGCTTCTCTCTGGTGTGGATCTTCATGTGTTCTTTAAGGGATGATGATAGACTGAAACTCTTCCCACATTGGTCACATGAGAACGGCTTCTCTCCGGTGTGGATTATCATGTGAACATTAAGGGATGATGATTGCCTGAATCTCTTCCCACATTGATCACATGTGAACGGCTTCTCTCCGGTGTGGATCCTCATGTGTTCTTTAAGACGTGATGATCGACAGAAACTCTTCCCACATTGATCACATGTGAACGGCTTCTCTCTGGTGTGGATCTTTATGTGTTCTTTAAGGGATGATGATCGACTGAATCTCTTCCCACATTGATCACATGTGAACGGCTTCTCTCCGGTGTGGATCCTCAAGTGTTCTTTAAGACGTGATGATTGACAGAATCTCTTCCCACATTGATCACATGTGAACGCCTTCTCTCTGGTGTGGATCCTCATGTGTTCTTTAAGGGATGATGACCGACTGAAACTCTTCCCACATTGATCACATGAGAACGGCTTCTCTCCGGTGTGAACTCTGATGTGACGATGAAAAATTTGTTTGGTTGTGAAACTCTTTCCAAATTGAGTGCAGGTGGAAGATTTCTTGGCTTGTCTTTTGTTTAAAAATGTCTTTTTAGCCTTGGAACGACTTGAAGGTTTTCCTCCAGGTTGGACATGATGTTCATCCTTCACTTCACTCAGTTCTTCTCTCTCCTCCTTCACTTCTCTCAGTTCTTCTCTCTCCTCCTTCACTTCTCTCAGTTCTTCTCTCTCCTCCTTCACTTCACTTAGTTCTTCTCTCTCCTCCTTCACTTCACTCAGTTCTTCTCTCTCCTTGCTCTCTTCCATCGGGTCTGACAAAACAGAAAGTCATTTACGCATGAGAATTTCAAAATAATTTTTACACACAATAATTTCAAAATAATTTAAATAGAGAAATATGCAGTGAATGGAGATTAAAATTATCCCATATGTAACTGCAATAAAATACAATCATTTTTGAATTTTTATAAATGAATTATACGTCCCTGAAACTTTCCAATCATTCTTGCGCCACTCTTGTTCAACCTGTATGTGCTCCCAATTAGCCAAATAATGAGAGAGAACCAAATCGCTTACCATAGCTATGCAGACGACACACAGCTCTACTTAGCCCTATCGCCTAACGACTACAGCCCCATTAACTCCCTGTGCCAATGCATTGATGAAGTCAACAGTTGGATGCGTCAAAACTTTCTGCAGTTAAACAAAGACAAAACTGAAGTCATTGCATTTGGAAACAAAGATTAAGTTCTCAAGGTGAATGCATACCTCGACGCTAGGGGTCTAACAACTAAAAATCAAGTCAGGAATCTTGGTTTTGAAAAGACTACTGTGGTGCTGGTGGATATTGAACAGACATAAGTCGTCCGGTCAGAGACGAAGTACACTTTAATGTATTAAGGCTTGTAGAGGCATTTACAGTCTTAGGATTGGATTGAGTAAACAATTGAAGTACATGTAGTAGAGGGTATGGTAGTTTAGTTGTAGTATGAGTGGTTTTGTATATGAACGCCCTCTGCAACAACAATAGCAACTATAACAGCGGGGCACTAGCAAAGTCTCTATACAAGCTCTCCGAACTGCGTTCTATTCATATTGAACCGTTAAAGGGAAAAATAATGAGTCATCAGAGTAACGTGTCCTAAAGTCACAAGGGGGCGCTAAAGTCTAAATAAATGCACACCAGGCCTTTTCAACAGCCACCCCCACATTTGCGGTGTAAATGTGCAAATGAGAAAAGGTATGCCAAGTAAGAGATAGTACCAAGGGGTACTCAGTCCTGTAGAGCAGGGAGGCGGATGAGACGGGTGATGGGACGAAGATAGGTTTTCCCTTTTACTTCCACTTCGGCAGCCCGGGTTCTCCCATCTTCTCCTGGGAAGACTTTTATCACTTGTCCAACTGGCCATAGAGCTCGGGGTAATTAATGATCAACAATCATTACTACTGTTCCAGGCTGCAGGTTCTCTGCCTCTTTGTGCCACTTCTGGCAGACTTGTAGTTCTGGAAGATAGTTGCGGATGAAGCATCTCCAGAAGTGGTCTGTTAACAGCTGACTGTGTCTCCACCTACATTTTCTCAGCAAATCTGATTCGGGGTATATTACTTGAGGAAAGGATGCGTCAGGCCGCCTGGATCAACTAACTGGATCAGGGTCCGCTACGTCTGAGAATGTATATCCGAGTGGCTTTGAATTGAGCCTTCAATTCAAAATGCCTTCAATCTCAACGAGCACAGTAGGTAGGACTTCCTCCGTCACAATTTGTCCCCCTATAGTGGAACAGAGGGCAGACTTCAGGGATCTTATCTCTCTTTCCCCACAGCCTCCAAAGTGTGGAGCGCGTGGGGGCTTGAACTTGAAATGAATCTGGTGGCTGGCTAATTGTTCCTGGAGGGAAGGATGGAGCTCAGCGAAAAAACCTTCTTGTAATGCTCTCTCGCCACCTCTGAAATTTGTACCATGGTCCGACATGATCTCGAATGGCTTGCCTCTTCGTGAAATGAATCTTCGTAGGGCCATTAAGAAGGAATCTGGGTCCATCTGATAGAGCAGGTCAAGGTATACAGCTCTCGTTGTCAGACACTTAAATATGACCCCCCCCCCCCATCTTTTCTCCTGTCTGCGCCCAATCTTGATAAGGTAAGGGCCGAAACAATCCACCCCAGTGGAGTAGAAGGCCGGTTGAAGCAAACACAGTCTTGAAGGAGGTTGATCAGCCATGCGGGGAATGGATGGTGTAGAGTTTCTTCGAAGTCCTGGATAATCAGTCTGCTCAGGGGATGCTTAGGGTCCAAAACTATGGGGTGAATAGCGAATTCATCTAGCTGCTCTGTTCGTCTGAGACGACCACCAACTCTGATGAGGTGTGTTGTGCTGTCATACTCTGGAGCAAGGCACAGGAGATGACTACTCATAGGTAGAGATTTACCTGACTTAAGATGAGCCATTTCAACTGGAAAGCTTTAGCTCTGTGTCTGTTGAAGAAGGGATTGTTCGGCTTCTCGATAATCTTCAGCTGTTAGTGCTTCTGTAGGGGTATCCTCCCCATGTAAGACTCTGGCACTAGCGGTGAGTAGTTGCTTATAGGATGCAAACTGGTTACAAGCTGGTAGGGCTGGTTTGGTGACAAGAACAGTAAGTCCACAAAAGGTGACTGGTTTCAGCTCTGCATCTTCAGTAGGGAGATGTAGCAGAGGACTCTGAGGCCACTGATCTGGGGGCAGCAGCAGGAATGATGGGCCTTGACTCCATCGGCTTGGCTTGGCTAACTCAGCTAACGTTTTACCCCTTGTAATATAATCAGCAGGATTAGACTTGAAATCAACGTAACGCCAGTCCTTGGGGTCTGTCAACTCCTGGATCTCGACTACCCTTGTGCCGGTGAAGACTTTAAACCGACATGAGTCCGCTTGGATCCATGCCAGCACGGTAGTGGAGTCTGACCAGAGTGTGATTTGACAAATAGAGACACTGAGTTCTGACTTTAATAATCTGGCTAGTTGTGCTCCTGTCAGAGCAGCGCACAACTCAAGACGAGGTATGGACTGTTGTTTCTTTGGGGAAACTCTGGAACGAGCAGTCAAAAATGCTATCTCTACATATCCTTGAGGACTGACGATTCGGAGTTAGGCTAATGAGCCATAGGCTCGCTTGGAAGCGTCACAGAACACGTGTATGTCTTGGATACTCTGTGGGTTATCCAACTCTGATGTGACATAACATCTGGGAATGGAGATACGCTGAATGTCTGGTAACTATTGCTCCCACAGCTGCCAGGCTTGGAGCAGCTCGTCTGGAAGTTGAGGGTCATCCCATTCCCTTTTCTTGTCCCACAGACGCTGGACCAGTATTTTAGTGGTGTACGGGACAATGTACCCTAGGGGTCATATTGACTAGCTAAAACTTTGTAGATATGACGCATAGTAGGGGCAGAGCATTCAATGGGACGATGCTTGTATGACAGTGTGTCGGAGGTAATGTGCCAGTGTAGACGAAGTGTAGACTCTTGAGCATCCGATTGCACTTGAGTCAACCACAACACCAGGCTACATGACTTGGATTCTGATGGGATATATTCTTGTACTTGAGGGACGTTGCTGGCCCATTGTCTAATATCAAATTCTCCTGTGGCTAGGAGATCTCGCAACTTGGATGCCAGAGCCTTGGCTTCTTCTTGAGAACTGAAACTCTGAAGGAAGTTGTGCACGTAGAAGGACTTCTCTATACTTTCTCGTACGTCTTCTCCTGGGTGACTATGGTCAATAAGATGTTTCTGGAAAACAAAGGTCGCACAGCACGGGCTGCACGCCGTCCCAAAGGGGAGAACTTGCCACTCATTCACTTGTGGGGACTTGTCTCGGTTGAGGTCCCTCCAGAGGAATCGTAACAGTGGGCGGTCTTCAGGTAGTAGTCGCACCTGATGAAACATGCCCCTAATGTCACTACTCAAGGCGAAAGTATGTTCACGGAACCTCAGGAGTACAGACATCAGGGAAGGGCCTAGAGTGGGACCAGGGAGTAGCAATTGGTTAAGATTATTACCTCCATGAGCGAATGAGCAGTTGAAGACGACTCTGTTCTTGCCATTATGCTGTGTCATATGGTGGGGAATGTACCAAGACTCTTCTGCTTTGTCCACTTGGTCAGGAGGTATCACTTGTGCATATCCGGCCTCCTCCAACTTGTTCATCTCCACCTGGAAGGCTGCTGCTTGTGATGGATCCCTGGTTAATCGCCTCTCTATTCCTCGGAGACAAGCTTTCCGGGGAGGCTCGCAGGAGAGGCATATTTTTCACTCTTAATAAGGGTGTGGCGTATCTGGCTACTCCATCGACTGTAACTCTAGCAGTCTTAGACTCAAGTAGCGAAACAGCATCTTGATCTTGCTTCGAACAGTAATGAGTTTCTCGCTGCGGTAAGGGAGCATGTCTAGTTGCCACAATTTCTCAACTTGTACGTACAGGTCAGTATACGAGGCTGAAATAGTTGTAAAAAGACACTGCTGGCTGGGAAGGCGATGCTCCTGCATATCTCCTGCGTGGGACCTTGTAGGGTCCAGAGCCATGTATTGAGAGAGTTGCGACACGCTTTGATGTCGCCGCAAGTATGTACCGTTATTAAACGGTAAATATAAAATAAAACGCACACCAAAGTACTTTTTAATCTTTTATTGCATTTGATTAATGTCAGTGTTGCATTTGGAGAGGCAGGGTGACAACTTAGATGTTTTTTAGGCTATATTTTTGGAGGGAAAAGCTTGTGTTCATGTTCGCATTGGTAGTTGCACTGGCTTTAGCGGCTCTAACTTAACTTTTCCATGTCATTCATCTGATGATGGACGTCTCATGATATTTATTTTAGCACAACTGGGATGTAGGTTATTGATTCCCGTGATCTTGCTTATAAATTCCGATTCAGCTATTAGTCTACCGTGATCACGCAAAGACCCGTGGACCGGTGGCCCGTTCAGGATAACAATCACTACAACCAACGTAAAATATAAATAATTATGCTGTGCATGTACAAATGAATGATTTAGGAGGGATAAAGACTGCTCCCATCAGTCCCATGACGTAGCAATGACCATATTTACAGTAAAGTTCGGTACATTTTAACTGTTAGGTATCTTTTCTATTTTGAATGTACTTTATTTTGTATAGTGCTATGGACCATTTAATATGTATGTCCTGAATAAAGATATGATGATGATGATGAGTTAATGAGTAAAATATTTGTTCCTAAATATGATCCATAACTGTTGGGATTCAATTCAGTGGCTAATGTAGCCCTTCATCCTACCCTATTCATAGACTAAACCATTAATCAGAAAACACACACAAATATATTTATACGAGGTACTATGTATTGCCCCCCCCCCCACCCACACACATATATATATATATATATATATATTATGTATGCCTATATACATTACACAAACACATGCATAACCCTAAACCATTTAAATAAATCAATTGTGTGTGTGTGTGTGTATATCAAATATTATATATATATATATATATATTGTATTTCTAATATTATATATATATATATATATATATATAATATATATATATATATTAGGGGTGGCACGGTTCACAAACACGGTTACAGCGCCGGTTCAAGTCGAACAAGTTTATGTCGCGCGAAAAGAAAACACGTCACATACGGGCACGAGGTTACATTGCGCATGTGTCGAACCGTGAGACGCACACACGCTCCGAACCGAGACAAGCGAACGGAGCGGTTTCGGGTGTTTTTTCCATGTACCGTGCCACCCCTAATATATATATATTTATATGATGTTATAAAAAAATATTATATACATCAGGTAACCATAAGTTAGCTAACAACGTTAGTGAAGTGTTGGTCACGTACGCTATCGCTGCAATTAACCTATTATCTTCCAATAAACATTTACTAGATCTGGCTACATAACATATAACTACAGACTAGATTCACGAGAGGTCGGCTAATGTGTGTAAAAGTAAAAAATACAGTAATTTCATTAATTTACCAGCGAGAGGACTTCGGAAGCACTAAAAATGAATGGGGTTCAATGCTGGAACTATCAGTGGTTGGAACTAATGGGCGGGTCCATGAAACGCTTTACTTCCGCACTCCTGAGTTACAATGGCGGTCTACGGGAGTGTCGGAACTCTCTGAATACATGGCTCTGGTAGGGTCCAACCTAGTCTGGTCTTGATGGCAGCAGGGGCATGAGGTGGGCCCAGACGTACTGGCTCCACTGGGTTGATAAGGTGAGGGTAATCCGACAGGTTTATATGAGGGTAATCCGACAGGTAATCCGAGGTTGGACGGATTCAACATGTGGCAACTGTAGACCTTGTAAATGGCGGTATTTTCGTTGTAACTCGTCGACTGGATAAGTATGCTCTGCTAATCCCAGCGTCTCTGCTGTAAAGGCTTGACGAATCATGACTGTAGTCTTGGGTTGGGAACCTGGCGACACTGTGAATGTCACTGAAGCACCTCGCAACATGTGGAGGTCTTGTCTGACAGTACACAATACGAGCTCTTCTGGTCGACCAGTCAATCCGAGCTGCTGTGCTGCGGAATGAAGGACGATTGTGCGCTCAGACCCATCATCCAAGAGGGCGTAAGTCTCCGAACAGTGGCTGCCATTTCTTAAGAGTACTTTACAGATCTTCAGCAAGACACGCCTGCTGTCATTGGACCGATCTAGATACAGTGTCTCTGCAGTCGTGTTCACCAAGCAGCTCTCTGAAGATTTGATCTTAGGCTTCTCAGCAAAGGATCGATCATTAACCTTGTAAAGGACATACAAGTGTCGGCGATTACAAATCTTGCAGAGTGTCTTGAAGTTACATTGTGCAGCTTGATGCGTTCGTCCACAACGCCAACATCTCTTGTGTGATTGTATCCACTGTACTTTCTGATCTCGGTTTTGTCTCTGGAAACTAGTACATGCATTCAGGTAGTGGTATTGAGCGTCACAATATGGGCAGAATGTCTTCCTGTCTCTGGGCATAGGATCAGGAACTCTAACTGGCATGTCACTGCTATCTTTCTCCGTGCCAAGGAAGATACTCGTGGCCTTAAATGGCTGTCTCGGGTCTCTCTGGTGTACCCTCTTGTGAACGGTTACCGACTTACTGGCTAGAGGATAGAACCTGGTGCTGTCTTCTTGAATTCGCAGCTCGAACTCTAACCATGCTGATAGATCCAATAAAGTGGGGATAGGAACTTGTTGTGGATGGACAGACCGTCAAAAACTTGTCTACAGATCATGTGGAAGCTTACACAACAGTCTTGATACATGTGAACCGCACTCTAGCTCCACGTAGCCTTTATTCCCCAGTTCCTGAAGCATACTCAATAGCGAACGAACTTTCAGTGCGAACATCTGAAAGGCTTTCAAACCTCCGTGACTGACATTTGGACCATCCATTAGTTCGGCTATTCGCTGAAGTGCCAACTGGTGGGGCTGTCCATACTGTTGGTTAAGCGCATCCATAGTCTCTGAGAAAGGGAATAATGAGTTGCAATATGAGTCTGCAATCAGCAATGATTCCTCAAACTTCAGGTGATCGACGAGAATCTGGTACTTAAACCTCTCTGTAGCGTCTGGTGGCAAGATGTTCTCCAGAGCGATACGCAGTCGCGAGAAATCTCTAGGATCTGGCTTAACAAAGTTTGGGATGGTGGGAGCTGGTCCCCTATAGGTACTTTCTTGACTGGGAGGAATACGTAATTTGTTTGAGCTGTAGCCACTTCTGCTATCATCGACTCTGTCCTAAGATGTCTGTGGGAAGAACTGACGTTGTGTGGGTGGGGTGTAATTAGGCTGTGACGTCCTCTCCAGCTGCTGAAGCCTCTGTTCTAAATCATGCAGGTGATCTTGTCTGAATGATTCAGCTGTGGTGTCAATTAGTCTCTGAGGTAGCTTAGATCTAGGCAGAGGGATGGGCCTGGCAATATTAGTGATCTGCGGAGCATGAACACGGGGTTGAGGGACAGGGGAAGATGTACTCTGTGGATGGTAGGGCTGTAGTCAAGACCACCTTTGTCGAGTCCAAGACAAGTCCAAGACCAGGACTAGTCGAGTCCAAGTTAAATTTTTCTTGCCTAAATGTTTGTGCTCATTGCATTTTTTTTTACAATGGGGTAATGTTGTTAAGAACTTACACAACACAAGGCTTGATTTAAATTGTTCAATTAAATTGAAAAAAGTTACACAAATAAATACAATAAAGATACAAATAAAGACAAATAAAGAGAAATGTTTTTTAATAGTTCTAACACTAGTATTCATAGACAGAAACTGAATAAAGTAACCAAATGGAAAATAACACTAGATAGTATTTTAGTCCTGAATAAATTAAACACATAGGCTATTAATCCTGATTCCTTCACAGCAAATTTCAGGAGTTGAAAAATCATGAGTTAGGCAAAAAAGTGTGAAAGAGTTAATTTTTTGGAGTTATTTTTTTAACTCTGACTACGGTTTGTGTTATTGGATACTCCCCGGCTGTGTTGTATTTTGGAGTTCATTCATTGGTATTCAGGAGCGTGTTTTAACACTACACCTGGAGTTATTTTTGAGAAGTGCGCCACGACACGACCCTGCCGCTGCACAAAGGAATAATGGACTTACGCTTCGTCGTGAGGTAGGAAAAAGTGTAACTTATATAAAACTATTAAAAAAATATATTTTCTGACAAACACGTTTGGTCATCACGTAGCTGTTACGTTACAGGCTAGTTTGTTTACTAATTAACGTCAACGACCATGACAAACTTGCTGTTGAACGCATGTTTAAATGACTGGGTTCAAATGTTGAAATGGCTATTTGAGTGGGTTTTTTGTCCATGTAAACGAGTTAACATTAGCTAACCGTCTTTCCATTCACCGTGTTTCTGAAAATGAGTGTTTTGCCGTGAAATTGATGCATCAATGCATTACAGGCAATTGAATTGTAACAGCTATGTAACGTTAGGCTAAAATTAGTGGTGACCCACGATGTGCGTGATTTTCAGCTTATATATTTTTGCATTCTCAATGAATGGTGCTAGATTATATTATGCTTCATACTGTTGTTTTTGTGATCTTCAGACGACTGTCCTGCAGCAAGCGGTTGAAGGTTACTCCTCCTCAAGTCTGAACCAAATGGATTTGCTCAAATAAAGGCAGTAAATCAAGAGTATGGTGTCCAGTGTAGTAATTTCCACACAAAACATTATATAGTGTTAAATAAATATTAACTCTAAGAAGTGTTAAACTAAACTGGTAACACTGGTAATGAGTTCATATAATTAATTTTAGAGTAACATTTACTCTCTGTAGGATTAGTATTTTAACTCCATTTTAACTCTGAAAAAAGTGTTAAAAATTCAACTCCAAGAGCAGAGTTATTTTAACTCTGCGCTGGAGTCTAATTGATGGTCTCACATGTACACTCAGATTGAGTTGATTTTAACTAACAGGGAGTTTATTCCAAAAACCAGAATTTGCTGTGTTTAACTAAAACCTCTCTTTTGTTGTTTTGACGACAAAATTAATGACCGACACATGATTACTGTCACTTTAAGAGCTAGTGCATGGATTCTCTCTTCTGCTTATTAAAGACAAAACCGACTATGTTTAGACCATTATACACACGAAGACCGAAATTGACTCAGTTTTGAGTGTTAAAGCAATATAGCTAATCCGTGAAAAAAAAACACTTCTGTTTAGCTGTGCATTTACTGAATGAGAACTGTGCCACTGTTCGCCCGACCGTTTTTACTGTATTTCAATTTTTATTCTAAACTGTTTTAATTATCCTTATTTCTTTTGATTATTTTAATTTCTTCTATGTAAATCACTTTGAATTGTCATTGTGTATGAAATGTGCTATATGAATTAACTTGCCTTGCCATGAATGAGGTACACTGATCTTCCAGTTATTTTTTTAAATACATCATAGGCACAAATGACATGTTTCTGTAGTGATAACTACTAAACATGTTTGATCATTGACACAATTATCAAACATGATATGAACATTAAATTACCCAATACTGCCATTTTTAACAACAACTTTTAGATTGATATTTAATTATGTTAAAAACTACTAAAACTTTTTAATTAAGGGCCGTTCACACTGAACATCCTTAGTTGATGCCACATGCATGTGAAAGCGTGACAAAAGAAACACAAGATCAAGTGAATTTCACTGTGAGAAAGAACACAAATGTTTGCAGTAAAGTAGAGTAGATTGTAAAATTTTACATTTTGGAATTATTATTTGTTATAGATGTTTGTAAAAAAATACGCACAAAATTGCATTCTGCACAAAATTCTGGTAAAATTGTTACAAATTGTAAACCATATATCAAATAAATGTAAAATAAAACAGTTAAAATATTTAGATTTAGTTTGAATTGATGTTGACAATATGAAGCCTCCCTTTACAGACCACTTGTTTAAAGAAAAACAAAAAACAGAATATTCAGTACCATTTGATAGTTTAACTGTTTATCTAAAAGTGATGAAGTGCTTGAATGTTTCCAACATGGATGTTCTCCAGCATCATGAATGAATGAAGAATAAACACCAACCTCTTTGTTCTTCAGGATCTTCAGTGTGTTTCATTCTGCAGGGTTCTGGATCACTCATGTTCTCACTGTCCTCTTTAATAAACTCAGTCTTTGCAGATTTCAGCTCTTCCTGATGCTTTTATGCTCATCTTCACTTGTAGCTGATGGGAATTTACAGCATTTATTGTGGAATTACTGTGGGAGGAGCTTCACTGATGATGCCATTGCAGTGGGAGGAGCTTCACTGATGATGTGACTGCAGTGGGAGGAGCTTCACTGAGATGAATTTGGAGCTGCTGATCTGCCAAAAAAAAAATACATAGTTTCTTCTTACAATAAATTACACTTCTAAGCATATATGTCATTTATCGTACAGTAACTGATACCAATTCATTAATTATTTTTATTGTTAATTCTAACATTATTCTGCTTCTTCATTAAAATACAGGTATCTAGAAATCTATAAAAGAATAAAATTTAAATTCTTCAAAATATAAATAATGGTAAGAAAAACAGTTAAAATCATAAACAGAAATAAACTTACTTCTAGTAGCCAACAAATCCCCTCAGTCTGCTGACACCGATGAAATGAGCTTTAAATGTCAATTTACAGGAGATCTGAAGACATCAGCATAATAAATGAGGTGAAAACAGGAACTATTGTCATGAAATAAAGAGTGTTTTCAGTAGATCTGTTAATATTGATGATCCTCAGACTATCAACACTCATTCAACAAGCCATTCAGGATCATCAGCAGATCATCAGAGTGTTTGCAGTTAACACATTATTTGAGTCAGGATATAAAAGCCAAAAAGAAAAACTGCTACACTGAAAGGCAATACGGTTATTTCTCACTATGACATGGATAAAACATCAATAACACAAAAATAACCACTAAAGACACTCATCTTCATAAACCGATAAATATTTACAGCAGCATTATATGACCAAATTAATCTTATAGCTAGTTTGATCTTATGATAACTATATTAATCACTATAAAAAGTAGTTGGATCATTTAAAAGAATAACAGAAACTGTAATTATCACAAAACTTTTAAAAATAAAGAGCACCACAAACAAAGCACTGTTGTTCCAAGAGTAAAACGCTATTGATTTTAGTATTGCTTTAATGTCTCACGTGTGTCTCATTATAAGTTAAAGAATTTAACAGTGATATCCAACAACACAACAAGCAGTCTCTGTTCCAGTATAACACGATTCCCTAATTCCCCTCACAGATCTTAAACTCTTACTTTTCACTTGAAACAATCACACAAAAGCACACACACTCGCTCAGGTCTGAATGAACTCCACATATTCTCCTCAGACTCGCTGCTGCTGCACTAAATGTGTATTTCAGGAGGAAGACGCCAGAAAAGACGCACAAGTATCGCTGTGATCGATGAAAACAACACTGAAATGAGTCTGTCGCTTAATCAAACTGTATAAAGTGTGTGTGATGGGTGTGTAAAGATGAGAAATACCGTGAACTGCTCTCCTCGCCTCAGAAAACTCGACGCTGCAACTCAATGAGGGAAAAGATAGCGCGAGCGAGCGGTGACGTCATCGGCCGCCAACGGTAGATGAGCAGAGACGCGCCTATGGCAAGCCGGATTAGCATTAAATACCCCTTGCTGTACTAGTCCTAATTTAGTTTTGACTAACTGTCCCGCACTGGGAGGAGAGCCCGGGTCTAAAAAAAGAGTTTACAACAACTGTTAAACTAAACTGACACTTCTCAAAGTGTTTGTGTTGACCTGAACAGACCTTGTGGCATTCCACAGCTAAAATGAAAATATGCTGCATTTATAGCACAACCTGCTGAAGCACAAGAGTGTGAGAGTGACTGAGTATGAATGGAGTGAGAGATGGTGTTTGAAGACACACTGAGGCAAATCAATTATTTTGCCAAATACAGCTCTATTTAAATGTAATATGTAGGCCGACAGAACAAATTCTGCCCAATAAAATTTGGTTAAATTACCTGGTTGGAATTGTAGTGGCAAAAGAAGATAAAATAATGGGGAAAAAAACAGTGCCACATTTGCGCAGCGCATAACACATCTAACCTTCTTTTCAGCATAAACTAATGGAACTGATTCTTTGTTAAAAGTATAAAATATTGTCTTGTAACTTTTGTCTTGTAGCCGCGTGGGTCGAGTGTTGTCAAATATACCTAATAAATAGTGTGCCAATAGTGGGACTCAAAACAATGAGATAACTGAGTTTAATTGACTAATTGTAAAAAGTACATTTGAAATTTAGTAAGAGAAAAATTGCAAATATGATGATGAAAAGTCAAATTTATTATAAACAAATGGGAATATATGATATGAATTCAAGCCCTGCTGATTGACATCAGAAAGCCCCAAAAGTGGCTCAAAATCAGCCCACATGACCTTACAGGGACCACAAAGAAGGACAATGAGCAGATGAGCAGATGATTTAATAAATGTTGTTGTCATTAACAGAAATAATGAAGGTGCTTTGTAATCTCAGATTATTTGAGTGAGAAACAGCTCACAAGGAGCTTCAACAATAGTCAACATCAACCAAACTTTCTTAAAATTGAATGTTCAGCCCTTGAATAGATTTAGTATCAACTTAATAATAACCCCAAAGAACAAAAAATGATTGAAAAATAAAAAATATCCATGCAACATAGATATGAGTACATAAACTAAAATAATAAATGGTAATGACTGATTTAAGAAATTTAAGACAACTGGTTTTCATCTTCATGGTTTGGTAGTAAAATTTTACACATTAATATTTTAAGGGAATTCATCCCTCTACGACTACATGACACAGATGCTTCTGAGCCCAGAGCAGATACACTCATTTTTGGACCAACTGTGAATCCAGTTCCCCCAATTTTGAGCTCCACCCCGTCCAGACCAATAGATGCACCCGTGTCGAATCCAAGTCCCACTTTCGCAGCAACTGGACCGGCTTTAGCTGACGCACTGGCGATTTCAACTCGAGCAATTCCTCCAACTTTAACTGCACTGACTTCAGCCTTAACGCCGGCGTTAGGGCCTCTGGCTTCTGCCTCAAATATACTGTATTCAGCACGAGCTTTTCCAATTCCTGCTTCTGCAATGTATCCAGCCTTGGGGATTCTCTTCCCTGGTTTATTTTCATAAGATGACGCATATGATCCATGTTCAGCATAAATACCTTCTGCTTTGGCATCTGCTGTCATACGTGTCCAACATGCCTATGATTTCGCTTCCAGTTTTTTGTGCTTTTGACTCTTTTATAGTAATCTCATCGATTTCATTCATGCCACTGTTCTGCCGCTGTTTGGTAGAAGGTGTGTCAGGTTCTACATCTGCAAATAGTGCAAATAGACACATATGTTTACAAAAAAATAAGCATATATAAATGCACGCCATTTTGCGCTTAATTGTAACACATTGTAAATGTGACAAGATTGTTTGGGACGTCACCTGTGGGAGAAAACAATCCGTCCCCTCATAACCGTACTCACAAATTCTTCAAATGTTCCCTTGGTTTAACAAATCGTGCCCATGTATTAATAAACCGTACAAGTTCCTAATCCATGCTCTCAGATTTGTAAACCGTTCCTTCTGAACCCACAAAATCATAAACCGTGGCTCAGTATAATAGAATTAGCAAAAAAAAGACTTCACATAGGCCTATAAATAAGAATAACCAAAAAAACCAAAAATATATAACACAAACACATTTCCAAAACTGTAAAAGGTTAGTTTATATAAAAATAAAACATTCATAAATTATTTTACTGTCTTACGTGAACTCGTTTATAGTTATAAATACAAATAATTAACATTATTATTATTATTAGGCTACATATTTAGAAGACGCTTTCATCCAAAATAGGAAAATGTCAGTCATAATACAGGTTAGACCATAATAATAAATGGCTAAAATTATCACAAATAAACACAAGATTACTATCAACTGTGGGAAAACTTAAAATACTCCATAATTTCTACTCCAAAAATAAACTCACATAACAAGAAAACATGCTTTTGTAAAATAAAAGAAAACAATCAGGCACACTTTCATGACCTTCGTGAACTGGAGCGCGTCTCAAAAATGAACTGAAACTCAGCGAATGGCCTCATGATATTTATACCTTTATAAAGCTTGAAATGTCCACTTTTAATCTAACGAAATTCGAATACCGCCTGATTATTGTTTGCAGCCGATACTGATTTAGAAAACACTAAACAATTAAAAGGCCTTCTTATTTTTTCAGATTCATTTATTAAAAAAAATAATCTTTAGAATCTTAATATAGTAAATATAGACCAATAGTTACCGTTTTCACTGTCTTCATGTTTGTCAGTGGGCATGTCACAGTCTTCATCTGCAAATAAAACAATTCACTTTACCGCAGTGCAAATGGATATTTAGAAAAACAACAAGCTTTATATTAAAATGCACTTACCGTTTTGATCGTGTCCGTGGCGGCTTAGTTGTTGTTTAGCAGACATTTTAGTGCGTCACAAGTTCTCTATCTTTTATCATCTCCCAATAAAACATATTTCTCAAATCATGTCTCTGTGTAGTCTTTATAAAACATTTTTTTTTATCAAATCATGTGTCTTGTTCTTCTGGACTTCATTGCATGACCAGCTTTTTAACACTTTTGTAATTTCATGCCTGTAAATAAAAGACTATCTATAAAGTCTTATAAGCAGCTTACATATAAAAGCTATAAAACATAAAATAAAAGACTATTTATAAAGTCTTACATTGGGTATAGCTGAACAAATTGCATTTTTTTCACAACATAGCCCATCCGCCTCAAGGTTGTGGCTTCACAAATGCTTTGCTGCATACCTCGGTTGTAACGAGTGGTTATTTCAGTTAAATTTGCTCTTCTATCAGCTTGAATCAGTCGGCCCATTCTCCAACAAGGCATTTTCGCCCACAGGACTGCCATCGCATACTGGATGTTTTTCTCTTTTCACAGCATTCTTTGTAAACCCTAGAAATGATTGTGTGAAAATCCCACTAACTGATCAGATTGTGAAATACTCAGACACCAACAACCATGCCACGCTCAAAATTGGTTAAATCCCCTTTCGTTCCCATTCTGACATTCAGTTTGGAGATCAGGAGACTGTCTTGGCCAGGACCACACCCCTAAATGCATTGAAGCAACTGCCATGATTGGTTGATTAGATAATTAGCCTTTCGCCGAGCCCCGCCCCCCTTAGTTACTGCTGCTACCTCCGTCAAACAAATGGTCAAACACGGGCAGCGCGACAGATTGCCATGACGGCAAAGGGTATTCCTGTGCGTGTCAGTGACCTTTTTTGGAGCAATACCTCCGCGATATCAAGCAAGATCGAAGCAAAAGGGGTTACGGTATGCGGTGGAGGGATTTATTCCAAATATAAAATTAAGAAATGAATGAGACACGACTACTATTGATGCTAATGCTTACCAGTCTCAAGAAAAATCAGAAAAACCCCATGACCATGCTAAGTTACCTCAAATGCAACCAGCACAGCCTTGAAGATTTTATAAACTGGTTCAGTGGCTAATTGTTTGGAGTTCGAAATATATAACTTGCGCTGCATATTTATTCATTTTGCCTCCGATACAGGAGTACACGTTCGCTTTAACAAGCAGGTTGTTCACAGCAACCGATTGCGTGTCATGCTCATGCTGAATGCGATTTTCGTGTTTAAAAAGTAACTAACGTTATGCATAAGAGACGGAAAGAGGCAGAGAACCATGCGTTATTTAAGGTTATTTCTATTCGTTACGATATTGATATATGAACTGATGTTGTCATGTAAGCTCCATGCTTTCCCCGTTGCGAACGTCCTCTAAACTGTAGTCTACGGTGCTGCACTGCTAACTTAGCTGACTGCTGCTCATTTTCCCAGAGAATATCATGGTATGTTAACAACAACCCTTTAGAAAATGTACAGTACGTCCTTTGTGGATCCTCTTGATCTGCTTTCTCCGTGCTTCTTTGACTAATCTCAGTCGCACGCACGCTGCACGCGAGACGAGTTAACCATGTTCGACACATTTAACTGGAATTGGGGCGTCCACACTGTTTAATACATCTTAGGCACCGCTCGCGTTGTGTTTTGGGCTTTGGAAAGGGAAAAACCCGGAAAAAACACAACTTCTCCAGACAATCTCTCGGGGTATCATGTGTCCGATTTACTAACGCCGTGGGCGCACCGCTTACTGTTTGACGGAACAGCTCACACAGTAACGGTTGCTATGATGTGTGATTGGACAATGGCCATTTTGTGGGAGGGGCCGGCGAAAGGTCAATTGCATTCATGAGAAATTGAACAGGTGTTCCTAATAATCCTTTAGGTGAGTGTGCATATTATAACTAGTGTATGAAATGGCAAATGTAAATTATATAATTGAACTATTTTCATTTAGTAACAAACTTTGCCCAAATGATGGGAAAAGGTAAATTGAAATTCAGAAATGCATCACCATTTTACATATTACATCTCATATTGAAAATTGCTGCCCATATGCTTTCATATTAAAGTGCTTCAAATGGCTGATGTGGAATAGGGGCTCATCCAACGAAATGATCGGTCATTCGTTTCTAAACACAAAATAAATTAGAATTTTATACTTTTTAAGCACAATTGTTTGTCTTGTGCTGGTCTGCATCGCACCAGGCATTACATTCATCACGTTGGAAAAACTGCATTGATTTAGACTTGAAGTCCATTTGTGTGGAGAAAAATTCTGAATTTTAATTGACTATTATTTATTATTGACATGAATTTACTTTCTACTTAAGAAAGGAAGACATCTTGGATGGCATGGGGCGAGTAAATTATCAGGAAATTCTCATTTTGAGGTGGACTAATCCTTTAAGATATTTTAACTGTGCTTATTTCCGTCATTGGAATAAGTTATAAGTAGAGGGTGGTAATGGACAAGACATTTACAGTTTTTGACCATCTCGGTGACAACGTTTCTTCAGTCATTCAGCCTGAACCCCATGCAGGAAATCCAACGATAAACAATAACAAAATGGATTTTAATGGGACTCGTGATGGTGATTAAATGCGGTTCAAATGAGCCGTTGTCACACGGAGGTGGTAAAGTATCAAAGGATCACTTCTCCAGAGGTTTTTCTCCAGTGTGGATCCTCTCGTGTGTTTTCAGATTTGTTGATCGATTGAATCTCTTGTCGCAGTGTGATCACTTGTAAGGTTGTTCTCCAGTGTGGATCCTCTCATGTGTTTTCAGAGATGATGATTGACTGAATGTCTTGTCACAGTGTGAACACTTGTAAGGTTTTTCTCCAGTGTGGATCATCTCATGTGTTTTCAGATGTGATGGATCACTGAATCTCTTGTTGCAGTGTGAACACTTGTAGGGTTTTTCTCCAGTGTGGATCCTCTCATGTGTTTTCAGATATGATGATTGACTGAATCTCTTGTCGCAGTGTGAACACTTGTAAGGTTTTTCTCCAGTGTGGATCCTCTCATGTGTTTTCAGATTTGATGAAAAACTGAATCTCTGGTCACAGTGTGAACACTTGTAGGGTTTTTCTCCAGTGTGGATCCTCTCATGTGTTTTCAGATATGATGATTGACTGAATCTCTTGTCGCAGTGTGAACACTTGTAAGGTTTTTCTCCAGTGTGAATCATCTCATGTGTTTTCAGAGATGATGGATCACTGAATCTCTTGTTGCAGTGTGAACACTTGTAAGGTTTTTCTCCAGTGTGGATCCTCTCATGTGTTTTCAGATTTGATGAGTGACTGAATCTCTGGTCACAGTGTGAACACTTGTAAGGTTTCTCTCCAGTGTGAATCCTCTCATGTCTTTTCACAGTTGATGATTCACTGAATCTCTTGTCACAGTGTGAACACTTGTAAGGTTTTTCTCCAGTGTGAATCATCTCATGTGTTTTCAGATGTTTTGATCGATTGAATCTCTTATCACAGTGTGAACACTTGTAAGGTTTTTCTCCAGTGTGGATCCTCTCATGTGTTTTCAGATTTGATGAAAAACTGAATCCCTTGTCACAGTGTGAACACTTGTAAGGTTGTTCTCCAGTGTGGATCATCTCATGTGTTTTCAGATATGATGAGTGACTGAATCTCTTGTCACAGTGTGAACACTTGTAAGGTTGTTCTCCAGTGTGGATCATCTCATGTGTTTTCAGAGATGATAACACATTGAATATCTTGTTGCAGTGTGAACACTTGTAAGGTTTTTCTCCAGTGTGAATTCTCTGGTGCTGTTTTAAATTGCCCGCTGTAGTAAAAGTCTTCTCACACTCAAAGCACATGTAATTTCTCACACCAGTATGAGTTTTCTGATGTATATATAAATAATGACTCTGTGAAAAACTCTTTCCACACACAGAACATGAATACGGCTTCTCATTTGAATGAACTGTCAGGTGTGTCTTCAGGTCTGATGCCCTAAGAAATGATTTGCCACATTGATCACACGACAACGGCTTCTCTCCGGTGTGGATCATCATGTGACCATTAAGATTTGATAATTGACTGAATCTCTTCCCGCACTGATCACATGAGAACGGCTTCTCTCCGGTGTGGATCATTATGTGAGCATCACGATTTGATGATCGACTGAATCTCTTCCCACACTGATCACATGTGAACGGCTCCTCTCCAGTGTGGATCCTCATGTGAACATCAAGGTGTGGAGATTGAGTGAAACTCATCCCACACTGATCACATGAGAATGGCTTCTGTCTAGTGTGGATCCTCATGTGACCATTAAGGTATGATAATTGACTGAATCTCTTCCCGCACTGATCACATGTGAATGGCTTCTCTCCGGTGTGAACTCTGATGTGACGATGAAAATTTTGTTTGGTTGTGAAACTCTTTCCCTTTTTTGTCTTGGAACGACTAGAAGGTTTTCCTCCAGGTTGGACATGATGTTCCTCCTCCACTTCACTCAGTTCTTCTCTCTCCTCCTTCACTTCTCTCAGTTCTTCTCTCTCCTCCTTCACTTCACTCAGTTCTTCTCTCTCCTCCTTCACTTCACTCAGTTCTTCTCTCTCCTCCTTCACTTCTCTCAGTTCTTCTCTCTCCTCCTTTACTTCATTTAGCTCTTCTCTCTCCTCGCTCTCTTCCATCGGGTCTGAAAAAACAGAAAAACAGTGGCGGCTGGTGAAAATTATTGTAGGGGGGGCTGAATAAGAGGGGGGTCTGGGGGTTCCCCCACCCCAGAAAATTTTGAATTTAGTAGATGTGATTTCCTGCATTCTGGTGCATTTTAGGCCTTAGGCCATGCCCTTACCTATACCAATAAAATAACTTAAACCAGTCAATACCAATGGTCAAATAATACAATAATAATAATAACAGTTTGAAAGTTAATGATAATGAACAAGTTGCATGTTTATTATGCTCTGTGTGCTGACAGAAAAAGTGCAAACGCATAATATTGATAAATTATAATATAGGTAATACAAAAAAAAAAAAAATAGGTAATACAACAATCTAGTTTAATCAATCCCCAGCTGTAGACTACATATTTTTGACAAATTGACAATTGGATAATGGATAACAATGTGTTGATACTAGAGAAAGAGAGAGAGAAAAGGCTCTGAAAGAGAGGGTGGGACAACATTCTTGATTGTAACACCCAAGTATGAGAAGAAAGTTGATTTTAACTAGTATGAAACACAGTAATCTAGCTCAGAACTTAAAAACATCAAAAACAAAGCAAACACACAGGTATTAATATTCCTATAACTAATATCAAATGTGTGTGAAACAGTGTTTATGTGTGTGTGAGTGAGTGAGTGAGTGACAGAGCGACTAACTTTACATTATTTCCACTCGACGTCACTGGCGCTGCCATTCTTCTCTCATCTGAGGTAAAAAAATGTCCCGTGGTGCGCGTGCACGGTGCACTCCCCTAATCTGATACTGTGGGCGATATTTTCAGCGCCCCCAAACCATAAAATTTGACGGCGCTGATTGGCGAAATATAAACTTTTTTGCATAGCAACCGGGGAACCATTGGCTTAAATTCCAGCACTGTGGGGCTGAGCGAACTGGCGCCCTGAGAAGACAGCCTATTGGCTATACTACTACACCAACATGATAAAAGTAACGAAAGTGAATGCAAATATCATTCTGGTGAGTTCAAAACACTTTTCAAAGTAAAACCATTATTAGCATATAATTAACAAAGATTATTTTTCAAAATGATAAATTATAATATATATTAAAAAAACAGACAGACAGGTCGGAGGGAGGGCGGCGCCCCAGCGCCCTCTATGGGCGAGCCGCCCCTGCAGAAAAACTAATTTATGCATGAGAATTTAAAAATTTTCTAAATCAAAATAGAGAAAAATGGAGTGAATGGAGATTAAAATGATCCCAGATGTAACTGCAATAAAAAAAAAACAATCATTTTTGAATTTTTATAAATGAATTATACGTCCCTGAAACTTTTCAATCATTCTTGCACCACTCCTGTTCAACCTGTATATGCTCCCAATGAGCCAAATAATGAGAGAGAACCAAATCGCTTACCACAGCTATGCAGACGACACACAGCTCTACTTAGCCCTATCGCCTAACGACTACAACCCCATTGACTCCCTGTGCCAATGCATTGATGAAGTAAACAGTTGGATTACTGTTACATACTGGACTGTGTATACTCTAATATTAAAAAGGGATACAGAGCCTTCCCCCTTGCACAACTGGGCCAGTTTGATCACCTGTCACTATCACTGATTCCAGCGTATCACCCTGTTATTAAAAAGCAGAAACCTATCGTTAGAAAAATTAAGAGGTGGCCTGAGGATGCATCTGCACAGCTACAAGACTGCTTTGAACGAACAAACTGGACCTTGTTTTCTAATCAGGATGTGAATGAGTATGCCTTTACTGTTCTTTGTTACATTAAAACCTGTGTTGAAAACATTACTATCAACACACGCATCAGAATTCACCCTAACAAGAAACCATGGATGACTGCGGAGGAGGTATATGCCCTTCTGAGGGAGCGTAACACAGCTTTTAAATCTGGGGATAGAGTATTATATAGCACAGTGCAGTTAAATCTGCACTCCCCCTCAACTTCGAGCAGCATCAGTATGCCCATAGGGAAACTGCTGCAGCAGGAATGACGTGCCAACATCGCCATATTTGCCGCCAGCAGACTTATTAAACACTTGTTCATTAGTAAACAATTAAAATATATCCTTGCTGTTGTTTCCTGAGACATCCATAATCATTACGCTACTTTTGCCAGTGCTTTGCGGCAAGCTTCATGTGTGCTGAACGCGAGGCATCCCGCCCCCCAGAAGCCTATATTTAATTTAATTCACATTTATTTGTATAGCATATTTCAAAATACATATCGTTTCTAAGCAGAAACGCATGTTTTACAGAAAATGCATGTTTTTAAATTACAATTTAGATCTGTTATCAGAGGTGACACGTGACGTTTCAATTAATTTTCATTCAGTTTCATTGTTAAACAATGCATTAAGATAAGGCAGAAACAATGAGCTCATTGAAGTAAAGAAAACATGTTAAATGATAGAAACATAGAAAACTTTAACATTGGTGCTTTTTTAAATTCTCAAAATACGAGTGTGAAAAAGTCAACAAACTGAAAAATAAAATAAAAATTGAGGTAATATTATAGTTAAAACTGGTAACTATACCAGTATTTTTTATATTTTTATATTTAATCTTATAGCTAGTTTGATCTTATGATAACTATATTAATCACTATAAAAAGTAGTTGGATCATTTAAAAGAATAACAGAAACTGTAATTATCACAAAACTTTTAAAAATAAAGAGCACCACAAACAAAGCACTGTTGTTCCAAGAGTAAAACGCTATTGATTTTAGTATTGCTTTAATGTCTCACGTGTGTCTCATTATAAGTTCAATGTAAAGAATTTAACAGTGATATCCAACAACACAACAAGCAGTCTCTGTTCCAGTATAACACGATTCCCTAATTCCCCTCACAGATCTAAACTCTTACTTTTCACTTGAAACAATCACACAAACGAACACACACTCGCTCAGGTCTGAATGAACTCCACATATTCTCCTCAGGCTCGCTGCTGCTGCACTAAAAGTGTATTTCAGGACGAAGACGCCAGAAAAGACGCACAAGTATCGCTGTGATCGATGAAAACAACACTGAAATGAGTCTGTCGCGTAATCAAACTGTATAAAGTGTGTGTGATGGGTGTGTAAAGATGAGAAATACCGTGAACTGCTCTCCTCGCCTCAGAAGACTCGACGCTGCAACTCAATGAGGGAAAAGACGGCGCGAGCGAGCGGTGACGTCATTGGCCGTCAACGGTAGATGAGCAGAGACGCGCCTATACATACAGTCGGCAACGCGTCATAGTTGGGGGGCGTGGTCGGCGTGGGGGAAAGCAGCGCGACCATCCTATGTATTTGAATGACAAAAATGTCATATTGCGAGTCATTTATGCCTGCCGACCGGCAACGGTACATTGCAAAATTAACTGTAATAGGTTATGATTGCCCTTATTTAATTAAAAACTGGGTCAATGACCCAACCAAATGGCCGGAGGTATCGTTTCCAGACTATTGTAAGTTATCTGGTTGAATCTCCAGGTAAGACATCGCGGAAGCAACAGGGGCAACACAAGCCTATATTACTCAAACAACTTACGTATAAGTTACTATAAGTCCATAAAACCATTACCAATTGTACGTATGCTTCACTCCAAACTATTAATCCTTTTGTAAAACGGTGATCAGTTAGTAGATACGAAGTTGCAGAGGGACTTTGCTGACAGTTATCCGAATTCTCACAGACCGCAGTCTGATAACCTTCAGCTGATAACGCTAATGTGACTGAGACATCCCTTATGAAAAACAACTAAAGGAATCTTGTAGTATTTTAGGACAAAATATTATAGTAACGTTAATCCTATAGGAATACTATAGTATTTTGGGACATAGCCTAGAAGTATATAGAGGTATTAAAGAACATCACAGAAGTATTGTACACTATTATAGAATACTAATAGCCATAGGATTACTGTAGTTCTTTTTCGTATGGGATGTAAAGTCAGACAAATCTGGCCCACTGCCTAACGAGTTAAACATCTACTACTATATCACACAGGGACCTCTACTCACACAGTAATCTAATAAGATATGATTAATTTTGCCATTTTGTCCTCCTATCCGGTTCTGTGTGTATGTAAGAAAGGCTGTAGAACTTCAATTTATAATTTGTTAGTTTATTGGTGGTACAGAAAACGACACAGCAACTCTTCGGCATGATTGTCCCATGTATTTCAATGAGCGCCAAGGCAATGTTTTCCCCCACGGGCTAAATTCACACCACGTGACGGGGCGGTTCCGGGGGCGTTCCCAGATCAACCGACTGTATCTATGGCAAGCCGGATTAGCATTAAATACCCCTTGCTGTACTAGTCCTAATTTAGTTTTGACTAACTGTCCCGCACTGGGAGGAGAGCCCTGGTCTAAAAAAGAGTTTACAACAACTTTTAAACTAAACTGACACTTCTCAATAGTGTTTGTGTTGACCTGAACACACCTTGTGGCATTCCACAGCTAAAATGAAAAGATGCTGCATAGCCCAACCTGCTGAAGCACAAGAGTGTGAGAGTGACTTAGTATGAATGGAGTGAGAGATGGTGTTTGAAGACACACTGAGGCAAATCAATTATTTTGCCAAATACAGCTGTATTTAAATGTAATATGTAGGCCGACAGAACAAATTCTGCCCAATAAAATTTGGTTAAATTTCCTGGTTGGAATAGTAGTGGCAAAAGAAGATAAAATAATGGGAAAAACAGTGCCACATTTGCGCATCGCATAACACATCTAACCTTCTTTTCAGCATAAACTAATGGAACTGATTCTTTGTTAAAAGTATAAAATATTGTCTTGTAACATTTGTCTTGTAGCCGAGTGCTGTCAAAGATACCTATTAAATAGTGTGCCGATAGTGGGACTCAAAACAATGAGATAACTGAGTTGAATTGACTAATTGTAAAAAGTACATTTGAAATTTAGTAAGAGAGAAATTGCAAATATGATTATGAAAAGTCAAATTTATGAAAAACAAATGGGAATATATGATATGAGTTCAAGCCCTGCTGATTGACATCAGAAAGCCCCAAAAGTGGCAAGGACACCAATCAGCCCACATGACCTTACAGGGAACACAAAGAAGGACAATGAGCCAGATGAGCAGATGATTTAATAAATGTTGTTGTCATTAACAGAAATAACAAAGGTTTCATTCACAGAGCACAGCAGATCAATTCAAGAAAGGTTTCTGGGACAGGTCAAACAAAAAGAACCGTGCTTTGTAATCTCAGATTATTTGAGTGAGAAACAGCTCACAAGGAGCTTCAACAATAGTCGACATCAACCAAACTTTCTTAAAATTGAATGTTCAGCCCTTGAATAGATTTAATATCAACTTAACAATAACCCCAAAGAACAAAAACATTTATTGAAGAGCAAAATATACCAAAGCAACGTAGATACGATGATGAGTACATAAACTAAAATAATAAATGGTAATGACTAATTTAAGAACTGGTTTAAGTTTAAACAATGTGTTTAGTTTTTCATCTTCATGGTTTGGTAGTAAAATTTTACACATAAAAATTAAGGGAATCAATCCCTCTATGACTACATGACTGAACATGACACAGATGCTTCTGAACCCAGAACAGATACACTCATTTTTGGACCAACTGTGATTCCAGTTCCCCCAATTTTGAGCTCCACCCCATCCACACCAATAGATGCACCCGTGTCGAATCCAAGTCCCACTTTCACAGCAACTGGACCGGCTTTAGCTGACGCACCGGCGATTTCAACTCGAGCAATTCCTCCAAATTTAACTGCACTGACTTCAGCCTTAACGCCGGCGTTAGGGCCTCTGGCTTCGGCCTCAAATATACTGTATTCAGCACGAGCTTTTCCAATTCCTGCTTCTGCACTGTATCCAGCCTTGGGGATTCTCTTCCCTGGTTTATTTTCATAAGATGACGCATATGATCCATGTCCAGCATAAATACCTTTTGCATTGGCATCTGCTGGTCTGTCATACGTGTCCAACATGCCTATGATTTCGCTTCCAGTTTTTTGTGATTTTGACTCTTTTATAGTAATCTCATCGATTTCATTCATGCCACTGTTCTGCCGCTGTTTGGTAGAAGGTGTGTCAGGTTCTACATCTGCAAATAGTGCAAATAGACACATATGTTTACAAAAAAATTAAGCATATATAAATGCACGCCATTTTGCGCTTAACTGTAACACATTGTAAATGTGACAAGATGGTTTGCGACGTCAACCGTGGGAGAAAACAATCCGTCCCCTTCAAATGTTCCCTCGGTTTAACAAATCGTGCCCATGTATTAATAAACCGTACAAGTTCCTAATCCATGCTCTCAGATTTGTAAACCGTTCCTTCTGAACCCACAAAATCATAAACCGTGGCTCAGTATAATAGAATTAGCAAAAAAGACTTCACATAGGCCTATAAATAAGAATAACAAAAAATATATAACACAAACACATTTCCAAAACTGTAAATGGTTAGAATAAACGTCTTACGTGAACTCGTTTATAGTTATAAATACAAATAATTAACATTATTATTATTATTATTATTAGGCTACATATTTAGAAGACGCTTTTATCCAAAAAAGGAACATGTCAGTCATAATACAGGTTAGACCATAATAATAAATGGCTAAAATTATCACAAATAAACACAAGATTACTATCAACTGTGGGAAAAACTTAAAATACTCTATAATTTCTACTCCAAAAATAAACTCACATAACAAGAAAACAATCAGGCACACTTTCATGACCTTCGTGAACTGGAGCGCGTCTCAAAAATGAACTGAAACTCAGCGAATGGCCTCATGATATTTATACCTTTATAAAGCTTGAAATATCCACTTTTAATCTAACGAAATTCGAATACCGCCTGATTATTGTTTGCAGCCGACACTGATTTAGAAAACACTAAACAATTAAAAGGCCTTCTTATTTTTTCAGAGTCATTTATTATAAAAAATTAATCTTTAGAATCTTAATATAGTAAATATAGACCAATAGTTACCGTTTTCACTGTCTTCATGTTTGTCAGTGGGCATGTCACAGTCTTCATCTGCAAATAAAACAATTCACTTTACCGCAGTGCAAACAGACACGGATATTTAGAAAAACAACAAGCTTTATATTAAAATGCACTTACCGTTTTGATCGTGTCCGTGGCGGCTTAGTTGTTTAGCAGACATTTTAGTGTGTCACAAGTTCTCTATCTCAGTCTCTTTGGTGGAGAGTCAGTAACGCTTCTCATATTTATATAATTATGGGGAGGGCAACTGAAAGTGAATGTCAAAAGTCTTACAGTAAGTTTAACGGATAGCCTCACTTTTAGGAAGCTTTATTTTTAGTGTGTGTTTGCAGAAGTCACATGCTTTTCCTTGAAAGAGGATTTCCTCCAGAATCTTGAAAGGGCCAGTTCATCTCGAAACTTCAGCTTTGCTTATATTTGATGTTTAGTCTCTGCGTCAGTAGGTGATTTCTGGATTGTTACCAGTAAACTGCAGTTTTAATCAGTCGGGGAGGAGAAGTTGCAACATTTCCAACATTTTTATTTTTCCCGCCTGTATTATTATGGTGGTTATCGGTAAATTAAAAAGGTATAAAGCATATTTTAATACTTTAGTGAAATTGAATGATAACTTTTATTGGTTAATGAAATATAAGGGTTGTCCCGTGAAAACTAAACGGTTACTACTGTAATTGTTTATGGTACAGTACTGTGTTTTGTTTGACCACACATTTAAGTTCTGCTGATGTTTATTTTTATTTATTTTTTGCTGTAAATATAAGTCCAAAGTAAGGTTGCTACCATATTTTTTATGGTAAAATACTGGCAACCAAGCTTATAATTTTTTTTTTGTTGTTGTTGTTTTTTTACCGTAAATATTTCACTATGTGTTTTTTTTTTTTGGCCCATAAATTTAAGTCCTGTAAAACATAAAAGGTTGCCACCACAGCTGCAAGTTTGTTACTGTAAATTTCACAGTTTTTTTTTAACAGTGTAAAAAGAATAAATAATAAATGTTTATAGTATATCGAGGGCTGGGAGCCAGAGGGGCGTAAGTGGCATTTTGGGCGAATATGAGTGCTTTATATCAAAATAAAGGTCTCGATGAGCTCTATCCAATGGTGCCAAAATACCTATCTGAGATCAAACTGTATTGAATAAATCACCAAAAAGGCGTATCTGATGTATTTGACTTATTTTTTAAATTTGAAAAAGTTTGAGAAAATGTTCACTGTGTTAATATACCATACATTTTTTACTTAAATACTCATTCATGTAAGTATGCCTGTGGTTGCAATATTTGTGGTTTAAGATTACTAATACAGGTGATTGAAGTGTGGTCAAAAATTTTGTTTTGTTTCTCCTGTAAAGTTTGTTAAAAGCCACTTACGCCCCTCTGGCTCCAAGCCCTCGATATATATATATATATATATATGTTTAGATGGAGTATATTGCAGCTCGTAAAGACAGCCACGAACATCAGATTCAAGCAGAAGAATTTCAAAATCCTCTTCTTCCATATCATGTTTAGTTTCTTCCATCATTATCATACTTTCTATCTCCCAGCGCTTGCTTCCAAACAAGATGGCGGATATTGATTGAGCATCTGCAAGTGAAGTCCCACCCACTGATCTGTAATAGGCCTGTAGGGTGAGTGGGTCCCACACCCTTGAATAATAATGAGCGAATGTTTGTAGTCTCTAGACTTTTTAATGAAATATGACTTCCTGCTTATTATGACGCCAATATTTAAGTAAAACACTTAAATCCTTATTTCTCCCATCTCAGGGGAAAATAAGGGAATAAACCATTCAAAAATATGACTGGGTTTCTAAAGATACAAAGATACAAATGGGTGAAGTGTCCCTTTAACATTGTTTACACCACATCGTGTAGTGTGAACCTTAATTTCTTTTAACTATATTTATTAGAGTGTGTAGACATTGAACTTTATTGTATATTACTTCAAATGGGGCCTGAGTCGAGGGTAGTGTAAATTTAGCCTTTCCTTTCGTGTTTTCTTCTCAACTGCTTTACTGGCTCCTGTGCGGATGGCTTGGTATTCCCTAAGTATGTTGATTTGTTTTATTTATTTACTTTGACCAGGCTGATAAACTGGTAAAGGAGTCGTTTAAGGATTTTGAAGTCAACATTACAGGCTGATGGGAAGTGAAAAAGAGGTGGCAGAAATGTGGGTGTGGGAAGAACAACTTTCATAGGAAAAAGGATGTGATACTAACTAGGGGTCAGTTTGTGAGGAGTACATTTCCAAACTGAGAATACTTACATATCTTGAACATGTTGAAATGTTCATGTAAATATAATTCTCTTAGAAAATGTGCATTGGTCTCATTTGTTAATGCATTAGCTAACATAGAGATTAATAACCTTTGTGAGTGTTAGTTAATAAAATACAGTGCTGCATTAACTAATGTTAACAGATACAATTTTGGATCTTAAAAATGTCTTAGTAAATGTTGAAATTAACATTAAACAAGATGAATAAATCCTGTAGAAGTATTGTAATTCCATAACATAAATATATATATATAACATATATATAATTGATCACTGGGATTTAGACCTATATTGTATTTAAATAAAGTTATTTGACATGTAAATTTGCTTTATGTATTGCCCCGGCGTCGACATCAGAATCATATGTCATTCAGTTCAGCATAACTCTAAAACTTGTCATCTCCAGAAATGTTTTGATGATTCACTGAAAATGTGACCCTGGATCACAAAACCAGTCCTAAGTAGCACTGGTATATTTGTGGGATTAGCCAACTATACATTGCATTGGTCAAAATTATAAAATTTTCTTTTATGCCAAAAATCATTAGGTAATTAAGTAAAGATCATGTTCCATGAAGATATTTAGTAAATTTCCTATCGTAAATGTATAAAACATTTATTTTTGTGAGTGAATGCAGCACAATCGCGAACATAAATGCACAAATTTAAAGGCGATTTTCTCAATGTTTCGATTTTTTTTGCATCATCAGATTCCAGATTTTCAAATAGTCGTATCTCGGCCAAATATTGTCCTATCATAACAAACCATACATCAATGGAAAGCTTATTTATTCAGCTAAATCTCAATTAAAAAATTGGTTTTGTCATCCAGGGTCACATATAGGGATCTAATAAAGAGTTTCGTGGACTGGTGTGAGAAAAACGGTCTCAGGCTAAATGCCAGTAAGACGAAGGAAATTGTGGTTGGTTTTAGTAGACTTCCTCAGAAAGTTACTAGTAAATTGAGATTGTAACAACTTATAAGTAATAACAAGGTACTAATCCTGAACCAACCCCCAAATAAAGTAGTTACTTTATACTTTCTTTGGCAATAAGTGCACATACTGTAAAAAAAAAAAGTGTAACCTTTTCATTACTATAAAGAAAAGTGTAACCATTCTATAAAGTATTTATATTTTGGTGTATTTCTTCCAGTTTATTTTTTGCTGGTTTTATAGACTACTAAATATATACACAATTTTAAGGATATTTGATTCATTTGAATCGTTTGGAGATTGTCTTTATCATAAGCGAGTCCCTTTTTAATATCACTAAATGAATGTGCATTTGCCACTCTACCAGCAAGAGATGAAGGAGCAAACTACCATTTAACTTATTTGACCGATTGGTGATCGTGCAACATCAAATCGCGCAGGTTATAAAGAATTTTAGGTTTCTTCTCATCATGTTAGTGCTCATCACAGAAAGTATTTACAGATGATTGTATTGTATACCAAATATAAAGTTGTATGAATCATGCATGTTGATTATGGTCAGAAAATCTAGAGAAAGGGTTGGAAAAAATTGTACTAATCCACCCTTACAACAGTAATCAACAGTATGGCATTTTGATGGCATGAATAAAATGCATGTAAAGTTGGGACCCTGTTTTACCTTGCTGATACTGTCTTTTCATTCAATGACTGTTGTGGAGATTCTTTGTGTAAGAACAACATGAAAGAACAAACGTTGGTTAAATAATCAATTCACAAACTATATATTTTTTATTGTACAATCCTTTAATATTAGTCCAATTTTACAATAAAATAATTTATTAAAGTATAATTATGACTTTCCTTTTTTATACTATTACAAAACATTTCCATTTAATTAAAAGTATAAAACAGCAACATATCACTGTACTTTTAACTAGTTAATTTCATCATTCTCAGAGGTATTTTTTCTATTAGACAGGAGTTGTGCTTCCCATTATACCGGGCCCAAGGCCATGCGTCGCCTGGTCAAATGTCCTGGTCAAGTGTACGTCTCCCTGCAAAAGGAATGCATAAAGATTTGTTTCAATGCACACTGATAGTCATAAAAAAAAATTAATTGTATTTCAACTGCAGGCTTCAGTAAATCAATTATTGAAAAATGTACATCCTCATTTTCAAAAATTTCCTGAACTTGGTGCCAGTGGCGGATGCAGAACGTGACAGATGGGTGGGCCTGGATTAAGTCGAGGTGGGCCAGAATCTAGGGTTTCTAGATTTTGTATTAGCTTTACTACTAGATAGGCTATATTAATGGAGATGAGAAATAAAAACTGCACTGTACAGCTATGATCAGCTGTTCTGTCGAGCTTTCAAAGTTGTTACGGAAAAGGCCGAAGCTGATCAGTTTTTTTTTTAGTCACATGACCTGAGGTGCGCTTGCGGCACTCTCTGAAAAGTTGAGATTCATCTCGCCGCGGCATATATGCACGCCTGGACAATCGAGCGCGCTGCAGCCTGCACCACATGCATATGGCAAGCCAAAATATTCATAAACGCTGGTCTGATTGCACACTGACCCATCAAAAGCATGCGGGACGCGCAATTTGCCATAAAAGCGCATGTTCTTAACGTGCACTTCGTGGTCACGGAAAACGCGCGTCAGAAACTCGTGGTTTATGCATAATTTTTTTTAAAATAAATAATGTATGAAACCTTATTGTAAAGAGTTACTGGAAATACAACTGGAAAATTTGCGAGATGCGTCTCGAACGAAGGGATTACGGACTGTGCGAGGTGCTGAACGTGAAACCGAGAATTGTTTTTCTTTTCTTGTTACAAAAACACTTCTGAGGCGTAAAACACCTGCAGACAGAAACAATCTCGTTTAACCCTCTGGGGTTCTTCGGGTCAATAATGACCCGAAGCGTTTAAATAAATTTTTTTTAAAAATCGTAGCTTCATCGGAATGGTCCCAAACTTGGTGACTTTAATGGTACTTGGTACATGAACACCCAAAAAAATTGGGGACAGGATTTGAAAAGTCTAAGTGGTCGTAAAAAAAAAAAAATAGTCACACTCAGGACCTTCGGGTCAAAAATTACCTGCATAGGAAATGAATGGGAAATTGGCAAAAATGTGAAAAGTTTTTTTGTGCGTACAATCTACAAATCAGCAACGATCTTGAAAAAAAGCACACAACAGTGAAGGGGTGAATCTCTAAAACATCAAGAGTGCAAAACAGACACATCCACACACACACACACACAAACACACCCAAAAAATTCAGAATATACATGTGTTTTGCATTTATAAAATGCTCAGTTTGTCCACCAGATGGCATCCATCTAATTTCAAAAATTGCTTTTATGGGGCCTAGGCTTGACTCCAAAATGAAATACAGTTTAAAAAAAAAAAAAAAAAATTATGTTTTATACAAAATTGTTTATATATATTTAAAAAATATATATATTTTTTCTATTAAATTCAATGGGGGGAAATTTGGTCTTAATTATTGCATTAATACTAATTATAAATTTTTGTATTTGTATTGTATTTGAAATTTTCTCAAAACACCAAAAAAGAAAAGAAAAAATATCATAAAAAACAAGTAAAAAAAAATTATGATTTTCTTTTTTAAATATGAATCCCGCCCTTTGGGTCAATTTTGAGTTACGAGTGTGACTGTTAAACGAAGAACCCCAGATCACACGACGAGGACGCACGTTTTGATGCAAAACCGGGAGTTTCTGATGCGCGTTTTCCGTGACCACAAAGCGCATGTTAAGAACGCAAGCTTTTATGTCGAAACGCACGCGTTTGACGAGTCAATCAGACGCCTGACCACGTCTGTCGCGACAACGTTGCTTCCATAATGAGCCCGTACATTTGAAATGACAAACTTGAGTGCGATCTGTGAACGGGCCCTATTCTTTGTCTTTCCAAGACACGGTGTTCATGTGAACAATGAGCCTCGTCCGCTGTCCTTGCAAGGGTGTTGAAGTCTGGACAAAATATGTACAGTAAAATGACATCACTGCCAGATTCAAACTGTGCGTTTGCTGGCGCTGAGCCAGAGATGAACGCGCTCAGCGCTTCTCATATCATATAAAGTGTTCGGCGGGCCGTATGGCCAAACTTAATTCATTATTATTATAAAAATTAAAAATTTAAATTGTTTTTATTAATCTGTTTGGATGGGCCACCTGTCAATCTGGGTGGGCCCATGAATCCACGCCTGCTTGGTGCCAGGAACATTAATGAAACCTTATTGTAAAGCTTTAAAATGCTTTCTTATACCCCTTTTCCCACCAACAAGAACCAGGTGCTGGTTCAGAGCTAGAGCAACATGACATCATGACTTTTGCGTAAACATACACACCACTTTCGAGTCAAGTGGCGTGTTATCTCTACGCATTTTGAGCTATCCGCGTGTATTTCTACGCCATTAACGTCCGAGTGATTCCACGTGTCTGTACACGCCGTCAAATGTCCAGTCATAAATGCCATTAACCCCAGTGACGGTTAGGTTTAGGGACGGGGTTGAGGTAAGTCATATATTTATATAACGTTAAGTCAACGGTGTTCATAAACACGCTGAAAAGCGATTATGCGTCTTGATAGCACGCCAAAAATGGAAATACGAATTGGCGTGTCATACACGCGCTACTTCATGAGATCAGTCTGGCTAGAGCTAGTTCGGATCGGAGTTCGACTGACGAGCTTTCAAAGAACCGGTTAGCATTTCCACAGCCTAGAGAGCCATCACAGAGCCAGCAATGCTAACGCGGCACACACAAACACACAAGGCTTGTTCGAGATCTGTGAATCTCGAACTGCGAGAGCGATCCAAAAGCAGAAGGAGTCGTACGCTCTCCAAACACTCCCGCAGCTCCGATCAGTCCGAGCCGCTCCGATGCATCTCGAACAAGCCTTCCATCAACAATGGCGGTTGTTGTGTTATTATTTATGCTCATGGCTTTGCAAACCTACATCGGTATCCAAACACGCCGAATCCAGCACATTCGTGCAGATCCTCATAACTTGCATTGACGTAGACTACAATCGAGCTGCTATTAGCATGATTAGCTGCTATTTAAAAAATGGCGGTCACAAGTTTCTATTCGTCTTGTTGGTCACGGTAACCCCGCCCCCAGCCGCTGACGTAAGCGGTTCTCACTTCTAGACCAGCAATGATTTGGTGCTACTTAAGAACCACTTTTACTGGTTCGGAGCTGGTGCTTTGGTGGCCGAAAAACAAAGAACCGATTTGAAACTAGGCTCTTGCTCCGAACCAGCATTTGCCAGCGCTGTATAGTATGTTGTTGTGTAATCGAGGTCGGCCCATGAGTAAACCCTGTCTAGTATTGATCCGGGCTGATAAACTGTTTGCGTTGCGTAGCTCAGACAAGTAGCAGGGTTTCATTTTGCTTTCGTTTGCCATGTGATGTTTATCGTATGCCGCAGAAATGGGAGCTCTCTCGCACCGGCAGAAAAAAAGGTGGCAAAATATGACCAGTAGGGTTGGGTATCGTTTGAATTTGAACGATTCTGATTCCGATTCCGATTCCTTGTTTCGATTCCGGTTTCTAACGATTCTCGATTCCGATTCTTTTAAGAGGCAGGGTCAAAAAAGTTTAGCTAACCTTGCTAACCAACGGCCTTTCTGAAGGAAATAATCCTTCTGTAAAAATACTCCTTTTGTCACAAATTTTGCATTTTGCCGAGATTTCGTTATTTTTAGAAAAGTGAAGCCACACCGACGTAAGGCATCATGTTCGACTCGCGTGGTTATGCCAACACTTCCAGTAGACGCTTCTTCGTTGGTGTTGTTCAGCGGTTTCTTCTTCCGCTCGGCGGACTGTGAATATCGAACCTAGGAATCGAAATTTTAACTTTTGAACGATTCCGGGAAAAACGAAAAGTTAGTCTCGGTTCCAATCGATACTCGATTCTCGATACCCAACCCTAATGACCAGTCTATAGCCCGTTAAATAGTCAGGGCTATCTAATTGTAAATAATAATAGAGTAAATAGTAACAGTCTAGAGCCCTGTATAATGCTGTATTTCTTCTTTAAATGAGCGCCACCTACTGTCAGACAGCAAATTTGCAAAATTTTTTTTTACATTGATCTGAAATGACAAATTACACATTTCTGTTGGTTGAACAAGTTAATAGATATCAATCAATCAACAAAGTGTCCTGTGCTCACCACACACCGGCTATAGGTGGAGAGGAGAGATTTGGCTATAGGGTGATGTGTGGCTAACTTACACAGAAGAGACTTTGTTGCTCAGCACATGAATATAAACTACTTACCATGGACCTTCATGTGTCGTTTCAGGTGACTTTTAATAGAGAAACTCTTCCCGCACTGATCACACGTGTGCGGCTTCTCTCCAGTGTGGATCCTCTCATGTTTTTTCCGAGATGATGATTGATTGAATCTCTTGTCGCAGTGTGAACACTTGTAAGGTTTTTCTCCAGTGTGAATTCTCTCGTGGTGTTTTAAATTGCCCGCTGTAGTAAAAGTCTTCTCACACTCAAAGCACATGTACTCTTTCACACCAGTGTGAGTTTTCTCATGTCTATGTAAAGTTTGAAGCAGTGAAAAACTCTTTCCACACACAGAACATGAATACGGCTTCTCCTTCGTATGAACTCTCAGGTGTGTCTTCAGCTCCGATGCCCTAAGAAATGTTTTGCCGCACTGATCACATGTGAATGGCTTCACTCCGGTGTGGATCCTCATGTGAACATTAAGGGATGATGATTGACTGAAACTCTTCCCACATTGATCACATGAGAACGGCTTCTCTCCGGTGTGGATCCTCATGTGTAGCTTCAGGTTACTTATAATAGAGAAACTCTTCCCGCACTGATCACATGTGTGTAGTTTCTCTCCAGTGTGGATCCTCTCGTGTGTTTTCATATTTGTTGATCGATTGAATCTCTTGTCGCAGTGTGAACACTTGTAAGGTTTTTCTCCAGTGTGAATTCTCTGATGCAGTTTTAATATGTCCGCTGTAGTAAAACTCTTCTCACACTCAAAGCACATGTACTCTCTCACACCAGTGTGAGTTTTCTCATGTCTATGTAAAGTTTTCAGCAGTGAAAAACTTTTCCACACACAGAACATGAATACGGCTTCTCCATCGTATGAACACTCAGGTGCGTCTTCAGGTGTGATGCCCTAAGAAATGATTTGCCGCATTGATCACAAGAAAACAGCTTCTCTCCAGTGTGGATCTTCATGTGACGCACAAGACTTTGTCTGTATGGGAAACTCTTTTTACACTGATCACATGTGAACGGCTTCTCTCCGGTGTGAACTCTGATGTGACGATGAAACATTTGTTTGGTTGTGAGACTCTTCCCACACTGAGTGCAGGTGAAAGATTTCTTGGCTTGTCTTTTCTTTAAAAATGTCTTTTTAGTCTTGGAACGACTTGAAGGTTTTCCTCCAGGTTGGACATGATGTTCCTCCTCCACTTCTCTCAGTTCTTCTCTCTCCTCCTTCACTTCCATCAGTTCTTCTCTCTCCTCCTTCACTTCACTCAGTTCTTCTCTCTCCTCCTTTACTTCATTTAGCTCTTCTCTCTCCTCACCCTCTTCCATCGGGTCTGACAAAACAGAAAATGTCATTTAAGCATGAGAATTTCAAAATTTTCTAAATCAAAATAATTTAAATAGAGAAATATGTAGTGAATGGAGATTAAAATTAAATTATCCCAGATGTAACTGCAATAAAATACAATAAATATATAATTATATTATTATACGTCCCTGAAACTTTCCAATCATTCTAGCACCACTCTTGTTCAACCTGTATATGAAGAGTTCAGATGCAAAAGCCTCTAAATGTCATTTGAAATTTTCTTCTTTAAAGGGACTCTGTGTAGGAAATACCCCCATCTAGTGGTTAAATAGTATTTTGCATTCAAACGAATTTTGCTCTCCAGCGCCTCGCTTTTTCAAGTGCGTATTGCATCTACGGTTGCCGTTATGTACCAAAAATGCTATGACAGGATGTCTTGTAGTAACACTTCATCGAGTTTTTCTCTGGGTGAACAGGTTTGTAACTTAAAAGAAAACAGCAACTTGTGTGTTAACTTATGTGTACAATTTATGTGTCTAGCTGTATAAATTAATTTTAATTCTCTGTACAATCTTATCCACATAGCAAAATCACAATTTTAGCTAATTGATCATTTATATATAAAAAGAAAGCTATAGAAAATCTTACAGAGAGCAATATTTTCTTCAATATTTTCTTACAATCATTATCTCTATATTCTTACTGAATTTATCGAATTAACTTACAAACCTTGTTTTTAGCACCTTCCTTCACAATAGCTGCGAGTAAAGTAGTCAATAGCTGCTATTCATCAAAGACCTTGTTTAACTTTTTTACCTATAAATGTTATACTGTCTATATAATAAAGTACACAACCAAGCAATGACAAATTAAGTCAGACTGTAACATTGACTAACCTGTCTGTCGAGGAGAAAGCAGGCAACTTCAGCGTCTCTTCTGAAATCTTTCTGCTGCATTAGCTATTTCCACGGTTGAAAACGCTATCCCGATATTTAAGGCCATTGCACACTGAGCACGAAATATTCGTATGCGTATTTTCCTGTACGTCAACCTAAAAATTCGTCACGCATAGAAACCTTGCACACCGAGTCCGTTGCGTAGCCTATTTATTAAACCTTTGCGGGAAAAAACGCAAAAATACCAAATGGATTCGTCAAGCAGTGAGGATGATTTTTGCCCTCTCTCTTATTGAAAAGAGAAGAAATAGAAAATATCCATCCAATCCTGAAATTGCGCCGAGAGGAAGGAGTTCATTATCAAGGAGTTGCGAATTTATCCTGAGCGATTCAAAATTTACCTCAGAATGTCAGTGGGACAGTTCGATGCTTTGCTAGCGATTCTGGAGCCACATATTAAAAACAAGACCACCAATTTCCGTGAACCAATCGATTCTGAACGGAGACTGGCAGTGTGTCTGGTATGGACCAGGTATGGACACACACAAACACACACACACCCGCGCGCGGCCCTGTGGAAGCGCTGGGCAGACAGAACAGCTGTTATTGTGTATGTATTGTGTATATTGTGCCCAAATAATACATTAGTTATCGAATAGGCTGCTCAATCACACTTTATTCGATCCTAAATTTTAATCTGATTGAAAGGGGAGGTTTATTAATTTCATAATCCAATATAGAGAAGAGAACATAAACACTTGATCGAATTGAAAACCGAAACTGAAAGCAGTAGGCCTACGGCGCATATGTTCAATGATTTGAGGACGAGCTCCCCCGGCCCTGAATTGTCAAAAGACCTCTCAAAATGCTGGCTCTGGATGCGAAAAACGCAGAAAATCGAACCATATCCGATTAATTTTATGACGGAAAAATGAATGGTCTTGTTTTTTGCAATCTCCGGTCACGTTTCCTTTTTCGTTCAAGTCTGGCCTTTTTTTGCGAGGAGGATGCATTCTCCTGTGACTCGGCATATGGTCCGCAATTACAAATAATAGAGCAAAAGAGCAATCAGCAATCATAGGAGTGCAATGCAGCCGTTTAAACTTGCAGGGAATGCGCCTCTCAATGTGACGTTACGATGGCTCTGAGTCTGAACGAAAACGCGTTGTGGAAACGCGTTTGGCTTGTGGTACTTTTTGACCCTCTCTGCTATTATAGTTTTCAAGATGGCGGAACGGACATGGAAGCCTCCGTAAACCTACCCGTCCCATGTACATAAAGATAATAAATTCTTCATTTACGAGGATAAGTCAGATAATTTGCAGAGGTTTTTGTACACCATTGAGGACATATTTATGAATAAAAATATTGATTTCAGATAATAAAATACCTAAAAATCTACACAGAGTCCCTTTAATGATTATTTTTGTCAAACTTGTATATTCAAGTTCAGTAATTTCACTTAAATAACAATTAATAGGTAATTACCATTGCCATTTAAGTGAAATTACTGAACTTAAATACAAGCTTGACAAAAATAATCATTAAAGAAGAAAATTTCAAATGGCATTTAGAGGCTTTTGCATCTGAACTCTTCATACGCTCCCAATGAGCCAAATAATGAAAAAGAACCAAATCGCTTACCACAGCTATGCAGATGACACAGCTCTACTTAGCCTTATCAACTAAGCCATTCAGGATCATCAGCAGCAGATCATCTCACTTTATTCTGAGTGTTTGCTGTTAGAAACAAATTATTTAAGTCGGGATATAAAAGCCAAAAAAAAAAAAAAACTGCTACACTGAAAGGCAATACTGTTATTTCTCACTATGACATGGATAAAACATCAATAACACAAAAATAATCACTAAAGACACTCATCTTCATAAACTGATGAATAATTACAGCAGCATAATATGACCAAATTATCAAAATATAGCTAGTTTGATCTTACGATAACTACATTAATCATTATAAAAAGTAGTTAGATCATTTAAAAGAATAACAGAAACTGTAATTATCATAAAACTTTTAAAAATAAAGAGCACCACACACAAAGCACTGTTGTTCCAAGAGTAAAACGCTATTTATATTTTAACACTGCTTGTCTCACGTGTGTCTCATTATAGGCTAATAACGCATTTAGCATCCAACAACACAACAAGCAGTCTCTGTTCCAGTATAACACGTAAGATCGATTCCCTAATTCCCCTCACAGATCTTAAACTTTTACTTTTGACTTGAAACAATCACACAATCGCTCAGGGCTGAATGAACTCCACATATTCTCCTCAGGCTCGCTGCTGCTGCACTAAATGTGTATTTCAGGACGAAGACGCTATAACGCACAAGTATCGCTGTGATCGATGAAAACAACACTGAAATGAGTTTGTCGCTTAATCAAACTGTATAAAGTGTGTGTGATGGGTGTGTAAAGATGAGAAATACCGTGAACTGCTCTCATCGCCTCAGAAAACTCGACGCTAAAACTCAATGAGGGAAAGTACGGCGCGCGCGAGCGAGCCGTGACGTCATCTGCCGCCACCCTCCCGCATATTAATAGCGTCTGCCTGATGCCCGCACTGTAGAGAGGGAGAGACCTTGCAAGTGCCCCTCGCGGACGCGAAGCTCAAAGCTAACTGGGCTAAGCTAAGCTAAGCTAAGCTAAGCTAACTGCTATCAAAGAGTCGCCGCGCGTCAGAGCGATTGAGCCGAGAGAGGTGTGTATCAACTCGTCTTAGTTACCGAACATAGTATAATATGAAAAAAGGTTTAAGGTTCCTTTAAGGTTTATCAGATGTACACAGCAGAAGCTTTCCAGAGGATAGACATCTTGATCTGACTTTTTAAAATATGTTTATCGAATAAACCTCTTTAAAAAGTCAGTTTTACATGTATTCTAAATCATAAACATCGTAAAGACATATTCTTAATGTTTATTTGACATCTGACAGGAATAGTCTCATAGACATATCGTAGATGAGCAAACAAACACACTTATCCAGATGAAAACAAACGCACACATCAAATAGAGGTCTCTGAGATGTAGCCTAGTGCTACATGTGCTATCAGCCCTATATTTACATTCATATGGACATATCGTGATAGTTATAACCTGAGTGTCATTAGTTTATTTATATTATGGATGTTTTATCCATATCACGTTGAGAGAAATTACAGAATTGAGCATTTTTACAGGCTTTTATCCTTCTAACAGCAAACACTCAGAATAAAGTGAGATGATCTGCTGATGATCCTGAATGACTTGTTGAATGAGTGTTGATAGTCTGAGGATCATCAATATTAACAGATCTGCTGAAAACACTCTTTATTTCATGACAATAGTTCCTGTTTTTACCTCATTTATTATGCTGATGTCTTCAGATCTCCTGTAAATTGACACTTAAAGCTCATTTCATCAGTGTCAGCAGACTGAGGGGATTTGTTTGCTACTATACATTTATTTCTGTTTTTATCTGTTTTTCTTACAGTTCTTTACTACATTTCTAGATATCTGCCATTATTTTAACGGAGAAACAGAATAATGTTATAATTAGAAACAGAAATATTTTGATATGCCTATTTTTTCAGGCATATTTAGACCAAGAATCATTTGATGATATATTCAAACACTGTATATTAGGATCATAGTGCAGCCCCAAAATAGTCAATTTTCAAGCATTGAAATTTGGTGAAAATAGTTAACAACCTATGGTTCCAAACTTCTGACGGTGGTTTCGTCTCGATCGGACTAACGGTATCGAAGATATTGGCAAATGTTTTTAAGCGCTAAATCACAACGCTACACAAACCGTAAGACGAAACTTAGCATGTTTGGTATCTGTGGATTCGGCAAGGATTCAGGAACCCACCTAGACTCCCGTGAAAATCAGTCAACCACACCCAGAGTTATAAGCATTTGAAAAATACATTTTACCACTAGGTGGCGCTGTTTCTAAACTTCTCAGGCTTTTTCAAGGCATGGTACTGATGACCCATACCGAGTTTCATAACAATCCGTTCATGCGTTCAGAAAATACAGCATTTTAGCGCACAATTCAAAATGGCCAAGCGCCAAAATGGCCGATCTGGGAAAATTTGATATCAGTCGACTGGCAGGACGCCCTGAATCTAATGAGACCACATTTATGATTTTTGGACAAACCGTTCAGAAGTTATAAGCAAATACAAGGACTTTTCATATCTCGGGACCAGTAAGTGGCGCTGCGCCGAAACGCAGCATGTACCCTCAAGTTATGCTTGTAATGACATGTATCCAGTTTGGTCTGAATTCGATAAAGCGTTAAGGAGATACAGCCTTACATTTGTTTTCGCATTTCAAAACTGAACCAAACATTTTTTTTCAAAGATCAACAGTCTGTCTTTAGCCTGCCTACACCAGCCATGTCTACGAAACAAATGAATGAACATTTGCTTATCAATCTACATTTGCGCCTACATCTTTGTAGAACTTCAAAAAAGAAACAGAAAAGATGCTGAAATGCGCGCTAGTGTCTTCATTAGGGTTGGGTATCGTTTGAATTTGAACGATTCTGATTCCGATTTCTTGTTTCGATTCTGGTTCCTAACGATTCTCGATTCCAATTCTTTTAAGAGGCAGGGTCAAAAAAGTTTAGCTAACCCTGCTAACCAACGGCCTTTCTGAAGGAAATAATCCTTCTGTAAAAATACTTCTTTTGTCACAAATTTTGCATTTTGCCGAGATTTCGTTATTTTTAGAAAAGTGAAGCCACACTTTGGATCGCCGACGTAAGGTACTCATGTTCGACTCGCGTGGTTATGCCAACACTTCCAGTAGACGCTTCTTCGTTGGTGTTGTTCAGCGGTTTCTTCTTACGCTCGGCGGACTGTGAATATCGAAACTAGGAATCGAAATTTTAATTTTTGAACGATTCCGGGAAAAACGAAAAGTTAGTCTTGGTTCCAATCGATACTCGATTCTCGATACCCAACCCTAGTCTTCATGCTTCATGTGTCGTTGATGATGTGTGTGACGTCGTTGTCGTAAAGCATGTCGTGAATCTCGCGAGATTTGTCGGGGACGCTCCTTTCAAACTTGCTGGTTTTTCCAGCGGAAGTGACTTTGAAGCTGTTATATTAAGGTACAATTCTTGCATAGTGTGACTTTAAAACATTTTTAGTAAAACAAATATCAATCCCAAAGTTGGTGTCAAAAATGGCAGCATTGTGTATTTTAATGTCAACATCATGTTAGATATTTGTGTCATTGATCAAATTAATAGTTCTTGCTAAAGAAACATGGGATTCATGCCTATAAAGTTTTAAAAACAATAATTGGAGGCTAAATTTACCTCATTCATGGAAAGTTTAAGGACATAAAATTTATTATGTAAAACATCAGGGCTCACTTTCACGTCCTTTCACTTTATATTTCTCTCTTTTAATTATTTTGATTTACTGAAAATTAAATGCATTATTTCTTTCTGTCATGTCAGACCTGATGGAAGAGAATGAGGAGAGAGAAGAACTGAGTGAAGTGGAGGAGGAAGAACATGTCAAACCTGGAGGAAAACCCTTGAGTCGCTCAAAGACTAAAAAGACATTTTTAAAGAAAAGAGCCAAGAAATCTTTCACCTGCACTCAGTGTGGAACCAGTTTCACAGCCAAACATCATCTTGAGCGTCACATGAGGATCCACACCGGAGAGAAGCCGTTCACATGTGATCAATGTGGGAAGAGTTTCGGTCATTCTTCATACCTTAAAGAACACATGAGGATCCACACCGGAGAGAAGCCGTTCTCATGTGATCAGTGTGGCAAATCATTTCTTAGGGCATCAGACCTGAAGACACACCTAACAGTTCATACGAAGGAGAAGCCGTATTCATGTTCTGTGTGTGGAAAGAGTTTTCCACTGTGGCTTCATTTACATAAACATCAGAAAATTCATACTGGTGTGAGAGAGTACATGTGCTTTGAGTGTGAGAAGACTTTTACTACAGCGGCCATTTTAAAACGGCACGAGATAATTCACACTGGAGAAAAACCTTACATGTGTTTACACTGCGACAAGAGATTCAATGTGTTATCATCTCTGAAAACACATGAGAGGATCCACACTGGAGAGAAACCTTACAAGTGTTCACACTGTGACCAGAGATTCAGTTTTTCATCAAATCTGAAAACACATGAGAGGATCCACACTGGAGAAAAACCTTACAAGTGTTCACACTGCAACAAGAGATTCAGTGATCCATCACATCTGAAAACACATAAGATGATCCACACTGGAGAAAAACCTTACAAGTGTTCACACTGCAACAAGAGATTCATTCGGTCATCATATCTGAAAAGACATGAGATGATCCACACTGGAGAAAAACCTTACAAGTGTTCACACTGTGACAAGAGATTCATTAACCCATCATCTCTTAAAACACATGAGATGATCCACACTGGAGAAAAACCTTGCAAGTGTTCACACTGTGACAAGAGATTCAGTGACCCATCATCTCTGAAAAAGCATGAGATGATCCATACTGGAGAAAAACCCTACAAGTGTTCACTCTGTGACAAGGGATTCAGTCGATCATCACATCTGAAATCACATGAGAGGATCCACACTGGAGAAAAACCTTACAAGTGTACACACTGTGACAAGAGATGCAGTGACTCAGCAAATCTGAAAACACACGAGAGGATCCACAGTAGAAAAAAACCTTACAAGTGTTCACACTGTGAAAAGAGATTCAGTCACTCATCACATCTGAAAACACATGAGAGGATCCACACTGGGGAAAAACCTTACAAGTGTTCACACTGTGACAAGACATTCAGTCAATCATCAACTCTGAAAACACATGAGAGGATCCACACTGGAGAAAAACCTTGCAAGTGTTCACACTGTGACAAGAGATTCAGTCACTCATCACATCTGAAAAAGCATGAGATGATCCATACTGGAGAAAAACCCTACAAGTGTTCACACTGTGACAAGAGATTCAGTCGATCATCGCATCTGAAAACACATGAGAGGATCCACACTGGAGAAAAACCTTACAAGTGTTCACACTGTGACAAGAGATTCAGTGACTCATCACATCTGAAAACACACGAGAGGATCCACAGTAGAGAAAAACCTTACAAGTGTTCACACTGTGAAAAGAGATTCAGTGACTCAGCAAATCTGCGATCACATGAGAGGATCCACAGTAGAGAGAAGCCGCACACGTGTGATCAGTGTGGAAAGAGTTTCTCTATTAAAAGTGACCTGAAGCTACACATGAAGATCCATGCTGTGGAGAAACCACATCACCACAGCCTGAGATCACGGTAAGTAGTTCATCTTTATGTGTTGAGCAACAAAAGCTGCTTTTCCACATTTAGAAAAGGTTCCAGTTGTGTTCCCTGTGCGTTTTGTCCATAGGAATGTTTTTCTCCACTGTAAATTCACATGATTGAGCACACAATTAATCTATAACTATCGTGGTGGTAGATTATTTTCATGCTCGATTTAATCAATTCCGTCTTGCAGCCCTAGTTTGTATTGATCAGCCCTAGTAATTAAAGTTTGTATTGATCATCAAAAACAAGAATCAGACGGGCAATTGTTGATCTTACGGCTGCCTTTGATACTGTAGGCCATAGTGTTCTTATTTGGCGTTTAGAGCATTTCTTCGGTATCAAGGGCATGGCCTTAAAGTGGATTAGATCATATCTTGAAGACAGGTCTATTTTCAGTTGAGGTAGGTACATCATCTTCTGCTCCTATTATTAGTGGAGTTCCTCAGGGATCTATTTTGGGTCCCCCCTTCTTTTTAACTTGTATATGCATCCGTTGGGTACGGAGCCCCCCTAGTCCCACTTTGGCAAAAAAAATTAATTATAACTATCTTGTGGCCTCAAGATAGTAACTCATGGCCTCAAGATCTTGTATCTTGAGGCCACGAGTTACTATCTTGAGGCCAGGAGTTAGTATCTTGAGGCCACGAGTTAGTATCTTGAGGCCACGAGTTACTATCTTGAGGCCACGAGTTAGTATCTTGAGGCCAAGTATCTTGAGGCGACGAGTTACTATCTTAAGGCCACGAGTTAGTATCTTGAGGCCACAAGTTAGTATCTTGAGGCCACGAGTTAGTATCTTGAGGCCAAGTATCTTGAGGCGACGAGTTACTATCTTAAGGCCACGAGTAAGTATCTTGAGGCCACAAGTTAGTATCTTGAGGCCACAAGTTAGTATCTTGAGGCCACGAGTTAGTATCTTGAGGCCACGAGTTAGTATCTTGAGGCCACAAGTTAGTATCTTGAGGCCACAAGTTAGTATCTTGAGGCCACAAGTTAGTATCTTGAGGCCACAAGTTAGTATCTTGAGGCCACAAGTTAGTATCTTGAGGCCACGAGTTAGTATCTTGAGGCTACGAGTTAGTATCTTGAGGCCAAGTATCTTGAGGCGACGAGTTAGTATCTTAAGGCCACGAGTTAGTATCTTGAGGCCACGAGTTAGTATCTTGAGGCCACGAGTTAGTATCTTGAGGCCACGAGTTACTATCTTGAGGCCACGAGTTACTATCTTGAGGCCACGAGTTAGTATCTTGAGGCCACGAGTTAGTATCTTGAGGCCACGAGTTAGTATCTGGAGGCCACGAGTTAGTATCTCGAGGCCACGAGTTAGTATCTCGAGGCCACGAGTTAGTATCTCGAGGCCACGAGTTAGTATCTTGAGGCCACGAGTTAGTATCTTGAGGCCACGAGTTAGTATCTTGAGGCCACGAGTTAGTATCTTGAGGCCACGAGTTAGTATCTTGAGGCCACGAGTTAGTATCTTGAGGCCACGAGTTAGTATCTTGAGGCCACGAGTTAGTATCTTGAGGCCACGAGTTAGTATCTTGAGGCCACGAGTTAGTATCTTGAGGCCACGAGTTAGTATCTTGAGGCCACGAGTTACTATCTTGAGGCCACGAGTTACTATCTCGAGGCCACGAGTTACTATCTCGAGGCCACGAGTTACTATCTCGAGGCCACGAGTTACTATCTCGAGGCCACGAGTTAGTATCTCGAGGCCACGAGTTAGTATCTCGAGGCCACGAGTTAGTATCTCGAGGCCACGAGTTAGTATCTCGAGGCCACGAGTTAGTATCTCGAGGCCACGAGTTAGTATCTCGAGGCCACGAGTTAGTATCTTGAGGCCACGAGTTAGTATCTTGAGGCCACGAGTTAGTATCTTGAGGCCACGAGTTAGTATCTTGAGGCCACGAGTTACTATCTTGAGGCCACGAGTTACTATCTTGAGGCCACGAGTTACTATCTTGAGGCCACGAGTTAGTATCTTGAGGCCACGAGTTAGTATCTTGAGGCCACGAGTTAGTATCTCGAGGCCACGAGTTAGTATCTCGAGGCCACGAGTTAGTATCTTGAGGCCACGAGTTAGTATCTTGAGGCCACAAATTACTATCTTGAGGCCACGAGGTACTATCTTGAGGCCACGAATTACTATCTTGAGGCCACGAATTACTATCTTGAGGCCACGAATTACTATCTTGAGGCCAAGTATCTTGAGGCCACAAGTTACTGTCTTGAGGCCACGAGTTTGTATCTTGAGGCCACGAGTTACTATCTTGAGGCCACAAGTTAGTATCTTGAGGCCATGAGTTACTATCTTGAGGCCACGAGTTAGTATCTTGAGGCCACAAATTAGTATCTTGAGGCCACGAGTTAGTATCTTGAGGCCACGAGTTACTATCTTGAGGCCACGAGTTACTATCTTGAGGCCACAAGTTACTATCTTGAGGCCACGAGTTACTATCTTGAGGCCACAAGTTACAATCTTAAGGCCACAAGTTAGTATCTTGAGGCCACAAGTTAGTATCTTGAGGCCATGAGATAGTATCTTGAGGCCACGAGTTAGTATCTTGAGGCCACGAGTTAGTATCTTGAGGCCACGAGTTAGTATCTTGAGGCCACGAGTTAGTATCTTGAGGCCACGAGTTAGTATCTTGAGGGCACGAGTTACTATCTTGAGGCCACGAGTTACTATCTTGAGGCCACATGTTACTATATTGATGCCACGAGTTAGTATCTTGAGGCCACAAATTACTATCTTGAGGCCACGAGTTAGTATCTTCAGGCCACGAGTTACAATCTTGAGGCCATGAGATAGTATCTTGAGGCCACGAGTTAGTATCTTGAGGCCACGAGTTAGTATCTTGAGGCCACGAGTTAGTATCTTGAGGCCACGAGTTAGTATCTTGAGGCCACAAGATAGTTATAATTAATTTTTCTTGCCAAAGTGGGACTAGTTGGGGGATATTATTAGGAATCACAATTTTCACAAGTTTCATTTTTATGCAGATGATTCACAGTTGTACCTGCCGTTAAAAGCTGGTTATTTAATTCATCCTTTGTTGGAATGCATGGGGGACATTAAAGTAGAACTCCGATGCAAAACAAACCTTTGTTCTAATAAAACATCGGTACCTAGTCAACCGTTCTCTGAGATTTGTTTTCATGATAATTGAATGTAAAGAGTTTTATCTCTAAAAATTGTTTAGTGTATAATGCTAGTACTGGGGGCATTTACTAAGTAAAAAGAAATCGCCAGTTTATACCACTAACAAGGCTCAAAATAGCCCCACACTAACACAGTAACATAATGAGGGTCCATACATGCAAAACATTGAGAACTTTGTAAGTGTACAGACCGTTTAATGAGAAGATACTTGGGGAACAAAACTAAAAAGTAATAGTTCACCCCAAAATGAAAATTCTGTCAGTAATTACTCTCCCTCATGTTGTTCAACCCCATAAGTCTTTCGTTCATCTTCAGAACACAAATGAAGATGTTTTTGATTAAATCTGAGAGCTGGATCACTCCTCCATGGGCTTCTGAAGGATTTAAACTTGACAGCCCAAAAAAGTCATTAAAGACATCGTTAAAATAGTCCAAATGACTACAGTGGCTAGATCTTAAGTTTATCAAGCGCCGAGAATACTTTTTGAGCGCAAAAAAACAAAACAAAAATAACAACTTTATTCAAGTATTCATTTCCACCTTGATCGGCCTCAGATTTCACTTAGTATGCGTAATGTTTCTGGTTGAACGTCTCACGCATCACACACATGACCAGCGTCGCCAATAGTGAGCCTACGTATGACGTATAACACAGAAGCAGTACGCTGTTACACTACGTGAACTATCTGGAGGCTGACAGAGGTGAAAATGAATACTTGAATAAAGTCGTTATAATTTTTTTGGCGCTCAAAAAGTATTCTCGTCGCTGTCAATGCAAAGATGCGCTACGAAATTAAAACAATTCCTGCGGCACGAATGAGGTGTAGAGTGTGGCGCGGTAGACGCGAATACGCCTCATTCGAATGATTTAGTTAGTGCTATTTGTGCACTCACGCGTTTAACGCAAATTCGCGCCTGCCGTCCGAGATGAAAAATCTGAACTTTGGTGTCAATTCGCGCCGCGTTAACCAATTCCGATTCAAACTTTTGATTTACGCGCGTCAGTTTCACTCTTGACACGTGAATTAACACAAAGTGGTCAAGCGTCAAATTAGACACGAATTTGACGCGCTACTCGCGTCCGGTGTGAACGTAGCATTACAGAATATTCATTTTGGGGTGAACTATCCCTTTAATGTAAGAAAATTTTTGACTGTACGCAAATGCTAGTGCAGTGAATCTCAACTTTCTTTAAGTGCTGAAACCCTGTCATGTTTGGATTGGTTTAATTACTTCACTCTTTATTTCACATTTTTCTTTCGTTTGAAATGTCACATGATTTAATGTTTCTTTTAGACCCGATGGAAGAACCAGAGAGAAACCTTACTCATGTGATCAATTCGGGAGGAGCTTCACGGATAAAGGAAACTTTAAGAGACACATGAGGATCCACACCGGAGAGAGACCATACACATGTGGTCAGTGTGGGAACAGTTTCATCAGTAAACAAAACCTTAAGAATCATAAGAAGCTTGTTGTATTTGTATACCGCTGTAACCTTAGAAATCATCCTGAAACATTCCCATAACCTGTTACAGTCATACATTTAAAGATGTACATCCAGTTCTCCAGGACTGAAGCTGAAGACTCATAATATGTAACCTTTTGTTATTTTGCTAAACTTTTTTGATGTGAAACCAAGTATATATTTTTTTTGTTTAAATAAACTTTTCTTATATAAAGACAAGTATTTTTTCGTCTTACGAAATAGGCAATTTTAGTACATCAATTTTAGTACATTAATAGGCATTTTGTACATCTTCACTGACCAGGACGAAAAGAGATCCAGGAAGCTTTCACCGGATAGTAAGCATGAAAGATTATTCAAGTCAAAGATTGTTATGGTTGTATATGGTGTTATAGGACATACCTTATATTTAACTGGTATAAAAAAATAGCCAAGTGTAGTAAACCTGAGCTGACAGCACAAGACTCCCTTACTAGGGGTTATTCAGGCAATGAGGTAAATACCAGATCTCACCACAATATCTAAACTACAACAAAATAAAGATATTTCTAGGGGGAAAAAAATCACTGTTTTGAAAGTTTTGTTAACCAAAGAATGGTTTCGTTTTGCATTAGTTTCGGAACAATTCAAAGACAATCATTTAAAAAGGGAAACTATAAAAGACATCCGCATTTCTTCACCCGAATTAGCAATTAGCACCCCTAGCAATATGGTTTAATGTTGGCCTCTTTTAATGCTGCGTTCACACCAAACGTGAATGGTGTTTGGCCTCAATAAACTATTTTGTAATTTGACTAAATGGTCATGGTTCTAATGCACAACAAAGCAAATATTGTATCACATAAAAACTTGATTTCAATTTATGAGACATATTCATTTAGTATTAAATGCTATTTAATCCAAATCTAATCTAGGTTATATGAAACATTATTATTCTAATGTAAAGACAGACAACCAACATGCATAGTGCAAGAATATAGTTTGTGTCTGGACAGTGTTTTGTGAGAAAATAAAATCACAGGACAGGTTAATCACTTTTGGAGGCTGGCTCCATATCATCAAAACAAAAATAAATGACCGATTATATGGGGGAGAGCGAGGGTTATCCTCTCTCCGATATGGGCAACGCATTCTCATCCCAAAGCGCCATATAGGACGCTTTTGCAAAAGCGTAAATATCCAACGCACATGGCACCCTTTAACGTCTAATGAGACGCTTCGGTTAATGGTTAAGTTTAGGTATGGTGTAGGGTAAGGGTTAGACCACTAGGGGGCGCCTTCTGCCCAAATATATATGCGTCTCATTTCACGTTAAAGGGTGCCATGTGCGTTGGATATTTACGCTTTTGCAAAAGCATCCTATAGAACGGGCTCATATGGGACAACAGGTCATCAAACTGGACAATAAAATATACGGGTTATGAACGGGTGTCAAAAAATAAAATCTTACTTTTTTAGGCCGGTTTTATGAATGCATGACAAAAAATAAAACCATATCATTTTCATACAGCTTTACGAATGGAGTGACGAAAAATAAAATCATCTTACCGTTTCAGAGTACTGAAGAAAACATAATACATGAATGAGGAACACAATTGCAATGAGTTTAAAGATCCCAGATTGTTTTCTCTTTCAAAAGTCAGTGCATGGCAGGCCAGTGTCCTTTGGTCTTCTGTGTGTGTGTTAGTGTGTGTGTTCAGTATGAGGTCTCTGCCTTACACAAAAATCTTACAAGGGTTTCTGCATCACATCATTGTCACTCCTGTTTTGCTAAGAGAACATAAAGAGCAAACAAGTTTCAACATATGGTGGCTATAAGACATTAGTTTAAATTAAATCTTTATAGTTTTAACACATTCGTATCTTCTATTTATCTTTTAGAAGATTACTGTTAAGATTTTGTTTAACGGCAACCTAAAGTATATTTTTTATCCCGTACACCTAAAACACGACATTTGTTTAACATCATGGAGAAGCTCACAGCTTTGCAAAGGCAAATGGATCGTGGAGACCAAAATGAGAATAGCTGTGTAAATTGAATGCGGCTTCTTGCCCAACAATCCCAATCTTATCTGTTTTCGGCCGCCCTCAACCAGCACTGGCCTTGGAACAACAACTCCCCCGGAAGAGCACTGCAGTGAGCCGCTCTTGCGTTTCTTCCCTGACTCCCCAGACACCTGGTGATTGTTGTCTCTGTCTGGCACCTGATCAAGGTTTTCTCCATGGTAACTTGCTGTGTTTCGCTATGACAATCCTGCGGACTGAGGCGCCTAGATTATGGTGCCAGGCATAGCGAGTCTCCAGGCCTACACACACACAAACGAACTCTTACACATATATACAGATATGCTGTCCTGTCCTGTCTACCCCCTTGTGGTTTCGTATATATGTTTGTATGGACAAGTTGATGACCAATTTTGCTGGTACTTGTGACCACGTGACAATAAAGGGTTTACAACCGTCACAGAAAACTGTTTAATCAGTCGTTGAAATTTTCGGGGATGAGAAGTTGCAACATTTGTAGTAAATTACCATTTTGATTCTACAGCATCATCCATTTTTATTTATTTTTCTATCAATTTTTGCAGATTATATTATTAAAATTTTAATAGAGCCGATTATAAACACTGTAATGAGTAATGAACGTTGAGAAAGTTCAAATCTATAAATAAATGATAAATATATATAATAAAATTTATAAGATAGCCTAAATATTAGCCTAATTAAGTTTAAAACTGTTGAATAATGCTGCTGCTCTTTATTTGTAAGTTTTATGGCCATTGTCATTGTATTTAAATAGGGAAAACGTGAAGGTGTTTGGTCGCTGCTAACATCTCTGTTTGGATCCTAATGAATGAACTGGGCTAAGCTAAGCTAACTGCTATCAACGAGTCGCCGCGCGTCAGAGCGATTGAGCCGAGGTGTGTATCAACTCGTCTTAGTTATACTATTATAAAATAATATAATATGAAAAAACGGTGGAGTTTTCCTTTAAGGTTTATCAAATGTACAGCAGAAGCTTTCCAGAGGACTGACATCTTGAACTGACTTTTTACAACAATCTAATCATCTGACAGGAGTCCCTGCAAACAAGCCTGCACTGGCCCTGTCCGGGCCCACTTAGGGCTAGCCTAAGGGCCCCCTGCAGGCTGCTAGCGCAGGGCCCATGAGAATTTGCTCATTGGCAAAACGTTGGGCCTGCATGGGCAGCCCTCACTTAGCCCTCACTAAACCCACACAGGGCCCGCACACTGGGCCCACAAAACGTTGGCCCTGCATGGGCAGCCCTCACTTAGCCCCAAGGAAGCCCTCACTTACCCCACACAGGGCCCGCACCGCACACACAGGGCATCTACAACAATAGATCTAGTTCACAATTAATCTGTTTCACTATAAATACTTTTTGGCTAATATAACTATAAGTCTTTGGGAAAAACAATTATTCTATACATCTGAATGCAGTCACCACATAACTAATTTCTGTATTTTCACAAATGTACAGAAGTCAAAGGGATTTCAAATCAATGTATTTATTAATTACAAAACATAAAACATTAAATTCAGGTTATTATATATAATATAATTACACTATTATATATTCACATAAAAAACAGAAACATAGAAAACAGCTGTTTTACATTATGATAAAATTTCACAATATTACTGTTTTTTTTTTTAAATAAATGCAAATAAATGCAAGCTTGATAAGCAGAATAGACTTCTTCCAAAATGTTTCCAAATTTTTTACCTGTATACTGTATATGATTTTATACAAAATAAATAGTAGTTAATAAGATTGACACTGTATTATATCTAGTAATATTGAAGCTAAACAGAGTCCCTATAACAGTGCAATTTGTAGATTTTTAGTCTTCGAGAAAATGTTTTATGAGTTGCAAACCTCTTTTTCTTTGCTTTCTCTCTCTCACAAACACAACACATCAGTTACACAAAACATCAGTTAAATTCTTCATTGCAGGTGCACAAATCCTATTCTAAAAATTACCAAACTCATAGGGTCATATTTTTGTTGATAAACAGTAACATTTTGGCCAATTATGCACATTTCTTGGTGTATAATTTTGTGAATCATCTATACTGTTTGGCTATTCTCATGTGGTCACACTTCACTTTTCATTCACAGTCACATATGCTCAAACCCCGTGTGGCCGTGCCTTAAATGTCAGCATACATTTCTTACAGGGCTGTGCAAAAGTTAATTGCGATTAATCGCATTCAAAATAAAAGTCTGTGTTTACATAATATATTTGTGTGTGCTGTATATAATTATTTTGTATTAGGGCTGTGAAACGATTAATCGCATCCAAAATAAAAGTTTGTGTTCACATAAATTATATACGTTTGTGTAGTGTGTATAATTATTTTGTATATATAAATACACACACATGCATGTATATATTTAAGAAATATTTGCATGTTTGTACTGTATATATGTTTATACAAAATTAATATTATACATAAATATAAATCTTTGATATATCAATAACACATTTTTCTTAAATATATACATGCATATGTGTGTATTTATATATACAAAATAATTATACAGACATATATCATGTAAACACAAACTTTTATTGTTGATGCAATTAATCGTTACACAGCCCTATATTGTATATATAAATACACACACATGCATGTATATTTAAGAAAATGTGTTATTCATATATAAAATATTTATATTTATATAATATAGATTATGTATTCATATATATATATATATATATATATATACACACAGAATTGAAGTGCAAATAATTCTTAAATATATACATGCATGCATAGGTATTTATATATACAAAATAATTATATACAGCACACACAAATATATTATGTAAACACAGACTTTTATTTTGGATGCGATTAATTGCAATTAATTTTTGCACAGCCCTTTTTGTGATTTGAAAAAAAGAAAATTATTTGTACACCTCCAATGAAGAATTTGAAAAGCTGTAACTGCAGTGTTTTTTGTGAAAGAGAAAAAAGTTTGAAACTTAAAAAAAAAAAAAGTTCTCTCTGTGACTACTTTACACCTGACTACTTTTAACTGACTACGTTACACCTACAGATTCCACTGTCACAGGTGCTCTGTTTTGCTATAATGAAACCTTTACAGAACATGATAGTAATCCGCCATCCATGTAAAAGCAGAGGTCGGTGTGGTGTACAGGTACATCTGTCCAGCCAACATCTCACGCCTTGATGCCTTCCACTGTGGATCCCAGAAAACCTGCAAAAAAAATAAAATAAAAAATACAGTTCAAAATCTATCATACATAATCATACATCTGGTATCACAAATTATTCCAGGTTATTATAACAATTCCAGGTTCAATCAGGTTAAATGCTCAATATTAGAGCTGCACAATACTAAAAACCTTAAATAAAATATTTTGTTTATCTGCTGCTATATATATTGCGATATAAAAACAAATTTCAAGAGATTATTGAGTGAATCTGCATTGAAAATTATAACAAATTACAAGTATTGATAAATTCAATAGAAGAAAAATACAATTGAAATAAGCAGTGCATGAAGTTTTTTCGGAAAATCTAACTTATCAGGTACGGAAATTGAATTATCTAATGTAAAATAAGTCTTCACTGAGGTACAGCCTCTCTCTACTCTTACAAAATGACAAACAACCAGCCTGAAAAACACATGACAATGACACAAGATAATGTCTATAATAAATAGTGTGTGTGTAATTTCTTCAGTACCGTCAGCAGAACTGATAACATCTGAGCTTATCGATACTGCAGTCTTCCTTAATTTGGCCCCAGGGCCCGTTTAATGTTTAATACCGGGTTTCGGAACCTATTCCTACATATGGGTGAGTTCATATGGATGAAGGCCTGTTGTGTTTGGCCTCTTGGTTTGTGATGGTGATATAGCTATTGTGAAACTCACCTTCGTCATGTACTGGGTGTGGATGGCATCAAGATCTTGTCCTGAAGAATCACAGGATCAAATGATATCTCATCTGGTAACAAGAGCACAGCCATAACCCCCTGAATTCAGCATTTGAAAGTAAAAAGAATTTCAGTATTTATCAGTCAAACATACATAAAAAAAATAGCTTTGAGTTGGACAGTATGGTGTCTCATTGGCCAACATAATTAAAAACACACCCAGAGAAAAAATAAAATAAAAAAATAATATATATATATATATGGTATATATATATATATATATATATATATATATATATACCCATGACTATTATCCTGAATTATTATAACTATGACTATTATAACATTATATTTGCCACCTATTATTTAGCTTCTCAAGTACAATGTCACTGAAAAAAACTGTAGTTAATGAATTTAAAGTGAGAGACTTCATTCAAAATCATAAATCCTACAGACCCACAACAATTAAACAGTATGTATGAAGTTTTGCTTACTATAGTCGAGGTCATAGCCGTGGAGATTGTCTTGGACCCCAGGGGGTGCAGCAGGACATCTATGATGATCTTTTAAGAAAATAACATGCAATGTGTCACAGAGCCAACAATATTACATTGAATTTACAATAGAACAAAGGGTTTAATACAAGGAAGCAAGCTAGAGCATAGCTAAAGAATATACATAACAAATCTTAAGGTAATATATTGTGCAATAATGCATATGAAATAATTATCATGATTAAACAATAATTCCCCTTTGTTGTGTTTTTTTCCTGTTCCTTCTGAAATCACTTATTACCAATATTTGTAAATGACGTCATTAAGTACGTTACAATGAATTCTTTCAAGGTTAAATAAATTAACTTAGCTAACTTCCAATCACCCATTGACAAATTATCAGCAAAACAAAACTATCAAAAACTGTTATCAACACAAAAATGTGGTTAAAAACCCACACTTATGTAAAACAAGAGCTCAATTGTAACGTAAACAACTTAACGTTAGCTCTTCTGAAAACGGTTCAGTCAGATGCTAACGGACTTTATCGAAGACACAAAACTATTTCTATAAAGTAAATATTCAACAGAAGTGTATCAATTACACGTAAGACATATATCAGGAAGGTTTGTATGTATTATTTGTGTGATTTTGGTAACTAGACTTACCTGAAAGTAGAGAAAACAACAGTGAGAGACGCTAGTTTGCTGTTTGTCAGTTGGGTTTCCTCGTTTCCATGGTTTCCATCTGCTCGCGCGCGCTCCTGTCTTTGAATCAGATTTGAATGCGACTCGCGCACGTACGCCCATATTGAAACCATAGAACACGTCAAAAGGCACGCAGCATTTAAATAAACATCTAGAATTATAACATTTAACAATTTAAAATATCTTTAATTTTATATAATGAATTTAAACTCATTGTGTAGTTCTATGACCCATTCAGTTGACAATTATGCTTTTTTCTTTTACTTTTATTGTAAAGCAATTTCATGACATCTGTATTATATAAAGGCCTACATGTAATATAAAGAGCAACGTGTAATATAAATATGTAACATAAAGTGTGGTGTGGAATGAAAAAATGGTCCGTAATTTCAACAGGCCCGTAATTTCATTACCATCTTTATGTAAAGAGTGCTTTCTTATTCTTTTATATATATATATATATATATATATATATATATATATATATATATATATATATATATATATATATATGTATCTTAAAAAAATAAAACATTTTTAAACAATTTAAATATATATATATATATATATATATTTAAATTGTTTAAAAAATTTTTTTAAGAGAATTAAAATTACCAAGTTATTAGTGCTTTCTTATTCTCTTTATATATATATATATATATATATATATATATATATTATTAGTGCTTTCTTATTCTCTAAATTAATTCAATATATATATATATATATATATATATTTTTTTTTTTTTTTTTAACAGAATTAAAATTACCAAGTTATTTTGATTAGAGGACGTACTGACGACATTGTGGGCATGTGGGCAAATCTAAATGTGGGCTACCTAAACTAAACCCGCATGGGCCCAAAGGTGCAAAACCTGCTCTGGGCCCGAATGGGATGGCCCACAGTGGGCCATCATGGGCTTAATGTGGGCAGCCCGCTAGTGTGGGCTGCTCACTGATAGCCCGCAGTGAGCCCAAAGCTGTGGGCCTCGTCTGGGCAACCCGCACTGGGCCTGTTTAGGTTTGGCGTGGGCTGGCCCTAGCCCACTGTGCCCACAAAAAGCCAGCGTCGGCCCCGCAGGGGCATGTTTGCAGGGGTAGTCTTTTATAGTAGCTATTGATCAAAAGACGATGTTGTCATTGTGTATGTGCTTTACGTTAATCACTTTCATAACAAAACATGTAATAAATTGTACACACAAACAAAGTTTTGTAATGTAAAGGGAATTAAGTATTTGTTTAACCCTTTGTTAAACCCTTATTAACCCTTTAGCGTCCTCACCACTGGAAAAAAAATATTTGCAGTTTTTTAGTTACCATTAATCAATGTTTACTATTATACTCCTTAAAAACGACTCTAAATGAAAAGAAAAGCCAAATGTACTGTAACATAATAACAACCCAGATAGCAAACTGATATTGAATCAACGTGGAAACGTCTCTCATGACATTGAAACAACGTTGATTTTGCTAATCGAATTAACGTTGAACCAACGTCAGACGCGGCATTCTTCAAAGCTAAATGAAAATCGAAAATTGGTTTGCTTTCATAACGTTGAAACAACGCGTTGATTTCAAGTTGATTTTCCGTTAGTTTTGAAAGAATGACGCGTCTGACGTTGGTTCAACGTTAATTCGATGAGCAAAACAATGTCAGATCAACGTTGTTTCGATGTCATGTTTCCACGTTGATTCAATGTCAGTTTGCTATCTGGGAAATGAGTGAAATGTGCTACTGAAAATAGAGTAATTTATTGCCATCTCTGCATTTAAAACTGCTAGGGAGAGTTTTTAATCACAGATTACATGTATGCATTTGGCAGACAGTTTTTAAAAGACACAATATTAATAAAGGTTTAGGAAGGATGGTATTATTTAGCAAGGAAAACAATTATATGGAGAAGTATAGAAACTGTGAGCCACGCACTAATAGACTGTTTCAAACAGAAAAGCTGTCGTTTTTTCATTTTTACCTTTATATTTCTTTGTTGACATAAATTTTTTGCAGATTATACTGTTAAAATTTTAATAGTGCCGATTATAAAACACTGTAATGAGTATGAACGTTGAGAAAGTTAAAATCTATAAATTATAAATATAAAATTGATATGTTAAGATAGCCTAAATATTAATGAAGTTTGAAACTGGACATGTTGCTGCTGCTATTTATTTGTAAGTTTTATGGCCATTGTCGGGAGTCTCCCGCATATTAATAGCGTGTCCCTGATGCCCGCAAATTAGTTAAAATCTCCCGGAATTTAGAGCGAGATACAACATACTGCGCGCGCGGGCGTGCACTGTAGAGAGGGAGAGACCTTGAGAGTGTGCCGCGCGAACGCGAAAGCTAGCCCTCCCCCACCCCCACAATCCTGTCAGCGAGATTTACCTCCCGGAAATGAATTCTTGGGACTCTTGGGATGTCTTTTCTTTTACTGTCTATGGGGATGTCTGAAATAGGGAAAACGTGAAGGTGTTTGGTCGCTTAAACTAACTTCATCTCTGTTTGGATCCTAATGAATGAACTGGGTTAAGCTAAGCTAACTGCTATCAACGAGTCGCCGCGCGCCAGAGCGATTGAGCCGAGAGAGGTGTGTATCAACTCATCTTAGTTACCGAACATAGTATAATATGAAAAAACGGTGGAGTGATCCTTTAAGGTTTATCAGATGTACACATGCAGCAGAAGCTTTCCAGAGGAGAGACATCTTGATCTGACTTTTTAAAATATGTTTATCGAATAAACCTCTTTAAAAAGTCAGTTTTACATACATTCTAAATCATAAACATCTTAAAGACATATTCTTAATGTTTTTTTAACATCTGACAGGAATAGACACATCGCAGATGAGCAGATACTCTAAAAAATACGTCTTCTAGATGAAAACACACACATCAAAAAGAGGTCTCTGAGATGTACATGTGCTATCAGTCCTATATATTATGGACATATTATAGTTATAACCTGAGTGTCATTAGTTTATTAATATTTTTGATGTTTTATCCATGTCATGTTGTGAGAAATGACAGAATTGAGCAGTTTTATAGGCTTTTAACCTGACTCAGATCATTTGTTTCTAACAGCAAACACTCAGAATAAAGTGAGATTATCTGCTGATGATCCTGAATGACTTGTTGAATGAGTGTTGATAGTCTGAGGATCATCAATATTAACAGATCTGCTGAAAACACTCTTTATTTCATGACAATAGTTCCTGTTTTCACCTCATTTATTATGCTGATGTCTTCAGATCTCCTGTAAATTATCACTTAAAGCTCATTTGACTGAGGGGATTTGTTGGCTACTATACATTCTTTTATGCTTTTAAATGTTTTTCTTACAATTCTTTACTACGTTTCTAGATATCTGCCATTATTTTAATGAAGAAACAGAATAATGTTATAATTAGAAATAGAAATATTTTGATATGCCTGAGAAAAAAAAAGAAAAGAATATATATATATATTCTTTTTTTTTCAGGCATATTTAGAACAATAATCATTTGATGATATATTCAAACACTGTATATTAGGATCATAGTGCAGCCCCAAAATACTAATTTAAATAAATACAAAATATTATTTATATATATATATATATATATATATATATATATATGAAGAGTTCAGATGCAAAAGCCTCTAAGTGCCATTTGAAATTTTCTTCTTTAATGATGATTTTTATCAAGCTTGTATATTTAAGTTCAGTAATTTCACTTAAATGGCAATGATAATTACCTATTAATTGTTATTTAAGTGAAATTACTGAACTTAAATATACAAGTTTGATAAAAATCATCATTAAAGAAGAAAATTTCAAATGGCATTTAGAGGCTTTTGCATCTGAACTCTTCATATATATATATAAAAAATACAAAATATAATTTTTTAGTCTTTTGCCACTATCCTTCAAACCACTTTTTAATCATTTAAAAAATAAAGAAGTTTACTATGATCTCTTCAGAAAAAAAAGTCAGAATAATTATGTTGTTTTATTTTTACATACTTATATGTTACGCTGAAGGATGATCCAACATTATTTCACCGATATTCAGACATTTTGTATTCACAAAAGTTATTTGAAACATTACAATTGCATTTACTGGGTTTTCTATACAAAATGTATACAGATTCACTTTTGTCAATTTAATATCATTCAGACACTGAAATTAAACATCTAAACCTATTAAAACGAAATCAGTAACTGATTTATTTTTGATTTGGTCAGATCAGCTAAACTCCTCCCACAGCAATTCCATCATCAGTGAAGCTCCTCCCACTGGAGTTTAGAAAAAAAATGCTGTAAATTCCTCCTTCAGTCTACAAGTGAAGACGATCATCAGAGCATCAGGAAGAGCTGAAATCTGCAAAGACTGAGTTTATTAAAGAGGACAGTGAGAACATGAGTGATCCAGAACCCTGGAGAATGAAACACACTGAAGATCATGAAGAACAAAGAGGTTGGTGTTTATTCTTCATTCATTCATGATGCTGGACAACATTCATGTTAGAAACATTCCAGCTCTTCATCACCTTTTTTGAAATGGGTACAGTATTATTATTGTTATTATTATTTCGTTATCAACAAATGATCAGTATAGGGAGGTTGGAGAAACTCTCATAATGATTGTCAAATCAGGTCAAACGAAATTATTATAGCTGTTTTATTTTATATTTATAAGTTAACCATTTTTGCAGCCATGTTACAAAAATGTTGGACAATTTAGTTGATGTTGTTGTGGCAAAAACAGTTTAACAAACAGCATCATAGTAAGAGACATTAGATTCAAATTGTACTTCAAAAGATGTTTATTCTTTTAAAGGAGGCTTGTTCACAAAAATACCGCGACAGCTACCTCGCGATAGGAACACAGACCTAAATGACATACACTGAAAAAAATAATATGCTTTATCTAATCAATAAAATTGTGGCAACATATTACAAGCAATATTATTAATTAAATTGTACAAATTAGAATTAATTAGAATATTAATTTGATTAGCTATTACTCAATTCTAATTTGTTCAATTAATAAATAATATTGCTTGTAATCTGTTGCCACAATTTTATTGATTAGATAAAGCATATTCATTTTTACAGTGTATAGAACAGACAGCTTTTATACACCTTTCCCCCTGCCCCATGGTGTTTTACTGCCCTTACTCCTGTGAGAGCAAAAGTCAATGACCTGCCCCTCGCCCCATGGTGTTTTTACTGCCCTTACTCCTGTGAGATCAAAAGTTGATGAGATCAAAAGGCTTTATAATGCGGTGGTTCCCTTGTCTATAAACAAAAGCCTTTAGCATATCTTTGGCTGTGTGTGTGAGAGAGTTCCTGCTATGTAAATACAGAGTAAAAGGGGAGAAACACGTTTTAATTGAAAAAGGAACAAACCTCATAATGTGGAACGAAAAGGAAAATAAAAGTACAAAGAAAAGAATATTAAAAACATTGAAATTTTCTATAACAATGTATTTTCGGAAATTAAACCAAATATTCTCCTGCAATGTAATCTGTATGAAACTAAAGAGATGTAGTTTCTCCTGTCTCAGCTATCATCATCATTAATGTGATAATTGTACTGTGGATACAATTTCGTAGATATAGTGAAATATTAGTTCAATTTAAAATGATTGTTTTCTATTTGTAGATATTTTTAAAATGCCATTTATTTCTGTGATGTAAATCCTTTCTCCAGTCTTCAGTGTCACATGATCCTTCAGAAATCACTCTATGAATAATTTCTGTTCAAGAAACATTTATGATTATTATCAATGTTGAAAACCGTTGTGTATTGTTTCTCAGGATTCTTTGATTAATAGAAAGTTAAAAACAACAGCATTTATCTGAAATAGAAAGCTTTTGTAACATTATACATACCGTTCAAACGTTTTTTTTTGTAAAGAAATTAATACTTTTATTCATCAAAGACGCCTTATATTGATCAAAAGTGACAGTGAAGACATAAAATATTTCCTTTTACAATAAAGGTTTTTTTTTTTTTACTTTCCAATCATCAAAAAATCCAGAAAACATAATTTACACAACTGATTTCCACATTGATTATAATCATAAATGTTTCTTCATCATCATATTAGAGTGATTTCTGAAGGGTCATGTGACACTGAAGACTGGAGTAATGATGCTGAAAATTCAGCTTTGATCAAAGGAATAAATTACACTTTAAATATATATTTAATTAGAAAACATTTATTTTAAATTGTACAAATATTTCACATTTAAAAAACATGTCTAACCAACTAAATTCAATAACTGATCATGAAACTGGTCTATGAAACTGTAAATGAAAACTTTGATCTTTTTATTTTTAATTCTCTTTAATTTAATTTTAATTTTAATTTATATTTAATTTAATTTGTATAACCCCCCCCCCCTTGTAGCGAAGTACAATTCTTCCAACAAATTGTTTATAAGTAAAAGTAAAATTACAGATTTTTTTTTAAAAAAAATAAAAAACTTAAAAAAAAATAAAATAAAAAAAATAAAAAAATAAAAACTTTAGACCTATGCTATAGCATTCAAAAGTTTTAGATGTTTTTAACAGAGGTGGAAAGTAACGGATTACATTTACTCGCTTAAACTTAATTTTGTGAATACGCTACAAACAATAAATTCAATCATTAAGTCTCCTCACATTCATTCTCTATAGTTCCCTCATTCCTCATTGTTCAACATTATTTTCTCAAAACTACAAAGTTTAATGTACATGTTGCTCACATATTACGGTAGCCCAGTGTGTGTTGAATACAGTGTAATCAGACTTTAGCCAGTAAGATGTACTGTATTTAAGCAACTGAAAAAGCACCAATGTCAGAGCATAACAAAACTTCTTCAGGCCCCAAAATACCCTTAGAGTCCAGAGGGTTAAAGAGATTGTTTTTCCTTATAATAACATTGGCAACAGGGTTGATGAATGCGGACAAAACTGCAGTTTGTGTTTAAAGATATTCGTTTTAAGAAATGCTCTGTTTTTACAAGGGGTGAGTGAAGCATGTAGGACTCTAGCCGTGTTTCCAACCACTTTACAATCGAATTATCTGAAGTTCGGTAAAAAAAAAACTCATGCGAATAAAGCTGGTGAAAGTGTGTTTCCATCCGACGGCTTTAAAGCAAATAAAAACCTGTACGTAATGACGTCACATGCTGTTTTGCGATCGAATTGATTTGAGACATTTTAAGGGGTTTCCATGAATCTTCGCACTGAATCGAACAACATTCAAGCAAACTTTTGCAAACAAATTTTTGCTAGACAAAACGCATCACGTCATCTACCAACAAATGATCCATATTTCACAAGTTGTATCCTAATAGTGCTTATGTGCCAGCTGATAGCGACATATGTATGGGATAATGTATATGCAAGTCGGTTGTTAACCTGAAGGGGTTGTATTCGCTATAACCGCCTCGCTATACATTATCCTGCTTATTCAACCCGATCTCACGGGAATTCGTACGAATTTTTACATGGTGGCTAATTCGTAACAATTCATACGACCTCACTCATACGAATTAGTATGATTTGTGCAAAATCGTACATATTTTACGAATTGGCCAATTCGTATGAATTTGTACGAATAACCTACCCCTGACCCCGCCCCTAAACCCAACCATCACGTGGGTTTAGACAAATCGTACGAATTCATACGAGTGAGGTGGTATGAATTAGTACGAATTAGTCACTTTTTAATCATTCGTACGAATTCGTACGAATTGGTCGTGAGATAGGGTAGGCTTATTATATGGCTACCTACCAAATAAATCAGCTCCATCAGTTCTTGGAGATCGTGGTTCAGAGACACTTCACGGAAACCCTTTGGTTCAAGCTTTTTCTTTTTGCTTCGTCCACTTACATGTGTCTTTGTTGACATCCGCCATGTGTGCGCAAACAGAGCGGGAATACTGGCCGGAAGTGAACTCGTCACATTTGAAAAAACACATAAATTCGACCTATAACTGATAATAATAAATCAAAATGTAACTATATACAATCTATTGAGTTTCCAGTGTCCTACATTCACATCAGGAGTGTTTGTGTTTCGTCCAAGTACAGAGAATAATAAAACAACGCAAATATTCCACAATGTGGCATTGCAACTTTCTGTTTTTCTGAAGACTGTCCAACAGTGTAAGGTTACAGCGGGAGGCGCTCCATCCCGATCTCATGGCAATTCGTTCGAATTTTAGGTGGCTAATTCGTATGAAAATCTGTTATTAGCAAAAAGCGTGTGAATGGTTTTGGCAAGCACGTAAATAGTGGCTCTCTTCTTCTTTTGTGTCAAACGAGAGTGAGAAGTGTAAAGTTGCGCCATCTACTGTCAGGGAGTGAATTTGCACGTTTACAAAGCGCATCACCATTGAAAATCGCTTGGAGATGAACACAAAGACGCGTCTAAAAACGTTTCGAATAACACACGCAATAATCATCTTAAAGCATGGGGTAAGTTTAGTCTGGGGTAATTGACATGAATGGGGGAAAGTCGTAAAGCCGTGATTGTGTCTTTGTCACTGTCGTGAACGAGCACCGATTTGCCAATGACATTTGATGTCCTTAAAATAAAATTAATTTCTTCCATTTCAGAGCTGATGAAAGAGAACGAGAAGAGTGTAGAACTGAGTGAAGTGGAGGAGGAACATCATGTCCAACCTGGAGAAAAACCTTTGAGTCGCTCCAAGAATAAAAAGAAATTTTTAAAGAAAACAAGAGCCAAGAAATCTACAACCTGCACTCAGTGTGGGAAGAGTTGCACAAATAAAAGTGACCTGAAGATTCACATGAGGATCCACACCGGAGAGAAGCCGTTCTCATGTGACCAATGTGGGAAGAGTTTCAGTCAATCATCATCCCTTAATGTTCACATGAGGATCCACACCGGAGAGAAGCCGTTCACATGTGATCAATGTGGGAAGAGTTTCACAATCAAACACAATTTTAAACTTCACATGAGGATCCACACCGGAGAGAAGCCGTTCACATGTGATCAGTGTGGGAAGAGTTTCACAAACAAAAAAAGTCTTCAGATTCACATGAGAGTTCACACTGGAGAGAAGCCGTTCTCATGTGATCAGTGTGGGAAGAGTTTCAAAAACGCACAAAGTCTTCAGATTCACATGAGAGTTCACACTGGAGAGAAGCCGTTCTCATGTGATCAGTGCGGGAAGAGTTTCACACAAAAACCAAGTCACACTAGGCACATGAAAATCCACACTGGAGAGAAACCACATGAATGCGATCAGTGTGGAAAATATTTCATATCCAAAATTGAGCTTGATACTCACAAGAGGATCCACACTGGAGAAAAGCCGCACACATGTGATCAGTGTGGGAAGAGTTTCACGCAGGTAACACATCTTAACGTACACATGAAAATCCACACCGGAGAGAAACCGTTCATGTGTGATCACTGTGAAAAAATATTTTCAAGTAAAGGTAATTTGGATATTCACATGAGGATCCACACCGGAGTGAAGCCGTTCTCATGTGATCAGTGTGGAAAAACATTTCTTAGGTCATCACACCTGAAGTCACACCTGATAGTTCATACGAAGGAGAAGCCGCATTCATGTTCCATATGTGGAAAGAGTTTTTCACTGCGGTGTAATTTACTGTCACATCAGAAAATTCACACTGGTGTGAGAGAGTACATGTGCTTTGATTGTGAGAAGACTTTTTTTTCAGAGACTAAATTAAAACTGCATCAGAGAATTCACACTGGAGAAAAACCTTACGAGTGTTCACACTGCGACAAGAGATTCAGTCGATCATCAAATCTGAAAACACATGAGAGGCTCCACACTGGAGAAAAACCTTACAAGTGTTCACACTGTGACAAGAGATTCAGTCTCTCATCATATTTGAAAACACATGAGAGGATCCACACTGGAGAAAAACCCTACAAGTGTTCACACTGTGACCAGACATTCAGTGTTTCATCATCTGTGAAAACACATGAGAGGATCCACACTAAAGAGAAACCTTACAAGTGTTCACACTGCGACAAGAGATTCAGTCTGTCCACAAATCTGAAAACACACGAGAGGATCCACACTGGAGAAAAACCTTACAAGTGTTCACACTGTGACAAGAGATTCAGTCACTCATCACATCTGAAAACACATGAGATGAACCACACTGGAGAAAAACCTTACAAGTGTTCACACTGTGACAAGAGATTCAGTGAATCATCAACTGTGAAAAGACATGAGAGGATTCACACTGGAGAGAAGCCGCACACGTGTGATCAGTGTGGAAAGAGTTTCTCTTTTAAAAGTGACCTGAAGCGACACGTGAAGATCCATGCAGTGGAGAAACCAGATCACCACAGTCTGAGATCACGGTAAGCAGTTCATCTTTATGTGCTGAGAAACAAAATCTCTTCTAATTTAGTGTGCTAACAGCCACGTGGAGCGACAATAGATTTTGTTGGTTGATTGGTATCTATTAACTTCTGTTCACACCAACAAGAGAGTTCAGTCAATTACTTTAAAGACATTCACTCTAAGATGTCCAGGTTTATTTGGGATGCTAGACGGCCCTGGGTTCGTTTGAATACACTGCAACGACCCAAACTGCTGGGTGGTCTGGCAGTACCGAACGTTGAACTTTATTATTGGTCATTTCAGATCAGAGCTCTCAGCACATGGGACCCACAGTCTACCACTACATGGAGATTGGTTGAATCTGCTAAACTATTACCACACAAATTGCAAGACTTCCTATTCTCTAGTGTAACAAACAAAACAATAAAAGAGAGTTTTGGGCCCATCATTGCTAACTCTATACAAGTGTGGAAGAAAGCAGAACCCACCTAAATTCTGTCTGAACACACCACTATTGCATAACCAGAGATTATTATGTGGCAACAAACCATTTAATCAGCCATCTTGGTCATCCCTTGGGGTGAATACATTAGGTCAGGTGTGCCCAATCCTGCCCCTGCCGATCGACTGTCCTGCACAGTTCATCTCCAACCCCAATCAAACACACCTACCTTTAATTTCCAAGTGATCCTAAAGACAAGAATTGGTTGCTTCAGGTGTGTTTAATCAGGGTTGGAGATGAACTGTGCAGGACAGTCGATCAGCAGGAGCAGGATTGGGCACCCCTGCATTAGGTGATATACACTCCTGAACAAAATCTTAAGATCGGGGTAAAGATTGCAAGGATTCGCATTTTGCACTGGTGTATCATAACTGGGTTGTAAGTACTGCTTCAAAATGCCAAAAGAGACAAAAAAATAGAGAGTAGGCATTTAAACTCTCAGGCTGTTCATCAGCTGATCAAAAGTTTAACACCATAGGCATAAAAAGGTAAAATCTGCACAAAAATATGGCTTTCGTGTCATTGATCTTCAGGCAGTCACACTGTCATGATCTCCTGATGGCAAAGGCAAAAAGGCTTTCTCTCTTTGAACGTGGCAGGATTGTTGAGCTGCACAAGCAAGGCCTCTCGCAGCGCGCCATCGCTGCCAAGGTTGGACGCAGTAAGACTTTCTTAAAAGAGTTATGGGTGGTAGACCCCAAAAAATTTCACCTGCGCTGAGCCGCAGGATCCGACGGGTTGCCCGTGAAGACACAGGTCGATCCTAGACCCAAATTATGGCCCTTACTGATGCTGACTGTATCCCAATAACCATAAGACATCATCTGCGAGAGAGGGGCATCAAGAACAAAAAGCGCCTTCAAAGGCCACGTCTCCTCCCACACCACAAACTTGCCCGTTTGGAATTTGCAAGGGAGCACCAAACATGGGACATTGAAAGGTGGAAGAAAGTTTTATTGTCTGACGAGAAAATTTTTTAACCTGGACGGTTCTGATGCCTTCCAACATTACTGGCATGACAATGAGATCCCACCGGAGATGTTTTCTACGCGGCACAGTGGAGGAGGCTCCATCATGATCTGGAGTGCTTTTTCCTTCAATGGGAAAATGGAGCTTCAGGTTGTCCAAACGCCGACTGGCTATGTGGACATGTTGCAGCGGGCATCGCTCCTGAATGAAGGCCCTCATCTGTGCGGTAATGAATGGGTCTTTCAAAAGGACGACGCTGCAATTCACAACACCCGCCTGACTAAGGACTTCTTCCAGGACAATAACGTTGCTCCTTTGGACCATCCTGTGTGTTCTCCTGATCTAAATCCCATTGAGAACATTTGGGGATGGATGGCAAGGGAAGTTTACAAAATCGGACGTCAGTTCCAGACCGTGGATGCCCTTCGTGAAGCCATCTTCACCACAAGGAGCAATGTTCCCAGCAGCCTCCTGGGAACAGTCGCATCAAGCATGCCGAATCGAGTGTTTGAAGTGAGTCCTTCTTTGACACTTTTAGTTCAGTTGTAGGTTTATTTTTGGGTTATGGTCTTAAACTTTTGATCAGATGATAAACAGCCTGTTTCAATAAATTTCTCTACTCTCTATTTTTGTCTCTTGTTTCTTCTTTTGGCATTTTGAAGCAGTCCTTACAACACGGTTATGATACACCAGCACAAAATGCGAATACTTGCAATGTTTCCCCCGGTCTCAAGATTTTGTTCAAGAGTGCATACCAGGGGTGCCCAACCCTGCTCCTGCCGATCGACCGTCCTGCAAAGTTCATCTCCAACCCTAATCAAACACACCTTCCTTTAATTTCCAAGTGGCCCTGAAGACCCCAATTGGTTGCTTCAGATGTGTTTGGTTAGGGTTGGAGATAAACTTTGTAGGACAGTCGATCGGCAGGAGCAGGATTGGGCACACCTGGTGTATACGATACTCAAGGTCTCTGCTCCATTCAAGATTTAAGCACACGCTTTTATCTTCCTGGGTCCTCGTATTTAGTTTACTTTCAGCTAAGATCAGCGTTAAAAACGTATGGAGTACCCTGGAATTCTCCTCTCCCCTCACATCCCAGGTTACAATGGATTGCACCATTACTGGGCGGACCTTCTGTCTCTTTAATATATAGTGCACTAATATATACGTTAACCAATTCCGCTTCAAACATTTGATTTACGCGCGTCAGTTTCACTCTTGACACGCGAAGTAACACAAAGTGGTCAAGCGTCAAACTAGACTCGCTAGACGCGAATTTGCTGTGAACGTAGCATTACGGGGTTGAACAACGTGAGGTAGAGTAATTACTGACAGAATATTCATTTTGGGGTGAACTATCCCTTTAATGTAAGAAAATTGTTTGACTGTATGCAAATGCTAGTGCAGTGAATCTCAACTTTCAACTTTCCATGTTTGGAACCATCCTCAAACCAGATTTGATTGGTTTAATTACTTCACTTTTTATTTCACATTTTTCTTTCGTTTGAAATGTCTCATGGTTTAATGTTTCTTTTAGACCCGATGGAAGAACCAGAGAGAAACCTTACTCATGTGATCAATTCGGGAGGAGCTTCACGGATAAAGGAAACTTTAAGAGACACACGAGGATCCACACCGGAGAGAGACCATACACATGTGGTCAGTGTGGGAACAGTTTCATCAGTAAACAAAACCTTAAGAATCATAAGAAGCTTGTTGTATTTGTATACCGCTGTAACCTTAGAAATCATCCTGAAACATTCCCATAACCTGTTACAGTCATACATTTAAAGATGTACATCCAGTTCTCCAGGACTGCCCTGGGACGGACGGGATTAGCTGAAGAGTCATAATAATATACCCTTTTGTTATTTTGCTAAACTTTTTTGATTGTGTAACCAAGTATATTTCTTTTTTGTTTAAATAAACTTTTCTTATATAAAACAAGTATTTTTTTCGTCTTCAGCTGTTCAAAGATCATTCAATTAGCAATGATGTAGACCTAGGGAACTAAAAAAAAGTCCTCGCTCTAGACTGAAAGAGTTATAGGTCTGTGTAACTAAAAAAATCCCCAATTTAGTCCGGTCGGAACACGAGAAAAAAAGGGTTATAGGAACGTTAGGTTCTAGTAACTGCAAAAGTCCCTCCGGTCGGAAAGCGGCTAATCACAGTCAAGCCCTTTACCGATTGCTCTTTCAGGCACTCTCTCTCTCTCTCTCCTCTGGTGCGCAATCTAAACTCAAGCGTGCTGTGTAACAATAGTAAATTTGATCTGCTTGAACATTTTAATCGTTTTTAATACATTATTCCGAAAGATAGATTAAAATACCCGGTATTTTTTTATTTAAATAAAAACAAAATTATTAAAATTTAATAATAATGATCAATATTTTTTTTTTTTAGATCCGGGCCAAAGATTGAAGGCCTGAATGCCATGTCTAACGACGCGCCTGAGTTATGCTTCCACGTGAATCATTTTGATACTATATTTATCATCCCATGAGAGAGAGAGAGAGATAATCAATAAAATAATTCCTTCGAGGATTGTAAGGTTGAGTTTAAAATATTGTATAAACTAATTTGTATTTGCGTGTTTTAACATAAACAGTAGCATTAGCATAAGCAGTAACAACTTATTTGAAATACATCTTTGTAGAGACATCTAACGTGCACGTACAAGAAACATACCTTTCTGAAACATGTAGCAGCCGTTCATGCACAAGTTCTGCTTGATTCCTCTCCACTGAAATTACAAGAAGTCCGCGCTAAACCTGTAGCGTATAGCTGGATGTGTTGGCGACGTCACAGACGCATGCGCACTAGTAGAGCGTGGTAAACAATCGCACGTGCTTTGATCTTCCATGAAGAATAAAATGAAATTAAAGCTGCAAGCAGCGATGGGCGGGCCCTCACACCTGTAGCGCGTCGGGGTGTGAGGCGGCTGCGTTGCATATTCTGCAGCTCAGCCAGTGCGGCTGTGCATTTGCTACGCTGCTTCGTTAAAGGTCACTTCCTGTTGCCAGCAGGTGGCACTATGACTGTGGGTGAATGTCGGCATGTAGATTTGTTCAACGCGGGACTCTTGTCAAATGTGTTAAATTTCGTGCAGATCTGGGCATTTACAGCCAAGTTACTACAACTTCCTGTTTCATGGCGAATCTTCGACGCCACGGACACGCCCATCGACGAAAACGCACAGATAGCACAACTTTACATCGTCAATGCCTTTAGAAGGCACATCAGAAATGTGATGTCGATCCGACTAAAGCCCTAGGAGGAGTTCGTTAAAGTACGGAGTGAGTAAATCATCCAAAAATGGCGGTAAAATTAGAAATGGCTGACTTCCTGTTGAGTTTAGGGCATCGCTCCAAGAGACTTTTCTGTGCGTCTGGACATGGTAGATGTACCACAGAAATTTCGTACATGTCGGTCAAACATGCGACGGGGGCTGCTTCGTTAAATGTCACTTCTTCTTGCCACTAGGTGGCGCTATGAATGTGGGTGAATGTCGGCATGTAGATTTGATCAGGGCGGGACTCTTGTCAAATGTGTAAAATTTCGTGCAGATCTGGGCATTTACAGCCAAGTTACTACAACTTCCTGTTTCATGGCGAATCTTCGACGCCACGGACACGCCCATCGACGAAAACGCGCAGATAGCACAACTTTACATCGTCAATGCCTTTAGAAGGTACAACAGAAATTTGAAGTTGATCCGACTAAATCCCTAGGAGGAGTTCGTTAAAGTACGGAGTGTGTAAATCGTCCCAAATCGGTCGCCGAATTCAAAATGGCGGACTTCCTGTCGAGTTTAGGGTATGGGTTCTTGAGGCTTTTTTGTGCGTCTGGTCATGGTAGATGTACCACAGAAATTTCGTACATGTCGGTCAAACAAGCGGCGGGGGCTGCTTCGTTAAAGGTCACTTCCTGTTGCCAGCAGGTGGCGCTATGACTGTGGGTGAATGTCGGCATGTAGATTTGTTCAGGGCGGGACTCTTGTCAAATGTGTAAAATTTCGTGCAGATCTGGGCATTTACAGCCAAGTTACTACAACTTCCTTTTTCATGGCGAATCTTCGACGCCACGGACACGCCCATCGACGAAAACGCGCAGATAGCACAACTTTACATCGTCAATGCCTTTAGAAGGCACAGCAGAAATTTTAAGTCGATCTGACTAAATCCCTAGGAGGAGTTCGTTAAAGTACGGAGTCTGTAAATCGTCCAAAAATGGCCGCAAAATTCAAAATGGCGGACCTCCTGTCGAGTTTAGGGTATGGGTTCTTGAGGCTTTTTTGTGCGTCTTGACATGATACACGTCCCCACCAAATTTCGTGCATGTAGGTTGAACGTGGACGAGGGGCTAATTTTTTCCAATTTTCTAGGTGGCGCTAGCGTGCCATTTTGCCCCGCCCATCTGTGAAACCCACAAAATACGAAATTTTTCACCAGTCCTGACATGCGTGCCAAATTTGGTGAGTTTTTGAGCATGTTGCGGCCCCGAAAATGGCACTTACTTTGCAGAAAAAAGAAAAAAAAAAAAATAACCCTAACAGTTTCAATAGGGTCCTCGCACTGTTAGTGCTCGGGCCCTAATAAAAATGGTCATTTAAGTGACAACACCACATTCCTGCAGTAATTCAGGCAAAAGGAGCCCCAACTAAGTATTGACTGTATTTTTTTTTGTATTGGTATTCAGTAATATTCTCATTTTTGGAGGTACAGAATTAGGGGGTTTTCATTAGTTGCAGGTTATAATCATCTCAATTAAATGAAACATCAGTCTGTGTGTAATGAATGAATATAATATCCAAGTTTCACTTTTTTATGGAATTACTGAAATAAATAACCTTTCTGATCAGGTGTGCTCCTACAGTAGTCACATTCAAATCCAGACTCAAAACACATCTGTTTAGCTGTGCATTTACTGAATGAGCACTGTGCCACTGTTCGTCCGACTGTTACTGCACTTCATTTTATTCTAAATGGTTTTACTTTACTGTATTTTATTTTTATCATAATTTTTTATTTTTCATTATTTCTTATTTTTTTATTCTAAACTGTTTTAATTATTCTGATTTCTTTTTTGGATTATTTTAATTTCTTCTATGTAAAGCACTTTGAATTGCCATTGTGTATGAAATGTGCTATATAAATAAACTTGCCTTGCCTTGCCTAATGATTCTGATGCACCTGTATTAACCTGCATCTTTTGCCCTTTTGGGAATGACAACAACATTATCTGGCCCCCCGCCGTGTCCAAAAATCAAATTTGGCTCCCTTTAAAAAAAAAGTGTGGAAACCCATGTTTTAAGTGTGAATATAGAGAAGTGGAAATTGTATGATTGCATGTTGATTGGATCATTTGATTTAGCCAATCAAACTTGTATATATATATATTGTCATCAACCCATCTATCTTGCTTATAAACTTTTACATTACCATTTAAATTCTTCCACTGCTAGAAGACTCCAGCCTAGGAAGTTAACCAGTTCAGGGGCCTGTTTCAGAAAGGAGGTTAAGTGAAAACTCTGAGTATGTTAACCCTGAAATGAGGGAAACTCTGGGTTTTCCATTTCAGAAAGGGAGGTAAGTTAAACCTGAGACAGCAGAGTAGGTCAAGCCCATTTCTGAAAGAGAGGTAACTTATACTCAGAGTCAGTTACCATGGTAACTTACTCCGTGAACCTAACCTGGTCGGGAGCAGGTTTTCTTCAGTAAACTCAGAGTTTCTTGCGGTCTCCTCCCCTTTTTTAAAGAGGAAGTGCTGTTAAACACCAACAATAATACTAAAATGTATTTACACATTCTTTAAGGAATATATATTGTTTGTCCATGGTTTAATTGACTAAATCTGTTTTGTAGCACTTTTCCAAAAAATAAAAGGATTTAAAACGTTTGCTAAACTTTTATTTGATTACCACCGTTTTTGATAATATATTTCTATTAAATCATTAAAAAAATTGGAATAAAAAACATTTAATAGAACTCACTTATTTTTCAAACATAATTTAATAAGTTATTAATGATAAAAAATAAGATGTTAATCTTATTCATAATCAATAATTGAAGTTAGTTGATATGTTTTATTGAACAAATGTTTAATTTATTTAACTGTCATTTTAAATGATGATAATAATAACCGTAATTTAAGAATGCAGTTTATATATTTAATAATTGTTTAATACCATAAACCGTGATATTTTCTGAGATGTTTCTCAACTCTCCCCACATGGTTGAGTCCCCCACCCCACCCCCACAAGTTACTCAGCAACTTTTACTCATGTTTTAAATTAACTACTTTTTACTTGAGTGGATTTTTAGACTGGTATTTTTACTTTAACTTAGGTAAAATTTTTATCAAAGTAATAGTAGCCTACTTTAGGTTGAATAACAGTAAGTTTACTATTATAACAGTAAGTTACTCTAAAATAGTTATGAATTATTAACTGACATCTTCAACGGTGTAGTTAGATTAATGTAATAATCAGGCTACTATCTCTAGAAAGTATTGGTCTACATATTACTAATTGCTAAATGTCAACCTCAACCACTTGATTAATACAAAGAGGAGAGACAAGAAACTGCACTTTTAATTCTTTCAAATTCACAATATACAATTGCATGAATTATTCTTGAATTGATCAAAGTGTGTAGAGGGAGAAGGTTACATAAAAAATATACCTTTTAAAAATGTATGTTAAATCCACTATTGTTTTATACTTAATTGGTTTATGTAGTAGCCTATTTAATGTAATTGCATCATATTTTATTTTAAATTACAGAAGAATTAAGAGTAATCCCTTTAATTAAATTACAATATTTAGATTACTTGGTAATTAATAAACACCTCTTTTTGTCTGGCGCTGTTGCCATGGTGACTCATAATATCTGTGCTCCATTGATAATGGCTTTTTATAGTTGTGGTGCAAGCGCTTAACTCAGAGTCGGTCAACTCAGAGTTGATTGAACTAACTCATTTCAGCTGTTCTGTAACCGAAAACTCAGAGTTTCCCATCTCAGGGTAAGTCAACTCTGAGTTCAAGCTTTAACTCAGAGTTGGTTGAACCTCCTTATTGAAACGGGCCCCAGCTCCAGTTTAAGAGTTCTGGGAGAAAAACAACGCTCGGGAACCAAATTCTACAGTTTAATATCCTGCTGTTTTTAAACAAATAAAGTGTAAATTGCAGGTTAACCACTACAGCCAATAAATGTGTCTGCAGCATTTTGGTATAAAACAACAAAAAACAATTGTGGGCAGTTCTTATCTTTCATGTATGCTATGTTTTTTTTTATTCTATACATTTTGAAAAATGAATGTGAAAAGTTGTCAAATGTCAAGAACAGTGTCTTCATTTTATGAATGCAGTAATGCATATTACAGTAATTCAAAATATAAAAATGTTTACAGTATTTAGTTACTGAGATTAAATTTACAGTAAACATACTGTGAAATGACCTACAGCAACTGACGTGTTAAATGCTGCCAGCAAGTTACTGTAAATTTCACAGTATTCTGTTTACAGTGCAGCAATGAGTACATCATGATCACAGCAGCGAGAGATGAGGAATTACAAGAACACAGATGAAGGGTTTGATCAAACTAAATACTGCAAACAGGGTTTCTCCACTGTGTGGATCCTCACGTGTATCTTCAGGCGACTTTTAATGGAGAAACTCTTTCCGCACTGATCACATGTGTGCGGCTTCTCTCCAGTGTGGATCCTCTCATGTGTTTTCAGATGTTGTGACTGACTGAATCTCTTGTCGCAGTGTGAACACTTGTAAGGTTTTTCTCCAGTGTGGATCCTCTCATGTGTTTTCTGATTTGCTGAATTACTGAATCTCTTGTCGCAGTGTGAACACTTGTAAGGTTGTTCTCCAGTGTGGATCCTCTGATGCAGTTTTAAACAGTTTGCTGAAATAAAAGTCTTCTCACACTCAATGCACATGTACTCTTTCACACCAGTGTGTATTTTCTGATGCCCATGTAAATATCGCAGCAGTGAAAAACTCTTTCCACACACAGAACATGAATACGGCTTCTCCTTCGTATGAACTCTCAGGTGTGTCTTCAGGTCTGATGCAGTAAGAAATGTTTTGCCACATTGATGACAAGTGAATGACTTTTGTCCAATGTGGATCTTCATGTGTTCTTTAAGGTGTACTGATTGTGTGAATCTCTTCCCACACTGATCACATGAGAACGGCTTCTCTCCGGTGTGGATCCTCATGTGAACATTAAGGGATGATGATTGACTGAAACACTTCCCGCATTGATCACATGAGAACGGCTTCTCTCCGGTGTGGATCCTCAAGTGAATCTCAAGATGTTGTTTGGTTGTTAAACTCTTCCCACACTGAGTGCAGGTGAAAGATTTATCTGCTCTTTTCTTTAAAAATGACTGTTTAGTCTTTGAGTAACTCAAGGGTTTTCCTCCAGGTTGGACATGATGTTTCTCCACTTCTCTCAGTTCTTTTCTCTCCTCTTTCACTTCTCTCAGTTCTTCTCTCTCCTCCTTCACTTCTCTCAGTTCTTCTCTCTCCTCCTTCACTTCTCTCAGTTCTTCTCTCTCCTCCTTCACTTCCATCAGTTCTTCTCTCTCCTCCTTCACTTCACTCAGTTCTTCTCTCTCCTCCTTCACTTCTCTCAGTTCTTCTCTCTCCTCCTTCACTTCCATCAGTTCTTCTCTCTCCTCCTTCACTTCACTCAGTTCTTCTCTCTCCTCCTTCACTTCTCTCAGTTCTTTTCTCTCCTCCTTCACTTCACTCCGTTCTTCTCTCTCCTCCTTCACTTCCATCAGGTCTGAAATGAAAGAAAAAAAGTTTGATTCCATTTTAAGCAAATCAAAAAATTAAACAAAGAGTATTTGTCACGACAAGCACACACAAACAGGTAAGAACCAAGAGCAGTTTTATTGGGTAATCCGTGAGTGTAAATCCAGGCAGGAAAAAGGCCAAAATCCAGGTAAGGGCAGTCCAAAACATATATCCAGATAGGAACAGATCTCCGTAGTGCTGGTAACATTTAACAAGGATCCCATGACAAAAACTAAAAAGGCAGGGTATTTATACACGTAAAAGTTTATACAGTCAGGCGGCCACGGTAGCAGAAAAAGTTCGGGAACAGACCCCGACTCATGACCAGAAACAGGCTCAGGCACCGGAACAGACACCGGCTCAGGAAGAGGAGACACCGGCACAGGAAGAGGAGACACCGGCTCAGGAACAGCAGACACCGGCTCAGGAAGAGCAGACACCGGCTCAGGAAGAGGAGACAGCGGCTCAGGTAGAGGAGGCACCGGCTCAAGAAGAGCAGACACCGGCTCAGGTAGAGGAGACACCGGCTCAGGAACAGCAGACACCGGCTCAGGAACAGCAGACACCGGCTCAGGAACAGCAGACACCGGCTCAGGAACAGCAGACACCGGCTCAGGAACAGCAGACACCGGCTCAGGAAGAGCAGACATCGGCTCAGGAAGAGCAGACACCGGCTCAGGAAGAGCAGACAACGGCTCAGAAAGAGGAGACACCGGCTCAGGAAGAGGAGGCACCGGCTCAAGAAGAGCAGACACCGGCTCAGGAAGAGCAGACACCGGCTCAGGAAGAGGAGACACCGGCTCAGGAACAGCAGACACCGGCTCGGGAACAGCAGACACCGGCTCAGGAAGAGGAGACACCGGCTCAGGAAGAGCAGACACCGGCTCGGGAAGAACAGACACCGGCTCAGGAAGAACAGACTCCGGCTCAGGAACAGCAGACACCGGCTCAGGAACAGCAGACATCGGCTCAGGAACAGCAGACACCGGCTCAGGAACAGCAGACACCGGCTCAGGAACAGCAGACATCGGCTCAGGAACAGCAGACACCGGCTCGGGAAGAACAGACACCGGCTCAGGAAGAACAGACTCCGGCTCAGGAACAGCAGACACCGGCTCAGGAACAGCAGACACCGGCTCAGGAACAGCAGACATCGGCTCAGGAACAGCAGACACCGGCTCGGGAACAGCAGACACCGGCTCGGGAACAGCAGACACCGGCTCGGGAACAGCAGACATCGGCTCAGGAACAGCAGACACCGGCTCAGGAAGAGCAGACACCGGCTCAGGAAGAGCAGACACCGGCTCGGGAACAGCAGACACCGGCTCGGGAACAGCAGACACCGGCTCGGGAACAGCAGACACCGGCTCAGGAACAGCAGACATCGGCTCAGGAACAGCAGACACCGGCTCAGGAAGAGCAGACACCGGCTCAGGAAGAGCAGACACCGGCTCGGGAACAGCAGACACCGGCTCGGGAAGAGCAGACAACGGCTCAGGAAGAGCAGACAACGGCTCAGGAAGAGCAGACACCACCTCAGGAACAGCAGACTCCGGCTCAGGAACAGCAGACACCGGCTCAGGAAGAGCAGACAGCGGCTCAGGAACAGCAGACATCGGCTCAGGAAGAGGAGACACCGGCCCCAGCTCAGGAAGAGCAGACACCGGCCCCAGCTCAGGAAGAACAGACACCGGCTCAGGAACACCAGACACCGGCCCCAGCTCAGGAAGAGCAGACACCGGCTCAGGAAGAGCAGACACCGGCCCCAGCTCAGGAAGAGCAGACAACGGCTCAGGAAGAGCAGACACCGGCTCAGGAACAGCAGTCTCCGGCCCCGGCTCAGGAAGAGCAGACAACGGCTCAGGAAGAGCAGACACCAGCTCAGGAACAGCAGACAGCGGCTCAGGAACAGCAGACACCGGCTCAGGAAGAGGAGACACCGGCCCCAGCTCAGGAAGAGCAGACACCGGCTCAGGAACACCAGACACCGGCCCCAGCTCAGGAAGAGCAGACACCGGCTCGGGAACAGCAGACACCGGCTCGGGAACAGCAGACACCGGCTCGGGAACAGCAGACACCAGCTGGGGAAGAGCAGACACCAGCTCAGGAAGAACAGACACCGGCTCAGGAAGAACAGACACCGGCTCGGGAACAGCAGACACCGGCTCGGGAACAGCAGACACCGGCTCGGGAACAGCAGACACCAGCTGGGGAAGAGCAGACACCAGCTCAGGAAGAACAGACACCGGCTCAGGAAGAGCAGACACCGGCTCGGGAAGAACAGACACCGGCTCGGGAACAGCAGACACCGGCTCGGGAACAGCAGACACCGGCTCGGGAACAGCAGACACCGGCTCGGGAAGAGCAGACACCAGCTCAGGAAGAACAGACACTGGCTCGGGAACAGCAGACACCGGCTCAGGAAGAACAGACACCGGCTCGGGAACAGCAGACACCGGCTCGGGAACAGCAGACACCGGCTCGGGAACAGCAGACACCGGCTCAGGAAGAACAGACACCGGCTCAGGAACAGCAGACACCGGCTCGGGAACAGCAGACACCGGCTCAGGAACAGCAGACACCGGCTCGGGAACAGCAGTCTCCGGCTCGGAAACAGCAGTCTCCGGCGCAGGAACAGCAGGCACCGGCTCAGGAACAGGAGGCACCGGCCCCGGCTCAGCAGACACCGGCTCAGGAACAGCAGACACAGGCTCGGGAAGAACAGACACCGGCTCGGGAACAGCAGACACCGGCTCAGGAACAGCAGACACAGGCTCGGGAAGAACAGACACCGGCTCGGGAACAGCAGACACCGGCTCGGGAACAGCAGTTTCCGGCTCGGGAACAGCAGTCTCCGGCTCAGGAACAGCAGTCTCCGGCTCAGGAACAGCAGGCACCAGCCCTAGCTCAGCAGACACCGGTTTAGGAACAGCAGGCACCGGCTCAGGAACAGGAGGCACCAGCCCCGGCTCAGCAGACACGGCTCAGGAACAGCAGACACCGGCTTGGGAAGAACAGACACCGGCTCGGGAACAGCAGACACCGGCTCGGGAACAGCAGTCTCCGGCTCAGGAACAGCAGTCTCCGGCTCAGGAACAGCAGACACCGGCTCCAGCTCAGGAACAGGAACCATGGACACGAAAGGTCTGAAAGGCCTCTCCAGGATCTGAGCCCGACGCTCCAAATATTCGGTTAGTGCCACCCCTCGGCCCCGATAATTGGCATCTCCTGATCTCTCTCTGGCTTATGTGAACAGTCTCTGGCTGGGCAGACGTGACGTGAACAATCTCTGGCTGGGCCTCCGGAAGAACGTCGAGCTGATGGGGCACGGCCTCAGAGCACTTGGGGAGGCTAGAGGTCTTCCCCCTCCTCCACCGTCTCTGATGGCGATGTGTTGACTCTGGTCTGGGCGGAATCGGAAGCGGATGGAGCTCTAAGCTGGACATCACCAGCCCAGGGTCGAAGAGAGACCGAAGACGAGAGTGATGCCGGGACTCACCTCTAGTACCTCCTCTCCTACGACCTCCACGGACCCCAGAAAACCTGGACAGGTGGGTTCCCTCAAACAAACATCCGTGTTCGATGGAAAGGGGCTCAGGAGATTCTACCACCACGGTGATGCAAGCCCATAATGCAAAGCACCCGAAAATATTCATCTGAGACAGCACCTCCCCAGATTGCGCAATCCCCCTCTGCTGCTTCTTCTCACTCTCTGTGGCTGGGGAAGAGGCACAAAAACCCATACCGCTGGATCTATTCATGATGGGATCCTTTCGGATCAAAAACTAATTTAGAATTAAGAAGAATTAATTTACTCAAAGTTCTGTTTGTGAGACAGAACTTTATACATGAAGACTTATAGGCTACAAACAATAGAAACCAGTTAGGACCTGCTAATCTGAGCAATGCTTTTTCTTTGTCATTCACACCAATCAGTTTCTATGGGCCATTCATCTGTGTGGTACACACCTTTACAGACACCGATAGAGTTGATTACATCTGAGGCATAGTAACAATGTAAATGCATCTGACTAAAGTTAACTGAAAATACTCATAATCTTTCACGCCAACATCTTGATGTGGGTCTGGCTTGCCAGGCTAGCTCAGATACGGTCCAGTTCTGGTTTATTGGTTTTATTTTTTCGCTCTTGGCTGACATGTGGCATTACTATACACCGTCGTAGAATCTATGATCTGTGGTTGGAATTAAACAGCACAGACGGACAAACAAAATTCAACAATATTATCTTAATAATAATGTATTGCATGACATCTCAAGCTAGCAACCTTAAACATACAGATTACGTAAGCTTCCCACAACAATATTTTACAACCTTTTCATGATCATTTTATTTTAGATGGATTACTGCTGGGATGCTTGGATGTAATAAAATATCCAAGTTTCTCTCTTTGAATGCAATTACTGAAATAAATCAACATTTTGATTATTTTCTAATTATATGACCAACACCTGTATAAATTAGAGTTTGCTTAAGTTATAATTACAACCATGTCAGCCTTATTGGAAAGTTCTTTAACTTGATATAGTTTGGCATTAACTGTTTATTGGTAAAAATAATTATAATAATAACTATATTGAAAAGTTATTGGCAACACCGTTGCAAAGAATTGTTGAACCATATATAAATAAAACAAAAAAGTGCTAAAATAATATTTATGATCTTTAATGACCATTTGTTGAAAGTAAACAAGAACATTTTGTATAATTCCATAGTTGAACTGTTTATCTAAAGGTGATGAAAAGCTTGAATGTTTCAAACATGAATGTTGTCCAGCATCATGAGTGAATGAAGAATAAACACCAACCTCTTTGTTCTTCAGGATCTTCAGTGTGTTTCATTCTCCAGGGTTCTGGATCACTCATGTTCTCACGGTCCTCTTTAATAAACTCAGTCTTTGCAGATTTCAGCTCTTCCTGATGCTTTCATGCTCGTCTTCACTTGTAGCTGATGGGAATTTACAGTGTTTATTGGAGAATTACAGCTTCACTGATGACGTGATCGATGTGGGAGGAGCTTCACTGGTGTTGTGAATGTTGTGGGAGGAGCTTCACTGATGATGAATGCCAGTGTGGGAGGAGATGATCTGCAAAAATCTATAATGTTCAAAAAAATCTATAATCAGTTACTGAGTTTGTTTTTGTACTAAATATGTTCTTCTGTATATTGTAAAGCAACTGATGCTAATTCAAAACTTATTTTATTACTCGGATTAACTAATCCGACCTCTAATTAAAATATAGCAGATACCTAGAAATACAGAAAGGAACACAAATGATGAATTGAAAATTCAAAAATATATGTTAGTAATTGTCAGAAAAATGTACATATTTGTAACAAACAAATACCTTTAGTCTTAGACCAGTGAAATGAGCTTAAAGTGTCAATTTACAGACATCAGCATAATACATGAGGTGAAAACTGGAACTATTATTAGAACTATATACAGGCCTAGTACGACAGTTATCAGTATAAACGTGTGCATGTGAATTAAATGTGGGACAATGGCCTTCATCATCTCAGTGAGTTAATGCTGTGAATCAGGAAGGAATCGTCATTATGCAGATTGAGGACTGATGTGTCTCTTACACCTCTAACACACATCTGTGCCCTGTGTTACACACGTGCTTATTTTCACCAGACTAACGTGTGTTCTATAATGGACCATCTAGATACTGAGACATATGTTAAAGTACAACAAAAACGTTAATGGAGTCAGATTACTGCTATTGGAGTGAGGTGACTAAATGCTTCCTATTATTGGTTCAAAATAGCAATATAAAACAATGTTTTCAGCAGGGTTGATCAGCTTTTTTCGAAGGCTTTATTGATTTTACGGGGTGCAGTCTAACATTTGTTTACTTCATTTAAACAAACGCATTATTTTCCATATTATTTACCTTTATTCCACACCGCTGTGTCTGTGTTGTGTCTCTTCTCGTAAACCGGGCTGATGATTTCCTGGTTGTAAGAAGCCTTTCCCTCAGAAATACATGACGCGCTCTGATTGGTCAGCTTGGCTTTTGTGTTGTGATTCGCTAAGCGCCTAGTTCTGGTTCACGCTGTTCGGAAACGTCACGCCGTTACCACTTGCACTTGTACTTGAAAAGGTATGGGTGCTGAAAGAGGCCAAAATAGACTATTTTCTATCGTATTAGGACACAGTACAATTTCATTATGTTTCTTTCTCTGTAGGCCTGTATGAATTAATTATTACATAATTTATTATATTAATGATAATTATACATCTTACCATTTTTTATTTTAATATGTTTATATTGTAATTATTATATGACATTAATGTTAATTAAATGTGATATTAATGTTAATTATCATACATTATTTTTTTTTTTGCATTTTTATTGTTGATTTTAATGTTCGTAGCTATATAAAGAATTCATTAATAATTATACATCCATATTATACATTTTTATGTAAATTTTATGTTTATTTTCACTGTAGTGTCTAGCAGACTTTTGGGGTTTTACCCTTTAGACAATGGAGTGTTTTTAAGATTTCCGTCTAAACGAAAGGCATCTGATAAAATATGTTTAGGTTTTCATCTGCGAGCGTTCTTTTGTAGTAAACAGATGCTTTTTCAGAACAAGTTTCGTTTCGTTTTTTTAATAATATTGTGTCCTCTATTGCCCGGACTCGACTCGGATATTTTTCCGATTATAAGTCAGAGTCCGTGTCAAGTCCCAGTACACATTCTCCCAGTACACATTCGAGTGCGTAAAAATAGTAAAAATTAAAATGTTGAAGCATTGCCAACAGAATGAAAGTCTGTTTACAGATATTGCATCATTTTATAGTTAAATAGCCCTGGGATTAAAAGTTTAGGACTTAAGGTCCTGAATGGAACTGGTGAAATAGAAACATTCACACTTGTGCCAAAATAATATAAAATCTGAAAAAGTGAAAAATGTCCATAAGGTTAAGGGTTAAATGGATGTATGTTGTATCGTTGTTCTGCAGTTCTAAGAAAGCTTCTCAACGGTTGTGGTTTAGATGACATTTGACTGAGGGAAACCTCGCCCACACACAAACACATGTGGGTGGATTAGATTTCGGAGATGTAAGAATTAAACTATAAACATATCAGAATCAGAAAGAGCTTTATTGGCAAGTGCTTAAACACAGGAATCACTCTAACACAACAAACAAGGCAAATTCTAAGAATAAAAATATAAAAAATACAGAAATATAAGTTCACAGTTGGGTTTATTCAGAATAGAGTAGTAGCCTATGAATACATAAAAATATCACCTGAGTTGTTTGTTATTAATCATGAAAACTTGGGTAACTTTTACCTATCTTTAACCAGCTAATAAATACTACATTGCTAATTGGTGACACAATTGATAGCGATTGCTGAATGAGTAATGTAACACATTAATCAAACAAACTTGTACCATGATGGACCATGAATACACTGTAAAAAATTTACTGTAAAATTTACAGTAACTTACTGGCAACGATTAGCCAGTAAGTTACTGTGAATTCTCTTTACAGTAAGGGTACTGTACTTCCATTTACAGTATTTTATGTTTATACTGTGAATTCAAAAACATTTAAATACTGTGATTTTAGTTGTATTTACAGTAACTTACTGGCTAATCATTGCCAGTAAGTTACTGTGAATACGTTTTACAGTAAGGGTAGTGTACTTTTCACAGTATTTTATGTAAACACTGTGAAATCAAAAACATTGAAATATTTTGATTTTAGTTGTATTTACAGCATTGATTGTTTTACTGTAGAAGAAAATTTCAATTTAATTTACATACAAAAAACATTAAGCACTGTTTTTTATGTATTGTATGCAACACAGTACTATAAACAGTAGATAACGGTTAAGCACTGTAAATTCAGTTTCTCACTGTACAATTTAAATACTATATCACTATCATTTAATATTAGCCATCATTAAAAGAAACACCCATTTTTCTAAAACATTGCAATCAACTGCAGACAATAAGAAAATTGTTAACAGTTATTTATTTAAAAAGATTTGGTGAACAGAAATGACAAAACAGGTACAACAAAGGGATAATGGACATTGGACAACATGCCATTATACCATCCAAAGTTAATGCACGTTCTATGCAAGTAATGTGGCCACAACACCCAGTGGAGTGTTAACTTTAGATAGTCTAATGGCGTGAAGTCTATTATCATGCTTATTCTACTGTTGCTATATTCAAAGGAACACTCCGACTTTTTGGGACTTTAGCTTTTTCACCGTATCCCCCAGAGTTAGATAAATCCTTACATACCTTTTTCATCTCCATGCGTGCTGTAACTCTGTCTGACACACCCACCGCTAGCCTATAGCTTAGCACAAAGACTGGATGTAAATGGCTCCAGCTAGCATACTAATCCCAATAAGTAACAAAATAACGCAAACATTTTCCTATTTATGTTGTGATTTGTATAAATCAGGATGTACAAATAACAAGGTCATATGAGACACAGCCATCATTTAACCGCATATTGGGAACTATAGTCTCAGAAGGCGAACCACTGCTAGTGATAACCGCAGCACCTGAGACGCGCCGTGGAGAGGAGCAGAGAGTTCGTTCAGAGTTGGATTAATAGAGTCAGCAATTACTAGATAGTGAAAGCATAGTTTACAATCATGGGTGTTCGCTGTATTTTAAAAGAGCTGCGACAATAAATGGGAGACCAGGTAATGCCATGATGTTTCATAGAATTCCAAACAAAAATGCTGACCTGTGATATTTATTAGTCAGGATGCATTTTTGTTCGGAATTCTTTGAAACATCATGGCATTACCTGGTCTCCCATTTATTGTCGCAGCTCTTTACAATACAGCGAACACCCATGATTGTAAACTATGCTTTCACTATCTAGTAATTGCTGACTCTATTATTCCAACTCTGAACGAACTCTCTGCTCCTCTCCATAACGCGTCTCGGGTGCTGCGGTTATCACTCCGCCCAAGTAGCAGTGCTTCGCCTTCTGAGAATATAGTTCCCAATATTTATACGGTAAAGATGGCTGTCACATATGACCTTGTTTTTTGTACACTCTGTGACTATACAAATCACAACATGTAAATAGGAAAATGTTTGCGTTATTTTGTCACTTATTGGGATTAGTATGCTAGTTGGTGCCATTTAGACCCAGTCTTTGTGCTAAGCTAGGCTAGCGGTGGGTGTGTCAGACAGAGTTACAGCATGCACGAGATATATCTAACTCTGGGGGATACAGTGAATATGCTAAAGTCCCAACAAGTTGTCGTGTTCCTTTAATTTACGACTGAAGAAAATTTTACAAAACGTTTTTTTAAAGTTACAGAGCAAATTCTTATTAGTTCATTCAATAGTTCTGTATGACAGGTTGCTATGACGGAACAATAGGCTAATACAAATTGATACAACGAGCCTATTTCATTACAAGATTTGTAAAGTTACAGAGCAAACTGTTACTAGTTCATTCACTAGTTCCGTATGACTAGTTGCTATAATGGAACAATAATGCAAATTGATACAATACAGTCAAAAAATTTAACTACTTTGAAGTTGTGCAAATAACTGATTACCCCATTCTAAAGAGCAATAAATAACATTATGGCAATATTGAAATAAAATAAAACATTGAACTTTAAAAAAATATATATTTAACATTTGCATGAACATTTAAAACAGAAAGGAAAATAAACTTCCCCTGCCACTTGGCAAAGGTCTGTGGCCTCTTGCATGCCTTGACCTTGGAGACAGAGAATCCTATTTGGAGCCCTGAAATTAAAGAAGAAAACACATTAAATCGACTGAATGGTTTCGAAAACGGTAAAACTCAACTGTTTAACTCTGGGAGAGTTGTAGAGCCAATAAAAAACAAAAGTGGAGTGTTCCTTTAACAAATACAACTTATTTAAATAATTTAGGCTACTAGTAAATGGTGAAATTAACATTTAGAAAGTTTAATAAATGCTGTAGAAGTGCAGTTTATTAATAGTTAATGTTAACTAATGTAGTTAACTAGAGTTTAATAAATGGAACCATATTGTAAAGTGTTACCAATTTGTTATACACCGATTCAGACGTCTCGTGACAGATCAGTTATTTTAACTAGAGCCCGACTGATAAGGGATTTTGAAGGCCGATACCGATACAAATATTTGTTGGTTTTAAAATCCGATATTCCTATATATCGGCCGATATATATATATATATATATATATATATATATATTTTAAGAAACACGCAACAAAACATAACAGATTACCCTAACATTAGTTATTTGTAGTTATTTATGAGATTTAACTAGTATAGATGGTATAGCATGGTAAACGTGCGTGCCAGTGATGCAGAATTGACCACGCATGGTCAAGATCAACCTCTTGAAAGCAGATGGACTCTGACACAGTGGGCATCGCAATTCAACAGCCATACTGACACCTGTTAGCATTGCAAACCCGCTCTTCGCCCCAAACCACCACCGGCTGTTCTACATAGCAACGTAACTTACATGGTGTTGACGAGACGGGAATATGATGGCAGACATCGTGAACAATGTTTGAACACGTGAACACAGTGCAGATTGTCAACATAACATTAGACATTGTCTTTTTGGCTAATAACTGTACCTAACATTAGTCGTCCGTGGTTAAAACACTGTGGCGTAAACAGTTTGATGTTGGGATATTCACTGCCCAATTAACTAAAGCCAACCAACCCCGATACGTCACATGTTAGAATACTGCGCAATGGCGGCACCCTGGCGGCGAAAGATATAAAGTTTTTTCTTTTATATGTTTACATTTGTCATGTGTCTTGTATAATTGTTGATTATAGTGGAAATCCATCTAGTAAATCATGTAAACTTGATTGACTGCTTAATTTCCCCTTTAAAGGATTAGTTCTTAAAGGAGAACTCCAGTGCAAAATGAACCTTTGGTCTAATAACATATTGGTACCTAGTCGGCCATTCTCTGAGATTTGTTTTTATGATAATCGAATGTAAAGTGTTTTATCTCTGAAAACTGTTTAGTGTATAACGCTAGTATATGGGGGCATTGACTAAGTAAAAAGAAATCGCTAGTTAATACCACTAACAAGGCTCAAAATAGCCCCATACTAACATAGTAACATAATGAGGGTCCCTACATCCAAAACGAAGCATTGAGAACTTTGTAAGTGTACAGACAGTATAATAAGAAGATATTTTATCAAGACAGTCCACTTCGCGTATACAGGCAGGAGCCATCTTGGGAAAACAGTCTCGACAAGTCGAACCACGAATGCCGTTTGGTGTTAGTGTGGGGCTATTTTGAGTCTTGTTAGTGGTATTAACTAGCGATAGATCTAACTTATTATATGTCCCCATATACTAGCGTTATAATCTAAACAGTTTTTAGAGATAAAACTCTTTACATTCGATTATCATGAAAACAAATATCAGAGAACGGCTGACTAGGTAAAAATGTGTTATTAGACCAACGGTTCATTTTACGCCGGAGTTCCCCTTTAAATTCTTTTCCACTGAAGAAAGAAAGAGATGGATATCTTGGATGCCATTGGGGTGAGTTAATTATAAGGAAATTTACATTTTGAGGTGAACTAATCCTTTAGGTTTAAAATAAAAATGTTTAAATGTAATATATTTGTCTCATGGTCCTTATTTTAAATAGGTCATAAAAATATAAATAATTGTCGATATCAACCAATATGAAACACTTATATCGTGATACAGTTTTCAGACATATCGCCCAGCCCTATTTAGGGCCCTATGATTTCCGCGATAACGAAATCGCGGACGGAATCGCGGAATTGGCCAATTAACGCGGAATCTAGTGTTAACGCGGAATTTCGTGGATTTTTACATATTTGGTTTGAAATTCTGTTTTTGTGTGGGAGAAGAACGTATGTCTGGTGAAAATGCAGACCGGGGGAAGCAAATCTGGGCGACTCAACCCCCCAACCCGTCATTTCAGCTCCAATGACGAAATCAAAATCAATGAAAGCATGGCGAAGCGGCTCTCCATTCGTCGACTAAAAGTTAAGAAACTCAACGCTATAAGCCGTCAGTGCCGAGCAGTTCGCACGTGATTTATGCAGTGTTTACCACACTTAATTCGCCGCCACATACTGCGTTTCGGTTTTTAACACTATTTAAAACACGCAGCGTATTCATTCAGTTGTATTTCCCCGCTCTCCCTCCGTCTCTCTCTCACTCACGCGTCTCTCACACACACACACACACACACACGACGTGCACACCACGTCTGTCTGAGGCGCCGGACTGGACAAAGGCGAAGCGAACTCCATGAGAGACAGAGTGTGACTTTATTTAAACTTATAAACTAATATAATTTATATTACTGGACAGTTTAAAGCTCATAACCATATTTTGTTGTTACTTGAAGAGTGCAGTGTTATGTTGCATCATGCAGTATTTGTCCTGAAAAGGCTACTGAGTAAAAAGGTCATTCCTAATTTATTTTTATTTTTTTAATACATTTTTATCATTAACTTTAAAAGCATACTATTTTTTACAACTAAATTAACAGTCAAGGGTAAAAAAAAAACCTAATTCCCTAAAATTAAAACGGAAAAAACAAAATTTGGGAAAAAATAAAACGGAATTTGGGAAAAAATAAAACGGATTTCATAGGGCCCTACCTATTACATAACATTTTAAAGGGAGAAGATGATTTTGAACAGCTTTTCAATTGTCAATGTGCTTTTACATTGCAGTCAAATTATTTAATATAAAAATACCTCTGATTAAACTCCAGTGTTGTGCTGGCTTCCACCTAATACTGTAGGTTGAATACGTAACAGGCGAAGAGAGCGGCCAAGGCAGTGGTGAAGTCCACCATGTGAGCACCAGGTGGGGTTACGACCCTCCCCTTGATCGACAGCATCCATTTTTTTGTAGTCTCTCCTTAGTAAAGACAAGAGTCATCACAAAAATTATATTTCATAGCGATACATTTAATAAAAGATTTTTTCCACATAAATTATTGTAAAAACAGGGCAGGGAGCATACATATCTTTGAAGCAGTGGATTAAAGGATTGATTAGTTCACCTCAAAATGAAAATCTCCTAATAATTTACTCACCCTAATGCCATCCAAGATATCCATGTCTTTCTTTCCTTAGTGGAAGAGAAATTAAGTTTAGGGAAAACATTTCTTGATTTTTCTTTGGATAATAGGCTTCAATTGTAAACAACGTTTTAAAGTCCAAATGAATGCAGTTTCAAAGGTCTTTGAAGTACTTCAACGCACTATACAGGTTCCCAGCTGAGGATTATTGTCTTATCTAGCGAAATGATCAGTCATTTTCTGAAAAAAAAATTATATTTTATATACTTTTTATCTACAATTGTTGGACTACTGGAGCCCATTATTCAAAGAAAAATCTAGAAATGTTTTCCTACAAAAATGTAATTTCTCTTTCATTGAGGAAGGATAAAAACATGGATATCTTGTAAATTATTCGGAAACTTTCATTTTGAGGTGAACTAATCCTTTAAATAGCAGTTACTGGTTTGGTGATAGAAAAACAATGAGTGATGCAGGCATAGCAAGCAATCTGAAATAGTAATCACGACATTATAGGTGGCTACTAAAAATAAGAGAGTAACTTACTCCACATAACTTTAGTTTTTGAAGTGACTGCTGACTAGTGCAGAGAATGGCACGACACAAACTCATTGCATTCACGAGTGTTTTCCAGAAACGTTGCTTTGCTTGTGCATAAAGTTATACATTAAGGATTTGTTAACAGTGAATGTGAAACTTACCAAGCATGATAATCCTTGGAGTGATAGGGAGGAGACAGCTGGGCCTCTACATCTGAGGGAGTGGTACCGTTAGTCTCCTATGCCAGCAAAGATAAAGAGTCACTCGAAAGAAGGTAACTAACTAGGATAGAAAAAGCTTTATAAAAATTGTTGATAAGAAAGCAATGAGCCTTTTTTTTCTCTTTAGGTTTGTGCATGTTTACTCATAAAAAAACGAAGTAACTTACCACAATAACTTTATCAATTACCACTCTAAGTTACATCAATTTTCTCTTAATTAAAATATTGTTCACACAGTGGACACCAGTGACTTAACTGTTAAGTTACCCAGCATTTAACCAATAATTGAGATAGACGTTAGCACCATGTTATAACTTAACGTTATTATTTATTGTGAGGTGAGGTCTATTAAAGAAAAAATGCTCAACCACCAATAACATAAACCTGACACAAACAAACCTGTATTTACTTGAACAATTGGAGGCTTGTCAACCTGCATTATGTTGGGGGGTGTAAAATGGTACGTAAAGTTAACGTTACTTAACTTACTGATTTTCTGGAAGTCCCGAATCCCCATTAGCAGTTGGTGAAGGATCCGCGATCCCAAGATGGAAACTCCGGCTGAGGCAACGGGTGGGGGAAAAATATTCTCCTGGCTAGCTAGCTACCGATAACTAGGTAAACTGTTGGCTAACTAATACTAATAGCTAACGTTTAAAGGCTGTAAAAACGTCTCCGTCGGCGCTCTCACGGAAACGTTTTCGCTGAATTCCTCTCAGGCAAAAAGTGAAAGAAATCAACACAAAGACGAAAACAAAATAAACTAGAATGTACATTTCCAGAGGAAAATGTGAAGTGGTGCTTGCAGTGGCAAAACTCACCACCCGGTTGCTAGGGTGTTATGGCTGGTTGCTATGGTGTTCTGGGTGGTTGCTAGGCGGTTGTTAGGGTATTCTGGGTGGTTGCTAGGGTGTTGCTAGCGTGTTCTGGGTGGTTGCTAGGTTGTTGCTAAGAGGTTGGTAGTTGTCACAGATGGTTACTATGAAGTTTGTAGCATTTTCTTGGCATGATTTAGCACTTAGCTAATCAATATTAGCATGTAGCTATTCTCTGCTAGCATGTGTAGCATGTAGCAAGTCATGTTTGCTAGCATGAGTGAAAAGAGCCAACCCCCATCGTGATACAATGTTCTGATGCTGAGATATAGCTGTTACAAAATGGTTGCTAGGGTACTCTGTTTGGTTGCTAGGGAGTGGCTTGGCAGCTTCCAATCATGAAGCTCCAAAGTCAATGTGAATGTATAAACCAACCCCCATCTCTATACGATGTTCTGATAAAGAGATGTAGGCCTTGCAAAATGGTTGCTAGGGTACTCTTTTTGGTTGCTAGGGAGTGGCTTGGCAGCTGCCAATCATGAATCTCCAAAGGCTGCTTGTCAGTATAATTGATATAATACAACTCCCAAGCCTGTATGACATTCAGAATGGAAGATATCCCTCTTTAAAATTTGGTTGCTAAGGTGCTCGATAATGGTTGCTAGGGTGTGGCCAGAAATTGTTGAGGTGATTCATGATTGGCTGTTTGCTACCCCGAGTCAAACGAGACCACCCTTGTGTTTCTTTGACACTTCTATCCGGAGATATCTCTTTCAATGGAAGTCTATGGGAGTTGTTGCTAAGGTGCTCTATATGGTTGCTAGGGCGTGGCTTGATAGCTTCACAATGATCCTGAGAGACTGATTGGTCGTCTGAGTAAAATGAGCCCGCCCCCTTGTCTCTATGACACTATGATCCAGAGCTATGTTCAATACAAAATCCCTATGCAATTTACCATAGTAGGAAAAACACATGCATTTGATGGGACATCCTTCACCATAGTAAGTCAATGGGGAAACTTTGGGCAGCTCCTGCCCCCCAGGGGTGCAACTTTTACCCCATTGTGAGGTATGTTCTTACAGAGGCTGCCAGCCTCTTCAAATGTGGCAAATTACACGTTTTTCCGAAATCGTTGTTCGGAGCTATGAGTTGTCAAAGTTTGTCTCAATGTTAAGTCTATGGGATTTTTTTGGAAATTTGTTCGCCCCTGGGTCGAACACCGTACCCCCGATCTCTGATAAAAGTGATAGGACACTTCTCTTCAATAGGCCGCACGATTTGATGCCTCATTCATGGGTCTGTGACAAAAACTGTAGACGTAGGAGTGCGCCAAACTTTTTCCTGGAATAGTATAATGCTATACTAGAAATTTTAAATAACATTGGGGTCAATGGGGGAAAGTTTGGGCAGCTCCTGCCCCCCAGGGGTGCAACTTTTACCCCATTGTGAGGTATGTTCTTACAGAGCCTGTCAGCCTCTTCAAATGTGGTAAATCGCAGGTTTCTGTGAAATCCTCGCTCGGAGCTATGAGTCGTCAAAGTTTGTCGCAATGTTAAGTCTATGGGATTTTTGGGAAATTTGTTCGCCCTTCGGGCGAACATCGTACCCCCGATCGCTTAGAAAAGTCATAGCACACCATTCCCGAATATTCCGCACGATTTGAGACCTCATTCATGGGTGTGTGACAAAAACTGCGGGAGGAGTAGCGTGCCAAACTTTTGGGCCGACTCAAAAAACACAATAGTAATAGTGTTGCCTTGCTTTCAGCAAGCACCACTAATAACATGGGGGTCAATGGGGGAAAATTTGGGCAGCTCCTGCCCCCCAGGGGTGCAACTTTTACCCCATTGTGAGGTATGTTCTTACAGAGCCTGTCAGCCTCTTCAAATGTGGTAAATCGCAGGCTTCTGTGAAATTCTCGCTCGGAGCTATGAGTCGTCAAAGTTTGTCGCAATGTTAAGTCTATGGGATTTTTAGGAAATTTGTTCGCCCTTCGGGCGAACATCGTACCCCCGATCGCTTAGAAAAGTCATAGCACACCATTCCCGAATATTCCGCACGTTTTGAGACCTCATTCATGGGTGTGTGACAAAAACTGCGGGAGGAGTAGCGCGTCAAACTTTTTGGCCGGCTCAAAAAACACAATAGTAATAGTGTTGCCTTGCTTTCAGCAAGCACCACTAATAACGTTACAACCACAAGACAAAGCCGTGTATAAAGAAACGCACATTTGAATAATACTAGACTTATTAACGGAGCTTAACGTTAAAGGCTGTTACGAAAACGTAAATTCGACTATTAACTTAGCTTTTCTGTCACTGACGACGAAACAGAAATTCAAATGCTTCTTTCGCGCTTTTTTCTAACAGACTCTAGCTTTGACTGCCTAAACCCCGCCCACTCTGACGGCGTTTTGATTTCGCCTTGCAGCACAGAAACAGCTCTGGAAACTTGCACATTTATCTCTCCTGCTTTCGAAAATATATATATATATATATATATATATATATATATATATAACACTGATTTTTGTAAAATAAAAATCCCATGTTACGTATTTATGAGTTAACCAGGCAGCCCCAATTTTGGAAAGTAATGCACATGACATAACCTACACATAATAAAAAGGTTTCTTCATTCTGAATAGATACATTAATCAAAACATACTTAGAAAGCTTGAGAGTTTTGGCTCAAATTCAAAACTCATGATTAATCAAATGTTATTAATATTAAAGTATATAACGTTAAGCTAAAAGATAAAAACAACCAACATTAAGAATATATTTATTAAATGTATATGTTAATATTAATAGAAAAGTGTGAATACTATTGCAACTTATAACCAATGGTCATGCTTCATTTCAAATCAGAGGATGATATGATATCTCAAAAAATTATGCATTTATGAAGCCTATATTGTTAGGGGAGACTTTGGAGAAGTTTAAGATAAGGATTAAATATGTTTATGCCCTGTTAACACCCATTTACAGTCACAAATACAAACAAACAAAAGATATTTAAATTCGTTATATATATATTTATATAATGGAATAGAAAGCTCATGCAGCAGGTGCATCAGAGTAAAAGTTACAACACAAGGGTTACAAAGAAAGATTTGATAAAAAAAAGGAAAATTACAGTAGTTTACTTTACTATTTACAGTACTTTAGTGGCTGTATTGTGATTTTTTACAGTAATGCTTTGACTACTGTGATTTCCACTGTAATGCTTGAACTACTGTGATTTTTAAGGTCTTACTGTAAACTTTACAATATTCTACTGTAAAAATCTTTTACAGTATTGTTACTGTGACATCTACAGTAAATAACTGTAGATTTCACAGGCATTTTTTACAGTGTAGTTTTTTTCCTAAAAGTCTGATTGTCGTGGTGTGGTATAGCTGTGCGTGAATAACTAAGTAAAAACATTTAATGTCATCGTAGATGTTTTTACTTTTAACATAAAAAGTAAACTTTAAGTAGATTGGTTAAAAAATATGCTTTTTTACACTTTTAAGAAAAATGCTCAACACAAGTATACTTTTAATATATTTCTAACTAGTAGAAGCATTGGTAATAAATACATGATTCATTATATTTTTAAGAAATATGCTAAGCACAAGCATACTTTTAGTGAAGTTTTAGTGCATTTAAAGAAAACACATGTTGCTCTTACAATACATTTTTGAAGTACTTTGTGTAAGAACAGAAAAATTATTAATTTTTTAGTGGACTTAAAATATATAACTTTATAAACACTTATAGGCCACTTAATGCAATATATTTAAAAAATCTATGTATTTATCATTTTAATATTTAAAAATATTTGTCAACTATTATTAAGCATTGCATCTAGCATACCTAAAATTAATGTTGTGCACTTTTACTTGTTTATAGACTTAAAAGGCTGTTGTCCACTGCATGCTATACGTTTAAATCCCCACAAGGATTTCAACATCATATTATTTGAAATTGATCACAGATACTGTAAAGTCCAGGTAATCAAGAAGACAAGAAAGATTCTTCTTCAAGGTTTATTCAAAACCCACAAGCTATCCAACACTGCCAGGCAGTATGTGCAAACATCCATTCTTACTCTACACCTTTTACAACATGTGGACTACAGCGCCATCTCCTGACAAGTACCTATAGCGCACACAACAGATACATTTTCGTTTAAATTCAAACAATTACATCCTGATTGTTACTTGAATGTGATTAGACTTAGAAGTCTAACTTTAAACTGTTAAAATCATAGAGCAATCGTGTCTCTTTAGAGGACTAGGAGGAAACCATTTATATGGATTAGGTGATATATATATATATATATATATATATATATATATATATATATATATATATATATATATATATATATATATATATCTTGTCAGGGAGCAGGAAAATAATATACCTTTTAAAAAGATGTATTCCAACTTTCCTCACGCAGCAGCCTTCCTATCATCAGAGAGATCATACAGGACAGAATCAACATTTCTAATCTCTCCGCCATTTTTTTTTCTACCCGCGCATATGACAGTTCATTATAGTTCATCATCTCATCACAGTGTGTATTTTTATTGTCCTACCCTGTAACTAAACAAGAGCGTAACAAACACCATTTGTACGGAACAAAAGTAGATTTCCCAGTATTGCAATAGTTTTACATTTACATTTTTCCATTGAAACATGTACGCCCAAACTTAAACTTCTGCACTTTAATAAAAACTATAAAAACATTTTTAAAAAATTGTTTAAATACATAGTACCCTGTTTATTTAAAAAATATACAATATGTATTAGTAAACCATTATTATGAAAAGGTATGCAGTGTGTGTTCTCGCTAAATTGCTCCCAAATGTAAAATTGTTGTACCATAATAGTAGAATAAATAAAAGTTCAACACAACTACAACTCTAGTCTGTTGTCATCGTTTACCCAGTGGCGCAAAAAGTGGGTATGCGCTATATGCGGCGCATAGGGGCGCAGCACAATGGGGGGCGCCAAAAACAAATTAAAAATTAAAAAATATATATAGGCTATATTGTATTTCTATATGTAGCTGCTGTTGTGCGTTTCTAGATCATTTCTACATTCCTTCAATGTTATATAAAATTTTAGAGGACTAACAGCCAGGCTAGAGTATAGGCGCCCTCATTGAGAAGGGGGTCGGGTAATGTCGCGAGCGGGCGGGGGCGCCGTGAGCGCTGAGCGAGTAGGTACGAGTAGTTAGTTATCGTCGAAAAAGATGGATAAAACAAAATGCTGTGGGGCTAAAAATAGAAAAAGAAAGAGAGAAAATGAGATGGCATGTCAATTGATGCGACAGCAGCTAAATAACTGCATGCATTGCTGAAATCCAACAGGTATTTAAAATGTGACATCCAGGCATATTTATATCTCGGTGGCCATCGGACTACCGGGAAATTCCCGCTGGGCCGACGTGCTTTTCTTTTACGGTCTATGGCTTTTTCAGCTGATACTTCTCATCCTTTTTTTATTTATTTGTCTTAACGGCCCACAAAACTCATACATCGGCGGCCCATTTTTTTTTTTTTTTTTTTGCCTAATTGGTGGCGCCGTGCTGTTGTAATGCATTGGTCAAAAAAAGTCAGCTTTAGTTTTTTTTCTAACACACTGGCCCATGAAACATGTCATTATGCGCTTATATCTTTCAAGTATAGAAATTAGTGCAAAACTAATTATGAAAGTTTCAGTGCATTCAGTGCATTTGTTTTACAATAGCCTTTGGCTATTACTATAATGGGATTAATATTATAACTATTATTATGTAGCAGTGTAATGTAGACAGACACTAACTAAAAGAGGTTAAATTTTTTCTTTGTTTAATTTGTACCCTGAATATGGGTTGGAGCTTTTTATTTTGAACTCTCAAAGTGCACCAGACTGCTGAATTTAACATTACAGAACACAAAATTTTCTTACGGGGGTGCATGCCCCCGAACCCCCCTAGAGAAACACAGGTCCACCTACCACAGTTTTAACTAAAATCCTGTGAGAAACACTGGTATTGCTGTTCCAATGGAGCTTATAGTTTTCTTAGGGGGGTTCATCAAGGTGGAGTAGCTATAGTTTAATTGTATCAATTTTGCACTTATTTTATCTGATCGCTCTTATTTGTTCCACTTATTACACGGCACACTTACATTACATTTATTTTTCCTTTTTTTTTTTTGGGGGGGGGGGGGGGGGGGGTTGCTGTTTGTTGCTGTATTCCCCTCTGAAACTGGGCAGTTGCGCCCCTGCGCTGTATTCCCCTCTGAAACTGGGCAGTTGCGCCCCTGCGCTGAATTCCCCTCTGAAACTGGGCAGTTGCGCCCCTGCGTTTACACACAACAACTCAAAACTGCTCACACAGACAGGTGTCGTGCCAAGGTACTTACCCCCGATAGAAAGTGTATCCCCGGTCGCGGGAGAGCGCTCGCATTCAGTATACTCACTACAAAAAACTAGACTACACCACTGCGCACCCCCACCCAAAAAAAAAAAAAAAAAAATCTCAAATCTCACTCAAAGCAAAACTCACAAGTTGACAACCCTCTGCACATATTAACACGAACAGACGGTGGATATGCGTTTATTTCAGAGGAGGAGATGCAGAGTAACAAGTAGTAGATAAGTGGTTTTGAACGGCGGCGTGTGCGAGGTGTGGAGAGATAACTAAACTCAATTACCTTTCCGTCATTTTAAAGGAGACTTAACGGGCACAGAACAACATCACATGAACAGGTAGGTCATACAAAACTATTTTCTTAAGAACGAATGAATGAATCAAGGACAGATCTTTATTTCAAACAATTAAAAGAAGAACGGAAAACATCAATAAAATAGCTACAAACAAGTAAAAGAATAAGAAGAAGAAAAAGAAAGATATACCAAATAAACTAAACCAAATTGAAACAATGCTCAACCCGTTAGAAAATGGGTATCCTGCACACATTGACACGAACAGACGGTGGATATGCGTTTATTTCACCGGATTTAAGATTAAGTTTATTTATCCTCGCGGGAAATTGTTCTGCACCTACAGTACGCCTGATACATATATACAAAGACAATTTTACATGACAGAATACAACATTCGCTCACCCCAACCACCCCCTCCCTCATCCCCACCACACCCCTACACATACACAGCATCAGGACAGAAGACTCCAAGAAACCTAATTAAAGTGCTATTAGTGCTATTTAAAGTGCTAAATAGTGCTATGTAAAGTGCAGTCCTACAGGTAACTTCTTGTTCATCAAAGTGATGCTAGTTGAAATAAATGATTTACTGGCTCGATTTGTCTGGAAATAAGGTAACCTAAACCTTCTCCCTAATGGCAACAGCTCGTATGCCCGGTGTAAGGGATGTGACGTATCTTTATTAATAGCTATACCTTTCTTCAACACTCTTCTTTCACAGGTAATACTGTCTAGTTTATGCCCCGCAACCTTTCTGGCCAGGTTAACTATCTTGCTCAATCTATTTTTGTTGGTCACTGACAAAGAGAAATACCATGCAACGCAACAGAAAAGTAGCATGCTCTCCACAGATGGGTGATAAAAAAGTAACATATCTCTGTCCACTCTAAACTGTCTCAGTGTCCGCATAAAGTACAGTCTCTGCAGCCCCTTTTTATAGATGGTGTCGGTATTACTATTCCACTGCAACTTATTATTTACTATTGTTTTTAGACTATCGAGCTAAATATAGATCGCTATGATCTCTCTTGTTCTTTATATATTCTTCATTCTTACGGCGTCTAAAATAAGAATAAAGAATAAAACTCATAAAGATAATAAAATATAAAGCCAATACAAGTTTATTTAGTTTAGTAGGCTAATAGTTAGTTTACAGTTAATCTCATCAATGTCTCTGACTATAAACTGACGTGCATTACCCCTAAAAAAAAAATGTTCCTGAAGTTTTCTTCTCATTCACCCGAGCAGGGCAGCAGTGGGGCAAAATACTGTGAAAGAGTTTTGGGTGTTTGTGTGTGAAGCTGCAGCACGATCTCATGAAAGTGTAAATTCATAACAATAATTTTAATTAGTTTTCTATTATCGGGCATATGCACTGTAAACCTGGGGTAGTGTTAGGGTGTGTGTCGTGTGCAAAAGTGCAAAAAGACCAGTGTTCAAGGGGGATTATGGCAATGACGTGCCCTGGGCACGGATGTCTCAAAGGAACTTTCACCACATTTTGAGACACTATTTATTTATTATTTTTATTTTATTCTTTTACATTTTTGCTAAATCTTACATATTTTACGAGTTTCCAATTCGTATGAATTAATTCTGGGCATAGTATGCATATCCTCTCTCATCTCTTTTTTCTCTCAGTCTCTTTATCTTGTATTCTCTTCCCAAAACTGAGCACAACACACGGTGTATGTAGAGTAGATTGTAGAGTGCGTCCGTATTACACGCGACGGATGAATACTGAACTGAGAATGTCATTTCTCGTGCCGTTTATATACGCCAAAAAATAGTTTTTGCTTGTGTATGGTGCGCGCTTAACTCCCCACTCCCCTCCCCTAAACCTTTCCATGTTACCGGAACGACATACGCATTCCGAGCTATGAATCCGAGAGAGAGAAACAACACAGGGCGGGAGGTGGCGTTTGCTGCTCGGAATGCATTCCTTGTGAACATTGAATTTTGCTACATCCATTGCGGCACATTTCATGAAAAGGCAATCGCAAGTGTCTTGACTGGGAGTGTAAATGCAATTAAGAAAAATAACATTTGAATGACCATTTTGCCACATTTTTAGCTTTAACATGTTACACATATCTAATCATTTCGCTTTCACCAGACCCACCACCTAAAGCGCTTTACACATCGTCTCACATTCACCCATTCATACATCGACAGCGGCAACAAAAGTATCAGTTGGTTTCTACAAAAACATGAATATGCAAAAATAAATAAATAGCATTAAAAATAGGCTAAGAGAAAAACATTAATTATAATTATTTAGTAATTCTTTATCCTTATTCTTAATTATTTATATTAGACTAGTAGGCCTATAATGATGCTGAAAATCGTTTATTTTTTAACTTTGATCGCAGGACTAAATTTTAAAACATTTCAAAATGCTGAACAGTTTAGAAATACTTCATAAAATTGGTGTTAACAGTATCTTTGCAAAAATAAATTCAGCGTTTTTCTTTCAAAAACATATGAAAAAGTCTTAATTATTCTCATCTGAAACTTTCCTAATAACAGGCACTGAGAGTGTTCTTGTGTAAATTTGAGAATGATATTTTGAGTTTTATTAATTTATGGACAATTTCGCGGAAACTCCCCGTGCTCCTCACACAGCATGAGAAGAGTTACTACATTTAATTAAACTATTAATATTAAGGTTTTAAGATTTTAACTAAGTTAATCAATGCAGTAGTTTTGAACAATGTATTTCATTTTGTTTTTTGATTTTTGCATTTTAGTGACAACAATGAAAACTCTGCTCAGGAGCCTGAAGCCGGCTCGTGTTTGGTGGAGAGAGGGAACACCGTAGGTTATATCTGTCATACAATTTTTATTTTTTTATTAAATAGATAATGTCAATATATTCTGTGTAACTCTTGTTTTTTATGTTTATGTAGTCTAATTTCAACGGGAATGAAAACAAGCTGAAAGCCTATCTCTACTTGATTGCCAAGAAGTTGAAAGAGGTGCTTTTGATCAACGGAATCAATGAATTTCGTCCGGATGGAAACATCTATAAAAAATTGTACAAGCTCTTAAAAATGATCATTAACTCGGACGTGCTGGGTTCTGGTTCTGATTCTAATTTCGGGCCTATAACAATTGACACCAAAACAGACATCAAAATAGCAGATTTTAGTCACTATGCTAAACTAATTTATTTTCTCATTAATACCTGGTTTAAAAGTCCAGACAGGCAGCATATCCACTTCTCAGTCGGTAAATTTACGGTAAAGATGCGAGCAGACGATCTGTACTGCTGCCATCCAATCAAAGAAGAAGACAAAGGGAAACTTTCTTATCCGAGATTGCAAACATCAACATTTTTCAAAAAAAACTGTTCTGAGACTCTCTGGAACTACATTACAGGGCATCATGACAAAGTGTGGTCTTCTATACAGGAATTCGGAGACGCCATAGCACTGTGTGCTGTTTTATACTCAGAAGTTATCAGGAATCATAACATGTGTTACCTGAACATCCTCATGATGGTGACCTTTAAATCATGGCAAGAGTTTAAAGACAACAATCCCATGTTAACAGGAGGATCATGGAAACATCAGGATAATAAGGTCCCAGAAGAGGTTAGAGAAAGAGAGAAAATACTTCTTTACACTTGTGTCGAGAAAATAATCAGGAGAGATCAGGAAGTAGGAGAGGAGGCGCTACATTCGAGTTTGCTCTTCGAAATGAAGAAGCAGATTGAGGATATGTATATGCCTGTACTGTGTTCTATACGGGAAGCTCCTGTCACTGAAAGAGATTAATTGTGTATTTAAAATATACTTGCCAATAAAGTTTTCTAATTGTACAAAATTCCCCCACCGGTGCGTCCAGTAGAATAGTTTTTTCCCTAAAAGTCTGATTGTCGTGGTGTGGTATAGCTGTGCGTGAATAACTAAGTAAAAACATTTAATGTCATCGTAGATGTTTTTACTTTTAACATAAAAAGTAAACTTTAAGTAGATTGGTTAAAAAATATGCTTTTTTACACTTTTAAGAAAAATGCTCAACACAAGTATACTTTTAATATATTTCTAACTAGTAGAAGCATTGGTAATAAATACATGATTCATTATATTTTTAAGAAATATGCTAAGCACAAGCATACTTTTAGTGAAGTTTTAGTGCATTTAAAGAAAACACATGTTGCTCTTACAATACATTTTTGAAGTACTTTGTGTAAGAACAGAAAAATTATTAATTTTTTAGTGGACTTAAAATATATAACTTTATAAACATAGGCCACTTAATGCAATATATTTAAAAAAATCTATGTATTTATCATTTTAATATTTAAAAATATTTGTCAACTATTATTAAGCATTGCATCTAGCATACCTAAAATTAATGTTGTGCACTTTTACTTGTTTATAGACTTAAAAGGCTGTTGTCCACTGCATGCTATACGTTTAAATCCCCACAAGGATTTCAACATCATATTATTTGAAATTGATCACAGATACTGTAAAGTCCAGGTAATCAAGAAGACAAGAAAGATTCTTCTTCAAGGTTTATTCAAAACCCACAAGCAATCCAACACTGCCAGGCAGTATGTGCAAACATCCATTCTTACTCTACACCTTTTACAACATGTGGACTACAGCGCCATCTCCTGACAAGTACCTATAGCGCACACAACAGATACATTTTCGTTTAAATTCAAACAATTGCATCCTGATTGTTACTTGAATGTGATTAGACTTAGAAGTCTAACTTTAAACTGTTAAAATCATAGAGCAATCGTGTCTCTTTAGAGGACTAGGAGGAAACCATTTATATGGATTAGGTGATATATATATATATATATATATATATATATATATATATATATATATCTTGTCAGGGAGCAGGAAAATAATATACCTTTTAAAAAGATGTATTCCAACTTTCCTCACGCAGCAGCCTTCCTATCATCAGAGAGATCATACAAGACAGAATCAACATTTCTAATCTCTCCGCCATTTTTTTTCTACCCGCGCATATGACAGTTCATTATAGTTCATCATCTCATCACAGTGTGTATTTTTATTGTCCTACCCTGTAACTAAACAAGAGCGTAACAAACACCATTTGTACGGAACAAAAGTAGATTTCCCAGTATTGCAATAGTTTTACATTTACATTTTTCCATTGAAACATGTACGCCCAAACTTAAACTTATGCACTTTAATAAAAACTATAAAAACATTTAAAAAAAAATGTTTAAATACATAGTACCCTGTTTATTTAAAAAATATACAATATGTATTAGTAAACCATTATTATGAAAAGGTATGCAGTGTGTGTTCTCGCTAAATTGCTCCCAAATGTAAAATTGTTAATAGTAGAATAAATAAAAGTTCAACACAACTACAACTCTAGTCTGTTGTCATTTCACACAACAACTCTCTCAAGGGCACTCCACCTGGTGACCGTTACACAGACAGGTGTCGTGCCAAGGTACTTACCCCCGATAGAAAGTGTATCCCCGGTCGCGGGAGCGCGCTCGCATTCAGCAGGAGGTGCGTCATTGCTTTGTCCAAGGTGAATTAAATTATAACACGTGAATTGTTTAAGTTATCGTTTTACTGTTGTTGTTTTTTTTAATCGTCGAGGTTTAGCAAAGACAGATATCACGTGGCCCATCACAAACAAATTATTTTATTCTTATCTTCTGTGGGCAAACGATCGAGCTTCATGCACGGAATGGAAAAATTCTCACGAGAATGTCTAAAGTTACTGAAAAACTAAGACGACCATATCGTTCAAACAGCCTGTGGATATAGAATTGTTCTAACAGCAGTGAATATGAACACATTTCTTTTTTCCTGAAGTTATAGTGGGATACAGATTTTTTCAGACCGTATTTTCGACCTGCCAAAATATGTATCCCCCCCGTAAAATATACAGGTGATGGCCTATCATCTAGTGTTTTATTTTATAAATACTGTACATCATGTCTAATAACAGCAGTGAATAAGAACACATTTCTTGTTTCCTGACAAAAGTTACAGTGGGATACAGATTTTTTCAGACCGTATTTCCGACCTGCTATAAAAGGTATCCCCCTCGCCATATTCCACAGATGATGGCCTATCAACATCTCCACTTCCTGTGGCGCCAAGAAAGCAAGATAAGACCCCCACCATACATAAAACACTAAATGATAGGGGGGGGGGGGGGGATACATATTTTGGCAGGTCGAAAATACGGTCTGAAAAAATTTGTATCCCACTATAACTTTTGTCAGGAAACAAGAAATGTGTTCATATTCACTGCTGTTATTAGACATGATGTACAGTATTCATAAAATAAAACACTTAATGATAGGCCATCATCTGTAGATTTTAGGGGGGGATACATATTTTGGCAGGTCGAATATACGGTCTGAAAAAATCTGTATCCTACTGTAACTTTTGTCAGGAAACAGGAAATGTGTTCATATTCACTGCTGTTATTAGACATGATGTACAGTATTCATAAAATAAAACACTAGATGATAGGCCATCACCACCTGTAGATTTTAGGGGGGGGGGGGGGGGGGGGGATGAAGCTAGATCGTTTGCCCACAAAATAATTTGTTTTTGATGGGCCACATGATATCTGTCTTTGCTAAACCTCGTCGATAAAAACAACAACAACAACAACAACAAGTAAGTAAAACGATAACTTAAACAATTCACGTGTTATAGTTTAATTCATCTTGGACAAAGTAATGACGCACCTCCTGCTGAATGCGTGCGCGCTCCCGCGACCGGGGATACACTTCCTTTCAGGGGTAAGTACCTTGGCACGACACCTGCAGTACATAATAAAAGTCCTCAGTGTGACTCGACATGAAGCAGAATAAATCTGCACAACTCTCCTTACATGCTTTTATTTAAAGTTTTTACTGTAACCTACTATAATTTTTACATAATTTCTAAATTAATTTACTTTATTAAAGTAAATGTTTTGCTGTAACTGCTTCTGTGTTGTCCATTTTTCCAATGAATGATCTGTGGTGTTTTTAATATTATTGGCTGATGTGTGTATGATCTGAGAGCATTGTTTGATTGCCAGAAGAGTCACAGATTCCCTGAATGTGGTTTGACAATTTGGTTTTATATTTAACATTTTGAATAAGTGAGCGATGGTTTCAATAAATGTGTTTTGGCAATTCAGAAAAAAATTATCTAGCAATCATAATCATCTCATTTGCATTAAAATATCTGTAATGACGTCATAGATAGCCTATCTTCAATTGACGAGTCACTATGGCACGCCGTTTTAGCATTTAAAACTATATTTTGGATTTAATCTACAATGTGATTATGAATAGATGGGAGACTCCTGGGAAAGCAGGTTTCTGCTGGTAGAGGTGTTAGTGAGGCCAGCAGGGGGCGCTCACCCTGTGGACTGTGTGGGTCCTAACGCCCCGTTAAACTGAGGCCCTGACTGTCTGATACCACCCCTACTCTTCACCAGAAGTGCCATGGGATCCACCACTGGTATCCAAGGTGTCCTGGCCAATAATCCTCCTAATAACCCCAATCTATGTCGATCTCTCCTCTCCACCTATAGCTGGTGTGTGTGTGCACTGACGCAGTGGATGCTCACACTGGTGGTGTTGAGGAGAGATGAGAAAACAAAAACTTATTTTGTTCCACATGTGAATAATGAATTTCCATTACTGTTAAAATATGGTTTTATGGAGATCCAGAGACAGATGCTGACCCCTGTATAAGACCAGAAGGACTTCTAATCGATGGGGTGTGTTGGTGGGGTTGTGGCGTGCTTCCTCCACATTTTTGAGAGCATTTTTGTAAGCTATCTTGACGGGCCTGCTCCTAATAAGTATAATCAGAGTGGTTCTGCACTACTACTCAAGCTTATCACGCTTCATCAATATCAGCATGATCTGGACAACGAACAACGCATTCTTCCATAGGGCCAGCAGAGGGCCCCCTAGAGTCACACAACAGTGACATAAAATAAATTAAATAAAAGAAATATCCCCTTTCCAGGATCGCTAAAGTGTATACCGTCAGTGAGCAAAGCTGTTGGGGAGTATAACGGGGCTGTAAAATGATAACCTTCGGCATTTAAATTTTTTTTTTGTATAATTATTTTCTTTGTTTCAAGGCAGCTCCATCAACCTTGATGCTAAAAGCACAGATAATTTCAAATCAGTCAATCTATTTTATTTTTTCATCAGCAGGACCTCCAGCTCTGGTGTCACCCAGGAAGCGGACAATGGTAAATTTAGGCCTAATTAACAATTACTGCTCGCTTGGAAAACATCCAGCATATGTCAACTTACTAAAACTAATAATAAGTAGTTAATGGCCTAGTATTCAAGTATTGGCACCTTATGGCACTATCTTCATTAGTTTTTTTTTTTTTTTTTTTTTTTTTAGTCTCACATGTCTTGATATAATTTTAATATCATGCAATCATCAGGCAATTGTTAGGGTGTTTGTTTGTTATAGTTGTGTTTGTGTTTTCTTCTATTTCAATATTTTGTTATTGTAGTATCTTGGAGTAACCACTAGGTGTCATTGTAATATAAGTGTTGTGTTTGATCTGGGAGACAGACATGTGATATGCTGGCGGCCTGGTGTGTGTATGGGCAAACAAACCAAGTAAAGCATTGACTCAACTTTATGAATGTAGTTGTCTACTTTATGCAGTGTAAAGATACTACATTTTTGGCGACGAGGATTGGATTGTGACAACCAGAAAAAAAAAAAGAAGCCTGGGACGACAACATATGGAGGATTAACCATGGCTACAGGAACTATTGGCTCACTAGCGGCATTTGATGCACAAGCTCAAACATGGGAAGAGTATTCTGAAGTACTGGAGCAATTTTTCGTGGCTAATGGAATTGAAGATGAGGGTAAGCAAAGAGCTATTCTCATAAGTGTTGTGGGACCACAAACTTACAGTGTGATGCGAAATATTCTGAGTCCAACAAAGCCAAGTGAAAAGACTTTTCAGCAACTGGTAACACTGCTAAAAAAATCATTTCAACCCTCAGCCAAGTGAGATTGTACAGCGATTTAGATTTGATTCAAGGATGAAGAAGCCGACAGAGACTGTGACAGAATATGTAGCAGAGTTACGTCGTTTGGCACAAGATTGTAATTATGGAGCAACTTTGGATCAAATGCTGCGGGATCGACTTGTTTTTGGCATAGATGATGATCGGATTCAGAGAAGGCTGCTCTCAGAAGCAAATCTGACGTTTGAGACTGCTTTTAAAATTGCAGTAGCCAATGAAGCGGCAAGTAAAAATGTGCTCGACTTACAAAGTAAATCCAGCGTACAGGCATGTAACAGCGTCATGTATAAAGAGAGGAAACCTGATCGCTGGAAAAAGGGAGAAATGAGTGAACAAAAAGAATTAAGAGAATGTTACAGATGCTGTGGGACAAACCATAAAGCAAATGATTGCAGATTTAAGAAGGACAAATGTTATGTGTGTGAAAAAATAGGTCATATCGCCAGGGCCTGTCGTAACAAAAGTAAACAGAGTGGACCCACAATAACTGGAAGAAGTGGAAAAGGGCTGCGGCCGCATCGAGCATTCAATGTAAGTGACAATAATGACAGTGATGAATTTGAAGAAACATTCACGTTGGCATGTGTACAAACTGATGCACTGAAGAAAGTAAAACCCCTTACCGTTGAGTTAATTGTTAATGGCCGACTGATAAACTTTGAAATCGATACTGGATGTAGTGTCAGTCTTATGAGTGAGGAAATGTACAAGGTCATCTGGAAAGATTCTGAAGCTCCCAAACTGAGACTTACAAAAATCAAGTTGAGAACATATACAGGAGAGCCATTGGGAATAGTGGGTGTGGCTGATGTAGAAGTAAAATACCAGCAGCAAGAAAAGATAATGCCACTTGTTATAGTCAAGGGAACAGGGCCTTGCTTACTAGGCCGATCCTGGCTTGAAGAGCTTCAAATGCAATGGAGTGAGATAAAGCTGGTGCAGTCGGAGATGACGTTGCAACAGGTGCTATTCCAGCATGCGGAAGTTTTCAAGGAGGAGCTGGGGACATTAAGGGGTGCTACTGCCACTCTTCATGTGCCGACTGATGCCACACCCAGGTTTTTTAGACCTAGATCTGTGCCATTTGCCCTGAAAACAAAGGTGGAGGAGGAGATTAATCGACTGCTGCGGGACAAAATCATCTCACCTGTGAAGTACTCAGAGTGGGCAGCTCCTGTTGTTCCTATCCTGAAACCAGATGGCAGTGTAAGATTATGTGGTGATTACAAACTCACAGTTAACAGAGCCTCAATATTGGAACAGTATCCCATACCAAGGGTGGAGGATCTTTTTGCTCGGTTGCATGGAGGAAAACAGTTCACAAAACTGGACATGAGTCACGCATACCAACAAATCATCATGGATGAAAACTCCAAGAAATACTTGACAGTGAATACACAAAAAGGGTTATTCACATATAATCGTTTACCCTTTGGAGTTGCTTCAGCTCCTGCTATCTTTCAGAGAACAATGGAGGGATTGTTGCAAGGTATTCAAGGAGTAGTTGTTTATCTTGATGATATATTGGTGACTGGCGTAAATCAAGAAAGTCACTTGAAGACACTGGATGAAGTGCTGGCGAGATTGAAAGAAGCTGGTTTGCGATTGAAACGGGGAAAATGCATGTTCCTGGCAGATGAGGTGGAATATTTAGGCCACAGAGTAGATGCCCAGGGTTTACATCCGATGGCAATTAAAGTGAAAGCTATAGAAGAAGCACCAGAACCAAGTAATGTTGCAGAACTCAAAGCATATCTGGGCTTGCTCAATTATTATAATAAGTTCCTTCCCAACCTGGCAACGCTGCTAGCTCCTCTACATCTGCTGCTGAGAAAAGAGGTTCAGTGGATGTGGAAAAAGCCACAACAAGAAGCTTTCAAAGACTAAATCCCTGCTAAAATCAGCCGAGGTGCTAGTTCATTATTCCTCAGATTCCGAACTGGTTCTGGCTTGTGACGCCTCTCCCTATGGGGTGGGTGCAGTGCTCTCGCAGCGTAGAAAAGGAGTATGGAGAAACCCCTTGGGTTCGTCAAGAACACTCACGTCTGCAGAGAAGCGTTATTCACAGTTGGACAAAGAAGGCTTAGCTGTGATTTTTGGCATCCAAAGATTTCATAAGTACTTGTATGGGCGGGCATTTACTATTTGCACTGATCATAAGCCCTTGATCCATTTGTTCAATGAAACGAAGGCAGTTCCTCAAATGGGATCACCCAGAGTGCAAAGGTGGGCTGTAATGTTACAAGCATATCAGTATAATATTGTGTACAAGCCAGGGAAGTACCATCGAAATGCTGATGCTCTAAGTAGACTCCCAGTGCCAGGCGTGGGAGAACCTGATGATACTAATGATCAGGTACTGATGATGGACTTAATGGATGACTCACCTGTAAGTGCAGCACAAATTCGGAAATGGACGTCTCACTACATAACACTCTCCGTGGTACATGAGTACATATTAAAGGGCTGGCCTGAGAAAGTAGAGCCTCAAGTGTTACCATACCATCAAAGGAGAGATGCTTTGAGTGTCAAAGATGGATGTGTGACTTGGGGAACGAGAATCATAATTCCCTCACAAGGTCGAGCGGCTATATTAAAGCAATTACATCAGACTCATACTGGTATGTCAAGAATGAAGGGATTGGCCCGATCCTATATGTGGTGGCCTGGTATGGATCAGGATGTAGAGAGGGTGGTCCAGAATTGTGAAGTATGTCAGCGTTTCCGAAAGGCACCTGCTCAAGCTCCTCTGCACCCGTGGGAATGGCCGAGCTCACCCTGGGAAAGACTTCATGTAGATTATGCAGGGCCCTTCTTAGAAAGAATGTTCCTCATTCTGGTAGATTCTCATTCTAAGTGGATGGAAGTTTATCCCGTCACACATGCCACATCCCGAATTACAATTGAGAAACTGAGAATGTGTTTCAGTACCCATGGATTACCCAAAATGTTAGTGTCAGACAACGGGACATGTTTTACCAGTAATGAGTTTGAAATGTTCATGAAAAACAATGGCATTCATCATGTAACGTCAGCTCCTTACCATCCTTCTTCAAACGGCCTAGCTGAGCGAGCTGTTCAAACTTTCAAGGAGGGGATGAAAAAGATGAAAGGTGACACTGTGGAGACAAGAGTTGCAAGATTCTTGTTTAATTATAGAATCACTCCTCATGCAACATCAGGGTTGTCACCTGCTCAAATGCTAATGTCACGGAAATTGAGATCCACATTCGACTTACTCATTCCCGATATGAAGTCCAAAATTCTAAAAAAAAAAAAAAACAGCAGAAACAAAAAGAAAGCCATGACAAAAGCTGCAAACTTAGAAGTTTTGAAGTGGGAGATTCAGTGTACGTGAGGAATTATGGTGGTGGAACCAAATGGATTCCTGCAGTAGTGGAATGTTGTACAGGACCTCTGTCATACAAGACTGTGCTAGGGCATGGACTAACTGTGAGAAGACATGTGGACCAAATAAGAAAACGCTGTACAGACGAGATGCTTGAGACTGCACTACCCACTGAAAATGAACAGGATGGTGACACTTCTACGTTGTCTAGTGAGGATGTGGCTAATGCACCTGCTGATGTGACTAATGCATCTGCTGAACAGGAGAGGGCTTCGCTTGAAGGAGGACCGTCGATAGAAGTGACTGTAGTAGAAAAAGAGACTAACCATAACCAACCTATACACCTGAGAAGGTCGGCAAGAGAGAGACGTGCTCCTGCTTACTTGAAAGACTATGTTACATAAGTTAAGTCAATAACTAAGATAGTTGTTGAAGAGTTAAAAAAAAATCTAGAATGTGGGTTATATTGTTTCATTTTGTAAGTAATTTATTGTAAGTATTATTGGTGCTTAACTTAAGAAGGAGGGGATGTAGTATCTTGGAGTAACCACTAGGTGTCATTGTAATATAAGTGTTGTGTTTGATCTGGGAGACAGACATGTGATATGCTGGCGGCCTGGTGTGTGTATGTGGCAACAAACCAAGTAAAGCATTGACTCAAACTTTATGAATGTAGTTGTCCACTTTCTGCAGTGTAAAGATACTACATCAGTCAAGTCACATTTATTTATAAAGCGCTTTTCACAATACAGATTGTATCAAAGCAGCTTCACAGTGATAACATGAAAGTAGTACAACACAGATCAATAATATTGTTAAATATTAAATAACCCCAACATAAGCATTTATACACTTATTATTCATAAGTATGCAGTATCATAACTACATCTCTGCCGTTTATAACAAACCAGACCGTTTGAAAATCGGTAGAAAATTGAGCAAGTTACGGTGATTTAAAAAGTACATGCACCATCAAAACAATGTTACCAGTGAGCGAGCTGTGCTGTGACAAGATGGCCGCCAGGTGCTGACGTCGACCTCCATTGGCCAGCAGCGCGGACGACACATCTAAGGCTTGTTCGACTTCATGCAGCTCTGCGCAGACCGATCGTCGGCTGACTTGAAACAGTGCATGCCGGTTAGAAATTTTGTCCGACTTGATGCAGCGCTGACTCCACATGACTGCCCAGACAGCAAACTGACATTGAATCAACGTGGAAACGACGTCTCTCATGACATTAAAACAACGTTGATTTGCTCATCGAATTAACGTTGAACCAACGTCAGACGCGGCATTCTTCAAAGCTAAATGAAAATCGAAAATTGGTTTGCTTTCATAACGTTGAAACAACGCGTTGATTTCAAGTTGATTTTCCGTTAGTTTTGAAAGAATGACGCGTCTGATGTTGGTTCAACGTTAATTCGATGAGCAAAACAATGTCAGATCAACTTTGTTTCAATGTCATATTTCCACGTTGATTCAATGTCAGTTTGCTATCTGGGTGTGATGTATGCCATCAAAGTACCGCGAGAGCGATACGAGAGTAGCGGGAGGACTCAGCCAGCGCAGCTTCTCAAGAGCGGCTGCACGAGCTCTGATGATGTCACAGCTGTTCCACGATTCGCCGGATTCACCGCATGACAACGATCACGTGCGTTTCGTGTTTATTCTCACTCCTTAGTTCCACTAAAGCTCACAATCAGTATTTTATAACAGTAAACACTCTTTTCATGTAGTCGCAATGTTATATTGTGTCATGTTTAACAAAATAAAACTGATTAAAAAACGTTTTTCCACGTCATTCCACGTCATTGATTATAGGCTTATTTTGAACTTTATTCTAGTTCAAACAGATGCTGTATGAAGCAGTAAAGTATTGAATAAAAATGTGTCTGAAATATCTGAAATATCTGTTTATTTGGCAAATGTTGCACTTATTTCACTTCAGCTGTGGTATAACCATGCAAACACCACGTCACTACGGGAACCAGAAATTGTCCGACTTCACGTCTCCGTTTGCAGCTCCTCCCCGCCTGCACGCGGCTGTTCTCGCTGATCGGTTGCATCCAGCCGCAGGCGATGTCGAACACACCTCTAGTCTTTATACATGGTTTGGGCGGCCGTACCAAGCGCGATATTTTTTTTCCTAGGATGGTAGGGGAAGACTCATCAATATTCATTAGGGAGGTCATCCCTGATTGGTCTGATGATGACCTACCTCTAGTACCGCCCCTAAACCCAACCGTCACTGGGGTTAAGACCAATCAGGAATGAGTTCCCTAATGAATATTAATGAGGCTTCCCCTACCATCCTGGGAAAAAAATATCGCGTACCGGCCGAGTCGGTCGCAAATATGGCGGCGTTCTATTTGTAGTGACGTAGGTGGCGAGTATCTCTCCATGTGGACAAAAAACATATTACTGAGATTGACAAGCTACTTATTAATTTCTTATGGAAAAATAGAACTCATCATGTGAAGAAGTCAGTTCTAACAAATCCCTATGAAAAGGGTGGATTAAACTTTATTGATTTCTGTACTCTTAATAATACTTTTAAAGTAAATTGGTTGAAAAACTTCTTTAAAACCCCTAATTCTATTTGGAATGTCATACCTTGTCATTTGCTGTCAAAACTGGGTGGTTTGAGCTTTTTCTTAACCTGTAATTATAATATTGATAAAGTCCCGGTAAAAATGTCAGCCTTTCACCGCCAGGCCTTCCTTTCATGGTCTCTTATTTTCAAACACAATTTTTCACCCAACAAATATTACATATGGAACAACAAAGACATACTGTTTAAACACAAATCTTTATTTATTGATTACTGGTTTAATAATAACATTATTTTTGTTGACCAATTGTTTAACAAGGAGGGATTTCTTTACTCTTATAAAGAGTTTCTAGAAGAATACAAAATTCCTGTCTCCTGTAGATTATGCCAAAGTCTTTGGAGCAATTTCTTCTGGTGTTTGCATGTTATATAGAGCTCAACCAAGATTGGGCACACAACAACTAACCTTATCACTAATGACTGACACTTCAGTTGGTAAGATTTGTTTTTCCTGTAACAATAGTAAGAACAATAAAATAATTAGATCCCTGTTTAAAGCAGATTCTATTACAGTCCCATATGTGATTCCATACTGGAATAAATTTGTGCAAAACATTAACTGGAGGAAGGTCTGGCTCTTACCCATCCGATATTTGCTGACCAACAAAATTAGAGAAATATCATTTAAAATAATTCATAAGTTTTACCCATCTAATGATCATATTGTTAAAAAATTTAAAAAAGACATTGATGTAATGTGCACTTTCTGTTCTAAAAGTGTTGAAACAGTAACTCATTTGTTTTGGCAATGCCCTTTTGTCCAAAATCTCTGGTCTGAAATTTGTAATTTTATTGCAGAAAAAATTGAGAGAAATTTCAAATTATTTTGGAAGGATGTCCTTTTTGGAATTTATGACCTCAACAGAACTAGTCTAATCCTAATGAAACTTTTATTATTAATCTGATTTTTCTCTTAGCAAAATTCTACATTCATAAATGTAAATTTACACATATCTTTTATTGCTTTTAATAATGAGGTCAAGCAATATGTCAACACTATTAAGCTTTCTCTTAATCAAAAGGCAATAAAAACTGTGAATGTGTGTAAACAATTTCATATTTTTTTGTAAATCTGTACTACCCCTGGCTAAATGTGATGTAAGTCTGTTATGTTTTCTGTTATGCTCTTTATGTTTTATGTTATACCTGCAATATTGGAAACTGCACAATGTATTTTCTTTTATAATGGAGAGGAATGTTCTTGTAAACTGTGCAATTGTTGAATTAAAAAAAAAAAAGGTGGCGAGTAATAATAATAGTAATAATAATACTAAATGTATTTTTAAATATCATAACAAAGTCCACATTTACTAGTGTTGCTGTCATTTATTTCTAATTAATAAAGATGCTTTTTTAAATTGTTTTTTTTATTATTTTTATAATCTGTTAGTCGAAATAAAACTGTTTTGAGACGGATAAAGGTGTTTTAATGTGTTTCTCAGATACCTGCCATGGGTGATGAGTGTGGACGGAGGAGCTGAACACGCAGCGCCGGATGCCGCTCAATGAAACCTCTATTGCAGGAATGATAAATAATGATGATGGATGTGGGATGATAGACAGTTTTTTTTTTTTTTTTTTTTTTAATTCGGACTTATCGCCCAAGGTTAATTTGCCATCCAGCACATTAGGTGGCGATAATGCTCTTTAGGAGTTTATCGCCATTAAACAAGAAGAAGAAGAAGAAGAAGAAGACTGCGAGCTTTTTTTTTTGGGGGGGGGGGGGGGGGGAAGGATCATCTATGGGGAGGATGACGTACAAACGAAAGTGAAAGAAAATCGAAGCAATCTTGAACATCAGCTCGACTACTGGTGAGTTTACATTTCCTTCAACGAGTTTTATACAGACGTGTTGATTTATTGATAATAAGTCATTACACATTATATTGCGATTATAAACAAACATATATCGAGGTTGTTTTATGTTTTGAATATATTTGTTGTTGTTTTAGGAAGTATTTTCCTGCGGTGTGATCTGCCGTCAGATACATAAAGATGGCGACGGGGCCTGAAACTCTTCCTGGTAAGAGAGATTTATTAAAGAAAATTAACCACGCTCATACTTTAATATTTACAACTGATTTCTCCAAATCATGCATTATTATTATTATTATTATTATTATTATTATTATTATTATAAAGGTTTGATGACAAGTGTTAAACCTATAGGGTCTAATGGGCAAAGCACACCTTTGCTCCTCATAAAGTGCATGATTTTTATTGAATATTGATGGCGCTACAGATTTTGTGTGAAAATAAATCATAAAAGGGTTTATTTTTTTAAAAAATCTTATAATGTATAAGGTGGTGAGGAGGGTCTTTTACTGTGTGCAAAAGACACACGGTATTGATACAAATATTTTAGCTAAATAATTTGTTTAATAATGTCTAAGTTTATAGTTGTTCAAAACAATAAATTTAACAAAGTTTGCAATATTTTATTTTGATTTATTTAAATAAATATACTGTTGTTAAAATATGTTAATTAAAAAAAATACAGAAAAAAAATTATTTTAAAAAGTAAGCATTCTAAAAGCATTGAATGAACTACAGTAGTAACAATAAAGTATATTTCATTATATTATATGATTAATATCTTATATTTAAATATGATATTTCACATCTGAATCTAACCATGTCATGTCAACAAATGGAAAAGTCAGCAGCTGTTTATTATCATGTTAATTATTGTGCCTTTCGTCCCAAATAGCATACTTTTCCACATTCTTCCTTTATTATATAACTGTTGCTTTAATTACTTTGAACTAAACTGAAAATCTTCAACAAGACTTACACTATATTGCCAACTGTTTTGTATAAAATATACACTCACCGGCCACTTTATTAGGTACCCCATGCTAGTAACGGGTTGGACCCCCTTTTGCCTTCAGAACTGCCTCAATTCTTCGTGGCATAGATTCAACAAGGTGCTGGAAGCATTCCTCAGGGAGTTTGGTCCATATTGACATGATGGCATCACACAGTTGCCGCAGATTTGTCGGCTGCACATCCATGATGCGAATCTCCCGTTCCACCACATCCCAAAGATGCTCTATTGGATTGAGATCTGGTGACTGTGGAGGCCATTTGAGTACAGCGAACTCATTGTCATGTTCAAGGAACCAGTCTGAGATGATTCCAGCTTTATGACATGGCGCATTATCCTGCTGAAAGTAGCCATCAGAAGTTGGGTACATTGTGGTCATAAAGGGATGGACATGGTCAGCAACAATACTCAGGTAGGCTGTGGCGTTGCAACGATGCTCAATTGGTACCAAGGGGCCCAAAGAGTGCCAAGAAAATATTCCCCACACCATGACACCACCACCACCAGCCTGAACCGTTGATACAAGGCAGGATGGATCCATGCTTTCATGTTGTAGACGCCAAATTCTGACCCTACCATCCGAATGTCGCAGCAGAAATCGAGACTCATCAGACCAGGCAACGTTTTTCCAATCTTCTATTGTCCAATTTCGATGAGCTTGTGCAAATTGTAGCCTCAGTTTCCTGTTCTTAGCTGAAAGGAGTGGCACCCGGTGTGGTCTTCTGCTGCTGTAGCCCATCTGCCTCAAAGTTCGACGTACTGTGCGTTCAGAGATGCTCTTCTGCCCACCTTGGTTGTAACGGGTGGTTATTTGAGTCACTGTTGCCCTTCTATCAGCTCGAACCAGTCTGGCCATTCTCCTCTGACCTCTGGCATCAACAAGGCATTTCCGCCCACAGAACTGCCGCTCACTGGATGTTTTTTCTTTTTCGGACCATTCTCTGTAAACCCTAGAGATGGTTGTGCGTGAAAATCCCAGTAGATTAGCAGTTTCTGAAATACTCAGACCAGCCCTTCTGGCACCAACAATCATGCCACGTTCAAAGTCACTCAAATCACCTTTCTTCCCCATACTGATGCTCGGTTTAAACTGCAGGAGATTGTCTTGACCATGTCTACATGCCTAAATGCACTGAGTTGCCGCCATGTGATTGGCTGCTTAGAAATGAAGTGTTAACGAGCAGTTGGACAGGTGTACCTAATAAAGTGGCCGGTGAGTGTATATTTTCAAAACATGTTTTACTCTAAAACTGTAACAAAATCAAAGTCATAAATCTAAACAAGCTGTTCAAAATATAGCCAATCATTTCATTGATTCTTCAACATTAGATTAAAGTAGCGCAGAATCAATTTTGTGCTGCTGCCCGCGTTTGCGTCAAGGATCAGCTGAATTTCCACATGCATCCTGAAAAGCAGATGTGTATGAAAGTGCAGCGGGAAGTTTTTGGGCATCTAGTGGAAAGTAAAATCAAAGGCGCATTTTACCCTGGTGCACCTTTAGCCCTGTTGTACCCTATATATAATACTTAATGTAATAAATATAAGGGCAAATATTTGCAAGTCCTCACAATGATTTGACCAGAATATTTATATTAGCACATAGTTTTCAATATGTGGTTCCAGTAATTATATTCACAGGTTATGCTACTCTCACGGTAACTTCCACAAAGGTTGTTTATTCCAGGTAAGAGCAGGACACATGTAATGCAAGCAGGCGAGTGACTGAGTTAAATAAGTAGCAAACACTGATCGATTAAACACAGTTATTATTATTATTATTATTATCATTTATTGTCATTGCAAGTACAGTACAACTAAATTACATCAGAGCAACAATCGACAGTAGTTTTCATAAAGTGCAAAAGATCACCATTAAAAACAGTATGTTTATAGTGCAGCTACCAAGACAAAGGAATATCAAGTGGAATCACTTATAGAGCTGCACAGTCCAGTTACAATTTTTCCAACTGTTGGATGATAAAGTCCATACTAGCACCACAGATAGGGTCATAGTGACACAAATAAACAAAGAAGGTGCATATTAGGTAAATCACTTTTTGAAAATGTATAATTATGTGTGCTGCAACAATGCAGTGTCCAGTTCACAGTTATTGCAGTTGTTGGGTAATGTTAAGTAATGTTAGATGTGTAAATTAGGTAACAGAAGGAGGTAGTCCGGAATGGTGCTCATTCAGCAGTCGAACTGCCTGAGGGTAGAGGCAGTTAGCTAGTGGTTCTAGCTGGAAGAGACCAGGGGCCTCATGTATAAAACTTTGCGTAGATTTCATCCTTAAAGTGTGCGTACGCACATAAGGCAGAATTTGCGTACGCACAAAAGTTTTCAGATTGTCAAGTTTCCCACTTTTTTATTCAGCTCTGCCCAAACTTGATAAGGCGTTCAAACATTGAAGGACGCAAGAGAAAGCAACTCATTGACTTGACTGTTTATTTTCTGGGATTGCAGAGGTATTTGCAGAAGCAGTAGTCAGCAATAGGTCAGAAATAGATCAGCAATAGATCTGCAATAGGTCTGCAATAGGTCTGCAATAGGTCTGCAATAGGTCTGCAATAGGTCTGCAATAGGTTGATAATCAGTTGCGTCTTCAAGTTTGAATTAGTTTTAACTGAATGTGGGTGAAATTCGTTGCAAGCCCAGCAAGAGATCTTCTCCAAACTTTTCACCTGCATGTGCTCTTGTGGTGCACCACTTTATTGTGCCCCCTTGGAAACAAACCCTCTCAATGGTTCCTGCCCAGTCACCACACTACACTGCCCTCTACAGGAATTTTTGAGTATGACAGAATTTAAAGAAAAACCTCATTGTTTTGACGAAACACCTCCCACTTGACCTCCTGGTTCATGAACCTAAGGAGGTCACTCCAATCACCTTCAACACTTTCACTTTTGTTCTTGATTTTGTTCTTCTAAAGGAAGCAAAACAATCAGTCGTCTTACATCCCTATGAAGGATTGTAGAAGGGATTTTGGTCCCTTTCTTTATCTCTTTGGACAGGCTTCACAGTTGGGACTGGATAGCTGGGAAAAGTTCTGACATGTACATCTCTGACGATGCCCTTTTTGTCAATACTGACACTGATGACTCTAGCAAGTTTGTACTGGCCCCTCCAGGCATTTTGGTCAGCAAGCCAGACAACATCTCCAACAGTCACGTTCCTATGGGTTGTGTGCCATTTACTTCTCACAAATAGATTGGGCCCAGCTAACTGCCTCCACTTCCTCCAGAACCGGTCAACTTCTGTTTGGATAGCTCTCAGCCTCTTGTATGGGTAGTTTTCAAAGTCAAAGCATCCAAAATCTCCTCTGGGTCCAGTTCATCCAAGTAAAAGGGAATTTGGGCTGACATATTCTATGCAGTCTTCCCGGCTTTGAGTTCTGGCATCTACAGGCCTTTCATTGGCCAGGTTAGCAGCCATATATATAAATGTCTGAAACTCACTCCATGTAAAGAGTCCTTCTCCTCCCAGGTTGTGCAAAGCCCGCTTCACTGTGTGAACAGCTGCTTCTGCAGCTCCATTTCTGTGAGGGGAGTCTGCTGGGTGGATTTTCCAGCTCCATTCTGTTCCATGCAAGGAAGCTTCATTCTCAAGCTCAGAATTATTTAGTTGATCCAGGAAGAGATAGAGTTCTTTCAGTGCAGGTCTGGCACCCACAAAATTCTTTCCAGGATCTGACCACAGTTTCTTTGGGTGCCCTCTCAGTGCTGTGAATCTCTGGTAAGCCATTAGGAAGCCTTCAGTTGACTGGTCACTGACAACATCTGTGTGTATAGCTCTGGATGACATGCAACAGAAGACAATTCCCCACACCTTGAGCTTTGTTTTCTTCTTCACCTCGTCCTTGACTTCATACGGTCCAAACAAGTCCACCGTTGTATATTCAAATGGTCTGGCTGGTGTTATCCGCTCAGATGGAAGGTCACTCATGATCTGTTGGCACTTTATGGCCCTAGCCTTTCTACACACAACACAGCTATCAACACTCTTTTTAGCCAGCTTTCGACCTTTCACTATCCAGGCTTTTTTCCTCATCCGGAGAAGTGTGCCGGCTATTTCTTCATGATTTTCACCATGAGCCTCTTGAGCTAGGAGAGTGGATATCCACGCATCATAGGGTAGAATGGGTACAGCAGTTTTGTCCTCATCAAAAGTCTGGAACCTTCCTCCACAAACTAAAAGCCCAGTCTCTTTCTCTTTATAAACAGCGAGTCTGTTGAGAGTGGTGTCTTGAAAGGTTATACCTTCTTGAGCTGCAAGGAACAGGTCTCTTAGTGCATCTCTACACTCCCCGACAGTGAGTACAGCTTGTTTGGCTCTGGACCTCCAATTTGTTGAAAAAGCTCCCTCCCACTTTGGTTTATCTGAGGCTGAATTCTTTTTCAACAACTCTTTCCATCTTCTTGCAGCTCTCCAAACCCAGGCAATGACCCGGATCAGCCTGGTCAGATTGCTGAATTTCTTGATGTCAATCAGATTAGTTACTGCAGAGCCGCTTGGTAATCTTCGGATCTGAATCTTAGATTCATCTGGATTAGCTTGCTGTACATCCCTCTTGTCTTTCTTGGCCTGCATTCTAGTCAGTGCTGCTGAGAAAGCTTTCCTCTGAAGTTTATTTATGCCTTCTTTGGCATACGTGGCGACTTCTTTGGCTGACTTATGTGGCCATTCTCCCACAGGTTGTCGCAGAAACACTGGTCCATCCTGCCACATGGAACCTTCCTGGAGGTCTTCTGGGGCTGCCCCTCTTGTTATAGCATCAGCACTGTTCAGGTATCCCGGAATCCACCACCAGTCTTCGACTGATGTGGATTTTTGGATCTCCCCAACTCTATTTGCGAAAAAAGTTTGATATCCATAGCTGTCTCTCTGGATTGCTCCCAGCACAGTTTGACTATCCAGCAGATGGAGCCATCGTTCAACATCTATTCGACTGTGCTTCTCAACATAATTTCTCAGTCGTGCTGCATAGACAGCGCCACAGATTTCAGCTTTTACTGGTTCTCCCTTTTGGTCCAATGGTGTGAGTTTTGCCTTAGACTCAACCAATCTGACTTGGATGCCTTGCTCAGTCTCCCATCTGAAATACACTACGGCTCCATAGCTCTTGTCACTTCCATCAGAGAATGTTATTCCCCAAGGTTTTCCAATCCAGTTGACTGGTGTGAGACTTCTGTGGAAAGTGATTTGTCCAAGACGTGTGTATTCCTCAAAGAATTGGATGGCTTCTTCCCTCAATTTTTCCGACAAAGGTTTGTCCCAAGTGTCGCGGGTCAAAGTTTTGCCTCCAGCTTCCTGAAATGCCTTTCTGACAAGAATGGCACCCCTCTGTTTGACAGGTGTGACAAGGCCTATTGGGTCATACAAGCTAGCTACTTGGCTCAGCAGTTCTCTTCTTGTCAGTGGGTTTGGAGTTTTCTCTCTCACCTCTTTATCAAGGAGATTTTGTCCAACTCTCATTCTATTTTTCCTCTTTGAAAAATTGATTGAAGTCATGAGATACAGTTTATCCTCTTCAACAAGGTATCCGACTCCAAGAGCTTTATTATCTCCTTCCCTCATCTGGTTTGGAAGAATAAGTACTGTGCTTGACTCCGCTCTTTGTTCTCCTGGTACAATCTCCTGCCTCCCACTTTGACTTGACCAGACCCAGGGCTTGAGGAAGAACCCACCTGCCTTCAGGATCTCCTCAACTCCTTCGATGTTCTGGCCCAGCTTTTTCAAGTCATTATGGGAAGTTAGGATGTCATCGACATAGGCATCCTCTTCAAGAATCCTACGTTCCTCTTCCAGGTGAGCGAACATGGGTAATTTGGCAGTCTCTCTCATGGCCAATTGTGCTATGCACCCTGCTGGTCGATCGCCAATGTTGACTCTGGTAATCACATACTCTTCAATCTCTTCCTCTTCAGTGTCTCTCCAGAGAAATCTGTGGAGGTGCATCTCCAGATCTTTCAACCACACAGAATTGTACATTTTCCTGATGTCACCAAGGGCAGCATGGACGCCTCTTCTGAACCTGAGTAGTACTGCTCGGATGGGATTGAGGACATCAGGCCCTTTCAGGAGAAGGTCATTCATGCTGATCCCCTTAAACTTCTGGCTGCTGTTCCATACCAGCCGCACAGGTGTTGTGAGAGAATGCGGATTTGGTGCCACCAAGTGGCTGACATACCATACTGGCCCTTTCCAGCTGGCAATGATCTCTTTAGTGAGTTTCTTCGCTGCCCTTCTCTCCACCATCTCATGGACTTGTGCGGTGTATGCTATTTTCCACTCTGGCTCTTTTTTGAGTTTTTTCTCTGTTCTCATGAAGGTGGCTTCCACTCCACTCCTGTTGTTGGGAAGGGAACTTGGATCTTGAATCCACGGGTATCTTGTGTCCCAATGTGGCTTCTCACTGTGAGAATCTGCTTTGACGTAGGTGAGGCCCTTCTTTATGACTTCTAATTCTCTTTCTTCATTTAGAGTCATCTCCTTACCTCCTGGCTGGCAATTGCCACACCGGCATCCTCCACACTTGGGCTCGCAGGCTGCTCCAATGCTGTCCCATTTCTCCAATGCTGTCCCATTTCTCCAATGTTGTCCCATTTCCACCAGTTTAGAAACTCTTTACTAGCTACTTTGGTTTCAGCTTTGAACTCTTGTGCTTCTGTGATCTCTTGATACCTCACTGCCGATGCCCTCATGGACCGAGCAAAATGCGTTTCTGAATTGTGCATCGCTATATCCATCTCTTCAAAAAGATCTGGATGCGCTCCACCAACAGTCTTTCCCAGTGGGCTTTCCCATAAGACAAGGTCTCCAATCACCTTCACTCTTTGTGGAGCAAGTCTTCCCTCGCGGTGGCTTACCAGTAGCTCAATACTCTCCGGTCTCCTCAGATCTTCTAAATTGACTTCTGGGAAGAACCTCTTGAGTTGCTCAGGCTTGATGACTTTGTGGATGTTGGCAATTTCATTCAACCCATAGCAGATAAGCTCATGAGCTCTCTCCGTGCCCATAGGCATCTTGATCCTCACTTTAAGAAAGTATCTTCTAGTTTTAACATTCATGTTCATTCCTCCAACTCCATGAATAATTAAAGAAATGTTTTCACTTCGAAGATTTAATCTCCTGGCGGCTTTGTGGGTGATGTAGTTTGTATCTGATGCTAAGTCGATCAGAGTCCCAATCTTTTCTCCTGCATTAGCAGTTACCTCGAGCAGCATTAGTATAACTGGCAATTCTTTTATAGCACTTGAATCAGTCACTCCAAGCTGACTCTTCTCACCACAGTTTGTCTTCCCAGTGATGTTAGTGAATGCTTTCTTGAATTTCTCTGCCATCTCTGGGGAGAGCTTAGATACAAATTCCTTTTGCTCCTCCGTAAGCTTATGCCTTCTCACATGGGATTGTCTTCTGTCTGAGTCAGTTCTCTTGAAATCTCCCTTCAGACAAAGAAAGAAGTGATGATCTCTTTTACAGTCTCTGTTCCTGCACAGGTAAGTATCTTTGCATTCATCATCTTCACCATGACAGATTAAACACCTTTTGCATGCCCCCAGCTTTTCTACAGCAGCCAACTTTTCCACAGGCTTCAGTTCTTTGAAACGCTTGCAAAAGAAGATCTTTTCTCCATGCTTTTCATCTCCACAGACAACACATCCGCCTTTCCTTGTGGAACGTGTGGACGCATATCTTCTCTCCATACAAGCATATTTCTTTTCTGGCTTTTCACTAACTCCCAACTGCTCTAACTTATCTAGAATTTCTTCTTGTGTTTTCAGAAATTTAAGAAGATTCTCAAAGTGATTGTCCGGTGTTACGCCATTTGCTGGGTTAACCATGAAGACAAGCCAATCTCTTTTCATGTTGTCAGGTAACTTACTTTCTATTGATTTGATCACCAGAGGGTTGTTAATGGCTCCCGTGTTTCCAAGTTCTGTGAGGTCATCCAGGGCCTTCTCTATATTTTGAATTAAATCAATGACTTTTCTTGGCTGATTTGCTCTTAAAACAGGAATCTTCTCAAGATCTTCAATAATTTCCAAAGCAATTGTGGACTTGTTTCCATATCTATTCTCAAGCACTCGGAATATGTCTTCAGCAGTGTTGTAGGTAGACAAACGGAGCTCTCTGCACATCCTGTCGTCTATGCTGTCAAAGAGTTGTATCTTTTTAACTTCAGCTGAGCCAGTTGGTTCTCCCTGCTTTTGTAGACTTTCCCAGTCTTTCCTCCATCGATGGAAATTCCTTTTACATCCATTGAATTTGGGTAGACTGGTTGGCTTTATTCTCAGCGTTGGTTGTGGTTGTGGAACTGGCATGGGTATCTGGGGAACCCTCGCTCTGTCCCTTTCTTCTTCTGCTATTCTTTGTGCGATGATGAACTCCACCTTTCGTGCTTCAAGGTTGCTACTGCATCCTTTCAGATTCTTTACTCTAGTTTCCAGACTGGATTTTTCTGCTTCTGGAATCCACATCTCCCAAGCTGCTAGGGTAGTGATTACACCTTGGATCATTCTTTTTGTGCCATCCAGCTGGAACTCAAAACCATCTCTGTTTACAGCGACAACGGGTGTTGCAGCAGCTCTATCACAGGCTGTCTCTGCTTCCTGGATTGCTGTTCCCATCTCATCTTTACCATATCTTGACCATAAGTTGAACAGGACAATTTTTCTGACCTCTTCCAATCTTACCTCACATTCATGGATTGTCTTCTCGAAATCAGCCTGCTGTTGCTTATCAAGTTCAGCTTCTTCACCATCTGACATGTCCGCTTCAATGTCTGCCAGTAAACCAGCTCTATACTCATCATTTGTCTCGCCGACACTCCTTGCCTCAGAAATGAGTTTTTTGAACTCCTCTTGTAGTTCACTTTTCGTCAAGTTTTTTGCTCCTCTGCTGAGGAAGTTTGCCTGCCTGGTGAATGCACTCTTAGCCAAGGTCCTCTCTTGCTTCAGCTGCTTCACTGCTTTTCCAAAAGCTTCCTCTGCCATTGCGAGACGATTTCAGATGATTCTCTTTCACTGCGTCGACACTTTGAGACGTTTAGGCCTTTGATCCTTCTGTCTTCATTGCCACGCTGATTATCAACTGTCAAGTTTCCCACTTTTTTATTCAGCTCTGCCCAAACTTGATAAGGCGTTCAAACATTGAAGGACGCAAGAGAAAGCAACTCATTGACTTGACTGTTTATTTTCTGGGATTGCAGAGGTATTTGCAGAAGCAGTAGTCAGCAATAGGTCAGAAATAGATCAGCAATAGATCTGCAATAGGTCTGCAATAGGTCTGCAATAGGTTGATAATCAGTTGCGTCTTCAAGTTTGAATTAGTTTTAACTGAATGTGGGTGAAATTCGTTGCAAGCCCAGCAAGAGATCTTCTCCAAACTTTTCACCTGCATGTGCTCTTGTGGTGCACCACTTTATTGTGCCCCCTTGGAAACAAACCCTCTCAATGGTTCCTGCCCAGTCACCACACTACACTGCCCTCTACAGGAATTTTTGAGTATGACAGAATTTAAAGAAAAACCTCATTGTTTTGACGAAACACAGATTTACGCCAGAACCTGCGCAGAATTCACTTTATAAATCCCAGTCAGCGGGAGATTGTGCGCACGTGCGTCTCCTCCCCGAAATAACCATATATGGAGATTACAACGCCTAGTTTAAATATGCATATCCTAATCTGCATATCATTTGCATATGATTATATATCCACGTGATACCAAGTTTAACGGTACAAGACGTTGGGAAAATATGAAATGTGGATGTGCCGTCACATTATTACAAACATATTTTTTTTAGTAGCCTATCCTTGTCTTGTTTTCGAATGAATTAATCAAATAGTGTAAAATACATTTCAGAGAAAGTTTTTCTCAATCTTTTCCACTGGCCAAATAGTATTTTTAATTGGTTTATATTTTAATGGAAACAGATAGACATGGTTGTGCATTAATTGCACGAAACAATTTTCTCAGACAATCTGCTATTATCATGATTAGCAATTATCTCTAGTTAAAATATTAAAACACAGCATGCCAGAAGAAACGTGTTCAAAAGCAATGCATCCATAACAAATAGGTCTATTTCTATTTATTGAATCAATTTTTTTTTGTAACTTCTCATGATTTCATGAGAATGATTTCATGTAGTTTAAGCATATTTAATCTAAATGTTTATATCAGAAGTAAAGCATAGTTTAAACCATTATTTTATTTATTTAAACTATTATTGTGAATATGGACTGTATTTATGATTTGGACTCATAATGAAGATTTACGGTTTTACTCCATCTGCCGTTAGATTATAGGCTATATGTGCGTCAGTTTCACCAAACGGCCCAACGCGCGTGCTGGCGCGGTCATTTAAGAAGGGATGGATGTTTGCTTCAAGTGATGATAGGTTTGTGAAATTATACTTGGATTATATTTCTGTAGATGTATAATTTTCTTTAGATTCTCGGTCTAATAGTAAGCAAAAAGGCATTTGACTCCAGCTCACCATCGGTGTCGCCAAAACCCATAATCTTCTAAAAGAGTGCGTACGCACGGTCAAGAGCATCCTTACGGAGCGCACTTATTTATGCCAAGTTTATTTCTTATAAATCCCGATATGAGCGTGGAAAAATGCGTACGCATATTTCTATGACCATTTTGTGCGTACGCAACGTTTATACATCAGGCCCCTGTACCTCCTGCCCGAAGGCAGCAGGCGGAACAAGCCGTGTGCTGGATGGAACCGGTCTCTTATGATGTTTTGTGCTTAACACAGACAGCGGGTGGTGTACACAGATGAGATCTCCGGGAGGGTAGTCCCGATGATTTTGCCTGCAGTTTTCACCACCTTCTGAATCAACTGTCGTTCAGCTGTGGTGCAGCTAGAAAACTACACCAACAGCCCATAAGTCAGCACACTTTGGATTGCACAGTTGTAAAAATGTATCATAAGCCTCTGGGGGAGTTTCACTCTTCTCAGCTTCCTCAGGGCCTTCCCTACCTACCGATTAACAACAGTTTCTTATATTTGTTAATGCAGACAGATGTAAACAGGACAGCTGGAAACTGATGATGGGATCGTAACAGGTAAGGGAACAGGTAGGTAGTCAGGTGAGAAGTTCAGATAGGAACAAGATGGATTAAGATGTGCCTGGTTACCTGTCGGCGTGCCGTCACTCTGGTTGCTTTATGGCTCTTGATTACTTTTTATTATAATGAGTTTATTTTATTAATTTTATTGACTATTCTCGTATATAATATACAATTGTTACACTTTTGTGTAACAGGTTTTAGATCAATTTCAATCTGGTTTTAGATCAGGTCATAGAACAGAATTAGCTCTTCTCAAGGTATCTAATGACCTTTTATTAAAGAATGACTCTGGTAGCAATGTAGCCTTAGTCCTGCTGGATCTTAGCTTACACTGTAAAAAATAAAATTACACTGTAAAAAAAAAAGTTAAAAAAAGAGTCAAATGACTGGCAGCAAAGGGTGCCAAACAAATAGCGTAAAAATAAAGTAAAATATCCTAATTTAAATTAAGAGCAAAAAACATTTTACAGATATTTTTCTTAATTGTTTTACAGAAAAAGACTGTTATTTTACAGCTACTATCTGGATTATTACGATCAAACACTCTAACTGTAAAAAACAATCCCATAAAAAACAGCAATGGCTGCCATACAAAAAACATAAAATGAATGTAAAATGGCCTAATTTAAATAAGCGCAAAAATAGAAATCTTCATTAAGGTTAACAGAAATACAGTTATTTCACATATTTCCAGAATCTCTTATTAAGAAACATAAGAAACAAGCCATTTGAAATTTTCTTCTAAAATGATCATTTTTATCAAGCTTGTATATTTAAGTTCAGTAATTTCACTTAAATTACACTTAATAGTAATCTTCATTGCAATTTAAGTGAAATTACTGGGCTTAAATATACAAGTTTGATAAAAAAAATTATCATTCTAGAAGAAAATTTCAAATGGCACTTAGAGGCTTTTGCATCTGAACTCTTCACACATCACTGCATCAGCAACTACACAGTTACTGTCAGTTAAATAAAGCAACATGCAGCATTTCATCATTAATTTTTATTTCAGTTAACTAAAGTGCTATTCACACCCAGTGCTACTTCAGTCGTACTAAAAAAAGTTGTATTAGTTCAGTTTTAGTCTACAATCATCTCGCTAACTGTAGTTACTTTTATTTTGAAAGTGTTTCCGGTTACATTCGCTTCCAAAAAAGGAATGGACCACGTGACTTTGGTTTATAAACGAAAAACGAATTGACAGAAGTTCAAAGACTCACTTCCTCATTCTTTGTTCAAAAAGGAATAACGATAAAATGATTGCCAAAAAACGAAAAACGGGCAGTTTTTAATTGGTTTTTCGTTTTTTGATTCTGACACCAAAAACAGTTATTTGTTTTTTCTATTTGAAACAAAAAACGGTATTTTCATTTCATGATGTAAGGACTTTTGGCTAGGCGCACACACGAGCCCCCCCCCACCCCCAGGGGTTTTCTGAAACACACACACGCACACACAAGCCCTTCCCCCACACATCGGAATGTGTGGAATGTCTCTGGACAAAGAGAAGGACTTTTGGTGTTTAAAGACATTCAACAAAATGTTTTCAATGGTTTTTTATGTATATGTGTCTTCCCCATGTCACAGTTGTTGGGTCACAGCGTAAATAGGAATTAAAAATACCTTCGTCATGCATTTTAAACATAAGTGTATATTCCTTTGATATAACATAATGTTCCTTGATATCTCTAGAATGCTTATTGAATGAAACACTCGAATATGCATAGAGATGTAAAGTAAAGTGTATTTTTAATTCGTTTTACTGCCAATGAAGATCAAATTGTTATTATAGAACCCTCATTGAACACACCCCCTTCCACGAGAAGCGCGCGCTGAGGAACAAAGGACAATAAACTAAGTTCCCGCGGGCTACGACCATCTCCCCGATTGGCTCAAGCCAACAGGAAAGGGATGGATTCCGCCAAGGGGATAAAAGGAGTGCGCAGGCTCCGCCTCACCCTTCTTCCTCTGACCCCCTCAGAGAAACATGTAATGCTCTCGAGATCTCCTCACGGAGATCTGATCCGACCATGGATCTTTTCTTTTGTTCGTCTTAAAGTCTCGTCTTTTCCTCAAATGGACTACCAAGTTCGTCTCACAGGAAAGGAAGTGGACTTTGCCGAACTATTTCCTCGGGTAACGTCACCTCAAAGACTTTAAGCCTTTCAAACACTCGCGCTAAATGCCGACGAACGCCACGTGACTCCCCACGGAACAAAGCAGCCATGAACGAGCCGGGACGGGCCGCGCAAACACGCCGCGGCCGCGCTTCACGTGACGCACGCGCGCAGGACAGGCGCGCCTCCAGCCGACACATGGCCCGAACGGGCCGAGCAACGAGCCCGCGACTCACACAGACCAAATGTGCCCTGCAAGTATACCTTCTTTTAGAGCTTCTAAGAAGCATTAAGAAAGTGTTTTCGTGGTGTTCAGAAAGGTTAACTCTAACTGACTGTTGTGGCGAACGTAACCCGCTCTCTCTCACTTGCTCTACAACTCACTCTATCTCACTCTCTCTCTCTCTCTCTCTCTCTCCAACTCACTCAACTTACGCGTATCCATTGTCTAAACGCTCTGCGTCGTCTTAGTTTGTGTTTAATGTTTGTAAATACATGTATCATTGTTTGTAACGTAGTAAATGCTTAAGTAGTAACTTTATTAAATACAAAATATGCTTACCTTGACTGATTGTCTTGCTCATAATACGGGTCAATGAAATGTCAATTTAAAGCTACACGCTTTACAGAACTATAAATACCTAAGAGGGTATTTGGTTATAGAGCAGGGAAGGCAGATTCTAGTGGCCACAGAATTTGTTTTCACAAGCTATATAACTTAATTGAGCTAATTGATTTTGCCTGTCTTGTAAGACGTGGTCCTTGCAATCAATAACAATTAATTTGTGGTTGATTGCGGGGATGCACATGTATGCATATGGGTAAAATTAATAAATTAATATGTAAGACCGGTCTGATCCAAATCTGTATGAATAATTATTAATTATCAATTATTAATTATGATATGCAAATTCCCCCCTGATCAGACCCAAACGGAATCTTTACAATAATTAGAAACGAATTACTGATTGACCGATTGTGTAGTACGCAAGCACATAGTGGGATGATAAGACAGAGTGGCATTGCCGGTCTGTGTGGGTGTGTCCCATCAGTGCAGCTCAACCAGGAGAGCTGAAGTATACTAGACTGCTAGTAGTTTAGCCTGCAAGGCGGGCACTTCCAGATTGTAAAATCTGACAAAGGTGGAGGGGGAGGCCCATCCCGCTGCCACACATATGTCGTGAATGGAAATCGCGCTGGACCATGCCCACGAAGAGGCCATGCCTCTAGTGGAATGAGCCCTGAAGCCCAGAGGGCATAGCAGGTCTTTTGACAGTGTCTGTATCGAGGCGGCTAGACCCTAGTGCGCCCACCAAACGAAACGAAAAGCTGCTCAGAGCGTCTGAACGAGGCAGCGCGTGTGGTATACAATCTCAGTGCTCGAACTGGGCAAAGGAGATTGGCATCACATTCGCTATCAGATGCGGGCAGAGCCGATAGAGAGATAACCTGAGCCCTGAACGGGGTACCAATCACTTTGGGGACATAGCCATATCTAGGTTTTAGAACGATTTTAGAGTCATTAGGTCCAAACTCAAGACAGAGAGCGCGTGAAGGTCTCCCACACGTTTAACTGACGACAGTGCAATCAGAAAAATGGTCTTAAGTGAAAGGTATTTCAAAAACCACAGAATGAAGCAGTTCGAAAGGAGGGGCATTCATAGCTTCGAGAACTATAGAAAGATCCCAGATAGGAACCGACGGGGGGCGCGGGGGGTTCCTCCTAGCTCCCCTGAGGAAGCGGATGAGCAGCTCGTCTTTACCCAGTGACTGGCCGTGTCGGGGTTCAGCGAACGCCGCGACAGCCGCCACCTTGAGCGAGGATGGGGTCCAGCCCTTATCCAGCAGCTCCTGAAGAAAAACGAGCAGTGACGACACCTCGCATGTCTGTGGGTCCAGCTTTTTGTTGGTGCACCATTTTGAAAACACAGACCATTCTGACACATAGATCTTTCTAGTAGAAGGTGCTCTGGCGTGCTCCGGGCACATGCGTCGCTCTTTGCGAGCGCAGAAGGCATTGGACCAAGTTAGTATGCGTTTTGTCAGATGGAAGAGGTTCTTGGATCTGACTCCGCCTTGACGGTTTATGTAGGATACCACAGATCTGTTGTCTGAGCGAACCAGGACGTGCGCGTTATTGACCACGAGTGCGTTATTGACCGCTATCATCTCCAGACAATTATGTGAAGGACCAGAGGCCAAAAAAGCCGGCGAGCCCTCGCAGACCGCGCCCCAACCCGTGTTGAACGTGTCTGTCGGAACAACTTTTTGGCGAGAAGCTGCCCCCATAGTCACGCCTCGCTGAAACCATGGTACATTGATCAACTGGTACATTGATCAACTGGTGGCCTGTGGCCCAAGCCCGTCGAGTCGCACGGGTGTTTAGCCAGAGTTGAAGCGGGCGCATGCGCAGTAGACCAAGCTGGAGAACTGCGGAGGCTGAGGCCAAGTAACATAGCACTCTCTGAAAGGTTTTCAGAGGCTCGAGGGCTTTCATCTGAAAAGAAGCAGCTAGTCGCTGAACACGGCGCGCGCTGTACTGAAAAACGAGCTGTCATTGCCACTGAGTCTAGCTCTATTCCAAGAAAGGAAATCGCCTGACCAGAGCCGTGCAGAGACCTCTGGAGGGGCAGGTGCTCAAAGTATAAAATGGGGCACAACAAGGCGTTAAATAGGGCTGTGCTCAAAATATCAATACAGTAATATATCAATACAGATGATTCTGCATCGATACAGCAGCAAACGCATTGATGTAGTTTTGAAAAAGAAACAGAACAGAAAAGACAAATTTAAAGTTTACAATTTTAAATAATAATTGATGTGCTCTATATATAACTCTGGGATTAGAAACTGAAGCATCTTAAGTTGTCCCAGCCTGATGGCTTTTTCTTCTCTGTTATACATAATAATAAAGAACAGCTGTTATAGTGAACTGTGTAGGACAAAATCAACCTGGCCCATGTTTCGTACAGTACAGTATAGTTTAATTTAATGGCATATCAGCATCTGTGGCTATTTTCATGGCAAAAACTGATTTACAAAAATACAAGAGTTACATTTGAATGAAAATAAAAACAAGGCAAACAGAAACAGCAATTAATACTTTTCAAGATTTTTAACATTAATGTGATACCTGTTCTGGTAAATTCTTACTAAAGTCCTTAAGTGAGTTTGCTGCCTTTGCTGTTGATGCCTATGCTGAAATAATTATGTTGTTGTTACTGCTGCTGCTGATACTGCTTGAGTTGATCTGAGACTGTAGACATTAAAATAAACAGAGATATAGCTGATTAAACCATTTGTATGTGACCATGACAAGATGTAAAGATTGCTGACAGTGTTTTGCACTGGGTCACTAGTCCACTGACCTGCTAAAGCTACAGATTCTGCCCAGGCTGCTATAGTATAATAATACAATAACAGTATATAATGGTAACGTTACTAGGGGAGATGTTCACAGAGGCTTCTGCTCACAAAACATAAGATACTGGTAAGCCTATGTGATAAGCGTATACACTTATCAGAGTTGTGGTAATAATTTTTATGGCACTCCACATTTTTTAAATATACTGTAATAATAATAATAATAATAATAATAGTTTAAAGTAAAAATAATAGTTTTTAGTCAAATAACACCCCTCCACGCCCGTGAAACTTTTCTCCCTCAAACAGCAAGCTAACGTTACTTCTACAGCCTACACACAGCAATACAAACAACATCTCTCTGCATGCTCTCTTCACGTAGTTCTAGTAAAATAATAATAATAAGTAAACAAACATCAAAATCACTTCGCTGAGAATAAAACACCACTTACCAGCAGCCGCAAGAGTTGAAGATATCCTTTGGGAATGCGCGATTGCGCGTAGCCGCGCGAAATTAAAAAATGCGCGTGCAGCGTGAGGAATCGTCCCGGATGAGTTCGTCAGGTGAAAGGTCATCATGTGGGTCATTTTATTTACGGCAAAATTATTATTCATTCATTTTACTACTAGGGATGGGTAGGTATCGTTAAGGTTTTATCGGTATTACTACTCTTACCGATACTGCTTATCGATCCGGTACTTTAACGGTATTCTTATTGGTTCTTTTTGGTGTTTTTTATTATTTATTTATTTTAAGAATTAAGAACATAATTAAACTTTATATTTTGAAATGTAAAATAGAAAAAGCAAAACGAAGAAAAAAATATTTTTGTTATGCAGCAGTGTGCAGGCTTTTTTTGTTTATAGTCACATTTATTTATATAGCGCTTTTCACAATACAGATGTTCACAGATGTTGTCCTTTGTACAAAAAGGACACATAAGAAAAAAACAAGTACAAACACAAGAATACAATTAATCAAAGATACAAATTATATACAAAGTGCTTTAATTTCAGGAAGGTGTACTAACATATTTTGTCAGGTAATTGTTTCTGTCTGAAAAGAAACCTAGTAATCAAATATAAAATAGCACTGTATAGTTTATCATAGATAGAATAATGCTTATTAAATCTAAAGTTACTCATTCAAAAGCTGTGAGTGATTTTCTCTGCCTTTTGTTGTTTGATTTGCATTAATGGCTGAATCGTCAGCAGGTTTAGGCTATTAAGACTGCTGCCCCTTTAAAGTCCCAGTGAACCGGAAGTTGCAAACGAGTGTTGTGACGTATTTCGGAGAGAAACGGAATACTAAATGAGGCAAAATACTGGGCGTGGCTTTTTTTTCTAACTAGCACTTGATTGGGTCTAGAAAAATGGGTGTTTCATTCTGAAATAGAGGATGACGCAAGTTTACACACGCTGTCAATCAATGCTCGCTCGGCGCTCGCAATCACACAGCAGCTGTCAGTTGGAGGGGCGTGGTTATGGGTGTTAAGGAGACACCCAAACCGTAAAGCCTACGTCATCGGGCAAGGTCCTCCAATGCAGAGGGGAGGGGCATTTTCAAACTTTGATTAAAGATTACGGAGCCAAAAATTTTTTTTGTGTGGATTGACTTGCATCTATGAATTGTTCACCACAAAACAATCAATTTAGGCAAACAAAGTAAGTATGGTCAATTTTGATTTCATAGGGACTTTAAGACCGAGTGCAGATAACTGATGCACCATCATTTTCTCCCTATTATTTACGTCCATTAAAGACATAATTGTGTTTAAGTGAATAAACTGTGTTTAAGTGAATCTCAGAGCTGGTCATTTTGACATTTTTTATGTATATTTGATAGTTAAGGACGCACAAAGCCCAAAGTGTAGGCTACTTTTCTCGTCTCGTTGCAGTCCGTTTCGGAGCGCGCACCGCCTTGTGAACAGCGTCTCTTGCGCAGGTTTTTGTGTTTTTAATAGCCATTTTCTTGATCTTGCAACAGTAGAAGACAGCATTTTGCAACAAACGCCGATCGTGCTGATTCTGACGGTTACGTTTGGGTTTAGGAAAACTGACAGCGCTCCGCAGTGCTGTGAAGTAAAGGAAGTTAAGCTGGACAGATCGTCTCGTTTTTTAACGGTTTTATCTCAAATATCTTCTTTTTATAATCTTTGGAAGCCGAAATACAAAATATATTAGAATAATATCCCAGATCTAAAGTGTAACCACGTTGAATGTTTAGTTCTGTCCTCATTGTCACTCATTAAGCAGGGCTGTCGTGTTGCGCGTGCTGTGGCTTTGCGTGAGAGATCGCTCTCTCTCTCTTCTCTCTCTCTTCTGAACTGCGAATTGCAAATTTGCATCACAGACAAATGGTTTAATTAAAATATAGTTTATATATAGAAATGGCTGGCGATATAAACATGTTCAAGATAACGTCTTTATCGGAATAATAAATAGTAGCCCAACTTGCGTGTATTTACTTAATTTCTCCAGTACCGACAGCAGAACCGATAACGTCCGAGCTTATCGATACAGCGGTCTTTCAAAATTCAGTGCCGGGGCCCGTTTAATACCGGGTTTCGGTACCCATCCCTATTTACTACTAGTTAGATTGGGCAGGCATCCTCAAAAGTACCTTTAAATACAAAAAAAAGGAGAGGAAATTTTGTCTTGACAAAAGGGCACTTTGGGCACCAAGGGGCAAAAGGGCAGGTGCTCGAGCACCCAACGCCACCCCCCTGGCCATGTAATAGAGCAGGCAGATAGAAGATGTGAGCACAGACGTGGGCACATCTGTTACAGATAACACCCTAGCGGCATAGCCAGCAAGAGAGTGGGCTCTGTTAGACAGGGGAATGCTGTGTTTTAGTATGGGTGAGCACAGGGGTGTGGGCACCTACTACACTTGAACAGATTAGCGTCAAGCTTTGTGTGTCTGCGTTATTTGCAGGCGTTCATGTTATGACAGGCTCGTTGCTGCAATATAGACATTTTCGGCCGCTCGAACGAGGAATGAGAAACGTTAGAGAGATGGGTGCTTGACCGGCCTCGGCGGGCTAAAAACACACTCACGCGGGAGAGTGCGGCCGCTTTCTGTCATGTAAGAATGACAGAAATCTGTGAGAGCTGGAATCCAACACGTGTCTCTGGCGCGAAAAGCTTTGTGTTCCACCACTGAGCCACAGGGTAAAGACACAAGCTTAATAGCGCGAGCAGATAAGAGGGCGTGATAGTAGCGAACAGGTCCAGGCTCTGCGGAACTAACACACTATAAACCCATTTGCCGGTGAAGCGTATGCACGGGGGGAGGGGTAACTTTCTTGTAACATAAAGTAAGCTAGCCGCGGTTGGTACAGCTGTAAGCGGCTCGTCCCCCATACAGCGCGACAGCAATGCAGCTCGTGAGCGGTGAGAGGGGCGGCGGCTTTAACGCTTCGAGTCGAGCACGCAGGGTCAACAACGGAAACCTTTTTGTAGCGGTAACATCTGCCGTCGGCGAGAGAGAGCTCTGCGTGTTCCAGTCCCAGGCAGAGAGCACAGAAGAAGGCGGTCTCCGGTGCTGAGAGGGGCACGGCATGAGCCGCTCGCTGCTCTTTTGTGAAGTTTTACAAGCAAAATACAAATGTAAAGGATACGTCGCCGGATGGCGTTTGCTCGCAGAATGGCTGAAGGTGGCAAAGACGGCCGGCTTCCTCAGACTCTGTCCACGCTCGCTAAGAGATGCCTTCTCGGCGGCTTCCGCTCGGAGATCAGCAGATGCGTAGAGCTTCGCTGAATAGATGAAAATCAGTTATAACAGCCTCTGATTCGCCCTTTCATACACGCGGGCCACGGCCTTTCTGGCGGGCTATGATGCAATGAGAGCGTGTCTGCCTCTCATTGGTCGCGAGTTCAGGTGAGTTTGCTCATAGGCTGCAGCAGTTCCCACAGAGCAACCAATGAGCTCGCCAGCTAGCCCGCTCATGGTCTGCAGCTGCTGAACTGCGTTGACAATGGATACAAAAAATTAGGATAATTTTTTGGCTTCAATATCTCAGAAAAGATTAATCTTTCCCGTAGCGTAAGCTAGCTTACGCAATACGAGAGAACCTCTCGTAAGCGAACAGTGTTTTTCAGTTTATTTAATTTATGACGTTTTACTTTAAAAAACGCTGCCAGTCATGTAATCATTTAACTGTTTTGACTACAATCAATTTCTGTAAAAAAAAAAAGAATGACTGCAATTTGTCATTAATGTCACAATACCTAAAATACCTGCATTTTTATTTTACAGATAATAATTGTAATTTTACAGTGTTTTGAGTACAATTTAAAAATGAAAGAAAATGATCATCAAAAAATCAGTTATTTTCTGTGAAATTAGGATTTTTTTTTACAGTGTAGTATTTGACACGATTACTATTAACTCGTATTATATGATTTGATACGTCTATCTTCAAAATATAACCTTTTCTATTAAAAAGCTTTGTGTCATCAAAATTCTATTACCTGTGGGGTCCCTCAAAGTTCCATTGTGGGACCAGTGCTATTTTCGGGCGGGGGGGGGGGGAGGGGGGAATATAGGACTCCGCCATGGCCACCTGAGAAAAATTATCCACCCTGGGCCCCTGTGCTACCGGCTCCGCCCTGACCATGCCCTCAGCCTGCTCCGCCACGTCCTGCTCCACCCTGGCCACGTCCATGTGGCAGATGTGAACAGGATGACTGGAGAAAGAAGAGGATTAAAGATGGGATCGTAACAGGTAAGTCAAAGATAGGTAGGTAGTCAGTAATAGTTTATATAGGAACAATAAGACCAGGCAAAACTGAACTGAGAAGTGACTGTTTATATGGTGAGTCCTTGATGAACTGGTGCAGGTGTTGCTGATCAGAATTCTGGTGACCAGGAACGAGTGGGAGATGTCGGATTCTAAGGTTAGGCTTGTAACTTGAACCAGCGCTGCACAGACTTATCAGTGAATGACAACAAAGTACCGCGAGAGCGAATAGAGAGCAGACACTCCTTATTGTTTGTAATTGCACTTGCATTACTTTCATTTCATAAACCGATCGGTCTGTGCAGCGCTGGTTTAAGTCGCACAAGCCTGATGTGACTGACTCTATGACACACTAATTACATAGGTAAATCATGATTATTGGTGGGTTTTCACTGCAAAAAGGGCTCAATAGTTTTTTACAAAATCCACACCAATTTCTGTCATTTTGGGCCATAAAAACATACACTGACAATGCACTTGACGTTATATTTACAGTCAGACTCCATATTTTCTGTCTCTTTCAGAGATGTCTCCTGGTCCAAATGAATCAGTGATCCGGGTTCTTCTGATGGGCAGGAAGGGTTCTGGGAAAAGCTCTTCTGGAAACACTATACTGGGAGAAAGAAAGTTTAAAGTTAAGAACCAAGAAGCTGAAGTTTATGAAGAAGTAACTCAGACCGGAGAGAAGCAGGTGTGTGTGATTGATTGTCCAGATCTACTGGATCCAGATCTGAATAAAGAGAAGCTGGAGGAGATGAAGGATCAGCTGATCTCTCGATGTTCATCAGGTCTCAGTGCAGTTCTGCTCACCGTTCCTCTGGAGGAACCTGTGGAAAACGAGGAGGAGATCCTGGATTATATTAAAGGTTTATTAGGTCCTGAAGTTCAGAAGTACATCATGATTCTGTTCACACACGGAGATGAGCTGGAGGATCTGGATCAGACCATTGATGAATATCTACAAGATCATGAGGATCTCCAGCGACTGCTGACTGAAGGTGGAGGACACTTTCACTGTTTCAATAACAAGAGTAAATCAGGTGATCAGAGACAAGAACTACTGCAGAAGATTGAAGGAATGATGGAAGAAAACGGTGGGAAATGTATCATGCAACAGATGAAGAGGAGCAACAGCAAGGAGACTGAAATCAATTGTAAGTTGTTCTGGTGATGTAAATTATTTCAATAATTCATTATAAGTTGGACCACAGGCTGTACGTAAAATGTTTGCATATACACTGTAAAAAAAAAAAAAAAAAAAAAAGAATACAATGAATTGTTCTTGACTTGTTCAATGTCATGTACGATTCGATCTATCACAGTTACTGTAGATCTAACCTTACATAGTAAGGAAACTTTCTGTTAACCAATTAACAGTTTTTCACTGTAGCATTTTTACCTTCTTCTACCATTTAAATCACAACAATATTTTTTATGGTATAGCACTGGTGCTGGAGAGGTTTGAAAGTTTTGTAGCACAGACCACACATCTTTCAGATAATAAACAAGTTATGGCTCAATAGACCCTGCTGCTTTCAAAGAGCTGCACAGTGCAATCGACCTCACTCTCTGTGCTACTAAGACAACGGCCCAGGTTATCAGCCGTATAATGGCCAGTTTAGTGGTGCTTAACATGTCACTTACAAGACAGTCCTCATTAACTCCATGTCTCTATTGGGCCTATTTGCTTCGGCATGGCTTTGCACGGCTTGGAAGGCGTTGCAAGCTATGCGGTGAGTTCGACTGCTTCTGGCTGTTGTCGATTCAGCAGCACATCAAGCACAAACATGCTCCTGCTCATCCCCAGACCAAGACGAAACCCAAGGTGAAGCATTGCTTCTGCATGTGTAAGAGCTTTCCATTTTGAGCAGCCCAAGCAATCACTAATGCTTTGGTTACAGGGAGAAGGGGGCTAAGTCCCACCAAGGCCAAACCACCCTCAAGGCAACAACGTGGTTACCTCCAAACCCCATCTTCAGTTCCAGTTGCTTGTCAGTACTGGGTCCACCCCACATCAGTGGGATGCACACCCAGACATCCTTCTGCTGTTAAATCGATTAAAATAAAACACCTTCACAAATCCTGCTGCAAGTGTCAGAGGTATTGCAACTAAGCTTCCATCTAAGGCTCTCATACCCCTCGCTGCCCGGAGCCAGACTTGGGAAGCCATTAATGGCGTGTTAATTGGGTTTTGTATTCAATAAAAAGGGTTTCCCCTTGCAGACCCCCCACTTCAGGGGTGGGACTCACATTCGGTCTCAGACACCAATGCTCATGTCCTCTGAGCCAAATTACAGGTTCTGCTAGCAAAGGGCATGGTAGAAAAGGTCCCCAGAGCCCACAGCGAGTCAGGCTTTACAGACACTACTTCCTCGTTCCAAAGAGGGATGGCGGCTTGAACCCATCCTTGAATTACGCTACCACGCTCCGAGACAGCCATTCAGATGCATCTGTAGGATACATACTTTCAAATCCAGATAGTTCCCCATCACAGGCTGCTCTTGTGATTCACGGTTGAAGGGGTGGTTTACCAATATACAGGCCTACAATTCGGACTGTCCCTAGCTCCATGCACTTTTCCAAAATACGAGGATGTGGCTCTCTTCCTCCTGAGATGAAAGGGAGTTTATGCCCTGAATTACCTCGATGATTCGTGTGCACACAGATCTCTGCTTTTCAGCCATCTAGAAAGTCTGGGGTTCAGGATCAACTTGACCAAGAGCTCACTCTACCCCAGCCAACACATCACGTTCCTGGGGGTAGTATTTGATTAATACCTGAATTTGCCAGAACGCTCCCATGGCAGCAGCCTCCTCAATAGTTCCCTTGGGCCTGTTAGATTCGGCCACTACAATATTAGTTGAAGGCCCGTGTCCCACCTCGAGCGTGGGCCACATTCCTTTTTGGTCCCCTGGAAATTGCCTCATCTGTATCTGATGAGAGTGGAACTGGGCTCTGTTTCCAGAGGGAAGGTAGTCGTGACAGATGGTAGTCTTGGACAGAGCTAATGTCAAGCTGTCACGTCAACTGCCCAGAAATAATGACAGTGTTGCTAGCCTTCAGGGAATTCCAGCTGGAGCTCCAGCTGGTCCGGTTGGTTCTACCACTGAAAGGACTGACACGCCACCTCCTCCTGAGGGCACAGGAGAATCTCTGCAAATTTTAAAAATCACTGATCTTAGAAGTGAAGATCTGTTAGAGAAGGTTTTGCACATTGATGTGATTGTTGTGTTGTAGTTTCAGGAGAAAGTTCAACAGCTGAAGATGAGCATCAGATCCCAGAGAGGAAAGACAAGATCAGACTGGTTCTGCTGGGAAAAACTGGATGTGGGAAAAGTGCCACTGGAAACACCATCATCGGCAGAAAAGTGCTTGAATCCTCTGTCAGCTCGGACTCTCAGACGAAACAGTGTCAGGCAGAAACTACAGTGAGGATGGGTAAAGAGATCTCAGTGATCGACACTCCTGGACTTTATGATACTGAACTCGGGGACAAGGAGGTTATTACTGAAATAGTGAAATGCATAACTTACGCATCTCCTGGACCACACGTTTTTATTATCGTGATTAAAGTAGGTCGATTCACTGAGGAAGAAAAAAACAATAAAGTACCTTAAAGTAGTGTTTGGAGAAGAGATGGGAAAATACACTTTAATCCTCTTTACTCACAAAGATCAGTTAAAGAAGGAAAAGAAAACCATTGAGCAGTATCTGCAGAATGGTAATCCAGGTCTTAAAGAACTTGTAGAGAGTTGTGGAAATAGATTCTTCTGTATAGATAATGAGTCCTCCAGTTTCCCTCAGTTTAGAGATCTGATGAGTAAAGTAGAGAAGATGGTGGAAGAGAATGGAGGAACACACTTCACCAATGACATGTTTAAGGAAACAGAGAAACACATCCAGGAGATTCAGAAGGAGAAGTTAGATGAGAAAGTGAATCTGTACAAACAGGAGCATGTAGAGTTTACTCAAACAGAATGGCTGGAAATATTAAGGCATTTAGCTGAGGAGTCGCGAGAGGAAGCTAAGCAGTCTTTTACTGAATCCATGATAATAGCTGTTATTAACGCATTAACATATTCATTGACTCCTGCAGAGAAAGAGAGAACAAGACTTCTACTCAAAGTTTCATGGAAACTAGCAAAGCAGAAGATGTGTGGAATACAGTGAGAGGTTCAATAATGGTCAGAGAACTTGAAATCTAGAGTACTGACACCTCTGAACTCAAAACTTTTATTCTTTACCATTGATTTTTTTCTTGTTGATATATTGAAACCATCTGTGAAATAGTCAAACCTTAAAGGGATAGTTCACTTTGAAATACATTTTTGATATGTTTTATCTTACCTCAAGGGCATCCAAGATTAGGTGTCTTTGTTTCCACAGTATTTTCAACTGTGACATTTTTCAGTCAAACCTGTGACGGTTTCAGTGAGTAACTCGTCATTTCTGAGTTACAGGTGATTTGACTGAAGGGCGTGGTCATACACCTGAAGGTCATCATGCTGCTCAATAAAAGACTGGGACTGAGATGAGAGCGAGAGAGAGTCGATTGAACTTGTGTTCATTTGTTCGCTTGAGGGTACTTTGGGGTTCCTGTCACGAGGATGAGGAGGACTCGTTGAGAGGTTTTGGAGTATGGGAGATCACCACCGTCGCTTGCGCCACTTCATGTGGGATATCTGTTGTTGCTGAACGTTTCATGGACTGAGATGGGCTGGACTGCTGTTGTTCATAAGTACACCTACGTATCTGCTGACACCCTGATTATCATTTACACTGATCATTAATGTTTTTTGTCTTTCATGGATAAATAAACTCATGAATTATGACAACTTGCGTGTGGTGACTCCCTTACTTTGTTGCGACTCAGAAGAGATCGTAACAAACCGTTGTTGTCTGTCAGTCATATAATGGAGGTTTATGGGGTCTTCCTCAAAGAGCAGCACAGAGAAGTCCAAATAAAACATGATTTAATGACTCGTAAATGTAAGTACACATTGATGGCCTAAGACACACACAGATTTCGGAAGTGTTACCCTTCACTGTGAAGATCTAAACATATTTAGATATACGGGATATCGCAATGGAAGACGATTTTGATATATCTAAATAGGTTTAGATCTTCACAGTGAAGCAGTGGTGTAGTCTACGTGATACGCAGGTATACGCCGTATACCCACTAGAAAATGTCAAGGATTTGCGTATACCCACTAGGAAATGTCAAAGATCTCCGTATGCCCACTTTAAAAAGCGTGAGGATTCGTAACAACATCGTTTTGTGAAATACATTTCCTACGACATCAGCACCCCTAAACGTTGGCGACAGAATTCCGTGTTCCCTAAGTAAGTTCTGTTATCAGATTCAGCGCGCGAGCAGAGAGCACGTCAAAAACAGAGGACAGGGTGTGTGTGTGTGTGTGTGTGTGTGTGTTCGTGTTCGTGTTCATCTGAGCCTCATTGGTCTGTCACTGCTCGTCAATGTCAGAATATTTGACATGACAAATCAAATCAAAGTAGGCGGGCTTTAAATTCACAGACGCTGAGCGCGAATTTCAGCAGAGCAACTCGACGCTTCAGTTTACGGGCAAGTGCAAGATAAGATGTAAGTGGCTAAACTTCATATTTTACATTTTTTAGGTCATAAATGTTAAACGAATGACAAAAAAATAACCAGGCAAACTAATATAGTTTTGTCTAATTTCGCCATTTTGAACTGAAATAAATAGGCCTGTAACGTGACTCATGCAATTTAATAGTTTACTGTCATTGCGAGGGGACAAGAAACATTAACAAAGACCTTTTCATCATTTTAGCCACAAGAGTAATAACGAATGTGTACATATTGAGAATATAATAAAAATTGTAGCCTTTAGTAAGTTACATTAAAAAAGCTCATCGGGGAAGAGAATCTACTGCCCACTGACATGGTTTTAAAGCTATTTCTTATTCTTTTTTTGGTCTTCAAACGTCTTGAAATGCACATCAGAGAAATTTAAAAAAAATTGAAGCCCCAACCTCAAATTTAGGACCTCTTTGATTATAAAGCCCTGTCTATGGCCCTGTAAGATCAATGTGTAGCCTATATGTTTTGAATGCATTTAATAAACTTAATTACCTAGCTTTAGTAGCTTTCAGTGAATAAACGTGTCCGAGAAAAATTATTCATAGGGAAAATCCACCTATCAGTTGACCCCATGTTTACTGTCTTCACTGACTGATAAAAATGAAAAGCCTATATCAGTCAAAGCTCATCTTTAGGAGGGGAAGAGACAGGGCAAGATAAAAACAAAGAGAAAAAGAGGGTGATGCTGATGAGGAGAGAGAAATAATCAGCTGCCCAGCTGCCCACTGACATGGTTTTAAAGCTGTTATCTATTATTATTATTTATTTTTATTTTTTTGGCCTTCAAAACATCCTAAAATGCACATATGTAGATCAGAGAAATAAAAATTTTCTCAGGGAAACCCTGAATCCCCATGACTAACCTACCTCACATTTGGGACAACAGTGATTATAAAATCCTGCCTTTGCATGTAATGAAACTGGTTAATAGTGAGCATTAGATCCTAAACTAAAGTGTTACCTTTTTTTTAGAACAAATCCTAAGTAATGATCAAAATCCTATGACGCCCCTGCTTCATGCAACCTGTCATGCTGGTATATCACAGTATACTCACTACAAAAAAGTAGACTACACCACTGCAGTGAAGGGTAACACTTCTGAAATCTCTGTGTAAATAATGAGTGACGTACACGCGCGAGAGATCACTTCCGGCGCATGTGCAGACTGAAGCGCCCGTGCCGTCAGATCAGTTTGACGTGGCTGTGGTTACAAGAGGTAAAACAATATAAATTCTGTTCGTTTTCTCACACAAACCGCTCGTTTCGTGTCTTAGACCATCAATGTGTACTTACATTTATGAGTCATTAAATCATGTTTAATTTGGACTTCTCTGTGCATGCTTTTTGAGGTGGTGACCATAGACCATAGACTGACAGACAAGAAGAGTTTGACCTAAAAATATAAAAAAATACTGTGGAAACAAAGACACCTACATCTTGGATGCCCTTGAGGTAAGCTAAAACATATCAAAAATTAATTTCAAAGTGAACTATCCCTTTAATGCTCCTTTATTAGCATTTGTTGAGTATACACTGTAAAAAAAATCCTAAATTCACAGAAAATAACTGATTTTTTTGATGATCATTTTCTTTCATTTTAAATTGTACTCAAAACACTGTAAAATTACAAATAATCTCTGCAAAATAAAAATGCAGCTGATATTTTAGGTATTGTTACATTAAAGACAAATTCCAGTCATTCACATTTTTTACAGAAATTGATTGTATTTTTCACACAGTATTTTACTGTAACATTAAAGTAAAACGTCATAAATTAAATAAACTGAAAAACACTGTTTTTTAAAAGTATTTCCTGAGTATTTTCTGAGTATTTCCTGAGTAAGTATTTTATGATCAAATACCATCATTGTAAAAAAAAATCATTAAAAAATGGTCAAATGACTGCCAAACAAAAACCATAAAATTAAAGTAAAATATTCACATTTAAATAAACTAAAAAAACACTGTTATTTAAAGGTATTTCCTGCATTATTACGATCAAATACCGTCATTGTAAAGAAATCGTAAAAAAGGGTCAAATGACTGGCAGCACGGTGCCAAACAAAAACCATTAAATTAAAGCAAAATATGTTAATTTAAATAAAGTGCAAAAAACTTTTACAGAAATTTGATATCACCATTGAGATCAGTGTTTGCTTTAGTTGGGTTCTTGACCTTTATTATGTACTATTAATTTTTCTCTGGCTGCTTTAACTGTGTAATCAACATACATTCGTTATAGCATTGAAAGCAGGAGTAAATATCAGCTGATGTTGGTCATTTATTGGTGATATTTAGTCATCATATGGTGACCTGGTTCACTGATATGACAGAAATATTTGAGTGTATCTGCTGAAATTACCTTATAAATAGGCGTGCTTAAGTATTAGATAAAATCTATGAGTCAGTTGTACTTTTCCCTATGAACCTTGACATATTGAAACAATATATTTCAAATCTGAAATTTAAGAAAACTATCTGTTATAAAGAAAATGTTTGACATGACATCAATAATCAACATATGAATCGCATGGTGCCTCAAGAGTGTTTAAGTTAATGAGATAATTAAGTGATTAAATGAGTGATGATTGAGCATTATTGAAGACACCTAAAGCAGAATCACAAGGAGAAAATCACAAATTGTAAGCCACCGTTATGGAGATCAGTGTTTGCTTTAGTTGGGCTCTTGACCCTTATATTATTAATTTTATATTTTAATTGCCTGTTGCATCTGAGTTATTCCTGCCAGATGAACAAAGAAAAAATTAAATAATGATGTTGGTCATATTATGACATTCGTCATTTGAAATTTATGTTTTGTGATTTATTCTATTGGTTTGTGTATAACTGAGATTCTGCATAAATGTCCAGAATGTTAAATAAAATATAATGGATTTCTCAAAAGTTGTTTAAAAAAATATCTTTCTTTAAGGCACACACAAACCTCAAGATTCAGTCAATGCTTCTCAACAACGGTGACAAGCTGAATATTCAAGTAGGAAAAGTAAATTACATAGACAATTCAGATCATAATTTATTCATACCGCAATGCATGATGGGAGCCATTAATGAGTTGTGATTGGTGGCAACAAGGATTATTATTGTCACCACGATTGAGATAGACAGGCTGATTATTGATGTTTGTTTCTAAATAAAGATGATAGTGATTTGATCTGAATAATATTTATTAATTATTTTAGATTATAAGAAAAATACGGATATGCAGTAAAATCACTAAACAGTTACTAACAAGTTAAACCAAATCATCTGAATAAGTTTCATTTTTCAGATCACAGCATGATTATGTCAAAACATAACCAACACTATTAGATCATACTTTTCTTTGTTCATTTGCCTGCTATAAATCAATAACAGCAGACAAAGAAAAGTTAAAGTGAAAGTATAAGGGTCAAGAGCCCAACTAAAGCGGAGAGTTTGTGAGTTATAACGGAAATCATTATGAACATCAGCTATGCTAATTATTTCCCATCTGCCTTTCTGCTGTTATCTCGGGACGCTTGTCCTGAGAAAAATGGCGTTCGTCAGGTCCAGTTTTGTGTCCAGCCTCTCACGGGGATTTCGGATGCCCCAACGCCTGTGATGAGACGACTCAACGCCTGCGATATGTTATGGCGCCGTTTGATTCATAAACAATATTTATATTTAATATTTATATATAAACAATATGAATGTAAGCCAGAGGAGAACTGGCCCCCGACTGAGCCTGGGTTCTCCCAAGGTTTTTTCTCCATCCAATCTGATGGAGTTTTGGTTCCTTGCCACTGTCGCCTTGCTTTTGGCTTGCTTTGAGCTTGCATAGTTGGGATTATTTAGTGTTTAGCAATGTTGTTGATCTGTGTTGTGCTACTTTCATGTTATCACTGTGAAGCTGCTTTGATACAATGTGTATTGTAAAAAGCGCTATATAAATAAATGTGACTTGACTTGACTTAAAGCAGACACTGATCTCCATAACGGTGGCTTACAATTTGTGATTTTCTCCTTCAGTGATTTTGCCTGTGATCATCAGGTGTCTTCAATAATGCTCAATCATCAATAAATTAATCACTTAATTTTAACACTCTTGAGTGTTAATTGAACACTCATACCTTCCATCTGAAAGCAGGTGAAGGTGATTTACTACTAATCAAGGAACCGGCTTTACTGATTAGATGCGCATAACAATATCGTGCAATATACACTTCAGGTGGTATCAATAAACCATTCAACTACTTGATGACCATTACCACTAATAAGTGATCAGACCTTCTGATCTAAGTTTCTCTTGGATTCCTACTATAACAAATATGCATCAGAGACATAGTTAAAGTAACCAGAGAAAAAAGTAATGTTAAAGGGGGGGTTGACTTAGCCTTGTAATACCAGACTCTGCTACTTCACTTTGCTTCATCGGCAGAGTCTGGAATGGCATAATAGAGAAGTGTTTTCTCTCTCGCAAGGGGGCGCTTCTCTGAAGTTTAAAATCATTGGTTACCCGTAAGCCAATCAGATAAGTTTATTTATGACGTATGTAATGCGCCGGCACGGCCGCATCGAGATATTATGCATCGAACTCAAATCTATGATCGAACTTTCACTGTAAACAAACAGAGAGCGGCGCTTTTGTAAGGGCTGCAAAATGTGTGCCAACCGGGAAAAAACAATTCACACACTAGGTTATTTATATGAATTACTGAGTTGCGGCCACCCCGCAACATCTGCATGCCCCGCTCTCACGAGTCATGATTGATTTAGCTTCCGCCGCCCCGCAGCGCCGCGATCGGGCGAGACCGAGCCGCTGCTCTCGCGAGTCATGAATGGGAAGTTCATTTTACTGATTTTCTGAGTCATTCGAGTCATTTTGTTTAAGTGGCTTAATGTTATAATTTTAACAGCCAAATTCCTCGATCACATCCACCTACGCAATGTTGATCATATTCTGAATTAAGAAATCTGCAGTAAAAAATGATTTACAGGAAACATAAATAATCACTTTACCTTCCGAGTCTTACGTTCATTTGTCACGTGACATACGCAATGAACAGATCGTTCATGAATCACATATCTGGGACTAATGCAGCAGGATGTCGAAACGAAATATGGTGGATTATTATTATGATAATAAGAGCGCACCAGGACCGTTCACAGCCGAGGAGACCGACTTTCTTGTCATGGCCGTAAAAGACGGAGAACTGACGTTGAATGGGGGTAAGTTATGTCCTTATAGTTATGCATATAGTTATGGCCAAACAGGTCTGATCCGTCATTACTACAATTAGCCTGAAAAAATTGGGTAACGTTAGCCTAAATGCCTAAGCTTGAAGTGTTAATATTTTTCCTTGTTATAATGATTTGCAAAAATAAAAACGGCTGCATCTGTGTTGATGAGAGAATGAAAAGTGTACAGGTATGTGCGTTGTGCAAGCTACATAATGGCCAAGCATGCTGGTTTTTGCTGGTATACGTTGCAAATAGAGGGGCAGCAAAATAGTTTTTTGCCTAGAGCGGCAGAAGTGCACGCGCCGGTCCTAGCTGTAAACACTGATGATACGAGCGAAATACCGGAGTGAACATGGCTGTAAACAACTTCAGTTTGAAAAACCCCGGAATGTCCTCCATAACAGAGCGAATTGCATCCCGTGTCTTGTTTCCCCATTTCTGCGGTTGTTTCGGTTTTCGATTTCTCTAACCTTCAATGTAATCTCAGCGCTTAGCGTCTACGTACGGCTCTCAGCCTGCCCTCTGTTCGCTGATTGGCCGGCTGTTTTCAGGCCGGTGGAAAACTGAAAGATAGGCCGCTATCTCAGACTGACTACAGGAGCGAAATGAAATTAGCGGAAGTAGGAAGTCTGACGTAGTCAGGCTAGGGTTGACTGCTTTTTTTCTTTGCATGATTGTATTTATGGGGTGCAATATAACATGTATTCGTGGTTTTTCTTTTTTTAAAAGTCTTATTTTTCATAAACTTCACGTTTATTGTCAGCCGCGCTCTCCTCTGTCCCCTAAACGAGCGGTTGACTTGCTGAGTCTATGAAACCACTCCCACAGAAACACGTAGTGGGCTCAGATTGGTTCGTTTGGGCCGGTGTGTTGTGATTGGCTAAACTGTCGCTCACGTTGTCCGGAAGGTTAACGCCCATTACCTTTATGGGCGAAACAGGCATGTCACGAGCTCCGGTCCAGATGTAAATATCAAGCGGCAACCTCCCCGTCTCTCTCTTGAAGCCAACACGGAAGTGAATTAAACTGCAATTTATCGAGTTGCCGCTTGAGGCAGGCTGCAGAAGCGAGTCAAATCTGTATCTCCCCCATGTTAAAATGCCCAACTTTACAGCAGAAAAAAACATGTTTACAGCCTGGAGCAAAAAGTGGCTTTGGTCTATAGAGCTCATTTTTCCCTTCATGACAACTGTGAGGGGGGTGAATTTTTTTACAACTCATCTGTTTAAATTATATTTAAGCCTTAAAGTTCTGCATAATTAAGGGCGTGGACACTTGAGTGACATGTGGATTCTTGCTGCCGCTTTCACTGCTAGTCGTTTGTCTGCTGTCTGTTAGCGTCACCCTCAGCTGTGTTTGTGCTTTTCCGGGATTATTTCATACAGTTTAATACATGTATTATACCTTCGCCCGTGCACGCCGTTGGATTCCGTCGTGTTGAGTATGGAGAGATCGACCAGCGCCGTGTTTCCAGCTGTTTCCCTCGCGTGCACTAATGGATGTCTGATGATTTCAGTGCTTTCTCTCTGTCCATGCAATAGATGCACACCCTTGAATGAGCGCGGATTTCTAGTTCATTTACTTGAAGTTCTGAGGTAATATCTTTGGTTTGACCCATCTGAGAAACTGAGAGGCGGCCAAAATCAGATTGTAAAATGGACTGAATTAAAGCTCTTTACGAACTTAACGTGAGATGCCGACTGACATGTGTGCTTGCCTTGAATGATCACTGTCACATGCACAAGCTTAGAGCAATATTTAAGTAATTAATAGATTTTTAACTAGCAGAATAATAATGCATCACGATGCGATAGTTGACTGTATGTTGTGAGAAATGTGTGTGATCTGTGTTATGTACTTGTATACATGCCCCTTGTGAGATTAAAAGTTGATAAAAAAGGAAAGTAAATAGTCTCACTTTTAGTTACGTCTTAACTATTATAATATTTCGAAGGGCAAAACATGAACTTTAACCATTGGCTTTACTTTTTCAATCAGCTGTCAATTCAGCGCGAGGGAGTAGAGCAGTAGCATTAAAATCTTTGCCCATTTTAATTTATCCGGTAGTGACGAGAGGTGACGCACTGCCAAGATGGCGACGGTCGGCCCCGCCCACTTTAGGCCTCAAAAACGCTCTTCAGAAACCTATGGGTGACGTCACGGACACTACGTCCATATTTTTTTACAGTCTATGGTAAATATGCGTCGAACTGCAGTATAGATACAGTCGGTTGGTCTGGGAACGCCCCCGGGAACGCCCCGTCACGTGGTGTGAATTTAGCCCGTGGGGGAAAACATTGCCTTGGCGCTCATTGAAATACATGCGACAATCATGCCGAAGAGTTGCGGTGTAGTTTTCTGTACCACCAATAAACTAACAAATTATAAATTGAAGTTCTACAGCCTTTCTTACATACATACAGAACCGGATAGGAGGACAAAATGGCAAAATTAATCATATCTTATTAGATTACTGTGTGAGTAAAGGTCCCTGTGTGATATAGTAGTAGATGTTTAACTCGTATTAGGCAGTGGGCCAGATTTGTCTGACGTTTATCCCTTACGAAAAAGAAAATCGTAGTAATCCTATGGCTATTAGTATTCTATAGTAGTGTATAATACTTCTGTGATGTTCTTTAATACCTCTATATACTTCTAGGCTATGTCCCAAAATACTACAGTATTCCTATAGGATTAACGTTACTATAATATTTTGTCCTAAAATACTACAAGATTCCTTAAGTTGTTTTTCATAAGGGATGTTATTAGCGTTATCAGCTGAAGGTTATCAGACTGCGGTCTGTGAGAATTCGGATAACTGTCAGCAAAGTCCCTCTGCAACTTCGTATCTACTAACTGATCACCGTTTTACAAAAGGATTAATAGTTTGGAGTGAAGCATACGTACAATTGGTAAATGACATGGTTTTATGGACTTATAGTAACTTATACGCAAGTTGTTTGAGTAATATAGGCTTGTGTTGCCCCTGTTGCTTCCGCGATGTCTTACCTGGAGATTCAACCAGATAACTTACAATAGTCTGGAAACGACACCTCCGGCCATTTGGTTGGGTCATTGACCCAGTTTTTAATTAAATAAGGGCAATCATAACCTATTACAGTTAATTTTTCAATGTACTGTTGCCGGTCGGCAGGCATAAATGACTCGCAATATGACATTTTTGTCATTCACATACATAGGATGGTCGCGCTGCTTTCCCCCACGCCGACCACGCCCCCCAACTATGACGCGTTGCCGACTGTATGTATCAGTTTGAGGCAGAATCAGACAGAGAAAGCCGCGATGAAGCGAGTCAAACAGAACTTCACCACACACGGCTCTTAATAAACGTTTCTGAATGATAATTTGCTACATTTTTTAACTTTATACACGTTTGTTTAACACAATAGCATCTGACTGGCAACAATAGCAACTGACTGGCTACTAATGTCATACTCAAACAGCGTTGGCATGTTTACGTTCTTGATCAAATCGAAAATAACGTCATAAAGCATATATACATGAAAAATACTTTTAAAACATTAGTGCTTATAGAAAATTCAGGTCCATAATGTTTGTACGCATTTGTCGTAGACACAAAATAGCATAACTAGTAGTGGCTATAAAGCCAGCGCTGGCATTTGAAAAAACTAAAACACAGAGAGCTAGATTACGATCGTCACTTTCAGGAACATAATCAAACATAAATTGCAGTGATGTAGTGGTGCCTGGAGAAGTGGGTATACTGTTAATTTATGGCCCCAATATTTTTTTAAGCGTCCCAGCAAAGTATGAACGCCCTGTCTTATAAACACTGACATGTAAGACTACTAGTCTTGCATTAGTATTCAATATGCAAGACTATAGAATAGAGTATAATGAATACAATAGAACACATAGAATCAGTAGTATCAGGCCCGCACGTATGGTTTTCTAAATCCCCAGGTGCCTGCCAGGTCCCATAAATTCTATTGTTAGGGGGGTTCTGGGGCATGCCCCCCCGAGAAAATTTTGATTTTCCTGATCTCGAAATGAGCATTTTAAGGTGTTTTGATGGCCAACAAAATTGACTACAATAGCTGTAAAAGCATGAAGTAGCCTATTTGATCAGATTCTTAAACATGAGAATCAGTTCCAGTTTCAGCGACTTTTCTTTCCTAAATTAATCAATGTTTTTTGGACTAATCTGTTAATTTAATTAATGGTTCAATGGGCTATATGCACGCATAAGTTCCGCATTTGACGTAAGGATGCTCATCCATTTCCGGTTGTGGAGATTAAAGCGGAGGAAAACCGGAGAAAACGGGATTATGGCAGAGTCTTCAATATTTACTGTCCTCCCGTCTTTGAAACGAAACGTACATACGTTTAGATGTAATTTTATATATAGTTATGTTTATTTAATATAATTTTAAAAAGAAGCATAAACACAACGAGGGGTGTCTGTTTTATCTGTTTTTGTGACTAACGTTTCATTAGTATAACCATGGAGTATAAAATTCAATATAAATTCTCGGTATTGCATTGGACTCTACGATCGGCGGAAGTTATCGAGCATCCCTAATCCTTCACCGGAAATAACGCCGTGCATAGAGCCCATTGCTCACTCAAAAAGACAGTCACTTGTCGCCACCCTCTGGCTTAAGTGGCACAAACACAGACAAGCGGAGTTATACAAGCAGTGAAAACTCAAACACATTCGAAAAAACGTTATACAAATATATTTATACAATAATAATGGCAATATATTTAATAAGGTGCTTGTGTTGTTAAATTGAGCTTATAATTTCCACTGCCTTTAATCAAACTGATTATTTCTGTCGGTCATTTAAAACGTCTATTGAAAAACAGCCGTAAATTTGAGCTACTTCTTATCTCGCACTGTATGATCGTTAACTGAAGTGAAGCGTCGCGTTGGGATTCGCGCTCGGCTCGCGCTTCTATGAACAAAAATACTGCATTCTTTGATTGGTCTCACGAACATTTTGATATTGACGAGCAGGTGAGTGCTGAAGCAGATCAGATGAGAAGGTCAGTTATCGTCGCGATGGGAGAATCATTGCAGCAACAAATTAGAGTTAATATTATACGGGTACGACTCTAACTGGGTGTTTTTTTTTTTATTCACAAAATTGGATTAGCAACTAAATGATGCGCATCAGAGGGGATTTAGAAGTGGGTATACGCAATGCCGACTGAAAAGGAAGTGGGTATACGCCGTATACCTGCGTATACCCTGCACTACACCACTGATAAATTGTATCCATTGTTGAGGAAGTACAGCGTCCGTGGGAAGATTGAACACAGAAGACTGACAGCTGCATGAACAACACACTCAACGAGTCGACGAGCCTCAGAAATATGCGCATGCCTTTTCCTGCATATTCTGAGGGAGGGTTGATGCAAATGTGTGGGTTAGTGACGTACCATAACCCAGCTGTAGTCCCAATCCAGTCGTTTTTGTAGGCAATATACTTCCTGATTTTTAAAAGACGATATCTCTGCTGACACTGAACTTTCAGCGCTGCAACTTTGCAGATACTGTTCATGCACCAACAGCAACATTACACACTATTTAAAATAAAAAAAGTGAAATCGCAGTCAACCCCCCCTTTTAAAAAGATTTAGGGAATTATTCCCAGTCCAATTTCAACATATCCCAGCCAAGTGATTTAAATGTAGCATTTTACATCAATGCTATAATTCCCTTAACCCAAATAAAGGTTAGGTTTGATATGAGTGAGCCGTGAGCGCCGAGCGAAAAAGATGGGGAAAGCAAAAAAGCTGTAGGCGGCTAAACATAGAAAAAGAAAGAGGGGAAAGGGGATGCCATGTTAAGGGGATACGACAGCGGCTAGATAAGTAAATAAAAATAATTTTATGAGGTGGCTAATTCGTACGAATGACCTGACCCCGCCCCTAAACCTACCCGTCACGTGGGTTTAGACAAATCGTACGAATTCGTCTGAGTGAGGTCATACGAATTAGCCACCTTTTATCACTTGTACAAATTAGTACGAATTGGGCGTGCAATAGAGTTGGTCAGTCAGTTAGTCTGGATCACTTAGTCTGGATCACTTAGTCTGGATCAGTCAGTCTGGATCAGTCAGTCTGGGTCAGTTAGTCTGGATCACTCTGTTGAACTAGGGGGAAACCGGTTGTGTCTGCCGAACCTGTAAATTATGTAAAGAGAAACTAATTTTACTAGGATCGGAATGTTCCTGTGTGTTTAGAAACTCTAAACTGGAACTGTGTAACAGATGTAATAAGCTAGAAGAGCAAAAATGGGTCCAGACAGTTAGCAAAAAGCAAGTCTGGTTAACCTGAAAATCGACATTAGCCATGGGATGTGTTTCTCAGGGGAGAATCATGACTTCGTGGGTTAGCAACCCGATCCAATTAATGGAACAAGAAGAACAGGCGTGGCTATATCGATATTGTGAATTGTCAGGACTGGGTTATCCCTCGTGTATGGACCAACTGGAGAAAGGATCCGTATTAGGCCAGGTTCTGGAACAAATCACTTGCTTAGATGCGTGGGAAAGAATTGTCTCGCATAATCTTAGCGATCCGAAGCAGATAATCTTTATAAAGAGAGAGGGACAGTATGAAAGCAGCACAGCCGAACAACTGATAATTACTGAGATCAAGAAAATGAAATTCCTAATTAAACAACATAACCATGAAACCAGAACATGGGAACTAGGAGTTAGGGAAACTGACATAACTAGATTGTCAAAAAGTCAAATTATTATGATAGGAGAAGCCTCGTATAAAATCAAATATGACGAAAACAAAGCGTCTGTACTTACTAACCTGGTGGTTCATCTCTACCAGGGGTTTCCTGGGCATAGGATTTGCCATACAAGGCATTGACATTGATTGGAAATCAATAGCAAAACCTATAAAAGAACGAGTTCGGGACTGGCTGCTCAAAAACTATTTCTAGGGCTAGAACAGGCAAACCTTTGTTCTCTCATCCACAGCAAACATGACTACAGGGGGGAGAGGTCGGAGGCTAAAAACCATATACAGGAGACTGCACCAAAAGAGGAGGAGAAACTGCCAGGAAGTCATAGCTGGGATAAGTATGGCTTTCATCCTTCTCATAGTCATATTGTCTGGGTTCGGAACAAAAGAAACTGAAGAGATCTATACTGCAAAAAGTTGGAAAAAATAACTAAGTTGCACTGCTATAATCAGACGATAATGGTTAAAGGTTCACCTCTGATTCTGGCAGGGGTATTATACAATTCCGAAAATAATGCTAAAGCGTTAAGAAATTGGATAACAGACATAGACCCAGAATATTGGAATTGCACAAGTGAAGGTAGTTTCTTAGATTCAGCCAGGGATTATTGCCCTAGAATTGATAAAGGAAGGATCACAAGGAAGTGGAATAAACTAGAAGTATTGAACCAAACGCATGTGCTATTAAAAGGACAGGAGATAAGAATCAATGAGGCTAGAAACATTAGTGTAAAAAACTTTGATTTAGTCTGGTGGACATCTTCGTATGGAAAAATAACTTCAACATTAGAATGGGATTGTGAGACAAATTAAACAACAACAAAGAGACTAAAAGTTTTAAATGAAGAAAAACAAGGTAAATTAGAGGTAATAGAGGAAATAGAATTGCCAAAACCAAGTCCACTGATAGCCGCAGCGAAAAGTACAAAGATAAAACCAGTAGACCGTTGGCTACGAATGAGTGAATTCAAAGATAAAATTATAATTCATTCAATCCATGTGAAGAAACCTATAATTCCTGCAGAAAGCACAAATTGGATAAACTGCTACTATAAACCTATGGCCACCCCTATGTGTGATAAAGTTCCAGGTTGTCAATGGATAGGAAAAATGGTTTGGCCTAGGAACAAAGACATATCAACGATCGATCATAGAAAACAGTGTGCTCACAAATTAAACAAAGATAAGAGAGTCTGGTATTGTATTATAAAGGCTAATAGCCCTTGGGATCAAACCCTTATGGAAAAATATGAAAGGGATACTATTATTATGTGGCACAACTGGATAAAGAGTAATTATAATTTCACTAAAGGAACAGGTGGTGAAACAGATAGAACTACGTGGACTATAAAAGCCACATTAGAGGGAAAGAGAAGGGCGAATGGCAATTATAGACATCCGTATACACTAGAATATTTTCCAAATTCAGGTATCCACGAGGAGCTTTTGAATATGTCCGGAATAGCAGAATATCTAACCACTGAGGTGGTGGATCAACAATACAGGAGTGCATTGTTGTTATATATGCTTCAAGGAGGTGAAGCTCTGCAGCATTATACTGTTGCTAAAAGACCAAATGGCTATGTAAGATACCATGGAAGACATCAGGGTATAAGAGATCCTTATACTGGAAGAAAAGAGGGTAACCTCATATGGCCAGTACATATGAAATATTTGGGTTCCCATAAAATTATAAACTCCTATAAATCACAAAAGATAGGTCAATGGGAAAGTGGTTACTATTTAAAAGTATCTGATCCAAATAGTTACTCATGGGGAAGTCGGAGTAAAATATATATTAGACCTACCAAAGGCAACTTTGAGAAAAGATGGAATGTTACTGACTGGTATGGAGGACCATGTACTAGACGGGGTAACATAGAAATAGTGAAATCCTTAAAGGGAGAAAGAATAGCATACAACATGAAGTGTGTCAAAGAATTTGATTTAGGAACAGAAGCATTGATGGTGGGTGAAAGGGAAGACAACAAAAAAGTTGAGTTTTGGAGTGATAGCATAGAGACAAGGTATCTATGCACAGGAGACTTGTTTAACAACTGGCAGCATGCTACTTTCAGTGCACCCATAATTCAGTCCTATGCAGCTATGACCGTGAATGGGACCATTGATAGGAATCACATGTCATGCAATTATGAAGCTATGGAAGGCACCCTATGGTCAGAGGAAAACCAAAAGATTATTCCTGTAATCTTGAAACAGCTAGTAGGAGAGACTCAAATAAGAAAAATATGTGCTATAATCCCTTATATTAATTATTTAAGTGATTTTACAGATTTATTACATCCGGTCGATGATTATTTGGAAGGAGAGAGTTTGGGAAGTCATTGGATACATAGAATAGATTTCTGGTCAAAAACCAGAAGTCCTTCAGACTTAACTCTAATTAAAGTGATTGGAAAGGTAATCAAAACAGCATTTGAAGATATAGGTGAGAAAATTAAAAACGTAGTCCACAATGTATGGAATATAATAACAGACACCTGGGAAATAATCAAAATTGTCCTCTACTGCGTTGCAGGAACAATTGCAATAATAGTGATAGTAGGCATTGTGTTCAAACTAATAAGTGTAGGAGTGCAGTGTGGACAACTTAGGCAGATAGCTAATAAGGCCAAATATAGGAAAATCTCTTTGTCAGCTGACCACTCAGAGTCAGAGAATGATAATGAAATAGAGAGGGCATGGCCTATATCTGACCTAAGGACCATAAAAAGTTGAAAAGTCAACTCATTCTTCTGGGGATCCAGCAGACTGACTTGACTCACTAATCAGAGAACTTTTCTTTGGAAATCTGAGCGATGGCATCACGGATCAAACCAAATTGGGGAAACAATTCCAATCTGACTGGACCAACCTGTGCCAACTTACCGGTAAATAAATTTCAAATTATAACCTATAATGTACTTCTGATCATTTTTGATAATAGGGTTAGATTATGGCAAATTCCAATTGCATGTAGCCTCACTAAATTTATGGAGAAGGCTCAGTCCGGTAGAGATTTTTATTGGACAGGTTGTAAGAGGCCCTAGGATAGAATCCACTTTTGGAACTAGAGGCCTAATAGGACTGGAACTCCTCAATATAATACTTATGGCATGAAATATGTTACAGTATTATCTTGAGGTCCACTATGTTAAATACATAGGATTATTTTCTACCCTTTTGGTGATTTTCTATCTCACGATGATTGCCACCAGGAGAGTAGAAATGGAAGGAATAAAATGGTTATCTATGAAATAACTGTAACAGCAATTGCATTTATGATAATGATGACTATAAAATATGACGATGATTGAATCTATCTTTTATGCATGTAATGGATCAAAAGATGTTTTGAAAAAAAAAGAAATTATGTTATAGGTGTGGAATAACTATAAATGTTTTGTTTTTCTCAACCAATGACCTAATTGATTAAGAAACAAAAGTTTTTTTTGTTGTTGTTCAAACTAACTACCTAGTTACTCAATGTATGATGAGTTTTTAAAGATTGCAGTTAGACTATAGTTATGATAGAATTACTGTATGAAGAAATGATTGAGTTTGGAGGAGTAACTGTATCTCAACGAAGGAAGATATTTGAAATAGTGATTTGTGAAATGCTCAAGAAAGCATTATGATTTGGCTATAGGAGTGATGCTGTATGCTGGAGATCGTGAGGTTCAATCTATGCAGGCTGGCTTGAATATTGTTGATACGCAACCGCATTCTATCGCCTAAAGCCGATAACGAACCAAAAAGTAAATCCGAAACTAGCAATTAGGTGTGTTTATGTTCCCGACAGATGGTCCTTGTCTCTGAGGCTCCTGGGGTTTGGACGATGGTACCTTTGACCCTGGATGTGGCCGAGAAAGGGCTTGTCTTCGCGGTAAACCAGCTAAACCTGAACAAACTGGCGAAGGTCTGTCGGATGAGTGGCACCCATTACCAGATGGATGGTACAGAAAAGAGGTGACCCGAAGTTTAAGGCGATGGTGTTCCTTATCAGGAATGAGCCATGATCTAATTGGATCACTGAGAATTATGACCTGTAAACCGAACAGAATTGGCCATCGCCTGTGTGAGATTGAAATTGATTGCATTACACCCAGCATATATTGCATTGCCCCTTTAGTTGGGCTGGATAGATTCTCCACAAGAGATCTTCCAGGTAAACCTAAACCTAAACCTAAGAGACCTCAAGTTAAGACTGGTACTCTTAGAAACACTGAAGAGCCTCAGGAAATACCAACAGGGGGTGTACCGAACCCTGGCACCAAGTGCCCACCTGAGGATGGTATTACCTTCGCCTCAGTTACCTCTTCAACTCATCGTAAGCGCAGAAAAGGTCACAATAAGAAGTCTGTGTTTAATGAGCTAGCTCTACTTGTGAATGGTACAACTATCTAGCATGCTATGCTTAATGAATAACCTGTTGCTCACTTATCTAAAAAATTATGTTGAATGAATAGAATGTTGTCTATCTGGGTGTTCCCCTTTATCATGTGATGAAGTATTGAATATGATGTTTGTTCATAAATATAAAGGATCTTCTGAGTTTGCTGGGATCAGCAAGCCAAACCCGTGATGAGGAGCTGACAGTCACGCGCCTGGTGGAGTGTATCTTATCAACCACGCTGATGACAGCTTGATTTATACTATAAAAGAGAAACCTGGATGAGACACGTTGCTCTTCCTTGCTACCTCCAGTTCGATACACCAGCAGTTATCGAATGCAAGAAGCCGTATGCTTAGCTAATATTACTCTGTTAGAATTAGTACTTAACCTTGAATCTGTAACTAGTGATCTTTTTATTTTGATTCTTTTAATAAATTCTGTTAACATTTATTATTATCAATCTCGACTGGACCTTGGATTCTTGAGTACTTTTGCTTTCTTCTTCTTGGATCAGAAGGATCCCAACTAGAAGAATCTACAGGAGGGTGAGAACTCTTTTTGATGTGATAATGTTCACTGTGAGACTTGATTGATTAAATAGCCTAGCCAAAGAGGCAGCTTACAGCAGAGTTATTGTTGTATAGCAGACACGGTCCAAGAGTACCTAAAAAGGTAGACTTATACTACGAAGGGGAAATCTATTATATTTATAATTTATTATCTGTATAATAGAATACGAATTTGTAGAGACTGATCACCTAACTCTTAAAGGCACGACTAAAGGATAGGCTCTTTAGTTACCGCAGGATTATCTCGAGGATCTAAGTAGGATCTAGGATAATTTGGAACGGTATTAATCGTGACAACCTTTGCATCATATGCCCTTTCCTTATGTCAATTTGCCCCATTTCTGTGCTATTGTTGACCCAACATTGTAATAATTGTGACCGCACTTTGCATCGCTGCAGCACATACAAGTACTCTCTTTTTCTGGTTACTAGTGATTCTCCGCCTCGTACGCCTAATATGCTCTTATTGATCTCTTATACCTCATGAATTTGCACTGTCGACTCATGCCCTAATGTAATTTTGTTGTATGACTGCAATGACAATAAATTATTATTCTTCTTATTATTAAAGGGTACATATCATGCTTTTAAATCATTCATTTTTACATATAAATCATACCGTTGTGGTCTATATAAAACATAACTGCAATGCTTGGGTCTGAATTCCTCATTATTATAGCTCCACAGGCCCCTTTTCTGATGTGCGTCTGTGAGCGACCCGTTTCAAAGCGGCCCCTTTAAATAAAAAGGAGATGCGTCACACCCCGCCCGCTCTCCAGGTCCATGAGTTCACGGTCGGTTCAACTCCCCCCGTTCGGCCATTATTGTAGTTTGATTAGAGATATACGATTATATACGATACCTTCAAAGAACATTTTTATTCACACGTTAATAAAATGCCAACAACAGAAGACTTGTCCATCAAGCCTTACATATTCGAGCCAGAGCGAGCGAGTTGAAAAAGACGACGACGAACCTGCAGAACAACCTCTTCTTCATATGGATGTATTGGTATGTAAGTTAACTGTTTTGTGTTATTAGTGAAAGTCGACTATTTCTCTTGTTAAAACAAGCACACTGACAAGATAAATGACTACGGTCTAATCTTACCACAAACAATCTGTATTGATAATATGATGCGTTTAGAAAAGCATCAGAAAACACAGCAGCTAAATGAGCATTGATGAAACTCAAGAACAATAATACTGCAGACGTGTAACGTTACTTTAAAACCAAAACAAAGAAAGACAAAGGTACTGCTAAATAGAGCCCGACCGATAAAGGATTTTGAAGGCCGATACCGATACAAATATTTTTGAGTTTTAAAATCCGATATTCCGATATATCGGCCGATATTTTATTTATTTATTTATTTAAACTGGACATGATAGTCACAAATTTTGTCATGCTTATTTGAGTTAAGAGAACTGATAGGGATGATCTTTTAATTGTTATTTAAGCAATGTATGTATCGTGACCAACTCAACGAGTGTTGCCAACAGGGACGGTGTAGAGTGCCCTCTGGTGGACAAACTATACAACTCCAACACTCATGACATGGTTCAAGCGTGTTTCGCTGTTTTTATTTTATTTTTGAAATATTCATTTATCTGCCATTATAACTGCCGATACCGATAGTTTGGAAAATGCCTAATATCGGCCGATAATATCGGTCTGCCGATATATCGGTCTGGCTCTACTGCTAAACCATGACCACCATGTGTTTTAAGAAAGTAAAGTACTTTATTTTTATTAACGATATTTACAGCTTATCGAAATGCTCTGTTCGTCGTCTCCAAAGATAGAAGGAATTTACCCTCATTCAGACGAAGTCAATCGGCAAACCCTTCTGTATAACGTTACTGGCGGAGGTTGTTGAAGTGGGAACCCTTGAAGTGCTTCAGGTCACTAACGTACATCCAAAACCCGAACATTTTGACTTGCCCTCTCGTAACTTCTGCATCATTGAGCTCGGACTACAAAATCGGAGCGAGAAATAATAATGGCGGATTGCTCGAAGTGTTGGGCCGGTAGTCGATGTCTTTATTTGGCAGTTCCGCTGCAAATACGGCGACGCACTTGTTCAAAAAACGTCATAGACAACAGAAAAATCTGAACAGGTTGAAAAATATGACCAAAACAGAATATAAAGATATAAACGAAGCACCTGAAGAGAATAATTTCATCTTTTCTGTACTTATAAACACTCCAAATATACAACAAAATGCATTTAAGGGCTAAAAAAGTGGATTTTGCATGATATGTCCCCTTTAACCTGTTAACTGTCACCCCCCCTTTTTTGAATAGACATGAAAATGCTCATTTCGAACTTAAATGGTTGTAATTCAAGAATGCTTTGGAATATAGACATATGATTGGTCTTGTTTTAAAGAAGACATTTGGCAGATTTTTGTAGAAGTGAAATAAATTAAGAAAGTGAAACAGAAAAAAAGTTATAGAAGTTTAAGTTTATGGAAATGTACAATGTAAAAATATTAATTATTCATATTTTACATAAAATATATATTTTCAAAACCTGGGCTACTCTAAAACGGCAGAAAGATCAAAGCCAAAAATCTGAACAAGTTGTGTTTCAAATTTTAGGTTGATATCTCAAAAAATGAGCTTTCAATAAGATTTTGTTTGAACGCAGTACCAAACTTTTTCACTAGGGCACAATCAGACTCCATTACTGCCCATATAAGGGCGTCTGCATTTCCATTCCTGTTTTGAGTGATATGAACCATTATTTTCACAATTTTCATACAATTTCTGAAGTAGAGATCCTATTCAGAAGTAGTATGGGAAGTTTGGCAGATTTTGATATGAATTGAACCTCTAAGAAACACATACAAAGAACACGCATGTAAGTCATAGCTATAGCTGCCACGTCACAAATGGTGAATTTATTATTTTTTTCTTGATATTTCAAACTTTTCAGACCTTTTTTTCCAAAATAATTGAATGGATTCTATCTTTTGAACTTTTGGCATGAAAACAAACTGAGGTATCTACCATTTTTTCATGATTTTTCATGTTTACTGCTATTTTTAAATAAAGGTCTGAACACGCCTTATGAGTATGAAAATATTCTTGTTTTATATTGATAAATTATGGCTCCTCTGTAATATATTTTGAAAATCAGTCACCAAATATGGAAACTAGAGATTGTAAGCTTTCAAATGATATATAGTTTGTCAATATTATTTAAGGTATTTACTAAGATATTATTGTTTTAAAAATATAGTGGCAAACGTCCCACCTGTGGGACGGTGACAGTTAAGTGGTTAAAACAGCTCTTTTTAAAACAGGCCCCAAAATGACAATTTCAAATGGTCATAACTGTGGGGTATTTTGAGCTGAAACTTCACAAATACATTCTGGGGACACCTGAGACCAATTTTACATATTGTAAAAAGGGGCATAATAGGTGCCCTTTAAAGTCCTTCCTCTGAAATATTTTGGTCACGGATCATTTTTAACACACTGTCTCGACATGTATATATTCTCTTTGTTTCAGCTAAAAAGGAAGTGATGTGAAGGGCTTGTTCAACCTGGTTTTGTGCAGAGGGATGAATTCGGCCATCTTGTGAGTTGTTCAAAGTTTCAAAATCAAAGTTTTGTCCAACAAAGTTGATTGAACATAATTAATTGTCAACATTCTTATTTTTGGGTAATTTTGTTCATGTTTGTTTTTTTGTATCCGGAGAGGAATAAAAGCTCCAGGTGTTCTGATCTCTCACGTTTAACTTCACAAAGAAATGCAGAATAAAGCGTTTCATAACTGGCAGTGCATCACGCTTGCGGTCGCGAGCCACTGTCTACAAGAGCATATCCTGGGCTTACCATTAGTAATAGTAAATCAGAGGAAGACAAAAACATGTTTTAGGAGAAGGATTGATGATGTATTGACTTTATTTGATTTATCTGATGACATCACATAAAAATATTGCTGTCTGTTGTGTCAAAAGACATTGGTCTCCTTGCATGTGTCATTTGCTGCTCAGAGCAGCAGGAGGTTTGAAGACTCAATTACTGAAGAATTTTGCACAATATTTTTTCAACATTCTGACAAAAATATAATTAAAGACAATTGTGACAAAAAACAGTAAAGGCACATTAAACTCAGAGACAAACATGAGAACAAAAAAAAACAAATACAACCAGAGAATATCAGCATCTTAAGCAAACACCATATTAATATGCACTGTAAGTCAATCAACCAAAGGATAGATGTAAGGCTTTACAGTACCTTTATTTCTTGCTTTGTTTCTTATTTTTGGTAAAGAAAAATTAGAACATAACAAAGAAGATTTTAAGGTGAATAAAATGGAGCGCAACTGGAAGAAAATAAGTGGTGGGGTGGGCATAGATGAATTTTTTTAAAGTAGATTACTGTAATCTTTGCGCTCAAAGGGGGTCTCGCCCAGGGTGTAATCCAATGTAGAACCGCCACTGGTTTGTGTTCACGAGTAATCTCAACCATTAGTAATTATTTGGGACTCTTGAAATAATCACAGGATGTTACACCAATTTCCTCTCTGATTTTTCGCTCTTATCTGCTCTAATTCATCTTGAAGGATTACATACTGTTCTTGCAGTAAATCATATCCATCACGTTCTTCCTCCAGCTTAACCTTGAGAGCCCAAATGTGCTCCTGATACATTTCCTCTGCTTTAGTTCTGGCATCATGCATCAACTTCATTTCTTCTGTATCATTAGATTTCATGCCATGTTCTGTTTTCTCTCTTTGAAGATCTAACATCTTTTTCATTTGTTCTCTCTCTCTGTCTAGTTGCTCCCTCTCAAGTTCTCTCTCTCTTCTCTCTTTTATCATTTGGTTCTGCATTTTAATTTTCTCCTCATCAGCTTTTTGCTTCTCTTCCTCGAGTCTCTTAATTTCCATCTCATATTTGGCTTTTAATTCTTCTCTCTGAGCCTGAATCTCTCTCTCTCTCTCTTCCAGTATTTCCTCCATTTTCTTTTTAATGGACATCTCTGCCTCCTCAAACATGCTGTTACTGAAGTATCGACCCTCATTACTGTTTTTCACCTCTTCTATCATGTTTAACAGTCGAATCACTTGACTCTTTTTGCCTTGTTTTTCACTGTTATTGAAAACCAGGAATCTGTTTCCACAATCTCTGATCAGTTTCTTCAGTTCTGCACAGTTGCTTTCACTGACGTATTCTTCTATTGACTTATTTTTCAGTTTATCTCCTCCAGTGAACAGAACAATGCTGAAATGAGCAGCTGTTGGACTAAAGATCTTCTTTATCAGATCTACTGTGTCCATCTCCTCTCTTGTAAATCTTCCCAAACTCAACACAATGACAAACACATGAGGGCCAGGTGACAACATGGAAATACATTTCATTATTTCTTTTACTGCTTGATCATTTGTCAGTGTCGTGTCAAAGAGACCTGGAGTATCAACAACAGTTACTGATCGACCATCAACTTCACCAACTCTCTTTTCACAAACTGTTGTGACTGAATCTAGACTTAATTCACTCACAAACTCATCTCTTCCCAGAATGGTGTTTCCTGTTGCACTCTTCCCATTTCCTGTCTTCCCGATCAGAGCAATCCTCAGACAATTCTGATCATTTGATTGACCTTTAGCACCTAAAAAACACAGCGGTAGAAAGAAAACTTAATGAAATGAAAACTTGAAATTAAGCTCAGAATTTTAAAAATGTTAAGTTGCATTGTAGAAGTTCGTAGTTGTAGAATAATAGTAATTGATTATAACTTGAAACAACCACCAAGAGTCACTTGCAATATGAAAAACAAAAAACTCAATAGATGTATACTGTGGCGAGGAGGGCATGTTTCCGCGGGAGAGAGAGAGAGAGAGAGAGAGAAAGGAGGCGAGCACCTGTGTCTTGTTTCACTAATTGGTGTGGAGAGACAGAATATAAGCCGCTGTGGAGTGAGAGACGAGAGAGAGACGGACCAAGGACTTGTACGCCGTCAGCCAGTGGAGTGATCAACAACTTGGAAAGAGTGTTTAGTGTTAATGTGACATAGTTTTATGCTGTAGCGTGGTTTTGATTGTTTTCTGTTTTTACAATAAACGTACAAGTCCCAGTCACGCCGACCCTGTCTCCTTCCGTCCAAACCCTGAACCTCATCACAGATACCCAGCCAACAAATTGTTCGAAAATGTTTTCTAGATATGTTTTGGGAATGTTAAAAATATCCAGTTTTCTTAATGTTAGTGAATGTCTTTTTAAGGTTAGTAAGATGTTCCTGAAATATTCTTTCTGCTTAATTTTTACATTAAACTCAACATTATTGGAACATTACTTTGCAACATTACAAGAACACAAGTTTCCTTCATGTTAATAGAATGTCATTAGCGTTCCCTTTCATAGTCACTACGAGCAGTGTTTGGAAGAACGCCGTTTAAAAGAACGGCGTTAGGTAACACTATTTTTTCAGTAATGGGGTAATTAACTAATTCCTGTCGTTACAATGGCGTTAACGTTACTGGACATTTAATGCAGTGCTTTACCACAGGCGTCAGTTTGGTTTGAAATGTGCTGGGGACAGAAAGGCATTCGGAAGTTCCTTTTTTAGAAATGCTGGTACAAACTTGTCAAACTGTGCAGCCTCTCTACTCAACCCGTAAAATAAATCCATAGATATGCAAATGTTGTTAGACATCTTAAATCTCCAGTCATAAATGCCATTAACCCCAGTGACGGTTAAGTTTAGGGATGGGGTTGAGGTAAGTCATATCTTTTTTTTACCTAGGATGGTAAGGGAACAGTCATAAATACCATTAACCCCAGTGATGGTTAGGTTTAGGGACGGGGTTGAGGTAAGTCATATATTTATATAACGTTAAGTCAACGGCGTTCATAAACACGCTGAAAGGCGATTATGCGTCTTGATAGCACGCCAAAAATGGAAATACGAATTGGCGTGTCATACACACGCTACTTCATGAGATCAGTCTGGCGCGAGCCACAAGAGAACAACTGTATCCACACCACTGATAGCAGCGGCAATGAGCGCTCAGCTTGATTTTAAAAACAAAACATTTTAGCGCTAGATCTCTTGTTTAATAGCTAAACTAAACTGAACTAAATTAATGCTCTGCTAGTTAACGGGATAAGTTTTATTTGTTTGTATTAGGTACATCTGTGCCTCATTGTTTCAAAAAAGTGGTGGGCACAAAATGACTCATGACGTCCCCACCGAAATTGACGCATATATGCATTACTATGTATTGATTGAATAAAGTGCGTAATCCGAACGCACCACTGGCTCACACAGCTAGTGAGGAGGTAGGTTAATAATGAGGTAAGTGATTATGATCAATCAGAGCCAGTGTTTTTACACATATGCCAGCACACGTGCTGCACTATGAGTTTTGTCGTGGCGACGAAATGGTGTTTTGCTTAGAAAGCTTATCAACTTCGAGTATTACAAAACGAGCCAATAGCAAAGAAATACCATGGGTCTGCGGATTTTGCATAGCGTAACTCCGCCCGACCTTGTGGTTCGCGGAAGAAGTTCGCTGGCAACATGCAGTTATGTTTTTGCTTAAGATCCAAGAGGGTCACTCCTCTCCAAATATGCTTCACTCCTGCAGCATATTTTCGGACTATCTTCAAGAATCTTCTAGATGAGCAGCTTCCAATCGGTGTTGGTGTCATGGCGTGTTCCAGCGAGTTTCACATTTCTGCCTGCTGAACTGTGCAGTGGTCTGCAACAGCGTGCGTATTTCTCCCCGGGCACTTCAACACTGCTGCTAGATTTTCTTTCACAAAAAGAGCTTGTACGTGGCACGTCCTTTTAAAGGCATTCTGCTCATGTAATTCTGAGTGCGGTAGTCAGATAGGTTCAGCTGATGGGCACAACTGTTTTGACATGTTTGGGCTTTGATTTGCCCCCACCCGCCCGGCCCCAGCAGCAGTCTTCACCCGGGCCCACCATGGAGGTGGTCGCAGGAAGGTGCCCCAGCTTGTACCAGTCCCGCAGCCTGCCGAACGCCAGGGCAGCTCAGAGATGGGTTGCAGTTCTTTCAGGAAGTGGTTCAAGGGCCACTCCTTCCCCCGGTGGAGGGCAGGGGAAAACCTCTTCTCCAAAGAACTGACATTCCCATCTCTGAGCCCACAGAGGGCGTTGATGGCAGTGAGTGCCACTTACGAGTCTAGCCACTCTCATCCCCCTCTGTTGCCAGACCCCTGAGAGAGCAGGCCCCATGGAACGCTAGTCCTTCCCTGGCCTCCTATGTCAGGACAACATGACATCATGACTTTTGCATAAACATACACGCCACTTTCGAGTCAAGTGGTGTGTTATCTCTACGCATTTTGAGCTATCCACGTGTATCCGCGTGTATGTGTGTATGTCTACGCCATTAATGTCCGAGTGATTCCGCGTGTCTGTACACGCCGTCAAATTTCCACGCAAAACAAAGCAAAATGTAGATCTACATCTAGGGAGCTATCTTTTTTTTCGTAGGATGGTAAGGGAACACTCATAAATGCCATTAACCCCAGTGACGGTTAGGTTTAGGGACGGGGTTGAGGCAAGTCATATATTTATATATACAGTAATAATGTTAAGTCAACAGCGTTCATAAACACGCTGAAAAGCGATTATGCATCCTGATAGCACGCCAAAAATGGAAATACGAATTGGCGTGTCATACACACGCTACTTCATGAGATCAGTCTGGTCAGGATCCGGCATATGACCGTGCCCCCACATCGGGACGCTCCACCTCCCACATCTCACCTGGTCATTCTGCCTCGCTACCCCATCGTGTGTACGTCTGTGATTCACATGACCCCGCTGGTTCAGTTTTGGAGATTCAGGCGATTCAGTTCGCACAGTCTCCTCCCCGCTTCGGGAAATCTGCTATACCAGGGGTAGGCAAGTTCGGTCCTAGAGAGCCGCTGTCCTGCAGAATTTAGTTCCAACCCTAATCAAACACACCTGAACAAGCTAATCAATGTCTTCAGGATTACTAAGGCTATAGGCAGGTGAGATTTTGTTCAGTGTTGGAGCCAAACTCTGCAGGACAGCGGCTCTCTAGGACCGAACTTGCCTACCCCTGTGCTATATCGTGGTAGGTGGCAATGCCCCGTCATGCATATCGAGGTCGTCACCCTACTGGCTAAGGGTACGATTGAGACCACCCCTCCAGCTGAAATGAAGTCCGGCTGGTTTAGCCCCGAAAACCTGTGGGTTCGACCAATCCTGCACGCCTTGACAAGTACGTGGTTCTCCCATTCAGACTAGCCCTGTCTCCTCGCGCCTTCACGAAAGTCGTTGAGACAGCCCTTGTGCTGCTACCGGAATACGGGGTTTGCATCTTGAACTGATCTCGATGACTGGCTGATCCTAGCTCACTCTCGAGGCCAGGTTTTGCAAACACAGGAACCTAGTGTTGCCGTACAAGACAGCTCCTAGCTCCGGCACCTAACTCGTCAGGGCCTTCGGGTCAACTGGGAGAAGAGCAAACTTTGTGCCGTGCAGAGGATCTCTTTTCTCGGTATGAAAATCAACTTGGTCGCCATGTGCGCGCAACTTGAGCGTGCACAGTCACTCCTGACTTGCCTTAGTACGAGGGCAAGAGTGTGATTCCACTGAAGTTATTTCAGAGGTTTATGCGGCATGTGACATCCAATTTAGCACCAAAACTTTGGAACAGTCTCCCTAACATTGTCTGGGAAGCAGACACACTCTGTCAGTTCAAAGCAAGACTAAAAACACATCTCTTTGACCTAGCATACACATGATACATTATCGACTTCTATAATTTAATGTTAGGCTGCATAGATTAGGTCAGCCGGAACCAGGAACACATCCCGTAAATCCTGATGTACTCGTTACATCATATGAAGAATGGCATCTACACTAAGATAAGTCTCTTTGCTTAACCCAAGGTTAACCGCAGTCCGCCGGATCCAGATCTAATGAAGGACCTGCGTCTGGACGCGGCGACAACGCAGTCCTGAAGTCAACTAGTCTCCCCAAATATTGCTGATTACTTACAAAGCATTAAATGGTTTAGCTCCCCAGTACTTGAGCGAGCTCTTAACGGATTATAGTCCTTAACTTCTATTGTGATCTCAAAATTCCGTCCAGCTGATAATACCTAGAATATCAAAATCGATTGCTGGTGGTAGATCCTTTTCCTATTTAGCACCAAAACTACAAGCCTAAGCCTATATATATTCAAATGCGAAGACTGGACACGTAGTATTCGCGTACACGCTATCACGCCACACGAGTACACGGGTGTAGAGAATCAAGGCGAATCAAACACAACTTAATCAAACTAATCTCTCATGGGATTAATTCACATGGCTTCAACACTCCAAGTTCTGGAGCCCACATTCCAGAGTCACAGAACGGCGCCAAGAGTTTGCTTTGGGGGACAATAAACCCCCCTCCGAAGACTTTTATGGTCCTGCAGATAGCAACAGAATGCCACAGGAAGAAACGTGTCAATATGTTAATGTTTTTACTGAGACAGGTCAGCTCCAAAATGGTGGAACGAGAGGCATCACAACCAAGCCCCTTTGATCTCCTGACAGAGATGTTCCACAGAACACATCTCCTCGTCCCCCTTACGAGTTGAACTCTCAGTAACCTTACGGTTGAGATCGGAGATCTCACACATAAAATCATATAAACTCACCACAGAACAATTCTTGGACCTATAACCAATCATAATTGTTGTTGTTCCTACACTTCATGTGTTATTATGCTTAGATCACATAATAACCATGTAATTGTTGTTAACTATTAACTCTTGTAATTGTTATACAACCATTAGAAGTGTGAATGCCTCGTTTGCTCTTAAACGAACCGTATTCTCGTAATTCAAAAGATGGCTTGATTGAAATCTGCGTAAAAGGTTTTGTTTTATGATTATAATTATCATAAGGTTAAAACGATGGTCTTTTGTCTCTGCTAAGTGCTGGAGACCAGCTCACAGACCATGCATAAATTATGATAAAGCAAGAAGTAGATCCGCCTCCAATTGGCCAGAAGCTTCTTGGAGGTTGGACTAGAGTTTAAGTTAAAGATCCGAACAAAGGACCTCAAGATCAGATTTTTGTAGATTTTAGAAGATTTCAGATGATTTTGGTTTAGATTTTTGTTCAGTTCGTTCAGTTCTGTAACTGTTAAGTCCGTGCCTCTCTCTAAAACCAGCAAGAGAGTGTTCTGTTCGTGCTTATCTCTGAAACAAAGAACATGTCCGCATGCTTCTACATCGACTAGACCAAATTCGACCAGCAGACGAATAACCCATCAAGATCAGGGTTACAATTCAGCTCAGTCAAGCCATCCGACTCGTCTTACTTTCATTTCTTTCCTTTATTTCCTTTTTCGTAAAAGTTTCGTTTCAAAGTTAACTTTGCAACGCGCTTCGAACTGGAAAAGACTCTCATTCGCTTGCTAATCACACGTGACCAGCGGCGAAACTTCCATCCCTGCACTTCAAAGACAACAAACCACGCAACGGACCCGGCCGGGAAACCCCCCTTCGACGCGACGCAGACAAAGGGAATTCCCTCAGCCACTACAAAGCGCAAGTACTCCAGGCTCTAACTGAACTGGTGCTTTGATGTTAATTGAATAACCTCTCTAAGAAATGAAGGTTCAAATTAATGCTTGGTGGTCCTTTCAGGTTATGTCTTACGTGCATATAGAAAGTTGAAACTTTCTCTCTCACTCTTTCCAACTCACTCTTTCCCTTTCGCGACTGTATGAATGTGTGTGTGCGTGTGCGTGATTATGTTTAGACCTTAGTTTTGTGCTTAGAATAGCTAATAAAGTCTTGTCCATATATTTGAAAAGATAAATCTTCTTGTGTCGTGTTTGCACATTTAATGTCTTGTACTGTTCGATTTAAAGTTACCTTGCTAAGACATAGTGTTTCACTATAGATTTGGTTATAATTACGGCCCGTTCAAATGAATTCTAAGCGAGTCATTTGCTCGGTTCAGTGATTCGGTTCCATAGATTCATTGCAAATCAATGAATCATTTCCCTTTGAGCTAAATTGGCCTTCGGCCCCCTTAAATACATTTTATGTATATTATTATATGTTGCATTTGCTACACGGGTTTGCGTTTTTGAGGTTTTCCCAGAGATGAAGACTTGAGCCTGTTTCAGGGTTTGCGTTCTCAAGCCGGCACTGTTTTGTGTGTATGAGTGGGCTGGATAGCGTTGAGGGTTTTTTGTTAGAACGGTGTCATGTTAGCGTTTTATCACTGTAAAGCTTCTTTGAACCTTTAAAAAAAATTAAGGTGACTTGACTTGCTACTGACAGTACCATGACCATTGCAAGTACTGTGTCAATTGTGCGACCGGAGGGCCTTGCACTAAAGTGACAACTGACTTAATGTAAAGCTAATAGTTAAAGTTAATATTTTTGCCCTTCAAAATAAAAGTGAGACTATGTGTGTCGTGATGCTGTATTATTCAGCTAGTTAAAAATGTATTATGCAGTAACTTACAATATTGCTCTGAAGAGAGACAAGGAGGTTTCCTCCTGTGACTGACACTGCTAAAGTGTGCACAACGAAAGCTGCATCTCAGAAGTCCATTGTGAGTTTGGGGCGTGCTTGATGAATACTCCACAGGAGTGTACACCACTACTTCACATTTTAACATAATTGCATGCGTATTCGGCCATTTAAGCTCATAAGACATGAAAGAGAACTGAATTTGCGATCACATGCTGAAAGACGCTAGCCTGGGAAAACCCAGACAACTTCCAGCAAATTTAGATTTGCTCTGGAAAGTTAGTCTGGCAAAGAGCTCATTCAAGCCCATTATCAATCCGTCGAAATCAAGGCACCAATCAGAATTGTTGGGGCGGGCTTCACACGATGACGACAGAACTGGGATTTTGAAGCAGATTTTGTAGCCTACATTACAAAGATGGACGCCGCCGTTGAACATCACTTGTTCAAATCAGCTATCGCGTCTGTTTTAAAGCGATTTGAATGCTTCCTTTTTGTTAAAAACCGAGCAAAGAACAACACTCGTTTTGCATACAGTATGTCATCTCCTTCAGCGCTATGATTGGTTTTCCGCGAAGTCCGCTGGTGACGTCCCTCTGGAAAATATTCGTCTATGACGCTTTGCCAGACCATAACTCAGTTACAACTGAGAATGGTCTGGTTTAAACCAGGCTAGAGAGACGCGGCTCTTGTGTGCGTGCTTAACCTGTGTTTCAGTCAGCACCTGAATGCATTAAGTTATTGTAAATAGCCGGTTATGTCTCCAGTGAAAGTAAACAGTTGAGTATAATGGATCCATGCATTTGGTCTTCAAAGTGACATCAGCCTAATAAACCTGCTGCACTTTGTCATTATAGTGAATCAAACAAAAGAGAAAATATCTTACTACTCTTGACTATATAAAAACTATGTAAAGACTATGCAATATCTTTTCTTTTTTTTTTCTTTTTTTTTTTTACAATTTTTACATTTTTTTTTTTTTACTAATTCTAACATGTTAAACCAATTGTACCAGAAAACCCTAATTTTATGATTTGCTATTTTTTAGGATTAAATTTGAAATTTAATTACTTTTTTTAAATTTATAGATTTCTCATACTTAAGCACATACTGAAGTATTTTTCTAAGAGAAACAACTCATAACACACTGTGACCCCCCCCCCCCAAAAAAAAAAAAAAAAATTGCAGTAAGACCATCTAAATGACATCAAGATGACATCATTTAAATGACATGAGATGACAAAGACCATTTCAGTTTGCAGTTCCATTACTGAACTTCATTATGAAATCAAACAACAACAGTACTTTAGTTTGTGAATGAATGTTACACACTCACCGTCTAACTGAAGCTCTTTGAAAAAATTCTCCATTCTCTTCAGTTCGTCTTCTTCACATTTCTTCTTTGTTTCATGCCTGGCTCTGTTCTCTTGAGCTCTCATATACATCTCAAGTGAATAGGGTTCACTTGTTCTGAAGGTCTCCATATTTTCTACATAATCCAGTAGTTCTGGGATCTGTTTTGAGTTTTCAGGTTCATTTAACTCCATCATTATGTATCGACCACCACAACAACTGATTAAGCGCTGAGATTCTGGGCAGGACAAGATTGAATCTTTCAAACTTCTGTTAACGTGATCTGATGTGAAAAGCACAATGAAATGCTTTCTGAGGTCAAATATCTGCTGGATCTTCTCTATTTCCGCTTTGTTTTCATCAGTCTGTTGACCAACAGGAACAATAATGAGGAAAGCATGAACTCCAGGATCACAGAAAGACACACAGTTAAGTGTTTCACGCATCACTTCCTCTTCTGAGAGCCGATTGAGAGCTGGAAGCTGAAACAGACTGATTAGACGTCCATGTAGCAGCTCATCCTCCATCAGACAGACTGATGCATCTGATTTTATATGATCTGACGTACGAGATGTAAAAAAGTGTTTTCCACTAATGAAACATTTTGATACAAATTCCTTCAGAGCAGCATCATTTCCGCACAACACTAGATTCAGATTTGGTTTTCCACATTCCCATGACACTGGAAAAAAATGTTAGAAAAAAAAGAGCCAGATTAGTAAAAACACACAAAGAACAGACCTACCTTTCACAAACACTGCAAATATATAGAACTGATTAAACAATTAGCAAAATTCTCTTTAAAAAAGACCACATGACAGATGAACTTCTCAAAATGTCAGAACTAAACAATTATAAGCCGATGCCAAAGAGCATGTTTGATGACCTTTAAAAAAATAATCATGCATTCTGTAAAATTTCGTTAGTACAGCGTCCATTTTTTTTTCATTGGGTCCAAAATGTTAGCCTGGTCCTATCAGACTCTCATACATTTCATTTATACAGAGAGTCTGGCCACTCTCCATTGACAAGAGCACCAGTCCGGCAAAATCCAGATGCTTAAAGGCACACTGCGGAACCTTCTTGGCCACTAGATGGTGCTCGACCTGTATCTTTCACGTCTAGCGTCCCTAGAGGCCACAAGCGCCAAAACACTGTCGCAAATTAAAGTCAACAAACAGTCAACCGGTCAGCCTCCTGTGTCTTTAGATTGTGTGTGCTTGCAGTGTTTGAGGCAGGCAGCCGAGCGAGCGGGGTGAGCCCCGTGGAGCTTATCCTTTTTACAGTCTATGAGCTTATCATGTCTGTGAGTGAATGTGGGCGCGGGACAGCAGGCGCATTCACTGCACTGAAAATATCAGCGGTCTGAGCTGACTGTATGTGTGTTGGTTTATTTTTACAGAAACCGTGGGACATGTAGTGTGTAATGTTAGTGTCTGTGGGTACTACTGAGTCGTGGGCACGTTCACTACATTTCATGTAAGGTTACATTTGACATGAGCCGATTTTATTAGTGCGAGCCCTGCACTGAGGCGGGCTGTGTTTGTAGAAATGAACACTGGGCTGTGGGCATTTTATTACACTCATAACACCATCGGCTGTGGCCGGAACACTAGAAAATACTACACTGCTTATATGAATTTATCTGGGTTACCTTAGAAACGGCATTTGTGTGCAGGCAAGCGTCCGCATCGGTCGAGCACCCCTCCTCCTTTAGCTCACGCCAGCGAGCGAAGCGAAAGCTGGACCATTGTGTTAATCCTCGTCCTGGCTTTTAATTTGTCACTCTCCCCATTTCTTTTTTTAGTTTCCTCTGATAAAACCGTTGCCTTCTTCCTTGTAGCTGTTGTTCGGCATGACGAAAACATACAGACGGCAGTCAAACGCGAGTTGAGCACTAGCGTTAGATTCTGAGGAAGTTGTGGGGGGTGGGGGAAGTGACGTATGCCGTAAAGCGGTCGAATTTTGTAGTTCTTTTTGTGCTCAAGTTACAAAGTGCAAGTAAAAGCGATACAGACGCGTCATTCAACCTATTGCAAGTCGATGTACCATCTCAATGGGTTTTGGTAATATATTATAAAGGTTGAAGAGTTCCACAGTGTGCCTTTAACTTAAAAACGCGAGCAGCAAGAACCGCTTAGATTTCCAAGTACCTGCAGTTCTCTGACTCTCTTCCACATATTTAGCCAAACAACTGCAATTATGAACTATGTTGTTAAACTTTAATGATTCACATACAAGGGCTATTCTCTCTGGAGAAGTTTGAGCGATCGCCACTTAAACTCCTGCTCCTCCTCCTCCTCCTCCTTGTGCCTGCAACAAAAATAATCGCAACATAAAACAACGAGCAGATATGATATGACTTGAAAATACAGTTATCTAGAGTTCCCTTTCGTAGTCACTTCGAGTTACGTCAGAAGTGATGGAGAATTGGGGTTTCGCATGAAAGCCAATCCTCTTCGAGTATTTAACAACGAGCCAATGGCATGCAATGCCTTGGGGCTGCGGAAATTTGCATAGCGTACTCCGCCCTACCCTGTGAGTATAAAAGGAGGAAGTGAACGCAACCGCAGTATGTTTTCGCTTCGGAGCCAAGAGAACCTCTTCACTCCTGAAAGCCATTCTCACTGTTCAAGACTCTTCGAGACGAGCGTCCTCTTCAGTGTTGGTGTGACGGCGGTACCCAGCAAGATTCTGCATTGCCTGCGATCTGAGCAGTGGTCTGCCAGACTTTGCGCTTCTCCCTGGTCGCCTCAGCGCTGAAAGAGTGAATTTTCTCCTCTCATTGAAAGAGCTGCACGTGGCACGTCTTTTTAAAGATGTCTCGCCCGTGTTCTTCTGGGTGCGGTCGATTCATGTCATCTTCTGATGGTCGCGATCGCTGCTCTGCATGCCTGGGCATTCAGCATGCAGCAGCAGCGTTCGTGGATGACTCATGTTCTTTCTGTGGGAACATGACCATCTCTACACTGAGATCTAGACTCAATGATCTGACTAAAGTGAGAGTCCCCGTCCCCCCTACTCGATCAGCTTCTTCCACGAGAAGCTCGTCGACCCGCGGACAAGGTGATTTGACGGTGACGGTGTGGAACAAAGCCCCGACGATTCCTCGGGCCACACCCCCCGCCCCAGTGTTAGAGCCAGCGAGCGCCGCTTCGATTCAGCCGTCTGCCTCTTCGCAGGTACCGTCTGTTTCGTTCGGCGCTCCAGATGATGATGCGATGTCGATCGCGGCATCACAAGGCGGGCTTGATTCTTCGGGAGATGAGGATGCGGCTGCGTTGCCTCCTTCGGGAGTGCCAGCGTTGCCCGTGTCTGATCCCGAGTTGACGGCCATGCTTTCTCGGGCCGCCATGAGTGTCGGGTTAGAGTGGAACCCTCTGCCCTGCCCCGATCTCTCAACGAAGGTGGCGGCTCGCTCCGTTGGTCAGGTGATGGCCACTAGTGTGGTCCAGGAGCGCCATCTCTGGCTGAACCTCGCAGATACACGGGATGCCGAGCGGACTCGTCTGCTCGATGCCCCGTTATCTCAGGTTGGCCTTTTCGGCGGTGCAGTCGAGGACTTCGCCTAGCAGTTCTCGACTGCCCAGAAGCAGACGGAGGCGATCAAACACATTCTGCCCCGACGGCCAGCTGCTGCCTCCACCCAGCCGTCGGTACAGACGCCTCCCTCTGCTCGCCGCCGAGGACGCCCCCCTGCGGCTCCCCTCCCTCCCACGCGGCCCCAGCAGCAGCCTTCACCCGGGCCGCGGCGCAGAGGAGGCCGTAGGCAGGCGTCACAGCCCCCTCAGGCCGCACGCCCCGCTAAACGCCAGGCTAAGCGACGTTCCTGACGGGGGCTGCTCAGTGATGAAGTCGAGTTTTTCCCAGGAGGCGGTAGCAGGCCCCCTCCTTCCCCCGGTGGAGGGCCGGGGGAGAATCTTTTGTTCTCAGCTCCCCGCTGCTCACCCACGGGTGGGCAGCACCCTGAGTTGGTTAAAGAAAGACTTGACAGCATCACTGAGCACACAGACTGGAATGAGTGCGCTCGACGTCCCAGTGCGTCAGCCCACTCATTCCTCTCTGTCTCTAAGGGTGCGGAGGCGAGCGTGTGTCGTCCCTCGACTACGCCACTCCCCTCCCCCTCTATCGCCAGACCCCCGGCAGAACAGACCCCCCGTGGAACGCTGGTCCTTCCCTGGTCTCTTCTGTCGGGGAGCGGGCCTCCACTGTGCATCCGGGCGGGGTAACTCCTGCGCGCATGCCAGTCGACCCGCCTCGCTGCCCCTCCGGGGGGACGTCTGTGGTTCGCATGACCCTGCTGGTTCACTTCCTGGAAGCTTGGCTAGAGCTTCCCGGGCTGTCCCGCTGGGTCATCAGAACGATCAGATTCGGCTACGCGATTCAGTTCGCACGGTCTCCTCCCCGTTTCAGGGGAGTTCGCTCCACTATGGTCGGTGGCAATACCCCGGTCATGAGAGCGGAGATTGCCACCCTGCTGGCGAAGGGTGCAATCGAGACGGTCCCTCCAGCCGAGATGTGGTCCGGGTTTTACAGCCCCTACTTCATTGTCCCCAAGAAGACCGGTGGGTTACGACCGATCCTGGATCTGCGCATTTTGAACCGTACTCTCCATCGACCGTTCAAAATGCTCACAGCCAAACGCATTTTCGAATGCGTTCGGCCTCAGGATTGGTTTGCAGCGATCGACCTGAAGGACGCGTACTTTAATGTCTCCATTTTGCCTCGACACAGACCATTTCTTCGGTTTGCTTTCGAGGGCCAGGCATATCAGTACACGGTTCTCCCATTCGGGTTAGCTCTGTCCCCTCGCATCTTCACGAAGATCGTCGAGGCAGCCCTTGTTCCCCTTCGCGAACACGGGGTTCGCATCCTGAACTATCTCGATGACGGCTGATACTGGCACACTCTCGAGAACAGGTTTGCGAACACAGAGACCTGGTGCTCCGGCACCTAGCCCGTCTGGGCCTTCGGGTCAACCGGGAAAAGAGCAAACTTTGCCCCGTGCAGAGGATCTCTTTTCTCGGCATGGAGATAGACTCGGTCGCCATGTCCGCGCAGCTCACGAACGAGCGCGCACACTCACTGCTGACTTGTCTTCGACAGTTCGAGGGCAAGAGTGCGGTTCCACTGAAACTGTTTCAGAGGCTCCTGGGGCATATGGCATCCGCAGCCGCGGCAACGCCGCTCGGTTTGCTTCATATGAGACCGCTTCAGCTGTGGCTTTGCGATCAAGTCCCGAGGTGGGCATGGCATCGCGGCTCGCTCCGAGTTCCAGTGACTCCAGCGTGCCGGCGAACCTTCTTCCCGTGGTCGAACCTCAGCTTTTTGCGGGCCGGTGTCCCCCTTCAGCGAGTTTCCAGGCATCTCGTTGTCTCCACGGATGCATCCACCACGGGATGGGGTGCCATGTGCAATGGGCATGCAGCCGCGGGTTCCTGGACAGGACCCCAGCGCCTCATGCACATCAATTGCCTCGAGCTGCTGGCAGTACGCCTGGCCCTGCACCGCTTTCGAGCGTTGCTCAGGGGTCAACACGTACTTGTCCGCTCAGACAACACGACTGCAGTAGCGTACATCAACCACCAGGGGGGTCTACGCTCACGCCGGTTGTCGCAGCTCGCCCGCCACCTCTTGATATGGAGTCAGAAGCACCTGAGATCCCTTCGTGCAGTGTACATTCCAGGAGACCGGAACCTGGCAGCCCACGAGCTGTCACGGGTCCGCCCTATCTCCGGTGAATGGCGACTCCATCCCCAGACGGTCCAGCTGATTTGGGACCAGTTCGGGGTGGCACAGATAGACCTGTTCGCCTCCCGGGACTCGTCCCACTGCGCCGAGTTTTATTCCCTGACCGACAGTACGCTCGGCACAGATGCACTGGCGCACAGCTGGCCGCGGGGCCCACGCAAGTATGCGTTTCCCCCAGTGAGCCTTCTTGCACGGGTGTTGTGCAAGATCAAGGAGGACGAGGAGCAGGTCTTGTTGGTAGCCCCTTATTGGCCCACCAAGACGTGGTTCTCCGAACTCATGCTCCTCGCGACAGCACCTCCTTGGCCTATTCCTCTGAGACAAGATCTACTCACTCAGAGACGGGGCACTCTGTGGCACCCTCGTCCCGAGCTCTGGAGACTGCACGTGTGGCTCCTGGACAGGACAAGGCAGGTTTGAGTTCGCTGCCACCTGTGGTGGCGGCAACCATCTCTTCCGCTAGAGCGTCGTCCACGAGACACCTCTACGCGTTGAAGTGGAACCTCTTCGTCAGCTGGTGCTCTTCTCGCGGAGAAGACCCCCGGAGATGTTCGATCAGTGTCGTGCTTTCCTTCCTGCAAGAAGGGTTGGAGCGCAGGCTCCACCCTTAAGGTTTATGTCGCGGCCATTGCCGCCTCTCATGAAGCAGTAGAAGGTAAGTCCTTAGGGAAGCACGACCTGGTCATCAGGTTCTTGAGGGGAGCGAGGAGGCTACATCCGCCTCGTCCTCCCCTCGTACCCTCTTGGGACTTCTCAGTAGTTCTAAGTGCTCTGCAGAGGCCTCCCTTTGAGCCGGTAGAGTTAAAGGGGTGATGAACTGAGAAATCAAATTTTCCTTGAGCTTTTGACATCTAAGAGGTCATCATATTATAAGAATATCCTGTAAGTTTCAGAACTGAAAACGTCCTTGTTAGTCCAATAAAAGCTTTTATTGACACAGCCTCTAAAAATGACTCGTTTTTAAAAGTGGGGAACTATGACGACAAAGAGGATAAAACCCCACCCCCGCAGAAGATGATCAACGCCTGCTTCACCACGGCAGGTTTAGCCCCGCCCACCGATTCGCGCATTACACACATAAGTATCATACATGTACATGCTTACCTCGTGATGACAAACTGGATCGCTACCGAGCAATACAGAATATTGTGCAGTGCCTGGTTGTGCAAGACAGTCGCTGCATAAGCTTCCTCTGGATTCCAATAGGACTGCATGGATAAAATTTATTTTTAATGACGTTCCAGCTGATGAGGTAAAACATCGTCGTCTGTTCGCTTCATTTCACTGAGGATTGTTTTGTCAACAAGACTGGATTTGCAGACCGATTAAGAGTAAAGAACGGTGCTGTGCCGTCTTGGATCTGACAGGAATATTGTGCAACACACGGACTCTGGGTTGAACATGTATGGGCGAATCCGGTTGCCATTTGACAACATAGGACGTTTTCCCCCACGTACACGACGGGTCAGAGCCATGTATGGCTCTACGACGGGTGAGTTAAACTCATTATAATATGCAAAACTGTTCTCCACTCGCAGCAGTGGGTGTTTACTTCCAAGTCTTCAGTGCGACACGCCCATAAAAACCGACTGTTTTTTAGGTAGGCTCACAACCAGGGTACAAAATAGCCTATTGCTTGTTCAATTTGATGTTTTTGAATGCAAAAACCAAGCGAACGTTATAAGTTGACCTCAGACAACAATATAATAACATTTAAAAAGCCAGTTCATGACCCCTTTAAAGTTTCTGTCCATGAAGACAGCACTCCTGGTTGCATTGGCCTCCATCAAGAGGGTGGGGGACCTGCACGCATTCTCCGTTGACGAAGCGTGCCTAGAGTTCGGGCCGGCTTACTCTCACGTGATCCTGAGACCCCGGCCTGGATATGTGCACAAGGTTCCCACCACTCCATTCCGGGACCAGGTGGTGAACCTGCAAGCGCTGCCCCTGGAGGAGGCAGACCCAGCCTTGGCACTGCTCTGTCCGGTACGTGCTCTCCGCACCTACGTAGACAGAACGCGGTGTTTCAGGACCTCAGACCAGCTCTTTGTCTGTCATGGGGGGAGCCAGAAGGGAAGGGCTCTCTCAAAGCAACGGGTGTCTCACTGGATAGTAGACGCCATCGCTTTGTCTTACCAGCAGCAAGGCCGTCCGTGCCCCCTTGGTGTGACGGCCCATTCCACTCGGAGTGTGGCCTCCTCTTGGGCTCTAGCGCACGGCGCCTCGCTAACAGACATCTGCAGAGCTGCAGGCTGGGCGACACCAAACACCTTCGCAAGATTCTATAATCTGCGAATTGAGCCGGTATCCTCTCACGTACTCGCTTCCGCCAGTACTGGACCCGCTTAGGTGTCTTCGCTTGCTCGCCATTCCACTCCCCGGACCGGATAAGTGCGATATCTCCTCAGTGTCTTCCATTGAAGTCTTGAGTCCTCCAGCACCGACGATGCGGGCACCACTGCGGTTGCTCTGGATGCTGGCTAGGTGCCTCCATGTGCACGGTTCCCTATGGTAACCGTCTCATGTGTATTATCCACTGTAAGCCTCTCTGAGCATGTGTCTTCCCTTGGCAAGCCATCTGCCACCCCTGGAGTTAAATTCTAGTAGCCACCTGCGGTTGGTGCTCCAGTGATCTCCATATGTGTTCCTATACGGCCATATGTGTATTTGTAAGTCCTCCTTCGGTAGGCATCTGGTAGCATGTCCCTCCCGGGATATGTTTCCCAGTGTACCTTGGTAATCCTGTGTCAAAGTAGGATCCCGGTAAAAAAAAAAAAAAAAAAAAAGAGGTAAGGTTCAGGGGTCCAGACTTTCGCAGGGCACTGGAAGACAGCTTGAAGATGGCGTGATGGCACTGACCCCCATTCTCCGTCACTTCTGAAGTGACTACGAAAGGGAACGTCTCGGTTACGGATGTAACCCTCGTTCCCTGAGTAGGGAACGGAGACGTTAGGTCTCCCTGCCACTTCTGCTGTACCGCTGGGTAGACGCCTAGTTCAGTCTTGGCTCCTCAGCGAAGACATACTGCGGTTGCGTTCACTTCCTCCTTTTATACTCACGGAGTAGGGCGGAGACACGCTATGCAGTGTATGCAAATTTCTGCAGCCCCAAGGCATTGAATGCCATTGGCTCGTTGTTAAATACTCCAAGAGGATTGGCTTTCATGCGAAACCCCCATTCTCCGTCACTTCTGACGTAACGTCTCCGTTCCCTACTCAGGGAACGAGGGTTACATCCGTAACCGAGACGTTTTTCATAAAAAATTGTATAGATGAAAAATATAAAAATGATTAGTAAATGCTCTTAAAAGATACCAAAAAGGACAGGTGAACTAGTGTTTATATCTAATGTCAGAATAAAAGCATAACAACAGTGTTAAACACACAAGAATTACATTGAACCACATTTAGTAACTATTTCATATCACGACAGTTCACTGCTCTGAAAAGTAATATCATAAAAGTATCTTAACAGTAGTTCAAACCAGAGCAATTGAAAAACAGACTTTCGACATGCTTTGATATCGCTGCCACATGGTCATGTCATTCATCGAGCTCTCAATAGTTCAAAACAACTCAACCCTGTCAATCTGTTTGAATGGGTTTAAGCAGGACAGACAGCAGCTCCACTATATTTTCAGCAATTTGTGTAAATATTTAAAGCACTGTTTTTTTTTTGTTATTTGTTATTAACATAGTATTCTTTTATTCTGTTATAAAAATTGTATTATTCTCACGTTGATGACATGAAGAGTGGCATTTTTTTCTGGAAAAGATGATGAGACAACATTCAGTTTATCTTGTAATTAACCCTAAGGTATTCATAACTTATTGGTCAGTTACATGCATCTGTGTATTATTTATTTGAGTCTCTAGGTGGGGTTGAGGAGAATCATCCTCAATCTGTGGTAGCAGGGTGATGTCACAGGATTCCTGATAAAAAGGTGTGGGCAAGGACAATTGGGGCTTTCACGCAGAGGGACCTTTCCATAGTTCCTAGAACTATTTGCGGAAGTACACGTATTTTGTTGTGTTTGCAGAAAAAAATAGGAACCATTTTGATTCTAGTAACTTCTTTTGGGAGAATTAATTTAGCTCCTGCCTGAGAGTTGGGTTTAATCAAGCACAATAGGAACTACCAGTGCGCTAATTGGCCAAACACACACGACACAGTGTAACACCTTAAAGGGGTCATATAATGCCATTTTTGTACAAGTTAATATGAATGTTTAGGGTCTAAATTAAAACTTTGTAATATGCTTTTATTAAAAATTCTCATTAGTATTTTAAGGAAACACCATTTTCCCTGATCAAAATCAGCTCTGTTTTCAGCAAGCCGTTTCAGTGCTTATGCCTTTAAATAATAAACTCCGCCCCTCTGTTCTGCAGGCGTAGACACAGCGCATCTGAAGTGTTGCATTGACAAGAGTTGAGAGATATTTTGGAGAGAGAATGGCAGTGGGAGTCTCTCTGCAACCATATCAGTTTGAACCGGAGTCGCACCGGAACAAGATAACGGCCGCAAAGAAGTTTGACAGTTAAAGGGTTAGTTCACCCAAAAATGAAAATTCTGTCAGTATTTACTCACCCTCATGTTGTTCCAAACCTCTATGTGTTTATTTGTTCTGATGAACACAAAGGAAGATATTTTGAAGAACGATTGGAACCAAACAGTTGTGGGGCACCATTGACTTCCATAATACTTCTTTTCTACTATGGAAGTCAATGGTGCCAAAGAATGGTTTGGTTCCAATCGTTCTTCAAAATATCTTCCTTTGTGTTGATCAGAACAAATAAACACACAGAGGTTTGGAACAACATGAGGGTGAGTAAATACTGACAGAATTTTCATTTTTGAGTGGAGTATCCCTTTAACCAAAACAACTGCAATTATGCAATATGTTGTTATACTTCGTTAATTCACATACAGTCAGCATTCTCGAGCCATCCTTGAACTCTGGAGGAGAAGACCGGGCGTTCACGACTTACACTCCTCCTCCTTGTGTCTGCAACAAAAATGATGACAAAATAAAACAATGAGCAGATATGATATACAGTGGAGCCAAAAAATATTTAGTCTGGCCACTCTCCATTGACAAGAGCACCAGTCCGGCAAAATCCAGATGCTTAAAGGCACACTGCGGAACCTTCTTGGCCACTAGATGGTGCTCGACCTGTATCTTTCACGTCTAGCGTCCCTAGAGGCCACAAGCGCCAAAACACTGTCGCAAATTAAAGTCAACAAACAGTCAACCGGTCAGCCTCCTGTGTCTTTAGATTGTGTGTGCTTGCAGTGTTTGAGGCAGGCAGCCGAGCGAGCGGGGTGAGCCCCGTGGAGCTTATCCTTTTTACAGTCTATGAGCTTATCATGTCTGTGAGTGAATGTGGGCGCGGGACAGCAGGCGCATTCACTGCACTGAAAATATCAGCGGTCTGAGCTGACTGTATGTGTGTTGGTTTATTTTTACAGAAACCGTGGGACATGTAGTGTGTAATGTTAGTGTCTGTGGGTACTACTGAGTCGTGGGCACGTTCACTACATTTCATGTAAGGTTACATTTGACATGAGCCGATTTTATTAGTGCGAGCCCTGCACTGAGGCGGGCTGTGTTTGTAGAAATGAACACTGGGCTGTGGGCATTTTATTACACTCATAACACCATCGGCTGTGGCCGGAACACTAGAAAATACTACACTGCTTATATGAATTTATCTGGGTTACCTTAGAAACGGCATTTGTGTGCAGGCAAGCGTCCGCATCGGTCGAGCACCCCTCCTCCTTTAGCTCACGCCAGCGAGCGAAGCGAAAGCTGGACCATTGTGTTAATCCTCGTCCTGGCTTTTAATTTGTCACTCTCCCCATTTCTTTTTTTAGTTTCCTCTGATAAAACCGTTGCCTTCTTCCTTGTAGCTGTTGTTCGGCATGACGAAAACATACAGACGGCAGTCAAACGCGAGTTGAGCACTAGCGTTAGATTCTGAGGAAGTTGTGGGGGGTGGGGGAAGTGACGTATGCCGTAAAGCGGTCGAATTTTGTAGTTCTTTTTGTGCTCAAGTTACAAAGTGCAAGTAAAAGCGATACAGACGCGTCATTCAACCTATTGCAAGTCGATGTACCATCTCAATGGGTTTTGGTAATATATTATAAAGGTTGAAGAGTTCCACAGTGTGCCTTTAACTTAAAAACGCGAGCAGCAAGAACCGCTTAGATTTCCAAGTACCTGCAGTTCTCTGACTCTCTTCCACATATTTAGCCAAACAACTGCAATTATGAACTATGTTGTTAAACTTTAATGATTCACATACAAGGGCTATTCTCTCTGGAGAAGTTTGAGCGATCGCCACTTAAACTCCTGCTCCTCCTCCTCCTCCTCCTTGTGCCTGCAACAAAAATAATCGCAACATAAAACAACGAGCAGATATGATATGACTTGAAAATACAGTAATCTAGAGTTTTTCATAAAAAATTGTATAGATGAAAAATATAAAAATTAGTAAATGCTCTTAAAAGATACCAAAAAGGACAGGTGAACTAGTGTTTATATCTAATGTCAGAATAAAAGCATAACAACAGTGTTAAACACACAAGAATTACATTGAACCACATTTAGTAACTATTTCATATCACGACAGTTCACTGCTCTGAAAAGTAATATCATAAAAGTATCTTAACAGTAGTTCAAACCAGAGCAATTGAAAAACAGACTTTCGACATGCTTTGATATCGCTGCCACATGGTCATGTCATTCATCGAGCTCTCAATAGTTCAAAACAACTCAACCCTGTCAATCTGTTTGAATGGGTTTAAGCAGGACAGACAGCAGCTCCACTATATTTTCAGCAATTTGTGTAAATATTTAAAGCACTGTCTTTTTTTTTTTTTTTTTTTTTTGTTATTTGTTATTAACATAGTATTCTTTTATTCTGTTACGTTGGTGAGCCACTAATTGTGCAAGTTCTAAGAGATCTGTAATTTTCATCATAGGTACACTTCAATGAGATCTTGCGTGGAGCCCCAGATCGAGGGAGATTATCAGTGGTCTTTTATGTCTTCCATTTTCTTACAATTGCTCTCACAGTTTTTTTTTTCACACCAAGCTTCTTGCCTATTGTAGATTGACTCTTCCCAGCCTGGTGCAGGTCTACCGTTTTCTTCCTGGTGTCCTTCGACAGCTCTTTGGTCTTGGCCATGGTTGAGTTTGGAGTGTGACTGTTTGAGGCTGTGGACAGGTGTCTTTTATACAGATAACGGTTCAAACAGGGGCCAATGGGCTCTATGCACGGCGTTATTTCCAGTGAAGGATTAGGGATGCTCGATAACTTCCGCCGATCATAGAGTCCAATGCAATACCGAGAATTTATATTGAATTTTATACTCCATGGTTATACTAATGAAACGTTAGTCACAAAAACAGATAAAACAGACACCCCTCGTTGTGTTTATGCTTCTTTTTAAAATTATATTAAATAAACATATATAAAATTACATCTAAACGTATGTAAGTTTCGTTTCAAAGACGGGAGGACAGTAAATATTGAAGACTCTGCCATAATCCCGTTTTCTCCGGTTTTCCTCCGCTTTAATCTACACAACCGGAAATGGACGAGCATCCTTACGTCAAATGCGGAACTTATGCGTGAATATAGCCCATAATACAGGGAACGAGTGGAGGACAGAAGAGCTTCTTAAAGAAGAAGTTGAAGGTCTGTGAGAGCCAGAAATATTGCTGGTTTCTGGGTGACCAAATACTTATTTTCCACCATAATATACAAATAAATTTCCTCATTTTGTCTCTCATAGTTGAAGTGTGCCTATGATGAAAATTACAGACCTCTCTCATCATTCTAAGTAGGAGAACTTGCACAATCAGTGGCTGACTAAATACTTTTTGGCCCCACTGTATGACTTGAATATATAGTAATCTAGTAATCTTTCATAAAAATTGTTTGGATAAAAAATATAAAAACGATGAGTAACATCTTTAACCCCCTTGGGTCGGCTTTCACGCCAGTGCGATTGTCTCAATTTTTTTCTTATCAGTGCAAAGTAGACTCAAATAATTCTGTTTTTTTTTTTTGTCATAAAGGCAAGTGACACCTATTCTTAACCCTCTGGGGTCTAGGGTGTTTTTGGGGTCCTTGAGATGTTTTGAGATGCCCTGACATTTGTGCTTTTTTCAGTTGCTTATTAACATATTATTGGCACAGTGGTTATTGAAAAAACTAAAAATGAAAGTTTCTGAAATAAGGCCACAAAACACACACTAAATATGAATCCACAATATTTTTTGACTAATGGATGTTGTCGCAGAGTTTTTTTCTTCACAATGATCTGAAAATCATCCTCCTAATCATTCACATAAAACTGTGAATTGGATTATATCGTAAAAAACATTTTTTGTTTGCCAATGCAATATGCGAATGGGCGTGAACAAGCCAGCCCCATCATGAATAATTAGGTGAGATAGACAAAGACACGCATAATAATGAGCCTTTCATTAAGGTGAGTCAGACAAGAAAAAAATTGAAAGGACAAAATGCATACATTATATATATATATATATATATATATATATATATACAGTATATATATATGTGTGTGTGTGTGTGTGTGTGTGTGTGTGTGTGTGTGTGTGTGTGTGTGTGTGTGTGTGTGTGTGTGTGTGTGTGTGTTGGAACGAATTTCAAAATTCGAATATAATTTGAATATTTAAAAAATCAATACTATTCGAATGCTGAAGTTACTATTCGAATATTGCTTTTATATATAGGCCTATTTAAAACATATATATGTAATCTTGTCTTTCTCGTGGCTTACACACATGTGAAAATGAAATACTTTTGTTTCGTGTAATGAACAATAAAGTTTTTGAATCTTAACACAATTGTGCACGTTATCCAAGCTGTAGGCTATCATCAGGGTTTCCCAGACATCCCGGAAGTTCCGGGTGTCTCCCACATATTGCGAGCGTCTCCCTGATGCCCGCAAATTAGTTAAAATCTCCCGCAATCTAGAGCAAGATAGAACATACTGCGTGCATAACATACATAGCGCGCAGCACATGCAATGTGCATGGCAGAGAGGGAGAAAGTGAGAGACAGACCTTGCGAGTGCCGCGCGAAAGCTAGTCCCGCGCACACTCTCTCCATTTGCAGACTGATCTCATGAAATGGCTCAAAATAGATAACAGATAATAGAATTTTGTTGACGCAAAAGTCATGATGTCCTGTTGCCCTTTGGAACACAGTGCTCAGCACAAATTAGTCCAACACAGCGCTGTCAATGTCTGAGAACCAGCTTTAAAAAAAAAGTTATTAGCCAGCCATGCAAGGAGCCTATCTAATAAGGAGAGCTAAATTATTATTAGAATACAGCTGGATTTTCGAGGTAACCACGCTGTATAGCTGGTAGTTAATATCGACGGACGCGTGCTTGTTCCACTTTTTTATTGTTATTGTCATTAACGTATAAAAGAGCACCAGTCCGGCAAAGTCCAGATGCTTAATTAATAATAGCGAGTGGCAAGAACCGCTTAGATTTCCAAGTACCTGCAGTTCTCTGACTCTATTCCACATTTAACCAAAACAACAATTATATATGCACTATGTTGTTAAACTTTAATGATTTACATACAGGCAGCCTCCTCGAAGCAAAAGCTGGAGGAGATGATCGGGCGTTCATCACTTCCACTCCTTGTCCCTGCAACAAAAATAATGGCAAAATAAAACAACGAGCAGATATATGACTTGAATATATAGTAATCTTGAATCTTTCATAATTTTATAGATGAAAAATATTTAAAAAAGAGTAGTAAAATGCTCTTTAAAAGATACCAAAAAGCAGGTCAACTAGTGTTTATATCTAATGTCAGAATAAAAGTATAACCGTGTCAAAAAAACTGAAATAACATTGTACCCTATTTAAGTCAAGCTCTAGAAAGAAGGAAAATTTCTACAAATATATGGCACCAAAAATACGATCTGAAGAGCTTTAGCGCTCTCTCGACTCCCATAGCCTACAGTCTACAGATATTTTTAGTCAGAGAAACAGAGGAAGCTCATGAAACAAAACTTGCTTGATTTTATGATAGTCCGGTATAAAGAGACGAGACGTAGGCTAGGCTACTTGACAGATCAAATAAAAACATGATTGTGATAGCCATTATGATTAGTCTGGTTTAAAAAAAAAAGAAAGACTTTGTCTATTTAGAAAAAAACTTTATCTAAAGGAAAAAGAACTGATACATTGTCAGAAAGTCCGTCTCGGAACGGAAAACAAGCAGTGGTCTGACGGACTCTTATCATAGTTGCAACTTCCTGCAGGCTGATGCAAAAGCCAGTTCCAGCCTGATATCGCTGTTTTCCCTGATATTGTTCAATGTTGTGCGTTCATGCAACAAATGTGAGTAAATATGTTAATATTATTTAGTCAACACTTTATATCTGTTCATGTGAATGTTGGATGTTTAGCAAATGACGATCGCAATATGCAAATGACGATCGCGGAGAGGCGCTAATTATATGGTCACGTTATTATTACATACTGCGTCATGCTGTTTATTTGTAGTTTATCTCATTATATGTTTAATTTGTTATCTGACAGTTGAGCATTCATTTGTGATGATTATTTAGTCAGTTATTGATAACTTGTGAGGTAATTTGTGTACAGATATATTGTATTCATACTGTATTCCTTTATTTATATATTCTACAGACCACAACATAACATGATTGCATCATATAACTCTCCTTACCATCCTGAGAGTGTATATGGATGTCACTTACTGCCTGACGAATATCATTAAAGAGAAAATTGATGAAGATATACTTCTTCTGTGCCTGATTCTCTTACCGGAATCACTGTCCATATTCGTCCGCCTACAGAACTGTAAATTCTCAAACGTTGCTAGAGGTGCTACTCTGCAATAATTGGTCCTTCGAGCCGGAGGTGGCAACAGTAAACAGTATGGACACAGCAGCTAGCGATGCATCAGAGACAGTGGAGAGACCTAAGAGACAGAGTAAACTGCCTTCCCATCTGGGTGTCTATGAGGTTGGCTACATGCCTTCTGGGGACCCTCCTCCAACCACTTCTTCTCGCTGTCACAGCCAACGTAAGAGCCAGTCGAGGAAAACGTCCCATAGTAAAGCCAGCTCCCGTTCCAGATCCAGTAGTCATTCCACTGTGTCTGGTGTCCAAGCTACATCTGCACTCACAAGTAGTCAGGCAGCTATAGTGGAGGAGAGAATAAAACAGCGGCAGTATGATGACCTACTTCAGCAAATGGAGGAGGACACACTGGCAGAAATAGAGTTCCAGAGATTACAAACCCAAGCCAAAGAGGCGCAACGTGTTCAAGAAGAGGCTCTCATGGCAAAGGAGGCCTTATCTAACCAGTTAGAACGACGGCGCAAGCTGAAGAAGGCGGAAGCTGATCTAGAAGTGGCCAAGCTGGTGAGTTCTCTGCTCAGCCAAGACACAAGTTTGACTAATCCAGAGCATCAAGCATCACCAGACACAACTGGGCTACCATCACAGTTTCATCATGCCAGCCCAGCCCACTCACCTGTATTTCAACAATCTTCCTGCCACTCCTCTTCCATGATGCAAGCCACACAGACGGTTACAGAGGTACAGAGCACATTAAGGGACACACACAGTTCAGTCAACACCCAGGCTACCTTATTTGTCACTACAATCGACTATACCTGCTCAAGTTCCAGCTCTCACAGCGCAATTGTCTTCATGTGTAGTCACTCAAGTCCAAGGGGGACCACATATCACATCTGGGGAGGACATATCACCTGTTCCAAGGCAGTTCTGCTCAGTATCAAGGCCACCACCTCAATTCAACCCCATGAAATCAGCAGCAAGCCAATTTGTGACCCCTCACACGGTTAGTGTTTCAATATCACAGCCAGTGCCTCCTGTTGCAACCACTGCGTTAACTTCAAACGTGCACACTCCTTTGCCAAGCCGTGTAGCCCCACCTATCAGCCAGAATCAGCCTTTTCAAGCCCCTCAGCGGCGAGTGACAGTCTCATCTACTGCACCCATCTGCCCTCAATCTTATCCACATCCACTTGTTCCCCAAACTGGTTATGTACCTCAACCCGGAACAGAGCTTCTGATGGCAGCAGCCTATGGCATTCCTCGGCCCACACTACCAGTGTTTGAGAGCGGTACAGAAAGTGACTTTGCTTTGTTAAAACTGGCCTTAGACAATCTATTAAGTCACCATACTCACATCACTGAGCAGTACAAATACCAAGTGTTACTGAGCCACCTGAAGTTTGCTAGTGCTCAGCAGTTGGCTAAGGCATATATGCACCACCCACAACCATATACCGCAGCCTTACAAGCTTTGCAGGAGAAGTATGGCCAGCCTAGACAGCTTGTTCAATCAGAATTAGGTGCTATCATGAGTACTCCACCACTAAGAATGGGTGATACCAATGCCTTTGATTCATTCGCCCTTATCTGTGCAATCCCTGGTGGGCATGCTGAGGACGCTGGAGGGACAGTACGGATATGAGTTAATGTGTGGTTCTCATGTGGATCGTCTTCTGGGAAAGATGCCACCCGCTTACCGAGATGGCTTTGTAGAATACTGTTTAAGCCATGGTATCCTTCAAACTGGTACGGATAGGACCTACACTCTCCCCGACTTAGCGGCTTGGTTACAAACAAAGTCTCAAGCAAAGCGCATCTCGAGTCAGGCTGCTGCTATGTTTCAGTTTGACACAAAGTCACCTGTAAAGAGTAAAGGCACTTCATATCATCGAGAGCGTTCAACACCTGTACTTTTGACATCCGAGAGAATTGCTAAGCCCTCTGAGCTTGCTCGGACAAAAGCTGTTTCCAAGTTAAAGCCCTACTGTCCTCACTGCGACAGCCAAGATCACTTTCTAAACTCTTGTGATAACTTCAAGAGGTTGACCACCACCCAGATCATTACCTGGATCACAGAGGGTAAGCGTTGTTGGAAATGTGGTCGGAATCATTCAGTGGACTCCTGTAATCTCAAGCGTCCCTGTAAAGTCTGCAAAGAACTGCACCTGACTGTCCTACATGACTCTATCAGAGATACTTCAAAAGCAGTGTTAATGGTGAGTTTGCCATCCACTCAAATCTATCTCGACAGACCTAACCGCTCACAGAAGGTTATGTTTAGAGTTGTTAAGGTCCTCTTGCACAGTGGTGACCGAACAATAGAAGCCCATGCTGTTCTAGATGACGGCTCAGAAAGAACAATTGTTCTTCCTCCAGTAATTAAGCAGCTTGGGTTGAATGGAACTTCAGAGGTTCTCTCTCTCCAGACAATCCAACAAGGTCATACCAAACTTGAAGGGTCCACAGTTACCTTAGAAGTTTCTCCCATCACTAAACCCACAGAAAGGTATGTCATTCATGATGCCTTTACTGCCTCTGCTTTGAGCTTTGCTGAACATAATTACCCAGTGGCAGCGCTTCAGAAAGCATATCACCATCTGAAAGGTCTACCATTGCAGTCTGTAGACAAAGTGAAACCCTTACTCCTCATAGGGTCTGATATGCCACACCTCCTGACTCCTATTCAACCAGTGCGTAGAGGAGCAGAAGGGGGCCCTGTTGCAATATGTACGAAGCTTGGTTGGGTACTGCAAGGCCCAATGTGTCCGATTCAGCCCCCTAAAGGCCAGCAACAATGCCTGCATCTAATAACAGCACCAGCACGTAACGAGTTGCATCAACATGTAGAGCGCTTGTGGCAGATTGATATCTTGCCATACAACGAAAAGCTGATCACAAGATCAAAGCAAGACCAACAATCCTACAAACTCCTACAGTCTGCTACGGTCAGAGTAGAAGTGAATAATGTCCTGCGGTATGCTACCCCGTTACTGAGGCGTACTCCTATCACCTTGCTCTATGCAGGCAAAGAGGCTGTGCTTCCCAGTCTCAGAAACATTGAGAGAAAACTGGCCAAGAATCCTGAACAAGCTCAAACCTACTGTTCGGAAATTCAAAAGCTTGAATCTGAGGGCTACATTGCCAAGATAACACCAGAGGAGGCAGACAAGTCCACGGAGTCGTGGTTCATTCCGCACCACATGGTGCATCATAATGGGAAGGACCGAATAGTCTTCAACTGTTCCTACCAATACCATGGTCAAAGCTTGAATGAACAACTCCTTCCGGGCCCAACACTGGGGCCATCTTTGCTGGGCGTCATACTGAGATTCAGACAACATGCAGTGGCAGTGAGTGGGGACATAAAAGGCATGTTCCACCAAGTACGTTTGTTACCTGGTGACAAGTCGATGCTGCGATTCATCTGGAGGAACATGGATAGGGAAGCTGACCCAGGCATCTATGAGTGGCAGGTATTGCCCTTTGGTACGACCTGCAGTCCGTGTTGCGCCATTTATGCCCTTCAGCTTCATGCCCAGGAACACCAAGATGCAATGGCTGGCTTAGCTGATATTGTGGACAACTCATTTTACGTTGACAACTGTCTTCACAGTACCCCCGACCAAGGTGAGGCTAGGGCCATTATAGATGGGTTGCGTCAATCTTTGCTAAAGGGAGGCTTCGAGATCAGACAATGGGCGTGTAATATACCATCAGTTCTCAAACACCTCCCATCGGAAGCCAGATCAGCTAGTAGTGAGTGCTGGTTGTCTCAGACTAGCACTGACATGCAAGAACCTACTCTCGGCCTACAATGGAATTGCCTCGATGACACCCTCGGGTATAAGAACCGCATTGCAGAGCCTGTTCAGCCCACTATGAGGAATCTGTACAAGACTTTGGCAAGCCAATTCGACCCCTTGGGTTTCATAGTGCCATTTACCACGAGGGCTAAAATTCTTATCCAGGATCTCTGGAAACATAACCTGAGCTGGGATGACCCTATCGAACCCATACACCTGCGAGAGATATGGTCTAAATGGGTTGCAGAGCTTTCTAGTATCACCAGACTGCAATTCCCTCGAACTTATGTGCCTGGTGGTGCTGATGCTCCTTCCACTGTTCGGGAGCTCCATGTCTTTTGTGACGCTTCCGAGAGGGTATATGGTTCTGTGGCCTACCTTCGTGTCACAGATGACAGTGAAAAGGTCCATGTTACCTTCGTCCTAGCTCGATCCAGAGTGGCTCCTCGTAAGTGTCTATCTATGCCCCGCTTAGAGTTGTGCGCTGCACTCTCTGGAGCTCAGATGGCGAAAGTGATACAGGCTGAACTGACCATTCCCATACACAAAGTCATATATTGGGCTGATTCAACTACGGTGCTGCATTGGTTAAAGTCGGAATCCTGCCGATACAAGGTCTTTGTGGGGTCGAGGGTAGCAGAGATTCAGACTTTAACAGATGTCACCCAATGGAGGTATGTGGACTCTGCTCGGAACCCAGCTGACCATATCACTAGGGGTCTTACCTTAGACTAAGGGCCAATCCCAATTCTACCCCTTACCCCTTCCCTTTCCCCTAGCCCTACCCCTTCGCCTTCCCCTTGACCCTTGAAACAGAGTGGCAATGCGTAGGGGTGAAAATATTCCCCTAAGAAATGGGACACCACTACGCCTCCGTTAAACGTCATTATAAGTCGTCGCTAGCGCCTACGTCACAGGAGATGCGCCGATGTTTATCACAACTTCCAAGATCCCGTCGACAGCTGCAGTTATCTCAGTCGCGTGGGTTACAGCTATTTTCTTGCATCTTGTGAAGTTCGCAGGAAACAACGGAGACGATGAAAATATGTTGCGGGACTATCGTTAGCAAACTACAGTCATTTTAGCGATTTTTTTTTACAAACGTTTCTGTGAAGAAACTGACCGTAAATATGAACACAATATTGAGTGTAACATAAAGCAAATCATTATTTGTCGTTATAATACTTATTAAAGCCACAAATACTTAAATTTATGGGTCTCCTTTGTCGCTTGGGCAGCCAGCCCTGGGTTAGCAGTGACACTTCTCATACCCCTTCGTTTGAAGTGTGCTCCCGAAAAATCTTCGTTTGAAGGGCTATCTGGCCCTTCCCCCTAGCCCTCCCCCTCCAACCAAAAGAGAATTGGGACAGCCCTACCCCTTCATGTGGACGCGCAAAACGGAGGGGAAGGGGAAAGTGAAGGGGTAAGGGGTAGAATTGGGATTGGCCCCAAATAGCAGGTCCTCACCAATGGAGATCTGGGCCATCTTTCCTGACTGAACCACAGGATATGTGGCCATTGACACCCAGTACGGAGTCCGTACCTGATCTGAGCGAGATTAAAAAGGCATCCTTTGTCGGAGCAGTCACTGTCATTCCCAGTCCAGTGCCTTCAGACCTCAGTCAATTCAGAACCTGGAGCGAGCTAGTCCAAGCTACTGTTGAGTCCTGTAATGGGGCGGCCAACAACAACGTCTTTGAAGCCTCAATGTATACACAGGCAGAAAAGCTCCTATTAGCACAGTCACAGCTTGATTCATTCCCGGAGGAATTCAGAGCTTTGAAAGCTGGAAAGCCTATCCCGACAGACAGCCGCTTGAGTTCTCTCGCCCCAGAATATGACGAAAATACTGGTCTTATCAGAGTGGGTGGACGACTTCGTCGGGTTGAATCCCTGCCTTCTGATATCATTCACCCGATCGTCCTAGATCCTCATCATCAGGTCACAAAGCTACTCATCCAAGACATAGATCAGCAACTACATCATCCAGGTGCAGAGCGAGTGCTAGCAGAGCTACGTCGTAGATACTGGGTGCTTAGAGGCCGTGAAGCTGTGCGCAAACACCAGTATTCTTGCCAGGATTGCCAGTTTTGGCGTGCTAAGCCGTAGAACCCACAGATGGCCGACCTTCCAGTTTTGGCTACAGTTAGTACAAAATGCAGCTGCTAGAGTTCTTACTAGGTCAAGAAAATATGATCATATAACACCGATTTTATCATCTCTACACTGGTTACCTATTAAGTTCCGCATCAACTACAAAATACTACTACTGACCTATAAAGCCCTAAATGGTTTAGCACCTATGTACTTAACGGACCTTCTTTCGCCCTACAATCCACCGCGTTCCTTAAGATCACTAAATTCAAGGCTTCTGGTCATTCCTAGGATATCGAAGTCCAGTAAAGGAGGGAGGGCGTTCTCGCATTTAGCTCCAAAACTCTGGAATGGCCTTCCCGATACGGTCCGAGCCTCTGACTCGCTGACACAGTTCAAAACTAGATTAAAGACGCATCTCTTTAGTCAAGCATTCACATAATGCTTACCTTCTAGTCCTCTGTTATGCCATACGGAACCGTTTGCCACTGAAACTGCTTAACGCACCAGTGGGGCTCGACAGCCTTTTAGACAAACGGATCGGCGCGTATGGTTGGGTTGCGGAGAGTTCGGGTTACGGAGAGTTTGTGAGTTATAACGGAAATCATTATGAACATCAGCTATGCTAATTATTTCCCATCTGCCTTTCTGCTGTTATCTCGGGACGCTTGTCCCGAGAAAAATGGCGTTCGTCAGGTCCAGTTTTGTGTCCAGCCTCTCACGGGGATTTCGGATGCCCCAACGCCTGTGATGAGACGACTCAACGCCTGTGATGAGACGACTCAACGCCTGTGATGAGACGACTCAACGCCTGCGATATGTTATGGCGCCGTTTGATTCATAAACAATATTTATACTTAATATTTATATTTAAACAATATGAATGTAAGCCAGAGGAGAACTGGCCCCCGACTGAGCCTGGGTTCTCCCAAGGTTTTTTCTCCATCCAATCTGATGGAGTTTTGGTTCCTTGCCACTGTCGCCTTGCTTTTGGCTTGCTTTGAGCTTGCTCAGTTGGGGTTATTTAGTGTTTAGCAATGTTGTTGATCTGTGTTGTGCTACTTTCATGTTATCACTGTGAAGCTGCTTTGATACAATCTGTATTGTGAAAAGCGCTATATAAATAAATGTGACTTGACTTGACTTGACTTCCACCCTGTAGGCTTCGTCTGTTTAAGCCACCATTTTACTCCACTGGCGTAGACTGTTTCGGGCCCTTTCAGGTAAAGATAGGTCGGCGCCAGGAAAAGAGATGGGGAATTCTATACAAGTGTTTGACAACCAGATGTTTACATCTCGATCTCCTCGAGCACCTAGATACTGACGCCTTCCTCGTTTCTTTACGACGCTTTATAGCTCGTAGAGGAAAGCCTTTCGAGATTCTATGTGACAATGGCACTAATTTTACAGGAGGTGATCACGAGTTAAAGGACGCCTTTCGTCAAATGGCTCCTGAGCTGCAGGAACAACTAGCTAAACAGCAGATCCAGTTTCGCTATAACCCACCAAGTGCCCCTCATTTTGGCGGGACATGGGAGCGAGAGGTGAAATCAATTAAGACTGCCTTACGAGTCATTCTACGTGAACAATCCGTGCCTGAATCTGTTCTGCAAACATTGCTAGTGGAAGTTGAGGGCATCCTCAATTCCAAGCCCCTTGGCTATGTTTCATCGGACATTGCAGACCTTGATCCTGTGACTCCTAACCTACTACTCATGGGACGTCATGATGCTTCATTACCACAAGTTCTTTATGACTCTGACGAACTCTTGGGGAAACGCAGGTGGAGACACAGTCAGGTATTGGCCGACCAGTTCTGGACTGCTTTCATTCGCTGCTACTTACCCGAACTACAGGGTAGACAGAAATGGAGATCAGATGGCAAAGAGATGGCAGTGGGACAGGTGGTACTCGTAATTGACAATCAACTCAAACGAGCGCTATGGCCTGTGGGTATCGTGACCGAAACCTGCGCAGGGGCTGACGGGAGAATTCGAACAGCCAAAGTTCAAGTCAAAGGCAAGATCTACATGCGCCCTGTCGTGAAGCTGATTCCACTTCCTCCAATGAAGGATAATGATACAGACCCTCCAAACGGCCTTTCTTAAGGAATACAATTATCCTGACTGATAATTGGGGGCGGCTGTGTCAGAAAGTCCGTCTCGGAACGGAAACAAGCAGTGGTCTGACGGACTCTTATCATAGTTGCAACTTCCTGCAGGCTGATGCAAAAGCCAGTTCCAGCCTGATATCGCTGTTTTCCCTGATATTGTTCAATGTTGTGCGTTCATGCAACAAATGTGAGTAAATATGTTAATATTATTTAGTCAACACTTTATATCTGTTCATGTGAATGTTGGATGTTTAGCAAATGACGATCGCGATATGCAAATGACGATCGCGGAGAGGCGCTAATTCTATGGTCACGTTATTATTACATACTGCGTCATGCTGTTTATTTGTAGTTTATCTCATTATATGTTTAATTTGTTATCTGACAGTTGAGCATTCATTTGTGATGATTATTTAGTCAGTTATTGATAACTTGTGAGGTAATTTGTGTACAGATATATTGTATTCATACTGTATTCCTTTATTTATATATTCTACAGACCACAACATAACATGATTGCATCATATAACTCTCCTTACCATCCTGAGAGTGTATATGGATGTCACTTACTGCCTGACGAATATCATTAAAGAGAAAATTGATGAAGATATACTTCTTCTGTGCCTGATTCTCTTACCGGAATCACTGTCCATATTCGTCCGCCTACAGAACTGTAAATTCTCAAACGTTGCTAGAGGTGCTACTCTGCAATATACATTGAGCATAACTTTAAACTTATTAAAGTTCAGCAAGATTTTTTTTAATATTTAAAATTAATTCTTAAATATCTATGTTATGGAATAGTAATTTATGAATACTTGTTTTAATTTGTGTGACAAGTGATTATTTTAAATCTAAATGTTTTTTTTATTAATGTTTAATACTTCTTGAGTGTTATTACTTGAATTAATGTTTAGGCAACCTTGAGTGTCCAGAAAGGCGACAAATAAATAAAGTAAATAAAAAAATGTATTATTCTCGATGATGTACATTAGGCTATATTCTAAATATGAAGTCGGATGTATCTTATTAATCAAAAAATGATGCCTTTTGCATAACTGTACTGACACCCTGATGCTGGGAAAGTGTCCTTGTAAACCATGGTTAATGCTAAAGGCCTCATTATGCTTCTGCGTCAACTCCACGGCGTAGCTACGTCGTAACTGCTACGGCGTCGTGGCCGTTTTATACTTCTGCGTGAGGTTGTGGTGCATCGCGGTGCATTTCGCTGCCAGAACGCTAGGGGGGTTCGCGAATCTCTTTGGTTCCGTGCGCCGCGAGCGAAAGAGAGAGAATGTTGTTTTAGCAGCTGCCAGCTGAAGCTAATCGACGTTGAATAACAAGACGACACAAACTTTATCCCCACAGAATCAACACGGATGTCCAGGGCCCGTTCCACCCATAGACAGTAAAATAAAGGTTCCACCCAAGCTGCCATAACGATAGCTGTTCGGAATGACTTGAAGGATTTTTTCCAGTCTCCACGTGGAACTGTGCTATGGCAGGATATAATGTGTCCCGTGGCAGACTTGAGCTGTGTCTGAAACCGCTCACTCGTTCACTCATTCACTAATCCCTATATAGTGTATGGCATTTGAGTGCACTATATCTGCAAGGAGTGAAGGAGATGAAGTGAGTGAATTCGGACGCTGACGTTTACACTGTGCGTCGGAGAGTTGGAGCTGTCGCAGAAAAGGCTTCGTCACGCATACTGATAAAACTCCTTTTATCTTACATTACCTACTTTATAAAATAATATTAACAACAATAACAATCATAATGACTTTATTTTGTAATTATACCTCCGTGCCAGCTTTGTAGTTTCATCGACTGAAATTGTACATTAACTCTCACGTTCACAGATGACGTGCCGTCGAGCGCCCTCCGGCGACCGTTATTATGTTCAAAACGACGATTAACGGACATTTTTCAAATCCTCCACTGGATGTAATGTAATCTCTAGTTTAAACTTGCTCGCGCCGAACTTTCATGCGCGCTCAGTTCTCTCCGCATTGGATTGTGGGAAATAGGGCTTCAGCGAGTGTACATCGAATGTACACTCGAATTCAGAGAGGATTGTGGGTAAAAGTAGTGAATGAATGTAGGGAATGATGTCGTTCACTCAGAATTCGGACACCACTACAAAATGGCCGACACCCGATATAGTGCACTATTTAGTGGATAGGGAGCGATTTCAGACACAGCTTTGGTTAGTACTTTATTATCAATGATGTAACCGTGAACATTGTATTGAAAATAAACAACAAACTGTGTTTCAAAACAAACGTTGATTTATTGATTGATTGAAGTTTATTGCTAGTAAAAAAGAAAGAAAAGAATATAGACATATATATTAACAATGAAATAAAAAAAAACAGTTTAATTTTTAGATTAATTCTTTATTTACTTTTTTTATAAGAGTATTATAATTATCAGAACGAGGGTGCAAATGTTAAAAATAGCGCTAATAGCGGAGGGGGAATCGGAAAAGCTACACTCCTGAATTGATGTATAATCTGACCAATCAAAGCCCTTGCTGTCTGCGTCGCCTCGACGCATAGTTACACATTTTTGGAGGTGCACGTCGAGCTACGGCGGAGGGGTCGGAGAGGGGTTCGCGTCGACGGATAAAGGCCTCATTATGCTTCTGCGTCAACTCCACGGCGTAGCTACGTCGTCACTACTACGGCGTCGTGGCCGTTTTATACTTCTGCGTGAGGTTGTGGTGCTTCGCGGTGCATTTCGCCGCCAGAACGCTAGGGGGGTTCGCGAATCTCTTTGGTTCCGTGCGCCGCGAGCGAAAGAGAGAGAATGTTGTTGCAGCTGGGCTGGAGCTAATCGACGTTGAATAACAAGACGACACAAAACTTTATCCCCACAGAATCAACACGGATGTCCAGGGCCCGTTCCACCCATAGACAGTAAAATAAAGGTTCCACCCGAGCTGCCATAACGATAGCTGTTCGCTATAACAGGAGGGGGAAATCGGAAAAGCTACACTCCTGAAATTATGTTTAATCTGACCAATCAAAGCCCTTGCTGTCTGCGTCGCCTCGACGCGTAGTTACAAATTTTTGGAGGTGCACGTCGAGCTACGGCGGAGGGGTCGGAGAGGGGTTCGCGTCGACGGATAGGTGTCTGCGGGGGTACGCCGTCGATTCGACGCAGAAGCATAAAACAGGCTTTAACTGTCCTCATATGTCTGTGTGTGTGTGGGGGGGGGGGTGTGTGTGGGTGTGTGAATAAATGAATGGCACAGACACACGATGTTACTACAGCTGTACATCGCATCTGAGTGTTCATTCACTCTAGCTCCTACATTAAGTAAGGGTTAATGCCCGACGAGGTGTCCATTGTCAGGTTTTAATGGATGACGGCGAGGCGTGAACCAGCCGACGCGGATCGGAGGACGGTTGCCTCCGCCGAAGTCCATTAAAACCTGACAATGGACACCTCGGAGGGCATTAAACCGCTTATACCATGGTCACTTGCCAAATAAAACATTTTTAACATTTTTAGCTGCTAGTTTATATTTTAATTAGGCTAAATCAAGTTTTTACAAATAATAACTTGCCTGGTTTATTTAGCAACCGGAGATATTTATAGTCCGCTCAGCTTGTAGAACCATTCAGGTTCAAAAATGCATTTTTTTCATGAAACACAAAGGTAGGCATAGTTATTTTTTTTATTACACATAAAACATTTAATCAAACAGGCTTCTTAGTCTTGAAACGCTGTACTCTCCTCCTGCCTTGGTTGTCTGGACAGCTGCGTAAAACTCCCGCAGGGTCTCACGCCGCCTTCACACTGGCAGTTTAAATCAGCTCCGTAATACGCAATACGTTCCCAACGGACGTCGTACTACACAGTGAAAAGCGTCGGACGCGGGTAGAACAAAAATGGCGGAGAGATTAAAGTTTGATTCTGTCAGTTCTGTATGATCTCTCTGATGAGGGTTATGCTGCGTGAGGAAAGTTGCTGAGGACGTTGACATGTCAGGTCGGCTAAAAATGTGATATAGTGGTCAATAGTTCAATGTCTACCTTCAATTTAATTGTATTAACTGCCCTTATAAACGTTAGAAAGTCATGAAAATAAAAAATGACATCACAACTTATCGTTATAAAATCAATATTTATTTTATTAAAAGTTAATAATTCAGGTTTGTTTATCAGTACCATAGCAACGGACAACTTCCGCTGGAATTGTCGGATAGGAACCGTCCGTAGCTTTTCGCACGAGTTCAAATTTTTGAACGCATCCGGATGACCAACGGACACGATTTTCTTCGCACCGCACTCGGTCGGACCCGTTTCGGACCCATTCGCATGCGGTCTGCGAATCTCCATAGGAAATGAATGACTTCCGGTCGTTTCGCAGCCGCATCGGAGCTGATTTCAACTGCCAGTGTGAAGGCGGCGTCATTCAGAGCAGCAGCGGTGTAATTTTCTTTGCGACGTTTCTCCGTTTTATTTACATTTTTTCTTTCTTCAGCAGAATCAGTTGTCATATTCTCCATAAATGTTAAAAGAAATAACGAAGTCGCTCATTGTTGTATTAGTAGGCTATGTAATATCTAACTAACATTAGATGTTTGTTTTGATAGAGCAAATTGTTAACGGATACTTTGACTGCCTGTTGCTATGGTTACTCACAGCCGTTGTAGGAAGCGCATTTATTTATTCATTTCGAATGGTAAACAGGCAGTTTCACCAGAACTACTTTACTAGGTGTCCTCTATCACTTTTTAACGGACACCTTGCAGCCAATCAGAATCGAGTATTCACCCAGACCATGGTATAATACGTAAGGGTTAATGCCCGACGAGGTGTCCATTGTCAGGTTTTAATGGACGACGGCGAGGCGTAAACCGGCCGACGCGCAGCGGAGTACGGTTGCCTCCGCCGAAGTCCATTAAAACCTGACAATGGACACCTCGGAGGGCATTAACCCGCTTATACCATGGTCACTTGCCAAATAAAACATTTTTAAACATTAGTTTATATTTTAATTAGGCTAAATCTAGTTTTTACAAATAATAACTTGCCTTGCCTGACTGTTTATTTAGCAACCGGAGATATTTAGCCTATAGTCCGCTTAGCTCGTATCCCTTCAGGTTCACAAATGCATTTTTTTTTTCATGAAACACAAAGGTAGGAATAGTTTTTTTTTATTATTACACATAAAACAATTAATCAAACAACAATAAAAAAACAATTAGCTCTGAGCTCCAGCGATTTGCGCTTAACGTTATAAAGGGCAATAAATTAATCAGATCAAAGAGAGGGTCATTTGCCTCAGGCTCCTTAGGCTTAAAACGCTGTAACGTTCAGCCTTCTCCTGCTTTGGTTGTCTGGACAGCTGCGTAAAACTCACGCAGGGTCTCTCTCATTCAGGGGTGCGTTTCCCGAAAGCATCGTTATCCAACTATGGTCGCAAGTTACGTCGTTACCAATAGAGTTCAATGGAGCAGAGCAGCAGCGGTGTAATTTCCTCCGTTTTATTTACATTTTTTCTTTCTTCAGCAGCATACCAGTCGTCAAAGTTGGCATATTCTCCATAAATGTTAAAAGAAATAGCACGAAGTCGCTCATTGTTGTATTAGGCTATAATATCTAAGGTTAGATGATAGAGCATGTGACTGCCTGTTGCTATGGTTACTCACAGCCGTTGTAGGCAGCGCATTTATTTATTAATTTCGAATGGTAAACAGGCAGTTTCACCAGAACTACTTTACTAGGTGTCCTCTATCACTTTTTAACGGACACCCTGCAGCCAATCAGAATCGAGTATTCACCCAGACCATGGTATAATACGTAAGGGTTAATGCCCGACGAGGTGTCCATTGTCAGGTTTTAATGGACGACGGCGAGGCGTGAACCGGCCGACGCGCAGCGGAGGTCCATTAAAACCAGACAATGGACACCTCGAAGGGCATTAACCCGCTTATACCATGGTCACTTGCCAAATAAAATATTTTTTAAAACATTAGCTGCTAGTTTATATTTTAATTAGGCTAAATCAAGTTTTTACAAATAATAACTCGCCTGGTTTATTTAGCAACCGGAGATATTTATAGTCCGCTCAGCTTGTAGAACTATTCCGGTTCAAAAATGCATTTTTTGTTTTTCATGAAACACAAAGGTAGGCATAGTTATTATTATTGTTTTTTTTTAATTACACATAAAACAATTAATCAAACAGGCTTCTTAGGCTTGAAACGCTGTACTCTCCTCCTGCCGGTTGTCTGGACTGCTGCGTAAAACTCCCGCAGGGTCTCATTCAGAGCAGCAGCGGTGTAATTTTCTTTGCGACGTTTCTCCGTTTTATTTACATTTTTATTTCTTCAGCAGCATCCCAGTCGTCAAAGTTGTCATATTCTCCATAAATGTTAAAAGAAATAACGAAGTCGCTCGTCGTTGTTGTATTAGTAGGCTATGTAATATCTAACTAACGTTAGATGTTTGTTTTGATAGAGCAAATTGTTAACGGATACTTTGACGTTTGACTGCCTGTTGCTATGGTTACTCACAGCTGTTGTGGGCGGCGCATTTATTTAGTCATTTCGAATGGTAAACAGGCAGTTTCACCAGAACTACTGTGTCCTCTATCACTTTTTAACGGACACCCTGCAGCCAATCATAATCGAGTATTCACCCAGACCATGGTATAAATATTAATAAATTACATTTTGATGTTTGAAAGTCTAGGTTTTGACATTTAATTCAGAAATAATGTCATTTAAAATAAAAAAATATATTATAAATAATTATAATCAAATTTTGCACCTGTCAGTAATACAGAACAAATTATTCTGTAGTCTATTTTGCCGTCAATACTGCTCACAGTGTCTTTATCAGTAGGCCTCATATTTATGCTAACATGAAGTAGACTATAGGCCTTCCACCTTCTGTTCAGCTGCACCTAGTCTCTGGGATGCTCTCCCTGTCCATCTAATTGTCCCTCAGAATCTTTTTAGAAAAAACTTTCAAGGCCAACGGTGTTTTTATTTAATTTTTATTTTTTTAATGTTTCTGTTTTTACTCTGTTTTATGTTCGATCACTTTGAGGTCATTAAATTGATGTAAAGTGCGTTACAAATAAAATGTATTGTTATTATTAACTCTCAACCCACATACAACAAAGGTACAACCAAATCACGTGACTTAACACTTTCAACCCATTTTTCGGATTTTGGAAGATGTGTGATAACAGTTGAAATTGTTGCCGTAAAGGCAAGAGCAACACACCGCTAATCCAAATGTAGACCGTTCTGTCGGTGCCCTCCCTCTACATTACTTAGCAGCAGCGGCGCTGCATCAGCTGACATGCAACAGAAACGCCACGCCACGGTCACGCCACACAGCCAGTGTGTGTCACCGGCCTTAGACCCCAGAGGGTTAAATCCGGTAAATGTAAAAGAGCCATATCATAGTTGTCTGAATACACCACATTTTTTGCATCAGCTGGTACAGCCAGCTACAACAGCCACATCCATGAAAGAATTTAAATTTAAATGGATTTCATGTCATAAGATGTCATAAGTCACTTTGAAATTTGTGCAAAGTTATCTTTTGCACTTAAAGTATTTTGTTCATAATTACAGTATTTATCTCAAGGTCTTTTTATATTTTTATTAATTTAATTATCAAACTAATTATGTTTGGCCATTATTATGCCCGTAGCCATTATTCGTTTTATTCAATCCAACGAGATATATTTGGTTACAAGCAGTAACAGTCACACTCCTTGGTAGTCAAATGTGACAGAATACCTTAAGTGTAACTTTTTATCAGTTAAATAAATGTTCTGTATATTTGTTCAATAATATATTTAATATTTTGAGGAGATCTATTGGCACTAAATAGTAGATGTGCAATAATTATTTCCATTAATAATCATTTGAAATCATTTTTCTTCTAATAGTTTTTAGCTATTTTACAATTATGGTATACTTAAATAGAGAGAAGGGGTTAAAGTGTCAAATAAGTGTCAAAGAGGCAAATAAGAGTAATCTTGTAGCCAGACAAACTATAATTTCCATTTGTACTGCCATGGGTTACCCACTAGGTGTCTGTATGGCTCTTTAATAAATATACATGTCTCTACAAAGCTGTAGCTCTAGTCTAGTTCTCAAAAGAGTATTGCGGGTCATAATTGCTTACTTTTTTTTTAAGTTTTGCATGTAATTTTTAATTTTTAATTTTTTTATATACATTTACAAAAAGTCAATTGCTCACATCCTGTTATTTTCTGTTATTATCCAACACAACAAGTGGACATTAATCACTGTTATAAGGGCAAGATAAAATAAGTTATTTCTTGAATAGTCATTTGACTTCTGCAGAAAGAGAAAGATTGCAGAAAGACTAAAAACTGTTAAAATATTACATAACTTAACATCTGGTTACAGTCATTATGGAAGTATTGCTAATGTTAATTAACTGCAATTAAAGGTCTAACTATCAATTATCTAATGATAACAGGAAAGTACCAATGATAGAGATCAACTGAAATGTGGTAATTGCCTACCATTCGCCTACAAAAGATTTCATCAACTTTCCAGCGAGTTTGACTGAGAAACAATAGAGGTTCAATGCTGCAAAAACAAATACCCATCGGTTGCCACAAAACATACATTTTTCATTCAGCATTTTTCAGTTCCTATGCTCTTCTGGCATGTCGTAACTGTTTTTTCAATAGTTCAGTCTGGTCCATGTGACTTATTATATTCTACTAATAAAATGTAATTAGATTGTTTGATTTTTTCAAACATTTTGTTTTATACTTGGGAGAACATTTATACAAACAACTGCAATTGTAAATTCACTTGTTATACTTACTTGTTTTACAAATGTCAGAGCGTGTCCTACTTCTACTCATCCGTCTGCCTGCAACAAAAATAAGGGGCAACATAACACAACAGACAAAATATGTGATCCAAAAATACACAAATCTAGAGAGAAAAGTAGCTACAGTAATTCTCCTTCCTCCATTTTAACACGGATTTTACAGTGGATATTAATAATTTAGAAATAACATTGATGTCGGTAGTTTTGAGAAATCTACATCTAGGCTACATCCGAGAAACAAAACACAATAAACAATGTAGCCTATACAACACAACCACACACCTACAGTGACAAAAACACACATTGGTAGGCTAATCTTTCTTCAGATTGACTAAATCAGTTTTTTTTTTATAAATGCCAAATAGCCTACATCGTGTTTGAGGTTTTCTTTGTGCTACTTTATTAGGCTATTAACTTTAAGTAACTTTAAGTTATAATTCGTTTCCGTTGTTTTCTGTTTTCCAAATTTCCGTACGCAATTGAAAGTGAAACTACACGTATTAGCCTAACTTACCATTAAAACACACAATACGATATAAATTGGGTAAATTGTTACATAAGTGCACTTTCAATAAGATAGATCAGTTAAGAAACATTAAACAAGCGTTTTAAATGTATTTGGTAGAATTCTTACGTGGACTGTCCGCCATTTCAGGTGTCGAGAGTTCCTGCTACTAAAGGAACTGTAAACGCCCTATACGCCCACTGGTGGAAACCTTGGAAACAAACACTATTTATTTCGTTTCATAAATGTTCGCCATCTAGCGTTTAACACGGATTAACATTAACACACTATTGGATTTTCTCATCAAGGCACATCCCAGACCGCAAACTGACATTGAATCAATGTGGAAACGACGTCTCTCATGACATTGAAACAACGTTGATTTGCTCATCGAATTAACGTTGAACCAACGTCAGACGCGGCATTCTTCAAAGCTAAATGAAATCGAAAATTAGTTTGCTTCCATAACGTTGAAACAACGCGTTGATTTCAAGTTGATTTTCCGTTAGTTTTGAAAGAATGACGCATCTTTGGTTCAACGTTAATTCGATGAGCAAAACAATGTCAGATCAACGTTGTTTCGATGTCATATTTCCACGTTGATTCAATGTCAGTTTGCTATCTGGGATTTTTATTCCTTTAGGCTACTATGCTAAACAAACAAACCAGGCAAAACGCAGGCATTCACTCACTCACACACAAAATCGCACACACACACACACACACACACACACACACACACACACACACACACACACACACACACACACACACACACACACACACACACACACACACACACACACACACACACACGATCATCAGATTTCAACGCTGAAATTCTAAAGTCACTGCTGGTCACCATTGACTATAGACGTTGATATATTTTCCCTATGGAAGTCAATGGAAACCAGCAATGTTTGGCTATACCGACATTCTCGAAATATCTTATACAGGTTTGGAACATTAGAGTGAGTAAATAATAACAGATTGTGTGTAAAAACAAAGGTCAGCATAAGAGACGCAGCTGATTACTTTCACTTTGCATATAACACATAACAATTTCGTTCTCCTAACCTCTACATTCTGATGTCTGAACATAAATAGCCTAATAAGTCAACAAGCCACTTTTTCTACAAGTGTTGTTCAGAAAACATAAGAAAAGAAACAATCTCAATCACTGAAATGAGATATGAACATATATTAAACAACAATTTATTCATATATCAAACAAAATGTACATTTTAAATTTACATTTACATACGGTGAACATATGAATTCGTGAACTTCACCAACTTCTTCACTTCACCATCAGCTGCAAATCAAAACAAAGGGGGGGAAAGGGTAATTAGCATAAAATGTTGGAAGAAATTATAAAAAATGAACTGTAGTGCAAGGATTGTGTGCCGATGACCGGTGAGTTAACATTTAGAAGCCACAATTATATATATATAGACAGTAAAAGAAATGGACACAGAGACCCCGTTGAT